>NC_134538.1:109324102-111917436 GCF_050624435.1 Tenrec ecaudatus
GCCAAGATCTATCTGACGTCAGCAATGACCTTGCTTGTTCCACATCCTCTTCTGAAGCAGGCCTGGACCTCTATCAACGTACTGCTGCAGCTATTGGTGGAGGCTTTTCCGCAAAGCTTTTTTTGCATGCAATAAAAATGATAATTTGAACATTCTGTTGGGTCTCAATATATAGAGACCCAATATATGGTTTCTGAGAGTAAAAATTGTTATGAGCCCAAATAGGCTCAACTTTTTCCTACAATGACTGGTAGGTTGGAACTACCGACCTTTCCGTTAACAGCCAGATGCCTAGCCAACAGCAGCACCAGGGCGCCTTAAATTAACCTTCCTAAAAGGTGCAAATGGCTTTCATAGTATTCCCATTCAGAAACAAAGGATGAGGTGACATTTGTAATGCAAAAGGCATAAGTAAGCAACAACAACAACAAAAAGATTCACAAACTCACTTGTACTATGAGCTCTTGGTGTGCTGTGCTACTTATGACCAAACCCAAACCCAACTCACTGCCAAGGCGTCAATGCTGCCTCGGAGTGGCCCTGTATGTCAGGGTAGAACTGCCCTGTGAGGTCCGAGACTGTGACTCCTTATAGGAGTAGAATGAATGCCCCATCATTCTCCCGCGGAGGACTGGTGCTTTCAAACTGCTCACCGGGCCGTTAGCAGCCAACACGTGACCACTGTGCCGCCAGGGCTCCTTGATCCCTGTTAGTTGAAATTGTAACATTTGACACACTTTCTAATCACAATGATCAAGAAAGAAGATTTTAAATACACATTTAAGGTCCCCGCATATATAATAATCTTTACCCTAAATTGACATTTTGGTTTTGAATAGTCCCACTGCCACGGGCTCAATTTCTACTCAAGGCTACACCTCTTTGCAGGGCCAGACACGCTCCTTTTCTCCCATGGAGGAGCTCCTGGGTGTGAACTGGAACCTTGCACGTAGGAGTCTACTGCTTATCCAACAGAGCCACCAAATAATGTTCATCTAAAAGCTTTTAATTGGTGAAAGAAAAATCATTGTAGTAATATGAGGGTTTTTCAAAAAGTTCACAAAAATCCTATTTTCTTTCTATTCCATTACATCACAAACCTTCCTAAACTCCCTCATGCAGTCTCATTATTGGGGAGAGGAAATGACAAATTGGTTTTTGCCTATAGAAAGTGGTCTGCTGTTTTAGGTATCTAAGATGTATTTAAATACAGAACTGTTATAACTGCTGCCCAAACAAAGCAAAGCAGTAAAACCCAACCAATTGCCAAGGAAGAGATTTTGACTTACGGCATTACGGCAACTTTGTTTCAGAATTATGCCCCATAGAGGTTTTAATGGCTCAGCTCCTTTAGACGTGAACACCACATCTCTCTTCCAAAGTGCCTCTGGTGTAATTTAAACCATCAACTTTTTTGGTTAGTAGCCAAGCACTTTAATTATTTGTGCCATCCAAGGTCTTTTTGATGACAGTTTCTAAAAGTCTAATTAAAAATTCTGAGGAATTTAGTACAATTTTTAATGGCAGTTCATGTAAAGTGTATTTGTCCATTTTGTACGCTTTCCTAGTTTGAGATCAGTACCACATGATAGAGTTTTTTTTTTCAAAGGCATCAATTCTTCTTTATTCTTCCATGTTCACTGTCAGGCTTTCAAACAAATATGGGGCATTTAAAAATACCCTGGCTTGAGTCAGGTGTACCTTAATCCTCAGAGTAACATCTTTGCTCTGTGACCCTTTAAACAGGTCTTGTGCAGCAGATTGGTTTAATGCAATACATCATGTGATTTCCTGACTGCTGCTTCTGCGAGCATTGATTATGGATGCAAATGAAGTGAAACCCACGACAAGGTCGTCTTTTTCTCAGTTTATCAAGGTGCTGTTCGTTGGTCCAGTCGTGAGGGTTTTTGTTTTCTTTACAGTGAGGTGTGAATCATGCTAAAGGATATAGTCTTTCATCTTCATCAATAAGCGCTACAATCCGTTTTCACTTTCCACAAGTAAGGACTTGTCATCTGGAACTTGTATCGCTGGTTGTTAATGAGCCTTCCTCTATCCCTGGTGCCATGCTCTTCTTCATAGAGATGATCTCACTG
The DNA here is from genome assembly GCF_050624435.1 of Tenrec ecaudatus. Classification (NCBI taxonomy): domain Eukaryota; kingdom Metazoa; phylum Chordata; class Mammalia; order Afrosoricida; family Tenrecidae; genus Tenrec; species Tenrec ecaudatus. The sequence goes on from NC_134538.1 coordinate 109,326,199, forward strand.
TGCAGCTCAGGCAGCTGATCCGAGGAGGCTGGGACAGGGGAAGGCACCAGTAGAGGCGGTGAAGGAAGAGGTGACATGACCCCTCTGTGCAAGAAGGTCAGGGAGGAAGGGCATTCCCGGCAGAGAGGACAGCAGCTCACCCACAGACATGGAGACATCAGCAGCTGGCAAGAATGGGAGGCCATTCATAACTTGATATTGTTGACGCATGAAGTTCAAGGTGTGGCCGGTGGACAGGTTAGCGAGGAAGGCCACCGCAGATCACCACGAGCCTCAGATGCCATGTCAGCGCTGGGAGAGCTGCAAAGTACCCCCCTAACTATCATCCTGAAGGGATAACATCTGAATGGAGTCGTTGAGAATGATAGAGTTTTACAAGGCCAATGACGTCCTTGTAGCAAATACCCTTTTCCTAACATCATAAACAGAAATTCCACATCGACGTGACCAGAGTACACAGGAATGAAACCGACTACCTCCGCAGGAGGAGGATGATAAAGAAGCTGGATGTCATCAACAAAATTAAGGCCAGAGATGGACTGTGACAAAAAACCCAAACCCAAACACTTTCTGTTGCTCTTAGCCAAGTTCAGGTTGAAGCTGGGTAAAATTAACACTGGCCCTTTACACCTAAAATGCGTCCTTGGATATATCCCAACTAAATGTACAGACCATCTCAAGAACATATTTGACACGTTGAACACTAAGGACAGAAGACCCTATGAGTTATGGGTGACATGACGAACATAGCACATGAAGAAAGTAAAAGGTTATTAAAAGACCAGGGGAAAAAGTGGATATCAGAAGAGACTCTGAAACTTATTCCTGAACATAATAATAAAGTAAATGAAAGAAAGGTGAAATAAAGAGCAAAATAGAAAAATTGAGAGGGAATTTCAAGAAGACAAAATAGAGTATTGTAATAAAATGTGCAAAGAGCTGGAATTAGAGAAATAAAAAAGGAAGACTATCTTCAGCATATATCAAGTTGAAATAACTGAAAATACACACTCAAGCCTTGAGTTGATAGATTGAAGGATCCCATGAGCACAATACTGAACAGTGCAGGAAGCATCAAACAAAGGGAAGACCCGCTACACAGGCGCTGTTGTACAGTTCATCTTGATGTGATTGAAATGTGGAAGGACATGCTATATGTATTAAGTTCCAACTAATAAAAAAGGGTGAGAAAACAAATCCCACTGCCTGCCATAAAAATAGAGAATTATTTAAAAACCCCAAGACAGCTACCATTGCTCCATGCTACTGATAATAATTTGACATACTATATATTTGGACTCATACCATTATTATAGTTCAAAATTTAAAAAATAATTCGTTGATGTTCAGCTATTTCAAGAAGTAGCAATGAAGAATTGATGGTACTAAAGGAAGAAGCTCAGGCAGCACTGAAAGCATTGGCCAAGAAAAGCTCCAAGCATTGATGGAAAACTAATGGAAATGTTTAAATAAACTGAAGATGCACTGGAAGCACTCACTAGTCTATGCCAGGAAATTTGGAAGACAGCTACTTGGCCAACCCAGTCCAAAGAGTGGGGACTCAGCAGCATGTTACAATTATCCAAAAAGCACAAGCACAGCTGCCAGGAATCCAAGCTTGATTCAGAGGGGCATGGCATGAAGGATATCGCTGCTGATGTCATGTGGATCTTGGATGAAAGCAGAGCATGCCAGAGCTCTGTGTGTGTCTTATTGACAATGCGAATGCACTCAACGGTGTGGATCATAACAGGTTAAGGATGGCTTTAGGAACTTTAGAACACTACATTCTTCTCATAAAGAAGCTGGACATGGACCAAGAAGCAGTTGTTTGACTAGAACAAGGAAATTCTGCATATTGAGAGAGTCTGTGATATGCAGATGATAGGACCTTGTTTGCTGAGAGCAAGGAGGATTTGAAGCACTTGACAAAAATCGAAGACTGCAGTCTCCTGTATGAATTGCAATTCATTGTAAGGAAATGAAAATTCTCTCATCTGGACCAATAGGCAACTTCATGATAAATGAAAAAAAAGTTTCAAGTTGTCAAGTATTTCACATCGCTTGGCTCCCTGTCAATGCTCCTGGAAACCCCAGACGAGAAAGAACGACTGCATGACACTGGGTGAATCAACTGCACAATGTCTCCTGGCGGTGGTGAAGAGCGAGAGAGAATGTCACTTTGAGGGCTAAGACGCATCGAGCCTAAGCCATGACACTTTCAGTCACCTCATAGGGATGTGACAGTTGGGAAATGAATATAGAAGGTTTCAGAATTAAAGAATTTGAATTATAATGTTGGTGAAGAACAATAAAGTATCGTGGACTGCCAGAAGAAAAACAAATCTTTCTCGACTGAAGCACAGTCAGAATGTCCCTTAGAAGGCAGGCTAGTGAGACTTAGTCTCATGTAAGTTCATATGTTGGAAAGAGAGACTGGCCCCTGGAAAAGGACGTCGGTGTTTGGTAAACCAGAGGGCCAGCAAAAATAAAGAAGACCTTCAAAAAGATGACTGTTCATAGTGGGCCCCAGCATAACAGCAATTGAGAGGATGTTGCGGGCCTGGACAACATTTTGTTCTGTTTGATAAGTAGGTACATTTTTAAATTCCTTGAATAGAATTTGGTACTTTTCAAATAATGTACAAAACAAGTTGATCAAAAGGTAAAACCCAATAAAAAATGGAAGGCTATTATCAACTCTTCAGCCAAAATGTTAGGACTTCAGAGAGTCAACAGACAAAACATGAGAAGCTGTCAAAAAGCTCTGAATACTTTAAGAACTCTAGGAAGCTCGTGGAGAATGTGTGTTGTGCAAACATCCCCTGTATGTTTCTTTACATTTTACCAGATGGACTTCTCTTCTTTGCAGTTGAGTAATAGGGTCTTTTTGAAGCTCTCTGTCGCAGGACGATATTAATATTGAGTGATCGACAGTCTCACTTCTGTAGGAGACTAAAAACCAGAAACCAAATCCATTGCCATCAAATCTGCTCTGACTCATAGCAATACAATATACGTAGCTTGGGGCCACAGAGATATAGTTTATGTATGAATTATACCTATTATAATTGTTTATCATGTAGATTATATTTAATGTATAACTTATATTAAATCCATATTGGCCCAAGATATTTACATATGCATTTATGACCAGATTTCATTTAAAATATGATGTACAGTAAAAAAGCTCCAAATAAAGGATATCTTTTTAGAAAGAATAAAGTGATAAGATAGAGAATTCTGGAATCTATTTAAGAGGAGAATATAGCTGTAACTTACTTTTTGTATCAACTTTCCTCGATATTATTATTTTATAAAGTCTAGGTCAACTGCCCTGAGAGTTTCAGGAAATCATTCTTTGTATTAATACAAGTATGCAAAGCTGCTTGCTTCCTGCAGTTAAGCTCTATGAACATCGGAATGCTAGAGAAAGGTACCTTTTATAGCACGTCTTCCAACTCATTTAAAAGATGCATTTTCTCTCTGTGTGTGTACCGTTTCCTTAGCACCAATACATAATAAACTCATCACATCAGAATACAATGCATCTTTTGGTTGGTTTTGCATGCATAATATATTGGTTATGGTTATGCATTCGCGAGTAAATTCTGGCTCATAGAAACCCTATTCCTGCCATAGCTCTTATTTCGTTATTCCAAGTAGAGGGATGGCTGGTTCATGTGATACTTCTTTTTTGGTTTTTTTTTCTATTCAAAAATTTTATTTTGAATAATGTTGTTCAGTCATTTGTGTTCATATGAAAATTAAAATTGTACTCTACGCACGTGGTGCTTCTATTGTGAGCTTTTGGAGAAAGCACTCGACCACTTTCCAGGGTGGTTGGACCTTGTTCTAGTCCCGCCAGCAGGGGGCGAGGCTCCCGGCCCTCCACACTCGCCAGAGACAGCGTTTCCTGTCTTCGCTGTCAACTTCTCTCTCAGTGCTGGGGTAGGACGGTATCGCATTGTTCTGGCGTACATCTCGCAGACGGATGACTGCATTTCTTCATGTGTGTTGGACCCTGAAGGTCTTTCATGGTGATGTGCTGGTTATGTTCTCGGCCCGGTTTTAAATGAGATTATTTGTCTTTTTCTTGTTGAGGTCTTGACCTTTTCTATACATACTTGAGATGAATCCCTTGTGCAGTGTAGCATGGCCAGTTCCCCAGTCTGTGGGTTCTCCTTTTACTTTCTTGGTGAAGTATTTTGATGTACATGTGTCTAATTGTTTAGGAAGTTCAAGTCATCAATTCTGTCTTCTGCTGTGTCCCATTAGGTTTGATAGTATATTAATACCATGTATTAGAGTCCCTAAGTTTGTCTCTATACTTTCATTGATGATCTTAATTATTCTAGGTTTTACATTAAAATATTGATCCAGCTTGTGTTTGTTTTGGTAGATAGAGTGAAATATGGGTCTTGTTTCATTTTTATGAAATGGAATCATTTTGTAAGTACAATTTGTCAACAAGACTACATTTTCCCCCTTTGGTCAAAGCCCAACTCTCTGTGGGTGGATAGACTTTCCTCCAGATTCTCAATTCTGCTCCATTAGTCTATATCTTGACCCCCTACCATGGCTGTAACAGTAGACTTTGACATTGGGAAGTGAGAGGCCCCCTACCTTGTTTGTCTTTAGTAGTGCTTTGCTTATGCAGGGTCTCTTTCCTTTCTATATAAGGTGGACAATTAGCTTTTCCATCTCTTCAAATAATGGTGTTGACATTTGGATAAGGTGGTTCACTTTCGTACCAAAATAATGGCAACACTGATCTAACCGATCTCCCAGTTAGAGTTGTCTACATTTTATTTAGATGCTTTCGTCCAGTGATTGCGAGTTTCAGAGCCAGAAGAGTGACCAGAGGTAAGGAGATACAGCAGCTAGAAGAGCCTTATCTAGGAATTTCCCTTCGCTGCACGTGGCTTGTTCCTGCGTTCCATCAGGGCCTTCTTACTGCTCTGCCCCTATAGGATGCCGTGGAGCTGCCACACGGGGATTGACGAACTAGAACTCTCCTGGAAGCAGGTCCCAGGTCTTTTCTCTATGGAGGTGCTACAGGGTGTGAAATGCCGACCTTCTGAAAGCACTGAAACCTGTAACCACTGCATATGCCACTGTACAATCCTCAAGTTCATTTGTTTGCACCTGGAGCTCCATGAATGAGAGTTAAATCCTGGAGCTAAAATAACTTTTATTATATCATCATTAATTCAAAATGTATAACAATGGTAACTTTTCTACCAAATGTCTTTGAAAATATCATTGCAATTGAATCCTGTTTGTTCGTTGTATACCTTGTTCATCTCCATTCTACGTGTACACTGTTGTGTGACTGTGTGTATGTCTATTTAGAAATTTAATACTTTTTAAGCAGGAAATGAGCTTGACCAACGTAACAGTTGTATCTTAAGGATATGTTTGTGCCAGGTTCTAAACTAAAAGTATACCCATTGCTACTGAGTCAATTATGACCCATGGTGACCGTACAGGAGAGAGTCGAATCACTTCTTGGGAACTATAACTCTTTAAAGGACTGTACTTCACAGAAGCAGAGTACCTCATCTTTTCCCAAGCAGTGGCTCGTGGGTTCAAACTGCTGACCTTGCCGTTGTCAGCCTCACACATAACCCACTACACCACTTTTGTGCCAAGATGAGGAGGGGAATTAAAAAAAAACTACCGTAAACTTGCTTTGTTCATGATAAATCTCACAAAGATGTGAGGCCCTGGGGAGGGCTTCCCAGGAATTTAAATGAACGTGCTTTGCTATATTTCAGTTGCACAAAACCTCTTATTCCCCCTTTCCTTGTTCCTGACCTATGATGAGAATTAATGGAAACTTTGATTGGTTATTACACTAATAAAAATCTGAGGCTAGAGAATTTATCCTGATCATTCCTGCAGTCTTCTGAAATTTATATCTCAAAGCATATTGAAAATCCTATCCTTGGAATTTTATTTTATATGCATAGGTTATATGTCTTATTTTAATTTATTCAGTATTTTATGTGCCCACTCATTCATGCTTTATAGAATTATTGACTACCACTTTGTGATAGGTAGTACTGTGCCTTTTAGATAGAAGCAAGGGAGGAGGGAAGAGCTATAAGGAAAGTTAATAGTTGGAGAGTTTATACACGTGAAAACCACGCAATCTTAGGCAGCAGGGTGGAGAGCTACCCCCAGAGTGAATGTAGCTTAGTATTCATGAAAAAATACTTTATGAAAAATTTAAAAAACCACAAACAACTTACCTCTGCTTTGTATTAAAATCTGGCACTTATTTATAGATTGAACCAGTATTGCTGATCCTTGCCATTTTCAGTCTGTATGGGAGTTAACGTCAGCGTATGGGCTGATCTGAGACCTTTGTTACAAGCTGGAGCCGAGATGCTTGTGCTGCATTGCACTTCAAAGTGGGGTCAGAGTGCTGAATACATTGATTTTTCTGTCCCTTCTATCTCTCCTTCTGGAGTCTGCCATAACTGGATGCACGCAGCTCCCCTTCTGTAGTGGGAAGCCTGTACCTGGAGTGCAGGCAGCAAGCTTTTGAAGTTACCATGGAATAGTTGTGCTGGGTTCTTTGTTCACTGCACAGGGCAGGGTGCATCTGGCTCATCTAATTTAGACCCTTAAAGTCAGAACTTAGTTCTGCTGTTGAAAACTATCCGGGCTGCTTCTCATTCTGTAAACCAGGAGGCCTCTCTGAAATCACTGGGGTGGCAGGGAAGTACCTCGGGAGGTGAGGTTAACTTGTTTACAGGAAATATTTCTGAAGTCAGGCAAGAGAAAATCATCTTTTAAAGCTGATATTTTTCTGAGTAGAAAGGCACCTTGAGGACGTTTGTAGAATGATTGAGATTGACCAGCACAGATAGGTTATGACATATAAAATTCCATAAAACAACAAGTATTTATTTAAGGGTCTTTTTTCCCGTTTGGTTTTGAAACTTCAACCTGTTGATGATTTAAGACCCAATTTCTACTTTCTCATTAAAGAAAAGAATTTTGATGTCAACTTGTTGATAGACTCATACAACTTTTCTTTACCCGTCAGTTTCAGAAATTGGGGACATGTTTGAGGCTTACAGGAGTAAACTGCAAGCTTAGAATTGTTTGACAATTGCTGTGATTCTAAAGTAATATTTGAGCCTGCTCTGAGTGAAAAAAAAATACGGCTGCCCCCAGGGTCAATATATTGGGCCCAATGATCCTCCGAAGAAGAGTCACGTGCTCTTGATTGAGCCAAGAACGCTCCATCTTTCTCACACGCCAGAGTAGCAATTTGCCACCGTAATAGTTTCTAAATGTTTTTAGATATTAAACAGCAAGGTAAGTTTTACTGACCACAAATAAAGATCCATGTCTTGCTAATTCCCTAAAAGCAGAAAAGTCTCAGTAATTGCTTGTTTCTTAGCTTGTTTTTAATTCTCTAAGTAACCACTAGGCCATGGGTAAGGCCACATTGATCCTCTGCTAGCCATGCAAAGAGGGAGCATGCAACTTGGGCTGATTTCTACAGGCAGAGGCCAGCCTTGCTCAGCCTCCATCCTTTCATCACCCTATTGTGCCACCATGACGGCACGCTACCTCTCTGCTGGATTGGATAATCCATTGCGATGGGAACCCAGAACCCATAGACAATACTCGTGACTATGCGGCTTGTTAGGGAAATTAACAGATGTCCAGAAGCCAGAACCAGAAGTCATTAAGGACACAGTCTTGTGCCTCCAGCAGCTCCTCTCTTCAGCCAGCCATGTCTTATCCTGGTTCTCAGCATCTCAGTCATGTCGTCCCTTGGCCTCTGCCTTGTTTGGTGGGCCAGGGAGCTCACCCCCTCTGCTGCTCCCCTCACCAGTCTCAGTGGCGCTCCTCCGGCCTCTCAGGATCTGGGAGCTGCCGCCTCTGGTGTCTCTGCTGCCTGGCTGCTTCCGTCACGGAGCTTCCGTAGGCTCTGCTGGTTAGAATCTTCTGCGTCTGTTTGTATGCGCCTGCCCAGTTACTGGGTGGGAGTTCAAAAGATTATAGATGGAGGAGCTATACCAACCCATTTCACTTTACTGAATCAGTCCACTGCGTTGTAGTGGATTTTGACTCCTTGCAACTCTAGAGAACAGAGTAGAACCGCCCCATAGGGTTTCTGAGGCTGTGAATCTTTACAGAAGCGACAGCCCCCTTATTCTTCCTGAGAGCAAGCAGCTAGTGGGTCCAAACCACCAGTCTGTCCATGGGCAGGCCTACAGTTAGCCCACTGTGCTGCTACCAGGCTTCCTGTCTCTAAGTGGCTACTTTATGTCTCCTGTTGTCGCCTTATGTTTGTGTTGCCAAAGTGAATCTCAGATGTATGTGTAGAGTTGGTGCAAGCTGGAAAACTATTAAATCTATTGATTTTGATCAGTGGCCGAAGGTATACTAAGAAGCAATGAAACCGAAGCTTTATAGCCCCAAATATGCAATGGCCCCTTCCAGCGCCTACACCTACCCTTGAATCGTCAATACACAGGGCTCCTAGGTTTTTATACATTTCAAGCTTCCCCAGACCTGAGTTCACCGCTGAGCAGGACAGAGCTATGGTTTCCGAACTGTGGGCTCCTGGATCAGCAGCATCAACATCAGCTGGAACCTTGTTAGAGATGCAAATTGTCTGTCTCCACCTCCGCATTACTGAATCAGACACACTGAAGGTGGGGACTAGCGGTCTGAGCTCTGACAAGTCCTCCCTGTGACACGGGTGCATGTGTAGAGGATGGTGTAGAGGATGGTGGGAAATTAAACGTTCCGCCCATCTCGGTGCTCCTGCAATAAGTAGCCTTGCGCCTTGAAACCCAGCAATAGATGTTCTGTGAAGACAGAGTTTGCTTTCACTCCCAACGAATGGTTTACGCCTCAGATACCAGGAGGGTTAGCGCTATAGCCAATTGATCAGATCTGAAAGTTTAACAGAACTTCTCCCATCTCCCCAATTGTGCCAAATGGTTACTGTGTGGGCCGACGCCAGACTAGACAGCCCCCATCTCCTCTCTGACTCCTCAGGAGGATAGAACTTCAAGGCCCCCATTTCCAGTCTCTCCGGAAGATGAATGACCTACTGAAGTGTGCCTCTTCTGCCCCAACATTTCCAAGGAGCTTATCTCTCCAGACCAAGGTTGTGCAGCCCCTGTCCCAGCACTCCAGGGAGTAGGTTGGCAAACAACAAAGGCACTTCCCATGGATCGCATCCTGACTCAAGGTCCTGCAGCTGCAACCAAAAAAATCTCCATTCTTGTTGTCAACGTCCACCTCCCTAGCTCGAGCCTTTCTCCCACCGCCTCACTGACCAGCTGAGATTTCACTCATTGGGTCTCGGAACCGCCCAGGGGCTTAAGATGCTCCTGTCCCTCTCTCTGCTCCCCCTTCCCTCCGGGAGCTCTCTCCCTGCCCTAACAGAACCACTCTTAACCTCACGTCCTTTGTCTCAATCCTGTCTCCGTTCAGGGTCTCAGTGCTGACCTCTGAGTTACATCCGAGATTGGGTCCCCATGTAAAGCCCCAGGGTGCAGGGAGACTGGAGTACGAGATCTCTACTACCCACTCCCAACTATGGCTATGGACTTGATTGCCTCATCCTGCCTCTTTGCAGGGCTTTTGAGGGTGTAAATCTTCATGGGAGCAGATAGCCCCATTGCGCTCTCATGGATGAGTTAGGTGGGTTTAAACCGCTGCGCTAGTGGCTGACAGTCCCAGGCTATTCTCACCCTCTAAACACTGCCGTGGACCCTATAGGCCAGAGTCATGCTCCCCTCTGGGCCTCGAGGCTGTAAATCTGTATGGGAGTAAAAGATTCATGTTTCTCCTCAGAGCTACTGGTGGATTCCATGACTGACCCTGTCATTAACAGTCCAATCCATAACCCTCTAAGGCACCAGGGTTTCCTACTCCCCCCCACATTGACCCCCCCCCAGGTATGTGCATTTTGGAAGAAAAAAGCTCCACACCTTGGGGTACATAAGGAGAGACACACAGCAGTGTCTTGTTCCTGGAGAAATGTTATTTATATCCCGAAGGGTTGGGTAAGGACCCAGGCTCATTATGTTTCCGTGAAAGCCCTTTCAGGAGGAGAGGGACCAGCTGCCTCCTTCCCATGATGTGCTGAGAAAAAGCCCGTGTCCTCATCCATCTCAGTTGTTGGACCCATTGCCATCCAGATCCCCCGCAGAGTGACTGCCTATAGGGCAGAGTGGAACATCCCATCATGTTTTCAAGGTCGTGATCTTTATGAAAGCCGACTGCCCCATCTTTCTCCCATGGGCTTGGATGTTACACTTCAACTACTGGCCTTTTGGTCAGTTAGCAGCAAGCACATAATCACCGGACAACCAGGACTCCTCTTTTTCAGGATTCCAACCCAAACCCCAAACAACGGACACAGATTCAATTCCAGCTCCTTGTGACCCTGGATGGGATTTCTGATATGGTAAATCTTTATGGGAGCAGCCAGCCTCCTCTTTTTCTGCAGAGTAGCCGGTGGATTTGAACTGCTGGCTTTGTGCTTAGTGGCCCAACACCTAACCCCAGTGTCACTGGGGATGCCTTAAGTAAGGCTTATAAATCTAAAATCATGATGTTATTAGGATTGGTTTTAACTGAGGCTTTAGGGGAGAATTCTGTCTTTCTCTTTCAGGGTCTGCATGGCACCTGTATTCCGTAGCTGGTGGAAAGAGTTCTCAAATCGCTTCTTCAGTTAGTGTGTTGCTATCTCCTGCCTTTGCTCTATTGGGTCCCTCCAATAAGGATTCTTCGAATCACGCTGGATCCTCCTGGTAAACCAAGATTTCCCTCATTTTAAGAGTTTTAGCTTAATCACATTTGTCAAGGCTCTTCACTGTTTAAAGTAACGTATTACAGGTTTCAAGGGATGGGACATAGACGACTGTAGACGGGGATAATTGTTCCATGTGCCACAGGGATATCAGAAATGTTGGATTTCATTCGATTCCTCCAATTTCTAGCTAAAATCAGCAGTACTTGCCTGAAGGTATTGCTTCTTATTCAAATGCACCAACCACAGTACACTAACTCAACCCCCACCCCACCTTTGCAGAGAATTATAGTGAATGAAAAGTCTTGAAGTTCCCTCGTAGCTCAATCTTAGCTCGGTACGGAAGACAAGTTCTGTTCCTAAGAACAATTAGGAACAATCCTACCTGTATCCATGCTCATAAAAAAGAGAATCTCTTTATGAATACAATTTGCATTACTAAACAGAACATGGGCCTAAAATTCCGTCGGAAGAATCTACAGTTGTCTGCTTCACTGGGTTACATGCATGTCCTTTAGAAAGGGGATAAAGGTATGCGTAAGCCCAAGAGCTCAACTGCATTGTGCCTCCCAGAGCAGGGCAAGGCCAGTCCCAGAGACACATTCAACTTTACTTAGTGAATACAGAGCTCATTTAGATTCCCTCCCTTAAACCGCACGCCCATTTCCCTCTCTCCAAAAGCTAAGAGGCAGTTTCTCCTTCTTGCATTAGGAAGATGCTCCCCTGGCAACTTCACAGCAGGAGGAGGCCCCGGTTCAAATATGACTCCTGTTTTCTAGGATACGACTCCTGTGTGCAGGCTCGCACTTGTTCTTGGATTTCATAACCACACAGAGAATTACAGAGTTGAAGGGACATTTATATAACTCATGTATAAGCCACGTTTTTCAGCACGTTTTGGGGGCGGTATTTGTGGTAAAATTAGGCGCCGTGGCTGATATTTGGGTCGGCTTATATTTGAGTATATATGGTGTATGTGTGTGTGTGTACACACACACCTATATATATTTAGTCCAGCTCCTTCATTTTTATAGAATAAATTGAGACACAAGGAGATGCATGCCTTTCCCAGGAGCTTGTGGATGGCTGTCCCAGAGTTAGTTCTAGTGCTCCTCTTCTTGACCTTCTTTGCAATGTGATTTCAGTTTAATATATTCCCTACATAGAAAGGATATCGCTTTGTGAGGATATCGCTTTGTGAGTTCTGCCTGCTTAATTGTCCTTGGGCTGTGACATTTAAACAAGGGTTCTTTCTAATCGGTGTGCTTTCCACCAGCCGTGAAAGAGCCACGTGAGCGGAGTTGAAGCTCTCCGTTGATCTATCCTTCTAGCCCCCTCTCAGGATCCCTCGTGACTCAACGGCTTATGCGGTGGGCTGCCCTCCTTCAAGTCAGCAGGTGAACCGCTCAGCCACTCCTTGGGAGAAAGATGAGATGTTCTGCTCCCCTGATCCCCAACGGGGCAGTGCTGCTCTGTCCTCCACATAATTATCAGACAGAGTCAACCTCCCTCTGGTAGTGCAGTGGGTAAGCCTTGGGCTGCTAACAGAAAGGTCCGTGGGTTCAAACTCACTGGATGATCCTGAGGAGAAAGACGAGGCAGCAGTCTGCTTTCAGCATCAGAAATCTTGTGCTCTGTCCTCAGGATGGCTCATTGGTGGCGCATTTGTTTTTGTCTTTTTGGTTTTAAACCTAACTCAGGAGTCCCTGGGGGGTGCTAACAGTTAGCATGTTCACCATCTAACTGAAACATGGCAAGTTAAATCCACACAGAAGCACTTTGGGAGAAAGGCCTGGTATTCTACTTTGAAAAAAATCAGCCATTAACTCTTCTGCGAAGAGTTCTACTCAGACCCACATGCAGTGGCCCTGGGTGGGCATAGACAGGACAGTAACTAGTCACATAGCACACTGTTCTTTAGGAGGCTTACCTTAGAATTTCAGGTGTAAACTGTTGCTTACGTTTCCTAAGTCTCAAAATGTATTTACTTAGAAAAAAACAGGGATACCATTTCTTTTGGTCTCTAAGGATGTGTACGGAAGTTCACACATAAAACCACAATCGGAGTTTGATGGACAGGAATTCTTGGCGCCTTCTGAGAAGAGGTTGGAGAGCTCCAGTGCATATCTTCAAAAGACACACAGAGCAGAAAGAATGATTGAAGAAGCCAGATAAATTATTTAGTAAGATTGCTGGGAGAGGCCAAAGTGAAAACAGGACCATTAAAGACCCATTTTTGTGGCCTTACATGGGCTGCAGGCAGTTAGGAGTGTCTCGTGTTCTATAATAATTGTTCCCAACATACTGGCAGGGAAAATAACAAGGGCGCACGATCCCCAAATAGTCCAAATATAAGAAATAAAATAAAAAATGTGTAATTGCAGGCAGCCAATAAATCTCATCTGCTGTAGCGAAGCTTGGTACAGTCAGAACTATTATTCCCTCTGTTACCGAGTTTAGAAAGTAAACAATGACAGCCTTTTAAACAGAGTGGCATAAATTTAATGATTCCAGAACTAAACTGTACATAAAATCAGAGAGAAAGGCAGTGGAAGAAGCCACTCATTTTTCTCTATTCTAATTATCTTCGTTTCAGTGGATTAGAAAATGGTAAATGTAGAAGTCCAGTTTGAGATGGGCTTGAGCTCAATCGCCTGCCAAGTTAAGTCTGATAAATGGCAAGTGTGTATAATTAATGCTGTCATCTTTCCCCGGACCAAAGGGCGACGGCAGTAACTATAGATTGTAATTGTCATCGTTGTCACATAAAATGTGCTATTATTAAGTTCAGGCTGAATTTTATAGCTGGGAATGCTCATAAATTGAGCGGTCAGTCGTATAAATTACCAAGTAGAGAGCTTTGTGGCTTGCTCTGAAACTACTTTCTAAGACAATGCATTTGACTTTGGACCTCCAGATGCTAATTGCATTTTTTGAACAGACGTTAGACAGGCTGTAACCTATAAGGGAGGATATCCTGACAGACATGTCATGTATGCTTATGAATGTTCCAAGGAATCTTACATTTCTATTTCCAATATTTTTGGTGTAGGGCAAGAGAGGAATAGGGAGGAGAGATGAAATGCCATATGAGCAGGAGAGATCAGTTTGAAAACACACTTTACTGCCCCGCTTTCTCAAAGCTGCCTACTTCCCGGAAGGTGCCATTGATGCAACAGTAACGCGCTCAGGATGACAGTTCAGATGGATTTGTGGCTAGTGTCTTAGACAGACGGGTTGTGCAAAACAAAGTCGAGTAGGGAGAAAAGGAGAAGAGGAATCGACAGACAATAAGTTAAATGGATTAATAGCGGCTAGTAGGATTTTTGATGATTCAATTATTACTCATTCCCCCTCTCTATATATTAAGAACCACTATAATTTATTTTATTTTATTGTTTTATTCCAAACATATTATTGGCATCTACTTCAACAATTTAAACACTTTAAGATGAGTTCTTCAATCATTACCACAATCCATTTTAGAAAATCTTCTTCATTCACGTGCTCATCATTATTAGTGCCCCATTTCCCCCAAATCCTTTGCCGTACCTGTAAGGAACAGCAAATCCAGTCACTGTGGCTATCATTAAATAACAGATATGCTATGTGTTTGCTTAAAATACTACTCGAGGTATTTTGATAAGGAAGTCCCGGTGAGATGCAGTACTTTGCATACTGAAAAGATTTAATCCTGGGATGTTTTATTTTATTTTGCCATAAAATAATTTTAAACTATAAAGAGATAAAACATATATTTTAACTATATCAACCACATTATTTTTGTTACTTTTAATAATTTTTAAATGATCTTTTCTATAAAATAGTTATTTGATCATTTAATCAGCAGTTCTCAACCTGTGGGTTGCGACCCCTTTGGGGGTCAAACAATCCTTTCACAGGGGTCATTTGATTCATAACAGTAGCAAAATGACAGTTATGAAGTAGCAAAGAAAATAGTTTTATGATTGGGGGGGTCACCACAACATGAGGAACTGTATTAAAGGGTCACGGCATTAGGAAGGTTGAGAACCAATGGTTTAAAAAAATGTTTATACTTTTATACCCTGTGGTCTAATTTTCTAAAACATTGATTTCCTATGAATACATGCTATTCTGTAGATTCCCAAATAACTATCTAGGTAACTGTTACAATTCACATTTCAAAGCAAACACTCCTTCCAAGAGTACACTACATTAGAGATCAAGTGAAAAGTCTTACCACTGGGCTTCCAGAGCATGTGTGCATGGGGTTACGCCAAACACACTGAGTGTGAACATGACTGCAATCATTGAGTCAAAGGGTGGCTTAATACCAATCCTCTCAGCCATGCCCTTGGCTTGATCTCTTCAGGGCACCTTCCCACAAAAGGTCCAATCAGAACAGTGGCTTCTGAGGGGCTTGTGGGTGCGTTAAGTTCAAGGTGGAGCAATCAGCTAAGGTTATGCTGACTGTTACTATGGAACGCCCAAAGAGTCAGCCTGATGGGTGTTTGGAAAAGACAGCGCAATCACGAAAGCTTATCATGAAGATAGAAAGCTGTATTGGGGAGGTAAAGGCCCGGAAAGTTGTGCGAAGTACATTTTTTTGCCACCATGGCAACGCACCTGCTCATTCTTCAAGAGGAACAGTATTAGGGGGAGTTTGTTGGAAAATCTTACTTCATCCACTCTACAGTGCTAATATTTCTCCTTCAGGCGTCTTTGTTCCCAGGCCTCAAAGCTCATTGAGAAAAATACAATTTGAGTTTCTTGAGACCTGGCAAAACTACCATTTGGATGTTTTTTAAAAAGAAAAGTGTAGAATTATTTGGGGGAAGGGTTATAAGGATAGAAACAGTGTCTTCAGAAATGTATAAACCTAGACGGAGGATATAACAAGAAATAGTAGCTTCACATTTTGATATTTTTGTTTCATAAAATGTGTCTATGATTTTACTGCAATACTTATGGACTTACCATCATATATATTACCTTCTTCCAACTTTCTTTCACCCTATTCTTCACAGAATCATGTGAATAGAAATTAGTTCTCTATTAAATAATTTCATGTATTTATTTGTTCATTTATTTCTTTTTCCATTTGTAAGTTTAATTAGAGCAAAGCTTTATCTGTCATACTAATATAACCCTTCCCCTGAAAATCGAGTCAGCTACTTGTAAGTTTTAGGGAATATTGAATAACTGAGTAAAGATTGATTTAGTGTACCATTCCCTTTTTTTGGGGGGGCGGTGGAGTACTTGTGTGGAGGGAGGGGTGGAGTCCAACCTGTCAATCAACTGATAGCCTGGCGATGCTTTCTTGGGGGTATTGGGGTATAATCTTTTTATAGAGAGACAGTGAGAAATTCTCTCTCTCTGGCCTTTTGCCTTCCTTCCTCCTGAGATTCCGTGTCTGCCACCAGAGGTAGCCCCATGTGGCTGCCCACCCTAGAGGCTTATCGTGCTCGGCCATTCTCCCACTGACTGTGGGTCCACGAGACCCTGCATCTACCAGTTTATCATCTCCCTGCTTTCTGTTTAACCTCCTTCTTGATCAGATTTAGCTCCGCGAGGCTAAAGAGGGCTCCCCCTAGCGTCAGACCCGTGGACGTGAGTTGGGTTGGGCTGGGATGCCTTTTTGATATCAAATTACTTCTTGATATAAAGATTTTTCTTATACATGGATAAGTGTCACTGATTTTGCTGCTTAAAACAATCCAACAGAATATATATAATACCTTTTATAATTTATACTTTAGAAAATCTACCCAAATAGTACTGTGCATGTGCCTGCATTTTTTATCATATATGTGTTATATATATATATACATATACATATATATACCATTCTGTGTATTATAATTTCACGAAATTTTTTTCTTTTTTTACATTTTATTAGGGGCTCATACAACTCTTATCACAATCCACACATATACATACATCAATTGTATAAAGCATATCCGCACATTCTTTGCCCTAATCACTCTCAAAGCATTTGCTCTCCACTTTAGCCCTCTGCATCAGTTCCTCTTTTTACCCCCTCCCTCCCTTCTCCCTCCTCCCTCATGTGCCCTTGATAATCCACAGATTGTTATTTTGTCATATCTTGCCCTATCCGGAGTCTCCCTTCTCCCCCTTCTCTGCCGTCCATCTCCCAGGGAGGAGGTCACATGTGGATCCTTGTAATCAGTTCCCCCTTTCCAACCCATTCACCATCCACTCTCCCAGCCAAATTTTCAAAAAAAAATATACACCCAAGTTGTTTATTTGACCTTTGATTTTAACAAGCTTGACAAATCGCTGGTAAGTAGTAAGTGAACGTTGGCGTCACAGAAGGGAAGTGCTTGGCTTGTAGCTAGCCAGAGGATGGTGTTTGAGACACTTGTCCCTCTGATTCGGTGGAGATTTGCAGCCTCTGGAATCGAGAGAACTTCTACTTTGCCCTAAAGGGTCTCTATGAGTTGGAATTGACTTGATCTCAGTGCATTTGGTTTGTTGGTTTTGACAAATAGTCTTTCCTCCTTGTGAGTTTGCATTCGTTTGTCTACTCTGGCATTTTGTTCTCGAGGTATCTGAGCTCTTGGATCCGAGGCCCGTTGCCCTGACAAGCTTAGCCGTACTCAAAGTGCGGTTTAGAAAGATGACGTACTAAGAGTGTGCCTGGTACCAGAGGAATGAGGCACTGTCCTCTGGTCTCCTGCCACAGTGACCAAGAAGACCAAGAGGACAATAGCAGCCTTCTCTCTGGAGCACCTACTGTGAAGGCCGGTGCTTCTCCACCTTCCTCAGGCCGTGACCCTTTCATACAGGTCCTCACGTGGTGGTGACCCCCACCATCAAATCCTTTCCGTTGCTACTTCATCACTGTCATTTTGCTCCTGTTATGAATCGGGCAACCCCTATGAAAGGGTCGTTCGACCCCCAAGGGGGTCGCGACCCACAAGTTGAGAACTGCTGGTGTAGGAAATGCCAGACACCAGGCTGGTCCTTTATGTCACTTAATCCTCACAAAAGCTCTGCCAAATTGGTAGTTTATTCTTAGTTGAAGATGAAAACCTGAGGTGAAATGAGATTAAATAACATATCAGAGGTAAATAAGTGCTGGTACGAGTTACACTCCAGTTCGTGTAGTCTACGCATGGTCTACTATGCTGGATATTGGTTTTGAGACAAATGTGTAGATGACTACCAAACATAGTAACACGAATATTAATAAGAAAATTATTGTAAATAAAACAACCTTGGGAAATGGATTGATTGCATTAAACTCTATGTCTTTTAATTTACATGAATAAATAACATGTTTACATAAAATAGCATGTCTGTTAGCCTGCTGTACTTTAAATTGCTAATTAAAAGAGTCAATCTGCTTGTTATGTAATATGTGGAAAAATCTTCTTTAGTTTATTGTTTAAACAAATTTAAACTGTGTAATATTTATATTCGTAGCTGTTTGCATGATATTTTCATAGACAATGTTGTGAAGCCTGCTTTTGTAGGGTGTCTTAACAATCACGATCTTGGTTGCAACTCCTAGAGGAATATACTTTCTCAGTTTGTTCTGGAACAAATCTATAGAGAGAAGAGATGGTTTCCTGGAAAGCACATCTACCCTCCTGCTACTGTGAACAGGGGGCTGGACTCCTAGCAGGAAGGCAGGCAGGTCAAACCCGCCAGCTTCTCCACAGGAGCAAGATGATGCTGTCTGCTAAAGATTGACAGTCATGGGAAATCTACATAAGGCCACCTTGAGGTGGATTTGGTTTGATGGAAGTGGGTTTAAATTTTGGTATCAGGTAGCATGAATTTGTTTTGAATGTATCTGGGCTAGATAGCAGTATTGGGACTTAGAATATTCAAATATTCATATCATACAGATCCTACTTTGTATAATATGAAACCACATTCTTGCTTAGAACATATGACATAGGGATAGAGAAAGTGAGATAAAACTTTAAACAATGGTTACCGTATATACTCAAATATAAGCTGACCCGAGTATAAGCCGAGGTACCTAATTATGACCTGGGAAACCAGAAAAACTGATTGACTCGAGTATAAGCCTAGGGTGGGAAATGCAGGATGTGAATTAACACAGAGACCAGAGGGGAGAGACGGAGCGAAGCCACAGACACGTCCTTACCAGTTCAGCTGCCAGTGTAAGTGAATCACTACAGGTGCCTCTGTGAATTGGAGCCATCATATGATGGCTCTGATTGGTTAGATGTGAGTAAACAAACATTCAAAGCCCTACAGTGTCAGCGGGGCTTTGAATGAACAGCGGAGGAACTGCAATCACCCGTGAGATGTTGCACCTCGCAGGGGTGCCACTGACCCGTGTATAAGCCGAACCCCAACTCAGCTTATACATGAGTATATATGGTAATTTATACCTCCAAAATTTTTGTCTCCAGTAAGACAAATTATGTTAGAAGCTGCTGTAGGACACTTTGTGTTGACCATTAGATAATGAGATGATATCATTTAAGGTTTTACTTGTGCGAGAGAATCTCCCAGCGTATCTGACTTGAAAATCTCCCCCCACATCTCTTTTTTCTTCCCTTCATTCACATGGGCATATGGAGGTGAAGGAAGTAGCCTTAGACTGAGAATGACAGAATTAAGGAGATAATGCATTCCTCATATCCTTGAGGTATCTCTCTATATAACCTTACTCGATCAAACTTTAGTGTGGCCCAAAAAGAAACAAAATTCTGCAAGTAACCTCCTAGCTACAGTTGAAGGTGGGGAGGGGAGTGCTTCCTTCTCTCAACTGATCTTTTTTCTTACTTTTCTCAAAGTTGGTAGGATTAATAGGATTCCTATTTGGATAAGGGTTTAACTGCCTTATCACCTCTCCATTTTCCTTTGGTGCATAACCCCCCAAATTCCTGTTAATATTCATATATTATTGGATTATTCCAATGAAATTTGAGAGTTGGGATGGGAATATCACATTATTTTTGTATAAATATCTCAATATTCTGAAAATAAACAGTGTCGAATGTGATGCTAAATGACCTATTTTAAGCACACTTTTTTTAAAGCACACTTTTACATGAGTATCAGGTGATATGAATTATAATAACAATTATGTCAAGAGAAGCCAAAATAAAGTCAGTATATATTATATATACTGAGATACCTGAAATAATTTTGAGATTTGAATCTGTACAATATGAATATTTAAAGCCTCCAAAGGGTAATAGTCTTTCAGCCCAGCATAATTATAAAACTGACAAAACCAACTCTTGTATTTTAAACATTGCTGGTATTAGAAGAACTGGAATAGGGCTTCTCATATTGCTTTTCCAAGTAGGCAAAAACATTGAACTGAAAAACAGGTACTCACGTTCTAATGCTACCTGTTTTTCCTTGGGCAAATTTCATTCCATCCCATTCTATTGAAACACTTTGCCTGTGAAGAAGAAACCCAAAACCAATAAAGTAAGGCCTAGAGCTTATTTCAGGAGCTTGGGAGAAAAATGGAATAGAAATTACATTTACAGGCAAATATAATAAGTACCTTTATTATGCCTTTAAAAAAACTTATGGATCTAACTTTTTAATATTCCCACTATTGACCTTGTACTAATGGAAATAGGAATTTGTGAGAAATATACACATAATCTCTATAGTCAGGGAACTAATGGATATGTGCTGAATCTTTGTCTATACATGCACAGTAGAACTAAACATTTTGTTTTCTTGATTAACCAAAGGTAATCAATCACCTTACCAAGATCAGTCAAGTGACAAATTAACCTCCTTAACAGTTATTTGTTTGAATGGATTAGCTTATGTATATTCCCTCAGTCAACACGTATTTCAGAGCAGTGATTACATAACAAGCACAGTGATGGGTCCAGTGGACACAAAGATGAACCAGATAGATGTCTGCTATGAAGGACATCAAAAACACTTGGTGTATAGAGCTATACCCTGCAGTTGAGTGAGATGTTCAATATTGAACCTTGAGTACACGGATGCTTGATCCAGTCAGCTGCGTGAGCTGAGGCAGAGTGGGTATGTGTCTAAAGGATGGGATAAATTTGGTCAGGATAAAGGTAATTCATGAGAAAAACTCAGAGGGCCTTAAACTTTGGAAAATTTATCAATCCTTTTTTTTTTTCCTTTCCATTTTCACTCCTCACTCTCAACCCACGCGGCATTCAGCCAGACTTGTGGCGGTTTCATTTTCTTATGTTTTTCTCTGTTTTTCATATCCCCTAGCCCAGGCATGGAGTCTGGAATACTGCTGTTTTCATGAGTTGCCCTCCAGGGGCATCTGGCACACAGCAGCCCTGGCACAGCAGAACGAAGCATGCCTGCCGCACCTGCACAGCCATTGCAGTGTCCCAGTGCAGTGTCACAGCCCCTTTCCTGAAGGTCTCCTCTTTTTCACTGACTTCTACAATTCAAAACTTTAAAGAGGTTTTTTTTTTCACCAGATATTTCCCATACAATAAGTCATTTGCCGTATATACTTGAATATAAGCCGACCTGCATGTAAGCCGAGGTACCTAATTATTACCTGGGAAACCAGGAAAACTGACTTGAGTATAAGCCTAGGGTGGAAAGTGCAGAAGCTATTGGTGAGTTTCAATAATAAAAAAAAATGAAAATAAAATTACTATAAATTGAGACATCAGTGGGGTAATGTATTTAAATATTTATTTTAAATAGAAAACATAAAAGGACAAGTCATTTAACATTAGTAAACCAGCACAGTAAGTGGAAAATAGGTTCAACAAAAACAATAAGGTATCAACAATGATACCTTAAGAGTACTATTCCCTGAGCTCAATCAGCAACCAAACTAAAATGTAGAGTTAAAATCCTTCAAAACTGCATTCCTCATCATCATCCATATCCAATGCAGAGAGAGCTTCAGCTGGTGTGAGGTCATCATAGACACTGTCCTCACTGAGATCGCCGTCATCACCATCACTGCTGTCATTTACATACAAAGTGCAGTCTTCACTGCCATCCATAGCATTACTAATACTACATTTCTGGAAGGCACGTCGCACCATGTTTTCTGGAATGTCTTCCCATGCATCTCGAACCCACTTTGCTATTAACTCTACGTCAGGCTTCATGAGATTTCCTCCTTTTAGTCGGGGTTGACCAGATGACATCCATTCATGCCACATCCTTCACACAGGGTCTTTAAAAGGCGTATTCAAAGATACACGTCATAGGATGGCTCTGATTGGTTAGATGTGAGTAAACAAACATTCAAAGCCCTGCAGTGTCAGCAGGGCTTTGAATGAACAGTGGAGAAACGCAATCACCCACGAGATAATGGGTGCTCGTCCCGTTACCTCGGGTGGGGTGGGGTAGGGGGAAGAGCGAGATGTTACACCTTGCTGGGGTACCACTGACCTGTGTATAAGCCGAACCCCAGGTTTTCAGCACTTTTTTCGATGGCTGTGGTCACGGGCATTGATTGTGGATCCAAGTAAAGTGAAGTCCTTGACAGTTCGTGGCCTTAATTTATCATGATGTTGTTTATTGGTCTCGTTGTGAGTATTTTTGTTATCCTTGTGCTCAGATGTAATCCACACTGAAGGCTTTCATCACTGATCTTCATCAATAAATGCTTCAAGTCCTGTTTATTTTCATCGAAAAAGTTTTGATATTTGAATATTACAGGTGGTTAAGAAATCTTTCTTAAATACTGATGTCATGTTCTTATTCAGATAATCTAGCTTCTTGGATTATTTGATCAACATACTGATCAAGGGGGTGTGATACAAAATTACAACTCGACACACATATTTCCTGATTTTAGCAACATAATATTCCTTGTTTCTGGTTGACCCACCTGTTCGTCTATGTAAAAATTCTGCCTGAGCACAATTCTTTATAGAAATCTTCTTCATGATGCTATCCATAATGTGTTATGATCCATACAGATGAATATATTTGCATAATCATTGAAACAAAGGTAAATATCTTTCTTGCATTTTCTGTATTCAACCAAGATCCATCTGACACCAGCAATCATATCCCTATTCCTTGTCCTCTTTGGAATCCAGATATCTTTGGAATTTCTGATATTCCCCTGTCCATGTACTATTGCAAATGTTCTTCAATTATCTTGAACAAAATTTTACTTACATGAAATATTAATTTTATTGTTGAACAGTATTCACATTCTGTTGGATCATTTTTCTTTGTAAAGAGCACAAATATGCAGATATCTTTGATTTGTTTCAGCTAACCAAATCTGTCTTTGAGTGAGGTAGAACCCTGGTTTGCTGTGAGGCAAGCATTGGGCTTTTAGCTCCAAGGTCAGAAGTTCAGACACACTAGGAGCTCCAAGAGAGGAAGATGACACTGCTCGCTCCTGTAAATATTTAGAACCTGAAACACCCTAGATGGTGTTGCTTCAAGTTGGAGTATACTCAGCGGCAGTGGAGTTTCCAATTGGTTGGCCTGGTGGCTGACTTCTAAATTTCTGACATAGACAAGTGAGCGCTTCCAGGGGTGAAGTCCCTGTTGAAACATCTCATTTGGCATTTCATCATTCCTGAAGCCTTGCTTCTCACCTAAGTCTTCAGTGTAGCTTGGAGACTTCTTCCTTCAGCACTATGAGTTCTTAATCATGCATTACTTCAATCGGTTCTTTTTGGTACCGAGACTAGGTGTGTACCTTCTATCTTCTTTTAATACTCCCTGGAGTAGTGGTTATGCATTGGGCTGCAGTCTGCATGGTTGAGACTTACAAATCGCTAAGAGCTCCTCGGGAGAAAGACTGGACGGACCTTCTACTCCCTTAAACAGTTAGTCTCAGAAACCCACAGGAGTTCAGGATGAGTCAGCATTGATTCAATGGTAGCGAGAGCATTGCCCATTATTTTGCCTATAGTTATTCAATATTGTAACTTGAGGCTTGAACTCTTTCTTGAGTTCTTCAAGTTTGAGAAATATCAAGCATGTTCTCCACTTTAATTTTATAGCTCCAAATATTTGCACATTTCACTATAATAACATTTTGCCTATTAAAGTCTTCTGCTTAGCTCTTTTATGTTATTACTTTGGTCTCTCATTTCTGTCTTTTTAGGGACCTTTTGCTTTCTTCATGTGTGATGTCCTTGTTACTCGACGACCTGCCTGGTCTTCAGTCACTACTGTCCAATGTGTGAACTCGATTTGAAATGATCTTCAGATTCAGGTGGGACTATACTTAAGACCATGAAGTTGTCTTAATTTTTTTAAACTTGAACTTGCATATGAGCAATTGCTGGAATGTTTTCTAAGCACACTCTGGCCTTGTTTCTTTGGTTTTTTTTATAATAAATAATTTTATTGCGGGCTCGTACAACTCTGATCACAATCTATACATCCATCCATTGTGTCAAGCACATTTGTACATATGTTGTTATCATTTTCAAAACATTTTCTTTCTACTTGAGCCCTTGATATCAGCTCCTCATTTTCTCCTCCCTCCACTCATAAACCCTTGATAATTTATAAATCATTATTATTTTTTCATGTCTTGCACTGACCGAGTCTTCCTTTACCCACTTTTCTATTGTCCATCCTCCTGGGAGAGGGTTATAGGTAGATCTAGGTAGATCATTGTGATCTGTCCTGGATTTCCTGTGTTTGAGCTCTTATCTGTACCCATGTATCTGTTCTGGCCTAGCCAGATTTGTAAGGTAGAATTAGGGTCATGATAGTGGTGGGGGAAGCATTAAAGAACCAGAGGAAAGCTGTATGTCTCATTGATGCTCTACTGCACCCTGCCAGGCCGGTCTTGTTTTGATGCATGATATTGAGCTTCTCCAGCTGATGTCCTAATGATCTAGTATTTTTCAGAGATTCATTGTTTTCCTGCCTTGCCATTGGTCAGAATAACAGAAAGTCAGGTGGCTGTACATGAGTAGTGATTGTTAAGTAGCATAATTAAGGGACGGGAATAGGAATCAGTGCTCCAAGAAGATGAGCCCCTTGATGAAGATGTCCTATAACTCTTACTCTGGGATGTCAAGCTTACACGGCTTAGCACCCTGTTTATATTCGAAGGTGAGTGAATAGGTCCAGAGGTGATAGAGCAATGACTTGAGTTCAGATCCTGGATCTTGCCCGATGACCTTTATGACCTCAGCATGGGTGCTGTTGCCAGGTGCTTTAAAAATGCTCCAGTCAGTTTCAGTTTTGTACTTGGTAATAGCTGTATTCGCATCGGTTAGAAATGTGAAGAAGGAAGCCTTTGTGTATTTATGACAAATTTCCACAGAAACTTTAGTATTCAATGTCATTTCTATTCAAAACGCTACTCAGATAAGACTGTGTTTAATGAGTGAGCCAAAGACCCAGTTTAAATAGTCTGTGCTAAAAATCTCCATGTATTCCGGTATAAAACCCACTGGCCTTGGATCTTTGGATGGTGGCCATGGGGATTTTACAGGAATAGAACTCTAATCTAAGGACCAACCAATGAAGTAGATTGATGCTGGTGAAATAAACAACACAATACTCCCAGGAAGGCATGGAGTTTTGGAGAATGCTTATAGGAGCTTAGGTTTAGACAAGATTTGAGATGTATATTGTGATTAAATTTTAGATTCTATCTTTTAAATTTAAAACATCCACATTTATCATCTTATATGTAGTATTACAATCAAGCTTCTCACAGCTGGCATGTAATAGTTAAGTTATACAATACAATTTTCTAAAACTTTATTAAAATGAATTAAGATTAGCCAGATAATTCTCTAACCAGCATCTTAATTCTTCTTTTTAAATCACTTTATTGGGGACTTATACAGCTCTTATCACAATCCATCTATCCATCCATCCATTCTGTAAAGCACATTTGTACATATGTTGCCATCATCGTTTGCAAAACATTTTCTTTCTACTTGAGCCCTTGGCATCAGCTCATTTCCACCCTCCTTCACCCACCCTCCTTCATGAACCCTTGATAATTTATATATTATTTTTCATGTTTACACTGACTCATGTCTCCCTTCACCCACTTTTCTGTTGTCTCTCCCCCTGGGATGGGGTTATATGTAGATTATTGTGATTGGTTCCCCATTTCTTCCCCCCACCTTCCCCTTATCCTCCTGGTATCACTACCCTCGATATTGGTCTCAGTCCCAGGATATTATTCTTAATGTGTCCTTCTTTCTGGCAATGCCTGGGTTTGAGTTATATACTAGAATGGAATTTATGAATTTATAAGCTTTTGATTCAATAATACTCCTTTCACCAGTAACCAATGCCAACAACACAGATTTTTCTTACCTTGTATTTAGGATGGATCTCTGATGTGGGGGTGGGGTGAGTTCTGCGTTCAATACACCTAAAGTCAGTGTATCTTGTGTCTGTGTCTGTGATACAGACTTCTCTGCTAGTAGCCCTTTTGAAAGGGCATTTGGATTGATGGAGGATAGAGGAAAACAGAGAGAAAGCAGCCAATGGCAAGGTTACACAATTTGTCACGATACACG
The DNA here is from genome assembly GCF_050624435.1 of Tenrec ecaudatus. Taxonomy (NCBI): domain Eukaryota; kingdom Metazoa; phylum Chordata; class Mammalia; order Afrosoricida; family Tenrecidae; genus Tenrec; species Tenrec ecaudatus. The sequence continues at coordinate 109,352,452 of NC_134538.1, forward strand.
GGTACAATCTTGAGTCTGGATCTGGTTTTGAGTGAACTGGGAAAAGAAGCCCATAGAGGCAGCAAGTGAAGAGGATGGACCTGAAAAGAGGGTCTTAACACTTTAAAGATGCCGATAGAATTGAAGTTGCTTCAAAGGTAGAAACCCAAGGGAGGATAAAGGATCACATTTTAGGTAATTTTTTCTTGGATAAATATTAAGACATTGAAGCACGAACCTAGGAAATGATGCAACCTTAGCCAATGGACTACATACTAAGTAGCTAATAAAGCCAACGCTCCTTTGGACAGCTGTGGTACAGTGAAAGGTTTGCTATCTGAGAGTTCGCAGGGTTTGCCAACCTCAAATCTGCCAACTGACTGGTTTAGGAGGTCAGAAAGCTAAGAATGCATTCATTATTTCTTTTTGGTGGTTTAAAAAATGAATATTTCATTATTTGTTAATATTATATAAAAGCTAAATTTCAGTGGCTCTCAATAAGGTTATCTTGAAGCATACCACATACGTTAGTTTATGTTCTGTCACTGAGTACTCTCCAACATCAAGGGCAGTGTTCAGTTTTTGTAACAGAGATCATAGGACATGAAAAGCCTAAAACATCGACTATCTGTGTCTGTACGGGAAAAAATGGGTCCCCACTGTGTCCCGCGGGAGTGAACGCTTCCTCAGCGAAGATCTCCTAAAGGCGGTTGCGTGCTGGGCACGTTCCTGGGTTCTGCACTCGTTCATTCAACTCTTGCTATGCTTTCAGGAGATAGTGACCATCTTTGCCCCTACTTTACAGATGAAGGAAGCAAAGCACAAACATGTAAATACTTTCCCCCTAAATCACACAATTTTCAAGTAATGAAATTGAGATTTGGCTGCTAATTGCCTGGCTCCAAGAACTAAGCTATACATTTTATCTTTCTCAATTTCTGTATCTATAAAATACTGACAGTAGTAGCTTTCTCATAGAGTACTATTAGGATTGAATTAGTTAAAATACACAAATCCTTTCTTAGAAAGCTTACTGATACTTACTATATTAATAAGTCATATGTTTCTCTCCCGAGTCCTAATTGTTTCTAAGGAGCCCTGAGCTTGCTGGCAAGTTTGAGACCTAGAACATAGAATTATCCTTTTAAGGAAATATTGCTGGTTATTACAAAGTATGTGGTTTGGTGGCACTTTTATATATCCTGGTCACTGAAGATATGAAGTGCAGAAGGCAGAAGATTCTTCCCTGCAGAAAAAAGAATGAAATTTGTATTATTAATAACATAGCTATTAGAATCAGTGGCCAAATCTAAGGTTTTAAACAAATGTTTTGTTTGTTTTCAGACGAACTTGTTGGTCACTGAAGACTCTCAGGTCCATTTCAATTTTACTTTTTCTCCTCTTTTTTTTTTAAGGGCATTCAAACCACTATTTAGGTTTGAGATATAAGGAATCTGGAGGACATTTAACAAAACATGCTACATATACTTACCCAGCCCATCTCAGCAAATTAAATCAATAACAACATCCTATGAAACCCTCGATATATGTGGGGTTTTTAGCCTTCCTCCCATTCTTCCTCCTGTTTGTTCCTGCTCCATCCCTGACCTCATCATCATCATCAAATTCTTGTCTGCTGGTGTAAAAACTAGGTTTCTTCTTCTTATATTCTTGTTTATAACACTAATGATATTTCCTTATAATAATGATGATATTTTTGTAATATTGAATAGTTAGTAAACAAAATATTCTCATGTTTTTTCCATGTCTTGTTGTGTTTGAGAGAGTTGTCATTGTTTTTTATTCATGCATAAAACTCCATAGCATGAATGTACAGGGCTTATTTATCCATTCCTCTATAGTTGGGGTTTTGTCTGTTTCTGAGGGTTTCAACATAGTTCATTGAAACTTAGGGGAGGAACAGCTTACTATGGAAACCAGATTAAGAATGATGCAAGAAGTAGGAAAGGCCACAGAAACATGTAAGGAATTATGGAAACCAGATTAAGAATGATGGAAGACGTAGGAAAGGCCACAGAAACATGTAAGGAATTATGGAAACCAGATTAAGAATGATGGAAGACGTAGGAAAGGCCACAGAAACATGTAAGGAATATAAAACAGAGATTTGATAAGAATATAAGCTACCTTAAATTGGATGACTAAATGAATACAATGGATATAAACCTCCTCAGGAAACATTCAGAAGTATCTTCAGCAGCTGCATCTTAGCGGAAGGAGCTGGCTTTCTGTAAGGGACACTGCATAAGGAGGAACCATGGTTTCTGCTCTCAGAGTTCATTATCCAGTTGGGTAATTAGAACTATAAATGATGATTATATTATACTATTGAAAGTTTAATAACAAAGATATGACAGTGATTTCATATCTCTGACCTAATTTCTCAAAATATTAATTCCTTCAACCTATCCCCAGTTCTCCTCTTTGGCTCCATCTTTACTCCCTTATTACTTTTCTCTGTCTTTTGAACTATAAGCTATAAGGACATTTATTAACTAATTATGCAATATGTAACATATATTCAATTATATATAGATAGTAGTTAGAATATAGAATTTTGAATAGAATGAGAATATAAACAGGACATTGTCAAAAGTCAAACTGTAATACTTCGGGGTAAGCAGAGAAGGAGTTTGGAAAGGACGATTTGCTATTTCTCTACTTCCAGGCAACATAATTGAATGGTTTATACCAAGTACTACTACTTTCAGTTTTTTATTTCTCTAATTAGGCATTTCTTTGTTTCAGATGGTGTTGTTTAGGGTTCAACGTGCAAACTGTATTCAATCAGAAGCTGAGCTGGGCAGGAATGACTCGCCTTGTTTTTCTTGAATGCCTGGTAGCTCCGTGCAGTGAGTGGGCTGGATGGACTTCTTTCAAGGTGGAGAGGGACCAAGCATGGAACTGACACAGTGTCACTTCTGCTGGGATTGATAAGGCTAGGGCAGATTCTCGGAGAAGGGCATTAGTAATTAGGAGGAAGAGTAAGTACATTCTGCTTCTGGCGCTGGATGCTTGCTGGTAATCATCTGTATACACAATTTCCATAGAGACTGAGAGGTAACAAGAGAATAGTGAGAAAGTGCAATCTTAGATTCTAAGAAAGGGTCATGAATGATGACTCAAAAATAAAATTATAAGTGTAAAAAGTGGAAGAATTATCAAATAGGCTATAGATTCGAAGGAAACCTTTGGATTTGGCATTCAGTGGGGACTTCCAGAATAAACCAATCTGTCTCAAAACAGTACAGCTAGAATGTTCCTTAGAAGCAAGAATAGTAAGACTTCCTTTTAAGCACTTTGGACATGTTATCAGGAAGAGCCCGTCCCTCGAGCAGGACATACATAATACTCGTTAACATGATGGTGAAAGAGAGGAAGGCCTTCATGAGTTGGGTTGACATAGTGGGGCAACAACGGACTGTCCTGGAGCAATGATTGAGACTATAATGCAGGATCAAGCAGGGCTTCATTGTGTTATACGTAGGCTTCATATGAGTCGAAACCAATGGCATGGCACCTAGCAAGAGGAACAGTAAAAGCCACAGGTGCTTGGTAAGGAGCTTTGGTGACACGAAGGTTAAGTGCCCAGATACCAACCAAAAGTCACAGCTCAAAATCCACCAACCTCTCCAGACTGAAATGTGTAGCGATCTTGGAGCCTCCATGGGGAAGTGCTACTCTGTCCTGTGGGATCACTATGAATTGGAATCAGTTAAGTGGCAATATTTTTTCTTATTGTTGTTGTTGTTTCCGGGATTTGGTTATTGGCATTGTGGAACACCAAAGGGCATGCTTTGAATTTAAGGGTTTCAAAGTGAGAAAGGAAAGTAGAGTAAAACGGTCAGCCAAAAAGGTTGAAACCACATACCATGAAGTGAGATGTGGAGAGCCAGAGAGGAAATGGAAGCTAAAGGGCGCTTTGAGTGGTATGGAAAAGGCGGGAAAAGAAAATGGGCTTAATTATTGATACGTCCAATTCAGGGCACCAGATCTAACTTGAGGTTGGGATATATGTTCCATTTGGATTTTCAACTTATTAGCTGGATTGCCTATGATAGTGTGACTCTAACATTGGATAATGTCTAGCCTTTTTTAAGATAGATCAGCGGTTCTCAAACTGTGAGCTGTGAGCCCTTTGGGGGTCAAGTGACCCTTTCATAGGGATCGCCTGATTCATAACAGTAGCAAAATTACAATTATGAAGTAGCAACAAAAAATATTTTTTTTTGCTTGGGGGTCACCACAGCCTGAGGAACTGTGGTAAAGGGTCGTGGAATTAGTAAGATTGAGAATCACTGTTTTAGATGAGGTTAAGGATCAGTTTCTCACTGACGACTTCTTGATGGAGAACTTAGGTCTCTGTGATGCCTCCTGGTTAGCTTAACTATTTCCAGGTGGAAAACTTAACTCAAGAATCTGATGGAAGGTTCTGTGGTAGAGCCTGACAAGTGAAATCTATAGGTCAAATCTGGCCTGCTGCTAGTTTTTATAAGTAAAGATTTATGGAAACAAGTCCACAGCCACTGGTTTATGTATTGTGCATAGCTGCTTTCCCACTCTTTGAAGAGCGTGGTTATTTTGACAGATCATATGGCCCTCAGAGCCATTTATTATTCCTGGCATTTAATACCAGGAGCTTTCCAGAAAAGGTATGGCGACCTCTGATGTAAATTGGCAGTATCCGGCAGTTAAGGAAACCCAGGGTGAGGAATCAGGGGAAAGCCACGTAGTTTCTGAGGGTCATGCACTGTGAGTACTATTTGGAACAGATAGTTCAAGTGACAATATTCAGCAGATTATTTAGATTTAAAATGAAAAGCACAGTTAAATTTGAATTTCAGATACCAATATTTTAAGTCTAACTTTTGTCCCTGCATCATTTGGGATACAATTATACTGAATCGGATGAATAAGTTAACTAGGCCTCCTGTGCTTTATTTGGCAACTCTGAACTGATGGAGAAGAGACTGCTGGTTTAGAGGATAAACTGTGAAGCCAACCAGGTATTTGCTTCACTCTCCCCAGGCTTAGTGACATACAGTAGTGTAATTAGAGCCCCTTGCCGCTCAGATAGTTAAGGATTATTGTGCAAACCTGGCTGATGAACACATGTGGGATTAGTTGAAGGGTGAAGAGAAAAATGACTCAGTGAGCCTTGCCTTTCTAGTTCTCTGGTCTCCCTTTCTGATGGTTTGACCAGGGTGCAGCTGCCTTAGCCAGTTCCCCGCTTCAACTGGCAAGACTCACTTCCTGCAAGACACCCCTGAGGAGAAGTTGCATGGACCTACCCCGATGCAGCCGTGGGTGCTGGAGCAGCCGTGTGGAGACCCCTGCCAGCACTGAGATGCTTACACATTCACTGATTCAGCTTTCCTCCTGCAGTCAGCATCATTGCATGTGGTTTGTGAGATGGAGGAGGACTTTGTAGATCGGTGTCAGATATGGGCTAATGTTGGAATTAAGGACTTGGACGGCACTGGGTTGGGATGCTTTCTTAATGTATAACTCTCTCATATACATATGCGTTTCTGTGGATTTGTTTCCCTAGTTTACCCAGACTATCACAGCCTCAGTTTCCTTATTATGTGAACTAATAATACATTGCTGTGAGGATAAAGCGAAGATATGCAGAAGCATTTAGAGGAGTGCATTTCAAAAAGTAAGGGATCTATATGTGGTTGGGGTTATTTATCAAGTAGCAAATTGGATCAGAATAAGAGAAGAACTTGAATCGTCTCAGATACAAGTGCCATGAATGACCCCAGGAATAGGGTGCTCAGTGAGGTGGGGACGAGATCAGAAACAGATGGAAGCTGGATGGCATCTGGTAAGATACAATCAGCACGGACTGCGACCTCTCCTCGGAGCTGCATTTCTAAATATACAGCTGATGTGATGTGCAGAGCTCCTGATTCTCAGTGTCCTGGGAGTCCAGGATGACATTTTATTTTCAAATCACTGAGCAGAAACTACATAGTTGTTGCATAAAAGGAAATTGGGTAGAACTCTTTTTCTTAGTCAATATGGGGAGGAAATAAATCTTACCATTATTTCTCTGATTGGAATGGTCCCAACTATGTCCCTGCATGATTCCAATTCTATTTTTATTTATTTATGTTTAAAATCATTTTATTGGGGCTCACACAACTCTTATCACAATCCCACATACATCAATTGTGTAAACCACACTTATATATTTGTTGTCCTCATCATTCTCAAAACTCACGCATTCCCCTTGCACTCCTGGAATCAGCTCCTCATTTTTCTTTCCCCTTCCCCCTAACCTCCCCTTCCCCTCTCTCATGAACCCTTTATAATTTATAAATTATTATTTTATCATATCTTACACTGTCTGGCATCTCCCTTCACCCACTTTTCTATTGCTCATCCCCTAGGGAGGAGGTTATATGTAGATCCTAGTAATCTGTTCCCCCCACCCATTCTACCCCACCCTTCTTCCACCCCACCCTTCCTCCACCCTTCTTCCACCACCCTTTCCACCCCACCCTTCCTCCACCTTCTTGATATCACACTCTCAGCACTAGTCCTGAGGGGTTCATCTGTCCTGGATTCCCTGTGTTGCCAGTTTCCATCTGCCCCGCCGTGCATCCTCTGGTCTATACCAGATTTGCAAGGTAGAATTGGGATTATGATAGTGGGCGGCATGATTCCTATTCTAAACAAAAATTTTCCGTTTTAAAATTCCTCAAACTGGAGTATACTCCAGGGAAAAAAAAGGTCTAATGGTAATATTTTTGATAAAGATAATATTTGTTCACTAATGAAAAAATATACAATTGTAAGAATTGTACTGTATTTTGTATTCATGAGTAATTTGTCACAGTGCTTTTACATATAGGATACAGTGATAATTCATAAAGTGACAGTAAAGTGGAAACTGAGGAAAATTATATTTCCACCAAAATAACAAAGCTCATTTTGAATGTGGTATGGTTCAGGTTAATTTAGGACTGTCAGCCATGTTAAGCAAAAGTAGATTTTAAGCTTGAACTTGCCTCATCAGGATACACAAAGGTCAAAGACAAAAATTACCCTGAAGCAAAAGTCTTCATCTACAATTCTCTTGTATCTTATACTCTTGTAAACCAAAGATTTTAATTCATATATTTTTATTAGTCGTTTTATTTTACTCCTTCTCTATCTTTAACCTCTATTTATCTTTTTGACAGTATGTTATTCAGCCCCCTTCAGCATGAACGTATGGATAGAGTTCGTTATACAAGGTTCTCTGTACCCATGATACCTCAGTGTTTAAGGATTAAATTGTCCTATCTAGTAGTCTGGGCCTGGGAACAGAAGCACTAATTTTCTGTTGGCGTGGGTCCTTCGAGTTATACTCAAATAAGACTTTCATCTCTGCCCTGACAATAGCAAACGACCCAGGGAAATGCTGGGAACTTAGACAAATAAAAGTCAAAACAGATGATCCTAGAATAGTGCAGCACAGCCTGAATTACAAAGCACTTCAGAAATCGTGGTGATGAGGGAAAATATTTTCTTGTTATAAAGGATTAGAAAGGAACAAGGAGTTGGATGTATATGCTATTGAGTCAGCACCAACAAATATTGTGAAACCAGTTATTTATTTACTTATATCAAGGGAAGAAATGTTATTGGAGGAACGGTAAAAGCAAATGAACAAATATGAAAAAAAATGTAGGTAACGCAAGATCATGCAAAGATGTAATATGTCTCTAAGCCAACACAATTTGGGTTGATACATGGGCCTTTTATTTTCCGCTTTTAAAATGCAGCTCACAGTCAGAGCCATTCTTTACCCCTCTCCCCGGGGAAATATGCAAAGACATGCATTTCCACGCAGGCCTGCCCCACTGGAAGGTTTTCATTTCAATGCTATCAACTTCTAGTCTTTCCAATCATTTTTCTTTTATTCTCAGCATCCATTGTTTCCAGTAATTCACTTGAGCGATCAGAGCACCGCTGAGAATAACTGAAAAAACCCTCTCAGCCTGCTGACTTTCTGAGAATGGCTTTTTTGTGAGTGAGGTTATTGTAAGAGTCTACAGACAATTAATACATAAATGCATCAGAATTAAATTACCATTATCGCACACAATCACAATGATAAGAAAATACAATTTTATTTATTTTTCACTGAGCAGAAATGCCCTAAGTCCTACCTAGTAACCTTGATCACTACTGTTACATGTGATAACAGGGTTACTGCTTCCCCGAGTCAGAGCAAGCCCTCATGACTCAGTTTCTTTATGCCCAGGTACCATAGGGTGACCTCCTTTTATTCTTTGTCAGCAGTTGTCCTACTCTAGAAAGCTATGCATTTAATATAACGTGTGAATAAGTTCACAGGGGACAAACATAAAGATGGTAGGGGTAGGTCAATTGGGCTTTCTAAGATAGTTAAACCTCAAAATGTATTGATGAGGTCTTCAGTATTCTTATTACCATTATGGCTATTATCTTCACGATCCTCAACATTACAATTGATTATCACATTTTAGTACTTGAAAAGCTGTACCTATATGATACCACAAGAACAATTTTACTTAATTCAGTCATTAGAATAAAGCAAATTTATTTTTTTAAATTGAGTAAAGCTCACAAGATCAGATTTTCTGTAAATAGGCAGTTTATGTCTTATTGCTCTTATTCGGATTATAATACTGTGAGACTGCTGAGGGAGGTTGGCTGTTCCTGTGAAAATTTTGAGTCTCAAAAACCCACAGGACCAGTTCTACCCTGACCTGCAGCCTTGCTGAGTCAGAATCCTCTTGTTGACAGTGAGCGTTTACATTGCTCACAGCTGATCAACCCTCTCAATTACTGGGAGGCTTCACATCTCACATCTTTTTAAAGGTCTAATAGATCGCTCAGGAGGGTTTGTTTGCGACTGCTCTGTCTTGTGGAGGTTTTCAGGCTATGTTTATTTTTCCTCTTCTTTTATTGAAAGGCCAACCCTTCAGGCAAAAGTATTCACTGAAAGGCCTCTGAGTTCAACAGATTAAAATTATTGCCATGATAGTTCTTGAAACAGCACTATTAATATTCAATTTGGCTTACTTGGTAGCTGTGGAGTAAAAATACATGATTAGGCCATTGTGATTTAAAGCAATCAGCTGTTTAATTAACATAGAAGAGATATATTTGTTAGAATTTCCTCTGGAACAAGTCCTTTTTGTCTTTTAACAGCTCTACTTTATAATTTTCCTTATTTTACAGAAGAGCTTGTAAGACAGAATCTAACTAAATTGCTCAGATCTAAAAAATAAGAAAGCTAAAATTCTAACTTAACTTGTCTTGTGCCAGAGACCATACTCCTGCACATTGTACCAACACCAGCCTGTCCACTTTGTCTACTTGCGAATGTGTTCATATTTAATGAAAATCTGACCTCAACATGGGGAAATTTACATTTGAACTCTGTTAAAAACGTTACCATTGGAAAACCATGAGAGTTGCATGAGATGTATGATGGCAAGGGAGCTATTAACAGAGAGGAATCCACCTTTCCCCATTTTTCTTTAGAAAAAGGCTATCTTTTTCTTAGAGGTTATTTTATTAGGAGATCTGGAGAATAAAACAATAATAGCAGGGTCTTATTTGTGGATTAAAACATTATGTATATAACAAGTGTCTGTGGGGCTACATGTTTGTGTATAAATATGGATATAAACAGGCGGCTAAGATGTGGAAGATATTGATTGAGACAGGGAAGGAAGATGGGAAGGAGGATTTTCAAACATTCTACTTTTTCATTATTAATGTGGTTCTGTTTTCAGAATTTTTTAAAGTATTTTTGAATACTTTATCTGATTTTTAATTCTTTTTATAAACTAGATTACAGTTTCTTAGATGTAACTGACCCTGAAGTTACAGAAAGAAGGTCTAACTATTTGCACAAGTTTATAACGTTGTTGCTGCTTATCTTAATAAGACATGATCACAGAAACTATTCTTTATCTAGTTAGCTCAAATTTTAACATGACAATTTCTCACAGAACCTTGTATTGTTAGTCTTATTTTATTTCACCAGTACCCTCTTTGCCTACCTCGAGATATTCAATAACACCTTTAACCAACTGCAATATCATTGGTGTCTGAATTCAAAAGATTCGAGGCCATAACTGTATGATAATAAAACAAACAAAATGAGTTGCTCTAGGGTTGATTCTGACTCGTGGCCATCCCATGTGCATTACAGTGAAGCTATGTATGCTCCGCATCCTTTCAATCACTGTGGTTTCAGAAGTCGATCTGTAAGCCTTTCTTCTGAGGCCTGAACTGGGGTGAACTCAAACTTCAACCTCATGGTAGGTAGCCCAGGGCTCCTGGGGATTGGCACCACTCAAGGATTAGATGATAATTATCATAGCTCTTACTTTGGTTTTGTTTTTTAATTACAATGTTGTATCCTTCAAGCTATCTCTTTTGTTTGGGTGGTTTACAGAGCGTGCTCTGGAGAGTGAGGAAGCAGGAGTCAGGTTATCTACAGCCAGGCTTGTAGTGGAAGGAAATTAGCCAACGTGGTGGCCAATTACCTTGAAAACTTGATTCTTTTGATCTAGTTGAAAGTGTCTTGGTTTTCGATGCCCATCATACATGTACCATCTGGTACAGGGTCAGTCTTCAAGAACAACTTCTCCACCTTAGGCTTCTCACACGCCTCTTGCTTGTCCTTGCGCAGCCCTTTCAGCTCAGTCCTGCTTTTGATCAGGCCATCGTTCCTTCCCGCTGGCTGGGAAGTATGGGAAACGGTGCAGCAGCTGGGGAAAAGAAGCTTCCACAAATTTGAATACAGAGCTCCCACATGGTTCAGCAGTTCCCATCGAACGGGTCTTCCCAGGAACAATACAAGCAGGAATGCAAACCGTACACTAATATTTATGGCAGCACAAGAATCAAAAGGTGAAACCATCAAAATGGCTATTTACTCATGAATGGAGATGCAAAATGTAATGTACACACACAGTGGAATATTGATTTGGAAAGAGAAACGAAGCCCTAAAGTTGGCCACTACTCAATAAACCTAGAAAATATGATACTCATCTAAATAAAGCAGTTGCAAAAGGACAAGTACTGTACAATATCAGGTACATGGGGAAAAGGCTCATATCTAGAAACCTGAGGTTTTCAGGTGCTGTGAGGGAAGGAGGTCACCCTACAAGGAGGGGATGGGGAGAGGAAGGGGTTGCTTGGAGGCAACGGGCTTTATTAATGATGGTGGAATAATTTGGAAAATGATAGCAACAAACAATGTTGCACAACTGGACGGTTATTGAGGTACCAAATCTCACATGTGTGGAAGTGGTTTTGAGCTACATTTCCTTAATAAATCGCTAATCACATTGAGCCTCTTCTGTGCTTATTGTTAAAATATTTATCCTCTTTGATGAAATGCCTGCTCAAGTCCTCTGTCCAACCACAGTGTTTTTTTTCTTCAAAAAATGTCTTTACCGTTATGCAAGCTAACTTGAAGAGACATATTACTATAATTGTTTCAACAATCACAAGTAGGTATAACCACACCATTCTATAGATGAAGACATCGAGACTCTGGGGGTTAATGCTCTCAGACAAAGCAAATCCTGCTTCCACTACTGAGTGGATCCATTTTCATTCTTTCCACCGAGTACACTTAACATCCAGGCATTATATCAGGGTAAATAAAGAAATCTAACTGGCATATGAAAATTTTCCAACTGGAATTCCCATGAGTGACCCGGGTGATGCCTGGTCTTCTACTTGAGGGAAGTGTTGCGGGAAGAAGGCTTCACATGGTGGTGGTCATGGCAGTGACAGCCCTGCTAGTGTCAATTCCGACTGATAATGAGCCCGTGTGATAGAGTAGCCCTGCTCTACAGGGTTATGGAGACGCGGAGCATTTGGAGGAAGGGCAGCCTCCTCTCTCACCTGCAGAGACTGATGGGTTCCATTTCAACATTTCCTCCGTGCACCAGCAGTGCCCCTTGTTAGGTGTCACCGATTCAATTCCAATCCTGCTGCTTAGTTGGCCTGAAGTCTCTTCTGACTCAGAGTGACCCGAGGCACAGCAGAACGAAACACTTCCCGGTTCTGGGCCAGCCTCACAAATGCTCCGTCTGAGCTTGCCGAGCGGCTTCCTCGTTTCCCACTGCCCTTCTACTTGACCCAGCATGATGTCCTTTTGCAGGGGCTGGGCTCTCCTGATAGCATGTGCCGGGAAGTGCGACGACCTCTCACCATCCTGGTTCTAAGGAGTATTTTGGCTGCACTTCTGGAGGACCCCGGTGGTGATATGAAAGGTCACTAGTGCAGGGTTGATATCCAGCCAGACGCTTTCAGGCAAACGGGAGGCTTGACATGCCTACAAAGAGTGATCGCGGGAGCACACTGGGCAGTTCAGTGCTGCCCTAGAACGTCCCTAGGAGCCAGCGTCCACTCGTTGGCAGGAGGGTCACCTTACTAAAGAGTGCCATCAGCAAGCACGGCAATGCGGTGCGCCTATGAATACAATTTTACACAGGAGACGTGGGGGATTGTCCAGTGCTTTGAGTGTTCAATCTTTTTGTGAACTCCTTTGTATACTTGTTCTCCTGACTCCTGATCCAAATAATACTCTCTGTTGTGTTTGAGAACCCGAGTAGCTCTTACAATTACAAATGATTAATTTAATTTGTGAGGAGCATTTCATCTTGTTTTGTGCCTCTGTCAGAGGCAAATCTTTTGAGAAAGTTGATTTGGTAAATTCTTGGTGGTGCAAGATGTTCTCCTGGGGAGATGACTTCCAAGAGTGAGCGTGAGTCCATTCCTGTAACAAGAGCATCTGTAGCAATTTCTTTCTAAGCTTTTACAAAAACAGCTTTCAAATGATTGTTGTCATTTTAAAAATAACTGACACTCTCTAATCCCTTCTCTAAAGAGCCCCGTAGGCACAGCGGGCTATGCATTAAGAGGCTAACCATAGGCCAGCAGTTCATGGGTTTAACAAGCACATGCACTCAAACAGAGTCAACCAACAGGACTGAAAATCCACTAGTCCTACCCCACCCTCACTCCTGTGCTTTACCCTCCTCCTGTTTCCTATTTCCTGTTTAGACCCTTCTTACATAGGACACAGCTCAGTGGGATGACTTTTAGTGATGCTTTCTCCTCTATAACTATTTTCTAATCAATCCAACCCATAAAGATGGACTCCGCGTTCTGACTAGTTCCACTTTAAAGTAGTCATTTTGGTACCCAGAAAGCAATCTTTCTCTTGTTACTGATGATTTCTTTCCCACTGCTTTACTGTGAGCAGTTCAGTACACACAGCTGAAATTCTTGCGGTCAGACTGCAGAATTAACATACAATTAGAGACTCGGGTGCACGTGTACACACACACACACACACTTTATAATTCTGGCATCTAACAGATTTATATACATTTATATTATATATATATTTGTGTATTATAAATTGCGTGTGTTGGCCCTAAACTACAAGTTGCTTATCTTTAACAGATCATTTGGCTTAAATGAACAGAATTAAAGGTAGAATAATATGGCATACATTATTACTTTCTACAGGAACTAGAGGTGGTTTTCAGAGAGTGGGAGCATCATCGTACCTTTGCCATGAGAGTTCTAGAGAACTAATTTTACTTCTAGCAATCAGCAAATGAAAATGAAAATAAATTAACATCTGAATACTGGCTCTAGAAATTGAGCTATTGTAGAATCTTTCTCACTAAAAATTATAACAAGCTATAATTTTGGCCAGAAAATTACTAAGATATTTATAATAACTTAGAGGCAAGGGCACCAGCAGAGACATTTATAGGATTTTAGTGAATCAAAGGTAAAGTTGCTGAAGGGTTATCTACTTTCCAACATCAGAACTGGAAATCATCGAAACTCAAATGAACTTGGTCTCCAACTGTTTCTCCCTTAACGTCTGTGCGGCTTTCCAAGCCTATCTATAGCCTCAGAAGGGCAATCTTTTCCCAGCAAATCATCCCCTATTTTTCATAGCAACCCGATTGGACAGAGCAGAACTGACCCCTCAAGTTTCCCAGGCCTTAACCTTTATAGGAACAGTGACATCTTTCTCTTGTAAAGTCGCCTTGGCTTTGAACCACCTACTTTGCTGTTGGCAGCTCAGTGCTTAACTGCAGAGCCACCAGGGCTCGCACCACAGGTGCATTAGGTAAATCTGATGCACAAGACCCCTTGAAAGTGTTGAAAAGAGAAGGATGTTACTTTGAGGATTAACATGAGCCTGACCCACGCTATGGCATTTTCCATTGCTTTATATGTATGTGAAAGTTGGACCTTGAATAAGGAAGACCCAAGAAGAATCCATGCATGTGAATGGTGGTGCTGGAGAAGAATATTGGAAATACCACGGACTGCTAAAAGGACAAACTAGTCTGTCTTGGAACAAGTTTGGCCACGGTGCTCCTTAGAGGCAAGGGTGGCAAGACTTCATCTTCCCTATTTCGGGCATGTTTTCAGGGGAGAGCAGTCTGTGGAGGACGTCCTGTTTGGGAAGCGGAGGGACAGGGAGAAAGAGGAAGGCCCGCAATGAGATGGATTGGCACAGTGGCTGCGACAATGGGCTAAGACATGTAGGAACAATTGGAAGGATGGCTCAGGACAGTGCAGTGTTTTTGTTCTGTTGTACACAGTGTCACTATGGATTGGAACTGACTTGATGGAATCTGAAAATAAGGTAGCAAATCGATAACGGGGAAATTAGGAATGTGAAGGGGTTAGAAATTTTAAATCGAACCAAATTTACTCATGGAGTCACTGGCATTCTTCCTACACGTTGACCCATTAAAGTCTTGAACATTAGTTCGAAAAAGTGAAGCTCTGCTAAATCTTATTAGAACTGGGATAAGTGGTTAAATTAATAATTTCAAACTATGCCTTCTGTTTATATCTCTGTATACTCTTCTCCCACAGTCATTATGGCTTAGTAATGTGATTTGCTTTGTTCATTGGGTTACCAACAAATATGATCACAAGTAGAGATCTGAATAAGCCTCTATACTAAAGTTAGAATCGCCTTAATGAAACTTTGGTGTTATGCAAAGAAGCCAAGGTAGGCTGACAGACAGGCCAAACAACAGGCCAAGACAGGCTGGACAGGCCGGAACCAAAGCCTTTTAACCAAGATCCCCAGTCAATTGCCAGCTGTAAGAGTGGCCAATTAGGACTTGCCAGCCACCAGCTGATCTGCCTACCAACCCTAACCACAGTAGTGAGTCAAGCCAAACCAGGGTGAACCAAAGAAAAATCCTGACCAAATTCTAACACAGATTATTGGGAGCAGATGAATGCTGCTTTCTCTGTGTCCCTGAGATTTGGGATAACTTGTCACCTAGCAAATAGGTACCTAAGCAAAGTTTTTCCTAAAAAGCGATTTTGGACTTTACCTTCAAATAGGGTAAAATTTGTCATTCACAGAATGACTCTGAGTAAACTACATTAAGACCCATTTTAAGTAGAATGTCATCACCATTGTTTACATTTTTTAAAATTTTGCATATAATTTTATCCTTTTTTTAGAACCAGACAAGTAGTACAGTTATGACTTGTTCAAAGTCAAATAATACTCGATGTCAGAAATTTTGTCTTGGGATAAGCAATACCCAGTTTTGAATTTGAAATGGAGTAATATAAAAATCTGGGAGATGAGACTGGAGGAACGGGAAGCATGTCTGGTTTCTGGGAAACATCATGTTAAGTTACCATTTACGGGCAAGTTGGTACATTAAATTTCAATCAGTATTCTAAGTGTTTTTTTTCTGGTTAGAAAAAAGATAACACTGAAGAACATTTGAAGAAATAAATAACCCAGAGCTTGTATAAAAGAGAAAAACTTGCGGAAAGTCATATTATTGCAATTGAAGCAGTGCCTTTTTTGTCATCTGATTCTTAGAGTGACATCCTTCCTGCTGAGGAAAATGGAAGCAATCAGAGAATTTCTATTCTCGCTAACCACTATTGTCACGCTTATGGGTTAGACCAGGTTGAATAAAGCAGCAAACCCAAGGATGTATGTGTGTACTTTAAATCCAAGAGTAATTACATATTAAGAAAACATGCCAGTCCAGTCCCCATCAAGTCCATGAGTCTGATTTAGCCCATAAGTCCAATACTAGTCCAAAAAGTCTCCTTGAGACTAACAAAGTCACATGCAATGATGCAAAATTCAGGAAGCTCACAGGCCCGTGGGTGCAGTCTTGTGGAAGTATCGCTGTTCTGGCGTGGGTCTCTACATGGCTCCTCCAGCTCCGAGTGTGTTTCTCCAACAGGAGGGTGAAGCAGAGAGAGAGTGTGTCCCACCTCCAGGTCTAAAGAGAAGTTCACAGAATCCTCATGAGAAGGCCACACTCACAAGGAGGCATCATCTAGCTGTGACCGGATTGGCAGGCTGCACTCCACCCTTACATTTATCAAGTTGATGTGAAATTGTGTAACTACCATAAACCATCCCTTGTCAACTTGATACTTTTACACAACTCTTTAGCCATATATAATTTGAAACAAAACAATAATAAAATTGTATCTGTACCTAACAGCATAAAACTAAGATACACATAACTCAATGTGTCAGCCTCATTGAAATATAATATTCCATAAGTAAACAAAACAAAAGTAATATATAATTAACAATTGCATCATGTGCACATCTACCCCATAATCTTATAATTCAATAAACATATTCTCTAACCTATGAAAGTTTGTAAGCCAGCCACTTCATGCCTTTATTCCCCCAATTTTGGGTATCCATGTTTCTATATGGCCCGCCTTTTTCATCCGAGTTCTCTGAGGAGACAAGCATGTTCTTTGAGGTAAAGAATATCAATTCCATTTGGAAACTTGTGAATCTGCATGTACAAGCAAAGTCAAATCAGGAGAGCCCATCTATAAAATCAGAAATATGAACCAATTAACAGGCTCAAAACTCTTATCTTCATCTGATCAGGTTCCATTTACCTCAATGTGGGCTGTCTCACTTAGCCTCACCAGAGTGCCCATTGGCTGGCTCGTCTTTCAACCACGCGCCCCTTCAAATATTCTCAACTGTGCTAACCCTTTGAGTTAGGTCATGCTGTAGACTCAGGTCCCGCCCTCTTTAAACTTCAGACCAGCCAACCCACTCTCAGCTTCTCTAGTCCTTGTGAACCAAGTCTATGGGTGTCAGTGGCCAGACTCAACCCATCTCTCTATTGCTGCACTTCTCCCACTTCCACTCAAGTGGATCCAGGTGGTCACCAACCAAGCATTTCAGGCTGCCTCCAGGCTCCCTTTAATGTTCACTATTTGAGGAAAGAGTTTTGTCATGGCTTCCAGTTTTTCCAGCTTCAGGCACAAACCACTAGTTCAAAATTCAAAAAGGCAAAGTGTTCTTTTTTAATTCAGTCTGTCAACAACCCCCAAGGCAAGTCTCTTCAAATGTAAATGGACAGAGCTCTCAAGACACTGGGTGGGGCTTATCTTTTCAGAGCCGTGTTCCCAGGTGTACCCTAACGCATGTAAAGATTCAAATTAATGTCTGAAGACAGCTTATAAACTGTATTATCATACTTCATAATAACCATTTCGATCAATTATTATATCAATAACAATAGGGAGAAGAAATCAGTGTAATCCTAGTAGAGTCAGATCCCAAACACATCCCCTTTTTTTTTAGAGATTATATTTTATTTTGATAAATGCACATTTTGAATTATTCCTAAATGCTGTATGATGGAAAGCCATCCAGCTCTTTCGCCATTTTCTTTTTATCCAAATCATTTTATTGGGGGCTCATACAACTCTTATCACAATCCATCCATACATCCATTGTGTCAAGCACATTTGCACGTTGATTGCCCTCATCATTCTCAAAACATTTGCTCTTATTTCCCCCCTCTCCTCCCCGCTCCTTCATGAACCCTTGATGATTTATAAATTATTTTGTCATGTCTTACACTGTCCAACATCTCTCTTTACCCACTTTTCTGTCGTCCATCCCCCAGGGAGGTGGTTATATGTTGATCCTTATAATTGGTTCCCCCTTTTTACTCCACCATCCCTCTACCCTCTCGGTATTTCCACTCTCACCACTGGTCCTGAAGGGATCATCTGTCCTGGATTCCCTGTTTCTGGTTCCTTTCCATATCACTATATATCCTCTGATATAGCCAGATTTAAGGTAGAATTGGGATCATGATGTTTTGTGGGGAGGAGGCATTTAAGAATTAGAGGAAAGTTGTATGTTTCATTGTTGCTACACTGAATGCTGACTGGTTCATCTCTTCCCCACTAACCTTTTATAAAGGGGTGTCCTCTTACCTACAGATGGGCTTTGGGTCTCCACTCTGCACTCCCCCTCATTTACAATGATATGGTCTTTTAGTTCTTTGAGACCTGATCCCTTTGACACCTCATGGTCACACAGGCTGGTGTGCTTCCTCCATGTGGGCTTTCTTAAAAGTCAAATTCAATCCTTATTTAAACTCATCTGGTTGGATGGCTGACAGCACCTCACTCGTTTTTTTCTTCCCCTCTTCTATGCCATCAAATTGCTGTCCTTTCATATTACCTTTTCATTTGCAAAACAGAAAGTTGCACAGAGTTAAGTCAGGTGAGTAAAGTGTGTGGGGCAAGAGAAGCATGCTGTTTTTTGCCAAAAGCTGGTGCACTGAGATGGCTCACAAGCATGTGCGTTTTCATGGTGGCAAAACCAGTCCCCCACCTTCCACAAATCAGTCTTTTTTTTGTCACACACACTGTTATGCAATCTTTTCTGAATCTCTAAATATGAAGCTTGTTTCACAGTCTGACCTGGTGGAACAAATTCAAAATGTACAATCCCCCTCACATCAAAGAAAAAATTAGCATTGTCTTGATATTTGATTTCACTGGACTAGATGTTAAGGAGCAAGGTGAGAGCGGTGTTTTCCACAGGCTTGTTTGATGTTCACTTCGGGGATTATAAAAATAGCACCATGTCTCGTCACCAGTAAAGACCTTGGAAAAGTCTGGGTCACTTCAGAGCTGTTCTTTCAAAGCATGGCGTGTTTCCTTTTAACATTGTTTTTCCTGGTTAGTCAGAAGCTGAGACCAAAATCTCACTGCAGCCCATCTCACTCCCAAATATTTCATTAAAATTCATTGAACCAGGCTCCAAGACAGTCTATATAACCTCCCCATTTCATCAATGGTCTGTAGTCAGACTTTGAGCACAAGTGTTTGCATTTTGGCAACATTTTTGTCTTTTGGGAAGTTGATAGACATCCAGAATGAGGTTTGTCATCAATTGACATTTCACCTTTTTTGTAACGAGCAAACTGCTTGCACACTTGAGTTTTTCCCATAGCGCTATTCTTGTAACCTGTGTTCAGCATCCCAGCAGTCTCTGCAGCATTTTCCCATGTAGAACAGCCACATGCTCTTCTCTTAAATCAGCCATCACAGAAAATGTGGTTTGAGGGAGCAGCTTTTATGAAAAAACTCACTGTGACTGGAGAGAACCTTCCCAGGTGACACCACTGGGTGCACTAACTCAGAGTGAGTTACTGGATGCTCACCTAGTGGAAAAAGGTGAACTATGCAAGCTCCACCCAGCCAAACTTTTTTCTGTTTTATTTTTGGGGGGTAGGGGGAGGAGAGTGGATCCTACTGATATGTAATATGACCTAAGGCCTCTGACTGCTTGAAACCAGGGCAGAGCCTCTGTCAGCCATTTGACTAAGCAGCATGCTCTCAGTGAAGAAATTCAGGTGCTATTTTGTCCCTTGAGCTGAGAATTTACATTCATCACATTCACACACTCCATTTCAAACAGGAATAACCAAAGACAACTTTTAGGAATCAAAACCTTCTCTTCCCATGTCCTTTCAGGAAACAATCGAGGAAACAGTGTGGCTCCATCTGACCTCAATCTAGCCAAAGAAAAGCTACCATAAGGCAGAAGTCAAACAAGCACCCACTCTTTAACTTCATGACTTGTTCCTCTAGTATACCACTCCCAAGGTTATATATATATATATACTCTTTGATATAAAGTTCTTTCATATATATATATATATATATGTATATATATATATATATGAAAGAACTTTATATCAGAGTATTCTATATTAAGATAACTTCCCAGCCCAGTTCCTACCAAGTTCATAAGTTCAATTTTGCCCATAAGTCCAATGTTAGTTCAAAAATATTTCTTGAGATCCATGCGGTAACATACAATGATGAACAATGCATTACAATCACAGGCCTGAGGGTACAAAGTCTTCTAGAACTCACGGAAGTAGAAGCATCTCAGCACTTGCGTGGGTCTCCACATGACTTCTCCAGATCTCTGAGTGTGTCTCTTCAACAGGATGGTGAAGCACAGTGAAAGTGTGGCTCATCTCCAGGTCGAAAATGATGAAGTTCCCAGAATCCTCATGAGAAGACCATGCACACAGGAGGCATCATCAGGCTGTGGCCTGATTGACAGGCTAGACTCCATCCCTACACGTATTTATAAAGTTGACATGAAATTATATAACTACCACACTACCTATATCTCTACTCAGACTCTGTCTTTACCCCTGTGTGTATTGATGCTCAGTTCATGCTTACATAAAATACCATCTCCTTGAGAGCAATTTTAATCCCCTTTTAACAATTCTGAGACTTTTCTTTTATATATATATATATCTCACCATGTTTTTCTAACCGTAAGCTCATAGTTTTCTTTCTTGGATTATAAAAGTCCAAAACAAAAAACTACTTTCTTAATCCTTTCTAGTTTCTATTGTACTTCATAACAAATCACTTTTTATAAAATTTTCTATAATGACTGATTCTTCTTTTCTTCCCATTCTCTTGAAATCACTTCTGTTTTCCATGTCTACTATCAAGTCATTCATCAAAATAACTCTAGGAAGGCATTTGCAGAATCTTTATATTGAGAAAGTGGTCAATTTTTGAACTTCACTCAAGGTATCAGCAGTCTTTGACACAAATGGTCAGTTTTATTTTTAAAGCAACATCAATATGGTTTTTGATCTCAAATTATATTTCCAGACTAGACATGTCATATGTCTGACTTCTACATTAATGTAGCCAATATTACCAGTAGCTTGCCCAACAGCTATCTCACATCTAACAAACTCCACCCCAGGTATTGGCTCTTGTTATCCCAAATATATTCTCTCTACAGACTTCTTTATTTCAAACACGATCAACCCCAGTTTAAAAAAAATCAAGACCCCTTTTCCCAAACCCATTTCATTGGGAGATAATGCAGACTCAATCACATCAAGAAGTATTGGACAGTTGCTACCACAAGCAGTTGCAAACATTCTCGTCCTTCCTTAAATGCCTGACATCAGCCCCCTTTCCCACCCCCCGCCACCCTGGACTACCCTAGAAACGCTTGTTCTACACATGCTGTCCCTGTGGGTTCATCAAGCCTGGGTTTCATTTCCTGAAAAATAGAAAAACGTTGCAAACATTCAAGAGGTTGACCCCTGACGACATAGCACATCTGAGATAAACCCAATATGAACAACACCCCAAAAATATGGAACATGTTGAAAACCAGATCAGGCCTAATACGCATCAGAAGGGGATCAACTGACAAGGTTTTAACCATTGAAGTCAGGTCCATCCTTTCGATCTTTCATAGTCACCTCTCCAGTGCACTCTGTCCATAGCCACTTGCTTCCCATCCCTCCATTATGGATCGAGGGAGACCGCCGGAGGCTTATTTCCTCTGTAGATCCCACAAGTGTACCCTGGGCCCCCACTGTCATTCGTCATCTTCTGGTTGTCACAGTTTAGGCTCTGATACTATTTCTTTCTTTGACTCTGGATTATATGAATTAGAATCCCTTGTTGACTGAATTGGTGTGCTTGTTCCATGGGGACTTAATTGACATCTCACTTAGATGACTGCTTGTTTGGAGACAGTCCTTCAAGTCCCACATGCTAGTTTATCTGATAGCTGGGCACCATGTCATTTTCTTCATCACAGTTTGCTGTGCACCCGTATCTTCTGTGTTCCCTACCTGAGCGTGAGCTTTAAGCAGGGCCATGATGTAAGAATCAATGGAACTAAATTGGAACTAGATTTAGTGCAATCCCAAAACCCATTCATGAATCTTTTTCTTTTTTAATACATCTTTGACTCCCATTCCAAACTACCTTGTTGATTTATGGTAGGCTTATCCATCACACTCTCCCTCCCTGCCCTCAGGCATAATGATCCTCCATTAATATCATCTTTGGCCACTGGTACTAATTTTTTAAAGCCCTGTGAAAGTAGAATATTGGGCCAATGTAGGCTAACTCCATATCCCAGTACCTTAATTATTCACTTACAAAGAAGCGGTCCTTTCATGGCTGGATGCAGTTCACACAAACAAGGGGGTTACGTAATTGTGAGCGGCGACATTCACTGAGATTGTCAGTCACAGGTTTGCCTGGATCATTCATATCGTAATACAGCATACAGGGCATCGATACAGCAAGACCAGGTTTGTCTGCCTATCAGCAGTTTGAAAGTCGTGGTATACGTGTCTTCCGCCCTCACAGACAATGAATTTTCAGTCTTAAGATGTCTGATTACAAGTGTTTCTAGGCTAGCCTGCAGTTCACCTGGCCACTGGACTGCATCCCCAGGATGCAACCAAAGCTCAGGTTAATGTGGCCCATTCTGTGCACACCGCCAGGGACACGCCCTCTCTAGGTCGAAAACTGTTCTTTAAATCATTCTTCCCTCCCACTGAAGGTCAGTTCTCCCTTTTTCTACTGGTCATGCATAGGGGGTGTCCCAGACCTGTTGGCTCCCTGTCCCCTCTCCTGACTGGATTTTTCCATTCATATCCCTGAACAACTTTAGTTTCCATGGCTCCTGAGATCCAACATTATGGAAGTCTCTTCCTGTTCTTTTATCTCAACAGCAAATTATCTCAGATCCATTTTAAAGATATTTATAGAAACACTTTTTTTATCTCCTAGATTTTCAGTAGCCTCTTGATAATTTTTCTTCAATATCTTAAAATTATAAATATATGCACTGATAATCCAAGTTACTAATATGATTGATGTCATATTTTTTAGGTAGCAGGGCGCAGTAAAGAGATCACTGACTTTAGAAGCAGTGGGTGTGGGTTCAAGATCAAATTTTACCACTACCCATTAATGTGATTGTTGGTAAATCATGAAAATGGTTGGCCACTGCTTCTACAAAATATGAAAGGGATTTGCTCCATTCCAAGAGATTTTGAGAGAAATAAACACACCTGGCTATGTAGTATAATGTGCAACTACAAAAATCATGTTCATAATTGTAAAGACTACTGAGGTAGTTAGTTTATTGTGCCAACCTGGCCAATGAACACATGTGTGATTAATTGAAGGGCGGAGCAATAAATGGCCTAGGGAGTCTCGCCTTTCTTGCCTCTTGGTCTTGGATCATCGGAGCAGTGTGAGGCTGCCTTGCTTGTTCTGTGCGTCAATTTGCAAGCTACACTATCTGTGGGACACCTAACGCGTGGACTGTGTCACTGTAATTTGAAGTTCCTTCAAGACCTGCTTTGCCACACCATTGGAATGTACATCTCTTGAGCTGGGACTGTCATCTGGCTGACTGCTGGTGACCTGCCTTGCTGTTTGCTGCCTGTGGCCAGATAGCCTGAATTGCTCTACAAAGGACCACCTGGCTGCCCTCCAGACTTGAAGGATTGCCAGTGTCTCACAGAGTGAGTTGCACGGAGCCATTTGTACTGCTTTATAATTTAATTAACTGTTTATTTCTTATTTTGTATACATATACATATATATATATATAATTATTAGTGTTCTGGTTTTGTTTCCCTAGAGAACCCTGTCTAACACATTTGGTACCAGGAGTGCTTCTAGAGAAATGAAATCATAAATATGGGCTTCTTAAATTGGCTCTCCAGCCTGATTAGTCTTAACAGCACTAATAATGCTACTTCTATGCCCCAAAGCATGGATAAGCCTGCTCCTCTTACTAATCCATAGTGTGAAACAACAAAGCTAATATCTACAGGATCACCACCATAGATGAGGTGCTGGTGAAAGGAGAGGCTCTGAGTGATGGTATCTTTGATATTTTCCAGGCATTTTGTAAGGATGACAAGTATAGGGAAGCTGGTTGGCTGGTCTTTCTTACAATGGAAAGTGTGATTAAGGAGAGGGATGGTCTCAGAGCCTCAGAAGCGCGCCTCAGGTGCAGACTAACAGATTTGAAAGCTTCCATCTGTGCAACAAAGGCGAGCCTTCTCTCCTCTAGTAACAGAGCTGACATTGCTGAGAACCAGGGTCAGAGTCTCATTATATGAGTGGCTGAAGTACAACATCGGCTGAATCGCAGATCTAGAGCAGAGTCTGATACCAAAGTGAGGGCATTGATCGGGAAAAGTTGGGACCCTGAAACATGGGATGGGACCATATGGGCTGATGATCCAGAAAGGGAGGATATTGAGCCCCTAGAAACAATTGACCCACCCCAGTCAACAGATCCACCCCTCCCAGCTGAAGGTTTTAATTCACTATCAACAAAACAATCCATACCTGAGCAGATTAGCCAAACTGTTCAGGGGGAAATGCCAGGTGGGGCTGCATCAGTAGCATTGCCTGAGGGAGATGCCTTACAAGACATTGCTGAGAGTACCCGGGAAACACCCTCAGCATCCATTATTTCCTCTAGACCTGTCCCTAAAATTGTCTCAGAAAGCTCCTAAAGGTGAGGTTGAGATGATTACCCAAGAAGCAGCATGCTATATTCACAAAGATATGCTCGAGTTTTCAAATCCGTACAAGCAGAAGCCTGGGCAATATCCCTGGGAATAAGGGTGTAGGATACTGGTGCATGAAATGTAATATTAGACCGGTCTGAGTTTCTGGAGATGAGACTCCTAAGCACAGATTCTTCTTTCAATGTCTCTGTGAGAGAGGATAAGAGAGATCTAATTCTTATTTGGTTAACTTTTTAAATTAACTGTTTATTTCTAATGTAATATATCTATATAAATATATATAAAATTATTAGCGTTCTGGTTTTGTTTCTCTAGAGACCCCGGACTAACACAACTTCTGAGAATATAATTGCCATGAAAATTGGATAAATGCATACACTCTTTATAATTATTTTCATCTTATAAGATGTAAAAACATTTAAAAATGATAAATTATAGCAAAATTACCATGTCACAAAATATGCACAAAATCACCAGGAGGGATGGAGAAGCATGTTGGCCACTCACTTTGGATGGGTTTGTAAGATTGATTGGGTGCAGGGAACAAGCTGTAGTCTAGTAAATTGGCATTTGAGGAGTGTCACGCAAATAATATGGTACATCTTGCACGACAATGCACAGGTGTCCAAATCTGTTACAATCCGGTGCTTTAAAATTGCTTTAAAAGAGTGTTTTAAAGTTGTATGAAAGTAAGCACATAGCTAGGTGCTATGAGAAGAGTCCTTAGGAAAAAGCTTTTAACAAATAGATTAAGTGGCATCACTGCCACCTTTCATCCAATATAATCATAGCAATCTAAGAAATTAAATTCTGTGCCCCCAATTCAGGTACTGCTATTTATACAATTATTTTACTTGCAGTTATTTTTTTATCAGAGTGTCTGGGACATTAGACTTATTGGATTAAACTCTTGCTTGAAGGATTAGTGAAAGCTGGCCAAGTCCTCAGGAAAGACTGTGTGAAATGCACTCCATCCTGTAAGAGTGTGGTTTGGAGTGTTCGGTTACTATAGCCTGTGTGGGTTACACAGGGAGGAGATATTTGATGCCTCCCTTCTGCAGACCATGTCCTTACAGTGAGTTTTAAAACTGATTTTTCTTTTTTGTTCAACTGATTACTTATCTGAAACATCCCCCAAACAGTTGCAGTTTGGAATAAAAATATAAAGCTGTAATGCTTTTTTCGAAACTGCACTAAATTAAGTTCAGCATGACAAGTTCTACCTTATGAAAAGATATTTTATGGCTTAGAAATGCTGGGAATTGTGATTTTTATTGCAAAAAGGTAAGCTAAAATGAAGGAGTAAAACAAGCAGCATAGCCAGTTTTACACGGTGTTTTTGTTTTTAACCACTCTCAATTTTCTAGGAACTGTGCTCATTGTTGAGCCATCTGGGCCAGCCGGGAAAACCTGCTTCCTGATCCAGTTGTTCCTGTGAATTGTGCAAACGGATCTCCAGCCCTTGTTCTTCTTCCCTATCTTTTGAACTCTTTTTTGCACATATTTTTAAAAGTGTCCATTTTTGAATTTGGTTTCACGATGGCCTCCATTAATGTGGAGTTTTAGTTTAGATGCAAGGTTCACTTGGTCGGCATCCCAATGACTCGAGCACCTGTAGACACTAAATAGAGGTCTTGGAATCACTCTGACGCTAGAGTTTCAGGGATGGTGGTCACACTAACGCACTGTGCTTTTTCTGGGTTCCTGTGAGCTGTTGCCAGTCCTCTCTTCCCTCTTGTGTCCCTCTGAGGCCTCCGTCGCTGCTGAAACCTCACCGACCCTTTCTTTGTTGTGACTCGCCCACCGCTGCTCGTATTTGGGTCTGGGCTACTCCAGGTACTTTTTCTATTGATGTCTCTGAGCTTTGGGTTTTGATATTCTGTGTAGTGTGTGCTCTTTTTTTATTTAGGTGGAAGCAGGGTCGGATTGAACACTTCACAGATCCTGTCACCACTGTCCTTTTCCCAGACTTGAACACATGCATCTTTGAACTACTCTGGACAAGTAGTGAATCTTTGGGGATGGAATACAGCTAAGATTTACACACATGCCGGAAGTTATAACTAACATCCCAGCTAGTCTTCACACAGGACTGGGAACTATGAATCAGGCAGTTGTTTATCGATTTTGGAATGTTTTTATTCTTGGAAAGCTTACTTTCAGACTGTGAAATCTACTCTCACTAGCATTTTATGAATATGCATGTATACATATAGACTACAAAAAACAATAATATTTTGGAACTGAGAACCAAAAAGAGTTGCTATATTATCACCTGTGTCTAATTAAATATTTGTGGCTATTTAAAATTCTTAAACATTAAACCAGCATTTTGTACAGGGTAATATGTTGCCATATCAGTTACGTATTTTATTATGCTCTTTGGTTGGTTTGATAGTAACAGCATCTGATATTCTAGCTTGTTAATTTTACATCTAATGAGCTCTGTTTGCATCTTTTTATTCTCTTCATCAAATTGATTTCTTCTAAACTTCTTGACCTGGTGTGAATATTATTTTCTCAAAAAGGTCTTTCATTACCACCATATGTTCAACTCGCAGTATAAAATGGGTTCTTCCTGGCAAAGATAATTCCTTTCTGACACATTGCTGTTGCTTGTGTCCAGTCCTTTCAGGCTCAGGACAACCCCACTTGTGCAGAGTAGAACTGCCTCATCATTTCCAAGGCTGTAACCTTCAGAAAAAGATATTTAAGCTCTTTCTGTGGGGATACCTGGTAGCTTAGTAGTTACGTGTTGGGCTGCCACCTGCATGCCTGGCAATTCAAAACCACCAGGCACTCCATGGGAGAAAGCCACAGACAGTGGGACCCTGCCTATCAGAGTCACTGTGAGTTGGCTCTGATTTGCTGTCAGCGAGCGCAGTTTGGTTTTCTAGTCATTTGGTAGTGGGGATGGCGTTTCTTGTTTGGGTTCAACTGCTAAGCCTGCTATTTTTTAAAATGTTGAGTTTTACATTCTTCTCCTACTCTACCTGGAATCTTCTAATATGACCCTTTCAGAGCAATTAGTAGGTAATTGGGCAATATCTCGTCTTTCTGATCCCAGGGAGGTAGAGGCTGAATCTCGCTCCATATATTAGTCTTCTAGACTAATTGTTTCAATGTGGCTTTGCTTTCTTCATCTTTGCTCCTGGTCCAGATAGACCTATAGTTGAAACCTAGATGCCTGTTCAGAAGTTTTTAGAACTCTATGTTACAGCAATGGACTCTAATGTCCCAGTTCTGGGACCCCAGTGCTGGGGCCCCACTTCCAGCAAGGCATTTTTATGGCTAAGGTGTTTTAGTAACTTTCCTGCTTTATGCTTCACTGTAGTCATGGCTGTAGGTGGAGTCCATCACAAGATGTATGTGAAAATGCCCTTTGTCAAACCTACCTGTCGTCATGGGTATAGTACCAAGGACCTGCTCTCCTCAGTTCAATGTGCATGGCTAAGTAACCACTCATATGATTGTCACTTCAGTATGTGATAGTATTTATCTTTGTTTCATTTAGCTGCTATATTTTTTATGAAGTGGAAGAAAGACGCAGTTTTGCATAGAGGCTGGAATGAGAGACAAGAAGTGTCTTATTAGCATTTTTCTCCTCTATTATAGTCTGTAAGACTTCTGAAGCTGAATCCTTAAGTTACATGTAATATTTTCATATTCTAAAATACTTTTTTAAGTATAATACAATTTTGGTGGGTTGTCCCTACTTGCAATGTGCAGAGCTCTAATGAAAACACTAATTATTAGCTATTGCGTGAGCTCCTGACATGCATTTATGGATTATAAACTCGTGTAGCTCTTACTCCAGAAAATAAGAAATCACTGTAGCTGGAGAAGATGCCTGGTCTTTGTACAGCACTTAATTGTATAGAGGGTATGCATGGCTATGCAGAATCTGTAGTTCACTTGGTAATTAATATCATGTGAGCTTGAGATTCGCTTAAGTTACTTAACCATGTCTTCATCTTCTTCCAGATGTTCCATTGTTCTAAAATAGAACTTGGCTGGCTAAGTTCCTCAATAATAGCTGCTGAGCTAATGAGAAACAGTGCCATTAATATGGCCCAGTCTATCCAAGGCCCATCTTCAAATAACTTAATGCCATTGGTTCACGTCCTCCTAGTCTATAATGGCACCACCGAGATATGAGGGTTATCAGGAAAGCATTGGTCTAACAGCCATCTCTGTCTCAGGCTGTGGAACCCAGCTGGGGCTGGAGATAAGCCTAACATTATGCGGCATCAAGGAACTCTCTTATTATTGCTATTCGCATAGACATTTTCCTGCAGCTGTTTTCTCAAAGCCAGAGTCACTGATAGAAACTGTGTACCCGACTCTGTTATTGATTCAATGCTACAGTTCTCCCAAAGGTCGGTTTATATACCACATCCTTGGGAGTTGGAACATGTTGAATCTGAGTCAAAAAAACATCGCAGGAAAAGGCTTTCACCCCAGGGGCCACTATGAGTTGGAACTGACTCAGTGGACGTGAGTTGAGGGTTTGAGTAGTTTATGAAACTAAAGTACTTTTTATAAGCTTTGTTATTTTAGTGATTATTTTGAAATTTTGGGAGGAAAATGCATATCAAAACAAGAAATTCAACCATTTCTACATGTAAGGTCAGTCATGATTATGTTCTTTGAATTGTGCAATAGTTGTAGCCCTCGTTATCTGACTTGTTACTTTCAACTCACTGCCTCTATAGGTTCTGATTGCTTTTTACTTTGATCACATGTAGATAGGTCTTAATAGAGCACCCTTCTGAAGGCAGACATTTTTCACCGGAAATGAAATTAACTGCCAACAAGTCAATTCTGACTCAAAGTGATTGAATTGGAAAGGATAAAATTACCCCAGCGGGTTTCTGGGACTCACTTTCCAAGAGCGACTAATGATGATTTCAGCTAAACTGTATTTGGCTTTAAGAATGCACAGGCTTTGTGCATGTGGTGTGTTTACCTTTCAAAGAGTATTTCAGATTGTATCTTATTTAAAGATTATTTTAGGTTCTAAAACGTTCTGCATTTCCCCCTTGGAATCATTTTCTATAGAAACTTTGATAAAAAATGTTCAGTAATGGGAGGTATACCCTGGCCTCATCCACTGATCTGGTCTTTGTGATGGAGGCAGGTCTCATGGAGGTAAATAACTATATCTTTTATGCCTTCCTCTTGATTTTTGACGCTTCTTCTTATAAGGCAAATAGAGACCAAGGTCTGTGACTTGACTGTCTTCTTGCTAACTTTTAAGACTGTAGGCAGCATGTAATGAATAGGAGGATGAGAAGAAGCACTACTTTTATTAGGCCAATTAACTGGGTTGTCTCATGAAACCATAGCTGCAAACCTCCACAACCAAGGAGCCAAGTCCCATGAAATCATTTGTACAGAAGCAGCCTCTCAGCCCCCTTTTAATGGTCAAATCTAGGTGGAATCCGAGTGAGAGGAGTAGGCGAAGAATAGGGCGCTGGTAGATGGTAGCTATGTACGTGGTAGGTACTTGGGTAAGTCGAAGCAGAGCAGCAGTGGTATATAATTGGCCGACACAATTGTAAAAATAAATTAAAAGGAAGAAAAGCTGTTTCAGTGTAATTTGCACTTGCTTCAACTTGCTAGCCCAGAGCTGTCCTCAACTTTTCCTGTCTGATAAATTAGTTTCAGAGTAATTGATAATATAAATAATACTTTCTTTTCAGTCATTTTAGTGTGTGGGCTATTATGACCTTCATGTGAAATTAAAAAGGGAAAGACTAAGGTTTAGACATTTATTGAGCTAATTGCAAACAGTTAATTAATGTTCAGGTTGGGATCCTGAGGAATGCACACTATCGCATCTGCGTCAAATACTTGGGGCTAAGTGACTTACTTTCAAATTAATCCGTTTCAACCACTCATAATTTTTGATCTCCTAGTGTTTTTGTTCGTATGTGTGAACTGTGAGATATCTTTATATTTTTATGTTGATGACTGATTCCTTCATTTTGATATTTTATTTCATGCCTTCTTTGTAATGTTCATAGTCATTAAGCATGAAGCATGCATGGCCAAACCTGAAATTGCTATGAGCGTTGAAATGCTGCCTCGAATGGCTATGACCATGGCTAATGACACAATAGAATGATGATGAGCACACAGAAACAGAGCAAATTGGGTATTTTACCCAGAATTGTGTAGATTAAAAGAGGACTAACAAGCCTCATGTGGAGAGTCGGTATTTAAATAAGAAATGTCTTTTCCTGGAAATGAGATATCCCTTTAAAGGCATTGCTTGTGAATCCCTATCAGCTCTCGATGTCTATATAGCATTAGCATTCTGCATACTGTTGGAGTGTAGGGAAACTCTGTCTTAATGAAACGTCATTTCTTCCTGACAGTCTTGCACATTTAAGTCTGTGGGAAGTAATGAAGCTGATATCATCAAAATATCCCCTAGACCTGAAAATGTTTTTATTGATTTTTCTAAGTATGCTCAAGTCAGCATTTTACCATAATTTTTATGGATTTTCTTCTATCCATGGAAATCTATTAACTTCAGGACAGAGGTCTAGCATTTTTTCAGTATGCTGAAATTTATATTATAATATTGTTGGGTTTCTTGGCAGTCACTAATTTTAATCCTTTTAAATACTTCATTACTCTTTTTAACTTAGTTGCCGGATAACAGCAGAAGCTGAGCATTTTCATGACATTAGAAATACTCATTTTAAGCGGTTTCTGTTACAGCCAATGAGGCAGGAGTGCCAAAATGCTGAGCACATTCTTTACCGTACAGCTGCACATGCGCGTCTGTGTTGTCTGAGCTCTGCCCCTCTGCCTGTCCGAGGAGGCCTGGAGGAACAGTGGGTCACACATCAGGTTGCTTAACCCTGAGGTCAGCATTTCCAATCTGCCAGTCTTTCCCCTGGAGAACGAGGATGCTTTCTGCCCCTGTAAGGATCCTGGAGTCTCTGAAACCCAAAGGGGCAGATCCCTTGACCTACAAGTGCCGTGCATTGGCATCAACTCCGTGGTTGTGGGAATGTGAGGGTCGACCCAGTATTGGGATTAACATTGAACAACCAGTTTGCTACCCCCGACTCTTTAAGGACTAAAAAGGGTGTACCTAAAGGTAGTTTCTTATTTCATACAGTTAATACCTAAATAACAAGGGTTACACAAACTAGATTGTTTAACAATTTTTAATTGGACAAAACACCTAATGAAGACAATAAAACTGTTAACTACATTTCCATCTTATTTCTTGATTTGTGTTCTTGTTTTCAAAATTCTTCACATTTATGCAGGTATCACCAGCTATGTGATTGATCCCTCACTGTCTTTTCACTGTAGGAGTAGCATCGCATGCCTTTAAAAACAGGCTAATTGGACAACAGCCATTGTGTGTGATAGCTTAAAAATGGGAGACTTCTCTAAACATACTTGATTTAGGAAACCCCCTGCCTGTTTCTCCTGAGCTTACAGCAATTGTTCTAACACGATCGTCATTTCTTTGAACACTTTCACGGGTTGCAAAATTCACTCTTCACATCATGTGGGAACTTGGAGCCCAACGCAAGCTGGGTGGAATGAACCCGGATGGTCACTCCGTGGTTGTTTGATACATTGTATCTGTGTTATGTTTGTATACAAAACCGATGCAAGGGAATAAAAATGTAGTATTTCATGTAAAGCATAATGAGTTTTATGAAACATAAATCTTACAAGCATAGTTCCATCTCATTGTTTATACTGATGGTCGGAATGAACATTATAACCTATGGGCTCATAGAAGGCAGAGGAAGGAATGTAAATTTTGTGATTTCCACAAGAGCAGCAGGGCCCACCTGCCTTAGAGAACCCTGATTCCAGCTGCCATTTTAACCAATTAGTTGTCCAAACTCAACAAAATCTTAGGTATCCACTCTGCTGAAATGGTGTAAACTGGCTAAATCCAACTACTGGGTATAACAAAACTAGCGCTCTAGGCTGAGTTTTCTAAAGCAATGAAGTTTATGTGTGTGTGCATATTTACATTGATAGAGAGATTTATCACAAATGATTTTCATTGTTGAAGGAGGCACACTGAAGTCGAGGCAGGTCCTAAGCCCATGGGTCAGCTGTTAGGCTGGAGGCTTCTCCTGACTTGTGTAGTTCTGGGCGCTGATGAAGCTATGATTGACAGCAAGACGATAGGTTTGTAGCTGCAGAGGTTAATGAAGCTGAGTTGGGCAGTGGCGTAACTGACAATTTCCAGGTCTGCAGGCAGTGCGGCTGGCTGTCATTTCAAATCCCAAGACCCAGAGTTTAATAAGCAAGGGTTAACATCCAGACCCAACAAAAAGCAAACAGGCTGTTCACAGCATCCATTTATATTGGAAATGGGCAACTATACAGAGCAAACATCCATCCGAAACATTGGATCAGGGCTGTGCTCCTAGGATGGTTGTGAACTGATTGACTATTTATAGCAGATTGCATTACAGAAGTGGCTATATTGAGTTAGGTCACATTATGGGGATTGATAGGTCTCCACCAGCAAACCACTGAGAATCCTGACCCAGAGAAGTTGACATAAAACCTATCATAAATATTAACCATGTTACCACAAGAGTCATTCTGCTTAGCCTTTGCTTCCCAAGTGGGAAACCTGGAAAATTTAGAAGACTTGGCACATCTATCACTCAAGGATATAAGGAACAAATTCCAAGACTCATGCAAAACAACTTTGTGAATCACATATAAAACTAGGCAGCAGACAAAGGCTATTATTTCCAAGCAGGAAATAATTGCTGGTGGATTTAATTTCCCTGTGAATCTTTAAGATACAGCGGGTTTTACGGAAGTGTATATTCATACAGGTGTGTTATTAGAGAAAATTTTAACCCATAATCCTCAGGAAAGAGAAAACCTCTAAATATTTAATTTTGGGGCTGATAGGTGGGGACACGCATGAAAATTTAGCTCCTGGAACTCTCCGCCTGTCATACAAGAAAACGTTTATATGGCTATTTTTATAACTAGTGAAATTTGGGGGATTATTTGTCATAGAGATCACTTTAGGTTTCTGTTTTCCTATTAGAGGTAGTATAGTATAGAAAGCTTTCCGTATGTATTAGTTTGTCATATAGTGGTGGCCTCATGTGCTAGTGAGGGACCGACCTTGTCAAAGGGCAGTCATCATAGACCTGCTATGAGTTGGAACCCACTTGGCTGCATCTAATAACTTGGGTTATTTCCTATTCTTTTTTAAAGGGTTATTTCTTTTTGTTTTAAAATCATTTTATTGGAGTCTCATACAACTCTTATCACAATCCATACATACATCACTGGGTTATTTCTTTTTCTTTTTTAAAAAAATCATTT
Organism: Tenrec ecaudatus; assembly: GCF_050624435.1. Classification (NCBI taxonomy): domain Eukaryota; kingdom Metazoa; phylum Chordata; class Mammalia; order Afrosoricida; family Tenrecidae; genus Tenrec; species Tenrec ecaudatus. Next base: position 109,386,541 of record NC_134538.1, read on the forward strand.
TATTGGGGACTCATACAACTCATCACAATCCATACATACATCAATTGTATAAAGGACATTTATACATTCGTTTCCCTCATCATTCTCAAACATTTGCTTTCCACTTAAGCCCTTGGCATTAGGTAATCATTTCCCCCCCCCTCCCCGCTTCCCCCTCCCTCATGAACCCTTGATAATTTATAAATTATTTTGTCATATCTTACACTATCCCACATCTCCCTTCACCCACTTTTCAGTTGTCCATACCCCAGGGAGGAGGTTATATGTAGATCTCTGTAATCCGTTCCCCCTTTCTACTCTATCCTCCCTCCACCCTCCCGGTATCACCACTCTCACCACTGGTCCTGAAGGGGTCATCTGTCCTGGATTCCCTGTGTTTCCAGGTCCTGTCTGGACCAGTGTACATCCTCTGGTCTAGTCATATTTGTAAAGTAGAATTGGAATCATGATTATAAGTGGTGGGTGGGGGTGGGGAGGAAGCATTTAGTAACTAGAGGAAAGTTGAATGTTTCATTGCTGCTACCCTATACCCTGACTGGCTTGTCTCCTCCCCAGGACCCTTCTGTAAGGGGATATACAGTTGCCTACAGATGGACTTTGGATCCCCACTCCGAATTCCTCCTCATTTACAATGATATGATTTTTTGTTTTTTTATGCCTGATACCTGATCCCTATAGCACCATGTGATCATACAGGCTGGCGTGCTTCTTCCATGTGGGCTTTGTTGCTTCTGAGCTAGATGGCCACTTGTTTACTTTCAATTCTTTAAGCTCCTAGACACTCTATCTTTTGATAGCCAGGTTCCAGCAGCTTTCGTCACCACATTTGCTTATGTACCCACTTTGTCTTCAGTGATTGTGTCGGGAAGGTGATCATCATGGAATGCCAGTTTAATGGAACAAAGTATTCTTGCACTGAGGGTGTGCTTGAGTGGAGGCCCAATGTCCATCTGCTAAAGGGTTATTTCTTAAGTGGATGACATTTACATAGCTGCAGGTGGTAAGATCTTCATTGGCTACTTTTGGAGGAATTTGATTCCTTTGAAGGATGCCTCTACCTAGCAATATTTTGGTGAATTTTAAGTTTACTGGAACAATTTGTTTATAAAAACAGTTATGGCTGTTAAGTAATTTTTGGAGTCAGGATTGACTCTTTCTTCTCAAAAGTTTTTCAACACCTATTCTAGAAAAGAGTGGGTGCATTACTTTACAGAAAAATGATCAACCTTCCTTCCTAACCTTTTTCTTACCAGTGCTACAATCTTCTGTTTTCTTAAAACTGAAGTACCCCTGATTGTCCTGTGTACTCTGAGAAAGTCTGTCAATATTCCTCCTTTGGAACTCGGTGGTTGTAATTTTCTAAGCTGCTCTCTTTGCCTTGCGTTTAACTGACCCTGCAGACCGCCTTGAAGTCCCCGTGGGGATTTAGACCCTGCTCTCTATGTCATATTGGCAAATAGAGGGTTTGCCCTCAGTTACCACTTCTTTCATAAGTTTTTAATCCTTAGTTTAAATCTTAAAAAAACTGACAGACGTTGCAGCTTTCTGAGCCAACTGGTCTTGGCACAACATTTTGGGCACTCAAATATCAGAAATTGAAAGTATCAAACCACGTGGTATCCCAATTCAACAAGTACAATATAGATATTAATTTTAACATCTATCAGCTTCTGTGGTCCAAACACCATTTCTCCATTTAGATCTTCTCAGTTTTCCTTGAAATGCTTCAGCCACCGAAAAACAAACACCTGTTTTGTTGTAGAACGGCACGCTCATAAACTGTTTTGAAACTTCTATTATTTGGGAAGATACTCTCTTTGATTTTGTTAAAAATTTGACATTACTACTGACTACCAAATAGCTCCCCCCTCCACCCACCCCCATGGAACAGGAAGAATCTGTGCCCCTTTGTAAGGTACACCCACGACCAGGAAGAGCCGCGAGATGAGAATGACCCGGTGGCACAGCAGTGGGCTTGAGCACAGTGCCCGTGAGGCTGGCACAGGGCTGAGGGTATTTGCTGCTGTCCCCGCATTGAGGGACACGGAGTCCGAACTCACTCGCAGCCCCTGAGGACTGGCACAACACCGTGCTAGGCGCACTGCCGAGAGAAGTTGCCTGCAACCAAGACATGGTTCAACACATTATGTTTGTAATCCACGCATGATAAACTGGGACCCGGCATGATGTCTTTTAATTGTCCTTGTATACTGACCTCTGGTGAACTATGAGAGCCAAGAGTTTCCTACAAGAATAGAATTACCAGTGAAAGGGTGAATGGTGCTTTGGGTCTAGATGAAGGAGGCTTTTAAGAGAGAAGCTGGAAGCATGTCTGTATTTTACATTAGTTCCTTTTAACTGGAAGCGTACCCCTTGGAGCATCATCTGAGTTTCCCTTTAGCTGCTATGTGAGCCTGGTAAACAAAGCTCGGTCCTTCTGGAGAATTCCCTGGTTCTAGGTCAAAAGTGCAGGCAAGTGTTACAGAGGTGTCAAGTATCACGCTAATCAGAAACTCTTAAAATAACAGTAAATCAGGTGATTCAAGACGATGAGGGATTCAGCTTAAACGTTAGCCCATGTATGTGGCGTAGTGGTTACGGGTCGGGATGCTGCCGGAAAGGTCAGTAGTTTAAAACCACCAGCAGCTGCTCGGGAGAAAGGGGACTTTCTACTCACCCCAATACCCCTAGTCTCAGAAAACCCACACTGATAGTTCTCCCCTAGTCGGTAAGGTCACTCGGGTAGTTAGTTTATTGCGCCAACCTGGCGGGTAAACACAGGTGGGATTGATTGAAGGGCGGAGAGATATATGGCTCCGCGAGCCTCGCCTTGCTTGATCACGGGACCCGTGTGCGGCTGCCGTGCTTGCTCTGTGCCTCCGTCTGCAAGCTACAGTACCTGAGGGTCACCTACCCATGGACCGTGTCGCTGTAATTTGAGGCTCCTTCAAGACCTGCTTCGCCACACCATTGGAATGTACTTTGCTTGAGTTGAAGACTGTCAGTCCCTGTCATCTGGCTGACTGTTGGTGACCTGCCTTGCTGTTTGCTGCCTGTGCCGGGAGAGCCTGAGTTGCTCTACAGAGGTTTACCTGGTGGCACTCAAGACTTGAAGGACTGCCAGTGTCTCACAACTGTCTCATGGGAGTGAGTTGCACTCAGCCATTTGTACTGCTTTATAGATTAATTAACTGTTTTTTCTTATGTTATACATCTATCTATCTGTATAAATGTAAATAAAAGTATTAGCATTCTGGTTTTGTTTCTGGAGAGAACCCTAATACAGTCACCATGAGTCAGCATCAGCATCACTAGATGACTGTAAGGTGTTTGTTTTGCTTGGAGTTTAGAAGTATAGTCCTAAGAGTCTTGGTCTAAAATGTTCTCCCCCAGTTCAAATTGCCAGTCTGGACTGAATGGCTACTCTTATGTTATCAAGGTGTTTTGAGTATGGTATATCACAGTATAATCCTCAGAATTTACTAAGTAATATCTAATAGTAAAAGCTTGCATTACCTGGCCAACTTTTTTCCCCTATCATTTTATTGGGGCTCATACAACTCTTATAACATTCCATATATCAATTTTATTAAGCATATTTGTACATATGTTGCCATCATCATTTTCTAAACATTTACTTTCTGTTTGAACCCTTGGTATCAGCTCCTCTTTTTCCCTTCTTCTCCTACCCCCTCTTGTGATCTCTTGATAAATAAAATTATTGTTTTCATATCTTACACCAACTGGTGCCTTCCTTCACCCATGTTTCCATTGTTCATTCTGGGAGGGGTGGGGGGAATTATGCATTGATCATTGTGATCAGTTCTCCCTCCCACCCACCCCCTACCCCCTACCCTTCAGGTATCGCTACTCCTATTTCTGTTCCTGAGGGGTTTAGCTGACCTTGATTCCGTGTGTCATGAGCTCTTACCTGTACCTGTGTACATGCTCCAGTCTAGCCAGAACTGAAAGGACAGGGGTCATGATAGTGTTGGGGTTGGGGTGGGGGTGGGGCAGGGTGAGGAAGCGTCAAAGAACCAGAAGAATATTGTGTGTTTTATTGGTGTTATATTGCACCCTTTTTTACTCCTCCCTTCCTTGTGACCCTTCTGTGAGGGGATGTTCTATTGTCTATACATGGGTTTTGGCTCTCTGTTCTGACTGCCCTCATTATCAGTAATATGATTTTTGTTCTTGTTTTGGGTCTTCTGGTGCCTGTTACCTGATTCCATTGACACTTCATGATCACACAGGCTGGTGTGCTTATTCCATGTGGGCTTGTTGTTTCTCTGCTCGATGGCCGCTTGTTTGACTTCAAGCCTTTATGACCACAGATGCTATATCTTTTGGTAGCCGGGCACTATCTGCTTTCTTCATCACATTTTATTATGCACCCTTTTGTCTTTAGTGATCTTGTTGGGAGGTTGAACATCGCAGAACACCAGGTTGTTAGAACAAAGTGTTCTTGCATTGAGGGAGGGCTTGAGCAGAGGCCCAAAGTCCATCTACTTCCCTGATGTATTTCCATATAAATATATTTACATAGGCCAATACCTCTAATTTTATGAATTCATATAGTTACATGCATGCACACCTATGTTTATAACTCTATCCGTACCTTTGCTACCTCGATCTTTCCTCTGTTCCCGTTTACATTCCCCCTGCCCCACCATCATGCTTGCCTTTCTTCTGCCCTTCATCTCAGCTAGAGTGCTGTTGCTCCAGCACCACTAGGACCTCTGTGTCCTCCTCCTTGCTGCTTTTAATTTCCTAGTTGTTCCTCTGTCTATGACATTGTTGCTAACTGCTCCCCTCCCCCAAACCCCCACCAGCATCCAGCCTCCTCCCTCTGCTCACCCCGCCTCCCCCCGGCCCTCTGGAACTATTGGTCCAGTTGCTTGCTCCTCTGGTTTGCTTCCCATGCCTATCTTATATAGGTAGGCAAAGCAACAATAACAGAAAAAATATTGTATAAAAGTATGAAAAAAGAAGAAAATAACTAGCAAAATAACAAAGAAACAAAATAGAGCAAAAAAGGATATATAATTCTAGGTGCTATTGAGGGATTTTGCCAGATGTGTGCAGCGTTACATTGCATCCCTACTTTAGTAACCAGCTGCTGTAGAGCCAACTCAATGTCAAGGCAACCTCTTAATGTCAGAATAGAATTGTGCTTCATGGGAGCTGTCAATGACTGGGATTTTCAGGTGTTTATCTCTAAAGCCTTTTTCATGGTGTTTCTGGGTTGATTCTGAGCACAGCCCTTTGGTTAGCATCTGTGCGTGTTAACCTTTGCCCCCGCCCCAAGGAACTTCTGCATCCCTGCTCCACACTTACATACTATCTCATTTGATCCCATCATTTATGTCAAGAATGGCGAAAGTTTTCATTGCCATTTTAAGATCAAACTTTTAAGCTGCAACCCACGGTGAGAAATAGTGGATCTTTTATATGGCTTCATCTCAAGGAGTCATTCCCAGATCGTACCAGATAATGAATGGTGTTGAAGAAGCTAATCAAGGATGCCTGCTTACAAATGCTTGCCTCCCAAACTTTTTGAGAGCATATGAGCCTGATACGTATTTGCAAAATTCTTGGTACCAGCAGCTTCTAGGCTAAGATGAGAGATTCTATAGTACCCACCTCATACACTCTGATACTAAAATTTCACTTAATACAAACTCTGCAAGCGCTTTGCGGGCATATACACAACAGGACTTGCAGACAAGGGCTTCAGCTAAACAGCAGTTACCCCAGCAGGACAGCAAAGTACTGACTGTGGCTTTCTTAGAGACCTGTTAAAAAAGACAAGCCATTAGATTTTTTGCAGAGCATAGGTATCCCACTTTGAAACACAGGAAGAATATAAAATATTGTGTTTTAAAAACTTATAGTTTGTGTTGCATGAACATCGTCGTAAAAGTGAGTATTATATAGTCAGGTTAAATTCATAAGTTTCCTTGCTATCCAGAAGTTGACTTTAATACGTACACATTAAGTACATATTTGTGACTGACTCTAAATCAAACTTGTAAAAATTAACTTGATTTAGCAATAGATAGCATGGGACTTATCAGTTACAAGGGCGAATGGATCCCAGAATCAATAAGAAACAGCAGACTGCTGGGCCATCTACCTCTCAGCCAGCAGCCTGCTCTGTACCCTAAAATATTGGCTGCATCACCATCTGCACCTCCATGACTCAGAAGCTTTGAACATGAAATCTGCCTCATGGATTTGTAACTTGATAGCTGACGTTGTAACAGAGTTTTATCTTGCTTAGATTCACAATCAATGCTCACGAAAGCTCTGAGGAGGAAGGTGCATCGGACCCAAGCCATGATAGTCTCAATTGCCTCATATGCGTGGGAAGGCCTCTGTAGCTACAAAAATGAGTGCAGTATAGGAAAAATTGTGAGGCTGGAACCAGGACCAGGCAATGTTTAGTTCTGTTAATCATCAGATTGCTCTGGGTCAGAACGAACTCAATGATCCCTAAGAAGAAATCACACAGATGCCTGCAGATACACATCCACACACCTCAGCTCCCCTGAGTCTGCCTTTGAGAGAAGCAAGCTGGTTTGGGTTCTTGTTGAAGGCTATTAAGACTCAGCCTTGAAACGGCTGAGAAGTCTCATTGACCTATGTGTCAGTGTTTGCTGATTTCTTCTGTGACTTAATGTTTTGAACAGACTGTGAAGAACAAAAACCAGGAGGTATGAAAGTTCTGGGAGAAACAGGTGGTTTCAATTTCTCAAGGATGTCTGGCTCAGCAGAAGCTAGAGTTGCTATGTGTATCAAATGTGCTTGCTTAACAATGAGATAATTGACCCCGGGTTGTTTCTGCATGTTTTTTTTAAGGCATATGTAAAGTAAACTCCTGGTTTCAGCATTCACTGTTGCCCTCCCAATACTTTCTGTCTCTCTTTTTTCCTTAATCCTCACTCCCCCTTTCAGGACTGTTTGACTCATCGGCTGGCTCCTACAGATTCTCTAGGGAACTCAATCAAAGTCAAGGGCTGTGAGACCACCCCTACATTGCTCGGTGTTAGTAGTGCTTCATTAACCGATGGAGAAAGACTAGATTTTCTATTTCTGTAAAGAGTTTCCATCTCCGAAACCCACAGAAGCAGTTCGACCCTGTCCTATTGGGAAGTTCTGAGGTGAAAAATCGACTGTACGGCAGTGGGTTTTGTTTTTGTTATCCAGGATCTCTTTCCTTTATATGTGTAGTGAGAGAGAGTGGATGAATCTTTCCATTTCTATAGATTTATGATGGAATCTAAGATTTATTGAATTACATGTGTAGCTTTATTTTGATAGCATTGATTTAGCAATGCTAAATCTTCCGATCCATAAATATGTATGTGCTTCCATTTATGTAGGTTTCATTGGTTCTGATAGTGCTTTGGGTTTTTTTTTCAAAGATGTTTTTGTGTCTGGTTAGATATATTATTTCAGTGTTTCAGTTTTGAGTGGTTATTGTAAATGGCATCAATTTCTTGATTTCCTTCTCTAGTGCAGAGAAATCAGCCTGATATTTTCCATTAGTTCCAGTAGTTTCCTTGTTTCTTCTGAGATTTTCTTTTGTATATGCATTTACCATCTGCAAATAGAGACATTTTTACTATTTGGAAAATTTTTTACTTTTCATTTCCATCTTACCTTATTACTCTGGTTAGCACTTCTGATGCAATATTGAATACAAGAAGTATCTATGTGCAAGGGAAATGCTTTCACTTTGGGCATAATGTTGACCTTTGATTTTGTATATAATTATTCTGAGGCACTATACTCCATTCCTATTTTTCTAAGTATTTTAATTGTAGCTGTTGGATTTTTGACAAGTAACCTTTTCTGCATCAACTGCTATGATTGTGTTTTTTCCTTTGTTCTATATGTGAGATGCATTACATACACTGATTATTTTTCTAATATTGAACCATCTTACATATAGCGGCTGGATGTATTTGGTTATGATGTATTACCTTTTTGGACAGATTGTATTGATCGGCCAGGGTGTTGCTGAGAATGTTTACATTTATGTTTCTGAGGGTATTGATCTGTACTTTTCTTTTTCAGTGATGTCTCTGCTTGGTTTTGGTATTGGGTTATGCTTGTTTCCTTGAAGGATTTTGGAAGTATTTGATCCTTTTCTATGTTCTGAATTAATTTGAACAGAATTGATATCAACTCTTTGAAAGCTTTGTAGAAGTAGCTAGGCTAGGCTATTGTAATTCCATAAGCTGATATCAATGTGGGATTTAGAGGATTAAGAAAGAGTGAACAGGTGCAGGCTAGTCTGTCCATCGGGTCATAGCCAATGAGGCCTATGAGGGCATGGCCTTCTCCTGAGGATTCTGGGAATTCTTGTATTCCTCCCTAGAGGTGGACAATGCTCTCTCTGTCTCTCTCTTTCTCACTCCCTTGGAGACTCACTATTAACCAGGCTCACTCCCTGAGAGACATCCCTGTGGAGAAGACACACAGAAAAAGGCTGCTGGAGCCAGAGAAGCCATGTGGAGACCGCTTCCAGCTCTGAGATGCTTATAACACCACTGTATCCACAAGACTTCCCACCCACTGGCCTGTGATCGTTCTGCATTCGGTGTCATTGCATGTGCTGTGTGAGTCTGAAGAGCACTTTATAGATTGGTATCGGACTTCTGGGCTAATACTGGACTTACAGACTTGATCTGGACGGGGCTGGGATGTTTTCTCATTATTCAGTTGCTGTTGTATAGAAACCTCTTTCCTACACACATATGAGTCTCCCTGGATTTTGTTTCTCTAGTCTACCCACACTAACACAGACATTGCTCTGTTGGAAATTCTTTTATGACCTGTTCAGTTTCTTGTTCAATGAGTCTGTTCAAATGTACTATCTTAGTAATGTTTTTATTATCTCTTTACTACATTTTGCTTTAGACTATAAGAAATTAAGATGGCCACTCCTGCTCTTTGTTGGTTGCCATTTACTCTTTTTCCCTTTCATTTTCAGCTCGCTTATCTTTGTGTCTACTCTTATTGATCACATTTTCTCATCCATTCTTCTATTTTATGACTTGCACATTCAATCTACTAGCTACAGTCTGTGCTGCCATTATGCTGTATGTTTTGTGTGTGTGGTGCTGGTTTCTTACATATGTTTTGCTATGCTGAGTTCATTCTGTTTTCCTTTCATGATTGTCTTAGTTTACTGAAACTTTGATTTTCTTTTGTAAATTGAGAAGGTTTTAAATGTCTTTGAGGGTACTGTGTAACTTATTTTTCAAAATTTGAAGCATTTTGTCTTATTTTGTTGTCTTGACTTCCTGTCTATTTGGAATTTTTTAACTATCTAATTCCCTTTTTGCTTTGTGGTTGTGATGTCATATGTCTGAGCTTTATCATCAGTTATTCTGTCAGAAAGACTTCCTTTAGCATTTTTTGTGAAGTTGGTCTGAATTTTATAAATTGTATTAAGACAGTCTCGGATAAACAGAAGCTAATCTTGCCAGTGTAGTTGGGGACAATTTGCTTCCACAGCAATATGTAATCTTGGTTGGCAAGATTTTTCCTTCTGGGGTTTTATATGTCATCCCATTGCTCTCTTTCATGGTTTCCTCCAAGAAGTCAGAGCTCACTAATTTTCCTTTCTAGGCAACTTTCCGTGTTTCTCTATCTGATTTTAGTATTAAATTGTTGTCCTTGGTTTTAGAAATTTTAATACCTTTTGTGGCATTCTTTTGGGGTCTAACTTAGATTTCTTTCAGTCTATTGAATGAACATCTTCTCATCTTCCATAATATTATGTAAGTTTTTTCCTAATTTTTTTTCTCTTTTTCTGGAATGCTGATCCATTTGTAGGTTATTTCTCTTGATGTAACAAAGTTCTTGGATAGCTCCTATTTTCTGGTTGTTCCTCTAATTTTAAAAATAAGGGGTTTGTTTGATTTTTAGTCAGTCCTATCTTCTAATTTGTTATGTTACCTATTGAAATGTTAGTATGAATCTTCTGAATTTCATTTTTATTTTGTTTTACATTCAATTTGTTAATTCATGGTTGCATTCCAGAATCTTTCAAGATTTCATCTGTTTTCTTTTGTCTGAGGATTATTTTATCTTCACCTGCTGAAAAGCATACTATTTTCCTTTATCACTTCCTGAAACCATTCCCCAATTTAAAAAATGTTCTGGATTTCTTATGTATTTCAATCACATTTATTTTAGAAGACTTGGTTTTTATATATCACAAGTGGCTATTACTTCCCAGTTGTGTATTCTGTCATGAGCACAACACTATATTTTAATAATCTTTTATGTGCATACACATTTTCACTTGGATCAAACCAGAGCAGTACCAAATTCCATAGAACTTAAAACATATACTTAAAATTTTCTGTTTTATAGTCATCTTTGATTATGAGATCACATTTTGAAAAAAAATATTTGTCCAGATTTTTCCTTAGAATTCTACATTGCTCATCATAATTCCTTTGAGCCAGAAATGAAACAATAACTTTAAGGAAGGGAAGAACAGGATTAAAATTTCTCAAATTGAATCCAATAAAGAGAGAATTCCAGCTTTGAGTAGAAATCTTGAAAGATCTTCCTGGGAAAGATATCAAACAATGCAGGAAACATCAAAAGAAGATGGAGGGGATAGTCATTGTACCAAAAAGCACTGACTGATCAGCCATTGTAGTAGTTAACATGGGACCAAGCACTGACAGGATTGATGAAGAATTTCAAGCTGTGTGAAAACCATTGGTAAAACAAACAAACAGGCTTCAGGAATTGAAGACCAGTTGAGATGCTTCTACAAATGTGTGGAAATGATTCTCTGGGCTAAGAAATTTGGAAGACTGATTATTGGGCAGCTGATTGAAAAAAAAAATCAACATTAGTGACCATTCCAAAGAAAGTGATACAACTGAATGAGGAAATTATGGAATATCTATATACTAGTAATCATATACTAGTAAAATTTTGCTGAAGACAATTTAAAAAATGAGACAAAACTTCTTCTTACTTGGGACGTGGAATCAGAAAGGACATGTTCCTAGAGGAAGACATCATATTTGGTAAAATACTTGGTAAGAAAGTAGGAAACGGTAAGGAGATGATTGGTCCAGTGACTGCAACAGTGGGGTGAAACATGGTCACCATTGTTAAGTCTGAACAGACTTTTTGATTGGCTACAAATTGGTGGAACCCTTGAGCCTTTGGCCCCTGCTCACCTTTGCATTTGGAAATGAACTCACCTCCAGACCTCAATTTTCAGCCCAACTACAGACAGATTTATAAGGAAACAGTTAGTATAGCAAGATTCACACAGTTTAGACAAACCAACCATTTGGAGTGTGAAGGGCAACAATGGTGCAAGGGCAAGGTTCAGGAGAATCGGAGGAAAGAGGTTTGGAAACAGGAAATGCAGGGAGGAAGTGGGATAAAGGGTTGTACATTGTGAGCAATGTAGTTAGTGAGATCACACAAAATGAGCATGAATTGCTGAATGGAAAGCTGCTTTTTATAGACTTTTGTATGGTTCAAAATATAATGTTTTAAAAATTATAAAGAAACCTAAGACTGCATTCGCTGAGTTAGTTTCTGACTTGCTTAACAAAAGGCGTCTAGACTGACAACCCAAGTCTAACCAGTGAGTGCTTCTATACCTCAGTGAATGAACTGCAGAACAAAAGAGAAACCATCCTTTTTTCAAATCTTGCAGAGCAAGAGCAATGATGCCCTTCTGAAGGCACAGGAGAAAATCTATTCCACCTGTTCCCCAATCCAATCTTAAAAAATTAATTCTCTAACTTCCAGTGAAATATGGCAGTATGTGTAGGCCATATTTACATTTTTATGAAAAAATAATTGTATAGAACATACAAAAAATCTGGTACAACATAATTCATACTCCAGATGCCTAATGTCAATAAAATATTTCCTTATATATGCTACTTTCTTTGCAAATATAATTAAAAATAGAGATGTATTACTATCCCTTTTTGAAGTTTAACCTCAGAACATACAGATTTTCCTGATTGCTGTCTGCATATACTATTTTTGTTACTGTATAGTAGTCCACTTTAGTATTGTGTAAATGATCTCCGACCAGCTTTACCTTAATGTTGTATTCAATTTTTGTTACACAGATAACACCACGGTGAAGATTTTTGTCTGCGTAAGACCTTTGCAGTATGCTGGAGTTTTCATCAGACAGGTAGGTAAATGATGACTGTTTATTATGTAGTGACAGGGGTCCTTTTAGATGCCACGTTGGCATTTCAGGTGGTCTGGCCCTCTATTGCTATGTTGCACCCACCCCACGCTTAGTGGAAGAAAGCTACAAGTGCTTTGTTGTTTGGAGGATGAATTAGAGATACTAAAATGTCTTATCTTCATATATATATGAAATGCCATATTGTTATAAATGCTCTGAAAGGAAAGTGATACCAGCTATGTGTGAAGAATGGAATAGATGCGGGCCATTAAGGAGATGGAGGTTTAAGCATTTGAGGATGAAGAAATAATGTAAAAATGACATTTGCGGCTGAAGAATGGATACGGTGAATCTTCCTGTGGTAGAGTGATACAGCAAGAGGCTAGTGAGACAGGTAATGGCCTGATCTAGCAGGGCCCTTTGAGTCAGATGAATAGTCTAAATTGTTTTCTCAGCAAATAATAATAATTACAATACATTTTTTAAAGGAAAGGCATTTTCTTAGTTTATGTTTGGGGAAGAATTCTATGTACAACGCAGCCAGGTCCAAGGTAACCATGGGTGACAGTGAGAAGAAAAGAATTGGAATGATTTGAGATGTATCTGAATTTAAATTGGAGCTCTTAGTGATGGGTGTGAGTTGTGAGGAATGGGGAGACATAGCTATCTATGGTGACTCCTTTGATGTACTTGTCAGTCCTTAGTGACAGAATAATAGTGACGAATCACACGTTGTATTTGTGGAGTTTTTAACGTCTGGGTGTCATGTTGTGCTTTGGCAAGGTTGGGCTTGCGATGGAAGAGTTTCTTGCTGCTTGAAGTTTACAAACAGATGCTGTCACCTCTTTAATTCGTGCTGGTCCAAGGCCAGTGTGGCTGGAGGAGGGAAAGGATGGACGAGGAGTGAAAATTGAGCGAGGAAATGGGGACCCATTCTATGTCTAGCTTTGCATGAGTTATAATGCGCACTTTGGTGTTTATGATTCTTATGATGGGAAGTCATTGGAGACTTTTGTGTGACAAACAGCAGTGGTGTCATTATGCTTTAACAGACTCACCGTGTTGAAGCCAGATTCCGCGCGCAGAGTAGAAGGTGAATGCTGTGATATATTCTGAGCGCGTACCACATGACGGTGGCGTGTTGCCTGCTTATTGGTCTTGTCAGTGCAACTCGGAGTTGAAGTTCTAGAAAGTCTTTGAAAGCCTTTGCTTTAGAGATGATGGGATATGAATGGCAATCGTTGTAATCTTCCAGAAGCACAGTTTAAAATTTCTTATGTATCTTATTGAAATAGAGTATATCTTGCTGAAAAAAGTTGTTTCATTGTTGGTGAGATATCTAAGGACGATGTTGTCACATCTATTTTGTGTGTAAGAATTTCTTTATGATGGCACCGATTTGAAAGTAACTTCCCAGTTGTTGTCCGTAACTCTGAAATACAAATTTTGTGGTTATCTATCTGCTTCAAATAGAAGAAAAATGTCTAATGATTATATGATTATGCTTTTAAAATGTCTCATCTTTAAGAGATTGACTCTGAAATATTAACTCATGAAATGTTATATCTGGGATTTGCTTCAAAACAAGATTTCACGTGTGTATATTATGTGTATGTGTTTTGATAATGATGAAATGGATTGGGGTATACATAAGGTAAAACTGGTCATAAGTTCATTTTAAATGATAAAACTGTAAAGAAGTGTTCGTTATGCTATTCGTCTATTTAGGCTTCAGGTTTTTCATATTAAAAATTTTTAAGTGACTGTTAAATAGAAAGGCGATAAGAGAATAATGTGGAGAAAAGGCCTAATGGCCAGGAGCACCTTGCAGTGCAAGAATAATCAGGGATGAATCCCTTTGTTGGCCATGGACTATAGGGTGAAAAATCCAATTTTGAAGCATCAAAAGTTTTAAAATCCATGCACCTTATTATTTGAATGTTGATGAAGTTTAAAATGAGAATTTAAAATTGGACTATATATATATTCTTCCACTCCATACACTCTCTAAGCAGCATCAAGGCAGAACGTTATAGATGTTCAAGGGAGTAGAGCACAAAGGCCATGTATCAAAGGAAAGGCGTGTTATTCATGACGTAAGGTCTGCTCAGTCCTTCCTGGTTCTAGGTAGAGAGCACTTTTCCAGATGCCAAAAGGCAAAGGGACTCGAACTTAATGGTAAAATCATCTATTCTCATATTTCTAGATTCTGTGGATCATGAATGTGAACAGGATGCATTTTAGCAGCCAGTCAACTATCCTCTCTGCTTCCATACCTCTGTGCCCATTGCTCATAAGACTCAAATTTCTCAGGATAACCTGAAAACCCAGGAACTAGATTTAACTGGAGACTGGCTCACTCATATCTGGCTCCTAGATTTAGATGCTTCAAATACTGGTATTAGCTGGGAATATTGTCCAGAACGAGTGACTAACCACATATTTTGATAGTCAAGGTACCAGGAAAAACAAAATAAAACACAAAAATGCAACCCCAACATCCTGACCAAGATGATGTTGAGTCCTAATGACCTGATGTAGGGTTTCTGAAGCTGTTCTTCTTATGAGACAGACTGGTAGAGTTGAATCACTGACCTAAACAGGTGTTAGACTGCTTAAGATGAGTTCAAATCCCTTCATAGGCTCTCCACAGAAAAAAGGAGAGGCTGTGTGCCCTTGTAAAGGTTTGTAGCTTCAGAAAACCTGAGGGTCATTTTGAGTTGGAATTAACTAGATGACAGTAGGTTGGTAGTCTGCCTTTGAGGCATGACAACTCAGACTTTCAAAAATATTTAATTCTAGATATTTTCACTTCTGGCAAAGCTACTGTAGCTTGGAACAGATTTATCATTTTCCAGGAGCAATTAACAAGGATAAAATATATGAAACATGGCTTCCACTGAGTCCCTGGGCCTTTGGGAGCAGGACCATCATCCCAGGCAGACCTTGATCAACTGGCATAACCAAGTTCATTCACAAAGATAATGTTGTACAGCCTGCATGGATGTGTAACCACTGGTATATTAAAAGACCGTGAGAAGCCACTAAAGGTGTAATCATTGTTCCCTTCTTCTCTCGAGGACAGAATTATAAGAATTAGACATATGAAAACATTTAGTCTGATGGACTAATGGACCACAGAAACCTAATTCCCCGCAACACAGACCAGAAGATGTAGAGGTGCCTGGCTACCATTTCTAATTGTTCTAAGAAAGCTCATATTAGACATTGCTGAATAATGACAGTATTTAAAATTATGAACAAGGCCATGCTTATTGGTCAGGTAGAGATGGGTTGAACCTGCAAGATCTGGAGGTGAACTAAAATCCATGTTATAACCAACATGTAAGATCAAAAGGAGAACACTTACCCAGGAACGATGTCCAGAGTAAAGAAGGGACGGACGTAGGTAACACTGGAGGTGGGATAAACGATGGTGAATGGAGGGCAGTGCAATGGGGGAGTTGAAATTAAATCTGTATTTCAAAGAAATGGCAAATCCCAAATCAGTGGATCAGATACTGGTTGGAGATTTTTCTTCCCTGGCATGGTTTCAGGGCCTGACCCCACCCCCCAAACAAAACAAAACAAAACACCAAAATTAGTAGAGCAATGACAGTTTGTTCATGGGCTATGAAATCTAGTTACTCCTAAAATCTGCAGGTCAGGTTACATACAGGTTGCTGCTTTATGTCCCAAGAGCCAGATGCCAGAGAATTAGGGGTCAATAAATAGCAACCTTTCCCAGAATATTCCCAATTGATACAGGCTCAAAGAAATTCTCCTTTCACTTCAAATCACAAAATGGAGAATGATTATATTGTGTCTGATCACCACTTAGAGTCATGGCTTGCCCAAGTTGTCCAATAACCTCAACCATCTCAAAGGCCATCGATGCTACAATGCGCTCGGGGAGGGAGGCCCTGTATGACCACCACTGGCTATTTTGCCAAGAGGCAGGGGTCAGACATGCCTCTCTACACATTCCTTTACCCTGTTCTGACACCACAACACCTTCTGGAGTCTTCAATATGTTGCTGCAATGAGCATATGGAACTCAGACAACACTCAAATTAGGGAGGTCAACAATTCAAGATCAGTGAACATTGGTTGTTAGCCTTCCATCCATGCGGTCCCTCGGCCTCTGTCGGGGGCCAGGGGGCCAGCCTGCTGCTTTGCTTTACATTCAGCCGTTTCTCTGGTCTCGTAGTCTCCTTGTCTCAGCCTCTGGTGCCTCTGGTTCTGGCCTCACATTTCAGACAGACATCTTTAACAGGCTCCCCTCACATTTTTCTGAGTTTCCTTCTGCTGAGACGGCTGGACCTTAGAGCTAGGGGAGTGGCAACTAAAACTGATCAGTCCTCTCAGTTACACACGACTTATTTGCATAGTCCCATCCAATCACTTGATGGGGTCAGAGATATGAATAGAAAGCCATATTACAAAATTTCACTCTAGCACAGATAAATAGAAATGACTGAGACAGTAAAACAAGGATGCTTGAAATTTTCTATCAGTTAAAGTCCATTTCAGGTTCTAATGAAATGCCAATAGTTAAGCAACACATGAAAACTATACCCTTCAGTTCTGTGTCAACAAACCACAAAACAAAAACTGTTTATACTGATATTCTTTATTTGTACCTCAGGTACAAAAATTGGGTTGACTTGATCTTCCGCCTGTCAAATAAAATTGATTTCAAAGTTCATGTTAATTAAATGGATTTAGACTATATTTTTTAATCCGTTTTGATTTCCTTAAAGTCTATTCTCTAAGAAGAATCTCAATGGGGGAATTGCCTACTTTGCTTAGTGACATTGATTAATAATGTAGAGTAAATGTAATCTTACACTGAAATTGAAGTATACCATGGACTTAAACTTTTAGCATTAATAATTATTTTTAATGCCTTTATGCATATTTTACTGAACTGAGGCACATGATGATATTGGATGATTCATATCAGAACTCAGAAGTTTAAATATTAAAAATGACAATATGGCTAAAGGTTGTGAAACTTTATTTCAATATTTTTCTTTAGTTCTCTGAACACAACTACAATGCTTACTATCTGACTTTTTATAATTTAACTTTCCCTACCCTGCATTTCTCATCTTTCCCAGTGCTTGTGGAAGGATTACAAAAGGTAGTTAGTGATGTGAACTTTGGAATCAGATATACATGAATTTAATTTTGTGATGATGGTGTGTGCCTTTGACTAGAACAGAGTAGAACTGCCTCATAGAATTTCTTAGGCTATACCATATTTTTAAGCTGATATTAAACACCCATTTTCTAAGTTTGCCAACTGTGCCCTTTCCCTTGGGAGACAGTTTCATAAGTGCTATGTTAATTTTTTACACGTTTCTATTAAAAATGGCCATTGTTCTTAAGGATATATCATTGGTGGGAAGGAGGTCATTATCAAATTCAGAAAGCTCTTGCTATTTGAATTGAAATACCATAGTCTTCATGGGGAGCTATCTCCAAGGCTTTACTTCTGAACACCTTCCAGTTTGCAGCTGGATGCTTAACCATTGTACCACCAGGGATTCTTGTGCTGTTTAGCTAACTTTTAAAACCCCTTCAGCTGGGTGGTTTGTTTTTAATCTATAAAAATGGATCTGGCAGTGCCTACCGCCTACCTGGAAAAGCGGTTGTCTGTGAAATGCTTTTACTGGTCTTGGCGAGAATAAGCTTTCAAAGACTTCTGTTAGTAAATAAATAAATACCACAATAAAGTTCCCCCTCGAGGCAAGTATTCCCTTACTTTGTCCCGAACAACTTGTGAGTTCCCACTTCACTGAACACCATTGGTTTGTGTCTATGAAATCGTGTTCTTTTAGTTGAGACCCAGATTAAGCCCCCTATTTTCCTCAGGACCTCCACCTGCCATTGCTGAAGGCAAATGTTTCAGAAAGTAGAGCTGATTTTGTATACAATTGTTGGCTCTTAATTGTTCAGTATTTCTGTTTATTGGTTTACCTGTACAGAATTCTTTTTTTTCCATTATAACTTTTCTTTATTCTGCCTCCTGGGCAATTTTTTGGAATCCTTTTATAAGGGGCTCATACAACTCTTATCACAATCCATACATAAATCAATTGTGTAAAGCACACTTATACATTCCTTGCCCTCATCATTCTCAAAACCTTTGCTCTCCACTTAAGACCCTGGCATCAGATCCTCATTTTCCCCCTCCCTCCCCATTCCCCCCTTCCTCATGAACCCTTCATAATTTGTTATTATTTTGTTATATCTTTCACTGGCTGATGTCTCCTTCACCCACTTTTCTGTTGTCCACCCCCCAGGGATGAGGTTATATGTAGATCCTCTTAATCTATTTCCCCTTTCCAACCCACCCTCCCTCCACCTTGCCGGTACCACCACTCTCACCACTGGTCCTGAAGGGATCATTCGCCCTGGAATTCCTGTGTTTCCAGTTCCTATCTGTACAGAATTCTTATAGAACTTTAAAAAAATCCCTAGATGGAACATAGTTCCTTAACAAAATGTGAAAGAAAAAGAAATCATGAAATACTATTAAACCAAAATAAACACCGTCAAAATACGCAAGGCACGTTAATGACGACATCTCATTGAGCTTGTTATTAGGGGCAGTCTAGTGGGTTTCTGCTCCATGATTCTTTGCACAACAAAACTATACGCTCCCTGGTCTTGGGCCATCCTCACAATTGTTATATTTGAGCCCATGATTGCAACAATTGTGTCAATTCATTTAGCTGAGGTCTTCCTCTTTGCGGGCCCTCTGCCAAGCGTGCCTTCTCCTGGGGACAGGTCTTGCCTGACAACATGTCAAAACGCCTTGAGTTCGGGCCCGCTCTGCAATTGTACAGATGGGGAAACTGCGGTTTTTAAAAGTTGCCTCTGGTCACCTGAGGAGGTTGAGTGCTGTAGTAACCTGCAAGGGAAAGTTCCGAGGGTCAAGACCGGGTGATCTGCTCCCGTAAAGATTATTTAAGTAATAGGACCCTTGCTGTTGGTTTGTACACCACCCCAACCCAATTCCAGTATTCTCATTAGAAACCTCTTTTATTTTTCCAGCACCATGAAAAGATCATCTTTTTTCTCCTTAGAGAAATCCTTATCAGCCCAATCTTTGCTTTATGTAAATCACGGACCGAAGACACAGTAAAGACAACTTGATCTACACCGAATCTGTTGTTGCATTTTGATTTTGATTCTCCTCCCAATGTGATGGTATCCGTGGTAGAGTAGGTATTTCATAAAGACTGGCTGGGGTAGCTTTCTTTTGCTGGCTTGCTTCAGGCCCCCTAATATCTTTGGTTACCTAGCAACAGGTAATGTGGCGCGAAGGCCAGATGAATCCATCTAGCTTGTTTCCTGTGCTGTGAATTTGAGTGTCTTATTAACTATATTTCTTTGATGTTCATGTAAAGGCTTTATTAGTGTGAAAAATAGGAAGTGATTTGACTAATGAAATGGACATATATTGAGTCGCTAATAGAGGGAGTTTATTTAAAAAATCTGAGTAAACTCTGATACTTCACAGAAAAATAATTTGTTGAAACTTTCTATAATTAAAGAGGTTATTTCTCCACAGCTCCCCCCAACCCCCTTCCCAAATTGCAGGTTTAAAGGTGGCTGATCACAGCAGGGGACTAATTGCCTGGTCTTAACTAGGCATACTGCTGCAAGAGATCTTGGACACATTTCTTCTCCTGGTGTTTGTATCACCTTGAGCTTCGTTTTAATGATGCCTTGCTCCTTTTGGTTCGGAGCCACATTTCAACAGAAAATGTGAGCTTGGTTCGCTTTAAAAAAAATAAGAACTGAGTTATGTGTAAGAAGTTTAAAGTTGCTGAAAGGCATTTGATGTACAAATATATTTAATATACTGCTCAGAGAGGTAGATTTAATGTTTAATAGGATATTACAATATTTACCCCCTTTTCTAATATATATGTGCCATTTTTTTTACTAAAGATACCTAATTATCAAGATCATGGAATCATTATTATAGGATCGATAAATATTAGCATCTCTAATTTATATACTCCAAATTTCACAATTAACTTTAGGTTGTTCTGTATGGTCTTCTAACTACTTCCTTAACTAATAAAAGTTAAAATATTTAATGAACAAAAATCATCTTGGAAAATTTAATGCTTTGGGAAAAAACTGGTTAAAAATTGTGAACCTCTGTAGAGTAAAAGAGTCTTTGTTTACAATTAACATCATTTATGATAGTAATAGGCAAGTAAGTGGCTCAGTGGACAAACATTTGGCCACTCAATAAAAGCTTTATGTTTAAACTATCAACTGCTCTGCAGGAGAAAGCTCTGGACATTTTATTCCATAATTATTTAGAGCCTTGAAAAATGTATGGGGCCATTCTACTCTGTCGGCCCACTGTGAATTAGAATCAACTTGACAGTGAAAGATTTGGCTCGATTTAAAAAATATATAATGTAATTGAAAATGGAAAGCTTATGCAGGTATAGAGGTTTTTTTTACTAAGTTTGTTCAAAAGACAGCAATGAGGGTTTTCATTAGTCTAGAACAGTGGTTTTCAAATGTTTTTTCTAAACTTACCAACATCAGGATCACGTGAACACTTTCTAGAAAGGAAAATACTCGGGCTTCACACTGGATGACTTATCAGTTTAGAAACTCTGAAATGGATCCTAGAAATCTGTTCTTGCATACCCTCTAGAAGTTTCGATGCCTGATGACTTTGAGAACCACTGCTGTGGCGCTGAGCTGCCCAATGTAGTAGGTGTAGTAGTTGTATATTAAATTTATGTTAAAATGAAATTCAGCAAATTAAACACTGAAATGCAGTTTCATTGGCCACATTTCCAGGGCTCAGGCACCAGATGGGGGTGTGAAACAATGGGTATAGCATATTTCCATCACCACAAGGATCTTACTCAATAGCTGTGCTCTAAAGCTGGAGGCTTCAATAGGAGATCATCGAGGGGGTGAATATAAGATTTAGTTAATCTTGTAGAACTTTTCAAATACTAGGGCGCTGGAACCACTCTCTGTGATCAGAGGAGAGGTGAATGCTTGGGAGCAAAGGCATAACAAGGAGTTGACTTTGTTTATGGAACAAGTTGTCCCTTTCTGTTCTGGGCACGACCGGAGGGAAGAAAATACCAATTACCTTTGTAATACGATCTCAAGACTGAGTGGGAAGTTGGAAAGGGAAGGGTGTGTATGACTCAGTAGACTCTGCTTACTCTTCAGGGTGCAGGTTTCAGAGACAACGTTAGTAAGCTGAAGTTTTGATACCTGCTGTTACCAGTGATTGTAACAAGGAAATAGGAACAACTGTAGTTTGTCTGATTTGGTGTTTGAGGATGGGGTGGATAAGTTTGTATTTAAAGAAAATTCCATCAGTCCAATATATTTTTATGTAAACTAAGCAATCAACCCTGTTGCCTTCTCTAGTTAGTTCCAACTCGTGACAGCTGCGTGGTGGCAAACAGGAGCGCCACTCTCCATGGGATTGTCTTGGATATAATGTTACTGAAAGCCGACCACCATGCTCTTCTCTAGGATTCACTTTCCTTCATTATCTTTAATTTCTCAGCAGTATATCCACTGACACATCCATGTGTTTACACCCTCGCTTCTTTACATTTAAGATTTTCCACAACCTAGCCAGTGGTCTATGCGTTTTTATCAGTTTTTCTTTTGACAGCTTCATTTGTAGAAATTGAGATTGTTGAAACATATAAAACCCATCGAATTGGGGCTGAGGCCTGGGCTATAGGTCTGATACACAGTTTTTAAGGTACTATAGGTCACCTTTCAGGGGCTAGAGTTTCCACATTTGTGTGGTTTAGAGCTTGAACTTGGTGGCCTTGAAGATATTCTGGTTCTAAATGAGGCTAAGAATAAAAACACAATTACTTTCAGATTTCATTTTAGTTGTTGTATATCAAAGGGCTTGCTGCAGGGATGGGGAAAGGCAATTTTGTTGAAGTCAAAATGGGTTCCTGGATTGGGTCAGCTCAGTTGTGCTTTGCAGCACTGAAAGAATCCCAGTGCCTTTATGAGGAAAAGGGAGGTTCAGGTTTTACAGTCTTAGAAAACACTCACAGTTTATAGAAAGCAAACAAGGCTGTGTGGAAACTGTGCAGGGCTTCGTGGCGGATTACCCACATGGAGAGTATACCGGGACAGGAGCATGAAACCACGCTGTGGTACTAGGAGAGCCCCGTACTAGGAGAGCCCCGGCAAGAAGAGGGTGCGAGGCTGGGCCCCTGCCTAATTCCCTCCTGCCCCACTGGCTGGGGGAGCTGCGGCTGAGGGTGCTGCACAGTCCTACTGCCTGAGTTTAGGTCCACCTGTGTGATGTCACATGGCTGGGCCTAGTGTGAGTGACCAGGTGGACTTCCTACCTAGGCCTAGGGGCCTCGTGTCTGAGCGTGTTCCGTTTGGACCTTTCCATAAGTGTCTCATGGCTGGGTGCCTGATTTCTTTCTAACCCCTTTTGTCATGGCCCTCTGCAGGCATTGGGGAGACAACCCCCCTTAGTTCATATTCTGATTACCTAAGAAAAATAAGATTTTGGGACATTGGGTATTGATTTTTTGGTATGTTTGTTTCTGTATCAAGTTGGATAAACCAACCAGAGGTTCAGTTGAGACCTATTAATAGAGAAATTGCCATTCTCATATAGCTTCTGTTCAGTTAGGGAGAAAGGTAATAGACAAAACAGGAAGGTACAGTTTATTCAGACAAAGGATCCCTGGTGGTACAGTGGTTTCTGTTGGACTGTTGACCACAAGGAGTCCACCAGCTGTTCTGTTGGAGAAAGATGTGGCTCTCTGACCCCAGAAAGTTTTACAGCTTTGGAGACCCCGAGACCATTCCACACAGTCCTTCGGGGTGGCGATGAGTTGGAGTTGATTGAAGGGTAGTGGGTTGAGTGGAGCTCCTTTGATAAGGTTGTCGGGAGCTGGGGGGGGTGGGGTGGGGAGACAGTTCTGCGCAGACAAATTGCTCATGCAAAGCTGTCTTCTTCCTATAACTACTTTATACCAGTAAATGCAGAGACCTTGATTGTGTATATTATTTGATATCTTGCATTTGCATATTATTTGTGAAAGTGAATTAGGCGTATGCATTCATAGGTACACGAGCCCTAATTTAATGCTCAGCTGCTAGTTAGAGGCTGGTGGTAGGAACTTACTAATTGTGTCTTGAGAGAAAGAAGTGCCAGTCAGCTTCTGCCTCGATTATTGTCCTAAAAAGTCTATGGTAGACACTACTTGGTCCTATAAAGTTGATACTAATTTCGGTTGGCTTGATGGTACACAAAAACAATAAAATCAAAAGCAAACTCACGGCCATGGAGTTGACTCCCCACTTGTAGCGACACTGTAGGACAGAGTGGGACTCCTGAGATACTAACTCTTTATAGAAGAAGAAAGCCGTTTTTCTCCCAACACCAATACTCATGGGCAAATGGGTAATAAACACCATTTGGCAGGAATATGGGGGATTTCTGGGATTCCAGCTCTCCCATTGGCATACAATAATCTTGACAGGTTATCTTATAGTACTGTTGGTACATGTTCTGTGCCTGCTACTTATTGGGGGAGGTCTGACCTTCCCAGGCATAGCTCAGCAGTACATAGAGCAAGATAGCAACAAAGTTGCTTACTTCAATTTCCAGCCTCTTCACCTAGGTCACCTTATCACCGAACTTGGTAGTTTTTACAGATCCAATGATCTATTAGTAACAATGCCATCCGCTAGACCTAGCTCACCACTTGGATTTGTGAACACAGGAAATGTGGACATTGACTGTGTCCAAACCACAGGAAGAAACATGAGCATGTGCAATAGCAAGGTGTGGGGCAGCATTTAGTCTTGTTAGTTGAATGTTGATGTAATACTCATACTCCGATTCTGCAGAGGCAACCTCTGTCACATCTTCTCCCAGGTCCTTGAAAATGGGTTTCCCAAAGAACAGAAGCTTGGCTTCCTAATGTCATTAACTTCATGTGTATAGGGTGATTTTTCCACTAACACAAGGTGGACTCTGTTGTCACAGAGCAACACAGTACAGCAGGAACAGTACTCGTGCTTGCTGTCCTTGGCATTTCTCACTCTCTGGGCCACGGATGGCGAAGTAACAATGTTCTTGTGCTCTACTCTGAGCAGCGATTTCTCAGTGACCAAAGATACTCATTACATTTGTGTTTTATTACCATGTGAGGGAATCAATTCACTCAGTTTTCACAATCTTTACAAGATTTACTATAATAGGCAGTTTTTTAAATTCTGAACAAGAAATGTTGCCCTTTTACATTTCTAAAACCCATTATACTCATTTTAATATGGTACAAGTTCCTACTTGAACCTTTTCTACCTGTTCTAAACATTTCACTTTCCATGATGTCTGACTTTCCTTCAAGTCCTGAGACTAAGCCTGGAAGGGAGGGAATGAGGACATTGCTGGGTTGCTGAGAATGAACCAAGGAAAGGATCTGTTGGCACTGCTCTCTGAAGGACCCTTTAAACTCACTGCAGGGAAGAGACCGTTGCAACCATCTGACCCTGCATCTTATCGCCTGTCTCTCTCATCTGGTTGCTTCCCACTCTTCCATGCTCTGATTTTGCCGGTAGGCAGTCCTTGAGCCAAGTGGTGTTTTTCTAATTTTAACTCAGGCCAATCAGCTGGGTGAGTATCGATGAACAAGCATTTGTTATAAGCACATATCTAGTACTGTCAATCTAAATTGAACATGTGTCATGCGTAAGAGAGTTCTTAATTAACCTGCTGACACCGCCAATGAAAGTTCAGTGCCGGTCCCACACAGAGTCCCATAGGCACACGGCGCCTTCACTATTTTTAGCATTGGCTCTGGTGTTCCATAACTAGCATGCCTTTTATTTTTTGGATCAAAATGAAAATAAATAATTGACTAAGACCACTTTAATACATCATTTCACACCTTTAAATTGTTGATGGTCCCATTCAGTTAGGGAGAAAAGGACGCACTGAGGGATATGAATAAGTCAATCCTACACTGCTTCCAGGCAGTCATCTCTTTGACTAGCACTTCCTTGTCCATTTATTTTTAAAATTTTGAAAGGTCTAGTTTGCATTCTATCTGAAAAACATCTTTGGAAGTGCTCAAGTCCTGAGAGTTTTGCTCAGTGAAGAGACCTTGCGTGAATCTTGCTGATTTGAGAGGACAGTACAGCTCCTTCTGCACTTTTCACTCTGAAAGATGGCTAGCATGTGGTCGCTTCCACTTGCTGTCAAATGCACGTGATGTTATTAAAAATAATCATAATAAAACTCACATGTTGCATTCGAATGATTATGAATTATTGATGATTTATTAGTTACATAGAATTTTAAAAGATTAAAGTATCTTGCATGTACAACAAATCCATAGGGTGCATTAACTTGAAGCAGACAGCCTGGAGACTTTTCCACATACATTACCCAGATCAAGACAGAACTTCCAAATCCTGGGAGTTTTCTGGGGGCCCCCTTTCAGACTGTATTTACTGACCCCACTCCCATTGAGGCTACCACTGTCCTGACTCCTATTATGGTTGATTTTGCAAGAATTTGAAAATTGCTGTCAGTGAAATAGATTAGCTTTCATTAAGCCACAGGATTATGTTGGTGGGGGCTGGGGGCGATAAGGGCCATGTAGGAATGACCAGAAACCAAACACGATGCTTAGGTGCCATGGGATTATAGGAGCTGGAGAGCTATTTCAGATTTTATACTACTAGCTATTTTCAAAATATGTACACACTAATATTGCAATTGACACTCAGTACCGGGCGAGGAATCCCATGATCTTCACGTTATGCATTCATGCAGGTTTACTAACATGCTCCTGCTAGTTTGCTACTGCTCACTCCACATTGAGCAGCAGAGAGCAGCCACATCTGTGACCCAACAGTTCCTGTGCATCAGAGCTTTGGGGACAGTGAGAGGGTCCTCTGTGGCTGAACTCAAGGTGTTGGCTGGAGCTGTGTAGGTCTCATCTGAGGTGGGACTCTCATTCAAAGTGACAATTGGAAGAATCCAGTTCTTTGTGGATGTCGGACTGAAGTCCCTGTTTTCTGTCTGACTGACAGCCAGGAGTTGCTCTTGGATTTTGGAGGCCAATCCTCAGTCATAGCCACATGGACCTCTCCCAACAGAACACCTGACATTTTCAAAGTCAGGGGAAGAATTTCTTGGCCTTTAAATCACTTTGATCCTTTAAATTTCATCTTGTCAAAGGCTCACCTGATTGGTGTAAGATTAGACCAAACCCATCCAGGATAATCTGCTTTTTTTTGAATACTTCAAAGTCAACTGGTCATGACTCTCAATTACAAAAGATTTTTTCTGCCATATAGTCCATTGTCGCAGGAGTGGTAGCCGATCATATTTGTAAATCTTGCTCAAACCCAAGGGAGAGACTAGGGTGGGTGAGAAGGTTGAGTGACTTGTCTGAGATCACAAGACTCGTGTTTGTGCCCTTCTACACGTGTCCAGCTGCGTTCTTTCTGATGCCAAATGCAGTGCTCTGATTCGCTATACTGCGTGCTTAAAAATATTTAAATTAGGCATTGGAGAATGTGTAGACTTTGACTAGACAGGGCTACAATTAGAAATAACTAGTTAACAACCAGTAACACGGTCAAAACAGGCACAGAGTTGGGTATGTGTCAGATTTGTTTGGGTGCTGCTTTTACAGATCCTCCGCTGAGGGCTACCATTAAAATATGTCTCCCATTAGAACAGCATGTTAATGCATACTACTTACTTTGATAACAAGGACTTACATGTATGAGCTCTGTCAACAGTGTCCTGAAAGCCTTGTGGTGTCTTCTGTGAGGAGAGTGCACATTTCCTATGCTGCAGCTTCTTCTTGGGGGCCTTTGGGAGAGACCGCTTCCTATTTGTCAGATGAGGAAGGACCGAGATCAGTGAACGAACGCCCCCCTCCAGGACCACACCCCACCCCACCCCCTTTGCTTAGAAACCATGGTGCTGGATTTGTGGCCCAATCATGATACATGTCTGACTATGAACACAGTGCTTACACTTTCTTGGCATCTGCTCTTTTGGTGTATTTTATTTCTCTAAGCTACTTTAGATTCTTGGTAGCACTCGTCAGGGTATGAATACTGAATAACAAGTATAAAAATGCACAGCTTCATGTTCTTCTGGCCATTCTGCTGCATGGCAACCCCTGTAGGACAGGCAAGAACTGCCCCTGTGGGTTTCTGAGAAACTAACTTTTTATGGGAGTAGAAAGCCTCATTTTCTGCCATGGAGTGGCTCATGTTTTTGAGCTGCTGATTCTGTGATTAGCCCAGCATGCAACCCCCTATGTGAGTGGGTTCCATAAACCACCCATGAATGTACACGTAGGCAGTGGGAAAAGAGTGAAGCGGCCGCATGTGACCTTCTCTAATGCTAGGCTGGAGAAAGACGATCCATCTCCACAGCAGCTGAAGGCCATTGCCACAAGACAGGGATCAGACATGGCGTTCATCATCCATCTTTCTTTTAGCCTATTCAGACACCAGCTGTTCCCACCACGACAGTCTGTTTCTCTACTGGGTTCAGTACTTGGTTGGAGTGGCCACCCACAACTCACAGAAAATGCTTGTGGTTAAGGAGGTATTTAGGCAGATCGACAGATTACCAGGATCAGAAAACATCAAGTGAAGATTATCAATGCGCGGCAATTAACATGCCTCCATGGGTAGCCAAGCCTGTCTGGTCCTCAGCCTCTTAGCTGCATAGTCCCTTGGTCTCTCTGACTCCATGGGCCACAAAGCACATCTTCCTTCCTTCCTCCTTCTCTTCCTCCTCCTCATAGTCTCCTTGCCTTAACTGCTGGTCCTGCTGTGACTCCTTTACCCTGTTTCATGGTCTCTGTGCTGCAGCCTCTACTACTTTTGGGAGAGATGAGATCTTGAACACGCTCAATTAGTAGCTCTTAGGATTTCGTTGTTTGTACTGGTGAGATAGCTCTCCTATTCCCCGGGAAATGGCAACTCAAACTAATCAATCACCTTTATTAGTGTTTGGTAGCCCCTATTTGGATAGCCCCACAAAATCACTTGATGGGCATTACAGAGACTTGGAGACAAGAGCTACGTTAAACAATTCCCCATCCCCCCAGGTAGGGCACCCGGCAATGGGGTTTTGTGATGTTCACTTACCAGTCCTCTTAACTGGAGTGAACGGGACACCAAAGCATTAGCTCCACTGCTCTGCCTCTGATCTATAGATCCCAATAGGCAGACACAGATTTTGCAATATAAAAAATGATGTGAGCCTACTGATAAAGATTCCACTCCGTGGTCTCTTTCACTTAGACAGTAATTGGATGCAAAGGATGTAAAGAGCTGTAAGAAATTAAAGTCCTTCAAAAATGACTTCAGAAGCGGTGTCAGCTCAATTTAGATAAAAGCGTGCTGGCACCAACGCGCAGAATGTAGTCCATCAGCAAAGTGATGATTGTTACAAATGAGAGCCCTGCACCTCTCTCCCATTTTCAGAAATGTAAACTGTGTGAGAAGAGTGACGCCATCCAGCTCTGTGGGAGATGTGACCGACAAATGTCTTGTGATGCTAAGCTACTTGAAAGTTTAGGGCAATAACTAGAAAAACTCGGGTCAAAATCAGCAAGGCAAATAAGTTAAAATCCTAATAAGTTAAATTCCTGGTTTCCAGGACACCAGAGAGAGGCATGAAATGGCAAGCCATTAAGGGATGAAATAATACAAAACAAAGGTTTGGAACCTCTCCGTGTAGGAATATGAAAGATGTAAATTATTTAGAAAGCTTTGAAGACACACATACACACAGTAAAAGAAATAAATTGTCTGGCAAGGCAGAACTCCTGTGGGGAAGGGAGGGAGTGAAGATGAAAATCAATAGGACCCTGACCAAGAGACGGTGAAGGATTTCAAGGGGAGAATGTGGAGAGGTGTCAATGACACCTGTCTTTGATGTACATCATGTTCTGTTGGCCATTAATGCAACAGGAAAATTGGAAAAGAGATCTAACGTAGTTACCTGTTGATTCCGTGTGTGTGTGTGTGTGTGTGTGTGTGTGAGAGAGAGAGAGAGAGAGAGAGAGAGAGAGAGAGAGAGAGAGAGAGAGAGAGAGAGAGAGAGAAACCAAGGGCAAATGAAAATGTTTATATTGAGTTCATACAGATTGTAATTTACTAACTTTTTTTTCATTCTTTACCAAACACAAACCCACTGTCATTATGTCGATTTCCAACTGGTAGCGGTCCTATACAGAGTTTCAGAGCCTGTCAGTCTTTGTGGGAGCCGCAGCCTCATTTTCCTCCCTCAGAGCTGCCAGTGGGTTTGAAACACTGATTTTGCAGTTAGCATCCCGATGTCTAGATGAAACAAAGTGGATAACGGGACTCATTCATTCATCAGCAGGAGGCTGCTCATTCCCGATGTAATGTGCATTCCACAATGCACTCAACTTAGACAAACACAGATGACGGATTGGCATAAAATACATTTTCTCTCTGTTTCCTCTAGGTCTCTTGTGTTCATCATTCAGAAAATATGCTGAAAATTGCATTTCCATGTCATCGTGAGGATTAAAGAGTTTATAAAATAATAAAGCATCCTATAATATTTTAATATCAAATACTACAATTTTATATTTATAAAACATTAGTAATATTTCACTTTTGTTAATTATATAATGCTATGTGGGGGGTCAAAATTCACCTTTTAATACTGTTTTGCACAAACCTTGTGAAGTCCCCTCATAGTACGGTCTGGTTTAATACCCAGTCCCTGGCAATGCCATCCTGCTGGGTGGACTGTGAGGGAGAAAGTGGAACAAGATTCAGTGGCCCCGTGGCTGCAGCCCTGGTGGCTGCCACAGGACGAGGCGCTGTTTGTTCTAGCATGTACGTCACATTACTGTAAGTAGGCACTAACTTAACAGCGTCTAGCACAAGCAGCAGCGTGTGCCACTTTAGAAGTGAAAATTACTGCTGTCTTTGTTTTCCTATTTTTAAAATGTAAACAATTGTTTCTGGGGTGTAGTTAAAAGGTTGACAGTTGTTTGGTAGATGAACATTTGAGTAATAACTATAAAATAGAAAAATGCTAGAGCTCTGGGGAAGTAGTGTTAGGAAAGGGCTGCTATCGAAATGGGAAGAAGGCTCCAGAAGATACAGGGTAAGATTGTCAGAGGTTTTATGTGACCTGGTAAGTGGGACTTTTCTCCTCCCCCCAGCCCCCCAAGGTTTTTAATAGCTAACTCTGTGAGACAATGTTCTTTTAAAATTATTTGAGACCAATGTTTAGCAATTATTTTACAATTGGTTGATGTTACATTGTTTTAGACTATTCTCTTCAAAAAGTCATATTTGCCATTTGGAAAATGTTCAGATTACTTGGGACAGTATATGCCTATTTCCCTCATAGTAAGTCATATGTAAAATAAAATTTCAATAAAATATGTGTCATATGCAAAAACATGTGCAATAAGATAAGAAAAACTACCAGACGGCAACTAGAAAGCTAGATGTGTGTGGAGGGAAAGCTCTTTTCTTCTTTATTCAGTTAGTGAAAAAAATGGAATTAAGTGTTAGTGTTAGACCTGCTATAAAATATTCTATTTAAAAAATTCACAACCTGTTTACAGTATCCTATGATTACATATGGTAGGTCAATTGTATAGTAGCAAAAATAGAATTCTTAAAATTATTGTAAGTAGAGGGCTATTAAATAAACTATTCAATAAAAAACATCAAGGGGATCTAGTAACTTGATAGACGGGTCAGGAGAGGCTTCATAGAGAAGTAATATTGCAGCTGAATTCAGAAGGATCAGTGCCAGTATATTTTCTGGCAAAAATAAGGCAGGATATAAACAGCACGAGGAAATAAAGGACTGTAGTGATGTTCACAGAAATGTGACCAACGGGCAGAATGAGGGTTTAGTGTGCATTTTCAGTAATCTGGGAGAGCACGTTGAGAAGATAGCGACCATGCTATCAAGGAGCTCCTAATTCTAAGGATTTTCCACTTTATCTTGAATGCCATGGAAGGATTGTACAACAAAAAAATTATAGTTGTTTTCATTTTAGAGAGTGTAATTCGGAATTTGAATTTAGAGATCAAAATGACATTCTGAAACCATGAATATTTTATATTTTTCAATTTCCAACTAACATCTCAGTGAAAGCACTGTGATAGAGGGCATTCTATAAAAACTAGAAATCAGAGAAGCCTTACACTCATATACATGATATTTCCACAATATTGTCAGGGGAAAGAATCTCTCACGTGCTGCAGAGCCCCAGTGAAATGGATAAAAAAAAAAAACTTCTTGAGTCTTCCCTTCCCAATTTTTCAAAATCTCAATAACATCCTGTAATTCAGAATAAGCTTGAAGAAATGAAACGGGTAGTGACAGAGCTGGTTGAATTCCAAGCTGTCAGCTGGGAACTAGAACGTGCAAAGAAAAAATCATGTGATTCCATGTAAACTTTGCATAGGAACCTGCAAAGAAAAGAGATCATGTGATTTAGGTATAGAAACTTTACACCTAAACTTCCAGGGGACTGGACGAGTCGTTGCATAGGCCGTTAATGCACATGATCAAGGAGTACCAGGACTTCATCTACTTGGATCCGTAAGGCCCATGCAAACAGCAGTCAAGAAGCGATGTGTTTGGGAAATGTGCTGCAAAATACCTTTTGAACGTGTGAAAGTGTTTAAGAGCAAAGATATCACTGAGGACTAGGGTGCATCTTACTTGGCTGTGGTATTTTTAATCCCGTGTGCTTTCAACGCTCGACAATGAACAACGCTTGACAGAATTACCGATGCCTTTTCAATATAGTGCTGGAGAAGAATTCACAGAATTCCAGGAGAATGAACACATCTGTCTTGGAAGAGGTAGAGCTAGTTCGCTCCTTAAAAATAAGGATGGCAAATGTGCTTTACACAACTGATGTATGTATGGATTGTGACAAGTGTTTTATGAGCCCCTAATAAAATGATCAAAAGGACAAAAAAATTAAGGATGGCAGGACTTAGTCTCACATATATTGGACATGATATCAGGAGGGGACCAGTCCCTGGAGAAGAACATCAGGGTAGTTCAGGGCCCACGAAAGACCTTCAGCAAGATGAATTTACACAGTAGCTGCAGAGATGAGCCACAATATAGCAGTGCTTGTGAGGCTGGGTCGGGACCCAGTAGTGTTTTAGTGTGTTGCACATAGGATTGGTTCTAAGTCAGAATTGACTTAGTGGCACTTACCAAGAATGACATTTGTCATTAACAAAAACTATTTCCCAGAAACTTCATGTGCATTTATTTGCTTAAAATTGCATTCCATCTCCTAATGCCTATACTCTCGGTTCCAAACTGGAGATGAATCATAAATTTAATAATGACATTTTTTATTCATATCTTTGCATATTTTTAATTTTAGATCTATTTTACTTAGAACTGATAAAATGGAGATAGATTTACCATTGCTAATAGAACCAATGATTAACAATAGTTTTTCAAAGAGATTTCCTGGCATAGAGCTCACTTGTCAGACAGCGTAATCGTGTCATATTAAGAGTTGTGTGGTCATCATCATCACAGTCAATTCCAGAGCATTATCTTCTCATGGTCGTGTGGTTAGCTCCCCATTTCCTTCCACACCGCCTCTGCCATTCACCTAGGTAAATTACTAATTAAGTTCCTGTCTCCATCGATTTACTTCTCCTGGACTTCATGTACTGAAAAATCATACAAAACACAAGCAGAATAAAACACATTTTAAAAAGGCAGCAACAATGACTGGACAAAGCAGAGAAAATTTCAATTGAGACGAAAGCAGCAACTATGAAAAACTGAACCTATACAGTGGGTCCACAGGGAGATGAAATGATAGGGCATTACATTTAAACCTACAATTATCTGCCTCAGTTGACTTTACAATGTTGTTTGATAGCAAAGCCAGTCCCATCCTTGCTACTGGCATTCAATAAAATGGCATTTCGTGTATCAAATACATTTTCATAAAGAGTTTTAAAACTTAGTTCATATAATAATTAGTGACCTTTAAAAATACAAAGACCAGAATATTCCAAATAATAGACCTTGACTATTTTGTGGCAAGTAGTTACAAAAATGAAGCGATGTTGCTGTTGTTAGGTAGGTGCTGTCAAGTAGATATTGACTCATAGTAACCCTATATATAACTTAATGAAATATTGCCCAATCCTCATATACTGCCCAACACTATATATAACTCAATGAAATATTGCCCAATGCTTATACACTGCCCAACCCTATATATAACTTAATGAAATATTGCCCAATCCTTATATACTGCCCAACCCTGTATATAACTCAATGAAATACTGCCAATCCTTTACCGTCCTCACAATTGCTTTTACTGTTGAGACCACTGTTAATTCATACTGGAGGGGTCCTGCCTCTCTCGTGACCCTCTCCTTCGTCCAGCTTGATGATGATCTTCTCTCATAGGTCTTACCTGAGGAGATGTCCGAGGCCCACAACATGAAGTCCCAGCATCTTTGCCTTTAAGTAGCATTCTGGTTCCACTTCTTTCAAGACATATTTGTTTGTTCTTCTGGTATTCCATAGTACTTTCAGTGTTCTTTATGGGCACAATTGGAATGCATCAATTGTTCTGTCTTTGTTCATTGTCCATATTTCCTATACTTATGGAGAGATGGTAAGTCTCACAGCTTAGGGAAAGCACACCTTGATCGTCACAGTGATGTCTTTGCTCTTTAACAGAAGATAGTCTCCATGTGTTATTAAGTATGTAGAAAGAGAGGATTTATAGATAAGGAAATGCCCCCCCCCCAAACTGGAATTGTGCTGGGCATAGTGGACCTTTCATGAAAGCCCCTGCTCACACAGCCATCTCAGTGTACCCGTTTCTGGCTCAAAACGGCATGCCTTTCTTGCCCCAAGCACCTTACTCAGCTGACCTCATGCCATGCAACTTCTTTTTTGTTTCTGTGAAGAGGGCCATGAAAAGACAGTGATTTGAGATGTAGAAAAGGTGAAGAAAAAAAACGAAGGAGGTTCTGTCAGCCATACAAGCAGATGAGTTTGAAAAATGTTTCCAAGAATGGAATTGCAGACTTGACAAGTGTATTAAGTGTAATGGACAGTACTTTGCAGGTGATAAGGTTGTTTTGTAAAAAAAAAATTCAATACAAGCTTTGAAAATAATTATTCCTTTTTAGGTACTCCATTGTATATTAAATTTGTTAACTATAAGATGCTACAGTGTTTTTATAACTCAGGATCATAGTGGGTTTGAAATGATACAGATGGTAGATTTTTAAAGTGAAAACTTATTGATATTCAAAATAATTCATTCCTCAATTCTGAAAGCAGGATTAAAAACATCATACTGTATCATAGTTCCTTTTCATTTATTTTAAATTTCGATATCTCTAACACAGTAATGAACTGTGATAGTACTGGTGGCTGAGCTGCTCAGCAAGAGATCGTTGAGGCATCTCTGCTCCTGTAAAGGGCTTCCACCTCAGAAGCCTACAGGTTCTCTGTGGTAAGCCAGGCCGGCTAGAGAAACGAACCTAGTGACACTTCTGTGAAGAAAGAGTTTTATATCAAAAAGGAATTGTATTTCACGAAAATAACCCAGCCCAGTCCAACTCAAGTTCATGAGTCTGATTCCAGTCTGTAAGTTTCTCTTCAGACTCACACACTGTGGTACTGATGCAGAATGCAAGAAGATCACAGGCTGATGGGTGCAGAGTCCAGTGGATCCAATGGGAGTAGCTCTGGAAGCAATCAAGGTCAGCCAGCAAGAAGGTGAAGGCAGAGAGAGAAGGGAAAGCTCCCAGGGCCCTCCTTATGAGAAGGCTATTGACCACAGGGAGTCACCATTGGTCTGGTGACCTGATTGGCAGGCTAGACTGCCCCCTACACTTTTATGTATCTTCAAGTTGACATGATATTCTATAAGAACCACAGTCGCTATGAGTAGAAATTGACTAGATGGCTGTAGGTTTGGTTTGGGGTTGAAGATTTCCAGTACATGACATCCTAGATTTGCTGCTAAAAATGAAAAATAGCAGCTATCAAGTGTGAAAGAAAAGCAATAATCAAATCAGAAGTGAGAAGCAGCAGCATTTTAAAAACAAACAAACACTTGATAAAAATATTTCCTAAAACAAATTTTTTTTTTTCCTAACTAGGAAAAGGCAAAAATTGCCAAATTTGACCAACTGGGAGCCAGGACGGATAGAAGTACCACACTTGAATATGTTTAATATGTTTTCTTAACTTTCATGATAAGACAAAACATGGAAAGCAGACCTGGGTATTTCTCAGGCCTCCCACCGGCCAGGCTCCTGCTCAGGGTGCTGGCATGCAGCACAGGGCGGGCGGTCCGTGGGTGATAGCTGCTGCTCTGGGTTCCTTCAGTCTCAGGTTCCTTCTCAGTCACATTCGGTGGGATTGTTTCCTTCTCTCAGATAGAAAGAACACTGAGCTACAAAATGATGTAGATTCTTCCCCCTTTTCCAACCACACCTTGTCAAATTCAGCAGGTTGGATATTTAGTCTTTTGGGATGTTAATTTATTTTAGATGTAGTAAATTGTGATAGTTGATCTCTGATGGTTGTTCTAGTGCTTGCCTTCACTGCCAAAAACATGTCGCGTAAGGATAATAAAATTGAAGACTAGCTTTGTTATTAGGAAGAAGAGATTGACAGCGAAATATTATAGCATTGAAAACTCTCTGGGACATTCCACAAGACACTCTGAATTGAAATCAACTTAATGGTAATGGATTTGAGAGCAAGAATAGAGCACAGTGGGTCACCCAATTGTACAAATGCCCCCAGTTTCTCAGTGTTCCTGTGCTCAAACTGGTAGAAACAAAGACATTGTTTTCATTCGGAGAGGTATTTTTATCTCTTAACCATTTAATTATAGAAGAAATAATGAAATTCATGACATTATATATGTATTAGATATTATGGTGTTTTACCAGACTATAAGAGAAGGTTATTTATTCTTTTATCACCCTGAAGCATAATTTTCTTATTAAATGCTTATAATAATATTTATATATTGAAATGCAGTTTCAATGATGTATACGTAAGAATAAGAAGTTATGATTTGTTTACTGATTTTTTTCAGACCTCTTCAAGGATAATAAAATACTCTAAATTTGTGATTTAAAGAACATAATAAGAGTGCAATCCAGCAGCAGTTCATGCATTTTTAAGCAGTCATTAAAATGACTTAATATCACTGTGATACACAATAGGGAGTAAAGCAAAATTCTTAGTATCAGGCCATCCACCAAGAGTAATGGCAGTCATAGGAGGAGCTTGAACTCAGATACAGAATGTGGAGATGCCTGTGAAAAGCACCAGTACTGCTGCGGGAATAGGTCTGCAAAGCTGATAAAATATGGCAAGAGAGCTCAGTCGGATTAGTACTGGTCTTTTACAGTGAGAGTTGCTAGCATCCCGGAGTTCTGGATTGGATTGAATTGAGACCTGTAGTAAACCTTAAGTGCAGCTATGTGAGGGGGTAATAAAAACTTTGTGTAAAAATTAAATTTAAAAATAGTAAAAAATTTCCACAAACTTTTTGAAGCCCCACTGTATATAGTTTGAAATGGTAATAGAATGATAGAGATTATGAATTATTTGAAATTCAACTTTTCACAGTTTCTTGAAGCCATTGTTAGCAATTTAATGCCACAGATAATTAATTTTCAAACATCCTCTAACCATACAAAGGATACACCCAAACCACTACTTTGTTTTCTTTTGGAAATCACATTTTACATTCTCATGGTATATATGTGAGGCTGATAGTACTACTTCATGTCTGCTTTAGTCCTAGCTTTTGAAACTGTGTATGAAGCATAATAAGGCTTCATTATTATTGAGGGAATGAATGAACTGATTCAGTAACCAGGGATCAGCTGCTAACTACAGTAATTGCTTTGGGTTGAGTGGTTTTACTGTTCGGTGTTAAGATTCCTTGGTTTAATGTGATTCTCATGTAAATGGAAAGTATTTCACTGACAGGTAGGAAACTCAGGCTTGAGAACATCATCACAATATGGTGTGACACTGAAAGCTTATACAAACCCTAACTCCGTATGAGATGTTCTGTTTTTGACTTGGAAGATCCAAGAAGCCTTCTTGAGCGACTTCTTAAATTTCTTTGACTTGCATGAAAATTGATGTGAGTTTTGAGAATTAAGAATTAAAAACTAAATTGACACCTCGCCTTTATTTATCCATACTAACATTTGTCCATTCATGCTCTAAATATTCTTTGACCACTTACTTGTTTGTGTACTTAAAATGCAGAGATACGATTATTCTGTGGACATTACCCACAAGAGCTGAACACACAATATTGAGTTCGTTTCAATAAATAAGGATTCAATTTTGTTTCAGAGAATGTAAGTCTTATGGGAGCAGGGTTTTCTCCCATAAAACATCTGGTTGTTTTGAACTTCTGGTACCTACCATGAGATTAGCAGCACAATGCTTAATCCACAATGCATCCAGGGCTCCTTCCGGTAAATGTTAGCAGAAAAAGCACATTTTATATTCTCAATGAACTATCTAAATGAAGTGACAGAGGAGCATAAGTCAACGCTCTAGGACATGTGTCACTAATACAGTGAATAAGAGGGAGCAATTAAGCCAACCTAAGAATAGACTGGTTGGAAAAAAATAGCCAAATTAGTTCAAATCTGGGAGAATCAACAGGAGGCAGCTGAACAGAGGGACTCTAAGGAGAAAAGAATGGGTAGATTGCTGAGAAAGGTGATCAACTTTTAAAGAAGTCCAACAGGCCTGAGAGCTTGCTTTGTTCATAGTTCCTCAGGTGAGTTACTCAAGCTGAATAACCAGTTGAGATGATATGTTATGCTTGGTTGGACTTTATTCTGACAGTAATAAGTATTCCAAGCAGATCACATGTGAGGTTAGACAACGTTGGTAGATGGAGGAACCATTGGTGGGTAGAGAAATTGGAGCAGGTAGAAAGTGGTGATGCGTGCATGAAATGTATAAATAAACCAATGTAGCAGTCAAGATGGAGGAATGAGGACTATAGAGTTTAAAGTAATTAAGGAGAAAAGGTCAACAGGTATATCTTACGTTTCTTTCTGCCTTGTTTCATAAAGAAATTAAGCCCACTTATAGGCATGTAGAAAGTGCAACAAATGTGTGCACACACACACATAATAGGATTGTTGGTAATCCATGGATTGGTAAGGGATCAATTCACAATTAGATTAAGAGACAGAGAGTATAAGATGGTGTCTGGTTTTCTGGGGGGCTTGGCAGATGGGTAGATAAAGTTCTTATCTTAGAAAATAGAAATGGTGTAGGAGAATTAACTGACCATGAGAGAAAAAAGTTCATTTTTGTATATATTTAATTTGAGGTACATTCGGGTCATTCAGATGGGGATATTACAGAGGTCCTTGGTGCTTTTATTTAAAATTCAGGGGCATGACTTGAAAGATACGGACAAACACTTGGTATAGTAGCAAACTTTGCTTCATAGGACTCCATAGAATGCCACTTTATCATGCTGTGTCAAAGCGCAGCGGTTTGTAGCAAGGATCTGTTTTGTGCTCTTGTGGGCTGTGGATTCGATATGGCTGTACTGGAATGAGGAGAGATTACCCAGGCTTGTTTTCTGTCTGCAATTGACCTCAGACCTGCTTCATGTGTCTCCCCAGGGATAATCTTCTCCCAATCTATCGCAAAAATGCAAGAAGAATGAACAAAAAACACTGTTTCTTGAGGCCTCAGTGTGCAGCGTGCGTGCTGTCATCTTAAGCACACCGCCCTGTAAGGAGAAAAGGACATGTCAGACAAAGGAGCCGGGAAGTTAGCTCTGCCAGAAAGGACTAAAGGAAGGAAGGAAGGAAGAAGAGGAAGCGTTCTGAAAACAGCATGTTTTAAAAGTACACTTTTCTAAAGTAGTGTTGAACTAATAGATTTGGATGGCCTTCCTCAGTGACAGTGGGCAGGACGAGAAGAGATGCCGAAAAATCCTGTGTGACACTAAGGTTCACAGCACGAGTCA
This sequence comes from Tenrec ecaudatus, assembly GCF_050624435.1. Taxonomy (NCBI): domain Eukaryota; kingdom Metazoa; phylum Chordata; class Mammalia; order Afrosoricida; family Tenrecidae; genus Tenrec; species Tenrec ecaudatus. The sequence goes on from NC_134538.1 coordinate 109,425,868, forward strand.
AGGTCATACTGAAATAGTTGCTCACAGTGGTGGGAGGAACACACAGGAGTGCAGAGGGGGCCATATTACTGAGCCTGGAACACTGAGTGTCGGCCTAAGGACAGTGCCCTTTTCTAGGGATAAGTCTGCCGTTAACATAGCAACAGTACCTGTTACATGAAACAGATGAAATAGCCTCCTCATCATCCTGACCTCTAAAGAGCATACTGGCTGTACTGCTTCTGGGACAAATTCGCTTTTTTTTTTTTTTTTGCAGACCATAGTACTTTCAGTATTCTTTGCATGCACCATAATTCAAATACAGTGATGTTTCATCAGTCTTCCTTGTTCCCTGTTTGGTCTCCATAAGGCTTGACAAGGCTTCCACGAAATGGCTTTCATGTTCCCCCTACTCCTTCCCTCCTTCATGATCCATTGATAATTTATAAATTATTTTTTTCACGTCTTACACTGACCACTGTCTCCCTTCACCCACTTTTCTGTTGTTCATCCCCAAAGCTCTTTCTTATACACATCTGGGTCTCTCTGGACTTGTTTCTTTAGTCATCCCAGACTAACACTGTGTCACTAATAACACATTCAAGTAAAAATGTGCTGAATGCAATCCAATGATGGCAGTGGTACATTGACAGGGCTGAATGCAATCCATTGATGGCAGTGGTGCATTGACAGGGAGTTTCCAGAGATTCAGGCAATATTTAGAAAAGGATGTAGAACAAGTGAGTTAGTTTCATAATTTGGTGTCCAGTGGAAGTGTAGGGATGGAATCTATCCTGTAAATCAGGTCACAGCCTGATGATGCCTCCTTCTGGTCATGACCTGGAAGCACCACCCTCCCTCTGCCTTCACCTTCCTGTTGACACCACTTGGAGACCTGAGAGAGACATGTGATCCTGTCACCATCATCATTGGATCCACAAGACCTTAAAAATCAATGGCCGGCCATCTGCCTGATTTTTGCATCATTGCTTGCATTTTGCATGAGTCTGAAGAGGGATTTATGGGTTAGTATTTGTATTTATGGACTTGAGTTTGGTTGGGCTGGGATGTTTTCCTGATATATAACTACTTCTTGATATAAATCTCTTTCTTACACATATATGAGTGTCACTGAATTTGTTTCTCTAGTCAACCTGGCTTAACACAGCAAAGATGTCAGATGCGACCTGGCTGATAGCAGAGAATACTGGAAAGATATCTACTTGCGGTTTATTGCCTATTCTACGGCATTGGACTGTCTGGACCATAACAAAGTATGGACAGCCTTGAGAAAAACAGGAATCCCAGGACACAACCTGTCCTTGGACCAAAAGGCAGTTGTGCAAATAGAAAAATGAACATTGCATGGTTTAAAATCAGGAAAGGTGGGTTGAGGTTGTATCTTCTCATATTTATTCAATATGTATGCTGAGCAAATAATCAGAACCTGCATGACATGAAGAATGCAGCATCAGGACTGCAGGCTTATTAACAACGTGTGATTTGCAAATGACACTACCTTGGTTGCTGAAAATAAGGAAGATGTTTGAAGTACTTGCCGATAAAGATCAAGGACTGTGGCCTTCAGTATGGGCTACACCTTAATGTATAGAAAACACATATCCTCGCAAGTGGACCAGTAGGTATGGTAGTGCGGGTTGACTAGAGAAACAAATTCATTGACACTTTTGTGTATGAGAAAGAACTTTATACAAAGAGCAATTTTATATTAAGAAAATATCCCAGCTCAGTCAAGATCAAGTCCTTAAGTCCCATACTAGCCCATATATCTGATACCAGTCTACAAATTTCTCTTCAGACTCATACAACACATGCAATGGCACCAAATGCTGGAAGATCACAGGTCAGTGGGTGGGAAGTCTTGTGGATCCAGTGGTGGTATGGAACCATCTGGTATGGGTCTCCATGTGGCTCCTTCAGCTCCAGGGCTCTGACTGTATCAGCATCACTCCATCTAGCTTGTTATCAGGAATGTCTGGCAGCAAGTGTCTGTGTGGGCTCCAAAGAGGAATATGGGAGTTCCCAGAATAATCAGGAGAAGGCCATGACCACACAGAGGCTGCATTGGCTATGGCTTGATTGATAAGCTAGATTCCACCCCTTCACAAGTTGACAGATTATGTAACTGCCACAGTAGATAACAATAAGTAGCCAAGATTGGAATTGTCAAGAACTTTGTCTTACTCAGCTCCACAATCAGTGCTCATGAAAGCCGCAGACAAGAGACCAAAAACTCCATTATCTTGGGTAAATCTGATAGATAAAATTTCTTTAAAGTGTTGCAAAGGACTGAGGCATTTCTTTAAAGTGTTTGAGGACTGAGGCATGCCTGATTCAAGTTATGGTATTTTGAATTGCCTCATGTACATGTGAAAGTTGGACAATGAATTAGCAAGACTGAAGAAAAGTTGACACATTTGATTTCAGGTGCTGATGAAGAATACTGAAAGTGCCCCGGATACCAAAAGAACAAACACATTTGTCTTGGGTTGAGCACAACCAGAATGCTACTTGGAGGAAGGATGGTGAGACTTCAGGCTTAGTAAAGTATCAGGCCAGGGACAAAGATGTAGACCTTCACGAGGGATTGACACAGTCTCCACCTCTGGGCGCTCAGTCATAAGCACAGTGGTAATAACACAGGACCTGGCAGTGTTTTGTTCTGTTGTACATGGGGTTGCTTAGAGGCAGAATAAATTCCATGGCACTTAAGAACAGAACAACTGCTAGCTATGAAGTTTTTCCCATGAATTTCCCTATCACACACTGCCATCGAGTCAATTCTGACTCGTGGCCACCCTCTAGGTCAGCGTAGAACTGCCCCTGTGATTTTCAGAGACTAGAAGAGCCTCATCTTTCTCTCATGGAATGGCCGGTGGTTTCTGTGTTACTGACCTTGTGGTTTGCAGCCCAGGGCATAACCAGTATGCCACTGGGTTTCCTAAGAGAACTCAGAGTTTTGACTAAGATCTGTGAGTTCTTCGTGACCACTGACAGGCATTTCCTAGGCCAGCTGAGAGTGAAGAGTTCCAGAGCAGGCATGGCGGCGTGCGGATTGGTCAGGAGCCCAGCGTGCCCTCAGCTTCCAACAGGTCTGCCTTGCACAGCTTACGCTGTGCGTGGGGCTGGTTCTTCCTCCCCTGTGAAGTCAGGTCAGATGTCCTCATAGCTGCATCTGCTTATTACCTCCACAAACAATTACTGTCTTCATTTCACTAGTACGCTCTCTTATCTCTGTGGGCTCTAGTCGCCATTGCAGTGGGCACAGAGAACTCATGGAAGAAATGGGTAATTAAGGGGTTGATTAAGGAAGTCAACAGGTTGTTAGGTCAGTGAAAAACATTCAACACGGACTTGTTTATTGTGACACGTTACAAAGTTCTCTCAGGTCTGCTAGACATGCTCAGAGGAGTGTGCCCCTCGGCTGGGAGCCTCAACCTGAAGGCACTCAGTGCAAGCTCAGAGGGTCAGCAAACCAGCTTCCCCGTGACGTGCCCAGAGGCACCTCAGTCCACAAACCCGCCTCCTGCACAAAGTCCTCAGCATTTCTGGCTCCTTGGTTTCAGAAGCCCACCGCGCTGAGCCATGCTTTCACTCCAGCTCTGCTGCCTCTCCCTGACGTTCCTAGGTGCCTTTGCGATCCAGCAGGTTCCCTGCTTAGGGATCTTGGACTGTATCCTTTATGTTTGCTGAGTCGGACTTGTGGTAACCTATTAACTTGATAACAGGCCCCTACAATTGAGTATTGTCTATGAACCCTGCTGCATGACAGCAGAGTATTTTACTTAGCAGAGAAGTAGAGGACTATGGGAAATGGGTGAGGTTTCAGAATAGGGCAGCATGTGTTGGATGGCGCCAGCTTGTCTGACCTCTGTCTCATAGGACTTATCCATGGGCAGATGCAGAGTTGGATTCTCTGATTTATACTCATTTAAAAAAAATTATTTTAAATAATTTTATGGTTTGTTCTCATAGCTCTTATAACAATCCATACATCAATTGTATCAAGCACATTTGTACTAATGTTGCCACCATTATTTCCAAAACATTTTCTTTCTACTTTCCCTTGGTATCAGCTCCTCTTTTTCCTTCCCTCTCCTCCCTCTCACCCTCATGAACCCTTGATATTGTATAAATTATTTTTATTTCCATATTTTGCACCCTCCACTGTCTCCCTCTACCCACATTTGTTTGTTCCCTGGGGTGGGGTGAGTGGTGCGTGGTTATATGTTTATCATTGTGATTGGTTCCCTGTTTCTCCCCCTTCTCCCTCACCTTCCCCCTACCTTCAGGGTCTGTGCTGGATTCTGTGTGTTGGGGACTCCTATCTGCACCAGTGTACATGTTCTGCTGTAGTCAGATTCGTGAGGTAGAACTGGCATCATGACAGTGGAGGGAGAGGAATCGTTAAAGAACTAGGGGAATGTCGTGTATATGCATTTTTATGGCCCTTCCAGTTCTATTTCATTGGGTGATATAATTCTGGATTTTATATGCCATTTTAGAGGGCATAATTTGCTAAGGAAGAAGACGAGAGTCCATTCCAACAGCAGAGGTGCGAATTGAGCCATACTTTAACTGGTCCTGGTGGTGCGTGTTACTTGTGATGGGTGTGAGGAACGCGTGCCGCAGCGGAGGAGAGAAATCTGGGGAAAAGCCTGACCGATCCACATTTTTAGGTGGCCAATGCCTAATGGTACCATCCTTCCAGAGGCCCACGGTCATATGTGCATAAATAAGATTCAGCCCAGGCCTGGGGAAGAGGTTATGATACTTGTTGCTTTAGGTGCTATCAGTTTGGCTGTGATCAAAACGACTTGGTGCACAACAGAATGAAACACGCCGCAGTCCTGCACCATCCTCAAAACTGTCTCTATGCCTGAACCCATTGATGCGTCCCCTGCATCAATCTGTCTCCTCTAAGGCCTTCCTCTTTTTCACCTCCCTTCCACGTTCCCAAACATGACGTCCTTCTCCAAGGATTGGTCTGCCCCGACAATATACCCAACGCATGTAAAACAAAGTCTTGCCATCCTTGCCTCCAAAGAGCATTCTGGCCTTATTTGTACCAACGCAGACTGGTTAGTCCTTTTATGAGTCCATGGTACATCCAACATTTCTCTCCAACAGCACACTTCAAATGCATTGGTTCCGGTCTTCCTTAATTAATGTTCACCTTTCACATGCATATGGTGCAATGGAGAGTCCCATGGCTTCGGTCAGGCACACCTCAGTCCTCAAAGGAACATCCTTGCCCTTCAATTCATTAAAGAGGTCTTGTGCAGCATATTTGCTTAATGAAATACCATATCTACTCAAGTATAAGCAGACCCGAATATCAGCTGAGGCACCTAATTTTACTACAAAAACTGCATTAAAAATGAGCTGAAAAACTCAGCTTGTACATGAGTATATAGGTACATCTTTTGATATCTTGACTGCTGCTTCCATGAGCATTGATTATGGATCCAATAAGACAGAATCCTTAATAACGTCAACCTGTTCTCCAGAGGCTTCTGGGCTTCCTTACATTGCGTTGCAGTCCACACTGAAGGCTGCAGCCTGTGACCTTCATCATCGAGTGCTTCAAGTCCTCCTCACTTTCTGCGAGCAAGGAGTGGCATCTGCCTCTTGATCCATGCATAGTTCCGAATGCGTACAATGAGAAGTGTTCTATAATTCCCATTCTCTGTGATCATTACAGAAACTATAATTACATCTTACATAACAATGGGTTCAAGAGGGGTACAATCTGAAATCAGAAAACGTATAGGTAAGAAAAAGGGATGTCCAGTGCCTTACAAAAGGGCTTTGGGTCTCCACTCCACACTCCCCCCACCCCCTCATTCATGGTAATAAGATTTTTTTGTTCTGATGATACCTGATCCCTTGGACACCTTATGGTCTCACAGACTGGTGTGCTTCTTCCATGTGGGTTTTGTTACTTCTGAGCTAGATGGCTGCTTGTTTACCTTCAAGCCTTTAAGACCCCAGGTACTATATCTTTTGGTAGCTTGGCATCATCAGCTTTCTTTGCCACATTTGCTTATGCACTCATTTGTCTTTAGCGATCATATCAGGGAGTTGAGCACACAATGATATTATTTTTTGTTCTTTGATGCCTGATAATGGATTCCTTCGGCACCTTGTGATCACACAGGCTGGTATGCTTCTTCCATGTGGGCATTGTTGCTTCTGAGCTAGATGGCCGCTTATTTACCTTCAAGCCTTTAAGATCCTAGATGCTATATCTTTTGATAGCTGGACACCATCAACCTTTTCCACCACATTTGCTTATTCTCCTGATTTGTCTTCAGCAGTTGTGTAGGGAAGGTGAGCGTCATAGAATGTCAGTTTAATAGAAAAAGGTATTCTTGCATTGAGGAAGTACTTGAGTGGAGACCCAATGTCCTTCTGCTACCTTAATACTAAACCTATAAATATATGCACAAAAATCTATTTCCCTATCCTCATATATAAATATATTTTCATATGTACATGTCTTTAGGCCACTATAAATGTCTTTTGCCTCCAAGCTCTTTCCTCAATTTCCCTCCTGTCCCACTGTCATGCTCAGCCCCACCCGGGTTTCAGCAATTCCTCTTTGTGAACTTCCCCTTACAGAAGGGTCCCAGGGAGGAGACCAGCCAGTCAAGGTGTGATGCAGCAATGATGAAACGTACAACTTTCCTCTAGTTCCTAAATGCTTCCTTCCCCCTCCACTCCCCACTATCATGATCCCAATTCTATCTTACAAGTCTGGCTAGACCAGAGGATATACACTGGTACAGATAGGAATTGGAAACACAGGGAATTCAGGGCAGATGATCCCTTTAGGACTAGTGGTGTGAGTGACGATACTGGGAGGGTAGAGGGAGGGTGGGTGGGAAAGGGGGGACTGATTACAAGGTTCTACATGTGACCTCCTCCCTGGGGGGCAGACAACAGAAACGTGGGTGAAGGGAGATGTCAGACGAGGCAAGATAGCACAAAATAATCATTTATAAATTATCAAGGGTTCATGATGGAGGGGTAGTGGGGAGGGAGGGGAAAATGCCAGGGGCTTAAATGGAGAGCAGGTGTTTAGAGAATGATGAGGGCAATTAATGTACAAATGTGCTTTACACAATTGATGTATGTATGGATTGTGACAAGAGTTGTATGAGCCACTAATGAAATGATTTTTTTTTTAAGGAAAAGGACAGATGCAGTTGAGGCATGAGGGTCTCTTCAGACCCCAGAGTTTGTGTTAGCGGCTGTTTAAATACTCCTCCTGCTACATAGTCTGCAGCATGTGCTAAGATGACACAAAAAGGATGATTTGCAATTTAAAGGTTTACAAATAATCATTAACACATAAGCCAAGTTACTCAGACAGGAGGGGAGGTTGAGTCTGGGTTCAGGAACTAACTGATAAATTTGCAGACTGCTGCCTTCTGCAGCTTTAGTTAGGGAACAGGAGCAAGTGCGCATATATCTCAGGTAGAGAGATATGCCGACCATTGCTTCATAAGCTCCCATGGCTGAAGCATCAGCTTTCTCTCGCTGGTCATGAACGGTGGAATGCAGTGACCCTGTCGTGTTTGCCTAAGGAGTGAACAGTTTCCACCCCCTCCCCACCCCCCTCCCCACGATTTTTTTCATTTATCCACAGTTTAATATGGTCTACACAGTTGACGGCTTTTGCATAGTCAATGAAATAGAAGTAAACATCCTTCTGGGAGTCTTTGCTTTGAACCAAGGTCCATCTGACACCAGTGAAGATATTGCTTGTCCCCCGTTCTCTTCTGAATCGGGCCTGACTGCTCAGAGTTCTAAGTTGTCAAAGTACTGCTTGCTGCAGCAGGTGGAAACGTTTGACGCTTGGGACTTCTCCAGTCCACATCTTGGTAGTAGTTGGTATTAATTCTTCTGAAAGACATTATAAATTCTTAGAAAGAATGAACCGCATTCAAATGGACTTTTTATGCAATTTCTTCTGATGAGAAATGAGGAAATGGAGGTCAACATAAACTACCCTGTCAAAAAATTTTGTGAGTATAAAAATTTTCCGTTAGAAGATGATATTGCTCTAGATCATTTAAATAGGTTCATATGAATAACAATATTTCTTGAGAATGCTAATAAATATACATATGACAACTATATCTTAAAACCTGTAACATACAAATCAAATTGACATATTGCTATAATGATAAATTCTAGTCAGCAGTAATTTTGTTCCCATATTCCATGCATTATTAGAATATGGATGCTCAACTATAAATAAAAACTAGTCCTTACAGTCAATTAACTTCTCAGATAATAAAAAACCTATGTATTTAGATTTATGGTTGAAATATTATGTGTATATTCATCCATTTACCTGAGAAATTACTTCTGGGGCTATATTTATGGGAGGGTTAAAAATTGTGCGAAGTGCTTGGAATCATTTTCTAGCCTCATTCTAAGGAACAGAAGGTTGATTGGATGAACCAATTTCAGGGATTTCCTTTGATGTGAACCCATTATTGCACCTCTCTTATTTGTGGGTTTAACATGTGCATGTGTCAAGAGAGATTGTGGCTCTTTTGTGAGAGAGCAAAACACCCAAATAAGTAGGGAAAGGCTTGGAGAGAAATAAGGGGGAAATCCAATTTTGCGTGCAAGATAAATTCTGAAAGGATGCTTATGCTTGAAAAGCAAATATTTGAGGCTTGTTATTTAGGAAGAAGTAATATGTGTAGGTGTTACAGAAATGACACTGCTTTTAAATCTCTCTAAATCCTCAGAATTTCCCAGACAGCTACTTCCCCCTTTAAAATCCTGGTACCTTCTTTATCCAGTGTTCACTACAATCCTCCCTTTACCAGGTCTGTACAAGCAGAATGACATAGCTTCGCATCTTCAGGGCAGCTTTACCTTAGTCTGCACAACGTTTACTCTTTGGAACAAATCAACTTCAGATCTTCAAATACATTTGAACATGGAAAGGCCTGTTCCTTTAGCCTGATTTTTAACATTATGTTTTTACAATTTATCTATTAATTGAGACAGGAATAAAAACTGTAGCTTAGTTTTTCTCTCCCTTGTTACGTGTATTATAGCACAATGCATATCTATTTGTTTAAGCTTTCTTCATTTTCTAATTTTAATCTGAGAAGTGATCAATTACTCTTCATTAAACCCAGTATGATTACATGGTTTAATAGATTGTTAGCATTTTAAGAATACATTAGTTAATAGACAAAATAATAATTAATAATGAATCCTTGGTACTACCAGCAATGTAATGTTCCTATTTGTGTTTTTCATTATTTATTGGAATGCATATTAATGGAGAAAATCAGGTTCAAACATGTGATATATATTGCAAGAAGAAACTACAAAGTGAATTTGGGTGACAGTGGGCATATGTCCATGACATTTTGTAAACTAGCTGTAATTGGATATTACCAAATATCGATTATTGCGTTCTTTAAGCAGTAGGTATGTCAGAGTGAAATTAATCCTCCTCTCACATTTCTTTTGATTAAAGTCTAAGGAAGTGGAAGTACCGTATCTACACAGGACACCGTGGCTACTGTTCTGAAGGGAGGACAGTTTTACAAATACTTGCAGAATCCGTTTGAGCTATTCTTCTAAGATTAAACAAGTTTATCCTATGAACTAGCAATCGCACTTAGTTATGAAAGCTATGGATACATACTCGTTTTAGACTAAAATCCCAACAACTAAGTAATAACCATTAGCAACTGTATATGTCAATTTAGTCTATCTTTTTATCTGATATTATTTAATAGCAAAAAAGTACACTACAGAGATGATGCAGATGACTCTTAGAACATGATGCTAACGTAAAGCAACCAAGCATTAAAGAGTATGCATTTTTACTTATAATGAGGTTCTAGAACAAAACAAAAATATAGTTATAGCAACCAGGGCATTATTTACTTTGGGGGATAAATGAAAGGAAAGATTAAAAAGGAAAATGAGGAACAATGAGAAACAATAAGGTGAAATAAACATTGTATATCGCATGTTATAAAACCAGATACTGAAGCTAAAATTGGAACTCACTATAAATAAATTATACCTCATTGTAGAAATAGCATAAAAACTAGTCAAGACACAAGTCACAGCATAGAAAAATATTTATGATATATTTTATAAACTAAAGTCTCAATTGCTTATAGCAGTATGATACATATTTTTAAAGTCTAAAACCTATAGAAAATAGGCAGAGACTAGACAGGACAGATGATATATAAAAATACTTTAAATAATTATAACTTAAAGTGACTAGGACATGTCACTTCATCTAGACACTTAGTAGACATCAAATAGTAGTTTTTATATTTTTGTATTTATATAAATACATGTGGCTTTGGATGGCATTTTGACAGTGTCAAAGGAGCTGTAATCTTTGACTTTCAGATTTTATATCCGGGGTTGTTATAAATAGATTTGCATACATCTGAGTTCATTGACTATTTACTCCCCCTTTGTGATAATAGAAGTAATGTAAATATTGCACATAACACAGGAACCTAAGAATGTATGCTACATCAATATTATGGACAACTGTAGAACCATTACAAATGATAAAACAGCTCCATATGAACTAATGCGGACCGAGCTCCCAGATATTCATGAAAGAAGTGATAAGGCACCAAACCAAGGCACAGGACCATACCCCACATACCTTCACGTATTTACACAGAGGCTAAAGGATGATGCGTGTCTGTAGAAAGGCCTAATGCAGACCACAGGTATCTCGTCATTTTTCAGCTGAGGGTACCTGATTGACCTATTTTAAATATTTGAAATTGGCAAGGTCCACTGCAAGAATTGGTACATTTAAGTGACATTCACTTTTTAAAATGTGTTAATTGATCACATTGACCCTGTTGCTGTGCATGTGTATCAGAACAGCAAGATATAATAATAAAAAAGCCGTCTCGTTAGCAATCACATGCCAACCTCATGGATAACTTAGGGCATTTTTCCTGGTTTTCTTTTGATCCATTTGTAGTCTAGTCTTTGCTGTGTTAAATCCCTGCTACTATTTGTAATGACTTTCAATTAGGGAGGTCATTTTGTGTCCTAACTTGCTAGTTTACACAGCTGGTGGCTGTGGCGTATGCTAAGCATTGTAACTTACCTCTAAACAACGACAACAAGAAAGCTTTATATCTTGCTAGAGGAAGAAATATGCCCTGACTCCCAAGAAATTTTCTAATTTTAGGCACTGGATTTTCTTAAATTATTTTGGTAACAAAAGTATCAATTTTCAAATGATTTTTTATCGTTTATTTTGTCATGTGTTTGCACTAAGTGGTCACTTGTAGGTGTGTGTGTGTCTGTCTCTGTGTGTTGGTATCAATTTTATTTGAGACTTCAAAGATTGAGACAGCATTTAATAGATTCATTAACAAAAATTGCTTAAAATAAGCTACCCACGCTTACCAAACTACACACACAAACATGCATACACATATACATGTATGTGTGTATGCATGTGAATATAAATATAGAGATATTTAAATGAGATTTAATCATCCCAAAAGTATATTTTCCTGGAGAAGCATCGAAACAGGGAGCAATTTTATATTGCAAGCTACTCAACTATGCAAGGTCCGTTTAATGAAAAAGGTACATTAACTTGTTAGAAGAATTTTAAAAGCCACGAGGAAGTTTTCTCACCTGACTTACATGATAAAAATAAAGGATGATTCTAAATGTACCAGAAATATTTCATATTTTGCGTTTTCAAATTTACTTCTTTTGGAGGTTTTTTAAGACACCGGGAGAAGGAAGGAGCGAATAACCAGTATCTAAATTTGGCATGAATGTGTGTGGGGGGAACAGAATGCAGGAGACAGACTCAGACAAATTAAGAAGTCAGGGAAGGGAAAGCAGAGGCACACTCCCAGAATTAAGGAGGGTGACTGGGAAGGAGGTGGATAATGAAGGTGAGGGAAAGCAGAGAGGTAATTGTTAGGCAGAGGCTGCAGAGGCTGTAAAGGGTTAGGCAAATTACTCTTGTCAACGCTCCCCCTGCGCTGTGACTCCTTATCTCTGCTACTCCTATTAAACACTCTCTGAGAGTTCATGTGTTCTTTATCCCTAGTAGGTTCCCCATGTGAAGCGGGTTGTCTTGGCCTTTGGTGGGGGCAATGGTGGCAGGGGAGGTGGAAGTGTGTGGATCACATCAATTCTGAAATAACGATGCCCGGGTCTAACCTCTGGACCAGGAACTCCTGCACACGTACCTTTTAAATTCCAACCATTGAAAGGAACAAAACATTTTCTATTCATTCAAATTAGATAAAGGAATCATGTAGAAGGCGCATGATGGATTTTGGTAGTAAATGGTCAAATTTATTATTGCCCAGTCTCTTAAAACATCCAAAGAAATATAAGGACTTCACCAAGTTCATGGAGAAAATCCCATTATCTTTTAATTCAATTTTTCCATAGAATTTTTGAGGCTTATGGTAAAAGAGCTATATTAACCAAAATACATTACTTCGAGAAACCATTGATACTTTATATACACATATTATTTAGGATTGAAATAATTTAATTTGCTAGTCATTTTTAATTCTTAAAAATCAAAACCAAACCAGTTACGGTCAAGTTTATGCTGACTGTTAGGTACTTTCAAGTTCACTCTGACTGATTATGACTTGGAACAGGTCCTGCCGCAGGAGAGTGAGGGAGCCCGTGTGTGTGCACACAGACTCCGGGGACCAGGCTGATGGCGCGGGTCTCTTGTATTGTTGTCTTGCAGCAGCTTATATAGGGCACATCAGCCAATCAAATGTTACCGTGCTCTCTTCCTTGTTCTAAGTTCTAGCCTTATATGGTCATGAACTTGTGCTTGTCCAGGGGCTAGCGCAAGCAGAGGCATGCGGGAGCTGACAGAGCGCTAGTTCTCGGAGCCGTTGTGTCTCATGGGGGTGCGGGGGCCATTGTACAGAGATGTTGTCAGTGCCTCAGCCCCGCTCAGGAAGGCTGAGCAACGTTCTGTGCTTTCTACGCGGTTCCTCCTGTATGCATTCTAGCTCCACAGCCATTCCGCCCACACGGACTGTGCAACCGAAGGAAACGCTGGCCAGTCCTGTGTGCCGTCCTGGCAATGCTGCTTTAGCCCATGGTTGCAGCCGCTGTCAGTCCATCTGCCGGATGGTTTCTCCCTTTTCCTTTCATAAGTGTGATGTTCTTTTGCAGCAACTGCTCTAGCCTGATACCATGTCTAAAACATGTGAGAAAATCTCCCCATCCTCAGGTCCAAAAAGTATTATGGCTGTGCTTCTTCCAAGACAGACAGGTTCATCCTGGCAGGCCATGGTTTGGCCGATGTTCTTCAGCGGTATTCAAATGGATGGGGTCATCTTTGGGCTTCCTTATTTTCCACGTTTATACGTGTATGAGGTGATCGAAAATAAGTGGATTGGCTCAGGTGTGCCTTCATCCCCAAAGTGATCCCTTTGCTCTTTAAAAGTTTTAAATTGCGCAGCAGATTTGCCCAATACAGTATTTTCATTTGATGTCTGGACTGCTGCTTCCATCCACATTGATCATTGAGCCAAGCAAGTCAAAAGTCCGGGACACCTTTAAACGTTTCTGTTTATCACAATGTCACTTACTGATCCAGTTGGGAGGACTGTGTTTTAATGTAAACATTGAACTGTAATCCGTTTGGAAGGCTGCCTGTAATCAATATTAAAAGCTTTAATTCCAGATCTTCATCAGCTATTGGGTCATTTTTCTCTCTCTTTTTTGGGGGGCATAGATATGGTCTTCCAATCATTTTGCCAGGTCATTGTCCTGCAAATCTGGATATAAAACAGTGAGCGCGTCCTGAAGTTTGTGTCTTGCTAATGCCTTTCTGGGCAGGTTGGACTTTGTCCTTCAGTCTTGTCATTTCTCCATAATATGCGGTTTCTTGAAAGGATTGAGAGGTGACCAATTCTTCTCCGTACGACGACTTCTTCCATCTTAATTTCCTTCTTCCCACGTCGTGCAGAATTTTGCACATACAATCTTCTCTCAAGAGTGCGACTGGGGCTTGAATGTTCTCCTCAGTTCCTTTGGCCTGAGTTGTGTTGAGCTTGTGTGCCCTTGTCCATTTCCTAACTCCAGGGCTTTGTGTACTTTATTATAATACTTGGTTCCCTTTTCAAACTGTCTGCTGGAATTTCCTGTTCCATCCCTTTGTCTCGTTTCTTCCATTTGCTTTAGCTACTCAACAAATGTGAGCAGGTTTCAAGATTCTGGGCTCTACTTCGTAATTTTATTTTCTGTGTTAACATTGAACTTTCTTCGTGTGTGATAACATCTCATAGGTTGTTAGGCTTTTTACAATAATGTTCAGTCTTGAAAGGTTCACAGATTTTACCGTATATACTCATGTATAAGCTGAGTTTTTCAGCATAAAAATGTGCAGAAAATCTGGGGTTCAGCTTATACATTGGCAAGTGGTACCCCAGTGAGGTGTAACATCTCGCGGGTGATTGCCGTCCCTCTGCTGTTCATTCAAAGCCCCTCTGACACTGCAGGGCTTTGAATGTTTGTTTACTCACATCTAACCAGTCAGAGCCGTCCTATGACGTGGACGGCTCCAATTCGCAGAAGCACCCGCAGTGATTCACTTACGCTGGCAGCTGAACTGGTAAGGATGTGTCTGTGGCTGCGCTCCGTCTCTCCCCTGTGGTCTTTGTGTTAATTCACATCCTGCATTTCCCACCCTAGCCTTATACTCGAGTCAATCAGTTTTTCTGGTTTCCCAGGTAATAATTAGGTACCTCGGCTTATACTCAGGTCGGCTTATATTCAAGTATACAGTGGGTGGGCTACAGAAACATCTTATTTTGGCTCTCATGGACTTAAAATTTTTCAACTTACACATGTATAATTGATGGTCTTTTCTATGGTTGATCTCTGGGCTGATTTTTCCTTCTGAGATTGAGTTCATCTCTTGTCTTTTCTCACAGATACGGTTCAATTGTTTCCTGTGTTTTCCATCTGGTGAGGCCCATATGAACAGTCATGGTTCATGTTGTTGGAAAAGATATTTGCAATGAAGAAGTCATTGGTCTTGCCAAATCTTCCCATGTGATCTCTAGCTTTGTTTACAACACAAAGAACTTATTTCCTCACTACTCTCCTTTACTTCCAACTGTTGCATTCCAGTGGCTAACAATTATTGATATATTTTTGTTGCATGTTTAATAAATTTCAGATGAAGTTAGAATTCTTCAGTTTCACTTTATTCTTCAGTTTCTTCTATTTCACTGCTTTCTTCTTACGCTGCATCTGACAAAGTTCTGCTTCTTTGTGTATTTGGTGGTAAGATTAGACATGTAACCAAATGATTATAATTAGTAAATATGTTTAGTATCCATATGTTTAAGTAGGCAAATATTATTTGGGATATTTTGTGTGATGGACATTATAGTTGATTGTGATGTTAAAATGACTTAACCAGAATCTTTGTGGTTGTGGGAGTTAAACCCCTAGGTATTATGAGAATTATAATATTTGAGATAAAGAAGTGGATAGTGCTAAAAGGATGCGGAGAATAAATACATCCTTTAGAACATATCTAATTTCCAAGTTAGAATAGATTCTAATATGTTTTCAGAGAAAAACCTTCAAAATATAAGTAAAATGTTTTGATAATTATCATTACTCAGAAAGTATGCTTCTCAGTCTCAGTTCCAGAAAACTACATAATTCATAGGGTCTAGTATACAAAAGATTCCTTTATTTTATGAGCTGGAGATGGTTGTCTTAGGAATCACAATTAACACCATCACTGGCTTAAACGCATTTTCACATGGTTACCGTAATAGATGAAATTACAGTGCTTTATCTAGTGGCTGCAATAGACAAAGCCACTGCTCTCTAGACAGTAGGATTTAGTGGAGTCTTTAATATGCTCTACAGAAGCATGAAATGATTTCTCTATTAAAAGTAATAAATAATAGAAACAAAACAAAAACAAAATCATGAATGAAAAATATTGTGCAAGTTATATTATCTACTGAAAATACATTTAAGTACAAAGTAGAAATGTAATAGAAAATAATTGACTTTCAATCTTTACTAGTCAAAAGCTAACTGAAATGAATAGGAACCTAAGAGTATTCTAAGTGTCAAATGTACCCAAAGTTGTGTGTTTGCTTTTTGATAAAAACATTCAGTGTTAATATGGATTGTATGCACATTAATCTGATGTTACAGCTATAATTCACACCCATACCATTCTCTATTTATCATAATATCTTGTTAGAACTGCTGCAAAGGAATTTATATCCATCAACATATCTTCACTAAACTGTCTTTTTTTGTTCCCAAAATTGACAAAACTATTCCTGTATGGGTAGGAAACATTGACTGTTAATTTATGTGTATGTGCTTTCATCCCAGTTTAGTGAGTGACTCAAAATTGTTTGAGCACTGAGGTGGTGTTCAGCATTTTAAAAGGGTGGGAGGATGAAAGTGGGGAACAAAATTGACATACCCGTCGTCTTAAACTTCATCCTAGTTGGAGATCTAAATTTAACAAATAAATGAAAATATAATTACAAGCTGGATGACAAGGAAAGAAAACACGAGCTGTAGGAAGTATAATACAAAGAATCTGCGTAATAGTGGTGGTTAGAAGCGAGCTTTATGAAAATTGGTATTTAATGTGTGTTCTGTTGGATGAAAAGGTAGCAAATTGAGAGGTGGGAGGTGTAGGTGGATGCGCTGAGTGTAGATTGTATTACAGACAGCAGCATTTATAAAATGGAGACAAGAGGAGACACCGGAGCAAGGTTATATAATTGGAGGTCCACCAAAAAAACTGTATACATTTTTCCAACTAGGCAATCGGCGAGGATCTTCCCCTGAGCTGGTGCACCAGATGTCATCATCTGAGGAGGCTCTCTCTGGTCCCAGCGAATTAGTTTGTAAAAGCAGCCTTGTTGTTTCTCTCTCTCTCTCTCTCTCTCTCTCTCTCTCTCTCTCTCTGTGTGTGTGTGTGTGTGTGAGAGATGGCTGATTTAGAGAACATTGTACAGCTGTGAAATTTTGTGTCCTGCTCAGGAAACATGCCGCAGGAACTGTTGTGATGTTGAACACAGCTTACAAGGACAGAGGTATGGAAAAACTCAAGTGTACGAGTAGTTTTGTCTTTTTTTAAAAAGGCGAAATGTCAGTTGATGAAAAACCTCACTCTGGATGTCAGTCAACTTCCTGAATGGATGAAAATGTTGACAAAATTTGTGCACATGTGCTCAAAGGCTGACGACGGGCCATTGAAAAGATGGGCGTGATCTGGACTATCAGGAGATTTTAACACGATTTGGGAATGAGAGGGGTCACAGCGACAATTCTGACTGACCAGAAAAATGAGCATCAGCTAGAAACATGACTTGCTTTGAAAGACCAGCTCTGAAGGGACCCAGACCTTTATTCCAAGGCCACTACTGGTGACGAGACACGCTGCTCTTCTTATGCTCTGGAAGCCGACATCAATCGAGCCAGTGGAAGACACAACCATCACCTAGTCCCCCAAATCTTGTCAAGTGAAATCAAAGATCAAGATGATACGAATTTGTTTTTTATGTTAAGGGGACAGTGAATTTGGGGTGCATTCCACTTGGTCAGAGTGTTAATGAAGCTATTTGTAGATTTTGAAAAGATTGTGTAACAGTGTGCAACAAAACAAGTCTGAAAGGTGGCAGAAAGGGACTGGTTTTGCCACCATGTCAATGCATCTGTCCACACAGCCATCTCAGTGGGCCTATTTGTGGCAAAACCTAGCAAGTCTCTCTTGCCCCACACACCTTACTTCCCTGACTTCACTCCATGCTACATCTTTTTGTCTCCACAAATGCAGAGGAACATGAAAGGACAATGATTTGATGACAGAGAAGAGGTGAAGAAGGAAATGAGGGAGGTGGTGCTATCAGCCATCCAAACAGATGAGTTTGAAAAGTGTTTCCAAGAATAGAATCACAGATTTTACAAATGCATTAAGTGTAATGGAGAGCATTTGGAGGTGATAAGGTTTTTTTGTAAAAAAAAAATACATAGCTTTGAAAAAGAATACTGTTTTGGAGGGCATTCCCCCTTGTAGGTCTTGCCTGGCACTGGATGGGAATTTATCATTGGAGTGTTATCATTGGACACGACTACACATTATTTAGGATTTTTTTAACTAGCAGTGATATACTAACCTACACATAATTTGAACACATTAGCTCATTTGTGTGTCCCCTATACCTTACTTTCACATATTGCATTTTAAAAATATAATTATTATCAAAAATTGAAATACCTTTCTTTACCTTAAAGAGCACTAGTGGGTGGGCACTGTGGAATACACATCAGCCTGCCAACTGCAAGATTAGTTGTTCAAACCCACTAACCTCTCCATAGGAGGGGCATGAGGCTGCTTGCTTCTGTAAAGATTTACAGTCTCAGGACCCTATGTAGGGGAACTATAAGTGGGGTAGATTTGATATGGCATTGGGGTAGGTGTTGGGTTTCTCATCCAGAAAGAGATATAATTGAATAGAGGTGGGAAGATAAAAGAAAAGCCTTGAATGATTGAAATTCCATTATAACTTTGAGAGACCCATAATGTTTAATAACATGTTCTGGAAATCCTGTCTTGGAGTGTAATTTTTCATTATGGCTCTTTTGTCCTATGCTCTATGACTTCCACCATGTGATTGGATGGGACTAGGCAGATGAAGTGTCTATAACACTAATAGAGGGTCTGGTCAGTTTTAACCACCACCCACTTCTATAAGGAGCAAGAGAGAGGGAGAGGAAGAAGAAGAAGGAAGAGGAGGAGGAACCCAATGACCTTGAAGGAGAGCATGTATAAGATCACTGTCTAGAGTGACAGAGACCAGCTAGACTCAATGCATACAGCTGTGATGTGGAGACTGTGACACACACAGACTCAAAGGGGAAGTGCCAAGACTATAGGGTGTCATCTCATCTGGACTGAGACTGTAGAACTTGCCAGAATGGCAGGCAGGCTGACTTCCTGGCTCATAAAGGCAAAGACCAAGGTGACAGGACCAAAGAGAGACTTGACTGATGGTTGAGGAGACTATTGACCGACTGCCCTGCATCAATCCATTCTGACTTGTAGTAACAAATTAACTTGACTAATAAACATTCTAAGTTGTGAGAATTGCCTGTGAGTTCTTTGTAGCCATTGCAATTAAATATCAAACCCACCAGAGAAGTATAGTAGTGTGGGATGAAAGGTTGGTGTCAGAAAAGTAAAGAAGGATGGGATGTGGAGGCATGTTTGGCCCCTACCTCGTGGCAATAGGGAGCCAGAGGAGGTCAAGTATAGCCACCACTATGCCATTGGTTACACAATAGAGGTATCTGGATTTCCAGGAAAGTTTTAGAAAGGGTGATGTTTCTTCTGGACCTCTTTAAAGGACAGTAAACATCTGCCAGGTAGTCAGGTATTGTAATCAATGGACCCATTCTGGGTTGTGTTCAGGGAATGGTTCTAGAATGGTCCATCTGAGGAGAGGGAATGAGACTTGAGACATTGGTTGGGAACAGATTTCTAGTTACAGTTACAAAAAGTCATCTGTTAGTCAATGCCTTTTCAAGAGCGAACACCGCTGATTTTAGGATGCTCGCTCTGCATCTGTCCCAGGTTATCACTTTGTCATCAGCTGTTGAGCTGATTCTGACGCGATACATGATGGAACGAAACTCTGCCCGGTCCTGGCCATCCTCGCAGTTGTTCTCGTACCTGTGCCTATTTTTTTCCCCCTTATTGTTTCCCTGCATCGGTCCATCTTCTTGAGGGCCTTCCTCGTTTTGCTGCGCTTCGACCTTACTAAGCATGGAGTCCTTCTCTAGGGACCGGCCTCACCTGTAACCCTGCCCACAGTAGGTTTCCACTTAGCTTCTGCAAATCCCTATGCTGTTCCCTTCCTGTCACTGTGGCCTTGAGTGACATTGTGACTTCATGGTGGCTGTCACCCTCACGGATTCCTCGGCAGTCACAAACTTAAATTCATGACATGTGCATGGTCAATGTTGACTTCTTTTAGGTGATTGCCTTTAACAAATCACCACAAACTCTAAGCATAAAGCCTCCTGAGTTTGCTCTCACAGTCCGACTGGTCAGTCGTCAAGGGCTTGACCCGGCCATCCTCCTGGAAGCTTAGGGAGTAACTTATTCCCTGGTCTTTTTCGACTTCCAGAGGTCACACATGTATCCTTGCATGCGGCTCCTCCTCTTCCGTCTTCTAGTCAATCACTGTATCCTCCGACTATTGTCCTACTGCCTTTTTCTGACCTTGACCACTTTGGGTTACGTTGGCCCACTTGATATCAGGATAATCTCGCTCAAGTTCCCTAAGTGAAACATACTTACAAAGTCCCTTTTCCCATGTAAGGTACCATTCTCAAATGTCCTAGGGATGAAGACAGAGATATATTTGGGGAGCTTTTTTGACCTGCAATCCTACAGATACCGTTATCATCTTTTCAACTCTGGACTCTTTGGGCCCCTGCAACATGACTGGATGCTTCTATCTTTACAACAAAGGGTGGGGGGTGATGTCAGATCTTCAGAGGGGCTGAGCAGGAGACAAAAAGCTTTGCTCTTTCCCTTCACTTTTCCACCTGGTCACATTTCACTAAAGTGACAGGGCCCCATTAAACGGAACGAGAGACTTTGAAATGTTGCCGTGTGCAGGACCCTCTGATGCCCAGATCCGACATCCGGAAGCACTTGTGTTCCTGTCTTTCTTCCTCGGAAGGGAGTCTGTCACTTTGTGGGAAGTCTCTTTGAAGCAGCCTCAGCTTTGGGGTTGCTGAGTACAGTCACTTCTCAAAGAGACGAGTGCTCTTTTCATTTCCTGTCGAGGAGGAGTTCAGGATCAAAGCCACGTCTGTCCTTTGCCGATGTCTGTGTCTATTCTTAGGACAGACGGTGACGCGCAGTGCCAAGGCTCTGGCCGTGGGTTGGTGGCAGATTCCTAAAACTAATGAGAATGGAATGAGGCTACTAGCTCTCTCATCTCGTTTGTGCAAGGGTGGGTGAAAGGAGCACAATGTAGACAGGATGACAGTGTGCATTTTAGCAGGCTTTTATTCCCAAGGACCCCAAGAGATTTAAAAAGTTCAAGCCACAAATAGTTAATTGGCAAGAAGGTCTGTTAAGGTGGTTCTGCAGTCAGTGAAAAAATTAAAAATAATGTTCACATAGATGGCTACTTAGAATCAAGTTCCAATGTGGTTTGCCACAGAGGGGAAATCATAGAGCAGGTTTAGGTCCGTTTACCAAGTCACTGTGCCATGCTGTATGGAAGCCCATGCACATGGGAACGCCTTGTATATGTATTCTCTACATGATTGCTTCAGATGTTTCTGGACAAATGCAATTGAAAGGTGTAATGAATTTTTTCCATAAAGCAGGAGTTGATATATAAACAAGACAGGACTTTTCCAAGATTAAGAGCTGGTGCCAGGTGTGAAAATGGTGCAGGAAAGAATCCAGGTGATGAAACACTTCTGAAGGACAGAGTGTTCTGCATTGACAGTCTCCTCTTTTGAGTTCTTTGTTAAGTAGAGGTAGTTTTAGACCTAGTAGGTGATTGACTGATGAAGGGTTGGAAACTCGAAGTATTTATAAAGATTACTGGAGAGATTTCTATATTGATTTGAAGTTCTTGAGTAATTTCAACATTTCATCTTTCCCTAGATCTATGTAAAAATTTAGTTCCAGTTTCTGATACTTCATATGTTTGCACACGCAGTGCAGGTGACACTTGGAGAGAGGCTGGAGTCACACCTGGCACCTGAAAAACCCCAATCTTCTGATTATTACCCAGAGTCTCAGTTCATGTAGCAAAGCCAAAATCCCTTGTCCTCAGAACCTCATTGTGTTCCCATGAGAGTGAAAAAATCTAAAATCCCTCGGAGACATTGTCCTTTCTCTCTCCTTTCTTAGCTGTTTTAATTTGCTGCTTCCTGAATTCCTTAGAGATGCTAACAAGTGGAAATGCAGTGTGGGGAGGTTCTGGTGCCTGGTAGACGTGATAGTGGACAGACGTCGTCGGGTGTGGGGAAAGATTGTCACGTCAGAAAGGACTTAGAAACACGCTGACACCCAAGACTGCGTTCTTCCATGTGAATGCCTCTGAGGGAGCAATGCAAAGCCAGGGCGAAGGGTTACCTGCCCTGATCGGGAGGTCTCGGGGTGCTGTCGGCAATCTTGGTGCCTTTGCTTTTCTTTTTTTGTTCCTTTATTAGTCTTGCTTAATAGAAAGTGATGGGAATTAGGAATTCTGCACTTTTCAAGGAGCGTATTTTATTACATTCTTTCTGGAAGGTATTTTGGTAAAATACATCAAAGTTTTAAAATGTGCCTGATTTTTAAAGTAATACTTTCCCTTCTAGGATCTTACTCTGAGGAAGTAACCACAATCACACACAAAGACTTATGATCAAGGACCGTCTTGTTTGTGTTTTTAATAGTAGTCAATTATTAGAAATAGAATATACGCATATTTTCAGATCAGGAATTGAGTAAATATCAGTCTGAGGCCAATCTAGAGATAGAAACTACATGGCATTGAGACCTCATTGGAAATGCTCCACTGGACAGCAGCAGGAACGTGGCCTTGCTGGAGCTGGTCTGCAGCCAACGGGAAACAGGAGGGAAGGCTCTAGAATGCAAGCCCAGGGCAGGCTCTGAGAAAAGGATGCACAGAGACAGGGAGGCTAGGACACGATGGGCTCTTGACAATGTGCAATGTTTGGTAGCAGCTCAGTGGGTTCTCATTGGACACATGAGCGGTCTGATGGATTGCAAAAGGACTCGCAATTTCATGGGATCCCCAGGCCCGCAAGTGAGCAACTTGGGGATCTCTAGAAGGCACCATACTGATCGGAATGAGAGGCCTCTGGCAGGGCAAATTTTCAGCGTGAAAAGGGTCATAGAAAGCTTATCTCCAGAATGAGGCTGCAAACTTGTCAACAAACTTGCAGTCCCAGCCTATGAATTGAGCAAGACTCTACCATCAGCGGCATACTCTCACCACCCGCCTGCTGCAGCGTAACAACGCAGGAGCGCAATGTCCTTCCAACACTTCCCTCCAGCGCTGAAAAAGCTCGACACCCTTCTCACCATAAAGGAGAGATTTTAAAATGCATGATCTTATTACTGAACACATATTGAAGGATGCATTTGGGGGAGAGGCAAAATATTATCTGTTGCATGCATTTGGAGAGAGAATTTAAGGGTGTTCAGTGTACAACCTTGAAGCACATAGATGTCGTAGCACATTCATCTGGGACAAGCGAGAGGTTTGCTTATAGTCCAGTAAGTAAGTTGTGACTTCCATAAATGCAGACTCTCTCTCTTACAACATAATTTTCTGTGGTTCCGATGCCACTCGGCCTCCTTTGAGGCATCTGAAGGGACTGAGAATCAAGAAAGTGACACAAATGCCATCACTACATACTATGCTAAATCATAAAGCACTCTCTTTGATCCAGGCGTCTGTCTTCTGCCACTTACTGTGAAAATGTGGCAGGGCAACTTGTTAAACTGGCAAGGTTCTTAACTCACAGTAACAATACCAGGAAGTACCTAAGTAAATAAAATAGGGCAGAATTTCAAACCTGTCAGGTGGTATGAAAAATATAAAATGGGAGGAGAGTAGTGAATTATCCGGGAAGGACGGCTGATCTAAAGAGCCAACAGCCTTTCAGTAGAAAAGAATGGATAAAGAAAATAGGTACATGCACCCAATCCTTAAAAAACAGAGAGAAAACCATGAAACACTCAATGGCATAGAAAAATCTGGAAACCATTTTGATGAGCAAAGTTAGTCAATCACAAAAGGACATAGATTGTGTGAATCACCGCTATTTGGGTAAACAAGCACACAAAAACTGGCATATGTTCTCAGATCATGTAATCTTTTCATCTGGTCTCCCAAGCAATGAGTTGGTGTCTCTGAAGTTTATGAACCCTCAACACTGTTACTTTTTTACACCTTAAAAGTCACTTCCTCAGAGGGTTTTTAGCTCGGTTAGTTTTTTTATTTAGTGGGAAGAAGAAGAGGACCACTTAGTTCCTGTCACATTGCATCCTCTGCGGCCACCTCAAATCAAGACACTCCTAGAATGGTGTTTCATACAATTGGTGAATTCGATGGTGGATTTCAATGGAAATTCAAGACTAAAGGAGACGAGGTCGTATGTGTATCTCTGAGAGGGTGATTCCAATTTTTGTTGGTGGGTAACCTGGGAGGGGAAACTTGCCACTAGGAAAAACGCCTAACATCACCTATATAGATACCCCAGTAGGAGACTCAGCCCTGGATTATGTTCCTACCCACATATGAATACGATGCTATTTTCTGTTCAGCAGTGGCTCCCCCGGCCACCTGCTATAGGCACTCTGGGTCTTAGACTTTTGACCACCAGGAGGATCTGATTTGGAAGTGCCACTAAGTGAACTGGACTTCACCTTAAACACAGTTATAGCAGATCAAGGGAACTTAAATACTCTTTAGGGCTTACGGCAGTAACACCCTAGTGTGAGAATCTGGTGATTTTTATCCCAAGGTTGTGGATTTGGAAGGCACTTGTCTTTGGTTCAAATATGTTATTTTGAGGGTGCCCAATAACTGGTCATTTAAAACTACCACATATTTTCTAATTTAATGCGCTTCCCTTTTTGATATGTCTTAGTCCCACCAGACACAGCTTTGCCTTAGTAAATGAGCATTATGGAAATGCTTGCTTTGTGTTTAGCATTCATTGTTTTCGTAAACAGTGTTCAGTCACTGTTCTTAATCTATCAAGCCAACAATCCATATATTTTGGTCTAAAAAGCTTTCCATGAACACACATACACACACACACACACACACACACACACACACACACCCCACACACACAAGGGTTATGCCCCAAAAGAAAACAAAGAAAAAAAACTACTGGGTGAGCTTTCAAAGTGTGCAGT
This sequence comes from Tenrec ecaudatus, assembly GCF_050624435.1. Lineage (NCBI taxonomy): Eukaryota > Metazoa > Chordata > Mammalia > Afrosoricida > Tenrecidae > Tenrec > Tenrec ecaudatus. The sequence continues at coordinate 109,450,880 of NC_134538.1, forward strand.
TCACCTACAAGGCAATCATCCAGCAACTTGCTCTGAGTTAGTTCACCCAGTAGCATCCCCTGGGAAGGTTCTCTCTGGTCACAGTGAATTTTTGGTAAAAGTGGTTTCGCTCAACCTCATTTTTTTGTGATGCCAGATTTAAGAAGACAGCATGTGGTTGTTAAATTTTGATTCTTGCTGAGGAAAATGCTGCAGAAACTGTTGTGATGTTGGACACAGCTTACAATGACAGCCCTATGGGAAAAACTGAAGTGTACGAATGGTTTTCTCATTTCAAAAATGTGAAATGTTGATGACAAACCTTATTTTGAATGTCCATTAACTTTCCATTTGGACAAAAATGTTCACTCCTAAGTTCGTGTGGAGCTCATTCCTCTAGGTCAGACCATTAATCAAGCTTTCTATTAAGAGGTTTTGAAAAGATAGTGTAAAAGTGTGTGACAAAAAGGCTTGATTTCTGGCAGACAGGGCACTGATTTTGCCACCACGACAATGCACCTGCTCACACAGCCATCTCAGTGTCCCAGATTTGGGCAAAAGGCAGCATGCCTCTCTTACTCTGTACACCTTACTCAACTGAAGTCTGTGCGACTTTTTATTTCTGCAAATGAAGAGGGACATGAAAGGACAGCGAATAGATGATGAGATAGCATTTATTGTGCCAACATAGCCAACGAACACATGGACTTGATTATAGCATGTCTCTCGCTCTTTGATCATCAGACCAGTGTGCAGCTGCCTTGCTTGTTCTGTGCCTCCATTTGCAAGCTACACTACCTGTGGGACCCCTAACCCATGGGCTGTGTCACTATAAGTTGAGGTTCCTTCAAGACCTGCTTCACTACACTATTGGAATGTACATCTCTTGAGCTGGGGACTGTCAGACTCTGTCATCTGGCTGACTGTTGGTGCCCTGCCTTGCTGTTTGCTGCCTGTACCCGGATAGCCTGATTTTCTCTACAGAGGACTACCCAGCGGTCCTCAAGACTTGAAAGACTGCCAGTGTTTCATGGATGTCTCACAAGACTGAGTTGCACTGAACCATCTGTACTGCTTTATAGATTAATTGTTTATTTCTTATATGTCTGTCTAGCTATATAAATATAGTGTCAGATTATTAGCATTCTGGTTTTGTTTCTCTAGAGAATCCTGTCTAACATAGATAATATCGAAGAGGGGAAGAAAACTACAAGGGAGGTGCTGTCAGCCATCCAAATAGATGAGTTTGAAAAATGTTTCTAAGACTGGAATGGCAGATTTGACAAATGTAATCAAGTGTAGTAGAGAGTACTTTGAAGATGATAAGGTTATTCTGTAAAAATATTTAAGTACATAGCTTTGGGGGGAAACCTGTTTGGGAATATATATCTCCTTTCTCAATAGCATTTTAGATTCTGTATCATTGGCTAGATTTATGATATTAGAATTGCCAAATGTCCCATGGAGATTTATATTTCTCAGGAAATTGATAGTGTTCTCTGAAGGAAATCAGGGACATGCATAAACCATAGCTACACTAATGAATTTTGAGCTCACACTTACTGGTAAACCGCAGTCTAAGCACGATTTGTACATTGTGACGCTCCTTTTGGTGGTTGCCCTCATGAAGTGATCACTGGTGATCTGGGTGCTCGAGGAAACTAGTGAGCAAAGGTGATGGTGCTTGTTGATCAGATAGAAACATGTCTTGGCTCTTTAAAAGCTTCTCTTAAAATAAGCAGCCATCTAAGTGAGGTGCCAGCAAAGTTTCCGTAGAAGCAACACATCAGACTCTGCTTAAAAAAACAGCAAGAAGAACTAAAATCAGAGAGAACCTGGAGCTGCAGTAGAGCTTAAATTGTGAGAACCTGGTTGCAGAAGGCTATGAAGGACAAGCGATAGCTCAAAATCCATTTTCAGGACCCCTGCATGGACTGAGCCCCCACTGGATTCCCTGGGTCCATGGACCAAGGATGCGAATAGGCTAGACCCCAGAAACTGTGTAATGGAAAGGGGGTTACTGGAGATACGGTTAGAGTAAATTTTAACATCTTACCATTCATTTTCCCTTTTGACCCATTTCAACTTATTCCATTTATCATAACTTTCTGCTTTCTGGACTGAGATTGCTCTGTCTCATTGTGTTGCTGTTTTAATGATTTTCTTTACATGAAACTCAGGATAAGGTAAATCACAGAGAAAGCAACTAGATGAATAGTTTCTTGTGGTTATAACAGGAGACTGGGAATTGGAAGCTAATAATGATACAAGAATAAAGAAAATGTTCGAAACTTGATTGTAATGAATGTGCAGCTCTTTAAAATATGTAAATGATTGAAACGTGGTTTTCATGTCGGCAAACTGGATTTTGTTTTGTTTTTAAATGGAGGCAAAAATATCGATTAAGAGGAGATCAATATAAGGAAGGCTTTATCATTGTGGCTAGAATCATTTATTTCCTAGAAAGTAGTACTAAAAAGTGAGTTAAAGTCTATTAACCATCATGAAAAATGAAAAACGGACTGATTTAAGCCATGAACACTGAAAAGCAATGGCCAAGGAAAAACAAGATTCTACAGTGGTTCTATGTACACAGAGAGAGATCCTTAGTTCCATGCACAGAGTTCCAAAGTGTTTCTAGCAAAGATGATATATCAACAAATCCAGTAAAGACTTACTAGTATGGGGAAAAAAAGATTAGGGATGGTCTTTGATATCTTACATATTAAAAATAACTATAAAAAACAAAAAATAACTTTAAGAGCTTATTGTTTTTAGAATCCAGCAATGAATTGGGAGAAGAGTTTGACCCTTGTGGCTATTTCCCTCTTAGGTTAGTGAGTCTTGCATGTGGGCTGAGCCACTGCTGTTGTAGGGTTTATGCAGTGTTAATAAGTGACAGAGGATCTGCGGCCTCAAGCAAACACTGCAGCTCCAGCAAGTGAAGCGCCTCTTCTAATTCCTTATTTACTCCTCTCCACTCACATTCTAAAGCATAGGCAAGGAGATGGTCTACAAAAATTAGCCCTCCAATTCTCATGTAGCAAAAAAGCCCAGCAGAGCTCAACTAATATGTGAGATGGAGGTCATGGGTACTATGACAAAAAAGGGGAAAATATTAGAAGAAGCTGTCAACATTGAACAGAATTTTAAGTCATTGTTGAAGCTTAGAAAAGAGAGTGAGAGGGAAAGAAGGTGAATGAGAAAAAGGTGAGGAATGAAGCAAACTGCAAAAGCCTGCAATTGAGAATAGGTAGACTTTAAAAATGCTTACAGAAAAAAATGAAAATTTTAAGAGAAAGATGAAAGTTTTCAAATATAATGAAAAAAGTTGAGAACTAAATTGCATAAATGAATGGATTAGAAATATGACCAGAATATATTAATATACAATCTGATTATAAAGGAAAGTTTACAGAAAATAGATAAGGTGGCCCATTAGAAGTATAGAGTCCTTCAGTAGAAATTCACTCATTTCATTAAGTGGAACAATTGTTGCTGCTGCTGTTAGTGGTGCCATTGAGTCAGCTCCAACCCATAGTGACGCTAATATATAATTGAATCTCTTATTTCTGGGAAAACTGATGCAGAAAAACTGATACCAAGATATAGTAAGCCTGAACTATAATGAGTAATGTTTTATAAATCTACATTAGAAGAGTCAGGCAAGCCTGATAATACAGTCTAAAACAGAAGATTATATACTAATGTCAACATAATTTCTAGATAAAAAATTGTACCCAAAACATACATATATCAACAATTAAGCATAAAGTGAAATATTGGAACATATTACCTTTAAAGCTTCTAAGAGTGTTCAAATTTAATACCTTAGGGCATACATTTAACCTAAGATCAGTTAACTGCAAAAGAATTGTAAGTTTGGAAATAGAGGAACTAGAAGGCAAAGGGCATATACAGAGATCTAAATCCAGGTATGTACATATATAAATATATTTATATATGATATGGGTACATATATCTATGTGTACATATGTACAGTCTCAGTATTAAGGTAGCAGATGGACATTAGGCCTCCACTCAAGTACTCCCTCAATGCAAGAATACTTTGTTCTATTAACCCGGCATTCCATGATGCTCACCTCCTGACACAATCACTGAAGACAAATGGGTGCATAAACAAAAGTGGTGAAGAAAGCTGATGGTGCTGGCTATCAAAAGATATAGCATCTGGGGTCTTAAAGGCTTGAGGGTAAACAAGTGGCCATCCAGCTGATAAGCAACAAAGCCCACATGGCAGAAGCACACCAGCCTTTCTGATCATGAGGTGTCAATAGGATCAGTTATCAGACATCAAAGAACAAAAAATCATATCATGAGAGGGAGTTCAGAGTGAAGACCCAAAACCCATCTGTAGGCAAATGGACATCCCTTAGAGAAGGATCGTGGGGAGGAGAGGAGCCAGTCAGGGTGCAGTATAACACCAATGAAACATACAACTTTTGTCTAGTTCTTTAATGTTTCCTCCGCACCCTCCCCCACACTATCATAATCCCAATTCTACCTCACAAATCCAGCTTGACCAGATGACGTACACTGTACACATAAGAGCTGGAAACGGGATCCAGGACAGATACACCCCTCAGCACCAATTATGAGAGAAACAATGCCAGGAGGGTAAAGGGAAGGTGGGGTCGAAAGGGGGAACACAATGATCTACATGTAACCCCCTCCCTGGGGAATGGATAATAGAAATGTGAGTGAAGGGAGACACCGGACAGTGTAAGACGTGACAAAATAATGATAATTTATAAATTATCCAGGGTTCATGAGGGAGGGAGGGAGGGAGGGAGGGAAGGAAGGGAGGGAAGGAAGGGAAGGGAAAAATGAGGAGCTGATACCAGGGCTCAAGTAGAAAGCAAATGTTTTGAGAATGATGATGGCAACAAATGTGCAAATATGCTTGACACATGGATGGATGTATGGATTGTGATAAGAGTTGTTTGTACAGGCCCCCCAAAAGTTATTTTTGAAAAAAAAATAATTTTGGAATTACATTAGAAAAACTGTAATTGAACCCAGAGACATGAAAAATGGAGAGAAAAAATATAGAAGGTCTATTATGTGCTAAAGTTACAGAAGAAATAAAAATTGAAGAAATAATACTTAAGGTGTTCCCACCCTAATAAAACACCCCAATATTTAGTTTGAGAAGTTCAATAAATACTAAGCAATATAAGTAGCTTACAAATCACACACAAGTAATTATACTAAAGAGATGACTCAAACAGGGACTGGTCAGGCCAGGAGGACCACCTCAGGAATGGTACTTTCTGACCTCACGTCAGGGGACGGATTCAGTCTTATGTCAGGGGACGGATTCAGTCTTATGTCAGGGGACGGATTCAGTCTTATGTCAGGGGACGGATTCAGTCTTATGTCAGGGGACGGATTCAGTCTTATGTCAGGGGACAGATTCAGTCTTATGCCAGGGGACGGATTCAGTCTTATGTCAGGGGACGGATTCAGTCTTATGCCAGGGGACGGATTCAGTCTTATGCCAGGGGACGGATTCAGTCTTATGCCAGGGGACGGATTCAGTCTTATGTCAGGGGGACGGATTCAGTCTTATGTCAGGGGGACGGATTCAGTCTTATGTCAGGGGACGGATTCAGTCTTATGTCAGGGGACGGATTCAGTCTTATGTCAGGGGACGGATTCAGTCTTATGTCAGGGGACGGATTCAGTCTTATGTCAGGGGACGGATTCAGTCTTATGTCAGGGGACGGATTCAGTCTTATGTCAGGGGACGGATTCAGTCTTATGTCAGGGGACGGATTCAGTCTTATGTCAGGGGACGGATTCAGTCTTATGTCAGGGGACGGATTCAGTCTTATGTCAGGGGACGGATTCAGTCTTATGTCAGGGGACGGATTCAGTCTTATGTCAGGGGCCTAACGAAAGCTCTGGGCACAACCCTAGAGGCATCCTGATTAGTTCAAGGCACTGATGTGCGAGGCAGTTTGTCCTTTTTCGGAGATCTGGAAGATCCACATTGGAAACTCTTTCCATACCTGGCCTATGTGTCTTCATTTGTAGTTCTTTTCTATAATAAACTATCATTTAACTCCATGCTTGTGAGTTCTGGGAGTTTTTTGTCAATTACAGACTCCATCGGTGTAGTGGGACCATCAGATTCCCAGGAAGATGAATCTTAGTGGCTCTTGAACTTACGGTTGGTACATTTAAGGGTGGGGTGGGATCATCTAGTTGGTACTGGTTGGAAGAACCCATATTTAACTTTTGGGTTCAGCTAATTAGTTGATAATTGACACTTGTAATCAGGATTCTCTGTGAGCGGGGTGGCTGGCCAGTCACCTAATGTGGAAATCATAATTTTCCATTCCTTACTCCTTTTTAACCTGCATCTACACAACAGCAGATTCTAAGCATCTACGGCGATGTACTTTCTGTCCGTAAGTAAAACATTAGATGTAACTATCATTGTATTTAGTAATTCAGATCATAAAACTCATTCTATTCTGGGTGAAACACTGCATTTTTATTCCTTAATATTTGTTACTTCCGTAAACAAGCAGGTATGTATCAAAATTCTATCAGGCATGTAACCTACAATTAAACAGTTCAGTCACATCAAGAAGAGTTGTACAATTATTACAATCAGCATAAGACATTTTCTTTTTCCTTGTTCTCATTAGTGTAATTGTCTAGTAGCTAATGTAATAGAGAAAAAGTGCTGAACGAGCGGAGTGTGACATGCTGGCGTTTGTTTCAGCCTGTGCTATGCCCTAATTCCCACACATGACGACGAGTGAATTATGCAATCCCAAAGTGTTCAAAGAGCAAAATAGCATCAGAACAATTGCTGGAGGGTCACAAAGGGAAAGGAGGTTTTCCACGATGAACATTCTAGCTCAGAGATGAGAAGTCACTGTTTCTGACCCATCAAACACAAGGACTGTTGTCTCTAAAGCAGCGGTTCTCAACCTGGGGGTCGAACGACCCTTTCCCTGGGTCGGTCGCCTGATTCATCACAGTAGCAAAATGACAGCAATGAAGTAGCAACAAAGATGTTATGGTTGGGGGTCACCACCACCTGAGGAACTGTCTGAAAGGGTCATGACATGAGGAAGGTGTGGAGCACCACTGCAAGGAATAGGATCCTGCTCCTACCGTGAAGGATGGTTAAAGATAAATAACACTGCCAACGATGCTCAGATGAAAGGGAAGAAGTTTGCAAATGAGAGCACCAGTCGAGAAGCAATGTGGAAATAAATTTCACAGGTTTTTGTCAGATATTTAATATTATTCATCAATAATTTAGAACTGTCATATAACATGATCTAGTTTTGTATACCTCTTTATTGTTCTCAGTTAGCTGTTAACGGTATGAAATAATAAACTACCTTTCAGCATGTCGATATTTTTAATACTTAAAATGACCTTTAGGGAAACAGACCAGTTGTTAACGTATTTGAAGCCCACCCCTGCTCAAGGGGCATTATGGAGTTCAGGGTGAGGGAGCCTTGAGGGACCCTGGACTATTTTTTAAACCATTTCATTCATACTTCATACAAACATCATACAACTCAACAGTTCAATCAGACCAAGATGAGCAGTAGAATTATCGCAATCCATTTTAGAACATCTTCTTTTCCCTTGTACTTATTTGTATAATTATTTTTTAATTGTGAGATAAATATAACAATAAAACATTCTCCAATTCAACTTCTACATGTATAAACTCAGTGCCATTGATTATACTTTTCATGTTGTACAACCACTATTGATATCCTTTTCCAAATTATTCTGCCACCATTAACATAAATTCAATACCTCTGAAGCAAAAACCCTTCCTCCTTCACCCAGGCTAACCATTGGTCAACTTTGCTTTGTTTCCTTTTTACAGTTTTCTTGATATAATATTCACTTACCATACACTTCTATAGTTCAGTCACTTTTAAATAGTTGCTTTCACATCATCACAATCAGTTCTAGTGCTCCCTCCCACTCCCACATTCACTGTTTGCACCCCAGTTCCACCTCCCCTCCCCCACCGCACCCCACTTTCTGACAATCCTCCATTGTTGCCTCTCTGCATCCACGCCTTCCCTGCTTCACAAACTGAGACCTAACAGAAACAAGAAAAGAAAAAACCAAACAAACAAACAGTGAATAATAATATAAACATAAAATTTAAAAAAACAAAGCTTAAGAGAGAAAAAGACCTACAACAATATTTAAAAAACAAAACAGAAGAAATTTCTGTATTGGAACAAGTGAGAAATAGGGAAGCCTAGAAGCAAAGTCAGGTGGAGGACGACGCTGTGCTTTGAGGCCGGCCTCTGAAGTATTGGGTGGGCTTGGAAGCTCTGAGGTCGGCACTACATGATTTGAGCCTTGTGACGTGGGACCTGTCTCTGATGGTCCCAGTGGGAGGCAGGTACAAACACCCAACTGCTATCAAAACTGAGTTGTTTGTTCGCTGGATGAATGTCTTCTTTAGGGAGGTGCTTGTTCATGCCCTCTGCCCGATTTTAAATTGGATTATTAGTCTTTTGCTTGTTTAGGTGTTTTTTACAAATATTAAATATTAGTTCCTTGCCTGATATGTCATTGCTATTTCTTGTAGCTTTATTTTGCCTAGTCTGTGGATTCTTTTTTCCTCTGAAAAGTCTTCTGATGCCTGAGAGTGTCCAATTTTAAAGATGTGCGTGTAAAAAGTTGTTCTTCTTACCTGGATACTAGGTGTGTATTTGTGGGGATAATGAGGAGCCAAAAGATTTTTAAAAAGCAGACTGGAATTTTTATATATTTATTTTCCTCTCAATGTTCTATCAGATATTTATTCATGCATATTCACAGTTTATGTCACTTTTGATAGTTTTAATGAGAACAGATTCTAAGTTCTGGTTATATGAAATAGGTCATTGATAGAGAGAAAATTAACTCTGCAGGACAGTGGTTATTCGAACTCAAAGTGTGAATAAAATTATGACATTAAAAATGTACTTAAAGCAGAACAAATGGCTTTTATCTTACTTTCCCCATTTTCCTCTTTTACATTATAAACTATCAGAATTTAAAACATAAGGTCACTGGGGAGGGTACTAAAGCCAAAGTCTGCTCATTTTACCTTGTTGAATGTCAGGGCAATTTATCAACTTGCATGCACCAACAGGGGGTGTGTGCCCTCTCACAGGAACAGCTATTTCAAAACAGGAATTATATGACCAGAAATCCACTTTCAGAAATTCTTCTCATTTTGACACCACTAACCCACTGTCATCTGTAACTATTAAGAAGTGGTTGTGAAAATGCAGTGTAACTCCAGGCTGCGTACTTATGGCCGCTGATAATGGATGGTGGGGATGCTTTCAGGAGTGAGGATTGGCTGACTGCAAATCTGGATATCATTCAGTGGTTTGGTTATTTATTCCCCTGGTACACTCACAGACAATCACCGCTGTTTCCTCTGTTGCTCTTTGCATTTACCCAGAGTGTTTGACTTTGGGAAATGTTACTCTTTTCTTTGGCAAACAGCCTTTCTTTCGTCTGTTACAAGCACAGATTATGCCCTCTGGTCTAAAGCACAGGGGCTACGACTGCAACTGTAACAAAGGCACGGAGAAAACTCAAGTGACCCAACGGGACCTACGGGATGGGGTCGAACTTCCCTTGTGAGTTGTAATTGTTTACACGAGTAAAGAGCTCCGTCTTTCTCCTGACGGACAAGTGCAGGTTCCAAACTGCCGATCAACCTCCCCGTTAACAGTTTATGTGGAAACCACGCTGCCCTCACGGCTCCTTGGTAACGAACTAGTCCTCTCGATCCAAACTTTGTGAGGACTAGTTCCACAATATAATATAAATGTACTACCCATCTTCTTAAACACTGTCTGTTAAATTGCAAATAACATAACCGTATAACCATAGAGGGGTATTAATTTTGAACTCTTACCAGGACAGAGTTAAAAGCTTTAACTAGTAGCTACTACAATTATTCCTGTAGATGTTGACCTAGATCCTATTATTTTATCAATGTCATTGTTTGCTGTTCATTCGTTCCCTCAGTAGTGGATTCCTCAAGAATGAGGACCCCTACTAGTGTCATGAATGATCCAGTAAGGTGCTGTTCTCCTACAAGCGAAACCTATCTGATTTCCTGTTCAAGAATAGATAAGTAACTGTTTTTTTAAAATAGCTCTTTCCATTTTTGCTTCAATTCTATTTGCAAACGCACAAATGGGTGTGAGAGTAGGGACTTCAGAGCGCATAGTACCATTCCCGTCTGGGTTTGCACGGTTCCCTTCTCTGTGGCCCCAGGGACGGGAGAGCAGGATGTCTGCCTTCAGGTTTGCTCTGAACAGGGAGACCAAGCCATCTCTCAGATCTCTCGCCAGCCACAGGAGCATTTCACCAACAGTTGGGTTTGGGGTTTGTTGTTGTTTTTTATATATCTCTTCAGAAATATTTTTACTTCAGAGTTAATTGCTTGTCCTTACAAAGAAGGTATGGCCAGATGTGCTAGAGCTTTGTCTTTTATGACCTTCATACTCATAGTATGCAGCACTGACTAGCTTAAAATTGAGAAGGTAAAAGAATAAGTATGTATTTTTTAAAGAAACACATGTTTAGATGAGCCAAAGCGAAATCTTACACTGGAACTTACAGTGATGCGCCCAAATGTTAGTGTCCACGAGTGTTTTATTTTTGCATACATCCCATAGTCCTTGTACCTTTTGATTTACAAACTTTAAAGAAGATTATAAATCAGCAAGGGGTCAAATCACAAAAGCTGTCAGAGGAAGAAAGGACCCAGAAGATATTCATGAATAAAAATTTTTAAAAGTTAAAAACAAGTTTGTAATTTACAGCTGCCCTGAGGCAGCAATAACTAATACACTGGAAATTTACCCATTTTATGCATCTATTTTGCTTGTTTTACTACTTTGTTTTTCATAAAAAACCCATTTATTTCAGCAACTGTCACTTCTCTTGGCATTTATGTGATCCCTGAGCTATGTGTGAAAATCCACATATTTCTACTTTACAGTTTTTATTGAAAATTTTTTTTTCAAATTCATATAAATTTTTTACATTTCAAACTAGAATGTTTCCATTGCTCTTTTCTTTTTCCTTTCAGCCACTTTGTAAACGCAGTCTTAAAGCTTGTTTATCTAAGCATCTGCTTTAAACCTTTCTCTCATTGCAGCTTGAATGACATTTTATCTTTGACTATAAGAAGGAACAAGTGCAAAACTTCAGAACATAGGTCCCACCAAAAATTGTTCCATAAGACTGACATTGTAAATTTAAATACTACCTTCATAAATACTTTGTATAATTCACACCTGTAACCCAATGAGTTCTCGCATTGTTCCAGAGTCGGTGAAGTGCAGGGAACCAAGTGACTGGTTTCTGATATGTTGGTGTAAGCGTGAATAAAGTGGAGCTAGGAACAGATCACCGCTCTGTACACATTTATCAGAAGAATGCACATGACGAAGCTAAAACTTGGACCCTTGGTATCTAATTGAATACAGTTTGGGTGAGAAGACAAAATAGTTACTACAGACAGCTCCTGCTTTTGCCTGTCTAGTGTTAATGCCAAAACCTTGTGGTGAGAGCACCCACATTTAAACTCACTTTTAGGCATTGTACTTGAAATGTGGCTGTCAGTGTCTTACGCTCAAGCAAGATCCCTTGACTCAGGCTAGTCCTGCAGAATGTTACTCCATCTTAGAAGTGGTAATTGGTTACTTGCACATTGTTGAACAAATCTACTGACTGCTCTGCTTAGCATATTTCTCTCAGTATTCCTCTGGGAAACTCCTGCCTAACAGCCTTGAAAGTTGTTGAGGTTGGAAGGAATTATCTAAATATATCCATAATTAGAGCAATGAAGGGAAATATGATTAACGACTCATTCCAGGCTACTCTCTATTATTGCATTTTCTTAGAAGCTCAGACTGAGGACATGAGATGGAATCAACTACTACGGCCATTCCAGCCATAATTCCTCATGTGTCCTATTATGATTCTGGACTTTGTGTGGCAATAATCCCATCCTAGGAGTTAGCTGCTAGTCTAAAGAACAATATGATAATGGGGTCAAGTCATGACCTTAGTAGGGGATGTGAACAAATTTACATCTTTTGTTTCCTTGGTGGTGATACCTTTAGATTCCACTTTCCCGAGTCCAGAGGGTGTGACCTCGGGCACAATCATTCATTTTTCTTGAGGTACGGTCAGCTACCAGTCAATGCAACACTGCATCAAAGCCATTCCTCCGGGTAGAGGAACCCTCTCAAGCAAACAGGAATTTCAGCGTCATCAGAAGAGCAAGTTCAGACCTCTCTCGGAAGGGGCGGAGGCCAGAACGAGGCACCAGAGACAATGGCGTGCAGAGTCGGGGGGCTGTGTGTGCCTTCTCCCCACCTAGCCCGGTGTTGGGGACTGAGAGAGCAACAGGCAGGCTGGGTTCCTGGCCCAAGATGCAGAAGGCAAGGGGCTTTACCTGGCTGAGAGGCTGAGGACCAGAGAGAAACTTTCCTGCTGGCTGAGGAGAGAGATTGCGGAGGATCAACAAGAATATCCTCACTGTTTACAGATCTTGCCTTGTGGGTAACCTATTCACGTCCCTATTCAACCCTGTTAATCAAGAGACTATGGTGTCTGAGTTCTGGGTGGCCATTGCAATGAAGTGCTGAACACCACGTAGAAGCAGAGGACCTTGGGAGGAATGGTCAGGGGCAGACTAGATACAGAAGGATGGAACAAGGAGGCAAGTCTGACCTCTGCGTCCTGGCAATAAGAAAGTCAGAGTTCAGATATGGCCCCTCCCATGCCAGTTAGTGCAGAACGTCAAATCGAGTGCTTGACAGGAAAGTTTGAAGAGAAAATGGGTTGCAGAACATTAAACATGATGAAAACTCAATCCAATTAATGTTTTACTATCAAATGTAGAATTTTGACTGAAAAAGATCCTACAATTTAGTTATTATATACCATGGGAGACCAGAGAACACAATGACAGGAGGAAGGTTATAGGCAAAGGTAAGGAGACGCGTGTAAAGTGGGGGAAGGTGAAACAGCAGAGATTTGCTAACATCAGGCGGGGGCAGGGGGAGGAATGGCAATCCAGACCAGCCCAAGGCTGATTCCTGTGAGGTGCAGGTCTGACCTATCTGCCCTCTCCAACATTTTCACTCATTCTAAGCCTCACTTCCCGCTCACCGAACTCTGCGCTTCTCTGCTGTGTGCTAATCAGTTGCAGTGACCACATAGAACTATCATGTATGTAGTTAGGCAGTTTAATAAGAAACCGAGACAGCTTCAGGTCAAAAGAGGTAGTATTATTCCTTCTCCAGTGTTTGGTAGTTTTGTTAGCTGCTCTCATCCACGCAGGCCTCCTCTTGGCTCCCTGAGACCAGGTTCTTCTCATCTCTCCGTCACGGTCACGGTCACGGTCACGGTCACGGTCACGGTCACGGTCACGGTCACGGTCACGGTCACGGTCACGGTCACGGTCACACAGAGCTGTTTGCAGGCTAGTTAATGCTGGCTCTTCTACTGAACTTGGCTAGCCCTGCTGCTATCTCTAGTGTTCTAAACTTTGGCATGACTTACAGCTCTTTTGGAAAATTCTTGACTTTCTCTGCTTCTCTCTTCTTCCCATTTTGTCTACAAAGCTTGTGCACAGTCAGCTGCTTATACACACAATTCCTTTTCAATATTAAGGTCAGGCCCCTCGCAGCAAGGGGTGGGGACCACAAACTGGCCTAGCCCCTCTCAGTATGCAGTAGATACTTTGTTTGCATAGTAGATGGTGCATAGCCCATAACAACATTATTTGCATTTTTATTAACCAAACCAATACCTGCCAGTGCATGTCAATCACAGGGCAGGATGCAGTGCAGAGCCAAGAAAAAGGATCGAACTAAATACTTTACAGTTTACTCACGAAATGTCAATCAGTCTGAACAAAAGTCACTTACCTTCTGGGGTAGAAAAGAAGGGCAATGTAAATCCATAGGGTTAACAGTAAATAATGTCTAGGGGGGACAGTTGTTTATCCAAAGAACCAAGACAAAAGGCCTTGACAGTGGGATTCGTTTCATGGTAATACCCATAAAGACTTGCCCTGAAATGAGCATTCCAGGACATGTTGAGAATAGAGGTGGGAGGGAAGCCACGAAGAAAATGATGAAGACAGAGAGTTGCAGGATGGCGAGGAAAGGAAAATACACGAGCAATGGTTCAGACTTTAAAAATTTTTTAAACTGAGCGTAGTTGGCTTCTCATGTTTTAATAAGTACCCAGCTTATGAATTGTCTGGAGAGATTATAAAACTGTGGATTCTTACCCTGCACCGTCTAGGAAGTGACCCTCTGTATGTTTCTTACCGATGTCCTGGTGACGGATGGTGTTGATCTGCTTCTCGGCCCAAACAGTGAATAGCATTCGTCGAATTAGTGAAAACAAAGGGAGAATGAGGGGAGCGCACGGTGAGGGAAAGAAAGATCGTTCATTCATTACCTTCGCAGTATGCCTGCTCTTGCTTGTATTGGGGCTAGGCTTTCGAGGCCAGCGACCGTTCTATTTAGTCTGCTTCATAAGGAATTGGAGACGGCTGGAAGCACTGGTGGTAGAACAAGTAGGAAGGTCAAATGGACACACTCTGAAGGGCCTAGTGTTCCCCTTCTCTGTCGTTATTCGGAGGTGGCTCCCGAGCACCCCAACGTTTCACCATGATGGCCAACTTCATTGCCTTGATGGAAACTTGACCCGCAGCAGGAGAAAACAATCGACTCAGCTGATTCCTATTAATTTTAATGACCACCATGCAATTAATTCTACAGGGGCACTTGCTATTTAGTGAAAGGTTAACTTCGGGAATAACAACATTTCAAAATGTATAATACTTGGTGAAGGCTACTTTCCTTCATCTAGTCTGGCTAACAGGTCCATAGACGATTTACACTTCTAACAGTGGGAGGGCAAGTACGTATTTTCCTGGTTCGTATAAACAATGAACTCTGAAGGGAAAAAAATCACTCTCCATTTTTATTCTTATAACAGTCTCTAAGCAGTTACTGCTTTGTGATATGTATGTATGTATATGTGTATGTATGTATGTATAAATACAATGTGTGTAGATTCAACTAAATCTAGTTAAACAAGCTATGTAGATTCCACACAGAGAAACTCACAGATCATACCACTTTAAACCAGGTCCCCCAAAATCCATTTTCATGAAGTGAATAAAGTTTACCCTTATCCTCTTCTTCTGATATTAGTGATGTCGATTTCTCATGTTTGATTTATTTCAGATTTTTTTTTCTATCTGTGCCTTGGGTCTATAGGGTGAGCCTCGGGTAATTTCTAGCCACTGTCCAGTTATTCCCTTCCGTGGATTATTTGTTGGACTCGTTCCAGCATTGCGTCAGATGTTTTCCCAGTGAGCAGTGATTCTTTTGCTTTTTGCGTCTATCATGTGGACATTGTAGTCACTGGCCTGTGGCGAAGCTGAAGCGAAGTCTGAGACATGGTTGGACATGCAAAGTGAGCATGAAGTTTTGCCCTTGCATTTTCATTAGGTGGTCTGTGTGCTCTTAGAAGTCCCCCCCCCCACCACCCACTATCATGATCCCAACACTACCTTGCAAATCTGGCTAGACCAGAGGATGTACATAGGTACAGATAGCTACTGGAAACACAGGGAATCCAGGACAGACGACTCCTCCAGAACCAGTGATGATAATGGCGAAGCCTGGAGGATAGGAGAATGTGGGGTACAAAGGGGAAACTGATTACAGGAATCTACATATAGTCTCCTCCTTGGGGGAGGGACAGCAGGGAAGAGGGCAGGGGGAGACGTCAGACAGTTTAATATGACAAAATAATAATAATATATGAATGATGAAGGGTTCACGAGGTAGGGGTGTGTGGGGAGGGAGGGGGAAAATGAGCAGCAGATATTATGGGCTCAAGTAGAAAACAAATGTTTTGAGAATGTTGATGGCAACAAATGTACCTATGTTCTCGACACAATGGATGTATTCATGGATTGTGATAAATGTATGAGCCCCCAATAAAATTAATTAATTAAAATTAAAGTACATTTATTTGTGGGAAAAAAAGTTCTTTTTATCCCCTGCGTAGATCGCTTTGCTTCTCTGATTGGAACAGTGACGTTATGCAGATACATGTTCACTTGATTTTTATGTGATTTCACCCACCCTCATAAGCATTCCTCCAAATGTACAGTATGGCCATTTCCAGGAAATCATGATTATATTATTTTTACATAGAAAATATACTGACTTATTTTCAAGTCTCCCAGGAAGGCTGTATATCAAAATAGGAGTAGAAATTGAAAACAGAAATCTTCTACATATCTACTTGGAGGGAAATTATACTTATCCATGCCATCCATATTGGTTTCCTTATAAGTACCTCCTGTGTGTTGGTGCCCCCATTAACTCTGAAGGTGTGTGAAACAGCTTTGTAAAAATCACGTACACATTTACCTCCAACTAATATTGCTATATTACTGCTTAATGCTTTTGAAAGAAGTCAGTTGATTTGAAGCTTGACTTTTTCGTGCATTTTCACGTGTTCATGGCCAAACCCACTGAAACCATCACTAGATCATATTCCCATGAAAGCCACAGGTCATTTAAAAGTAATTTCCCATCTAAGTGAAACTGCACAGTTCAAATCCAACTTATTCAAGGGTCAGCTCTAAATTTGACCAAAATTCTGATAGCAGTGATTCAGATTGGAGATATCTTTATTTCAGTGATTTATCATGGGAATTGACTCTGTGGTACTAATTAAATTGTCAAGTTAAAAACAATATTTTGACACTTCTGAGACCTTATTAGGAAAGGTTCTAATATTGGAGAGAGAGAAAAGAGATAATGAGTAATTTCTTCTATTTTTATGGTAGTTCTAGCTACTCAAAATCCTTTCCTCAGAGGCAGTGTTATTTTTATCTTGGGTTATTGTCAGAATCCCATTTTGGTCCCATTTCCATCCTTTGCTAGATGCACTCCCCCTTCGGATTTCCCTCTGATAGTTTTGTGTAAAATATTAAATATGGTCTTCACCATGCATTATACCCATAGCTACCTTTTAAATACCAGCAAGCAGTTCCCTGCGTTAGGTGACACCGAGTTCCTTCTCGCTCGCTTACAGTAGAACGAAGCCCTGTCCGGTCATGCACCAGCTTCACAGTTGATAGGAACGCACTGTTGCAGACACTGTGCTGTCCCGTCTGGTTGATGATCTTTTTTATGCCAACCCTCTACTTTATCAGGCATCGCATCCCTTTCCAGGGACTGGTCTGTGCTGATTACACGTCCCACTCAAATGAAAACTCTCCCTGCGCTCACTTTCCAGGAGCATTCTGGTTGCAAATCTTTGAGAAGGTATACTTGTTTGTTCTTCTGTCAGTCCACGTTATTTCCTGTGTTCTTCAGCAACATCAAAATTCTACATCTGTCCTTCTCCATTCTCCATTTTTCATACAGTCATCCATATTTCACCTGAACACCAAAAAATTTTTTAATAGTTCCTAGAAAGGGTAAAATGTATACCTGGAAACATTTTTAACTTGAGCTTGTTGACCATTTCCTTTCAGTTCCCCCACATCTGAAAGTGCACAGAATTGTAGCAGTATTTTGGTAAAGTACTTAACCAGTGATAGTAAAAAAGCTTATGAATTAAAAGACTGCTTAGAATAAAATGTGCATTTTCTTAAGATAATGTTTTGCTTTTATTTAAAGGCTTAGAGGTATATATATTTTAATTATGGCTAGATTGAATGATCGAAGCAAATAATGTCCTGCCCTTCCATTACTTACCCCTAATTAAGATTAAGAAAATTTGAACAAATATTAAAACGCTTTCCAGGTGAATGAAACTGTATGAACAGTTTTAACTGTAACAGACTGAGAAATACATTGATATTCTAAGCAGTGGTTCTTTTGTACGTCTAGACAAAAAATGTACAAATCAAATGACCTTAACATCTTAGGATTTTTTTTTCTGGGCAGTTAGGTTAGCTTGTGCTTTAATTTAATCTCTGGTCACATGAGCATGTTTTGCCTCTTCGACACGTTCAGATAAGAGGAAAGCCATGATGGGCCCACTCACTGTGCCCTTTTAGAGGATGTGGTTAGCTGTTTCCTCTTATGCACAAGTCCCCTTATGTCTTTGAAGAAAAAGGTGGTTTTCTCTGCCTGTTGAGCAAGTTCAATTTAAAAACTTGTTGGGAGAATTTCACAGCATGCAAGCAGAAAAAATTTTATTGCCTCTATTTTCAGAATATGTTTTCAGATTACAATAATATGCCCACAAAGCACATGAGAAAAGACAATCTTCGTGGGAAGAAACAGTTTAATCTTTTAACCCCACAAAGCAAGTCAAGGAACCACTTTGTTTTCAAGATTCCTATAATTTTTTTCAATTCCATACATGAGGACATGGTACTTCTTTGGGAAACAGAGAAAATAAGTACTTATATAAAATAGCTATTTGCTATAAATATTGAACTCAGCTAGATTGAAAAACTCTTTTTAGGTTATCACTTATTTAATATTTAATGATTTTCACTTGAAAATTACTTTTAATCAGGAAAAAAATCACTTCATTCAAATTTTTAACATAATATCAATTATTTTGTTACTATATTTTTATTCATCATGCTTAAGAAAAAATATGAGCAATAAAAGTTTTCCATACATTATACCCTCCTATAAATTTTCTATAGTCATGATGGAAATAAAAGCAATAATTTTTTATTGATATAAGTGATAATTAGTAATAAGAATGAGAATATGGTACAATGTGGGTTTTTTAAATTGTAAATTAAAAAATTTTTTTTTGGTATGATGGAAACTCTAAAATATCCCTTTGAATCAGAGTAGGTTTGACTTAAGTGGGTTTATTTCCTGAGTGCAGCTGCTTAGAGTTCTAGAACATACTTACATATTCATAATATAGTTGGTTTAAGCAGTGGAGAATGAGATGTTAATGTACCTGCCTATGAGAGCAATTGCTATATTAACATGCATGTCTTTTGTCAGCATAGTTTCTAGAGCTGCACTCAGTGTCTCCAGATCTATGGAATGATTATGAAAGCCCCTATCGAAAGCCCCTGTCAATTTCCTGCCACACTACTGATGAGCTGTCAACATTTCATTGGTAAAATTTTTCCTTTTATATATGGGGTGTTTTAAACAATTATTTTTTGCTTTAGTACTTGCCCTTTTTATCAGAATAATAAGAATAGGCATATTATACGGGCAAAAAGCAAAATTATTGAGACCTTAGGTAGAACAAGAAAATAAATTAAAAAAATCAATTTTTAAATGGCCTTTTTGTTTTTATTAAAAGATCATTTTCAGGGGGCTCTTATAGATCTTATAAGAATCCATACATCAATTGTATCAAACACATTTTCACATATATTGCCATCATTCTTTTCTAAACATTTACTTTCTTAAAAAAAAATCCATTTTTAAAGGAAAATCAGGGAACCCTTTAAAGTGAATGTTAGCATTGCACTTTACCAGACAGCATGAAAAAAGATTTGAATGCGTTCCTTATTTTTAGGCCTTATCTATAGTCACTAGCAACTTCAAGTCACTAAATGGTACCTTAAAATTCTGAAAGGTTAAACTATATCTTAGGTTAATAGGTAGTTAAATTATACAAATAAAAGTTTCACAAGCTCTAGGTGACCAGGTAAGTGTCACAAAGTGTGTCTGATAAAATTAAAATAAAACAACTGATAGAAATCCCTATATAAAAATCCCCCTACTCCCTCGCCCCCTGCAAAGTCTCTTTAGACAGGAGGAGGCCTAATAATTCAGAGATAGGTATCTATAATCATATACACATTTTAAAAGTAGCAGAATGGCTGTCTTGTTTCCTTGCTGATTGTCCACTGGAAACTGGAGGGACTGACTGGCACCACAGAAGATAAGTGCAGTTAGACACAGAGAAATCTGGCAAAATGCTGTCAACAGGTAAAAGTTGTTGAAGGAAACTGGAAACTAGGCAGGGGAAAAAGAAATAGCTTTACAAATCGTGGTGACCTTGGAGAGCATCATTAAACTCTGATATGGTGAGGGGCAGTAGTAAAGGCTTTGTTTTTCTTGAGTTTAAACTTTATTTTTATTACTATTTAATAAAAAAATGGCTATCAGGGGAATCACTTTTAGAAACAAATTCTTGTAGCAATACCCATAACTTTATCCAATATTAGAAGCCCTTTACATTTACTTCTAGCGGAGTAGATGGCAAAATAAATAATTGAAATATCTCCTCTATAAGTAATGGTGTAACTGTCTGATTTAAAATGTTGGCTCAAAAGAAAATCTCAGATAGGGTTTGCACATCATTTTTTATTTGGGTTTGTTTTTCATGTGATCTCATAAGCATTTTTGTTCCGTGTCAGGTCACTGCTGTTCACCTTACAGGTCCCCTTTAGGACCCAGTGGAACAGGCCCAAGGTGTTTCCTGCAGTCACCTTTGCAGAGGAGCCCAGGGGGCGCAGTGCTTAAGTGCTTGGTTGTGGGGTTTCCCTGAAGTGTGTGTTGCTCAACTGGGGCCTGGCTGAGACCGGCCCTGGTGGTTCTAGGCAAGGTAAGACGGCGTCCGCTCCGGTCCAGAGCACACCAGGGAACGCTGAGACAGTTGTGCTTGGGCATAATAGGTGACTGTAATTCAATGATCCCTAGAAACCATCTTGATAGGAGCAGATCACTAAGTGGAAGGTTTCTCCCAGGGGGCCACATTCTGTGTTTGAATCTCCAATCGTTCTGCTTGCAGCTTTAACCTTTATAGATTGCTTTAAGGATAAACTATTACCTGTGTTTGAGTATTTGTGGACAGTATTTTAGTTATTGACTTTTCAGTGCTGTCTGGTAGTTGCTGTATTCTAACAAGCATTTGTATAATTAATAACTGAATGGATTTTCAATCTGTTGGTTAAGTAGAGAATTAGCACTAGGTTAGGCAGATCTTTTTTTTTTAATCCTTAACCAGCAATTACAAGAGTTTCTAATAAAGTGAAACTGATTAGTAAAATACATTCCAAATCATACTCAGACATGATATTGGAGCTACAGTCTCCTTATTGAAGTACTTGCACCTATGGGAGTGGTAGACACAAAGGTAGGTTAGACAGATCCTGTGGATGGAGTGGAGGGGATTATAAGATGTTGTAGAGGCAATTCTGACTCATAGTGACTCTGTGTAATAGAATGAAACACTGCCTGGCCCTCTACCATGCTCACTATTGTTCTTATGTTTGAGGTACTGAAGGGGAGGAGATGCTTATTGGAAGCTCTATTTGTTTATAATTAAAACATTATTAAATTTTGAAATATCTTACATTGAATATAGGGGAATCATTGTTGCCTTTCCTTAATCTGTTTATCAGACAGATCTGTGCCTTGTAGGGTTCTGAACTACCATGAGCAAAGAGCCGGGCCTCTGCTTACACGTAAGGACAACTTTTATGGCCATTTAATGGAGTTCCTGCTGTGGCTTAAATGGATTTTTGGATTTTGTTAATAACTCTATTCACCCTTAAATTACATATTATACACTACATATAATACTAATGATATAAATCCTATTTAACAGCAAGACCAAGGCAAAAGTAATTTACCTATTTCTAATTTATTACCATTTTGTGAGATTAAAAGCATTAAAACATTAGTAAATATTGACAAGACTTTTGTTTCAAGCATCAAAATCATTAGAAAGACTTATTAATATTTGTTTACTTACATACAATGCCAAGCTAACATTAATGAGGTAAGATAATTAAAACAATATTGAAAAACTAAGTATCAAGAAAATGAGATAAATCTCTACCATTTATTTCAATGCTTTAGAGATTTTAACTAGGTCAAAGTTTAGCAAGTTATCTAGAATATCTCATAGCAAAAGTGAAAAAGTTGCATACCATCATGAAACATTTTTATAGCTGTGGTGAAAATTGCTGAAGATAAACATAAATATATGGCACCGAACTAATTGCATCCCCTGGTCAGCACATAATGGTGGCAAATAAAATAATTCTGGAGTTTGAAATAAAAGTAAATAATTTTACTCTATTTGAAAGTTTTCTTATATGGTGGCTAAAAAATAGATAAGATTTCAGAACGTGTTAGATCATTGTGTGGCATACACTTTGCTATAGTAAGGAAAATTTAGTATAATACATAAAAATTAAATATAGAATGAAAGAAATAAAATGAGGCATATTTCTTGTTTTAATTCATCTATAGTTTACTTCATAACCCATCTTAGTTTCATAATGCCAAAGTAACAATTTTGAAAGTTTCATAGAATATGTGTTATGTAAAGACTATGGTTTTACATTTTTTTCTTACCAAAATAACTGATACTAATTTTTGTAAATGTGAATAAGATCTAGTGTTCATAAATAAGACGAATCAGTATCAGTGTGAAAAGTGGCCCTCTCAGAGAAACATAATTTCTGATGACATCAAAGAGCAAGCAGTAAAGCTATGGTAATTTTGGTTGTTACATAATCTGTTGTCAATTTGAGACTTAAGAGTGAAGGGTTGGCATTTAGCCTATCATTCAGGTCGCCACTTGAGGATCTCATTTGGAGGCACTTAGGAGATAAATAGCTCCCTTGGAGGTGTTGTGTATTGTTAATAAATAAAATATTTCCATACATCTGTTTAGCTTATTTTCATTTTTGTATAAAATATTCCAGCTAACTTATTAGTAGTTAAGGCATGTGTTAAACTTATATCCTTTCACCATACTTACTCAATTTATATATTAAGCAAATAATCTGAAAATCTACAACTGAACGAACATGGTATCACAGTTGGAGGAGAAAACTTATTAACATCTTGGAACATGCTGATGCCAGTCTTTCTTGATGAGAGTGGAGAGGAGTTAAACACTCTAATGACAAAAACTACAGCATTCAACATGGATTGCATTTTTATATCAAAATAAAACAATGGCTAGACCAATAAGCAACATCATGATAAATACAGAAAATATTGACTTCAAGGATTTGATTTTAGTTGGATCTACAGTTTAATGAATGGGCACATCAGTCAAGACATAAAACAATTTTATTGGCCACATCTATCCTTAATGTGTTAAAAAAAAAGGCAAGATACCACAATGAGTCCTAAGGTATGCATGATCCAAAACATGGGGTTTTCAGTCATCACATGTATGTGAAAGCTGGCCATCTAATAAGGAAGACTGAGAAAAACGGATACCTTTGTATTAAGGTGTTGGTGAAGAATAGTGGATTTAGCATGGAATTCCAGAATTTAAAAAAAATCTGTCTTGGAAGTATAGTCAAATGCTCTTAGAAGCTAAGATGGTAATGCTTGGCCTCATGCACTTTGCACATGTTATCAGCAGGAAATTTGGTAAAGGGTCAGTGGGAAAAAGACTTTCAATGAGATAAATAGACGTAGCAGTTCCAACAACTGGCTCAACATAGCAATGATTGTGATGGTAGCTTAGGACCAGGCAGCATTTTATTGTGTTGTATACAGGGCACTGTGAGTTGGTCTGACTCAAGGCACCTAACATCCAGTCATCTGTGTGCGTGCATAAGTGAACACAAAATTGGAAATGCATATTGACTGTTTTCTGATAATGATAGTAATATTTTTGAAATCTTTACATACAGAATGTTCTATCTTTCTTCTCTTTTGCACTTACATAGGAAATAGGAAGATAAACTACTTTTTCTAAAATTAAATTTTAAAATTTTTTCTAAATTTCTAACATAGATCGGAAGATAAACTTTCTCCCTCAAATTCTAAAACAGCCTGAATATATTTCCATTAATATCCTATTGACATTGTTATGTGGCCATTAATAAAAGTTCATCTAGGTGCTGTGTTTCAAAATTGTTACTTTGGCATTATGAAACTAAGATGGGTTATGAACTGAACTATAGATGAATTAAAACAAGACATATGCCTCCTTTTATTTCCTTCATTCTATATTTGGTAGCTACAGTAGTATTTATGAATATATACATAGACTATAATCAACTGTTTAATCAACTGTTTAGTGTTTATTACTTTAAATACTTCAGTTTTTTCCTGCCAGATTTTATTTCAGT
The DNA here is from genome assembly GCF_050624435.1 of Tenrec ecaudatus. Lineage (NCBI taxonomy): Eukaryota > Metazoa > Chordata > Mammalia > Afrosoricida > Tenrecidae > Tenrec > Tenrec ecaudatus. The sequence goes on from NC_134538.1 coordinate 109,475,004, forward strand.
AATTTTTTTAATCCTGAGTGAAAATGTGAAGCTTACCCAATATATTTCTTTAATAAATAACTGCTGATTAAATGTGAACAACCAATTAATTGCAGCCCTGGTTTCTTTATTTTAATTAGAATGATTAGTTTTTGCTTAAATGTCATTTGTAACAGCCTAAATTGCTACCTATTTTTTAAGCTAGAGATTAGTAAGCTTTTGAATATTGGGGATAAAGAAAATTTTTGTATGCTCCACTTTAAAACTGTAGAATTAAAATAGGTATAAGAGCAAGTAAAGTATTGCTACAAAGTCATAGATGCTTTTATTAAAAAAAGATAGAAAAATGTTCATCTATTTTTTGTGTGTACACTAGCTAGGCCTACATACTTCTGAAGCTAGTGTTTCCTTCTCCTTACCTCTTGCTTGAGGAATTCTGTAGTCTGATTTACACCACACCCAAGAGCCCGAGGAAGCAAGACAAGCTGTAGCTCGGATGAGTAAGGGGCCCATGGAATCCTCAGAGGACAGCTCCTGCTCCCTCGGAGAACTCCAGCTACTTTGTCATGATGCAACAATTCCTAAGACATACTTTTCTAACCCCTTTTTTCACCAACACAGGCGGCATTAAATTTTCTTAAATCTTCTTTATAAATCCTCATAATGTCCTGTGTCCTCTGAGAAAAAAACTATCAAGATTACCTTTTTACATTTTGAACATAAATAACCCAGCAGATCTCCTCAGGAGTCATTGTGTGGAAAAGACATTTTTTCTTATAGGCATCTTAAGGTGAGAAAGACAAGTGTATCCTTGAGCTAACAGGCTCCGGTTCTCCACGGATCCGAGACACGGTTCAACACATTTTTTTTGGAATTAACCTAAGCAGGTGTGAACTAAAGACCGAGGGGCAATCTTGTCACATGCGCAACACAAAGTACCTTCAAAATGGAATCGATTTTTCCAAGAACTTTAAAGGCTCCTAATCTAACAATTTTTCAGTTTTGATTTTAAAAATATTTTAGGGTTTTTTGCTTCTAGAACTTTTCCATCCTATAAATTAAAGTGTGTTTTCTGTAAATGATGAGAATTTTCAATGAAGTTAAGATTTGAACTCTTTATTTACTTATTCTATTTCTAGATATTAGTAATATAATTTTAAATGGATTTTTAAAACAACAGGGAACAAATTATCCGTACTCCAGGACAAACTTGGTTAAGTTTTCAAATTTCTTAGCTATGTTCATAAAAATAAATTATCTGTAAAGAGTACACCATTCATGACCCATCTAAAATGCATTGATTTTTATCATTCCAAATTGGTATCTTATAAAATTTAATCTACAAGTTAATATTCCCCCCAGTATTAAAATACTAATTTTCCAGTATTCATTTTGGGGAAAAATACTGTTTATATGAGAAGGCTTTAAAAAGTTTATGGAAAAGTTAAATTCTTTGAAGAATAGTTGAAGCCGAGTGAATTAAGATGTATCTTGTGAATATCCTTTGCTTTGCTCTTGTCCTTCCATATCCAGTTTCCGTCTTTCCCTTTCTCTATGCTCCTTCTAAGGCGCCCTGGCAGTGTGGTGAGGCTTTGCTTTGGCAGCAGCATTTGCAGTTCAAAAGCACTAGCAGCTCCACAGGAGAAAGACTGGCTCTGACTCCCATAAAGAATTAGTCTCAGAAATCCCAGGGGCTGTTCTGCCCTGTCTGTACATGGTCATTATGAGCCTACAACAACTCAACTGTGGTGACAAGCTCTGACATGCTGATCTCTCAGGAAGCTGTCCACAAGACAGCCTCGGGCTCTGATTTCCATTTGTAATAGCTATTATGGACAGGATAGTTACTTTTCCTATTTTCTCCCTGACTGGCTGAGGTTTGCTGGTGGCTGTGTGTCTTTATTGAAGACAACAGCTTCTGGGAGAATGGCTCAGCAGATCCTTCCAGGCTTGACCATCCCATTTCACATCCTTTAATCTTGCTTTCACTTTCGTAGGTCATGTCTATAGTGTGCTCTCTGCTTCTCCCTTATGCAGCATCTATTTACTATTCTAATACATTGAGTACATTTCCCAAATGAAACATTAGCTGTCATTTAAAGTGTGCTTGCAGAGACTTAAGTATGATTCTTTTTCTTTTTCATTTCCATTATTTTTCATGTTCTCTAAAATGATTTTTATTTTTTAAAATTAAAGAACTGAAAGTATTTTCAAAATCAATTGTAATCAAATTTTGTCATGTATCTTCTCAGTCATTTCCAAGCAATCAATGTTGGCCAGGCATTTGCTGAACTTTCATGCCTTTGCTACAAATAATCTTTTAGCAAAAACATCCCAATTGACATTTTTAAACGCCTGCTGTGTAGACTTTTTGACCCTTTTGGTTTCACAGGCTCAGCTTTTTTCAGTCAGTCTTCACTCAATGTCATAATGTCAATAACACTTTGATCTCATGGTCTACATTGTACTTAAATCAAAGAAATAGCCAATGTTATCTGCATGGTTTTAAAACATTGCACTATTAATTTTATCCAGGAAAATGCCCATTTTCACTACCTTTATAATCTTTCCATTTTGTTCAGTTTTACAATAACGTTAACCTAATATCTTCCACTTCCAATCTTCCCATTCCATTTTGTCTTTCTTTTATCTTTTTATGAACTCCTTATTTCTCCCTATTAAATCTGAATTCCATAGAAAATTTTCAATTACACTATAATTCAGTTACACTCCATCTTTTCCGCTGCAATCTCTACTTCCATTGTCTTATTCAGGCGTCTCCGGGACAGTCTCTCTCTGGAATGTTCATTTCTGCAGTCACAGATAATGTCACACATTGACTTTCTATTTTTCATATCTTCTCTAAAATGGTTAATGGATATACTTCCAACTTAAAATCAGTTCCAGGAAATAACCCGCAGGCCTTTCAGTGTGAGTTGGGTCTTCCTCCTCTGTGTTACCCTGGGACTTCATAATCTCTCATGGTGCACTGCACTGTCACCTCTGTATTCTAGGCATTTAAAGCTCATTATATCTACATTCCAGCGGGGCTCTGTTGCATAAAGCTTTTGGGGTGGAGGAGAAAGAAAGGAATAGGCAGGAAGGAGTCGGGAGTGGAGCTAGTGTGCTTTACTGCAGGAGGTCTACTTTACTTACGCCATATCCCCTTGGTTGGGCATCAGTGAGGAGACTCACTTAAACAACAGAAGAAGTTGGAGAATGTCCATCAACTATTGGCTAACTTAGCAGATAGTCAGATCAAAGCTTCTACCACAGTGCTCAAATTAAATGTCTCATATTTTCTAATGTCTCTTCCTTTTTCTCTGGTCCTAATTTTTTCATTATGTTGTGTTGCACTCATTTTCTTCCTCAGTTATTGTACCTCAAGGTACAACAAGTTGGCTCTTTCTAAATACAGTCTCCACAGCTTTCAAGTGTTTCCTCTTCCTACTAACAGCTGTGCTCCTGTGTTAGTCTGGGTAGACTAGAGAAGCAAATCCATGGAAACTCATATGCATACAAGAGGGGGTTTTATATAAAGGGTAACTGTGCATTAATAAAATATCCCAGCCCAGTCCAGATGAAGCCCATACGTCTGGTCTTAGCCCATATGTCCTATACCAATCTGTAAAGTCCTCTTCGGACTCATGAAACACACGCAATGATGCTGAATGCAGAATGATCACAGACCATTGGGTAGAAAGGCTTTGGATCCATTGGCATTATAAGCATCTCAGTGCTGACAGAGGTCTCTATGTGGCTGCTCCAGGCTCCAGGGCTGTATCAGGGGAGGTCCATGGGGCTTCTCCTCAGGTATGTCTCACAGGAAATGAATGAGAAGAGAGAGAGAGAAGAAATTATCTCCTGCCCCGAAGGAGGAAATACCAGAATTCTCAGGAGAAGGCCATGCCTACACAGAGACTTCACTGGCTATGATCCTATTGACAGAGTAGACTCCACTCCTTCACTCTTAATCCTCTCAAGTCCCAAATTGACACCAGCTTTTGTAGCTACCACAGCTCCTCTGGCTCATCAATAGCTCTTACAGAATGTGCTTGGAAAGTCAGCTCTTTGTATTGTCTATATTAATTTCTTGTCTACTTTACCAAAGTACCACAAACTAAGATGGCTTCAGATAGCAAATTTATTCTCTGTCTTCTGGAAACAGAACTCTGAAATCAAGGAATCAGTAAGATTGATTCTTTCTGGTTGCCTCTCTCCTAGCTTCTGCTATTTCCCAGAATCCTGGATCTTCATTTATAACCCTGCCTCTATTGTCAAATAGTTGTCTTCTCTATTTCTATCTCTTCTCCATTTTTAAGGATACCAGCAAATTAGCTTAGGGTGCACCAGATTGTAGTATGACCTTATGTTAACAGATGCTAAGATGCTATTTGTAAGTCAGACCATGCATACAGGTTCTAGTGCTTAGAATGTGAAGATCATTTTAGAGAGGGACAAAAATTCATAATACTATTGTGTTAGCCTGGGTGCATTAGAAAAACAAATCCACAGAAACGCATATGTACAAAAGAGAGCTTTGTATAAAGGGAAATGTACACGAAGCAAGCAAACCAGCCCAGGGCTGTCTAAGCCAGGACTGTCCAACACCGATCTATAAAGTCCCCCTCAATCTCATAAAATACACACAACGATGCTGACTGAAGGAGGAAAGATGAATCAGTGAATGTGTAAGCATCTCAACTCTGGCAGGGGTCTCCACACGGCTGCTCCAGCACTCAGGGCTGCATCAGGTCCTTGGACTTCTCAGGGATGTCTTCCAGGAAGTGAGTCTTGCCAGCTGAATCAGGGAACTGGCTAAGGCAGCTGCATCCTGATCTGACCACCAGAAAGCAAGAGACCTGAGAAAGGTGAGGCTCACTGAGTCACTTATCTCTCCACCCTTCAATTGATCCCACATGTGTTTATTGGCCAAGTAGGCACAACAAACTTTAACTCTCAACTATAATAAATTACTTCATTATTTCACAAACTCTCTACAATCATGGCAATGAATTTTTAAAATCCACAAATTTAATATTATTATTTACTAATTGAGTCTCCACTGGAATGTTGCTTCACAGTGAGTGAGGATGTCAAGACGTTGTTTCATGTCCTTCTGATATTGTATGAAGCAGAACACCGATGACAGAGAGGAAGAGCCTCAGGAGATGGCATGACAGTAGTGGCTGCAACAATAAGCTCAACCATCACAATTGTGAGGGTGGCGTAGAGCCAGGCAGTGTTTTGTTTTGTTGTGTTGTGCATAAGGATCACTATGAGTTGATTAAATAGAGTCATCACACCCTATGGACAATTGAACCACCATTTAATGGCGGCTGTTGATTTGGGTCCTCATTTCTTAGATAATGAAGTTAAAATGTATTAAGCTATCAGTGCCTTTCATTAATATCTATCTTCAGAAAACTCTCTCTCCTTAACAATTTGTACTCCATACACAGCACACTATTTCCTCCCCTTGAATAAAACATGCAATTTTAGGTTTTTATTCCTCTTCTGAAAATCATCCTTTTTCGGTCCCCTTTTCTCATTTTCCTTTGTGCTTTTTGCTATAACTGTCCCATAAAGCACGACTTCGATGTCACATCCTCTTTGAAGCGTCTTCTTTTTGCTAACCTCAATAGTCTCAATTAATCAATCACCTTTTCCTTTTTGCTTCCTCGGGAAATGTTGATACTTGTTCAGCATTTATCTTTGTGCACTTAGATTGCAGTTATTTGTGCTCTTGTTCCTTTCCCTCCTTCCATAAGATTATTGATATGAGTTACAGCATCTTTTCTATCTCTGTCTCCAGTACTTCTACATAGAAGGCAGAGATTAAATATTTGTGGGACTGAATTTTAATACTGGAAAAACCCATCTATCACTGTTTTATCAAACTAAAACTCAAATACGTACACATTTGATTCTTTGACACGGAAATAGTTCACAGAAATTAAAGGCACAATTCATAAACAAATGTAAAAATCAAAGAGTGGGAAGAGAGACTGTGGTTTAAAGCTACTTACTAAAGTAAGTGTTCTAGGAACACATTATTATTTAAATTTCAGGAACGATATGTCACTTACATTCATTTAGGAAACAAATGGTGCAAATAGAGGCTGTTTATATATTAAAGGGAGGGCCTTGTGGATTTTACTAAGACGGGAGGAGTACTTTAAACTTCTATGTATATATACTTCAAAATATGAGTGATTCCTCGCTTCTCGGCCTTTCGGCAAAGATCAAGTGTAATATGAGTGATTGATATAACCAGAATGTATTTTTTATGTATATAAAGGTGGTAGAAGAACCTACTGGGAAATATATAGATTAATTCAAATTTTACATTCATGGATTTATGTAAGAAAGGTGAGCATAGCACTTTATGTTTCACTGAGAAGTAATCTGCAAGTCAGTGCTACAGATCCCACAGTTAGAGAAATGAGCAGTTCTTCAATGGCGAACACTGACTTTTGCCTTGGCCAGACATTCTCTGACTCATCACGTCAACTCATTCCTTACTCATCCTAGACCTAGTCAAGGAGGATCAATAAGGAGCCCCCCCCGCCCGGCCCCCCGCCCGCTGGTAAGTATGAGATGCATCTTGCAGTCAAAGACCTTTCTTTTTCTACTTTGACATCTGGTTTTCAACATCTATTTGTCACACCTTCACACCCTTGCTTCGTTGTCCTCCTCCTCCTCTGCGCCATCGTTTAGGTTCATAGGTCTGGAGCCGTGCCTCAGTTGTTTTTCTTCATTCTGTGACTTCACTTGTTCTCTTTTGAGCAGCCCTGCTACCTGGAAGCCCGGTGCCCCTCTACCCTCTAAAACACAACTGAGGGTCTTACAGGCAGTTCTAAGATTACCATTTCAGATTTGATTTTTCACTTGTTTCCTGAGACCCTTTGCCAGTGGTTCAGATTTGGAGCGAAATTGAACTTTTAACTTTCCACATCAGAGATTTTGTTTCATAGATCGTTGAGTTTTTGATGGTCTGATTATATCTCTCAATGCTCTTTTCTGAAGGGCTATTTTACCATGATCTGTCTCCCCATGTTCTCCTTTTACAGTACCTGCTTGCCCCTCCCTCACTAGGGGGATCCACAAGTATATGTGATCTGATTTTGTATATGATCTACTTTTTGCAGAGAATTTTGAGTCTGTTTATAGTAATCATTCCCTATCTATAAGTTTACAAAATTAGTCTTAAGAGTCTTCTTAGCTCATCGGCCCAAGTGTTTTAGTTGGCACCTTATAAAACTCATTGCCAATTCTGTCTCATAAATACCTACAGGACAGAGTCTAACTGCCCCTGATGGTTTCTAAGATTGCCGGCTTACAGAGCACATTATCTAATTTTTCTGCCATAAAGCAGTTGATGCATTTGAACTGCCAACCTTTTGGTTAATAGTCAAGTTCTCAGCCACTATATCTCCAACGCACGTTTGTGCATTATAACATAATTCAATGTTTCCCTAGTGAGTACTTAAATGGATGCACTACCTTTAACTCCTCACTTCCATTCTGGAGATGAACTTGTCTATTATTCACTGATTCCATGTTTTGTTTTTTTTTTTTTTTGGGTTCTAGCTATCTTTGATGCTGCCTCATCCTTCATAACAGTGAGTAAAACTGTTCTTGGGGGAAATAATATTCCTGGGATAATTTTTCACTCAGGGCAAGGGTACCAAGGTAGCTATATTAGAGTAGTTGGAGGGCAGATTTGAAGCCCAATTCAAAGCCTTTATTGTTAGTTGCTCTCACATCTATCTGCTTCGATCATGGCACCTTCCTTATGCGCAGTAAATAACATGCTGCCCTGCCTGTGTCATCTTCACTGTCACTGGCATGCTTGACCTCGCTGCTGAGTTGATGTTCATTTTGAGTATTTCTAACCTTGGAAGCTCATCTTCCAGCACAATGGCAAAGAACATTCTCTTGTGAGCCAAAGGGTTTTCATGGCTGATTTTCAATGCAGACTGTTCGACCTTTCTTAATCTGGAAGCTTTGTTGGAACCTGTCCAGAATGGGTGACGCTGCTGGTATCTGAAATATTGGCAGCATAGCTTCCAGGACCATAATAAGATGCAAAGGACTACAGTATAGTGTGTTGAGCAAAGCACCTACACATTCTAAAACACAATGGCTTTCATATCTCTCAACTAGGGATAATGCATTTTACTTCTGTGGGGGGTAATTTGAACACTTTCAGTGGCACATGACACAGATCTCACACGCCAGCATGTTCTGACGCTCTCGTGTCATGGGAAGCTACAATCCAAGTGGTGGTATGTGCTGCTGCTTGGGGGATACACGTAAACGTGTCTGAGTCTGAGGGAGGGGACCCATCAATGTAATTTGCTTGGGATGTGTGACGAGGCTGCAAAGGTGTCATGGAAAATTGAAACTGAAAGATCACGGGGAAAGATTTGGAGGAGAGGGATGAACCTTTTGAAGCCCTCCCCCCATGTTTGTCCCACATAACTATATCAAACCTAATATTACTCCAAACACGTCCCTTGATTTCAATATACCTCTTATTACTGAAAGGCTAAAGGAAAATATAATGAACAAGTTGAGACACACTCCAAGAAAGGTATTATAATACTCAGCACCTACTAAAGGCTCAGTAAAGTCTAACTATGATTATGCTGAGCATTTAAAGTGTGTCAAATAAACTGACATCAATACATGATTATTAGAGCAGAAAAACATTCCAAGGTACCTTTTTACCTAGAAAATGCAAACTAATTCTCTCTGTACATACACATATCAGGAATGCATTTTACTGTATTGACATGAGGGTCAAAAAGGAAATTATCATAGAAATACTGTCTTGTTTGTTTATTTCTGTTAGCAAGTAATCAGAAGCATAACCACAATCAGAATGTGTAGGAGATGAGATGCAAACTGCCAGCTAATTGAAAATTAAAAGGTAAGGAGTGGCCGAAGTGGGAGCAGTGTAAAATTGAGGAGTAGGTACTTAGAGGCAATAAATGATGCAAACACAATCTACTCTAACCAGTAACGCAATATAACCTATGGTATTGATGGATATGTCACTTATTTACATGGTTTCCTGTGGTACCACTGTAGAAGTGAAGCCATGTTGTTTGTTCCATGTATTAATAGTATTGGTTTCACTACAAGAACACAACTTCAGCTCCTGCTCCAGACCTCCTATTTAAAATCTACAGGTGGCTTGTATTCACATGTAATTCTGTGGTGCACTGATCAAAGTGTTTGTTCTTGTTTGACAGTCTGTGTTAGGCCACAGACCGGAATGCCTTACTGCCACTATGGAGGGAAAATAGAGACATTGCTTTAGATGTCAAGGTCAAACTAAAGTTATCAGTTGGAAAGTTAGAAAACGTTTCTCTTCCTTTAAGAAATCAAAGATTAAGTGGAAAGTGTTCATTAGATATTAACACAGGTATTTTGCAACTCCATTGTGATAGATGAATGAAGAGAAAATGAATCCCATAGTTTTTCAGTGTGGATGGCTTCCTACCTGGAGACTGCTTCCCAACCTTCTCTTGCAGTCAGATGAACCCCAAACCCACTGTCTTGGAGGAAGTTCTGAGTAGAACTGCCATGGAATATTTACTGAAGCACATTGCCATATTTCTCTCCCACAGAATGGTGGGCTCCAACTACTGACCTTTTGGTTAGATGTGAACATTTATCACCAAGTTCCTTTAGGTAAACCAAAGTTGCCAAAGAATGGAGAGAAAGTGATTTGTGAATTGATCTGTTGAGATCATTTAAGATCTTTTAAGGTACCCTCCCCCAACTTTAGTTTTTCATTCAAGATTAGAGTGGCAAATGTTGATGAGTCTGACTTGAACTTGTGGCTTTGGGGACACTTAAAAAATAATTTTATTGGAGGCTCACACAGATTTTATCACCATCCATCCATCCATCCATCCATCCATCCATCCATCCATCCATCCATTGTGTCAAGCACATTTTTATATCAGTTGCCACCATCAGTATCAGATCCTTTTCTTTCTATTTGAGCCCTTGCTATCAGCTCCTCAGTTTCCTCCTCCCACCCCAATCTTCTTCCCTCAGGAACCTTTAATAATTTATAAATTATTGTTATTTTTTTCATGTCTTACACTGGCAGATGTCTCCCTTCACCCAGGGAGGGGATTATATGTAGATCATTATGATCAGTTCCCTCTTCCTACACCCACCTTGCCCTTCCCCTACTGGTATTGCTACTCTAGATTCCCTGTGTTTCCAGCTCTTATCCGTACTAGTGTACCTGCTCTGGTCTAGCTGTATTTGTAAGGTAGAATTTGGATCATGATTGGGGTGGGGGGAGTATTAAAGAACTAGAGGAAAGTTGTATGTTTCATCATTGCTACACTGCACCCTAACTGGCTTGGCTCTTCCTTGTGACCCTTCTGTAAGAGGATGTCTAATTGTCTGCAGATGGGCTTTGGGTCTCTACTCTGTGCTCCCCCTCATTCACATCGATATGAGTTTTTGTTCTGGGTTTTTTGATACCTGATACCTGATCCCATCAACACCTCATGATCACAGAGGCTGATCTTTTTCCATGTGGGCTTTGTTGCTTCTCAGCCATAAGACCCCAGGTGCTATATCTTTTTGATAGCTGGGCACCATCAGCTTTCTTCACCACATTTGCTTATGCACCCATTTAGTCCTCATTTGATCTTGTCAGGAAGGTGAGTATTGTGGAATACCAGATTATTAGAACAAAGTGTTCTGGTGTTGAGGGAGTACTTGAGTAGAGTGCCAATGTCTGTCTGTCACTTTAATACCTAACATCTAATATATGTACACAGATCTATTTCCTTATCCTTTATATATAAATATATTTACATATGTACATACCTGTATTTGGATCTCTCTAAATGCCCTTTGTCTCCTAGTTCTTTCCTCTAGTTCCTTTTATTTTCCTCTTGTCCCACTATGATGTTCAGCCTCCATTCGGGACACTCTTTTTTCAGTGTGTTCATACTATATCAGTCTAGTCAGGCCTGAGAAATAGAGATCTAAGAGCAGGCAGAGCACTTCTGAAAAACAAGCATTGAAAACCTTATTAATGGCAGAAGAGCATTTTATGATAATATGCTTGGAGAGGAAATCTGAGGTTTAAAGGTTAAAAAAAAAAGCAGGAAGAACTGCAGCCTCTAAACTGACCTGAATGATATGAATGGAATGGATTTTGAGACTTTCACTTGCTTACAGGATATGACTCAAATGAGAAGGAAAACAAAACAGAACAGAAAACACTCATTAATAACCAGAACATGGAATGTCCAGAGCATTAATCCATATGAAGTGGAATTAGTAGAAGAAAAGCCAAGACATAATGCATAAATAAGGATATGGTAGGCATTAGTAAGCTGAAATTGACTGGCATTGGCCATTGAGAATCAGACAATCATGTGGTTTACTGCCATGATGATGGTAAATGAGAGGAATAACATCCCAGTATGCCTTGTGCAAAAGAAAATTCCAGTATCTAACTTGAAGGATCCTACTTTTCATTGATCAGATAGATAATATCCATATGTCTACCAGGAAGACCAGTTAAAATTACTATTATTCATATGTATGCTTTAATCACAAAAATCAAAGATAAAGAAAAAGATCCATACCAACTTCTGTACCCTAAATTGCTTAAGTATACAATCAACATGCATTGATAATTATTACATGGAATGTGAACTTGTAAAACAGAGGAGGGATTCATAGTTGAAAAATATGCCTTGGTGGTAGACACTAGAGTGGAGGTCTCATGATAGAATTTTGTAAGATCAATGAATTGTTTCCTGCAGATACCTTTTTTCCAACCACCCAAATGTCAACTACACATGCGGATCTCAGTAGGTGGAATGTCCATTAATCATATTGATGACACTGGTGGAATGAGCTGTTGGAGAAGCTCGGTATCAGTCAGAATAAGTGACAAGCCCACATGGGACAGACGACAGCTCTTAATGCCAGCTCATGGAAGCTGAGAAGAGCCCAAGCAAGTCCAAGGGAGCCGTGGTGAAACCTGGAGTTACATTCCTCTTGGACGTAAAGACCATTTCAAACATAGATTCCATGATGCATTGAACACTGGAGACTGAATGGACTGTGAAGCTATATAAAGTAAACAATCACAAAAAACACCAGAAAGACCGAATAGATACTAGAAAACACTCTGAAACTTACTGTAGAACACAGGGAACATAAAGCAACTGAAAGAAGATATTAAGAGAGAAGAGAAAATTCCAAAGGACAGCCCAAGAAGATAAAGTGAGGTATTATAATGAAATGTGCAAAAACCGGAGTTAAATAAAAGTGTAAAACATGCTTAACATTTCTGAAGAAACACAAGAAAAATATTAAACTCAGAGTAGCAACACTGAAGGATTCTATAAGCAAAATATTGAATGGTGTAGAAAGCATCAAAGGAAGATGGAAAGAATATTCACTTACCTTATCAAAAATATTTGGTTGAAGTTAAACCATGTCAGGAAGTGGTAAATGATTAGGAACCAACATTATTGTGGGGATAAACCCACACTGCACTGAGGGTTTGGTTAAAAAAAAACACGGCTCCAGGAATTTATGAAATATTTATAGCAATTTTTAAACAATCTTAGCACTGGTATTCAGTAGACTATGGTAATAAATTTGGAAGATCACTATCTGGCCAATCCACTGCATATGACCAACCTTTGCATCCATTCCTAAGAAAATGACTCATGCAGTTGTCATCAGATCATATCATTACTGTCACATGAAACTAAAATTTTGCTGAAGATAATTCAAAAGTGGTTGTAGCAGTACATCAACAGAAAGCTCCCAGAAATTCAACTGGGTCCTGAACAGGACGTGGCATGAGAAAGATCAGTGCTGATGTCAAATGGATTATAGAAAAAGCAGAGGAGACCAGGCAGATGTTTGCCTGAATTTTATTGACTATTCAAAGGCAAGAAACTGCATAGATTATAACAAACTCTGGGTAGCATTGGGAAAAATGGGTCCAGAGCAGAAAGGAATAGGTTCAGGAAGGTATCTGCCACTAGGGGTCTTTAAAGCGCTATAGAGCACAATTATCTCTATGTGGATTAAGTTACACGTGACTCAAAACAAGGTATTGTCAGTCACATTACATGCATGCAATGATGCTACACCGTACAAGCTGCAGATGAATTCATGCATTTGAATTATGGTGTTGGTGATATATATTGAATATACTGTGGAAAGCTAGAAGAACAAATAATTTTTTTCTTTGAAATAGTACAACAAAATGATCCTTAGAAAATGTATTATTCCGGCAATCCTGTGATGGTCATTCTGTTAGATTTTGCTTATGCTTGTCTTATTAGGATGTATCTCAGAAGTGTGTTTCCATTGGGGAACACCCTCTAGAAGCTGTGATATTTGTTTCTCTGTTTTTCCAGAAATGAAATCCAGGGATGTTGATAAAATATAACAAGAGTTTCAGGGAGAAGGGTGATAAAAAGGAGTGAAGAAATAAAGGCGAGACAGAGTCAAGAAGTCCAAGAAGGAAAAGTATGTTTGGGGCTGATGATGGAAGCAATTTTATAATTCTGTTTGATGTGATTGAACTATGGGTACAGTGTATGAATTAACTTCCAAGTCACAGCAAATTAAAAACAAAGCAAAAAAAAACTTAGATCCAGGAATGGGCTCGGTGCTCATACTAAATCCTATCTTCTACTCAAGAACAATTAGCTCTTACATCATGGCCCTGCTTGATACGCGCCCTCAGGAAGGGAACGCAGAAGAGTATGGGTGCTGGAGAAAAATGTGTCAAAGTATTTAGATGGAGCCCGGCTATCCAATAAAATAGTGCCTAGGGTCTTAAAGTCTTGTCTCCAAACAAGCAGCCATCTAAGTGAGATGCCATCTAAGTCCACATGAAAGTGGCACACCATCATCAGTCACTGAAATATTGGAATCCACCTAACCCGAAGTTGAAGGAGGGACCAGTCTCAGAGCCGAAATAGGGAGAATCCAGTGTGCAGAAGGCAATAGATCACATTTGGAGCTCAAGATCCATTTTTGGAACCACTCAGGAAATGTGCCTCTGGAGAACTCCTTCTATCTAAAATTGAGGGAAGAGAGGAAGGTGGTCATTAGGACATTTGGGAGAGAGGAGACAGAAGATCAAAGACATAAATCTGACTTGAACAGTGAAAACTTTGTCAGTAGATCCCACTAGGATGCAGGGTCGACCTGATCTGGTTTCCAAATTTTTCTGTGATTTTGGTTTGTTTTGTTTTCTTCGGTGTTGATTTGCTCATATCAGAGGTGTTACACCATCTCAGGTGCATCTCAGAGATGGTGCATCATGGAGGTCCCCCTCGTGAAACTGTATTATATGCTTGTCCGGTTTTTGGTGTATGAAACCCAGGATCGATGACCCTGGAGGGCAGCAAATGGAGTAAGGAGTTTGGTGGGAAGTGGGGGCTACAGTGGTGGAGGTGAATAAAAGGGGGACGATGTCAACGAGTCCATGTAGAACAAGAATGTTTGGGAACTGATCGTGGTAGCAATTGTACATTTTACTTACCATGATTGAAATTTGGAGTGATAATATACGTACATTTACATCCCAACTAATAATAATAACAAAAGTTGGTAAATGGGGTAAGTGCTACTTTGATGAGAAGTGCTTAAAAAAAGAGAGAGAAAGAAAAAGAAAGCTGCTTAGAAATGAGACATCCTCTCATGTACTTCAGCATGTTATCAAGTAGGATCAGTCCATAGGGAAGGACATCATGCTTGGAAAAGTGGCAGGTCTTTGGAAAAGAGGAAGGCCCTCACCATAGTGAATTGACCTCGGGGTGCTTAAGTATGTGGCAACAATCTGAGGCTGGCACCGTGTTTAATTGTGTGTAGGATCTCTGAGTTTCAGTAGACTCATCAGCACCTATCAACAAGATTTCATAGTTTGGGATGTAGGGTTTAGCTGTACTTGTATAGTTGTAATCCTTAAATTAAAGATATTAAATTTTAGTTAAATTTCATTGAAGGCTGGGATAAATTCAGATTTGTAATAATATAGCTTTTATTAAAACCATAGGTTGATTTTACAGTAAATCACTCATGAATATAAACACAAATGAAAAAAAAGATGTATGCATGTCTGTTTTTATTTTAAAAATTGAAGAGATACCGTTTTAAAGGATGCATTTTGTCTGGTAAACTGGCTAATTTTCTCTACAGAATCTAAATGCTAGCTCTGCGCAATGGCGGCACCGTCGCCAATGAGGTCGACGCAAGGCGCCGTTATGGCTAATTGAGAACTCTTCCCAATACCCCGCCGTGACGACTTGAAATATAGTCGGCACTGACCATTTTTTTGATGGTCTCCACGGAGACTGAAGAGAAAGAAAAAAAAAATCTAAATACTAATCCCAAACAAAGACACAGACTGAAGCTGGAGTAAGGTTTAAATGCATATCCTGCAAACTTCCTTTATCATTGCTATCAATCCTAGTTACTGTTTTCTATGAAATGTACCTCAAAACATAGTGGTGTGACACTTACTTTTTCTTCTTTGCGTTCTGACTAGTTCCTTCCACTACAGCTGCACAACACTGGGGCCTGAATGAGCCAGCCGGTAGGTCCGTCAAGGCTGAGGCTGCCTGCTACCTCGGACTATTAAAAACAAGATAAAAATACCTTTTGGGCTTTCTATAGCTACACAGAATGCAAAGACTTGGTAAATAAGCACAGAATATTTGGGGGAAGGGATAGAGAGATGGAAATACTGCCTTCAGAAGTTCATAGACCTAGATGGGGGGTATATATGGAAACAATAACTTCACATTTTGATATTTGTTTTCTATTAAATGTAATTTTCTCAAAATAAAGTAATAAACTTTTTAACATTTTGTAGCAATACTTTTTGATTTACCTTCCTGACCTTTTAGACTTACCTACTTACCTCTGTACACACTCACAGGTGCTTGGGTGATAATGTTCCCTAGCACGCCTGTCTTTCAGGGAAATTGTTACGCTCATCTAATTACACATTCATCGACAAGATCCCAACACAGTGAAATGAATGAGAGCATATGGAATCACAGGGGTCGGTTCTTCATGGCTGAACGATAGCTACAGCATGCATTACTTGTGTAAGGAAACCAATCCAATATAAAATCCCCATGACTAAAAGTTATAGGAGATCCTATTTTTGGTGGTTCTCTATGTTTTTTAACTATAGGAATAAGCTTCACTATAAATCTAGTATTAGAAGTAATCATGTGGGTGACAGATAAAATAATTTCATAAGTTATAAATTTAATAAATATGATAGACTTCCATAAAACAGCTATGAATGGTGTATGAATTCAAGTAATGTGTGCTTGTTTTCCTTTTTCAATTTGTAACAGACTTAAATCACAGTGTTTTCCTGGACATATAAGGAAAGCAAAGAAAAACTTTAGTATAATATCTGTGTTGCGCTAATGCTATTAGGTATTAGGAATGTATGTTTTTCCAAAACAATTTCAAACTTTCAAAAAAGGCTCTAGAAAAGGATTACAAACTTCTGTAAATCTTTTAAGCAGATTACCAATCTGTTAAATTTCCCCTTCACGTTCTCTATAGTTAGTCATTCCTCTGTGTCTCTCCAAGCCTAACTCGCTGTCATTGAGTCACCGCTGATCACAGTGGCCCTACCCCCAGATCTTGTGCAGAATGTCCTGTGTTAAAGGTTTCTCATCAGATTCATGTTCACCTGAACTAGCACATACGTGACAAATGGTTTTGTGTGTCTTTCTTTAATCTCACTACTGTTCCTGAAATCTTTGACAACATAGTTAAAAGGGTGTCTTACAAGTTTTTGTATTTTTGCTTTAGCAGAAGATCAGCATTTTAGGGTGAGAGATTTGCCAATGTGATCCTTCAGGCAGTAACCTAAGAATTTATCTATCATCAATTACCAAGCTGTAGCTCTGTAGTGAGAGCTGACATGCAGAAGGGATGGCAGAGGATTACAATTTGGCATTGACCACAACAGCTTTATGCATACTTATATCTGGAATTGCCCCGTATCACTAAAAATTGAACTCCTGGTAAAAGTGTTACCAGAAACAAAACTCTAGGTCCAAGTGGCTTCACTTAGGAATTCTACCAAACATTTAAGGAACAAAAATACCAAATATTCAGAAATAATGCATAAAATAGCAAGAGGGAATATATTTAACCAATTTGAGGTCAGCATTACCCTGATACCAAAAATTGAAGAAGATCATCACCAGAAAGCTAGAGACAATTTCCTTCAGTGCAGTAGAGGGTGTGTGTGGGGGGGGGGGGGGCGGGGGTTGTGGTGTGAAAAAGGATGCAGATAAACTCCCTTAATAAAAAAAAAAGGTAGCATATTGGTGAGAAAGAGTTATGGTTTTAAATTTTTTACTTAGGCAGTGAAATTGACTTTTGTTCACTTCTCTGCATGCTGACACATATAGACCTGTTGTCACTAACACAACCACTCATAAAACCCTCCTGTGGTCACAGCCATTACCATCCCAATCTCTAGGTACTAATGATGGAGTTTCTCTCTCCGTAGTTGTATTAAATGTTACTTTCAAGACTGCCATGATGGAGTCAAGTTCATCCGTATGATGGTACTTTTCAGGACTTTATTTTCAAGTATGGCTAACTATCCTACTGCATGTGGCTGTGAGGGCACTTTCAACAGTTTAAACGGACAAATGGAATGAGGTTTTGTCCTCCTTTGGGCAGCTGTGAAAGGGCAGCACTTACACTGGGGGGCAGGTTGGGTTTGAGGATCCTGCCCTCACTTATTTGGGTACAAAACTAGGAGTGGCATTGCTCAGCCATCTGCTTAAAAGCAGCCACAATGTCAGCCACACAAGGGAAAATATTGCATGCCTTTCCTTACATGAACTATCTAAAATAGAAAATGACGGGAGAGCAGTTTATTTCTGGTTACTACAGTGGGAAGGAAGAGAAATAAGATGTCATATTTTACCATTACCAATGTCCTTCATTGTGCTTTATCTCATTTTCCTTTTCTTGAGGTTTGGATTTAAAATTTTCACTGCTTTGTGTGAGGTTATAATATCTTATGTTAATTGTTGTAAATGGACCTCATAAATTATTGTAATGGAGCATTGGTGCTTAAATGTGTTTTTAGAAAGTCTGCAACTTCAATTGCATTTAGCTGTAATGAAAGAATTCTTTGTTGTTGTTAGTTTTTTTTTTTATTTCCGGGGACTTTTATCTTTGGTTTTGCTAGCGTGTGAATTTTTTCCTTGTTATTGGAGCATGCTCTACATAATATTTCTGCTCCATAGGATTTACTGTTGCTGTCTTTGTCATCTAACGGGCCATATTTCTGGTGCATGTGAATAGTCCACGGAATGTGAGGGATAGTTAGATTCTCTGTCATCCAGGTGTAATTTTTTAAAATTTCCACGAGATCTTGTTCACTGGGATGTTGCTTAGGTTTTTCAGAACATACTTTTTATCTATTTAATATGTTTTATATTGAATAATGCATCTAATAATTTTTTATTATTTGTATGCTTCTATTTCTTTTTATATACCATCCAGTTTCTGCTTTGTGACAGAAGGTGCTTTGCAGTTTAATGCAGATTATACTTAACTATTAATACAGCTTCATTATGAATTGTGGTTTCAATCATTAAATAGGTCTTTATCCTATGTAATCCTTTCTGATTTGGTGTTTTTCATTGCTACTTGTTTCCATTGGCTTAGAACATTTCTGACTATCCTTTTATGTATTTTTTATTTGGGGGAATAGGGTAAAACTTTGCTTTAGTGGTTTCTTGTGTATGAGTCTATACTTTGTAACTCAGTTTTGTTTGTTAGCAAAATTAAACGTATTTTAAGGCCGGGATTAGCATTTTTGCAGTTTTATATGACTGCTGTGTTTTATTCTGTGCTATCGTAATGTTTCATACTTACATTGTGCATACCAATGGTATGAGGGTTGAGACCTCAGCTGATAACTGAAAGGTTGGGGATTCAAATCTATGAGCTACTCCACAGGGAAAAGATGTAAGAGAGTCTGTTTTCATAAATATTACAGTCTTGGAAATTTAATGGCACAGTTTTACTTTAACTTACAAATCTTTCTGGGCTACAATCAACTTGATGAAACTTATATTTTGGGGATTAAAAAGATTCTGGGTTGTGTAAAGAATCACATGTGGTGAAGAAAACTGATGGTGCCCGGCTATCAAAAGGTATAGCATCTGGGGTCTTAAAGGCTTGAAGGTAAACAACAGCCATCTAGCTCAGAAGCAGAAAAGGCCACTTGGAAGAAGCACACCAGCCTGTGCAATCAATGTTGAAGGGATCAGGTATCAGGTATCAAAGAACAAAAATTCCAATCATTTATGGATCAGGGGAGTACAGAGTGGGGACCCAAAGTCCATCTGTAGGCAACTGGACATCTCCTTACAGAAGGCTCGTGGGGAGGATACCAGCCAGTCAGGGTGCAGTGTAGCAACGATGAAACATACAACTTTTCTCTAGTTCCTAAATGCCCGCCCCCCCCCCCCCGATTCTCCCACCCCCCACTATCATAATCTCAATTCTACCGTATAATTCTGGCTGGACCAGAGGATGTACACTGGTACAGATAGGAACTGGAAACACAGGGAATCCAGGATGGATGATCCCTTCAGGACCAGTGGTGAGCATGGAGAAACTGTGAGGTGCAGGGAGGGTGGGTAGAAAGGAGGAAACGATTACAGGAATCAACATAGAACCTCCTCCCTGGAGGATAGACAATTGAAAAGGGGGTGAAGGGAGACATCAGGCAGTGTAAGATATGATAAAGTGATAATTTATAGATTATCAAGGGTTCATGAGGGAGGTGAGCGGGAAGAAAGGGGGCGAAATGAGGAGCTGATGCCAAGGGCTTAAGTGGAGAGCAAATGTTTTGAGAATGATGAAGGCAATGAAGGTACAAATGTGCTTTACACAATTGATGTCTGTATGGGTTGTGATAAGAGTTGTATGAGCCCCCAAGAAATGATTTTTAAAAAAAGAATCTATTGCTCAGAAAGAAAAAAATCCTATTTTGAAATAGGGTTTTCTTTGTTATGTCAATGAGTCTATACCAGCCTAGGGTGTGTCTTAAACCTAATCAGTTCTGAATTTTTAAAAGAACAAATTCAATACAGAGATGCACACACATAAAGTAAGAGAGATGTCTTCTGTGAATTATCTATAAGCCAAGGAACCCAGGAACACTCAGGACTACTTAAAAGGAAGAAATCAAAACAACAATAACCTTGATAAGAATTTTTATCCCATTGTGAGAAAATAAATGTCTGTTCTTAAAAAAATGGTGACATAGTATCCAACCAGAGACTCATTAGGAATAAAGGCCTAGTGACCTACTTTTTAAAAATCAGCGCTTTGGAAGCGACCTGGAGCGGAGTTCTACGTGGACACACGTAGAGTTGGAGTCCCCGTGATGACAACTCGTTTTGAAGGTTGTTGTGTGACTGTCTACACTGTGTGTTCTCCTTGCTCTATTGAAAAATCTGAATGCTTAGGATAGTTTTGATATTTATTTTATGTATCTTGATCATTTGAATTCTGTAGGTTTCTATAGGAAATTTTCATCATATCAAATAGTTTACATCTAACTTTCATTACTGGTTGTTTTTTCTTTTTAAAATAAATTTGCATCAATTCGTTTATGCCTCTGACATTAACATAAGCTGCATGCTTGCACATGACATTGGTACTTTGGAGTCATTTACAGATTTTCTCTTTTCTGTTTCATCTACAGTAACTGTACACAGTTTCTATATGGATTATTTGGGGAGGACACATTTACCCACACAATTATTCTTTCTGTGCTTCTACATATATGACTTTCCATTGTGATTATTTTGCAATTAAACAAAGAGCAGCTTTATGGCAGATTATTAGTTAGAAATAATCAGTACTTCTCTTATCATTTTGCTTTAATTTTTGAAGCTATCTCTAAGAAAATTCTAGTTTTCAGTGAATTCATTTCCTTGGTTCCTCAGTAAATGCTCATGAAAGCATCAGTCTTAAAATCAAATGACTTATTTCAATAAGCAAATCTATGCAAGAATTATTGGAAGTGTTGAAAAACAAGGGTGCCATTGTGAGAACTAAGTGTGTCCGATCAAAGCCAGGGTAGTGTTTCTTGCCTCTTAAGCATGTTAACGTTAGATGTCGAACAAGTGAGGATGCAGAAGATTGGGTGTGTTTGAAATAGGGTGTTGGTGAGGAATACTGAAAGTACCATGAACACTCAGAAGAAACTAGACAAAATGGAGATATATATATATATATAAATGTTCCTTAAAATTGAGGATGGCGATACTTTGTCTCACATACTTGTCAGGAGAGGCCAGTCCTTGGAAAAGAACATCGGGTTTGGTAATAGATGGTCAGGGTGGGGGTGGGGTGGCAAGAAGCTCCTCGAGGGGGGAAATGAATGGACACAGTTGTAGCCATGGTACAACCAAGGGGATGTGCAGGACTGATGGATGAGTGTTTTGTTCTGTTTTACGTAGACTTGCTGTGAGCCAGAACAGACTTCAGGGTGCATAACAACAGCTGCAAAGTTTCTTAGTGCTTCTTGAACTTGTTTGTTAATATTTAAATGAATTTTTTAGTACCATAACATACTTAGGCATTACATGTTTGTACATTGCTTTGGGCTGTATTTTCTTTCACTTCTTCTTGTGGGACTCCAATGGTATATAGATTAGTAAAAGAGTATTCAAAAATATACTTTTGAAAAATGTTACTGCTTTATTTCTCCATACTTCAGTTTTTGTATTTTATTCTAACTTATCTTCCAAGTTAGTAAATCTTTCATCAACTGCATCTATTAATTCTAATGACTCCATTTGTCAATGCAAGGATATTTTTGGAATCTTATAAAGCAATTTTTAAAACATTCTGTCCCCAGCTTAATTTTAATTATTTCAAAGTCCATTCCTACTTATAATATCTGGTTCATTTGTGGACCTGAATCTGTTTTCTATTGTTTCATTCACCTTTCAGAAATATATTGTTCTTTAGTTTGTTTGAATTACATGCAAGGCATTTAATATGAAATTTGATATAATTAGAGAGCATGGAACTTGTATTCCTTCAGAAATGGTTTTCTCTGTTAATCAATTGCTAAACTTGGGGCACTACTAACCACATGTTGCCTTAATCATATCAGATACTGATATAAGACAGTTCTGAACTTCAATTTTTTTCAAGATTATTTCACTTTTTGTGCATTCTTAATCTGGGAGTGTAGTCTACAGAAGCATGAGGCCTTATTTACAGCAGGACTTTCCAGTCATAGTTCAGACTCTAATTCTTTTCTCGTAGGCCACTGACTCTTATTAAATTACTCCTCAGGTTCTTAGTCTTTCTTAGGAATGGGCAAATGCCTGCAGGAGAAAACAGCCACCCAGAGTGGGTCTCTGTCATTGGGCTTTCCTCACCCACCAATGGTCGACCTGTAAATCCTCAGTGCCATCGTTAAATTTCCTACTAATTCAAAATGTTATTATTTTCTCATTTTTCTTTGCTTTTCACATCGGAATATTTGTTGAGACCACTTAGTCCGCTGATACTGGAAAAAGACTCATCACTGGGTTTTCTGTTTTTCAGTAGCCTTTCCCTTTAGAACGTAGGCCTATGATTTAATAGATTTTATCTTTAGTTTCTTATCTAAGATGAATTATTTTCACATTGCTTTAGAGACTCCTAGTTAAGATATTAAGGCTAGTTTGACTAAATTGCAATTTGTATGGATTAATACAAGCAAAATAGATTTCATTGCAGTTGGTAGTAGTAATGAAACATAACACCTTTAAAATACTATGTGTTTGACTGTTTTATGACTCTATAATTAGTATTTTTCTGTAATATGTTAACATTCTCAGCCAAATTAAATTTATGGAATCAAACTGTTTACAGTTCAAATGCCAGTTATACGGCTTTCTTTTGTGACCTTGGGCAAGATAAGCTCTCTCTAGCTTCAGTTTCCCATCTCTGTAATAATCACACCATAAAAGGTTACTATGAGGATCAAATTAGTGGAATACAGCATTTTAGCACAATTTTGATATCCTAGTTGGTGTTAAATAAGTATTTAATTTATTCATGTGTAATTTGTTTTAAGAATCTTGAGACTGTATACTTCTCTGTATTCTACAGCTACTGAGGGCTGTACTTTTATGAGTTCTTAATTGGTAATTTTGTAATTAAAACATAATATTAAATATACTTTCTGCTCTTCACTTAATCACTTTTAATTTTATATGGCAATTATAATTTTCAAAGCATTGGCAACAGATCAACTGATATGGTTCCTGAACATGTGAAGCAGCAATAAGCAGGAAGGTGAAAAGAAATGATCAGTTCATAAGTACATACAATTACTGAGAATTACAAAAAAAGAAAGTAGCGGTCGTTAGGAAGAACACAGGATTGCATTTATATCCTGTGCTATGAAAATGCGCAGGTCACGTGCATTGTGAAGTCCTGCAGAAGTGTGCGCACGGAGCCCTGGTGACAGAGGGGCTACGAGTCGGGCTGCTAACTCAAAAGCACCAGGCACTCTGAGAGAAAATCGGGCCTTTCCTACTTCTGCAAACAGTCACAGGCTGGGACACTCACAAGTCAGAAGCGATTCAATGCCAATGAGTTTGATTTGGTTTTTAGAGAGAGAGAGATGTTTTATATGGAGATTTCATCTAAAACCAAAAAAAATGTTACTACAGAAAATGTTTTTTAAATGCCTTGCATATATATAATAACACATATATAATTAATCATAATGTAAGTTATGTTTAAAGAACTTGCCTTTATTTTGAGTCATCAGAGGGACTAGAAATATTTCAACTAGAATTACTATCTGAGGAAAAACCAAATAGCTGTATGCAGCTTTAGATTTTCACTTCCCCTGAAAACTACTTGACGAATTAGATTATAACATCAATTTAGTGATTCGGAAACTAAGGCGTTGGAAATGTAGTGAACAAACTAAGGTCACATAATCCATTCTACAGTGGAGACTCCAGTACAAACAGCCACATGCTAGGTGGTTTGTTCTTGATGTTTTGTTCCTGTGAACCACCTGCAGTATTTCATTTAAATCTAAAGTGTTCCCACCAAATGATTTTTATTGTTTTTGTCCATAAAACTCTTCTATATGAAGTTCACCTTTTACCATTTAAAATATGATAAAACGTTTATTATGTTATAGGTGAGAAGCTGAGGCTGAGAGTTTGTGACTCACATGAGAAAAGTTGGCTGAAGAAGTTGCCTTCAGTTCTGTATTTACATATTTTACTTTCTATAAACCTTAACAAAGTAATTCAGTACACCAAGCAATTTGACTATGAAATAGAGTACTGAAAACTGTGCCTGAATTGGACTTTCTACTTTTCCAGTGAAAATTATATTAAAATGTCTCTGGTTGAAGCTTCCACAGTTTGTTCATCCAAGAGATGGCCAATTCATCAGAGACTGCAGAAGCTGTCGCCGCTTTATAAAAGCTCCAAATCTTTTAAACCTCTTTTCTACATTTTTGGAAACATGAATGGGATGACTAAAACCTGTCAGCCAGATTTTTGATGATGGGTATTTTCCCCCTCAATTCATTCGAAGTAGCACATTAGAACAATAAGTTACAATGATCCTAACAATGAGCAAATGTGTGTGGGAAAGAGTCAAATGTTAAGTGAAGCCAGCAAATTAGCCATCTGGATAGAACAACATAATGTTGCCTAATATTTGGCTCACCAGATGTATGGTCTCATAAAGCATCTTCATCTTCTCAGCCTTTGTAATGTTTCACCATACTTGACCAATGCTGGGGCTTCCTCAGGTATTCAATCTCCTTGATTGTTGGGAGCAGAAGAGTTGACAAAACGTTCATAGTTTCATTCAAAGATAACTGGTATTTGGGAAATATGAGTAAAATAATGGTGTGTAAGAATGTATTTGAGAGAAAATATTTTCCTCAAATATACACGTGATACACACACACGCACGCGCACACACACACGTTGAGAGAATTAAGACTTGAGAGGATTAAGAGTGAAGCAGCACCACTGGATCCAAAGACTTTCTAACCACTGGCCTGTGATCAGCCTGCATTCAGAGTCTTTGGATGTGTTTTATAAGTCAAATTAGGTTTGAGGTGTTGATGCTTGATCTGGCCTCCTCCTAACTCTTCATTGTGTGCCTCGGAATTCCAGTTAACCTTTCGTTCTCGTGAAATGATATGCATCAGGATTGCTACACCCACTCATCTACCCTTGCCGGTGCTTTTGTTCATAAGTTCACCTTTTTTGTGGGCCTGTCCCCCTCTCCATAGCAACTAATTGTTGCCGCCTACTCATTTTACCTCTGTCTGGTTGCATGCTCTACACGCAGTCAGATGCATTTGTTTTTAGTGGCGCCCGCACTGTTGTCCGTTGAAGCACAGAGAAAGGTGGACTGCTCTCCTGTAAAGATGCCCAGCTTCCCAAAGGACACAGTGGGTCACTGTGAGTTAGGATGAACTCCTTGGTACTGAGTTTTGAAATGTTAAGAAGGTTTGAGAAATTACCCTTCAATCAAACTGTAGAACATTTTCCCCAAAGTATCCATACGCCTGAAATAAAGGCAATAACTGATCTGTTTTGTAACTATAGATTATTTTTCCTTTTCTACAATTACATTTACATAGATTCAATAATGTATACACTTTTTCTGGTTTTATTTGCTTAGCGTATTGTTTGAGGATTCAGTCACATAGTTGCATGTATCAATGTTTCATTCATGGATATTGGTACAGAGTTACTGTACCATTATATACATTTTACAAAAAGTTATTTGCACAATGACCTATTTTGGGCATTTGTTACCAAGTTTTTCCATGATGAGTAAAGCCCCTTTGAGCTTCTGTGCACATGGTGCTGTGTGGATATATTTCATTTCTCATTGGTAAGTGACTCTAAAAGGGTTTCATTGGGCTCGTTTGTGTTTGCCCAGGTGATTTCACTGCAGATGCTCTCACTAGTATATTCGCATGGCAGTCCATCCCTATCATTCCAATGACACCTTGTCATATTACAGAATGAATTTACATATGATACCTGATGATGAATAATGCTGTTTCTAGCTATTTACATAATATCTTTGATGGATTTTCTGTTCAGATCATTTGTACAGTTTTACTGAGTTTTCCTTTTTATCATGGATTTCCAGGGTCAACTTAGGGCTTCCCAGAAGCATACCATCTCTTAAAAATGCAGTTTTCTGCTTTTCTACCTGCCAGCTATTTGTTTTCTTGTATTATTGCACTCACTGGCTCTTCTAATATAAGGTTTTGTTAAGAGTAGACAGTGGATTGCCCTTCCTCTATCTTGGATGGAAATATTTAATGGTTAAACATTCATACTAAGGGTAGCTAGTTTTCCATGAGCTAATTGTCGTATTTATCATTAGTGTGTGTGTTGAATTCTTAAAAAAAATGTTTTCTAGGTCTACAAAGGTAATGCTAATTTTTCAGTTTTACTCTTTTATGATGAATGTAACTGTTTTTAATATTAAATTAGAATCCTGGGGTTGTATGTTTCTCAAAACCTATTAAATTGTACACATGCTTATGAGGTGTTAGTTATACATTGATGGACTCAATTGGTTTATGTAATCTTCAGGCTGTGTTTGTTATTCATGAGGACTATCTTAGTTTGGCTTCTTATTGTGGCAATGCTAATTCCATGAAATTATTTGGAAAATAATTCCTGTTTTTAGGATGACTATGTGTAGAATTGATATCATATCTTCTATGATTGCTAGAATTAACCATTGGAGATACATGAATCTTGTGGTTTTGTAGTAGGAATGATTTAAATAAAAATTCAATTAGTTACCAATGACTTTAAACATCTCTTTTTGGTTCACTTTACCTCAGTTATTAAATTTATTGTAAGTTTCTCATAACATTCCTTTAGTGGGGCTTCAGCACTCAGAGAATCTATAGTGAAATTATTTTCTCATATAGAACTTGATAATTTGTGTCATTTTTTCCCCTTGAAATTCCTTACCTAAAATCTCATAATATTTCCTTTTAGGGTTGATTTTTGTCTGTTTTAATTGTGTATTCTATTCAGTGAAGGTTTATTAGGTAGAGCATCGGTTTTAAATTAAATAATTTTTATAAATTATGTGGAATTTTATGTAATCCCTGCCACATACCATCATTTATCCCACTTCCCCTGTGTTCTATTTCCTTTTCCTTTGTTTTCTAAACTTCTGTACTTTGTCCTGGGTAAATGTACATTTGTTATTAATTAATTTATTACACTAAGGGATACACACCTCTCTAATGCTATCATTCCCCTTAAAAACCTATTATTTGACTGAAATTTGAATCACCTGAGTGAATTTTATTCCAAACTTGAATGGTGCCTAGAATATTGTGCTAGAGACTTTTATCAGTCCCTATCCCATCAGTAAACCTAGTCTCTTTTGTGACTTTGGATTTTCTTAGGTGGCAGGGAGTCAATCCCAATTCATAGTAGCCCTCTGTAAACCACCCAGCCCAGCTCCTGCTCACAAATGGTCTTACGGTTTGAGTCCATGGTTGTGGCCACTGAGGCCATACTTCTCATCAAGGGTCTCATCAAGGGTCTCATCAAGGGTCTGTCTCTTCTTTGCAGCCCCTTCACTTGACCAAGCGTGATGTCCTTCTCCTGGGACCGGTCTCCCCAGATGAAATATCCAAAGGACAGTTGACAAAGTTTTGCCAACCTTGCTTCAAGGGAGCACTCAGGTTATACTTGTTCAAAGAAAATGTGTTTTTGCTTCAGCAGTCTAGGGCATTTCCAATATCCATTGCCAATACCATAGTTCAAAGTTGCAAATTATTCTTTAGTCATTCTTATTTAATATTCAACATTCATATGTGTATAAGATGATTGACAATATCATCCCTTGGATCAGGTGTATCTATGTCCTCTAAGTAAGATCCAGATTTTTCAACATTTTAAAGAGGTCTTGTACAGCAGATGGACACAATGCAATATGTCCTGGATCTCTTGGTTGCTGGTTCCATGATCATTAGTTGTGGATCCAAGAAAGATTAAATCCTTCAGAACTTGAATGTTTTTTTTTCCTGTTTATTATGATACCTATTCCAATGGTGAATATTTTTGTATTCTTTACATTGAGTTGTAATCCACAATGAAGGCTGCAATCTTAGATCTCCCTTAGGGAGTACTTTAATCCCTCCTCACTTTCAGTAAGCAAATATAGGTAGTTTGCATATCAAAGGTTGTTAATACTCCAATACTGATGTCACATTCTTCATATAATCCAGTTTCTATAATTATTTGCTCAGCATTCAGACTGAAATAAGTATGGTGATAGGATACAACCCTGTCATGCATCTCTCCTCATCTTATTTTATTTTTTCAATCATTTTTTAGGGAATCACACAATCTTTAGCAGAGTTTTGCTGCATCGGGCTACCAGCGATATTGCTTTACGAGTTGATCATTCTTCTGGGCCACCTTCTCTGGAATGCATGCACATAGGCATCTCTTCTAGTCAGTTGGCCAAGTAGCTGTCTTCCAAATTTCTTGGCATTGACAGCTTAATGTTTCCAGTGTGTTATTAGCTTCTTGAAACATTTCAATTGATATTCCATCAATTCTTGAAGCCTTGCTTTCAGTGCAGCTTGAACTTCTTCATTCATTACCATTGATTCTTGCTCATATGCTACCTGCTGAAATGTCTGAATGTTGACTAGTTCTTTTTGGTACAGTGATTCTGTATATTATTTTCATGTCTCCTGCATCATTCAGTATATTACCCATAGAATTATTTCACCATTGCAATTCAAGTCTTGAATATTTTTCTTAAATATTTTCTTAACAATTTTTCTATGAACAAGTTGCTGATCTAAAAAAGTTATATCTTGCAATCTTCAGCTTCATTTCTAGCACCAAAGTCATGTTTTCAAACATTTATCCTTATTCTTTCTTTCCAAGTTTGCACTCCAATTGCCCATAATCATCAATACAACTTGATTACATTTTATAAATTTTATACTGAAGATGTTTGTAGAATTTTTACATATCTATACCGCTAGTTTTATTGGCGGGGAATAAATGTGAAGAATAGCTGTATTAATTGGATTTCCTTGTATTCAGACAGTCATTATCCCATCTAAAAGAGCATTGTGCTTCAAGATATTAAACTGTCCTGTATGACGAGGAATGTGAGGGTATTCCACATGACTCAGTCATTCCCAGCCCAGTAAACCATAGGATTTTCTGATGAAAATGACCAAGAACAGTTGATTTCAATGCACTAGAATATTGAACGTTGAGAGTCCCTTTTCATTCTGAATTTTACTGGATTCATACTTTGAACGTTTTGCGTTCCAATTGCTAATTGGTGTTTGCAGCTGCCTCTCCTTTTGAGTCATGCCTCATCATCAAATGAAGTTGCAGAAGGCTTTACTCCCGCAGGCTTTCCGCCAGGGACACTGGGATGGTCGACTCCCCTTTGAGACAGCAGCTTTCCCACAGTCAGGTGTTGAATGCCTCCCACTGGAGGGGCTCCCTTCTAGCCCTGTCTGACACTGTTCTGCGTCTATTCATGAGGGTTTCGGTCCCTGATGATGTTTTGATGCTATCCTTAGGGTGTCAGTGTCTGAGTCCTCTGGGGGTGAAGAGTCTACTCCTTCTGTGTTGTCGGTTATCAGTCTGGACGCTCCACCGAAACCTGTTCACTGTGGGTGAGCCTGCTGGCATTTGACACACCGATGACATAACCTTCAGCATCACAGCAACACACAAGCCACCACTCTACAACAACCTGACAGTCAAGTGGTGGTTAAAATACAGAGTGATAATTTAATCCTTACAGAAACATAATTCTATTACACGGTATAAATTTCATCTAAGAAACATGAAATAAATTGTCAATGATCTTTCAGCAAATAAGTTAAAGATTCAGGAATTGATTCAAAATTCTCTGGCTCCAAATCCTTTGTTGTTTCTATGACTCTTGCTACATCTGTTATTTGATTTCCTTGCCTCCTTTTTCCTATGGAAATTATTTTATGAAGTCATGTGATCAAAAACTACATGCTCCGGAGGTAATGGGGCAGAGGGCTGCAGCAAAGTGGTTTTCTCACTGGTGTGAGTAAAGGTTACGGACAGCAATATAATGATGCTTCGCTTGACATGGCTGGGTAGTCAAGTTTCTATATATTGTATTTCTTTGAAATCCTAAAAGAAGTGAAAGCCTATTACAAAGGTACATTAGTGGGAGATTGAATGATTCTTTGACCTTGTAGACTGACAGCCCTGATCTTGATTTTATTTCTCTACCTAGAATTTTAAAAGAACAATTGGGAAAGTTCTTCTTGTATTATAAAGAGAACAGTAAAATGGATTTTATTTGGTTAAAAGTCTTTAAAATGAGCTTTCCTATAAACAGTCAAATAAAAGATTTTCTTTTACCTTTTGACCAATAAACTTGTAATTGTTCATAGGTTAAGTGCCTTTTAAACCAACAAAGTTACAACATGTCACTGATAGGGCCTGAATTTGTTTTAAAGGTAGTAGGGCTATTTTCATCAGGGTTTCTTTTTGCCATAGATATTTATGGGTTTATAATATATAATGTTATAATACAGTAATTAATTGATCTATACAATCAATATATATTTATTAATCTATCAGTTACCAGCACATATTTATTTGATGGGTTTGAGTGTGTCTTGGTATGAGGTAGATAATTTAATCTTGCCCAAAGAATTGTTTTCTTTTTCTTGATACCTGAGAACCTCTAAAACAGTGCACTATCTGCAATGGTTGATGGGTCTTTCCCTGAGAGGACTCCAGACCACACCCGAAATTGTATGACTTGTGTTAGGTGTAGACTAGCTATCTTGGAAAAGCGCCCCAAAGGATAGTTACCATATATACTTGAGTATAAGCCAACCCGAATATCAGCCGAGCCACCTAATTTTACCACAAAAACTGCATTAAAATATTCTGAAAAACTCAGCTTATACATGAGTATATACGGTACTTTGTGATATTAGACTTCACATGTTAGTCTTCTGATGTCAACATCATGGCATCATTTGACCTAGGGAGAAAGGGACTGGGGTTTCAATTATATAATAAAACACACTTATGAATTCTAGACCTGGAATAGCCATTCATTTCCTGACTGGCAGATGGTGGTTGGCATGTGGACGGATTAGTGGGAGCCCTCACATTTATATTCAGATCAGATGGTATCTTAGGACTGTTCGATTGGCAGGTGAAATCTTGAGCACAATTGGCAGTTGGGGGTTTGGATTCTTTGGCAGATAAGACCTGCTTTTATTTTGGTTGGTATGGCATGAATTGTAATTGATCACTACATTTGGTGTCAGAGAAGTTGAATTTGATCGTTGATGTGCTTGCTTTCTAAAATTGTCTATAATGTAATGTCTGTGCAAGTCTCTTAAACTTACAGGGCTTTCTTACATTAGAAGAAGACTAAATTAGATGGTCTCTAAGGGTTTGTTTATAGTCAGAAACCTGTGTTCCTTGGGCCAGTAACCACGGAGCAAATGAAAGGATGACAGAACAATGTTTTCCCATCAAATATGAAGATACAAGTGTTCAGCTTGTCACAAAACACCATCTTTCTCCAGAAAGATCCTGGAGCCTACCTGAGTCTTGGTGAACCATTCCAGCAGACAGCGTTCTCTGAGAAGGGCACCTCCTTCTTCATCCTTGGAATAAGGCAGGCGGCGTCAACTGAGTCTTTACTCTTAATTCCCCTCCCTCTGCTCTGCGGTTCCAGAGTGGGTCTTGGCATGTAAAGCCCTTTACCAAAAAGAGTTTAGGGCAGAGGAGTACTTGCCGAGCACAGACAGTGATTAATAAACACAGATGCACATCTCTGTTCATAGATCAGAGCGCTGCTTTTCAAGACAAGCAAGTGGCGCAGCACCAGGCAGTGTGTCAGCGTCTGCACCCGCAGCTGCTATGAGCAGGGGTCAAACGAGGGCACCTAGCAACAACAACACATGGGCAAAAGCATGTGAACTGGGGTGTAGCATGTGTTCTGTTAACAGTCCTGCCTGCGTGAAACTGTAAAGATTGAACAATGAAATGGACATATATATCAGGAAAGCAAAACTTATCAGAGTAGCTACTTACAGACAAAGGTCATGGGACCTGCACAACAGGATTTGTAAGTAACATTAATGGTAGTATTAACTCCCATTGAGCTAGAGTCAAGCTTTTTTTTAATTTTACTGTAAAGACTGTCATTCTTACAACATAAGAGAATACTTGGTGATGGCTAGATTTGTTAATATAAAGCGCAAGGATTGGGAACTTAAGAAAAATGGAATTACAGTTCTTTGAGTGGCAGAGAGATTTCTTTAGGACAGTGATGGTGATACCCATGGAATTCTGAGCAGAATGTCTGAGAAATTCTATGTATTTGCATTCTTTTTAAAAGTATTGTAGCAGGTAAGAAGAAAGGAAGCATCCCATGCATGCTCTTAGCATGACCCTTCGGTCTTGTGCCATGATCCTTGTGCCGTGATCTCTGCTGCCTCCACCATTCCATACAGGGCTCTGTCGGTGGTTCTTCTTTCTTGATGTTCATAGGAGTTTTTCTGTGTATGTTTCTGAGATGGTTTATCTATATATCCATTAGAATGGCAAAATGGCCCAATCCTCTTTATCATTATTTTTCACACCCTGTGTGCATGGTCCCACCCAAGTATTTGGTGGTGATTGCAAAAATATGGGTGGAAGAGCCATAAAACTAATTTCACTTCTCTATAATAGGTATCATTTGAAGAGCACCATGCATAAATGAAGTGAGGAATGAGTCATGTTATAAGAGTATATGTATATGACTTTGATCACTCTGTGTCTATGAAGGATGTGGTGTCAGGATTGAAGGAAAGCTTATTAACAACCTGCAGTATGTAGCTGGCAATCTTGCTTGCTGAAATTAAGGAACCCTTGAAAGACTTGCTGATGAAGGTCAAGGCCTACAGCCTTCAAGATGGATTATTATTCAATGAGAAGAAAACCAAAATCCTTGCAACTGAACCAGTAGACAGTATTCTTAAGTGAATGGTTGAAGGTTGTGAAGGATTTCATTTTGCCTATATCCATAGTACATGCTCATGGAGGCAGTGATTAAGAATTCAAACAATGTATTGATGGACATTATCCAACACATAAGACCTCTTCAAAGTGTTAAAGAGCAAGAATGTCATTTGGAAGACTAAGGTGAGCCTGATCCAAGCCATGACATTTTGTTTTATATTTTAAGATAAATGATAAACTCTACTTTCAGTCAAAAGGACTAATAAAAGACAAATTTATAAGTTCAAAAATGAGAAAGAAATACTTTTAGGAATAGATATGAATGCTTATGTAGGAAACATAGTGGCTATTATAGAATAATATTATCAACTTTTTGTTCCATTGAATAAAATGGAAGACGCAATCAAATTTTTTCTTACTGGGAAAGCCCACTAAAATAATATTTGTATAAAAATATGAGCATTAAATCTGAGTGAAATGAGCAAGTCATTTGAAGTTGTTGAAAAAAATGATAAATTTAAGAATAAAGTGGATGATGAAAACACTGGTGAAGATGTAAAGTCTCCATGAGAATAAATAAATTATGTCAACGGTCAATGAATCATGCACTATGTGATAAAAATAGAATGAACACTAAGTAGATAATTAGGTCAGTCATTGAGGATAATAACTCAATGAGTTATTTGAATTTCATTTTGAAGAGCCATTAAAATAATACACAGACTATTAAATGAAGTGAGCTAACCAATTAGATTTTGATATGTTAAAATTGATTTACAAAACACGAATGCTATTCATGCAATTGAAAATAAAGTTTGACTAGTAAAAGTTTGAAAAGAAAAAACATTGTTTACAAAATGATTCTTAGATAAATTGAATGATTTTCTTAATGGAAACATGAAACTTAAAAGCTCTTCAACAAAAATACACAAGGTGTCCTCTTGTCCCCTCATCTCCTGTGTTCGACCTTTGTGTAAAGGGAGAAGGCCCAGAGGCTTGTTTGTATTTAAGTTGATTCTTTGTCCAGGAGAAACCCATGGAATATTGAATGTAATACATTTAGTCAATTAAATTTTAAGGAGTTTCTTATCTAAAAAAATACACATTCAAAAGAACAAGATGAATGTGTTTGGAATAGCAAAAGATTGGCCATGGTATTTTCAGTTTCCTCATATGCAAGTGAAAGTTGTAAAATTAATAAGGAAGACTGAAGAAAAATTGAGGCATTTAAATTAGGTAATTGGGAAAGAGTATTGGAAGAGCCATTGGCTGCCAGGAGGACAAATAAGTCTGTTTTGGAAGAAGTAGAGTCTTAGAAGCAAGGTTAGTGAGACTTCACCTCCCATCCATGGGCCGTGCTATCAGGAGATCTTGCTGGATAAAGCGGAAGGTGGGTGAAAAGGGGAGAAGCAGTCAGTGAAAGAGGAGAATCAGCAGTGACTGCGACAGTGGGCTCAAACCCAGCAATACTTCTTGCAGGGGTGCAGGACTGGAAAGTTTTTGTTCTGTTGCATACAGGCTTCCCAACTCAACGGCACTTAGGTTGGCAACAGCACATTACCTATTCCGTTATATCTATCAGCATTGCATCCTTCAAAGCAGCGGTAAGTACTATTTCTCCTTTGAGAGCCATCCTACTTCAATCGAAACTGCTGGAGTAACAGCAGTGCCAAATGTCAGCTGTCGGGGGCTTAGGAGCGAACTCAAACTGTGAGCAGACACATCACAGTCATCTGTTTTTAACTTTCCACTGTGAATTAGGTAAGTTTACAGAGCAGCGCACCAGTGTCGTCCACCGCAGCTCTTCTTCCTACTTCCTCCAAGCATTTCGTGCTTCCATTCCTCATCCGCCCCTAGCCCTCTCAGCTTTGACCTTGGGTACCCGCTGCCCTTTTGTAGCCTGCGGTTGGGGGTTCAGTTCCAGATGTGAGGGGTGATTTTAATGGCTGTAGTCCATCAAACCAGTAAACTGGGTTTCTTCTATGATTTTGAATTTGACTCTACATTTATTTTCCACTCTACTCTGGACTTTCTAATGTGATTCTTTTCGAAGAAATGGGAAGAATTGGCTGTGGGCTTCCTCTGACTTTTCTGGTCTGAGCTGTAGAGACAGCTATGTTAGTGGTCCATTAGTCCATTGGCACGGCTTCTGCAATCCTCCTGCTGCTGATGACATGGCCTGAGTGTCTGGCTGCTCTCCATTGCTCTCTTGCCTAACTCCCTCTGTCCCTGCAACAGACTTCCAGCTCAGGGGGCACATTACAATTTCAGTGGCTGTTTAGGGTTGCAGCCAATGGGCCTGCCCTTAGGTGCCTGGTGTGTTTAAATCTTGATGCTTCCCCATTCCGTGCCACCCTCCTCTGCACCGTCCTTCACCTCGACCTTGGACAAACAATAGATTTATTCCTTCTCTGTTCTCTGAAATTGGCCTTCGGTGGGGAAGTCAGGCATTTCTCCATATCATCTTTTCTCCCAACTGATTGAAGGATGTTGCTGTTTCTTTTCAGAGTGTTTTCCTGTACCATCACCACCCCACATTGTCTGTAACTCTTGCTTTGCAGAATTCCATCCGTAAGGTTGAAAATAGTCTCTGACTTTCCTCATTCAATTTTGTAATCACATCGATTTACTCTCTCCCAACCTGAAACGTGGATATGTCGTCCTTGGCCCTGCCATTTCCTGCTGTCAACATGAAACAGCTGAGGGGCTGCTTTAGCTCAGGTTTCACTGGGTGACCTTGCAGCTCTGAGTCCCTGGTGTGTAACCTTGGGAGGCACCGGTGGGAGGGAAACCACATGTAGAGATTTGCAAGCACACATGATCCCTCTGAATGTTTTCCTGTAATTCATTTGTTTTAAAAATTGAAGAAATTTTAAACAGGACCTTTACTTGACCATCTTTGCCGTCCATGTAGATATATCTTAGAGTCTGACAACTGGAACAACACCAGCATCCTAAAAGTTGGCATATACTTCAGTTTGGGTGATTCTGCTGGCCGTCAGCAGGGATTAAGACAGAACACTGTCTATGACAGATGCCCCGCGTTGGGTGTCTTGGTCTGCTGGCAAATTGTTATGCTTCACTACTTTTCTGTTTGGAACCCACTGAGTACTGACATGTCAATGCATGCCAAGATAAAATAAATTCATTGTGCTATGCAAGGTTTTTGTTTATTTGTGTTTTTTAGTTTAATATTTGTATAAAGGCATCTTTTTCAGTTTTAATGGCATATAATTTACTTATCATGCAATTCAATAATTCAGTCACATCAAGAAGAGTTGTAAAATCACCAGAATCCATTTCACAACATTTTCTTTATTCTTCTACCACCATTATCTCCCCAATTCCTCCTGACTTCCCTTGTTATACCTTAAGGAACGACTAATCTAGTTACTGTCTATAGATTTGCCTATCCTGCATTTCATGTATAGAAATATTTTAAAAACAAAATAACAAAAAACCAAGTAAAACAGATAAAATCTTCAATAGAAAAGAAAGCAGAAACCTTAAAAACTAGAGCAAATTTTCAATAGATCATAAGGGATATCAAATGCTAAGGTGCTCAGTCTTAAAACCTAAATGCATCTGTAATGATTCTGCAAAGCATTCTGCGTGATTGTACCTCTATTCACTTCCCTCTTCTACAGGCAGAGGGAATCCACTGGGGGCTGAATCCACGTGCGGACCCTGCAAATGAGTCTAAGGTTTTCAGTTTCTGCAAACCAAGTATTCACAGCCTCAGCCCTGAAACCGTTCCCTCCTTTGGATTACTCTTTATAGAGGTTGGAGCACAGAGGCTGGTGCGTCTTCTGTGCAGATTTAGCCAGTGCCTCGGATGCCTGCTAATGTGGAGACAAGCCTATAAGAAGCTATCCCTTCATAAAGGCAGGCACCTTCTGGTTTATTCGCCACACTTTTCAATGACCCCTACATCGTCAGTGATGACTTCATGAGGGTGAGCATCAAGCAGGGCCGTGTCGTAAGAACTAATTGTTCTTGGACTGTGGCTAGAATTAAGTGTAAGCCTGAAATCCATTTATATATTTATGGTTTATACATGTTTCTGGTTCACTTTAGAAAGGTTATTTTCGTTTTGTGTTAGACAACATTATCAGTCACCCCCCTGCCACCATGTCAACACTGACTCATAGCAACATGATAGGACAAGTCAGAGCTGCCCCCTGGAGTCTCTGAGCCTGCAAATCTTCACAGAAGTAGAAAACCTCATCCTTCCCAAAGAAACTATGAAGTCTGAAATGCAAACTATGTCCATCCCACCCCCTCTGTGGAAATCTTAAAAATCTTCCTATCTAGAAAGTTTAACATAACAGTATTCCATAAGCATACTCTAAAAAAGAATTTGTTAAAAAATAGAGATAGGGATCATATCCCAAGTTGTATCTTGCAAAATTACATATAGATGGTAATTTTAAAATGACATTAATAACAATTAACATCAATTTCCTTAGTAGTACCAAGAAGTCACACATGAATATACAGTTTTATCTATCACACCAATTTCCTGTTGCCCGAGGAAATAAAATAAAGCAAAGTTATCCTGGGAGAATTTAATACAGGCATGGCATAGATTGTTTATAAAAAAAATAGTTAACTCATGATACCTAGCATGCTGGAAGCATTTTAAAGGGAATATAGAGATAATCAACACTTCTATTGAAATTTTTAAAAATCTATTTTTTTAAGCAAAAGGGAAGAAATTTATTGGAGCCCATATGGGAAACCCTAGAGGGGCCCAGCATACCCTACTGTGTAGGCATGCCCAGCAAAGGTTCACATCATTCACTGTGACCCCATGACCCAGAGGGACTCCCCTTGAGCCAAGCCCCAGAGCCCCGGGATTGGCTGGGGGTGAACACTAAAAAATCTATTCTTAAAGTCAGCTTTGAAAAGCTGCAAAAAGTGGATACGCCAAGAATGTAACTACAGCAGTGTTCCAATTGGATAACTTGTTGACTTTCATTTGTCTAATTTTCCTCTTTTATTGCCCCCCAAAATTTTTGGTTTCTCAAAGACTGTTGATTGTGATTGCTGACTGTTCTTGATTTTTTGCTGCTTTTTAAACTTCAAGACTTCAAAGGAAAAGATATATGCTCAACGACATAGAATAATATACTACTTAGGTGAGGGGACTGACCATGTACTTATCATTACTAGTTATTCTCCTACTCTTAGATCTAAACAAAAGAACTTGTCTTTCTATTGATGTCTTGAAATATTACCTCAGGGCACAATTGGCTAGGTTGAAAAGTAGTGTTTATTTCCCTTTCTTGTAATTTGCTGCAAAATCAATAAGTAGCATTGAGCAGAAATTCTCCGATCAAACAATAATATGTCTGAATTTTGAGAGAGAAATAGTCATTGATTAATTTTTCTAAAAATAGAAGTCTTTATCAAATACAGGGAGTCCCTTACAATATATTAGAATTTGGAGGAACTGCATGTGGGAGGCATTCATACATCCATCCTTTTCAATTTTTGATTTATCTTATTGTTAGTCATGTGTACTACATATAACATTGCATTGTGTATCTGTAAGTTTACATATAATGTTTCCAATCCTGAAAGAAAAATAAAGTCTGGATTTATAGCTACTGATAATGAAAGACAATTCTAATGACAACTAAAACAAGAACAATGGGTTACCTGACTTGTATTAGAACTGACTTATGAAGGAGTCCTTGGGCTGCAAGCCTTTGGAAACTTGGGGGCTACCTATCCGAAACAATGATTCTTTGGAGTTAGCTGAGCTGACACTGATGCGTAACTACTCTGTTAAATATAAGTATTATTTTACAGCGTAACCTATAATTAATTAGATATGCATTATCCACACTGAAAATCTTACCTTCTTACAGAATAAGATGGCCAAACATATGAGATTGGAACTCTAAGGCACTGCCTGGTATTTTCAGTCTCACAAGTTAACTTTCACAATCTTACCACTTAAGATATTTTACTGAGATGTCTACCTTATTTTTTTAAAAGTGTTTCTTTCCAACTTTATAGGAATGGAAAAGGGACTAAACAATTTTTACTGTTTTGCATGCATAATCATGTTATGCACAGGTCTGTGTACATGCTGTACTACTAAAACACAGATATGCGTTGTGACAGGTTTTTTTTTTTGGTAATAATAAATTTAATGAAAATTTCTAGATATCAAGAGGCCCGGGGTACAGAAAGAATGCACGACGAAGGGGAGAGCTGAGCCTGCATGTCTGGATTCTGTGCTTCAAAAATTAGAATTATTCCTTACTTTTGCTTCTGCACTTGCACAAATTTGAACTGAAGTACCAATGACTTCTTTTTAAAAATACCATCCACATCTCATAGGTTCTGGTTTTCAGATCATATTCTATATTTCAGATAGAATCATTGTAGTAAAAATATGAGTTTCCTGCTCTGACAGTTTCCCCTTTTGGTTGGGTTGAGCCTTCCATACGTTTTACTGTAATTGATAACACAAATGGTTTTATAGGTAAAATCTGAGGGGGCTTCTAGAAACGCATAAAACATGCTAGTAAAAGATAATGGAACCATTTTACAAACCGTTTGCAGCCCCTCTGGCTGAGGAGCCCTGTAGGTGCAGTGGCTCAGCTGCCAACAGAAATGTTATCGATTCCAACTTGCTCCACTGTTCCACTGCTCCACAGCAGAAAGTCCCGGCAGGCTGCTCCTGTGACCCCGAGAAAGCCCTTTGGTGCAGTTCCGTGGTGCCAAGGGGGGTCCATGAGAGTAGAAAATCAACTCCGCCCCACCTAGCGACAAGCGGTCAAGTGAATCTCACTGCCATCAAGTTGATATAGACTCAAAGAGACCCATAGGACAAGGAGCACTGCCCCTGCAGGCTTCCAAGACGACCGTGCTTTATGGGGGTGGAAAGCTCGGTTTTCTCCTGTGGAGTACCTACCTGGTGGTTTCAAACAGTGGACCTTGCTGCTAGCAGCCCAACATGTAACAAATATGCCACCAGGACTCCCCCTAGTTACAGCAGGTTAAAATTTATTTTTAATTATATACATATATATATCTCCTTATTATCTGGTGCTGTTTGTTAGTCACATGACACCAATGTGCAAATGAGATGTCAGTGTAAGATTTGTTCATGATAATTCAGGACTACTAGGTAGAGCAGCAGGATCTAACTTCACATTCATAATTTTCTTACACTTAACTCTCCATACCTCATTTCTCACCATTCATTTTGCTCAAACTCCAACTACTTTTTTCCCCTTTCGTTCCCCTCCAACTACTTTTTAAGACATATATTTTACCTTTTAATAGTAAGTCCTCTGGATTTAGTTGATCAGATTTGACACAATGCAGCATTAGAAATTGAATCAAGCTTAAGATTCAATCAGATAACATTATTTATTTATTTAGATAATGAAAGGTTT
Source organism: Tenrec ecaudatus (assembly GCF_050624435.1). Lineage (NCBI taxonomy): Eukaryota > Metazoa > Chordata > Mammalia > Afrosoricida > Tenrecidae > Tenrec > Tenrec ecaudatus. The sequence goes on from NC_134538.1 coordinate 109,515,547, forward strand.
GGAAAGGAGTTAATAAGCCTTAGAATATTCCATATAATAATAATATTTTGTGGGAATTTATAGTCATAATACATCTTTTAACATTCTGTTCCATCCAGCTTATACTAGCAGAAGAATAAATATCTAGAATTCAGGAGAAATTGAAAAGTAATAGTATGATTTCTAGCACATCAGTGGGGCCAGACAATATACTATAGATGTAGCAGGCTGAGATTTGACTGATTTTAATATTTTAATACTCGTGATTATTTACTGAAGTATTGTTTTAACCATGTTAAGTCAATTACCATTGCAGCTGTTGAATAAGGCACTTCAAGTTCAGAGTCTAGACTCAGCAGGGAACTCAAGAGCCATGATTTTTTGTACAAGTTTTGGCCATTTGGACAGATGTTATAAAATATTTCTGTCAACCTATAAAGTGAAATATATCACATGTAGCTTCAGTGGCCACATTAAGCCAAAAAAAAAAAAACCCGTATGAGACCTCACAGCCTATGTTATAATTATACTGTCTTCCAAACACTCCCCATTGTTCAAGGAAGTGAAAGGCACATTTTTAGCATTAGCTCCTTTTCCAAATAGTATTTTCTGAACAACCAAGACAAATGAAAGACATGCTGCTTAACTACCACATGCTGCTAAGAGCCCCATAGTTTGTGAATTTTTAAGTGAAAATGCAAATTGTTTTTGTTACCTGTTTTTATTTGCAAGTTACATGCCCCAGTCCCTGTGTGCCTCCTGATCAAAGTGACAGCTAGAAGCAGGAACCCATTTGAGAGTGGCATACTGTGTTCTACTCAGCACATCTCTGGTGTAGGGAGTCATAGAACCAACATATGCAAACAGCAAGGGAAACTACCATTTATCTTGATTTTCTGCTCAAAGCAAATGAACAGTGGTCAAGCTATATGCTGTGACTCTACATATGCAAATCAATGAACGGTGGAGGCATTTTACCTCCACTCCTTTGGCTTTCATTTCCTGAACATTCGATCTTTACTTTTCCAAACTGTGTTGCACTCCAAAAGTTAAAAGGGAAAAAAGAAAACCTATCATCTAGGGAAAATCTGATCAGTGTTTTCATATGTTAAATGAAATTGGCTTGGAATTTAATGTCCTTTCATAGGCCTACAGATACATCATTTAAGTAGCTTGAAATTATATCAAATATTGCTGACCAGCTCAGTTTACAGACTAGTTTGATTATATTTGACTTTTAAATCTATATTTGAATATATAATTTCATTTATAAGAGAAAAAAGGAAATTCATTATTCTCCACTCTCTTGTTTTTTTTAAGGGTTGAGTATTATGTTCACAAATAAATCAGTGTAGGGAAAAAAAACACTTTATTCCGGGAACATTGGAGTAAAGCAATTTTTCTTGTATTTTTGAAAAGTCTGTAAACCAGATATCTTACACTGGAACCTGCTATTGCAGTCATCTTTACAGCCGGACCTCTTAAGAAAGCATATAAAGTATGTCTCAGAATGGTCTAGGTGGATGCATGTGATTAAAGCCCTAAGATATTTGGCCATTAGTTTCTGTACTCTGAAGGTCAAGGTTGACCCAGGAGACGATATACTCATCCTGAACTACCTGGTGACACGTACGTGACACAAGGGTGTTGGAGAGGTACATATCATAGGGTAAAATGAAGGGTGCTCACTGTTATGAGATAAAAAACTACTTATCACTCTGTATAACAGATATTGCGTTTTTTCAGAGCTGCACACAACATATTATATATTAGGAATCAATTTAGTGCTATCAGATAAACTAGGCTCTATGGCCAGTTAGCCGAGAAATTGTCCACCACATCTGAATCTGTGACCTAGATCTGGAGCCTTAAAGTTGCCTCTTGCCCTCAGACCCTAATCAACTGGCTAGATGGATTCAAGCCTTACACTAAATACTTGATACAGGTTTTGGCTTTTTAAGTATAAATTCCATTTTCATTAGTTTCTACAGTAGTCACAATAGTGAGTCCCATAAACCAATAAAATGTCATTATCAAGAGCAATATAATTATTAGAACCAGCATTTAAAAGTAAGCCAAGTTACCAATCACAATGATCGATGGATGAATACCTGAAGCATGGGTGAAGGAAAAAAGTGGAAGATACAGATATGAAAATGATAATATTTTAATTAAGAATTTATCAAGGGTTCATGAGGGTGGGAGGGTGGGAGAGGGAAGAAAAAAAGTGGAGCAGATAGTAAAGGCTCAAGTAGAAAGAAAATGTTTTGAAAAGTATGTAGACAACATATATACAAATGTGCTTAATACAATGGAGGTATGAATTGTTATAAGAACTTTAAGAGTCCCCAGGAAAATGATTTATTAAAATTTTAAAAATGTAATCCAAGTTGTGAGAGTACCAGACTTTAATGTTATTTATATGTTAAAGAATTTAAGGGAAAGGTAGATAGCATTCATGAACAGATGAGAAATTTCTCCAGAGATGAAAAGCATAGAAAAATATAAAATGAGAAATGCTAGAAACAGAAAATGTGATATAGATAAATAATTCCTTCAATGTGTGATTACCAGAAGACTGAGAAAAGCTAAAGAAAAATTGAGAAACAATTCACGATAATATAGATTATTAAAAATGAAAAAAAATTGAAAAAGGAGTTGAAAATAAAAGAGCATACCAGTAATGAGACTATATCAAACCATTGCAATGGAATTTAGGTAATTTTAAACCCTGCACAAGAAAATAGGATTAAAGATCCACATCAGATTTCTAATTAGAAACAATTTGCAAATGAGTGCCTAGAATTCTGTGACTAGAAAATGTGTCATTAAAATTAACAGTCTGGGTAGACTAGAGAAACAAATTCGTAGACACTCATGTGTATAAGAAAGAGCTTTATATATTTGAGCAATTGAATATTGAGAAAACATCTCAGCCCAGTCCAGATCAAGTCCATAAATCTGATATTTGCCCAAATGTCTGATACCAATCCATAAAGTCCTCTTCAGAGTTACAAAACACATGCAATGATGCCGAATGCAGGAAAGTCGCAGGTCAGTAGGTGGAAGTCTTATGGATCCAACGGTGGTATTAGCATCTCCGCACTGGCAGGGTCGCCACATGGCTTCTCCAGCTGCAGAGCTCTGGCTGCATCAGCCTTTCTCCATGTGACTTCTCCACAGATTGTCTCCCAGGGAGTAAGCCTGGTCAGTAAGGAGTCTGCAAGGGTGTGGAGAGAGAGAGACAGACTCCTGCTTCCAAGGAGGAATACAGGAGTTCCCAGAATCCTCAGAAGGCCATGTCCACAAAGAGGCCTCATTGGTTATGACCTAATTGGCAGGTAAACTCCACCCCTACACTCGAATCCACTCAAATTGACAACTGATTATAATACTATCACATTAGGTGACGTAGATACAAGTATATCACAGCCTAGTAAGGTGATCAACTTTTTTTTTTTCTTTAACTCTGGTAGATGTTAGATGTTAATGAGCTGAAAACAGACTCACCCAGGACAGGAAGAAAGTCCCTGACTTAGAAAAAGTTTACACATTTCCCTCTTATAAATATCTTCTCTATTTCAAGCTGTTAGTGACTTTAACAGCTGGCTCACTGAAGTTTTAAATATTCAACAATAGCATCCTTAACATCCATGGTGGTAGAGGAAGAGAAAGATTTCTCTGGTTGAAATAGATGACGATCTTGACGCACCTGTGGGCATCAACGGGGTGGGGCTCTAATTAAAACATTTCATGAATAAAACTAATAGTCCCTTTCAGAGTTCAAGTAATATATCCAGGGTCGCCCATCTGCTTATTGGTTGGATTGGAAACTGCTCTGTCTGTCTCTAGAAGCTCATGTCTAGGATTAGAAGTTGAACTTGAGCTCATGTGGAAAAATGGATTTTTAGTGTCACTTTAATGGACCCTGTTGGTGCAATGGTGTAAGAACTGTGATCCTGATGAGTCCCCTGACCTAACTCATTGGGTCTTGGGGGCCCCCGTCCCTTTCTCTGCTCTCCCCTCACCCCTCTCCCTGTCTCAATAAAATCTTTCTTAACCTCTTAAAAAAAAAGAATTGTGATCCTAAGGACAAGGTCAGTGGTTCAAATCCAGCAGCTTCTCAATGTGAGAAAGACAAGGCTGTTTGCGCTTAGAGAGATTCTCAGTCTGGGAGCGCACAAGAGCAGCTCTGGTCTGTCTTGCAGGGTCCCTGTGAGTTGAAATAATCTTGAGGGCAGTAGGTTTGGGTTTGACTTTAAGTGTTGCCATAAAGAGCCACGACAGCACAATGTTGGGGACGTGCTTGCTGCTAATCCCTGGGGTGTTCAAACCCAGCAGTGACAACCTGCTTCCGTCTGCATCTAAGGTTTACAGTTTGGAAATCTATGTGGCGTGTCTCCTCTGCTCTGTGGAAGTCCATGTGAGTCGGAATGGCTTCGGGGCATAGGGTTGGAGAGTTGCTCTGATGGTTAAGTAAAATAAATATCAAAGCACCCCTGGCAATGGCTGACACCTATAAACATCCCTGAAATTGGAACTCGTTCTATTAACATTATAATTACTATTATCCTTGTTTTCACCACAGTCGTCATGTATAGAACAGCAAAGCAAGAGCTGCTAATACTGAAAGCAATTTTCTCTGCTGAAAAGTTTACAAGCTAGTAAGAATGATGCATTTAGAATGCTGTGAGTTTTAAATTGCATTTCGTAATCTTTTTTCCCCAAGAAAAAACTAAATCTTATAAACAAATCTATGTAGCTTAGAATATAAACTTCCTTTATGTCATCACAGTGTGAAATGGGCTTGCAGGGTAATGAGAAGTCATCAAATGTTTCCCCAGGTTAAAGCCAAGATAATTACCCTGCATGCATAGAAGTTATTCTTGTCATTGTCCTGCTAAAATCAGAAGTAGAATTACATTTTAAATTATGCTAGTAATGATTCATAATCTCTAAGTGGCTAACACTATTTCTCATGGAAAATTTGAGAGGAGGGAGACCATCAATCAATGTCCCGCCCTCTTCTGACCACAGGAGAGAATTAACCTGTTGATTGTATTATACAACTTTGGATTTGGGCATTTGTGCAGAGTTAGCTGAGATCAAACCTTTTCATCTATATACGGAACAAGGCTTTTTTGGGCCAGAAGCTCATAGCTCCTGGTGCTTTGGGTCGACAAATAAATCATACATAAGATAGAATATTTGGCATAATATTTTGAACTCTAAAATGGGCTACGAACTGCTTAATTTTAAAAATTCAATAACTGCTATCAAACATCCATGATGAAGATGAATGTATCTCCAGCCAGTTTCCCAGTCTGGCACACAGAGAACACCTGAAAGACAAGGTCACTGGAGCTCTGACTGTGTTCTCACTTTTGAATTTAAGTCCTTGATAAATAAAATATTTCCCCTCAAAATTGAAACATAACACTAATGAAGTTATACTGCTGACTCAGAACAGTTCATAGAAATATACAATGCAAATCAATGTCAAAGGATTCACTTCAAAGTACTTATAGCAGGGGAATTGCTCTGTTACATAATTACATTTTAGCATTCACAGTTTTTATAGAAAGTTCATTATTATTTGTCACCCTAAGTTTCAGCCTTGGCATATACGTTTTCACTGTAAAAACAAAATGTGAGCTGTTTATTGTTGTGGTTATTTCATTCTGACAGTAATATACCTACTGCAGAGTCCTATACATGCCTGGTGCTAGAGTAGTTACGCATTGGGCTGCAGACCTCAAGATGGCTACAAACCCCGAGACCACCTCCTCCCTGGGGGAATGAAGAGGATTGTACCCTGTCCTATAGGGTCACCTGAGTCAGAATGCACTAGGTGTCAATGACTTTGGTTGCGTTAGTTGACTGAGGCCCTGGGTGGTGCCAGTGATTGAGAGCTGGGCACCTAACTGAAAATACTGAGCCATAACCGTGCTCTGCCCGTAAGCAGGAGAGGATGTTTGCAGGCCAAGTGTGATGTCTTGAGGAAAATTGATTCAAATTCTGGTACAGGCGACAGTTCGCATGTTTTCTCCAGGCCAGGTCTTATGTGGGAAACACAAAATGTTGGCCCTGTGTCAGTGGTGTGACCTTTCATTCTGCTTTTAAAGGAATCTCCATTCACATTCTGAGAAATTATGAAGTAAGGTTTTTATGTGGTATCGGTTTGAAATTTTCTGTATCACCCCACAATGAAATTAGCTCCAAATCAGTAGTTACCAATGCCCCAGTCACAACGCGGTGCACCTCTTCATCAAGCATCAGAATCCGACACACGTCCTTTATGAGTTCGATTGAATGGAGAGGAATGATTTGCTACCAAACAACTTAAGCATGTAGCACATGTTATGGATACTGTTGGTTGCCCACTCTTCTTCCTGTGACCGGACTCTGAGCCCCACTCAATGCTGTGAGTGTTTGGTTCATAGCTGTACCCTTTCCCAGAGAACTGTCCTAGCACAGCCTGGCTCAGCCTTTAGCCTGCACCGGAATCACCAGGAGAGCTTGTTAAACCACAAATTGCCTGGACTCACCTCCAGAGTTTGATTCAGTAGAGCTGACTCAAGAAATTATAATTTATAACAAGTTCCCAGGTGATACTGCTGCTGCTGGTTTGGGAATCACAAATTGTGATTGAGTGCCTTAGACTGACAGCACTTGCCTCCCAGAGGGATTCCTGGTGGCTCCAGTCCTCCACCCCTGAGGTAAGGATTAATTGATGCAAAGATTGTAACAGTCCCAGCCACCTTGATTCAAAGCAGGCAAACACTATGCACCATTGATTCTCTAGAGAATTCAACATTCATTCCCCCCATCCATTACAGGTTTCACCCGAAAATATCCCCTCAGTAAATTCTTAAGCAATAAAACTGATTTCATTTATTTATTTTTAGAAAACTCAACCTAGGATAACACATTCTTTTTTACTGAAATTATATTTTTTACCCTCAATTATCCAGTAATAATTTTTACCCTTTTAATGGTTTCTTTAACATCAATATCCCTTCCTGCCATATATATATATATATATATATATATATATATATATATATATATATATATATATATATATATATATAATTAACTGGGAGTTAATAGATACATTATATCATTCCATAGCTCAGTCATCTCAAGCAACATTGTACAATTGCTACTGCAATCAGTTTCCAGACATTCTTTTCCTGGAGTCCCTGACATCGTCTCCCTTTCACCACCCCACCAGCACTGTATCCCCACCGCCATGGCACCCACCACCCTGAAACCTTGATTCTACTTGTTGTCTTTCAAATGTAGTGATATTTTTGAGAGGAGTCAGTATCAATCCAAATGACTAAAAGTAAGGGAAGTCTGAATCGTGAAAAGAGAAGGTAATAAAGGCTGTATCTGGAAAGAACATGGTAAAGGAGGAACTGAGTTATCCTTGTAAAGAGCATCCAGGACCTATTTACCGTTGGTACATTAAAGCAACGATTCTGCCTTCTAGTATTGTCTACCATGAACTATGTGTGCAGACAAATTTGCATTTTGGAAGGGAATTCATTGGCACACGAAGTAACATGAGCGATACATTGATCGCTAAGCTACCTCTACTCAGCAGCTTTATTTCAATTAATGACGTATAATTGCATTATTTGCATAGATAAACACATGAATTAATATACGTTTGACAATATAAATATATGTCTGATGCATCATTTATGTAGTCCTTATCACTAAAGAAAGAATTCAAGTTTTCAGAAAGCAGAAACTTCACATATCTATGTTTAACTTTTTAGTGTGAATAGGGTGGGTGACTGTTTACAGAGCAGATCCGTTTTTCACTCAATAATTCATACACATTTGTTTCTCCATGTTGACTGTGATCTCCATGATACAATACAGCTTAACCCACTTCCTATTCTTTTGTGCTGGCTTTATTCCTCCTCCTTTATTATCCCTTCTACCTTTATCCTTGGGTAATTGTTGCCCTTTAGATTTCAAGTGGCAGATAATTATAAGGCATCTATTTCCCTAGAGCAGTGGTTCAACCTTCCCATTGTCGCAACCCTTTCATACACTTCCTCATGTTGTGATGACCCCCAACCATAAAATTATTTTCATTACTACTTCATAACTGTCTTTTTGCTACTGTTATGAATTGTCCTGTAAATATCTGATATACAGGATGTATTTTCATTGTTATTGAACATAATTCAAGCATAGTGATTAATCACAAAAACAATATGTAATTCTATATTGTGAAATATGTATTTCTAATTACAAATAAATGACATTTGTCTTGAAGCATGGTGTAGCAAGGGGAACAGTCTTAATATAATAACAGTAAACTACATTGCTACATTTTGTGATAGTATGCGTAAAAACCTAACATCAGTGGGAAGGTTGAGACGGCTTCTTTCTCACCAGATTAGACATTCTCGGGGCAGTCTTTGCAAGAACACAATGAATACAACAAGCCTACTTCTGTATGTAGACTTGATAACCAACAAGCTGGAAAACCGTGTTTCACAAAGATAAGTTGTTGGAAATTGAAGAATGCACAACGCATTATCAGACAGAACAGGATAGGACTGCAAACACGATCCAGATTTTGTAACTGGCATTGTAGCGAAATCAGTTCTCACTGCGTCACTACTAATAAGTTCCATGAACTCCTCTTGTGCTATCTCAGGAACATCTTCAACTTTGACTGTGAAGGGGTTTCTGGCAGTGCAAATGGGATGTCAGGTAGATTTGGAAAGTATGATGAAATTTTGTCTGCAAGCATGTGCAAGTGTTCTTTCACAGTAATGATCAGTTTAAAGCTTTTGTATGGTTAGTAACATGTAAATTTTATTTGAATCCAATTTTTGTTTGTTTTGCCGAAGCTGAGGTTTCATTTCAAATGATCGGATCTTTTCAGACACATCAAGGCATGTTGCATTTGGTCTTTGCAGTGATAAATTTAACTCATTCAGGATGGCAAAGATGTTAACCAAGTAAGCTATTTTCTGCAGTGCACTTTTATCGCTGAAAAGTGCTTTGAATTGAAGTCTTGCTTTCTGATTAAAAAACATTTTGAGTTAATCACAAAGCTCAAAAACATGTTATAAAACTTTCCCCTTGACAACCAACTCACTTCAGAGTGAAATAGCAGAGCATTATTTGGTGCATTCAACTCATTGCACAGTTTCAAAAACAGTCAATTGTTTAAAGTGCTTGCCTTTACAAAACTGACAGAACTTTAAGACACTTTTCATTACATCTTGTAACTCTTGTGGCAGCCGATTAACTGAGTTTTGATGACTTTTGGTGACTCATTCAGTACCAAATGTTGAATCCAAATCAACATCTCAGCATTGCTGGAGCACCATCTGTGCTAACACCACAAACCTTTTCTCAAGAGATCTATGCTTTTTCAGAAATGAACCAACTGTGTCAAATACATCACATGCAGTAGTTGTTGTTTCAAGAGGCTTGCAAAAAAGAAACTCATCTTTAAAGTCACCATCATTAATATACCTCACGTAAACCAGTAACTGTGAACAGTTTGCAATGTCAGTAGCTTCATGGAGCTGGATGCTAAATATTGGAAATTGAGAAGATTTAATTTCCTGGATTACCTGATCAAGAATAACAGCAGACATGTCATCTAGTCTTCTGTGGACAGTGTCGTTAGATAATGAATTGCACTCAATTTCATAACAAATTTCTCTATGATCATAACTCGAACAATGTCTTTGGTCACTGGCAGCAATAAACCCTCAGCAATTGTGTGAGGTTTCATAGCTCTGGCGATTCTGAGTGCCACCAACTATGAAGTTTCAGTGCCACCAGTGTCAATATGGATTTCTTGAGTGCATCCGCTTTGCTTCTGAAATAGTTGGTATCCTTCCCAGGAAATCTCAGATGCTTACTACCAAAATGTTGTTTTAATTTGTTTGCCTTCATAGATCCGGCTAATATTACTTCACAACAAATAACACATTGGGTTTTCTCAATTCCTGCTGTAATTATTGAGGTAAAACCATAATGTAAAAATCTTCACTATATTTTCTTAATGTTCTTCTCTACACAATCCATTGTCAACTATACATGGCATAGCTCGGTCAATACAGTTCATTAAAGTTTCTCATGATTTACCATTCTCTGTATTTTTTTTTACATACCTGATACTATCACAAGGGGGCAGTATTCACATGAACGACAGCTGACTATAAAAAGATCAATCAGCATCCGGATGAAGTTCTCATGGTATATATATATATATAGCAGTAATTGATGATTTTACAGTACATGTTTTTATATTTACCCAGTAATTATAATTCATGAAGTGTCATTTTACCTCTAATACTGCTGCTTTCAACACAGTAGCTGCTTTTAACAGAGTAACTATTTACAACACAGCTGCTCTCTACACAGTAGCTGCTCTCTACACATATGTGACTGGTCCATATAAGTCCATTATGGTGCCAAACTTGAGACGATAGAGGAGTGATGTCTCTGTTCCTAAGACCATCAGAAATATGTGTTTTCTGATGGTCTTAGGCGACCTCTGTGAAAGGGTCGTTCGACCCCAGGTTGAGAACTGCTGCCCTAGTGTTATTGGTTCCCTTAGAGACTCCTCTTGTATACAAAACTGAGTCACTGAGGTGAGTGTACTCCCAGATATGAAGTTTGGCTAAGGGACAGTCTTAAGGATTCCACCAGACACTCTTTGATCAGTAAATATGACCTTTATTTATGATTTTGATATCCCCCCCCCATTTTTCTTCAATTCTCTCCAGGACCTTCTAATATAATTCTTTTCAGATAATTCGGTAGTTCTATACTATCTAGTTATTCTGTTCTTAGGGCATAAGGCTTATGTTAATCTAGACTGTTCATCTATTGAATTAATTGTTTCCACATACCTTCAATTTTCCCCACTCTTTTTCCTCTGGACAGCAGGAGAACAATAATTGCAATTTACATGACTGTTCATAAGTCTTCAAGACCTGAGTCACTATTCACTGAAGTAGGATACAGAACATTATCTTGGTGGGCTATGCTAAGTCACTTGACTTGGTGTCCCCCAAGACTCTTGTCTTAAATCTTAAGTGTCAACAACTCCTTCACTCAAGGTATTTGGTTATGCAGCATAGATACATATATATGAAGAAATATACACTGTCAAACATATTCTTGAGTAGATTCCCATTTTTATCACACATCTGTTCGACTTGCATGTCTATTTATGAAAATTTCATATTTTTAAAATTTAGGAGAAAGAAGTAAAATAACTCAAACTCATTTAAAATTGATTGTGGATTTCTGTTAATATAATAATATTAAGCTATTTTTGGATGTATATGAAGTAAAATTAATGACATACTAGTCATTGGTATTGAAAAAAACCTGGAGAATGTGAGACTTCTTTTTACCCTAAATATTGAATATAGAAAAATCAAGGTTTTTATGTGTACTCTTATCAGAAGACAGATCATGTGCTGAATGAGTTAAATTAATATGAAAAATGTGAATAGATATTATTTAAAATATTAACAGATATTCATTGCAGGCAGGAATTAACACCAATTCAGCAGGTCCAAATTCATGAAGACTCGAGAAGAATGGAAATTCCAGAACATCTAATTGTGCACACGAAGAACCTGCATGAGAATCAATAGGCAATTATGTGACAAGGGAATGCTTCATAGTTTGAAGTCAGGAAAGATATGTGTCAGGGTTGTATCCACTTACCATATTTCTTCAATTTGTATGCTGAGCAAATCATCACAGAAATGATTGTATGAAGACATGTGCAGTAATGGGAATGAGGCAGATTTATTTACAACCTTCAAAATGTACATAACCCAACCTTGCTTGTGGAAACAGAGGGTGACTTGAAGCACTTACTGATGAAGGTCTAAGATTGCAGCTTTCAGTATGGATCACACTTAATGTAAAGAAGACCACAATTCTCGCAACTGGATCAATGGATAAAGTTGCAAATTATTTAATCTTGTTGGATTCACAATGCTCATGGAATGAGAAGTTAAGAAATCAGATGATATGTTTCATTGGTTAAGTCTGATGCATAGGACCTCTCTAAAGTGTTGAAAATCAAGGAAGCTGCACTGCGGATGCACCTAACTGAAGCCATAATATTTTCTGTTTCCTCATTTGCATGCGAAATTTGGACATTGTATAAAGAAGACCAAAAGAGAATTGATGCATTTAAATTACAAGTGCTAGTAAAGAATATGGAAAGTATCATGGACTTTCAAAGGTCAAATAAATCAGTCTTGAAAGAAGACCAGAGAGTGCTCCTTGGAAGAAAGGATGGCAACACTTCATTCTACATAATTTGGACAGCTCTCAGGAGAGACCAGTCTTTGTAGCAGGATATCATGCTTGGAGAAGTAGAAATGCAGAAAAAGAGAAAGGCTTTCAACGGGATGGTGTAGCTGTAAACTAATAGCAAACACAATAGTAATTGTGAGGCTGGTAAAAGACAGGGTGATGTTACTTTCTGTTATACTAAGGGTCCCTATGAATTGGAACTGGCTTGATGGCACATAATAATAACATCATGAGCCTAGCATATTCTGTAGAGATGAAAATTCTTTGCACCAACACCGCACATTTCATGATTGCTTTATTTGTTCTACTTCAGAACAGTATCACTGTTTTTGAAAATATCTTGTTGGCTGATACCAAACTGCTTCTCATTAAAGATTTGATGATAACCAGAGTGCTCAACTGGAAGCAGAAATCAAGAGATTCAATGACACATTATTTTGGGGAGTCTGCTTCCCAGGATCTATTTAAATGTTGAAAATCCAAGAATGTTGTCTTGAGGACTAAGGTCCACTTGATCCAGGCCACAGTATTTCAGTTGCCTCATATGCATGTGAACATTGAACACTGAATAAGCCAGACTAAAGAGGAATTTGAATTATAATGCTTAACAATTAGAAGTGCCTGTTTTGGGTGTGTGTGTGTGTGTGTGTGTGTTTTGTTTTTTGGGTTTTTTTCTCCCAGGACAAATAAACCTAGTAGAAATGGTTTCCTTCCTACAACACCCCACCCACAATCACAACTAGTTGATGCTCTATGACTTGTCATTATTTTTCCACTTGAGATACTTTAGGTTCGCAATATGGGACATGAAGTGTATACAATTCCAGACAGTTACCCAGGTCATTAAAACTAATAAATTTATAACCCAATTCATATGTTAAATTTGGATCTTCCATATAGAAGCCATGAAGAAGCAGCAGGATAGACATTTAAGAGAGAGACAAACTATGGGTATATGCTTTGGCAATCACAACACGGACAGTAAAGACAAGGTGGTATCCATAATGCTTGGTTTTCAAACTGGGATAGACTCTCCTAACAACACTTTGAAGAAAATGAACTACCTTCATGCACAGGAAATAAATCCAGTATCGGAGTACACGTGAAATGGATTTTCTTTTTAATTGAGTTCATCATATAAACCTTTTCCAATCTCAGTGCAAACTTTGATTCCAACAGTCTGTGCACTGCTCCAATGAACAATGTGCTAAAACCAAATCTCCATAATCATACGTAGAAAGTTGAGTTTTATAATCATGAGTGGAAAGTTTCAAAATAAAATCAATCCACTGAAGCAGAATGCCTTTATTGTTTATGTTAACGTCAGCTTGAACAAGTCAAGGCCATGACTGTGGAAAGAAATTCAAGGATCGGAAGATGGGAAAGGAGTCATCCTCAGATAAATTACATCACATTTTCATAGAAAAAATATGAGCATGCGTGTTAGTCTGGATCAGGGGTCCTCAAACTACGGCCTGCGGCCCACATGCGGCCCACCAAGGACATTTATCCAGCCTGCTGGGTGTTTTTGCTCGCTCTGGTTTTTCACTTCAAAATAAGATATGTGTGCAGTGTGCATAGGAATTTGTTCGTAGTTTTTTTTTTAAACTATAGTCCGGACCTCCAGCAGTCTGAGGGACAGTGAACTGGCCTCCTGTTTAAAAAGTTTGAGGACTCCTGGTCTGGATACTTTAGAGAAACAAATCCACAGAAACTCACGTGTAAGAGAGAGTTTTATATAAAGGGGAAGTGTACATCAAGAAAACATCCCAACACAGTGTTGCCCAAGTGCACAAGTCCAACATTAACCCATATGTCCAACACCAATCTACAAAGTCCTCCTCTATCTCACAAAACACACACTACAATGCTGACCACAGGGGAAAGCCAAGTCAGTGAATGTGTAAGCATCTCAGCGCTGGCAGGGGGCTCCACATGGCTGCTCCAGCACCCAAGGCTGCATAGAGTAGGTCCAGGCAGCTTCTCCTCAGGGATGTCTTGCAGGAAGTGAGCCTTGCCAGCTGAAGCAGGGAACTGGCTAAGGCAGCTGCACCCTGGTCTGAGACCCTGAGAACTCGAAAACCATGGCTTACTGAGCCATTTATCCCTTCACCCTTCAATTAGCCCCCCATGTGTTTATTGGTCAGATTAGCACAATAAAGTAACTACCTCAGCATCTGAGTAAGTACCATCAAATGTAACCAAGAACTCCTCTGAAATATACACTTGAACACACACACCCTAAAGAATGTACAAAGGTCCGACTTTTGATATTGTGTGAGTATGATCACATCTGTTGTGAATGGTTCTGCTTTTAATATTAGTTTAGCATTTCTATTGTAAATATAATATCTGATTCCCTTTTAAACATGTAGCATTTTCCAATAAAATTGCATATTTTAATCCTATCCCTGGAATGCAAATATTTTCCATGATCATTTGGGAAATACCCTCTACAAATTATTTTTTCTGTTCTAATTAGAAAATGTTTCATTTTTATTTAGATATGAATATGATTGAGTTAAAAATACATGAATCTGTTTTGCATTAGGGTTATTTTAAATGTAATAGCATTTTCAAAAGAAAATAAAGCTATCTAAATCTCCTTTGAAAAACATTTAAACTTAGTGAGTTTATGGATCTTATGAGGATTGAATAATACATGAACAGTGGTTTCTATTATTTGTTTAAAGTTTGAAATCAAGATGCATTTTGCTTTCATCTGAAACATTAGTAGAGGAGGCGAGAAACATCATTTTCTTACCTCCAAAGTCCAATTGCATGGCCAATCAAAGTTGATTGATTGTGAATGTCTAAAAGAGTGGCAGCCGATATCCTGCAGTCTGCTGAACTTGCGTTTCAGAAGACAGATTAAACCAGGCTGTCTCTTTCTAAATTCAAATGGATTGGGGGGAAAAAAAATCTTTGTGCCTTGATCTATCATGGGGCTGGTGCTTAATTGATCTTGGACTCATTACTGCAGCTGAACACTTGGCAACACTGTCACGAATACTTGTTTATAAATTGTTAAGCCAGGATAATAATTCATATCCAACTTTGATGCAAAATAACAACTTACTATACCAATGAAAACAAGTTGTAAGAAAATAATAACCCTGATCAAACAATTGTATTTTTCAATTATTTTCATTTGAAAATAATCAACAGCAGTATGAATTACAGAATTCTTGTGCCCATATTCATATGCCTTACATATTGGACAAAAGTTTTTCTAACCTGTGATTTTAATAGTAATGATGCTAATACGCCTGCACTGCTAACCACAAGGTCAGTAGTTCAACCTCTTCAGCCACTCTGTAGAAGAAAGTTGAGGCTATTTGCTCAAAGATTTATAGGCCCAGGGTTACTAGAAGTCAGAATAGCATGAGGATGCATAGTGTAAAAATAATTATTGTAGAATGCCAATATGTAATAGCTATATACTTTGTTTATTTCTTCACAAGCATAAGTTGTCATTCAATTGACTTATAATGTGCCCAAAATACACTCACCATCATATTTAAATGACTTATATGAAAAGATTACATACCATGGTGATTTGAAGCCTCCATCACCCCTGTAATGTCACATGGAGTAATTCATTAATTTGTTTGGGCTTGACTATTTTTATTTATAAAATAACTCTTCTCTCATGGAACATTCAACAATCCATAGAGTGCTACAATATTTAGTGATATAATCCCAAAGAAGGAAAGAGAGTGGGAATGTGCACTAACCCAGTTCTAAAACACCATCACTTGTAAACTGCACTAGAATTGTGTGTGTCAATATTAAAGAGAAACACAATAAAAATATGACACATTCTAAAATGTCATTAGGTTTTAAATGCACCCTGATTTCAGAGATATAACACGTGAAGACAAGTGCATCTTTGCCTCTAACCTTTGTCTCACCTGTATTCCAACTATATATCTAGGTAATTACACTTGTCCAAAAGGCATGCATACTATGCAATCCAGTATAGCATCATTGGATTCTACTTAGCCCCTGTGTTTGCCTAATCTTAGTAATGGCACCGAGTTCCCTTGGTTTGACCTAATACTAGGCAGTCTTTCTTGAACTTTTTTGCCAAAATGCATATTCCCTCTTTTTACAACTAAATAACTTAAGCGCTGGTGTGAAGTCTAACTTTGAATTCTATTTGCTACTCTCATTTGTCTTAAATGCTCGGTTTTTATGAACATGTCTACTTTGTTTCTAGGTACCTTTGACACTGGGTTGTGTTTATTCTGTTACACATAATAAAGTGCAACAACATTCCTACATTTTATCATATTTCTACAAAGTGATTATGATTTACCTGCTTAAATTCTGTCATTAGATTATGATAAAACTTCTGTGGGGAGAAAACATCACCAGCTTGTTGTGGTTCCTAATTCATGACATTATCTAGCCATGGCTACCTAGTATTTATTACTACTGTTCCCTAAACCTTCTCGCATGGGTTCCCTCTGACTAAAGTAGCGTGGAGGCTTCATGAGTCATGAGTGCTACTGGAACTTTGTTTAATCTTAACACTCTGTGCCCAGTAAGTGAACACTGACTAGGGTGTAGTTGATGTTCAATGAATAACTGCTGAAGGGATCAGTGCAAGAATATCGTGGTAAGTTCTTCACACTGACTGACTTTTCCTGTGCCCATCCTCTCCGACTTTGCACATGGCAGAATAAAGAGTAGAGTAGAAGATGTTTGTAGCTGGATCTGGAAGTGCTGACAAAATCTCTGAACTTTGAGCCTGAAAGAATGTCGTCTTTATCTAGGCCTACAGACTTTTTCATTTTAAAACTGGCGTATGAATGCTGGCCATCATTGTGACTGTCTTTCAAACAATGCTCAGTTAGAATTCATGGTTTCAGAAGTCCCTTACTAGTATTAACACCTGGAATTCCACATCTCAGGCACTCTCCAGACGTGATTTCCCCTGGTTTGTCAGTCTGACAGTTCTCAAGTTAATGATTTGCCACATATCACAAGAGCTAGGGAGGAGAAGGCTTCCTCTAGACAGGCAAGTAGATTGCTGTTCAGAGTGCTGAACCAAAGGATAGGATTTGTGTGTGTGTGTGTGTGTGTGTGTGTGTGTGTGTGTGTGTGTGTGTGAGTGAGAGAGAGAGAGAGAGAAAGAGAGAGAGAGAGAGAGAGAGAGAGAGAGAGAGAGAGAGAGAGAGAGTCAGTCAGTCAAGAGGCCTAAAGACTGCCTGGTTCTTAGGCATGTGAGGAGCAGAATAGAGTGTGTCACTGAAATTCATCATAGAACACTCTGTCCAAATTTTACACTGAGGCAAGCAGTGAAATCTGTCTCTTGGGGGTAGAGGGTCATCCGTCATTTTTTAAAAAGCTTGTTTGAGCTATGCGGCTCTGAAGGGGTTTCTTTAATATGAAATATTTATGTGAGAAGGGGGATTGAGTGTGAGTTTGGGGCTGCACATGAAATTATGTTACCATTTTTGCTTAAAGGTGTGATGTCCTGGTAGTAGATAAAGTAGTGCACGATTCTGAATCTATTTCTGCTCATGTGACTCTTGCTTTCTGACCTCAAAAGTTTGTACTTGATGCTGTGCGCTGCCTTACAACTATTGTGAGCTTGTCCTCCCTCTGATCTTGAAAAGACCCAGTAGCAAAGGTACCATGAATGTAAAGAAGTAAATTTCCAAGGTTTTCTGTGATAGATGTCTCTTTTTCCATTCGTAGAAATGATTTCTGGCTCTATGATCGTGAGTTATTTTTATATTGAAAACTATGTACATTTTTAGACTACTTATCTAAAGTACATAGAGATCCTGATATTTGTGAAGGTGAAGGAAATTAATGATTGTGGATGACTCATTTAATCTCATTATATGTCAAGGAAAGAAAATGAAAAGTATCAAGAATTTTGTGGGTTAGTAAAAAGAGACCAATTTATATTTATTATCAGGAAAACCAATTAGTCAGAAATCATTTAGTTAGTGAGGATCACTTCTAAGGACTTCTAGGAAAGCTAGAGTAAGAAATGAAATTAAAGCCATTAGAGAATCTTCATTTGAAAATCAGGGATAATGATATTATTTCACAATTTGTGAACCTTCCAAGGGAAAAAAAACACACAAAATGAAGCTGGGAAAAATATAAATGGAACAGTAACATTATTAAACTAGCTACCCCACCCCCACACAACATCACCTTACTAATAACACCAGAGCTTCTGGATTTGTGTCGAATTTCACTCATGGGACAATTTACCACTATATTTAATGTCATGTCTTTGTCTATATGATCTATCTATCTCTATGATTTACATATCTGCCTACATATTTGTTGTCTGCCTACCTACTAACCAGTCTACCTGCCAGTATACCTCATAACATAGAATAAATAAAATGAATTGCTACAACTTATTTAGACAAAAATGAAAGTAAAACATGAAGTTACTGTCTTTCAACCTATTCTCCATCTAGGTCTATAACTTCCAAATGAGAATTTTCCATTTTGCTAATGCTCCTGCCAAAGAACTGCACATTCTTCAATTTACCCAATGTCAAATGGGAGTTCAGGTGTCCTCTGGTAACTCAAATAACATTGCTTTTAGACAGATTTGAATCTAGGGGACAAAATAAAGTCTCAAAAGGAAAGATCTGTATTTTAGTGTCGATGAAAAAAGGTTTCCCAAATAATTCCTCATCTCTCTTGTTACCCTCAAAGAAGGAGCAGATGTGCTGGGTGATGGAAGAAAAGAACAACTGAATGCATATTTCCTGGCAATGTTCTCAGTTTTCTGTGTTCTTAAAACATTGCAGAAGCCCATTTGACTTTTCCATGTTCTTTGAGAAAATCTGTTTACCCATCTTACAAAACTGTAGCCCAAACCTTCAAGAGTTGGTCTGCCTGCCTTAAATTGAACTTGCTCAGCAGAAACTCACAGAAGCTGCTGTTGTGATTGCCCTCTTTCCATGGATCATATTGGTAAATCCAAATGATGTCTTTGGTTACAATTGATTCATAAAATAATAATTGTTGGCCTTGATCTTGTTTAAAGGCTGATGGGAATCTCAGTTCCTTCCTCTTCGTGCAGTGATTTGGTCACCCACTGAGCTGACAACTTGCTTGAGACCAGGATGTTCTCTTAAATTTGGAGATGCCAAACCACGTGAGACCCTAGTTTCTGTAACTATTATCTCATATGTTAATTCTATGATATTTTTATACCAGTTTCTAGATTTCTGTCTGTTTCTTTTTTTCTGTCATCTGTCTGTTTTAAACTCATTGAGATTTATGTTCTTTCCTCTTTTGACTCAACTTTGAGCACTTTCACCTTTGCTTAGAATGCTTAATCTATGAAAGACTATTTTATGTGGGGCATCATCTCTATATATTTTTGGAAAAAAAAACAAATAGCATGGGACGTCCATCTGAGTTTTCTTTAAATATGTATATTTATCCAGACCTCAAAAGAATTATTTACAAAATACAAAGAGTAACCACTTTTTATAGCCACTCTAGTGAGGCTAAAGCAAGTATATTATTGATAGGACTTGTCTTCAGCTGAAGACATATTGTTTAAAGTAAAGCCTTTAAACATACATTGTTTAAAGTAAACCCTTGCTAGGATGCACTGAAATCTAACACCAATGATTTGTGACTTGCCTATGTATGTACATACATTCTTCTGCATGTTTTCTTTCTGAAAATAGAAAAAACAGATACATAAACAAGACATATTGGATAATCTGAAGAAATAAATGTATTTAGATGAACCCACATGATAAGATTTAAGTTTTTCTTAGATTGCTTTTAGAATAATGTTAAATCATTCATTTAAATGTTTCTAAGACATATTCATAGCTTGTAACAATACTCTCTTACTATTGTCCTATCATAAAGAACATAAAAAGATAACAATATTTGTGAAGCCCATTTGGATAAAGAATGAGACTTCTCACAGGTAGAGGCATCAGGAAGAAAATTCATGGCATCTATACTTTACCTGAGAGCTTAAAAATTAAAGATATCAAAACTTTGGAATACACCGCTCAGGAAACTATGTCTTTAATGTTGAAACTGTCATATCCTGATGGTGTCACTTAATATTTGAGGCAATCCCCCTAAACACAGCCTTGCCGCAACTTGTAAACTATTAATGATCATCCTTTCCCTTATGTTATTTACTTGATGTTTTAGGCTGGGTTTTCTAGAGAATTAATGCCAGTGACACATCAATATGTATATACAAAGGGGTACCCCCCAAAATGGAATTTTTTGTGTATAAATGTAGATTTTTTAAAGAAAAATTAAAATTAAAAATAAATAAATAAAGAGCAGAAATATACAAAAATCCTGGGTCTTTTCACTGGCCTTCAAAATTGTCCAGGAGCTTCCCCTCCAGGCCAGGAGTGCCCCCTTAGGGCTCCTCCGGGGCTTTGTGGCTCTGCCTTGCTCTAACTGCTGAGCTGGTATGCCCCCTTCTTGACTCACTCCATTTTGGGGGTTCAGCCCATGCTGCCTCCCCATCATGTGATCCCAGAAATGTCCTCTATCGCAATCTGCTCCAGTAAGGGGACAGCATGACACATGCTGCTGTCAGCTGCCCAGTCCCCTCTGTGTCCCATCAGCTCCCCACAGGGACATCATCCTCTGAACCTGGTGTGCCAGCACGGAGTCGTCTGGCTTTCTCTTTCTCTTCTCCCTCCCAGTCTGCCTCTGTGTGGGTGTGGCATGCTGGCCCCTCTCCCCAGCCTGTAGGTTCCCTTCTGCTCTCTGTCACACCCTCTTCCCAGGAGGGGGTCAGTTGGGGCCAGCCCTGTAGCCCCCTCTTTGCATGCATCCCTCCCTGTGGCCACACTGTCCTCATGGTTTGGTGCATCATGAGGGTCTGTGTGCCCAGTCCCGATTCTGTGAGACTAGACCAGTACTCTTTGCTTGGGTGGATTAATGCCCTGCTCCCTCCATCCTCATTTCACTTTCACACACACCCCTTTTATACCTCACTGCTCCCTCCTTTTCCCATTATTTTGTTGGACCAACATGCACCTCCTTGGGTTTGGTCCAACCTCCTCCCAATTCCCTGTATCTCAACCCAAAGTAAGCAGTTTTTCAGCACACTTTTTATGCAGCTTTTGTGGTAAAATTGGGTGCCTAAGCCGATACACGGGTTGATTTATACTCGAGTATATATGTTTAAATTATTTTACAAAACCACCTTTTCACCTTCAAAGTACTCTCCATTATACCTAATACATTTGTCAAATCTATGATTCCATTCTTGAAAACACTTTTCAAACTCATCTGTTTGGATGGCTGATAGTACCTCCCCCATTTTTTTATCACCTCATCTACATCTGCAGATTGCATGCCTTTTCATGTCCCTATGTCTTCACGGAAACAAAAAGAAGTCACACAGAGTGAGGGCAGGTGAGTCAGGCATACAGGAGCAAGGGGGGCATGCTGTTTTTTTTTTTTTACCATAAACTGGTGTGCACTGAGATGGCTACATGAGCAAGTGCATTGTCATGGTGGTAAAATCAGTCTGTCTGCCACAAATCGGGCCTTTTTTTTTTTTTGGTCAAACACTGTTACACGTTCTTTTCAGTACCTCCAACTAGAAAGCTGGATTAGCAGTTGGACCTGGTGGAACAAACTTCAGATGCACTACGCGTCATTTAGGAAGTTGCCAGACATCCAGAATAAGGTTTTTCATCAAACGACGTGCCACCTTTTTTGAAATGAGAAACCACATGTTCATTTGACTTAATCCCATAGAGTTGTCTTTGAAGCTGTGTTCAACATCACAACAGTTTCTACGGTATTTTTCCTGAGCAGGAAATGAAATTGCATAGCTGCACACTCATCTCTTAAATTGGCCATGAAAAATGTTTGAGCGAAATTGTTTGTATGAAAAAAGTCACTGTGACCAGAGAACCGTCCCAGGCCATGCCACTGGGTGCACCAACTCAAAGCACGTTGCTTGATCCTCAGTTAGTGGTAAAAAGATGTACTATGAAAGCTCTGCTCTACCCAGTACAATTCTAGGTTTTTTTGGTTACCCCCTCATGTAGAAATCATGTCAAAAAGTGGCTCACACTGTTGTAGATGTGGTGCATTGCACATCTGGAAGGTTCCATCCCCATGGGTCATATGTTAGACTGAAGAGCGCTCCTGATTCATGTACCTTCAAGAACTACTGAGCTCAAGATGAGCAGGAAAGTAATATACTGGTCACTGCAGAGGTGAATGTGTACAAGGTGAGCAGGTCAGATGGCAGGCCACTGAAGACTTGCTAGTGTAAGCAGACAGAGTGATGGACCCAATTCCAAAGAATTGGAGGTTGATAACTTCAATGCAAGGTCCAGACCCAGCAAAAAGACAAGCAAGTGTCCCCACAGTGTTCTCTTCACCATCTGTGACCCTCCTGCTATTCCTTGACGTTGTCCGTGCGTCTTGGTATCACGCTTCCCCTGCATCCAGGAGAGCTTTAGCGCAGGGACCTTGAGGCTAATGGACCTGCTTCTCTCCTGGCTAGTTCACTGATGCAACAGAAGTCTCTCCTTGCCTGCTTTCTTCTCTCCCCTTCTATCTCCTGTAAAAGAAAAGGTACTGCAGGTCATACCCGAGAGTAATTCCTCTTCCATCTGGTGGATTGTGACCTGATCCTGTGTCAGTAACATAT
Organism: Tenrec ecaudatus; assembly: GCF_050624435.1. Lineage (NCBI taxonomy): Eukaryota > Metazoa > Chordata > Mammalia > Afrosoricida > Tenrecidae > Tenrec > Tenrec ecaudatus. The sequence continues at coordinate 109,538,525 of NC_134538.1, forward strand.
CACACATAAACTAATCCATGTTAGTATAATCTCACTCTGCCTCACTAGCTAGATGTGAAGATAATGATTCTCCACACAGTACAATTCCATCAGAACACAGAATGGACAGTCATGCAGTACTATGGATCATGCATGGTCTAGGTAAAGTGACACACGTTAATTTGGGAGTGTGGGAGGATTGCATAATCCAGTCCCCAACGGTAATTTTATTTAGATATTTGACACTCATCAAATGAAAGGCAATTTCATTTAAAAATGATATGTTTGTATGCATTTGCCACATAAAAATCTCCTTGTCTAATTTTATACCGGAGCCAAGTCGAACAGGTAGACAAATGGAATGTTGTTTATTCTTAAATAATAGGCCTTTGGAAGTCAATCCAGAATGGAAAACAGTATGTTAAAAAATTAGGGTCCATCATTTTGAAGAGTACACTGCTTTAAAAAAAACTGTGATATCCCCCTTCACCATATGTTAAAATAAGTTTTTTTTTAAAAAGGAGTTTGACTTCACACATTCAATGTCTTTGTTGGGTCTTTTTTTCCAGTCTGCAAGAGTGTTGAAAACTTTTCTTTGGGGGTCATACAGTCTATTTTTTTTTTACCACTAAGATCCTCTCCAATATTTTCTTAAAATATCAGGGAGTGAGAAACCTACTTTGAAACTGGCCTCGCGGAGAAATCACACAGGGACTACTCTGAAGGCCAAGATTGATGAGGGCTGTCTCCTGTGGCAGAAGATCAGGTCTGTCTCATCTGTGATTTTCTAGTAATCTTGGCTAAGGCAGGAGGATCCTAAGGTTGAACACATCTGCTCTCCCTCTTGAAGGCAGTGAGAACAAGCTTTCTGCTCTAACTAGACAGTACCACTTTGCCAGATGAGGGAAAAAAGAAGAAAAAAACCCAAAAATGTACAGACAGAAAACCATAACAATTATAGCCCCATGACACAGAGTACTAGAGAGCCAGTGTGGTAGTAGAGAGCCAGTATTATTTGGTTTCTGACCTTAGAATGACCTGTACTTCAATAAAGCAAGTATATACTCATTAAAATATAGAAAGTCACTATAAAGTGAAAAGAGTGATTTTTTACCAGTAAAATAAATAACAGTTGTAGTATCAATGTGAAATTTTAATTTAAATGCATGTATATTACTTTGAATGTGTAGCATTGACAGTAAATTCTCCAAATATGTTCATATTGCTTTTAAGTTATATAAAGTATGTTCTAACGCTCTTTCACAGAGCACAATTAGAATAATATATGTATAATTTTGGCTCTATCAGGATTCCAAGTAAATGGAAAAATTGATTCAGTTGTGTCTACTGCCAAATGAAAAAGATTTATTTATACATTAAATAATAACAAGGAAAATGAGATCTATGAATTATCTGAAACAGATTGTGTGAACAGGATAGAAAACCTCAGGTGGTGTCAACTATTCAGAGTCAGGGACCAATCTGATCATGTTTCCTTGGCAAACTTGTGGACCTTGTTTTTCATGTTGTGCTGACATCTCCCATGGAGTTGACAAATTCAAACTTTGTTGATATGTATGCTTCTAATAAAATAGAAATGGATTAAAGTCCTCATCTGATTTCCAGAAAATCCTGCGTCTTCCCAAAGTCTGTAACCTTTTTGTTGCATAGCGTTATGAGAGCAAAGGAATTTTAAACTTTATTCACTGGTCAGCAGGCTACTGACCATACTTATTTTCTATTGTCTTTCCTAATCCTCTTTGCGTGACTCCCACACAGTTACAGCTGTTCTCACTTTTACCGCATCTATTCTGGGTTTATGTAAAGTAAGAAGATATATCCAGTGACTCTTCTTTACCTAACTTTTATCATTCTTCTGATATCCCCTCCCACCCCTGAAGTCTTTATAAAACATACCTCTAGAAGTATCTGAGAGGTAGTGGTGGGCTACTTAGGGCTTGACAATCTTTGTAAACGCTGAAATTGGAATGGGGACCATAAAGGAAATAAAACTAGGTACACAGAATGAAAATATAATGATCCTATGTTCTCTGACCACCTGGGATATTTAGTTAGATAAGTATTGTCTGGAAGAGTGGTCAGTGCTTCAATTTAACAAAATAGATATTTTATTCTTGGAACACTTGCAGCTCCAATAGCTACCTGCCTTTGTTCGAAGCTTCCTTGTCCTAAGTCATGGCTTAGAAGGGAAGATCAGCAAACCTGGCTCCCTGAAGAACCTAATCACATAACTGACTTGGAGGCAACTTCAAAGCCGCCAGGGGAAATGTTTGAAAAGTCTGCCAGTGAGTCAGATCCTGCTGCTAGTGAAAGGTTGCCATTCAGAAAAGGCTGGCCAGGACACTGTATTTTTCTCTAGTGATCACACCCTCAGCCATTACCAGGCTGTTTGGACTATGAAGATAATTATCTTGATCCACCTTGAAAACCTACCTTGTGATTTCACTTCTGAATTAGATTGTTCAACCCATCCATTGTGTGTGTGTGTGTGTGTGAAGTATTTTCCATTCTGTCTTCACTTTGACATGTGTTTGCTCTCTGTTATGGGTTGACTGAAATCTCTCTGAGGAAGCAAGGAAGCTAAAAACGTGACTGTGTGACTAGGAAATCTCAATGATTCCTCCTCTCTTCTCTTCAAATAACATTTTGAGAAAGTCCTTGTCGATGATAAATCCTTATGCTTATGACAGATGTGTTATTAATATGACATTATAAAGTACTTAATATCATCATGTAGCTCTTATGCATGTTTCTCAGTCACAAAGCATCTCCCCACTCACATCCAATAGTGGCTGTCATATCTCATAACAGTTATGTCAGTAGCTGAAATATTCATGATCCTATGTTAGAAAAGTCTTTTGATGAAATAGTCAGCTAGGATAGATGTGGGATGAATGAAAATTGAATCAATCACACATAGAAGGGGCTTCAAATATTTTATGGTAAAATGAAAAGATAATGGAAGCTTCTTTGTATAAGGTTAAGTCTGAAAGCTTGGCTACTAGGAGGTTTCAGTTCATACATACAATTTTTAAAAATATTTAAATAAGTCTATGTGATCAATTATTGGCCACAGAAAATTTCTCTCAGTTAATATGCTTGTCTTGGTCTCATTTGACAGCAAAAACAAACTTACTGCCATCTAGCCAATTTTAATTCATAGTGACACTCAAGATAGATTGGAATTGCTACTTAGAGTTTCTGAGACTAACTTTACCAAAGTTCTTTCTCCAAAGAGAAAGAAGTCAACATAACTGTCTAGCTTTTGAATAGACATCAAACGTATATGTCTGAGGAAAGAAGTGAAATTATTGTTATTTGAAGATTACATGATTCTATATATTAAAATCCCCAAAATCTACATGTTAGGCATGCTGGAAATAATGGAAGAATTTGGCAGAGTGGCAGAATATAAGATAAACAAAAGGAAGTCTTTGAGATTGCAATATACATTGGGTAATATCACAGAATAGGAGATCAAGAAGGTTGTACCATTCATAATAGTCAAAAATAAATTGAGATATCTAAGGATATACCTTGTCAAAAAAAAAAAAAGAGATCTGTATGAGGAAAACTACAGAACATTATTACAAGAAGCCAAAACTGACCTTCACAAAAGGAAGGATATTTTCCCATGCTGGTGGATCAGAAGACTCACTATTGTAAAGATGTCAGTCCTACCCTGACACAAATCAATCAATCCCGATACAAATACCAGCTTGTATTACCTGACTTTGAAACTTATTATACAGCCCAAGTCGTCAAAAGAGTATGGTACTGCTATAAGGAAGGAACAGAAAACCAAGAAATAAAATCAGCAGCATCCAGGCACAAAAAGCATTAAATGGGAAGTGGGCACCTCTTTAACAAATGGTGCTGGAAGAACTGGAGATCTACTTGCAGAAAAATGAAACAAGACCTTACCTCACTCCGTACATGACAAATTCAAGGAGGATCACAGATTTTTAGGTAAAACCCCAAACTATTAGGATCATCAAGAAAATTGGGACAAACCTAAGAACCTTGGCTCAGGGAATACATCGGCTACCAGAAATAAGGAATGATACATAAACAGAGGAACCTAAAATAGATAAGTGGGACATACTAAAGCTAAAACACCTGTGTACATCAAAAAACTTCAAGAGAGCCCAAAGACTGGGAAAAGATATTTAGCAATGACATAAAAGACAAGGGGGTTATTACTAAAATCTATATCTATAAAATCTACAAGCCTATAAGAGAAAATGAATTACCCACAGAGGAAGTGGGCAAAAGAACTGAACAGAAGATTTATAAGTGAGAATAGCCAAATGGCCAATAAACATATGAGAAAATGTTCCTAATTATTAGCCATCTGGAAAATGCATATTAAAACAACTAGGAGATACCACCTAACACCCTCAAAGATAAGCCCAATTTAAAAAAATCAGAAAGCAACAAATGTTGAAAAGGGTCATCCACTGCTGGTGGTCTTGTAGATACGTATAGCCACTGTGGAAAGCGATTTGGTGATACCTAAAACAAATGGAAATCGAGTTGCCTTATGACCCATTAATCCCTTTACTGAGCATAGACTCAGAAGAAGTAAACAGACTATGACCAGCCATCTGTGCTCCAATGTTCATTTCCACACAGTTCACAATCACAAAGAATTGGAAACAACCTAAATTTTCATCAATAGACAAATGGATTTTTAAAAATTCTGGTATATACATACAATAGAATATTACCCAGCCCTAAAAAGCAGGAATGAACACGTAAGGCATATCATCTCATGGAAAGAGTTGGAGGAAAGTATGCAGAGTGGTGAGCCAAGCACAGAAGGAGAGGTGCTACGTGAGTCTGCTGAGGTAAGCTCAAGCAGAACAACAGGTATAGAGGAAAATGAAGATGTCACATAGTTTCCAGGATAAGGACTAGGTACTCTGGCAGGGGTCAGACCAAGGCCAAGGATGCATATGGCATAAAATTTAAAAAAAATTAAGGTGCAAATAACACTGAGGCTGAAAGATATCTTTTCCTCCACACATGCCTTTAAGGCCGACAAAGGGAGAAAGAAAAAGACTTCATTGGGGGATATGGTAGTTACAGAATGTGATGCCAACTTGAGACTATTAAGAATGAAGGGGTGGAATTTAGCCTGTCAATCAGGTCGCAGCTTGATGTCCTCATTTGGAGGCACTGAGATAAATATGCCCCTGGAGGCGAGACACACATATACTCCCTGCAAGGCATTCCTGCTGACAAGCCACATGGAGCTACACTAATGACAGCCAGAGCCTTGGAGCTGGAGTAGCCACGGGAAGACCCGTACCAGTGCTGAAATGCTTCCACCGCCGCTGGATCCACAAGACTTTCCACCCACTGGCCTGTGATCTTCTGCATTTGGCGTCCTTGAAGTGTTGTATGAGTCTGAAGAGAAATTTACAGACTGGTATCCGACATATGGGCTAATATTAGAATGTATGGACTGAGCAGCCCATCAACAGAGAGTACTGCAAGGCCAGCCCAGCTTGGAGTATGCTGCTCCCTTCCTAGATGACAGACACAGAGGACAGTACTCAACATACAGCCTGGAGACGGCGGCCAGTCTATCCTGTTACGTGGAAACAAATTTAAAAGGGAAATATATATATATATATATATATATATATATATATATATATATATATATATATATATCTTGAGAGAGATAGAGAAGGAGAGAGAGAGCACGCCTCATCCTGGTGCACCAAGCCCTGAGGGCAACGCTCCTGCTCAGAGAAGCTAGCTCACAGAGAGCATTGCAGAGCCAGCCCCAGCCCCAGCTCCAGACGTGATGTCTCCTCCCTAGATCATGGCACTATAGAGGATAGCACTGATGATACAGTGCAGGGAGTGCGGCAGGCCTGACCTCCCCACAAGGGGTCAAACCAAAAGGGGAGTACAACAGATCAGCAATGGGAGCAAAGCCACAACATCCCTGAGGAATCTGGACAGTAGACTTCTGAATCTGGGGGCAGCACTTGGCACCTCATCTGAATTGGATGGGGGATATTCACAAAGGTCAGCAGTTAGACTGGGAACTAAATATATGGGTTTTGTTGTTGTTGTTGTCTGTCTATATAAGATTGACAGGATAAGCAATCGAAAGGTGACAGCAATGGGACCAATAGTTCTAGGGGGTTAGGGATAGGGGTAATGGGAGAAGAAGAGATGGGGAGAAGGGAAAGGTGAGCCATTAAAGTCAGGGACAGGGGACTAGTAAGTGATCTAAAATTGATGGCAAGGAGAGTATCATGTCCTTGGTAGTGCTTGAGCAACTGTAATACAGTATCTGAGAGGAATTACTGAGAGATGAGTGATAGATGGACATGATAGTGGAACAGGAGGAAATAATGAAAAAATAGAGGAAAGGACAAGGAAGTAAAAATTATATATATGTGTGTATAAATATAGATATATGTAAATATGTATATGTATAAATAAATGAATACATAAAGATAGGTGTATTTATGTATGTATATATATAAGTAAGGAAGGACGCAGATGGACTTTGGGCATCTACTTGAATCTTACCTCAGTACAAGAATAGTTTGTTCTAATAATGTGGCATTGTATGATACTTGCCTTCCTGACAGGATCACTGAAGACAAAATGGGTGCGTAAGCAAATGTGAAGAAAGCCGGTGGTGCCCGGCTACTAACAGATATAGCATGTGGCATCTTAAAGGGTTGGAGTTAAATAATCAGCCATCTAGCAGGGGAACAATAAAGCTCACATGGAAGAAGCCAACCAGTCTGTGCGACCATGAGGTGTTGAAGGGAACAGGTATCAGAAGATCAAAAACAAGTAATCAAATCGATGCGAAGGAGTATGGACAAAGTGGAGACCTGTGGTAGTTACATAATCTGTTGTCAATTTGAGACTTAAGAGTGAAGGGGTAGAGTTTAGTCCCTCAATCAAGTTGTAGCTTGATGACCTCATTTGGAGGTTGCTAAGGAGATAAATAGCTTAATGGAGCTGGGACACACACGCTCTCCCTGGAAGACATTCCTGTTGACAAGATACATGGTACTAGGCTAGAGACCTGGAGCTGGAGGGTCCACATGGGCACTGCTACCAGTGTTGAGATGCTCACACCATCATTGAATCCACAAGACTTTCCACCCATTGACCTGTTATCTTCCTGCATTTTGGCTTCATTGCATGTGTTTCATGAGTCTGAAGAGGACTTTATAGACTGATGTCAGACATATAGGCTAATGTCAGACTTTTATGAACTTGCTCTCAACTGGGCTGGGATGCTTCAACTGCTCTTGTATATAAAGATAAATCTCTTTATTATACACATATGAGTGTCTCAGTTTGTTTCTCTAGTCAACCAAGAGTAACATAACACAAGACCCAAAACGCACCTGTAAGGGAATTGGACAGTCTCTCAATGAAGGGACACATGAAGGAACGATAAGATGAAACACACAACTATCCTCAGTTCTTCAACATTTTCTCCTCCCACTATTTTGGCATTAGTGTTACCTCACTAATCTTGCTAGACCTGTGCAGGTTCTTTGACCTTTTGGCTGCTCTTCCTTGACCACTGATTGTGGATCCAAGTCAGATGAAATCAGTGACAACTTCAAACTTTTCTTCATTTTCAGGATGCTGCTTACTAGCCAAGTGGTGAGGATCTGAGTTTTCTTTACATGGCGTTGTGATCCATATTGAAGGTTCTAGTCATTTTTCTTCAGCAGCAGTCTTTACAGCAGAGGTTCACAACCTGTGGGCTGTGACCCCATTGCAGGTCAAACAACCCTTCACTGGGGTCACCGGATTCATAACAGTAGGAAATTACAGTTATGAAGTAGTGATGAAAATAATTTTATGGTTGGGGTCACCACCACATGAAAGGGTCGCAGAATTAGGAAGGTTGAGAACCACTGCATTAAAGGAACAGAAAACTTCATCTTGGTCCTTTGGAGCGTCTGCTGGATTTGAACTTTGACCCTGGCAGCCTATCTCATAACACACTGGGCCACCAGATCTCTTTTACTTATTGTAAAGAACTGCATAAAACGAAATTTCAATGTAACTGTTAGGAGATTTGCTGGATGTACTATGTATTCTGGAATTGTGATCTTGGACCATATATCTCTGACTCTATTGTGATGCATTGATAGCACCATTCAGAAGCACTCTGTTTTCATTTCATATGCTTTATTACAAAAAAACTTTGCTTTTAGTATAAAATGTAAGTAAAACTGGACAAATACTGTTCTTTGCTCATATGTATTCACATTCTCCTAATCTGTTTACAATAGGGCTAGCAAATTGAGATTACTGGGGGCAGTAAGATTAACAAGGACATGAGAGTTCTGTGGTCAGAGACCTGAGTCCTCTCTTCCTCTAAGAACATATATTCCTGCTTTGTCTCGGGTGCAATTCGGAAGCCTACTTGGTTCTGAAAGTGATGTGGGTTAAGTTGCTTAGTGAACAGTAAAATATGCTTCCTTATCTGAAAGCTTCGCAATAGCCTGGCTCTCCTATACAAATGCCAGCCCGCCTTACTCAACCCTGATGGCCAGTTTCTCTCTATAGTTTCTCTTCTCTAAGGAAGCAAAGACTTTTTGTAGCTTTCAGTGAAACTTTTAATCCATTTCCTGTAAGAACCGCCCTGAAAACTCCTATTCCCTTCAAGTTTCTGCTCTCGTTCCCACACTTGCAGGGATTGAAGTGTCCATGCACATCCCTGCCATCATACTGGTGGTTTTTATATTATGAGTGGGTGAAAGGTTCAGATGGGTTTTCTTTTTTATTAAAACAATGCCTCTTCTTTCAAATACAAACATTGAAACATGTATTTTCAGTAAGCTATAATTAATTTTAGTACTGCATTATTTTCATCAATGGGAAAATATGACATATCGTATATACTCGAGTACAAGCCGACCCGAATATCAGCTGAGGCACCTACTTTCACCACCACAACTGCATTAAAGCTGTGCTGAAATACTCGGTTCATACACAGTATATATAATCTATAAGAGGCTATATGATTTACATATAAAGAAGAAAATATTGGTCACAAGGAAATTTTAATGTTTAATGGACCTTATCAACTATTTACTTTCTCTGAATTATTGGTTAATTCAATATGCTTGTCTTTGTGCAGAGCATATTTATACAGTTGGGCTCTTCTGATGGGGACTTTTGTTTGAAGATGGCAATTTTTCTCTGTTAGTCTATGTAGTTCGCATTATCTCTGGATGGATAAGTAATAAGGTATGCTATTTTTTTCTCTCCCAAGGCTTTTAGATATAAATTATTTAAATCATATTATTGAATTTCTATGGGATGAGTGTAAATAAGCAACTCTTAAAGGTGACTTGTATACTTAATTGAATCTGATAAAGTAGTTATAATATATACTTGAAAAATGAATTCTTCTATTTACATATTTATTACAGACTTGTTTTCAAACTATCAATAAAAGATATATCATGACATGAAAATATAGGTTAAAGAATAAAATAGTATGATTTTTTTTGCCTTTTTCTTTTTTTTTTAATTTTAACAATTTATTGGGGCTGATACAATTCTTTTCACAGTTCATATATATACATACATCAATTGTATAAAGCACATCTGTACAGTCTTTGCCCTAATCATTTTTTTCTCTTTTCTTCTTTTACATTTTATTAGGGACTCATACAACTCTTACCACAATCCATACATATACATACATCAATTGTATAAAGCACATCCATACATTCCCTGCCCCAATCATTCTCAAGGCATTTGCTCTCCACTTAAGCCCCTTGCATCAGCTCCTCTTTTTTTTCCCCTCCTCCCTCCCCATTATAGAACAATAACTGATGGAATTCATAAAACTATTCATAGTAGTAATCTCTGGATTGTGGTAGTGTTAAAATTTTTAATTTCTTTCACAATTTCTCTGTTAAAAAATTACTCAGCAGCATGTAACACATTATTGGGAAAAAAATCTAACCTAAACAAACAAAACAACCCAATGGATCACAGTTCTGCTCCTACACAGATGGGTCAGGGGGAGTCAGAATTGACTCCATTGCCGTCTTTTCCTTGGCTTCTATTTTTTCTTCTTTGTTTCTCCTTGAAATGTTGGCTTCTCTCAGTATGCTATTCCCTGTTACATTGAGATAATTCATCCTGTCTTCTGTTTTCAGTGGTGGTGTTTGGTATGGGATTTGAGTCCCACTACTTGATAAATTTCAGCCCCTTGCCTTCTTGAGGCGATTCTGCTTTCAGGGCCACCAGTCTTCTTTGTATCACGTATGCTGGACTTTCTGAGTGATCAGTTTTCCCTGCCAAAGAGTAATATTCCAAATCAGAATAGCCTCCCTGTGACTGCATTTGGGTAATCAGGGCTAGTTTATAAACCTCTTCTCTCTCTGCATTTTTATCACGGGTTTCTTATGCTCTGCTTGTCAACCATCGTCTATTCTTGACTCTGCATGCAAATAAATCTGTCATTTTGTGGGCAGGATTAACAGTTTCACCGCTTGGCCTACTAGCATGGTCTCAGACATTCCTCTGGATGGTAGGCCAAGGCATGCTCAATCAAGGATACAAGTGACGCGGCCTCCCCATCCTGATTACAGAAACTAGCATCCAGTGTCTTAGTGAAAGAAACTGTTTGCCTCACGTTGGATTTATCACCTTTCAAACACTCTTACACCTCCTAACTCTGTGTATGTATATTTAATAAACTTCCGCTAGAATAACAGTAGATGGTCCAAGAGACACTGAAAAACAGGTACTAAATTTTTGGTCCAGAGAAGACCCTCACAAAGGATGCATAATGGCTCACAGGTTTTGATTGGAAACGTTGCTAGCATTTATCGATGATCTATGATATGCCAAGTATAGTTCTATGTATCATATGTGAGGTGATCCGCAAAAAGATCATGAAAATGTGTATTATGAAGAAAAATATGCTACAACTGTTGCACTAGATAAGCTTCAGATAAGTAGGGTTTTCAATGGCCAATTTTAAACATGTGGGATCCGGATCTTAAAGCATTTCTAGGACAAAATATAACAAGAGATGAAGCATGACTTTACCAGTATACTCTTTAAAACAAACCACATTCAAAGCACTCGCCACCAAGAGACAAAAGTGGTCTACTTAAAGCAAAAGCTGATTTGGACACGAGCAAAGGTCGGAGCAGCAATGTTGGGGATACACAGGCATTTTGCGTGTTGACTTGCTGATGGCCAGAGAACAAGCTGGTTCCTCTGAGGGCACTTCGAGAAAGTTAGTTAAAGCTATGCTTCGGGGAAAGCTTTGGTATCATGCCCTTCTCCAAGAAGACAACAGTTTCATGAAAGAAGGGCAATCTTTTGAGGGCCTTGATGGGGAACCCACTTCACAGTTCTGGGTTAGCTCCTTCTGCCTTCTTTTGCTTCTTGATCTTGCATGTTTTTCAAAAGGCACGCATTTTCTTCACTTAATGTTGTAAGAATGTGCATTGACATGGTTAATGTCTCAGGACCCACTGTTTGTTTGAGATGCACTTTGTTTTGAAATTCAATATGTTTCTCTGTACCAAACACCTGGTATCTTCACTTACAAAAATGTCTTGAACTTGATGGAATTGATGCTGGGAAATAAAACTTGTACATTTTAATCTTTTAATTACCATATATACTAGAGTATAAGCCGACCTGAATAGCTCCCAGGCACCTAATTTTACCACAAAACTGCATTAAACATATGCTGAAAAACTCTGCTTATACTTGAGTGTATATGATATATTGTCGACATACTTCCTGAAGTTCCTTTGTGCAATTTGCCTTACTTAAACTTTGCAAAAAAAACTTTAAAAGTAGGTATTATTTATATAAGTTACTCTTTAAAAGGAAAATATGGCTAAAATGTATTTTAATATAGATACTTCTGAAAATAAATGATACTTATACCCCAAATCATCTTCTATTATGCAACCTAATTAATCAATTAGGTCTTAGAAGCATGGGCTAGACTTAAACCAATCACTCTCACGTTATAAGAAGAGCGAGGAGCACATACATGTGGAAGGGGATAGATACTATGTGATGATTATCTACAAGCCCAACAACAACAACAGACTGAAAGGATGAATTCCCGTCACTACCTGAAAGGAAAGAATCAGCACAGCCAAGATCCGGATTTGGACTTCAAGTTTCCAGAACTGTGAAAAAGTGAATTTCTGTTCTATAAAGCTACCCACTTCTGGTATCGTTTTACTTTAATGTAAGCAAGACAGGAAGAAAATCTGTGGATCCAGGGAAGAAAGAACGATGCCCTTTATGAGCTGGAATCATGCTATGAGTCAGTAGGTGACTGCAGCAGAAGGAGATGGATATGCTATAAAAAAGGGGAAGACAAGCGCAGCCCCCCTCTTTCAAGGACAGGTTTTTGAAATTATACACATTTTAACAAAGTATATTTTACTTAAATCTAATTGACTAGGATTTAATCACAATGCCATATATAGACGGGAGGAAGTGTGAGAAATTTAAATTTGGTTGGTAAATCTGGGCAGCCATATACCTAGAAAAAAATCCTCAGAGAAAAGGATCTCGGAAGACAGTCTGATTACATATTATTCCTCACGCAAGGAAATGCACACATATAATAGAAGAATTTGCCCCTGTTTTCATTACTTTCAACAATTATTTTTGTAGGTTATTCTTTTTTTCAAGCATCTATAATTCCTCTTATAATGATACTTTACAAGAGTGATTTAGTGTGCTTTGAAAATTAAATCAGTAGGAATTTATATTGAAATTCTATTAATTTATGTCCCAAACAATGAAAGCTAAGTAGATCATCCTTTACGTATCAGAGGCAAAAAGTGCATGAAGCCAACCTCATTGCTTTAGCTGCGGTATCAATCAATGATTGTTTAATAAACATCACAGAACTTCTCAAGCATTGTCATTTTTTTTCAATTTTCAAAATTATTTATTAATTATTTTAAAAATCAATTTATTGGGGGCTCGTACAATTCTTTTCACAATCCATCCATTCATTGTGTCATGCATATGTGTACATTTGTTGCCATCATATCATTGTAAATGAGGGTGAGTGCAGAGTGGAGACCCTAAGCCCATCTACAGGCAACTGGATGTCCCCTTACAGAGGAGTCATGGGGAGGAGATGAGCCAGTCAGGGTGCAGGGTATCAACGATGAAACATTTACATTCCTTTAGTTCCTAAATGCTTCCTCCCCCACTATCATGATACCAATTCTACCTTACAAATCTAGCTAGACCAGAGGATGTACATTGGTACAGATAGGAACTGGAAACACAGGGAATCCAGGACAGATGATTCCTTCAGGACCAGTGGTGAGAGTGGCGATACCTGAAGGGTGGCGGGAAGGTGGGGTAGAAGGGGGAACCGATAACAAGGATGTACACATAGGCTCCTCCCTGGGGGCTGGACAATAGAAAAGTGGGTGAAGGGAGACTTCAGACAGTGTAAGATCTGACAAAATAATAATTTATAAATTATCAAGGGTTCATGAGGTGGGGGGTAGTGGAGAGGGAGGGGGAAGAATGAGGAGCTGACATCAAGGGCTCAAGTAGAAAGCATTGTTCATTTCTTAACACAATCACCTACCAGTAGTGATCCTTAAGCACAATCCTCCATTCAGCTTGCTGTTCTCAGGTGCCATAGAGTCAGTTCTGATTCATAGTAACCCCCTATGCACAACAGAACAGCACTGCCCTGTCATTTGCTACCCTCACAGATGTTATAGTGGAGCCTAATGTTGTATCCAGTGTGTAACCCATCTCCATAAGGATATTTCTCTCTTTCCTTAATTCTGCCCTTTACCAACCATGATGCCCTTTCCAGTGCCTGACTGATCTCCCCAGGTGGTTTCCCCAGCTTTGCTCCCAAGGAGCACTTCGGCTGTACTTTTCCCAAATAGATTGGTTTGTTCTTCTGGTAGAACATAGTACTTTCAGCATTCTGTCAACACTATAATTCAAACGTTGCTAATTCTTTATCAGTCTCCTTAGTCATTGTTTAGCTGTCATGCACATATGAGACATGTGAAAATACCATGGCTTGGGTCAGGTTCATCTTAGTTCCCAAAGTGACGTCTTTGCTCTTGAACACTTTAAAGAAATTTAATTTACAGACTCTTGCTTCCATGTGCACTGAATGTGGATCACAGTAAAATGAAATTCTTCACATCAATCTTTACTCGCTTTACCATGATGTTACCTATTAATGCGTTCATGATGATTTTAGTGTTATTTACAATGAGCTGCACTCTCTACTGAAGTCTTTGTTCAGTCTGCAGCATTTTCGAATTTTGATTTTAGTAAATCAGAAATTCTAGAGTTGAAGCTTATTTTAATGTGCTTCCCAGAAGACTTTTATGCATATTTAAAATTGAGAAGCAGCGGCCAAGATGCAGTTACATTTAAAGAACCTGAATGCCATCGTCTGTCAAGTGCATCAGTGACTTTCACTATCTTTTCGGGGGCTCAGCAAGTAAAATAAGACAAATGTCAGTAAAACTTCCAACACAAGGTCTGAAAAATAATACCCCTCTGTCATTGGGTTGATTCTGACTTAGCGCAACCCTATGGTACAAGTATGAGGGTTTCTTTGAGTTTCAAAGTCTGTAATTTGTTATAAAAGCATACAGCCTGGTTTTCTTCTCTCAGATTGGCTGATTGGGTTTGAACCAACAGCCTTGTAGTTAGCAGCCTACTGTTTTTGCGCCCAGAGGACTCTTTGAAAGAAAGAAGGGCCCATCAATTCTAGCAGTTGTCTAAATGAAAATGATTGCTCTTCAGCCTGTTACTAAGCAAGGAAAGGAAGTATCTATGAGGCAGCATAATGCTGTTTTAAATGGCCCTGAAAGCACAGTGCTTGAGCTCAACCCCCAGCTCAGCTTTGGGAAAAGTTACTATTCTGCTTTCTTCCTCATTTTCTCATTTGTACAGTGAGGATAATATCTTAAATCCCCATTTATAAAATGGTCACTAGATTAGCTACATAAAACACTTCCTAGAACATACTCTTTATTTTGTTACTTATATTTTTTCTATATACAATTCTATTAGAGAGAAAATAGGCTTGGTTTCATATTAGCTTATTTCCAGTGCATTAGTACTCTTAAGATGAATCAATTTCTTCTAATCTAAATATAAGTATAGTGCTATTTTGTTTCAGGGGTTAAATTTTTCATTCCCATCTGTAAAAGCCTCTTCCCTGCTCCCATTACATGCAATCCTTGGACATATCCCTCTTTACCTTTGTGTTTGTGTCTTACTGATGAAGAGTTTACTAATGTTTACTTCTGCGACTTTCAGATCCAGCGCCTCTTTGAGGTGAGTCAAAGCTGAGGAAAGATAGACCGGGGAAGGAAAGCCCTAAATCACACAAATACAAATGCTTGCAATGCTTTGACAGGTCAGGACACTTCGTAAAGTCTTATTAATCTACTTAATTCCTTTACTCGGGAAATACAGGTACTTATCTATTGATGTGAGCTTCCTGTGCTGTAGAAAATCGGAGTTTGTGCCTACATAAAATACTTTTACGAAACTTGAAAGCAAATTTAGCATTTCATGTCATTTTCAGTTGTCTGGGATGTCTGGTAATTGAGTTTCTCAAGGAGTATATGACACATTGTGATGTAGGGTAAAAGGATTTGAGTGTTATCCATTCCCAGACCCTTCAGAATCCTCTAAAATATATTTCAGTTTCCCCTGTCTATACGTCAGGAAGCTCTACCAACCTCATATTTCTTAATCTGGTCTTATTTTCTGGTCTTCAGGTTGATTTCTCAGCAACTGGCAGCTCTTGATCATCTTTGAATAGTCTCATGTCTATAAATCTTATTTTTTTTTTCAATTTTCTTCCCAGTCTCTGTTGATTTTAACTCCTCACTTTTTATCCCTGGTAGCCTGACTTGCAGGTGACCTTTACATTACTATAGTTCAAACTTCCTCTTAATAAGCCCAGGATGTGCTGTGTCACTTAGAAAAGAACACAGAGCTGTCCTGAGTGAAAGGTGAGAACTAGAAATTGCATATGTAGGAGGGGGACATCGGTTGGGGGAGGAAGGCAGAGGTGAGAAATAGAAATTGCATATGTAGGAGGGGGAGGTAGACTGGGGGGAGGGAGGGAGAGGTGGTGAAAGGACTGAAGATGTCTTTCCCTGTATATTTCTCTTCCTTAATCTACTTTTTCCGACTTTAACTGAGCTATAGTTCACCTTTCCTGAAACACAGGTGGATAACTTAAATCCTATAATGATGTCTGAAAATAAACCCAATATTGTATATGATGAATTAGCTCTTACTGAAGAAGGAAAACGCTAAGGAAAATAGCACTTTGCCATTGGTCTTAATGCACCCTTTATAATAGCACAAAGTAAAGTCATTTGTTAATTTTACATTTTATGTGCAATTTTTTGACACCTGTGGGAAAAATGACACTTATACATCTATAGAAGGCAGCTGTTACCTGTGCAGACTATTTCCTGCCCAGTGCATTTCAACCCTCTGCGAACATGATGAATTTGATTATGAATCTGGAGAGTACAACATCAACATTTAGGCTTTCCTCATAGTGTTCCTCTCCTCGCCTCCTAGATTGGCATTGCGTTGTTCAGCCGCATGGGGAAAGCATTTGGTAGGTCTCCAGCAGCCGCTGAAACAATAAACTATTGATTTTGTTGAGATGGTGGATCCAGGGAGAAGACGTGGAGCCCACAGAGATGTTTTCCTGGGCTGATGATACTCAGTATTACTGTTTTGGGCTATGCTTGTTAATATCTAATGTAAGAAGTAGTAATGTATTGGAATATTGAAATAAAATAAACTTTCTGTGATTTAGAATAATCTGGCACCTTGAAATGAAGTGATAGGTTAAAATAATGACAACACTAAAGCTTGAAGATATGATCTTGTCTTCATATACAGACAAATAGATTAGGTAATTGAGTGAGAAAGGGTCCAGTTTGAATCCTTGTTCTGCTTGCTCTCTTGAATACAAAGATTGCTTTTGTGCACAGACTGAATGGAATGGTACATATGAGAGCTGATGTGCAGCTTATGGGTGGATGACAGCCCAGCTATGACTTTGTCCTCCAAGTCATTGCTAGGTTCGTTCTTTGTGTAGTTTAGAAATAGAGCCACTCTCTGACTCTAGTCAGTGAGTATTGAGTAACTACTGGATGCCTAGGCTAATTAGGCTTTACAGATTAATAAAAATAAAAACAATGTGTAATCACTGTTAAAATGATAGGTGCTCATCAAGCTATCTACAAAGACTGTGATCTCTGGGACAGTGTGAAATCCTCCAGCAGGTAAACAATCGGCAAATGCATCAGAGTAGGGCTATATGCAAGGGGGCTAGAGCAATGTTTTCTAAATCATGTTCCAAGAGATCGTAAGAGGAGGATCTAGAGGAAAAGAGTGCTCCATAATCAAACATGCATGGCAAGCGTGAACTACTATGGCATTGTCTGACACTCAGCACAGGTCTTTAGGTAGTAACTCCTTAGAAGGAGCCCAGGTAGCACTGTGGATGAGCACGCTGTGGTTACATTACGGATAGATGGCTAGTTTGAAGTGGCCCAGCAGTGCTATAGGAGAGAACCCTCGGGAAGAAATCTGTGACTCAAAATCTACTTGGTGACACCTAGGTAGAGATATGTCAGTTTAGAAACAGCATTCTGAAGCCAAATCGTCAGGCCTCTGAGAGGTTTTCAGTTAGCTAATCTTTGCATATGTTTAAGTTAAATAGTTGGTATCCACAGAGTGTATGTTTATCCTTCAGTCCCCTCATTGCCACCGAGTTGATGCCAACTCATGGCAACCCTATAAAAAGACTTTCCAGCGGGTCCATATATACTGATGATTGTAATGAAATCAGTTCCCAAATCCTCAGCTTCTGTTTGTATTCCTTTTCACTGTCATTATTATTGATATTGGCGTTATTGGGTTGGCTGGTTCTCATAATGGTCCTCTGTATGACAGAAACAAATCCTTTCTGGTCCTGTAGCATCTTGACAGTCATCCCTTGTGTGAGCCCCTCGTTCACCACTTGCTTTCTTAGCATCTTGATTTTCTTTCCCACATAAGCATTCATTAATACATAGCATGTCTTTTTTATGTATTTCCTACATTTTACTTTTCCTAATTCATGTGTGATTTACATCATACCACATATTTCATCACATATCATTTAAATTATGTCATCTGAGAAGCAAAATAATTATTGGACTTCAAGCAAAATTATCTGTTGTTTTCTTGGAAATCTTCCTTTATAATTAATCAATTTTTTAAAGCTACAGGGCTATCAGCATTTTTAGATCTGTAGGCCATGGAACCTCTGTTTCAACTTCTCACATTGTCCTTCTATGACAAGACATCGGAGACAATATATAAGTGAATAGGCACAATTGTGTTCTATTCAAACTGTGCACAAAAATAGGAAATAGGGGTTACATTTGGACTGCGAGCCATTATTTGATGCATCTAGTTAAATAGTTCCCAAACGAATATGTTGGAATTTTAAAACAAAGCTCAGGGAAACATATTAACTAAAATTTAAAGGTCTCCTTTAATAGTGACAAGGTGTAATGACAGAACCAAACTAAATATATTTCTCAGCTATTCAGAATATGTTTATGGGTATTACTATATACGTGAATATATACTACAGATATACTAATATTATGTATTCAGTAATATAAATATGTGTATTTTATAATACACATTATATGTCACTATTGTCACTATTAAAGCAGCCTTACATACATACACAGGAGAGAGGCGGGGCTGTCTAGTCCCATAAAGAGTTACAGTTTCGGGAACTTACTGGGGCATCCCACCTCTCCTGTAGAACCACTGCATGAGAATACTGCTCCGGAAGCAAAATATAGTGAAAATAGGTGTGTTAAACCAGGTTGACTAGAGAAACAAATTCTTGACACTCTTATATGTGGAAGAGAGAACTTTATATCAAGAAGTAATTATGCATCAGTTAAACATCCCATCCCAGTCCAGATCAAGTCCATAAACTCAATATTAGCCCATAAGTCTGATAGTAGCCAATGAATTCCTTTTCATACTTGTGAAATGCATGCAATGAGGCTGACTGTGGAAGATCACAGTCCAGTGGGTGTAAAGGCCTGTGGATCCAATAGCAGTGGACCCATCTCCAGGGCTTTGACTGCTGTCAGCGTGGCTCCATGGGGCTTGTCAACAGGAGAGTGTACCAGAGAGAGAGACTGACCCACTTCTTCTGATGGCAGGTTCAAGAGAGAGAGTTTCCAGATTTCTCAGGAGAAGGCCGTGCCCACAAGGAGGGGTCATCAGCCTGTACCCTGATTGACAGGCTAGACTCTACGCCTTCATTCTTTTATCAAGTTGACATGAAATTGTGTGACTACCATAATAGGTATTGACTCAATGGCAGTGAGTTTAGGTTTGGGAGGTTTTTAAAATATACCTATATACATATTTAGCGATATGATTGTTTCAGCTCTGTGATATGCATATAAAGGACAGCTCATGGAAAAATAAGGTTTACTCTCAGAAGCAGTTTCAAAAGATTGAAAGAATAGTACAATGAAAACAATTCACAAAAGAGCAAGAAGAATTTATACTAACTTCCTAAAGCATTGTCAGTTACCCACTGTAGAAGGTGAGAAACTTTCACAGAGAACAAGATGTATATATTATTAGACATTAGGTAAATTACTCTACTTGGTATGATTCTTTTATCAGTAATGTTTGTAACCCTCACCAAATGATTGGATAGCGATGGTATTAGGCACTGTCAAGCCAGTTCCAATGTACGGGGACCCTTTGGTCACAGTATGAAACGCTGCCCAGCTCTCCACCTTCCTCAGAATTGCTTTGCTGGCGCTCATTGTAGCGCGGTGCCAATCCATCTTGTTGAGGGTCTTTATTCCTTTGCATCAACCTAATTTACCAAGCAGCAAGTCTGTTCCCAGGGGCTGGTATATCCCAATCGCATATCTGAAGTATAGGAGGCCATGTCCTGACATCTTTGCTTCTAAGAAGTGTTCTGGTTGTTCCTTTACCATTCCATGATATTTTAATATTCTTCACCAGAACCACAGTTCAAATGCTCTGGTGCTCATGTGCGTTTCCTTATTCATTGTCCAATATCACATGTATATGAGGTGATTGAAAATACATCTGACAGGAACATCTTAGACCTCAGAATGACACCTGTGTTCTTCAACACTTGACGTAGGTCTTGTGTAGCAGATTTGTGCCACACAGTATTTTGTTTGATTTCTTGACTACTACTTCCATATACATTGATTGTGAATCCAAAACATAATAGATAACTACCGTCTTTTTTCTGCATTTATCAATGATACAATTTTTAGTATTTTGTTTTCTTTACATTGACTTTTAGTCTATACTCAGGATGACAGTCCTTGATCTTCATCAGCAAGTGCTTCGAGTCCGCCTTCCTGCAGAAAGCCAACTGGTGTCATCTGAACATCACAGGTTGCTCATTAACCTTCCTCCAAGGCTTGGTATCTCCTAATAACAGATTGGGATACATGTGAGACAATGTAGAGACCTGTTCTTATCTCACCTTTGTTAGAGGTGAGCTTATCTACTCCTTGGATCATGTAGACAGCAGGATTGTGCCAGGATTTACACAAAAACAGTTTATAATTCTTAAGGCATACAGAGAAACAGCAGCTCATTAGTTCAGACTGTTCCAAGACAGAGGGGAGGATGGGGTTTGGGGGAAGTGAAGTAGCTGAGGGCTGCAGGTGACTGCTCTCTACGGCCGGCCTGACACTAAGAGGTAAACTTTAAATCTTTTCCAAGCAGTGGGTCAGACCAACAGCCACTTCAAACAACTTCACGGGATGAGCTGTTATCATTCTTTCATGACCTTGGGCCAGGAGATGTGTTGGCCCTGTCTGTCTTGGTTAAGAAACAAACAGTTTTTTCCCTAGAAATACAACCATACAAACAAGGTGGGTTTGGATAATACTTACCTGGGGGATTGCTTAGTTTTGCCATCCATCGGCTAGATCTGAGCGCTCCATCTCAGGAGCAGGAAGAGGAACTCCAAGTCCATGGAGGCAGAAGAGCCACCGGCAGAGCATGGCAAAGAGCCCTGTTTGAAGTGAGAAGCACAGAGGCAGCAAAAAAAAAAGGCCAGTAGAGAAGATGAGCAGAAGTGAGGCCAGGCAGCAGTCACGGACTCCCTTCCATGCTCACAGAACAAGGTCCAGCCAAGGAACAGACAGACTTGCCTGCCAACATGTCTGTGAGAGTCACTGTGGACGAAAGAAGTGTATCCTGAACATTTTGTAACCTGTGAACTCCCTTAATAAGCCCTGTCATCATGAGGCTTGTCTGTGAGTTCTGTGTGGTCATTGCAGTGAATTACCTAACCTAAGGGGGGCATAGTGCTTTTGTGGGGGAATGGCTAGGGGCAGACTAGGGTGAAAAAGGAAATAGGATGGAGGCCCGTCTGGCCTCTTCCTTGGGGCAGTGAGCCTTGAGCTGTTGTGCAGTTGAATTCTCCTTCTATTTTTGCAGCCTTAAGAGGCCTCATGTGGTCCCCAGCCTATTTTCTTCACTACTATTTAAAAACACCCTCAACTGTCTGCAAAATGATTGGCTCATATGGATATGTAATATGCAATTTTCCTGAGTGCGTAAATTACATGCTTTAAAATATCCACATAGCAGTCTAGAGGGCATCAATTTCAGCAGGTCAGTGCCATGCGAGAGCAAGTCTCTGTTAGTTAACTGTGGAGAAAGGAGCCCGGTGGCACAGCGGTTAAAGCACTTGGCTGCTGATAACCGAACTGTCTGTAGTTGGAAAGAACTGTGCTCTCCAGGAGAAGGATTGCGCCATCACGGTGATTCCTTTCTGTGACAAAGGAGCAGTTATCAACTGATGAGTGTTTTATGCCTGAGATTATATGGAGACAATGGGGTTGTGCTGTCTTTTTTTTTTTTTTTTTTTTTCAGATTTAGCTTGAGTGATTTCTTTGGGGTTTGTCAGGAGCATCCAGGATTTTCAGAGGGCTAAATCTACTTTGATAAAGAGTTGAGTGATGGATTTGAAGACTACTTTTTGAAGGCTAGATGCATGATTTTGGAGTGATTATTTTGGGGAGTGGGGAGAGAGAGTGGTTTCTACTGACCTGTTTGTAACTCTTTGACTCTCTCTGTAGTTTCGCAGTCAAGTATTGCGACTGAGCAAGAGTGATAATTTTAGCAATATTTGTTTCTTGACCAAATCAGGAAACTTAATAATTTTCTTGAAGCCAAAGTCAAGAAACTATTGAGAATTTTTTGTTAAACCATTGAGAATTTTTTTGAGGGGGATAAAAGGATTTTCAAAGATGACAGTGGTCCCTAACAGGAACATTACAGTTCTCAAAGCAGTATAAGTCTACGAGCTTTCATAATTCTATGTAGGTCGGGAACTCCAGTAATTTGTCAAGTCATTTCATAGTAATTCAAAGGCTATACATTCATTCTTGAAATTAATAGCAAGTCATAAATCCCGAGTTTCACTTTTGCTCAATAATCCATCTTTCCATTCAACAAGTGCATCTTGAACCTATTACATATTGAGACATGAGACATCAGGGATGAAACAGTTTGGTGCAATCTCTGCTTTCATCACAACATTATAGTTACAAAATAAGATATTAAGCAAGTAAAACATTTACACAATAATTCAAGAATTTAATGAGTGCCTTGAAGGAAATTGAGCATGTGATTATAGAGCAGGTCACATATACGGTGACAGTGACTAGAGCCAGTACCCTCCACTAGAGGAGGAACCCAGGCATTCCATTCTAAGGAAAAGTATGTCATCAAGCAGCATGTTCCTGGTTCTGTTAATTTTCTAAGGAGTTTTCCTTAAAGAATATTTCCTAAGGAATTAGGGCGATTTTTTAAAGGGGACTTGATGACTGTGTTACCCAACACAGTTCAAGCTCGCCATCTGCTCTGTAAGAAGGGGATGAAATTGCCAGGTTCAGCACTGATTTATAGCCTCAAAAAGCATAATGCGGGTTTAGTTTGAGTTGGAATTGACCTAGTGGCAGTAGGATTGGTTTGGGTTCATTTGCCAGCAATAATCTTTGGGAGAATTTAAGTTTTTTTAAAAATGTTAAGCCCAGAGATAAATGATTTATAATTTTCTTTAATTTCTAAGTTTCTGATTCTTCAGATCAGTGGGTATTCCAATTATTTTTCATATTTTATTCTTGAAAAAACCTAAGATCTCTCATTTCAGTTCTAAGTCAGCAGTCCTCAACCTGTGGGTTGCAACTCCTTTGGAGGTCTTATGACCCTTTCACAGGGGTTGCCTGATTCATAGCAGTAGCAAAATTACAGTTATGAAGTAGTAACAAAAATAATTTTATGGTTGGGTGGTCCCCATACATAAGGAACTGTATTAAAGGGTCACAGCATTAGAAAAGGTAAGAACCACTGTTCTAAATAGATGACTGAGACTCATGGACCACACATCTCCTTCCCCAAACACCCTGATTTGTTCAAATTTACAGACATTAGGTTGCTTCTGTCAGCCTGACAACAAGAAATAGATTCCCAGACACCACGGAATTATTTGGGGGATGCCGGGCACCTCCATACTCATGTTGTTATTTGAAATGATGTCAGGCTTCAGAAATACCACCTCAGGTTTGATAAAGGTGTCCTGGTGCTGTGGTGGGTTAGAAATCAGAGTGCTCAGTGTAAACTTGGCAGTGCAAACACACCAAATGCTCCAGCAGAGGAAAAAAATGAGACTATTTGGTCTGATAAAGATTTATAGTCTTAGAAACCCCAGGAACCAGTCTACAGTGTCCAAAAAGTTGAAATGAAATTCAATGACGCAAGCAGTTGGTGATTAGCTGTGACCCTAAAGGTTGGTGGTTTGGACACATCCAGTCATCCCATTGAACACCCCCTGCAGATACTCTTCTATAAATTTTATAGCCCAGAAACCTCGATAGAGTACGGCAGGATACTACATAAGATGCTGCCATGCATTTTGGGGCTAACTGGATGGCAACTAACAGTAACCCCTGTTAGCTGAAGCATGGAAAATAGTACACTATAAATTTTATTCTAATTGTTCCCTGTGTGGATCATAGTTTGACTGTGCAGACCATAATTAACTGTGGATAACCTTAAGAAGAAGGGGAATTCTGGAATATTTCATTGTGTTCATTCAGAAATTGTACACGGAATAAGAGGCAGTTGTGCATACTGCATGGTTTAAACCCAGGGAAGGTGTGCATAAGGGTTGTAATCTCTCACCATATTTGCTCAGTCTATGTGTTGAGCAGATTATCAGAGAAGCTGGATTATATGAAGAAGAGGGCAGTATCTGGACTGGGGAAAGGCTCATTAATAACCTGCGGTATGCAGCTGACACAGTCTTGCCTGCTGAAAGTGGGGAGGACTTGGAGCACTTGCTGAGGAAGATCAAGGATTGTAGTCTTCAGTATGGATTACATCTCAGTGTAAGGAAGACCAAAATCCACCCAACTGGACTCAAAGCTAATATCATGATAAACGGAGAAAAGGTTGAAGTTTTCAAGGATTTTGTCTTAGTTGGATCCCCAATCGATGCTCATGGAAGCAGTAGTCAAGAGATCAAAAGACACATTGCATTAGGTAAATCTGCTGCCCGAGACTTCTTTAGAGTATTGAAGAGCAAAGATATCTCTTTGAGGAGTAAGGTGTGCTTGACCCAAACCATGGCATGCTCCATTGACCCATGTGCATGTGACAGTTGGACATTGAATAAGGAAGACTGTGGAAGCATCGATGCGTTTGAATTTTGGTTCTGGAGTAGAATATTGAAAGTACCATGGATTGCTTAAAGTACAAACAGGTCTATACTGGAAGAAGTAAGGCCAGAGTGCTTCTCAGAGTCAAGGATGGCATGACTTCATCTTACATACTTTGGTCCTGTCGTCAGGAGAAGGGCATCTTGTTTGGTAAAGTAGAGGAATAGTGGGGGAAAAGGCCCTAGAAGAGATGGCTTGACACAGAGCTACATCAACGGGCTCAGGCATAGGAGGAAATGTGCGGACGGTCCAGGACCACGCAGGGTTTCATTTTGCTGTGCTTAAGGTTGCTTTTGATCAGAATCAACTTGATGGCATATAACAACAATTGTTCCCTCAATTATCCAACCTGGGTGGCACCCCAGGTCTGTCTAATTTAGTACTTTATTCTAAACACCTGGAAGAGGAAAGCAGTGCCACATATGAATTACATACAAGGGCATTGAAGACACAGTGGCAAGTATTTTGACTAGAAAGATATTTTACAACAAGTTACAGACAGCTTGGAAAAGAGTGGCTAAACATAATAAACAGCTTTCTTTTTTTTTCCCTTGGCAATATGAATCTCAAGTTAGGTTCATGGAACCATAAAAATCTAGTGTCCTTCGAGCTCTCTGTTCAGTCTTCCTTAGCATTTAGAGTTCAGTCTTAAGTATCTTCAACAATATTTCCGAACGGTTGGCCTATTTGAGACATCACAGTAATTTTTACCCCTCTTTGCTATAAAGGCTGAGGAATTCACAAGTAAATGTGGGAAAATCATATAAGGAGAAGGAGAATAAATGTAGAGAAACAGCAATATATACAAGAAGTATTTTTTAAAGTTTCCCTCTCCCACCCTCCTTCCCTTATGAAACCTTAATAAATTATAAATTATTATTTTCTAGCTCACATCATCCGCTGTCTCCCTTCACCCACTTTTCTGTTGTTTGTCCCTCTGCGGAGGTGGGCGTGTTTATATGTCAATCATTGTGATCAATTCCCCCATTCTACCCCACCTTCTCCTTCCCCTCCTGATTTCTCTGTTAAAGCTGATACTGTTATTTCTTAACGTGTCCTCTATGTAGGGCTGTACACTTCTAAAGGAGCTGTTTCTGTGTCTTGAGCCCTTCCCCTCAGCATTCTGCATTGATTTAGTGCACATCGTAATGGCAGCTTGGGCATCTGTGAGGGCTCGAATCATGTTCTATTTGAATGTTCCTTTCTTAGTTTTGTGCACAAACGTTGACAGGGCAAGAACAGAGCCTTTACAGAGTAGACGGTGAATAAGTCCCCAGTAAATCCCTTGCAGGAAAGCCCTTGCTACCTTGAAGAATGAACAGCTGTCGTGATCCTAGTGGGAGGGCGAGGGCGAGGGTGGGGGTAGGGTGGTAAGAATCCATCACAGAGCTTTTCTGGTCTTTTCTTACCAATGCGTTATTAATTTTCTTAAAACTTCTACATGATAAGCCCATGTGGTTGCTTTGTCTCCTCAAAGAGAACAGATCACGGTAACCTCTTTGAAATCCACATTCACTATCATTTCCTGAGGTGACCCCTTCTCCTTGCATTTAATTGGCCTAGAAGATCCTCTTGCATGTCAGGTTTGACTGGACCTTGTTTCAAAGGTACCCCAATAAGACTAAGACAAGTGGATTGCTGAGAGAGCTTATCCTCAGCCCTTCACTGAATATATGTAAACATAACTCCCACCCAGACACAATAACAACATTAAAATACATTAATGTAAACATGCTTGTTCGGTGTAAATCTGGACATGTGTGAACTGGAACCCTGGAAACAACGCTATTTTATTTACCCACTTATGTATGTCAAGAAAAAAATAACAATTATGATAGGTAGGTTTATTGTGCTGACCTGGCCAATGAACACGTGGGATTAATTGAAGGGCAGAGAGATGAATGGCTCAGTGAGCCTTGCCTTTCTTGTCTCTTGCTCTCTGATGGTCTGACCAGGATGCAGCTGCCTTAACCAGTACCCTGCTTCAACAGGCAAGGCTCACTTCCTACAAGACATCCCCTAGGAGAAGCCACATGGACCTACTCCGATGCAGCCCCGATGTGCTGGAACAGCCACGTTGAGACCCCCTTGCCAGCGCTGAGATGCTTACATGCTCACTGACTCAGCTTTCCTCCTGCAGTTGGCATCATAGCATGTGTTTTGTGAGATGGAGGAGGACTTTGTAGATTGGTGTTGGACATACGAGCTCATGTCGGACTTATGGGCTTGGAATGAACTGGGTGTGGATGCTTTCTTGGTGTACACTTGCCCTTTATATAAAACTCTCTTATAAAATATGAGTGTTTATGAATTTTGTTTCTCTAGTCAACCTAGAATAACTCAACAATTTTAAAGGTTTTTCCCCCATTCATGGCTATGTCAGAATTCTTTCATTGTTAGTCAGTAACAAGGGGGGTTGGAGGGATGGACAAAATCCTTGGATATCTTAAATACCAATGATAAAGGAATTAATTGGAATAGGTCATCGAATCAAGGAAATTGATGAAGGGACAGGTCTTGGGAAGAAAGGGTGAAGACAGCTGCAGAAATTATCCCGAGTCATTTTAAGGCATTGATTTTGGAGTGGCTCAGACTCTCTTCTAAACTTGACCATGATTAACCATCCCACAGTAGCTCCTACATCTGAATCTGACAATAAGACATTATATTGTTGAAACCCAAATCCAAGGAGCAGCAGAATGCACCCATTCTCCAATCTCAGGCAAATATAACTCTGGAAAGGCCTTGGGAACAATGGAGTTGGACGTATCATGGAAAGGGATCCCAGGAAGCTGCCTATTTTTGTATTATTGAGAGGTTTATAAGTCAGAAGAAGAAATGCCAAGTTGAGTAGTTATCTTTTTTCCCCTTAATGCTTAAAAAATAAAAATTGTATGTCGACTGTGCTAGTGTAAATTGCCTTGAGCAGAGCTCTTTAAGAAATGACATGCCATTTACTGACTGTCTTGGTGTTCTGCTTGGTCAGTGAATACCTTCCATTAAGGTTGGGCCAATTACAGTGTAAAAATGCTGTTAAATTTTTTTCTTTAATCTTTTCTTCTGCCATCTTAAAGGTCAACTGTATGAGAAATCTCTGTAGGGGTGGATTGGTTTTTCTTTTTGTTTCAATTGAGACTGTACTTATATTACTTGGGTTCCTGATTCTTTTCTTCTTTTTAAAAACATTTTAAATACTATTCTCTTGTGTTTGCACTGCAAATTTATACAAAAATCAGGTTTCCATTTGACAAGTTCAACAAAAGCTGTTAATTGACATTGCATTTATCACAATATTTCAACATCCTCATTAATTGTGTTCTGATCCCTCTGTATCCAGAAGTGTTGTTTTCACTGTGGCTCTTGCTCTCCTCTTGCTTTCAGGTGATTGTTGACCTTTTCTGTGTCATACAGGTTACTTTTTTTAATGGAGTCCTACACTCACAGGAAACCACCTTTATTGTTTGTGCTAACTTGTTATTTCCCTACCAGTGACCTCGGGATAGATGTGATGCAGGGCTTAAGGCTATCCCAGGGCAATCGTCAAGAGGGAGCCTTCCAGCCTTGACTGGTCCAGCAAGTCTGAACTTACAAAGCCTTTGTGTTCTGTTCTTCATTTTACTTCTGTTGTTTCTGGATCCATTTATTGTGGACTGATCACAAAGGTCTGTAGTCAGAGCCAGGTACCACCAAATTCTTCTAGTCTCAGAGTAGGCAAGAGTGCAAGAGTTTGGCTTATGTAAGATATTAGCCTAGTGGATTAGTTTCTTCTCTGAGGATTTTATTTGCTTCTTTTGCTCTAATGAGTAAAGACCAATAGTTGCAACTCTGGTGGCTGCTTGGAACCTTTTATGATTCCAGACTCTGCATGCATCACTGTGACACATAATGTGAATGAGACTAAGGATCTAAGTCTTTAAACCCAGGCATCCATTTTTACAAGGTGCTTGATTATGTTTGAGAAATTATTGTAACTTTGAATATATAGATGAGAACACACATATCTGCATGTGCATATACCTATAGAACTGTTCACATAATGTACACACCTAATACATAAATATGTGACCGTACATTGATTTTTGGTTATTATTGATGTTCCCAAATTATGTATATTACATTCTTTAACATAGTGTACTTCTTAGTGATAATAATTTATGCTCTGCAAGTTGTGCTCATTACATGCACTTCCTTGCTACTTTTTCCATCACCAAACATTTTACAGAGAATCCTTCTCTCCATTCCATCACCTGCATTCTATAGAGAATCCTTCTTCTTCCCCACTAATCCCTTACAACATCCAGTAAATTTTTTTTCGTGTGTGTGTGTGTGTGTGTGTGTGTGTGTGTATGTGCGTGTGCATTAGAGAGGGGGAACTGATTACAGGGATCTACATATAAGCTCCTCCCTTATATGGACAACAGAAAAGTGAGTGAATGGAGATAGTGGACAGTGTATGATATGACAAAATAATAATTTATAAGTTATCAAGGATTCCTGAGGGAGGGGGAAGAGGGGAGGGAGGGGTAAAATGAAGAGCTGATGCCAGGGGTTTAGGTGGAGAGCAATTTTTATATTATTGCTATTTTGTGAATGATGAGGGTAACCAATGTGCAAATGTGCTTTATACAATTGATATATGTATGAATTGTGATGAGTTGTATGAGCCCACAATGAAATTATTCTTTTTAAAGTTATATAGCACATTTGTCCTTATGTAGATGACTTCCTTTACTCAGCATTATGTTCTCCATATTCGTCTGTGCTGTAATGTGTTTGCCGATTGATCGTTGTTCTTTATGGTTGCATTATACTCCACTGTGGAGGCACTGCAAGGATTCCTGGGTGCACAGCGGGTTGTACAATTGAACTGCTAACTACAAGATCAGTAGTTTGGGTCCACCAGTGCCTACTCAGGAGAGAGATGAGAGTTTCTACTCCAATAAAGATTTACAGTTTTGGAAATCCTAAACGGTTGTTCTACTCTAGCCTGAGTCCCAATCAACTCGAGACTTTGGATTTGGTATATACCATGTTTTGCTTATCCATTTATCAAACGAAGAGCACAGAAGCTGTTTCCATCTTTCTGCTATAGTGAGTAATGCTGCGATGAACGTGTGTGCATTTGGGATGCCCCCAGTTCGTGGAGAAGGCTTTGAAGCTCATATTTATACTTAAATCCCTCTTCAAGTTCAGTGTAACAAATGATGGATTAGTTGTAAGGATTTTTCACAATATAAACTTCTTCCTAGACTTGAATCAGTGCTAGAGTGGGTAGTAACAAAGGGATTTTCTACCACAAAGTATTGATTTTGTTTCATTTTTCAAAATTAACGTGGAAGAAGTAGTAGTAGCTAATGTTGATCTCTTAGAGTCTTATGGAACCAGCATTCATTTTCATTCATAGATTTTCATGAAGTTTTATATTTAGTTATATAGGGTAAAGTTGTTTCTGACATATATTTGACTACATTCTTTCTGATTAGAATATTTCTCTGTATTCTAATTTTAATTTCACATGGTGACTTCATATATTTCAGTGAACATCAGATATATGTTTGCTATTTGGGTACTTGATACCCTATACATATTGAAAATGATTCATATATCCTATCTGATGAGAGAGAAGTAAGATAAGAAAGACTAAGAATCAGACAATCACAATTACATTGGCACCTGACTCCAAGAATGTGACCAAAAACAAACTTGGAGAGGTAGGGTCAGGCCCAAACTTCTACAGCGGGCTCATCCTCCATTACCTGTCTGTCTGTGCTCTCGCTCATTTATGTAAATGCAAGTCAGTTATGTAAATGCCAGTAGCAGATAGTTGAATACTTAATTATGCAATGCTATTTTAAATATGAGGATAAATTAACAAACTTACCAATTTCTGAATTTGAAAAGACTCTTATAAGACTATGTTTGCATGACGTGATTTCATTCAACTCTCCGGTCTTTTTGCTGAAGAAATAGAGCAATCCTGAGAGAATCCCATACAGATTTTACTTGGCACATATTGTATTTTCTAAAGTAGATTTGCTATTCTGGTTTCACTTAATTGACACCCATAATAATAGTTTTCCTTTGGAGGGTGGAACTTGAACAATGTTGGGTGCCATGGAAGATGAGGGCGCTACTGCTCCTTCTGACTCACGGTCTGTGGAACTGATAGCTTGTTTTTAATTGTGAACAAATATGCTCTATATAGGTGTAGCTGGGGTAAATATATCAAAGGGTAATCATTAGTCTCATTGCTATTTTTCTGAAGAAACTTTAAAGCACTTTAAAACAACAGTTGCAACTGTCAACAACTCTGTGAGGTCTTAAAATTTTCCATAAAATACAAATACTTGGAGACTCGTGTTAGCAGATGTGGTTATACAAAAGCACTATTGCAAACATTTGTGAAGCTACTATAAACATATTTATAGGGTTTTTTTTGTATTAATGTGATTTTTTACTTCCCTGGGATGGCTACTCACGAGTACAACTGGCCCATGCATGGTTCATTTTGTAGAAGATGGATAACACCTCTCTAGTATGGCTCTGGCATTTTATATATTTATAAACAATGTATGAATGATCTAATATTACTAAATTCTCATCACCATTTGCTGTTACCATTGTTTCCCAATCGTTCTAGTAAATGTGGGCAGGTCCTCCATTACGGTTTGAATTTTCACTTATTTGCCAACTAATGTTATTTGATATATTTTCGTGTGGTCGATTGCTATCTGTATATTGGCTCTGGTAAAATATTCTTTACCAAATTTCCATTTGGATTTTTCCTTCACTGCTTTTTGAAATTTCTAGATGTTAATTTGAAGTCCTAGGATCTGTCCTTTGTTGAATGTGTAGTTTCCAAATATTTTAGCCTGTAGTTTTTTATGCAGTCCAAATTATTTCTGCTTTTCTTCTTTTATAAATCATTATTTGAAAATAAATAAATAGATAAATGAATCATGAATTGGGTCTAACTTGGTATCCAAAATTTTTCTTCTATTTTTTCCTAGATGTTCTATAGTTTTGCATTACACAAGAGGGCTTCAAAAAGCTTGAGGAAAAGATCTATTTCACTTCCATTTAAATAGCCTTTTTGAAGCTCTATTGGATATTTAAATATGTGATCAATAAGAGTTAATTTTTGTCTAAGATGTGTGGCTTAAATTTCTTTGTTCCTCTTCCTTTATTATGCTTACCCCATTATTTCACCATTAGTTGTTTTAAAGTTGTCTTTCCTCTATGGAATTACTTTTGTATTATTGCTAAAAGTGAATTTAGCATGTCTCTTTTGGTCTAACGGGTCTCTAAGCTGTCGTGTTCATGTGTGTGCCCATGCCCTCACTACATCACACAGTGTCCGTTGTTGCAGACATGTGTTAACTCTCAAAATGAAGTAAACAGATTCCGCCTTTTTTACTCTTTTTATAAACATGCTTCAGTGTTAGTAGGCCCAATATCTTTCTATAATTATACAATATAGCTGTAAAAATTTATAAGATTTTCATAGGACATTTATTAAACTTGTATTTCTCAAGAATTGATATCTTTGTGATTTTGAAACAAACTTTATCAATATGGCATGTATCTATATTTAGATTGTATTAGCATTATTTAATTTTTAGTACATAAGTACTGGCATAATGGTTTGTTACATTTATATGTAAGTGTTTTATTCTCTTGATATTGTAGGTTGTAGTGCATCTACATTTAGGTGCGCATGTGTTATATATATATATAATATACGAGGGGCTACAGACACTGCTGGTTGGAGCAGAGCTTTTGTAGCCCACATCATTCCTGCTAGGCGAGCATAAAGCAACTCGCTCCAAGTTAGCGCACCCAGTGGCATTGCCTGGGAAGTTTCTCCCTGAAGTTTTTTGAGACACAGTGAATTTTTTTGTAAAAGCAGTTTTTGCTCAAACCCCGTATTTCGTGGTGTCAAAATTAAGAGAACAGTGAGTGGCTGTGAAATTTTGTTTCCTGCTTGGGTAAAGTGCTGCACAAACTGTTGTGATGTTGAACACAGCTTACAAGGACGGTGCTGTGGACACAAGTATAGGAATGGTTTTCTCATTTCTAAAAAGGTAAAGTGTTGATGGATGACAAAGTTCATTCTGGATGTCAGTCAACACCCCAAACGGGTGAAAATGGCATTGGCAGTGCATTTGGGATTCTTTCCACCCGGCCAAACTCTTAATCAAGCTTTCCAGTTAGAGGTTCTGAACAGATTGCCATAACAGTGTGCAACAAAAAAGGCCTTGACTTGTGGCAGATAAGGGACTGGTTTTGCCACCACGAAATGTACCTGCTCATGCAGCCATCTCACTGGGCCAGTTTTTGGCAAAAAAAACACCATGCCTCTCTTTCCCCATGCACCTGACTCGCCTGACCTCCCTCTGTGTGACTTCTTTTTGTTTGGTGAGTGCAGAGGGACATGAAAGGACAGTAATTTGACAATGTAGAATAAGTGAAGAAAAAAAATGAAGGAGGTGCTGTTAGCCATCTAAACAGATAAGTTTGAAAAATGTTTCCAAGAATGGAATCACAGATTTGACAAATGTATTAAGTGTAATGGAAAGTACTTTGAAAGTGATAAGGTTTTTAAATTTAAAATAATTAAGTACATATATCTGAAAAAAATAGTTTTTTTTGCTGGTGGGGGAGGGTATGTCTTTGTATATAAATATAACTCCAAGAAATCTTTGATGAAAAAATAATTCAGTCCAAAGGATATTTGCTGAAAAATAACTTCACTAATCGACACTTGACTAATAGATTTATTAGGAAGTAATATGTTGCTAAATGCATAGAACTCTGTTGAAAGCTCAGCTCCGAGGCAGTCTAATTTGATACTGTAAGGCTTCCAGTTTGCTCTTCTCTTTCAGTATGTGATCTCAATGGCTTTGTGTACTTCAGTGTCCAACACATGTAGAAAATGCCTTGTCTTCTTTCATTTGTGAGACCTCGTGTTATTTATATTGGAAATACCATGGACGTCTAGAACAAACAGATCTGTTTTGAAAGAAGCACAAACAGAATGTTTAGAAGTGAGTGTGGTGAGACTTAGTCTCCCATCATTTGGACTTTGTATTACAGGGGACCAGGGCCTGGACCAAGACATCATGCTTGGTAATAGAGAGAGTTAAAGATGAGATTATTTGATGCAATGAGGTGGCTGATGCAGTGGCAGCAACAATGGGCGTAACCATGGCAATGACTGTGAGGGTGGTACAGGACCAGACAGTGTTTCTGTCTCTTGTTCATAGGGTCGCTAGGCGTCAGAAGTGAGTTGATGCCACCGAATGATACTATTTATCAATATGACAGAGAGTTACACTTCATCTTCATGTGCACTGGAAAAATATTTCAGGCCGTGTTTCATGTAGCATAAAAGATAAGGGTTTACATTGCTGCCGCTGCTGCTGCTTTTTACACTCCAGGCACTGTAGCATGTACTGTGTTATCTTGGGGAAAAAAAGAAAGAAATACAGGAGGTAGATCCTTTTGTTGAAACACTTCATAAATCAGTGCCTTTTTGTGCTTATGCTTCCGATAAAGTAGCATAGGTTATGACACAACTATACAGAGGTGCAGAGATATAAATATTGGATAGTTGATTATACATGACATTAGCAAGGGGGAAAACATGCCATGAAAAGAGGAAGACACGTAGGTGTTAGCATTATGGTAGTCTGGGTTAAGAATACATGCATAGGTGAGTTTCAGTAAGCTAATGACTACATTTCATTGATTTACAGTTCATTTTTTCTATGAACTCTTTGAAATTTCCTTTTATATGTATGTATATTTACACATGTGCGGATGTACATACTTGTGTGCACAAATATGAACACAGAGTTCCTGTCACACATTTCTGTAAAATAAAAATAAGGATTGTAAAAATAATTAAATGTATGAAGGACTTTCAAAAAATCATGGAAAATGCCATTTTAATTTCATCCCATTTTTCCATGAAATTTTGAAGCCCCTTCTTAAGTATGTAGGAAGATAAGCGAAAAAAAAATTGCTACTAGTTCTAGTTCATGTATGCATGGGTTAATTCCAAACTAAGCATGTTTTTAAGTCTATGCAATCAGTACATAGCTGCAGACCAGTTCTCTCAATAATTCACTTGT
The DNA here is from genome assembly GCF_050624435.1 of Tenrec ecaudatus. Lineage (NCBI taxonomy): Eukaryota > Metazoa > Chordata > Mammalia > Afrosoricida > Tenrecidae > Tenrec > Tenrec ecaudatus. Next base: position 109,573,533 of record NC_134538.1, read on the forward strand.
CTTAATCTCATTATGTTGTCTTAAAAAATTAAAAGTCCAATTAAATCAGTGGCTCCAGAGGGATCTGGTGGGCCAATTAAATTCAAGGCAGACAGATCGCCACTGAAGGTGACAGTGACTCCTTTTGGGGACTCCAAAACTGTAAGGTCACAGGAGATACACCTGGCCTTCTTAAAAAGAAGCTTTAAGAGAACTGAGAATTGCATGGGTGAGAAAAAGCCAGTGTCCCTGTCATTGCTCTGGAGCAGTGAGGATTGTCATGGGAAAATTTGACTGTGAGACCTTACACCTTCATCCGACAGCGCCGATCTGGCCCCTTTGGATTTCTTTTTGAAACTTAAATGCAAGTTTTATTCAAAAAGAGCAGTGGTACTGAGTTTATTGATTTCCTTGAGGAAGTGGAAATGGCCATCTTGAAGGAGTGTAAATCAAAGAGCACTGAAGGGTTAAAGAGATGGAAATACTACCTTCAGAAGTGTACCGACGTAGATGGTAGATATGAGGATAGGTCAAGAGTCAATAGCATCTTCCTTTAGTTTAATAAAGATTTATAGCACTTTGTAGCAATACTTTTTGACTCACCCTCTCACATGCACACACACACACACACGCACACACAGAAATTATCTTTCTGAGGTACGAAACATCATGAAAGCCTGTGGAGCTGTACTTTGGACCATGCGTATGAGACTGACTTGATATGTAGGGAGAATGCTTGCCATGTACACGTAGGGCAGATTGTACAGAACAATTTAAATCATGGCAAAGTTTGATCTAGTGTACTGGAAAATATTGAGTCTTAAGATATTATGTCTGAATATATTTGTGTTTTGTTGTTAAATATATTGGAAAATAACTTAAAAACATAATCCTTTCCATCATGGTTCTGAAGTTTTGGCAAAACTCTTACACCCCAATAGTGATAGACTGTATTTATTGCAGAAATTATAATTTTAAAACATAAGTGGAAAGAAATATTAGTCTAAAATTACTAAGTAGCTCCTATGCTTTATTGGAATGATCATTTCTTACTTTATTTTTAAAGCAAATGTTTGTAATCCAGGTCACTCACTGTTGTACCCACCAAGCCTTTCATTTAAATTTACCAAATGGCTAGGTTGTTATGAAAATAAGAGACACTACAAAACATCCACACTGGTGGATAGCGCTGTTTAATTGTGCAGAGCATGAATTCAATCTCCTTTAAAGTACTTCTGCCCTGTCTGGAAAGCTTGCTATTACGCCAAGTAAATTATGTCTGTGTCTCTTGCACATGAAAATGTTCAGAATGCAGTGTATCCATTTTGAGCATTTGTTTCTGAAATGTTCATGACCTTGACCGAGGGCACACTGACAGTTTTTACAAATGATACTTTGCCCACAAGTCTCTAGAGAGAAAGACAATGATCTTGGGGGGTCTCATAGGATTATGAAGTCACCACTGCAATGTTATTAGCTAGTAGCATGTGTTAGTCCGGGTACACTAGAGAACCAAATCCATTGACATGCCTGTGTGTATAAGAAAGAGCTTTATATACAAGAGCATTTGACTATTGAGAAAACATCCCTGCCCAGTTCAGATCAAGCCCATAAGTCCGATATTCCCATATGTCTGATACCAATCTATAAAGTCCTCTTAAGACTCATGAAACTCATGCAATGACACCAAATGCAGGAAGCTCACAGGCCAGTGGGTGGGAAGTCTGCAGATGCAGTGGCGGTATAAACATCTCAGAGCTGGCAGGGGTCTCCACATGGTTTTTCTAGCTCCAGATGTCTGGCTCCATCAGCCTCTCTCAATGTGTCTTCTCCACAGGGATGTCTGACAGGGAGTCAGCTAAGAGCGAGTGTGTCTTCTTCCTACAAGGAGGGAATACAGAAGTTCCCAGAGTCCTCAGGAGAAGGCCATGCCCACACAGAGGCCTCATTGGCAATATCCTGGTTGATAGACTGGACTCCACCCCAATACTCTTTTAAAAAATCATTTTATTGGGCACTCGTACAACTCTTATCACAATCCATACATATATCCATTGTGTCAAACACATTTGTACATTTGTTTCCCTCATCATTCTCAAAAAATTTGCTTTCTACTTGAGCCCTTGGTATCAGCTCCTCATTTTTTGCCCTCCCTCCCTCCCTGTACCCCACCCCCATGAACCTTTGATAATTTATAAATTATTACTATTTGTCATGTTTTACACTGTCTTCTTTCACCCACTTTTCTTTTGTCCGTCCCCCAGGGAGGGGGTTATATGGAGATCCTTGTGATCAGTTCTGCCAGTACATTTTTTTTAAACACTCGAACTGGTTATATGACTTCTTTTTTTTTATGGTTATGACTTCTTAAGAATAATATCAATGAAAGACTACTAACCTTTGTCTAGTTAGACATGGACATGGTGAAAGATAAAGTGAAGTCAAGTAATCTTTTTACTGGTATTAGTGGTGTTAAAGAATAATCACTTGTTTAGATATAGCTTAAACAAGTAATGTCATTTAGTGTCTAACACATTCTTATTTTGTTTTCATCAATGAGAATTTTACCAGAATAACAAGAAGTGTGTTGTGTTCTTGTAAAGAAAAATATATGTCTTTGGAAGCGGTGTGTCATGGAGTACTTACTATCTTTTACTCTGTGTTGGTACTTTCTTCTCAAGTCTAAAACAGTCATCATGGGACAGGCTGCCAGCTTTTAAGCTACAGACTCAGTGTGATCATAGTACTGAAATCAAACCGTCAGCCTGCCTTTTCCTGAAGTGAACTGGAGAGGTGAGAGGTGTGGACTATATATGCCTCTATTACTAATGCCATCTCACAAAATACTGACTTGTTCCACATTTTTATCCTGGGATCAGAATAACTGCTAATAAATCGACTCAGCATATACATGTCTTTTCCTCTTCTTGAGATAGATCTTTGGTTTAGTTAAGAAGCCAGTTCCACTTCCTAGATGTCTCCTAACATAACATTGTTGTTGTTAACGGTCGCTAAGTTCACTCTGACTCATAGTGAGCCTGTGGACCTGAGGGAATGGCATGGGGTCCATGTCTGGCTTCATCAGTGGGAAGGAGAATCCAATTCCACCTCTGAGGCAGAAGGCAGATATGCCTTGACCCTCTGTCCTTTCTATCGTATTTTGATGCCAGCCATCCTACCTGTGGCAGTTACATAATTTCATGTCCACTTGATAAATCAGTGTAGGTGTGTTGTGAAGCCTGTCAATCAGGTCACAGCTTGATGATGTCTTCTTATGGGTGTGGCCTTCTCATAAGGATTCTGGGGATTTCCTCTCTCACTCTTCTTCGCCTTCCTGTTGAAGAGCATCTCTCAGTTGGAGGAAACACGTGTAGACCTGTGCCAGAGCTGAGATGCTTTCACCGCCACAGGATCCACAAGACCTTCACCCACTGGCCTCTGGTCTTCCTGTGTTTGACATCATTGCGTGTGCTACCTGAGTCTGAAGAGGAATTTTTAAAATAGTATTGAGCATATGGGCTAATATCAGAAGTATGGACTCGATCTGGACTGGGATGTTGTCTGAATATAAAATTGCTCTTTGGTGTGAAGCTCTCTCTTGCACATATATGAGTGTCTCTGGATTTGTTTCTTTAGTCAACCTGGACTAACACACTACTGTGGCACTCTACTTCTTTGCAGAGTTTAATAATTTATTTCAATGACCAACAAAACTCACAAACCATCCTCACGGTTATGGAGATTATTAGGAGAGAGAACAAGTTACCACAAGTCAGAATCCGAAAGCTGTGAGAATCCAGTCCTTTTGTCACAGCGGTCCCTCTTCTTAGCCATGCCAGCAGCAAGGTCTCTCTTGTCCTCAGCCTCCCAGCCACATGACCGCCTGGCCTCTTCATCTCTGTTAGGATTGGTTCTCTGAAGACATTTTTAAAGATGACACATACATATATAAAGAGAGAAGTTTATGTCTAGAAAAATGGGTCACATAGTTGTAAGCAGTTAAATCTAAGCTGCTGCAAAGCGGTGTGCCAGATACTATGCTGAAGGCTGTTCCTGGCTTGAGTAGCTGTCTGGGCTGGGCAGCGGAAAGCCAGAAATTAAGAAAGCCAGAAAATCATAGGCCACCTGTGGAGGTGGAGTTGACTAGTCAGATAAAATGTCAAAGCAGGCTGTAGACAGCTCCTAGAATCGGCAGGCACCATCGCAGGCCACTGTCACACATCTGAAGAGATCTGTCACAGGATCCAGGACAGGATGAAGAAGAAGAGTGAAGAGCCAGTTCTCCGCATTCTGTTTATAATAGGAACTAGGGTACACTCCCCAGGCGCCATCATTTGGGGTGCTCTCCAATGCGTATGCCAGAGGTCTCAGTGCCACACTTCCGAGGATGCTGGTCTAGCCACCTTGACATGAAACCAAGTATCACAGCGTCTGCCTAGTTCAAAGGGCCAGGAAAGTGGCTTCTTTGCCTCATGGTCTTACTGCTGCTCCTCTGTTCTGTCTCGGGATCTCAGCGCTGCTCATTTCCTCTGTCTCTTGGACGAGGTGCTTGAGCCTCTGCTGCTTCCACCACTGCTGGGAGGATTTCAGAGTGATGGCAGCAGGAGTCTTCTGTTCCTGCATTGTACATAGCGGACACTCATACTTGGCATGATGACCAAACCCACCAATCACCAAGATAGAGTCCTCTACACCTTACTGTCATTCTCCCACTTGGACGCTGGGTGGGAATTAACAAGTATGGATAGAAGAGCCATACCAAGCCGATTCACTTTACTGAAGCGCCGTAGAACACATGCACAGTTCTCCACCGTCGTCGTCATCGCTGTGAGCCCACCGCTGTGGCTTCCTTGTCAGGCTATCTTGCATAGGGTTTCTTCTTTTCCACTGATCCTTTGCTTTACAAAGTATGATGCCCTTTTCCAGAGATGGGTCATTCCTGATGGCATGGCTATAGAATGCCCCTCCCCCACCCCTGCTTCCAAGGACCGCTCTGGCTGTACTTCCTCCAGGACAATAGACTCTTACCGTTAGAGCTCTATTATATTTCTTTTAGGTTTAAAAATACAATGAATTACATATGACAAAGTATAGTCTTAACTCACAGACTTTTAATTCTTCTGTTACATGTTTTCTAAAACGTTGCACCTCAAACAGGGAGGCAAGTACAGGTAGAGTTAAGGGTGGTGGCGGTGAGACAAATCAAGAGACATATGTGTGGGTAAGAGGCAACTAAAGATTTTACAGTATACTTTTAGATGCTAAAGATTGCCTAGTGGTTTTTTTCTATTAAAGGAGTATAATAATTTTAAAATGCTTTTCTTTAAATGCATATTATTATGATTATGTCAAAATAACTCTTATTACTGACAATTATGTTGGAACCACATATATCTTTGAAAGTACCCCCAAAATTGACTTATTCAACAGTGCAGAAAGGTGTATTTTATAATATAAGAGAGGTTATTATTTAAAGTGAATTCTAGAACTAACGTACAAATATGCACAAACTGACAGGGTGATATCCAAAAGAAAACAAAAACCCCAAACTCATTGTCATTGAGTTGAAATGTTCTAAAAAAAAGAGTCAGGAGAGTGAAGAGTCAGGAAAGGTATATGAATCACTTCTTAGATAGTTAAGCTCCCTGGCAGAAATCCTGAGTGTGGCTCAGGGTAAATGTTAACTGTGTATTAAAGTTTATCATACCTGGAATGTCGACTAGAGAGATTAAAATGAGTATTTTTTATTACAGGCCTACAATATAAAACAACACATTGTATGCAAAACAATGTACCGCTTTGGGTACAAAATTACTGACATAATTAGACCACCAGGGAGATTAAGGGGAGTAACTTAGGATACTATTTGCCCCAAATCCTTTCTTTTGACTAGTTCTATGGTTTGTGGGAAAGCACAGTAGCTTAATGAGAGGGAGAAGGAGTGGAGAGCTAGACATTGAGATTTAACTATTCACTTGTCTTGTGCCAAGAGAAAATATTTCTTTGGATTTCGAATTATGCCAAGGAACCTGTAAGTCTTGGCTCCTGCATCTAAGCAGAATCCAGGAAGCTATTCCTTGACTAGCTAGGGATTTTTCTCTTGGATTCTGTGCGAAGACTTCTCTCTTCCAAAACACACCAATTATTTTCCTCTTGAAAAATTGTAAAAGTGTGCAGACCTATGCACCTGGTATTTGCAAGCTAAGAAATGGAAGATTTCACAGACACAATAAGGTGGCTTGCAATTTGCTGTCTTGCACATACATAAAAACATATCCTCGGTTAGTGAGCAAAGGAACATCCTAGATACTGTTTTCAAAGAATTTATGGAAGGACATTTCTGGCTCTGTTATGAAGAGTTTGTGCTAGAGATTTTATCACACGAAGAATTGGAGATAGCTTGTAAGTAGCCTGGGGCATGTGGAAGATACCCGCTTACTTGCTGAACGTGAGGAGTGGTTGGAGTCGGAAACTGCAGCCTTTGGTATGGATGGCTGCTCAAGGAAGTAAAGAAAACCAAAATCCACCCAACTAGACCAGTCACAATAAACAGAGACCGATTGACACTGTGAAGGACTGCACTTTATTTGGATGCGCAAGTAATGCTCATGAAAGCAAGAGTCAAGCAATAAAAGGCCGCATTACATTACCTGCTGCACAAACTGACTTTCAAGTGTTCACGAGCCAAGATAACACTGAGGAAGAAGAGGAGCGGGAGCCAAGCCGTGCCGCTTTCAGTGGTCTCCTGGGCTTGTGAATGCTGCACAGTTAAAGAGGGAAGAGTGGGCAAATCCGGATGGATTTGAATTACTGCGTTGGTGAAACATGTTACAATGTCATGTAGTATTAAACAAATAAGCATGTTTGAGAAGTACAGTTAGAATGCTCCTTAAAAGCGATAATGGAGATGGCTGGTCTTATTAATTTGGGACATGCCATCAGGAAAACACGGTCCGTGGGGCAGGGTACTCTGCACGGTGAAGTGGAGACTCTGTGGACAGGAAAGCCCTAAGGGGGTGGATTGCCGCAGGACCAGGCCGGGTTTGTGCTGTCCATAGATTTGCTATAAACCGGAACCAACTTGAACAAAACCTAACATTAACAACAACAAGTCTTAGCAAAGTGAAAACATTAGCTTTTGCTTAAACCCTATTATTTAAGTTTACCTTGAGAAGAATTAGAGGTATTATAATATCTGTAGATATGTGTATACTAGAATCCCTGGTTCCATATTCTAAAATGGATCTTTGTCATTTCACAAGGAGAACCACACAGTGAGTAGAATTATTATTTACTGTTTTACTTACATATGCATGTTGGGATTGGGCTCTATAATCAGCTAATAATCCATTGAGTGACCGGTTGGATGAATTGTAGTTCTGTCTTGTATAGTTTTCAAGGCCTGCCACATCGTTTTACAAATGTGTCACATCACTGTGGTGAGTGAAATCCTTCCACATAGCAGTTGGCAGTAGAACCGGTCTTTCAGGAGGGCTGCGAGTTATTTCGCTCCCATGTTCTTGAATGTACGTAATAAAGAAAAGAAGCATAGAGATCTAAATACTTATCCCCAAAGGAAAATCACGCACATAGCGTTCGCTATATCAGTTCAAGTTCTCCTGAGCTAAAGCTTATTTCATAGGAACTTAGGATAATATTCTGATTCTGCCATCTGTATCCAATATTTAGAAGTGTTGAGATGTTGAAAAATCAAATGACAGTAAATTCTAGTTCTTCACACTCCTTGCATCTTGGGAGACAGGTTGGAATTAATCTTGAGTAGCTTGGCTGGAATAAAATAAATCTTCAGAATAAAACGGAATTGACTGTGTCTGTGTTTTTGCAGAAGTCTTTTCGGAATGAAGTTTGACATTTTCCCCTCTCCGAGGGCTAGCAGTTTACTGCTGGTTATCGTTACTGTTTAATGAAACTTAAAGTTTTCAAATAAAGAAACTAATTACTGTATCATTTCAAGAGGTTTTCATTTTCCTCTCCATTTCCTGCCATCTCTTTACTCAACACCATGCAATGTGGGATAATAGGAAAACATTGATTTATACTGAATGAAAAGACATTCTGGCAATAAAGTATTTTCATAAAAGTAACTTATCAACACTAAGCTGTTGATTGCTTAGGAACCCAAACCAGCCTTCTAACCTGAAATACCAAAATCAAGATCAGAAAAGAGAGGCCTGAATGGCCCATGGATCTGCTCCTATGGGTTTCCACAGGACTCTTTAATTAGCTAGCACAGGCCAGATATGCCCCAGGTTTCCTTGAGCTGACAATTTAAATTCTAATTTTGACTACTCATATTCGAAGAAACAGGAGGCCCCAAGCTCAATCCCAGCACGTAATTGCACCTACAATTGGCTTCTGTCTATAATTATATCCCTCAGGTCAGATGGTTTAAACTTGGAACAGAGTCGCATGCTGTGTTTCTTTGCTGCAGGTTTATATTTTTGGAATTAGGGAAAACATCTGAGTTTATTTCTGCTGTGTGCATGCGTATGTGTACATGCATTTATGAAACTGGATTGTCGAGCTGTAATAATAGGTAAATAAGAACCGGAGTGAGGAATGTGAAGAATATAGATAAAGGAAAACGAGGCCAGAAAAGTAATTTCTATAAGAAAGGATTTTAGTGGAAAAAGAAAAAAAAACAAATCACGGGAATTAGTTGGTTATTCATATTCATATTCTATAGACCACGTTGAAAGCTTATGCTTGGAGCAATAGCCTGTACGTTTTGGATGTGAGCTGGAGGATACTCAAGTCTAGGAGTTAATTTTATGAATATTGGATTTCACACCGACCATGGAAAGGCAAGCTCACCAGCAGGGATTTCACACTCTGGTTTTAATCAAGTTTGATAATCGTAGGAAAACTATCATGGAGCCCCAGAAAGAGGCCTTCTCTAATTTCTCACTAAATTCTACAAGTAGGAATAACGCATACATTAAATTAAGAGGCTATATATCAAGCTGAGGAAGACAAAGAGGAGACAAGGAAAGTGTGCAATGAACACACATATTTGAGGTGACTTAATATCTTTCAACTCAAGGGGCATGCATACTTTTCTTGTTTGATTGTAGTTATTGACTTTGATACTTAAATGAATGCCCATTCAGAAATAGTAATGTTGATTTATCTCTGTGACTTTAGTATTTCTATTTTTGTGTCAACAATCAATCAAAATTGTTTTTCTAAGGCAGGAATAAAGTTTGTTTCTTTATCATCATAATTAAGTATTAATGTATACTTTCTGATGAAGGGGCTTGCCAGACTTCCATCATCTCTGGGTATAAATGAAAGTAATGATTTCTATATCGAAACTATGCATGTGTGTATAGAATTGCTTTCATATGCTTATTACTCTCATTTGAGTCTTAAAAGTACTGTCAGAAGGGTCCTTATTTGATTTAAGAAATAGTATCAGAGAGCAATATATGTCTATTTAAATACTACGATCAAATTATAGTTGGCGACATGGACATGATTCCTTAAGTTAAACTGAAACTAAATTGAAAATCATTTAAGTATTTGAAAGTAAGAGCATTTTAACTTAATCAGAATTTTATCAAGGAATATCTCAATAGTATATTGCTGAATGAGTGAATTTAATTGCTATAAATTCTATGAGATTTATGAGTCAGTGGTTTTCTGGTAACTTTATTTTTATCTCTTTAAAACTCTTACCTAATGGATTTCTGAATGTCGGCGTAAATATTTAATATCTCTTCTATCTTTCTTAAAAAATAATAAGAAATATTATTGCCATATCACAAATTAATTCATGCACACTAATAGCAAGTTAACATGTTTTTATCTTCTTGCTTTTTTATGCTTTGATGTTCCACTTGAAACGTATCTTTTAGCATACCCTTGAAGTGACCAGGAGTAAGTTTATATAAATAAAGAAAATGCTTTGTTCTGCAAATTGAGCTTTAGGTAAAATTTCACATTTTATATACTTAACATTGTAATTTGAATGGTGAACAAGAAGGATTAAGGTTTCTTGGAAGGAAGAAATTGCCAGTCATCTAATTAAAACAATTCAGACTGATAACCTAAAACTCTCCCGGGAAAGAGGAAATAGGGTTCCTGGACCAAAATGTGTCTTGATCTTGGGCCACCCCTTGAGAACACAATAATTTGTCAACCAGAGAGTGATAAGGACTATATACATTCTATCAGTATGGCAAATGTATGGATTTCCATTTAAAAGACTTGGGTTTTTACATATCACCAATTAAAATGCTGAATGAAGAGAATTCATTTGTTACCTTATCTCTCAATGTTTCCAGCAAGAGATGACTTTAATAAAAGATATGACACTCAGTGGTTATATAAATTAGTGAAATCGTACATGGAAGGTTCCTTAAACTTGAGGAATGGGAGATTCATTGTGACGTTGTGATATATATCCAAACAATACAGCTTATAATTTCCATTTGGGAACACAGGAAAAATAAATCCAATACAGATGAATAAGAGGGTCCAAGGTTAGCTAACAAATGAGCAGAGACTTGGGGCTGAGGCCTGCAGCCTATCAGCTCGAGGCCTTACAATAAAGCATTCTCATTGTGTGCCCCCATATAGACCCCTGCTTGATGTCTCATAAAAACAAGCATATCATTCTTCCACAGACACCTTGGAAGTAGCACTGGCATAAATCTGACCTGCCTTGGCTGCTGCTCTTCATTTTAAACTGAGTTCTTTCGTTGGGTAGACTAAAGAATTCTTATTCTCTACCACTTGATGTTGGGTCAAAGTGAAGGTAGAAGTCGAGAGAGAGTCGAGGAGCTAGCGTGGCACTTGCACATCTCCGTGGGTCCCGTGCGACACCACGGAAGTAGGAGCATCCTGAAGGAGGACACATTTGCAGCCCAGACCTCAAGTAGCAGAAGGTGTCTGGATGATTCTGGCTCAGATCAGCTGTGAGAAAGCTCTTTCTCATTGGTAAGCTTACTATTTTGGACAGATTTCTCTGTGGATTTCAAGGAAGATAAATTTCTGAGAAAAATAACTGAACTGTTTAATACTCCTACAAGTATCTCAAATGATTAAGAGATATGATCTTCAAATTATTATAAAATATTTTAATAAAATTTTTATAAAATTATTTTTATCTTTAATGACCGATATACAGGATCTCTTGAAAAAATCTATGTTTTAAATATTGTACCTGGTCACCCCATGCTGCTCAACCAAAATCAGTGTTGTTGCTCTTGAGACACTCATTCCAACTTGAAGCAGCTTTCTCACTATCTTTCTGTATGTATCTGTGCTGCAGACTTGGGTGCCAGCCAGCTGCTCCTTCCAGGAAGGACTTGTTGCCCCAGCACCTGGGAGAGATGACAGTAGACGGTTTTCAGCTGTCAGGTTCTTCATGAATTGCTTCAGATTTGGAGAGCTGCTTCACCTAAGGTCATGGTCGTTCATGGGTGGTCCATACCTAATGAGTAATCAGCATGGAAATGTAAAAAAATCCTGGTCCTCTCACAGCAACTCAGGGCAACACTAAAGGGGCATTCCAGTTTTCAGGCTAACCAAGCAGCAGCGTTTGTGTGTATGTGTCCTCCCTGCTTCCTTTCTCTCTCATCTGCCAGTTAGTCAAGGGGAGTTCCTTACTAAAGATCATAACTTCTCAACTGCCTCCCAGCCTGCTGCCTGGAGAAAGCAACGTAGACACCATCTCACCATTCTGAAAAAAAGTACTCGAGTTTTCTTGTGTTGGATATGCTGTCAAAGCAAATAGCTATAACTTCTAGAAATGATATCAACCTGAACTGATTTGTATAAACACCTATGCTCACCACTTTTGATAATGTGTAGGAAAATATAAAAATCAGAGAAACATCAAGGAAGTACTCTAGAAAACAGTGGCAAATGCATCCCATAAGCTTAAAATAAAATAATAAAAAAGTTCATAACCTAGAAAGGCAGAGTTAATTAAGAAAAAAATCTAACATTGTTACCATCCAGAATAATATATTAAGAGGGAAACATCACATGGTAATATTATTAGGTGTGGAAAAATATGAAACTTCCATTGATTTTTAATTTCCAGAATTATAAGTGAGAAACAGAAGGGAGCATTCTTAATTCGGTAACAACCTAAACAAATATCTTTCATAATTGCATAGCTTTAGACATATTCTTATTAAAATAAAAACAATTATATTAAAATCAAATATATAACTCCTTAACAAATTGATGCAAATTTAGTGCTTTAAACAGTCTCATGGATTAGCTGTTGCCATCAGAACAACAGCAGCAAAAACAAAACAAAACAAAAACCTGAACAATTTATGATGGATGAAGGATATTCAAAGAAGTTCATGAAAATGCTAACTAGGAAAAAATCGATTTCCAAACATTTGAACCCAAATAAATGCATACCAACTAGCTGTAATTTTTTCTGAACAGCATGTAGTTTGAAGCTGTCAGAGGATAACAAATGGGTTTTTAAACTTCCCTTATCGGATCAACATGAATTTAACTAAAATTGAAGTACAGACAACAAATGTATGGCAAAGGTAGTTTGGAAAAATGGGAAAATCATTGCTGTGTTCCAAAGTTTATGGGGATAATGCCCAATGAAAGAAACAGTTTCTACGTGGAGGCTTGTATTAAACAGGGCCGCAATAGTTGTGAAGATGAAGCCTCAGTGCTGGGTTGTCCGTCCCCATTTGACAGGGAAAGAGGCATATCTGCACCTGCAGTGCAGGCATCTCGACTGGTTCCGTTTCTGCACCCCTGATTAAAAACTTAAATTTGAGCAAACTTTATTATATTAGATGAATACCAAAACAGTTGTGTGCACATCAGCTGCAGACACAATCAGAGTTTTTGATGGAAATTTTAAACACATGGGATCTTGATCCTAAAGCTGCCTTTTAAGTATATCAGGGGATGAAAAATGACTTTTCCAGTACAGTCAAAGAAATGGATACCAAGTGATGGAAGTGTACGTCTAGTTAATGCAGAGTGCACTGATGAAGAGCAAAGGTCATGGCAGCAGTTCTGGGGGATGCTGGGAAGTTTTCCCGTGGACTTGCTACATACCTGCTTGTTTTAAGTTAGTCAAAGCTCTAGCAGAAAACCATCCAGAACACTTGATAAGATATCCTTCCATTGCAACAATGCTGCTGCTGTTCCTTCCTCGCTTCAAACAGGTCCATTTTGTGAGAGTTCTGATGGGAAATCTTTATAGTCCTGATTTTGGAATCTTTTAGAATCTTTTTGTTTCCTAATATTTTTTTAAAAAGACAATCTCTAAAGAGCCCCTATTTTTCTTCAGTTTATAATATGAACAAGACTTCATTGACACAATTAAATTTCCATAAGTGTTTTACAGATTGACTGAATGGCCAGTATCGTTGCTTACCAACAGGGTCTTGAACTTGATAGAGCTTATGTTGAGAAATAAAATTAAAGGGTCTTCATTCTTATATTTGAATTGCATTTTCCCACAAAATGTTTAAAAACTCCTCACATACCACTTTGTTAAGTTGAAAAGAAGGCCTGGTGTTCACTTCAGATTGTTTATTTTATTGAATAACTTACATTATTAATCTATAAAAGTAAGGTATTTATAAAGTTAGAATAAAATCTCTAATTTTTATGTCACATGAAATATATTAAAATTCACATAGAAAATTCAATTATCTTGAAACATTGGACTGAAGTGAGAAGACCTCATCCATTTTTTTGTAAAAGCAATTATAAAAATTGTCTTAATAAATAGACTATTATATTAGAAAAAATGAAGGGGTAGCTCCTAGGTGTTGATAATAAGACAGAAGTCCAACTAGATGCCCCTGTAACCCAGCAAGTTATTAGACCTACCTGTAAGCCTTAATGCTGACATCAACAGCTAATATAAACTTTCATATAGTACTGCTATACTTTAGGAACAATTAAAATGTAATTTCAGTTTAATTTTTTTCAACAGCAAAGTATTTTTAGCAAAATATATAGGCTTTATGGAAAATTTTTTAAATACCTTTTTTATAACTATGACCTTGAACTAAAAATTTAATAGACTATTGCATGTTTAGGAAGACCACTTATATATATATGCCAAATTAACATAATAAAATCAAAAAAATGCTCAACCGATAATTACACGGATAAAATAGTTAAGTTGGAAAGTTATGGACTCAAGTTAGCATGTGTGGAAAAGCAATATCTAGTTAGACAAAAGTCAGGAATAGATGAGAGGAATAGGGGGAAAACTTGAACGAGTGTCAAGTATTCAAGGCAACAGTTGTAAATACTCTTGATAACTCTCCTCAGCCTTTTCTCGCTGGGATGCTACTCAGAAAGTCTGGTACCTTGTTAAAGGGACTGCTTGTCTGTAAAGCCGCTGCTTAACAAGCCTGCAGGTTGTCTCCAGAGATTCCTGCAAGGGCAGTTGCAGTCAGAGACCTCATCATTGCTCCTAAGATTCCAGAATGCATGCTTCTGGCTAAGATGGCAGTGCTTATTTCATCGGAGAGCTCCGGCAAGACGGCACCCAGGTAACCAGCACACATTGGGAGCTCTGTGGCGATCAGTGAATCCAGCAGGACAAGTGGGGGCTTTGTGTAAGTGAAAAGTTGCCTGCGACAGCCTGAAGTACATGCTTGGTCTGGTAGGTGATCTTCCCCACCTATCAAGCTTTGCTCCTGAGCTCTGGGGATCTGCAACCTGGTCTCAGGGATACCCCGGATGCGTTGGCAGTGCTACTACAGGCCTACCATGGCCACCACCTGCCGATCAGCCCTGCTCAGTCTGATCGCCACACCAGGAGCTACCCGACTGCTCTACTGAGTCCCCCACAACCAGGGCTAGGCCCCCCACACTGAGATTGTCCACCTCCAGCGCTCTTCTCTGTGAGTTGTTTTCTTCTCCTAAGGTTCCCTTCTCCCCACGTGATGGTGGGTCCTGCAGCTAAGCATGGTTCCACTCCCTACTCACCTGGGGCCCCAGCAGCCATGTCTAGACCCCGTCCACAATCCACCTGCAATAAGCTTCATCATCTGCAGCAGGGGGGCTTCCCTCCACTGGCGACAGTGAGGCTTTCCCTGTGGTAGTCCAGCACCTCCACCAGCAGCAGCGGGGGTTTCCCCACCTTTGCCAGGCACCCCCTCCCATGGCAGTGGAACTTTTCCCACTGTTGTCTGTCACCCGCATGCAAAGAGCTAGACTCACTGCCTGCAACTTCCCCACCCATGCCCCCTGAGAGGGCCACCAGACCTGCCCTCCAAATTGGGAATTCCGGCTGTCTATGGAGAGTAAAACCCTAGTGAGATAAAGAAGTAGCCCGACCCCCCATCACAGTTGACTATCGGCAGCTTGCAGAAGCATTCTTACTTGTCCCACAAAGAGAGAGCCCTGGGCCCATTGCCTCCCTGGAAAATGGCACCAAGCACCTCTCAAACTGCCTAAACAACCTCAACAAAAAAGAGGAGAAACAAAACACATCATGAGATAACAAAGAAAATTGGAGCTACCACAGAAAGAAATTTTAAGAATGCATCTTGGAGACATATAAGATATGAAAGAAGCATTACAGAAAAAGAATGAAATGCAAGAGTTAATGGTAGAGCACCCTGAGAAATACAGGAGTTGAAGGATGAGGTATCAAAGCAAATAACGTGAACAGACTTCACCAACAGACTAGATGAATCTGAAAACCATACCAGTGAACTTGAGGATAAACAGACAGACTTCAACAAGTAGGAAAGACAGTCAAACAAGATAACCAAAGAAGCGGAAAAAAACCCTGAGAACAATGTCAGATGATATAAAGAGCAACACATCAAAATAATTGAACTGCCAGAACAAGGTACAACCAAGCAGTCATTGGCAAAAATAGTGAGGGGATTCCTAGAGGAAAATGCCCCCAACTCCATGAATGTGAATGAGGCAACCATCAGGAAGCAGAGCATATACCAGCTAGACTGAATTCAAGGAAGAATTTGCCAAGGCATGTAATAATTAAACTATCCAACTTTGTTGAAAAGGAGGAAATCATGAGAACAGCTAGGTAAAAAAAAACAACAGAGAGTCACCTATAAAGGCACTCAAATAAGAATATGCTCAGACTTATCAGCAGATACAATGGATTCAGAGAGTGGATTACCATCTTCTGAAAGTTGAAAGAAACAATGCAAACACAAAAATCCTATATCCAGCCAAATTATCTCTCAAGATAGATGGTGAAGCAACGGAAGCTGGACAAGGAAACATTCAAAGAGTATGTTAAAAGAAACCCAGATCTACAAAAATCCTTGCTGACCCAGTGTGGTCAGAAAAACACTTACCGAGCACAAATAGGAAACCACCACATAGAGCAACTCTACCCAGAGGTCAACACATTGAAAACAGCCGCAAGATAACTGACCCAATGGTGAAAAGGCAAAAATCAGTCACACACTCATTCACATGATGCAATGATAAGGGAGGTAGGAAAGCACCCAATATGAAAGGTACAAGATGAGATGACATCAGAAAGTCCACAGATGGATGTTATAATGCCAAATATCAATGGACTGAACTCGCCTGTTAGAGAGACTAGCAGAGTAGGAAAACATAACCTATGATTGGATGCTTACAAAAGACATGTCTCAACTTGCAGACAGAAATCTGGCTAAGAAATAAAGACTGGAGAAAAAATATACCAAGCAAATAGCAATACCAAAAATGCAGGGGTTGCAATCTTAGTCTCTGACAAAATTGATCTCAAGAGTCAAGGCATCAAAAGAGAACTAAAATTGATGGTGAGCAGGTGTAGGATGCCTGGTGGGGGTTGGTCAAGTGCAATGAAGCCGAGAAACAGTATTGAGAGTGGAATGAAGGGCGAACATGATAGTGGGACAGGAGAAAGTAAACGAAATAGAGGAAAATAGGAGGCAACATACATTTATAGAGGTACAGATACAGGCATGCACATATGTAAAATATAAATATGGATATAGGTCAATGTACATATTTAAATATTAAGTATTAAGGTAGCAGATGGGCATTGGGTCTCCAATGAAGTCTTCCCTCAACTAAGAACACTTTGTTGGGTATTTTTTTAAAAAGAAAAAACACACTTTGTTCTAATAACCTGGCATTCTGTGATGCTCACCTTCTTGACACAATTAATGAAGAAAAAATGGATGCATAATCAAATGTGGTGAAGAAAGCTGATGGTACCTGGCTATTAAAAGATATAGCACCTGGAGTCTTAAAGACTTTGAAGTTAAGCAGTCATCTAGCCAAGAAGCAACAAGCCCACGTGGAAGAAGCACACCAGCCTGTGTGATCATGAGGAGTCCATGGGATCAGGTATCAGGCAGCAGAAGACCCCAAACAAAAAATATATGGATGCAAATGATGGGGATCAGAGTGCAGACCCAAAGCTCATCTGTAGACAATTGGACATTCCCTGATAGAAGGGTCACAAGGAAGGAACGAGTCAGGCAGGAACATTCCTCTAGTGTAGTGGTTCTCAAACTTCCTAATGCCACAACCCTTTAATACAGTTCCTCACATTATGGTGACCCCTACCAAAAAATTATTTTCATTAGTACTTCATAACTATAATTTTGCTACTGCTGTTGGTAGGGCCATCCCTGTGAAAGGGTCGTTAGACACCCCTCCCCCCAAAGGGGTTGCAACCCACAGGTTGAGAACTACTGCTCTAGTTCTTTCATATTTCCTCCCCCCATCATCATGACCCTAGTTCTACCTTACAAATCTGGCTAGAGTCGAGCATGTATACTGGTACAGATGAGAGCTCTGGACATAGGAAATCCAGACAAACAGTAATGGGAGTAGTGATACCATAAGGGTAGGAGTGGTGAAGGCAGAAGTGCAGGGAAAGGTGGAAGGGGGAGAAATGGGGAAATAACTGCAATGATTGACATATAACTCCCCAGAAAATACACACACACACACACACACACACACACACACACACACCGGTGGACAAACAAGAGAATGTGGGTGAAAGGAGACAGTGGATGGTGTAAGATATGAAAACAATAATAATTTATAATTTATCAGGGGTACATGAGGGTGGGAGGATGGGGGAGGTAGGGAAAAAATTAATATGAATAGATCAAGCAAAAAGGAAATATTTTGAAAATGATGACAACATGAACAAATGTGTTTGATATAACTAATGTTTGGATAGTTATAAGAGCTGTAATAGCCCACAGTAAAATGATTCATTAATAAAAAATGGATATAGAAAAAAAACACTATTATATACATATTCCAACAATAAAGATGATCTTCGTGTAGATGCATAGATATTTTGTGCAGGCTGAACAGGTATGGGAGGAAGAATAGAATTAACATGAATATATGTTAATTCGATATAAGACATTTCTACATCTGTATTTGCCTTTGCTGCAAATATGTCCATGAATGTGGTGGATCATATATGGAATAAAAATATGAGAAATAACTGAATACATAGAGAAAATGAGTCACTGGCCTCATTTGTGGCTTAGGATTATAATCTTGTGGGATGAAAGAGTCCATTTTTGTAAAATTGTGCACAAAGACAATGTTGAACATCCTACTTTGGTGAATAGTAGCCATGTAAGGTTCAATGATTTGTATTTTCCTGTCCAGAGTAAAGGAGTGGTGAAAGTAATAAAAAACAACTTGGAAATAATTAGTCTAATAGATTCATGCACTAATTGAACATCACTCTTCATGATTCTGGGACAAGAGTTTGTTGGTGACAGACAACCTCTACCAACCACTCTTAAAAGGGATCATATAAATAAGGTTCTTATAGAGTGAGTATATAGAAAAAAGAAGAACAAAACACAATCATAAAAGACTCTAGGCTTATAGATCCAATTGAGACTTTTAGAACTTCTGAGACTTACGGTGTTTAGTCATCCTTCAGGTCTGGAAATGAACTCACCCTATGGCTCGTTTTTCAGCCAAACCTTAGACTTGTGTAGTAAGGGTCACATTAACATGAGAGAAATAAACACACATTAGAATAAGTAATCATGTGAGATAACAAAGGCAGCATTTATCCTAAGACAACATTCAGAAGGCTAAAGAAAGGAAAAAGAAATGGAAATAAGAAACACAGGAAGGACATGGGATATGTGATGCTGTATTGTGTGGATTGCAATGAAGAATGTGGAGTACATTGTGTATGAACTAGTGAATGAAAATGATTTGTTCTGTAGCCCTTCACCTAATTTACAATACCAATTTTAAAGACTCATATTTTTTCTACGCATTTGTGGTAGTTACATAATCTCATGACAACTTGTTAAATAGGTTAGAGGGGTGGAGTCTAGCTTGTCAATCGGGTTATAGCCACTGATGCCTCTGTGTAGGCATGGTTTTCTCCGGAGGATTCTGGGCACTTATGTCTTTCTCCCTGATGGCTGGACACACAATCTGTGCTTTGTCTTCTTGCTGACAAGCCACATGGAGTTATGCTGATGGAACCATGCCAATGCTAGGATGCTTCCACCACCACTGGATCCATAAGGCTTTCCACCCACTGGCCCGTGGTCTTGAATTCAAACTCATTGCATGTGTTGCATGAGTCTGAACAGGAATTTATAAACTGGTATCAGACATATGGGATAAGATCTGACTTATGGACTTGATCTGGACTGGGTTGGAATGTTTACTTAATATACAGTTACTCTTTATATAAAGCTATATGAGTGTCTAAGAATTTGTTTCTCTAGTCAACCTCGACTAACACAGCATTAGATATACAAGGATGAAAAAAACTAACATTCTAATGGAAGCAAAATGGACCATAAATAAGGCAAATACACTTATTTTCAGTTGTTAATACTTAAATATTAAGAAGTAGAAATATGATGGACAGTGACAGAGCTAGATAGTTATTGAAAATTGTAAAGAGAATCAAGTTTGAGGTGATCTGTGAATACTAAATATGAAATTAGGCTATTGTGAAGGGGGATATTTACAGATGTTCTGAGGAAGAAAGATCCTGGCTTCTCAAAGATGAGGGAGGTTACATATAAAAACTTGATCGCATGTCATATCCACAAAATAAAGGCATCTATGATATGCTTCTCTCCATAAACATAGTAATTAGAAATATGTGTTATTTTTCATATTAGCATAGGGGAATGGAAATGAAATTACTTTCACATTCTTATTTTACAAGCATACATTCATAGAGGAGACTCGGGAATCCCATTTCTGGGAGATATGTAATATTAAAATAAAACTTAAATCATTTTTACCCCTCATTCAGAGACAAGCTAACATTTTAAATCTGCTTTGGATGGCAATCTTAAAAAGCTATGTTGGCAGCCTTTCTCAATAAAATTATGAAAAATTTTGAGAGAAGACAAAGACGACCGTCCTTTTTTTGACTGTGAAAAATGTTTTATATTGCATGATATTTGAATAAAGTATAAATCTCCAGCATTTTACAGTGTATGTAGAATCTGTTAGTTCTTTGGCTGTTCTTTCTTTGTAAACATCTTCTGCAAATATGTTTCCTAAGGCTAGATACTACTGTGTCTCCCTGTTTCTCTAACAAAAAACAAAGCAGCAGGAGAACTGCAAAAGGCTCTAACCCTTATTCTTGGCTATATTTAGCCTGCCAGAACTTTACACAGTTCTCATTGGAATGATGGTTTTATTTTAATTTTTTAGACAGTATACTGAAATATTCAACACTTACTGTATTGTGGTGACTTGTGTGTTTCTGTAATACTAGAAGCGATGTCACTGGTATTTCAAATGCCAGCAGGGTCACCCCAAGTGAACAGTTTTCAGCAGAGCTTCCGAACTAAAATCTGAGGGCCCAAACAGAATAGGCTGGCAACTTCAGAAGAATTAGCTGCTGAATACTTTTGCACACCAGAGAAAGACTTTCAGATATAGAAGACATAAGGAATATCTGTAGAACATTGTCAGAGAGAGTGCCAGGAGATGCGAGCCCCTGCTCCCCGAGGGGCATAATATGACCGAGCAAGAGCTGCCTTCTCAAAGTGGGTCGACCATAATGACTTGAATAGAGGAAAGCCTGTAGGGGGCAAGTCTTTCGGACCTTCCTTTGCTGATGGGGCATGACTCAAAATAAGAATCAGCTGCAAAAATCTAATAAATGGGACTTGGAATATACCATATGAGAATCTACGAAAGCTGCAAGTCATCAACAATGCTATTTAACATATATACAGATTTATACCCTTGGCAGCAGTGAGCTGAGGTGGATTAGTATTGGCCATTTTGAATCAGAAGATGATATGTTTTGTTATGCAAGGAATGACACAAGAGGAACGGTATTACACTCATTGTAGAAAGGACACTTCAAGATCTATCTTGAAATATAATTGTGTCTATGATAGAATAATGTGTATTTGCCTTCAAGGAAATTCAATCAATATAACTATTATTCAGATTTATGCAACAAATACTGAATACATATTTATGCTAGTGAGAAAGAAATTGAAGAATTCTACCAGTGTCTCTAGTTGGAGGTTGATGAAACATACATTTCTAATTATTGGTGACTGGAATGCAAAAGTTGGAGATGGGATGGAACAATAGTTGGAAAATATGAAGCTGGAGATTGCATGATAGAATTCAAAGTCAACAACATGTTTACAGCAAATGCCTTGTGTGTTGTTGAAAAAGTTAATTATATGCATGGACTTGTCCAGATGAAGTACATGTAAGTCTAACTAATAACCTCTGTGGGAAGAGAGGACAGAAAAACTCCGTATTAGCAGCTAAAACTAAGCCAGGGTCTGACTGCAGAGCAGACCACCAATTGCTCACGTAGTTCACGTAGAAGTTGAAAAAAATTTAAAATAAGATCTTCAGTATATATCACATGAATTTCAAGAAGAGTTTTGCTGCATTAAACACTAATGACAGAAGACTGCACGAACTGTAAGATAAAATCAAGAACATCATTCATGAAGAAGGCAGCAGGTCATTACAGCAACAAGGACGAAAAGATCAATGTGGATGTCGGGAGACATGCTGCAACAAGCTCATCGCGTAGCTAAGGCACATGGCAGAAAGGATGAAGTCAATGAACTGAACAGAAAACTTCAACAGGCAGTTTGAGAAGGCAGTAAACTATTACCATGAAATGTGCAAAGACCCAGTTGTTAAACAAAAAGGGAAGAGCATGCTCAGCACATTTTAAATGGAAAGACTCAATGTCAAGCCTCGATATGTAACATTGAAATACCGCATTGGAAAGATCGTGGGTGCTGTGGAAGCATCAAGAGAAGATGGAAAGAATATGCAGAGTCACTGTGCCAAAAAAACTAGTTGACATTCCGCTTCAGGAGATAGCAAATGAGTGAGAACCAATAGTACTAAAGGAGAAGTTCAAGCTGTGCTGAAAGAATTAACCAAAAACAAGACTCCAGCAATTGATCGAATGCCAATGGAAACATTTTAACAGGTGGATGAAGCACTGGAAGCACTTCCTTCTCTGCCAGGAAATGTGGAAGGTAGCTACTTGGCCAATGAACTGTAAGGAGATCCATATTCCAGCCCGTTCTGAAGAAAGCTGACCCAAGCCAATGTGTAAAGTAGAGAACTGTATCACTGATACCCCCTGCAAGTCAGGCTGTACTGAACATCATCCATCAGAGGTCGTAGCAGAACATTGCCCAGAGGCTGCTAGTTTCTAGTCAATTCAGCAAGGATGTAAAACAAGGCCTATCATTGTTGATGTCAGATGGGCCTTGAATGAAAGCAGAGAATCCCAGAAAGAGGTTTACTCATATTTCATTGACTAGGCCAGGGCATTTGACTGTGCAGATCATGACAAAGGATGGATCGCATTGAGAAGATTAAGAATTCCAGGACACTTCATCTTGCTCATATGTACATGACTCAAGAGGCAGTTGTGGGTCTGGAACAGGAAATACTTCATGGCTTAAAGTCAGGACAAGTGTGCCTCACAGTGACAGCTTCTCAGACTCAGTGTGAATGCTGAGCAGACAATTAGAACAGCTGGATCATGTGGAGATTGGAGGAAGGCTTATTAACCTGTGATATGGAGATGACACAACCTTGCTTGCTGAAAGTGAAGAGATCTTGAAGCACTTGCTGATGAAGATCAAAGATTGCAGCCTTCAGTGTGGATTACAAATCAATGAAAGAAAACCAAATACCTCACAACTGGACCAATGGGTAACTTCTATCTATCTATTCTCCATTTATCATGATGTTATCAAAGACTTTGTTTAGCTTGAATATGTAATCTATGCTCATGGAAGCAGCAGTCAAAATATCAAATGATGCGATTTATTAGGTAAATATGCACAAGACGACTTGCTGAAAAGCAATGAGGTTACTTTGAGGACTAACGTGCACCTGATCCAAGCCATATTTTTTTCAGTCACCTCATATGCATTTGAAGTTGGAGGCTGAATAAAGAAGCCTAAAAAGAATCAGTGCATTTGAATTATGGTGGTGGCCAAGAATATTGAAAGTACCATGGTCTGCCCCCGACCCTCAAAAACCCAAACAAACCTGTCTTGGATAAGTACAGCTAGAATGCTCCTTAGAGACAAATGTGACAAGACTTAGTCTTAGATCATCTGGACATGTTGTCAGGCAAGACCAGTCACTGGAAAGGACATCACACTTGGTAAGGTAGAAGGGCAACAACACAGTGGAGGGTCCTGACAAAGATGGATTGACCTGGCGACTGCAGCCTGGACTCAAACATAGGAAATGATAGTCAAGGTGGTACAGCCCTGGGCAGCCTTTCACGGGGCATAGAGCCAATACTGGAACCGACTTGATGGCACCTAACAACCCGCTGTCCTTGTGACAATGCTGACTCAGCAATCCCTTGTGGGTTTCTGAGACCGGAACTATTTATGGGGGTGAAAAGCCCAGTCTTTCTCCCGAGGAGATGCTGGCAGTTTCAAACAGCCAACCATGTGGATCGCAGCCCAATGTATAACCAGTACACCAGCAGGCTCCTTGTAGTCAAATATGTATTGGCATTTTCATTCAGAGGCCTCTGGTTTATAAATGTGGGCTGTACACATCCTATGGTTTCTTCATAATAAGAGACCTTCCTGTTTACCTTCAGATGCTTATGTCTGGTAATGAACTATACAGTGCTACATATGGCTAATAAGCCATAATGATCTCTCCTGCACAATTCATCATACATCTTAATTTTGAAGCATTAAACAACAAAACAACATGCCTTCTCAAAGGAAGTCTTCATCTGCACTTTGCACTGCACGTTGGGAACAGCGAGTGTAAGTGGAATGTAATCAAAATGAAAATGAGACTGGTGTTAGCCCTAATGAATCTTCCAGTTTCTCCTCCTGCTCTGTTACCCTGCTGCTGGCAGACACCATCCTTCACCCTCTGGAGACCAGGAATGGCATGGAACGGGTGTGGGCAGCTAGTGGGGCAGCAACCAAAGAAACAAATCTGCCTTTGAGTGGATACTGCCTCCTAGTAACCGGGGGATGGAGGTGAAGCTGCTGCACAGGGCTTCCAGACTGTGCATCTTCGTGGGAGCAGACACCCCCACCCTGCTCAGAGCTAGCAGTCCACGGCCAGAAAGCCACCTGGCACTCTGCTTTGATCTCACATTCTCTCCTCTTCCCTTCCCTTTGGCTGTCCTGTCTTGACTTTCTTCCACCGTTTTCCTTAACACAAAGGCGTTCAAGTGTTACCTCTCATGCAATCTTCTGTTCTGGTATTCTCCACTGTCTCTCATTCTTACAACCACTCTGCTCGATTGTCTTTGAGGCAGGAAAGTCAACCTTTATGGGTTAGTGGCACCATTTACAGTATTAAAGATCCTTATATTGTCATTAAAACATTGCCTGATATTTTTATGCAGGATTCTATATATTCTAAGTCAAGATATCTGAACCCTGAAAGTTCTTTTTTATCCTCTTAAAAAATTATTATACTCGAGAAATCATAAAGGTTTTTAGAGCCATATCTTGCTACCTTGCTATAAGATAAGAAATATGTTTAAGTGGGAGGGAGGGAAATAAGAGGAGCTGATACCAAGGACTCCAAAAGAAAATGTTTTGAAAATTATGATGGCAACATATGTACAAATATACTTGATACAACTGATGTATCATTTTATATCTTCCTTTCCCTAGAACAAATTTGTTCTGTAGAAATGAAGACCTTTTATTTAGTGTTTGGTAGCTTTCAAGTCAATGCTAAAAATCCATCAAGCTGCTGAACTTAGCATTGCATATTGCACCATGACATTGTCAGACCCCAGGGAGCTCATGGAAGACTCTGTTCTCTTTTTTGACGAAGCCAGAATTCTACTAATTGGGTAGAGAAATTGCCAAGAAGTTTGGTGGCAATTAATTGCTTAACATCCACTGATTTCGCCTTATGGTTTACCTAAAAGTAGCAGTGTTTTCCAAAGACACTGGTTATTTTTACTACAGAGAGTTTACTAGCATGTATAAAATTATAGGCTTTCTACAAAAATTACTGAAAGAGGCCTATACCTTTAATACTTTCTATGGTTTGTATGAGGAACCCTGGTGGCATGGTGGTTACCCTCTGCAAGGACTCAGGTTTGAAATCACCAGCTGCTTTGAGGTAGAAATATAGGGCTTACTATTCCCGCAATTAATTTCAGAAACTCACAGGGACAGTTCTATCTTGTCCTAAAGGGTCTCTATGAGTTGATGGCAGTGAATGTCATTTACATTAGTATAATTATTTGATTGATTAAATTTAATTATAACAATTATATTTGAAAGGATATGCCTGGGAATGTGAAAAAAAATTCTTGTGAATTTGGGCATGCATTAAGCTGGGGTTTCTAGAAAAATAGTACAAGTGACACTTCTATAAGAAAAGACTTCATGTCACAAAAGAATGTAAGGAAAATGGATTGATGCAGACACAGTGAGGTTAAAATTTAGCACCCTATTATTTCATCTCTGTTGTGGTCCATTTAGGTTTTCTGTAGCTGTTAATATTTTCTGCTTTTTCAATTGAGTTTTTAAATCCTTTTACTGTTATTATTTTAAAAATGTTTTCCTGTATGTAAAATGCAAGATAGGTAAATCTATAGAGACAGTGACTGGATTAGCGGTTCATTAGGGGCATGGCAGGGGAGGGTGAAGGGAGTTGGATAGCTAACAGTGATGGATATAAGAATGAAGAAAACATCCTAAGACTGATGATTGTACAACTATTCTGGATGTGATTGAACTATTGTATATATGTAAATTTTATGCCAGTAAAACTTTTGGTGAAAAAGTATCAAGGAACAAAACCAAAAGCAGACTTGCATTAAAAGGGGGCAAAACAAAACACCAAAAAGAGAGAACTTTACATCAAAAGCATCCCAACCCAGCTCGACTCAAGTCTATGCATAACTACAGGCTGATGCACCAGAAAGAGAAGTGGGAATCATGAGGCCGCCGGCCAGTGCACGCAGAGTCCTGTGCATCCGGGTCCTCAGGAACGTGGCGGGGACCACAGGTCACAGGGCTGCCAGAGGTACCCATGGTTTCGCTCAAGAGACCCCCTCCCCAAGGAGGCATCACTAAACTGTGACCTGACTAATAGATTGAACTCTAAACTCCCACACTTTCATCCAGGTACAAGTTGACATAAAATCGAACCACCACAGGGTATAATTCCAATGTGACATTTATCTCAAGGGGGGGGGGGCTGTAAAGAATAACAGCATCATACATACATGCGAGTTCAATTTCTACAAGTCTGCAGAATGAAAGATTGAGCATTTTCTAAATTTTCAGGATTTATATCACTGGCATTAAATTCAGATCAGTAAAATACTTTGATTGTGAAGGTATCCTGAGATCAACTGTAGGAGGTCTTCTACTTTATCTTTTAATTGTATATAATTGTAATTAATGGAAGATTTTAATGTAAAACCGTGCATGGGCCTAAGCCCTATTAACGCAACCCACAGGGGCAGTTCTGACCTGTCCTACAGTGTTCCTATGAGTCAAAATTAACTCAAGGACAGTGCGTTAGAGTAAAGCTTTAATGATTTTTTATTTATTACTTGAATTTTATCTTGGTTTTACAAAATAAATGTCATATGTCAGAAAAATGTAGGAATGAAGGCAGTGGATGTTGCACAAATATTTTAAAATCACCAGTTAGAGATTCCTATTTCAAAATGCACAAAATTAATCAATAAATTTGTAGTTATTAATAGCCTACATTAAAAATGCTTAGTTTTAGGGTTTAAAAACACAAAGATTTAATGCTTTATTATGAAGTTTGAAATTTAACTGGACTAAGGCAATGGAAACCATGTCTGTGTGATATTATTTTCCTTCAAGACTATAACTAATTGATGTTTCCACTTGCTTATCAGATTTTCTGTTGTCAGATATGACATTCCTTCTTAAATACATCAGCTAAAGATGTCTGTCAGATGTTCTGTTCAGGAAGTGGGGACTTTTTTTAAAGAGGTCATAATGTGTCATCAATGAAGAATCTGTTTTCTCTGGTTGCTAAATTTTAGCACCATTTATTTGTGAAAGATATATTATCATCATTTCCATACTCTAATTAGGATACTCTGAAAAACATATTTCAATATCTGTATGTAAGGGATGCTATGATACAGCAGCAATTAAGCCCCCAGATGTTAGTGATGTAAAAAACTACAGGCTTGCTTCTTTGCTTATGTTCCCATGAACATGAATCAAGCCTCCTTCTTGTAAAGGCTTCTTTTACAAGTAGTTGTTTACGAACTGAAGCGGCTTCTGTCTGTGGTTATAGCAACTGTCACACAGGCTACACATGTCACTGCCAAAAGAAATAGGAACTGGAAGGTTCCCGGGGATTCCTAAAGCCCTAGATTTAGAAGTGGTGTTACATGACTTCCTGCCACAATCCTTTAGTTATCAAACGACTCAACAAGCTGATTGGGTGAAAGCCCTAGCTGCTTCACGGCTAAACACAGTAGCTGGCCGTCCAAATCCATGGAGCTGATCCATAGAAACCAGCCTGGTCATTTGCTCTCATTATTCTTGCAACCAAGAAAACCCTCTACAGCAGTGGTTCTCAATCTGTGGGTCACGACCCCTTTTGGGAGTCGAACGACCTTTCACAGGGTTCATCCACTACATAACAGTAGCAAAATTACAGTTACACTATATGAAAGGGTCATGGTGGTTGCTGTAAGTAGGAATCGATGACAATCGGGTTGCTTTAGTTTTTTACCTGTCAGTGAAGCATTGTATTAATTTCCCATCGCTGCTTGAATACTTCACCATAGATATAGTGGTTTGAAAATCACACATTTGTTTTAGGATTCTGGGCTTCTACAATTTGAAGTGGGTCTCCTTAGACTGTAATCAAAGTTGTCATTAGGCTGAAAGTTTCCACATACTTTAGGAGACAGCCTGTTGCCCTACTTTCCGTGCTTCTAGAAGCTGCCACCAGCCTTGCTTCACCAGGTCTTTGCCCAGCATCACAGAAGCAAGGCTTTCTCCAGTGCTCTTGTTCCCTTCCCTCGTCCACGGTTTAGTACCCTCCTGTGGACCGTCGGAGAAGACCAACGGCGATCCGTGTCCTGAGGTTCTGATGCCATTTTTCATCCAAGGTTAATGTTTCTACTTGCTCATAAGGGTAAAATTATTGATTCAGATAATCTGAAAAACTCCTTATCTTAAAACCAGTTTATTAGTGATCTCAGTTCCATCTGGAACCTTAGTCTCCTTTGACATAACTAAAGACTCACTGCCGGGGCGTCACTTCTGACCCAGAAGGTAGCGCTTTGTCAAAATCTAATATAGTTTTTGAAAGAACTATCGACATGTTATCTAATGGTGATGTGGTTGTTCTGGGTGTCATTGAGTTGATTCTGGCCCATTGCGACCCTGTGCGCAACAGAAGTGAACGCTGCTCCGGTCCTGGATGGTGACACAGTTGTTCCTATGTGTGAACCCCCGTTGCAGCCACTGTGTCCATCGATCTTGTTGAGGTCTTCCTCGGTTTTTGCTGCCCCTCTACTTTACCAAGCATGGTATCCCTGTCCGGGGCCTGCTCTCCTGACAACATGTCCAAACAAGTCTTCCTGTTCTTGCTTATAAGGAGCATTCTGGCCGTAATTCTTCCAAGACAGATTCATCTTTTCGGCAGTCTGTGGTACTTTGAATGTTCCTTGCTGGTACCATAATTCCAACGCAGTGATTCTTTAACTTGACGTTAGGACAATGGGTTTATATTAATAAGGGAGGATCAAATCAGAAAGGAGGGTAAGAAAGGTTCCACTACTAGACGGATATAATCACTGCCACTGAAGTGTAGAAACTTGATTGTTATGAAAAATGACAACAGAAGTTAGGAAAGAAGTGGGCTAATTCATTCTTTAAGAAAACCAAAAAAGCGAAATAGAACAAAATCCAGCAAAATGCTGTCTATTTGGTCACAACACATAGCAATCCTGTGAGACAGAATTGCCCAACAGGGTTTGTAAGCCTTTAAATCTTTCATTATGAGAACACTTCCACATCATGGTCCTTTGGAGTGGTTGGGACAGTAGAATTTCCAAGATTTTGATTGGTGGCTGAACACTGAAGCACGGTGTCTCCAGGATTTCAAGGGACCAATAACAAAATTTCAGAGTGCTTTAATTAAAATCAAGAAAGATGAAAGCGATTGACAAATCCACCATTAGATTGGAAGGATTCAGTATACCTTTTCCATTATAAAAATTCAAAA
Source organism: Tenrec ecaudatus (assembly GCF_050624435.1). Lineage (NCBI taxonomy): Eukaryota > Metazoa > Chordata > Mammalia > Afrosoricida > Tenrecidae > Tenrec > Tenrec ecaudatus. Next base: position 109,603,224 of record NC_134538.1, read on the forward strand.
CCCACTGCTATTGAGTCAGTGCTGACTCAGGAAACCCCACTACCTGCCTCCAACCCCCCATTGGTCTCTGAGACTGTAACTCTGTATGGGAATAGAAAGCCTAGTCTTTTTCCCAAGGAGCTACTGGTGGTTTCGAATTGCAGATCATTTGGGTCACCACCCAATGTGTAGCCCTTATAACACCAGGGGGGTGGGGGGAGAGAGAGACAGAGAGAAACAGAAGTACTGAGCATAGGGTACCTAAATGACAATATCAAATAAATTGTTAAAATAAACCTGTGTCACATAGTTTCCAAGACACAGAGAATGCATATTCTTCCTCTGGGTACACTTAGGGGAAGGAAATTTCAACTTCACCCCCTGCCCACCATCGATTACCCTAAGGCAGAGGTCAGACAGGTCCACACCCTTCTTGGATGCCAACCATAGTTTCCCAGGTACTCTACGCGTCTACTGGGCTCCAGAGTGCGTTGCACATAGTACTCACAGACAACGGTGATGATGCAATGTTATTAGAGAGATTAACAGGTTACAAACTGGTAAGGTACAGTTGTGTTCTCTGCAAGTCATCTCAGCCATGCTGGCAGATCCCCAACACCGTAGCCACCTTGCCTCTCTGGGCTAGGACGTTCACATCTCTGCATCTCCATCCTGGTGCTGCTGCTCTACTTGTGTTTCACGGTCACCTTGTGGCCTGTGAGTGCGCTCTCACGATCTTACTGCTGTGGTCTCTAGTGCCTCTGCCACCTCTGCCATTCAGATAGAGATCAAGTGGTTCCACTGGAGGGTCTTCATTCTTGATGGTTGTAGGATACTCTTCTGCTTCTGAGTAGCCTCTTTTATAACCAGAGGAGGCAAAACCGACCAACTCTTATACTGTTTCACACCTTAACATGGTTCCACCATTAAATGAGAAAGACACGGAGAGACAAGCCATTGGAAGCACTTTAACTTCAGCCCAAAGGGACATTCCAAAGGATACGTTATTAGTTGATGCTTCAGAGAGATGTTATAAGTTGAAGTCATGCAAAGCATACTTTTTAAACACAAGGGCATTGAATTACAGAATCAAAGCAGAAAGATATATGGGAAATCCCCAAATGCTAGCAAGTACACAAACTACTTTTACATGAGCATCAGATCACAAAAGAAATCTGATAAATTATTCAAAATAAACACAATCCTATATAAGGTAATATGCACAATGATCATAGAATCTTTATTACAATCAAAATCTGGAATGAATCTGTCCATGAGCTGGCAAATGGAGAAGCAATACAAAGGCATTACTATTGTTGCCCTCAAGCGCTAGACAGCAACAAGGAATGAAGTACTAATGTGTACAGCAACACAGATAAACTTCACAAGAGTCATTTTCAACAATGTGAGCATGTATGTGCATGTATGTGAGGGCATTTGCTGAGGTGGGGAGGAAGCTAAAACTGGAAACTTAGGTCAATCTTTTTTCCACGAATGTTACCATTCGCCACATATCAAGCATTTTCTACATACTTGGACCATTTTTTCTGCTTCCTTCAAATGCTAAAAAGAAAATATTACTCCTGAAAACTCTCAACTGGTACATCGCAATTTACTATATTTGTTTGGGAATGGTATTTTTGTTCTTGTTTTGATTTTTGACCTGATACTTCGCCTGCAGACATCAGTGTAAAAGATTTGGAATCCCAGCAACGTTTAGCTCAGCATATCTACATGAACTTGAACATCATTCTCGTCCCCCAGCACGAGATCATCGATATTCATCAGGGTCCTCATGATGGTTTGCTAAGGAGTAAACACAGTTGTTCCTTGTAGATGAACTTCTGCTGGAATGTGAGACTGCAGGCCTGTTGGGAGGGACTGTGTAGGCTCCACGGAGCCAGTAGATAAGTAGCTCATTGGCGTCCAAGATGAAACATTGTTGAGCTGTAAGGTAGGAGCTGTTGTTTTGAGTTACTGTGTGTTCACTCGGGGCTATTTTTAAGTTGCTTTAAACTTTTCATTCTTCAGTAAAGTTATAATTTCCTTGTTATTTCAATGAGGCTGCAATACCACGAAGAATCAGATTAGATTTATTGCATGATTTTCTCTTCTTGGGAACCTGTGAAATTGTTCTACCTGCTCATTAGTCTTTCACACGTAAGTGGTAAAATGCCACATGAAAAGACTGCCATCTCGGCAATTAAGGTGCAAGGATTCAGAGTCCTTTAGAATTAAACACACACACACACACACACACACACACACACACACACACACACACACACACACCATCATCATCATCATCACGAAAACCAGCACCATCAGCAACACCAGCATCACAAACACTAAAGTACTTGAGTTTTGAAAGCTAAACTCATCTTTCTTCAATATTTGCTATTTGTTTTGATGAAATTTCTTTAGCACAGTTTGTTTTCCTTCCCCAAATGTTTATGATTTTCTTTGGGAAAAAATAACACATTTAAAAATTATTCCAAAACATTCACAAATCGTTGTCAACTTATGAAATAAACAAGCTGGGAAAGTGACATTTCTTTTTTCTATTGAACTTTCTTTATATCTGATTAAAAATAAACAAACAAACAAAAAGCCAAACTAGTGCTTAGAAAAGGACATCTTTTTTTTGGTGAGCAAATAGCATTGTCTGCATTTTAGGCCCGAAAGCACTTCCATGTTCCTTTTGAGGTGCACGCAATCCTTTGGCTTGGTTGAAACCCAGACACATAAGGGTGGGGGTACCCTCCAAAAATTGGAATTTCTTTTCAAAGCTATGCGTTTAAATTTTTTTACAAAACAATCTCATCATCTCCAAAGCACTCTCCATTACACTTTAAGACATTTGTCAAATCTGTGATTTCACTTTTGGAAATAATTTTCAAGCTCATCAGTTTGGATGGCTGACAGCACCTCCCCTCATTTTTCTTCACCTTTATTTTATTTTTTGACTTGATGACAGTGACTTTACTTTTTACTTTTATTTCCCTTTTGCCCACCCAGATTGACAGACAAAAATCATACTGGGCTTCCGGGGCATCTTTCTCCCACCCCCCAGTGTACTAGCCAATACGGGAGGGCCTTCTAGGCCTTCCCAGAAAGTGCTGTCTAAAGTTAGGCCCTTGGATCTCACCTGATAGGTCTTTCAAATCCATGCTTTACCCACCTCCTGACAAGTGCTTCCTGCATGCCCACCCCTTTCCCTATGGGTGCTGCTGAGGCATTTTAAGGCCACTCCAACACCTGGCTATAGGGGCTGCTTCTGATCCATAAAGTCCCCCATCCACGGTCTGTGTTCCACCATAACTCTAGTCCACAGTCCCCCATCCACGGGAGCTAGGCTTATTCTTTTGGTGATAAAGCTATTCTTGAAGCAAGGCCTCTATTTCCTTTTCCAGCTTTTGCTGAGACCTGTGGGCCTTGAGGTCAACCCTGGTCTTTGAGGTGGGTTCCTAGGGTCACTTCTTTGCTCCATTGGCTTCAAACCACTGAGATTGCTTTCCTTCAATGAGTAGGAGAGGGTGACTTCTGCTAGCATGGAGGTTCCAGAATATTATGAGTTCACATTCTCAGCTTTTTCACCTAAAGATCTGTCTTTCTTCACCTTTCTATGGCATCAAATCACTGCTCTTTAATGGCCCTCTGCATTTGCAGAGACAAAAAGTCTCAGAGATGAGTAAGGTACATGGACAAAGAGAGAAATGGTGTTTTTTGCCCAAAAGCCCCCCAAAACTGGCACAGCAAGATGGCTATGTGAATAGGCTCATTATCATGGTGCCCAAACCAGTCCGCGATCTCCCATAAACCAGGCCCTTTTGGTCACACGTTGCTATGTAATCTTTTCAGAATGTCTAACTAGAAAGCTTGATTAGCAGTCTTACCCGGTGGAACAAACTCCAAATGCACAGAGTCCACATTTTCATCCAGGCATTTGATGACATCCAGAACAAGGTTTGTAATCAATCGACATTTCACCTTGTTTGAAATGACAATACCATTTGTACTCTTGAGTTGTTCCCACAGCACTGTTCTTGTAAGCTGTGTTCAACATCACAACAGTTTCTGCAGCATTTTTCCAGAGCAGGAAACAAAACTTCAGAGCTGCACATTGTTCTCTTAAATGGGCCATCACAAAAAAAAAAAAAACTACTTTTATGTAAAAATTCACTGTGACCAGACAGAGCCTTCCCTGGTGATGCCACTGGGTGCACTAACTCAGAGCAAGTTGCATGGTGCTTGCTAACAGGATAAAATATGCACTGTGAAAGCTCCACCCAGTGGAGATTTTTCTACTTTTGGGGGTACCCTTTGTATAATATGGAAATACAATGTACCCCTTTTAATTGATGTATGATATTGCTTATCTAAGGTAAAATGCTTCTGTCTGTATTTTGGGATCGGTCTTCTAATACCAATATATCTGAGAATGAGGAGCATATTTTTCTAGAGAGTAGAATTTGATTATAAAATATACAAAAGTTCTGAGAGTTATTGGGAACGGAATGGAAAAGAAATATAGAAGAGAATCCTGATGGATTTGAAAACAAAGGATTAACACTTTGGAAAAGATACAGACTTTGCCCAGTGTGGTGCAGTGACATTTCTTCCTATGGCGCCTCTATCCATGTCTCTGTAACGTTCACCAAATCTTTGGGTGGGTCTATGTAAATAGTGGTATGAAGTACTGATAGAGGGAATTGGCGGTGTAGTGGTTCTGTGTTGGGCTGTTAACCTCATGGGGAGCACTTCAAAACCACCAGCATCTCCACAGGAGAAAAACAAGGCTTTCCACAACTGTAAAGTTTACAGTCTCAGAAACCCCTATTGGCAGTTCTTTCTAGTCCTATGGAGTCAGTTCAATGGCAGTGAATTGGGTTTGGATTGAGTTACCACTTTCCTGCCTCTTCGAATGAGCCATCACTGAAGCAGGAATAGAAAGAATTTCCAGGACCCAAACAGAGAAGAAGCACCAGTAACAGATGTTTGAATACACCGCCTGAAGTGGCAGAAGGGGTGCGATGATATCAGTGGACTAGGCAAGGAGACAGGCCCAAGAGTCAATGCAGAGACGCTTAGACTGTGAGGCAGAGTGGAGTTGGCTTCCTTGCAGCGCCCCAGGCACTGTGTATCTCAGAGCCTGAGGTTTAGAGATATATTTGTCTTTTAGCTGATGAGAAACATTGCTGGGGACCAGTGACAGAATCGGTCATGCTGTCTGATACATGATTGCGAGTAGTTTGTGAGTTCAGTGTTAAAAATTGGAACAGATTTTCAAACCCATTAAAGAAGGAGCATTGGGGGAGGGATGGATGGTGTAAGAGCCGGTAGAGAAAGATGGAGAGTGAAAGGATGTCTGATCCCTGCCTGTGGCAGTAGGGCTTGGGCTGTTGTAGAAAGGGATTCTCCTTCTCCCTTGGATGGCAAAGCAGGTCATATGTCTCCTGCAACTTTTCTCACGTAGGCATGGATGAAGGTCGCAGAGGTTGACTAGAAGGATAGTAGTAAGTAGTGGTTTACTGTCTACTAAATTGCTACTACATTCTACTTCTGCAAGCCCTGGAAGAGCTTGGGAGAAGTCTTTAATATCACATTTCATTAAGTAGCAGTCTGGAGCTCTCTTTTTGCTCAGTGGCACTCCTGGATTTGATGTCCCTGTGCTGCAGCTCATGCGTCCACCCTATTGTGGGCTTTGTTCTGTGCCAAACCATACGGAGTCCTTCATGATATTTATTATACATTTCAATAATATGCTATTTGATAAATATTGTTATAAATTAAATGATTAAATGTGAGATTTCTTAGAATACATGAATACTGAAAACAAGTTGCTTTGTAAAATCTTTTGGGGGGAGGTTCATGATTTTTCCTATCATATCAAAGGATATTTATCCATGTTACTGTAGTTTCACATAGCCTAATTTTTAAAAAGAAAATGATGGACTAGAGGACATTTAATAAAAATTTGAAAAATATTGAACTTTCTGAAATGTCAGGCATTACTGTTCCTAGTGCCAACGCAGGTGATAAAAGTATAATAAAAGACCCATGCCGGTTAATAGTTGGTAGTAACTTTAGTTGCCATTCCAGCCAGTTTCAATTATGTTATATGAAAATATACGGAGGTCCAGGGATGTGAGTCGTTATCGAGACCAGCACCGAGGTTTGCTAGTTCTAGTTCCCCACAGATTGGCTTGGTCCAGCGTCGACCCTTCACTTTTAAATGCTATTCTTTACTGGGACAAAACTAAGATGGGAAAGAGCAAGCCATATCTCAGATCTCACATATGTAGGACTGATAAATTGTTTTTGAACAGTTACAGGTAGGAGAGATAAAATAGGCTAAATGGAAATAAACAGCTTTCCTTTGTGGCACTATTTATGCCAAATATTTAAACAAAAGACACATTCCAAGGGGTAAGTTAGAGTAAGGAGGGATTCCTGGAGCTATGGAAAGGTCGCAGTGCTTCCAGCTACAACCATTGTACTAGATCTACTGTCATGCTCCTGATTATTTGCTAATTAAGGGAAATATTTCAGTCTATAGGATAGCCTGATAAATATCTTTTAAACAGATCTGAACATTGCCAAGTGATAAAGCCTAAATATTTAGACTTTCAGAGTGTGTTGAACCTGTAACAAGGCTTTGGAAAATAAATAAGCCTTAGATGGTTTCTTCAAGCATCCTCTCTAAGTTAACTAGAAAGTGGGAAATGTCAAAGTATGGTGGTGAAAATTTTTGCAAGGTGTTTTCCATTAAATTCTTTTTCTAAAAAACTCAAATAATTCCGTTGAGTTAGGTTGTTTTTGAATATTAGCTACTTCATCTATCTTTTAAAAAACAAAAACTCTCCTTATTCAAACTCTGCCCCTCTTTTTCTGGCATGGACACATTCATTTTTCCCCTGGTCATGGATCTGAGGGGCTTGGAACCTTTTGTTTCAACGCAAACTCCACTCAGCAATGCTGTGACTACTGTCCCACTTGGCTGCTTTCAAAATGCTGACGAGGGTGACACACATTTGAGAAATGCAGGCAGGGACATAATTGAGAGTTAATTCCTGGACAATTCCTAGGGATCCAGATTGCATTGATCCTCTGGCCAGTGCTATTCAAACGACAACTTTCTATGACATATATCCAGTTTGCAACGTGGATGAATGAGTCAATGATTCCCAACCCAAACCACACTCACTGCCATTGAGTCAAGTCCTATTCAGAGAGCCCCTAGGACCGAGTAGAATGGCCCCCGTGGGTTGCTAAGACTGTCACTCTTGGTGGGGATAGAAATCCTCATCTGCCTTGTTCTGAGCAGCCAGTGCTTTCAAACTGTTGACCTTGGGGTTAGCAGCCCAACACAGAACCTACCACTTCTTTTGCTCTGACTGGGTCAGCGCAGCCAGTTAACGCTGCCCTCGGCCTTTTCTTTGTACCTGAGATTGTTCTCAGTCTATTCCCCAACAAAATAAATCCTACTCTAGGACCAGACTTCCAAATGACAGTTATTTCCCCACTTTTGAGTAATAACCTTTCAGGACAAAAGACTTACTCTGGGCCATTAGGAACTGTTGGAAGAATTTTTGTAGATGATAAAGTGAGACTCTTATCAATAATTCCTAAGCACCTAGCTGTAGTAAGTTTCAAATAACAGACAACTTTTCTTTCAGATGCCAGAATATATTCTGTCTTAGGCAGTGTGCAGGGGAGTCTGGGGTTGGGACCCGTGTTGTTTCACACCCACGTTACACTAGCCACGGGCTGTGGTTTCAAGATGCCTGGCTGTCCCCAGCTGTCCTTCAAAGTGGCCTTGAGGGTGACTGCCTTTCTAAACTCCAGGCTCTCAGGGTCATCCCATGTCAAATGGAAAATGTGTTTTTGTTTTGCAGAAATGTCTGTCAATCTGGGGTGAAAAACATTTAATTATCTATATAAACTTAGAAGCTAAAAATAATTTCCTAGCATTTGATCAAAATCAGAATATGTGAGCTGGCTCCTCAGTGTTCTCTCTGCTAGAAAGTAAAATCCCACTAAATTTATATCCCAAGAACATTTGTCCAACTTGCAGCTCCTCTTGGTATAACACCTGATAAGATGATTGATCGAAAACAGGCTTCACCCCACTCAGTGTCTGTCGAGAGTTACAGAGCTACTGAGATCTGAGAGCACATCCTAGGGGGCTCAGAGAAAGCCAATGGCAAACCATCACAGGGCTAGCACTTTATAGTGTCTGTTTTAGCCTCTGCTGCCTTTGAACTCTCCAGAAGGAACTTCTTGCCCGACTGTAGCCTTTGAAGTAATTCTTTTAGCAGAGACAAGTGAAAGCTCAGGTATAGCATCTTTAATGCTTAGAATAGCCACTGAAAAGTGTGGGAGCAGGTAGAAAATTAGGACACCAGACAGTGTGGATCTGTTTATTAAAACGAGGATACAGAACTTTAAGTTTAAATGGAAAGTATTTTTAAGGTTTGAGGCATTTAAACAGGAACCTTAGCACTGTTTTTGTTTGTTTTGTTTTGATTCAAGGTCATGTGTTCCTTCAGTCTTACAGCTTGATGTCCTTGCCTCTCATGCTTGACTTAGAACTGAAATGGTGAATATGGTATTTTAAACACTTGCCTTAATCCAAATAGGCATGCAGGGGGATCGGGGATCATTCAACAATGTATATGATTTAAGATATTTTAAAGGAGATACAGAGGTTATTAAACTGTGATTGTCTGAAGGCTCATAAAAAAGACAATTATTTTTAATAACACCATTGGAAAATAATACTAATGATACTGCTTTTAAACTATCCTATATAAAGAAGCTAATCAATTCCATACATAAAGAAATTGAATTTTCAGCCTATGGCTGCACAAGTAGTTAAAAAAATAAAGGCAGAATTAATACCACTGCATAGAATGGCAAAGTTTTCTTAAAAAAATAAGCTCACTAATTAGGCATGTGTTTGCTGGCAAAGCATAATTCTGCCATGGGTGGTGGATTCTAGAAGATCCACCAGCCCCACTGGCAACACCTCCTTAGGTTTATGTTTGCTGAAGAATTGCTGTGTAGAGCCTGATCCCTTTTAATTCATGGATGACATACAGGCCTGTCAAGTTCTCCTCGGGCTTGTAATTTTCTCCATTTCCTGTGTATTATCTGTGGAAAAACTACCAATCATGCTTCCTTCCTAATTCTGCCCCCCTATGGTTTTTAATATGTCTCACATTTTCTCTATTGTGCTAAAATAATTAACATTTTCTTAAGTTTTTATTATGTCAATTGTTTTAATTTTTATGCGTCTTTATTTTGTCTTCCTCTTTACATCTATCTCTGTGTCTCTCTTCCTGCTGTTAAAAACTGTATCTTTATATTGGTTTTGAACTGACACGAGTTCTGTGTGGACCAAATGCACAGCGATGCATTTCTTAATTGGCTCTGGAGGGCTCTGGGTCCTAGGTGTTGATTTGTGAGCTTTCACTGGACTGGTGTGATCCAGAAATGCACGGCACCTACCGGCTCTGTTAAAAACAAAAATCTTTGTTTATTCCAAGTCTAATTAGGTGAGGGAGGTAGGATGATTTATTCATCTCAGCTGTTCTACCGCCTGGTGCTTTGGGGGATGGGAAGCGCTAAAGATGATGATACTAGGTTCAGCACATACTGAAAGCATACAGATGTTATCCAGAGACACGAAGCTCTCACGATGTATTACCATGCGGAGACTGGGAAGGTTTCTTGGTAAACAACTTTTTTGTCTCTGTTGTTAAGATAAAATATTATTCTGTGCACCTTTCTCCTTGTACTTCTCTTCCAACACTTGCCCTACACTGAGAGAAGATAACAAAAGAGAGAGAGAGAGAGAGAAAGAGCGCTTATGTTGGGTCCGGACATACGGCAGGCATTAGCATATATTAATTGTGTTCCTTATGGAAACTGCAGTTGTTAGAACCTTAAAATGCTAATTTAATTTAATATATAAGGTTGGTATATACACTTTATTCTTTTCAATTTTGCTGATAAGCAAACTGAACTGGTAAGTAGTTAAGTGACTTCAATAATAAATGGGAGAACAAAATTTGAATTCAGGATTGCCCAACGTAGAACTCTATGCCTTTTCCCTGTGCTGTCCACGGATGAGTGAGTCTTGGTAACAGGAGAGATTTTCATTTACTTTTTGATTGCTCATGTCTTATCTATGTCATTCTTCCCAAACTTTTCCTATTAAGTACATGCAAATTCAGAAGATATTACTATTAAGCCTGGATAATAAAAGTTAGGAAACCGACTCAATTATCTGCTAATAACAAGCTCTCTCTAGGGCCTCATACTACCATGATATAATTCATGAAAAATGTGGTATTCTATTTGGATATTATTTAAAATATTTAAGAGTTTTAATGAAACATATAAAACTTAAAGTTTTTAATTTCCACATTGATTGGTTACTGGACATTAGATTGATTATAATTTTGCAAAATGGACTTAATGAAAGATAAAGTGACGGAAGACCTGAAACGGGATTCCAGTATATTTCTTAAATGGAGCTGTGGTGAAACAGTGGTTGGAAGTAGCCTCCTGGCAAACAAGAGCACGGTCATTTCATCTTTAACAACACCCAGTTGAGACCACGGACTCATCTCCTCTAACTTTCTCTTCACTCCGTTCAACCAGCATGGCTTGCTGGCTGTTGTTTAGACATTTTAAGCCAGTTTCTATCCTAAGAGCTGTGCATTTAGTTTTCTCTGTCAGATACTCACCTGGCTTATTCCCTCTCTTTAATTAGCTCTCACATAGCTTTAAAAACCCTCTCCTCTGAGACATCTTCCCTTACTGTGCCTTCTAAAATTGTATCCTGCCTTCTTCCCATACTTTATGTCATCAAAAGAGTTGCTAAATGCTATCAGTTTATTAATTTACGTGAGCCCTCTCTTAGAATGCCAGCCAGCAGGCATGGTTAACAGGCTCATAGGCAAGCTATCAGGGCCCTGCTGAAGCCTCATTGGGGGATTATTCTAACATAGATCTCTGCACGGTGGCCCCCAAGTCAACTTTGTGGCTCACAAGGTGCATAGACACCCCCCCCACACACACACACACTTGCATCCTGGAAACCCACCCAGTTCCTTAGCTCTGAGGGGTGACTCTTCTGGAAAGACTTATTATCCCTTTGGGGATGTGCCTCTTCTAGTTCACTTCAGAACGGAAGTCTTGCATTAGTACATCTGATTTGCCAGGTTGAGGTCAGATGCTTGTCAGATACTTAACCTCTAACAGGGGTCTACTTTCAGACTTGCAGCTTGAGAGTGGTGAGTCTTAGAAAATCCTCTAGAATTTGAAAGATTTTCAAATTAATACTGCATGCAAAACACAAAACAAACAGCAGCAGCAACAGCAAAAGTAACCAAGGCAAATGGCCTCCCTGGCCCCCGACACCCATCATGGAGTTGGGCACAGCCAGCATTCGGAAGTAGTTGCTAGGTAAATGGCTGGGTAGATGTCCATGCTGCTGGCAATATAGTATTCTTGTTTGAGTGTCACCTTTTATTTAAACAACATTTGCAAGAAATCTGTAGCTGGAGAGAAAAGGTTAGATTCTCCCTTGTTCCGCCTCTCCCTTTCTCCAGTGTTTCATAATCCATGGTGACACCCACGAGGGATGATGAGGGTAGTGCAAGGAACAAGAGAAAGGGGTGTTTTCTGGAGTTACTACTGGGGAGCATGTTTCTGGTGGCGTGGCTTGCTGAGCTCAAATGCATTGCTTCATGTGATGATTAAGGTGGTTCCTGATCTGTTAGTGTCTCAGGGAAAACCCGGTGAACGATTGTCCTTCTCCCCCTTTCTTTAATATAGTGAGATGAATATGGATTCCTGTAACTTAGTTTACAGTCATAATATGTGTTGCTCAGCAATATATTTTCTAGCATCTCTGAGGTCAAATCAAGAATCCTGGTGCTATAATAGGTATGTGTTGGATTGTGATTTCCCGGAAAGGTCAGTAGTTTGAATCCACAAGCCACTTCTCAGGAGATAACTGAGACTCTGCCCCTGTTAATAGTTACAGTCTCATAACCCCAAAGGAGCAGTCCTACTCTGTCCTATAGGGTGTCTATGAGTCAGAATCAACTCAATTTTTATTGGGTTTGGTTTGGATTGGTGCCAAAAATATTTTGATTTTCAGGATATTTACATTTGCCTTATGTTGCACTTTATGCTAGGTGTATGATGATGCATTATACTTAAAATCAATAAGAATATTTCAGAAATGAAATGGATGTTCAAGCTAAGTATAATAAAAATGTATAATCTCATATCTGTTCACATCAGGTTTACATTAATATCCTTTATAAAATAATTTTTATGTAAATAATTTTTGGATTTTGGAATTATGGATAAGGCCTTATAGACCAATCCTCATGGATAAATGAAGTATGAGTTAATTTACTGTGGTAGTTATCTATTTTCTTCATTCAACTATTCAGTTTATTTTTAATATTCAAATCTTGACATAGATATTGATTGCAAGTGTTCAGCAAGAACAAATCAACAAATTTATATGTATTTCTTCCTTTCATCTCCAGAAATACATACTTGTATCTTATGAAAGCTTCTATTTCCTGCAATATTCATATGCCAATTTCTGCCTTAATTTTCACTTCCTACTTTCAGAACCAGTTGGATTCTCATATTACCTTCCTTTATTATTTGTAGCTTATATTTGGATTTATTTTTAATACTGATTAAAGTTCCAAGATGACAGATTACTTACAGATATTTTAAAAATAGCATGCTGAAAGTAAAGATTTAAAGTGAAGGATAAGCAATAAACTACTCTTATACCTGATCATTGTCCATCCAACCAGAATCAATTAGAATAAAACAATCCAGCATTCTGAAAATCTCTTTACCATAAAATAATTGTATATCACAATGTAATTGCTAATGTGAATTCTCTTCATATTCAGTGCGGATGCACGTTATGAACTGGCAGTGGATGGCGAAGTTCTTGTATTCTTGGTACAAGAATATCTTTGCTTCACAGGGGTATCTTTGCTTCACAGGGGTATCTTTGCTTCACAGGGGTATCTTTGCTTCACAGGGGTTTTTGTCAATGTGTATTGAATAATGTTCCCTTCTGTTCCCGATCTCTACAAAGAAATCCATTTAATTACAATGCTAGATTTGGCATCTGTTATTTTTTAAAATATCACTCCATGCAACAGATCTCACAGGCTTCCATGCAATCCTGGATGAGTTCTGGCTTCTACACACAGCAGTGAGGGTGTAGATGCTTTTCCTAAGATATGTCAAAAGTTACATGGAAATTTGATTTTTACGAATTAAATCTTTTCTTATTTAAAGTTAATAGTTTCATTTTAAGATCCTGAAAGTTTTTTAAAGAATACATTTTAAAAGAGATATTCAATCATGTCTTTTAATTTTGACAACAATTTTGAACTCCCCCTTAGATGTAATGTTCTGTGACTATCGTGTTGGGAAAAAGAGATGATATCTTTAAGGGATAAATAATGGTTGACCATACCACCATGCTGCACAATATATCTGAATTCAGAATATTACAGCATTGGTCAACATACTCTATTTCTAATACTACTTAATGCCCTTTAAGCACGCACGCGCGCGCGCACACACACACCCCAAAGTAGAGAGACAATGCCTACAATCAGTTTTTGATGTCTTGATTGCAGGAGACCTTTCAACACTGGTAATTAGAATCTTTTTTTTTTGGTCCCCCAGAGATTTTTCCACTCCAGGATAGTGCAGCTTGGAAAGATTCTGACTAGCTGGAAAAGAAAAACAAACAAACCCTGCTTTTAGTTTGTGGGATGAGAAAAGAGAAACTGTGAAAAGTGAAGAGAGTCAGAAAGGCACTAGAAGGCTGGACTACAGCTCTGGGTTTCAGTACATGTGGGAAAGGAGGGACTTAGATATTGCTGCATTTAAGAATATATCAGGTACCCTGGGACCATCGTGGGCTGCAAGTTGGGCTGTTAACCTCAAGGTCAGCGTTTGAAATCACCAGCCTCTCCACAAGAGAAAGGGGAGACTTTCAGCTTATGTAGAGATTTACAGACTTGGACGCCCACAGGGGTATGCCAGTCTGCAGGATGCTCAGAGTCAGTCACTAGATGGGAAAGACTGAAACATGTCTGGCCGTGATCCCTGAGTAGAAACGGTCGAGCCGTCTGTAGTGTGTAATCCCCTACTTTGGAGGTCAACCCTTACGATGATATTTATCCTGGGTCTTACATTATCCCTCCCCAAACCCAAATCTATTGTCCACTGATCCAATTTGAGAATGCTGACTTAGATGTTAGTGAATTGTACTCGTGTACTAAAGAGCAGGACATATTTTAACTAGTCATCTTTAGAATGGATGTCTTAAGTCACATGTGAGCTTTAAACTTAAATTGTACAAGACTCTACCTTGTGGGCTTTTATATAGCTGGTCCTATCTTGTTGTTGAGTAAATGATCTGTTGGTAGGAATAGAAGCTTCGAAGTGATGGGGATAAACTAGATGGTGGGGCAGATGAGATAGGGATTAGACGAGAAGTCAGAAGAACTTCAAATTTTATGCACAAGCAAGTAACAGAGTTGCGTGGTGTGATCTGCGATACTTGAAAGCAGTGCACTGGCTGGTGTTTTGAGCAGAGAATCCAGGAGAATCAGAGTAACGGCCGTGACATTAGTTGGGAGTGTCTGAGACTCGCGCTGGAGCTGTGCACATGGGTGGGAAAGGCCTGGATTCCGGATAAAGTCTAGAGGATTTGCTCAAGAAATTGGATTTGGAATATAAAAGATATAAAATTTAAAGGTGTCTGTGGTTTTTCATCTGAACTGGAAGACAGTAGAGTGAACAATTAACTACATAATGAGTATCACTTTCCTTTACTTTGTCTATTGTCATGCCGAGACCCTGCATCTTATTGCTTATTCTATACCAAATATAAGACTATATCATGGTACATTTTAGAACTCTTGACAATTAATATGTGAAACGGTAGATAATGGTACACCATACTCGCTGGCATCAAGTTGATTCTGACTCATAACAACCACATAGTGAATTTTTGAAACTAAATCTTCACAGACAAAGCAGCCTCATCTTTCTCCCGTAGACTGGCTAGTGGGTGGGTTTGAACCACTGACTGTGCAGTTAACAGTCCAATAGTTACCAAACAGGTTCCTCTGTGCTCCTTGGGCTTGTGAAGATTCAATGTTAAATTAACTAAGAACCCTATTTATAATCATGAAGTGATGATAGGGAATAAAGTGTGAGTTAGGGTGAGGGAATGAGGCTAAGGATTTTTTAAAGCCTTTTTAGGCTTGTTTTGAATTTTTATTTTTAAGATTTACTTGAAGAGAATGAGGTTTGGAGGTGTTTCTAATTCCAGCGACTACAAGCAACAATGAAGCTGATAGAAATTTCTCAAATACAATGTATTGAATGATGTCTACTTTTTCCACTGGTATAAAATGTCTCCACTCTTATATACTAAATAGCCTTCTAACTTTGTTTTACACCTTACATGCACCTAATTTTCTATTATCAAAATTTTTATGTAGTGAAGTTTTACATATTTTAAAATAGACAGTGCTGCAGCACCCTGGATTTTGGAACTTATGCATTAATACGTATACATGCATGTACTTGTAAAGTAAGTATACACTGATCCTCTCTAGCTTTATATTACAATTTAATAGTGCTTATCAAAAGGAAAAAGGTGTAACGTCAAGAAAAAATGATTCTGTTGAATTTCACAAAGAGAAAGGTCAGTATCGTTGAAATGACACATTAACTTGAGCCTAGTGCAAAGTAAGGTAGGAAAGATGGTTAAAAGAAAAAGAAACATGTAGGGTTTTATGAATAAGTAGTTTAGAATTTATCAGTTTTCACTAGAAAACCACTAGAGCATTTTAATCAGAAGAGCAATTTAAGATCCCCCCCCCCCCCACAGCTCTGGGTGCCATTAGATAATGGTGGTGGTGGGATTGTGTAAGAGCCAAACAAGGGACAACGGCTATAATGCCATCTAGAAGTAGGGTGGCATGAACGTGGATGTGCTAACAGAGATGTATAAAATGTAATCAATTTGGTTTATATGTTACAGTAAGAGATGACTAGACTGGATGATAGAATCCATACAGTAAATGCTGAAGGCAAGTCACGAAATTTTCTTACAATTCTGAATAATGCAGTCAAGTGGATTGTGGTACTTTTCATGGCTATCATTAAAGTAGTAAGGGAGATATTATTGAGGATTATACAATTTCAAGTTATGTTCTGGGCCTATATTAAATGACCAAGTAGGCACTCCAGTGAACACTTCAATTAGAAGGGCTATAGTGCGTATTGAAAAGAAAAGAAAACCCTGCTGTAGGTCCCTGGAACTGTCTGATATCTAGAAGTTGATAAACATAGAAGAAACAAGAAAAGACATTACAATGTGTCCTGGTGATAGTGAGGAGGATTATGATAGCAAAGAGAAATATATCTTTAGAATGGGGAAATAACTTTTATTTTCAGTTTATGATTCAAAACCTTGCACAAAATCAGCACTCCTGAAAACCCAGAAAACACAACCAAAACATTTTCATTAAAGCATTAGAGGGGTGTTATAATGAGGTTCACGGATTTTCTGAATTGTTTTCTGTTCGGCGTCTTTGTTGATTTTTGGCATAGAACTTGAGTGTGAGATGCCAGCTGGAACAATATTGCTGACACTGCCATGAGCCTTTGGAAGACGGGACGGTACTCTTGGAACAGGATGAGCAAGGGTATGATTGAGGAAGCAGATCAAGTGGCAATGCCGTCAGCAGCACTTAACGTATTAAATGCTCAGGACTTATATTGTTGACTCGTTGTGGTTACTGCACAAGATTAAGAGTAAGACATGGAGTCATATAATACTGTACCCCTCTCCCCACTGTGTGAAGTTAATTGGACTATGTGGAAATTCACTTCCCTTACTTGGCCTAAAAATCCCTTAATATCACCACAGCAGGGAACTCATTTTAGGCTTTTTAAACATCCTTTCATGGTTTTGATGTGACTGTCATTATCTTAATCATTATTATCATCCCTCATTAAGTTTCTGGAATGCAAGGACTGACCATCTCAAAACAGGAAGCTTTGAATCACCTTCACTGTTTTTTTATGGCAATAATTATAGAAAATTCTGAATCTCAGTACTTTTTATGTTCTCCAGGTTAAAATGCTTAAGTGCTTTGGTTAATTGTTGTCTTCGTTTTTATAGAAATGTGTTGGTACGTTACACAACCCAAATTAGACTGTAAGGGTTAAGGGGGGGGGTGTAATAGCAGCTGTCAGAAATATAGTGAATGATGCTAAATTGATCTTCAAAATAGCTTCTTTGGGGCTTATAACCTATGTCCAGTTTAACAGTCACTATATTACATAAAGAAGTATAAACTGGGGTAACGCAACACACCTAACGTTCTTTTTGTCTTCTGTGTCACTGTGACCTCTCTTCTTCAACCTGGCTGCACTGTCATCAGAGAGAGGTACAGTTTTGAATGCATGAGCTCTCATAATGTAAAAAGCGGATCTCTTTACCTACCAGAATCAAAAATGGCTGGCATTTCAAGTACTTGTTCTCCGTCCCTGAGGGTACAGGGACAACGACACAGCCGGCCTCCTCTGGCTTCAGTAGAGAGAAGACACATCCAACTCCATCCAGGTAGAGGTCAGTGATAGCTCAACCCTCTGTTTTCCTTCTACCCTGCCCTGTTCCTCCCACAGCACTCTACTGCGTTGCGGGGTTGGATAATCCATTGCGTGGCTACTTAGAACTCGCAGACGATAGGCACAATGACGTGGGTTCATTAGCGAAGTGAGCATGTAAACATGAGTCAGGATCCAAAGCACGAAGGACATAGCCCTTGCCCACAGCAGCAACGCTGCTTAGCCGCTCAGTTCATAGCTCGGTGATCCTTAGCTTCTCAGCCACATGGCCTTGGCCTCTGCCTTGTTCCCTGGGCTGAGGCTCCAGCCACTCTTCCTCGTGGACCTCACCACTGTGGCGCCAGCTGTCTCTGTCACTTCAGATGCATGTCCAGCAGGTTCTGCCAGTGGCTCGCCTTTCTTGGTGGTCACAGGTTATCTCTGTCTTCATGCTTTTGAGATTGTACTCATTTACCCAGCGGAATAGCAAGATCCACACGTTCCAATCCCACACTTGTTGTTTGTATGGTGCACCTAAGCATTCAGGGGCAATCCGAGAGAAATGGATAGAAGAGCCCTAAGTAACCAACTTAACCCCCATCACAGAGTTACTTGTGGGAAGCCAAGAGTTTAGACGCAGTGGATTCAGCCGAGGAGAAAGGTGACTGGGAAGGGTGGGTCGCTGCTGTAGAGAGAGACAGCAAGTGAGAACCCATGTACGCAATAACTGGCTAGTCCTGCAGCACCAGGGAGGGGCTCGTGCTATGTGATGACATGGGAGCGCTTCAGAGAAGGACCCATGAGAGGTGGTTCAATTTCTGTCTAAACATTGTCAAAGAAAATTCATGAAATGGTAGAGAAAAAAATAGATTACAACAGAGGAGAAATAGCAGAGGCTGACAAGGAACAGCCTGGCCACAATCGAGGGAACGAACGAAAAGGAGCATGTCTTGCCCCAAAGTTTCCTTGCAGACATCAGCTCTGTCTTCACAGAAGACGAAATCTGACATTTTCTCTCCGTGTGCTGTGTGCTGGCTGCCTTCAGCTCATGCTCCATCACCTCCCATGTGTTGACATGATCCCGTCCGTGTGCGAAGGAATCCTTTTGGGTTTCAGAGTCCAGTGTAACCCGGAATCATCAGGAATTATATAAAGCATCTCACAGGCTTCTTTGTACTCGGTTCTGCGAGTGGCTATTTTAAGAGTGACTTTGCACGAACGACAAAAGAGTGTGCAGCAAGGGACACATTATCGACGGGGGCAGGAGCACTGCCTCCGAACAGTCATGGTTTCAGACACTATGAGCGATAAGGGATCGCTCCTTCTTGGCAATGTTTCCATAGTTTCTTAGGATGCGTGCAATCCAATGCCCTATGCAGTCCAGCAAAGAGTTAAACAGCTTTCTGGCACTCTCTGCTTTTCAGCTCCTGAACTCTGTTGAGTTTTCCTTGACAATTTCCACATTCAGCTGAGACGCCTTAACAAATTATGGACAACATTGCAAAGAATGGAAATTCCAGGACACTGAGTTGTGCTTACATGCAACTATGCATAGACCACAAAAGAGCTGTTTCATCAGAACAAGGAGTCGCCTGACTCAAAATCAGGGAAAGTGCGTATCAGTTATGTCATGTGACCACACGCATCCAATGTATGCTGACTATATGAAGAAGAACCGAAGGTGGGGATTGGAGGAGGGCTCATACCATATGACATATGCAGGTGACATGCCTTGTTGGCTAAAAGCAATAAGGGCTTTAAGCATTTATTGATGAAAATCAAGGAGGGAAGAAATGTAATCACACACTAAAAGCTTAGCTTTTTATTTTGTTGATGCTGGCATTGGATGAAAACGACAATTCCCAGATATCTACTTTTGTGGAACGCTTCTGCTACCAAAGAGAGAAGCATTTGGCAATTTGTTTAATATGCAAAGTGATACCTCCAGCCAACTTACTGTGCCTTGTACTTCGAGTTTAATAGGCTAGCAGCGAATTAAGGCTGTCCTATTGCTATCCCAATGAAGAACCCCCCGGCCCCAGTCTTTAGTATTAGAAGCTAAGACTTATTCTGACTAAACAGTTAGTGAATTGTACTCTGTCATCACAACTGAAATATGTCATGTGCTATGTATATTTTAATACTAGTTTCTCATGACTACATCAACATGAAAGTACAGATGCTTTGCTGCACATGAACATGCAAACGATGCTTTGCTTCACCCACAACAGCAATGATGTCAAAGGGGGCAGCTTGCAACTTGGTATGGGAGGTGAGAGGAAGGGCCGTGGGAAAGGACTGCAAAGAAGTGTGACTGCACCATTGCGATTGCCGTCACTACAAAGCTGCCCTGGGATCAGGCACGAATTTCCCGAGCATCCACAAGTCTGGGGACATTCTGGGGGTGCTTCACCTTTTACTTCAGGACATTTCCTCTTTTAGGGTCTTTGTGAGGAGCCCTGGGGACATTGATGGTTAAGCAGTTCCAACCACCTATCTTTTCAGGAGCAAATATGTGATCATCTACTCCTATGAAGATTTCACCCCTGGAAAATCACGGGGCAGCTCGAATCTGTTCAATGAGGTCAAAGGGGTCTGGTAGGAATTGACTCCATAGCCCAGAGCAGGGTCTTTGTGGTAGCCATGATGACTCAGGGTTTCTGTTCCCTTCCAGGGAGGATGATTCCAAGAACTGCTCGTACGGCTGCTCTATCAGTTCCAGTTCCATGTAAAGGCAAAGCGTGAGCTTTTCATGGAACGATTTTAAACGTCAGCTCACCCTGTGGCAAGAAGACGTGCTTTTGTGGATAGGCTGCTTCCTCTAAGTCTGTTGTCATTTCTATCTTGGATCATCTATTTTGAATAATTGTCTCACTGACTTGGTTCCTTATTGACTCAGGGTACCTCCTCTGCTTACATCCTCGATGTATCATCCAGTGTCAGCACCCGTGTTCCTACTCTGTCAATAGAGGAGTTGGCATTTCTTTCAGAAACCTTCTAGACAACTATCTGATGATGTTGCATAATTCACACAATGCAACCTGCTTTGCTGAAGTATGTGAAGGAAAATTTCAGGCACTCACCAGAATTAGAGAGTAAAATTAGAGAGAATCCAGTGCTATCTTCTCTTGTTGAAAATATGAACACAATCTACAATGCTTTCCACTTGGATTATTTCACATTAGATTCATGACAACTCAGGGGACAGAAGATATTATTATCTTCATTTGCAGATAATAAGCTAAGGTTCCAAAATGTTAGTTATCTGTGGTAATGCAACTAGAACTTAAACGCTCAAATTCAGCCTTGCTGTTGCTAAGATCTTGCCATTCATGCAAGCCCTAAATGTAGTCAGTCAATCATAAGATCATCACTTAAATATCTGTAGTAGTAAAGCCTCTCATTGGGGAGCAAAGTTGGGGATCTAGGCTGTACCTCTCAATAACGGGAGGGTTGTTGAGAGCAGTGCCGGAGAATATTGGGCATGTGCCCAAGGCAGGGGTGCAGGCCCCCAGCACCACCACCACAGCACCCCCAGAGTAACACTAACATTCTAGACCAGCACTTCTACCACGTTCCCAGAATGCATGCTGACCACTAAAAACCAGTTTGAAACAAGTCTGTTTTAGTTTATTTTTTGAAATACATATGGTATACCCGTTATGCCACAAACTAATAAAAGTGCTATAGAACTATAAACAAAAGGACACACAGAAGTGAGACCAGCATGTCAAGTCTGCAATTGGTTCTTAGCTTAACATAGAAGCCAGAAGGGCAGAGAGGAAGAGAGACCGAGACAGAGACCGAGAGAGATGCTAACCTCAGTAACGCCCATTGACATCGCCATGCTGCTGTCGATCCCAGGGTTGCTGTGAGACAGGCGCCTAGACTGGCTGCTGCTGAATTCCCAAACCTGCCCCTCTTCTGAGAACTTGAGCAGGAGACACTACTATTTTTATAAGGGCAATACAATCTGAGAGAATCAACCAGGCACACATTTCAGATGCCCAGGAGACTTGATCTGGCCCAGCTTTCATTTTGGTGGTACGATTTTTAGCCGACCTAGAAAATAAAGTCAGTGTTGACTGAGTCCAAACAGGAAACGTTTGAACAGCAGCCTCCTGATTGATGTGAAGAAACTCTATGGTTCAGGAAATAGAAATAAAACTGACGCGCGAAATGCAACATTAGGCTTTATAACAAGGACCAGATGGGACTTTCCACCTTTTCTTTGTAGCAGTAAGCATTGAGGAGAAGTTCTTTGCTTAGGATAGATGGATGATACATCTTAATGATTCTGCTCTGTGGGGCAGGGCCAAGGGCAATCAAGCCCCTCCGGTACAGTTAATGTCATCATTCTCTTCCTCGTGTAACCATTGTTTTCAGCCCCACACCCCTTGGTTGCTGGGCTGTAGGCCATGGGGGAATTGCACCCCCTGACCCTGAGTGGAAGATACAGCACCTCACACACACTACACGCACAAGACACAATGGAAGCCCCCTGTGCTTTCCTTTGGTGTTCCCCTACCTCTCCTCAGGCTTCCAAAGCCCTTGAGTGTGACATTGAAAGGGGAGTTTTCTTATCAGTGTCAGACCTATTGATTCTGAGACTGAGAGTTATAGCATTTTCCCCAAGGTTAAAGGATTCAAAACCAACTGGTGGAAAGCACATATTAAAACGGAAGTGCTATGGCTTCTAGACGGTTGTTCCCTAGCTACATAAGGCGCAGTGGTACCTGCACATGCAGATCGGAGGGAAGCAGGTCCTGAACACCAGTGAAACAGCATTCTTTCCTTGGGGGTTTATTGTCTTTCTTTAATGTTTGGGCTGGAGGTGTTTTGGTTAAGCTTATGTGTCGACATGGCTGGGCTGTGATTCCAAGTATTTTTTACAATTATGTAATGATATAGTTTCACCCTTTTATGATCATTTAATTTGGCACCTATGTGATGATGTAATAATCCCACACAATATTGTGACCTGATGTGATCAGCCAGGTGTAATGGAGTTTTCCTTGGGATATGGCTTGCATTTTGTATATATTTATATGCATTCATATTATATATAATCAAACATACATACAAGGGGATACCCCCCGCAGAAATGGGAAAAAACCCTCCTCTGGGCGGAGCTTTCATAGTATGCATTGTTCCTGCTAGGCGAGCGTCAACCAACTCTCTCTGAGTTAGTGCATCCAGTGGCATAACCTGGGAAGGTTCTCTGTGGTCAGAGTGAATTTTTTCATAAAAGCAGTTTCACATGAACCTTGTTTTTTTGTGATGACCTATTTAAGAGAAGAGCATTCAGCTGTGAAAATTTGTTTTCTGCTTGGGAGGAAAATGCTGCAGAAACTGTTGTGATATTGAACAAAGCTTACAAGGACAGTGGTATGGGAAAAACTTGTGTACCAGAGGTTTTCTTGTTTCCCAAAGAGGTGAAATGTTGATTGATGGCAAACCCCATTCTGGATGTGTGTCAACTTCCCAAACAGATGGGAACATCCACACAATTCATGCACTTGTGCTTGAAGACCGACAGTGGATTATTGAAAAGATGGAGAAGTTATCTGGATTATCTTGGAGCTTGGTTCAATGAATTTTAATGGAAGATTTGGGAATGAGAAGGTCACTGTGAAATTTGTGCCTCAGGTTCTGACTGACGAGGAAATAGAAAATCAAATGGAAGCTGCCTTGTTTTGAAAGAATAGCTCTGAAGTGACCCTGACTTTTTCCCCCAAGTTCATTACTGGTAACAAGATACGGTGCTATTTTTAAGACCCTGAGAGTAAACATCAATCAAGCCAATGGAAGATGCCATCATCACCTGGCCCCAAAGTAAGCTTGTCAAGTGAAATCAAAGAAAAAAGACAATGCTCATTTGTTTGCTTGTTTTATTTTTGATGTGAGGGGGATAGTGCATTTGGATTTTATCCCACCAGCTTAGATTATTAATCAGCTTTCTATTTAGAGGTTCTGAAAAGATTGCATAGCTGTTACAAAAAAGGGCTGATTTGTGGCAGACGGGGACTGGTTTTGCATCATGACAATGCACCTGCTCACGCCGCCTTCTCAGTGTACCAGTTTGGGGCACAAACAACCTGCCACTCTTGCTCTCTGCACCTTAATCATCTCACCTTGATCCATGCAATTTCTTTTTGTTTTTGCAAATGAAGAGGGAAATGAAAGAACAGTTATTTGATGACATGAAAGAGGTGAAGAAAAGAAACGAACAGATGAGTTTTAAACATTTTTTCAAGAATGGAATCGCAGGTTTGAAAAATGTATTAAATGTAATGAAGAATACCTGGATGATGATAAGGCTGTTTTAAAAAATTTTAAATATATTTCTTTGAAAAAAATGGATTTTCTTGAGGGGGTACCTCCTTGTATGTGTTTCAGTCATATATATATATATATATATATATATATATATATATATATATATAGAGAGAGAGAGAGAGAGAGAGAGAGAGAGAGACTTGATGCATTTGAATTATGTAGCAAAGAATATCAAAAGTATCAAGGACTACCAGAAAACCAAACAAATGCATCTTGAAAGACTACAGCTTTAATGGCCTTTAGAAGTGAGAATGGCAAGACTTCATGTTACTTAGTTTAGAAACCGTATGAGGAGAGACCGGTCCTAGCAAAGGTCATCATGCTTCTTTTTTTTTTAATTTATTAGGGGCTCATACAACTCTTATCACAGTCCATACATATACATACATCAATTGTATAAAGCACATCCATACATTCCCTGCCCCAATCATTCTCAAAGCATTTGCTCTCCACTTAAGCCCTTTGCATTAGGTCTTTTTTTCCCCCCTCCTTCCCTGCTCCCCCCTCCCTCATGTGCCCTTGGTAATTTATACATCGTTATTTTGTCATATCTTGCCCTGTCCGGAGTCCCCCTTCCCCCACTTCTCTGCTGTCCCTCTCCCAGGGAGGAGGTCACATGTGGATCCTTGTAATCATTTCCCCCTTTCCAACCCACTCACCTTCCACTCTCCCAGCATTGCCCCTCACACCCTTGGTCCTGAAGGTATCATCCACCCTGGATTCCCTGTGCCTCCAGCCCTCATATGTACCAGTGTACAACCTCTGCCCTATCCAGCCCTGCAAGGTAGAATTCGGATCATGGTAGTTGGGGGGAGGAAGCATCCAGAATCTGGGGGAAAGCTGTGTTCTTCATCGGTACTACCTCACACCCTGATTGACCCATCTCCTCTCCTAAACCCCTCTATGAGGGGATCTCCATTGGCCAACACTATCATGCTTCTTGAAGTAGTAGAGATTCACTGAAAAATAGCAAGGCCCTTAAAGATATGCACTGGCACAGGGAGCACTGGGCTCAAACTTAACAACTGGGAGGGCACTACTGGACCAGGCAGTGCTTGCCCCCCGTCCATAGGGTCATGATGCGCCAGAATCTATGTGCTGGTACCGAACAAGAACACGTACCCAATCTGGCAAAGCTTGCTCTCTTGCTGGGATCCTGTGTCTAGCTCGTCACCATCGCCCCTCTGGTCTGGGGGACTTGTCAGCTTCTGTAACTCTGCCTTGGTGCTCTGGGATTTGGCAGCCTCTGTGGCTATGTGAGTATGGAGAAGCCTCAACTTGACCCCTGACAATGGAGGTGGAAGTTTCCAGCCTGCACAGTGATGTGAGCGCTTCTTGTTAGTTATAGTCCATCAACATGGCTCTTTGAGCTGTCGTTCCTTATGTGGTATATTATAACTCTTGACTTTATGCCTGTGGCTACAATCCCATTTAGTGGGATTTCCCTGCTATTCTAATTGTCAAATTAAGGTGGGACTAAATAGATCTTAGTAGAGAATACAATCCAAGTCACATCTCTTGCTTCCCCATGTTTGAGTTTGCTGAATAAATATCCACATATATCTGTTTTTATGTTTACATAAAGCATGCCCTCATATTATTATGCAGTACGGTGTATCCATACCTTATGACTTTTGACCAACTCTTAATAGATTTGTGCTTTTATTTCTTGGATTCTAAGTGTTTAAATAGGCTTAAACACGGGCAACCTGACTCAACTAAACAGAGAGAAAGCCAATGAGACCTCTATAACAAAATTACCTTGATGGTGGAAGAGTTTCAACTGACATTTATTATTACACAGTAGCCAAGTAATTAGGTAAAGCCGGTTTGGCCTCTGCATGGTGAATGCCCAATGGTAACACCCTAGGTATCATTTGGGGATGAACACTTCAAGTGTGTGCTGTGGGTTTGTTCACTGGGACTGCTGAGGTGGAGCCCCAGTGGGGTGTGGCTGTGAGAGCCACACTGCAAAGGGCCACATCAGCTCCACGGCGGTAGCAAGCTGGGCCCGAGAGGGAGCATGATGGCACTGCTTTGTGGTGTTACTGGATTAATCCGAAACCTCAGCATTCCCATTTGGGTGTGCTGCCCCTAAATGACCTGTGCCCTCATGACACGGAGCGCCCTGTGCTGGCAGTGAGCCGAGGGGAGCATCTTGGAAATGCGAGTCTTTAGCACATGGCTTTTCACACAGAGGAGTGAGCCACTGACCCACGTGAGGGTCTGTGGCAAGTGTTTGTGAGGTGATCACTTAGGAAAGAGTGTCTTTCAGCTAACCTGGGAGGTGATGTCATTCTGCCATGCCGTATGTACACTGTTGTGACAGATGGTGGAGGTCGGAGGCTAGAACAGGTAATACAGGAACAAAAGAACACATTTTACCTTACCGTGGACAAATGGAATCAAGCAAACCTAACTCAAATCACCTAAAATTAGCTTTGAGTTTCTTTCCCTGAGTTTTTTTTTAAGCCAGTGTTTGGCTTCAGAGTGTTCTTTTCATAAATCATTTATAGCTGTCTGCAAAATCCCATCAAGCTAGACTGTTTTGAAATGTTGATGAGAAAAGTTTGGCCTGTGTGCATTTGGATGCTGACAAATAGATTCTTGTCTCCAAGTTAATATTCAGGCCCCTTTCAGTAACTCTGTTTTGTAATTGACTTCATTATCATTGCCTAAATTACTGAAAAAATGATCAAAGAAAAATATCAAAATTGAAGAAAAATGTATTGTTGATAGGTCTGTGTATCTGTATGTTCATTTGATTTTACAATCAGATCACAAGTAATGTCAATGAACAAAGCAAAATATTAACGCAGACTGCTTTTCAACCAGATGCACCTTTCCAAATCTTTGCGAGTCTATAATGCTTCATTTAATTGGCCTGCTACCATAATTTGCAAGTTTTGGCAAAGATGAATATTGGTTGGACTTGCTTGCTTTGGGCATCCTTGTGTACATTCCATTTTGTACCATTTTTTCCAGTAGTCAAACCTAAACAAGAATAAACCTAAACAAGAATAAACTTCCCTTCTGCCTTTTGACTTAATGGTGATAACCATTGAAAGCACAAAGGATCTTTTGGGAGTTATTTGCTAGGCAATAAAAGGTGGAAAGGGAGGACAGGGCATATGGTTAAACTAGTATATACGTGGATGGTTTCATGAAATTCCAGCATTGTGAAAAAGAGATATTATTGAGGCAGGAACTCAAATCAGGTGTTACAATGACCACGCAATGCCCTGTCATGTCTCCCTGTGCAGGGAACATATTGAACTCATGGGTTTACAAATGCCCTCTGCAATCTACTGGCATATCTGCTGAGGAGTCCTGCATCCATCATTAGCACCGATGATACAAGTTAAGCCAGCTCCTTGGAGATCAGTGCTATCTCTGACTGGTGCCTGGCTCGGTGCTATTCCACCTTGACTGCAGACCTCCATTCCTGTGTAATACTTTCTCTATTCAAAGTTCAGGGGTTAGACCTCCATCATATGTGACATCTCTTGCAGTCTCTGTTACCCTGGCATTTTCCCATGCAGACATTTCTTCAATAAATCTGCTACATCTATCTGATCCAAATTGGCTTCTGGTTTCAGAGGTTATTGGAAAAATCAATGAAATATTTTGAATCATAAAATGTTGTGATCCTAGCTGATACCAATAATTTGAACAAGATTCTTCCCAGTTAGTAATTTTCTCTGAGATACTCAAAGCTAAATCTCTAAGATGTGTTCAAGATATTTTATATATTGTCTCCATAGTGACACATGTATGTTAGAACAGGAGTATCCTCTGAAGTTCAAGGAGTCATGCATGCCTGCGTCGATCTATAGATGGTCCTTTTCTGTTATGCTAGGTCTAAACGATGTTGTTTCTCAAATTTTCGCTTCCTCGGTAAAATGTTTTTCTCTTAAATGAAAAAGAAGCAATCATACCAATAGATAGTTTTGTTCTAGATACCCTGAACATGTGCTAGATACTTTTACTAAATTCGTTAAACTGTAACCTTATGAGGTATAAGTCAACATAATTATATCTTGATAGATGAAGAAGCTAAAGAAAAGAGAGGTTGAGTCATTTCCAGAGCTTCCACGTCGTTGTAGATTGCAAATCACGGCCACAGCATGCAGCAGAGTCGAGCTGCCCTCACCGGGTTTATTGGTTGTAAGCTTGATGGGCACAGATCATCAGCTATTTCCGCTCTGGGTTGCACTGTGTGTACAAACCACCAACTTTATGGCAAGCGGCTTAGCATTTCCCCACTGCATTGAACCACCGATGCTCCTTAGGTGGTAATGAATTCAACGGATGTTTCTTGGGTAGTGTTAGTCCAGAGATTCTTGATCTGAGTTGCCTTTAGCACCATCTTTCAGAAGTTGCCCTATTTAAGATACTAAACAAAACAAGTGGTTTTTAAATGAACAATCTCAGTTTTAGTCATATCAGGGACAAACTATTCAACATACCGGTACTTTATTTTCTACACCTTCCTCCATCAACACGTCTCTTTGGTCCCTAGACAAACTGAATAGACCTTTTTTTACCCCCTTTTCTTTTATGGACAAATATACACCTGGAACAGGTAACAAAATAAGCAAGGGAGAGACTGGGTTATTCTGACAGGTAGTCTATTGTTGTTGTTTAATTAACATCAAGTAAACCAGAATGGAGAGGAAGCAAACATGTTTTTCTTTGAAAATTCTAGTTTGATAGGCAACAGGAAACTAGTCTCTCAATGGATTTGAAACTTTTGTAATTTCAAATTCTTGTGAAAGAAAAAACAAAGGCTCAGTCTTTCTCCCACTTGTGTTTAACTTTCCTTCCTTCTTTATTCCTGGCTGAAAACAAGTAGGGTTTTATGAAAGAAAAGAGACTTTATAGTTTGGTGAATTTTAAATGAGAACCAAAATAAATGTCTACACAATGAGAAAACATATGTTAGGGTTCACTGTGATGGGTTAAGACACATGAAATGTTCATTTTCCTTTGAAGAAAAGTATGGATATGAAACTTCATTGTCTTAGATTCCTAAAATATAAATTTTAACTTATCATTTTATTAGCACTTCTCTTTAGGCTGGGTCGACTAAAAAAACAAATTAAAGAATACCATATGTGTAAGAGAGAGCTTTATATCAAGAAGTATTTGTTTGTTGGGAAAACATCTCAGCCGAGTCCAGATCAAGGTCATAAGTTTACTACTAGCCCATAAGTCCAATATTAGTCCATAAATTCCTCCTCTGGCTCATGAAGCCACATGCAATAAGGCAGAATGCAGGAAGATCACAGGCTGGTGGGTGCAAAGTCTTGTGGATCCAGTGGTGGTGGTTACATCACAGGAATCACAGGTCTCAGCTAGGCTCCACAGCTCTCCCAGTGACTCGGCAACAGGGATGTGAAGGCAGAGAGAGTGTGTGCAGCCTGCTTCCAGTGAGAGAGGAAGGGGCCACCTCACAGGGTTGTCTTTCAAATTGCGACCTCATTGACAGGCTAAACTCTGCCCACATGTTCCTATGGGAGCCATGTTGGTGCAAAAAACCTAAATATCACAGCTTCCTGAATACTTAGAAAGTCTAATACACTATTATTGTTGTTAGATGCTATAGAGTTGGCTTTGACTCATAGCAACCCTGTGAAAAACAGAACAAGTCTCTGCCCAGGCCTGGTCATCCTCACAGCTATTGTTATATTTGAACCCATTGTTACAACCACTGTCTCCATGTATCTTGTTGAGGATTTTTATCTTTTTCACTGACTTCTCTGGTTTGGTAGTCATCACGTCCTTTGCCAGCTGCTCATCCTCCTGAGATGTCCAATGTACATGAGATAACGTCTCACCGTCATTGTTAGTAAAGAGGAGGCAGAGCTTCCTCCAAGACAGGTTTGTTTGTTCTTCTGGCAGTGCATGCTACACACTCCCTCCTTCATCAACATCATGATTGAAATGAATCACTTCTTGTTTAATCTTCCTTATTAATTATCCAGCTTCCACGTGCATACAAGGCGATTGGAAATACCAGAGCTTGGGTCAGATGACCCTGAGTCCTCAAAGTGACATCTTTATTCTTTAGCACTTTAAGTATATCTCGTGGAAGAGCTCCACATGATGCAATACTTTGCTCTCTTGACTGCTAACTCCCATGTGTGTTGGTTGTGGATCCAAGTAAAATGATTCATTACAATGTCATCTTTTATCCATTGAACATGATGTTGTCTTTTAGTCCAGTTGTGAATATTTTTCTATCTGTTGTCATTCATTTCGAAGGCTGTAATCTTTTATTTTGATCAGCAAGTTTGTGCCATCTTCATATTATGGCTTGTTAAATCAGTTAAATCTTCCAAATCTGATGCCACATTCTTCTTTATGTAGTCTGGTTTCTCAGGTTATGTGCTTAGCATGAACTGGATTAAATCTGATAAAGGAATACAACTCTAATGCATGCCTTTCTTGTTTGAACAGTTTAGTCTGCCCCTGATCTGTTCCAAAAGTTGGCTTGGTCTGTGTCCAGGTTTGGCATGACTGCATTGGATTATAATCCAGACACTTGTCTCTTAAGTGGATGACCGTTTAGAATGGGAATGATAGTCACAATAAGGACGTTGTTGGTGTCCGGTACCATGGCGTTGGTCTCCCCCAGAGCTGCCCGACGCAGAGCGCAGTGAACCCTGTCCAGTCCATGCTATGCTCACAATTGTTCCTTTGACTGACTTAGTCCATTGTTGGGCCACTGTATCATTATGTCGCATCGAGGGCCTTTCTCTTCTCACTGCAGCCCCACCTTGTCAAACACAATGTCCTTCTCTAGGGAATTGTGTCTTTTGGAAATACAAGTGTGTCCAAAGTATATAATGGAAAGTCAGCCATCCTTGCCTTCCCAGTGCACTCTGACCATGCTTCTTCCAAGACAGATTGGTCTGTCCTTTTAGAACTTCATGGGTTTGGTTTTGTTTTTAATACTCGTGTGCAGCACCACAATTCAAATGGATAACATTGTCAACGTCCGACTCGTACATGTATATGAGACAAACGAAAGTCCATGGCTTGGGTCAGGAACAATTTCGTCTTCAAAGAAGCATCCTTCCTCTTCAGTAATTCTTGGGCAGCACCTTTACCTACTGCAGATCTTTTGATCTCTTGATGGCTGATTCCATGAGTATTAATTATGGATTCAAGTAAGAAAAAATCTTTGACAACATTAAGATTGTCTCTGTTTATCATGATGTTATCTATTTGTCCAGCTGTGGGGATTTTAATCTTCCTTACATTGAATCACAGTTCAGAAGTCTGAGATCCTTTCTATTCATCAGCAAGTGAGTCTTCCTCACTTTCAGCAAGCAAGGCTGTGGCATCAGCATGTCGTTGGTTTAATAAGCCTGCTTTTAATCCTGATGTCACAGTCTTATGCATACAATCCAGCTTTTCTGAATATTTGCTCAGCCTACAGATTAAATAGCTATGATAAGAAAATATAGCCCGGATGCGCATCCTTCCTGGTTCCAACCGTGCAGTATGCCTCTGTGCTGTTCTCACAGCAGCCTCGTGATCTATGTACAGGGACCACCAGAGCACAGTGCTCTGGGATTCCAATTCGTCTTACGGTTATCAATAGTTTTTTATGATCCACCCAGTCAAATGCCTTGGCATAATCAATGAATTAGAAGTGAACATCTTGATGGTATTCTCTTGATGTTTCCTTGATGCTTTGAGCCAAGATCCATCTGACATCAGCAATGATAGCTCTTTTTCCATGTCCTCTTTTGAATCTAGCAACTGCTACCATTATTGAATGATCTTCCGCAAATTTGCATGTGATATAAATGATATGGTTCTGTAATTTGAGCATTCTCTTAGGTCACCTATCTTTGGCATAGGTAAAAATATGATCTTTTCCAGGCAATTAATCAAGTAGCTATTTTCTAGGTAGAATACTTGAATGGATTGTAGCAATTTAGTGGTAGATTTTCAAATGTATGTTCTTGATAATAGTAATTGAAGGTAATTTGAATACTATGAAGAAGCGTAAGATGTTTGTGCTTTGACCAATTGAGCATAAAGCTTAAAGCAATACTTATCAGAAGAAAGCAAATCCATGGAGATGTCTATGCAAGTACCATCTATAATAGTAAAAAATGTAGGGGGAGTTTAATAACAATAAGTATAATATGTACAGATAGTTTGGTGTACTCTATACATTTCTTCATAATATGAAATGCCAATTGATAAATAATACAGTTATATGAAAAGGAAGTATAATACAAGCTAAAATGGTGTGAAAATTATAAAAGAGTAATTATTCTAAAAGATTATAAAGAGAATCACCCAATTTCGACAATTTGAGCATATCTTACTAATGCTTTACTGTTCTATGAGACTGGATGACATAAATGAATTGGGATTGTTGTTCTTTGACCCGCTAATCAACTATGAAGGATAAACTCATTTCTGTACCTCTTGATTAATGAAACATGCAGAATGTAGGCAACTTTTGCATAAGCTGGTTCCTCTATGAAAATATTGTTGATGATTCTTTCTGTGCGGTCTTCATACATAATAGATTCTCAAATTGATATGTTCTCTGATGGTTCTCAATACAAGCTTACTTCTGGTGCAGTGCCAAACTTCAGATAACCAATGTAAATCATGTGAGCCCAAACCCTTTCAGCCTATAAAAATCACTCTCCATTCCATGCTGTGTTATTAACATTTACTTGCGACTACCATTCACAGAATCTTAGCAGGCAGAATAAAATCCCCACTGGTCAGGGTTCGTGATGCATTTGCTTATTTGCATTTGACACAATAATCATGGAGCCTCAACTCTGACAGGTGGGCATGTGAGGGAAATTGAAGAAGGCAGACTCTCTGAGGCACAGGGGGAGGAGAGGCATGCCCAGGCTGGGCAGTGCCATGCTGCAAGGACGTGCCAGAAGTCAATCCTGCAGCATTGAGATATCTTTATTGGTGGTGACAGAGCCTATCCCGCTGGTGCTGTCAAGAAGGGGACAGCTCAATTTGAAACTAAAACCAAGACGGGAGCTACATTGCAGAGTGGTGTCTTTCAAGGAGACAGGCTGGATACTGACCCTAAAGACCTTCCCTGTGAAGAATTGCGAGGGATTCATTTATCACCCAAACTTTTATTGATGGTTAACTTCTTCAGAAAGATTTGCCAAGCAGTTCACAATCAACAAATGACCTTTCTCAGGTATTTAAAGTTTACCTTGGAGCACGTTTATTATTTCCACTTTGATCCTAAGCGTTGGAGGAAAGGGGACCTTGCGATCATTCAAATAAAGAGAATACAATGAATGACAGATAATAAAATGTCAGACTACAGATTATGATTTATTTAAGGAAACAGTTGTGCTTCAAAGGCATATGATATAATTACACATAAATAAATACAGCAAGTAGTTACACTGAGCGACATCAAACCCGTGAAAGCCTATCCTTTTAATGAAATTTCTCTGCTAGGATGAAAACTCATATATAACTGCTTTTCTAAAGCAGATGTCTCCTGAGACAACTTTACCTGTCATTCTCTGAAATCAGTTTTTTCCCTTTCTAGAAATGCAGTAATCGCGAATGACAACAGTGGAAATCTAAGGATAACACGTTTCTATTTTATCTATGTAAATATGTCATCAGCCCCACAACAGAGACTCTGGGTGGGTTTGAATCACCAGCTTTTCAGCTGGCATCGAAGTGTTCAGCCATTGCACCCACAGGACTCCTGCTGGTGTGAGGGGAATCACCCTGGAGGGTGGAGTGCTTTCCAACAGCCGCTCACCTAAATGTCACTGGTGGAAAGCCACCGTCTGTCCACAGAACAAAAGATCTGGAGACCTTCCCTCAGAAACATTACTGCCCTGTGTTGTAGTTCTACTTTGTCATATATGATCACCATAAGTTAGAACTGAATCTGTGGCAGACAACTATATATATATATGTATATATCATATTATAAATCATATTATATAGCTATATAATTAATAAAGCAAAACTAAAATATGCATTAACATATTATGTATACATTTTAATCTTCAAGCAAATACATCATGACAGAGCTATCTGGATATTTATAAAATTAAAACAGCAACTACAATAATGTATCATGTTCACCAATTATTTTACCAATTAGCTAATCAACCATTTTTTCACATCTGCTCTTTGCTGAAGAATGAAGGATTTAAGTTACAATTTATTATATTGTCTCAAACTTTTCTCTCTAGCATTTATTAAAATAAAAATGACAGGATCAACCAATCAACTGAGAATGTTCTTTAATTTATATTCATTTTTCTACTTTACAAATGTTTATAGATCGCTTATTATTTTTGCCCTATGATCCACTCACAGCCATGGAGTCAATTCTGACCCATGGGTGTGGTGGGGGGACCCCTACGGGGGTTCCAAGACTATAACTCTTTACTGGAGTAGTAAGCCTGGAATGAGTCTATCTAGGAAAGTAAAATACAATATTATTGGGAAAAAATCTCAATTCATTTTAAATTGAAACATTACATCTTATAGAAAGGTTTAGTTTTAAAATATATAAAAGTGAGTGTGAACAACAATATCAACAGATAAAAATACTCCCTCCACTCACCAGAAGCTAAAGATTAACCTGGAGAAAAACAGAAGTCTAAAAGTCTGCTAGACTATGGGATTCATGGCCCCATATACCCTAAGACTAGATGATCTCAACTCTCACTCCGGAGTGTTGAGACTGGGGTCACCACTGATGGCCCAGATAGAACGGGAGAAAGGGTGGAATGAAGGTAAACGTCCTGGAAAAAAAGCTTCGAGTTCAGAGGACTCCCTGCCATAATTACCTTCAGATACTCTAAAACTTGAATCTATCCTTTGATTACCTTATTGTCATATAATGGGGTCACACACACTACAGGGGGCAATGCCCATATGATCACTGTTATGCAGATTACCTTTTATTGTATGTGCCACTCTGTGATGTCACTAAGATAATAGACATTTTTTTCTGAAACAAAAATGAACATTTATTGTAGAGCATAGAAAAGTTAAATGAGCAAGGGAAAAACTAGATTTCTGGAAAAGGGACAGCCAGAACATGAGAAAGACTGTTGACATATTATGAAAATTATAATTAATGCTGCTTAAATACTTTGAATGAAACTTTAACATGGGAAGGCATCTTCCACCAACAAAACAGAATTTCATTTGAAAACAAACAACTCTTGGCCATCGAGTGGTTTGTGAGTTACAGAACAGAGTAGCTTGGACCTATAGCATTTCCCGAGCTAATTGTTTCAAAAGTAGACAACATTTTTCTTCTCCAGATCAGTTGGTGGATTTGAACAGAAAACCTTTGGTTTAGCGGCTAATCCAGAGTTTTAACCACTGTGCTATCAATTACCATTGAGTCAGTTCTAACGCATAAGGGCCACAAGGGTCACTATGTAACAGCCCAGGAGATTTTTATATGCTGCAAGGAGAAATCCTCAAGGTTAAAAAGATAAAGAGTACAGAAGATGTTCTGTTATATTTTGTTAGGATTGGAGACTGGATGGTTAAGAAAAACTTCCCATGGAGTACATATGAACAAATACTGGAGGCAAGAGAGGGAAAGAACATGCTGAGTGTGACTGGGGAAACGGACAGTCTAGGCAGAGAAAATAACAGATATGATGACTTTGTACAGGAAACACTGGGTGTGACTGAGGAACGGCATAGACCAGAGTGAATAATAGAGTGGACTGAGAGGAAGTTGCAGAGAGTATCAGAGTCTATGTGGATTTGATTCTTAAAGAGCTATGTAAGGACAGTGGAGTATGTTCTAAAGATAGTGAGAAACTGTTAAACAGGGATCTGTTTCCAGGACAACATTTGGTCTCTTCAGTGGACTCGACTTTGGAACCTGAAACGCAGGCAGCAAATGAGAAGGCTCTGACTGTACCCCAGTGAGCTGGAATGCCCTGCAGTGCTTGTAAGGAAGGTGAGAACAAGAACAGAGTTTGGGGATGGATTTGAATGCAGAATTTGCAGGGTATGTAGATAGATAGATAGATAGATAGATAGATAGATAGATAGATAGATAGATAGATGATAGATAGATGATAGATAGATAGATAGATAGATAGATAGATAGATAGATAGATAGATAGATGATAGATAGATGATAGATAGATAGATAGATAGATAGATAGATAGGGAACAGCATGACTTGTGAGAGTGAAAAGTTATATAAGAAGATGATCAAAATGTGAACTTGAGAACTTGGAAATTCAGTGAAGGTTGTGAATGAGAATTGGATGTGGAACTCTAGAGAAGGAATGAGTTTGTGGGTCAAACTAGTAGCTATGTTTGGGATGTTACATTTTTAGTGACTAATAGTCCATTATACCACTTTCCAATATTACTTCAATGACTGTATTTAGCCTGTTACTGGTTATTGTAGAGCTGACACCTGTTCACTGGGAACCGTGGGAGAAAGTCGAGCTCCCCAGGTGAGTTGTCATCACCATGTCTGTGGCCCTTGGAGCCGCGGGATAGGTTCAAAGCACCAACGTCCTGGTAGCAGCTGAGTATGTAACCATCGCACAACCAGGCCTATTAATATAGTTAGCATATTAATGCTAAAACTCTTGACTTTGGCCTTGAGCAGTAGTTCTTAACCTTCCTAATGCCAGGACCCTTTAATACAGTTCCTCATGCTGTAATGACCCCCAACCATAAAATTGTTTTTGTTGCTCCTTCATAACTGTAATTTTGCTACCGTTATGAACTGGGCAACCCTTGTGAAAGGGTTATTTGACCCCCAGAGGGGTTGTGATCCACAGATTGAGAACTGCTGGGCTGGAGTAATGAATGTTGTGAACTTGATTTGACTAATTCTAAAATGTATTTGTATATTTATATAAAAATTATACAAATATATTTTGTATATGCAATTTTAATATATGTAATTATACAAATGTTACACAAAATTATGGGAAACTTGAGCTTTGTGTGCTTAATACAAGTTCACTGTCCTAAACCGAGGTGCTGGGAGCCAGCATCAGCTCCCAGCTAAGGAATACATGTTCACTAGAACAAAACGTACCCAAAGGGACTAGCTTATCCCTTAGTCTCATGCTTGATCAATTAATTTGCCTTTATTTTCATCAAATCAGAATATTTCTCAAATACAAAAGAAAAGAGAACTGCAGATGTCCCAGTTATTTCCTGGGGAACGGTGTGTACAATAATTATTCTTTCCCCTGTCAAAGTCTCAGAAATGTGGAAGAGTTTGCATTGCCCATGAGCAATGTAACAAGTGGAACACATTGACCTAAGCAACATTAAAAGGGGTAGTTAGTGAACGCAGCGATTTTCTGAAGAGATGCTCAGTTCTGTCCTCTGAAGAAGTCATAGTATAACAACAGTAAAAATGCCCTGTCTTTGAACTTGTCTCTTTTAAAATGTGATATAAGGGAAATGTTTGTTAATTGAACACGGAAATACATTAAGTCATGAGAAATTATCAGGATTGTGTCAGTGCAGTCAGTGGCTTTCCGTTACTTCTTGTTGAAAACCTTCAAAAAGTTCTGGTAGATTTCCTCCCTATGAGTCAAAGCATAAACCAGTGCCATTTGGGAAATGCCTTAATTCTACTGAGTTTAACGACGATCCCACGTGTTAGGAGTAGGTGAAACTCATTTTCTATCAGTGTCACCAATTCCCATCCGGAGCCAAAATGGTGATGAGGATCAATAAAGCTCCTTCTGAGAGAAGGTGCGCGTATCGGGGAGGGGGAAGCTCTGAGGATAAAGACCATACGCGAGTATAAAGACTGTATGCATCACAATTTGATCACTAAAGCTGCAGCTGGGATGTAGCCACTAGGCTGGGTTACATATAACAATTCTGCTTAGTAAGTGTCCAAAGTCTCATCTACATGTCAAAGCTGGATAATTAATAGGGACAATCAAAGAAAAATGGATGCCTTTGAATTATGATTCAGTGAATATATCATGGACTTTGAGAAGAATAATCAAACCTGTCTGGGAAACAGGATAGCCAAACTGTTCCTCAGAAATGATGGGAGGGTTTGTCAAACGTACTTAGGATATGTTTTCTGGAAAGATCCGGCAATAGAGAAAAACACCATGATTTGTAAGCAGTGGTAAGAAAAAGAGGACTAGTCTCAATGCAATGGATTAACACAGCGACCAACACCTCACAACAGTTGTGACGGTGACCTAGACAGGGCAGGCAGTATTTTCTGTTGAACACAGGGTCATTCTGAATTGGAACTTACCTGATGGCACCTAACAAGACAACCCTAGCCTTCTCGGGACCTTGTGATCTGGATAAGGTTTGCCGAAGGTGAACGGGAAGGTGCAAGATGGAGGTGATTCTGGAACAAAGAGAACATCTGGTGTCATGCCCAGAATGCAGGCCCTGCAATTTTCCGTGAATAATTTCTCACTAAGATCCATATGTAAAGGCTCTTTTAGCTGTTTTTGGAGGGTAATGAGAAAGAAATGAAGTAAGAAGTGACCTTTAAGTGGAATGTCAAGTCATTTTCTCACTCTATTTGGTCATGCTTGATTAAAGAGATTTCCCAGTGAGCTAAATCCTTCTGAGAATAACAGATTATAGGGATTATTGATTCAAGTAATTTTTTTCAAGTATTAACCACAACAGCAAAAAAATAATGTGTAGAGTGCCATCATGTCCACGTGATAAAATCTGTCAGAGAAGACATTTCAGAAACTGTTTCTATAGCTTTGTGAGAGAACTGCACCTCCTTGGATCACGTATATTTCAAATAAAAATAAATACCCACATCACTCAAGTGTAATAGATTTCAACAACAATGACAAAAATCCACAGAATGTTTAAAGTCGAATTTATTTTCAATTTGATGAAACAGCTTGATTGTATAACACTAAATTTTAAGAAATTGTCTAAGAAACCCCAATCTTTAAATATATAATATAAATATATACAGGTATAAATAAAATGTTTGATGCATTTTCAATGCAGCAGTGTAAAATACAGAACATTTCCACAACTTTTTGCATTTTATTTTGTTCTATTTTGGTATCTCTGTTAGAAATACATAACTAACACTTATACCACTACACCTTTCTTTGAAAAAAATATTATTGCATTGAACAATAGTCCAAGTAATTTATTGAATAACCTACAAACAGCTGCTTTGTATATCCAGTAGTGCAATTTTACTTAGCCACCG
Organism: Tenrec ecaudatus; assembly: GCF_050624435.1. NCBI lineage: Eukaryota > Metazoa > Chordata > Mammalia > Afrosoricida > Tenrecidae > Tenrec > Tenrec ecaudatus. The sequence continues at coordinate 109,642,471 of NC_134538.1, forward strand.
CATAATATAAAACACTGTGCAGAGCAGATAAAATGACACGATTGGTTTATGTACCATATTGCCAGACTATTATCCAGTATGCTAGACACATATAACTGAGCAAGGTGAAGATTTGCCTTAGTTACATAACTAATTTACATGATTATTTTATTATCTCTTCTCTCACCTATTGAAGGAACTGACACTTTAGCAGTGTGTGTAGGAAATATGGTCTTGATTTTGACTGTCTCAGTACATGAGTATGTGTTTGGAAAAATGATCTTGATCAGTAACTGCAACTGAAGTCGAACACACATGTTTATTAGGAACACACCCATGTCCATACACACGTGTACAGTCACATTTTTTATCTTTCCAATTTGTCTGTTTTCTTTTCAGTTTTTGTCGAGATTCTCTCACATTTACTGCTTAAGAAAGGTAGCAGTGTGGAAAGGGAGGATGAGACTTTGGGGAAAGAATTAAGAAGATGGATTGTGAGCTCTCTCTTCTACACAAAACTGCATAATGCGAAAAAGACCCTTTGGGTTATTTCTCTAATACTGGTTTATTCTAAACCTAACTGATTCAGCCACGACTTCCATTTTAATATAGTTTAATCCAAAGCAATGCGACAATCACCTTCAAACCTCTGCCTAATAGAAGAAGTGGATAATACTTTTTCCCCTGAATGAAATGACAGCCTTTGAAAATCCTCTAGACTCAGGTTTATTGCCCAGAAACTCATATTTTGGTAGAAAGCTTCCATCTTATTGAAGCCATTTCCCTCTGAGACACAACAGGCCAGAATCTGTTTTCCTGACTACCACGTGCCTGTGGTCACCCACTTGCTAATAATATTTCTGTTTTACAACGAGGACATATTTCTTGAGGGGAATTCATCTAATTTGAAAACAAAATTAAACATGTTTATCAGCCCTGCTGGGCCAGAGATAAACTCTCGCTGGGGTTTTCCCCTCGGTATTTTAGCTATATACATTGGTGGGCAAGATTTAAATTCTTGAAATTGTGCTTTTAGAAAAATGGACCCGATCTGTTCCTCTCTTTCTTTAGCATGTTTGTCTTTCTGACACCTTGGGGAGTGGGGGATTTGGAAGCATGTGCCGGGTTTGGGGCGACTGGCAATGTTATCTCATCAGTAAGGAGGCAGTCAACCATCGTGGTGGCATCTCGGCGTTCATACGCATCCAGAACACCGAGACTCCAAGTGGTGTGCCCCCAAAGGAGAGCATTCCCCCTGGATCTTTCCTCATCGTTTCAATGCATGAAATGCATACTGTCTGCAACCATCTGGAAAGCACCACGGTGAAGCCCAGAAAGCTGTGCTGCTGCCTTTATTTGGAACTAAGCAAGAGCTTTGGGCACCAAGGAGACAGCCTGATTAGAGTTTATGATCATGAATCATTTTCATGATTAAATATTTAATTCCCGATTTTTATAGGATTAACTTATTTGAATGTATTTCTATTCAGAGCTAAGAGGAATCGCCCAGTAAGCACTGGCAAAATTGGAGGGGAAAAGTGGACTTTCTGTAAGGGAACTAAGCCTGCTCTGTCAAGCGAAGGAAAACAGCAAAAGTGGGCATTAGGAACTTTACAAACTCCTGCAGTGTGATCATTTGCTGCCTTGTGTACAATTGTTAATATTTATAAAAGGATACTGTGCACTCAGAATACCGCAATATGGTTTTTCTAGTCCCTTTGCATTTTATCTTGCTGAATTTGGCAGGGAATGATAAAGGAGATGACATTTACCAAATTTCCAGGTTCTATGTACAAAACATTGATTGTGTCTAACTGTACCCTGATACGCTGCCTCTAAGTAAGAAATTGCAGTGGCTCAATTATTGAAAGCTTGTTGGAAACTGGAAGGTTGGCAGTGCGAACCCATCAGCCGTCCCCCGATTGCAGTAGTTTGCTTCAGGTTAGCTTCTTGGCAGTTCTACCTGTCCTAAGGGATGTAGGGGCAGAGATTTTCCAGTTTTTAATCTGTGAACCATCTGAATTATTTTCAGTTTTTACATTAACATTCAGAGCTTGAGAGCGATTCATAACTTTCCTCCATCAGCAAAGTGTGAAAGAGTAATTAGAATTACTTGGTGCATATCGGGTAATAGGTATCAAAGAAATAAAATGCTAAAACATCAACTACTGCATAATTATGGAAATGAAAAGGAACAGTGCTGAAAACATGTGTCCATGTGGCAAATGTTTGTGTTTTAGAATTTGATTGCAAATCTTTGCATTGCAAATGGTTGCATTTTAGAATCTGATATATAAGATTGCTTGTGTGTCATTTACTTAGAGTGCATTTGTCTCACTTACACAGTCAAGAACATTCCGACACTGTCTCCACAGTCAGAAATGGGTTTTTTAGTATTATCAGAAGAAAAATGCTAGCCTCATTTAAAACTGAGAATTTTAAATTTGGAAATAATTCAAGAGAATATTTGTCACTGATCACAAGTACAATTCTAAGAACACTTCTGAAATCTATAAGAATTTTGCTCAAATAGGCAAAATAAAAAAGTAAAATAGTCAAACTGTTTTCATCTTGAATGAAAACATTCACCAAGCCTACTTTTTTGAAATATTTATTTCCCCTAAAGAATCAAATAAACAAGCACGGATATATGTCAGTTAGAAAGTCGTCCCATGTATGAAATTCCTCCCCAGCAGTGTTTACTTTACAATCCACATATGGTTTTCCTTACTCTTCCCATGGCGTTTCCCAGAGTCTGTTCCACAGCCCATTCGTTCTGGAAGATAGTCCAGAGACCAAAAAATCAATTGGTTAACATTCATTTTAGGAATGACTGTTTCCCCTTTTGGAAATAGCTGATAGATGCTACAAGGTCAGTGTTCTCAAAGGTGCTGTAGTAAGGAAACAAACCTACTTTCCCCAACACTCTCAGAAGTATTGACTTTGAAAATGGAACCTTTTTCCAGTTGATAAGTTGCATGACATAGAACTCATGTTCTTCAAAATTATTAGAGATAAACTGATTTGGCCTCTTAGGTCTGCCTTCCAGGGTTCCACTTTAGTTTGTTGGTAACCTTTTAAACGATATTCTAGAATGACACATACTTTTCACAAGTGGCCTCATTTGCTCCAAGTTCAAAAGGAAAAGATTTTCTCAATACTGCAGCATTTCTTTGGTATCACGTAACACTTCCCCACACGTTCTCTTCATATCGCTGGCTCATTAGGAGTTGGACTATACCGGACCCTACATGTGGACGCACTGAAATCTTGCTCTGTTAAATCCATGTGTGCAAGATTTTAAAAAAACTAAAAATAATAGAATTTTGACATCGACTCATATATTTCATTTCCTATTTTTATTGTTTTGAATTTTTTGCATTGTTTTCTCCATTAAGCACACTTGTTACTCATCCTGGGTTTGTTGGTATGTTTTCTATTTGATAGATACATGTATGTCTTGTGTGATTTATCCATGGTTTATGAAATGTCCCTTATAACACAGAACAATACCAAGCCTTCTGACTGGTTGGTCTCTGAAACTTTCCACCCAATTTTAAATTAGTCTTTCTCTCAGTATTCTTCGGGTATAGTTGCTCAACTAGCTATGAAAATACAGTGCTCATGATTGTTCACAGGATATTGAGAAGAAGCATTTCTCTCTGTAACATTCTCAGGCCTTTTACTCTTCCAGTCCAACCAATCCATCACAGTTACCAGTTAAAATAACTAGTATGGAAATGAAACCCACTGTCATCAAGTTGAGTGGATTCCAAGCAATATTAATGCTATAGGACAGGATCAAACTGTTCCATAGGATTTTTGAGACTATAACAATTCATAGGAGCAAGCAGCCTCGTCTTATTCCTGGGCAGCAGCTGGTGGGTTTGAGCAACCCAAGCTTATCCACTTGACCACCAGAAGTAATTCTCAATTAACTCAACAACATTTGCCAAGGTTGATCACCCTCATTTCGTGGATACCTTTCCTCAATTAGCTTCTAGAGCATACATCTCTTGGGCCTATTCTTGTGTAATGTGACAAAAAGAAGTAGTTAAGGTGTTCATGCATTAACCCAAGCATGAGCAGTTCAAACCCACCAGCAGATCCATAGGAGAAAGATGTGCAAGTGTTCTCCTGTCGAGATTTGCAGACTCTGGGAACACCTGTTGCTGTGTTTGCCCTGATCTACAGAGTCACTAGGATTTATGTTTTAATGTCACAAAACAGGCTCATTTGTTGACTCCTTCTTTAACTCCCACTCTTTAAAGTTGGCGAGGTCATGGACGCCATCTCTGAACTTCCCATCTATCTCCTTCCACAGAGTTTTCTCTTTTAATTTACAGCAAGTCTATGGTTTCAGATGTTTGATTTAAAATGACTGTGCCACTTTGAAATCCTTTCTTCTAAAACTCACACATAATATGAAGAAAATTCACCACTGATTTGAAATATTTTCAGGGTGTCATCATGTTTAATATTTTCACTAGACACTCCCTGCAAAATTCAGTGTATTTTGTTAGCTGAACTAGTTGAATTCATTAATTGACCTTCCTAGTCTTGCCCTCACTGTATTAGTGAATAGTCACAGTACAATAGCTGAGTGACACTGATAAAATTGTAAGACAATTCATGTCTTTAATGTCCAGTTTATCTTGTCATCATACAATAAAGGCTGCCATTACGATGGTCGACAAGCTCCTCCACGCGTTCATTCAAAGTGACTACTATGATTTCATCTCCCTGATGCCATCCCCTTTCACTCGCTTTCCCAGCCATATGATCCTTGCTGCACAGCAAGTGCACTCGGTTGGTTGCTAACTGATCTTCATTTAGGCCAGTATAAGCCACGGTGGCGGAGCAGGTCCACGTCGGGCTGCCATCCACAAGGTCTGCAGTTTGAAACCACCAGTCACCTGGTGAGAGGAAGAAGGGCCTTTCTATTCCCTTACAGAGTCTTGGAATCCCCCAGGGGCAGTTGCACCCTGTCCTGTAGGGTTGCTATGAGTCAGTATTGACTCGCTGGCAGTGAGCTTTGACTTTATTTTACCTTGCAAATCTTTCAGCTCTTCACTGAAATGGCAGTTTAACAGAGGCTTCTCTTGACGACTCTACTCGAAGTTGTACTTCATCCCCGCTCCGCTACCCCAGCACTGAGCCCCTTTCTCTCTTTTTGCTCTTTATCATTCATTTGCATAGTCTGTTTTTGTTTGCATGACCCAACTTTAATGACGCTACACAACAGCGTACATTTGGTTCCCAACTATTATTGGTTGAATAAAGAAACAATTATAGATAAATGAGAAAATGCCGTTACTCTTTATCAATCGGTTTCTGTGTGCCAGCGACAGTTGCCAGTGACTGTCTTATCCTTTTCACTAACGAGTCTGCTTAAATTCTGATCTAATAATGCTAGCTTTGAAGTCAGTGCCATCTGACTATCTCTGCTAGACATTATTTTTCTAACACTTCTCCCTTTCTACATGGTTTTCAAGAAGAGTTGATAACATGAGACCATTCAAAGGTGACTTTACACTCTGGTAAGATTCTTAACAGTGTGCACATTTAAATTCATTTGAAGTGGCATGTGTGTGTTAAACAGGTTTTTATCCATGTTTTCACTCTAATTTCCACTTCAACATTCTCTTCCATAGTGTGAGCAAAATGAAGTCATTAAATTTAGTTACCATCACTATTTTTGTTTGTTTGTTGCACATTCAGTCATCTGTTGCTAATAAAACAATGTTAATTTTGTCTCAAAACTATTGTGCTATTGTTTTATGTATGGATGGCACTGAACAGTTTCTGTAGGTGTTTGCCCCTATTTCTGTCCCTACAGGAGTATTTAAAGAACTCTTTCCCTCTCCATTGGAATCCTTTATTCCAGTTTAATCTTAATTGCATTTATAAGCCTTCTCTTTCTTCGTGATATATTTTGACTTTTATAATTTCTCACTCTGCATTACAAGTGGTACTTTATTTTAATGGTGAAGTCGACTTCCTAAGAATCAAGGGTAGTGCCTTTAGTGACTGCATTCATCCCTGATAACTACTCCAAGAAGGTCACTCATCAAGTCATATTAATTGGTTCCTTAAAATTAAGTGTCCAGTCAAAGCCCTGTCGTCGTAACCTTTGAAGAAATGAACTTGTCTCCAAGGCAATTACAAAATGCAATTTCTTGCTCTGCCCCATTCGTAGCAAGACAGTGAGTTCCCACAATTTTAAAAATCTTGATTCTGTGCCAGCTTTGAGAAGCATTTTAGGAAATAAAAATCATCCATATTATTTTTATTTGAAATCTGCTCAGTACTTGTCACCAATTAAAAATAAGAAACATCCATTATCTTGCCTCCTTTTAGGTACTTTCTTATACCTATGGTCTTTTATGAACATTTTTATGGAGTGCCATACCTGTACAGAGATTCTAATATTTGATTGTGCTTTTCTTGTATTTTTATATCATTTGAAAATAAGCTAAACTTTTCTTTGCCATATTCCACTCAAAATTTCCATCCCACAATTTTTGGACGATACCACATGTATCACCATCCATCCACTGTTACCTGTCAGTCTGTCAGACTGCAGTGGTTTGTGTGTTGTTGTGCTGATAGAAGCTATGTTACTGGGATTGCAAATACGAGCAGGGTGACCTAAAGTGAACAGGTTTCCACAGAGCTTACAGACTAAGAACAGACTATGAAGCATGAATATGCTATCCAGTTCAGAGGCATTAGTCTGAAAGCCTGATGAACGGAAGCAGAACATTGTCAGAGATTGTGCCAGAAGATGAGCCCTCTCAGACCTCAGACTATGACTAAGGAAAGGATCCCTTTTCAAAGTACAGCAGGTCATAATCACATGGCTGGAGCATGCCTTGAGACATAAAGCTTCAGGGACCTTCATTTGCTAATGGTCACGACACCAACAGAATAGCTGAAACATCAACTAATAATTAGAATTTAGAGTGCATCACATGTGAATCTAGGAAAATAAGAAGTCATTAAAATGAAACAGAATGCATCAAGTTTTATATTCTATGTGTTAGCCGAAATGGACTGCTTTGATCATTTAGAATAAAATTGTATATGATTTACTATGCCAGGATTGACACAATCAGGAGGAGCACACTGTACTTATCGTCAAAAGGGACACGTCAGGATCCATCTTGAAGTACAATACTGTCTGGGATAGAATAATGTCTATTCACACACAAGGAAATCCAATCAAAGCAACAGTTCAGATTTATGCACCACCAACAAAAAGCTAGTGGTGAAGAAATTGAAGAATTTTACCAAATTTTTCAGTCTGAAATTGGTCAAACATGGAATCAAGATGAATTGATCATATTGGTACTAAAATGAAACAGGAAGGAATAGAAGTTGCAATATGTCATCTTGATGCTGGAAATGAAGCTGGAAAGTACATGATAGAATTTTTCAAGATCAATGCTTTATTCATCACAAATATGTATTTTCAGCAACACACATGGAGCTACACACATAGACTTCTCCAGATAGAATTCACAAAAATCAAACTGCCTCTATCTGTGAGAAGATAGGAAGCATCGAGAAGATAGGACTACAGAGTCACTGGACCGAAAAGAACTCCTGTTAACTCAACCATTCCATGACGTAGCAGATAAGCAAGACTCAATGATACCGAGGCTGAAGTCCAAGCTGCACTGAAAACATTAGCCGAAAGCAAGGTTCAAGGTATTGATGGGATACCAACGGAAAAGTTCCAGTAAGCTGAAGAGACGCTGGAAGCTCTCGCTGGTTGATGCCAGGACATCTGGAAGCTAGCTACATAGCCAACTGACTGGAAGAGATACCATTTTGTACCCATTCCAAAGAAGGGTGACCCAAAAGAATGCTCAAATTATAGAGCAATATCATTGATATCATATGCAATTAAAATTTTGCTGAAGATCATCTAACAATGGTTTCATTGATTGGGAGCTTCCAGAGGTTCCGGCTGGAGTCAGAAGAGGACATGGAATCGGGTACCATTGTTGAAGAAAGAAAACACTAGAAAGATACTCACTTGTTTCACTGACTGTGGAAAGGATCCCACTGTGTGGATGACTATGGATAGGCTTGAGAAGAATGGAAATCCCAGAACACTCTACTGTGCTCATTTGGGATCAGTTCATGCATCAAGAGGCATTTGTGAGAAAAGAACAAGGGAATATTGCAACGTTAAAAATTAGGAAAAATGTGAGCCAGGGTTGTCTCCTCTTACCAAATCTGTAAGCTGAACAAACAATCCAAGAAGTGGGACCATATGCAAAAGAATGTGGCATCAGGATAGGAGGAAGGCTTATTAGCAATCTGAAATATGCAGTTGACACAACCTTGATTGCTGAAAGAGAGGGTGACTTGAAGCACTTGTTGCTGAACATGAAGGATTGCAGTGTTCGTTATGGCTCTCAACTCAATACAAAGAAAACCAGAATCCTCACAAATGGACCATAGACAACATCACCATCAATGTCGCTGACAATGAAGTCATTAAGGATTGCATCTTGGTAGGATCCACAATGAGTGTCCATGGTAATGGAAGTCCGGAGATTAAAGGATACATTGCATTGGGTACATCTGCTGCCCCAGACCTCTTTCAATTGTTGAAAAGCCAGGTGGATAGTTTGAGGATTAAAGTACGTCTGACTCAAGCCATGGTATTTTCAATTGCCTCATATACATGTGAAATTTAAACACTGCATAACTAAGACCAAAGAAAGAGAGGTGCGTTTGAACTATGGGGTTGGTAAAGAACACTGAAGGTACCATGGACTGCCAAAAGAATAAACAAATAAATATGTCTTGGAACAAGTACAAGTAGAATTCTCCTTAAAATCAAGGGTGACGAGATGTCTTGTGTACTTTGGATATGTTATGACGAGCAACTAGTCCATGAACAAAGGCCGTGAACAAGATAGATTGACACAATGGCTGAAACAATGGTCTCAAACATAAGAACAACATTGAGGAGGGCACAGGACTGGGCTGGGCTTCTTTCTTTGCACATAGGATCACTTGGAACCAGAACTGATCAGTAATTTAGGTAGTTATTCACTTACCACTGTATGGGCACCCATTCATTCTCTCTATTTGATGATATACCTTCTCTTTATCAACTATTAAATATTGTATCTCTCAACTTTATCTCTTCTGTGAGGAGGAGTGATAATATTGATCTCACATGACTGTTGCAAGTAGTAAATGAGATGCAATTGGCAGAGTTCTTTATCTGACTCCCTGCAACTCAATGGCCTTCATGAATCATGGCTCCATTCCTGGTGAAGCTAAAGGGAAGGAGACATCCCCCAGTAAGAGAGTGTGCGGCACTGTGCATACGGTGGGAAGTGGGTAACCACCTCAATTCCTGATCAATTCATTTTTCTCTGAAACACGTGTGTATGGAAACATGCTGTTAACATATGTTTTCCTTTGAGGACCTGATGCAAAGGGCTTAATTGGAGAGCAAATGCTTTGAAAATGATTAGGGCAGAGAATGTACGGATGTGCTTTATACAATTGATGTATGTATATGTATGGATTGTGATGAGTTGTATGAGTCCCTAATAAAATGTTTATAAAAGGAAAAAAAAGAATACAAAATAACAATCTTTACTGGAGGGTTATTCACAAATATAAGGGAAAATACTGTGGGTTATAAGGCATTTTAATATGTTTAAAACTAATTTGTAAAATTAACGATGTTATTCATCATTTTTCTCAATATTTGACACAATTGAGTACAACACCCCAACTACCTGGAGATATTTCAAAAATAAACTTCACATAAAATACTTCTATTTCAAACCTTTTGCTTCTATAATTTAAACCCACTGCCATCGAGTCAATCCTGACTCCTTCCCCTGTGTAGCTTTTCTGAGACGCTAAGTCTTAGCAGCAGAGGACATCTCTCTCCTTCAGAGCAATGGGCAGGCTTGAATAGCTGACGGTGATGTTGACACTCTAAAGCTTCCCCGCAGAGCTACCAGGACTCCTGGAGTGAACGTGCAGAGATATTTGAAGAGGAAATAAGAGATTCAAAATGTTACTCTGAGCATAGTTTATTTTTCATTATTAAATACCATTTGATATGTTTTCTTATACAAAAAATAAAACTCTTCATTTTAGGTGGTGGATATTCTTACAATTATAAAATTATCTTGAGATAGATGAATATATATATGAAATTAAGGTAACTATTTCACAGAAACTTAATATAATTTGGGTAAAGAATCTTCTAAGTGTGGTTTTTAATCTGAACTGATCAGATAATATATCACTTTCTTCCCATGAAAATATAACAATCGCTACGTTAATTGAAGGCTGTCAATAATTGATATTTTCAGAGATCTTGTATTATCTGATGAGTAAAACCAAATGTGCATTCATTCATCCATTCACTCAATCAAGCGCCTGGTACAAAGGGTTATATATCCCATTTGACGTTCTTTCCTTTGTAATATTAATGCTCTGCCCAAATTTTTCTGCTATCATCTTCAAACATGTGAGAAATTACCCAAAAAAGTTCTTTAATCCCTTTCCCCAAACCCATCCAAGACATACATTTCATTTGCTCTATTACTTTTTGCAAATGCATAAAATGCATTCTTCCAATACTTTTGTTTCAATATTGGTCATTCAGTTCATATTATATTGGTCAATATGAAACGGACACCAGTATGATTGTGTAGGTAGTGACAATCTTTGATTTATCCACAAAAGAGCTTTAACACCTACTAGTTCAAGTGGGCTGACACATTTAAGGCCTCTTTCACTCCATTTAACTGTTGCATCTGGCTGGAGCAAGAATGATGGCAGAGATCTTGACCTTGGAACACTGGCTGGATTAAAGGATTCAAGTGGATGATGGACGCTGTGGCTGGGTTCAAGCGAGGGCTGAACAGTGCTGGGAGAAATGCAGCAGGGGGCAGGGGCTGAAGTGTTATGTGGGAAGGATGGAAGTGGGAGGCAGTGACTAAATGCAAAGGGTGCCCCGCTAAGAAGGTGGGGTGCGCCGGGATGACGGCAGACGTCAAAGGTGCAAAGGTGATGGGAGTAAAATGTGGCGGTGAGAGGGCATGCAGATGAGCAATTGGCAGGTGGCCGGTGTGGGAGTTTAGGGAAGTGGACACAGCCAAGTGCTGGAGGAACGTGTGGTGGATGGTGGTGATGGAAGCGTGCTGATGCACGGGCACCGGCTGGACGGCGGGCGCCGGAGAGAAGGCAGCCGGCCCTGTAGCAGGCACAACTCGAAGATGCTTTGAGACGAGCTGCTTCTGCATGTGCTGTTGGGCTTGTAGCTGAAGGAGTTGATATTTATCTATTTCATCAGGAGAAAATGTTAGGGGCTGTTGAATTAAAGGGGGAGAGATGGATTTGTGACACACTTCTGATCCATCTTCTACACAGTCATGCCTCTGCATAGTTCTGTCATAGTAAGAGTTTGTATGCTCCGCTATACGGTTCATGTGCATGCTTCCGTCCTGCAGTTCTGGATCTAGTTGGTCGTCTTTGGTCTCTGTGAAATTCATCACAGCAGTATATGGATTCGACAGAAAAGCACCAGAGAAATCATTTGGTACTGGGTCCCAGCTTGGAATGAAAGGTTGGACTTCCCCCATGATTGGTCGCGAGTCTCCTTTTGCCGTGGGACCCATCCTGTTTGATGTCGGAGCTTCTGCTGGGACCTGCTCTCCCCCGAGTGGCAGGTGCTGCACACCCCCTGCTTCTATGACTGCAGGAGAGTGACTCCCCTGCGGGGCTTTCACGTTCACTTCCTCCGGCGTCCTCAGAACTGCACCGCCCTTCCTAGTTGTCCTTTGACTTCCATTCTGTAATTTCTCGGACAGGGGCAATGCTGAGCGGCCGCAGCTTGGTGGCTCCCACTGGACCACGCACTGGATTTGTGAACGAGCTTCTGGTTTGTTTTTGCAGTTGCTTGAGGAGGCGTCAACATTAGTTCCTTGCTCCTGGCCCTTTTTGGCCTGCACTCTTTCTAAGAGGCTTTTGGCCGTTAGGGGGATTCTCTCTCTTTCTGTCTTGCTGGACTCGGGCCCACTGGGACAGTTTCTTAAGAGACAGTTGACAGTCCCGGACTTGCATTGAATGGGTTTTGCCTTCGCCACACCACAAATGGGAGAGCTGCCCAAAGATGCAGGCCTTCTGTCCTGTTGGCTTAGCTGATGGGTTGGCTCTCTGGAGCAGGAGCCCGATTTGCTGTGCTGAAGTCCCTGGCCATTCGGCACCGATTCTCTGCGCCCAGCACAAGAAATGTGTGTGCTAGAATCAGAAGGGATGGCTCTCGGGCACGGTCGCCCTGGAAATGGATTTTTGTTCAGTTTGTGTCTCGGAGCGTATCTGTGATTTTTGTACGTTTCCTTTTTAAACGACTCCCACAGTTGGCTGCTTCCTTCTGCGTGCGTTTCCGCCTGCAGGTGGTCACTCCGAGCTACCTGGTCCGGCACCGACAGGCCGTTGTGCTTTCGGCGTTTCCGCTTGTGTCTGTCAGCTGGCATAAGTTCTTTCTTACAAAAGCAGAGCAAGTTGCCCCTCTTGAAAAGCCGACTGAACTCCTCCCCGTGCTCCCTGCCGCGTGGTGCTGCACAAGGCGGAGCGTCCCAGGGGAAGTGCTTGCCATCTTCCAGTTCTGACTGAGCATCACAGGGAATCAGTTTATGCTTTTTTTTAGTCCTGGGTAAGCAGGGAGTCAAAGAGAGGCCCTCGTTGGCATTCTTTAGAACTACCCTTGGGCAACTTTGCCAATGGACCCTGGAAGATTCCTGCGATTCGTTATCACTAGTCTTATGCCCTGTACGAGAGATCTCATGATAAGCAGGCACTTTCGGGTTGTTCATAGCCAAATCTCTTGTACTAAAATTATGCATATCCACATTTGGCTCCGCATCACTGTCGTCCAAATTGTAATTTCTCTGGAAATTTTCCCAATCTGGATTCATTGTAGTCATCTTTGGTTTTAGAGACAGATTATCTTCTTGGATCACTTTTTGTTGGTCTTCGATTAAACCTGAGGATTGGCTCTCCACGTTAGGGGATTTCATACCCAGTTTTCTCTTTAGGTCTTCTGGATCGCGGCCATCCTTTGTGTTCCGAGAAAGCTTAAAATCAAAATACAACGGGTTGCAGCCATAAGAGATACAGGGCTGTGTCTTTGTGAACAGCAAGAGCTCGGTTGGCCACTGGAGCGTGGTGTGGCCATCCTTGCTTCGCACGTGAAGAAAGGGCAGCGCGCTAGACTGCGCATCGTGGAGACAGGCTTCTCGTAGCAGCCGCGGCGCGTCGTGGCTGTCCCGTCCTGTGTCACGTGACGATTTATCTCCGCTCTCAGTTCGGGGGTGGGGATTCACATGCACTGGCTTGCTGTGTTCACTTGGCCCTGGTGAAGGAAACCCCTCCAGACAGTCAAAGCCCTTGGCATCACTGGGCTTGTAAGTGTTTGGTGCGCAGGAGGAAGCATTTGCTTGGCACGGGTAATGAATGCGGTTTCGTAAAGCATTCTGCAATGTATTTTGAGCTGCTTTTTCCCGGCTGGGAGGTGAAAAGCCCACATCTGAAAGACGAATGTTCGCTCTCGAGAATGAAGCACGGATGCTAGTGGGGTCTTTTAGCGGCTCGTCAATAGAGTCATGTTTGCCTTGCAATATCTTAGAGTTTGCAGGGAAGCTGTTATGTGAAACACTTTCCAGATGGCTTGGCGACATGTTTATATCTTTTTCCTCAGAGAGGTGTGCTGCCTCATTGGTGTGGGGGCAGCACTTGCATTTCTCTTCAGCTTGGTTTGTTTTGTAAGTGGAGGACTTGTTACAATCATGTGTTTCTTCCGTGTTCTCACTGAAAACTGATGCCGAGGATTCTAATTTTAGATGGACCTTTCTGGAAAAAGAAAACGATACACCGGTCCTGTGACTGACATTGCCAGGACCGGGGGACGTATGTGGAGTCCGACTTCCAAACAAGTAGCGCCTGTCTGTTGGTAACTGGTGTCTGTTTGGCACGGTGGACCGCTGTCTATCAGAAATACTTCTCGGGACACTTTTTCCTTTAAGGAGAAGAGCACTCTTTGTGAATGATGCCTTTCTGCCGTTCTTAACGGGGAAAACTCCTTGCAGGAGTTGCTTTTCTATCATTACCCGGGAAGTCTTGTATGCTGGTCCGTTTCCCGAAACACTGTAAATACAATGAGTGAAAAGATGAAGAACTTAGGTTTGAAATATAAACGTGTGAACATTTCCTAGTGTTTCCATGATGGCTTATGCCACGATTCATAAATTACACGACTGCAATCTAAACATTCAATTGAACTTGCACAATTCACTCTACCTTCTGTTGCATAGTAGCTATTTCTAACATGAATCACTTAAGAACATCTTTTCACATTATCAAAAGATAATAGGCGAATTCCTTATGCTAGGGCAAACAAGAAAGTATAGTTCTGCAGACCTATCACCATATATGTCATCTAGTCTCTGCAGTAAATATTTCACAAAGAGTTTTACATGAGTGCCTCGCATCAAATAAGAAATTAATAGAATGAATACTTCTTTAACTTGGGGGGGGGCGGTGTGGATAATGGGTAAGAATCCTAGCACTTTAGAACTGCTGGTTCTTTATGTTTGTTTCTTTTTTTGGTGGCTTGTTATTTACCTACTTTTAACAAGAATGTGAAAGCGCTTCCAAAATCTGAAAAAAAAAAACAAAAAACGGAATGTCTGTGATAGATGTTTTTCATAAGCTCTTAAAGCTTCCTCATAAATGACAAAGAAGTAACAAACATTTAGAGGCCTTTTAAATAATTTCAATGTTTTTAAAAATCTTTCCTTCTTACACACTGAATATTTTCTTTCTATATTTTATTCAAGTAAGTTTTAACTATTTAGCAGCCTTTAAATACTACTCTGCCGACCTTTATTAATAACTCAAGAAAACTAGAAATGGCAATAGATAAGAGAAAATAATCTTTAAATTAAATGTATAAGGCCCTTTACTGCTTTACCTATAACACCTGTACAACAGACAATTTATTAGAGAAAATTAAATCCATATTACATCCTTTATCCAATTGTTTGGCTGGCTTTCCCTGCATGCTTGGATTTTGGGTTGTATTTTCTATTTCTGATCGTGGTCTGTCCAAATATATCATCAGTACAAAATACTCTGACCCACGTAAAGTCACCATTAGTCAGAACTGACTCCACGACACCTGTCTGTGATGTATTTTCCACACAGTCTGAGAAATTCTTTGGTGCCTTCAATTAGGACAATGTGGTTCACTGGCATAGAGCTTTCGAGTCACGTTTCTGTCCACCATATTGAATGTACTTTTCAATTGTCTTCCTAGTTTAATATAGTAGAGGTGCATTTCATTCAAAAAACTAAAACTCACTGCCACTGAATCAAAACACCCCTGCTGTAGGGCAGGGTAGAACTTCCCCTGTTGTCAGAGACTGTAACTCTTTAAGGGAGTAGAAAGCCTCATTCTCTCCCATTGAGCCGCTGGTGGTTCAAAACTGGCTAGTAGGCCAGCGCACCACCCACCCCACCTTCTATGCATTTGATTAGCTGCATTTTACAGACTGGGAGGTCTTCTGGTGTATCGCTGTACTCCAGTGTTTTCAGTCTTCTCTCTAGATCAGAGTAGCTCATTTATTTAAATTTCTATTTTACTTACTTCAAATAGACCCACTCTGTTTACTCTGCCCTTATAAACTTTAATTTATGTCTCAGCGCCATTTAGTCTTAAAGATTAGCTCCTCTTCAGGAACTAAATGCGATCGCCTTTGGGATCTCTGGAATGGTAAATTTATAAATTTTCTAAAGTTGCATTCTCTTCTCAAAGTTAATTCTGATTCTTGGCAGTAATCTCTCTCTTTTTAAACCGTCCTTCGATGATCTTTAGAGATGGCTTTTTAGGTATATTCAATATAAGGCATATATTAGGCAGAACACTCTAAGCATAAAAGAAGTAGGAAGTGTAATAGTTTATTATAATACCACTGGCCATTCAGAACTTCTATAAATCTAAAACTGAGGTCCCTAGGAGCTGCAGCATTGAATTTGCCTCAATTTTGAACCTTCCCTTTGCATAGTTGTAGCCATTCCTGGGTCTAAGCAGAAGGCATACCTCTGTAATGGGTTATATTTTTCAGGAATTTAGTCATTCGAGTTTAACCTGTATTAAACTCAGTTGAAATTGTCCGGAACGTCTAGTACATGATTATTGTTATTTTCCCTCCCTGACTCCACTGAGTTAAACAGTTTACTATATGTGTCGTCAATTGGCCGTTCATTGGAAATACAGGGATACATGCACGTGAGGCCATGATGCTCTCACATTTCTGGGAATATAAGAGGGTGTTCCTTAACGTTCCTGTCAGTGTTCTTTTCTGTATTGCGGTGTTATTTTACCCTTTTTCTCTCTACTGTGTGAGCGTCTTACTTTTTACATTCTTTTACATTTTTGTAAACTTGTTTTTACTGCTTTTGTGCTATATTTGGCTTATTGCTTCTTTTCTCCCTTTATAAATCAATCTACATTTATTATAGTGTTTTCTCACATTTGATATTTTTAATTAAATTATAATTTTTATGTTTATACCTTATATCAGTATTAAGGCTTTAATAATGTATTGTCCATTCTAATCATCCTTCAAATAATTTATCTGGGAAAATCAACAATTCCACAATTTTGTTATTTCCTAAAGAAAATTTTTTTCCAAGCAGAAAATAAAGAAATGTCTTTGAAAAGAAACTAAATATTCTCATTATCAATGGTCCTAAAATAATTCAACTTAGATGAATAGCCTTATAACATTTACTACACAGCTCTGCTGATAGATAGTAATTAAATATCTCCCACACAATAACTGGTCTTTATGAGGACACAGTTTAGTTTATACTATCTATTAGTACTTCTTAGTCAAAGTTGACTATTATAAAATCCATTACTAGTTGTCTGCCCTCATAATTTTTATCGGGTTAATTCATATATTCTTACTACCAGTAAATTCACCTCTTTCCCCCCACCCCCTAGGATCACAGGGAAAGTAGGCCCACTCTTGTTACGTGGGTGAACCTACTCCAAACCTTTTCAAAGATTATGGACAGAGAGAAATTGAGGATGGGTGAAATGTCACCCACTAATTCATGTGAACAGGATTGGGCAGAGAACAGGCAGAGAGCAGGTAGTTCTGTGAAAATCGGAACTATGCAAAATTGGATGATGCCCGCATCAGTTGGCCAGACTGAGTTCACCTGCCACCTCCCCCACCTTCCCTCAGGAGAGTTCTTCCAGAGGTTCCAGTCCATTTGATCCCTTCAGTCGCCTCCTTCTTCTGCCCTAATTGCTGGTTTGGGTTGAGCAGTCTTAATTCATTCCCCAAGTCACCCTCAAATGCTCATAGTAGCTTTGTCAGGAGCAAGGGGTCTCTTTCTCTATAGAGAGAGGAGGGCCGAGGCACCAGGAGGTGAATGTATGCTGCCCACTGAGTCAGTCTGCAGGCCCTGGCCTGAACATCTGTAGGCTCTTTGGATCGCCCTGCCCCCTCCATGTCCATGTGAGCAAGAAAGTTGACAAACCAGAGCTAACTCCAAGGTCAGGACAACCAAATCAAGTCTCCACCCTTATGTCCTATCAGCTTATAGTCCATCAGCTGCTGCTGGTCACTCATCACCGACCTCATTACTGCACAGGTAGCCTGTTCTATGTGTGCTCAGGACAGGGCATTGGGGGTGCTTTAAGGGCTGGATAGGTGGGATCCCTTGTACATCTGAGTGCCCCATCTCAGGGGTCCATCTAGCCCTGCTCAGGGCTGGGAACTTGGGCTAGATCTCATGTGCAGCTTTTCCCCCAGCCCCGAGGGTGGCCTAGTCTCAGGCCCCTATAGCTCCCCGGAACCTGCTGGCCACACTCTAGCCTCTCTTCACTCTGCCTGGAGCTCTCGTGACTCAGTGAGACTGTGCTCCCTCTCCATTCCTCAGCAACATCGGCGTCTGTACTAAGTGCACACAGGGCCCCTGCGGTCAGGGACCTTGTTAAGGTACAGAATCATCAGATAGATCTTTTTACACCTTGAAAATGTTGGATAATGAAATAGTCAACAGGTGAGGAGTAGGTGCCCAAGTGATTGATAAATTGTCACTTGTAAATGACTGTAAAAATAAAATTATTTAATGATTCAATGATTGCCTGCTAGGTAGTAGAGGAGAATAAGATAACCTTTCTTTTACCAAATTCAGTATCTGAAAATCTGGGCAACTGTCTTTTTCCATCAAGGGTAGCTTGGAAAGGAGAGAATCTGTCTATTTTATAAGCGACACTGACTCAAATGTTTGGTTGCCATCATTCTTTTCTAGACATTTCCTTTCTATTGAGCACTTTAAAAAAAATCTTTAAGCTAGAGGTAAAATGCATGAACATATGCAAGTTGACCATCAACTATATTTTTTCTTCCAATTGATTCTTTTTTAAATTTTATTTTATTTTATTTACTTATTTATTTATTATTATTATTTTTATCCAATTGATTCTTGAAAACTTATTTCTCGGAATCAACTTTGAGGACTAATATTTTGTATTAATATAATTGAGCCATTCAGTCCTAATTTATTGTATACTGTTTTTCATTTAAATAACAAGGTTTTAAATCCTGGCACAGAGCTATAAATTTCACAATTCACCATGTTGCTGTCAACTCCATTAATTAGCTATATTAGTGTTCCACAGGATAATTTGTATGAACATAATTTACAATCTGCAAACTTAATTGAGTTCCAGGTAACAATTGCCTCCCCTTGAAAAGCTGAGGAGCTTCAACCTTATGGGAAACTGTTATTTTTCAGCTGCAAGAATGTATTAGTGTAATGCTCGTTATAATTATCAATTTAAATAGTGCTGTGTGGTAAATGTAACTGCCTTAATTACATCTTGTTTGTCATCCAGGCAACACTAATGTCATTTACTCAAGATTCATGTATGCACAAGGGAATGCACAAAATATTTGTTTTACCCCCAAAAGAGACATTGTTACTATGGCTTGTAAAAGTATTATTATAAAACTTGAAAATACTAAGGAACATCATGTGTCCACTTAAACCAGCTAAATAGGGGATAAGTGTTACTATTTTAGATAAAATCTTAGACGATTTCATTAACGAAAACATTAAATTAACATTGGGAAGAAAAATAATCAGATACAAAAAGTAATTAATTTGTAAACCTTTACCTATTAAGAACATTCGCCCTCAGATATATTTGTTGACTAATTATAATTCGTTACAGTAAGTGGAGTCAATTTATCATTGAAATTTCCCCAGAGGCTGAGGAGAATTCTGAACCACACAGCCTACACCTCAAATTCTTACCATTCTGATTGCTGCCTTAATTCAGCCAGTTGATGGAGACGCTTAAGTGCTTTTTCTTGTTTTTTCTCATCTTTCCATGACTTAGAGGCTACATTTCGAGCAAATTCCCGTTGCTTTAATTCTTTTAGTCTCTGTAGGAAAGAAGAAAAACACAAAAGATACTATAAATAACAAACACATTATTTACATCTGTAAGAACCCTAGTAAAACTGTGACCTGAGTGTAGAGGCAGCATCCCGCACCAGTGGAGTAAAAGCCTCGTCTCCATCACAAATTTAGGGGATGACTGTTAACTAGTTAGCTGGGTTATTTAAAAGCTTCTACAGCCACTGTACAAGTATGGCATGATGCTGGGACAATACTAACTGCACAGTCACCGGGGTGCCTGTAGAAACCCCATGTGGAGAAGGGACAGTGCATAAATGGGCATGATGGGGCAGGAGACTGAAGGGTCCACTTTTCTGAACCCCTAATTCCAGCCTTCTCATTTGTAAAATATGCTCACCGCCTGAAATATGCTGGTTTACATGAGCTTGTTTTAATAAAGAGCATACACAATTGTGATGGATTTGGTTCAAAACTCTACATATGATTCTTAAATCATTCTGACAAAGATTTTTAAAATAATTTTATTGGGGCCTCGTACAACTCTCATCACAATCATACATACATCCATTTGTATATTTGTTACCATCATCATTCTCAAAACATTTGCTTTTTACTGGAGCCCTTGGTATCAGCTCCTCATTCTTTCTCCTCCATCCCCACCCCACCCCCCATGAACCTTTGATAATTTATACATTATTATTATTCTGTCATGTGTTACACTGTTTGACATCTCCCTTCACCCACTTTTCTGTTGTTCATCCCCCAGGGAGTGGTTGTATGTAGATCCTTGTGATTGGTCCCCCCTTTCTAACTCACCCTCCCTCTTCCCTCCCAGTATCGCCACTCTCACCACTGGTCCTGAGGGTTTCATCTGTCCTGGATTCCCTGTGTTTCCAGTTCCTATCTGTACCAGTGTACATCCTCTGGTCTAGCCAGATTTGTAAGGTAGAATGGGGATCATGATAGTGGGGGGGAGGAAGCATTAAAGAATTAGAGGAAAATTGTATGTTTCATCATTGCTACCCTTCACCCTGACTGACTTGTCTCCTCCACACGACCCTTCTGTAAGGGGATGTCCAGTTGCCTACAGATAGGCTTTGGTCCCCCACTCTACACTCCCCCTCATTCACAATGATATGATTTTTTTATTCTTTGATACTTGATACCTTGGACATTCCGTGATCTCACAGGCTGATGTGCTTCTTCCCTGTGGGCTTTGTTGCTTCTGAGCTAGATGCCCGCTTGTTTATCTTTAAGCCTTGAAGACCCCAGACCCTATATCTTTTGATAGCCAGGCACCATCAGCTTTCTTCACCACATTTGCTTATGCACCTGCTTTGTCTTCAGTAATCTTGTCTAGAAGGTGAGCATCATGGTATGAGTTTTAAAGAGAACAAAGTGTACTTGCATTGAGGGAGTACTTGACTGGAGGCCCAATGTCTAACAAAGGTTTTTATCAAATGCAGATTTCTCGACTGTGTTCAGATATATAAAAGTGGGTGAAGGATTTCTGCATGGTTCTGAGGCTTGGCCTTGTTTGATTTTAATTAACTTACCACTTATCTTAATTAAACTTTATCTAACACAATTGACTTACATGCACTGCTCGTTACTTGTTTGGGGTTTCTACTTCAGAATCTGCGATTGATCACACCTAGTGATACTGAACAAATTAAACAGAAGCCAGGATCATAAGAACATCCTGCTGTGTGAAATGTACTCCTAAATTGAGAGTGCATTTAATGGCTGACTTCTCTTAACCCATGCAAAGCCTGGTAAAATTTTCTGAATCTGGGTGTTTTTTTTAATTTCTCTAAATATAGTGTAAAAGATATTTTTCAAATAGAGTTAAATCCCAGCCATTATGGGAAGTAATGATGTGTAACCAGTTATTTCCCATGGGTATAGCAAGCGCCCAAACCTTTAATGATCATTAGCTTATTTCAAGAAATAAAATATGTTCATGGGAGATGGGGACCAGGTAACTGTATTTCAGTTGAATAAACAAAGATGAGCGAGACCAGTCTGACATAGGGAAATATCCTGAGCACAAAGAACATATGTTTTTGTGCTCAGAATAAAAACAGCCTTAAGGAGGATGAGAGAGTCAATCTGAATTGAAATTTTGACACAAACTTCAGATTCTTCAAAAAATAGATAATTTCAAGAAATAAGATGATCCATATGTTCTCAGCAGAGGAAAAGATGACTAGTTCCCTTGAGCAGTGCAGCTGTTAAAGCGGTTCCACAGCTAACAGAAAGGTCAGTGGTTTGAATCCACCAGCAGTTTTGTGTGAGGGGGGAAAACAAAGGCAGTCTGCTTCTGTAAGCTTAATGGCCTTAAAACTCTAAGGAGCAATTCTACTCTGTCCTATAAGGCTGCCATTGTGTTGAGAAATAACTGACAGCCGTGGAAGCTAGTATTATTATGATTATTTTTTAAATTGGTGCATGAGTCTCTGGGCTATGTGGCTAATGTAGCTCATCAAAGTCTGGAGGTTTGAGTCTTTCTAGAGCCACCTGGGAAGGAAGAGCCAACAATCGACTTGTAAGAGGAGTCACTGAATCCCGGTGCAGCCTCGTTCCACGCTAATGCACCAGGGCTTCACTGACTACACCAGAGTGCAGCATATTTTCTTTTGAGAGGTGATAGGGAGAGTTTGCCAGAAGACAGGAAGAGAAACTTAAAATTCACATTCCAAAGTTCAGAAGAATGCAAAAGAGGTGGCCAAAGAGAATGGAAAGATGCATATGTATATTTTAGTGTATTAGTAATGTGTTACTACATATATTTAAAATGATTATGGTATGAAAATGTATAATTAAAGAATGGGATCTTGGGAAGTTTGTTAAAATTGTTGTTTGATGTGATCAAGGTTCTTGCTTATTTGTAACCAAAGGTTTAGGTTGATTCTGAAAACTCCTTAAAAGCGTACAATTTCCAATAGCATAGGAAACAAAAAAAATGGGTTTCTCTATGTTAACATAGTCTTTTTCTTGGCAAAAGGAGTTAATTTTATTCTTGGAAAATATGCCATAAAGACAAATGTTCCCCACAAACCTAATTTCTGAACATAATAAACTCCTGACAATTTAGAACTTCAAAAAAATAAAATAAAATTCCCTTTCCAACTACTTTCCTCAGCTCTCACTTACATAATAGTCAAGTGCTTACTGTAAAGTCTTAGTTGATGAATAAAAATCTCTGGAGAAACCACGTAAAGTTCAACCATGTCAAAGAGAAATGGCTTTTTGTACTCTCAATGACAACTGAGAAAATTCTACTCTAAGTGATGTCTGTTGACTTTAATGCTACTATCTTCTATGGGTCGCATAATAGTTAGTACTCAGCTGCTAATAAAAAGGCTGGCAGTTCAAATCCATCAGCTAACATACGGAAGAAAACTGGCTGTCCGCTTCAGTACAGCTGTATGACCTTGGGAACCCTAAGGGGTGAGGGTAGGATATAAAGAATGCATAACCAAATTAAAATGTCAAGAATCTAAATATACAAATCAAAAGGAAGAGAGTACAAATTTAGGGGGAGGAAAAAAAACCCAAGCTGCACCTCTGTTGCTTATGGAACCAGTGAATTAAAAGACAGAGCTGTGAAAAAGACATGGTATCACCAATCAAAGTAAAGCTGGAGGGACTATATTGCTATCAGAAAAAGTTGATTTTAAAGTAGAATTCATAAATTACTATCACAATAGCATCAGTTTTTCATCAGTAGGACTCAGGGTAAAAAGGTGAGAGGGCAGCACCCAACACTAGCACAGAATCAGGTCTGATTTCCAGTGGTGGATGTGGGCAAAGCAGCACAGCATTCTGTAATCAGGAAGCTCTGACTTTGTCTGTTATCTCTGCCATTTATTAGTTTTGATACTTCTGAAAGTTACCCAGTGTTCTATAACTCATTTATATACCTGTCAATTTGGACAGACTATGAGTGTGCACCTTGTAGATTTTTCTTTAGGATTATAATTTCAATCGTAACACAGTGCCTGGTTTATAGCAAAATCTGTAGGTGTGAACTATCACTATTTTAGAAGTGTTTGGGGGGCAGCAATGAGGATCTTTGATTCAACTAACAATGGGGAGCCATTATAGGTGTTTGATTCACAGTCTTGCTTAAAAGGCGAATGCTCGAGTGACTAGTACCGCACAGTTACACAAGACCGATAGGTGTAGTGTCCCATTTACCACACATTTTAGATTGGAGTAAGAAAATTTAAGGCTATCCATAGTCAATTTTATGGAAGTCTTTTTTGTATGAAATAATTCATAATGCTTTCTTGACATTGGTAATTTATGCTAGACTCAGGTCATACTCATAAATTACTACTAAGGGGATTATAAATTGTCGATTCAGGCATGATTTATCATCAGACATTTTTTCTATAATTCTACTATCCAGAATGGATTTCAACCAAAGAGGGCTAAAGACTGGACACCTAGTATTTTCTAGAGGGAAATACAGGCACTTTAGAGTAGGTAAAAAATCTATTTAATGTTCTTGTTTCCATTTTTATGGGAATTATAAAGAAATGGTCTTCACCATCCTGAAGATGCAAATAAAAACTCTCTTGAGGTATCACTTTACACCCCAATAACAGAACACAATAAATACTGCAAAGGATATGGAGAGATAGAGTGCTCATCCACTGCTCAGAGGCACATAAACATGTGTAACCACTGTGGAAAGCAACATGCCATCATCTAGAACAACTAGGAATCTCATACAATCAAGCAATAGCACTACTGGGAATATACTCCAAAGCAATAAACATATATATATATATATATATATATATATATATATATATATATATATATATATATATATATATTCACCCAGTTCTTTGAAGCAGAATTCACAATAGTGAGTAGTTGGAAGTGGACCAAACATCTATCAGTAGAAGAATGGATTAAAATACTCTGTTATATTTTTTGATATTTTATTTCCTAATAGGCTCAATTTCCCTGTTTCATTTGCCCCAAAACAGAGAAATCCTTAACACAGCTTCAAGAGGGTGACCCCTCCCCCAATGGCGGTGCACCTCTGAGATACACCCTAATATAATCATGCAGAAGCATAATATAAGAGACTCACCATCACAGGATTGCCAGAATTATACACATCTTAATACTAGCTAGTATGCCTGTGCTTATGAACCATAGGCCATCTTCTTATTTGCATTTCTCAAGGACCACTTCCACAAGGGAGGCCTCATCCCAACTGGGTCAGTGTTCCTTGATGTAGACAAACATGGATAAAACTAATATGTTCCTGTCATATAACGTTATTCTACAGTCACTCAAGATTATCTAACAATCTTACAAGCGTGATCAGAGAGCCTTACTGGAAACCCACACCAAGAAGCAACAGGTCATGACAGTCAAGGGCATGTGTGTCCAGAAGAAGATGACTATGCTTTGGTCAGTGGGTAAACGTAGCTGGGCACCATGGGAAAAAAGCTCAACGTTAAGTATATAGACTACCACTGGGAGTTTATGACCGTAATCAGGTACTTTTGACCTAGTTTGTATTCAGTCTTGATGACCAGGCTAGTTTACTAGGACACTGGGACTTCCAATTTTGCCCTTCCCGGGTGCACAACATCCTTCATAGATCACACCTGAAGAGTCCAGTTGGGAACTCCCACTAAGTGAGTGGACTCTACCATAAACACACAGCAGAAGATTAAAGGCACTTAAAATACTCAGATAGGTCTAAGGCTGAAATGCCCCCATTTGAGAAGCACCATACAACTTCTATCTCAAAGGTAGGGATGTGAGAATTTGATTCAAATTTCTTGCCTTGAGAATGCCCAATAACTGGCAACTTAGGACTACAATATATCTATTTTAATACTCCTGTTGCCTGTTTATGACATGTTCTCTTTTTGAATGAGTATTATTGAAGCTTTCACCCTAACTTCAATCATCATTTTTAGTGTAAAAAGTGTCAAATTACCAAGTTGTTAATCGGGGCAAAAAAATAATCCATGTATTTTTGTCTAAAAAATATCCTATACATATATAATTATTTTCCCTTGACAATATTTTAAATTCTGTATCATCAACTAAGTTAATGGTAACATGAATAAAATTACCATATTCTGCATGGGTATAATTTATAATGACCTTCAACAAAATAATGTCTTTAAAGTGGACAAGGGACACATATAAATCATAAAGATATGAAAGATTTCTAAACTCACATTTACTTGTAGCCCCAATCTAAGAACAATGACTTATTACATGACCGTGCTCAATTCTTACCCACAGGAAGTGATCACTGAAGACACGGCTACTACAGCAAAGCATTGTAACAAAAGCCAGATGGTGCTGGCGATCAGAAAAAATAGCATTTGGAGTCTTAAAGATTTGTCTTTAAAAAGCAGTCATCAAAAAAAAAAAAAGCAGTCATCTATGTGAGACATAGGCTAAATCCATATGGAAGAAGCACACCAGCCTGTATGATGCAAGAATTGTAAATAGTATAATCCAAACCCAGAGGAGAGAATGGTATTCGAGCTTAAATTCTGAACATATGGCTTACAGAAGGCTGTGGGCCACAGTGAAAGCCCCAAACCATTCACAGTTGCCTCATGCAGATTAAGCCTCTGATGAATCTCCTTTGTGGACCAGAGATGGGAGAGGGCTTGTTATCAGCCAGAGACCATGTAGCGTGTATTACTGCAGTTGTAGTTAGATCAATATGTGACACCTTGTTATTAAGGTCCCTCTTAATTCAATGGACAATTGCTCCACTTTTTAAATTTTCTGATTTGATTCTGATTAATGTATTTCTTGGTTTTATTCTCTCACTTGGGGGCCTTTTGTTTGTATGTTGCTTTGAGTTTGCACATTTTTTCTGTGTATGAGCCCAGATTCAGTCAACCTGTAAACAACTATTGGCTTAATAGATTCAAAAGGTCATGACAAGGAAGGATGGTGGGAAATGGAGAGCTGACAATGAATACAAAGAAGAAATGTCCTGGAATTGATTGTGGTAATGGCTACACAATGCTTACGAATGTGATTAGGTACGATGTGAATTGTATGTGAGTGAAAGTGTTAAAAATTAACAAACTCATCATAAAAAGAAGTTGTCGTCATGGTCCTGGAAACTGATGACTGCCCTGACCCTTATCCAGATAAAAAGTAAAAATAAAACAAACACCCAATGTGTCGAGTTAAAGAAAAGTGGTCATCAGTCATTTTCCATGCATATAATGGTCTGTAGTCTCTCTCAGAAACAGGTGACATGATGGTGCATATAGAGATATACTTCCCAGAATACATTTACAAAAGAAATGTAACTCATTTTTTATTCTTGGGCTTATTTTAAGGAGAATAACCTAAGCAATCTCTACTTTTCTATCTGCCAATAAGAAAGCTTGGCACATGCTTTACCAGTGGAATTCAACTGTGAATAATTATATGAAGAAGCAATTTGATCAGGTCAGTAAGTCTATGTGTGTTTAGAATAGCAATTCTCCAATATTATCGCCTACGAGTCTGAACATGCCTGTGAACATCTGCCCACTTCAGTGCCATTCTTCGTTCAACTTCATTGGAGCAGAACGCACATGTGAAAAGAGTTTACTCAACCGTGTCTGCTTTTTCCTCTCGTACATAGAGTAACTCCTTCCGTCCCTGCACTTTCCATCCATAGATCCCAGGGCGCTTTGCAGACGTTAGGGTTTTCTTACCAGCAAAGCAAAACCCTGATGAAATAGGTGGAAATGATTAACCTTGCTTTATAGATGAAAGAACAAACATGTAGAAGGTTAAATGAGTTGATATAAATGATCTATTCAGGAAAGAACTGTGACTCGAAAAAGAATATCTAACTTTAATCGGAGTAAAGGGAAATTTGGTGTATAGGAAATTGTAAACATTTACAATTATTTTTCCTTTTTTTGGAATTGAAAGGCCACCTGTTTCTGAAATACTGCTCATGTTGTAAATATGCCTCTATACAATTCCTTTGGCAGAGCCACTGCCTGGCGGTTTGGCACATGGTGGTGGCCTCTGGGGAATGCTGCAATGGGAGCTTGCCCCTCGTATTTCAGGTACCACCAGGGTCACGTGTGCTGGATAGATTTTGACAAAATGCCCAGACTCGTACAGATTAGGGGGGACAACCTAATGTTCTACTTCTGAGAGCTAGTTGATGGCAACCTTGTGAATGTCACTCTTGTCAGTGCCAAAGGTCGAGCCGCTCAGGTTGGAAAGCACTGCAAACATGACCGCGGTAGGGCTGAAAGGACAGTCAGTCACCTGTGGGACAGCCATTTGCTCTCATAGCAGCACTAACGGAGAAGTACCAACTATGTGCATGCATCCATTAGAACTGGATTGTGAAATATGAAGTATGAATCAAGGAAAAGTGGTCATTATCAAATATGAGATGGAACACTTAAAGCTCAATACCCTAGGTTTAGCAAACTGAACTGAGTATTGACCATTCTGGATCTAGAAAAATGTGGTCTAATATTCTGGAGCAATAAATTGAAGAAGTATTGTACTATATACAGCAATAAAAAGAAGAGTTCAATATCTCCCCTGAAGTACAATGCTGTGAGTGACAGGCTAATATCTATATGCCTACTAAGAAGACCATTTAACACCCTATCACATGCTAACCATACATGCTGAAGAGGAAGAAATGAAAGATTTGTGAACTACTACAGTATGAGATTCAGCATGCAATTGAGATACATTTCTCAGTACTGATAGTTGGACACAAAAAATAAACTCTAGAGATCTCATGATAGAATTCTAAATAACTAATGACTTATTGACTATAAATACTTTTACCCCCTAACAGTATATCTACAACTAGTCATGTGGTCCTTGCCAGATGATTACCTAAGAATTGAATTGACTTTATACTTGGGAAAAGATGATGGAGAAGCTTATCAGTTAGGACAAAGTCAGGTGCCATCTACTGGAGAGGACATAACTCGGTCCAATGCAAATTCAAGTCTTAGCTGAAGAAACTCAAAGGAAGAAAGTCAAAGACTATGATTTAAGTATTACTGCTGTGACCACATCCCACCTGAATTTAGTGATGACTGCAAGACTAGACTTGATGTGCTGAACCACTAGTGCTTGAAGAAGAGCTGTGGCTGATCTCAGAGAGAGTAACATGGATGTGGAGAAGACACTGAACCATGCCCTTATGAATCGAGGAGCTAACAGGAGAAGAGCAGCCCAGGGAGATGAGAAGGTGTGGTGTTGGATGGCAACATGCAGCGATCTGGAATAAGAAAACACATTGCATTTCTCAATGGCATGGATTCAACAGGGTGGATCTCAACAAACCACCAATTGCTCAAAAAAAAATGGGCATTCCTCAGCACGCTTTTGTGCTCACGCAGAACGTGCACATGGAGCAAGAGGCAATGGTGTGGACAGAACAACAATTGGAAGGACTGTTGAGCAAATAATCAGAGAAGCTGGATTATATGAAGAAGAAGGTTGCATCGGATTGGAGGGAGACTTATTAACAACTTTCAATATGCGGATGACGGAACCTTGCCTGCTGAAAGTGAGGAAGACTTGAAGCACTTGATGAAGATTACGGATTGCCGTCTTCAGTGTGGATTAGAATTCAATGTAAGGATGACCAAAATCCTCAGTCCTGGACCAATAGCTAACATCATGATAAATGGTGAAAAGGTGGAAGTTGTCAATAATATAATTCTTGCTTGGATCGAGAGTTCATGGAAGTAGTAGTTAAGACACCAAAGGGCATATCGCATAGGTACGTAAAGCAGCTGTACAGAGACATCATAAAAATGTTGAATCCAAGGGTATTCTGTTTCCTCATCTGCATGTGAACGTTGGAGAAGGTAACCAGACTGAAGAAGAATGTGAAAGTACAATGGGAACCCAACATAACAAACCAATAAGTCTTGGAAGAAGCATAACTAGGTTAGTGATATGTTTTGGGCATGCATCAAGAGAGATGAGTCCCTGTAAAAGGACATCTTTTTTTATATATAAATTATAGGATCAGTAGGGGACAAAAATGGAGACAATAAAGGTTATAGATTGACATAGAAGCTGTCTAATGCGATCAAACATAACAACAATTGTCTGGACCAGACAGTATTTCTTTCTGTTGGACACAAGGTCACGGACCTAGACCTTGCTGAACAGCACCCAACATCAATATCATTATCAATTCCTCTAGTGATTTAAATGTCAAACAAGTATTTGTGTTATATAGAAGTATCTTGGTGCTCAATAAATGGGGAGATTGGAGCAATAGCAGTAGACAAAGTCCATTTAATTTCCACCCTTTTGATGGTTACACTAAGATAAGATCACCAAAGGCGTATCTCTATAATCTTAAACTCCATTAGGGTCGTGGAGCCAATGTTAAGGTTTGAGAGTCAACCATATTTCTGGAATGAACAAGTGGGAATTCAGTAAGATATAATGCTTTGGGTAAATACTTAATCGGAATGTCCTGGCCTAATCCTGTAGCGTTGATTCTGACTCAGAGCAACATTATAAGACAGAAAAGAACTACCTTTGCGGGTGCCTAGACTGTAAAGCTCTATGAAACTACCTGGCAGATACCTCCGAGTGGCTGGTGGGTTCAGGTCACTGACACTTTGACTAGCATCCTGCATTTAACCACTATGCCCTCAGGGCTAAGGATGCTGAGAATAAAGTCAATACCAGAAAGCAGGAAAGATTCAAAACTAGACAAGTGTTGCCACTTTTCTTCATCCAACATGGCTTCAAAATTTTCATCACTAAGAAAGGTGGATTGCGGGGGAATATTCCATTCATATTTTATGTTTATACAATCTGTAATATAAATTACATACAGTTTAGTTGTTAAATAACAACAAAAACCCAAACAAAAAGAAGCCCGCTGCTGATGAGACAGAATAGAAGCCCATGGATTTTCCAAGGCTGTCATTTGCCAAGAGCAGACTGTCACACTAATTTCCTATGGAGTGGTTGGTGGGTGAAAACAACTGACCTTTCAGTTGGCATGCTCCTGTATAAACATTTTTCCAAACAGGGCTCTAAAACGTACTAGTTATTCCAAGAAAACAGATCTAGTAAAATTTATTAGATTTTCAAAAGTTCATGGAAAAATGGAATTAAAAGAAAATGAGATAATCTGCCAAATATTTTGAAATGTCAAAGTGTGTAGCTTGGCTGACGATGCCAAAGGAGAATTGCTTAAGAACAATTTTCTTCGAGAGATCCATTTTTCTCTCCATGCTACTGGTTATACACAAACAAGACCCAAACCCTGGGGAATTCCTTAACTTGGCTCTCGTAATGGGGCCCCAGAACTGCAGTGGGTTACTTGGACTGCTAACCACAAAGTCAGCAGTTCTAATATACCAGACATTGTCTGGAGAAAGATAAGGCTGTCTGGCCCCATAAAGATTTACAATATCAGAAATCTTAAAGAATATGTCCGCTTTGGGTCTTCTGGGTCTCTGAGTGAGAGCTGATCTATGCCAGTGGGTTTGGTAACTGTAGTCTTTGTAATTCCCACCAAATGATTCTGAGGTTTGGTTGTTAGTAGGTTGTGATGGGTAGGAACCAACCAGGTGGCAACTATGCAGACCGAATAAAACACTGGATGGTCCTGCGCTATCCTTACAATTGTTCCTGTGCTTGAGCCCATTGCTGCTGCCACTGGGTCGATCCAGCTCCCTGAGGGCTTCCCTCTTGTATTAGACAGGCTTCTCTAGAGAGATAAAACCAGATTGCTGATAATTTTTATATATATTTGTAAAGATATATAGATATATAACACAAGAAATGAACAGTTAAATTATAAAGCAGTATAAATGGCTCAGTGCGACTCACTCCCATGAGAGAGTTGTGAGACACTGGCAGTCCTTCAAGCCTTGAGGGCCACCAGCTAATCCTCTGTAGAGAGAATTAGGCTATCCCAGCACAGGCAGCAAACAGCAAGGCAGGTCACCAACTGTTAGCCAGGTCACTAACAGTCCCCAGCTCAAGAGATGTAAATTCCAATTGTGTGGCCTTAAAGGGACCTCAACTTACAGTGACACAGTCCACAGGCTAGGTGTCCCAAAGATAGTGTAGGCTGTAAATTGAGGCACAGAATAAGCAAGGCATCTGCACACTGGTCCGATCAAAGGGTGAGCGACAAGAAAGGCAAGGCTCACTGAGCCATTTCTCTCTCCGCCTTTCAATTAATCCCACCTGTGTTTATCTGCCAGGCTGGCACAGTCAATTCTCTTGCCTCTTTTTCGCTGCCCCTCCATTTTACAAAGCATGAAGTCCTTCTCCAGGGACTGCTCTCATGTGACCACAGGTCCAAAATATGTCACATGAATTCTCACCATCCTTGTCTCTAAGAAGCACTCCAGCTGTTCTTCCTCCACACCAGACTTGTTTGTGCTTTTAGCAGTTCATGATACTTCCAACCTTCTTTGACAGCTACAGCAAATGTAAAACATGATGAAGGATTGTGTGCAATGATGCAAATAAGATATCTGGAAATCCAACAAGGGGCTGGCTTGGTTTCCCCTCTTGCTAGGCTTAAACGGAGCTCAACCAGTGATAGAGAGCTGAGGCCTCAGAATTGCCAATAAAAGAAGTGGAGGACGTATACTCTTAGGACCCTGGGTTCCCAGGAAGAAAAGCAACTTAGAATGCCTTGGTGAGACCCAGAGAGACACTGAATGCTACAGTGACACTGTCGGTGAAACCAGGAGACCAGCAGGAGTTGGCCCAGTGGGCTTCTGGTACAAGCACTTTCAGTTTAATGGTGGAAGGAAGTGCCTGTGACACTTATGAGCAGAACTAAATGGGCTGCGTGGGGAAAGGCCATGGGTTAGAGAGTGGTGTGCCTGTGAGCATTGCTGAGAAGAGGCTTTCCAGATTGAAGAACTGTATCTTGAGGCATGTCTGATTTTCAACTGCGACCTTTGACTTACCTGCACTAATAACACCTTAAATTCATCGTATTATCTGTAAGTTCTGTATCACTGCTGAACAAATTAATGAACATAGCAGAGGGGCAACCACAGCATGGCTGGTTGGTGTCAGAACTGGAAAAAAGTCTGTAGAATGAAGGCATGTTTGCCTTCCACCTGATCAGTGTCAGCCTTACACTATCTGTCTTGATCCTCCATCCCTCTTGAGGTTTGAGGGGGCCAGTCACGTCTTCCATGACAGTTTCAAATACCCTATATACTCGTGTATAGACCAAGATTTTCAGCACACTTTAAATGCAGGTTTTGTGGTAAAATTAGGTGCCTCCACTGATTTTCAGGTCAGTTTATACTCAAGTATATATGGTACAAAGAGAATTAATGAAAATCTTTGCTGATGACTTTAGGAAAAAACTAATGCTTTTAGACTTGGTCCTAAGTGTCTAAACAAAAAATCTAGAGAACCTCAGGGCAAACGCTTGCCTTGCAGAGACTGTGTGGTGCCTCTCATGATGTCATCTTCATATGGCATGTGCGTATCTACTCTGCAGCTTGCTTTCTCCAGCTGGGTGACTCCTTCATGGCCACCTCCTTCCTGTTCACTTTATGACCTCTGTACTCTGACCCAGCTGTTTACTTCAGACCAATTTCTTGTCATTTCTGCATCTAGAAAAGTCTAACTTTATAATGATTTTTAAAAGTTCCTTCAATTTCCACTTCATCCTCCTACTCTTTACTACCCTAATTTAAAGTCAGTGATGTATACTGAGCATATTGTAGACAGAAGTATTTAATCTGCACACGAAGACTGCCGTAGTGCTCTGAAAGTGTGCTTCAGATTTCCTGAATATCCTACCTCAATGTTGGTCTGAAATAGCACTGTCTTTAGGAAGAGATTATTAAATGTAGAGGCATGGAACAGAAACAGGAAATTGGTGCAATTAGACTCGGCTTTAAAATGGGATTTTTGGATCATTTTACTTTTACATACTGAATAGAGATGATATTTTAAAGCTAAAAATAACAGTTTGTATTGAGTTGGGCTTCATGTGATCAGCAATTTGGGTACAGTATCTTAAAATAAAAAAAGTTTTATTTTATGCCTAACAAGAACTTGATACCATGGTACTCATGTTTTCTCACGGGAGTCAAAAGTGGCCGCCCTTCTGACTTTTAGTATCCCCTAATATGTGACTTTATCCTTATGGGTGGAATATAGTTGAGAAATGTCAAGACACCAAAACTGCATTCCAGGCAGAAAGGGCAAAGGGCAAAAATTGACTTTTGTCCATTCATATTGTAAAAGCAACAGTTTTGTTAGGACTAAACCTGTGCATGAGCGACCTAGAACTCTGTTAGAAATGCCTTTGGACTTATCCTCTTCTAGTATCTCTCAGAGCTACAAAATTTAACTCCACATAAAAGTTTCATTTAGTGATTACTCATTCTCATAAAAAGAATTACAGTTGATTTTTCGGCTTAGCGACATAGCACGGCATGTTATGGGATATCTTTGTGAGTAGGATGTTGGTGGCACACTCGACACTCTGTGTTCTTTTGTGGCTGCCGTCGAGCGACGGTGATCTCTTGTGTTGTTTACAACCCAATCAGGATGAGCTGGAGCATCAAAAATGTTTCCTTGCCATGCTTTCCAGAAAAAAAAATGTTTGCCAGCCCCAGCTAAAGAAACATTCCTGTTCTAGTTAGCTCAAGATGACAGAGAGAATTAGGCAAATTATAATGTGTAGAAGCTGAAACAAATAATGATATTGGCATGAAAATATCAGTGTTATATCACTGATAATAATACTCTTTATCTGCATGAATGTTGGGCTGCCATTGGCAATAACAACATTCCAGCTACCTGCAAAGAATCAAACCTGAGTTTAAGAAAGCAAGCACTGAATATTCTAACTAGGTAGGATCCCACTGAGCTATAAAATGTACAACTAATTTCCAGAAAGCAACCGATGGAATCATCTCTTATTTCTAATTTTTCACTGGCATTGCTAAAAGAAAACAACATTAGGCAGATGTAAGATGAATGCTATTTTGCATACCTTGCCTACCTTTGCATGAAAGTACTCTTATTAAGTAAATAAATAGGGAAAATACTGACAGTAGAATGTTCAGATGTTTCCAGAATAAGAAGGATAGCATCTGAATAGCCCACCCCCCAAAAAAACTCACACTGATGTTTTGCAATAGAAATTGATCTGTAATCTTAAAATAATTCTGTTTTCCCCCTAAGAGTAAAACTACTTATTAAGCACCAGAAGGGAAGCTCAATTCACAGCCCTTCTTGTAATTACAAGAATCTGAGGGGTTTGATTGAGTATATACTTGGGAGGGCAGAGGTGTTTACACAAGGATTTACAAGGCTATTCCTCTTTAATTTCCACTATCACCATATATCATTAGATAAACTAGACTAGACATATTTTTAAATAGAATTTTGTTTTTCCAACTTTTTTGAATAGTTATGCTTTGACAAGCAGATAATAGTTACACTTAGCTTCTGCTGAGTGAGCTCCAATTCATGCAACTCCGTACAACAGACTCAAACATCCCAGTGTTTGAGCTCATTTTCTAAGTCGGTGTTAATCCATCTCATTGAGTAAGTCCTCTGTTTTCTTGACCCTCTACCTTAGCAAGCATAATGTCCATCTCCAGGAACTGATCCCTCTTGGCAATATGTGCAATGTATAAGAATGAAATCTCTCCATCCTCACTTCTGAGGAATATTTTGAAAGACCTTCTTCCAGTACAAATTTGCTGATTCCTCCAGCAGCCTCTGGTGTGTTGAATGGCATTGTCTGCTCTGAATGGCCTTGTTCATTATCCAGATCTCACAGGCTTATGAGGCCATGGAGAACAGCATGGCTTGACTCAGGTGGACCTTCCTCTGCAAAGTCATTTGGGAGTGATGTGGTAACTTCATAGATCTTTTGGGAGTGATGTGGTAACTTCATAGATCTTAAAAATTTGATAATGAATCTACGAGGAAGTGAGTATATTCATTACTCTTGGTGATAGTATAAAATGGTTCAGTCCCTTAGTCTTAATGGATTTGACAACAGCAACAATTCTATTTTTAATTGTACCATCTCTTGACTTTCTCATCCATTCTTCTTCTAAAATTCTAGTCCTAGAAAATAAATACATATCATATTGTTGAAACTAAGGGAGGGAAAAATATGTCCAATTTTCAAACTCTGAGTCTTAAACCTAGGCAAACATTCGCAATCAATTTTGTTCCAACTCTTGATTCTTATTTTTAAAACTCCTCCCCAAGTTACTTCTTTAAGGGAATGATATATTAGTTATAAGCATTTCTATATGTATCAATATTTTTCTTCTTTTAGATTTCTCCCCTATACTCTGAACCCCTGAATTAGACAAATTGAAATTCGACTATATCACTTTTCTGTGGAGTTTTAATTGTCTTTAGAAATAGTTGGGTAGGACTCTTCAAATCAGTTCCTTTAACAGTGAGTGGCAGCTAAAATATACTTGACTAAGGCTAGAGTCACAAAATGTCACAGTTTTAAGTATTTTTAGAAATAAATTATTTTTCTGAAGAGGATTAATGAGATTCAGAAACTTGAAACATGTAATTTTTTAATTCAAAGTAAAACAGGGCATAAAGATTCACAGAGCTGGGCAAGCAGGGAAACCAACACAGATCATGTCAAATGGGGGGTTCCTTCTGTTTCCACCCATAAATTATTGTTTCACATTCAAGTCTCAGAGAAGTACCATGAATGTACCAGCACAAAGGGATACAAGTTTTCAATATATTTAGCAATTGTATTAGTCTTGGTAGACTAAAGAAAAAAAATCCACAGATACTCATATATATTTAAGAAAGAGCTTTATATACAAGAGCAATTGAATATTGAGAAAACATCCCAGCCCAGATCAAGTCCATAATTCTGATGTTACCGTCCAATGATTCTCTATATCCGATATTAGTCCACATGTCCAGTACCAATTTATAAGGTCATATTCAGACTCATGAAACACATGCAATGACACCAAGTACAGGAATACCACAGGCCAGTGGGTGGCAAGTCTTGTGGATTCAGTGGCATTAGAAGCATCTTAGCACTGACAGGGTCTCTACATGATTTCTTCAGCCCCAGGGCTCAGGCTGAACTAGGGTAGGTCCATGTGACTTCTCCTCAGGAATGTCTCCCAGGGAGTCAGCAGAGAGAGAGGGTGTCTCCTGCCTCCAAGGAGGAAATACCAGATTTCCCAAAGTCCTCAGGAAAGGGCCATACCCACACAAAGGCCTCATTGGCTATGACCCTTTTGCCAAAGTAAACTCTACCACTACACTCTTAATCCTCAGATTGACCAGATTATGTAATGGCCACAGGAAATAACTTTTAAAAACGTGTAATTAAAGTAAAATTCTCCTCCTTGACATGTGAATTGTTTGTTGATTCATAAGAAACTCAGTCTAAAGATGAAACGTATTTGGGGAAAAAAAGACATCAGCAATTTTATATTTGCTTTATCCCCTATTTAATTATTTTTATTTCCAAAATATCATGCTGAGCTTTCCTCACTATGGTAGGAAAAATTTGAGATGAGTATTGAATCTATTATAAGTGTTAACTTTAGAAGGTCACATATGTTTTGTGTTTTAAACTATGCTGCTCTTTAGTTGTTTTATAAAGCACTGAAACAAAAGTGGAGACTATGAAAAAGCTCATAAACAAATGGAAATGATATCAGGCAGGAATAAATTTCCCAGGAAGCTTCAAATGAAAATATGTCCCTCAAAAATGCACACACATATTATCTGCTGAAAATTGAAGTATGATCAGCATACTCTTAATTTTCCCCCATGGATTTATTTTATTAATATTTATAATGTTTATTACAAGGAATAAAAAATTGCAAACATTTCAGAAGTCCAGAGATAGGAAATTGGATACATAAAATATATTTTGGATATGTACACTTTGATAGACACATTGCATTGCTAAAGTGAGACCTTTAACCTTCTCCTGTTTTGCTAACTGTAATTTCCCCCCAGATATCACGTAGCAAATCCAAATCTGACCCCGATGGTGTGCATGTGCCGTTTTCAGAGTCCTGCAAAATGGACCCTCTTCCGCCCCCAAATCCTAATGGACCCCATGTCTGTGTTCCAATCACATTACCTCGTACCACTGTGCTCTTCTTTGCAATATAACACAAAGATAGGAATAGTTTATTAAATGTACAGGTGCTTTATATCAATTCCTTTAATTTTAAGCAGCAGTCTCATGTAACCGATGACACACGGCCAGTATTAGAGTCCACTACACAGTCTTTAAAGCAAGGGTGTGTTTTTTATTTTGGCAGATGCAGCTGAGATGCAACCATTCTGCTCTCTTAACAAACCAAATCAAAGGCAAACTATTTATTTATTTTTAATCGCTTTATTAGGGACTCATGCAACTCTTATCACAATCCATACACACATCAATTGTGTAAAGCACATCTGTACATTCATTGCCCTCATCATTCTCAAAACATTTGCTCTCCACTTAAGCCCCTGGCATCAGCTCCTCATTTTTTCTCCTCCCTCCCCACTTTTCCCTCCCTCATGAACCCTTGATAATTTATACATTATTATTTTGTCATATATTGCCCTGACCAATGTCTCCCCTCACCCACTCTTCTGTTGTCCGTCCCCCAGGGAGGAGGTCACATGTAGATCCTTGTAATCGGTTCCCCACTGCAACCCACCCTCCCTCCACCCTCCCAATATGGCAGCTCTCACTACTGGTCCTGAAGGGATCATCCACCTTGGATTCCCTGTGTTTCCAGTTCCTATCTGCACCAGTGTACAACTTCTGGTCTAGCGAGATTTGTAAGGTGAACTGGGATCATGATAGTGGGGGAGGAGGAAGCATTTTAGGAACTGGAGGAAAGTTGTATGTTTCATCATTGCTAGATCACACCTGACTGTCTCCTCCCTGAGACACTTTTGTAAGGGGATGTTCAGTGGCCTACAAATGTGCTTTGTGTCTCCACTCCATACCTCCTGCTTCATTCACTATGGTAAGATAGTTTATTCTGATGATGCCTGATACCCACTTTGTCTTCAGCAGTTGTGTCAGGAAGGTGAGCATCATAGAATGCCAA
Organism: Tenrec ecaudatus; assembly: GCF_050624435.1. Classification (NCBI taxonomy): domain Eukaryota; kingdom Metazoa; phylum Chordata; class Mammalia; order Afrosoricida; family Tenrecidae; genus Tenrec; species Tenrec ecaudatus. Next base: position 109,681,059 of record NC_134538.1, read on the forward strand.
TTTATTAGAAGAAAGTATTCTTGCACTGAGGAAGTACTTGAGTGGAGGCCCAATGTCCTTCTGCTGCCTTAATACTAATCCTATAAATATATGCACGTAGATCTATTTCCCCATCCTCATACATAAATAAATCTGCATATGTACATGTCTTATGTAAACCTCTATAAATGCCCTTTGCCTCCCAGTTCTTTCCTCTATTTCCTTTGACTTTCCTCCTGTCCCACTACCATGCTCAGTCCCCACCAGGGTTTCAGCAACTCCTCTTCGTTACATTGCCTTTGATCATGCCCTACCAGTCCTCCCACACCCTCCTCACCACCAATTTGGATCACTTGTTGTGCCTGGGTTTGTTAACACCACAACCTTTCCCCGTACCTTCCCCTCTCCCATGTCCCCCAGGAACTGTTAGTTCCATTGTTTCTCCTCCAGATTGTTCATCCAGTCTATCTGATTTAGAGAGACCTGTGGAGATAATAACATGCACAAAAACAAGACAGAGCAAAACCAAGCAACAATATATGACAAAACCCAAGAAGGAAGAAAAGCTTGTAGTTAGTTCAAGGATTGTTTGTTGTCCTTTAGGAGTGTTTTCCAGTCTAGTCTGTTGGGGCACCACGCCCTGGTCCCAAAGTCACCTTCAGCATTTCCTGGGGACCTTGCTGCTCCGTTCTCTTGCACCTCCTCAGTGTTTTGCCTCGGTGTGGCGGGATCAGATCAGGTGAAATTCCCACACTGTGTCTCCAGTGTTGTCCCCTGTAGGGCTATGGGTCAGGAGGGATGTCATATCTCATAGTGGGGCCGGCCATGTGGTCTTCTCTGTGGACTAACTGCTCTAATTGGAAACATCAACCTCATGGCCTGGTGGACCAGGATGTGCTCCACTCTCTCCTCCTGCCCCTTCATCTGCTCTGATCAGATGTGCTCTGATCAGATATGTCCCTCTCTCTGAGCTGCAGATTCATTGACATCCTTTGAAATAAGTTCTGGGGGGAAGGGGGATAGGTGTCCACCTAGTAGTTGGGATTGGGGCCCGCCTCCCAGACCTCTCCACTAGTTCCCTACTGCACATCAACATGTTCAAAGGCAAACACGTTCCAGAGATTAGATGTCTGTGTATGGTCTTTTGCTCGAGCACTCTATCTTCACATACATCCTCTGTGTTTCCCTCGGTTAAGCCATAAGTATGACACTTGGAGACAATTCAAAAACAGCGTGCATTTCAGGAGAAAGAGTTAAAGGTATTTTATAACCTTGCTTTCTAGTTAAGATTCCTGCTGACAATTTGGTGTTTCTTTTTCAATATGTTTATGCATCATTTATTCATAAATATACATTTTATCATGCATGCCACTCATACTCTTTTCTCTTTAATTCTTATCAGGAACCAACTTAAATCAGATGCTGAAAATCTGTACATTATAGTAACTGTAAGAAAACAACAGCTCATATGAATACTAGACTTATACAGACCTGGCAGTATGTGAAGCCATTGTCATAATACCCTGATTTCATCTCCCCTAACTCCTGTAAATGCTATTGTTACCCAAATCCTCACTTTTCAGAATAGTAAATAGAGATTTAGGTAAGAAAATTAGGCTGAAGAAGTTGCTTTGCATCATACACTAGCGAGTGAGAGTTTCAAAGGACCGTGTGCACCCCCATAGCCCGTGTGGTAACATCTGTGGCCCACGGTCTCTGAGAGACTCTGAATGACTCGTACGTCATCACTGGTCTCCGGGAGAGCCGTGGCATCACCAGCCCCAGTGGACTACCACGCTTACGTCATATTTCAATAGTATGTTTTTCATTCCACATGAATTGCGGCTTTAAAAACCTGCATCTATGAAAGCTTTGAAATGTCCCTGTGGGACTTAGGATGTAAAATATAGGCTCTTTCTGTCAGCAGCACATCTTCTGTCTTCTCATTGGTAAGAAGCAAAACCGTTGGCATCCAATTCGGCTTCTGGAAAGCAATTATTTATTAGCAGATCCCATTCCGAAACAGTTTTGCTTTGTCCAAAGTTATTGGAATTACTGTAAGAAAAAGCCAATTAACCTACTTATGCTTCAGTTCTGAGAAAAACTCCAAGATCTAAAACACTACTAAATCTTTCACATAAGATTAATTTACACGAATTTACAATTACTGTGGATTGGGTACATATATAATCATGCAATGAGATAAAAATCGTATATTTGATGTCTGAGTCAGTACATGAGTGGTTATGGGTGGTGATTACATTCAAGTTTATGACGGGGTGTCAGGCACGATGGAGAGGTAGCTGTCCAGCTTACTAACACTGTGTGTATCACTGGCCGAGGTACCAGTGGTTGAGAAAAGATTACTTAAAAAGAAAAGGTGTTGATCACACATTTAAGAATGTGCTCAAGCAGGGGTCTTTTTGTGGCAAATAGAGTTAGAGCACTCGATTGCTAACTGAAGAGCTAGCCGGTTCAGGGCACCGTGACAGCAAGGCCTGGCAATCACCCCTGAAATAGCACTGCAGATAGCTTGACTCTCACTCAGAACTGGCGCCATGCGTCCTGAACAAAGGAGGTGTGGGCGTGTTCTCCAACAAAGACCGCTTCTTAAGAAAAACAAAAGTAACCTGGCGCTTTCAGTCGCCTCCTCTGCCCGTGCCAGGTGCGCACTAAGTACGCGAGAATCTGGCTTTTGAGTTATGGGGCGGGGTGTGGGGGGGGGGGTCTTGGTAGTGCGTGGCCTGCCCGTAGAGCGAACACGTCCGTCTGGGGAGCAGTGCCGCCAGGGCGTTCCTCCCAGGCAAAGCTGGCAAGACTTCTCATGAACTTGGACATGGAGGCCGAGAGACCTGTCGCTGGAAAAAGGCATCGTGTTTGTGAAGTGGAGGGGAGGCGCATGAGAGGAAGGCCCTCGACAAGGGGGCGGACAGCGTGCTGGCACCAATGGACGCAAACACAGCAACAAGTGTGCGGAGGGTGTGCAACCTGGAGGTGTCTCTTCCTGTTGTGCACAGGGCCTCTGTGAGTGGGAGCTGGCTCACTGGCTGCCGACAACAGAAGTCACGAACATCTGTTCTAGCAGGGATCCCACTTAAGAACGGCCCAGGTCCCTCACCAAGAGCATGGTAGGAAGGGAATGGCCCGAGAAACCAGAAAGCTATGAGCTGAGATGGTTTTGTTTATAAAAGTCAGTGCAGCCCTCCTGCTGACCACTGAACACACAGGTAACACGTTGCTGTCCCTCTCCAGCAAAGCTGTCGCTTATTCAGCAAGCATTTGCCTTTGCAGATGATCGATCACCCCAAAACAACATATTTTGTGAGTCTGACTTCTAAGTCAGTAAGACAAGGAAAATTACTGGCACAGGAGGGTCAGGGGTGCATCCAAACCCCAAATAGCTATGACAGACTGCAGCAAACGTCAACATATTCAGCTCCTAAGTGCAAAACTGAAGGTTGTAGTCGGTGCAGAAGACTCAGCAGAAAGGCTTGTCTGTCTGCTTCAAAAAAATCAGCTACTGACTTCCCAGGGGAACACCGCTCTACTCCAACACACATGAGATCATTTAAAGTTGGACTAGATGATATGGGAAGTGATCGTGTACCAGGTGAAGAAGATAGAAACAGAGTGAAAGGTGCATCAGCGTCTGAGTATGGTGGACCATGAAAATTGTGTTGAGCAGGAAAAAAACTTAATTGGAAAAGATCTGAGAAAAGTAAGTGTAATGATAGTGGTTAAGGTGCACATGGCTGGTCGGGAGAGGAAAATAACAGGCCACAGACTCAATTGTGGAGAATATTGCTTTCCCTGTCAAGATTACATTCTGTGGTCCACTTTATTTACTTGACATCAATAAGCATCTTGCAGCCATCCATGAATGAAGTGGGTGGCCGAGAGATGGGGTGAACTAACTAATAAGGTAAAAAGCTGTCAAAGTAAATGAGAGATTATCTTATTTTCTCATCTCCATATGCAATGACAGGGTTTGAAGTTCATCTGGGCATCTGCCTATTATCATTTCTTGTCTATCAGCTGGTAACATTTCAAAGAAAACTTGTAGAAAAATACTATTCTCTGAAATTCACTGTATAGAAGATATAGAGAGGGATTTTTTTCCCACCTCCCTATCTGTCAGCGAGTCCTGTTTGGCTCTACATCGAAATGATATCCAGCCACTAATAGCTGTGTTTCTGCCCACTGTTTCCACCCTGCCTCATCTTCATCATCGGCTTCCTTGACATGACAATATCGTTCTAGCTTGTCTCCCTGCTGCCAACTGAACCCTACCCAATTTCTATTCATTTCAAAACATCTCTCAGATTAAGTATCTAACCCAATTTCACCTGAAGGGGTTTAAATTTTGTCTTAGAATAAGACAGAAAAACCGCATTGCATTCCCTGTGAGGGTATCTGCGTGATGCGGGCATCAGGCCACTCCCACCTCTCACTGTCCCTCTGGACACCCGTTCCCCTGGGTCTGGACCCTCCAGTGGGTTGCAGCCGCCCGGGCTTTGCCTGCAGCACTCCCCACTCTTCTCTATTCGAGGTCCACCTTCTTGCTGGACTTGCTCCAAGTCTGAAGATGGCCATTTTACCTCATCCTCAGAGACGTGTACTCAAAGATGCTTAGCCTAGACCTGGATTAAAAAGAGTCCTCATCCCCCTGACTTAAGAACTAGAACATCACAAAGGACAGTCATGAATTGGGAAAGGGTAAGTGTGGTCTCCGAGTAGCTCCCATGGAGGAAAGAGCCTGGACAAAGACCCCTAGGGAACACATAGGAAGCTGAGTTATGAGGCGATAAAGAGAAGTTCCTGGCTAATGGAATTAAGAGACAATAAAATGTTTGCATGACCTCCTGCGTCATCTAATTGTAAGTGAATTAGGATGGGACGGGAGGAGCAACAAATTGGGGTGTGCAGGGCTTTTTGAACCATGTTCAAGTGGTTGGACTTTAGATTGCCGGTCATAGTGTAGATGCCAGGTAGAAGACTGGAGGCCAGGACATTACACAAGCAAGAGATGGTAGTGTACTGAACTAAGATGACAAGGAGGCAGGTGTGGGCCCATTAGGAAACATTAATTGTTCAGATATTGCTCTTCAATTAGGGGTCTGTTTGTGGTCATAACATTTCTATTATAAAGGAAAATCGTTTCAATAAAATATGTTCCCTCCGTTCATGCTATCACATTGGTTCAGTTAACCAAATCCCTCTATTCTTGCCATTAGAGAAAGTCCTAAAATAAGTCTATTACGTATTACCAACACTAACTGGAAGAAAGCTGTTAGCCCTGAATCCTTTTCGGGAACTGAGTATTACTTGAATTGCTGGTGATGTGTTCGGAGAACAGTTGGAAAGGACAAGGAGGACGTAGCTGGAATTTTTGTTTGGTGTTGGTTTGGGAGATTATTTTTCATTTTTCTAGGCTTAAAAACTAAATATCTCGCATCTTCTAAAGTAACATTTAGATGGCATACGTGAATAAAACTTCAGTGGGAATCAACCAGAATCTTAGGAGAAAAAAACTATTCTTATCATAAAGATAAACACAGTTGCCAACACTGAACATTAGCGAAGACTGAAAATCCTGGGGCTCAGATAGAAGAGGAACCACAACAAGTAAGACTGTTCTCAGTGAAAAGAGTGGAAGGATGCGCATACCTCACTGTAGAGAAAGGTTTTGTCCCAGTCCTGTGAGGGAATTCCCCTTATATGCTTCTCCACACATAAGGCACTCTGAATGTTTTAGTGGCAGTGACCTTGACAGTAGTTCAAGAACACATGCAAGGGTCATATCATTTTTTCCTGTATCTACTTTAAAGCAAATCATTTTAGATGAGGCTTTTTAAAATTATGACCTAACCAAATGAATACTGTGAGTCACGAAGTAATATGTTCCAGATAGCTACTCTTGGAGCTGTCGAACCTGATAATAGAACATAACTTAGAATTCTAGAGTAATGAATGAATAGTTGATCAAATTGACCATCTCGCCTAAATACCAATGCTCTCAGTGAAATGTGTGCTTAACTCTGGAAAACAGACTTTCTGCTCTTAAGATCATGGACAAAATATTCAATGCTAGCTATTGTTATAACTAAAAGGTTTTACACTTTGGAACAAAAGTGTGGACAAAGGGCCATAAATATATTATGTCATTTGGGAGGTCTGACCAATCCTATAAGCAATGTGCAGGTGTTACCGGAAGGAAACAATGGGCCATAGGCGTAATCAAGGCAAATATTGCAGTTTTCTTAAGCAGTTGCTATGAAATTACCCCACAATTCAGGCAAACCACTTTTCTGATTTTTTATCCCGTCATTGACTAATTTTGCCTGTCCTCCAAATAGCAACCTTCATGCCCAGCAGATGAGAATGGGTCAATGAATGTAAAATTAAAACACATATCCATTCTATGATCCAACATTTTCATTGCGAAGTGTTTGCTCAAAAAATAAATGAAAATATGTCAACCATGAAAAAATAACTTGTGGGGGAAAAAGTTTCAAAGCAGCTTTGTGGTAAAAAAAGAAAGAAAATGTGAACTACTGGCAATTGTGGAAATGTGGACACACTGTCGTTATGCTGACATGTAGAAGACACATGAGTAACACATACTGTGTGACTCTGCGTGGCAATGCCCTCTGTCCTGGTAGGAGTGGCAGTTAGTGTTTGTTCAGACTAATTAAATGTGCACATTTAACTGTATGGACATTTTACCTACAAACAAAATATGAAGTACAGTCGGCTCTAGCATGTGATAAAGCTAACTTACATCCTATTGCTTTGAATTAACATAGGTAAATGCATTATCTAAAATGGATCCAAGAACCCCCCCACCCCCAGGATAAAAGCATTATTGGTGCACTTGTTAAATTTTTTTCCAGGCTGAATCCCTCTTTGATCACTGTTCCACGTTTACCTAGGACAGTACTTTCGCTCTGGGAAAACATACACTGGGGTAGACTTAAGGCTGAGGTGACAAGGCGCAGGGAGGGGGTTCTCTAAATCAAAAAACAAAAGTTGCTATCGAGTCCATTCTAATTGATAGTGAACCTCTATAGGGTAAAGGGTAACTACACCCTTTGTGTATCCAAGGCTGTGGATCTTCATGCGGGCAGAGAGCCCCGTTTTGCTGAAATACAGTGGATTGTGCATTCAAATGGAGGACCCACAATTAATCTACTATGCTACCGGACTCTTGTATGGTCTCTAAATTACACTCAAATTGACTATAAACACTAAGTATATCTCCATAGAAATAGAATTAAAAAGAACGTAGAGAAAATATAAGCTTAGTTTATCTGAGAATCGAGAATTGTTATTTTTAATGTAATTCTTAGGGATTTAAAATTATATCAAGATAAAAATCACCCTCCTCAAAGTGACAAATTCCCAATTGAAATTCCAACACCCAATAGCATAAATAAAATATGATAGACTTAATCTAAGCAGGCCTAAAACCTTTCAAAGATTTTACCAATAATAATTATAATAGAATTTTAGAGTCGCTCCTATGGGCCCTGTGTGATTAAGGCAGCATGATCTTACTGTTCAGTTTTCAAAACAGATGTGTGTCTTCTATGGACAATTCATTTTGAGAAATAGCTTTCAAGGAGGATAATTACAATTTAGCATAATTAGTACTTAGGCATTCCTATCAATATTTAGAGACCAAGACCAGTTTGCCTCTAGAAAAGTCTTTTAGCCATTAAAGGGAGAACATAATTTTTTGTTTTGCTACTGCATGACAGCATGTGTCCAATTAACTGAACTTGGTAGGAAACCAATAAAGATGAACTAAATAGAAAGAAAATGAAAACATAACTTTAGTGTATGCTACTTGAAACTGTGATCAAGGCAGCCAGTCCACTTTTACCTGTGCTGATTAAACTAGACTGAGATCTAGATCTCAGACACATAACAGCTGAAGAACTAGGTTAAACTTATATTATTGGGGTCGTGGTCCAGTTTTGTGCACAGTTATTGGCTAGTGCAGACCAAAAGTAGCTATAAGCAGTCATGTCTGACTGTTAACAAGGTTAGTAGAGAACAGGTCAGCATCACAATAGCTGAGGCGGAAAGTACTCCGCTCCTCTAGGACACTGAACCAGAAGGCTCCGGGCATTAGCTGGTGCGCCATTTGGTTGAGCTATCATATAACTTCAATGTTCTTTTGTTTTGTGAGTGTTGAGATAGTTCTTGTTTTTAAGCAAAGGAGAATGCACAGTGAATCTACTCATTAGGGACTTTACATGATTAATTAACTGAACTAAGGGGATGATTTGACAAGGATTGCTCTCTACTACGCAGAGCAAGTGTGGCTTGCTCCCTTTTCTGAGACTGGGAAACAAGCTGGGCAGGGAATAGCTAGGGGGGCAAAGTATTTATGAGAAGGAAAAGACGGGGCTCTGCTTCTCACCCAGGAGAGAACATGGCTCTCAGAAGGAAGAGTTCTGTCCCGAACGACCCCAAAGAGAAGGAAGGCTAAGTAGATCCCCAAATCTAGGCTCTTGTCTTCAGTTCTAATGGCCAAGGGTAAGATTTTTGAAAATGAAACAAGGAGGTTGAAAAATTTTGTAAATTTACACAAAATTAATATATGATCATATTAATCTGTCTGAATTTGCTTTTTCCTTTATCTGGAACGATCTCACTGTACAATCGTGTTTGATTTATTTAAGAGGCCATTTAAAGTGCTCTCAGATGCACATATCACACTGCAGGTTAAAGGTAGGACTCCTCACTACACAGTCATTGGTTCGAATATACCAGCAGCCTTTCAAGAAAATCTGAGGCTATCTGAATTCATTAAGTGGTACTACAAATAGAAATTAGTTTCATGATGGTGGCTTTAGCTTTAAGAAATAGAAGGTTTATTTCATGTTCTAAATAAACATTAAGATTCCTCCAGAATCTCATGAATATTTTTTCTATCCTGAACTAAATTTTATGAGGGAAAATGATATACAATAATATTTTAATAACAAAAATATAGCTTATTGACTAATAAATTATTTCAACAATTTCTTATAGAAAGATAGAATAAAATGAAAAAAAAGGATGTGTTTCTGCTTAGACTATAGAAATCCAGCAAGATCATTGTGTCTACCAGTAATAAGAAAATCTATATTATAGCTTTACTTTACTCCATTAAAGAGCTGCAGCCTCCGGGCAGCCAATTAATATGAAATTTGAGAAAACACTGGAACTTTCAAAGATAAGGTGTGAGCTTCCTCACACATAACCGGAGGAAGTGGTTTGCTATACTAGGTGAAAAGGTGCAAATAGCTTAAAATTATACTTATGGTTAATTATCAGTACATAATATTAACAAAATAATTGGAACTACTAATGGTCCCTGTGAGTCTATCCAAGTTTTCTACCTTACTGGAACAGAAAAAAGTGCTAAACATTTACATTTAAGGAAACAGTTAATTAAACTAGACTTATATGACAGTTTCCATTTACAATAGTAAAAAATCTATTTGATTATTTTGCACATTAGTAGTGTATGTTTGGTTGTCATGAATGCTTAGTTTGACCCCGATTCTCTGTGGCTTGGCAGCTGTGTAGTCATTCTTTATTTTTGCACAATGCCAATTTTTTCATAATAATTTGTTTTTGTAATATCTGTGTTTTCTATTTCCACTTGCTTAGATAATTGCGTAGACACCTATTACTGTAGATTCAATAGCATCACAAGGTGGCGTTATGTTTAGAGGGAGAGGCAGCTTTACAATGGACACACAGGGATTGCTTAATGGCAGAAGTTTGGTTGCATATAGGCCCTGTTTATCCTAAATGGAAAAGGCCTTGGTATGTTGATAAGTAAGGAAAGGCTAAGCTTGGTCAAATTGTGTTAGCAACCATAGGACAGAAATTTATTATGAAAAGAAGCTTTGAAAAGTTCCTGAAGACATTCCAATACCTATACAATTTCTGAAGCCCCCTTATATGTAAATGTTTTTTTAAAAATTCAAGAAAATAAGTCATTCAAATTCAGGAAAAGAAAAATAGTCTCTAGAAAATGTGGCAAAATTAAATCACAAGATAAGAAAGACTAGTTAATAATTTTAACAATCGTAATTGAGATAAATTTCCTAACTGAAAACTTTAGAATATAAAAGTACATACAAATTAAAACTACACTTTTTATATGATGCAAACCAACAACAATGATACATGTTTACTATTTAGCCAGAATCCCAGGTAGATGCAGTGCATTGAGTGCCGGACTATTAAATGCAGGGTCATCAGTGTAGAGTCCCAGAAACCCACATGGGGTATTTTATGCTGTTTTATAGGGTCGGTGTGAATTGGACTCGACTCCATAACAGTGAAGTTAGTTCTTTATTCTACTAAAGCACTTAAATATTTATTCAAATACCTAATAGACATTTCAACTTCAATGTAAACAAAACTAAACTCTATAATTGCTTAGGCCAAGGCTCTAGTCCACTTGTCTCACACATTGACTCTTTCTTTAACATATGTTACATGCTCTGAGCACACAAAATTATTTCTACTGCCACTATTATAAGACCCATCACCAATATCACTAATCTTTTCTTATAATATTTTGGTTTGTTATGCAAGACAAGCAAGCATTTTCAGATTGATGTTGTTGAGAATTTCCTGTGACTTGAACCAAACAAACACATTGCTCATGGAGCAGCGGTCAAGAAATCAAATGACATAAGAAATCAAATGACATATTGCATTGGATAAATCCTGTTGCACAAGACTTCTTTAAATGGTGAAGAGCAAGGATATTACTTTGAAGACTAAGATGCACCTAACACAAGCCATGGTTGCATCAGGTCATGATACCTGTGCTAAGGTAGGGATACATTTGAACTCCTCCATCAAGTCACAGCCTGTGATGCCTCCTGGGGGGATGTGGCCTTTTTCAGAGAGACACTGAGCATTTCTCTCTTCTGCCCCTCTTGCCCTCCTGTTTGGATTATACATCTCTTACTCTGGGGATGTCAGCTCCCAGGGTAGGCAGACCCCATGGACGAAGGCATCCTGCCATGTTCCTAAAGATCTTACATGCATGTGACTCTAAACTCATAGGCCTGTGATCTCACAGTTTCTCACTTTGCCTTCCTGCTTCATCTAAATGCAGCTATGTGAATCTGAAGAGGGTTCCGGCTAGCATTACACTCATGGACTTGAGTTTGACAGGCTGGGGCACCTTCTTCATATCAAGTGCTTTCTTGTTCCACAAGAAAAATCAACCTAACCCAACTCCTATGCATATGAAAGTTGAACAAGGAAGACTGGAGCAGGATCGATGCATTTGATTTTTGGTGCTTGTGAAGAATATAGGATAGCCGATAGGATAACAAAATCTGTCTTGAAAGAATTAAAGCCAGATGCTCCTTAGAAGTAAGGATGGCAAGATTTGATATCGAGTAATTTGTCTATCTTATGAGGATGTTGTATTCTGTACTTAAGAGGCACTGTGAGTCAGAATCTAGTGGACTGTCATATATATATATATATATATTTGGAATAAAGATACTCAAGGGTGGTCACTTTTAGGGGCCTCTCAGATCATCCAGGATAACATCCCAGCTTCATCACACAGACAAAGCCCCACCTCCCATAGCCACCCCAAATAAGGAAACATCAAACAGTTCTAGTGACTGGTGCCATTCTAGACTCTCTGTATTTTTCCTTTGATCTCTTCTTTGCTTTGCCATTTTTTTTGAATTTCATTTATTATTTGTTTCATCTACATTTTCTTGTTATAATTTTTAATTTACCTAACCATGGGATCTCTATCCTAATCACATATTTGTTAGATATAAGTGGGTTTCCTATCCCATAGTGATATTTGGCAATTATTCAAGGCTGGTATCTTCTTGTACATTTTCTGATCTCCTTTATTTCTGGAGTGGAGAAGCAACTACAGGATCACCCTTCAAACAGAGGACTTTGGACTTCCTCAACATGTATCAAATTTATTTCCCTTCACGCTGTCGTGTTTGGTTGCCTTCTGATCTAAGTCAACAAGACCATGGCAGATTTTGAGCCTTGCTGTGTATTTGTTGTTGCGGTCTTTACAGGAAGTCCCTGAGTTACAAATAGGAACCATTTCTACGTATATCTTCATAAATCAGAACAAATGCATATGATTCGGTAGTCTTATAAAACCCCGGGAGGGGCAGTGGCTAGAACCCACAGGCTGCTCAGTAGGAGGAAGATGAGGCAGTCTACTTTCATAAAGGTTTACAGCTTTGGATACTCCATAGGGCATGTCTGCTCTCAGACAGCTGTAAGACATAATAGACAGGTGCTGGTGCGCGTGGAAAGGGTTTAAAGACTTTAAGTGATTTTAAATGCGCAAGCATGTCCAGTGGAAGTTATTGCAATGCAGAATTTTTGGGGTGTAGGTTAAATTTCTTAAAGGGAGGGCAAATTTACAAAAAAATTTAAGGGCAAGTACAGTGGTCCATAAATTGTAATGTAGTTATATTATTATACTGTCATTGTTTGTGCTTTTGGCTTGTGTTATAGTTTTAATTTACCATATCATTTGAACCAAAAGTTTATTTATTTTTATCATTTATTGGGTTTTTAAGCATGTAGAAAAATAAAAAGGCAATACTATAAATTTGCATATAGTATCCAAAATGATCCTGTTTGAAACAGATTCCAATTAATGTCAGATAAATATTGATTTAAGTGTTCCACTGCACTACATTGTTTGTATGGACATTTAAAATGTTTAACAGCATTGAGAGAGTATTGCTTAAAATCTAATTATTCAAAGGTTGCTATATTTCTCATGTAAAATAATTAATATAAAGTTATATTTTCCCTCTTGGGGACTGAATAGAAGATTATTCATTAACATTTGAAACGCTACTTAGATAATAAATTCACAGCCATCATAAACAGTCATTCAGAGCTATGATAATATGCAGATTTCTTTTTTAGAAAAAGCATCCCTTGAATTTTGTACAATAGAGATTCATGAGTCATCAGGATATATGATTAGCTCCACAGGCCTTGATTATGCCACTAAATTCTCAACATTAATCACAAAGCACAATATGCAGATGGTCATGTGTTTGAGGTTTACTACAGCACATTAACATTATGCCACAGCCATTTTAAAAGATTGTCTACCTGTCACACACACCAGCCTTGATCTCTGTTCAACAAAGGACCAGGCAATGTTCCGTTCTATTGTACACAGCTTGCTACGAGTCAGAAACAATTGTCCAACACTGCCTCATAATAAGCAGTTTAAATGTCCATTTGGCTCATGTATCCATATGGAACACAGTACTTTGTCGTTAGCATTATTTGCCATTAGCTGATTCTCATCCGTGGTGATCCCTGTGTGCAGACTAGAGCTGAGCAGGGCTCCGTAGGGCTTTCCTGGCTACAGCTTCGTGCAAGCAGATCACCAGGCCTGGCTCCCACGGAGCTGCTGAGCGGGTTGGAACCATTAGCCTCTGGGCTCCTAGTTAGGTGCTCAACCATTTGTATCACCCACGTGTCTCTGCACCATGTGTAAGCTTAAGTAGTCTATTAATCAGATAGACCAATTTTAGAATCACAATCACGTTAGGCCACCAGCTATCAAGGCATTTGGGAATCAATTTAATATCATTTGTTTTTCTCTGCTTCACCCAACGCTGTCAGAAACCCTGAAGGTGGTATAAATGCATCAGTTGTTCAAAGGCTGGGAACAGATAAACAGAACTGGCACTGCCTTTCCAACGTGATTTCGGAGAGGGTTAATTAATGCTTGTTTGCTTTTCTTGATCTAATGGTGGGTGGTATGCATATTATTTCTTTTAGATAAAAAACAATCCACCTATAAATCTAAGAGAGAGATAAAGATTAAAGTATTTTTCCCTTAGCATTTCACAACCACATATAAAGTTCAGAGAATTAAAACTTACTTTGTAGAATGTACTAAACAGTGTTCTCTGAAAAAGTATCTTTTTAAAAATCTGGTATTAATCCTCAGTTGCCTTTATTTAAAATTAGAATGGTTAAGAACACCTCTCCAATTACTATACTATTGCTCTCTTTTTCTTTCTCATTTATCTAGACAACATTTTCAGTATTATATTAGGACACATATTTTAATCAATTTAACAAAATATTTTAAAATTCAATTCTAATTTCAAAAGTACAAAACTGTAGTTTACTGGAGCAGCAGGACCCCTGGGGAATGAAGTGGTGCTGATTGAGAAGGAATGCCCTGAGGAAGAATGTCCTGGCGGAATAGCAGTGATGAGTAACGATACAGAGATGTGAAGGCAACGGAAAGGTCATAAGAATGGTAAATACCATAGAGTGGCCGGTATGTGGTACAAGCTGTTGTAGCACCGTAGCTACAAACAAAATGACTGAAGAATTTGGTGCTTGGAGTTGGACCTTTTTGTAAAAAAAAAAAAAATCATTTTGGGGGCTCGTACAACTCTGATCACAATCCATCCATTGTGTCAAGTACATTTGTTGCCATCATCATTCTCAAAACTGACCTTCTACAGTCAGTACAAAGGATCCACGGAAGGTTTTCAAGGACTTTCAGTTTCTTAGAGGAAAGCAAACCATGCCAGAATTGTACTCCTGAACGCCACAGGGCAGGCAATGGATATTGTCGAAGGAAAGAGTTCATTTTACTTGGATCCACAAGCAGCCATCAAAATAATTGTACAATATTACTCTATGTATGGAAAGTTATGGTATCTGTAGGAGCACATGATAACATAATTAAAAAAACAGCAACAAATAATTTCTTGCATCGGGCATAGCTCCTACCAAAGATTCCTTTCTTGTGGTAAAAATCAAAATTGTCACTTTGAGGATTTATACCTAAGTCCTGATACGTAAGCATTTTCATATGAATTGGAGAGCGAAATAATAAACAAGAAAAGCCAAAGAAGAACTGAAGCATCCGTGCTGCTGGTGAAGCATCCCGAGAACCCCACTGACTGCCAGGAGGACTGACTGATCTCTCTCGGGGGAAGGGTAGCCCCAGTGCTGCTTAAGAAGCAAGGATGGCAAGATAGATGATAGAGACATACTTTTCAAATTTAAAGAAGTATTACAAGAACAAGGAGCTCTGCAATAATGCCATAGACAATAAAACAGAATTTGTTTCAAGAAGAGCAGCGATTGATTTTTTAGCAAGGGTGGTTTCCTTAATAAATTTAAAAGGACATTCAACTGACTTTGAGAGTCAAAAGATTCATTTCAATCAGGTGAGTAGGAAGGCGAAGTGAAGGCAGGGTTTAGGTGAATAATGAGAGACTATCGCTTGGAAATTAGAAGTGAGCAGATCACTATTTCTTTAGGAGTCAAAACAAACATATGTCGAAGCTTTCTGCTAATGTGTGTGCATTAAACCCCTTCTTCTAACCACACGATTCTTCAGCGGGTCAGATGACTCCTTCCCCTCCTCCTCCTGTGTGGCCCTGGTAGCAGTCACAGTCCTTGGCACTGGGCTTCCAGAAGTATTTCCATTTCCTCAAAGATTGGCTTGGAGGAACAAGACCACATTTGAAGGAGAGTGACAAAATTAGTGAACAATGCATTTCTGTAATTATTTACATGCATTTAATTTTCATGTTACAACAATATTCAAGAGAATACTGTTAATATGGGCAGGTATTACATACCTAATAAAGATAAGGAAGCACATTCTGTAATTATGATCGGTGTAACATATTCATAGTGGAATGGACTGTCAACAGCGAGTGGGAAATCTACACCTTCAAGAGGTAAGGAGACAACCTAGGGTCTGAAGAATCGCTCCTACAGTCAGTTCCTCAATTCTGTGGGAAGATCACCCCTTAAATATTTTTATTCTACTTGTCTAATTCCTACAAAGGATTCATTATTTCACAAGTTATGGATAATTCTTAAACAGTGGTTCTTCCATGTCTTTTACCTAATCACACATTTTATTCCCTTTTTATAACTTCTTGAAAAGGAGAAAGATGTATTTTTTAAATCATTTTATTGGGGGGAAGATGTATTCTTTAGTATCATACCCAATGATAATTCTATTCCTCATAGTAATTTTGGAATCAAATAAGAAAACATAAGTGATGGGGTATGTGGATATTATGTGGCAAAAATATATAAGCCCAGTGAAATTTTGAGTTACTTACACTATACTTTCAATCTTGTTTCATATATAAAACTGTGTTATCAAAAAAGAAATCCCACAGGTCATTAAATCAAAATATTTTAACCCAAATATGGGAGTCCATAGGGATCAGGAAAGCATAGAAAATTAACTATAAAGTTGGTGGTTCAAAGTCACTATCAGCACATGGGAGAGTTTCTCTGCTCCCTTAAAGATTTACAGCCTTGGACACCCCATAGAGGTTCATGATGGGTCAGTCTTGACTGGATGGCAGCCGGTGTGAATTTTGAGTGAGGAAGTTATATTATTTATAATATAAAATCACAACACACAATGAAGTCATTCAAAATTCTGACATGTAAATGTTCTTTAACATAGATAAATTCTTTTTGCCTAGCTGTCTGATGATGGAAAAGAGAAAAAAAATTCAACCTTGGTGCTAGCCTGGTGGCATCAGACATGGGGACAGCAGGGGTGTAAGGGCAGCTATATTGGTGGCTTGTTAAAGACAAAGAGGCAGATCTCTCAGAAGAGGAATGGAAAGGTCCCTGGCTCCAGAGTTCAGTGCAAGCCCTGAATGTCATCTTTTAAAACTCTATTTTCAAGCCTTAAATCCTGAGACAAATAATGAGAGGAAATGTGTAAGCACAAACATAGAGCACTTTCATCAATTACTTGTGCTCATGACTGTAGAGAATCCCTAATCCTATCATCCCTTCCATTAGCTCAGATGTCTGAAGTGAAGTGGAGTGACCAGCGGTCTCTCCCTAAAAGGACTGCAATATGTGAACTTACTGTGAGGGCCCTAGTGAAAATGAATGTGACTGCGCACATGCCAGATAGTCTCCCCCTCTCTGCACGGGGCCACTGTCTGCGGTCAAGCAACACACAGATGGTGGGTGACACTGCAGCCAGAAGACAAATTACTGCTGTTAGTCCTGTTTCTTAATTAGAGACATAGCTTTACAAAGCCTTTCTTATTATTATTGTGTAGTTTTAAATATTTCAATTTAAATATTTATCTTGGCAAAAATGACCTTCACTTATTAGAGCCTTATCTAATTTCTAGACTTATCTCCTGTCCACTCCTTTGGAACCAAATCCTAGGGCGAGCCAATTTAGTTGTGAGTTACTTCTTAGCATCCCCAAAATTCCCTCCTTTCTGATTTTGTTGCTGCTGCTACCACTGCCAGAAGCCACGAGCTGGAAATCACCTCCCCGAATGCAATTACTAGGCCGCCGTACAGAGCATATCAGCTACAAAATGAGTACACAGCTAAGCACCAACACCACAAAAAGGAAACAAGAAATCCCTGAAAAAAATCCCAGTATCTTTAATTCCATTTTACCATAAATGCCTCGAATACTGTCATTTATTCATTTGGGAGGATAGCACATGGATAAGAAGAATAGGCGATGGTAAAACAAAATCATTAGGAATTTAACGATACTATATCTGAAAAATTTTAAGAATTCCAAATATTGTGAACTAAAAAGGAATATGGACATAGGTAAAGAACACACAAATATATACCAGACCATAAAGATAAGGAATTGGCTCCTAATATAATTCCAAAAGTTAGAAAACATAAAACATATTAGAAATTGGAGAAAATTGTACCCATCTGGATGAAAGTAATCATAAAAGCCAGCACTTAGATAATACTTAAAATATACCAAACAGTAGTATTCTAAGCCTTTGGCATATGGATGCTAGTTTATTTAATCCTGACAAACAGATTTTAAGAAAACATTAAGTAACTCACCCCACAGCCACATGAAAATTAGAGATACCAGGTCACAGCACCTTCTAACACAAGCATTATCTGAACCTGAGCAGTCGGACTCCGAAGGACATGCTCTTAGCCTTCATGCTGAAGTGACGCAGCATGGGCAAAAGCAAGCTTGACATAGACATGATTGATAATGGGGGAGAAAAAGCATAACTAAAGTACGACTTGAAATTTCACATTAAAATTGCCTTCGAAGCAACAAAAATAAATAAAACCATTGACACTTATAAACACAAGCAAACGTGAAGAAAATAGTTGCTTCTCTTTAAAACATTTTTTATGTTTGTGTCTCATACCTTCGTTTTTCTTTTTTGTTAGTTGGGATTTAGCACATATATCATTCCATATTTCCATCACGTCAACTAGAATGCCACAGTGGCTCCCACAATAATCTCTTTCTAATGAACTCCTTGACATCAACCCCTCCCCCACTCATCCCCTTCCCCCAAGCCTCTTATTCTACTTGCTGTCCCTATGGGTTCATCAATCCTGGGTTTCATACACCAAAAGCCAGAAAAACAAGAGGGAAACCTCCATTGACATGACACCTCTGAGATACACTCTACCGTGAACAAACAAAATCTGAACAAAACAATACAATACAAATATATACAAAATTTTGGAAACCAGCTCAGGTCCAGCCTGCATCATAGTGGGTATTTCTTAGCTGGGGCTGCTGACTGATCTAACAACAAAACAAAACATGAGACTAAGCTATTTTATACTTTGTGTAGTGTAGATGTTTAATAAGGTAAGCCTTGTCCTGCTCAGCAGCAGTTCAAGCCCCCAAACCGCCCCCTTACAAAGTTGCACCTGTTGCTTCTTGAAAGGCTGACAGGAGCCCCGCATAGGGTCCCTGTGAGACAGAAGGGCACAGTGAAGTAGGTTTTTGGTTTTGGTGATTAAGTCAAAATAGTTGTACTTGGAACACAGAAGTTTTTAGGCCTAGTAATCTGCTTCCAAAAGTCTCCTTGGATAAAACCCGGTAGAGCAGTTCTAAGCAGCTGGTCGGGAATCCAGGAGGCAACTAACCTCACTCAGTTTGAGAGGCATTGTAAAGGAAGCCCTGGATTGAAACTATCTGGTTTGTTTTTAAATAATACCAGAAGGACCTAGGCTAGGACATTCTCTGCGGAACATTGATCCAAATAGGACCGGGGGTTATATTTGAAGATAAATAACTAAACTCTAATCATATGTTCATTTGTTTTTCTTTAAAATTCCAAGTTTATCAACAGTATTGGCAGGATGCTGTGTGCTTGGGTTATTCAACAGCAGTGTTCTAAAGCACTGGCTGTAAAAGGTGGGTTAGTTAGAAATACACCACTGTTGATTGCATCGCAACTCCTAGCGCCCTTGTAAGGCAGAGTGGAACTGATCATTGAGGCTTCCCGAACCGCTCATCTGGGCGCACGACCTCTTTCTTACGTCTGGGGGCTGGTGGGTTCTCACTGCTCACTTTTCCGTCAGTAGTCAAGTACTTAGGCTCTGTGCCCACACGGATCCTTGTTAATTTGGAAGAGGTGTTTAAACACTGGGAGTACATTTTCAAAAATTATTTACCAATCGATGTAAATGTGGATATTAAAACAAATGCAAAAGAATGATTCAAAGCACAATACAAATAACTGTTCTGTAGAATACTGTCTTACTATAGATATCCCTCTATACGTTCTTCTCCTGTACTTGAGTCTACATTCCCAAAGAATGTTGCCGATGGATTTATTGTGCCTCGCTGGTATTCATTAAACTCTTTTGTATTTCATGAAAATATGTACCCAAAATGTATTAAGACATACAGTGATGATATTACATATATACTCATTGACATGGATAAATTTATATTAATGTACAGGTTATCAGTATGATAAAATAAGAAAATATATTTCATGGGGTAATATTAAAAGTTGTCAAATGAACCTTGTAAAATATTGACATCTGAATAATATACTTGGGAAGGGATAGCGTTTAGCACTAAAAATAATTAGAGATTAAGAGTAGTTAGTATATATTTGAATGTATAAAAGGTATC
Source organism: Tenrec ecaudatus (assembly GCF_050624435.1). Taxonomy (NCBI): domain Eukaryota; kingdom Metazoa; phylum Chordata; class Mammalia; order Afrosoricida; family Tenrecidae; genus Tenrec; species Tenrec ecaudatus. Next base: position 109,700,998 of record NC_134538.1, read on the forward strand.
ACTACCAGCATAATTTCAGCGAATATTTACATGGTATTACACGATAAATGGCATTTGACAGATGGTGAAGTAAGATTTAGAGAATTAACATATTCCTTAGAGGTAAGATCAAGACATAAAATAAATTTTTGTGAGTCCTCTTCTAAAATTATTTCTAACATACCATGAAATCTGGCACTTACTGAGGAACAACCATGCGGTACTTTATGCATAACATGCTAAATTGGAGCAGATTTTAATCCACAGAAGGACATTCCACAACTTCCTTTAGGAATTCATTCGAGTATTTAGCATCACTCTGTAATTGAAAAAAAAATTCTCCTGCTTTAGGAGAGAATAAACCCCTTAGTATATTACGTGTGTTTTTAATTAAAGTTAGCACACTTGATGAGAAGAAAGCATTCTCAAATCTGTTCTTTAATGAACCATCTTATAGAGTACTAACACACTAGGAGCAGTAGTAACTTGTTTAACTCAATCACCTGCCCACATACACATTTTATGTTTTTTTCTACTCAGTTTCGCCTGTCTGCCTGCACAAGTAACTATCGTGGAAAGTACGTGTATCCTACAATAGATTTTCCTTATAATGTAACCACCTGTTCATGTAGCCCCAGAAGATCCTGTGTGGCACACTGGCTTAAGTGTGTTGCTGTTAATCTAAAGATCAGTGGTGGGTACCCACCAGGATGCACAACGGTAGAAATAGCAGCACTCTCCTCCTTGTGACGAGATTTGCAGCCTCCGAAACCCTACAGTAGTTTTACTCTGAACTATAGGGTACCTACAGGGAGGTCAGGTGGCTTAGTGGGTTTTGTGTTGGGATGCTTGGAAGAAAGACGAGATGTTCTACTCCTAGAAAGAATTACAGTCTTGAAAAGCCACCAGAATAGTTCTACTCTGACCTTACAGGGTGCGTTAGTCTGGGTAGCCCAGAGAAACAAGTTCATAGACATTCATATGTGAACAAGAAAGAGCTTTATATACAAGAGAAATTGAATATTGAGAAAACAACCCAGCCAAGCCCCGGTCAAGTCCATAAATCCAATATTAGCCCATATGTCCGATACCAATCTATACAGTTCTCCTGAAGAGAAGTTTAAATGTAACACATTTAATGATGCCAGACCAGTGGGTGGAAAGTCTGGTGGATCCAGTGGCACTGTAAACATCTGAGCACCAGCAGGGGTCTCCACGTGGCATCTCCAGCTCCCAGGGCTCTGGCTGCATCAGGGTAGCTTCATGTAGCTTCTCGTCAGAAATGTCACACAGAGAGTGAGCCTTGTCAGCAGAGAGTCTCCTAAGAGAGAGAGTGTCTCCCCCCTCCAATGAGCAGAAGAGGAGTTACCAGAATCCTCAGCAAAATGTCATGGCCACACAGAGGCCTCAATGGCTATAGTCTGAATGACAGACTAGACTCCACCCCTTCACTCTGAATCCTCAAACTGATGCCAGATTATGTAACTGCCACACGGGGTCTCAATGAGTCGGAATCCACTAGATGGCAGTGAGTTTGTTTTGATAGGGTTCCTGTGAGTCAGAATCAGCTGAGACAGTAGGTAAAATATATGAATCCATAGACAACTAGTGATTGGTTTCCCTGTTCGGGGGATTTGACTAGATTGATTTGATATTATGCTTCTGAGGTAATCCATCAGAATGAGAGTGATAGAATGTTCATTTCACTACTATTGACAGCTTATTTGCATTGTTTCTAATCACTTTAAAAGGTGATATGGGTACAGAACCTAACTTCCCCCGATGCACAAGGAGGAAGAAAAATCACTATCATCAGTGGCCAAGGTTGATGCTGATGAGATAGAGGACAGATGAGCCTCCCAGCCTACCTGTTCTCACACCAACTGTCCCTCCCCAGCACTCTACTTGAGAGCCGGGCTCCATAATTCGTTGCAATGACCACTCAGAAAGCATAGGTAATATTCACAATTGGTGGGTTTATTAAGAAAGTTAGGTTACAAATATTTAGACAGCTCCTCTTTTCAGGTGTGCACACAGGTGAAGTTTCTGGTTTTTGTTGCCCCCTCAGCCATGTGATCCATTAGTGACTGAGTTGATTGTGAAATTTTACAAAGCTCTTCAATTCTCCCAATAAATGTCCAAAGGGCATGCTACTCTACTTTAAGCCCCAGCCAGAAGGCATTCAGCTCGGACTCCATGTGTCAGCAAACCTGTCTCCCCTAATTGTCTGTGGGCGCCTCACTCCACAAGCTAGCCTCTACTGGATCAGGGAGGTACAATATGCAGTAATTTCTGGGTTCAAATGCTGTATTTCTCTACTAGGACTTCTCTCTCTTGCTGGTATTAAGATTCCTACCCTCATTCCCGCTCATTTTATAATGAGCATGATGGCAATCATAAATGACCCTGTAGACCACTTACAACTAAGTCCTATCAATGAATTCCCTAACTTTACCAGGAAAATAGCATGTGGGACATATGTACATGAGGTACACTACACTACCTTCCATACATGCCATCTGGTTCTATATTTTAGAGTTGGGTTACAGTGGCAATTTGAAGTTCTTTGATCCCTAGAACAATCTGAGGTTTTCCCTCTTATTTTTTGCTAGGGCCACTTATGTTTCATCTTTTGTAGCATGCCAATTCATGTTTTGTTTTGTTTTTATCCATAGGCCATCTATTTCTCTAGACCTTCGGTTTCCACACTTATTTGGCCTCCTTACCCTTTTTTCAGAAAAAAACAAAACCAGTGGCTCCTGGCAATGAAAGACCTTTGTGTTAACACTCCAAAATCTAGGAGAAGGCTGGGAGTCTGCTTATGCAGCCCCCTTGGAGCACTGCAGAACCCCCTACGGGATGCTGTCACCCACTTTGGGAAACGCTGCTTTAAGCCATTTGCTTTAAATTAGTTGGTAACTTATAATTATAATGATATAGCCTATACCCTTGCATACAATCTTTCATCCACCTAATTTTAGGAGGACGTAATGTGAGTTATGAAGCCAATTCAATGTTTCCCTTTTTTTGAAATAGTTTCGCTTCCCAACTGATCTGCAACGTTCACTCTGCTCTTAATTCCATTTGTATCCATAAACGGGACAGCTTCTGGGCATGCTGTTTGTTCCGTTTGTTGACTTGTCTCAAGGATTATCACTCTGGTTTAATTACTCTAGTGTTTAATGAAATGATGCTCAAAACGTAAATCCCAAGCTTATTTTTCGTCTTTTATAGTATACAGACTGCTTCTGGTCTTTCATGCTTTTATTTGAAATCAATTTTCAGAATTCCAGAGACAATTCTGTCGCTATATATCTATTTTTATTTTAAGGAAGGAATAGCAAGTATATACATGGATTTACCAACAAGATATTGTTTCTTTCCATTAATTTTGGTGTCCTTCAATATCTAACAATAAAATTGTATCTGGTCATCTTTCCAAAGGGCTTATCTTTTGTTATTTTAATTGATAGGTATTTAAAAACTTAGCATATCTTTAGTGTTGTGTTACAGTGCAGTGTAATTTTAAATATTTATATGTATGCAATATAATTTCTAAATTTACTATGACCATCAGTACAATTTAGGAAATATTAAATTAATTGCTTCTCATTTCTAATTTTAAGAGTGCTTTTAATATAAATCATTAATAAGAGGTTCATTTTATTTTGATAACACTACCACTTTAAAGAAGTCTGCTTCTAATTTAAGTTCACTATTACATTAATCTATTTTCTAATAATAAGCTTCGATTCTTGGTGAATCCACTCTAGATAATATTTATAGTTCATATTTTTATTTCATTGATAATAGTGTATTTAATATTTGTTCATGAATAACTCACCTTCCCCTTTTATGTCATCAGACTTTGTATGTCATTAGCAAGACTTTGAATTTCAGGGGAAAACACAAAACAAGTAGTTTCATAGCACTTGGATCTGAAATAATAACAGTGGAAAGACTTTTAAAAGTTATTTTTATAAAATCTTTTTGAGTAGGTTGACTTCTAATATGAAGATTCATCTTATCTAAAGTTTTACATGCATATAGGGTTTCAGAAGCTACAAAGTATCAATAGCATCTCTAGTCATAGCTACTTTGTCTTTCAAATAGTATATTACTGGTGCTTTCTTGTATTACTCTTCCAGTATTTTATTAGTTTGTTCAGAAGAATACCTTAATAAGTTTTACTTTTACCTTTTGAAAATTAAGTTGAGGTTTTAAGACTATAATTTTCCTTTAGTTAGAATATAACCTGAATCCCACATGTGAAGTATTTTCATTATGAATTCTGAGATTTGATTTTCAAAAACAATAAAATAAATGAAGTTCTTTAGGTAGAATGTACATGTTTAACTTAATTCTATTATAATAAATGACTGGCTATTTTAATCTCTTCTGATATCCAAAAGTTACAGTTTTTACACCTTATTCTCTTCATCACCTCAACTATTTGTGACTCGGGTGATGGTTTACAGAATGGATCTATCTGTTTCACAGTCAACAACTCCTACACATTTGCTTCATCTCACTGCTACCCTCTGTAACAGTATCTTCCTCCCTCCTATTTCTTATTCCTCTTTCTTTCCAAACTTTCCTCTTGGGTAAATGTTGGCCTTTTGTAGCTCTCCAATGGTGATTGTTTTATAGTACACATACCTCCTTATTAAAGTTTCTCTGTCTATTGCTGTGTTGGAAATCGAGCTAGGGAGATAACGTTTAGTTCGAGACTTGAAGGATGCAGAAGTACCATAATCTTGGGGGTGCCTCCAGTCAAGTAGTGAGCCTTTTATAATTGAGTTTTAGGCCACATATTTTTGCACTTTATCCAGTACCATTTAATGTGATCCCTTTCAGGGAAGTTGATAGTGGTACCTGCACACCATCTAGTTCTTCTGGTCTCCAGGCCATTGAAACTGGGGTTTGCTTTATGCATTAATCCAGCGGTTCTCAACCTGTGCGTCGAATAACTGCTTTCTCAGGGGTCACCTACGGCCATTGGGAAACAAATAATTATTCCACAATTTATCATTGCATATTGTTTTGTGATTAATCACTATGCTTTAATTCTGTTTAAATACGTTCAATTTGTAACAATGAAAATACATCCTGCATATCAAATATTTGCAATATAATTCATAGCAGTAGCAAAATTACAGTGATGAAGTAGCAATGAAAAGAATTTGATGGTTGGGGGTCACCACTACATGAGGAACTGTGTTAAAGGGTGTGGCCTTAGGAAGGTTGAGAACCACTGCTTTAATCCATTGGGTTTATTGATTCCACGCCTTTTAGTATCTTCACTCTTCTTTCCTTCCCTAGAAGTGAAGAAGGAGCCTGAGAGCTTTGCAAGTTATGTCTCTGTCTGCTAATCATTACATCCAACACATTGAAGCCACGGGAGAAAGAGGGGGCTTTATGCTTCCACAAATATTTACCGCTTGGCAACCCCAAGAGGTGGTTTCATCCTTCTCTAGGGTCAGCCCGAGGCAGAATCGTCCATGGTAGTTTTATTTGCCCACTCTGACATGGAGGATGCAAACCTTATCACCTTCTCTTGGGTGAGCCTTTATCTTTTATCCCAACACTCTATGGAGGTTAAGATCTTCCAATGCTCTTAAAAGTCATCTGAACATGTCCATCTTTGACCCCTTTTTTCCACTCAGAATTCTTAGTTTCTTCTTCTTTTTATGCTATGTAAGCAATGGGTTTTTAATGCCTGTTTTGACTCCAACATTATCCTCAGGAGATTTGCACATTTTTGATAGCAAGATATATATTATCTGAAAATATATGTACAGTATACGATTAAAATACATAATGTTTACGAAGTATTTAGTGTAGCAAGTATCTGCATGTAGGAAGTATCATCTATGCATTATCATCACATGTATGGTAATTGAGAGTGATACATGTTGAATCCTTTCTTCATGAGAGACATACGGAGTTCTGGTAGATCACACGTCTCAGCCTGAGTAGCCCAGGCTCTGCAATGATAAAAGGGGCATTGTCCGTGTGCATGCTTGTGTTACATTTACAAAACCTACACAGCTAAAACCGTTGTAGTAGGTAATTGCCAACCTAAATCTTTACTAACATTCTGTAAAATGATAACATTGAAAGCATAAAGGGTAGCAAAATAGGAACTGCCACAGCTTTCCGTGAGCATGTGACGGAGCAGGGGTGTCAAGGAGAGTTAAAATAAAACCCTTTACAATTTACATCCTGCGCACTGGAAGCATTCATCCTTTGTTTGCCTTGTGACTTTTTTGCTTCTGAATAAAGCATTTGCCCTCGTTTACTTGAACAGAGGAAACACTTCTCCTGGAAAATAGGTTTTCTACTTCCTTTGCTATAAATTAATCATGTCACTAGAATAATCAGCCTTTCTTAGTTTGCAGTTTGTTAATAATTTGCAGGAACCCTAATTAAATTAGAAGTTCAGGTGAGCAAGAATTATTTTTTTTAATTTTCGTGTAAGTCCCATGAACTGCTTATCTGAAATTCAAATATAGGCAGGAATCTTGTATTTTACTTAAACCAGAAGAACAACGCTGTGATGCCCAAGTATCAAATACTTCGTTAACCCTAAATGATGGAATAGGAACGCACTTGAGGAAAACTGTGGTGCTTACAGGAGCTGTGGAGGCTGGATGGACCCAAAGCTCAACACACCAGCCTCTTCCAGACCACCATGCCACCATGGGTCCCGCAAGCAGCCCGTGGTTGGCAGGTGTGCATGCTTCCTTCTGTACTCTTTTCTAAGTTTGAAAACAAACTTTTATAAAATCACCTTCTAAGAATAACTGTTATTGCTTTTGGCCTAGAAACAACTTTAAGATAGTGCTGTGACTTGTTACATAATAAAATACTTGGAATCCTACCTATCTGGCCATCCCTAAAACTAGAGATTAACTCAAAGCTGGAGGTTTCTCCCCAATGTCAAAGGGGTTACAATTGTTTATTTGTATGTTAATAAGCTAAGTACCATTAAAATGTTGAATGCTAATCAATTCATTCAATGTAAAAAGATCATTGTGCAGTTTGCAAGATTTTTAGGACGTATGATTAAACTACACCACTCAATATTCAAACATGCTGATCTATTTGCTTTTCTTGCCATTAAAATGGTTGGTTTCCAGGGGGAAAGGTACAATATTTCTTAATAAAGCCCAGAAGTCTTCATAAAAGTGTGATTTTAAAATCAACAATTGGGGAGTTGACATTTAAAACATGAATTTCTTGCCTTAAGACAAAAGCAAGCACAGGTCTGCTCAGTGACATTTGATCATTTAAGCTTTGCTCCTAAAGCGCTGCTGTAAGACGTGCAGTTATTTAATAAGCAAAGAATATTCCTCAAGGTTAAGAGAACACTATGCTCTGTGTTCTAACATGTAGATTAATTCATTATAAAACAAGTGGTAAGTTATTAGAAACACAGTGAAAACCAGATGCAATTTTGATGCCGTGTAAGCTTGGAATTAGTATGTACTTACTGCCTAGTTTAACTTAAGCAGAGATTAAATGAAAATTAAATACTTAATTTCAGGTTATATTTATTTTGTTGATGGTGCATGATGTAGCCTAAAAACTACTTTGTACCCCAAAGCAAAAATATTGACTGATTAACCATTCTCAATCACAGAAGGTGTAATGCCGGCCGAACAATGGGAAGAAAAACAAATATGGCTAACTGCATAATGATCAAAAATTATTATTCCGATTAATATAGCTCCAAACTCACTTATTTCAAGAAAGGTTCCAAATTCCAGTTTATTTGTCTAGTAGTTCAATGTGTCTAAGAAGCCTTGCTGATATATGCTGGGCTGCAATCCACATGGTCAGTGGTTTGAAACCAGCAGCTCCTTGGGAGAAAGACTGGGTTTGCTACTCTTAAAACAGTTTCAGTCTTAGAAGCCCACAGGGTTTCTTCCCACTGTAAAAGGGGTTAAAGTGCTATCTAAATTTAGTCAACAGGAACTTTAGTTTTTGTTTTATAGAATGTGTGCTAGTGGCAATTAAACTTAAAAAGCCAATCCGTCCAATTATGGACCTGAATTATTCAATAGATGGAGTTCTCTGATAGGGACCAATATTCTGACTGCTGACACTAAACAGCTTTGGAGAATAAGAGCATGCTCTGTAGAAAACAGGAAGTAAATTGAGTTCTGCAGGATGAGTGAGAGGGTCTAGCCTACTGGTTCTCTAGTAAAATAAAACCCAAATCAGACAGACTTTTCTAATAGCAGATCATTGACAATACCCTTCCTTGCAGTGTTTGCAGTGATTAAAATAAGTCTGCAGGAAAAATATTATTCTCATTGCAAAAGATGTCTGGTGATATAATCACAAGCATCAATGACACAAAATTGAATTTTTCATATCCAACCCTGAAATATTTTCACATTGGTGAGCTGACTCAGTTGTTTCCACTAGTATAGATAGCTAGTTTAGATTAAAGAACAAAATTACACTGGGGTAAGAACACTGAAGCCTAAAGGTGATTATTTAAGGTATATTGTAATATTTGAGTATCTACTATTAGGGCTTGTGCTTTTATTTTATTCTCTGATCACTTATGTGTATTTGACCCTTTTAGAAATAGAGATCTATCTATTAGTGGAAGTCAAGCTTCAGACAAGAATAAGAGGGCATTAGTGCTTCACTGAGATAATTCTTAACTTTGTATGGGAGCTCTCAATTCAATTCTCAGCCAATAAATTCACAGAAAGTATGGGGATAAGTAAAAAGCATTGAATCCCAGGTTCTAGATCATATATGCATGCATGTATCCCAGTAGACAGTGCAGACAGTGAAGCACAATTGGACTATAGCAGTCTGATCCCTAACTGGTCTTGGAAATAGTCATAGGGACAGTCAGCACTGTGTGTTGTTGCACAGAGCCTCGTCATGAGTTTTAGAAGTTAGAAGAAATGGCAGTGAATTCAGAGAAGCAAAGACAATCAGTAAAGGTATGTTTTGAATGAGCAATTGTAGCTTCAGCTCACGGGGAAACGCTTCCTGGTCAAGCAGATAAAACACCACGCCTCACAATTCTACGTATGAAGAATGGAAACTGCAGTCAAGTTAAGTGAAGTCTCTTATGCACAGAAATGGAGTTGACATGTTAATGTGACCTTCTGACATTTCCAAAAGCAAAGCAAAGCAAAACGGAGCCCTTGGGAAGAAAGATATAAGAAATGATTGTTCAGAACTGGTAGAGGCTGTACAGTTTGCAGTGTCAATTAAAGGCTCAGTAAAATATGATTATGAATGGGCTATAATGTCTTTAAAAATTAACTATGCAAAGTTTTTGAAACTAATTGTCTCCCTCCTTCAAACCGTAAAGCAATCTTAGAATGAAATAGTAAAAACGTAAGTTTTCAGCAAGAAATGGTGCTTCGTCCCCAGGGGCTGTGACTAAGGTCTGATAGTAATTCTGAGAGCCAAAGAAGCTTAATGTGAAAGTGGGGGTGAGGAAGCCATGACGGAGAGAGAAAAAAGAGGCATGTAGTTGTACTAGACATAAAATGAAGATTACAAGCCAAACATATAATAAAATATATCAATTATAAACCAAGTAAGAGATCAGTGAGCATAGAATTCAGTTCTAAATACTAAATAGCAAATTTATATAGGGAAATGTGAAACACACTACTAAATATAATTTATCCCAGATGCATATAACACACAATTTTTGCCAAAAAAAAAAAGGTAGGGCTGACTTTTCACCTCTCCGTGGATTTTATGGACAAATTACAGGCAGTGCTATTGTAGCCCAAGAGAATTTAATAGCTATATCCTTCCTAAAATATATCTTCAGAAGTACAAAATGTGCAAGAAGCTAAAATAGAGATTCAATCTAAGACTGATTTGATATTTATAGGCCTCCATTTCCTACTTAACTCTTAGAAGACCAAACAATTTCCAGCTTTGAATTTTTTGTTGTTGAAACTGTGTTCTCAGGTAACATAGCTTTGGTACAATCAGTTGGATGCTGGGGTTGAGAGGCTAAGGCTCATTTCCTGAGCTTTATGCATTCATGCCGGCCTCCGCCACTTGGCAGCATGCACTGAAAGTGGGATAACAGCTTCCAACTAAACTACAGAGTTGACAAATATGGGTGGGTACAATATGACCCATAGGTCACAAAATGGATAAAATATAGTGTGCATGTGATGGTTTATAAGGTACAGGGTCACTAATCAAAAAGACAGAAGCAACTCATTAGCAGAGAGCTTTTTTTTTAAATTGACTCTTTAAAAAGTCCAGGCTTCCCTCTTAGAAATACTTAATAAGGAGAAAACAGAAGAGTTAATGAGTAATTGCAGTCACAGAGAAGTATTTATATACCTGTGACCACATGTTAAATATATGTTAAATTCATATCGAATTAGATGGACTATAATAAAATGAGTTTTTAAATACTTTAATATTTCAAAAAGTGACAGAATTGCTCATGTACACAAATCTACATATACCAAGGAAAGAGATTTAAAATAGTTATAAACTTGTTATAACCTCAACATTGTTAAACACTGCATGAAAATAAAACATCTATTCCATATGTTGTTGCATAAATAAGCTGGTCGGCATATCAGAGACTTTATGCGTTTTGTCACTATTACCAACCACAGAAACAGTAATTCAAAAACTGCTTACATTTCAGATTGCTGTGAGAAATATAATTAGAAATCCAACTGATAAGCACCTTACATTTTTGTGAGCACAGCAAACTACTGGCATTCATTTGATGTATTCTGGGTTGAGAACAAGATTTTAAAAGGGGGGTGGGGGCACATCGAAGTGCGGTGCTCTTTAGAGGATATGAAAAGGAATGGAAATCATCATGTGGGGAAAGGAGAAATGTGGGTGCTTAAGTTTCTTAGTACTGTACAGATGTGCCACAGTGGATAGCTCATTCCTCATCATTCAAGAGATGAGCTGAATTCTGGGTGTAGCTCCAGGACAAGATCCTTTGCCTCCTTTAGCCTTTAAGAAAGCCTGAAGCCACTGGTCATGAGTGCCTTTCTGAGCCTGAACATCTTTGCAGGATCAAATTGCCTCATCTTTCTCCCATTCAAGGGCTGGCGGGTTTGAACCCCCACTTTCCTATGAGCAGTCCAGGGCTCTCCCATAAACACCACTATTCACAGTTAGAGGTTAGAAATTCAGGACCTCTTTTCAGAGGTGCAATAAATTCCTTCAAAGAGCTTTTAAGAGGGTCCTGTTGATAGTCTCTTGGGTACCAGGGTCCTGGTGGATGATTCAAGCAATGATGGGATTTCTGTCCCGTTTTATAGTTTGAGTTTGCGTTTACCTTGGGCTGGCAAAGGTATGATTATTTTCTCACCCTTACCAAGTGCCGATATCTCAATTCATAGGCAGATATGAAGCTCAATGAAAGTGATATCTTCCACAGTTTAAAAATAATGACTCTACACTAGACTGGAAACGTACATCCACCACCCTCGACCCATCAACCACAAGAACATCTTCACTTCCTGAACAACTTTAACTCTGCTGTGTCCACTTTCTAACCTCCGCCCAACATTCCTAACTCCTTTCTTTGGGCTGCTGGCCTCCTAAGGGCCACTGAACGAGTCTAACTATCTCAGTAAGACTCTAAATAAGTAAACTATGTTCAAATTTTATTTACCTCTTGGCAACCTCTTTGTTCAGTTCATAAAAATTCTCTATGCCAGTGGCTTTTGGAATGCTCTTGCTACATCCTACAGAAAGACATCCATTTTAGTGCATTACCTACAAAGCTTATACATATATATGTAACTGCAGCAAAATACCATCAAATGTATCACTGCTTAAAAGTGAAAAGTGCACTCATATTTCTGGTTTTATTCTATTTTAATTCCATTTCAAAAATAAGCTGGTTGCAAGCCTCTAAAATAATGTTATGACTAATACCCATTTATAATGGATCACATTACAACACTTTTAACTTTGATTCCTAAAATCAAGATGCTAACTTCATCTCTTCTTCTTCAGCTGAAAACACACATTTCTGTAATGATTACCTTTATGTCCATTTTCTGAGGTCTAACTTTCTCCTTGCCAAATTGACTTTACTGCTACTTTGGTCTAAATGCCCTTGGAGCACTCCCGCCTCTCTTCCTCTCATAATCCTTTCACCAAACTGACTGCCAACTAATAGCAAGCCCGGATCGCAGAGTAGGGCTGTCCTGTGACTTTACAGGAGCAGAAAGTCCTGTCTTTCCCCATGGTCCTCATACTACTAACATAGACTTTTCATGGAGAAAGTTTGTTTCAACACTTGAATACATCTATATATAATTCCTTAGCTCATCATCATCACAGTAACCTTTCTAAAGTAAATCAAGCTGATCTCATGTGCCCCAATCCTCTTTTGAGGAAGTGAAAACATTTATATAGCTTGCATACCTTCCTGAAATCACAAGGCTAAAGATTGTTAGAGTCACGAGTTCAAATTTTATCTTCTAACTCTAGATCGGGTGACTTGCCAAGTTTTGAATCAACTAAAAGCATGTTTTCTCCTAACCAACCAAATGTGTAAGTATGCAATTTAAAAATGACAAGTTCCTCATAAATAAATCCACAGCTGTTCAGTCTATTCCAGCTCACCTTGAAATTATACAGGGTTCTCTAGGCTCTATGATGTTGCTTAATAGTTCAGTTGTGGGGATATTTGTTTTCTTACAAAGCTGAATTGTAACCCATCCTGAATGCGGACGTCTTGGCCTTCACCAGGAAGTGCTTCAGACATTCTTCACTTGCAGCAAGCAGTACCTTTTCATGGAGTCTGAAATCTCCCTTCAATTCAGATGCTGGATTCTTATTAACCAGCTTGTCAGATTATTTGCTCAGCATACATGTTGAGTAAATATGGTGAAGAGGATACCCCCCTAATGCACACCTTTCTCAATTTTAAACCATGCAGTTTTCCCTTGTTCTATTTGAAAACAATGAAATGCTCCTGACTTACCATTATTTGTAGTGTTATCCATAATTTTTTATGTACAATTTTTAAAGCCTTTGGTTAATAAAGCTCAATTTTTGGTTATTCATTGCTGTCAGCTACGAACCACCTGTCATTAGCAATGACATGTCCTCTTTTATGTGGGACTTGAGTTTCTGTCCTTGGTAATGCTAAAATATTATATTTGGACTTGGAAAAAAAGAAATGGAGGATTGACTATTAGTTATGTTGGAAAACAACATTCTAGTGCTAAAAGCAATACTGAAGATTTTTAAATTACTGAAGAGAAAGAACATTTCAATGGAACTCCAAAATACTGTCATGTTCATTTCCTCAGGTAATTGCACCAATACTGAAATCCAAGAAATGATTTTATTATAGACTATAATTATGCATAACTATATATGCTTTATTCTAAGATGCATGCGTATTATTTTAAATCTCCCTATACTTTAGATCCCGAAAGCCTTGTAGATTGCCAAAAAATGAATATAATGAAAGAAAATCTCCAATTATCCTGAGTGACCAGTTGAATGTCATATGTGCTTCAGATAAATTGGATTTTTCTATTTTAATTATCTAAAGAGAAAAATCAATTATTCTCTATATATGAATGGAACATTGCTTTACATTACTGAATTGCATACTGATTTTGTTCTCTTTGTTCATTTCTCATGAAAAAATTTAAACTTTTATGACAGTTAATGTATTTATGCATTTATTTGTCTTATCCTCCCTTATTTTATTTCCTCAACTCTCTAAGAATCTTGTTCTTACGACATATAACCCAAAACACCTCGGTTTTAAAAATGAAACTAGGACATGTACTTTTCCCCCCAAATGAGTTTCCCAAGGGCCGAGAAAGTCTTACTCATCTTCTCCTGTTGAAATATTATGGTCAGGGCTATAGAAACATTGATTAAATTGTATTAACAATGTTGCTGCTTTGGCCATTGATATTTTCAATTATATTCTACTCAATTTGTATTCGAGATAGAACAAAAAGGCTGTTCTATCCAAATTACACATCCAGTAAGAAAGTGGCTTAAAATGACAGTTTTAAAGAAATATTTGTTTACTCAGCATTTGTTTTGAGTATTATGACTATATCGACATAATCAAATTAATTTTACCAAATGCTCTCATTCTTCAAAAATCATACTCCAGCCTTATAAACTGGTGAGAACAGGAGGGAATGCAAATTAATTTCAGCCTAAGGCTAATCCTCTAAGGTAAATGTCAGACCAACTACTTCCTTTCTCCATTCTTTTTAAACACCAGCCCCTTCTCTCATGGCACCATCTACTCCCTTCTGAGTTTGATAATCTATTGCAAAGGACACGCAGGATTCACCAAACATGTGTAAAGTACTGGTTACAGATTGGGCTGCTAACCACAAGGTCGTGGTTTGAACCCGCAAGCCACTTCGCAAGAGAGAGATGAGGCTTTACACTCTGTCAAGAGTCGCAGGCTTGGAACCGCACAGGGCAGATCTGCCCCGTCGGATGGGGTTGCTGTGAGTTTCGTTTTCTGGATGGGAGTCAATGGGCACAACTCAGGGTCAGAAAGCAAAGTTCCCCTTCTTCAGTGCAGCGTGGCTCTCTCAGTTCCCCGGGGACGTAGAGGTTTCCCCTTGACCCTGCTCTCCGTCCTTCCTGGCCCTGCCTCTGGGCTCCTGCGAGAACTCTCGCGTCTCCTGTGTTCACTGATGCTACAGTTCTTTGAGGAGGTCTCCTGCTTCTTTTTGCTGATTTTCCATCCCTTCTGTCTACAGCTTCTCTTTCCTGATTCTTTGTGATTGGTAAACTTTTTGCATATACAGCAGAGCTCCTTGTCAGTTTCACGGTGTGACCCCCTCCCCCCCCAACCACCAGAGCCAGGAACTGGTTCAAGTACACTTCATTTGAACAGCCTTTTGCTCAAACCCTCTAAAGTGCATATTAATGAGGCCGTAAAGTGGAGCTCAGGGCGAGGTAAACAAGTGTGAAACCTCAAATTATTTACAGTTTACTCAGGGAGCGTCAGTCTACCTGAACAAAATTAACAAATCCTCTGGGGGAGAAAACTAAGAAAAGTGAAAAATCTCTCAAGCTCTTTTCCCAAAGAACCCGGCACAAGAAATAATCAAAATGATCATTATTTTATTGTATATAAAATATGTTTGATCCTGATAAAGCATCCAAAGCTTTCTTAAAGGGCAGGCGACTATAATGTGGTTAGGTTATGGACCGAGAGACCTTCTGTAGAACGAAGCACTGCCCTGCCCAGTCTCAAAATGGTTCTCATTTGTGGCCCACTGTTGCAGCCAATGTGTCAGTCTATGGAACTTAGAGCCTTCCTGGTTTTCCCTACCCATGCACTTGACCAAGCCTGATGTCCTTCTCCAGGGACTAGTCTCTCCTGACCACTGGTCCAAAGTGTGTGAGGTGAAATCTAGCCATGTTCACTTCCAAGGAACATTCTGGCTGTCCTTGCTCTGAGACTGATGTTTGTTATTTTAGCAGCTGTGATGCTGTGAGTGTTCTGTGACAGCACTGTCATTCAAATGCACTGATTCTTCTGTAGTTTGCCTTAGGGAATGAAACATACCATGACTTGGTCAGTGGCCCCTTAGTCTACAAGGGAAGACTCTCACTTTTCAACACGTCAATGAGGGCTTGTGCAGCAGAATCATCCAATCAGTGTGTCAGTTGTTCTGTTGGCTCCTGTTTTTCATAAACATTGATTGTGGTTTCAAGCAAGACAAAATCCTTGACAACTTCCAACTTTCCTCCATTTATCATGATGTTACCTATTGGTGCAATTGTGAGATTTGGTTTACTTAGTCAATAAAACACAAGTAAACATCTTTCTGGGAGTCTCTGTGTTGATCCTAGATCCATCTGACACCAGCACTGCTATCCCACGCCCTCTGGAACTGACTTGACTTTGGTGAGCTCCCTGTCAGTGTCCTGCTGCAACTGCTGTGGAGGGTCTTAAAAAACTTTATTTGCATGTGATATCAGTGATATGTTTTATGATTTGAGCAGTTCATTATGTCACCTTTTATTGGATGGATACAAATAGGGATTTCTTCCGGTCAATTAGTCAAGTAAGCTGTCTTCCACATTTTCTGGAAAAAACTAGTAAGTGCTTCCTCAGCTTGTTAACATGGTCCCATTGGTACTCCATTTCTGGAGAGCATTTTGGGGAGAGAGACTGACATTCTCGGTGCAGCTTGAACTTCTTCAGTGTTCACCAGCAGCAGGCCCAAGCAGGTCTCGAAGGAGCCTCAAGCTCTAGTGACATGATCCAGGCGTTGCCTTGGCCCACAGGTAGTGTAGCACACAGGTGAAAGCAGAGAACTAGTTAAACCAGCAGCTAGGTGGTGTGATTGCCAGAGAACAAGAGAGGCAATAGAATGCCTGTGGGTTCTTTTATCTTGGTCACCATCCAATCAAGCTGTGACCCGATCACACGCCCCCCACATGTTCCTATTGGCTTAGTTGGCCCAAGAAGCCTAACTATCATAGCGGGGTTCTTTAATTTTTTGGTACTAGCTTTATTGATGGGATTATATCTAACTGCACACAAAGAAATCTAATCGCAGACCATATTGTACTTCAAGATAGATCTTAATGTGTTCTTGATGATGAATTCAACTGTATTCCTCTGGAATATGCCGTTGCTAGCATGGTAAACCACATTATTTTGTGATTAAAAATGGCCCAAAAGCAGTGAATTTCAGCTCACTAATGTCTATAATATCAATGTTAATGTGCTCAATTTAATTTATGATGACTTCCAATGTCATACTTCCTATATCCTAAATTCTGCTTATCAATTGATGTTTGCAGCTGTTTCTTGTCATTTTGAGTGGTGCTCCATCAGTAAACGCAGGTCCCAAATGTGTTACTTTATCTACATCAGGGCTTCTCAACCTTCCTAATGCCACAACCCTTTAATCCAGTTCCTCATGTTGTGGTGACTCCCCAACTATAAAATCACTCTA
Organism: Tenrec ecaudatus; assembly: GCF_050624435.1. Classification (NCBI taxonomy): domain Eukaryota; kingdom Metazoa; phylum Chordata; class Mammalia; order Afrosoricida; family Tenrecidae; genus Tenrec; species Tenrec ecaudatus. Next base: position 109,717,944 of record NC_134538.1, read on the forward strand.
GTTGCTACTTCATAAATGTAATTTTACTATTGTTATTAATTGGGTGACCCCTGTGAAAGGGTCATTCGACCCCCAAAGGAGTTGCAACCGACAGGTTGAAAACCACTGGCCGACATCACCATGGTTGACTTTACTGGAGGGCTCCATCTTTCTGGCACTGTCTCGTATGATGTTCTGCTTTGATTCATGTGTTTTCCAGTTGCTGATTTCTGTGAAGTGGACAGGCTATTCATCTTCCCAGTCTGTTTTTAGTCTCAAAGTTCTGCTGAAACCGGTTCACTGTGGGTGACCCTGCTAGCATTTGACATACCAGTGACATCGCTTCCAGCATCACAGTAAAAAACAACAACAAAAAAACCCCAACAAATTGTGGACCACTTCTAGCACTGTGGCTAATTAGCTTACTTTTATCAACTCTGAACTAATCCAGAATGGTTCCTTAGAAGCAACCTTCCACTCTCCAAAACCAAATCTACAGTGACTTAGTGGATTCTAATTCATCACAAACCTAAACAGAACTTCTAATACTGCAAATCTTTTTCATAGTGGACTTTGGGTGGATTTTAACTATGTGGGTAACATTTTAGCTTAATGAAAAGGAATTCCAAAAGTAATCCAGTGTTCTAGTGAAGCATGGAAGCTTTGGGAGTTGCAACTAATCTTAGTGGCCCGGAGTCTTTATATAAAGATCTGACCCCTCTTGCTCTTGACCTTCGTATGAGGCATGTGCTCTATATCCTTTCCTTTCTGCCAATAACTATCAAGGCTACACACCTTTCAATTATTTCAAATCTAGACTTTTTGAGTTTTAATATTTATGTTTATCATTTGACGATGATCTTTGATCTGCTGATAAACTGAAACTCGTATTGTTGAAACCAAGAGATCTGTTACAGATATAATTTTATGAGTATTTAATTTTAGACATTCTATGAATGTGGTTTAATTAACCACTTACAGCAAATTCTTAGCTTTGGAACATAATCTGATTCCAATAGTCCTTAAGTTCTATAAGTATGAACTAGTTGATTCAACATACTTCTACTCATTTATGTGGTCACTCTTATAAAACCAGTGTAATTCTAAAACAAAAGACATGGTTTCCTTTTACAACAGCTAGTTGGCGTACATGTAATAATTAAATTCTGGAAGCAAACTTATTATGTGTCCATAAGAACAACTGTGAGGCTGGCAGCAGACCAGGCAGGGTTGCAGCCTGCTGTCCAGAGGGCTGCTGTGAGTTGGAGCCCGCTCCACGACACACCACCACCGCGGATCATTTTCCAGTACATCTAAGAGTCTACATCAGATTGGTATTGCTGGAGGTGAAATTCTGATGGTACTTTACAGAGATGTCTAGCTGAAGATTCAATTCAACTTTTACAATCAGAATATGACCTACTCTTAATAAGCCTCTATGTAACAATAATAGGATAATGCTCCATTATGTGAAATATTATAACATTTACTCTCTCTACTAGAGTAGATATAAAGTAATTCTGACTTAAAATCTTGACCACGTTCCCCCCCCCCCCCAGTATTTTCTCAGCTTCCCTCCAAACCGAAGCCTATCTGCACATGGAGGTCGGCTTTATTTAAATCAGATATTACAGAGCGGCTGTACTGGATACGCTGTGGTTAGGTGTGATGAGCTAAACTATAGTGTTTTCAAGCAGGGTGACTTAGAGAAGCAGATGACTGTGCCTGTCTCCTCAAAGCTCAGTGAGTTAGAACCACCACCATTTTAGCGAGTAGTTGAGTCCTTAACAATTTTCACCCTCTACCTTCCAGGGATGCTGTGCAAACCTGCTATGTGATAAAGTCTCAAACATATAGTGGTCTAATACTTGCTACCAGAAGATTTAATGATTTGTATACTTTCTCTGGTCACAATTTGTTTATGTGTAAATTGAGCATCTTTGTAGCTTGACAAAATTTTGCTAGGTCCTCCACAGGATATTCTTTAAGAAACCCATTGCTAATCTGAGGGGATAGTATTGGTTAAAAAAAAAGCTACCCAGTTGAAAAAAGAACAATTCAAAAACTAATTGTAAAAAATGATTTTAAAATCATCAAAATAAACTCATTCTCATTTAGTTGATTCTAACTTATGGGAGATATCAAATACAATAGAAACAAAGAAAAGAGAGGTGGATTCAAAATGTGAGTGTTTTGTTTGGATAATCAGGAAAATCAGAAACTACATTTCAGACATCATTGCTGAGCCTAAGGTTATTGTAAAATATTCTTTAAAGGGCCTAAAGGAGAATTTTATGGTGGAAAGTCAGACAACACCACCAATAATAAAAGACCTGCCACTGAGATGAACCAATATATGTCTTGACTTCACAGGCTTTCCAAGGCTGCACATATTCATGGAAGTGGATGCCTCACCTTTTCCCATGGAGTCGCTATTTGTTTTGAACCTAGGACCTTGCTGTTAGCACCCCATTACTTACCTGCACAGTTCCTTCAAGAACAAATACAACAAACATTTATCCGGTAAAGAAATGAGCTAGTAATGGAAAGTCTCAGACTTTACCTGCAAATTCTATCAAACGCTTCAGGGAAAAATAACATTAATCCTATAGGAACTAGTTTAGAATTGGAAGAGAAGGGACATCATACACCAATATAACTCAAGCACATAAATTCTTAAAATAGCAGGAAATGGTATATAATATAGAAAGAAATATATACCATAACAAAGTAAAATGTATCCAGCTTATTTGATGCAGCGTGTCCAAGGCACAATAATAAGATAACAGAGATGGGAGGAATAAGCATTAAGCTGTGATTCGCATGGTTGGCAGTTCGAAACCACCAGCAGCTCCGTGGGAGAAAGGCAGGGTTTCTACCTTTGTAAACAGTTACAATCTCAGAAACTCCCAGGGGATCGCTGTGAGTTGGCATGAACTCGAGGGCAGGGAGTTTGGTTTTAGAAAGATGTACTAAGGAGTCCTGGTGGCATAGTGTAATGCATTGGGCTGCTAACTTCAAGTGCAGCAGTTCAAAACCGCCAGCTACTCTGTGAGGGAAAGATAGGGAAGGCTTCCTTTTCTCGGAAAGAGTTACAGTTTGGGAATTGTTTGCATTGCACTCTTGGCTCTTTTTTCTTGCTGGTAGTGAGAACTTCCAAGGTATAAATTGTGAACTGTAAGTTTTAAACTGTGCACTGTACTTACTAATGGATTGTTTCGTCAACTGTGACACAAATACCAGAGGGGTCTGAGACATTGATAAAATGCTTGTAAGAGAAGCGTTTGTGGGGACTCTACTTTCTGATTTTTTTCTGTAAACCTGAAACAGTGAAATCCATTCTAAACGAACAGATTTTCTCGTGAGCAATTGCTCTCCTTTCTCTCCTCTGGCCTGCTCATGGACATGTATAGACAGTGAGCTTCGCGGTATCTTGCCTGTGTGATTTTAATGGGCATCATATTATTACCGAGCCCTCAGCAGTCAGGAAGGAGGAGCTCACCAGTGCCAGGACTACTCAGTACGATGTAACAGATTCAGAGGACGATGTGACCGTCCGTAAATCTTGAGGTAGGGGCTCACAGATGCGATTGTTAACATTGCAGGATGCATTTCATGTACAATATTTTCTTATACTCTCAGAATATGCTGAAATATTCTGTGAATAAATTAAGTTGGTAAAATTAAACTTGACTAGGAAATGTAGACCTCTGCAGCGGAAAGTTGGACACATGGTCTGTGGAGGGTAGAGGGAACAAAGCTCTAACACCTTGCCACTACTGAACGCACTGTGAGAGTGTTAACAACAATTACTAAAACTGTTCCACAGGAAGAGCGTGCATGTTAAGAAAGCATATGGAAGAATAATGATTTCCTTAATTACTCTATTGCTAAGTAATCAAATTACTACCAAGGGTATGTAGCACAAAGAGTAAATTCTAGAAGATTAACCACTTCTGTGTTTTTTAAAAAATTAGACTAAAAACTTTGAAATTGAAATGCCAGTCCAGCTTAATTTCCCTAAAGATTTGGTTCTTTGCTAACATCTTATTGCACAGATTAAAGAACCAAGATGCCTCGGCACAGATTTTCACTGTCTCCTATCTGACATCCAGCAAAAAGATGGCATTAAAATTGTGTTTAGGTCATCAGGTCAGATCAGCTAGGTTACATTCCAGAGGTGGACACCAATAACTACCTCCCTCCCTCACATCACTGCTTAGGCTGATTAAATGAGAGAAGGCTATATGAATCAACAGTATTTCTAATGGTATAAGTTCAGATATAGAAAAATATATGGGAGATTCTCGATTAATGACTGACTAATCCCTGCTATTCTGAAATGGCTCTCTAAGCCCCATGAGAAATCACATGCTGTGAAATATGCTTCCATCAACTCTGTTGAGTACTTCGGATGTGCTCAGCACTTACTAAGGGGCTTTAACACATATTGTCACTGAATCATCCTACAGCTTCTCTGAGAAGTGTAGCATTGACCTACAGAAAAAGAAGAGAAGATAAATGAAAGATGACAAAGACAACGGTCTCAAAGTTTCCAGAGTACAGGGTTAGAATTTAAAATGATATATGACCGCTCAACAACAGCACTACATTTTATGAGAGAACAAATACAGATTTTTCAGAGGAGGACTTAAAGCCGTTGGTTTGTGTGTCATGTCTTATGTTACTGAAGTAGAGTTTCAGTCAAAAGGCAGAAATGATATATGGGACATTGTGGAATAATGGAAGAATTCACAGGTTAATAGCCCCCTCACACCATCCCCACCAAATCCACAATAATAGTTATGCAACAAGCCTGAAATAAAAATCACATCACAAGAGAAAGATAACTGGAAGAACTAACTCATTACCCGATTTATCCATTTAGCTCCTATTGCTTGTATTGAGAAATTTTTTTTCTCACATCAGGTAAATGGACTACCTGATTGAGGGATAAATCAATGATAGATCATAATATGAAATTAAGCAAATGTAAGACGCAATTTCTAAATCTGGGAAAATTTGTTCAGCAAGAAAAAAACCATAGAGAAACTTATGTGACTTTGTTGAAAAAATTATTTGCAAGTCACAAGAAATACTGAATATTTATTTTAAAACATAATAAGATATGGGTCTCTATTAACAATTTGTTAAATGAAAATGTACTTAAGACATAGTAATACAGAGAATAATATGTATAGGTGTTTCTCTTTAAAAAGTTTATGATTTGATGCTACCAAGACACATCAGGAAAAGAAATGTGTGGATAAATTATTATTAAAGTACTTTATTCATTATACTATACTTATATATTACTGGATTTAAAAATTGAATTTAGTATAAGATATTGATATAAACCATCATTTTAATCCTTAAATGTAACTCTAATTTGATGATACTATAATTGACCCACTCTTAAGTCATTTATCCTTAGGTTCCTTCCAGTCTTTATCGATTGTAAACTTCACTACAAATAAATTTTACAAATGTGTTTAATCCTTTCCTAGAATACATCCCAAGTGGAATTACTAATGTGGTAATAAAATGTTGATCATTGAAAGACAATTGGTACCTTCCCATTAAGTTTGACAGTACCTAAATCTACTATTTTCTTTATATACACGACAACTTTAGTGAAAAATAATCTCAAATTTATATTCATTTGATTACTAGTGATGTAAATTAGGTTTTCATATGTTTATGTCATTGACTTTTAAATCTGCCTTCACTGCCCTCCATACTGTAACTGCTATGAAAGCTCTTGCCAAGGGAAAATAAAATTATTATGGTAGAATTATAGTATTGGTGGTTATATTGAGTATTCTTTGATTTACCAAGAGAATAAATCATTCTTAGAAGAAATGTTACCAGAATAGCCCTTAGAATGTAAGGATGGCAAGACTTTGACTCGCTGACTTTAGACATCTCAAAAAACACCAATTAGTAGGGGGGGGGGGTGGAGAAAAGATACCTTGTTTGGCTGTGTATAGTTAGTAAATATCGTTGGTGGGGAGAACCAAATTACTTTCCATTGAGTCTATTCTGACCTCCATAATAACACTGTAGGACAGGGTCCAACTGCCCCCTTCCGGGTCTATAAAGAGAGCCCCACCCTTCTCTCATGAAGCAGTCGGTAGGCGAAACGGCTGACTTTGCAGTTAGCACCCAAAGCAAAACCCAATCAGGAGCCAATTTAGTTTCTTAAACCACATTAGTAATAAAGACTGGCACAATGGCTTCAACATCCTCTTGAACCGTGCCAACGATCATGAAGACGGCACTGACCAGGCAAGTGTCATTCTGTGGACTCACAGAAATGGATTTTAAAATGTTATTATTACATCACAGGGTTACTCTGAGCAATGGAAACACCACTACCGTCAAGTAGAGACAGGTTTATAGTGACTTTATAGGAATTCTCAGGTTGTCGCTCTTATGGGAATCGACAGTCTGTTTTCCGAGTGAAGCAGCTGATGGGTTTGAACTGCTCACCTTGCAGTAATCAGTTCAAACCTTACTCAACAGCACCACACGGACTCTTAATTTGGTCAATATGTGTAGGAAATAAAAAGTTAAGTGGAGCAAGGTAAGAGTAATTGGATTAATTATTTTAGGTGAGTTGGAAATCTTTTGTCTGCTGGGGTTAAGATAAAGAATAGTGTTGTTCTGATGTGTTTTCATCTGGAGCAGTTATATACAAGAAAAATGAATCACAAGGGTATTTTAAGGAGAAATCAGCTGGAGTTCAAGTTCAGCCTTGACAAGTGAACAACTCTGCTCTGAATGTTGCCAAATCCTATTGTGAAGCAGACAAAGATTACCAGGATTAAGCTTCACATGTGGAGGATCTGAAAGTGGATTTTTTTTAATTGAAGATATGCTTATGAGTTAATTGTATAGGGATCCAGTTCATTTGTCTTTTCCTAAATTGAGTTGCGCCAGAATGCCTCAGGGGCAGGAGGAACTTCTGCTGCTTGTGAGAAGTGAGTTATTTGTTCCAGTATTATACATTTGCTGCCAGCAGTTTTAAGATGGATTATGATTTGTAGGTTGTCTCTCAAAGAATTAATTGCTGTTAACATGGTAGATACAGAAATAGCTACAGTGCTGTCCTTATCCAAGTGATTTTAATTTGCATACATAATTCAAATTGCTTTAGTAATAATGCTTAATATTTGCACAGTGTTACAAAGAGTTCAGGGCAATAGATCAAACAATTGGGTTAGTTTTGAAAACATGAGCTATATCAAAAATGGGGTTGATAAAGCTAGACATTCTCTTTCTACTTTGATTAAACTGTGTTTGTGCCAGATATGTTATCTTTCTTCATAAAGAATAACAAATAAAATATTTTTTCTAAAAAATTATAGAAAATGTTTTTAAATAGCCATTGAAGTTATAGTTCTGAATTCCTCAAGACCCTTTAAAGATATCTGTTGGCTTATTTAAGCTTTGAAATGAACTAAATGTATTACGCTGATCTTTAGATATAGGAAAGCTTTAGACAAAATTTATTAAACTTAAACGCTTTGAATAATTGTAAAGAGAGAGAGAGGAAAGCAGATGAACTCAAGATCAGCTAATATGTCCTAGAAACATTTCCATGTGAAGCTGGATTGACTCCTATGTGGACCAAAAAGACAATATTGCTCTAAATGCAACAGATGACGTGAGACATTTGATCTAAGTCCACATTGGAAATAAAATGGCAGCAATTGTTCATATTAGTAAGGCCCAAATAAACTCAGAGATGAATCATCCTCACATTCAGGAAGAAGTCTTCCTAAAGCAGGAACCAAATGGACTTACTTAAAGTCGGAATTTGAAACGGATGAGAAAGAGGAGTCTGCATGTTTCTCTTTCACATAGACATTCTTCTTCGGCACATACATTCCCATTTCAAGTGAACATTTAAAAGTGGGTTTATTTAAAACAGAAGGATTATCAAAATAAATAGGTCTTCAGCCTAAAATATTTCAGTGTTGTCCCAAAAATCATTCTTACCTGGCACACACAAATTTGAATTACCGCAGTGTGTCCCAAAGTGGACAGCGTCTATACAATTTCACTCAATATCAATAGCTTCTGAAAAATTGAATATGGAAAATGCTGTGTTAAATCAGCTGTCACAATATCTCAGCCACTTTAATATGGTAATATAAGATGTTAATGTATGCTTTAAATATGCAGAAGAACAAAGTAAACAAGATGGGAGAGCATCCCAGGCAGAGGGAAGATTATGAGCCAAGATGAGCAGGTGGGAAACATAAGGCATATTTTGAGAAACTGTACAGGAATTCTGGAGTTGTAGGAGATAGATCTAGACATTGAAGCAAATGCCAGACTGTGAAGGACTTGAATGACAGGCCAAACAGTTCAGAAAAAATTTGAAGTCAGCCATCAGCCATTGAAGCCCAAGAAGGTTCATTGTAGTGTATACATCATGACCTGGGAACACAGAAAATACTGGAGGCCTGGAGTTTTAATGGTGGAAGTAATAAAACAAAATGTAAGGGCAAAATATATTTTTTTAAAAAAAGGAAAGAAGAAGAAGAAGGAACAGGAAAGGCTCTCAGCTTTGAAAGAGCTCCCTGGAAGTGTTAATGATGGTGTTAGTAAATCCTCTCTGGATGGAGCCTCTGTACTTTATCATTAGCACTGTGTATAGGCCCAGGCACTCTTGATTAACTGGTGAAATCATTAAAAACATAATTTAGTCTATTTAATATGAAGTTTCACACGGAAAATCAGGTTTTCTGAAGTCAATATTCTAAGTGTTCAATGACATTGATTCCATTTTTTCACAAGGTGTCAACATCCTCTGTATTCTGAACATTCCCAATTCCATTCATCTACCTTCCTCTCTCCTTACACATTTCCTTCAGAGTCGTTGGTGGCTCTTTGGTCTCCCATCAATGGGTTTTTAAAGGTGCTCAGTATTCATAGGTGATAGTAGTTATGAATCCATTTTAATGAAGCTGAAAGGTTACCTCAGGAGAATTTGGGTTCAAGGTTTAGAGTATTGTGAGGGAACGTCTTGGGGAATTCTTTAGTCTCCACCAGTCCAATAAATTTAGGCATTGTAAGAATTTGAGTTCTGAGGAAAGATTATTTTACCAACATGCAGGAAAGCTAATGGGGATATGACTGAAGAACATGATAGTGGATACAATTATTGCTTAGAATTCCAGAGTACAGGAACCCAGAGTCACACAGATCACATGGCGATAATGGATCCCCTGATAGAGTTCTCACAAGGTGTCTTAAACTCTTCTAACACCCCCACCTGACAGTTGTATCCTTACCTGGTTAAGAAGAACCTTCTAACTTGAATAGTTCTACATCTACACATGCACATTTAAAGCACAAATAGTGAACTGATCCTTGTTCCCGTTTCACAGAGCGGAGACCTCAGATCCCTTTCCTGATCATTTATTTCATTTAAATCTCAGAGTAATTTTTCACAATATGTAGCTTGAAGACCATCTGCATAAAATTCAGTGAGGGATGGTATTTATGGGAAGTTTCTCCCTATAGACATTTTCCACAGAATAGATGAATAATGATAAAAAGGTAGAATGAAAAAGAGCCTCACTGTGAAAATCCAAATAAAGCACTGATCTCAACAAGTGATTATCCATGTCTACAAAACTCACAGCTGTTGTTATACTTGACGACCCAATTGCTTCAGTCAGCGGGTCAGTCTATTGAGTGTGATTGTCTCCCTCTTTTTCACTGACTGTGTACTTCACCAAAAATTATGTCCTTTTCCAGGGACTGACTTCTCCTATCTACCCAAATTCCCTCTTTTCCCTAGTCATTGTCCAGCATATGATGCAAATGGGAATCCCATGGCTTTGGTCAGGCATACTTGGTCCTCAAAACATCTTTGCTTTGAACATTTTATCTGGGAACAACACAGTATGTCTCTTGATTTTTTGATAGCCCCTTCCAGAACCTTGATTGTGAATCCCCAAAATAAATAAAATCACTGGGAATGTCAATATTTTATTTTATCATGATGTTGTCTATTCACTCAATCCCGAGAATTTTGGTTTTATTTCCACCGAGTGAAGGTTCTTCATCAATAAGTACTTCAAGACCTCCTGCCTTCAGCAAGAGAGGTGGCGACATCTCCGTATTCCAGGTTGTTCGTGAATCTTCCTCCAACCCTGAAGGCACGTGTATCCTCGTGTCGTCTGGTTGCTCTGGTTAGCTGTTTAGCTGACACACTGAGTAAGGATGCTTAGCAGCCCCAGTCCGGGCATAGACCTTTCCTGATTTTACACCACAGTGTTCTCCTGGTCTTTTCCAAAGGCCTGCCTCTCTGTCCTCATGCTCACAGTGAAGTGCAACTCTAAGCAGGATAAAACCCTTGACACTTTTTTTCTCCATTTATCATGATGTTACCCATGGTGGGTGGGTGCAGTTGTGGGAATTTTTGTTTTCTTGGCATTGAATTATAATCCATATTGAAGGCTGCAATCTATAACCTGCATCAGACAAGTGAGGTGGTGCCTCCTGCATATTGCATATTGCCCATGGGCCTTCCTTAAATCCTGATCCATGCTCGTCACGTAATGCAGCGCCTCTGATCATTTGGTCAGTATATACACTGAATTAATGTGGTGAGAGGATACAATCCGGTTTAATGCTCCTCCTGGTTTAAACATGCAGTATTTCCTGGCTTGGTTTAAATGATGGCTTCTCGCTGTTACCTATAGCTGGTTATAATCCACAGAGTCAAATGCCTTTCTACTGGTAAGTGAGACACAAAAGCATCATACGTGGGTAAGGCGCAGGCTGAGGGCAATGTTTGCATCAGAAGGGCATCTGAACTCATTGATGAACCAGGCTCGCAAGGAGAGAGAGAAGACAGACGTGACAGGAGCATGTCTCATTATAAAAGGGCACAGAAGCTCTATGGTGTATCCTTACCAAGTAACAAAATCCAAAGTTGATTAACCCTTTGATTTTCCTCCAGTTTAAAGGAAATCCAGGGTTTCCTTACTGACGTTGAGTCTCTAGTGACTCGCAGTGTCCCTGTGGAATAGAGCATAACTGTCCCTTTGGGGTATGTAAAGCTATGGGAAAAGAAAGTCAGCTTCCTGCAGAGCCAGTATGGATCAAATTTAACTAATTATGCCTCCAGTATGGCACGAAATACAGAAGATAAAGGCCAATGTCAAAAGGTAACCCTGGTTTATAATAAGCAAAACATCAAGTATGACAAAGCAATCCAATTTCTTCATCAGTGCATTGTCTGGAGTAAAATGAAAGGGGGAGAGAGTAAATCTATGTATATTAAAAGCGTGAATGCTTTTAGATCCTGATTTACACAAATTGAAATTTACAAATTATATACTGGACAACCAGAGGGACAAGACCACTAACTGCCATGAAGCATTACAGTTAATTGCTAGGTATGATAATGGTAGTGAGGATATGTTATTTATCTCAACACATTTTAGGTGAAATGATATCCGGTATTTTCTTTAAAGGTGTATTTATGATAGTAGCAGGATTTAGTGGAGTTGGTAGAAATGAAAGAGATTTTATTGCAGCTGAGCCTTGGTAATGGCAACATAAAAAGATTACTTTATGTATGTTTAAATATTTCCATTTTATATCATTTTAAAAAGTAGGGTCTTGCCCCCGTCACAGTTCGAAGTAGAAAATTTGATGGAAAGTTTAGAAATCTGCATTAACAATTTTCAGGTGATCATTATGTACACTAAGAACAGGGAATCAATCCCTAAAACATTTTATCTCATTTAACAGAGAAATACAACCAATTATATATACAATTCTTATCCTTAAAATAGAAGCTGCATTTTTATCAGTCTGTCATATTCCAAAGCCTTATATTTAATGTGTATTCAGCAAGCATAACTGATATTAATAAAAATGTTTACTTTTGTTTACTCTGAACACTTCTTTGACAGCACCTGTCCCTAGATTTCAAGATGTGAGAACATTTGGCATCAGGAATGTTAGTTTTTAGCAATGACCCTCTGATCACATGAAGTAGCTGCCTCAGTCTCTAGTATTGAATACTCTAAATTACCAATACCATCATGTCACAGCAAGAGTAACAGTCCACGCTCCCAGACAGATGAAAGTGGAGAGTATTAGCAAGTATGTGACAATAGGGACATATATGACCTTTTAAGGAAAAGCACAGATAGATGACATCTCATTCCCTTATTTTTATTGTATTTTTGTCATTCTGAATTTGTATGGACATGTTTTCTTTATTAAATAGAGATTTTTACTCTCCTCAGTAGCTAGTATTCAACTGATAATGGTTTCCCTAAATACCTACTGTTTCTCACCCAATGGAAAGTTTGAAAGAACATTGTAATAAACTCTATGCTAATGTGACTCCTAAGATCCCGTTCTGCCGCTAACTAGCTAGCTGCCTGTGGACAGGACACTGCTTCCTGGGTTCTGATCTCCTGGTGTAAGTGATTCTACATTCAATAACTCCACTCTCATTCATCTTTCAGTCACCACTAGTCTTACGGTCCTTGAAGGGAAAACAAAACAAAACAAAAAACTTTTCACTTAACATTTAAATAGAAAACACAGTCCTCTGTGGGGAGGAGGGTGGAGACATAAAACAGTCTTACCTCAGAGTCTTCGACGACAATAAATAAAGCCAAATTCAGACAGTTCTGGTCTGAGGACATAAATCCAGGAATGTGAAGGCTAGTTCCCTTTTTGACTTACCTGCTTATGAGCATGATCATAAGAATTAATGTGATTGTCAAACTCCTGGTGTTTGTGATACTGTTTGTCACATAATTCACAGTAAAAGTTTGCCTTCACATCTTCCAGGGCCTTTGCTGTGGCCTTCTCCTTTTCTGCAAAATCCTTTGGGAGGGGAAGAAAGCAAAGGCGTCAGTTATATTTCTCTCCACTAGCATAGCTGTGCTATTCTACTAATCAAGCTGCTAATTAATTTTGCTAACGAAATGCATGTGGTGAGGCTCCGAATCCCTATGCATTCTCCCATAGGACGCCTCTCCACCAGTCTGGAAATCTCTCATTCTTCCTGCTGTCATTTCAAGCTTGTGGTTCTGCTAAGTCACCGCCATACCCCGTGTCTATTCAAGCTGCCTGCTGACACACCTGTCTACCACAGGATTCTGATACCTTTTATATTGTTCCCTGATTTTATACTTTATAATTTTCTTATTTATAATATAACACAGAACTTTATTATGCTATGGCAACCAGTCAGTCATATAGATAGTATATTATTCCGCTCTGGCTTGGTTTCCTTTAGCCTCATTGAAACGTTCAGACTTGGGGTTTGCTGTTCCCTCGTATCTTCTCTCACCTTCTCAACTTGGTGAGTTCTGCCTTCTTTCTACACCTAGCCTGTCTCCCCTCTGTGAAGTCCTTCTAAGACTTGTGCAGAACAAAAACGTCTCCATGTTCATGCAATCACTGAGTACATCTCTGGGCATTCCCACTTTGCCTCTGCTGTTGACGTCTCTTCCCCCACCCACTTGCTCATGGTGACTCTTTGCAAAGTGATACTGTCTCATGTAACTAGAACCTCCTACTTCAGCCAAGTCCCCTTCCTTGCGCATCATTCCTGCTAGACATCACTATTACGAGTCTCCTGTTCTTTAAAAGTTTTATCCTTACAATATTTATTGTGATCCGCCTTTACCAGTTTGAACACACCATTCCCGTGCATATTTTTTGTTCAGTTCCCATTTCCTAGAGGATGACAATAGTGATGGATTCCTAGAGCACATGGATGATGTGCCAGGTATTAGCTTAAATACATGAATTATCGTTAGCCTATGGAAACATTTTTGGGGGTCTATTTTTATTTAAATTTTACATAAGCACAGCTCAGAAGGGTTCTTTGTGGCAGATCACTGATACAGCTCTGATATACCATCATCTTTAAATACAGCTCTGATATACCATCATCTTTAAATACAGCTCTGATAAACCATCACCTTTAATGCCAATTCTCTTAATATGGCAGACAAACTCCTTCATAATTAAGTCTCCTGCCTAGTTCGAAGTCTCTTTTGTTATCTCTTCTCCTTCCAAAATGAATGCTAAGCAATAACAAAATGCTTGTAGTCACTACATAAAAACTGCTGGTTTATGAAATTGCTACATTTTCTTTTGGAATATACATCTTATCACCCATTAATCACTTGGCATATATATATATATATATATATATATGACTCTGTTCATAATTAGACATACTTAAAAATCAGGAAATAAAATTTGATACCCCTCTGTGGATTATGTAACCCTTTCCCCACTCTCATATTACAGTGGTCTCTTTAATCCCATAACTATACATGTCACATGTTATTAAATATTTGTACATGTCTATTTTCCCAAAAGTTCCTTGTGGGCAGTAACTCTTACCATTTCTGTGTCCTGCATAGCAAGTGTATGGTCTAGCTGAGAACATTGATGTTGTGTGGTACCATGGAGTCAGTTTGACTCGGCGTGACTGACGCAATAGCCAACAGAATCAGACATGGCCCGGTTCTGCATTGCTTGTGCACAACCATTCACAATCATTGGTATGGCTGAGGCACTTTTTGCAGCTGTGTGTTAATCCATCTCTTTAAAGGTCTTTCTTTGCCAAGCATGACAACCTTCTCCCGTGGCTGATCATTATTGATAACATGTCTGTAGAAAGTGAGAGGATGTCTACCTTCCATTCTAAGAAGCACTATGGCTGTATTTTTCCAAGTTTATTCTTTGGCTGACCATGATATATTTAGTATCTTGGGTAATACCACAAGTCATATGAATCAATTCTTTATTAATTTATAAAAATCCATGTCCAACTTTTACATGCATAAAAGGGAGCTCAAAGTTGGTGACCATTTATTAAGAAAATTTTTGGATTAGGTTGGTTTATATACTCATGCCTGTATTACCCCATTCTCTAGCTTAAATGATTGACACATTATAGATAACAAATAAATATGTTTAACAATTGATGAATAAACCCATGGAGATTTGAGCTTTGTCTCTCTGAAAATATTAGCCATCTTTTTAAAAGCCTACTTTTAGTCCTGAATGCTTCCTCCCCCCAACTACCATGATCTGAATTCTACCTTGCAGGGCTGGATAGGACAGAGGTTGTACACTGGTACATATGAGGGCTGGAGGCACAGGGAATCCAGGGTGGATGATACCTTCAGGACCAGGGGTGTGAGGGGTGATACTGGGAGAGTGTAGGGTGAGTGGGTTGGAAAGGGGGAACCGATTACAGAGATCCACATGTGACCTCCTCCCTGGGAGAGGGACGGCAGAGAAGGGGGGGAAGGGAGACTCCGGATAGAGCAAGATATGACAAAATAACGATGTATAAGTTACAAAGGGCACATGAGGGAGGGGGGAGCGGGGAGGGAGGGGAAATAAAAAGAGGACCTGATGCAAAGGGCTTAAGTGGAGAGCAAATGCTTTGAGAATGATTGGGGCGGGGAATGTATGGATGTGCTTTATACAATTGATGTATGTATATGTATATGTATGGACTGTGATAAGAGTTGTATGAGCCCCTAATAAAATGTTAAAAAAAGAAAAGGGAAAAAAAAAGAAAGAAAGAAAAGAAAATGATTAGGGCAAAGAATGTACAGATGTACTTTATACAATTGATATATGTATATGTATGGACTTTGATAAGAGTTGTATGAGCCCCTAATAAAACGTTTAAAACAAAAACAAAAAAACAAACAAAAACAAAACCAAAAAAAGCCTACTTTTAGAAAGACATCAACCATAAAAGCCAAATAAGGTTTCAGGTGCATGGACCTTTTCCATCCTTTTAGCAAAGGTCATCTGCTTACATGGAACGGAACTTCATTCTTAACCTGTGGTATTGAGGGCTCTGTACTCCTTAAGTAGGTAGGAGCATAACTCTAGCGTAGCAATACATCTTTTGGTTTGGCAGGATTGGAATTACGGTAGGTGAGAATGTCATTGCTCACAGAGACGGTTGCCCAAGGGTTATTCTCATTTCTTTACTGAAATGGTGATTTTAGGGCCTGAAATGGCACTAGGGGCTCTTTGCTTTACTCGGAGATGATCTTACTATAACATTGGAATCATATGCTTAACTTTTGGACTGTGTGCATGGACACTAGTCAGCTCATCTTCAGTGCTCAAGAACGTCTTAGCATTACCCAGAGGTTTTAGGGAACAAACTGGGAATTCAGGGTGGATATGAGCCTAAAGAAAAAGTCTTTGGTGGCATTCTAGGATAGCATTGGGTTGCTAACAAGCAGGTCAGTAGTTTGGACACACCTTTCACTCTACAGTAGAAAGACAAGGCTGTCTGCTCCCATAAAAATTCAGTCTCAGAAATTCTTTCTAGGGGTCACTGTGAGTCTGAATCAACTTGATGGCAGTGGTTTTGGTTTTATGCAGTTAAAATAATTTTGTATTATTCAAATTTATTTAGCAAACTTTTTGACATAAATTCAGTAGCCAAGCGTGAGGCTTCACTAATTACTCCTGGTGCTTATAAAATAAGTTATATAACTGGCTTGTAAGGGGATGTCCAGTGGCCTACAAATGGGTTTTGGGTCTCTACTCTGCAATCCTGCCCTCATTCACAATGATATGATTTTTTGTTCTGATGACCCTGATACCTGATCCATTCGACACCTCGTGATCGCACAGGCTGGTATGCTTTTTCCATGTGGGCTTTGTTGCTTCTGAGCTAGATGGCCGCTTGTTTAACTTCAAGCCTTTAAGACCCCAGACACTATATCTTTTGATATCTGGCACCATCAGCTTTCTTCGCCACATTTGCTTATGCACCCATTTGTCATCAGTGATCATATCAGGGAGATGAGCACACAACGATACAAGTTTTTGTTCTTTGATGCCTGATAACTGATCCCTTTAACACCTTGTAATCACGCAGGCTGGTTTGTTTCTTCCGTGTGGGCTTTGTTGCTTCTGAGCTAGATGGCCGCTTGATTACCTTCAAGCCTTTAAGACTGCAGATGCTATTTCTTTTGATAGCCGGGCATCATCAGCTTTCTTCACCACATTTGCTTATTCTCATGCTTTGTCTTCATCAATTGTGTCAGGAAGGTGAGCATGATAGAACGCCAGTTTAATAGAATGAAGTATTCTTGCATTGAAGCAGTACTTGAGTGGAACCCCAATGTCGATCTGCCACCTTAATATTCAACCTATAAATATATGCACATAGATCTATTTTCCTATCCTCATATATAAATATATTTACGTATGTACTTGCCTTTATTTAGACCTCTATAAATGCCCTTTGCCTCCTAGTTCTTTCCTCTATTTCCTTTTACTTTCCTCTTGTCCCACTATCATGCTCACTCTTCATTTGGGTTTCAGTAATGCAATGTAGCAATGATGAAACTTCCAACTTTCCTCTAGTTCCTAAATGCTTCCTCCCCCACCCCCCATCATGATTACAATTTTACCTTACAAATCTGGCTAGACCACAGGATGTACACTAGTACAGACAGGAACTGTAAACACAGGAAATCCAGGGCAGATAATCCCATCACACCAGAGGTGTGAGTGGCGATACTGGGAGGGTGGATTGGAAAGGGGGAACCAATTACAAGGATCTACAAAAAATCTCCTCCCTGGGAGACGGACAACAGAAAAATGGGTGAAAGGAGACATCAGAGAGGGCAAGATATGACAATATAATAATTTTTAAATTATCATGGGTTCATGAAGAAGCGGGGAGTGGTGAGGGAGGGGAAAATGAGGAGCTGATACCAGAGGCTTAAGTGAAGAGCAAATGTTTTGAGAATGATGAGGGCAATGAATGTACAAATGTGCTAAAAAAAAAAAAAAGCCAGAGTGGCAGAATAGATTTTTTTTTTAAAGAAGCATTGTCATGGAGAACAAATGTTTTGAGAATTATGTGAGTAACAGATGTACAAATGTGCTTTATAGAATTGATCTAAGTATGGATTGTGATAAGAGTTGTATGAGCCCCCAATAAAATGATTAATTAATAAATAGATAGATAATTTATCTATGTAATTTGAACAGAATTCTACCAGCAGTTGAGCCATAGACTGTGGTGAAGAGAACTTGTTTAAATACGGTTCTTCTAGCCATGCCAGTGTAACTTCTACAAAAACATTGGATAGGATGGGATCATGTCAAGAGAGTGTATAGAACAGTGACAGTATGGCAGAATTGTCCACCTTTGTCACTCCCTGGAGTAAAAGAGTCTGAATCAGAAATGAGGGATCTTGGGATCAAGGGGGAGAGGTCGTGCCACACTGAGACCAGGCTGCAGAGCGAGGCTGTGTTGGCACTGGATCAGGGAGGAGATGGGTTGCCACAATGGCTCATCGATGGGCTCAGGCATAGGAATGATTGCCAGTGTTTCCTTCTGTGCATGGCGTTGCTAAGGGCAGAGCTGACACGATGGCCCCTGACAACTCTGTGAAAGATGCAGAGTCTCAGAAACCCTAGGAGACAGTTCTACTCTCTTTTACCTGCTCAATGGCTGTGGGTTTGTCATAGGTTGGGTGGACAAAGCTCCCTTGAGAGTTCTTCATCTCCTTCATGTCTCCTGCCCCATAACCTCCCCTCTTTCCCTTTTATCTTTATGGGGGGTGGAAGAAAAATATTCTTAGAAAACTGACTAGCCGAATATCATCTAAACTCCCAGGATTTCATTTTTCTCAATATACTATGAGGCAGTCAGTAGTAGTTTGTGGAATTTTTGTGAACATAAAATGAGGTAACTAAATACCGTACATCAACAAAAGTGGATTCTTAATATTTGGGTGTTATGTGTATATCACACAATTAGTCCTTTAACATAGTTTCTTTTTCTTGTGAGTTCTAAAGCAACTTGATTTTTCTGGTAAAAAGCTGAATAAGTGAGCCAAATCCTTAGTGTCTTCAGACTACCATTTCACTTAAAAGCCCCAAATGTGCTAATATATCCAAATTTAGTTTAGGATTTTCAGGTATTTTAATCAATTTTTCCTTGTGAACTAAATTGGAATTGCACATATAATAGAGAGGGTATGATTAATTCATGTGTAATAATTATTTAATGTGTAAATCTGAATTTCCAAAAGTTGTTAATAAATTTTCTGGAAAAGAAATATATATATATTTGCATTCTGAAGCATCTTGTATGTTGCCTTTTTTACTTAGAAAAACCTCAAAACCCATTGTTAATTAACAACAAAAGAAGAGAGTGCTTATTCTTCCCCCACAGATAAGATTTTTTACTGTAGCTGATATTCAGATTTTAGGTCATTAAAACATTGTAATGATAATGAAGCTAGAAATTAGAACAATCTTTAATATAGCTTTATTTCAAATGGCAACTACACAGAGATTAATAACCAGAATCACAAAATTTAACTCCTTATGCCCTGTTATCGCACTGTAATATTAATTTTCCTTACACTGTCCTGTGAAACAAGACCAGTTTCCTAGACTTGAAAAAGGACACAACCAAAAGACCTTTCCACGTAAGCCTAGTGTCCCACCAGCCACTTCCTGCCCCCTTTGTTAGTGAATCATTCAAGATGCCTAGATTAACAGAGCCACATTCAACGCGCATGGCACGCAGTGAGGACGGCTCAGCGCCATCTCTAATTTGAAAAGTATGACGAGTGTCTGATTTACTGGCAGGATGCCAAGGTGTCGATTGCACCTCTGCTCAGGAAGCAACAATGAAAGATGTAAAGCTTGCTTACGTAACTGTTGTTCCTGGAAAGCCTCCTCCTAACTGGTTGTCCTTGAGCCGAGGAGTCCCTCTATCTCCATTAGAACCTAACTTCATCAGCACTCTGAACTAATCATCCAACTCGGCATAAATTAACATGCAGTTCTTCCAGGAGAAAAACAATTATAAAACTTTAGAAGGAACTAAGACCGTCCCAGGTGTACCCCAAGATAATCACAACCACAGCTACTGCTTTATTACTTAATTACTCTTGTCTCCCATGCAGACAAAAAAGGGATTGGCATAATTTCTGGATTGCTTATCAATTAGATACAGGTGCTACATTGCACAGATTTATAAAAGCCATAGATGGGTCCACAGAGGTGTTTAACCATCAGTGAAACATGAAAACACTTGTAAAGCAGAGACTTCTGGGTCACCAAGCTTTATTAGCCCATGGAGATGCAGGATCCATCATCCTCTAGTAGAGAGCACGCCAGACCGCACCAGCGGAACGAGGTAACCTGCTCATGTGGGAAAGAAATACAGGGTGCAGCATGCGGTGATGTGGGGGGTTCTGTTGGCTGGAGGGAAGTTTTGAGTTGATTACAAAGCAATCTCTAACCTATAGTGTAAGTCTAGCAAATGCTCACGATTGAATAAATGGACTAATTAAATGAATGAATGGAGTAACCTTTGCATTTTTCTTATGCTTAGCCTGAAAAATACATGGTGTAAGTATCTAACTTAAGCCATTATAGGACAATAGCTCAGCTCATGTTGACAAATATGATGGCTTGTTGATAGAGAGAAATTTTAAGACTCTTGGTTCCCCTGGTCACTTCCTAAAAGACAGAAACCGGCTTTCACAGAAGCAGGAATTTATGATCATTTGATTCCCTAGATATTCAAGGATAAAATTTCTATCTTTGAAGGAAAGACTATTTTGGTATGTGTCTGCAGTGTGGGTGTGTAAAATATGATGAGAAAATGAGTTTTCTTCCTCCAGACCCACAATACTATCCCATTTATAAAGGGTAGTAATTACCATCCCATCAATTTAGCCCACAGACATGTATAACTATAATGAATATGGACATATTGCATTCAACTAAATTGAATACATTTAAATGAATATATCCATTGTGCATTAGACAGGAAGTACTTTCATTTAGCCATTACTCCTGCTGTAACTACTTATTGTAAAAATGCAATTAATAGTGTCTGACATTTCATTTTCTATTATAACAGAAATCAATGAAAAATGTCAGGTAACTAAGTTCTTGGGAAAGTTGGTAGTGGCACCTGCTCCATCACAACTATATATTTTTTAATTCAACACTTGTCACAGCTATCTAGGGAAAAAAGGATCATTTAAAAATGGAAAAAAAGAAATACTCCTAGGCATTGCTTTACTTTTGCTTGGAAATTGCTTGCAAATATATTTTCTTCCAATACATTCTGCTGATTGCCAAGTAACTGCCTGTACTTCAACTTTCTCAGACTGCTCTGATATTAATTTACATATATTCTAAATGTGATAAACCTATCTGAAAACTCTTGAATTGATGTATTAAAGTAGTGTACAGTCAATGACTTTGCTTTTAAGGACAAGCAAGACAGATAAATGCCAAAACTCCAAGGGCATTCACTCTGCTCTCCTGAGCATCTGCTATCATGCCTGATAAAACTTCAGCTCAGTTTACGTTGCTAGTTCTAAAGGCCAAGATGCTTAGTAAGCGACTGCATGCATAGACACTCCGTTATGTCAACCTGGCTCCTCTAGGCTTCTCTCTGAGACTTGACTAGGTGATGCATTTACAAACTTGAAGAAAATAGCAATTGGAAAATTGCATGTATTATAGGAACACTGTCTCTAAAATCTTGAAAGATTAACTTCAAGCTGGGCAAATGCGTCAAAGTAAGGAAAGTCTGTCAACAATGCAAGTGTACACAAAGAGAAACCTGCATGACCCAAACAAAACAAGAACCCACATGAGCTATTAAGCAGATTATAAATATGTCGGGACAGGAAATGATATGGCAAGGCTTGCCTTCATCTTCATATAAGTGGACAGAAACATTTGCCATTTATACCTTGTCTATTAAACATTCTTTCCATAGAACTTTGCAAAACTTTAATTAGGGACTTGTGGAATCATACAAAAGAAAACGTGTATGTCATTTTTATGATTAAGCATTCATTTAGAAAACAACAACAAAGAGACCTATCAATTAGAGTCAGAAAACCTCACTGACAGTTAATGGATCAAATGTAAAGTATGTCATAATGGTAATACAAATGATGCAGGCCACTCAGATCGTGGCTGAACGTCTCCTATGAAACAGCTTGGAAGAATCTTAAGCTAATTCTATCATCAACAGAAAGGCCTCCGCGCTGTGCTCCCATCTAGTGTTTGTATGCGCGTGTGTGCCATGCATGGAGCCTGTTAAAAAAGCTGCAACAGAGTTTCTGGGACATTAAAATTAGCATGCTAAAAAAATTGAAACTAAAAAACACCTAAACCTTAGAATTACACAGGTATGTCACCTGGAAGGGACCTAACAAATCCTTTTCCTGATGAGGAAATGTCAGCCTGAAGGAATCCATTCCATTGCCCAGGTCCCTGCAGGTAGACAGAGCAGGAGAGCACACGGGTGGAGGAAGCCACCCTTGCCACTTCATCTCTGGATGGGATAGCAATTACTTCCGTAATCTTTCTTTTTTAGCATACATATATTTTCTTTGTTTTCTCAAAGGATGTAAGTAGCATCTCCCAGAAAACGACAGTGAAAACCAGTATGATTACATACGTATCCATAGCATATCAGGAACGTGTTTTATTTTGAAAGAATTTCCTAGAATTGTAGTCAGAATCACCATCCAAGGACTTCGGGATCTCACCCTCTCAGCATTAAGACGTCTACAGAGATCTTTACTAGTAGGTGACAGACATTTATAATGGATTGATTATTGATACAGCTACTGGAAACCACTGACCTTAGGAAGGACAACACCCAGACAGAATGCAAGAGAAAGCCAAAGATCAAACAACTCACACGTGAAGTCCTGCTTTTAACTCACAGTGTCATTATGAGGGGATTGGGGGGGGGAGGTTTATGGATGAAACCACTCATTTAAGGGAAGGGATCCACTTGGCTTCACTGGTAAAAGCACGTAGCTGCTAATAAACGTCAGCAGGTCAAACCCGCCGGCTGTTCTGAGGGAGAAAGTTAGGAAAATTCTCTCTGCTCCATGGGATGGCCGTGAGTCAAATAGACTGGATGACAGGGAGTTTTTGGTTTTGACCCTAAGAAACTCATACTGTGGTGGCTGGGGTATTGTAATACTGAAATACTGTAATCCTGAAAACCATGTTATCACTATTCCAGAGACCAGCAGGGTCACCCAAGGCGAACCGGTTTCAGCAGAGCTTCCAGACTCAGAATAGCCTGCCACGAAGGAGTGGGCTGTCCACTTTTGAGGCATTCGCCACTAAATTCCACATGACCAGCCATGGCACAATTAAGTGCTGTGGAATTCCCATTCTTTGTTCTCCAAAGAATAGAAAACACAAGTAAACATCTTTCTATGTTATCCCTTTTCATTCTAGGTCCATCTAATCATCAGATGTTCTGAATCGAGCTTGTGGGTTTCTGGCAGGTTCTTACATTTCAATGGAGGCAGCTCTTCCTCGGTCTCATTTGGAGCCCCTCCTACGTGAGGGATCCCCCCATACCGATACCAAGAATTGGTCACTAGCAAGACTAGGCGATATCGAGAGGTTTAAAGTTAGGAACAGCGTGTGCCATGATGGCATTCTTTCCCCAAACATGCTAAACTTTGTAGGCTGAGAAAATAATCCCCAGAACAGGACTACATGAAGAAAGCAGCCTCAATATTGGAGGAAAGCTCACATTCCATCTGCTAATAACACATCTTTATTGGCTGAAAGCCAAGGAGACTTGAAGAACTTACTCTAGGTTAGTTTGGCACGAAAAATTGAAGAGATTATATGATCTAGAAGTTAGAAATAAGATTCTGGTGACAGTAAGTCAACTTTTAAATCACAACTGTATCCTCATATGGATGTAAGATACTTAGCAATTGTGTCTTTATCTGTTTGTTTACCTGCAGATGGGCGTTTGTAATAACTGTACCTAACTCATAGAAGTATAGCAATAAAAATTAACGTAATCAGTGGAATGCTTCCTATAGAACTCGCCTCCTATTACTATTGTGTTCTGTTAGTTTGTCCATATTCTATAGGGTTTTGTTTTGTTTTGGAATGCTTAGCAGCAAACACATAAACATGGGAGCTGATTTGAATGTGGTAAACTATGACTGAATAATCTTGGACCAGTTTAGAAATGGAGAGAAGTAGTTGACAAAGCCCTTGAGTCTACACGGAAGATTGCCAGTTCTGATAGGGAAGGAGCCAAGCTTCCTATCAGTGACACATCAGCAGTGCCAATAAATCAAGAATAGGAAAAAGTCCCATAAAAGAGACCGAGCTATCTGTAGTCAATTGAGTGAGGTACTATGCGGATGTCAACTTTTCTCCCTATGGAGTCTGTCTTTGTGTTACAAACTAAAGCGAATAAAATATTCAATGCAGAAACAAGCCTCAGCCAGACATTTAATCATGGCCCACCTATGAGGACTCTAGTGCCCTTTGTTGCTGACTCTTTTATTTCCAAAATCCCCATGGTGCCATATTCCAGATAAGTACTTGTTGGAAATAATGGTCTTTGCATTAAACATATATTTCCCTTACTATAAACAGGTCCTGTTTTATAACGCAAAGGGTGAGCTGGTTTTCTGACTTGGCCTTTTGCTACTGTAGCTTTTGAATTTTTGCCTTTGGCTGAACCAGATAAAAAGTTTAAAAAACACATTTAAAAATAGGACTTCTGAGTTATTGAAATAAATCTTATGTTTTATTCCTAAGAAGATTCCCTTATCCACTTATAACCTATAACAAATGCTACAGATTAAAAGCAAATAACGTGTTTGTTCTAAAGCAACATGTAGTAATTTTACTATGATTTCAAAGAGAGATTTTTCAGTACAAGATCATTTTGGGTTTTGGTACAAAACATAAGCCACATTACAATATTTCTCACCAATTTCAACATGATTTACTTTGTAATGTTTTCACAAAAATAAAAAATTAAGGTTTAAAGATACTATCATTTAATATTATAGTACAGAGATAAGCACAGATCCAGAGTAAGCTGATACATGCTTGCTGATTAGAAATGACTATGGACTTCATGTATATTAGTAATGACAAACTAGAATGATTAATATTTATTTCCTCTAACTACATATACTGTACTCACAAAAATTAGGTTGTTAAACTAGAATCTTTAAAATGACACATGTATTTGCATGTATTTAGAATTCCTATAAAATACTTTAATTTTGCCTCAGATCAACCCAGTTATGTCATCTAATAAGACTCTTCCCCAATAATTAGGTGTACATTTTTAAATTATTTGTTTACGTTTCCCATTCTTTTGATATCTATTTAGTTACAAATTTTTGAGTTTTGATCTTCCAAGGTCAATGCTCTATTCATTAATCTTTAATGAACAAATGGGTATGTGCGACCATTAAGATGTCATTATATTAAAAGACTCTCAGTCACAGTTAAGCATCCAATTCACTAATCAATTGAAGAACCATCTATTCCCGAATAAATGAGCTCCTTTTTCTACAAGGCTCACAACAGAACAGTGGGCAACATCTACTTTCTGGGATCTCTCTGTAAATCAAATCAAACGTTACCAACCTATGCGTAAAGCAAATCATTTAATCTATTGGCCCTTTCATTACTTAAGACTAATATCATGTTTCCTTATAGTTCTATTGTCAAAAATCCCTTTCCTCATTTGTCCCTTGGGTAGTTGCATAGAGAGGAGATGAACATGAAAAGCATGATTGTCGGAGATCACACAGCAAAAGAAAAGGAGGAAAGAGTTTCTATGCAGAATGTACATGCTCATTGGTAGAAAACAAATTTTTAGGACGAGTACAACAAAACAGAGATCTGGTGATGTGACTCAGCTTCCATACATGGTGAATCATAGTTTTTGTCTTCTTGCTAGACTTGGGGGCTTGTGGTACTGATAAGGAAATTCTAAAACTAGGTCAGAGTCACTTAGGGGTTTTGTTCTTCTTCGCAGCACTAGCAACTAAGGGTCAGTATGCTGAATTCTTAAGTAAACCACTGTATATGTTACAAAAAAATAAATAATTTAATAACATTGTGCTTTATATCCCTATCGATTAGTTTGAATTTGATAAAATGTGATAAAACATTAACATACAGTCTGTACAGTTTTTGTTCTTTCACTCAACATATTTTTGCAGTTAATTCGTTATGCATATCAATTATTCAATTTTTTAGTTGCTGGGTAGCTTTATATTGTATCAATATTCCATAACGGTTTGTCCATTCTCTTTCTAGTGGGCATTTAACATGTCTTTGCGGGCTGCCTGGCCTAGGAGAGAGGTGGAAGGAGGGGACAAAGGAATGGACACTAAAAATCTTTGGGGCACACTGGATAAATCCACTTTCTTGATGGTGATGGTTTCATTCCTGTATTGCAAAAGACCAAACCCACCTTTATGGAGTCAATTCTACAGGACAGGGTAGAATCGCCCCTCTGAGTTTCAGAGACTAACTCTTTAAAAAAATTAGTAAAGAGTTGCCAGTGCTTTCAAACTGCTGACTTTGAGGTTAGCAGCCCAATACATAACCCCTAACCTACCAAAGTCACTGCCGTAGAGTCAATTCTGACTCATCATGACACCATAGAATAAGGTAGAACTGCCCATGGGTTTCTGAGACTATTCTTGATGGGAGTGGAAAGCCTCATTATTCATGCAGGGCTCCTCAAAACTCAAACTGGGTACTTTAATTTAGTATGCTTTATGTATTATACTTCAATCACAACTTATAAACATTGAAACATTAATGATTTAGTCTTTCTAAATATTCATCCTATATCCCTAATAACACTCATTTATTCCCCCATTGCTTCAGAATACACTGGGTAGAAATTACTTCCAACATAACAGCATTAATATTTTCTTCCAGTGTTTAAGAATTTCTTCTTACCACATTTGAATTAATCCTCAAAAATAGAAGTACTGGCCGATGTGCATATCTTTACACAGCAATACACTGCTGTAGCAGATGAACTCTGGGCTTCTGCTCACACCCTCCCTCAATACAAGAACACGTGGTTGTAACCAATCGGCAGTCTGAGATGTTCACCGTCTTGACACAATCGCTGAAAACAAAATAGGTGCATAAACAAATGTGGTGAAGAAGACAGATGGTGCCCAGCTATTAAAAGATATAGCATCTGGGATCTTAAATGGTTGAAGTGAAACAAGCCACCATTCAGCAGTGAAGCAACAAGTCCACATGGAAGAAGCACACAACTTGTGCAATCATGAGGAGTCATAGGGCCTGGGTAATAGGCATCAGCAGACACATAACAAACAAAAACATTGTTGAGAATGAGGGGGGGCTGGAGCAGAGATACAAAGCCCATCTGTAGACAGTGGCACAATCTCCCCAAAGAGGGGCCACAGGGGAAGGGTTGCGTCTCCAGGGTGCAGTAAAGCATCAATGTAACATACTATATTCCTCTGGTTCCTAGAGGCTTCCTCACTCCCCACTACCAGGACCCCAGTGCTGCTTCTCAATTCAGTCTAGACCGGAACATATTCACAGGTATAAAAAGGGTTGGGAGCTCACTAGACACAGAATCTAGGACCAGGAGTGGGAATTGTAATTCCAGAAGGGTAGGGGAAAGAAGGGGAGGGGAAAGGGGAACACATAACCATACACCCATCTACAGGGGGAAGAACAACAGAAAACAGCAGTCTATATGCGAGATGGCAATAATAACAATGTGCAATCTATCGGGGTGATGAGGTGGGCGAGGGGTTGAAAGAGCTGATACCAAGGGCTCAGTAGAAAGTAATTGGCTAGAAATAATGAAGGCAACATATGTACAAACATGCCTGATTCAATTGATGTATAAACTGTGATAAGTTGCATGAGCCTCCAATAAAATGAATTTTAAAAATAAATAACTAAAAGAAACCAAGTTTAAAAATAAAAGTAAAAATAGTTTTGCATAAATTTCAAGGACAATCTTGCTGCCAGATAAATGTTCATGTTGCCTATGCTATGAGCAGGAACGATTTCATATGCAAAACATGCGGGCAGATGTTCTTCTGAAAACACCTTGTTCAGATTTCTCCACCTACTACTCCGGCTACACTTCTTTGAAATTCTACATGCTACATAATGTCCTCCGGCAGTTACTTTTTTCTCTAATCCAGGTATGCTGTTTGTCCTGGTGGTACATTTCACCTTGCCTTTAGGAAAGTAATAATACAATGATTAGATTAATGATGATAAATTATTTAATGCCACCCAAATATTTTTAAAATATACTCCATCATCCATTACAGAGATGTTAAAATATGACTTAAGTGCTAAAAAGTGACTCAGTTGATGAAATCGTTCATTTGTACCCTGAAGGCAGAGCCCTAACAGCTGATGAGTTATTAAGCATTTCCCTGAAAATAAGCTCAGGAATTTGGGGGACCATTCTTACACTTTATCAGTGTTGATGAGGCATTATCATAATTCAGGTGACAATTATGTGTTATAAAAAGTAACATATCTGACAGTAGTTGCTGATCATCATGGCTAATATACTACAAATTAAAAAATGAAATTAATAGTTTACTACCACATTCGGTTGACTCAAATGCATATTGAAGTTTTGAATAGTGTTCATTGTAAAATTTCCTAAACTTGCTTTTAAAAATTGCATGTTTGTAATTCATAAAAAAATTTTCATATGTAGGCATATTTTAATTTAAATCATTTTAAAGTCAGAGTTCAATTTGAGTTCGATTTTTCTTTTTACATTTAACAAAACATGCTTATGTTACATGTAAAAAAATAAAATGAATGAACTCAAATAGAACCCAGGCTTTGACATCACATAAAGTAGTATATTTTGCTGAAAATGAGAAAGACTCGAAACTGCACTTGCTGATGAAGATTAAGGGTTGCAGCCTTCAGTTTGGATCACTACTCAATATCAAAAGAAGACACAAATCCTGACAACTGGACCAACTGGTAACATCCAGATAAATGGAGAAAAGGTTGAAGCTTTTAAGGATTTCATTTTGCTTAGATCCACAATCAATGTTCATGGAAGCAGCAGTCAGGAGGCCAAACAACACATTGCAATGCATCATTGTGCTGCAAAAGACCTCTTAAAGTGTTGACAAGAAAAGATTTTGAGGACAAAGGACCTCATGCATGGTATTTTCCATTGCCTCATATACATGAGAAAGTTGGACATTGAATAAGGAAGACTGAAGAAAAATGGATTCATTTGAACTTTGGTGTTGGCAAACAACAATGAAAGTGCCGTGGACTGCCAAAAGGACAAGCAAATCTGTCTGGGAAGGAGTACAGCAGATGCTCCTTAGAAACAAGGATGGTGAAACTTTCACATATTTTGAACATATTGTTAGGAGAGACTACCCCTGGCTTGCTAAAGTGGAAGATCAGCAAAAAAGAGGAAAGTCCTTGACGAAATGGATGGATACAGTGGATGCAGCGATGGACTCAAACAGAAGAACATTTGCGAGAAGAGCGTACACCTCCAGTATCCCACTCTGTTGTACATGGACTTGATGTGTACGAGAACCGGGTGGTAGGATCTAACACCACCACCACCTACTGTGGACATTTATCTTTAAATGTGTTTCATGGGTAAACCATGGGGTTATCAGTTCTATTCCTGTCTCTAATGGAAACTAGACATGTGTGCTTTTTCCAATTCCTGGTTTCTTATATCTAAAAGGAGAAAGCGCTTAATTGAGAAGCTTGCTTTACACAAGTCTGCATTATTAATGCTTGTCACTTTTGAAGCTGTTACTCTGACGGAATCTGACTCAGCAAGCAAATAGGACAGAGAAGAACTATCTACTAATGTTTCCAAGAGTGTAATATATGGAAACGGATTTTCCTATCATTCTGAAGAACAGTTGATGGGTTCAAGCCACAGACTTTACAATTAGTATCTGAGTGTTAACCACTGGTCACAGGAGAGCCCTCCTTTGGGGGAACAGGCTCCTCATGATCTCTGGTACTAAACTGTGAAAGCAAGGAAAGACACGTTGGGAAAGGAGGCTGAATCACTCGTTAAGTGTGGTTTCACAATAGTTATTCATCTACAGAGTCAATGAATACTCCTTTATCTAACCCTTTGCCAATCAATGTCAACACCCAACAAGAATGTAAAAGTAATCTATAGCATATTCCCAGGACTGAGTAATTCACTAAGAGCTTTCAAGTCACTAGAATCTAATCACTTGTGTCAAAAGAAACATCTGATTATACAATTATACAATTATAATTCAAGGGCATTACAACCACATCCACCTGTTTTTATCATTTGTTTGGAGATACAAGTCAATAACTATATGTAATATGTTTTTTGTACTTTCCAGAATTTTTTTAATTAATTACTTTTATTGGGGGCTCTTACATCTATCACAATCCATACAGTCATCCATTGTATAAAGCATATTTACATGTATGCTGGCATCATCATTTTTAAAGCATTTTCTTTCTACTTGAGCCCTTAATATCAGCTCCTCAATTTCCCCCTCCTTCCCCCACCTGCCCTCCCTCATGAACCCTTGATATGTTATTATTTTCATATTTTACATCATCTTCTGTCACCCTTCACCCACTTTTCTGTTGTTCATCCTCCTGGGAGGGGGTTATAGATGACCCTTGTTATTGATTGCCCCTTTCTCCCCCAACCTTCTCCTAATCCTCCTGGTACCTCTATACTCACTGTTGGCCCGAGGGCTTTGTCTATCCTGGATTCCCTGTGTTTGGGGCTCTTATCTCTAGCTATGTGCATGTTCCGGTCTAATCCAATTTGTAAAATAGAATTGAGATTATGATAGTGGGGGGAAGGAAGCATTAAAGAACTAGAGGGAAGTGTGTGTTTCATCAGTACTATACTGCAGCCTGACTGGCTCATCTCTTCCTTGTGATCCTTCAGTGAGGGATGTCCAATTGTCTACAGATGGGCTTTGAATCTCTATTCTATGCCCCCATCCCAATTCACATTGAGTATGATTTTGTTCTGGATCTTAGATGCCTGATACCCGATCCCATCGACACCTCATGATCACACAGGCTGGTGTGCTTCTTTTATGTGGGCTTTGTTGCTTCTCAGTTACATGGCTGCTGTTTATCTTCAAGCCTTTAAGACCCTAAATGTTGTCTCTTAATAGCCAGGCACCATCAGCTTTCTTCACCACATTTGCTTATGCACTTATTTTGCCTTCAGTGATTGTGTTGGGAAGGTGAGCAGCACAGAATGCCAAATTATTAGAAAAATATATTTTTGTGTTGAGGGAGTACTTGAGTTAAGCCCCAATGTCCATCTGCAGCCTTAATTCTTAACATGTAGATATAAGTACATGGATCTAGTCCTTCTCATTATATATAAATATAATTACATATGTACATGACTGTATTTATATCTCTATAAATATCCTTTGCCTCCTGGTTCTTTCCTCTATTTCCTTTTACTTTCCTCTTGTCTCACCATCATGTTCAGCCTTAGTAATTCCTTGCTGATACATTGCCCTCGAATAAGCCCCATTATGAATCCTATGCCCTTCTCTCCATTATTTTTAGTTCACTTGTTGTTCCCTTGTCCCTGAAGTTTGTCCCCCCAACCCCTCTTCTCCCATTTTCCCCCAGAACCATTGGTCCCATTCTTTTCATCTCCATCTTATCTAGGTAGACATGCAGACATTAATAAGCACAAAAACACAGCAAAACTGAAAACAAAATAACAACAAAACAAAAGCCAATGACAAAAGTGGAAAAGCCTATAAATAATTTAAAGTCTGTTTGTTGACCTTTACAAGTGTTTTCCAGTTAAGTCTGATTGGGTGACACACTCTGTCTCCAAAGTCTATTTTTGGTATTCCTGGGGATTTCATCACTTTGCTACCCTTGTTTCTCTGTTGCATGTTCTTAGTGTTTTGCCCCAGTGTGATGGGGTCAGATTGGGCACAATTCCCGCACTGTGTCTCCAGTGTTGTCCCCGTGAAAATGAACATGATTCAATGGAGTATTGAAGGTAGAAAATTAAGTCCCAGTTAAGTGATCTATGTAACAGATCATTTTTTTAAAAATGGAAATAGAATCCATCCTAACCACCAAAAGCCAATGATAATTCCCTGTCAGTGAAAGTGAACTCAATGATTGAGGCAATATGCCTCTGCAGTTCCAGATATGAAACCTAGTATAGAAGCATCCCATGTCTGGTGTTTGGATGAAGTTAGGCTCTTAAAAAACATTGAAGGACTCTGATGTTTGTACTTTTGCAAATGAAAGGCTGAAAGTAAGCTTGAAATTACATTTTAACAAAGGCATCAAGGTTGACAGAATCTATCAGACTTTGACAGAAAGTTTTAGATTAGAGAAACAGGGGTTAGAGAATGTGACTTGTCCGCTGAAGTTCCCTGGATGATTATTTCCTGGAAGGTTATTTTGCAAAGGGAGTTTTTTAGTTTTCAAAGTGAGAAGAAAAGTGATTTTCTCACTTTCTAAAAAGAATATTTGTAAATGAAATCAAACTACTAAATCATATCATGCAAGGCTTATGTTTTTGAGCAAGTGGTTTTTTATATTTTTCTAATCAAGAAAATATTACTTTTAGAGAAGGGGGGAAAGTTATTTATTTCAAAACCAGATGGCTGACCTAGGATTTACCAGGAATTATTCCTTAGATGTGGAGAAAGTTGTTTGCCAATTTATGCACAAAGGGAGGGGGTGCTTTTAGAGGAACAGAAATACAAGGGAAAATAAAATCTTAAATCACATATCATTCAATGTCTAGTTTTATACATTGGACTTTATGACAGAATACCTATTTTTGTGGTGTTCTTTTTCTGCTCCCTGATAATAGGGCATTCTATATAATAGCATCACATAAATGAACAAGGAATTTTTTTCTATACAGAATAAAAATATGAAATGTGTTTTTCTACAGTGAGTAATATTTTATTTACCCAGGGACTAACTTTCATGAGACCTAGGAAACTTCCATTTACAAAGAGACATTAATTTTATTTTATTCTGTAATAGAACAGTGATACTTAGTTAACCTATAGTGGAATTGTATTAGAATATTTCTAAGACATCCCTATTTGTAGCAAGGATAATTTATGTTATAAAGACTTCTATTTTATTATATGTGTAAATGGGGGCTATTTTAGTAAATTTTTACACATAAAGCGGTTTTTAACATTATTTATAAAAACTGATTATATAGTATGCTTTATAGAATGCTTACTTTACCCATTTTCTCATCAAGAGGTAAGTTATTCACTGTACCAGTATAATATTCAAAGGGCTAGTTTTATATGTCAATGTGTACACCCATGATAAACTTTAATGATAATATTTCATATGCCTTCTATGTTTTTTATTACTGTAAAGATTGCTTTATCTAAATGGGACCTTTCAGTTAACAGAGTGGAACCTGAAGATCTGCTTTGTTTTCCACTGCAAGTCTCAGGGCAGAATGCGGGTACAATGTGATCCAGAAGACCAACGGTCCTCACAGGGCAACCCAGGCCTTTCCATCTTCTAATTATATCGACTTGACAAGTATTTAGAAGATGTCTAAATTCATCAATATATCAAAACAATACCTATTTCACAAACAGTTCAGATCAAGTTTACACCCTTCACCCATGTGTCTTCTGAACTTTCAATCCAAAAGTTAACTTTTAATTTCTGAAACTCAGCATTTCACTCACAATTGTTGTTGTTCAGTACCATCAAGTAGTCCCTGCTCCTAGTGGCCCTGCTGTGGACAAAGCACAAAGCATTGCCTAGTTCTGCGCCATGATCACAGTTGTTAGGCTTGACCTCATGGTTGCAGCTACTGTGTGTCAGTCTGTCCCAGCAAGGACCTTCCTCTTTTGTCTTCACTTAGTGCATAAATTTGGATACTAAATACTATCATTAATTAGAATTCCTTGAATGGGTATAACACTGACAGCATTGTGCTTCAAGAGAGATCTTGAAATGCTCTTTTTGTTGTTGAAAGTTGAATGAAAAACCATTCCTGTTGATTCTATCATTCCCAACATAGTAAACCATATAATTTTCTGATCCAAAATGACCAATACAGGTCCATTTCAGCTCACTAACACTGAGGGTATGGATAGACTTGTGTTCTATTTTATTTTTGAGAACTACCAATTTTCTTGGTTTCATACTTTTTATATTCCAAACGTCAATTATTAATGGATATTTGCAGCTGTTTCTCCTCATTCTGAACAGTGCCAATCACCAAATGAAGGTCTAGAAGAGCAGTTCTCAACTTGTGGGTCGTGAGCCCTTTGGGGGTCGAACAACCCTTTCACGGGGGTTTCCCAATTCATAAGAGTAGAAAAATTACAGTTATGAAGTAGCAATGAAAATAATTTTATGGTGGGGGGGGTCACCACAACATGAGGAACTGTATGAAAGGGTCACGGCATTAGGAAGGTTGAGAACCACTGGTCTAGAAAGTGTTACCCCATTGAACTCATTATGGTCGACTGTACTTTGCGCAGGCAGCTCTCCCTCTGCCATATTTTGAGTGCCTTCTGATCTGAGGGCCTCACCTTCCAGCACTAGCTCCATCGATTTTTGGCTTTATTCACTAGACCTTCAGTGTCTGCGAATGTTTCGGTGTTGTGCATAAGGCTTTCAGGGTCTGACTCCTCCTAGTCTTTCTTCACAGTCTGTCCTTAGTCTGGAAATGGTTGACATCTGTCCCCTTTGAGTCCCTGCTGGCATTTTAAATACTATGATGTTAGAAGGTGTGCCACTGGGAACACACAAGCCAAGACAGTATGATAAACTGACAGAAAAGTGGTGGTGAAATACATTATACAAACGAATGTCATGAGTGATCGTACATTTAATCATCTCTCTAAGAAAGCTGTGATCTTAGATAAGGCCAAACAACTCTCCCTTTATCCATGAAATGAATGCATAACTTGGATTAGATGAGGTGTTTTGCAGTGTTATGAGAGGAAGTCCAATCCCATATTTAAAACAGAACAATGGCACACTGGGAATTGAAGTCTGGGGAGTGGCTTGGGGACCAGAGAGCCTCTACCCTACAGCCTTTCCCAGGATGCTCCAAGGCCCTCCCCGCATAAGGCCAACCCTTAAGTAAGCTTTCAGGAATGCCTGTCCAGTACCAAATGTGATTATTCCATTATCCTATCTTGATCTTATTCTACGTCTGCCTTCACACAGCTTCTCTTAAACTAGAGCCAGCTAGACTGAGAGCTGAGAAGCCATTTGTCTGTTTCCTGGGATTTGTTTGGTTCTGCGGTGGCAAAAGCTCACAAAGAGGCTCGTCTTCTCCAGGATTCAAAGCCATGGAAAGGTTTTCCAGAGCTTGTCACTCCTGCTGGCTTCCAAATGACAGGCCTCCCAACAAGATCCTGAATTTGGAAGATGCACAATAAACTGCCAAAAGGATTTATACATGGATATATACATGGCTATATAAATAAAATAACTGTCACTATCTTCTTTTCTTATTTTTCTTCATGAAATGGATGCTATGATTCTGGCTCATCTTGTGACCACCATTGTACTCTACCTGAGCCTGCCTATGGGATTTCTCAGGGATGTAGCATTTGAACGAAGGGGGAGAATAATAAGCATATTAGAAGAGTACCTGCTATATCTTCCTTGGAGGGAAAGAAACATTTTAAAGAACTAAATATTACAGACTTTTGTACAATTACGCACCCTGGTCTCCTTTAGCTTGAG
This sequence comes from Tenrec ecaudatus, assembly GCF_050624435.1. Taxonomy (NCBI): domain Eukaryota; kingdom Metazoa; phylum Chordata; class Mammalia; order Afrosoricida; family Tenrecidae; genus Tenrec; species Tenrec ecaudatus. Next base: position 109,753,566 of record NC_134538.1, read on the forward strand.
TGAACAGACAGGGTTGGATTACTCCATTGGAGATTCCAAGATTCCTGAGTTTGGGAATCAAGGGCAAACTAACACCCTCCCTTAAACCCACCCCCACGCCCCAAACAGAGGAATGACCGTATATATTTGTCTATAAGCCAGGTTTTTCAGCATATGTTTAATGCCATTTTGGTGGTAAAATTAGGTGCCTCGCTGATATTTGGGTGGACTTATACTCCAGTATATATGATAGTAAGAAAAAGAAGAAGGCAAGACTGATTGTGGGGCAGGAGGAGGGTAAAAGGAAACAGGAAAGATGTAGGAATCAAAGTTATGGACAGAGGTGTAAACATAGGTGTGCACGTATGTAAATATATTAATTCATAAAAATAAAGGCATTGGCCTATGTACATATATTTATATGGCAATACATTGAGGAAGTGGGCAAACTTTGGACTTCTGGCCAAGCCCTCCCTCCACACAAGAACACTTTGTTCTAACCACTTGGCATTCTGTGATGCTCACAGAAGACAAAATGGGTGCACAAGAAACTGCGGTGAAAAAAGCTGATGGTGCTCACGTATCAAAAGATATCATATCCAGGGTCTTAAAGGTTTGAAGTTAAATAAATGGCCATCTAGCAGAGAAGCAAGAAGCCCACATGGAAGAAGCACATCAGCCTGTGTGATCATGAGGTGTTGATGGAATTAAGTAACAGGAACCATAACACCCACTCACCAACAAAAAATTTTTTCGAGAACGAGGAGGGATCAGAGCAGAGACCCAAAACCGATATGTACACAATAGGACATCTCCTCACAGAAGGGTCACAAGGAAGAGATGGGTCAACCAGGGAATAGTATAGTATTGATGAAACACACAATACTCTTCTTTGGGGCTTCAAGCTCACCCCCTGCTATCATTACCCCAGTCCTGCCTTTTAGTTCTGGCTAGACCAGAGCATGTTACCTGGTATAGATCAGAGCTCCACAACACAAGGAATCCAGGTCACAAAACCCGTCAGTAACAGAAATGGAAGTAGCAGTACCAGGATCACAGGGAGAAGGTGGGGGGAGGAGGAGGAGAGGAAGGGGGAACCGATTTCAACACATAACCACTCAGCTTCCCAGCCCTCCAGGAGGATGAGCAAAAGAAACGTGGGTATAGGGAGACAGTGGTTAGTGTAAGATATAAAAACAATAACAATTTATCATTTATCAAGGAGTCATGAGGGGAAAGAGGGGAATGGATGTGAAAAAGTAGAGCTGATGCCAAGGGCTCAAATAGAAAGTAAATGTTGAGAAAATGACAATGGCAACACATGTATAAATAAATAAGCTTAATTCAATTGATATATGGGTTGTTATGAGCTATAAGAGCCTTCAATAAAATTATTTTTAAAAAATTCCTGTTACTACAGTAGGTCTTACTTACTTTTTCCCTAATAGAAATATGTATTAATTACTTACCTAAGGAGCAAAATGCATATGCTAAATGTCCTCTCTATATACTTTCTACTGTTGTTCCTCAGGACTCTTCTATACAGATCTTCCAGTGAAGGGAAGGGATCCATTACTACTACTAATGCTCATTGGTTTCCTCCTTCTATATGTTTGGTCGAGCTCCTTTTCTTCCCAGAATGCCATTCTCATGCTACTACATGGTTATGTGTCAGCCAGTTTTTGAGGCTCAAATTCCATGAAGCCTTTGGTCAGCATTATCAAAAGTATTCTTTCCCAGGCACGGATTCCCAAACCCCTTCATTCTTGGATCATGGTCTAGATCTATTTTTTCCCAATTATATTTCTGATTCTAGTATAAGTAAACACACATAAGGTATTCATTTATTTTCTTATTTCCTTGGATATGAGTATACATTCAACACATATGTTTTTAAAACAAATAAATGAGATTTCTTCCTCTAACTTGTGGGCAGAGACGTACCATATGGAGCCAAAGCACAACCCTCTGCTGTGGCAGATAATTGGGAGAGAAGACTAGGGAATGGGAACCAGCATGGAAAATATCCAGCTCAAATGTACTCATTTTCACTAAAGATGAAATTTCTACATGCCTTTTACAGCTTCCTACCTCCCATCCTTACTGACACCAAGCAAGGAACAATCATGCTATCCCCCTAGCATTTTGTTCAAAGTAACCAAGAAGCAGTTAACTTAATATTTTTCTTTTTCTATGTTATTTTCAAGTTGTGTTCTCGATAATTAGCTTACAATATATATTCCCTCCCAGGAGAGTTTGAAAACAATCAAACTAAGTATCAGTGGTACCAGGATTTTGGGTGCTATCTCTTTTTGTTTGCTTTTGTTTAATTTAATCCGGGGTATTCTTATCAAGGGCCACATCTACTAGTAGTCCTCTTTTACCATATTCAGCAACGATTGAACTAAATCATTTGACTTTCACATACAGTTCTGTGAACACGACAGTATCTTTCTTTGAAGAAGTGTAGCTCCAGTTGGCTTTTGTCTACTTGTGAAAATGTGTTTTAATAGTGACGCTAAGTGTCTTTTCATATGTTATCTCAGTTTTCAATTCATAAATGTTATCTACAATGCTACATTTCTTAAAATAGGACAGATGAAATAAAGCAAGTTATTATTACCTATAATTAGGTAGCACACACCTATAATAGCATCTTAAAGAAAGGGCAATTTCCTGTTTGATCCTGTCTGAATTAAATGTCATCTGCTTAAAGTTAATTTGTTGCAGTTTCCATTTCAATTAATTCTCAATTCAGAAGACTTTCAGGTTGAAATATTAAGGAATCATTCTATTGATTGGATTGCTGATAGAGAATAAAATGGAATTTAACAGGTCTCTTAGGAAATGTCTCTGCATATTTTTTAAAATACACCAATTAAAGCATGCTACACATGCAGAAAGCAAACAATGCCTAAGGGTACATACAGCCCAGCGAGCTTTCCAAAGTAAGCATGCCCTTCTAAGCATACTCAACTCCAGAAACAGGCTCTCAGGAGAACCCGCAACCTCATCCCTCAGGAGCACCCGCAAAACCCCAAGGCCCCTTCCACCTCATCTCTCAAATGTAAATGTAACCACTACTCTGCCATCACATTCTAGTTGTTTATGTGTGTTCTTATGAGTGTTCATATATGTGTGGAGTCCCCTTATATATTACTTATGTCTATATATACATCTGTAGCAGATAGATCTGTTAAGATTACTTACCCATTTGTGTTCTTCAAGAATGAAATGCTTAAATAAAGGATATATTCCTTTCATGGGTATGATAGAACATTTTAGCTAATCAAGCTGTGCATGGATCCTAATTCTTATGTTAGGCAAAGGAAGCAAGACATGAAAGCGTGAACGCGGTTAGCCTGTAGATTCACTTTGTACTAAGGTGTAAAATGGTAAAGAGCAATCCCAACTCACGGTGACCCACATCCACAGGCCACGCTGGATTCCATAGCGACTAACCATCGGCACACTTCTGTGAACAGTGCAACCTTTCTGTGAAGAATGTGGACCTCTAATAAAGCCAAGCGCAAATTAGTTCAATTCTACTTCTAAAAATGTGTTTTAACAGTAACTCTGTCATATTTACAGAATTGTGCAAATGGTTGATCTCTATGAAGTGTTCTAGCCTACACACTTGGGGTCAAAATGAGTCAATGCTAACTTAATATACATATATAATTTTATATATACATATATTATTCTAGAAAGGAATTGGTGGGTCATGGGGTACACAGATGGTCTGCTGTATTAGACACTTGCCACATTCAGAGTACTGGGAGTTATGTTCAATATATGATACTCAGTAGTTTATCAAACAGTAATTTTACTCAAATATTGGGTGACAACTTAAAGGGTAGAGCTGCTTCTAAATATGAATAAATAAATAATGAGTGGTCACTGTGAACTTTGGGTGGGGCCAGAAATCATAAAGTTAAAATTCCTAAGTGCGAACCAATATTTAAAGAGAACATATTTTAGAAAATTATGATTAACCTTTTGAGTCAAAGAAGTATTACTGTTAATTTTATGCCTTCTGTCAAATAATATGGAATAAAAGAATTCAAAGGATTAATTCATACCACTTGAGGGCTTATAGAACAGCCTCAATATTATAATCAGTACCTTGAATAGTTTTTCCCAGAAGCCCTGAGTCTCAATCGCACCAGTTGAGTTCATCATGACCAGTGATTCTCAACTGTCTTCATGTCGCAGCCCTCTAATAGATTTCCTGTACTACAGTTCCTCATGATGGGGTGACCCCCAACCATCAAATTATTTTTGTTGTTACTTTATAAGTGTAATTTTGCTACTGTGATGAATCATAATGTAAATATCTGATATGCAGGATGTTTTACATTGTTACAGATTGAACATAATTAAAGCACAGAGATTAATTACAAAAGCAATGTTATTAAATTTTGTGAAATAGTTATTTCTAATGGAAAATCAGTGAAAGTTTGTCTTCAAGCCTGGGGTAGCATGGGTAAGTCTTCACACCTGGACACGAGAGAGGAACGGTGTCTCAGTTCCTAAGACCACTGGAAATAGGTGTTTTCTGATGGTCTTAGGTGACCCTGTGAAAGGGCTATTGGACACCTAAAGGGGTTGCGACCCACAGGTTGAGAAATGCTGATCATGAACCTCTGTTACTGCTTTTCACCAGGTATCTGTGATTAACTTAACTTTTAAAAGCTTATTCATTTTTTAAAAATCATTCTATTGGGGCTCATACAACTCATCACAATCCATACACACATCAATTGAGTAAAGCACCCTTATACATTTGTTGCTCTCATCATTCTCAAAATTCGCCTTCTGCTTGGGTTCCTGGAATCAGCTCGTTTTCCTTTTTTCCCTTCCCCACTCCCCCATCCCTCATGAAACCTTAATAGTTTATATATTATTATTATATCTTACACTTCCCTGCGTCTCCCTGCACCTACTTTCCTCCAGAGAGGAGGTTCTATGTAGATCCCAGATTGGTTTTAAAGGTTGATAAAGAAGACACATACTCCATTGGAATCTATTAGTACATTCATGTGTTTGCTTCAACTTTATTTTAATCAAATACCTATTCTAATGCTAATGCCATGCTTTGTTATTCAAAATGAATGGGAGGAATAGTTTTACAGTGTAAACCATGAGTGAGGTATATTCTTCTCAATATCAAAGCCCTAAGAAATCCTAGATATTTACATATATTTATAAATATCATATACTACAAGTGTCAATTAAACATAATTTGTTACACGACATATCTGGAATGACATCTCAGGTTTACTGGATGAGGAAGCAAACGCGCACACACAAAGACTCGAGAGTTAGTACAACAGCTGATAAGGCAAGCCAAAAAATCACATACAAGAGAGTCAGCCAACAAGAAAGTATGTCAGGGGACCTTCAGTGTATCAAGTGAATTAATTGACTGACACCAGCACCAGCACATGCCTGGCTTAATTGCCGCATCTGACGGGCTATCTGGGTATTTACATTGTGAAGAACAGACTCTACTGACTGCTGCCACTTTCTCACTTCCTGTCCCCTTTTCTCCTGACTGCGCACTGCTGCCTTCCTTCACAATCTGCGGAAACTATTCTCCTAAAGGTCAGAGAATGTCGGATTTTAAAACTCAAATGGAATTTTCCCCCATTACTCATTCAAACAGTCTGAATCCGCTGTAACTTCATCTGGTCTTTCTGAGCGCTCCTGCGCTTCATTCTGAGTCTGGTTTTGTCTAAAACACAGTCAGGTCATGAGCTCAAAGTGAACGTTCAGGTAAGGAGTTGGATGAGACCCCTAACTCATACTGCATATGAACTTTAGGACAAATCCAGTTCTGAAAGGGCAAGGAGTATTTTTTTGAATCAACAGTCCTGTGATTTTCACACTGTATTTTTTGGCAGCTCAGAATGCCTGCGCATCGAAGTAAACACAAGGTCAGCAATGGGAACGACAAACTGCCCACTTCCCTGGAGACAAATCAGGCTGCCTACGGTTGTAGGGATTCACAGCTTCGCAGGTCCACAGTAGCTGTGCTGTTCCGTCCTAGAGAGTCACTGTGTCTCCGAATCACCCCGAGGGCAAGGAGAGACATGTTCCAGAACCCACAGTTCAGTTCAGGCCAACACCAGGGACCATTCATGCAAGTATTTTTCTTGGTGTATTTATAGTACTTTCATCCTATTAATCTGACCCAACATGCCAGAGGTATTTGCCCTTTGGAATTTGACAGTATAAATAAGTAAAATTCCCTGGGATGTTGAATCATTTTTGTGGAGACAGAAACGCCCTAAATGAGAAGTGTTGGGGCACAAGAGGGACCCCAGGTGGGTGAGTGCTGCAGGAGGAGGAAGCAGAACATATGGGGTCAAGGCCAGAGCATTTTAAACATTGTAATGGTCCCAAGTGATTTGTTCCAGGAGAAGCCTCACACCAAGGGAAGAGTCTCAGGGAAAAACAAAAACAAAACAACCCCCCCCCTCCAAAAAAAAACAACAACAGCCTAATTATGACCTTGCTTGATTTTATAGGCTAAAAGACTCTCAATATTTCCATTCCTGATTCCCTCAGACTCTCCATTCTTAGCTCCCTCCAGGTACAAATGGAAACAACCCTACTTTCTTCCTCATTTCACTTACCTCATGCTTTGGGAGGCCTTGACATGAAATTATAATCTATTTTTGCTCACTACTATAAATAAAGGGTCAAAATATCACATCCAAATACCCATGACTGAAGGAAGTAAATTCACACTTCTATTAATTAGGCAAATCATATTGTAGCGTAACATCAAACTTAAACTACCGCTGCAGCCCCTAAAATATAGCACATTTATTTCCCTCATTTTGAAACCAAGGGTGAAATTCTGTCTTTCTTTTCATAACTAATGTAAAGTTGGTTCGTGTTATAGAAACAAATCAAGGAAAATAAACTACTTAGTGATTCACTTTCAAATAAATTTACACTGCCTTCGCATTGATCATTTCTTGGGTTGCATGATGTCGGGAAGCTGAATGGGCAAACAGAAAGTTGAAGTATATTTGAAGAACACTATATGTTGGTTTCTTAATGTACACAGAGGTCTCTGAACGTTTATTGTAAAAGCACTTTTAACTCTAAAGAATTCACCTAAAGACTTACCAATACATTGTTAATCCTCTCTGTAAGTCCTAGCTTCCTAAGACATTAGATAGAGTTAACGTTTACTCTACCATGTCATTCCTAGGCACTCTGTCCATGTGCTCTTTCCCCACTCAAGCCCTATGCTTACTTGAGGTATCCATTTGTTTTCAAACATTTTTATCGTACTTATATTTGTTACTGTAATGATAGTGTTTGCAGGTTTGTTCTCCAGAAAAAAATAAAAGTTCAAAATCAAAGAGCTATGCCTATGAGAAATAAGTTCAGTATCAAGTATTGATGGTGAATAGTTGAATATGAGGACAAAATATTTAAAATATTAGGGAAAATAGAAAAATCTAGTTATGTGCAATCTTTGCATCCTTGCTTCACAAATATCAGTTAAGTTCTCACTTGACTTTGAAGAACCCAAACTGAAAGTTGTAGATATTGAAATGATCATTGTTATTGTTTGTCTTCCAGTCTAATTCATATTAATCTCATACATAATGAGACAATTATGTACCAAGTTCTGTGCCATTTCTATAAGTGATGTGATCCATGTAACTTTTATTGGTTGATTTTCAGAAGTAGATCCGCAGGCCTTTCTTGGATGATCAAAGTACATTTTATACAAGAAAACTGACAGCCAAGTCTTTTCTCATAAGCAGACTCACATGCTCCAAAGAAAATACACTCAACTTAATTACAAAAAATGCAAGGTTATTAATAGAATAGAACTTAGTCATCTCTGTACTTGTCTTGTCTCATGACTTCTACCTTTAAGATATCAGTTTTTTGAACCAAATAACCAACCACAGGCCCCAACAGCGCGCAATGGTTAAACTGACCATTATAACTTTCAAGATACAAAGCAGAGAATATCAAATTCCTTCCTAAATGCCTAATATAAACCAAAATTAAGACATTCTGGCCTTATGTCTGCTCAATTCTTTGATTTCCCCCTTCCTTCTATTCAGCTCCAAGATATGCTAGAAAATGTTGTACAACATGTGGCTCATGCATCTAAAAATAGTCACTATGGGGATTTCATTTACTTCAGAAATCCTGTGAACAAATATTTATTTTACTGGCATTGATTTGTATTTCCAGAACAGAAGTTATTACTGAAAAAAAACTTTCAATAATAATTATGTAATTACCATGAAAATTAGAGAAGGAATAAAAAGAAGAAAAATATGCCCATCTCAAAGGAAAATGGGGAAAATATTCTCTCTTTGGATGCCATGTTTTAAATACAGATTTTTGGCACTGAGTTATGTATAGTGAACTTATTTTTTGAATATGGAATATATGTTATTACATTGTGCTTTAATTCCTATTTTACTGTAATTGCTAGAAATGTCTTTTTGTAGTTTCAGTTTGTATTTAAGATTTAATAAAAGATGAGTCTGATTATAATAATAAGTGAGTTTGTGACAAGTTGTATAATTTAATGACTACTACTCAGAACTTTTTGTTTGAGATTCTACTCTAGTTTGATAATGAATGTCATAATTTGTGTTTCTAACTAAGCTGGAATACACAGAGTTTAATAAATCCTAAAGCATTTTTTATAGTAGGGCTTTTTTATTCTTCACATAAAAGTCATTCTTTAATTCTGGAAATCCTTATTCCACCATTTCCGAATCTTAAAAGCAAGTATATTTACATATGTTATAACTTCATTTATTATAAACTAGTTGCTGTGTTCAAAACACAAATTGATAAATAAATACTAAGCTAGGGAGATGGTGTAAAATATGAAAATAAAAATGATTTATCAATTATCAAGAGTTCATGAGGGTGAGAAGGTAGAGATAAAAGTGGACCTGATACAAAGGGCTAAGTAGAAAGAAAACGTTTTGGAAATGATGATGGCAACATATGTACAAATGTGCTTGACACAATGGATGGCTGGATTGTTATAAGAGCTATAAGAGTCCCCACTAAAATGATAACTAAAGAATTGATTTCATGATGGAACCTCATCACAAAAAAGGAACAAAAATCACCATAAAAGATTGGGGCAGGGAATGTATGGATGTGCTTTATACAATTGATGTATGTATATGTATGGATTGTGGTAAGAGTTGTATGAGTCCCTAATAAAATGTAAAAGAAGAAAAGAGAAAAAAATGATTAGGGCAAAGACTGTACAGATGTGCTTTATACAATTGATGTATGTATATATATGAACTGTGAAAAGAATTGTATGAGCCCCAATAAATTGTTAAAATTAAAAAAAAAAGTTACACAAACTCCTTCAAGTTTCTTTTTACAACAGGAGGCAGAATAATTAATTTAGAACTCAAGCCTTGAATCCGATTGACCTGGATTGGAATCTTGCTTACACTATTTATCAGCTCTATATTTTCGGGTAAAATATTTAATCTTGCCAAGCCACAATTTCCCCTTTAAAATGAGAGTAGAATTAGGCCCCATACGGTCTCAGTCTTATGATTAAATGGCATAATAAATGTGGAACACACTATTCATAGTGTCATTATGTAGGATAGAGAAAATGTTCCTGAGTACCCCAAGCTTTTAGCCAGATGGTGCTAATGCCCAGGACAGTAATTAAGTGCTAGACTGTGAATCTGATCCATCAAAATTATATTAAGTCTTTAGGATGAGAGAGAAGTTTTAGAACTTTTGGAAATGTTTGAATCAAAATGGTAAAGATTAAGCATAGAAATAATATTTTCAGTACAGATAACCTCTGGATTATTAAAATCCAATTTATATACAACCTGCATTTAAGTACAAACACTCTTCCCTTTAAAGCCTATTATATAAAATTTTGAACTACCTAGAATGATATGTAACAAGCATTATTTTGCAACATGCATGTAAAAATTGTTCTTATTGTGTTAAAGATGTTTTAGTATATCTGAAAGTATTTGTTCATTAAAAAATTGTTTATGGCTAGAAACCCAAAGCTCACTGCCATTAAGTAGATTCCAATTCTAGAGAATCGAAGCATAAACCTTATCCTAAGACAAACATTTGAATGACATTCTATTTTGAACCACTCACAATCCGTAAGATGCCTGTATTACTGGAACCATATTAGAGCGAAATTCTGGGACCCCGAGTATCAAAAGCAAAGAACTTACTTTGTTTATCCATCGTGGTCTTATGCCAAGAACTGCACCAAGACTCGCATTAGCTTCCCAAAGTGTGCTTCCTGGGAGCTTACCTCCCAGAGCAAGGCAATCGGGGATGCTTACAGCATGTCTGCTTCCTCCAGAAAACCCTATCACTGCAGCCTGCTTACCGCCATTCTTTCACAACGTCTTAAGATATTTCCCCACTTGTAAGACCTTGTGAATTTTGACATACAAATGGCAAATAGCTATAAATATTTTGTGCAAAAATTCTATTTTCTACTTCTGTTTTCTTGTGAGCGTTTTGAAGCCTTCTGGCACGATTACAGGATCCCCGGTGTCAAAGAATGTTTTTAGTGGGCCCATGAGGCAGCTATGAGTAGCAACTGACTGGATGGATGGGAGTTGTTTTGTTTGTTTTTCCAGTACCGTTGTAATAGGAAAGGAACCCTAGTCCTGGGCAAGAAAATGCATTTCTAATCAGGTTTTATTATTGTAGACATTCTGATTCATTGGCACGTTCATGTCAATAGACTTCTAGAAGCAACATCACAATAGCAGAATGTGTAACGCTATCCAAAACATTTGAATCATAAAATGGGTATGTGGAGTTATATGCCCTGGAATAATACTTGAGGAAGAATTGTTTGAGCGGTACTGGTTTAGTTGTTTTTAAAATTTGTTTTTTCTAACTAAGGAAATACATAATGGTCATCCCTTTGTGTCATTCATTTACCAAGATGGGGGAAAAAGGAGGGGGAAAAACCGTTTATTTTAAATGGAATTTCTGTTGTATATCTCTATGAAAAGGTGAATGAGACACTGATAACAATACACTACTTTATTGTCTACCCCATAGTAGACTTTTAAACAACAACAAAAAGATGCTATGGTATCAGTTCTGATTGATAGCAACCACCTACAGTTTGTATTCAAGAGGAGAATTTATCCACAAGTTCTTCCCAGTTCCCCATTGTCATTATAGAAGCATTTCACCGGACCTTGGCTAACCAGATGCAAAAATTTACCCCCCTGCCAATAATACAATGAAAATCCAAACATGAATCACAAAGATATTTTTAGTTCTACTACTAGCCAATAAGGATAAAGCTGGAGAAAATTAAAGCAAGTCAATGAGGTAAAATACTTCTTGCGTCTATCCTACCTGAATTTGAGAACTTCTCAAAGAAGAGCAAATGGTCATTAGAAATACAGGAAAGCAAGAAAATATGAAAGTGGCTATATCAGAAGAGACTCTGAAACTTGCTCTTAGTTGTAGGATGGCTAAAGCAAATGAAAGAAATGATGAACTCAAAGAGCTGATAGAAAATTTCAAAGGCAAATATTACAATGAAAGGTACAATGACCTGACGTTAGCAAACCAAAAGGAAGAACACACTCAGTGTATCTGAAACTGGAAAAAGAAGAAATAATTCCAGCCTCTAGTTGCGATCTGGAAAGATTCTATGGGCAAATAACGAATGATGCAGGGAGCACCAAGGGATGGAAAGAAGGCACAGAGTCCCTGCACCAAGTAGAACTGTCCCTGCACTTCAGGAGGTAGCATATGAGCTAGGAGCACTGACTTGGAAGGAAGAAGTCCTAGCTGCACTACAGGTCCTAGAGGAAAATGAGGCTCAAGGAATTGATGGAATTCTCACTAAAATGTTCCAGCAAGCTGATGAAGCACTCAATCAGATGAGCCACAAAATTTGGAAGACAGCTAGTTGGCGGACTGACCAGACCAGATCCGTATTTGTGCCCATTTCAACGGAAGGTGATCCAACAAATTGCTCAAACAACAGAACAATGTCATTGATACCACATGCAAATAAAATTTTGATGAATAGCCTCCAACTACGGTTGCAGCAATACATTGGGAGCTGCCCGAGGTTCAAGCCAGACTCAGAAGAGGGCATGGAGTGAGTGCTCACTTGCTAATTGAAAGGTCTGAAGTTCAAACTTGCCAGGGGCTCATAGGAAAGAGAGGTAGCCGTCAGTTTCTGTGACTATTTGCTACCTTGAGAACCCCATGACACAATTCACCTCTGTCCTACAGGGTCATTCGGAAACAGAATCAGTGATAGAAACATGGTTTTATTCAATATGGTAGGTTCATCTCTGCTGGCAGCTGTTTACTTTAAAAACTAAGTAAGAGGTAGTATTAGCAAGTGATGGATAGAGTAATTGAAAACTGTGTGATAGAACACAAAATCTTAAAGGATACCAGATTTACTGGTTAGATCTTGAGTTGCCAAATTTGTGAGATGGAGCAGCGCAGCCATTCTTGTCCCTCACAACAATTTAAAAGTGACTGGAGTTATAAATATATTTTTACAAAAAATTGAAATCACCATTATCTGAGTGATATCCTTTACATTTTTCCAATTTTACTTCAACACACATTTAAGAGTGGGCACATGGGAAAAAAGCCCTGCTGGGCAGCACCTTTGCAGTATGCATTTTTGTAATATTCACCCCCTCATACAAGAGCATCATAGGAGAGCATCATGCACCCAGTGGCTTCACCTGTAAAGCTTCTTTCTGGTCACAGTGATTTTTTTCATGAAAACAGTTTCACTCAAACCATTTATCGTGGTGGCTGATTTAAGAGAACAGCATGCAGCTGTGAAATTGTGTTCCTGCTGAACTTGGGGGAGAGGGGTAGGATGCTGCAGAATCTGGGGTGGTGTTGGACGCGGCTAACAAGGACACCACTGTGGGAAAAACTTAAGTGTACAAGTGGTTTCCTCTTTGCAAAAAGGTAAAATGTCAATTGATGACTTCCCGAACGGACAAAAATATTGGCGCTTTGGTGCATTTAGAAATTATTTCACCAGCTCAGATTGTTCATCAAGCTTTCTATTTATGATTCTGAAAAGACTGCATAACAGTGTATGACAAAAAAAGGCCTGATTTATTGCAGATGGAGGACTGGTTTTGCCACAATGACAATGCACCGGCTCATGCAGCCATCTCTCAGTTCACCATTTTTTGACAAAAACAGCATCCCTTCTTGCTCCAAGTACTTTACTCACCTGAACTTGATCCATGTGACTTCTTTGTGTTTCCATGAATGAAGAGGGATATGGATAGGAGAGGGGGGTGCCAGGCCCCCGCCACTAATCACGGGTTCAGTTTGCACAATTGTATGATTTTTATATATAAAGATTACATCAAGGTCATTGAGAGTATGAGAGATAGAAGAGATATTGAAATAATGGAGTCAGACACATTTCATAGTAGCACGCTCAACTCAGCCCTGATTGGTGGTCCACATGGAGAGAGGGGGAAGGGAAGGAGGACAAAGGGAAAGGAACAGGGGAGGGAGGAGGGGAGAGGAGAGAGGGAACCAGTGAGAGGTCCAGGGAGGAGCCCAGAGAGTGAGGGAGCCTCAATCCCTAACCCAGGCCTATATACCTTTGGGGACGTGCAAGCCCACTAACTACAGGTAAAGACATATGTCACAGGAAGGGGCTGCACTATAGGTTATACAGCAATGAGGGGGACAATCTAGGGACATACACACAATAGGAAGAGGCGGGCTTTGGAGAATACATGTGACAAGAAGGGTGATCCTAGAGCCAGGATGAGAGCCTAGCTGGATATTGCAGAGCAGGTTTGATCTGTACTCTGGGTCTCCATAGAAACCATTATCAGTAGGGTGTAAACCCCACCTACAGGAACCAAGCTAATAATGGTCCCAAACTTTTTGGGAGAAGTAGCTCATTGTCCTTAACAGCAGAGAGCAGGCCCACCTGAGGTGGGACCAGACTGGTAGCTGATTGCCTCAAGGGAGTAACTTTTACCATTAGCTGCAATCAGTGTCCTAAGTCTAATGTATTTGGGGGAGATGACTTGGGAGAAATCTTTCTGTTTCCCACAGAAGTACATGAAAGGACAGCAATTGGATAACTTAGAAGAGGTGAAGAAAAACGAGAGGTGCTGTTAACCATCCAAATAAATGAGTTTGAAAAATGTTTCCAAGAATGGAATTGCAGATTTTACAAATATATTAAGTGTATTGGAGAGTACTTTGAAGGTGATAAAAGTATTTTGTACAAAAAATTAAATACATTGATTTGGAAAAAAATTCCATTGTCTTTGGGGGTACCCCTCATATGTACTCAAAGAGCTATATGAGGCTCCAGAGAAGCCATTTGAGGACCTCAGTGTTAGCTAGAGAGGTGCAACCGTGGGAGCAGCCCCTGAGTCCCCCTTCACTTCTGGAACCCAACTGTTCCCATATTAGGATACTCAACCATCAGATTCAAAAGGGCAGCATCTACTCATGGACGCAGTTCAGAAAGTTAGGAATGAGAAGAATGACCTAGGATACATTGAAGGTATTAAAATGGATGAGTTGAAAAAATGTATACATTTTGAATGTAAAACTTCAGGTTTCTCTACTAATCTTCACCCAATTCACATTAAAAAGTAAATAAAATATTGTTAGTAAATTTAAAAAAATTAACTAGGGAAACTTTGCTTGAGAGATGCATTATAATGTACTAAAGAAGAAAATGTGGCTTTTGTGGCATTCCAGCTTTGGTACTTAAGACCTTGACTCAGATCAGGCCTCCAAAATACATTTGAAAAATTACTGACTTAGATAATATACTCAGAGTAGATTTGAATCCAAAATATACATTTCTTTTCATGTTCATAAGATGCATTAATGATAATACCCACAACCAATTAAGATTCTAATACTGGAAGAAGTTAGAAGCTGAAGGAAAGGAGCTTGGGAGATGAACTTTCACCACCAGTGATCGTCATCTGTGACAAAAAATACAATGCCTTTATATTCCAGGATGCTACTCTTTTGACTCCGAAATGAGAATGCTGTCCGCTCTGCAGATTGAAGTAAATGACACTAAATTGTCCCAAAATGATAGACATTATGGACATTTGAAAATTAATCATGTGATGTCCCTTAAATATACTCCTATCTATTACATTAGCCTTTCATTTTCCCCAAAGGTTGTTATTGATATGTTTTGGATGAAAAATTATATACAGATCAAAAAGCTGAATAAAAACTATTGCCATATTTTATTAAAGAAATTAACCTGTGCAATGCTATCCTAATACATTTCCCATCTCAGAAAATAACTAAAAACCAAAACAGTTTCATATTTTAAATATTTAATATGAATATTTTAATCATTAAATCTCCCTAAACAGCAATTTATGATCTTCACTATACCCAATCATTTAAAAATTTTATATAAAGTTACAAATCTTATTTACTAAAGTTACTATTAAAAAATTTCAGTTTTAGACGGAAGTAATCAGCATCCTCTCCAATTTTTAATTCTGTATTAAGCACCTTCAAGTTGAATACAAATAAATCATGAATATTTTATAATACATTAGTCATTATTCAATGTGCATCATCTATTCCAATAGATTTGGATTTACTGTAAAATTGTAGACTGTTGAGCTCATGGCACCTATGGGAATATTTCTATGGGCTTCAGTTTCAATACTTAGCTTCAAATTTAGTATTATAGGTTCAAGAAAAATGTTGACGGGCTTATTCTAGAAGATCCTGCTGGAGTTCAGAAGTTGCCGGCTTTCAGAAGTCATACTGTGATACTAATCAGAGCAGACAGACTTGCACAAGATGCTGTAGGAGGCTACCAAGTAGTCTCCCCTCAGCTCTGGGAAGGCAACCCTCCCTGTAGGGCAGAGGTCACTAATCCCCCCCACCTGGAGACTAGAATCCTAACCTAAGGCAATCTCTCAGGAATGGTAGCTAGAGAGTCTCAGGGAGAGAGTGGCTTGGCTGCTACTTAGCTCTGTCTCAGGGAGCACAAGCATCTTTGCCAGGGAGAGGACACGGAGGCAGGACTGGGAATTGCCCATTTGTAAATAGCAAAAAATATCCCAATTCTGGTCTTGGCTTCTTTACTTATCAACTATAACTTTGGTGTGTTAATTTCACATTTAACTTCAGTCTTACCTGGCTAATGGGGATATTAATATAAAACAGGTTTGAAAGGAGGTAATATAAATAATGCTTTCAGTAATGAAAAGGCATTTAATTCAGAAGCTATTTTTATTATTAGTTAGATGTCTTCAGGACATTCTTGGATAATGTAATTAAGAGGTACAGAATTTTTCTTTGAATTTTAAAATACTTTTTTATAAACTATGAATTGGGTGAAGATTTTGAGAGCACATCACCAGTTTACTTTCAGTGAGTCAAACATATCTCTTCTCGTTCATTGCAGTCCGCCAATATAACATCACCTTTTCTCCCTGTGTTTTCCTTTCCTCATTGCTTCTTTTCCCTGAACCCTCTGAACTTCATTCTTAGCTAATGCTCCCTCCTTGATCCCAAATGGTTGACTATCCTGAAGTATGGATCTCAATAATGATTCCCTGCATAACACTATAACCTTTTATACATAATGACTAAGGAATCTTAGTGGAACACTGGTTAAGAACTTCTAGGGATACTCTTCTAAAGATATCTAATTTCAGTAAAGCTGCTGTCTTCCCATGAAGCATAGAAAACCCTACAGGGCATTTCCACTCCATCCTAAAGTGGTCCAGATGAGTTGGGATGCATTTGACGGGGCATAGAGCAACGATGGTATGACTATTTCAGAAGACAGAGTAATTAAAAACAAAACCATACAGATGATTTTAATAACAAGTGTACTTGTTTCTTTCTAACAAAGGTCTCATAGCTCTTGCCTATTCAAGTATATAAAGTACTTCACAGCAGTTTTTGCAAAATTAGGAATATTCCCTTTTACAACCCTGTATTATTTTATAGTTATGGATAGGCTCTGATGATAATTGTTCTCAATAATTTCAGACGGAAGCAATAAATAGATTGTTGACAGCTGGAAAATTTAATTTCATGGGGTTCCTTCAACCACTTGGAGATACACACAAGGTTCTGAAGCCACAACACAGCATAATTTTTAGGCATTCTCTAAGAAGTCACTGCATATGGTTATTCATCACCACTTCCTGGAGCATGTCAAATTTTATTAGTGTGACATGATAGAATGTGACAGGAGGGATACCAGTGAGCCTGATTTATCACACACATGAACACGTCTAAAGTATAAACAAAGATACAGTGGGAAGGCATGTTTCAAAAGTAAGCCAGCAACATTTTACATTTTGTAATCAAGATTCAACTAGAGTAAATATCAAATTAAACATATTTAGAAATTGGTTATCCTAAAAGATATAATCTGTCCTGAGATTTCCACTGTTCAAAGATAAAATATGTGGTAAATAGGTACCTTCCCTAAACAGATGAACCTTGGATTGATGAATATTTTCCTTTTCCAAGACTGTAGAGCAGAGGCTATGGAATTTTTTTTTAATTTCAAGCTAGTAAGCAATGGCTATAGATGAAGATGTAATGTGTTAAGTATTGTAAACAAGAAAACGCTCTTTTAAGGAATAGTGTGAGATCTTGACTCATGAAGTTCGTGTAGGTAAGTAAGGATTTGCCATAGTAAGGAGACACTATTTATCTATGTCAACTGAGCTCTTGCTTCACCCTTACCATCTCCATTGTCCACTCAACTGCCTGTGGCATTGACACTCGTTATTGATAGGTGAGGACACTAGAGCTCAGTCTGATTGGGCAATCTAGCCTTTAGCACCACCTTGGAAAGGACAAAGCCAAGTTTGTACCCAGTGTTGACCAGTTTCAAACCCTTGCACATTATAATCTCCACTGGGAATTCTGAGAATACAAAGTATGTGGATCGTAGGGTGACTCCCAACCTCCTTCTGTTTAGACTTCTCAATGTGCCAGCATCCCCTAACTGCAGGTTTAAGTTAGGTATTAGATCACAATAAATGAGTACATCCAGGGCTAAATGATGAATGACGCTTATTTTCTTTTTTGGGAGAAGGTAAGTTTGTGTCTATGTGAGAAATACAGGGATGGTGAAATTAAGCAATTCCTCTCAAAGAAAGCTTCTTTGATTTGACCTTTCCACTATTGTAGGAGAGAAAAGAGAATCCAAATATAATTTATAGACACATTTAGTATGTCTTAAACCAGTCAAAGGCAAAGAGAATTTACCCAGATGAGGGAGGTCGTTGGCAGGAGGCCACAGTGGTGGATAAAAGTCAAAACCAAACTCATTGCCCTTTGCTTTATGCAGATTCATAGCGAGTGGAAGCCCCCCACTGGGTCTCTGAAACTGTCAATCTCAGGAACCAGGAACCCAGAAGCCGCCTTTCTTCTACAGAGCTCCTGCTGGATTTCAACTGATGCCCTGACAGCTGCCCAGTCAAGACCAAATCAAACCTCAGACCACAGAGGCACATTCAAGTGATCAGGCCCACTAAAAAAGGGCATGAGAGATAAGGGGAACTGTGCAAAGGCATGACTGGTGGCAGATCCATACATCTAAATTACAGGCGGGGCTGCAGAAGTGAAAATGGGGCCATGATTGAGACAAGAGGATGTTCTATACAGCAAAGCTACTTGATTGTAGCACTTTCCAGTTAAAGCAGGCACAATTACAGGACTCAAGTACCTCAATTACCATTAAGAGCACATCCAGGTCAGTCCCTAAGGGTTAGACTGCTCCTTCCTAGTTGGCCCCAGGGTGTGGTAGTCACTCAGATTCTGATGCACTAACCTGAGGGCAAGGTCATGCATATATACACATCAGCAGTGAATAAAATTAAAGGAAAGAATTCAATGGAGGCTAAATCTTAGCGAAGACTGAAAATTATTTTAGGGCTTTCACAGACAACCACAGCTTTCTGAAAACTTCAGGCTCAAAATTTTAAACTCGAATGCATGACAAGGATAAGGCCTCAGAGATTTTTAACAGACTCCAGGAAAGAGTAGTTATTTATTTAAATTTACGCAGGAATTCTGAGACTCTGCAACCACCTATGCGTTTTGCATACATGTTTTTGCAAAGTGCTGATGGAGTTCATGGCAGAAAGACTTTAACTAAGGAAATATGTTATGGAGAAGAAATATTCTTCAGTTGAATAAAGGAACTTTAAGTGGGGAGACATGGAGGTGAAAAGCTGAAATATGGAAGAAATATAAGCAGTTCAGAAGATGAGTTTATAACAAGCTTCTGGTTATAAGAATGTATCTGGCATCACAGGTATAAGATATCATTCATTCCATGGGGAATAACTGCAGATTTTCACAAAGGAAGGTAAGAAGAAGATTGCACGTTGTAGCATTATTAGTCAGGAAAATTAGAGTGGTCATGAGTGAATTATACTCCACTGAGAGAGCCCTCTCAGCCATCATCCAGTATGTGATACAACTCTAGATTTCATCTCCCTGTGGCATCACCCAATTTTGGAGAGCAATACCAGATAATGAACAGGAACAGGATCAGGTGAGATCTCACCTTGGTAGAAGGTCTGTATTGGAGCCCACTTTGTTTAGTAGTTATCCTGGTTACCGTGATTTATATGGGATGTAAAGGATTACATGCTAAGCTGAGAGAAGTAAACACTTTTCTGGAGTGGCCTGGCTGAGATTAGTAGGAGGGCAACACCTACCAGAAACACTTTCCCAAGGGGCCCTGCCGTATGTGCATAAATAGACACAGTGCGTGGCGGGAGAACAGATGACTGTACTGGGTGATATCCGATTGCACCAAGGAACTGCCATCAAATGACCTTTCCCTTCATGGGTCTGCTAGGAAGGTAGGTGGAAATACTGAGAGGATTTGCCTGTGAGTTACCGTGAACAGGATTCCCTGCAATGTCATCGGCGGTGTATCAAATGAGCCCCCTCAGAAGCAGGGGAGGTGATCTCACTATTGGCTAGACCCCAGTGAAGTGCAGCCCCAGCAGCTGGCTTATGCTTGCCTGACATTGCTGATTTGGGAACCTCACCCACCAGCATGTGAGACATTTCCTCATTTTGGGGGGAGGGTGGTGGTGGGGGGTGGTGGTGGTGGTGGAGGGTGGGGGGATGGTGGGTGGTAGATGGGGAATGAAGTGGACTACTCATTTTGCAAGAGTTGGACTTTTTCAGCGTCCAACTCTGTAGAAGTGGTTTGGTATTCATTTTTACAAAAGAAATCATTACCACAAGGAGCAAAGACCCCACTGAAAAGGCCACAGCAATAATTCAGGACAGGAATTGAGGTCATGCAGAACTGACAGGATAGCCCTGAGCATGGAGAGGAGATGATTCTCTCCAAGATGTTTCAGAGATTAGGTTGATAAGATTTACCAACAGGTAAGACTGATAAGGAGTCAAAGGTGACTTGACTGTAATTTTTAGCTTAGAAGGGTACATGAATAGCAGCATTGATAGTTGAAAGATAATAGCTGCGACAAGGATACCTTTTAGGAAGATGATTAAAGCAATGACAAACCTTCTGAATTCAAAAACCCCTTGAGGTTAAAAGTTAGTAGATCTTTTAACCAAAGTTTAAGGTACTTCACAGAGTGGTTTGAAGCTAGAGCTCAGGAGTCACACTGTGGATTGTGGATTTGCCGAGATACATCTTTTCGGTTAAACTACAAATTCGGGTTAGGATGGGATTGGGCAGGTTGGCATAGTAGTATAACATTTCTTATGAACCTTTCTGAAATAAGTTTATTTATTTCAAAACACTTAAAGAGTGAGCTATTAATGTACCTCAGTTATATATTTATACTGTTAATTACTAAGTGTGTTTAGATACTGGTTCGTTCAATTCCAAGTATTGGATTTTAGTATAGTATTCACTTCCATTTCAATGACATTTTCAGTTTCTTTTACAAAGATTTTTTTTCAAGTCAAATCTTTTCCTGGTGAAGAGTCTAGTTCACACTTGACCTGTTTTTTCTTCTCTATCTAAATGCTCACACACAAAAGATTGAAAAGTACTTGAACCAGACACCAGGGAAAGGTTTGGTCTTGTTTGTCTCCCATTGACTCCACTTCGGAGTTGATCTTCAGAGTGAGATTTCCCCTGGGGAGTTGAGTGAAACATAATGTGGTTAAGTCTAGAAAAGCGTGCTGTTCATCCACACATAATCTATTGTGCACCATTCTGTGACTTGCTCATGTCGAGAGGTCAATGTCAAGTCAGTAGTCGATACAGGATTAAACTTTTGAGGTCTTAACATGATTACAGGGCTGTGCTCACTTTACTTCACACTGCCTTGCAAATACGACTTTTGGTGTATAAAAGTCGTTCTTCATCAGATACCATGCATGTTTCTGGCCTTACCTTTATACTACTAATCACCTTTGAACTGGTCCTTCTTGACTCAGGAAAGATGACTGCCACAGATAATAACTGCTCTTTGATTAATGCCTCTTTTTAAAAATCAGATCCCCTGTGCTGGAAGACTGATCACTTTTATTGCATCAAAGAATGCTATTACCATAAGATTTTGTGCTTTACCTTTGTGTTGTAAAAGCATTGCCCTTATTACAATTATAGATGACAATATATTCATCAAAGAAATGTTTAGTATATGTGTTACAGCTTCTAAAGAAAAAAATGACAGAAACAGCAATCAAAATTTTTCTCACTAATTGTAGATGAAAAGTGATAGTTGAGCAAGATGAATCACTAATTAACATAGGAGATCTTGACATTTCCTTTGTATTAAATAGGACGTGTTAATTAATTTGTGTTATAGATAACACATTTTTAATTTAAAATTCTTTGAGAGATTAAGAAAATGTTGAGCTAAAATATGCCCAATTTGAGTATATTCCATATTTATCAGGAACTTTCCCCAGGCATTTGTTGTGAAGCAAGTTATTTATTTGAATCTTGTCCATGGGTTCAATCTAGACCCAGACACTACCAGAACGTATGCTCCGCCCACTTTCCTCACACTGCTTCCCTTGGGTCTGTGCTTGTCACAGGTTTGTGGGGTCAACTGCCAAGTGCACAGGAGACCAGGGGGAAGAGGATGTCCCACTGCTCCCCTTCCTTACTCCTGACTCAAGGATTACAGCCTCAGAATAGTTTTAATTCAAGCAATTAAACATTCAGTAATTACCATCTTCTGAGAAGAAACACACGAAATACACTCTCTGCCTGTTTTATCCTTGACAGGGGTAAAACTAGTCTTTGCGTATTCCTGTGCCAACCTTTACCACACTGCCACCTTTCTCCAAACTAGGATTAGCAGAAAGGAAATGTTCTTAAAGTTCTATATCTAAGATAAGTTGCGCAAAACAGCCATTGAATGAGGGCCTTCTACTACTAACAAAACCCCCCGGAGGCAGTGGACTCCCTGAAGGTTCAGTCAGAAGCAAAAGAATGAGAAAAAACAGCCAGCTGCCAAGAAGTGCATGCTCACTCTGGCTGCCCTATGAGCCTGTCAGAGCTGCCCGCCCCTGTGATTGCTGAATCTGGCTCTCTCTTCAGAGGGGCTCCTGGGTTGGGGTGGGGCTGGGGGGCGGGGAGTGATTGCAAACTGCTGCCTTTGCAGTTAGCAGCCTGGGCTCTTAATCACTGTGCCATGAGGGCTCCTTAGGCAAAAGAAGTAAAAAAAAAATACTAAAAATATCTAGCAAGAGCTAGCAAACTTCACTTATTTTATCTCAATTAATCCTCAGTAGTCTACTGTGATTTTATGGCTGTGAAATAGATCATCAGAAAAGATTGTAATTTGACGAATTCACACAATAGATAAAAGCCTAGATATCAAAGAGTGGGTCTTCTAATGTAGTATACTGCATATCATTTCAGAAAAAAAACCCACAAAACCATTACTCAAGTACAGTCTCTCTACATATATTTTTCACACGGTCTAAAAATATATTTTAAACACATCCTATACAGCAGGCTCTTAAGACCTCTGCTGGTGGTATCATCGTTACAGGGTTGGCTGCTAACTATAAGGCCAACAGTGTGCCATCGCCAGTGGTTCCAATGGAAAAAACTCCCCACTGCCCCCAAAGTGAGTCTTCGAAACTCACCAGAGCAGTTCTACCCTCTCCTACAGGGTCACTCGCATGGAGGCAGGGAAAGACACTGGGAGGTTTGCAAGAGGTAAATCCTGTTCTATCTTCATTCATGCCATCATAATGATGTGTGAGTCAATGGAGGGATACACATGCAGTATTTGCCCAGGGAAAGGTCCAGAGGGACGAGGGGAGCCCCGGAAGAGAAGGTGGGATGAGCAATGCTGCACTGGGGGAACCGCAATGAATGAGAGGAAGCCAAATGCACATGAATGGGTCAACATAAAACTAATGATCTGCATTCACCTAATTCAAAATAAAGTTTAAAAAAACCTTTAATCAAAGTAAAAAATCATAAAAATTAGAGAACACAAAACAAAGGAAATGAAAATAACATCGAATATATGAAAAAGAAATCATCACAATATAAAGGAATGAGATTAATAGATTCATATCATTAATTTGAACTGAATGTAAATGGATTAAAGGTAATAGGGAAAGAGCATAATCTCAAAGATTTATAGAAATCGTCACCCACTCAGCAACCAAGAGTGAAACAATCCAATTAAAAATAGGAAGCAGACATAAACAGACCAAAGATTCAGGCAGACAACAAACATATGTCGAGATCGGCTCATGCTAGCCATGGCAGAGAGTTCACGGAGATGAAAAGCAAACGTTCCTGAAGTGAAGGAAATGAAACTCTCATCAACTTCTGGAGGGCGACTATGATGTGATAAAGACACTTTCTCAAAAAGTTAGAAATAGAAATACCATTTAATTCAGCAACTTCATACTTTGGTGAGATTTTCATATCCTAAAGAAATAAGGGTAGAGCATGGGCTGATGTGTGCACAACTATGTCTATTGAAGCATTGTTGACAATGACAAAGAGATGGAAACAACTCAATGCCCATGAACAGATGAATGGATAAACTACGGTACCACACTTAAAGGCATATGAAGCAGCATTGCAGAATAACAAAGAATCCAGAAAATGCCTCATATCATAGATGAAACTGGAGAAAATGATGGTAAGTGAAATATGTCAATCATAGAAGGACAACTATATTATGAGGCAACTATTATAAAATGTCAGAGAAAGGATTATACAAGGAAAACATTAATGGTTGCCAAAGATGGGAGGGGAAAGAAAATCATGTACTAAATAATAGATACACTTTAATTTTAGTTAAGGGAAAGAGAATACACAGTAAGATATGACCTAAAAAGCATCACTAAAGAAAATGAAATTGCAGACTAGTACACAAGAGTTATACACAGCAAAGATCAATGGTATTACATACATAAAGCCGTGCTCTCAGTAAGAGCCGTTTACACACTTGGGTACGTATGCAGGCAGGCAAGATGGCAGGTAAAAGGGAAAGAGACTACCATCACAGCCAAGTATAGGCTTGGTGTACGGCATTTCTGTAGGTGTGCGCATGTTCTGTGAGCATATTCATGGCTATAATGGAGCAAACCAAACTTAGTGCTATTGAGTCAAGGCTGAGGCACAGTGAGCCTTGTGGGTTTCCGAGACTGTAACTGGGCAAAGGAGTCAAAGCCCACTCTGCCTTCTGAGCAGCTGCTGCTGGTTCCAAACTGCCAGCCATGTAGGTCTCAGCTCAACATATCACCACTACACCACCAAGGCTCCTTCATAGAGGTAACCTTTGATCAATAAGCAAACACCTTGTAGGAGTAAGGGGATGGTTTTAGGGGTTGGGACTTTAGTCCTGAGGGACATCAAGTATTTCACAATGTCCTATACTACCTTTTGGGATAGTAAGTGGAGACTCTAAGTGACCTCCGAATAATACACTATTGGTCTTTTCCTGTCTGCAGCAGAGAAGAGTAATGAAAATTAAAGATACCTAGAAATACTCAAAGGCCGAATGGACCATTTGAATTTCAATCTCTACTATGCCATGAGACATAAGCGCTAGATGATGCCCGGCTAGTTTGTGACCGCCTTGGGAAGGAGCACAACAGAGGGGCCTCGATAGACAGGGAGGCAGATAGAGCACCAGGCTTCCTGGTCGGAAAGGGACTGGTAGACCCTGAGAGTATGCCCCCTGGTTACTGTTCAGGCTGAGAACTGAACTCAATGTTCACCCAAACAATGAACAAGCCTCTAGAGAGTTACAGTGATCAGAGGGATGGGTACACTCTTTAGAACAATCTATCTGTCAGTATCAAAATGACAGAGGTGCCATGGATAAGCCTCAGCAGACAGTAAGGGACGGGGATGACTGAAAATAGTAAGCCAAGGAAGAAGTGGGAAAAGGGTAGTTACCTAGCAGATTAGGCAAACAATATTTTTAAGCAAACTGTGTATGAATTGTTGAGTGGAGTAGCCATTTTCTTTGTACACATTCACTCACATCACAATAAAATGTTTTATAACATTAGTTTAAGCCACACCTAATACATATGTAAAGTACTATTTTCTATACAGTCTAGCTTTCTCTATAAATGTTACATTTGTACTTATGCATTCATTTTAATCATTAGTTTTTTTTAATCATCTTCCCTTTCCTTTTCAGACAATACATTTTAATTCATTGACTAAGCATTGGGAGAACTTGGCAGTGTGCTCAGTCACTGACACAGAAATGCCCTGAATAATACTTGATGGTTTTAAAATAGTCACACACCGCCAGAAAGTATCATCCAGCCTCTCATCATTCTCCTCCTCCAGACACTTCTCTGCATGGTTGGAAGTTCAAAACCTCTAGCAGCTCCGTGGGAGAAAGCGTGGGCTTTCCACTCCATAACTAGGTAACAGTCTCAGAAACCCACGGGGATCTCTGTGTGTGTGCAGGGACAGACGCGGTGGCACTGAGCGTGAAGCTGCAGCTAACAAGATAAAGCATATAAGTTCAAACACTACCACTGGACTAAAACTGGCCCCAAAACAAAAAATAATTTTAGAAATGAGCATACTTTTTAAAGATCTAGGACGTCTTTAATGTGTGATCTTAAAACCCTTGCACTTTCCAGACAAAGCGTGAAGCAGCAAGGACTCAGTGGCCCATTAAAATGCTCCAATGTAGAATGCCCGATCTTTTTCCTGCTGAGCAGCTGGTGGTGTTAAATGGCTGACCTTGTACAGCAGAGCCCAACACAGAAGCATATACACCACCAGGTCTCCAAACTTAAAGTAAAGACTACCTATAACAAGCACGGATTGGAGGTCTAGTCAACAGATTCCTAGTTCCACCCTTTATGCTCAAAGTGCTTTCAACTGGAACATCTAAAAAATAATCACTGTGCTAGCTTTCACAGAGTGTTGGGCACTGCACACCTATGGAATCAATTTCCAGTGTGTGAAGCCAACTCCAATACTTGAACTACTTACACTCTCTGTGGCACAGACATAAATCACTAAGGATGATCTGAATGTAGACCGTCAACAAGGTCTAGGGGTTGAAAACAACATCAGGTGCTTGCGTGGTGCCTTCATATGCTTCCGGGTAAAACTGAGTTCCAGAGCATTCTCAGGACCTTTGGGGTATAGATAAGCAGAGTTCATAAGAGGCACCTGTGGGCAGTGCCAACAGTCTTTCAGGTCGTGTCCCAACCCGGAAGCATTTGCGTCACTCAAATTTCTGCGGTTATTTACAATTAAATTGGAATTAAGGCTCTTTCTACACGATTGAATGATGAAATCATCACCCCAAAGCTTCTGATCATAAGATTTTGAAAGACTTTTGAAACAGAATAACTGAGTCTATGTGCATTCAAATGAGCGGTGGTGGCCTCGTAAACAACATCCTGGGCTGCTAGCCAAGAGGTCTGCAGTTCAAACCCCGCAGTTGTTCTGCAGGAGAAAGGCGAGGCTTTTTGCTCCTAGAAAGATTTACAGCCTAGGAAACTTAGAGAGGGGTCACCGTCAGGAGGAATTGATTTGACAGAAGTAGGTTTTGGTTTCTGACATCAAACCAATTATTCACAAAGGTGAAAAACTGTAGCTGTAAAATCATTGTTAACATTATATTATAATGTCAGCTTATCTAAGGCAATTTTAGTTAATTTATAATAGAAAGGAATATTTGTAATATATATAATTTACACATTAATAATTCAGAATGGATTTCACTTGGGAAGATAAGACCAATAAGTTCACGACTGACAGCTCAGATTCTGTTCTTTGGGGTTTATTTTCCTAAGAAACCCTTGGGAAATTGATTTAACATCCTGAATGGGAATTCATTGAACAGATAGTAAAATTTTACAATGAACAAATAAGATGTGGTCTTTCTCGGGGAACAAAAATGAAAGGTCCATGCAGTCGGGTCAGTGGCTATGACTCCAATTTCAGCTCAGTGGTAACCTCCTGGTGCCTTTTTCCATTGAGTGACAGACTAAGGAAGCAGAAACAGAAAATCAGTCTCAGCTCTCAAGGCAAGAACTCAGAGAGTTTCCCCAAGAAGCCCTGGGAGTGACCCAGAAAAAGCAACATCATTCTTGCAGCCACCTGTCCACGTGGTTGTTTACGGCCAGAGGTTGCTTTTTTGTTTTTTAAAGCAGTAACAGGGAGAAAAGGAGTGAAAATTGAGTTTTGTTTTTTCTAACAAGGATTCTATCAGAGAATGAAGAAGACTGAAGTATGCTCACACAAGGAACTATTCAATAGATGGGGCTACAGCAACATAATTTATATGAGATTCTTTGAGGTATTGTCTGCTGACATGCTGGCCTGTGGCGTGTGATTGTTAAACATTCTACTGACAAGTATCTTATGTGCCTGCGTCTCAGCCACAGCCAGTTTCCGTTGTGAAGTGGTTCTTTTAATATCCCTAGAGAAAATATTGCTTTGATTTGTAATCTGTTTTATTTTGTTTGTAATTGTTTTCTAAGAATCCCATATGTTTCTATAGCTAAGGAGCGAAAACAGAACAGCGTAAAAGGACAGAGATTTATTTAAGCAGAGTGGACACCTTGTCTACATTTCTTGCCTGCCGCTCTCCTTTCCCCCGAGTTCTGTTTGTCTGACAGAGCTTCTGGAGTGCACACACTCAAACGACACACGCTTACAACACCTCTACTAGCAAGTAATATGATTAAATCATAACCAGTAACTGTAGCTAACATATTAAAATGCTATATGAGGTACTCTTCTAAATATTTCACATCCAGGAACTCAACTCACCCTTTAAAACATCTCAAATGTCCCCAAATCCAGTCATTGAGTCACTTCCTACTCAAAGCAACCCTCCTTAGCCTTTAGGGGAGTGCACAGCCTGGACCGACTTCTTTAACCGCGGTACCACCAGGGGGGCTTGCTAGCTCACACGTGAATACAGATTCAAGATGAAGAATGGAATCTTGGCCCGCCCTTCATTGCCAGTACCAGGAACCTGATCTCTGTCCCCACTACCTGTTAGAGATTCAAATGCTTATTGATTAGTAGTTGAGTGCATATAAATGGTATGATAATTCTTCATCAAGAGAGACACCTTTTCAGAGGGAGAGAGGGCTTCTTCTGCAATCGCTTTCTGGTGGATTTATTTTTCATAGGGCACATGTTCATGTGTAAATCCTAGGCGTGTCCTATTTACAACCTCTAACTTCATGTTTCCTGGCTCAACAAATCCAGGAAAGTCCTCGGCCCCACTTCTTTCATGTAACGAATGTGCAGGAATGACTACTGACAGTTTTCAACACTGACCCTTTTGAAGATTGCCTGGGTCTATGGGTTACTTCAGGAAGAAGAGTCAACCATCATTGAAATCTCAAAGGTTTTCTTTTCTTTTCTTAAGGACATTGAATAAAGAAAAGCCAAGAAGACTCAACGCATCTGAAGTGCAGTACTTGTGAACGATTTCCAAGTGCCCTGGGCTGCCAAAACAACAAAACACATCTGTCTTGCACCAAGTACAGCACAGCCAGGATGCTCCGAAGAGGCCAGGTGGCATGGCTCCTGGTACTCTGGACGTGTTATCTGGAGACCGGCCCCTGGAGAAGGACACTAAACTAGGTAGAGTGGCACAGGGAGTGACACAGTGGCTGCAGCAAAAGCCCTGTTCTTAAGAATCATGTGGAGACCCCACAGGACTGGGCTGTGTTTTGCTCTGGTTTAAATGTGATGCTGTAAGTGGCACCTGCCTCAGTGGCACCGACGACAACAAGAAAGGACCTGTAGCATTGGCTTCTACCATAAGAACAGTTGTCAGGCTATCCCAGGATGGGGCTGTTTCATTCTATCATAAGCAGTGGTTCTCCACCTTCCTCTAGTTGCGGCCCTTTCTTACAGTTCCTTGGGTGGCACCCCCAAATACAATTATTTTCGTTGCTACTTCTTAACTGTCATGTTGCTACTGGTAAGATTCAGGCGACCCCTGTGAAAGGGTTGTTCGACCTCCGAAGAGGTGGCGACCCACAGGTTGAGAATTGCTGATATGGAGGGGGCTGTGAGTCGCCACCAACTCAAAGGCACGTCACAGCAAGAAAGGCGCTGTGGGGAAAAACTACCTGCAGCTTGCCAATTGCACTGGTTGTTGGATGGTAAGTCGACAGCAAAGAATCAGGTTTACCATCTCAGTAAAACCACTTAGACATTCCTGATTGGCAATGTCTAATGTTCGATCACTATCATTCATCATAACATGGTTACTTCCTAGTAGGCTTCTTCGTAATTCTGTAACTCCATAAGCAGGAACGTAATGGCATCCTATAAAACTAGCTTAAGTGAAGAAATGCTCATTGATTTTGTATTTCTTTGTCATCTATTAGATATATTTAAGCTTAAAAAGACTGACCACCATCCATATCTCTGAGCACATCCTGATGTCTACAGATGTCCCAGGTCACAATATTTCTGGGAGAAGACGTCTGCTGCTTCCCTGTCCGAGGATAATTCACCCAGACATCATTTGGAAGCTTGAGGATCTCTTTCATCTCAGACTGACCCAGAACATGAAGAGCCCACTACATTCTGGTAGCATGCCCCCAACTCTGAGAACAGCCAAGGTAACACAATGTTCAGGAAGCAAATGAGAAATGTGTCTAATCCATGGCTTTATGTTTAGACGTTTTGAAACAGGTTTTATCCCTTTTCAATTCTCTAAGCATTATAGAACCAAATAAAATGAAAACAGAGGATTTACCCTCTGGAGTAGGGCACTGATCCTGAGTCCATCATCATGAATTTGTCTGTGCAACTCAGGGAAGGAGACTCATCTCCTTCATCATCCCAGCCCATGAACGTGGAGTCCAGTCCTGGCGTTAAGTAAGAATGCACAGGTGGAATTAGTCAATCGAATGATTGTAGTGTGTTTTTAGTTAATATTAGAATCAGTATGTAGTTTGTAAGCACCACCGAGATAAAAGTGTGATGGCTTGAAAAATTTAGTACCTTAACTAAAAGAAAAGAGAAATTTGTTGAATAATTCTTGTTAATATATCCGTCACACAGTGATGTAAATATTTAATATATTGATACATTACCAAGTTATTAAAACAAGCATCTCAGTTCTTAAATATCACAATCATCCTAACTTTGTTGTGCTAAAATGATGACTGATTCTAATTGTAACTCATGATATGAGTGTGTTTATTCACTTTTAACAATTATTACATGATTTCAAAAAACACAATGCCAGATTAAATCTTCTTTAAAGTAACACTATAACGCGTTACATTTTCCTTTAGAAGTTGAGAATAATAGCACTTTCATTAAACATTCTTCAAATTGACCTGCTCATAACTTTAAGAAAATGTTGCTTTAGCTCAGATCTTAAGCCTTAATGAAGTTTGCATGACACTGATTTTGTTTCTCAAAGTAAAAATGGTATGACTTTCATGGTATCTGTGGAAAATCAAGAAAAATCAAGAGTGAATTAAGTTCCTGTTACTCTCTGAAACTAATCAAAGCTTTCATGCTTATCTAAGCTATGGCAATTCAAGTATGTTTTTCCCTCCTACTGGGGATTGCAGAATATCCAGCAATACTGACCTCTGCTTTGGAGAGAGATATATAGATTACTTTTATTCAAAAGGATTAATAAGACTATATAATCTTTAGAAGGATTGTGTATACTAGAATTATCTTATATTACAGTAAGTCATGGTATGACTTTTTTTTCACCAGAATTAAGTTACCATATCACTGTCAAGTCATATTAGAATAATGGGTGAATTAATTACTTACATTATGTTGAAATTTATAGGAAAATAAATGTTCTCATAAATCTCCCCTGAATTATTTTGCTACTTAAAATCCTGGATTTCAAAACTGAATGTAAAATATAATATTTCCAAGCCATTGAAACCAAAAGAATTTAAAGCAAGGAAATTGTTTACTGGAGTATTAAACTAGATAAAATTATGGAGATTGGCAACAATAGTAGCTATTACTTATGCTAGACTGGAAGGATCAGGGGCAACACAGGACTTGCTGCACTTGGTGACCCAGGTCACCTGGTGACAAGCGGGACACACAGTAATGCCATCGATGTAATTCTAAAGAGTGGTGGGGGCAAGCAGAAGAGTCTGCAGTGAGAAAGAAGAGCCTGATGTCTAATTGTTTTCCACCGCCTAAATCCCGTTGGAAACTGACTGTCACAGGAGATAAGAAAATCAGTCCAAAGGGATCTTGCAGAACACACCAGAGGTTAGAACAGAATGGAACTGTGGGCAAGCATGTCCCAAATAATATCACATATGGATGAATAATATTTAAAATTTTAAATGCTTATTTACTGTACACTTTCATCTCTCTTACAATTTATTGACTCCAAAGGGAACAAAACAAAATCCCACTGTATTTTTATAAACATTTGTTTCAGAATACTGATAGCGTAAAAACAGCCACAAACCCTAAAGCTTTAACAATACAGCAGCTCTGAGCACCACCGAGACACCACTTCAGCAATCGTCAGGTGCCATATTGTCCTCAAAATTTAAGCAAAAATGATCACTAGATGCTAGAATAAATATACTCTAAAACAGAAACTGCAGTAAGGAATTAGCCTTTTAAATAGTTTTGTAATTTTTTAGTGAATTTTAAAATTAGTAGTTCTCATTTGTCCAATTCAGGAAGCTCTCTAAAGAAGATGGTTTAATAAGGTAGGCCATACAAATAAGCTGCCTCTTACTGCCCTGTAGGAGAGCTGCACCACTTTGTTCGGGTTGTCTTGTATCAAGTAAATAAGTCAATGAAATAATAGTCAAGGGCTTATGTAGAAGACTATGTAAAATAGGATTATTTACAATATGCTATAATATACACATGGTCGGTAAGGGCTCCGCTGTTAACTGAAAAGTGGGCAATTGGAAGGGAGACTTGATTATCTGTCCCCTCAGAGATCAAGGTGGGGAAAAAACCAATGGGGACAAGTCTATCACCTGCCACATGAAGCTGCTCTGAGTCAAAAACGAAACTCCCCTAACCCTACCACCACTAGCAGATCCATACATTCTACAGAGTGTTTTCTGTAATCCTTATAAAGTATCACGGAAAATATTACTAGTGTATGGGAAAAAAGAATAGATCATTCTCTCTGCAAAGGCATTTCATGCTGTTGGTGAGAAAATCCTCATCTTTTTTTTCATGAACGTTCAGAAGCCCCAGCATATAATCAAACCATTCAAAGCATCCTTCAGTGAACATGCCGCTATGTCTATACTATGTTTAAAGACAGAAGGAGAAGCAACACTGAAAATGCCACGAATTGCCTGCGAAACACCCCAGTCTGTCTTGGGGGAGATACAGACGTAGGCTTCTGAGAAGTGAGGGTGGCAAGTCTGTCATTCAGGTGCTTTGGACATGTCATCAGGAGAAAGGGATGCCATGCTTGCTAAAGAAGAACGGTCAAATAGCAAAGGACCCCCAGGAGATGTGCTGACACAGTGGCTGCAACAATGAGCACAAATAGAATGTGATAGTTAGGGTTTTTTTTGTGCCATCGTGTTTCTCATAGGTATATGTGGGTGGAGTGTAGACTGTCAATCAAGCTGCAGCTGAGATACAGGCTTTCTGAGGCCAGCCTCCCTCTTTTCCTTTTCTCTCTCTCTCTCTCTCTCTCTCTCTCTCTCTCTCTCTCTCTCTCTCTCTCTCTCTCTCTCTCTCTCTCTCTCTCTCTCTCGGTGATAGGACTAGCACACTGCTACGGCAGCCAGTCCTTTCCCTCAGTCATGTGAGCTGCGTGTGCTGCCTGTGGGATGAGCCAACCCATGCATCCTGTAACCTTTCCAAGCATTGCTAGAGCTTGAGGGTCCATGGGAAACTGTTTCACTATGCTCCCGTGCCACTGGCCTCTGCTAAGCCTCAACTTCTCCTCTTCCTGAAGTGTCTGCTCAGCTTGCCTGCAGGCAGTCTGCTGTCTGCTTCTGTGACCTTGGAACAGCAGTTGTGAGTTGAAGGACCTTCAGTATATTAACTGTTCCATGAAAGTGAGTTGACCTGAGCTCTCTGCACTGCAGTGTGGACTAATTAGCTGTATTCCTTCTTGCTAGATAAACCGATCCATATAAATATGCAAACATGCATACAAATATTGCTATGTCAACACACACATATATGAAATTCATTAAGTATCCTAGTTTTGTTTCTCTAGCGAACCCTGCCTGACACACATACCAACAATCGGGAAGGGGGCATCGGCGCAGGGATGGTTTGTTCTGTTACACAAAAGGTCACTGTGAGGTAGAAATGATTTGACAGCACCTAATAAAAACATTTGAGCATGAATTATTAACTTTTAAATAGAAAGCTTATGAATGAGAATGGCTTATGACTTTTTAAAGCAAAAAGAATCAACATCGGAGATTGCTTATTTCTCAATGAAAAAAAAACTATTTAGACTCTTTGAGATTTAGGTAACATTTTGTGAACTCGAATGTTCTCGATAATGTCTTATTCAGGACATACTGTCAAGGCGCCACAAATAAACTCAAAGCTCCTAAGTTTCAAAAATGTACCTGATGTTTATCAATTTTCTCTTGATTTGATTAATAAGCAATGTAAATCATTGGAGGACTTCATTCTATGTGAATTTATATTTATTTCAAATGTGCAGACAGCACACAAAATCACTGATCTGTCTTCTCTCTTGTGAACAACACTACCAAGAGGAGTAGACCAGGAATGGTGCTTAGAGGAAAGGGTGGCAAGACTTTGTTTCACATATTTTAGACATGTTATCAGGGGAAGGACATCAAGTTGGTAAAGTAAAGAACCTGTAAAGTTAAGTGCATCTAGTTGAGTGACATAGTCACTGTCACAGTTGGCTCAGACATAGCACTGATTGTGGGGATGGTGTCAGACCAGGCTGTGTTTGAGGCTATTGCTATGTCTCCAAATTTACTAAACAACACGTAACAACAACAAAAACATGAGGAAGAGCAGCATATTCACATTTTTTGTTAGCCAGGAATATAGTTGCTAAGAGATAGGTAATACATTTTTTCATCTCTATATTATACTGAAAGTCAAATTTGATAGAATAGAATGACTTGCTTTACAGGTAATGGAAATCTTTCATCTATTCCAGCGGTTCTCAATCCTCCTAAAGCTGTGACCCTTTAATATGGTTCACCAGGTTGTGGCGCCCCAACCATAAAATTATTTTCGTTGCTACTTCATAACTGTAATTTTGCTACTGTTAAGAATTGGGCGACCCCTGTGAAAGAGTCATTAAACCTCCAAAGAGGTCACGACCCACAGGTTGAGAACAACTGATCTATTCTGAAAAATGTTATTGCTTTTGTTGTTGAGAATATTCACAGCAAACACAAGTCAGCAGTTTCTACATGACCCATTTAGTGACCTTGATTAGTCTTCCAGGTGTGTAA
The DNA here is from genome assembly GCF_050624435.1 of Tenrec ecaudatus. NCBI lineage: Eukaryota > Metazoa > Chordata > Mammalia > Afrosoricida > Tenrecidae > Tenrec > Tenrec ecaudatus. Next base: position 109,788,474 of record NC_134538.1, read on the forward strand.
CTGATCCTCCCTCCTTTCTCAGTTGTGTCTCTCCTATTCACAAAAGTTCATTACCCCCTAAGTTCCTTCTCAGGTTTCAAGTTTCTGCTGTCACTTGATTTCATGTAGATAATTCTTAAAATAGAATGCTGAAGGCAGAAGTTGTTTTTTAAACTATTTATGGTAAGCTAAATTATTGTTTGATTTTTAGTCTTTCTAAGGATATTTTTGTTAAAGGTTTAAATATTATCTAAGAGCTATAAAACCTCAATGTTTCATCAAACCTTGATTAGTGCCAAGATGTCTGGAATTCTTAAGAATTTAAAACACTTGCATTTTCCATTTCTGATCAGTATTCTTATATGAGATATTTGCTCAAAGTCTTTACTAATGGTAGCTGGGGCCTCTACTGTACTCCTGGCCTTCTAAAAAGGGGAACCGATGTTCATGGAGGCAATTAGCACATATTTCATATTCCTCTTCTACATCTGATGCTCATTCTTCCTCTGTGGCTTCAGGTGTCAGAGTTCAAAATGACGGTTTGAAATCATTAACCCCCCAGTCAGTATTCCCCAAACGCTGGTAAAATGGAAGTACCAAACATTTATCAGACCAATTACCTGGAACAACTAATGAAACCTTAACCCTAACCCTCCAGACCAAGGAACTAATTACAGGAGGAGTTTGGTTGTCCACATGCAGGCTTAGCTGCTGTGCTTTCTGTTGCTCTTATAAATCCGAGAATGCTTCCAAAGCTTATGGAAAAATGTCAATGCCTTTTCATTCATTTTTCACATGGATTTTTTGAAATCCCCTTGGTTATCTACCACCCATCTTATTGCCAATATAACTTTGTGCTGATGTGCAACTTAGCGAAAACATTTATAATCATCTGTTGTGTAACCCAACTTGAAATCGATGTGGTCTTTTCAACACTGTTAGCTCCCTTCTATTTCCTGCCCCTGGAAACCACTAAATAAACATTGTTCTCTATACATTTGTCTTTCCTTCTGCTTTTATATAAGTGAACTCATACAATATTTGGTTCTGTTACTGACTTCTATCACTCGGCATGTCTTCCAGCTTCAGCCAATTTGTTGGATGTATCAAGACATTGCTTCTTTTACTGGCTGGCTTTTATTCCAGTGTATGTATGTACTGCATCTTGTTATTCCATTCATCTGTTGATGGAAATTTAGGTTGTTTACATTTTTTGGTTCCTGTGCATAGTGCTGCAATGAGTAAAAGTCTAAAGACGCTGCTGAAAATCTCATGAATATGTGCCTAGAAGTTGGGTCATATAATAGTTCTAATTATTGTTTAAAATCTCCCATCTTAACATCAACTTTGTACATCTCATCAGGCACATATTTATGAAAATAATAGGGAAAAGTAAGAGAAGATACAAAACAATGGTGTATATCTCTAAGGCCTTACAACAGAAAGAGCTTGACGTATTCTTCATAAGAAATAGTTACAGGAGAGAATGTTTTAAATGGGGAAATTTTAAAGGAAAACTATGTGCTAAGTCAAATTAAATCCTAGAAAAGGAAGATAAAAGAAAGTTTGTCTAAGGGCAGAAGTTGAGGAGGGGTCAACAAACACAATGGTGCTCACGTGGAGCGAACACTCTGTACACATGACATCATGCACCCCTTGGCCAGTGCCTACAGTAAGCTAATTACTCAGATGCTTTCTGTACATCTCAATGCCTCCACACCTTACAGATATATGCATGTAGGTACCAGACAATCCCTAATTCCCTTTCAGGGCATTCAAGTCAAAAAGAGTTGGGGATTCATATTTATCAAATTCAACTAGAAGGCATGACAGAAATGGTAAATGCTTAAAATTGGTCCTGAACCACATTACAGTATTCATTAATTACCATATATAATCAGTGATTCTTAATTATTTTATAGAAGAAGGGTCATGCTGATACATTGAATAGACAAATTATTATAGGGTTTGCAAACCAAATATCCTTTCCCTTATCACTGAAACATCTAGCTTTAAAAAGAAAATTATAGAGAATAAAGCTATTTTAAAAAAGCAAAAAACAGGAGTATAATCTTAATTTTTGGTGAGAGACATATGCATAAAGGAGAACATAGTCAATTGTTCAAAAATATTTATCTTTCAAAGATGATTAATGATAGTATATTCATGCATAACTACACATGCATATAAAATTAAGAGCAATGAAAATATGGAATATTTTATCAAGTCGCTTTATACCAATATAACCCAAAATATCACTGAAAGCACACGCATAAAGAAGGCAAGTATTAGAAAATGCAGAAACGTTACACCAACTCCAAGTACAGAATTCTAAGAAGTGCTAGACTGTATATATGCTGTACACTGGAGCCCTGGTGCCAGAGTGGATCATGTGTTGGACAGCTAAGCACAAAGTCGGCAGTTTGAAACAACCAGGAGAGAAATCGGAAACTTTCTACTTAAGTCAAGATTTACAGTCTGGGAAACCCAAAAGGCAGTTCGATTTTCTCCTACAGAATCACTATGAGTCAGAACTGACTAGAATGCAGTGAGTTTATAGTTCATCTCCCTCCCAAGATTTATTTCAAGTGTTAAAGTACAAAGATGTCACCTTGAGGATTAAGATGTGCTTGAAACACACCACAGTGCATTCAATTGTCTCATCTGCTGAGAAGTGAATAGGGAAGCCAGGAGAAGAACTGATGCACTTATATTATGATATTGACAAAGAATATTGAAAGAACCCTGGGCAGATAAACAAAAGACAGAGGAGCAAACAAATCTGTCTTGGAAGAAATACAGCCATGGAAAAGTGGATCACAAAACTTCATCTCATGTGCTTTTGACATGTGAACAAGTGGAACTAGTCTCAGAGAAAGGACGTCATGCTTTGCAGTGGGGACGGCCCTCAATAAGAAGGGTTCACAAAGAGGCTATGACAATGGGTCGAAACATAACACAAATGGTTAGGGGGATGTTTAACTGGGCAGTGCTTCCTTTGATGGAATGTAAGAACTCCATGAGTTAGAACCAACTTTAAGGTATCTGATAACAATGTACAACTTAGGCAAGGCAGGAAGATGGAGGGGGACGGGCTGCACTAGAGGACCACACACAGGGAAGCAGGTACAGGAGACCTAGCTGCGCACATTAATAGCAACTACTCCAGTGAGCGGCATTCCTTACGCTGGACCCTTAGAAACTCTATAAATGAGACATCATTCTTCACTTCAAATTTGGGGTCACTGAGATCATAATATGTTGAGGATATTGATGTGTCTTATAGGACAGTTGGTTAAACTAAGAAAATGGAGGATGCAAAGGGCAGTTTCAGTCCCACGTTATACACACAGTTACCTATAAGCTGTGTGTTCGTAAACACTGTGTTACAGAGCTCATCTCTCTCAACAATTACTTTCCCAAATAACTGTATGCTGGTTATTCTAAGAGACAAGGCCAAGATAACACAATCCAATCTTAGCTGCAGTTATGAAACTCAGGTGGCATCTTCAAAATTTCCCCCAGATATATGTTGAAATAGGTCACAAAAGAACAGCAAGAACCTTGCATGCGTAAATTGTCTGTAATTAATCTGGAGTCTGTAAATATTTCAAATTCTGTTCCATATTTTCCCCTTCATCAGGATTCATCCATGATTGCATGATTAAAATGTTCGATAATAGTATTGGCTATCATCAATACAGACGCATACCACCAGTTTTCTCTCAGTGAGCTGGTGGGGTACGTTTTAGCCCCTATTCCAGTACTCACCTATAACCAGTACTGAAATAGGTTAAAGGGATATTTTCCATAGTACTTTTTTTCTTGTTTTCTTACAATGGTGACTAATTTTATGAACCAATCACAGCCAATTCACTGAAACAATTCCGTGAAAATTGGGAATCCACTTATATATAAAGACAAGTCCCATAAGTTCTCCAAGACAACTTAGGTCCTTGAATAAAAATTGCAGTAAATTAAATGTTCTGCATACTTTGGAGAAACACACGAAATGGTAATGAGATAGTTTTTAGAGCACCTGGAGTTCCCCAAGGAGCCAAACAATATAAACTCAAATTATCCCTCCATTATGATTTATCTTTGGGTCCTATAAACAGTTCACTGTTAGCAGCAGTTTCCTTGTAGTCATCTTTTGCATTGTAGAAGTACATTAGCCATCATGGTTATGTCTATTCCTTGCTTGTAAAGAATCTGAGGCTATGATGCATAAACTCACAACTGTGTTAAGAGCCACTGGTGTCTTCCAGGAGTACCTTGTCTTCTCTGAAGTGACTTCTACATCGCAAGTAGCTCAGAAAATGTGAGCAAGCGCTCCCAGGGTGCAAGACAAAAAGATGGGAGCGGAATCTAACTACCAATCTCATGAAAGTCATGGTAGATTGACCTTATTAAGACTGTCAAAACTACATAGGTAAATGACAGGATCTCTTAGCCAGGGTCTTGGGTGAAAAGAGTCAAGATTCATGTTGTACCCTCGCACCTAATGAAGGGTCAGACTCAAGAGGCATGCTCACTTATATTTTTTCAGCCACTGAAAAGTCTTGTTCCATTTTTTTAAATTGAGGAAATCTAGAATACTACCTTCCATCTCAGGACTTTATACTAAACCAGATACCGTATATCCTTGAGTATATGCCAACCCGTATATCAGCTGAGGCACCTAATTTTACCATAAAAACTGCATGAAAATGTGCTGAAAACTCAGCGTATACGCAAGTCTATACGGTGCTTACTTTTTGCACCTTACCTAGAATGTTACAAGTGCCATTTGGTCGGCTTTCCTCAACCTGGAGCCTTTTCTGTTTGATCTACTTGATAAATATTTTCAGGATTAAATTATTTTGCCTAAATGTAAAGGACCTCTAAGACTTAGTTAAGCCTATTCTTCACTCTGTGTGGAATTCTCAGGAAGGGAGGATGCTTCTGTAAGCTTCAGCCTCATCATTTGTAGAACGAGAGAAATTATACCTCTTCTCAGAATAGTTGTTAGGAATAAAAGAGAACACTCAAACACATTAACACGATCTGTACCAGTCTGTAGGAGAGGTAGTAGCTACAGCACTTCAGTCTAGGAATGATAGATGCTCTTATGCCAGCACACAATCATTGGAACAATCATAACAGTCATATGAGTTGATATTTGTTGAATTGTATGTACCAGGTTGTAGTCTAAGAGCTTTGTATGTGAACCAATTTAATCCTCAAGTGGCTTCCTAAGACTGACATGATCGTTGTCTGCATTTTACAGACAAAAGTGCCACCCCTGCATATATATATATTTACAAGCATAGTACCTTATTAGGTACTTTACATATAGGTATACATAATTTTATTATGCTTTGTTTTATTGTGTTTCACTTCACAGATACTGTGGTTTTTTAATTTTTTAAATTTGAAAATGTGACATTCCTGTGCCCAGCAAATCTATTGGCACCATTTTTTCTAACAATATGTGCTAATTGTATGTCTTCTGTCTCATTTTTGTAATTCTTACAATATTTCAAAGTAAGGCATAATGCAATTGTACACTCAGTACATAATAGTGTAGAGTAAATATAGCACTCATATGCATGGGAGAAAAACTTGTGTCCTTGCTTGAGTGTGATATTTGGTTTATGGCAGTGGTCTGGAACTGAGTCTGCAGTATCCTTGGAGATATGTAATTATTAACACAGAATCACTGACAGACACTTGTTGGTGTCTTAAGGTAACCTTTACATGATCAGGATTAAGTGAAAAACAAATTGACTATCCTGCAAGAACCCCATATTGGCTCAAACTCAGACAAATCTAGAATTTTCTTCCAGGATATATGCCACTATGATACATAAAAAGAATTTCTCCTAAGTGTGAGAATACTAATCTTGGTCTACAGAATACATGGTTATGTTCATTTTTATTTAAGACATTTTAAGAATGTGAAATATCATAGAGACAATCATTCTGAGTCAGAAAACACATTATAAGGAAGCTCTTGTCACCAACCAAATTCTGACATCTTCTCTAAAATTCCCTACCTACCCCCCTTATCAGATGACTTCTCAGCATAGCTTTTATTGTTGTGATATGCACTTCCTGCCATTATCACTGTGATTACAGCCTTGAAACACAGGTAGACAGTTATGAAGTTTATCCTTTCACCCGTACTTGTCCACTGCTGTTACAACTGGGTCTTTTCATCTTGTAGTCTTACTGATGCCGATGAGCTGCCAACGCAGGCTGACATGATTGTATAGCTTCTCATTAATACTGTTCTCTACAATGGAAATGATCTAATTTTAGATCATTTTAGCAATTGAATTGTGCTAACTAAATCCATGTTTGCTGAGAACTCCTCCGGCGTTGAAGTTCTTTTGATTCTCTTTTAAGTGAGTACAAAGCAGACTTACATTGAATTTGATTTTTAAGAAAGCCCACATATCTAACTAGTATTATATTTCAGATTTATGTTGGGTCAAATCCACGAGCTCCACAAATATGTCAGTTTGTCTTAATAAGATCCCAAGCTACACCACTTCTATACCCAACCCTACTGGTTTCCAAGTTTATAGATGAAAAGTTGAACTGTGTAATAAAAATGAATTGATATCACAGTTTTTAAAAATGACAAGATGTGGCCTGGTTATAAACTTGGGCTAATAAATGAATTTATTAACCCTTGGTCCTCCTGTTCCTACAGTATAGAAAACATGATGCATTCATTTACTATGCTGTCATAACAAATTACCTCAAACCAAGTGATTTTACAGTACACACATTACAATGTAACTGTTCTGTAGGTCAGAAGCTTGCTACAAGTTTTACTGTTTTCAAATGAAGGTATCAGGAAGGCTTTACTCTGTTCTGGAAGTTCTGGGGGTGGCGATTTAGCGTCCTTGCCTTTTTTAGCTTTGAGATGCATTAACAACCTACAATAAGCAGATGACACATCCTTGTTACTAAAAGTAAAAGTGACCATCAGAAGTGCTCCAACTCTAAGGCTGTATAGTCATCAGTGTAGACTGCAACTCAACATACATGCAAAAATCTTCACCAGCAGCCCCACGAGCAATATCTTGTTAAACAGAGAAAATAATGGAGTTGTCAAATAGTTCATTTTATTAGCTCCAATTTTTCTTCAAAAGAACTCTTTAAAGTGTTAAAGAATACACATAACACATTGAGGGCTAAGACAGTCCTGACTCGAGTCATGGTAGAAGAACTGATGCTTTTCAGCTGTGGTGCTGGCAAAGAATGCGGACTGCTGGAAGAACAAACACATTTGTCTTGAAGGACTTATAGCCAACAAGACAGTGGCAAGACTGGCTCCCATATACTGTAGACAGGGACCAGAAGGAAAGCGTGCCTAGCAAGGGGCATCATGTTTGGAGAAGAGTAACCAAGAGATGGATTCTCAAGGCGACGGACTGAAACATGGGCTGCAACAACGGGCTCAGTCAGTGGAATGATTAGGTGTGTTGTCTAGGACTGATCACGTTTTGTTACGCTGTGCATAGGGTCACTAACAGGCTGAACTGACCCCAGGCACCAACAGCAGAGGCTGGCCAACTCAACTCACAGGACCCTTGCTCTATCTTTATAGTGAATTGAGGGTTTTAGTTTTATTTCCACATTATTTTAACATCTTGTGCTTCTCTCTAATTTTAAAAACCATGTGATTTACAGTGAGTCCATTTGGTAATGCAAAATAATCTCCTTGCAGGGTGACCATGACAGTGCGACAGGAGGAAGGTGAAAGGAAATAGAATGAACTAGGAGGCAAAGGCTACTTACAGAGGTGTAGCTCTAAGCATGTACATATGTACATCTATTAATTTATAATGAAAATTCTAGAAACCAATGTACACATATTTATATGTTAAGTATTATAGCAGGCAGTCTTTGGGCCTATACTCAAGACCCCCTAAACACAACACTTTGTTCTAATAACCTGGATACTCATATACTAATACTGGATACTCATATATTAATAACTTTTGGATACTCACCTTTCTGATGGGATCACTGAAAACACCATGGTGCCTAAGCAAATGTATTGAAGAAAGTGGATGGTGCCCAGCTATCAAAAGATATAGCATCTGGGGTCCTAAAGGCTTGAAGTTAAACAAGCCATCTAGCTGGGAAGCAAGTAAGTCCACATGGAAAAAGCACACCAGCTATGTGATCATGAGTGGAGACCCAAAGCCCATCTTTAGACAACTGGGAACAGTAGTGGAAGTAGCAATATCATGATGGTTCGGGGAGGATGGGGGCGTGGGGTGGGAGGGGGAGCAAGAGAGAGCCCATCATAAAGTTGGACATGTATCCCCCCCAGGGGGATGCATAATAGAAAGGTGGGAGAAGGGAGACAACAGACAGTGTAATACATAAAATAATAATAATAATATATAACTGATCAAGGATTCACAAGAGTGGGAGAGTGGGGAGGGGAAAATGATACCAAGCGTTCAACTGGAAAGAAAATCTTTTAGAAATGTTGATGGCAACATATGTACAAATGTGCTCAATAAAAGTAAAAGTTGGATTATTTTAAGACTTGTAAGAGCATCCCAATAAAATGATTACTAAAAAATGTAGAAAAAAATAGCAATCTTCTTGGGTTATGGTCAGTAGATACTTAATCTACTGTACCTAATATCCTATTATGTTAACAGAAATAATGCCATTATTATTCTGTATCGTAAAATAAGATAGAATGATATAAAGGTTTAATAGCTACAAATATCTTAGTATAGAGTCTTGCATATCATAAGCATTCAAAACCATTTTCTTATAATTCATAACTTCTCTATATCATTTTACCTTATAGTTTAACATCTACTCGATTGTTCTCCACTTGGGAAAACCAGGAAAACTAGAAAGAGAAAAGCCGCACTGCGTTGCATTCATTTACTTTGCATCCAGCCATTTATTTGTATGTCTTGCCTGCTTTTGTGATAGTTTAAACATTTTTGTGATAGTGTTAAATAGAAGATAAATATATAATAGTGCTATTCTAATAAGGATCAAAGCAGTGTTATATAAACTGGTGGAATTTCATAAAATTGAGCATTAAACTTAACTTTTGACTTATGGAAACCATTGTGAGAAAGGAAAACATATATGTAGCTCATCTAACAAAGAGAAAATACTAAATTACTAAGTTAAACCTTTAAATGTATTCAGCGTAAAAGGAGGAATGTTTCCCACTTCTGCACTACTCCTCAGGTTGCCCTGCTAGCTCCCAGATGTGCTTCTTGTTGGGCTCTGACGGGGCGCAGGGTCAGCAGTGGGGACGCACCAGCTACCCCTTGGGAAAAGCTGGTGCTCCATAAATGCAGAAATCCTCCAAAGCGGAGGGGAGCCACTTGGCTCTGCTTACAGCATGGCTTGAGTTGGGAACCTCTTGAGCGCCATCAGTTTTTCTTGTCAGTAGTCCATACAGAGACGGTATCCCAGTGAAGACAGAGCCTTCAAATGACATTTCTTTATACCAATGTCTGAAATGTGTCTGGGGAAGAAATCCGAGCATGCTGACCAAATCAGAACTTCTCTCATTTGAGCATGACTAGATGTCAAGGCGCACTGCGCAGGTGCCTGGACACATGTATCCCCAAGAGAAACAGGCCCATGAGGGACCAGGAATCTGTCTTGAAGCAAACATCACAAAGAATTCTAAAGAAAATAAATCTCAGAATATACTTGTAGAAGCACTTAACTGAACATGGCCTCAGCTAGTCTCATCTGACGTGAATCACTTCACAACCACAGACATGACAGGAACATCCAATTGCCGTGGTTCAAGATTCCTTTAAAGATCCAGATCCCATACCCAAGTGTTCTTCCATTACTTTCAGAGCAGGAAAAGTTGTCTTTAATAATATAAAGAATTCAGAAAATAACTGATTTATATAATTAGAAAACAAATTTAAATATTTTAAAGCATAAAAGTTTAGTATCTTCTGTAAAAGTACAAAGAAATCATGGGAAAGGGAACAAAAGAAGAAAAAGAAAAATCAATGTATTTCAATTATAACAAAAGGAAAAGCCTGTATGCATATAAAAAGCTATTCAACCTCTTTGTTAATAGAAGAAATGCTGAGCAAGGTCTTACTTTTATGGAGGGTTAGCACTGCTATGAAAAGTGCATCCTGGGAAGGACAGTCCACCCCGCTGAGAGCATCGCTACACTTTCTAAGAGAGATGTCGATGTATAAATAAAATTAAAGGTGGGCTAAACTGTGACTAAAATTCAATAACCCAAATAACTTGATAAATGTACAAAGAGTTCAGTTTGACAACGGATGATCAAATGAATTTTTTTCTAATGAAAAAAAAAAGAACAACCTTCTAATTTAGCTTTATAAAAATTGCAATATTCCAGAGTAGAATATAATTGTTACTTATTCTATTATATCAATACAGATATGCCCACAAAATACTTATGAGCTGAGATTTTATTATAATTATGCACATTGTGTCAGGTTTTCTAAAGTAAATATAAATACAGGTTTTACATCAAATTGCAAATTTCAAATCCTATCTATATGGAGTTTCATAGACATTTGCATTATATTTAAGATGGTTTTACATCAAATTGAAAATTTCAAATGCTATCTATATGAATTTACATAAACATTCACATTATATTTAAGCCTTTTTTATTACCTAATACTTAATCAGTAACTGTACATATGCATTTATTGAGAATAAAAGTAATTATATTTTAAAGTTGCATATGTGATTTATATGAGTCTAAAATATGTTACTCAATAGCATCATGCTATAGTCTTTCTGTGGGACACAAAAGAACTACAAGCTGGTTTGGTTTACACTTTCCTTTTCTAGCTACTTAGAGATCCAGCTACCAGCGAGGCATCTGGGAGTTATACAGAAATCAAAATTGAGTGCAAAGACATATTCTGACCTGTATTTTTTGAAGTACTATATAACTTTTCCAAAAAGGAAACATTCCGATCATTGAGGTTCTTATAGTATATTTTTCTCACTGCCTCAGAGATTTTCTCCTAAAATAACTCTTAGAAAAAAGAATAACTTTAAAAAATGCTTTGGGAATTGTGCTTTTCTGTAGTATGAAGAAAAATAGCCAAAAAAAAACAAACCACCAACACTGAAGAAACCACCAAAAAATGTAGAGGGAAATAATCACTACTCTCAATTATTTTTACACTGAAGAACTGATATCTGATATTTTAGAAGACTCCTAAAACCAATATGAATATTTGTTTATCTCTTCTGGTCCTCTGTTTTACCGAAGTGAATTATATTTTGAAATAAATTTTCCTTGAAATAAGTTTTTCCTTCAAATACCACTATTGGTATTTGAGCCATATCATGTTTTGTGTGGTTAGTTTATAGACTGCTCCAATTTTCAGACAAGCAGATATAGTTAGGCCTAATGACCATGAGTATTGAAGTTCCTTGTTTGTGCACTGCTTTGCAATTTACAAACTACCTTCATACACACCTTCATACACACGCACTTCATATACACCTTCATACAGTCTTTTAATTCTTATCTTATGGCATCCCTTTGAGGTAGGGAGGTCAGATATATTTTCTCTTTAAGAAATCTGAATGACAAAATATTGATTTTTTTCAAGATCTATTTATCACAATCCTATCTCCATGGACCAGTGATTGCTTTAATTGGTTTATAAAGGTCTTCAGGTAGGTTCTCAGTGTATCATTTGCAAAATAAATAGTATTATCTCAGTTTCAGGTGATGTTGGTAACTAAAGTTCCAGAAATCACAGCTTACCGACTAGATTGAATTTAATGTCTACAGAATTTAAAATTCCAATTTGAAATATAAGTTTTCATGTTTTTATTTTATTTATTTTAAATAATTTTATTTGGGGGCTCATGCAACTCTTATCACCATCCCATACATCCATGTGTCAAGCACATTTGTACATTTGTTGCCATCATCATTCTCAAAACATTTTCTTTCTTTTGGCATAAGCTTCTCATTTTCCCCCTCCCTCTCCCATCCTTCCTCCCCACGAACTCTTGATAATTTATAAATTATTATTATTTTGTCATGTCTTACACTGTCCGATGTCTCCCTTCACTCAGGAGGTTATATGTAGGTCATTGGGATCAGTCCCTCCTTCCTCCCCCACCTCCCCCTTACCCTCGTGGTATCTCTACTCTCATTATTGGTCCTGAGAGGTTCATTTGTCCTGGATTCCAGGTGTTTCCAGCTCTGATCTGCACCAGTGCACATGCTCTGGTCTAGCCTGATTTGTAAGGTAGAATTGGGATCATGACAGTGGAGGGGGGGCGGGGGGGGAGGAAGAAACATTAAAGAGCTACAGGAAAGTTGTATGTTTCATCAGTGCTATATACCCTGACTGGCTTGTTTCCTCCCCGTGACCCTTCTGTAAGGGGATGTCCAGTTTTAGATATGAATTATATTTTTATAATTAATAATAACCTCCTGGCTGAATTCTGGGTATTGACATGAATAAGTTCCAATGCTTATTATTTACGACACAGTCATTAATCAGGTGGTATTTCACCGTTCTCCAGGCTGATTATTCACTTTGTTTATACTCTAAATATTTGTTAAATCCAAAACTATGTAAGTTCGACTTTTCAGAAGACTTATCACAGTCTAATTCAGCATTTTCCAGATGATACTCCATGACTATAGTTTAATCAGGAGCCCCGATAGCACCATGGTTAAGAATCTTGGCTAAATGAAAGGTCATTGGTTCAAACCCACCAACTTCTCTGTAAAAGAAAGCTGTAATAATTTGTTCCGTAAAGATCTTGGAAACCCTTTGAGGCAGTTCCATTCTGAGACTTTATGTGTGTGTGTGTGTGTGTGCTTATGTTTGTGTTCATGTATATACATGCATGTTTACATATCCATATATTATGTATAGATCATCTCTCTACTTCTGATATAGTACGATGTCATAGTAAGTTCATAAAATCACCTGAGGAAATGGGCAACTCCTGTCTAGAGTTTTACTAGTCGATCCTTAAGTTCCAAAAGTCTTTGCTTGGTACTACTCACAGACATGACAGCATCAGGCCTGCTGTCACTAATCCCCTGAAGCTTGAGAGATTAAAAAGAATGCCAAGAAAACTCTGACATCTGTCATACTTAAATGCCAAAATTAAGTATAACTGGAACGAACTATATAACATCCCCCCTAGAGTTTCCTCCTTCAGGAGACTGAAGGGTAATAACTATACCAAATATTGGTCATTTCAGCATTAACAATGATCAGCTACACTGCCTTAACAGTTCAGAGAATCCCCACAGGGGCAAAGACAATGATGACATATTTATATTTGTTGGTTTTGTTTCTGATTGAGGCTGCTTCCAAAGTTGTTTATTTGGTCTGTTCCCCTGCCCACCCGCCCCACTAAAGAACATTATTACTGGAAAAAGGAGTGCCATCAGAATGACCAAGCAACGCATGGACACTCGGGGACTGACACTGGAAGGTAAGGTTTATATTTCCTTTTTGTTGCTTTCATTCTATTTATTATTATTATTATTAATTTAAGCCACCAGTTCTCAGCCTGGGGATCAGGACCCATGCGGAGGTCGAATGACCCTTTCACAGGGGTCGCCTAAAACCATGTTTCCCAAGGTCTTAGGAACCGAGACACCCTCCTCTATCCTTCTCCGGGTGGATGCGCCCACATGCAGATACTGGGTCAGCACATGTGGTCACCACAATGCGAGGAACTGCATTAAAGGGTTGCAGCAATAGGAAGGTTGAGAACCACTGATTTAAGCTATACCCAAAGCAGTAACTTTTAGAAACCTAATTTTATGTTTATGAAATTTCCTTTGTACCACATGAAGGGTATTGGTTGAAATGTAAGTTTACAATGCTAGTTTTCATTTTCCAAGCTAATAAGTAGGAAAAAATGGTAAAGCGGTCAAAGAAACCCATTTTAGCTGAGAATACACTTTGTTAGCAGTATTGAGCAGCTTACCTATGTAGAAATGTGCCCACATGACACACATTTAAAGAATACAAACTTAAACTTTAAAAGTAGGCATTTTTAAAATTTTTGCATAACTGAATAGTTTTCTATTTTAAGATTTTAAATGAAAGTTGGTCCTGTATAGTAGGTCACTTGCATGATTAAAGAAATTGGGCACAGCCAGGTTTAATTTAATCTTTGTTTCCTGTTAATTTCTAGTACTCCTCACTAGAGTTTCCAATGTCAGACACATGCATTTGACTTGAAGAAAAAAAGTGAGTTAACTATAAAGAAGAGCTAAATAATATCAGACTCAGAGGCGAGAATCCTTTGGGTAGGCAATTTTATGATTATTGATTTACTTTGACTAAAAAGAACAGAGGAAAGCCAAACTGAGTTAATATTTCAGTACCTCAGAATGTCATTGTCAAGAAGACTGCATAATGAAGAAATGTCTCTTAAATTTTCCATCTAACAAATAGAATACAGAATATATATATCATAAATATATGCTTTTTAACTTTGAAGGTGACAATTCTTTTCTCCCTGGGGTTTTTTATCTGAACCATTTGAAACACTTAGAAAAGAAATATAGCTATCTGGCCAAGTCTCCTTGAAATTTTAAATGTGGTTTGCTCTGTATGAGGTCAATGTTCGACTTCAATAATTTTTAGTTTCCTAAAAAAAATAATACATCCACATAAGTTAGAGTCAATTCTAACTTACAGCAATCCTAGTGGGTCCCCAAGACTGTACATCTTTATAGGAAGAGACAGCTTCATCCTTTCCTTGTGGAGTGTCTGGTGAGTGTGCACACCTGATTTTAGAAGGAGCCCAGGCCTAGCCTACAGCACCACCATGGCTCCTTAGGTAACCTTAAGGTACAGCAGGATGGAGTTCACCTTAGTGGCTATGTGAGGTTTTAGGCTTAGGTTTAAATCCACAGCTCAGTCCAATGTCTAGAACATAATAAATTCTAAAAATATATTATTTATCTCTTTTATTGACTGTGTCAACATATTAATAATTAATGAAACACATTCCTAGTTATCCCTTGGTCATTTTTTGTGTACACGAAGGGAAATCAAAGCATAATGCCAGTAAGGTTCCAGTTCACACGTACAGACCGTACATACTCATGTATAAGCTGAGTTTATCAGCTCATTTTTTATGCAGTTTTTGTGGTAAAATTAGGTGCCTCGGTTGATATCGGGGTCAGCTTATCTTTGAGTATATGCGGTAGTTTATTCCAAACAAAATGTGTCTAAACATGTGTTTATCATTCATTGATACTGGCTGTACCCCACATACAAGTTTTCTTATTGACAGCTCGTTCTTAAACTCTCATTTGACACATGACTTCCAGGGACTCTGTGGGGCCGGTTAAGTTCGACAGTGAAGTTAGATCAGGGACTTAGGGTGATGGTTTGATTGGACCGCAGAGATGTAATCTAAACAGAGTTTCTTAAATGACACTAGAGAAGGATTTTCTCACAGTCTAAACTAACATGAATTCAGTGAATCCACTATTCAGACAATACACTACCAACTTCATGGCTCAAAACTACAGCAAAAAAGGAACATGTTTTTTTAAGGATTAAAAAGTAAGAGAAGAATGAAAAACAAGATAAATACTTGACAATTTGTCTTAGCTAGGTAACACTAAACAAAAAAAACAGGAGACTTGTAAAATCATGTTAACCTAGATGTTTTCAGATGACATTTTTTTCTAAATCACATTTTTATTAGGTTCTTATGTCTGCTGTAACAAAACACCACAAACTTAGCATCATGGCGGCCATGTAAAAGCCTACTATTAGAAACATATTTCCTATTACTTTCCATTTATAAAAAAAAAATAAATTACAAACGAAACAAGAGGCTATGCTGGTCAATAAATTAGGAACAAAGGCTATGGGTGTATCACATTCCTGAAAATGCAGACTGCACAATGCACATAAAGGATGATTGTTCAGACAGCTGTCGTGTTTCTGAAGCTGGGGCAGTGACGGCAACAGAGCTCAAACATAACAAGAGTGCTTCCTGCTGTGTACACAGAGCCATCAGGAGTCACAACAACAACAACATCAAAGCTGATGCAAGAAATACTTGAAAGATTTTTGGGTAAAATTAATTTAATTATTCTTCAACATTTTATAATAAGTAGCTTTTAGTTTATTTTGATTTACTTTACTCAAAAAAAAAACACAAAAACCATGCGGTCTCACAACTAGTCAACTTCAGTCATAATTCATCTGGCTAAGGTTGTCTCCTTTAAAACAGGGCTGAATTATACGCAGGTATAATGAAATGACAGTATCTCTTGGCAGGTCCTTAAAGAACAGCGTCAGCCTTTCCATAGCCACCCACGTCATAAGTGCTGTTCCTATCAAGCCATAGCACCAACGCACTGCCACAGAGTCCGCTCTCACTCATAGAGACGGCCTCAACTCTGTCCTGTAGGGCTGTTGGGAGTTGAACTTGACTAGCTGGCAGAGTAGAAGCATGTTTGTGGGTTTAAGATGTAACATTTATGACAGCAGAAAGTCTCATCTTTCTCCTGTGGAGCAACTGGTGGTTTTGAACTGTTGACCTTATGTTTAGGTGTTAACAAATGGGACACTATGGCTCCTACCAATATTTTATTTGTTCATCACAATCTATTCTTTCTCATCCCAATTTTGGTGAAGTTGCTTTGTGTGCCCATTCTATCTGCAGTCTTTGTATCTCAGAGGGATTTGACTCAGGGATGGGTCAGTTTGGCCATTCAGATAGTCATAAAAATGAGCCCTCTTAGAAGCAGGAACAGAAGAATCTCCTAATCGTCGGGCAAGAGTCTCCCGTGAGGTCTTTGCCTGAAGTGACAGAGGTACCAGAGGCAGCAGAGGCCATATCATTGAGAACAGGACTTAGAGCAGTGGACTCTCAGCCCATTGTTTTTGGGGGTTTTCTCTTTCTTTTTTGGGGCCACTGAATTGGCTGCAGCGATGCACAACAGGACAGACCACTGCCATCCCCCAATTGTTCCCATGGTTGAGCACATTGTTGCAGCCACTCTCTGTGTCGGTCACCTCCACCTACCAAGCTGATGTCCCAACTCCAGGGACTGCTCTCTCCTGAAAATATGTCCAAATTACCTAAGACGGAGTCTTGCCAT
The DNA here is from genome assembly GCF_050624435.1 of Tenrec ecaudatus. Taxonomy (NCBI): domain Eukaryota; kingdom Metazoa; phylum Chordata; class Mammalia; order Afrosoricida; family Tenrecidae; genus Tenrec; species Tenrec ecaudatus. The sequence goes on from NC_134538.1 coordinate 109,805,587, forward strand.
TGTTGCCTCTAAGGAGCACTCTGGACGAACTTCCAGACAAAAACCAGACAACGAAGAAGGAGGAAACGGCTGCCCATTTCAGAGGAAGTAATCATTTCAAACCACTCAACCCATAGAGTAAAGGTCCATGTCTTTGGACCTGAGGCTGACTTACAAGGTGGGGTGCTCTTTGGACATCTCCATCACGTAAGGACATTTGTCATACTTGGCCAGGCAGGGCAGAGGCCAAGGACTAGTGAACATGCCCGAGAGGAAGGGCTACACAAAAAATGTGTGCTTACCATTTTGTAACATGTCAAAGTCCCAAGGGAAAAAAACCCATAATTCTGTGTAGTGTCTGTGTACTATGTGACCTTTGCAATGGATTATGGATCCTGGCACAGAAGTTACATACTCTGGGATGTAACAGGTGTCAGAACAGAATCACAGAAAGATGTAGAGTGGAGGATGGCTGACCTCTGCCTTCCAGGAATAATCCCTGAGCAGATGTGAAGTTGGTTTCTCCTTCTGAAGTTTGTAACGGAAGAGGTTAGGTGTTGCCACCACATCATTTCACTAACAAAGAAAATCTCACTCAGCATTGAGCTATAAGTTATACTCATAATAATAATGAACATAATCATCAGAAGTCTGAGCCTCCCTTCAGCAAGCAGACATGTTTATAGGCAAAACCCTGAGAAGCATTGTTTCTCACTTATTATCCACTGATATTCTAAAAGTACTCAGAAAAATACACGTTTCAGAAATTATTTATCTACAATGTCCTAGGAAGTGGAACATATTAAAGTATTTGACAAACTGCTCATAGAAAAAGAAAATTCTATGGAAATTTTCTATTTCAAATTGTTGAGAATGCAGCAACCATTGATAGTGTAGTACAGTCTGAAAGAAAGAGAGAAGTAACTGACTAACACAGTCCTCAAATATGAAGGAAGAGTTAGTCTTTAATCCAGAATGACAGTATAATTCACGCTATGATGAGCAGAAGCAAATGGACAGAGGAATTCCAGGTTCCATAAGAAAATTTTAAGCAGTGAAGTCAGATTTAGATTAAGGGATTTCTATAGAATTATTATTTTTGCACTTATCTATTTGCATGTTACACTTTAATAAACAGGCCCAGTGAGGAAAAAACACTCTCTAGATAAAAATTAAATAGGCTTATAATGTTTATCAGGTCATTTGACTTCCTTTTTGTCATTTTTTACAGAAAATAAAGGATTTAACGTGATTTTGTATTTAAAATGAAAGTTTATTTCCTGAAACAATACATTTTACATATTTTAATAATCTTATTTAAAGCAGAATTAGGTTACATTGTTCATGAAATACAAATATTAATTTTCATTCTGCAAATAAAACAGATGTAAAGAAGTTATTTTGACATAATATGTTCACGTATTAATTGATTAGACCTTTTAGCCACTGAAGACATGGCATTTATAATTTCAAAAAGAGAGTAGATCAAAGCTAGATCAGAGGTATTAAGGTCTTTTGAGCCTCCCTTGTTTGGTGTTGTTGTTATTAATAATTATTGAGATTATTAAGGATGGGGATTTAGATAGATATTAGACATCTTTTCTCTCTGAAGCTATTCATGAGATCCGATTATTTTACTAAGCCAAAGCCTGACATTTCACTGGGATTTTTAGTTAATGGTGCCTTATACACTCATACTCCATTAAAAATATCTTAAGATCCGTGATAAACGCATGACCCTGGATTTGATTCTAACTCATATTGACCCTATAGGACAGGGTCGAACTGCCCCTGTGGGTTTCTGAGAGTGGGATTTTTATGAGACTAGAAAGCCTTGTCTTTCCCCCAAGACACATGAGAGGATCTATCCTAAAGAACGCTTGAGGTAGAGAATAACACAAAGCCTTCCCAGACGTCTCTGGTGAGCAATGGAGGAGTGAGAGGACCTGAAACCTGGAAAGGAGCCTGTGGGCGAAAGGAATGTGCCTTAAAAACAGGTTCAGCAGAAGAGACAGTAGTCTGAACCATCCGCAGCTGGATCCCTGTCTTAAGATGGAACGTGTGACCAAGCAACCCCCCAGTACACAAGTGCTGTGGAACTGGGATATTTAAATAACATCAGACGCATAATAAAAGAAAGCTATTAAGCAAATATTCCAGTTCTGAGCTCCATATACTAACTAGATTAGCAAGGGAGCGAAAGAGAAAAACTTTTTGGAGAGAGGAAAAGAGCCCTTTTGGAGAAATTAAATATTCAAGCTGAATCAAATTGATTATCACAAACTAGTAAATGGAATAGTTCTAAATGGAACATTTTACATCCATACAATACATGCTTACAGGGAGAAAAGTCAGATCAAGATGGAAATTTTACTGGAAATAATGATCTCTTTGTCCTTTTCAAATCTTCACTTATCTTATTTGCATGTCAATGTTGCCTCATACGCCATCTTTCTGCAGAGGACCTAGGACTGGCTAGAGAGGTCCACCCTGGCTCTGCACACAAGTAGTTCCATTTCCTGACAACAGCTCTTATGTCCCGGCAATGGGATCTTAGCCCTATAGTTAAAATGCAAGGTATTTCCTTGCTCTCTTCTCTTCCTTCTCAGGCCTTCTTGCATCTGTGTAATCAGTTCTCTGCATTAAATTCTCCATGAGTGGATCCTGATTGATGGTGAACAAAGCACACAGAATGTCAATAACTAATGCTGACACTGGTGGCACCAGATTTTATTCAAGGAACAAACCTATGTCAACACTCCATGCTTTATTTATCCATCCATCCATCCGAGAACTGGACTTGGAAGACTTGCAGAAAGCATCCTGGGAAATATGCTTTGCTCCTGCTCCCTCTGCACTGGCACTGTCCTCAGTTTTAGCAATCAGTTCACCTGCCTCAGGGACCCCAGGATGGATCTCATCTGCATATTTTGCATAATTTCAAGGAGTTATTCATGTTAAATTTTAAACTGAAACATGAAAAAATATCTAATATTTTCTTGAAAATGTACTTATTATTTTTTTTAAGAAGAGAGTAAAATGATTATTGATTAAATAGCAGAGCAAAAAATGATGGGAAGAAAAGTACGTAATGAGCTGACTCCCCTGTCTCCATTGACAATACAAAACTGTCTTCATGAAACCTTGTGGAAGTGAACTGACACAGCATGAAATCTGACGGTAAAATATTGACAAGTGCCCTGACGTCCAATAACTGAGTCCAAGGAACTGTTTGATGGCCCTGAGTTAGCCAGGATAATAAGCAACGAGTACTTGCTGAAAAAGTCAGAGATAGCGTCAGTTTAAAATATATTAATATCATGCTATAAAATATAATGTGAAGCTAGTATGTTTCTCACTGTTCTAACGAATCATCAGGAGCACATGTGGCTCTTTACCCTCTCACAGTATTTTCATGATAACTTCCATGCGGTGGCAGAACAGATCGTGTGGAGCATGCCTGGTCCCTTATTGTCTCTCATTTGAAACAGATAGGTGAATGAAATAAAATCATGTAGTCAAATTAGGTCAATGACCTAAGGATTCTCCCAGTAATTACACCTACTACATGATATATTCCAGGTCTATTAGATTAAAAATACTTTCTCTTTCATTGATGTTCTTTTACTAATTATATACAAACACAACTTACTTCATGGTTATGAATACATTATCACCATTAGTTGGACATTGTTCTTCCTAATATGACAGAATTCTACATGGAAAAGTATATTGAATATATTTGTGGTAGAAATTTAACATTTATAAGCTATTCTTAACCCTCTCCGGAATTTTCAAGCGATCTCTCACCTTATCTTCCTTTTTATGCTACATTTTACACGTCATCCTTTCAGCTCTTGCCTTTTTAACAACCACATTTGTGCATGGCATATTTCACGATCTTTCACCATAGCTTTCCTTCCTTATTCATTTATTTCTTACTAAGCCCTTGTACTTTGTCTTCTGCCAGTCCTTGTCCAGAAGCAGTGCTCTGAAAGGTCACCATTGACCTAGATCTTGCTGAATCCAATACAATCAGTCACCTTCACCTGTGGTGTCAGGGAGGCAGTTACACGTGAGGAGTGCATCGTTACTGCAAGTCTAAGTATGCGCATCTTTCCAGTGAAGACCTGTGCGATGGTTTCAAGAGAAGGAGGTCATGTGAAATGGGTGTGTTTCTGAAAAGGAAGGCACTTTTGAATCAAAGCCAGGAAAGCACTCTGTAAGGTTAATATCTTTAAAGCTACTTCTTTGTTAAAATTCTTGCAATTACTATAGCATATGAAGATGCCTTTCTGCTCTTTACTTGGTTAATTTTTCTGTAGAAGCCACTGCGCTTTTATCACATTTAAGTTTTTTCTCGCCCTGCTACTTTCATCTTCCCTGGAGGATCAGCAGTTAAGCCCAGGCTATCCTATGTACCTAAAATAAACCCAAAAACCATTTTATTAGGGGCTCATCCAACTCTTATCACAATCCATACATACATCGATTGTGTAAAGCTTATCTGTACATTTATTGTCCTCATCATTCTCAAAGCATTTGCTCTCCACTTAAGCCCTTTGCATCAGGTCCTCTTTGTTTCCCCCTCCCTCCCGAGCCCTTGATAATTTATAAATTATGCCCCGTCTGACGTCTCCCTTCACCCCCTTTTCTGTTGTCCATCCCTAAAGGAGGAGGTCACATTTAGATCCTTGTAATCGGTTCCCTCTTTCCAACCCACTCTCCCTCTACCCTCCCAGTATCGCCACTTGTCCTGAAGGTATCATCTGCCCTGGATTCCCTGTGCCTCCAGCTCCTATCTGCACCAGTGTACACCCTTTGCTCTATCCAGACTTGCAAGGTAGGATTTGGATCATTATTGGGGGGAGTAAGCACTTAGGAACTAGAGGAAAGCTATATTCTTCATTGGTGCTACATCGCACCCTGACTGACTCATCTCCTCCCCTAGACCCCTCTGCAATGGGATCTCCAGTGGCCGACAAATGGGCTTTGGGTCTCCACTCTGCACTTCCCCCCTCATTCATTATGGTAAGATTTTTGTTTTGACGATGCCTTATACCTGAACCCTTCGATACCTTGTGATTGCACAGGCTGGTGTGCTTCTTCTATGTGGACTTTGTTGCATCTGAGCTAGATGGCCACATGTTCACCTTCAAGCCTTTCAGGCATCAAAGAACAAAAAGTCCTATCATTGGGTGCACACCTCCATGATACGATCGCTGAGGACAAATGGGTGCATAAGCAAATGTGGTGAAGAAAGCTGATGGTGCCCAGCTATCAAAAGAGATAGCATCTGGAGTCCTATGTACTACATATCTGAGATATAAATCTCCCATCCTGGTTTTCTACAGGTGTGAGAAGGAAATAATCAAACAACACACGACTCTCATATTGTCCTACAGCAAACTCCCTATGGCTGGAGCAAATGGTCAACATACTCAGTTGCTAAACAACAGAATGGTGATTTGCGTCTGCTCAGAAGTAATTAAGAAAAGTCAGGTGATCCGCTGAAAACCCTGTGGAGAAGTTCTACTCTGACAAACATGGGGTATCCATAAGTCATAGTGAACTTATTGGTGACTCACAGTTTTTGTGTTTTTTAAGAAAATGGGAAATAATCAAGCACTTTTAATGTCAAATTGCGGTGACACAGAGACAAGAAGTCAGCGCATGGTGTTAGACTGAAGCCCATAAGCTTGGTAGACACAAGGTTGCCACAAGCCTTCGATTAGAAAAACATCAAGTATCTCCCAAGTACAATAAAACAGCAAGACAGCATTGTATTATGGGCTGACCTTATTACTTGAGATGTCTTATGAATCCCTTTTCCTGTCTCCGGCGAATGAGCACCTATGGCGTTCTGATTTTGACAGCCCTTGGAGACAGAGCTGTGTTAGTTTCTCTCGCCAGTCATGTGCCCCACACAATTCCTCAGCGCCCATGTGCAGTACATTTTAAATGTATTACAACTAAATGATATAATTAAAGAAAAAAACCTACATTGTTTTTAAAGCAAGCAATTTTACCTGCATGCTTTATGAAAAGCTTACAAACTTTCATTTGTAATAAAGTACATTTCCTTCCTTAAAAGAGATTTTTCATAAAATAAACCAGAGTTTGTCTGTGGGATTCCCACCTCAATAAAGTCCCTAAAATATTTAAACAAATGAGAACTTTTCTAAAGCAATATAATCAGAGTTCTGTGTCATGATTTTTCAATGATTTGATAGGCATTCTATCTCTTTCAAAATACAAGCCATTATTGTGTTTCTATTAATTTCTGATTAGGTTTTATTTTAGTTGATAGCTTTTGTCATTTTCCATAATAACTTTCAAACCATATACTGATTGGACTGCTTAGCTCATTATTCTATTTAACAGATCGACTCCAACTAGGTTCTTTGCTCCTAAATTATTTAATATTTATTTTCATTTAAGTTGATTTGGTGCCTATTGGCACTGTTACCCAAACCCTCTTCTCCTTGAATCAGATTTCATTGCCCTTCATTATTTCCTCTGCTTCCAATTTCAGTTCAATTTGCATACTCGGAAATTTTATTTCAAAGCCTCCATCCAACTCATCTATGTATATTACAAACATGCAGCCTGCTGAAATTGATCTGTGGTGTAAGTGCAAGAAAATCCAGTCTTCAAGTGCAGCTAATCCATGAGAAAGGCTTCAGAACAGAGTGTGTGGTCTCTCAGAAGCAGTCACAACAGCCCTCAAAGAGCTTGAAAGGCAAGTGGGGAAGACAGCGGGGATCTAACCAAGGTGAGGTCCAGCCTGAGATGCAGCCGCACGTTTCCCATTAATTCCAGGCGGGCGTCGCAGCATGATCCTGAATTAGCCCGACGCAATCTGAGAGGCTTTTGGAAAGTTAGTCCTGGAGCTTAAATGACTTCCATGATAAGATGAGATTTAGGATTAGCAATGCCAGGAATGGAATCCAGGTGGGGAATGATTCAACATTCTTGGTCTGAGGGTGATCTCACAAAAGAGTCTGCTTGGAAGGCCTGTGGCTAATGATCAAAATGCCAGTTTCTGACCATAATTCAGAAATTAATGACTTCCTTATACACATAAGGAATGCCCTAGAAAAGGCCTGCTGGTCAACACTATAAATATGATATATAGTAAACTTACAAATATTAAACACATGGTGAAAATTACTTTAAGAATACAATAGAAAAAATTACACATTCAGAAATAGCGGGCAAGTTTACCTCCGCTTTTAGAGTGTACAGAAAAGAACGAAACATCTAATTATGTAATTCTACATTTCTGATCTCAACAGAAATATTTTAAAATCAGGAAAATCACTTATGATAGAATTTGGAAAGTAATTATGGTGAGTATCTGAGCATTTATGAACTTTGTCTAAACCTTTCTGGGATTTCCCTTGTGACCTTGAGAATTTCTCCACTACCCTTCTAATCCAACCTTTCTGACTGAACCAGCCATCCTGTAACCCTGCTCAGTTCTGAGACATATTTGGTCCTCTTGGATTAGCCCTTTCCTCATTTCTGTGGTATTGATTTCAAGCTGGCTCTGTCAACACTGGATGTTTGCACAGTCCAACAGAAAAGTACCAGTGGAGTTGAAAGTTTGGCTATAAATATTGTTCTATTTATTGTTTATTAAATGTTAAAGAAAGCACATTTCATGTTAAAGGAAACAAATTTAAATGTAAATGTTCATATATGCCATATTTTACCATGTTGAAATCAATCATTTTTCAATGTAGTTATCTCATAAAGTGGTTTGATTGAAAATTTGGGTCATAATTTTTTCTGCCATTCCATTGCATATATTAAAGTTGGGCAAAATATAACTTATTAATAAGACTTATGATTTACATTATTTATTGCATTTTCTGACATGTGTATGTCTGCATAATTGTGAGGTTAAATGACAGCCAAATCTTAGATATATCTTTTCAACACATAATTTCATTTTGGCATAATTGACTTTTAAACTATCAGTCTATCATAATAGCTTGTGATGAGCATCTATCTTCATGTTCATTTTTAAGGTATTATTGTAACTTTTGTATTTATGATAATATGTACACTCTCATAGATGTCATCAAGTATGTAATTGTTACAAAAATGCATTTAGTGCTCATTCTCTTTAAAGCCCACCAATCAGTTTTAATCAAACTGTATACAGAGACTGTAAGGAACTCTACATTTTAAGTCTGTTAATATCTGCAATAATGTTTTATGTAAATAAAAGTATCATTATATTTATAAAAACAAAGTAACACACAACTGAGCACTGTAATCAATGTAGCTGCAATCATAATTTGTGATTTTTAGAAATACTAGACCTAAAATTTATAATCAATATTTTATTATAAATAATAGGTCTATTCCAAGCCCCCTACATGTGCATTACATTGTGTTACTATGGTATGTACGTGTTGTTGTGATGACTAAAGCTACACCACTGGTATTTCAACAAGCACAGTCACCGACGGTGGAAAGGGTTCAGCCCAACTTTGAGACTCACATAGATTCAGGAGGAGGAGCTGGAGCACTACATCTAAAAGACTGGCCAATCTGACCCTTCCAATGATCTCTATAACACGGTCTGGAAGAGTTCCAGTAGCTGAATCCTTCAGATTGGAAGAGACTCGAAACACGACGAGGGAAGGGCTACGTCCTCCAAGTAGACAATGTTGGTGGATGAAGAAAAGCCTTCAGCATCTCCAATTGCTGCTGTGGCATGACTCACAATTAGAACAGCTACAAAACCCCACTAATCATAAGAATGTGGAATGCACAATGTGCAAATCTAGAAAAATTATGAATTGCCAACATTTCAATAGCAAGCATAAAAATGACATCCTAACATTAGTGAGCTGAAATGGACTAAAATTAACCATCTTGTATTGTATGACCACACCTTGAATGGCAAATTGATAAGGAATATCATCACATTGCCAAAAGAACATTCAATAATTGTCAAAAGTCTATTCTGAAGTATGACCATGTCAGTGATAAGATAATGAAGGTGAATGAAATGTGTTTTCCAATTGAAAACAAAAGAGGAGATGCTGGTAGTTGGTAAATATATCTATGGTAATCAAAACTATTCAAAAACCACTTAATAAAATGCATAAGACCAAACACTTTTTTACTGAAAATCACTTATTTGAACAAAGTAAGTGGTGTCTATACATTTTCACCTCATCAGATGACAAGGAATGAAACCAAGTGCATCTGTAGTACAGATGATGGAGAAACTCAACTACCTTCAATCCGAGTAAGTTCAGGATCAATTTCACAGAGGCATTAAAATGAGAGAAAATTAAAACAAGTCCATGAGAGCTATGGTATAGCCTTGAACATGACCCACCTGCATGTAGAGGTCACATAAAAATAGACTTGATACACTGAACACTAATGCCTGAAGACCAGATGAGTTGTGGCTGTATCAAAGACATCATGCATAAATAACCCCAAAGATCATAAAAAGACAGGAAAGAGTGACATGGATGCCAGAAGAGACTCTAAAACTTGCTGTTGAATGAAGAATCGCTTTAGCAAATGGAAGAAATGAGAACGCAAGAGACACGCACAGAAGTTTCAAGAGCGACTCAAGAAAACAAAGATTATAAAGGATGGTCAAAGAGCAGGAGTAAGAAAGCCAAGATAGAAGAATATGCTGGGAATTCAAGCTGAAAAAAAAAAACCCAAAGAGAAATGTTGTCCTGGAGTGGTTTAAAACTATGAAAGTTATATGGCAGGGTTAGATGCTTTCCCCATATGTATTTCTCCTGTATATTAAGTAAATTACTCCAGCAGTTGAACTACACAATATGGCATGCAAATAACCCAGAAGACTTGAAGCACTTACTGATGAAGTAAGTAAAACTACAGGCTTCAATGCAAAGTTAAAGTCTTTAAACTTGACCAATAAGCAACATTATGTTAAGGAAATGATTAATGTTGATTAGCATTTCATTTTTTTCTGGACCCACAATCAATACCTATGGAAGTAGCAATCAAGAAATGAAACTATGGGAAAATACTGAGCAAATTTACTGAATAAAAAAGACCTACATAAAGGATTAAAAGACACCTGACGTAAACCATGGTATTTTTGGGTTGTCTCATGTGCATGTGAAATGCACGACAGTAAAAAATGAGGACCAAGGGAGGGTGATGAGTGCAGGGGCAGTCATTGATTCAATGTGGCTCTTCCAGCCAAAGTCGCTAACTCCCACCAAACAACCTGACCTTTCTCTATGCATCTGGTAAGCAGATGGGGACAATTCTGTTAGGATTCACCTGTAAGTAGTTACTAGGAGGTGTCCCCAAATGACATCCTGCTGTGTATACAACGAGCCCTCTGAGAAGCAGGAGGAGGAATCTTATCAGTAAGAGCCAGGAAAGAGTTTGACACTCTGGTTCTTCACTGAGCTGCTAACAGCAGTTAGCAGTTCAAATCCACCAGCTGATCCATAGGTGAAAGAAGAGGATATTCTGCTTCTGTCAAGTTTACAGCCTCAGAAAAACAAAGGGGAATTCTACTCTGGCCTATAGAATAACTCTGAGTTGGCATTGACTTTACGGTACTGAGTAAACTTGTGTGAAAGGGAATTATTTATTTCTCTTTAGAATGAATTGTGATTCATCTCTCTTTAAAGTGAAATGTGATTCACATCCTATTTGCATCAAAGTTATCTAATTTGGATGGTTTTCATTACATTTTTCTAACCATGATTATCTTAGTGATTGGCATTCCTAAACCCCTGACCTTTCAGACCTGGTATAGATTCTAAAACCAACGTTTTATGATCCCAGACAACAGTTTCCATCAACTTGTTTCTGACACAATCCAAGTACCATTGGAAAGAGGAAAATGCGATAGAATGAAATTTGAAATAAGCAATTTGTAAATTCAGTTCTTCCTTCTCAATTCACATCCAGTTTTCACACAAATTTGGTTCTTTGCAAAAGTTATACCCTTATATTTGTATTATTTGGGCTGTGCAGTCCAAAAGTATACAAATTAGCCTGCGAAATAATTATCTTCTGAATATAGTAGATAATACAGAATATTGAAGTTTCTATTTTTGTCTACAGTTGTATTATAAATAACAAGAGGGTGCTGAATTAGTGAAGAAACTAAAACTGAACCTTTAAACAGTATTAGACAGCCTGATCTATCTAAGGAGCACCTGGTGGGCTTCTGAAACAATATCTACATATAACATTTTAATGTGTTCTCATAAAATATATATTTAACCCACTCCTCTATGATAAACATTATGGTAATCATGTAGAGACTAAATAATTACACTCTCTGAACATTATCTCCGGACACGTTTCAATGCTTCTAACATCTACAAAATCATTTGTATTCTTTCATGCAAGTGTTTATTGAACACCGAATGCCATAAACGCTAAAGAGGCACCAAGTAAGTTCAGGTGGATATTTTATCCTTTTCTTACTCAGCTACTCTTTGTTGAGAAAACTTCAGTATCTATAACATTAATGTAACTCTTCGACAATTTTTATTTAGCAAGATGAAAATATCTAAGGTATCCTTTTTACTTAATTTCCTATGGTTTCATAGCTGAAATGACCAGATACACTATTTCAGATAAGCAAAATCCTCACTGCTCTCAAGTGGATTCTGAGCCAGGGACTCTATCAGCCCAGCGGGCAGTGGAAGGCACTGCTAACCACAGGCTGATGGCTCAAATCGAGCAGGAGAAAGCCCATTAGAGATGTGCAGGGTTGCTGGGAATCAGAACTGACTTGATAGCTGTAGGTTTGGGTAACTGAACTGTTAATTTAGAACTGTCTGGTGTGGTATTGGGGATTGTCAATATTTACAGAAGCCAGTAGAAATACCACCCCTCTCTCTCCTGAAGTAGGCACTAGTAGGTTCAATCCACCAATCTCTCCATGAGCAGCCCGAAGCATAACCGCTTCATTACCGAAAATCAGTACACTCCAGGTGGTGCCACGTGAAATTCATTCAACGTCAATGCTGCCTAACAGTATTACTCCCTTACGTTTTCCATCCAAATCAGGTTTTACATGTGAAATTTCTTTAGAATCAGCAGTAAATACATCAATACATACTTGCCACCTAAATATTAAAACATTATATCAGACGGAGACGTCGGACATGGTAAGATATGACAAAATAATGATTTATAAATTATCAAGGGCTCATGGGGGGGGGCGGGGAGGGAGGGGAAAAAGAGGACTTTATGCAAAGGGCTTAAGTGGAGAGCAAACGCTTTGAAAATGATGAGGGCAAAGAATGTACAGATGTGCTATACACAATTGATGTATGTATATGTATGGATTGTGATAAGAGTTTTATGAGTCCCTAATAAAAGGTTTAAAAAAACATATCAGACATCAACCTAATAATTGATTAATTTCTACTTTATTGTATTTGAAGGTTTATATTGTATCATATTTAGATTTTCTACAGGGTTTCTAACTACATATTAGCTGAGTGTGTTTGAGTGTGTAGGCATGTCTGCATTTCAAAAAAATTAAGCTTTATTTCCTACCTTTATAAAAGTGAGATAAAAGTATTGATTTAGAGTGTCACATTTCTTCCTTACAGAGGGACTATAAGGAAATTTCTAAGACATTATTTTTTGTCACAGCACAATATAGATAAAATATTATACACTTAGGTAAGAGACTCTATATAAAATTATTTAGAGAAACAAGAAAATGTTTCCCAAGACATAAGTGCTCACATCTAAGTACATATAACAAATAAAATGTCATGTGTTTTTACACCCAGAAGATAGTGAAGTTAGCAATGTAGAATTCCTTTTTCAAGCAATAGTACTGAGGTAAGAAATACAGTTCACTAAATAAAATGTCAATATACCTTAATTATCAAGGACAATTCTTGAAGGTCTTTGCATATGTCTTCATTCTATTAGACACATTTAAACTACACTTTAGCATTCCTTAGATCCTCTAGAAAGAGCGTGAGACTTCGTTTTCTGTCATAATACTCCAACGAGAATGCGGAAAAGGAACCAGAGCCAAAGAAAATGAGGCAAGAAATGAGGAACAACAAATATGAATTTTTAAGAGTTGGTTTCTGCCCTTTAATTGGCTGAACATTCAATCTTGCCAGGCATCTCAAGTGAAGCATTATATATTTCCCACATCCTTTGAATAGTAGTTCTGAGGGAGGATAAAGGTGAAGACAGTTGGTGCTAGACCACATTCCCCATTGACCATCGTTTGCCATCAAGGTGTGAGCTGCCAGTATGTTGAAGTGGACAGAACTGGTCCAATACAACATGGTAGGCATAAGACAAAAGGCATGTAGTTTTTACTTCAGGGGTTTACTCCTGAACAAGAACAACATTAGTGTTAGCAGACTGGTACCTCTTTCCACTACACAAATATGGTATCACCAGCCACAGGGCAACTCTGACCAGACGCAAGGTGAATGCCTGGCTCTATCATGGTATGGATCTCTGACGGCATAGTCCTCAGGGCTGGGCAGTGATCAGTAAGGTTAGCACTTCAACACTTCCAGCTGCCTTGCAGGAGAAATGCGGGGCTTCCTCCTTCCATAGCAGTTCCAGACTCAGAAGCTCACAGGGGCAGATCTGTTTTGTCCTAGAGTGTTGGCATGGACTGGCATCGGCTTGAGGGCAGTGAGCTTGATGAGTCTCAGGTAGTGGTATAGTAATGGAACCCAGGCTGCATTATCTTGGCCCTTTACTCATAGGTCTAACTCAAAACGCATTTCACACCTCTTTTTTGAAAATTAACCAAAACAATTTATTAAAGAGCCCAAAAACATAGATAAAAAATAGCTTGCAATCGATTTTAAGAAACTGCCATCCACCCTGTCAGGAGAGAGCAGTTCCTGGAGTCAGACATGATGCTTGGTAACGGTAAGAAGAGGAAGGCTCTCAACTAGACTGGTTAACACAGTGGCTGCAACAATGGTCGCCAGCAGAGGAAGGATTGTGAGTTTGACGAGGTTGACGCAGGACTGGGGAAAGTTTCATTCTTTTGTGCACAAGTTCGAAGAGTCAGAACTGACTAGATGGTACCTAACAACAACAACCAGATATTATAGACAGTTTTATGCTCAAGATCTTTAATTATCTCTGGTTTCCAAATGGTCTTTATTTTCCATGTTGCCATGAATATGAATTTGTCATTTCCTTCCAGTGATCATCTAGTTTTCTGATTTTATTTCTACATATTGCATCCTGTGAAAGCTAGGTTTATTGTGCCAACTGGGCCAAGGGAAAATGTGGGATTAATAAGGTCACAGTTTCATTGGAGGGTAAAGAGATAAATGGCTTGGCAATCCCCATCTATCTCTCTCCTGGTCTCAGGTGATCAGATCAGTGTGTGGCTGGTAGTTCTCTGCCTCAACTTGTGAGCTACACTACCCACGGGATAACCCACCTGTGGATCTTGTCCCTAGAGCTTGAGGTTCCTTTGTGACCTGCCTCCCCACGCTGCCAGTGTATACATCAATTGAGCTTTGTACTGTCGGGTCCTGCATCTGGGTGACTGTTGACGACCTGCCTTGTTGTTTGCTGCCTGTGACTGGACTGCCTACATTGTCCTAAGGAAGCCTCAGCTGTCTGCTTCCTTGACCTTGGACCCAGCAGCCCTCCTGATTTGCAATTACAGTATATTAACTGTCCATGGAAGGAACTTGAACTGAGCCCTCTGCATTGCTGTGTGAACTAATTAGCTGTAATATTCCTTAGGTCTGCATATATCTATCCATGTGTGTGTGTATGTGTATGTGTATGTAAATATGTGTGTATATATGTATATGCACACATATATAAAATTATAAGTGTTTTGGTTTTGTTTTCTAGAGAACCCTGTCTCACATACCTCCTCTCCTATCTATTGGCTTTAGTCACATGCCTTTACAGAAATGTTCACCACACTTTAAACATATATTGGAGACTCAGCAGAGAACATAGGTAAAGAAACAAGACCTCAAGTCAGCCTGTCTGTGTTGGCATCCTGGCTCTACTTCTTAGAAGCTATGTTATCTAGGGGGGAGATTATTTTCCAGGTCTGTGAAATGAACCAGGCTTATCTTGAAGAATTATGGTGAGAATTTAATAAGTTAATACATATGAGTACATATAATGACTCACTGTATGTGCTTTGTATGTATCATGCTTATAAGTTTGTTAAGAGACTTTATAGTTCAGGTTTTCAAACAGAATGCAGTTTTGTCCTCCAGAATTACTTTTGATTTATGCTTTGTCATGAAGAGAGGACGCAGCACACTATTATCATTAAGGCTGAATCTACTTTTCATTTATGGTGTGGCATGACTCAACAGTTACAAACATTCATTAATAAGCAGTGCATGAAGTTCATGAAGTATGAATCTAAGAAAATTTGAAGTTATAAAAAATGGCATGAATAAAGCTTGACATCCTAGATATTAGTGACCTGAAAGAGACTGCTTTTAGTCATTATGGATGGAGAGTTTATAGTGCCAGACTGACAAATTCAAGAATTGTGTCACATTAGTTGCCACAAGGAACATGTTAAGTTCTATATTGAAGTGCAGTGCATCACTGATAGGATAATATCTATATGCCTACAAGGAAGTCAAATTAATACAACGATTCAAATTTACACACTATAACCACTAGAGCAAGTAATGAAAATAAACCAAGAATTTTACCAACTTTTCAGTCCAAAATTGATCAAACATGAAATCAAAATATATTTATAATGATCAGTGAGGGGATGAAAAGTTGAAATATTCAGGAGGAATTGGTAGTTGGAAAATATAGGTGTTAAAAAAATAGAAAGGGCACTGGAGACTGAATAATAAGATCTTGAAAGACTAATGGGTTATTTATTGTAAAAAGCCTTTTTTTTCCCCAAAACATAAATAAAAATATACACAAATTGCACACCAGAGAAAATACACAGGCATCAAAATGACTGCATCTGTGGAAAGCAAAGTTTAAGAGACTCGATATCATCAGCCAAGATCATGCCAGGGGCCAAGAGTGGAACAAACTTGTGCTTATATGCGAGTTCAAGTTGAAGCTGAAGAAAATTAAGACAAAATACAAACTTGAATACATACCACTTGAATCAATAGACTATTTTAACAATAGATTTAACACAGTGACCACTAACTGTAAAAGTAATTCTTGTGGGATGCCATTAAGACCCCACATGGAGAAAGCAGAGGTCGTTAAACAGGAAAGGACATCAAAATGGATGTCAGATAATACTCTGACACTTGTTCTTGACCAGAGAGTAACTAAAATGACAGGATGAACTGATAAAGGAAAGCAGTTGACCAGAAAGCGGTCACCTTGAGGACTCAAGTTTACCTGGCTCAAGGAATAAATTTTTGATCCCCTCATATGCACATGAGCTCTGCACCATGACTTGACTAGAGAGGTATTGATGTATGGGATCACGTACATCGTACACTACCAGAAAAGTAAGTACGTCTTGGACGAAGAACATCCATCATCCTCCTTAGAAGTCAGGACAGTGAGACTTTTCCTGTATTCTGGACCTGCTATCAAGAAGGCCCAATCCTTGGACCAAAGCATCCTTGGAAAAGCAGAACATCACTCAAAATACAAAGACCTCACCTAGCCGGGCTGATGGAGTGGCTCCAACAACAAACCCGGCGAGGATGGTGCAGTCACCGGGCCTCGTTCCACGTGTGTGTGAGGCCATGCTGCGACTTGGAACGGAGTCAGCGGCAGTTAGCGACATGGTCACCACATTTAAAGATCTCATTTAGTAGCTGAATGCAGAGGCTTTCTTTCATAATAAAAAAGCTCCAACAGTTGAAGTTTGTCTGCATCTCATTTGATATTATGCAATTTAAATGCAGGCTGAACTATAATTTAAGAACAATCAAGAATTTAAAATGATCACTGTTGGTACTGCTGTCTTATTTACATTTTAAAGCTCTTAGGTACATTATCAAAAATAAAATCTATTTAAACCTCTAAGCATACACCAATTGCATCTTGCCACTTTACTGGCACGTTCTAGAAATCAATAACTACATTGAGCTCAGGAAATTGCGCTTCCTTTCATTATTGAGAATCTATGCTGTGAACACCAAAAAGGATACTTTGGCATGGATTCTATTTTATACAAAGACTTATTTCCATTTAACTGTGTTTTCAAATTACTTATACACCAGCTTGTAGGCAAAATGAACTTGTAGTGAAAAGTAGGCATGCGCTAGACCTCGCTTTCGGAAGCTCTGAAGGGACACCCCATCTCAGTTTGCCTCGTGGAATCTCACCATCTGCTACAGAGTTACTCATCACGTAACCTTTGCCAGAGATGAAAATCAGTCAATTGTATTGCACTCAGTGTTTGAAAATTTTACCACAGTTTATTAAATGTAAATGGGACTAGATGCTCTATGCTTTCATCTCTCCAGCAAAATTTTGTTATTATCATTTACAATGACGTTGCTCTTAATAAATTCTATCTATGGGCCACATATTCTGATGGACTTAATTCAGAAATTATCACATAAGGTGGTCCTAAAAACTAGTGGAATGTCTGAATGGAAAGAGTGATTCCAATAATCTCTTGAAGCTCCCTCATACTTGAAACAACAACAACACTAGCTAGAGAGGAGTGAGCTATAATTTTAAAACATGCATTTGTATTTAAATTGGCATTTTTATATATATAGGGAAGCATGCACTGAGGTTGAACATCACATTTCTATATTACAAAAATGATAATAAACTATTTTAAAAAATTCACTCATGTTATAACTAGACATTAACATGAGTTACAAATAGTTTGTCAGTAGCTTAATCATCTCTTAGCAGACTACACAGGGAAAGTCTATTGACTGCAAAAAAAAGAAAGAAAATTCAAATCACAGCAGGCAAGCACAATAATGATTACAGGCTCCCTACTACCTCACCACCAGTCCATATTTAGTCAGTGGATCACATCATGGAAGAATGAAACAGAAATTTGCTCAGGGCATGTAGAACATGCAAAATACTTGATATGCAAAAAATGTAAGGTGAACAAACATACTGAAAAGCAATCCTGTTTAAACAATTTGAAGAATCTAAAGTACTGCTCTACTACGTTTTGCTAGAATTACGATGGTCTGAGGAGAACCAGTTGCACATCCAGCAGAATGGTGGCAGAAATGCAATGCGAATGACAAAGCCATTTCAATAAAATGTAGATAAAGAATAAAAAGAATTAAAAGCAACGAGAAAATCCATTAGAAACCAGCTTTTAGCTACTGTAATCAGATGACAATTACTTACCTTGTCAATTAACAGCTTGTGAGCTGTGTGCCCTCTTTACCCACAGACAAAATATTCTGCAAAGTGTCACAAAGCCACTTGGAAGGCATGCAAAATGTAGTCATGATTCCAAGTGAAACTTCCAGACACCCTTGAATCTACCAAGCCTACAATTAAGGATGCTTCTATGGCTTCAGGGTGAACGGAGCAGGTTTTGGAACTAATTAAGGGCAGGAAAATAATTACACTCATCAACTTCAAGAACACTTCTAAACAGCTACAAAAATCTTGCCTTCTGTTAGGATAGAAAGTTCCTGTTCAAAACTATTCAAAACCTTTAGGTATTCAAGCGAAACAATGCTGACATAATTTTCCAGCTGAGGCTCTCTCAAACCAGAGACCCAGGCACTCCCTCTGGAAGCCTACTGGACATTTTGAAGTCTGAAGGAAAACAGGAAGAAAATAGAACTTCAGGAACACAGGAAGGATCTGTTTACAAATGTTCACCAACAAATACAGTGTTAATGTTTCAACTACATTCTGATTTTGACAAGAATAATCTAAACTTGTAGGATGGATGCTGAACAGGGTTACTTTATCTAGGAACATTAACCTAAGTAAAGTTCAAAGAAAATTAAAATGTGTGTAGAAGCAATTCATCTCTTGGAAGTGGAAAGACTACAGTACATTTTGTCCAAAGCTTACATATGTCTTCCTATTATAATTGTGAATATAATTATCTACAGAAATTGCCACACTTCATGTCTCAGCATATTTTTAAATTACTACAAACCCAAATTAAGGATTTTATTAAATAAGTTTTAAAATGAATTACAAGAGAAAAACGATAGTGATAGAAATCAGATTACTAAGTACTTAGTAATTCTTCTATAGTATTTTTAGAGAAAAGCTATGGTAAATACAACTACATCCTATCATCTGATCACTTCAAGGCATTTCTGGAAACATTGCTAAATCACTAACAGTCATCTACCCTCCTTTCTATTTAAATATAAATATCTGTATAAGAACCTAAAGACCTATCATTGGCTGCACACCTCCATGATATGATCGCCGAAGACAAACGGGTGCATAAGCAAATGTGGTGAAGAAAGCTGATGGTGCCTGGCTATCGAAAGAGATAGTGTCTGGGGTCTTAAAGGCTTGAAGGTGAACAAGTGGCCATCTAGCTCAGAAGCAACAAAGCCCACATAGAAGAAGCGCACCAGCCGGTGCGATCACGAGGTGCCAAAGGGACCAGGTATAAGACATCATGCAAAAAAAACACTATATATATATATATCATAGTGAATGAAGGGGGAAGTGCAAAGTGGAGACCCAGGGCCCAAGTGTCGGCCACTGGAGATCCCCTCATAGAGGGGTTTAGGAGAGGAGATGGGTCAGTCAGGGTGCGATGTAGTACTGATGAAGAATACAGCTTTCTCCCAGATCCTGGATGCTTCCTCCCCCCAACTACCATGATCCGAATTCTACCTTGCAGGACTGGATAGGGCAGAGATTGTACACTGGTGCATATGGGAGCGGGAGACACAGGGAATCCAGGGTGGATGATACCTTCAGGACCAGGCATGTGAGGGGCGATGCTGGGAGAGTGGAGGGTGAGTGGGTTGGAAAGGGGGAACTGATTACAAGGATCCACATGTGACCTCCTCCCTGGGAGATGGACGGCAGAGAAGGGGGGGAAGGGAGACTCCAGATAGGGCAAGATATGACAAAATAACAATCTGTGGATTATCAAGGGCTCATGAGGGAGGGGGGAGCGGGGAGGGAGGGGAAAAAAGAGGACCTGATGCAAAGGGCTTAAGTGGAGAGCAAATGCTTTGAGAATGATTGGGGCAGGGAATGTGCGGATGTGCTTTATACAGTTGATGTATGTAAATGCATGGATTGTGAGAAGAGTTGTATGAGCCCCTAATAAAATGTAAAAAAGAACCTAAGGACCACCCTGAATGTGTGGACTGCCAATGCTGTTGGACTAAGTCTATTTGTCTGTGTCGTTGAAAATAACTCCTGGCATCGAGGCTTGTCACACCTTTGCCAGAGTGGCAAGTGCCAGCAGTCTTTACTGGCAGACCTAGTGCAGCCTCGAATGAGGCTCCATGACCTGTAGGCCTCCCTCTGCTTAAGCCTGTACCTCGGTTCATACTGCATGTCGTATTCAACCTCTCTTTGACTTCACACTAATTGATCCTCCCAGGACTAGAGCTCTTTTCCTAAACTACTATCAGTTTAGCTTGTTTTCTATAATTCTGTCTCTCCATCCCCACCCCCACCCCGTGCTGCGATGTGTAAACAGGTGCCCACTGGCTGTGGGTGCCTCCTTGAATAATGTCCCTCTGATGGCTCCGGGCCCTGCTACAGTTGAGCTGCTCCACCGTCTATGCTCCACCTCCATGTGCTCTTCGAATGTCTGTCTAGATCTGAATTATGTTCAGTTAATTATCAGGCTTCAGACCCTGGTCAGTTCACCCAAACCTGTCAGTCCTAAAACATTTCTAGATTCATCCAGTCAAGTCAATTCCCACCTTCTGCCATGTGGTCACCTGTTTTGATGAGCTTTAAAATCAAGCTCCATGAACACACACTGAAATGGCTTCAGTGATTGTCCTTTGCTGGCCCTAGAAGTACCTGGGTAACTCAAGTGCTTAAGTGCTGGACTACTCACTGTTTAGTATTTGAGACCCAGATTTGTCTCCGACTACAGATCTTGTGATCAGCTTGCAAAAGCTACAATTTTGAAAGCCATTTGAAGACATTCTGCTGGGCATATACAGATTATAATGACAATTGGCTCAAAGGCAACCACCAGCAGCAGCAGCACTAAAGGTACTGGCCCTGGGCCTCTGGCCTCCCCATGGGGCCTCTGCTTGGAGTCATCCCATCTACCCACCCTCTGATGGGATACAAAACCAAACAGAAGAAATCCACTCTTTTTATTATGTTCGAACATGGCCCAACCATGTAGCTTCTAGGGTCAGAAAACAAATACCCTCAGGTATAAATGTTTCACTAGGTGAATTTTTCAAATTTTACTTAGATTAAGTCAGATGGCATTTATTTATACTAATTTCAGATCTTTTAGGAAATACTAGTTTGGTTAAGGTTGGAATGCTCGAAGAGTGAGAGAAACTTATTGAAGCATATAAAGTTCAATGCCCTTATCCATAAACACATGAGTTTCTGAATCTGTATTGAAGTAACAAGGAGATGTGGTAGTGCACTGGTTAAAATGCTCAGCTGCTAACCAAAAGGTTAAGTGGCTTCAACCCCACCAGCCATCCATAAGTGGGATATGTGGCAATCAGCTTCTGTGAAAACTTTAGCAGAAGAAAGTGTATGGGACTTTCATTGGAAAATGTTAGCCTTCTAGGAAACTCGGGATAAGCGAGTTGAATTCATGGAGTATTGCAGTAATCAAAATGACTGCTTGGATTTGCAGAAAGAAATACCATCATACAAAATAACATCCTGCATTGTGATGTTTCAGAGATAGACTAATGTGTAAGAAGTTTCAAAGTACTATCGATCCTCTTATCATTAGTCCATTGACAAAATGATCTGTGATACACTAGTGCCGTCAGTGGACTACATTTCTTGGTGGTGATAGCAAAGTGAGAGAATACATGCCATTCCAATTTTAAAATAAAGGAATTGAAGAATAATCCAGCTTCTAAGCTGTGCTATATAAATCCTTGGCTACAGCTCAAAATTGTCCTCATTTAATTCAAAGTGAATTTGCTTCAAACTTGACCTCCTGGTGCAGCAGGGTTCTTCATCTTGCCCTGATGTCCTAAGTGAAAAGACTGAGCTAATCAAGATACCATCTATTATGCTCTTTCCCCATTCATAAAGGTTACCAAAGCTTTGAGGAATTCCAGGCCTTCTACAGGTTTGGAATTAGAAAATATACATAGAATAACTATATAAATGTGAATTTATCACTCTGATAATAAAACTTACTTAAAAGTATGAGAACATCCAGTAGAGAGAAATGTATCTACTTGGCAAGTTCAGGAAGACATCCAGAAAGAACAAGTGATTTCATTTCAGTGTTTCCTTCTTTGGTTGTTGGTTGGACCCTTTTCTGCTAATCCTTTCTTATTGTCCTTATCCTGGGTTTCAAACCCTGGTCATGCATTGCCCATGGCTACTGATGGTTGCTGACTTTCCCCTCATCATAAAGGGCACATTTATTTCTATTAGATACCCAGGAAAAAAACACCCATCATCTCGTTTGTTCCAACATCTCTTATCTAGAGCATTCCCTTTCTGGATCAAAGGGGTCCAGTGGGACTGTTGGGTAAGTGGAGAAAGAATCACAAGCCCTATGTAAGCCCACTTTGAATGGGAATCCACTCTGGATTTTCGTATAAACCAAAGCCGTACGAGCAGTCTCATTCATACCTACAAATCTAGTTCACGTCTACCTTGTGTGAAGCATTTTCAAAATCTCTAGAAGGCCATTATTTCTCGCCACCACCTCTGCCACCATCCTGGTGTAGGCCACGGCCCATCTTCTAAACCATTGCAAAGCATTCTGCTTGCTGTTCCTTCCTTCAGTCTATTCTTGTCCAGTGGTCAAAGGAAGCTCAGGAACAGTACACTGAAGCATGTCCCATCACTGCTGAAAGCGCTCAATCCCTCCAAAGATCAGGGATAAAAACAAATGTTCTCTGTGAGCTCCAAGCTGCTCTGGGATTGCGATCTTCAGCGGGTACTCTCTCCACTCGCAGTCTCTGCACATCAGTTGCAGTGGCCTCTCACTGCTCTGGGAACAGGCCAATGTCGATCACTTCTCAGCCCCTTGAACATGCTCCTCTCTCCATTTGAAATGGTTTTCCCTGGAAAAATTCATGGTCATTTTACGCAAAAATCCCATCTGAGAGTCGTCTTCCCTGACCCTTCCATCTAAAACATCAAGCCTTCCAAAGCAGCCCTGTCTCCTCTCTCTGCTATTCCATCCACTTAACAACTAAAGTTTTGAATATTTTACTTTGTCAATTGTTTACGACTTTCCTGTCCACACTAGAATGTAGTACACCAACTTTTTATCTGTTTTATTAAAGTAACACGGTAGTATTCGTGGGGCTATTTGGAACAGAGGAAATGCTCAGTCATCATCTGTGGAAGGGATAAATGAAGCTCTCAGATGCTAAAGAATTACTTGAAGGGCATACGGTTAAGGGTGAAGGGTACAGATATTGAAAAATCAGTCTTTCTCATGGTGTTTTACGTTATCAGTGAATGAGGCATACCAAACTTTCTTATACTGTATTTACTGCCTTCTAAACACAACACTGCAAGCAGAATGTTCAAATATCCAACATTTACTCAGCAGCCTAACTCTGGATTCAGAGAGATAAGATAACGGATTCTCCATTCCTGGTTACAGCAGTCAGTGGAATATTTTATCATCAGTACCAGCTCTGCACTGGCCTATCCTTATGCCCTATCCAGGTAAAAGTAAAATAAAACAAAGCAGCTAAACACACTGCCATCCAGTCTATTCTCACAGTGACCCTGCTGTCGCGTGTAGAACTGCCTCTGTCAGATTCTAGACTGTCGCTCTGTGGAAGAGCAGAAAGCCTTGCATTTTGTCCTAGTGACAGAGAGGTGGTGGCTGACTTTCTGATTAGCAACACAACTCATAACTCCTCTGCTACTGGGAATCCAGGGATCTCCAGGAAGTGACTCTGTTTCTTGTAGCCCCTACAGAATTGTGTTCTCTGCCAGTGGGTGTGTATGTTTTGCTAAACTTAATGGGATTAGATATTTGCAAAGTGGATGTTTCAGTTTGAGCCCTTCAAACTGGAAAGGTTAATGGGTTAAAAATCAATGAGATTTTCTTAAAAATAAAAAAAAATTAAATAAGAAAAAAACAAGAACCATCACTGCTGCTGCTAAATCACCATAATAAGCAGTTGGCGTTATACCAGATCATCTTTACTCATCTGCATGAATAAAGTTTTCCTCCTAGAACCTTCTAAAATCACTGTTGAGACCAATGAAAAGTTTTAAGAACTTAAAGTTATTTTTTGTAAGAAATATGACAGTGCTTCCACCTCCTTCAATTCCCATTACACTCTTTATAGAGGAAAACATATAACTGGAGATATGTTGGCGATAGTTAAAAAGATGTTGGAGATGGTTTAAAGATTTTAGAGGGAGAAAAAGATGCATTGTATCAGGAAAAGGACTGTTAACAAAACCGCAATTCATTTTTATATTTGTTGTACTTTTCTATTTTCTATGTGCTCTATCATGCTCTTCCATTAATCTCATTACATAACATTTATCTGACATTCTAAGGGGAGGAAACACAGGTTTTTTTGTCATAGAAAATGCACTACAATGATGTGCGTAAAATGACAGAGATGTATGTGTATTATTAGGGATGTAAGGAGAAAATAAGTGATGTATAATATACTCTGTACCCCAAATATCAAATGATTCTATCTGCTCAATAATATATTAATTTAAATGGCTCATGTCTACTGGTGGTTAGAGGAATGATGAAAGTTATAAGCTAATCCATCAATTTATAAAATTCTTAACTGAGTAAATATTTTCAGTGAACTCATTTATACTGAACACACTTGAAAAAAAGAAATTTGTTTTTCCTTGCACATAATGTATTGATTAAGCTAATTCTTTTCCATGTGCATGTCAGGCGGGTGGGCTAAGAAGATCTGAAAGAGTTAGATCCCCCTTGCTTCTGTATGTGCTTCCAAGTAAATACCAGCTCATAGTGAACCTATGTAACTGTGTTAGACAGGGTTCTCTAGAGAGACAAAACCAGGCTGGCACAAGAAACTAAGTCAGTAACAGAGTAAAGCTTCACAGGGTTTGCTACTATTTTTCTCGGAGTTGGTAGGTCTTCTCTCCCATGGAGAGCTGTTGGGTTAGCACTGTTGACTTCTTGGGTTGGTGGCCTAGTGATTAACCATTAGGACTTCAGCCTCATAAAGTCAACCTTACTAATCTGAGAGTATCTAGACACCTGAGATATTTAAATATTTACACACCTAGCAAAGGAAAACTATGTTAATGATAAAACATGTTTTTTGCCAAAGATTTTTCAATAGAATATCAATTCTTAGTCATATGAATTTATTATAGAACTTATGTGAGAACAATAACTAGATGTGTGTAAAGAGGTATCAAAAAGTTAGTAGAAAAATAATGAAATTTTTCTATGAACTTTCTGAAGGTCCCCTGTACTCATGTTTCCAGGTAGTCTTTTTGAACCTATTTTTAATGGATAGTACACTAGGCACATAGCTAATTAAAAAAATTCTTATGTAACTAATTGAAATGGAATATCCATGTTTAGCTTAAGGAAGTATCTGCTTCAAGTTGAGTGCATTAGTTGATTTTTGTCTTATAAAAACCCCAAGGGACAGAGCAGAATGGACTCCTATGTTTTTCGTGACAGAAATCTTTATGGAAGCAGACAGGTCTCCTCAGGTTGGCACTGCCAACCTTTGTACTTCCAGCTGAGCTTTTACTGGTTTCCACCAGTACACTATAGAAGGTATGGTGAGGAAGCCACTGTAACCCACGTCAATCAAAACATGTGATTAAGATAAAGGAAGACTCCTAACAGAGCTGTCAAACAGATTGATGCATGCCCCATGCCATATTCCCTAATTCAGGATTTTTAAAAAGTGTTCTTTGGGGCTTGAGCAGAACAGAAAGTTCAACATGCAATATCACAAGTGTTGACTTTTAAAAATTTTTTAAATATTGTTGAAAAATTATCTGCTTTGATAAATCATCTCTTCCTAAATAGCTCCCATAAAAACATAGAGTATTCTAATTAAAAACTTAAATTTACTATATTTTACAGATCACTGAAGTTTCTAAACTAATAAAATATGGTCTTACCTCTTTTTTTTCCCCTCCCTCCCCGCTCCCCCCTCCCTCATGTGCCCTTGGTAATTTATACATTGTTATTTTGTCATATCTTGCCTTATCCGGAGTCTTCCTTCCCCCACTTCTCTGCTGTCCATCTCCCAGGGAGGAGGTCACATGTGGATCCTTGTAATCACTTCCCCCTTTTTAACCCACTCACCCTCCACTCTTTCAGCATCGCCCCTCACACCCTTGGTCCTGAAGGTTAAAAAAAAAGAGAACCTGATGCAAAGGGCTTAAGTGGAGAGCAAATGCTTTGAGAATGATTGGGGCAGGGAATGTGCAGATGTGCTTTATACAATTGATGTATGTATATGTATGGATTGTGATAAGAGTTGTATGAGTCCCTAATAAAATGTTTAAAAAAATGGTCTTACCTTTGCAATTTCTCATGTGTCAAGTCCATAGCCTACCTGGCAACAATGTCTAAGCTGTTAACTCTTTGCTTTTATGTTCCTTTCCCTCATCTGAAATTCTCAGTTCTAGATGATGCCAACAATCTGCTTTTTATGTACTTGCCCCTGTGCTGCCAAGTCTGTTGGAGACAGGCACGCGATAAACGGATTCAGTTATAGGGCAAGTCCATGAAAGGAGCACAATGCACTGACGAGGTGGCCAGCACTTCACTTTCTGTTTTAAACACACTCCATTTTCCTACTAATATCTAGTTCCACATTCATTCCTCTGATTCGGCATGACTTCACGTAATCTTTGGAGACAACATTGAAGCTATTCTATATGACCGTTCTCATAGACCTAGACATAACCCTAAGTGCAGAAGCTTACGTGGGCTCCTCTATGTTTCCCTGTCTTCTTGCTGTTCTCAGGGGCATCCCTCAAAGAATGCACTGTGTGAACAAGTAAGAACAAAGAAGAATGGATGTGGTTGAACTCTGGTGCCGGAGAAGAATATTGTAAGCTCCATGGACCGCTAAAAGGACAAGCAAATCGATATTGGAAAAGTATGGCCAGAAGGCACACCTTAGAGTCAAGGATGAGGAGACTTTGACTTATATAATCGGACATGTTGTCAGGAGAGGCCAGACCCCCGAGAAGGACGTCGTGCTTGGTCAAGTGGAGGGGCAGCAAAGGAGACCAAGGCTCTCAATAAATTGGATTGATACAGTGCTGCAACAATGGGTTAAAGCACAGGAGTAATTGTGCGGATGGCACAGGGCCAAGCAGTGTTTGTTGTGTTGTGCACAGGGTCACTATGGTCCGGAACTGATTGATGGTGCCCAACAAGCTTGTGGTGAATTCATTAAGCTCTCAATTCCAACACTTGAGCTGCTCTGGGGAGGCAGATGGGACCCTATGCTTGTGCAAATATTTACAGGGTTGGGAAGACTATAGGGGTGTCCTACTGTGCGCTGTAGCACCCCTGTAAGTCCGGAAGAGCCTGAGAGCAGCGCATTTGGATAGGTTTGATTTGTATTTATTGTGCGCATTTTGCTTTCTGTATTCTGCATATACCTCCTTTACCTCATACGCCCATCCTGCATGGAGGAGGAGGGCGATCTTCATTTTCAGACAGCAATACCATCACTTTCTGAGGAGAACTTGCCTTCCAAGGCTGCGCAGGTAAGAAGTCACTTAAAGCTGGGCTATCCAATTATATCACCTGCACATTAAAGCATGTTATTAAATCCTAAAATAAACGCTGTTTTTTCTTACTGGTGTTTTGTTTTGTTCTTGGTCAGTGGTTTGTTGTTGTTTTGTTGTATACTGTTGTTAGGTTTTGCTCTGTCTTGTTTTTGTGCATGTTATTGTCTCCGCAGGTCTGTCTAAATAAAATAGGCTGGTGAACAATCTGGAGGAGAAAACAATGGGACCAACAGTTCCAGGGGCACATGGAAGAGGGGAGGTGGGGGGAAAGGAAGTGATGTTAACAAACCCAGAGACAAGAGAACAACAAATGAGCCAAATCGGTGGTGAGGTGGGTATGGGAAGCCTGGTAGGGCATGATCAAGGGTAATGTAACAAAGAGGTACTGCTGAAACCCAGGTGGGGACTGAGCATGATAGTGGAACAGGATGAAAGTCAAGGGAAATAGAGGAAAGAGCTGGGAGACAAGGGGCATTTATGGAGGTGTGGATAAAAACATGTACATATGCAAATATATTTATATAGGAGTGTGGGGAAATAGATCTGCGTGCATTTATTTATAGGTTTAGTATTAAGGAAGCTCATGGATATTGGCCTCCACTCAAGTACTTACTCAATGCAAGAATACGTTCTATTAAATTGGCATTCCATGATGCATACATTCCCAAAATGTTTGCTGAAGAAAAATGTGTGCATAAGCAAATGTGGTGAAGAAAGCTGATGGTGCCTGGCTATCAAAAGACATAGCATCTGTGGTCTTAAATGCTTGAAGGTAAACAAGCAGCCATCTAGCTGAGAAGCAACAAAGCCCACATGGAAGAAGCACACCAGCCTGTCTGACCACGAGGTGTGGAAGAGACCAGTTATGAGATATTAAAGAACAAAAAATCATATCAGTGGGTGCCCACCTTCCTGATACAATCACCGAAGACAAACAAGTGCATTAGCAAATGTGGCGAAGAAAGCTGATGGTGCCCAGCTATCCAAAGGTATAGCATCTGGGGTCTTAAAGGCTTGAAGGTGAACATGTGGCCATCTATCTGAGAAGCAACAAAGCCCACATGAAGAAGCACACCAGCCCGTGTGATCACAAGGTGTTGAAGGATCATGTATAAGGCATCATGAGAACAAAAAAATTTTTACCATAGTGAATGAGGGGGCGGGGAGTGCAGAGTGGAGACCCAAGCCCATTTGTCAGCCACTGGAGATCCCCTTGCAGAGGGGTCTAAGGGAGGAAATGAGCCAGTCAAGGTGCAATGTAGCACCAATGAAAAATACAACTTTCCTCTAGTTCCTGAATGCATCCTTCCCCCTGTCCCCTGACTATCATGATCTGAATTCTATCTTGCAAGTCTGGCTAGACCAGAGGATGTACACTGGTACAGATAGGAACTGAAAACACACAGGGAATCCAGGGTGGATGATCCCTTCAGGACCAGGTGTATGAGTGTCGATGCTGGGAGGTTAGAGGAAGAGTGAGTTGGAAAGAGGGAACCAGTTGCAAGGATCTACATGTGACCTACTCCCTGGGGGACAGACAACAGAAAAGTGGGTGAAGGGAGACGTCGGACAGGGCAAGATATGACAAAAAGTAATTTATAAATTATCAAGGGCTCATGAAGGAGGGGGAGCAGGGAGAGAGGGGGGAAAATGAGGTAAAGGTAAAAAAGGACTTAAAGGGTGAGGGCCAGCCTCCTCACTTGTAGAAGGAAAAGCCACGTCTCATTAAAGTCTAAATGTCTCACGTGAGACTTTGCATGTGAAATTTATAAACATACTACTGCAGAGTATAATAGCTTTTTGATAATGAAAGAATTCAAAAAATGCATAGTCCAGTCCCTGAACTAAAATCATTGATTCATTCCTTCTAGTATTTTCATGTAGAATTTATAATTCCCAGTAGTTATAATCACATCACATAAAATACTTTAGACTTTTAAAAGCATGCTGTAGCATAAGCAGTCCCTTGTTATTTTATGATCTTTATAAACATTGTAATGGCTATATATCATTCCCTTTTCCGCATTACTTACTGTTTGGATCTGCATGCTGTGATCTAGCTTTACAGTCAGACTGGTAATCATCTGCTGCATAGATTTTTTACAGTGCTTTTTAAAAGCTATGTTTTTGTTTCAATTGCTGCAAAGATGAAGATAATATTGCCTAGTCAACATTTTCACTTGTATAATTCAGTGAAACCCGCTTCATCAATCATATCATCCAATCACCATGATGATATCCATTGCCACAGAAAGAAACCCAGTGCTTGCGAAGGAGAGTCCCCTCTTCCTTCCGACTGCTGATGGTCCTGCTGACCTTTGATCGCCACACATTTGTCTGTCCTAAGTGACTCATGTGGGTCAGACCAGAAAATACGTGCCTTCTTCTGACATTTTAAGGGGTAAACTGCTTTCAAAGTTTACCCATGTTGTGGCATATATAAGGAATATATATATATATATCTATCTATATATATATATATATATATCTCGCACATTTATTTCACAATGCAGTTTTACACAAGGCTAAGATCACTGTTCTTCATATTTTAGAGAAGAGCTTGAAACAATATGGACTTTGAATCAATGGTCATCTCAGAACACAGCCAAATCTAATTTAAATAGATGCATTATAATTTCTTCAAAGTTTAAAGGCTTAATAGCAATAATCAAAGGCAGAGAGGTTTACTTTATATAGCTGACTTAGAAACACATTCAAAACACAGCAAATAAACTTTAATATGGTCTCATGAGCCCAGAGGGAGGGGATGCCTGGTTGGGAGGGGTGATTGCTATGTCCTGATAATCCCTATTTGGAACTTCTGTCCTTGCAGGGTCATGGAATCCCTGATTCCCTTCCTCCCAGACATAGAACTGTCAATGTCCTGTATTGGAATCCCAGGTCTTTACAGATTTGTAAACACAATCCGATATAGCATCTGGTGTCTTAAAGGCTTGAAGATAAATAAATGGCCATCTAGATCAGAAGCAACAAAACCCACATGAAAGAAACACACCAGCCTATTTGACCACGAGCTGTTGAAGGGATCAGGTATCAAGCATGAAAGAACAAAAAAAACATCTCATTGTAAATGAGGGTGAGCGCAGAGTGGATACTCAAAGCCCATTGGTAGGCAACTGGACACCCCTTACTGAAGGGTTGTGGGGAGGAGATGAGCCAGTCAGGGTGCAGGGTAGCAATGATGAAACATATAACTTTCATCTAGTTCTTAAATGCTTCCCCTCCCCCCACTATCATGATCCCAATTCTACCTTACAAATCTGGCTAGACCAGAGGATGTACACTGGTACAGATAGCAACTGGAAACACAGGGAATCCAGGACAGATGACTCCTTCAGGGCTAGTGGCGATGCCTGGAGAATGGAGGTAATGTGTGGTGGGAAGGGGGACATGATTCAAAGAATCTACATATAGCCTTCTCTCTGGGGGATGGACAGCTGGAAAGAGGGTGGGGGGAGATGTCAGACAGTGTAACATATGACAAAAATAAAAATAATTTATCAATTATGAAGGGTTCATGATGGAGGGCTCAGTGGGAAAGGAGGGGGGGAGTGGAGGAGCCGATATTAAGGGCTACAGTAGAAAGCAAATGTTTTGAGAATGATGATGGCAACAAATGTACATATGTGCTTGACACAATAGATGTATGTATGGATTGTGATAAGAATTGTGTCAGCCCCCAATAAAAATGTTTTCTTAAGTATTTAAAAGTTTCCTGATAGATCAGTATGAAGGCACACTTAGTGTATGGGTATAATTTCTTACTCTTTCAGGACTTTGATTTCTACTCCCAGCTGAATGTTAACAAATGCCTTGCATCAGAGAATGTTAGGGAATAGGTCCCTGGGTTCATTTCTAAAGATAGAGAGCCAATAGTACAAGACTATGCATCTTTACAAGAGTAGAAAAGTTAATGTTTTACCCAAGGATCGGCTGGTGCTTTCAAACTGCTGATTTTGCAATTAACAGTCCAATGCATAACCCCCTAGGTCCCCTGAACCTCAAGTGTTTCATTTTGGTAAAAAGTTAAGATATATAATAATAATAATATTCTTTCTGCCTACACAAAGTTCCATAAATAAAAATATTTATAAATTGGTATCAACCCCAGGCAAACATTGTGTGTTTAGTGACATTGTTTCAACTTCATAAAATATTCACCCAATACAATCTGGTATTTAATTAGCTAGGATATACAAAAATAGTATCAGGCATGGCATATATAAAATATTATAAATATCTATACTTAAATATAAAAACTCACAAAAAGGGGACATGTCACTACAACTTAAAATTGGCAAAGCTCACTGCAACTTTCCCATATACTCAATCCTGTAATTTCAAACTTTGCCCAAGTAAGGATTAAATAAAATTATGTATGTGAAACCACTAAACATATTATCTGGTCCAAATAATTGATAAATAACTACTATTTGAATACATAGTCATCAACACTGAGTTAGTAAAATTTCACAATCATATAAGGGGGTACCACCTGCCCCCCAAAACAGAATTGCCTGGGATGAGTGGAACTTGGGTCGTTTCCACTCTTCCCCACCAGATGAGCATCCAGCAATTTGATTTGAGTTAGTGCACGTCGTGGTGTCACCTGGGAAGTATCTCTCTGGTCACAGTGTATTATTTCATAAAAGCAGTTTCACTCAAACCTCGTTTTTATGTGATGACTGCTGTACAAGAAGAGTGTGTGACTATGAAATTTTGTTTCCTGTTCAGGAAAAATGCAACAGAAATTGTTGTGATGTGGAACACAGTTTACAAGGAAAATGATATGGGAAGAACTCGAGTGTCTGAGTACTTTTCTCATTTCAAAAAAGGGGAAATGTTGATTGATGACAAAACCTTGTTCTGGACGTCTGTCAACTTCACAAAAGAATGAAAATGTCGACAGTGAATTTGGAGTTCTTTGCACCAGGTCAGACTGTTCCTTAAGCTTTCTATTTAGTGGATATATTTAGTGTTCACACAGCAGTGTGTGACAAAAAGCCTTATTTGTGGCAGATGGGGGACTGGTTTTGTCACACAGTGCACCTGCCCATGCAGCCATCTCCATGTGCCCATTGGCAGAAAAGAGTGTGCCTCTCTAGCTCCACGCACCTTGCTCACCGGACCTCACTGGATACAACTTCTTTTTGTTTCTGAGAATGAAGAGGACGATGAAAGGATGGCGATTTGACAATATAGAAGGGTGAAGGGAAAAAAATGAAGGAGGTAACTTTTAGAAGTTTAGATAAGACAAGGAAATGAATTTGTTCTTGAATTTGTTGTGAAGGAATACAGCCCCTTCTCACGCTTTGGCTTTAGACTGCTGATCTATAGAACTGGCATGGAGTGAGACAGTTGTGTTGGTTTAGAGCAGCAATAAAAATCAAACATCCGTGCTATGCATTGTTGGGCCCAGTCCACAGCTTACAAAAGAGCCGACACTACCACACTACTGAGTAGTTCTGAGCTTAAGCCTCATTTGAATTATGAAGATACCAGAAAAATGTACACACACACAGCCATTTTCATAAATAAACACTAAGTCCTGAAAAATGAAGTGGAGGCATGCCAGTGCCGTGGGCCAGCTAGTAACTTTGGGGTCACCTTCACACCATTATTTTGTTCAACAAACACCTAGCAAGGCGAGTTCAGTTTGGACAAAAGTAGCAGCCAGCGCATTACCCTGAGCATCGATCTCTAGTTTTCGGTGCCTTCGTACTGCGCTAAGCAACCGCTCTGCACTTTCCCTGCTGTAGACCTGGAAGGCAGCGCTTCTAGTTCAGCTCCTTCACAGGTTGTCCCACTAGACAAGTGATTTCAAAGCGTTCCTTCTAAGGACTGACAGTGCTCTTTCCTGATAGGAATTCTGGGGACCCTTTCCCTCCTTCGCGGCATTTGCAGAAAGATGGCCATAGAGTTTGTGTTCTCTGTCCTCAGCAAATGCGCTTCTGGGCTGCTCCTCCCATCTGCTCTGAACACGGTCACGGAGACCCGTGTTCGTACCTGCTCTAAGTTTCTCCTTCTTGCAATAGAGTCAGGGGATCTAGTCTGGTGCCAAGAAAGCATGTGCTTTGCAGTTACCAAGTATAACTGAATCCTGAGCATCAGAATAGCCACTTTAGACCCAAACTAACTGTCAGCACAGCTCAGTAGTGAATATCATTGAGAGAACTGTCATGGGCATCTAGTTGCGAGAAGACAGCAGCTTTCTAAAATGTCATAGAATGCTCAGGAGAGCCCCAACCACACGGCAAACCATCAACTAAGATTTTGGTTTATATTTGTATAAAAATACTTCTCTTTCATTTTGGTCCCATCTTCCTTAAGGGACATGAACCTGAGGCCCAAATCAACAGTTGGAGCAGAGCCATCTCGAAAATAACCATAAATGAATGAATGAATGAGTGAGTGAATCAACACACAAGTAGATCAATAAATAACAAGATTCAGAGATCTGCATTTAACCTCCTCCCGGGGGAACAGACAACAGAAAAGTGGGTGAAGGGAGATGTCAGACAGTGTAAGATAAAAAAAAATCATAATTTATAAATTATTAATGGTTCATGAGGGAGTGGGGAGGGAGGGGTAAAAATGAGGAGCTGATGCCAGGGGCTTAGGTGGAGAGCAAATGTTTTGAGAAGGATGAGGGCAATGAATGTACAAATGTGCTTTACACAACTGATGTATGTATGGATTGTAATAAGAGTTGTATGAGCCCCAATAAATGGTTAAAAAAATAACAAGTTGCAAGCCAAAATACAACACACATTTAAAGTTCACCGAGTTTTCATGCAATCAGTCAGGCCAGTTTTATTTCTGTCAATTTGTTGTGAAGGTATTACTTCTAAAATCTTCCCAAAAGATTGTCATAGACAAGTTGGGTGGTCAGCTCCCCACCTGAAGGACGACTTGCTCCCCCAGGTTCAGGAAGTTCTTTCATGAGACAGGCTCAGCTGACAGACCCTCAGCAAAGTACCTAATCCAATGCCATGCCTACCACGCAGACACTACCCAGTGACGTATGGAATATGAGTATGAAAGACCAGCCGTTTGGGCCATATGTAAGATACTTCTGCATGTTCAATTCCAGTCTAAAGCACCCTGTGTCGACACTACTATGAGTCTGGGACAGGAAGGCGGTTCAATCTGCCCTTCAGCCCACGCTAGCTGATACTCTTTCCTTAATAAAGAATTGAACTCTTCGCACGCTCATCTGCCAACTCTGGACTGTCAAAAGATCTGAACAGATCATTTGTGTTTTGTTCTGGGCAACAAGGTTCAAACCAAACCAAATGCTATGAAGTTGACTCTGACACATGGTACATCGATAGGGCAGCACAAACCTGTTTCATACGGGTTCCAAGGCTGTATTCTTTTAAAAAGCGCACTATCACAGATTTGTTTGTTTCCTCAAAGATCAGTTAGTGGATTTGAACGACTAATCTTCCAGTGCGCAGTTAAGTGCTTCGGCACTGTACCACCAGGGGTCCTTTACATGATGTCCATGAGCATAAGATCTGTTCCTTAGGGATTCACTCATTGGAACAGGGTCTGCCCAGTCATGCGCTCTTTCAAAAGTCATGGCTCAGTGCCTTCTGTCTTTTGGGATGAATACAGAAATAGATGGCTTATTGATATATTCATCATCTACTGGTGTTAATAATTGCACTTAATATAAAAGCAAATTTTAAGAAGGCGATGTTTACATTTTTAATAGATATGTGTCTTCTTTCACTTTAGGCAGTAAGTACTTATACTAAATACTATCCCCCAAACTCCAAATTCACACGCACTGATCTGATTCTGACTCATAGCGACCTTAGGAGAAAGACTAGAACTGCTCCCGCGTGTCTCCAAGAGCGCGCCTTGTTAGAGAAGGAGACCGCCCATCCTTCTCCCAGGCAGTGGCGGGTCATTCCGAAGAGCTGCCTGGTGGCTAGCAGCCCAACCTGTAACCCCACTGTGCCACCAGGCTCCTTCCTTGCTGAGTCCTCCACTGGGTAGTGTGCTAAATACTATGAATAGATAATCACACTTCTTGTAACAAACATATGAAATGAAATATTGGACCTATTCTTCAGATGTATCTTAAAAAGCTCAAGCACCTCAAGTAAGGTTCAGTGCCCAGTAACTACAAAGCCACAATTCAAAGCAAGTCTGCCTTCAATTCCAATTTTCACTATTTAATCATTTTCTGTTTCTTCTGCTGATAAAAGTTTTTCTATTTCACAATTGAATCCTCAAATACCAGAAAGTAGAAAAAAGTATAACTTAAATGTGCATTTTGGAACTACATGCAGCTGAAATTAATTACTGATTCTACTCATCTTAATTAATTTGTAGAACATAAATCTAACTTGATTATTTCTACTTAGAAGTAAATAATGGGACAGAGATAGCTTTTACCATCTTAATTATCACTGTTCAAGCTCCCTGACTTATCGCAGGCAATTTCACTCAGCAAAACAACCGGGCATGAATTGAAATCTGACTGAGCACCAGACTCCAGGCTCAGGAACCACAGCAGTCGTGTTTAGCTTTGCCCTCACGGAGCTCAGTGAGGAGAAGAAACAGACAGACATATAAAGAGGGAATTGCTCAAACAAGAGGATGACTCTCAGGGTGGCAGAATAGACTGCTACGGAAGCACAGAGAGAAACCCCTGACTCTGTTTAGGCATGAGGGGTTCGCAGAGGGCAGGTCGAGCTCCACAGGGGGAGCTTCACTTCAGCAAGAGAAGAAAGAACCGTATGGGAGGATGAGCAGGCTGGAACGTGCCTGCTGTTACAGTGTCAACTGAGACCAAGGCACAGACCCCTGCTGTAGCACTGTGCACTGAATAACACGAGTGTGCATTTCATCGTTACTGCTACAGGCCAGGGTGCATGAGGAGGGTAGAAAACAGAAGGTGGGTGAGGCAGTGTGATCCCGCAGAAGATGGGGAGCCAAAGGCAAGAGAATCCAAGAGGGTAGATATGAGCTAGACCAGGAATATCTTCTACATGCTGACTTTATTTTGGAAATAATAGATTGCTAGAACCTCCAACCTTTTGGCGAGGAGCTGAGCATGTTAACTGTTGGCACTACACAGGGACCTCCAGCCTGCTCTCAGATCCTTAGTCCACATTTTGCATCATCAAAGCAAGCCTGGAAGAAGTTAAAAATCTTAAAATGACGGCTTTAAATAAAAATACTGTTTATTTAGCAGGAATATTATACTATGCTACAGAGTACATGCTGCATTACTGTAAAAATAATAATCTGATATGTATAGAGTAAAAATCCATTAAGATGCCTTTCTGACGGATCATTTTATAGTGATAATATCAATATAAGGCTATATTCTGCCACAAATGATCTTTCTCAAGCTGTGCTACACTTTCTGTTATATGATATCTGAACAATTAAAAGGCAATAAAGGGTAAAAATATGATGACAGTAATTATGAAGACGTAACTGAAATCATTAACCTCTACCATTCATGAGCAGTTTCAAAATGTCCCCATATTTTCAGCACATTTTATTTGCAGTTCATCAGTACAAAAGTTGCTTTTCTAATAAATAAGGATAAAAACATACTTCCAGTCAATAAGAGCAAGTCAGCATCCCCAAAATGCAATCAAAGGTGATCAGATAGGAAGGTACACTAATATTATTTTGATGTTGCTAACTATGCTGCCCTGAAAATTGACCTTCTGCCCAACGACAATGCAAGGATTTTTTGCTTTTCTTCCTGGGCCAGTCTTGAGTAAGGCCTCAGTCGTTTCCTTCAATGGCACACTTAGTCTATGGCTTTGTCTAGATTCTTTTAGCTATGAATGACCAACTTCTGCATTTCTTTAGATTTGAATTTAGGGTCCCTTCACCTACTTTTACAAGGAGCCCTGAAACATGTGTACCGAGCAGCTAACATCAAGGTCAGAAGTCCAAACCTTCAACTTCTCCAGAGGATAAAGATGAGGCCATCTCCTCCCACAAAGGCTTTTTTTTTAAAAAATTTTTTTACATTTTATTAGGGGCTCATACAACTCTTATCACAATCCATACATATACATATACATACATCAATTGTATAAAGCACATCCGTACATTCTTTGCCCTAATCATTTTCTTTTTTTTTAATCTTTTTATTGGGGCTCATAAGGCTCTTATCACAATCTGTACATACATCAATTGAGCAAAGCACCCTTATACATTCGTTGCACTCGTCACTCTCATAATTCACCTTCCACTTGGGTTCCTGGAATCAGCTCGTTTTCCCTTTCCCCCCCCATCCCCCTCCCTCCCCGATCCCACCCCTGGTCCCTTGATAGTTTATAAATAATTATTATATCTTATCTTATACTCCCCGGCGTCTCCCCTCACCCGCCTCCCCCTTGCCAATCTCCCAGAGAGGAGGTTACACATAGATCTCCGAGATCGGTTCTCCCTTTCTACATGCCCTTCCCTCCTGGTGTCGCCACTCCTACCGCTGGTGTTGAGGGGTTCGTCTGTCCTAGATTCCCTGTGCCTCCAGATCCCCACTGCACCGCTGTACATCCTCTGGTACAACCAGGTCCACAAGGCAAGGTAGGATTGGGGAAATGATGATTGGGAGGGGAGGAAGCGTTCAGGAACTAGAGGAAGATTTTGAGTTTCATTGTTGTTACACTGAACCCTGAGTGGCCCATCTCCTCCTCACTACCCCTCTGGAAGGGGTGTTCAGCTCTCTACAGGTGGGCATTAGGTCCCCATCACGCACTCCCCCTCTTTCACGGTGATGTGATTCTCACCACCACCCCTCCTTTGTTGTTGGAGACCTGGTCTCCTCTGTCCTTCATGGTCACCTATGTTGGTGTGCTGCTTCCGTGTGGGCTCGGTTGCTTCTGGGCTAGATGGCTGCTTGTTTGCTTTCAAGCCTTTAAGTCCCCAGACGCTATATTTCTCAGTAGCCAGGCACCATCCGCCTTCTTCACCACACTTGCTTATGCACACTTTCGTCTTCAGCCATTATGTGAGGAAGGTGATCACACAATGATTGTTTTTGTTCCTTTGTATCTGCTACATGGTCCATTCAACACCTTGTATTCGCTTAGGCCGTGTGCTTCTTCTCTGTGGGCTTTGTTGCTTCTGAGCTAGATGGCCGCTTATTTGTCTTCAAGCCTTTAAGACCCCAGACGCTATATCTTTTTTTGAAAGCCGGGCACCATCAGCTTTCTTCACCACATTTGCTTACACACACGGCTGTCTTCAGTGATCATGTCGGGATGATGGGTATCCTGCAATGGCTGCTTAGCAGGGCGAGGGGCTTAAAACTAGGGAAGCCCTAGGGAGACGGTCTGCCCTCTCATATAAAGTCACTGGGAGGGAGAATTGACTCGTTGGCAGTTGGTTTTACTTTTTTAATGTAAATCTCCAAGTATTGATCCTTTGAAAATGGAGACATTAAACTTCTCAATATGAGGAAGAATCAAGAAAGTTAGGAAGATAACCACACAGAATGAGTACCTTATTCGTGTATTAAAAGAAAAAAAAATCACGACTTGCTCCTACCCCAAACCATCCCCAGTACGCCATCATCCCTTATTGTGCTTTTCTTTCCTAACTACTACCCTAGCTTCCTTTCCTCTGTCCAGAGCTCAGCCTCCAAATAGCATATTATTAAAGGAGAATTCCATGGAGCCAGGCGCAGTATAAATTCTATTTACTGTCATATTTCTTAGTGCCTAGCAGTGTACCTGTCTTTGACTAGGCATGTTTGTAATGACTCATTAAGCAATGTTTCCATTAAGTAATTTTTTAGTAAATACTTTTATTGGGGGTGCTT
The DNA here is from genome assembly GCF_050624435.1 of Tenrec ecaudatus. Lineage (NCBI taxonomy): Eukaryota > Metazoa > Chordata > Mammalia > Afrosoricida > Tenrecidae > Tenrec > Tenrec ecaudatus. Next base: position 109,845,221 of record NC_134538.1, read on the forward strand.
AGATCTCTTATCACAATCCATAAATTCCTCCATTGTGTCAAGCACATTTGTACATATGCGGCCGTCATCATTTTCAAAGCAGTTTTTTCTACTTGAGCTCTTGATTTCAGCTCCTCATATTTCCCCATCTCATGAACCCTTGATAACATATAGATTGTTATTTTCATATCTTACATTGTTCTCTGTTGCTCTTCACCCACTTCTCTGTTATTCATCCCCCTGGGAGGGGGGTATATGTTGATGCTTGTGATTGATTACCCCTTACTCCCCATACCTTCCCCTAATCCTCCTGGTATGTCTACTCTCCTGGCCCTGAGAGGTTTATTTATCCTGGATTCCCTGTGTTTCTGGCTCTTATCTGTAGCAGTGTGCATGTTCTGGTATAATCTGATGTGTAAGGTAGAACTGAGGTAATGATAGTGGGGGAAAGGAAGCATTAAGGGACTCTAGAAAGTTGTGTGTTTCATTGGTGCTATACTGCACCCTGACTGGCTCATCTCTTCCTTGTGACTCTTCTGTGGGGGCCTTGACTCAAGTACTCTCTCAACACAAGAACACTTTGTTCTAATAATCCAACATTCTGTGATGTTCACCTACCTGACACGATTGCTGAAGACAAAATGGTTGCATAAGCAACTGTGGTGCAGAAAGCTAATGGTGTCTTATTATCAAAAGATATAGCATCTGGGGTCTTAAAGGCTTAGAAATAAACAAGTGGCCATCTAGCTGAGAAGCAACAAAGCTCACATGGAAGGAGCACACCAGCCTGTGTGATCATGAGATGTTGATGGGATCAGGTATCAGGCATCAAAGACTCAGAACAAAATCATACCCAATGTGAATTGGAGGGTGTGGGGGTGTGGAGACCCAAAGCCCACCTGCAGGCAATTGGCCATTAATTAACTGTTTAAAGAGGTTTCTTCCTTTTCCCCCTATTTCTTGCATAAGTAATGATGCCCACACTGTGATCTGGTCATTGGATAGGTCTTTTCAATCTATTTCTCCCACACTCTCTTCTGCTGGATTTCAGGAAATCAATTATACCTGGTTATATCCAACCTAATTATTAGATCTCACTGAATTTCTACCCCATTTTACTTAAACTAAAAATTTATGTCTATTATTGATCATGCTTCTGAAATATAAATGATCATTATGCTTACCACAAAGAGGTTCAGTTCCTCTATTTGTCTAATTAAATGTCATATGTACAAAGATGTTTTAGGTAATTGACACAAGGGCCTAAAGGTAAAAGGGATTTTCTTTCATGTCTGTAGGAATTTCAAATATTTGTGTAACTATTCCATGACATTTTAATTCCATTTTTCCATTAGCTCCCTGAAGTTCCCTCAAATTTGTGGACTATTAATTTTCATTATGTATTCCTCTTTTACTCCACATCTACTTTCACAACTACAACTTAAGCTCTAAGAATACATCTGCTATTTTCCACAGTCCCTTCCTGATCATCCTGCTGATTTTCTCCCCAAACATACACTGCCTTTATCTACTTTTTCCCATAGCAAATGCAATCAGGACCAGAATTGTCTTTGCAGATGAGCAATGAGGAGACAGACATACCTTGGTGACTCCAGAAATACGGAGGCTTCCTCTTGTTCACCTCCAGATTCCCGTGCATTAGAGGCAAAGGTCCAATCCTTCCCACTCTCTAAGCACCACTATCGCATTTCTGTAACTATGGTCAGTTTCCATTAACCATGGATTTCCTCAGGCAAATGGCTGGAGCTGACTTCCACACGAGGCCCCTGGCCGAGTGGAAGACAGTGCAGCATGGCAAGGAGGTAGGGAAGGATCTGACATTGACACTCCTGCTCCGAGACTCTGTTTGCTAGCGATGAGATTTTCAGCACACTTTGAATGCAGTTTGTGATAAAATTAGGTGCCTCAGCTGATAATCGGGCCGGCTTAAACATGAGTATATATGGTAACTCATGCCTCGTTAAAAACATCTTGGGACATAAGTCTTCCATGAACATCTACTGTGAGTTAACATTCAGTACTACCACGTATCTCTCACTCTCCTCATCCATTTTGTTGGGGTTGCCAAGATCACTATGGTTTTTGTTTTTCGGTTGTGTTTTTAATGTTCATTGTGAAATTGTGTCCCTGCTGTAGAATAGTAAGTGCCCAGGACCAGAAATCAATCTTCAATATTGCTTAACTACTCCAATGGCATGAACAGGGTGTGCGGCACAGTGGAAACTCTGAAGAAGAGAGAGGAGGGGAAAAGGGAGTGAAGGGAAAGACAGCAGGGCCAGGAGGGAGGGCTGCCTCTAGGTCTGACATTGTGTACATGCAAAGAGAAGGATCCTGGAAAGCGCCATCACCTCACTGAAAAATAGCCCCCCTCTTGCCTTGGGAGTCCACTGGGGCTCATAGGGTCCCTATAGGTGAGCACAGGACCACCTGATTGTGCTTAAGGAAGCAGATCACCCCTATTGCCCATCCACCACCCCTGAATTCCCTATAATACCTGCTATCAGGTATAATCATTACACGCCCACTCCACTGGGGAACCCAGCAGAAAACAATTGCGATAGGTAAGCTTATTGTGCCAACCTGGCCAATGAACACATGTGGGATTAATTGAAGCTACACTACCTGTGGGACACCTCACCCGTGCACTATGTCACTGTAGTTTGAGGTTCTTTCAAGACCTGCTTTGCCACGCTCGAGCTGGTGGACTGGTGGACTCTGTCATCTGGCTGACTGTTGGTGACCTGCCTTACTGTTTGCTCCCTGTGGTCAGATAGCCTGAATTGCTCTACAGAGGACTCAGCTGTCTGCTTCCTGGACTTGCAGCCAGCAGCCCTCAAGACTTGTCTCATGGAAGTAAGTTGCCCTGAGCCATTTGTACTGCTTTATAATTAGCTTTTTATTTCATATGTTATGTCTATCTATATAAATATACATAAAATCATGAGTGTCCTGGTTTTGTTTTTCTAGAGAACTCTGTGTAACAGAACAATGAGAAGCAAATTGCATCAAGGTGATAAGGATAAGAGCATATTAGTATAAATTAAAAAATACAAACAATGCATAAGAGGGAGAAGACCCCATCAACATTCAAAAAGCCAGGGAAGAAATTGCTGTCATGGTACATCTAATGGATACATGTACACAGTACAAATTCAGATCGTGTCTAGAGGGAGGTCAACTGGCCAAGTATCAAGTAGAGTTACAGCCTGGAATTTCCACAAAAAGCTAATCTTTACAGGAAATCCCTTCTTCTTGGATGCATTCATTAATTCAGCAAATATTTAACAAGCATATACTATATGCCAAGCACTATATGCCAAGCATGAGACACAGGAAGGCTGATTTTGTTCTCCATGGAGTATTTACTTGATAAAATTCTTAGAGAGTAACCAAAGAAAAGATAGCAAATAATTTCTGTAAAGAAAGGATGAGCACTGACAAGAAGAAAATCACAGAGGAAAATGACAAAGATAAAAAAGATCACTTTCTATAGAAGCCTCCTCCCCTACCATGTGACTTTTATACTTGAGAGGTGTGGCTCAGAATCGTGCTTGAAATGTGTGAGTGAAGAAGAGTTTTAGGAGAAAATACCACATTTTAAGTAGCAGTACTGCGGAAGTGTGAGAATGTAACCATCCAGGTTATAAAGAGCGTAAAGCCGCATGAGTTCTGAAATTGAACAGTAAATGGCAAATAAGCGCTCCCTGTCCACGACAGGGTTATCAGAGAGCCAACATCCAATTACACCAAAACTTCAATTTCTACTTTCAATTCTCATATACTGTCTTCAATACAAGAGGTTCACTTCACAGGTCTTGAGAGTTAGCCAGATTCATTTAGAATATCCAGTCCTTTATATTTAAAACATCATTAAAAAAAAAGAATGAGGGAAAGAGTCAGTGGGTCTGGGAAACGGGGAGAGAGAAAGAAAGAGAGAGAGAGTGAGTGAGAGAGAGAGAGAGAGAGAAAGAATATGAACAAGAAAACATCAAGGTCAACAATGGAAGGAAGAGCAGGAGGGAAGGAGGAGAAAGGAACCGAGTAAGAAATGATGGCAGAGAGGGGATAAGCAGTGACGGTGACAGAACCAAATACACCTCAGTCACAAATACCTAGATTTTATATAAAGAAAAATGTTGATCCCTGTTGGAAAGTTAATTCAAATTAGTTTACTTTTATTGTTAACATTATTTATACTCTTGACTTCAGCAGAAATTTAAAATCAGTATCTTGAGAGCAAAGCCACTCCTATCAGCTTTATTATTCAGTGTAAGTTGCCATGACACACTATTTTCTGGAGTTCAATGTAGACATCCGAGCAACTGAGGTGCAGGAAAATTGACAAGGATCAACACCGAGTTCGGCAACTAGACTACAAGTGTCTGTGGAATGAGAGATTGTGACTCCGCAGCAGAGATGAGGAGGCGAAGCTGCAGAAAGGGCGCCGTGCAGACGAAATTAATGCCACTTACTCATTCACTTGATAGAACATCCTCCTGACAGTTTCATTACCGACTTCACAACTAGAACGCTGTCTACAAAATTCTCCCACAAGCAGAAGATTCTCTTCAAGTTTATGAAAGCAATATGTCATAAAGATGTTATCTTTGTTATTAGATTTAAGGATCAGTATCAACCACATTTTTGGCAATTAAAAATGTTTAAATGACCTAGGAAATAATAGCTGTTTGTTAACCAGATCGAATTTTAACTAAACAACACAGGCAGGTCTTACACTGGGTAAGAACAAAATCTGAAAGCCCAAATATCTCTTTCAAAATGGAGTAACTAAAAGTCAGGCCACAACCTTATGCTTGTTCAAAATGTAAGCAACAAAATTTGGAAAATTTTAATTATCTTGGAAAATCAGGAAATTACCCTCCCTCTGCCTGGAAAAAGCATGATTTGGAATAAATTTGAGAACCAGGTGGGAGGCCATGCCTGACTGAAAATGTGGCCCTTACGCACTGCGTTTGAGTTGTGTTCTTCTGGCACGGCCAAAAAAGAAAACAAACAACATCAACAAAAACCATCACAATCAGACATCCTTAAGTCAGACAACGCTTTTATGACAGTGGAGGCTGCAAGTTGGATGAGAGTGGAAAAGCACCCACCCACCCCCAACTGTGCTCACAAAGTAAGACGATGCAGTCGGTAGATGCTTGGCTGCTAACAAGAAGTCCCCCAGCTTCACCCCAACAGCTGCTGTGAGGGAGAAGCAACCCAGCCATCTGCTCTGGCCAAGAGTACAGCTTTGGAAACCCAAACCCTGGGGGAGGGGGTGCTGACATATGGGGTTACTGTAAGTCGACAGCAGCTAAAAGGCACACAGCAGTCACCTCATAAAATAATAATGATAGTCTTGTTTGGCGTTTTAAAATTTAGTTGTATGTGTAGCGATTTTTTCAAGCTACTTTAAAATTTGTGTTGACAATTGATATATGAATCCATCCAGATTTTTTTTGCAGGTTTCTCATATTCACAGTTGTGATCATTAGCTTTATGTGTCATCTTGGCTAGGCTATGGTATCTAATTTTTTTGTAAGATATGAGCCCAGATGTTCCTCTGAAGTCCTTCCATGTTTCTAAAATCAATTGGATGTAGTAAAGCAGATTACCTGCCACGTACCTAGCCCCTCCATGAGAATGTTTGCCAAGCAGTTAAAGGATTTGAGAATAAAATGGGAGTTTTCTCTAAGGGGTTTCTGCCTCTAGACATTAAATAGATCTTTGACTAGCACTCCAGCTTCATCTTCCCTGCCATGTCATTGTGGGCTCAGAGGCTGCAGGAGTCTCCAACCTCCAGCTTCACCTCTATATTGTGACTTGCCATCTTACAGTCACGCAAGTAAATTCCTGAAAACATAGATATGGAGACCACTAGGTGAACCCTACATTTAATTGCTGTGCAGTAGAAGTGAAGATATTAGAAATGGACCGAGAACATCTAGTTGCTGCTTAAATTCTCCATTATCAGAACATATGCATATATAATTAAAAATGTGTATCCATATTTATCAGAGGCCTTGCTGCTTCTGGTAACAGCTAAATTAAGCAGCAATCAGGTGTCACTTCTAATGAATTATATATTATTAGTTAATACATACATCATTATCAGTTCTTAAGTGAAAGTAAGACAAAATACTGATGAAACAATACTGTTCTTGTGTTCAATTCTTTTCTAAATTGTAAAAGTCAATTAAGTCCAGGAATTATAGTGGCCTAAGTTTAGATCTAAGCACACGGAGAATCAAATAGTGTTGTATAGTTATAAGGAGATTGAAAGAACCTAACTCTTGTACATTCAAAGTAATGACATATTTTACTTGATATTTCAGCCTATAATTTACAATTTTAGAAAAAACTTAATGGGCAAAGGCAAAACTTACAATATTATCAACTAACTTACAGGTAGAACTTTATCCATTAATGCAGCCTCACGAACCCGCTGCAATGAAAGGGGATTATGGTTTATTTCCACATAGGAAAGCATGGAATCAGAGTCTGCAAAGGGATCAATATTCATGGTGTAAGATAATTGCTCCTGTAAAACAAGTCACATCATTCTCAATCTATAATACAATCTGAACTGTAAATTAGAAAAAATCTCCTCCTTGCTCTGTAACTGAGGAGTTCACAACTACTGTCATCCCTTTCTAAGGAGGCCTGGGGTACAGCGGTTTCCCAGTTGGGCTGCTAAGCCAAGTTCAGCAGTTGAAAACCACCAGCCACTCCCTGCGAGAAAGAGGAGGCTTTCTGCTTGCAGAGTCCCAGAAACCCGCAGGGGCAGTTCTGCTCTGTCCTATAAGGGTAACTATGCATCAGACTCAACAGGAGAGTAGTGAGTTCTGTTCTTTGGTGTTATGTTTTGATAATTCCCTATAAATGTATGATACCTGGATCCATATCCTTGCTAATCTGACAGTCACTGTATTGATTTACATACCCATCAAGACTCATTATGTACAAATATTAATCCTTGGGAGTCTCTGAGTGATGCCATGCTTAACAAGCTGCTGCTAGTTGGCAGTTTTGCAGTGTGACTCCACCTGGAGGTGCGGTGGAAGAGAGGCCTCGAGATTGGCTGTTGAAAACCCCATGGAATGCACTTCTGCTCTGGTACATGAAGTGGTGCTGCGAGAATGATCTCCGTTCTGGTAATTGGTTATTTTGTTGAGCATTGCTAATCGATGTTTAGAAAGGAATTCTTTGAGGGATGCAGAGCAGAGGCATGCTCAGTTTGAATGGTATCAGTATATGCATTAAGACCAATTTGAAGCCACCGGTAGTCTAGAAACATAGTTAGCAGTTTCACAAAATGTACTTATCACCTCTTTCAAGGTATTACAAACCAGCTGAACGGTATCACTGGCACGAGCCACAAGGTTGACCAGCGACGGACCACGCTAGGAAGATGGCAATCTCCACAGGGGGAGCCTTGGGCTCTGTGAAAAAAAAATTGATTCCTGCAAGTCTCCCCCACATGATCTGAATGATCTGTATTAACCAGTAATTCCACAAGCAACAATAGGTACAAGTCAGTGTCTTTGTTTACAAATAGCTCTTGGTAGGCTGGTGTCAGGTTCCTTGATGCCCAGAGTTAATGGCCAGGCCCTTGGATACTGTGTCACTCTTACTAGAACGTATGCACCTCCAAGAGTCCGGTACGTAGAGAGACCATCACTAAATGCTTACTTAACGTGATGTTAATATGATTGAGAACCACAGGAGCTTGTTTACACAAACCAAGGAGGGGGAAAAAATAATTTGTACTTAGAAGTCTGACTGTAAGTACATTTGAGTATTTGCTGATGAAAAATGCATTTCCACCTTTCAGCAAGGGTCTTGTACAGGTGTATGTCCCTGAAACAAACAAAGTTCAAGACAATTGGTCATACAGGTTCTATATTTAAGACCCTTCTCTATAAAGTGTCCTTATTCTATCATGATTTGTGGCATCAATTTCACAAGAAGTCGTCAAATAAAATCATTTGCGAATGATGGAAACCAGAGCACTTCTTTGAGGATGACAACCTAAGCCTTTTAGTAGACAGATTTTATAATACAAAACAGCCTCTGTGAATTTCTGAGACTCTGCATGGGAGAAAAAAAACCCTGTGTTTCTCTCCATGGAATGAACAATGTATTGTTTTAAATAACTTATTTCATTTATTGTAACAATAATATAAATAATAAATAAAGTGCTGATAACTATTCTGGATCTTTAATATATATAATATCTAATGCCTGTGGTAAGCTTGCCAGAGATTTGTAATTTTCCTGAAAGCCAGTGAAGAAGACATAACTTTTGAAAAATGAACTATCTTATTCAAAATAATACATTACCGGGGTCTGAAATCAGATCCATTTGGACAATTGATATTATTCCTTCCCTGCCCCACCTTTTTGGGAGGGATTTTTTTTTCTCGGGCATTCGAGATCATTGACGAGTTTTATCGTTAAAAGTTAATGCATTTGATTGACCAACGACTTCACTCATCCACCGCACCACTCCACTTTACCCAAAGCACAAGAGGCCTGTTGTGGTATGTACCACTGTTCTGAAAGTACCTGCTGCACAAAGAGGTGAAAAGAGGAATGTCAGGCAGCCTAATAACACGAGGTAAATCCAGCCGTCTATAACAATGACCTGATATTTGGAGATATAGTAAATGCTCACCTACACAGCTGTCAAGAAAATCATATGATATTGTTCACATTTGCGGCAGAATAATTCTTTGAGGACTACGCAGTCAAGATGTCAATTTGTAGATTAAGGTGCACCTGATTAAAATCATGGTATTTTCAATTGGCTCATTATGCATGTGAAATCTGGTCAATGAAAAATAAGCTGTTGCCATTAAATTATGATGTTGTTAAGAATATTGACTACACCATGGACTGCCAAAAGAGGAAGCAAGTGTGTTATGGAAGAAGTAAAGCCAGAAGGTTCCTGAGTCAGAAACACTGACATTAAATAAATATAAAAGGCTTACTTTCAGCATATTTTTAAAATGCTGTTTTCTTTTGAATAAGCATTGATTTTGAAGCTGGAAGTAGGAGAAAAAAGTCTAAGTTTATCTTGGCAATATTAAAATGTAAGCAAAAATCCAATACCTTTCACTTGTATTGAACCTATTGATTTTTTTAAGTCTGGTAGATTTTGGAGCATTCTCTCATCATTATAATTCCTGATCAATTTTTATTTTTCATATATAAAATACATCCTTTTCTCTCCATGTCTACTAAGGCTGTATTAATTCCATTTTCCAGCATCTTTCATCTCTGCCTTATAGTAGCCTGTGATCGTTCCTCCAATACTCATTCTGCACGCTTCCCTCATTCTGGCCGAGGTTCTTGATACAATGGAAATTCCATCCCGATAGTTTCAATGGGTTTTTTTCACTCTTACAAGGACAGTACTACTCCTTACCGTGGTACCCAGGAATGTACATGGTTACTTCCCACCAGCTTCTTTCGCCGGATCCCACCTCCTCCGTGTTTCCTCTGTGTTTTCCACTGTGAGACATTTAGGAGCCCCCGGTTGGCCCTCTCAAGGAATGCATTTGCACTGAGTGATTACTTTCTGTTTCCTTTTCTAGTTTCTCTATTTTAATTTGCTTTTCCTAGTCATTTTTAGTTCTAGTTTAATTAGCAGTATTTTAGGGATGCTTTCTAAACTTTCAGTTTGAGTCAAATCCTGTTTAAAATTCTACAGTTTCAGGGTCTTCCCTGAGCACGAATGGCAGTGCATTCCGTACGTATTTGTGTGAATATCTGATTTTTGTTTGGACTTACAACAGACTGTTAGCTAAAGATGGAAGAGTCGGGGTTCTTGTCTTTTCACATTATAGTCTTAGTACCTTTCAAAATGCTTGCCTAACGTGGGCTCTTTAGAACTATTTGCTGAACTTTTTTTTTAATCTAGCTATTTTGGGAAACATTAATACGCATTGATAAATATTCATAAATGTTAGCTCCCCTCCCAGACACAGTGCATTTGGTAACTAGGTTATAAATGTGTATATATTATTTGTGCTCATAAAATGTGTTACTTTACATAAATCAAACATAATTAAGCTAAGGTAACATTAAGGAAATGTTTGGGTTTTTTTAAGATCATTTTATTTGGGAGCTCTTACAACTCTTTAACAATGAGTTGTATCAAGCATATCTGTATGTAAATTGCCATCATTATTTTCTAGACCTTGACCTTCTATTGAGTCCTTTGTATCAGTTCCTCTCTGCCACCCCCTCCTCATGACCACTTGATAAACTATAAATAATAAACTATTATTTTCATATTTTCATATCTTCCCTCACAGTTTCTCTTATAAGTTTTAAGGAACTAATCTTTAATAAACCAGTTTGAGATTCATTGCAGTGGTGTAACCATTAATTTAATTTTTTAAATGATGATAAGCATTCAAATGAAAACTGGGATTTTTAAAAGATAACTCAATGTTAGGGGGAAATATCAAAACATGTTTACATTGGTCAGATATGATATAGAATAAATTATAACATGCTGCAACCCAATATTGCTTCTAATTATTTTTGGTCTCTGAAAAAAATATGACAAGGCAAACCTTTCAGAAAACCTAAGAGTCACTCCCCGTAATATAAGTAGATAAAGATGGTTTTACACTTTAGTAACATCTGAGTTCTTTTTCAATATTTCCTTGATGTATTTTTCTTACATTTTTGATCTCAAAGTCTTTTCAATTTTTATCACTTATGCAGATCCCTTTATCTTTAAACCAATAACTGCTTCGGTTTCTTTCTCTCAGTTACAAACTACTTATGATGCTTAGCATTTGTGTGTTAAGCTCGTGTTCTCTTCATATCTTTTTAAAGAACTCATTTTATTGGGGCTCATACAACTCTTATCACAATCCACACATACATCAATTCTGTACAGCACACTTATACATCCGTTGCCCTCATAAGGAAAGTCTTCAGTTCATCTGCTCCTCGCATCTAAAGTTTGAATAAATATTCCATTTAAGGTCTGCTTTAAATCAACCATTGTATATGAGCCACTGTGCAGAATGCAAAGGCACGATGATGAGTAGGGAACTCTGTCTCAGAGGACACAGTCCAAGATCAGAGGTTGATGCGCATATTCATGCTGCATGTCAGCCTCCAGCTCATATTCTAGTGGAGTTACAAAGAGAATGCTGTAGAAGGAAATCTAGGGAAATCACTTCGAATGCATATGCCCCTAGTTTCCCAAAGTGTGTCCCCGTGTGCCACAGTAGCACAGGAAACTCAAAGATATTTTTTTAGAAATTTGAGATAAACAGTGAAATAGGTTTCACAACCTAAATGAGCTATTACTGTTAGGCTCTGTGGACCCAACAACTGAATTATAACTTTAAAGGATTTTTGGTTATTCATTTTGGTCTGGAATAGCCACAACAAAGTTACAGAACACTGAAAATTGTGTGAATGAAAGAAGCTTGGGGATTAGTTGTCTATGCCACCCTCTGTTCCATCAGCCCTACTGTTTACAAGAGGTTTCCATTCATTTCAGTTCCTACTCCTGTCTCCAGTTGTTTTTTATCCATTGATTTTAAAGTAAGATTATTTCCATTCTAGGTATTTTCATCAACAGTGAATTAATGACCATTTAAGATATCCTTTTTGGAATCTTGTACTGACAGTTGGTTGGGTAAGGGGAGAATCCTGCTTCGGTGAAATCGCGCGATGCTTTATCACTTTCCATTAGATGGACAACCCATGAGGTCCAACATTTCTACTTCTGATATGCATTTTTCTGGAAAAATTTTTTTCAATTAAAAACTCATGGAACCACACACTAGATCAGGCCCTAAGCCCCTTTTCTGTTTTCTAGGTCAACAGGATATAGTGATGGCTGACGTATGGTGCCGGCCAAAATCAGCAGTCAGGCCCCGCATAGGCTCAGCCTTTTTTCTTCATTACAATATGGATCTTTCATGAACTTTACAATGCTTACATAATTAGAAATATGTAGTCAACCTGCTATTGTCCCTTAATACATATTCACTGAAAGTAGTCTTATTGCAAGTAGAGCCTGACACAGGTAGACAGGTGGTTGATTCTCTGAATCTATGCCACAGTCCTCACTGTTCTTAAATGTTGATTTTTCTGCTTAGTGATTATCTTCCCCTCAGCCATTTCAGCAGATATCATGAATCATAAGTTCTTGGAACTATAAACCACATAATGCTTTCAAATAAAAATACAGTACATTTGTTAAAATACTATGTTCCCATCAATATTAACAGATTTAACATATATGTTTTAAGAGAGTTAATTTAGAGATGTTTCCAGTGAGTTTGTATCAAACATGACAACCCTTGTGCCTGATGTAGTTTCATGTTTCTCAATGGTATCATCTTAGGCACTTTCACAACTCTACAACCTACTACCAGAAAATATTCCTTTTAATTAAACATAAAATAATTACATTCTCATCACCAAAAGCAGAGGTTACCTTTGTTTAGCTCTATTTTAAACAATGGAGGTTGATTATGTGCAATGATATAAAGACGACGGCATCTAACAGAATCAAATTTGCAATGAAGCAGTTTTTACTTCAGACTGCAAATATCAGCAATTAAGTGATAAGGCTACAGTGTGCATATTTTTTAAACTGACCAATATGTTATGTCAGGAAATTCAATTTTTCTATGTTTACCTATTAGTATGCCCCAGAGAACACCAGTATTAATCAGTAGAAATGTCATACAACCATGAGTTTATTTAAAAATCATTTTCTTCTTTTAAAGGAGCCCCTCAAGTTTTTTTTTTCAGTATTCTGACTTTGATCTATTTTACAGTTGCCCTTGATCTCCATATTTACTTATGTAAGTACAATTCTAGTGCAAACGTGTCGATGCGAAGGCATGCCTTACTTAATGGGGTACAGAAATGAATATGCTACATTCAGAAACTCTGGATTTCAATGTCACACTAATTCACTAGGGAAACTTTTAAGAAGTTGAAGAGCTCGATAGATAGAACGCATTGATGTATAAGAACCTAAGAGGAATCCTGAGATAATTTCTCAATTAGGTTTAGAAAAACACACATTACCATATCCACCTAAAGCAAACATTAGTATTGAAAATTTTAAATTCATAGAATCACAGACAATCGATAATTTGTTCTTTAGAGGAATTGCTTATATTTCTGAGTATTTGAAAAAGACTACTTATTTTTTTTCATTCTGTGCTTTAAAGTACTTACATGAAATCAGTGGAATTTAGAGTCAGCTGCATTATATTTACGTTATGTGGTGATTTTATTCTACATAGACACTCCTGGCTAGGGGTGGAGTCAAAGCTGCTGATCAAGTCTCAGCCTTATGACTCTGTGCTGGCTTCAGAGTGTGAGACACTGGGGACTGTTTTCTCTCACGCCGCTGTGTTGCCTTCCTGCTTGCTGGGACTCTGCCACTGACCCTGAGACCTGCCAGTGCCTTGTCATGTTTCCAACAACCTTGGATCCACACAACTCTGCACACACTCTTCCTGTAGTCTGTGTCATTGCACATGGCTGTCAGTCTGAAGGAGGACTTATGGACCAGTGTCAGACTTACGGACTTGAGAGGGCCTGGGCTGGAGTATTTTCCTGATATATAATTGCTTCTTGATATTAAACTCTTTACGATACAAATGTGAGTGTCGCTGAATTTGTTTCTCTAGTCATCCTCGCCTAAACTAAATACAAGTGGATGGATGTGTGTGCATAATAGCCAAGTACTTGCATCTAATATACCTGCATTAGTACATGTGTAATGTACAATTCTAAGCATATCGTATGGCCAGATTATACTACATTGCATAGAACGTAAGACTTTAACTCACTTCACGCCTTTGTCTGAGTGTGTAGGCATATCACATAGACTTTTGGTGTCTCAATTTTTAATATAAAAATAATATTAGCAGAATAATAGAAATGTGTTTTTTAATGTGAGCTTAAGTGTGTAAGAGAGAATTAATATAAGGATATTCATCATTCGTGCACCATCTCAGTTTCAAAATATAGAAGAAATTAACTTCCTTTTTAACTTCTACATTCAACATAAAATAAATACCTGTTGATACTATCTTAGAAATGTAATCTACACTTCTTTCCTTTTCAATTAAAACCATCTTGAAGCTGCCAATACTTTTTTCCCCTGTACTACCTCAATAGCCTTTCAATTGGTCTCTTGTTGCTGCTCTGACCCCAACGCAGTCCATTCATCAAACAATTACCTGAGGGAAATTAAAAATAGGAATCATATATCACTACCAACTTACAGCAGTCAATTTCAATTAGGATAAAATTTTGAACTTCTTACCATATAGTATCCTTAATAAATCCTGAACTAATTTGTCAAAATCTGCCTCATTGTCTAGCACATTCTTTTTTTCTGCCACTTCCTCTGTTGCTCCCACCTTCTCTTGGGGACGAGCCACGCTGGCCTCTGCTCTCCCCCTTGAACGTTCGCACTCACTCTTGCCTCCAGGTCTTGTGTTTCTTCTTGGGAAGAATTGTGCATGTACACTGGAATAGGTTGTGCATTGTTTATGATCAATGCAGTCTTAAAATAAATATAAGTTCAAATTGATAGATTAATCAGATCTTTGATATTTTTACTAATCGTTTTCCTTTGCTTTACCATGAAGTAAAGTAAAATGTTAAATTTTAGTATCGTGTGGAATTGTTTCTTCCATTACTTTTTGTTTTATGTATTTTGAATCTGTTACTAGGCAATAGACTTTTATGATTATACTCTCTGATTAATGTATTATTTTATAAAGATACTATATGTTGTCTTGAAATTTCCTGGGTATTATGGTCAGCTCTAGGCTTCTTATGCTTACTATTTTCATCAACTCATTTTATATCTATATCAAATTTTCCATTGACCAAACTACTTATAGAGATTTTAAAGGTGATTGTGAATTTATTACTTAACTATTGCAATTCTGAGAACAATGATTTTATTTTAGCCTTTTTATTTTAATAAATCAATTTATTGGGGGATCTTACAGCTCTTATAACAATCCATACATCTAAAAATTTTTTTTTCCTCTTGAGCCTTTGGTATCAACTCCTCTTTTTGCCCCTCCCTTCCTCCCCAACTCGTTCACCCTCTTGAACTCTTGATAATTTATAAATTACTTTTATTTTCACATTTTATACTATGCACTGTCTCCATTCACCCATGTTTCTGTTGTTCATCCCTCTTGGGGAGGGGGGCATTGCACATGTATCATTGTGCTTGGTTCCCCCCCTTTCCTCTTCTCACCCTCCTTCTCCCTACCCTCATGTTATCACTACTCTGATTATTGGTCCAGAGGAGTTTATCTGTCATGAATTCCCTGGTTTGAGGTTTATCTGCACCAACCAGTGTACATGCTCTGGTCTAGCTGTATTTGTAAGGTAGAATCGGGTCATTATCCGGGCAGGGAGGCAGTATTAAAGAACTAGAGCAGTGGTTCTCAAACTTCCTAATGCCACAACCCTTTAATACTATTCCTCAGGTTGTGGTGACCCCCCCAACCACAAAATTATTTTTGTTGCTACTTCATAGCTGTCATTTTGTTACTGTTATGAATCAGGTGACCCCTGTGAAAGGGTTGTTCAACCCCCAAGTGGTTGCGACCCACAGGTTGAGAACCACTGAACTAGAGGAATGTTGTGTGTTTCATTGGTGCTATACTGCACTCTTGCTGGCTTGTCCTGATTCCTGATCCCTGATCCCATTGACAGCTCGTGATCACATGGTTTGGTGTGCTTCTTACATGTGGACTTTGTTTCTTCTCTGCTAGATAGCCACTTGTCTAACTTCAAGCCTTTAAGACCCCAGATGCTATATCTTGTAATAACTGGGCACCATAAGCATTCTTCACCACCTTAGCTATGCATCCAGTTTTTCTTCAGCTATCTTTTCAGGAAGGTGAGCATTACACAACGCCAATTTATGATAAAAAGGTGTTCTTGCAGTGACAGAGTATTGGAGTAGAGGCCAATGTCTGTCTACTACCTTAATACTTAACATATATATGTACATAGACCTGTATACCTATCATTATATATTAATATATCTACATAAGTACATGCCAATGTTTAGACCTCTATAAATGTCTTTTGCCTCCTAGTTCTTTCCTCTATTTCCTTTTACTCTCCTCCTGCCCCACTATCATGCTCGGCCTTCATTTGGATCTCTGTATTTCCTCTCAGCCACATTGCACTTGATCAAATCCCATTCATTCTAGACCCTCCTCACCATCAACTTTAGATGTCTTGTTTTACCTTATCCCTGGGTTTGTTGCCCCCTTCTCCCCACCCACTCCTGTTCCCCTGGAACCATTGGTCCCATTGTTTTCTCCTAGGGATTGTTTATGCTGCCTAACTTATATAGATAGACATGATGGGGGGGGCGAGCCTATGACTAATTCCAAGTCAGTCTGCTGACCCTTATGAATATTTTCTGATTGTGTCTGATGCAGTGCCAAGTCCTGCCCTGAGTCCAAAGTTTATTTTCAGAATTCTTTGAGACTTTGTTGTTTTGCCCTCCCACCCGCCTGATCCCCTGTTATTTTCCCTTCTTGCTATGCCCTGCTGTGTGTGTGTGGGGGGGTGTCAGACCAAACACAATTCTACACTGTCTCCAGTGCTGCCCCTGTAGCACTGTGGACCTGTGGACAGTGTGTCCTGCGGTGGAACCAACCCTATAGCCCTCTGTGTATTAGCTGCAAGTGGGAACGTCATCCTAGAAGCTAGGTGGGCCAAGATGCTATTCTCTCACAGGTAGTTCATTCTCTCTCTTTCTCTCTCTCTCTCACCCTTCCTCCCTCTCTCTTAGCTTGCTCTCCTGTAGTCTGGGGAGACTCCACTGTATGTTCTGTGCTGTCCTCTGAAGTACCTTCTTCTGGGGAGTAGGGCCAAAATGGGTGGCATATGGCTGGCCTTGCCTCAAAAACCTCTGTTCATTCATTGGTTCATGCCAGTAACAATACTTGGTGCACCAAGCTGAGGTTTGGTCCCTCTCTCCCTTTCCTGTGGGGACAAACAGTACCCTCACTGTGGTGGATGAGTACTGTGTTCCCCCAATGCTTTCATCTACCCCCCTTTACCTTGTCCTCCTGCCCGTCAATCTCTCCCCTTTCTTTATGCTGGTTGCTGCACACATCTGGGCTTAGTCTGTCCCCTGCCTGTGTAGAACAATTATTTTCTTGAGATAAGGTAGAATAAGATGCTAATCTGTAAATAATTATTTTTCAAATTGTGATATTAGCACTTTTCAGAGGCCTCGCTTTAAGACAATCCTGGGTCTCTGCCCTATTATTAAGGCATCATACCAACAAATAGCTTACTAACTTGCTTGTCTCTTGATTGTCAAGATACTGGAAAATTATTCTTTCTAAATTTCTGAAAATTAACATCAATACAATTATATCTTTAAAAATGTATTCTCCTAGAAGTACAACATACCACATTTTTAAAGTAATGTGTATTACTTCAAATAATACACATATGAGTCTATCTAATATCTTCTCCACACTTTCTCCACATTTTTATCAATGTATTTCAGGCCTATATAACTAAACTTGGGTCTTGCTGCAAAGATTACTGGTAAATCAGACTAACAGCCATTATAAATAAGAATAAAGCAAGGTCACCAATATTTACTGACCAACTCAACTTACATACTAGGAATTCAGGTATGTGCATGATTTCTGTTTTGTTTTATTGTTGTTGTTGTTGTTGTTGTGTGTGTGTGTGTGTGTATATTTAATTTTCCAAGTGGATGAATTAAACCAAAACACCACCAGACAGTCCTGGGGCTCTGGGCTTGGTTCAAGGGGAGTCCCTGTGAGACACGAGGGCACAGTGGATGGTGTGACCCTTTCTTTGTTGGGCATGCCCACACAGTAGGGTATGCTGGGCCCCTCTAGGAATTCCCGTATGGGCTCCAATAAATTTATTCCCCTTTGCTTAGAATTCACTGGAATAATGAGATAATAGAAAACCCTTTAGCAGAAAGCTTTGAGCAACATTATAAACAAACATTTAAGAGAAAAAAAATCCAAAAGGTAAATTTAATGTACATAATATAATGATCAAGAACCAAGTCTTTAAAACAAAGCATCCACTCCTAGAGTCTAGGCATAATTTCTGCATAGTGATGGATGTATGTTACAGACTGCAGTGGTCCTGTCAGAAAGAATAGGATGAAGGAGTAAGGGGGCCATTTCTAAAGGATGGAAGATCTCGCTTGTTCCTTATATCTCCCAACCCAACCCTGCTTCAGGATAGAGTCAGGGTCACACGGATCACAAGGTACATTAGCACTGAAACCTTCCTTCACTGGGCCGATTCACATAGGTTGTCACTTCATTATACACAACTTCAGAAATTGTAAAGACATTAATATTTTTACATTAATTCTTTTCCTATGACTTAGTATTGGAGGTTAAAAAAAGTCTCTGATTTGGTAATATCCTCACTATCTGTATTAAAGCCCAGTGGCAGCTTCTACGCCTTATCCAAGGTGAAACAAGTTCACTTTTCCATCACATCCTCATAAACTTCTTTAAGCAGCTATCTCTCAACTGTGAAAGTTAGAGGAATTAAAATTCAAAAAAATTCAAAAAAGATCTTTCAGAAAGGTCCTCAATATTTTAACACTATTATCCTTGACATTATTATCAGGTGAAAATGAGATTCAAAAAGAGTGAATACTTTTTCTGAAGTACAAATGAGGTTTGAAGCTAAGCTTAAATTCCAGTTTCTTTTTTTTTCTAATCATTTTATTGGGGACTCATACAACTCTTATCAAATTCATACATATATCCATTTTGTCAAGCACATTTGTTTCCCTCATCATTCTCAAAACATTTGCTTTCTACTTGAGCCCTTGGTATCAGCTCCTCTTTTCCCCCTCCCTCCCCCTCCCCCATGAACCCTTGATAATTTATAAATTATTATTTTGTCATATCTTACACCATCCAATGTCGCCATTCACCCACTTCTCCACTGTCTATCACCTTGTAATAGGTTCCCCTTTTCTCCCTCACCTTCCCTCCACCCTCCTGGTATCGCCACTCTCACCACTGGTCCTGAAGAGATCATCTGTCCTGGATTCCTTTTGTTTCCAGTTCCTATTTGTATCAATGTACATCCTCCCGTCCAGCCAGATTTGTAAGGTAGAATTTGGATCATGATAGTGGGGAGGAGGAAGCATTCAAGAACTAGAGGAATGTTTTTTGTTTCATCATTGCTACACTGTGCCCTCCCTGACTGGTTTTTCTCCTCCCCGAGGCCCTCCTGAATGGGATGTCCAATTGCCCGCAGATGGGTCCTGAGTCCCCACTCTGCACTCCCCTCATTCACAATGCTATGACATTTTTTTTTTGGTCTTTAATGCCTGATACCTGATCCCTTCAATGTCTTGTGATCTCACAGACTGGGGTGCTTCTTCCATGTGGGCTTTGTTGCTTCTCAGCTAGATGGCTGCCTGTTTACCTTCAAGCCTAAGACCCCCGATGCTTTGTTTTCAGCCAGTTTCTTAATCATTCAAAATCCTTCAATGTGATTCAAGTCCAAGGCCACCATTTGCATTCCTTACTACTTGCTACAACCTATAGTTCAGTTGAACTATAAATAGTAAGAAAATATATAATACATTTATTAGTCTTTAAAGGATCTTTTTCACAACTTGATTAACAGAGATAACTTACTTTAAAATTAACTTTGAATCTTAACCTTAAAGTACAATATTATGGTTCTTTGAATTAGGTCCTTTAAATACAGCACAAATGCATGATAAACATATTTTTTTTACTATGAGATAATAAAAACAAATAATTTTACATGACCAAGCATAATTAATACCCCAAATCAAATTACATTCTTGTAATTACATTTAGTGAACATTTCTAATCCTACATGTAATCTGTACTAATAATCTTAAGCTGTCATACACCCATGGCTATACTTGTATGGTGAGCATTTGGCCAGGACCTTGATCATGAGGAAGAAAGAGCAGTTGCTGAATCCAGCTTGGGTATTTTGAGAGAGAGAGAGAGAGAGAGACAGAGAGAGAGAGAGAGAGAGAGAGAGAGAGAGAGAGAGAGAGAGAGAGAGAGAGAGAAGCTCTGTCTCATGTTTACTTGCTCATTGTTGCTTGTATTTTCATTTGTTTGTCTTTAGTGTGTTGTCACTCCAATTGGCCCTATATCACTCCACCCCTTCACATCGAACAGCTACAGATTTTAGGCAAAAGCCACCATCCTCCATGCTGGTGTGGTTGGCACGAAAGAGGAGCCACAGTTTCCCACGGATCTTATGAAAGAAGAAAGAAAGCATATGGGAAGAAGAGCTGTTCTACAACTTCAGAGTGAAAGGCAACTATTTAAATAATTAGTAGAAAATCATACAGACCAATATGGACGCAAACAATCTCACAACTGTCCAACTTTCAAAGATGAGTTAGGTGATATGAACTGGTCAAATGTGGCTGAGGAAATACCTGAAGACACGAAGCAAGAATTTCCAGTGACTGACACAGAATAAGGAGAATGAAAATTAAGAGGTAAAGGAAGAGGGTCCAGAAGAAATAGTGAAAGAGCAGAAGACTTTTCAAAAGAAGGAGCAAGCCAAAGTAGAATTTAATATCCAGAAACCGGATGAAGGTGCTGATGGGTAGTCCAAGAAGGGAGTTTCCCCTTCATATGTCATACTTAAGATTCTGCTGTGGACCAGCATTTTCAGAAGCCAATAAATGACATGTGTCAGTTAGACATGAATTTTGGATACTTTGACTATCCAGGACCTATTGGGAGAGGTGGGAGAGGTGGGAATGAGAGTGAGAGACATCCTTCTCATGGCAGCAGTACTGAGAAGTCAAGTGTTTCTACTCCTGACACAGATGGCTCAGAAGCCTGCCCAGCCAAAGTGGATATGCCACAGGGCAACACACACACACACACACACACACACACACACACAGACTTTTAGGCTTCTAAAATATATTATAAAATGCATTGCAAGCTACACTATTTTCCTAAAACTGAGACCAAAAATTTGTAGTCACTTCTGGGCTTATTTAGTATGAATTTCCATATTGCTATGGCATAGCATTTTTCCAAGCAAATGGGGTGGGAATGAACCTCTTTGAAAATGCTGCAAAATATTAACTAGACCTATCATATTTAGAAGCTTGGGGTTTATTTCAACTGAAAATCAAAAGGCTTATGTGATTCTTGGCCTGAAACTTTAATATTTTATTCATATTCCAAAAAGGAGAACTTGAAAACAAAGAGAGACCATGTGGTATTTGCCTTCAAGCTACTGAACACATTGCATCAGGAAAAAACCTAGTGTGAAAATATTTTAAGCAGGTATCAATATGAAATAAATTCAAAATATGCTAGACAATCCCATTCTCTTTATGTATTTTAGCCTTGAAATTACAATGTTTTTTTTAAAGGTTACCTAAAACCTACACATTCATTTAACCAACCCTTTCTGGGGAGTAAATAGTCTGTGGAATCGGAAATCTACATATCATAACAGCTAATTATAAATTATAAACATATACTACCTTGAAGGCATAGAAACAGGATATTTATCATCTTAATCTTAATCTATGTTTAAAATCATATTTTTTTGCTGGAAAGGAAATTGGGAATTGTCTACTCCACTCTTTCATACTAAATTTGAGAAAAAGAATTTCATGGAACATGTTTGAATTTGAAATTTCTGGAAGATTTTAGTGGCAAAATAGGAATTGTAAACAATGCATTCTCCGTTGCCATTCACACTTCCTTATTAATGAAGAATATTTTACTTATCTGTATCATTCATCATGTATAACAAACATATCTTCATATTCACTCCTGTGAAAAGTCTTTTGAAAATTTAAAGGCGAGTCCTGGGTGCCCTCAGAAACCCTGGTGGTGCAGTGAACTAAGGGGCGGGCTGCTAATCACGAGGTCAGCGGTTTGACTCCACTAGGTACATAGCTAAGAAACACGAGGCTATCTGCTCTCAAAGATTTCGAGCCTTGAAGACCCACGGCGCAGTTCCACCCTGCCCCGCACGGCTGCTGTGAATTGGATGGCAGGACACTACTTTTGGTTGGAATTTGTGCATAAAGAAGCCTTGATTGTACAGTGGCCACAGTGTCGGACTGGAACCCACACTAAGTGAGCTTACCCATCAGCTGCTTTGATGGACAAAAATGAGACTGTTTGCTTCCATAAATCCGTACAGCCTTGGGCACTCTATGGAGCAGTTCTATTCCATTCTATGGGGTTTCTGTGAGTCAATAAAGATTTCACAGCCCAAGTTTTGCTTTCCTTATTTGGTAATTTGCACCTTTTTGTACACATCTCAGGGTCTAGGGATGCAGGCAGGTAAGCAAACATATGTAAGGCAATGTGGAGATTCTATGAGGGGGCTAAACAAAGTTTCTAGAAAAATGGAATATAAAAATAACAGATGCATTCCATGACTCTTTGAGGCCCCCTCATCTATGCACTGCAGTCACAGAGGTGGCTCAGTGGCAAGCGAGTAAGTAAGCCTGGATGAGGCACAGCCAATGAGAGTTTTACAGCACGGCAACTTCTGAGCAGGGCTTTGAAATAAGCAGGACTTGACCCGTAATGAAAGTCAAAGGAAGGGCACACCAGGAAAAGCTGACAGTGTATGCAAAGGAAAAGGAGGGAGGAGCTGAACAATATATTCACAGGTGCAAATGTAGCTAGAGCAAACCATGGCAGGGATGAAGCAAAAGGCCTGAAGGCCAGTGAGGGGATCCGGGTCCTGACACAAATCGGCTGGAATACTACAGTCCATCAGGGAGCAACTGAACATGGGTAACAGCCTGAGATTTCATGTACTTGAATCCACTTACAGGAAAACTACCAAGAAAGTGAATGAATATTTTTTTCTGTAATTTCATTGAGAGATGAGGTTGGACCAAATAGAGGAGGCTACTAACGAGGTTAGAAATCCAAAAACTGAACTCACTGCAATGGAGTTGATGCCAACTTAACTACAGGGTAAACGTCTCTGTGAGTTTCTGAGAATGCAGTTCTTTATGGGAGGACATGGCTCTATCTTTGCCCCACGGAGTGGCTGGTGGTTTCAAACTGCTGGCTTTGTGATCAGCAGCCAACGAGTAATCATACAAGCTCCATTCAAAACCAAGACTGATGAGTGAGGAAGAGAGGTAGGAAACCAGGAAGTCAACAGAAACAGCATTGGACTTATTTTTTCCCACCTTTTGTTCTTTGTAATAACTATTAATACATGCTAATTAATCAATATAATTTCTTATCTAAAACTTTTATTCAGGAGTGGGAAAATGACTCATACTCAACTTTCACTAACAGGATGAACCCGATGCTAGGATTATCCCCCTCTGATCTTGAAAATGTTCTCCAAGTAATCAAACAGGCAACACAAACCACTTATGTAAGGCGTCCGTGAGACTTCTGATGGCAGTGCTATGTCCTCTGGGCTTCCTGTTGCACTAGGGCTTTGAAAAGAGGCTGATTTTGCAATAAGTGCTCCAGTCAGACTGCTTAGTTTCACTGTGATCTGATCACAGTGATTCATCTCATTAGGAGGCTATTTGACTTCCTTCTGTCCCTCTTTCACCCAAAAAACTTAATTAACTCTTTTATAATGAATCCATGACTAATGTTCGCAGCTGCTAAGTCAAACATAACCCTGATATTTTTAGTTATTTTGTTCCCCAAAGTAAGGCTTTGGCTTTTTATACCAGATTTTTATACCAGAATGGAGCCTACTTACTCTGTATGGAATTGCTGGTTATGGCTCTAGCTTACTAACATAGAACCTCACTCTCCCCAGAACCACACCCCTCTCCAACCACTGACCACAGAAATAGCTACATTGAAGAATAGGGATGTAATTACAATTGAAGCTACGCATTAGAACATGCAAAATTCACTGTAACGCCTGTGATTTTGCCTAATTTTAAAAAATCTAAACCAAAGATGACATGGTAGCTTCAAGGATAACAATGATGACTATTCTGATATAGCGGGTGGTGGTGCTAAAGAGAGTAATGAGCAGACACTTGCCTCTTAGAGCGCACCACGTGCATACAACCATCACTACAACACTACTGGCGGGCTGCCACTGCGATGGGGCTGCAGATAAAGAAAGTAATGAAGACAGGAGGAAGTAACTTACTCAAGGTCACCTAGCTGGAAACTGAGTCTATGTGATTCCAAAGTTGGCCTGTTAGTTTTGCCCATCATCTCATAATGCATTAGAATACTTTTCTGTTTATATTACTTTTTCAAGAAACAATATATTTACTTATTCCATGTATAAGGGGAAAACAATAAGTAATATGCGGTCTAGAAGATAAATTCCTGTAAATAAGTGATAGGAATCCAATGAAATATGATAATAATGAACATACTGGAAATTTTAACTAATTTTAATTGAGTCCATTAAATGTAATAGAAACTGCTCTAAATATGAGGGCAGGTCAATAATTTCTGCTATTAAATTTCTATGTCATAACAGATAAAACAACTCTGAAGCATGTCTCTGTGAGTAGTGGGTAACCGCAGAGAAGTTGGCTCAATAATATGTCGGTCTTGGCCCCTGTAGTGGGTCTTTAAAAAGAAAGTCCAATAAAGAGGCTTCCAGGGGAATGTCCCACTCGTTCACTCGCTCACTGCTGTCCTCAAGTCAATTCTGTCACAAGCTGACCCCGTAGGGAAGTGCAGAACTGGGGTGAGGGCGTCTCCGGGCCAGTAAGGTCCAAGCCCCCACAGCTATGACTCAGGGTCCCGCTGGTTCTGTCAGGCAAGCGCTGGCTGCTCTGTTTCAATTGATGTGAAGGCAGTGCAGTTTTAGTTAATGTATGAAGACTACTTTGGAATTATAAAGGGGCAAATCCTCATAAATTGCCTCAAAGCACACTGGACCATCTTGAGCGCTTATTAGAAAGAAATTTTAAGAAAATTGACAGCTTAATTGGTGACTAAGACAAGCAAGTATTCTGATTATTTTGTCCTGTTATGACACGTACTTGCTCATTCTTCAAGGGGAGCAAGAACTGAATTATGAGATTTTAATTGGGAAACTTTAACTCATTTCCTCTATAGTCTTTATCTTGCTTCCTTTTGATTCAAAAACTCAAAGAGCGGGGGATACAGTCATAGTCCCTGAAAGATGCCGAAATTGTCATTTTAGCACGACGTTAATAGAAGAGCAACTTTCTTCAGGGAAGGGTTAGGACAATGGAAATGCACCTTTCAGAAACGAATAGACCTAGATGGAGAGGAGGCTAGAAAAGCACCGCGTGCCCTCTGTTATTTCTGTTTAATAACAGCTTCCATAATTGGGTAGCAGCATTGTTTTACTTACCTTTGAATAGGAACCCATTTAATATACTCAACTCCACAACATAGGCATCATGGTCATCCATGTTTGACAATAAGGAAATTGAAGCCAAGTGAACATAAATAATTGGTCCCCAGATGACTTTCAACGTGTCAGCACGGCGACAGCCTGAGTTTAGTCTTTTCAACAAACACTCCTGGCCCAGCTGCTGTGTGGGGTGCCGTTCTTGAAAATGACAGATCTAACAGAGGGTCAAGGTTCGCTCCAGGAGTAAACAAGGAAGAAATGGGCATTCGAGGTCACAGAGAAAGCACTAGAAGCACACCAAAGTCACTGCATTGCACCTTTGTCGGTGGCACAGCTGTCAATGAGGTCACTGTACCTCCGTGGGTTCCCATCTGCACTGGCGCTTGAAGATGACTGGGAGTCGAGCTTCTCTGGTAGCCCTCTTTCACCACTACCTTCTCCAGCAGTGGTTCTCCCCTTCCTCAGGCCGCGACCCTGTAATCTGGTTCCTCATGTGGTTGTGACTCCCAACTCTAAGATTATTTTTGTAGCTACTTCATAACTGTAACTTTGCTACTGTTATGGATTGGGAGACCCATGACAGGGGTTACGGGGTCAGTAAATTTGTAAAGAGGGATATCTGTTAAACAGGAACACACTCATTCCAGAGGCAGCTGCTCCATGGATTAGCAAATTGGTCTGGTGCGCTGGGCTCCTCTGTGTAGATGAACCAAACGAGGAGGCGTCAGCTGCTAACCACACCTTGGGCCACGTGAAACAAACAGAACGTATGTGCTTGGGAGTCATCTGATTATCCCAAGGGTGAGACAGAAAGTGCTGTGTTCCAAATGATCCCTGGTATTGGTTCCAGATGACGCCACTCACAGCAGCCTTCTAGGATGGAGCGGAACTGGCCTCCTACAGGGTTTCCTAGGTTGTAATCTTTAAGGGATTGGAGTGCCACAGTGCTACTGCTATATTAGAACTGCTGACCTTTCGTGCTTAACCATTGCACCATCAGGACTCCTGAGACTCTCCCTAGAGGAATTTTAGGGCCTGGCTGTGAAATTTATTACTTTTTCTTTCAATTTTAAGAACTTCTTCCTTGATATTCTTTAAAGAAAGGGAGAAGTACACAAACGACAATCCCTGTTTTGCACATTGAACCCCCATTAGTGGGGCTACAGGTCTAGTATCTGGATGTCAAGGTACAATTTTTAATTAGATCATCCAGGCAATGAGAACTTGCTAAGAAATCTAAGGCTGTATTGTTCCGTTATAGAACCTAACCTCACAATCTTCAATTCTTTAAAAGAAAATCTAGTAACTGGAAGATTGCCTTCTGTTTTGTGGTGAAAGCCTCTATCTCTGTGGCAAACACTGTCCTGACAACATCCTCAGAAAGATGCTATGAAAATCTTCCCATTATTCCCTATATTTCAAATAAGTCTGCTCTCACAGGCCGTGTGTCTTTCATGATAAACATGTTCAACAGCATCATACCTATGACTCAATAGGCACCTTCCATTTAGTGCTCAGCTTTATTCTAGCACTCTTTGAACTGTCATGATTTATTTACCTTCATTCTTTTTTTTCCTTCCTGTCTCTCCTCTATCTTGTTCATAAATTCTTATTCATTCCTCACTTATTGATATTCCCCAACAATCTTATTCTAATTCCCTATCACTTTCTCTAAACTCACTTTGGGTCGTCTCATCCACTTCCATGGGTTATGTTTATACTAGAATCTTTTTTTTTTTAAGTTGGGAGTTAAGTATGCTGGATCTCATCTTGTTCTCACTATTGTATTTTTTTGTTTTGCTTTTTATTTGTTCCAATTAGGGTTTATCTCAGATGTGTTTTACTAGAGGCTTTTTAAAAAAATCTGAACTGCCAAGTAAGAAATACTCCTGCCAGACGACTTACCCGACCCTAATTCTCACCTAATGCTTCATGGTATGTCCAGCAAATCCTAAACTTGTCACGTGCAAACTTGAATTGTCTTACCACAGATTACCCACTGCCAGGAGAGTCATCAGGCAGCTTCTTCTGTAGCGCAAGCCTGGGAAATATCTTCTCCATCTCATCCTCATTTAGTCTGTGGGGTTGTTTTCAGTCATTAACTTGCAAAACTTGTGCCTCTGTAGTAATAGCTCTTGAATTTAGTTTTGTCCTTTCTCAAAATTCCTAGTGCCACATCCTGGCCACGCAGCAATCACCTCATATCCAAATTATTCGGAGTGCTTCCCAGGTTGTCCTAGTTCATAGCTGTGTGTTGGGCTGCGAACCACAAGGTCACCGTTTCAAACCACTTGGGAGGAAAATGAGGAGGAAATGAGGTGGTGTCCTCTCAGAGACTTACAATTTCAGGAAATCTTAGGGAGTTTACTCTGTCCTAGAGGGTCATTATGAGTTGGAATAGACTCAATGCAGTGGGGCTTTTGCTTATTTCCTACATCTAGAGGGACCTTCTTTTACCCTTTCCAAGAAGCCAGAAAATATTTTTAACCGCTTAATAATGCTGATGCCACTTCACTGCAGTGCCTCTGAGTGGCGCCCCGTACTCTAGCAGCACAGAGCTGTATCAATGTCCTGTGCACTCTGTGCATTACTAGCTCATGTTCACGTCACTAGAAAGTCGGGAAGTCTTGTCCCTTGCATGAAAAAGAAGACTATTCTTTTCTTTAGACAACCTTTAGCATTTCAAATCAATCATCGCCGTATATGGGAGTCTCTATTTCTTACACACACCCACAGGCGAGAGTTGCTGTCTGTCGGGACATTTATTTGGGCCCCTGTTGTGCTCCCTCCTAGCACAGCACGTGGTACATGATAGCAGCTGACCGCGCATGTGCAAGCACCTTTATGAATCAAGCGCTGCACGCAAGTACATAGCGTGAGGAGGTGGTGGGCCGGGAATCCAAGCACTGCAAAGCTGTACTCTACGTTAAGAATTTTGATATTTATTTTATAGACCAGGTTATAGGAAAACGTTGGAATATTTTAAACTAGTGAATGATTTAATTTTCTTTTTGAAAATTAGCTGTGTAAACTTTAAGAGAGAAGTTAAATAACCACTGCAATAATCCAAGTGGAAGGGGACAGAGAAATTCAAATGATAAAATTGAAGAATTCAAATGATAAAATTGAGACAGAATGAGCAGAACTTAGAGACCATTGGATCTGCAGGTGAGGAGACCATCGAGTCTGAAGGTACCCCAGACTTCTCTTCTATGGTACCTGGGTTCATAGTGAGTCAATAGCAAGAAGGGAGTATGTATTACTCAGAGATAACAAACCTAGGTTGGAGACAAGATATTAAATTTGCTATTTAAAAACAGATTTGCATGGGAAGTATGTACAATCAGACAGGGGTTCTGTTCAAAATAACCACGAGCAAACATGAATAATTGCTTTTAAAGTGGAAACGAGAGGGTTCATCTTTCCCACACTAGGAGGAACCCATACATTCAGCAGCATAGCCCCTACATAACTGAAGCTTGAAACCATTCCAAGAGAATACGTTATTATTTTAAAATGTCTGTATTGTCAAATATTTGAATTACTTCACTGCAGCTTAATTTTATGTCATTCATTACAGCAAAAATTCTTGATTTGTTGTTAATTATATTTAATTGGCATGATCTGCTATACACAATGTCTCTTGAAAATTCACAGTAAAGCACAAATATAGTATCATTTATCTCAAATTAACAGAAAGGTTGCACTTATTACTTTGGACTCTGAAAGTTACCAGAGTGAGCTAGTGGCTACATAGGCAATGTCAAGCTAAAGAATAGAACAATGAAATGCTTACTTTTATATTTAAGGGTCAAATTATTACAAATCTTATTAGGTGCAATGAGTAGGTTCCAACTCACAGTGACTATGAACAACAGAATGAAACGCCAACAGGTCCTGTCTGAGCCTCATCGTTGTTCCTCTTTGAACCCACTGTTGAAGCCACCGTGTCCTTCCATCTCAGAGATGTCCATCCTCCCTCTTTGCTGTCCCACCACTTTATCACACTTGATGTCCTTCTCCAGGGATCTGCCAAAGTCTATAAGAGGAAGTCTTGTCTACCTTGCCTCAGGACATACTTCCAAAGGAAGAACAGACAAGGAAGAAGGAAGTTTCTTCCCTCTTCACAGGAAGTAGCCATTGAAAACCTTCCCGCCCTAGAGGAATTAAAGCTGAGAGTCTGTGGGAGGGAGGCTGGCTTCCAGAGTGGGAGGCCCTGTGCAAATCTACAAACACTAAGAGAGCTTTGTCATGTTTATCCAGGCACAGCAGAGCACCTTCCCAGCCTTCCCCCCAGGAAACCATTAATTCAGTTGCTGTCTCTGAGAGTTACTTCTCTGGGTTTCATGTATGGAAAAACTTACAACATAAAACAAACAACACTAACATAGTAAAACAGAGGCTAAGCTCCATCAAGAGGAAAGCAGAAAACTAAAAATGACACAACTTAAAATCATACAAAAGGAGATAAAAGGATAAGGTCTTAAATTCATATAATCTCATTTATTTGATTATTTGCAAAATATACAGGTTGTGACAGGAGACAACCCTGCCCTACACCTTTCTTGATTTTAAACCACGCACTGGTCCCTTGTTCTGTTGGCACAACTGCCTCTTGATCCACGTACAGGTTCCACATGAGCACAATCAAGTGTTCGGGGATGCCTGTTCCTCTCAGGACTGTCCATAGTGTGTTATGATCCACACTGTTTGTATCATTACGAAGAGCAAGGGCTATGTCACTCAACAAGTACAGCAATCATCCACTTCAGTCCATTTAAAGCTAATTGTTAGGTCGCCACTTTAAATTTTATTTCAAAGAATGAGAAGATAATTGCAGAGTTGAGAATATTGTAACAATTGGCCAGATCACATGCTATTGTAACGGTTCCTGGAAGCACATCAAGAGAGATAACTAGCCTCTCAAAAGCTTTTGTCCGTATCCGGTCCCCACAGGCCTGAAATGGGGACCATTCAACGCTCTCAAAAGGATGGCTTCTTAAATGGTAGGGTTAATGTGTATATTGTAGAACTGCTTATGATAATGGTTAATAATGTGCAGGTACATTGCAGGGATTTGAAAGAATGGAAATCTCCTCTCTTTGGTCCAAAGAGAAGATCCAAAGCCTCATAACCTGTTATAATTCCTATGCCACCAAAACTGGAGGCTTTAAAGGCAACTCTAAACAGACTCTGCTGTGCAGAGCTCAAAGTAATGACCGGAGATTAATGAGCACTGAGAGACTCAAGCTAACGCAACTGTACTTTCTTTTTCATCTTGCCTAGGCAGACCTGGTGATTAGTGTTTACTAGGATGTCCCGAGTCTCTCAAATGGTTCACTGGTACTTCTTATTATCATTTACATTAAATTGAGGAGTAACAATTTCAGGTATAATTTAGTAAATTTCTGCAAATAGGTTAATAGTCACTGGAATGCTGCTGCGCCATCGTTTAACTTGGGAAGATAACGTTTTAGCCATATGAACCTGAAACAGGACGAAATTTCTGACAGCAAGTATGAAGGTTTCTAGGAATAAAATTTGAGTATTTTGCTTAATTCTAGTCAACCACATTGCTGTTTTTTCAAGCTGCTGCAAAAGGACTAAGCCATACTCCCATTTGTATGTTTACACAACACACTCATGTACATCTATAAATTCCTATGAAGAATGCACTATGAAAATTGTTTTCAAAAAGAGAACATAGAAGAGCAGCAAGAGCTCTTCTCTTAGACCTTTTCTGATTAATATCTTATCTTTTGGGGTAACAGTTGAAGCAATTGGTGCACAGAAATTATTTCCCATAAATTAAAAAAACAATGACCTTCAAGACCATGAAGGGTTGAGACTGAGTAGGACCAAGGTAGTACAAAGAAAGTGATGTCAGTGATTTCAGATTTCTGGAAAAATTAGATACTTCTCTGTTTACACATCACAGAAAGAGTAAGACTCTTTGTAGGAAATATTAGAAATTGCTTATAAAAAAGGTGCTAGGTTTCTCAGGATGTTGTAGAAAAACATTACATACAGAACATTCTAAGGGATGAGCAACTAGTTCTAAATGAAGAGCCAATCATGTGTTCCATAGTAATCATCAAAATTTGGCATGGGCCAAAGCCCATCTGTGGACAATGGGTCAATCTCCCCACAGAGGGCCGGGAAGGGATGAGTCGACCGTGGTGCAGTAAGCATTCATGAAGCATAATATTCCTCTGATTCCTTGAAGCTTCCTCACCCCCCACTGTCATGACACCAGCAATGCTTCTCAATTCAGACTAGACCGGAGCATATACACAAATGTAGAAAAAAGATGGGGGCTCACGACACACGGACTCCAGGAACAGGAGTGGGATTAGCGACACCTAAAGGGTAGGGGTAAGTGGTGAGGGGATGGGAGAGAGGAGGAGGAGATTTCAACGATGGCCACATAACCACACACCCCTCTCCAGGGGGAAGAACAACAGAGAACATGAGGGAAGAGAGACAGTGGTCGGGGTGAGATATGAAAATAGTAATAATTTACTATCTATCAAGGGGATAGGAAGTGCGGAGAGGAGGGGAAAATGAGCTGATATCAAGGGCTGAATAGAAAGTGAATATCTAGAAATGAATGAAGGCAACATATGTACAAACATGCCTGGTGCAATCAATGTACGGATTGTAACAAGGGTTGTAAGAGTCCCCAATAAAATGATCTTGTAATTAAAAAAAATGTTGTCATGGACTGAGCCTCAGAGCCAGCATGCCAAAGGAATACCTCTTTTTGTTTCTGTGTTACCGTGTGAAAAAATGATAGTTAATTGACTCAAATTGTTGATTCGAAAAGCAGCTAAAGCCCCATAATAAATAAATATATAATAAATTGGTGATAGCTGGACAATGAAGCATCCTTGTCCCCACACTAAATATTAGTCTGAAGAACAAATTACTAAGGAATCGTGTAAAGAACAGCATGGGTGGACGCCATCAACAGAAGAAACCATGCCATGCGGGCTTTCTTTCAATTACAAGTGAGTGCTTGCTCCTTGCATAGCTGCATGGGGATCTCAGCTACATCTTGTGAGTCAATGGGATATTATTAGACATGGGAGCTCTGGAACCTCCCAGCTGCTTGGCACAGCGGCCCCACTATCTTCATGTAAACTGCAAAGCCATCTAAAGACACAGTCACAGGGTCTGAGAAGACATATGGTGTGGGTCAAAGTGCAGCTGCCAACACCTTCACTTGGCAGAGTGCTGCCCACAATTTGGCAGAGGTAGGAATCCTATGTCAGCTTGGTTTCATTATAATTTATTATTAGTTTAAAACGCACTATTCCATGGGGGGGAAGTCTGACATGAAAAATGAGGCAAGAGCGATACTGTGCTACAGCAAAGAAAACTCTAGATATATGAACTCAGGCTTGAAAGGAAGGAACAGTTGTAACAGAAAGCAAGGATGAGAATGTAGAGGTGTTTTTTTTAAAGTCCTTTATAAGCCCTTACCTCTCCTTGAATTTCCTGTGAATTTCTCGTGCAAATTTCTGTAAATGCTGAGTCTTTACCACCTTTAATTTTTGTTGTTGTTATTGGGAATACACATAGCAAAACATACACCATTTACAAGTACTGTTTAGCGACATTGGCCACATTCGGTGAGAGATGCAACCATTCCTGCTCTCCTGTGCTGGCTCCATTCATCTCCACCGATTTTCGCTGTTCCCTAAGCCTGTATGCCAACTTTTGAGCTGCTATTATCACTTTGAACTCATGTAGACAATTCTTAATATAATGCACAAGGAAGACAGTTTCTTACTAAGGTTTAAGCATTAGGTCAGGGCAATGGTTTCGGGGATTCATCCAACTTTCATGACTTCAGGGAGTCTCAAATCTAGGGAGATTTGAAATTCTTTTCTTCATTTTTTTCCCTTTTGATCATTACTATTCTATAGAATCTTTGATGAAGATTTTTGGTAGTGGGTGCCATGCACCATCTATTGCTGGCAATTAACCACACTTTCCACCCTCTTCTTCTCTCCTCTCCTCTTCTCTCTCTCTCTCTCTCTCTCCCTCCCTCCCTCCCTGCCTCCCTCCTCCAGTAGCTCCAGGCAGAGAGACAGCAATTGCTGTGACTTAAGTGATCCAGGGCCAGCTCTTAAGCTCCAGACAGAGTAGAAACATTAAACACATCATTAGGCCAATTACCTCTGATATCCCATGAAACCACAACTCTAAAACTCCAACCAAGAACCCAAACTCTGGCTTTATTATATGAAACTTCACCAGTTACTCGTTTTATTGCTGTACATATGAGGGGGCTTCAAAAAGTTAACAGAAAAAGTCTAACTTTAAATTTCACTTTTCCACACATTGAAAAGCCCCCTTACATATCTATTGCACGGATTTTTCCAAATGTTGAAGTTTCTGCTGTAATCAAATGGATTTTTTTTAATTTGGTAATTTTAGGAGACTTTGTCTCTTGTCCAATATTACTGACATAGAAAATCAATAAGGTTACCATGGTTGATTTTTCATTTAAAGTAAACTACACACGAACCAGAAAATTTTAAACAGTAACTTTTAACTCTTAACACTTAGCTGTTTCTTCTCTGAATTATGTACTTTCTGGGGCATGACTTCTTAAATATCATCTTTCTCTAATACATTTTCTTTACTCTCAGAACAAAATTGTAGAACTATGTTTATTATGTTGAAAACTTTTACCTAATAACAAATTATTTCTGTACTCTAGAATATGCTAAACATTTTCTATGAAGAATCATACCCATCAAAAGCCAACATGTTGTAGAAGAGTTATTTTCCAAAATGAGATGAAGGAAGCCGCAAATTTTGTATGACCTTTCCACGAACATTCTTTGGTTACAAACAAATAATAACTTCAGGTATATTATAGTAAACCAGAAATGTAACCTTGTAGCGACGGAGCTTTATAAAATGCATCCCCTTGAAGCAAACAGACTTGTTTTACTGCTCTGGGTGAAAAGTAAAACAAATCACATTGCTTAAAAAAATCGTTTCTCTGGAGAAGAGTGTAAAAGGCCACTGAATGGTTGTGGATACTATTCTCATTGAGTAAACATCACAAAGTCGATAAAGAAGTTGTATAGTTTCCATGTCTTATTTTATGTCTAGAAAACCCTTTCCTTCCAGTAATTTTCATGCTACCTGAATAGGCACAGGAAGGGAATGAGAAATAAAGAATTATTACAATTATTTACTATAACAAAAATTAAAACCATTAGCTTTAGAAACTCCAAAAGATTCCATTAAAAATTGCTCCAATGAATTGAAGACTTCAGTAGGGTAGCAGGATGTAAGATCAGAGTACAGAAATCAGTTGAATGGATAAACAACAATGAGTTTGGGTACAGTGTGTTCTGTCTGAGATTAAGTTTGTCATGAGACAGTGTTTCTAATGAGAGCAGTTGGAATGACGTGACTGGAGTTTGAAGGACTAAGTCTGGAGGCGTACTTGTATACTTCTTTGAAGAGTTGAGTGAATGAATTTTTCAGCACCGTTCCCTTGTTGGGGGTGATTAAGAATCAAGAGTCTTAAAGACAATTGCTTAAGGAACGAGAGGACATGAATGATAACAAATAAGTCATAGACTCGAGAGAGTGTAGAGTCACATATGTAAGTAAGAAAGGGGAGTGTAAAATGCCACTTGAATTCTAAACCTGGACAGTCACTAAAGAGAGCAATCTCCACAGCAGGGGAGCAAAGATCCACTGCAAACCTGAGAGTTTAGATGCAGCGAGCAAACACTTTGTTGTGGCGGCAAAGATGGCAGCTCTGGATCTAGGACCTTGGCAGGGATGTGAAAGAAGCAAGTCACGTAGAATGGTGGCGGAGAGAAACAACCCTGAGATACCAGTGTCTGGGCAACAGAAAGGCAGTAGCCACAGGAAGGGAAATACTCAAAGCACTGACAAAGCATGAGTAGAAATATTCAAGGAGACGAACATACGAAGATTGAAGGGATCGTTGACAGAGAAAGATTGGCTTCCCTCTTGGCTTGGACAGAATTCTAAGAGTTTTATTTATGGGAATCGCGGTGGTATGAGAGAAAGATGAGACTGTGGGGGAGAAATCATGCCAGATGATATCATTTTTTTTCCCTGTGAAGGAAAATGCATCTGTCAGGAAAAGACTGATTAGAGGGGGAAGGATTGGAAGCCGATTAATCAAGGCTGACCACCTGCTACAAGGGCTGTACTCGAATCAGTGAGTGATTGGGGATGGGGCGGCTGAGCCTCAAGGAAGACCCAGGGGCAAATGCAGGACACTAGCGTGTGTTGGCCAGGTTTCCAGAGCACAGTGTGTTTCTCAGAACGCCCTGAGAATCAGGAGCACCAGCTGATGCAATGCGGAGAGAGTTAGGCTGCGCTACGAAATTCTCAGTGAATGTCACATGCATTACGGCCAATTGCGTGGACAGGTAGCCTGGGACTTAGTTTCCTTGCAGAGGACTGCAACGCACGGCCTTTTTCTGCTGTCGCACACTTAGCATCGGTCGCATTCACGGCATGTGTTGCGGCATGTAACTTGCTGATCTTATTATTGTCAGATATTCACTCCCAGATCAGAACATTGATAATAAAAGGCAATGGTGATGAAAACTACCAAGAATGGGGAGGTAGCCAACTAACATCAGAACCAATCACAACAGCATCAACAGAATAAAAGCCCATTGTAAAATTTTATAAAATGTCTCAAGGAAAAGCATCGGTGTTAACAGGTTAAAGAGAAGCTTCTTTAAAACCCTGTTTTGTCATCTTTCTTCCACAACACATGACTTCTCTTCCCTCAAAGGCTGCTAAGTCTCTCTCTCCCTCCTGGGGAGACTGGGAAGGAAGTAAAGGAACTCTGTGACTTGGAAAGGAGTCAAAAGGGGGACGTGGGAAGAGAGCCGCTGCACACAGTGGAGAGCCGTGCCTGCCCCTGAGGGACACCGATTCGCTGCTTCTGGTGCTGGCGGAAACACCTGCTGCAGGCACGTCCCCTGTCATGGAGCAGAAGTGTCGCTGTATTCCAGAGAGACAGAAGAATCCAATGGCCTAGTGGTGACGTCCTTAGAGGGGAATGCATTAAGTTCCAGGAACCCTGATGCTCCTTGGTTCGGTGCCCATCGGCTGACCACAAGTTTTACAGTTTGAAACCACAAGGCAGCTTCCATGAAGGTTGCGGTCTTGGCAACGGTCTTATAGTTTACCTGTGCATAGGAATCGACTAAGCCCTGCTTAACTGCTGACAGTAGGTCTCCCAGTGCAGTCTCGGTCTAGAAAGCTTTCAAATGCACCGTGTCCTAGCTTAGCTTGTTTGCTGCCTCTGGACACATATGTGGTAAGTGCCAACACTAAGTGTGTTCAGAAAGGTTGACCTTGTCATGCCAGTCAGGCACGTGATGATTAACTATCTAATTAATTTTTGTGGCAGTTTTCAAAGTGTCACTCTATATAAGTTGAAAATTATACAAGCAAGCAAATATGATCCCTCACAATGCCTGATTTTGCATTGTATATCATGCCATTGCATAGCTTGGCCTGCCTTTTAGGTGCAATTGGATCAAATATAGGGTAGGAAACAGATATTTTAGGAAAGGATTGCATTAGTCCTTGTGTAATAAAATATGATATTGAATTTATGTCTGAAATATAGGAGAAAAAGCACAAAGAAATGTTGGCCTCACCAGATGAAAAACGACAGAATGAGACCTCTCCATACTAGAATCTGAGAGATTAAGAAAAGTCTGTAATCCTGAAAGCTGTTTTATCCACACCAACATTTTCATGCCTCAAAGACCTTTCTGAATTCAAGGGATTTGCTAGCAAATTCCATCCAGCACAGTCGGTAATGCTGTAGTCCAAATCATGTCATTGTCTGTTTTCAGAAATCTACTTACAAGAAGTTATTTTTTTTGACCGAAAACAACGGAGTTGAGAGTGTTTATAGTTGTCTTTCTCCCTTTTCCTGCCAAAAAGAATCCTGTCAGATTGTAATCCTCAGTCCCATTTTCTTCTTCCTAAATTAAAGAATCATTATGCCCAAGGAAAACTGCCAGTATGTTTATGTGAAAAGGAATCCACGGCACCAAGGAAGGAGGGAATGAGACTTGATAGAAGAGTGAAACTCGAGGGGTTGGTGCAGGTCTGCATTGTAAATGGAAAGAGAAGAGGGGTTTGTGCTTTGCCGGGGACTATTTTATTTCACTTTTTATTATTAGGCTATTTATTTGACCTTGATTTTTACCTTATACTTTTGTTTCTGGTTGAGTTCCTAACTATCAAAGAACACACAATCAGCACTGCCCCCAGCAAACCCTGTGAAAAGCCTTCAAGGGTACTTTGGCTCCAACCCAGAGGAACCACGGAGCAGCTAGTGCTGCCTTCTGAAAACAGAGCATTAGAAAGCCAACAAAGCTACGCATCTGAAATGAGCAGTGAGCTCTACAGTATCATCATCCAGGGAAAGCAGTGATTGTGGAAATGTCTCGTCTTAGGGAGAATATAACCTTCAATGGAGTGTAGCTCAGAGGAGGTGAAAACAAGCCCAGTGCCAGGAAGGCCGTATGAGCTACCACAGTCGGTCACTCGGGAACGACTGATGCAGACAGACCTCAACGAGCACACTGTCCAAGGCAGGGGACTGCAAGGAGGAGAGGCTTTCGGAAAGCTGGTGGGAAATAAAGATAAGTAACTAAAATCAGACATAGAGAATCTGGAAAGTACGAAAGAAATGAAAATATAATAGCCTAGAAAATGAAATGGTGGTTTTGATAAGATACAGTGTTCATTTAAATGAGAGAGTCTGGACTCTGTTTCCCTATTGGCACTCCATTCCTCCATATTTAAAAGGTGAAGACCCTGTAAAATTATGAAAATTGTCAATTTTAAAGTAGATATAACTTATAGTTTAGGTTTCAAAATTTTATAAAAAGGCAAATAATAGAATCGCTAAATATATTCACTACTGCACAGAAGAAGCAAAAATGAATGGAACAATAGTAGTAGTCATGGTCACCTGCTTGCCATCACCATATTGTGATTATAAAATTTATTGCTATGAATAACAAAATTATAGCTTCACACAAAGTAATCTCACAACAAAAATTTTTAAAATGCAAAAGAAAAATTAGAAGTATGTAAATCAAGCCAGCTCATAGTTTTATACTATAAGCTCCCTTTTCCTGTGTGAATAATTCAAGTGTGCTAGTGCAGTCCCTCAATTTTAAGATCACACTTCACACAAATAATGACTACATTATTCATGGGTGCTGGAAGCCTTTTTCTAATCAGATACAACCTAATTCAGAAAGGAAATAAAAAGATTTGCTTGTTTCTAATAGGCCCGCTTCAAGATACCAACTTTTATAAATAATGATTCATTACTATTCTTTAATTAAAAGATAATTTTATTAGGGGCTCTTATAGCTCTTATAACAACCCATACTTCAATTGTATCAAGCACATTTGTACATATGTTGCCATCATTTATATTATATATTTACTTTCTATTGAGCTCTTACTGTCAGCTTCTCCCTCCCCAACACCCTCATGCCCCCTTGATAAATTAAAAAATATTATTATTTTCATATCTTACACCAAGCACTGTCTCCCTACCACACAGTTTCTGTGTTCTTGGTGGGCGGTTGGGGAGGAGAGAGCACGAGGGCAGCGGTGGTGGTTGGTTATATATTAATCATTATGATCAGTTCTCTCTTCCTCGTCTCCTCTCTCCACCTTCCCTCAACCCTCCTGGTATCGCTACCCTCATTCCTGTTCCTGGATTCCCTGTGTCATGAGATCTTTTCTCTTATCTGTACCTGTGTACATGTTTCATTCCAGCTCACAGTGAAGGACAGGACTGAGGACATAATAGCGGGAGGTGAGGAAGCTTCAAGGAACCAGAATATTGTGTGTGTGTGTCGGTACTATAGTGCATCTGGTTGTTCATCCCTTCCTTGTGACCCTCCTGTGAGGGGATGTCCTGTTGTCTACAGATGGGTTTGGGGGTCTCTACTCCAACCCCCTCATTCTCAATAATATGGTTTTTGTTTGTTTGTTTTGGGTCTTCTGATGCCTGTTACCTGATTCCCTGGACACCTCATGATCACATATGCTTACGTGCTTCTTCCATGTGGGCTTGTTGCTTCTCTGCTGGATGGCTGCTTGTTTAATGACAAGCCTTTAAGGCCCGAGATGCTGTATCTTTTGATAGCCGGCACCATCCACTTTCTTCACATTTATAAGGAACCACAGTGGTGCTATAGGATACGTACCTGGCACCTAACCACAAGTTTGGGTGTTCAAAGTCACCAGCTGCTCCATGGAAGAAAGAGGAGGCTAACTACCCCCTACGTATTTACAGTATCGAAAACCCTAAGGAGCAATCCAGTTCTGTCCTCTACTGTTGCTATAAGCCGGAGCTGAGTTAACAGCAGCTGACTACAGATATTTTTATTTCCATTGGTTCACTTTTTAGTATATTTAGAAATCTTCAAGTAGAAGTTAACAATGTCAAGTGTACCATTTGCCCACAATGAAAATGAAGGTTGACAACACAATTATGATTATGTCCATATTTTCAGATTACACAGCATTGAGTTTTAACATTATTTTGCAAAACTCCTTCTCTACATGTTGTTCTTACTCTTACTGCTTTCAATCCCATGCTGATTCATAGAGCTTTATGTTAATTTCCAACGCTATAACAATTAAGAGAGTAGAGAGCCCAGTCTTTCTACCACAGCAAAGCTGCTGGTGGTTTGCTAACTGGCAACCATGCAGATTTCAGCCCAATACTTAACCACCTCACTACCAGGGCTCCATCACAGGGGTTAGCTACTTGCTAAATGAGAAAAATTATGCACAAAATTCCCATTTTTATTTGCTACACAAATTATTCTTCTAGATTTTAGTAATCTACCACATAGTAAATGATAACTGATGCATTTGAATAGGCACAATAGAGTAATGGGATCCATGTTGTGATAGGTCAGGCTTTGTGTCACCCGGACGGAGAGTGGATACTCAGCAGTTTGGCCATCAGGAGTCTGCCATGATGAGATCTTCTGCTTCCACGAAAGGGGTGTGGCTGTAGACAAGCTTGGTTGCTTCTGGTTAGATTTGGATGGTGAACCTAGCTTCTCAAACTCCAGTGCTCAGGCTTGAGCTCCTGGCCTGCCATGTGGCCTGCTGGTCCTGGCAGTTGTCAACAACCTGCCATCTGACCTGAAAACTATAGATCCAGTTGCCCCTGTCTCCAGGAGCCTCATTCACAAAAGACATAAGAAGATTTGCACATTTCTTAATAGGTAAGAAGCAGTCTGACCTGCCCATTTTGGGAGTGCTCAATAGCTTCTCAGATTAATTTGCTACCTTGGATTAGGAGTTGGGCTGCTAACTGTAAGGTCAGAGGTTAGAAATCACCTGTCGCATTGTAGGAGGAAGATGACGGCTAGAAGAAGATGAAGCTTTAGACTCCCATGAAGATTCACTCCTGCAGAAGCCCACGAGGGTAGTTCTCCTCTGTCCTCCTGGGTCACTGTGAGTGGGTCACAGTTTGATAGCAGTGAGTTTAGTTTCATTCACCTTTAGCCAAATGTCTGTTTTCTGCACTACCACGCTTGGGTTCAATGGGCTCATGAGCCTGGAGAAGCTTCCAGTGTGATATCTGACACATGGACTTAGAATTTGCCCCCTTCTACAACGGAGCCATTTCCTTCATATAAACTTCTCTGAAAATATAAATGTGTGCACTTCAGAGGGGTTGCTTCTCTAGAAAACCCAGCCTAAGATGTCAAATGACTGATATGTGGCTATCAGGAGAGAACACTCTAAGCTGACTAATCACATTGAGGTTCCAGATCAAAAAACCTAATTGAAGCAGCATCCAGGGGCACTGGCAAGGATTCCATTCAGAAACTTCCACCCAATTGACCTTAGCAGGTTCCCTAAATTGTTTGAGTCTAATACTGGAGTAGACCCACTCCTATATTTGATTATGGTTCTCTTCATCCGATGAACTATTATTCCATTAGGGCATCTCAAAGAAACCGATGAAGGAATGGATAAATCAAAGCACACCTCTGTGCTGTGATGCTTTCGGTACATACCCAGATATGAAACAAATCGCTATTTCCTTGCGGATAAAATTGAAATACTTCTAGTTGTATATAATCTTACACTAACCCTTGCCTCTGCAAAGTTGTAAGGATTTTGAGGAAATTATGTGACCACAGAGTGTAAACAAAGTAACCTAGTGCAATTACTTTGTCTCTAATGGTACGCAGATTGGTATACCACATTCACGTTCGATTCTTGGGTTGTGTCTATATTGGCATAAAGGCAGTTCATGAGCTGATGTCTGTCTGTGCTGGATGCCTCTGAAAGCAGTTCAATCGGGTGGTTTTCAACAGGTGGCTCTTTCATCCAGACTCACCTTTAGTATATTTATTCCCTTTGGTATATTTCACTAACTTCTACATTCGTCAACCAATCGTCTATTGCTCATAGAGCAGGTTTGAAGGTACACACTGGCATTAAACGAGAAGGCTAAAACGTGTACGTGCTCCCAGATGCCATACAAAACTTTTTAAATCCATGAAAGGAAGTGTCAATTAAGCGTTAAGAACAACAACAACAAAAAACGAGTTAAGAACAAAGAACTTAGAAGTAAACTAAGTTGGAGACCCCAACCCCTTCTCTAGTGGTTGTACCAAGGGACTTCATCTTTCTTATTATATTTCTTGTTATCTAAAAGATGTTTTCATAGAAAGCACATTTACTCTGTTGGTTTATGTTGTAACCAAATAAGATCATGAAAAAGCAAGTAAACTAAGTATAGACCCTGAATACAGAACAAAGAAAGGGCCCAAGGATAACAAGGGTGAAAAATGTGAATATTATGCTGAGAATATTACTAAACTATTGTTTAGTGTAAAGTTTAAGAAACCTTTCATGGTTATTATCATGTATAACTAAATTCAACAAGCTCAGACATAATCCTATCTAAACATTACACAGAACTCTATCATGGGATAGTTGTTAAATAATTTGAATTTCATGTATTATCGCATGTGTACATTTTCAGTTTCTATCTTGGCTTTAAGAGATGCTCAGTGTCTGGTGACTACAGCAACCTCTTTGTCTATAGAACAACATTGCATCGCAGGACTTTTGAGCAAAAGAAAATCAGTTTTCATTGATTGTCCCCAGATGAAGTGGCTTGTTTCTAAAATACCACTTCTCTGTTTCAACGCTGAAACATTTTCCCCATGTGCCACGATGTATCTGCTTATTGTTCCTGGTTGTAACTGGCAAATGGAACTCACAAGTGTACTGATGCTTTTACCCAAGGTATCACTTGTATTAGGCCGCTATGTGCAAACGCCATTAATATACGCAGTTCCTCAGGAGAAAGGTAACTAGTCTTGAATCCCATGGGTTGTTCTATAATACAGATCCTCTGGCTTCCTTGTTTCTCTTACAGTTACACATGTAAACACTATGCCTATAGTTACAAGAGGAATGCTATACCCCAGCAGAATGGGAGGCAAAATAGATACCCTCTCTCCGTTTATTTTAAAGTAGGCCCAAGCATAGCAGAGAAGGAGTAAAGCCTGAAATACTGCTTTTCATTCATTGTCCAGTTCCTGTGTTACCAATAGTGTATTTCCCCCTAAACAGACTATAATAAATAAAATTTGGAGAGATATCTAAGTACAGAACATGACATATCTTTTTTTTCAACTTATATTGTGCAGACTATAGCTGCGTAAGTCCTCAACAACTACTTGTTGAATAAATTATCATCGGCGTCCTCAAATTCCAACATGGTCAAGTCAATAGCGGCACCAAACAGAACTGTGTAGCCCCTCTTCTGGCAACCACTACATCTCCA
The DNA here is from genome assembly GCF_050624435.1 of Tenrec ecaudatus. NCBI lineage: Eukaryota > Metazoa > Chordata > Mammalia > Afrosoricida > Tenrecidae > Tenrec > Tenrec ecaudatus. The sequence continues at coordinate 109,888,533 of NC_134538.1, forward strand.
CTGAGGTTTTGTTTATAGAGTCTGCTTCAGGTTGAACGGTGTCCTCTAAAACTGTGCTTTAAGCGTTCTGGTGCCTACACATGTGGATGGGTTTCTCATTGGAAAAAGAATTTTTCTTTAGTATGATACTGAAATCATACCAATAAAGAATAGATTCTAAACTTCATTGCTTCTGAGTTGTACAGAGAGTAAACTAGACAAAGAAATACACACACAGGAGCATGATAGATGCCGCTGATGAAGTCGATAAGCAAAAGGACACACGGGATTGCCCACCGTTCCCTAAAGCCAGGAGAACCACCAACACAAAAACAGCAAAGCCCGCATCCTGATTTAGACTTTTGTTGCCTCCAGAAATGAGAGAAAATCAACTTTATTTCATAAAGATACCCACTTTTGAAATTATTAGATGACTAATATTGTCTTTACATTAATTAATACAACTATAGGTATAATAGAATACATTGATTTTTCAAATGCCATCTTTGGTTCATATGCCAAGATTTGGAAACATTAATGTGACAATCTGAAATGAATTTGGAAATCAACTTCCCCCCAAATTTCTCAACAATAAAATTATTTGAATAAATCATTTCTTTTCATAACAGAAGTTTTACAGGGTCAGCAGTATGTCAGCAAAGAGGCTAAGGGCCTAGAAATGTGTGTCCTTCAGAAGCATACACACGCAAACTGGTCGGCAGCTGTCAAAGCAAGCGCTATCTAGTGAGGAACTAGCCACAGAAGAGCTACAAAAACGGGGCCACAGAAGTGAAAACAAGGTGTGAAACTTTTGAGTAGTCACAGGATGCTCCATAGAGGGAGTTGTAAGGGTCAACGGGAGTTTTTGAGATGAAAATAAGAGAGAAGGGAATTTCAGGGTAAAGAATGAACAAATGTGCAACATTATGACAAGATTCATAGAATCATACATTACGCAGTCTGGGCAAACACATAGGGTATTTAGGAAAATGGATGAGAAACTGGACCTTATTAATAGTGTTTACTATAACTGTTGGAAAATATGGAGCGTGGATTAATTTTAAGGAAGGGAAAAGGATGAGATGGAAAAGTAGAAGTGCCTTTACACTGTCTCCTTTTTTATGTACAGCAGTACTGCCAGGTTGAAGATGCTTTTCTCTGGGCTATTAATGCAAATATATAACCAGACACATTTCAGGGTAAAATTGACAGGACTTGATGACAGATGTAGGGTAGTGGTAAGGAGGAAGGATCTTCAAACAAACACCAGGGAAATTCTTGGGTGGAAGCTGATACCTGTAAAATTACAAGAGATTATTCAGTAGTAGAATGAAAATATTGAAAAGAACCAAACCCAAACCTGTGTTATGGAGCCAATTCGGGCCCAATGTTTCCCTATTTAGTGGTTCCCTGGTTGTAAATCTTTATGGGAGAAAACAGCCACAACTTTATCCTGTGGAGTGGACAGTAAGTGGAACCTGTCAACTTGTAGTTAGCGGTCTAACCGGACAGCAACAGGTAAATACTTTGGCATGTGCTATATCGATTCAACATCCAGGATTGTTGTAAAAGTATGACTAGAATTATGCAGGAAAGATATTGAAAGCCTAAGGGTAGAACTTTGGGAATAATTAGCATACAATCTCTGGTTAACAACATGATTACATGAGAAGATAATGTAAATGAGGAGAGAAGTGAGCCTCGGTTAGAGCTGGCAACACAGAATCAACAACAACAATAATAAGTACACAAAATAATCTGTTTTATGAAAAAGGCCATAGTCAATAGTAAAGTAACAGAGACTCAATAGTTAGAAAAATACAAAGTCCACCAAATTTCATATATCAGGAGCTATTTTTTATACCCTCAAGACCCATGGTAGTGCGGTGGATCGAAGCATGAATAAGAATTGACCAAGGGAAGGCACGAGGTATAAGGCAAACCCCGAGCAAGCTCATTTGAATGGATGCCTTTTGATATTACTTTTCTTTCTAGAATTTCAAAAGTAGGTTTTGAGTTTTATCAGGACAATGGTAACATATCCTCTGTTGAATAAGATCTCTTTGAAAACACTGAAGGGGGAGGATGTCCCTTTGCAGACTCAGGTGTGCCTGACACATGCTGCGGCATTTTTTCCGTCACCTTTTATAGATGTGAGAGTTAGAAAACAAGGAAGGCAACAGAAACGCTGAGGTATTTAAATTATGGTGTTAGCAAAGAATATTCAAAGTCCCGTGGACTGCCAGAAAAATAAACAACTTTGTCTTTACAAGCAATACAATCAGAATGTCCCTTAGCAGTGAGGATGGTGAAACTTTGTATCACATCATTTGGACATCTCACTGGGAGAGACGTTTCTGAGAAAGGACGCGTATAAATCACTACCAGATGCTGCAGACGCTATGGGGTAGGTTAGACTGTCCCCGAGAGGTTCGGAGACTCGAAAGTCTTTCCTGGAGTAGGAAGCCCTATCTGTCTTTAGAGTACGGGGGTTTCAAATAGCCAACATTGCAGTTAGCAGCCCAAGGCATAACCCCTACTCCGCCTGGGAAAACAGAAGGGCCGGGAAAGAGATGGATTGACAGTAGCTGCGAGAAGACCCTCAACATCACGATTCGAGCATGGCACAGGACCAGGCGGGGTTGGGCTCTGCTGTGCCCCTGTGAGCAGGAAGCAGCTGACAAGTACCTATAACAACTCTGACAAGGGTAACACCACGTACCACTTACCAACTAAAATAACCAACTCTCTTTCAGATTCTGTTTCTACAATTCACTGCTCAATTGCTTACGATCATCCTACCTCAAATACAAATTCATCATAATGGCAAATAATTCTCTCACCTGTAGGTCAGAATGCATGTCAATATAACAGTTTCTCCCAGTCAGACAGCAGTGTGCACCATCACATATGAAACACAATCTCAGAAGGCAGGGAAAGCACAGTTTAATGAAGGCAATCTTTATCACCTCCAAGAAAACTTGCCTCCCTTGTTTTTTTGTATGGTGAAATATGACAATATCTCTTGATTTTGTGTATTGTGATATATGAAAATATCTCAAAATTGGGGAACTAGTTGAAAGGGGATTTAGAAATGATTGTTGCAGATTCTCTTCTTTGAGGTATATTCATGAGATGACTGGATTTTGTTAAATATCAAGCTCAGTTTCTGTCATAACAGAAAACACACTTCTCATTTTCACTTCTTTAATTTTCGAAGCAGTAAAGGCTATGAGAAAGTTTATAAAAAATCTCTTTAAATATAAATGTCACCATCCACATTATTCTCTTTTAATCATTATTCTATATGTTCAATCCAAGGAAATCAAGTTTTTAAACGATGAGTTATAGAAAGTCCCTTAACTTCTAAAACCTTTATTAACATGCATGCCATTCAGCTTAAACAGGGACTTCAATTTTGCATGCCGTTGACATAGGGTATTATAGTACAAGTATTATAGAATCTATAGGACCCTTTTTAGTGATTCTTTGTATAAGAAATTTTACTGTGTGACTTTGTACACATTATCAAGAAAGACAAAAAATCTCTTGATGAAGAAATCACATTGAGTAAGAGTATGTCAGCGAACAGAAGAAGCACTTTCAATGATCAGGATTGACCCAAAGACCAAAACAATGGATTCAAACACAATTACGGAGTCAGCACCCTGCTGAGGTCCTGGTAACATTTTTTCTGTTCCTTAGGAGGTCGCTGTGGGTCAGACTTTAGGACACTGAAAAACAACACATACTGTCAACAAGTAAACTGTCTAATATCATTCTCTGAAGGTAAGTTGTCAGTTTCTATAACCTAACCTATGTGCATTGTCCTGAAGCTGAAAGAAACCGGGGGATTTCTTGATATTCTAAGAGTTCAATAATGCTTTTAAAAGTCCTTTATGGAAGTTTGGAGAAAGATGAATAAAGATCTAATAAAGCAGAGCTATGTCCAAGTACTAACAGCAAATGATAGTTTTACAAGAAGGAACCAACTCACAGTTTTCCACATTTTTTTTAACTTAATGGGTAAACACATTTAACAAAATCTTGGTAATCTTATTCTAAAAGCCTTTCCCCTCTTATTTTACTGAGAACTGCTTGCTGCCAGTAGAGTTAATGCAGACTCATTAAGGCTGTGAAAGCACCCTGTGCATTAGGACTCTCCTCTGCCCCTGCTTTTAGCTCAATTATCCCGTGTTGTTGAATGAGAAAGGGCATTGTCCCTGCTCTGGTTCTCTTGACATTTTACTGTCTCTGCGACATTACCATCAATTTGATCATGGATTCTGAAAAATTAACTAATCATAAGAATCCAATTTGCAAATCCCTTCCACAGAAAATGTGGATTCACAGGCATTCCTGGGACTCTACATTTTAACATGTGGATAAGGTAAATATAGAAATAATATCCACTCCTTTCTCTCTTCTTCTGAGGGTGATCTCTCTTACCTCATGGTCATCACCACCCATGGGAAACTAGTGCCACTCTTTCCTGCTCACATTTCCATCCAGTGGCTTTCTCCCCTCCAGGAATACCACCTGTATGCTTCCCTTCTGAGGGTCAAACGAACCCTACTACCCTAACTTTATTTCTAACACTTTGAGATGAGGATATCATACCCCAAAGGGAAAAAAGGAGTAGTTTAAATGAAATTTTATGCCACATTAATACATGTTATCATTTTTAAAGCCCTACGTACATTTGCGTCATAAAGGTGCAAGGGGCTGACTATCACTTAGTAAATTAGTATAATTTTGAAAGTGGAATTCAGTGACATCCCATATTGAGTGGATGTAATGATCACCACAAAATCAGAGCCCACTTCTAGGAAATCTAGTAACCAGAAGCAGGAAAGCATTGTTTAAATGGTAATTTACTAAACATTCAGGCAGCCCTGGTGGTAAAGTGGTCAACGTGTTTGGCTGTGAACCCAAAGGTCCCCAGGTGGAAACTGCTACACACGCTGCTGAAGAACGATGTGGCAGTCTGCCCCTGAAAATATGGGCAGCCTTAAAATGCTATGGGCGGTTCTACTTTTCCTATACATGCCATGCGTCGAGTCGACTAAACGGCATCAGGTTTGGCTCATTTGAAGCTGTTGTGTTGTATGAAAAAAGAAAAGGGAAAAACAGTTCATTAATACGGTACTTTGAAATAGCAACCCCTATTTCAAATTTTAATCCTCCTCACTGTGTTTCAGTAAATATCTTCTAATGTGTTTTTTTTAAGAAAGATGTACATTCAGCATACTACCCATGTGCAGCACACTTGGGCTCGCTCGCTCACTCACTATCATCTCACCCCTGTTAAGTCAGTTAGATGCCAGATATGGGCATCATCTGATCTATGTGTTATGGTAGCTAACCTCTTATATCCAACTCTACTGCTTTATCACAATGTGTCATGCTCTTCAAATTTCCTTTACTACTTATTTGAGTACATTGATTCAACTTTCTTTTTGTTATTCTCTTTTCTACATATGTTAAATCATTTAATAAACACAATGCCATATTATAGCCTCAAAGAAAAATACATGTGATAAGCATATCTTTGTATCTACATAGAGTTTAAGTGATGTCAGAATCTAACTGCTATATCCAAACTATTATTGTAGAGAATCCTGCTCGGAGTTTTCATCCAAGAGGACAGTATGTTGGGTCAGGTAGGTAATGAAAAAGTGAGATTACAACTGATTAAAACATACAAACATAGTGTCTGAGGTCTTAAAGGCTTGAAGATAAACAAGTAGCCATCTAGCTCAGAAGCAACAAAGCCCACATGGAAGAACACACCAGCCTGTGTGATCACGTGATCCTGAAGGGATCAGTTATCAGGCATCAAAGAACAAAAAATCATATCACTGGCTGCACACTTCCATGATACGATCCCCAAAGACAAACGGGTGCATAAGCAAATGTGACGAAGAAAGCTGATGGTGCCCGGCTATCAAAAGAAATAGTGTCTGGGGTCTTAAAGGCTTGAAGGTGAACAAGCAGCCAACTAGCTCAGAAGCAACAAAGCCCACATGGAAGAAGCACACCAGCCTGTGCGATCACGAGGTGCCAAAGGGACCAGGTATAAGGCATCATGCAACAACAAAAAATATATATACCATAGTGAATGAAGGGGGAAGTGCAGAGTGGAGACCCAAAACCCATTTGTCGGCCACTGGAGATCCCCTCACAGAGGGTTTTAGGAGAGGAGATGGGTCAGTCAGGGTGCAATGTAGTACCAATGAAGAACACAGCTTCCCCCCAGATCCTGGATGCTTCCTCCCCCCAACTACCATGATCCGAATTCTACCTTGCATGACTGAATAGGGCAGAGGTTGTACACTGGTCCATATGGGAGCTGGAGGCACAGGGAATCCAGGGTGGATGATACCTTCAGGACCAGGTGTGTGAGGGGCGATACTGGGAGAGTAGAGGGTGAGTGGGTTGGAAAGGGAGAACCGATTACAAGGATCCACATGTGATCTCCTCCCTGGGAGATGGACGGCACAGGAGGGGGGGAAGGGAGACTCCAGATAGGGAAAGGTATGACAAAATAACAATCTATAAGTTATCAAGGGATCATGAGGGACGGGGAAGCAGGGAGGGAAGGGGGAAAAAAAAAGAGGACCTGATGCAAAGGACTTAAGTGGAGAGCAAATGCTTTGAAAACGATTAGGGCAAAGAATGTACGGATGTGCTTTATACAATTGATGTATGTATATGTATGGAGTGTGATAAGAGTTGTATGAGTCCCTAATAAAATAAAATAAAAATTAGTAAGGTAATGGCTGCAAGCCTATTCATTAAAAAAATCAGAGATATTCCAACTTTACTAAATACATGGCATAATTTCATCCAAGTGCTGATGAAGAAAACTACATAATAATATATGCTGAAATAAAGGAATGGCCCAGTGGACATGAACTCAATATTACCAAAGGATGACAGGTAATATTGTGATGAAAGACTATGATTTCTATGCAGATATTAGAATAAGTGGGGACAAAGATTTTCTTGGAAGGCATACAATTTCAGTCAGAGAAACTTTCCCTCACCTCCATTATTAACTTAATATTACCAAGTTACAGTTGTCAAAATTTATGAATATTGCCATTTTCTTTAACATTAAAATGGTTATTGAAATAAAACGAAGACCAAAACGGATGTCAAAGAGACCTTGAAACTTGCTCTTAAATGGAAAGTATATAAAGTCAGTGAAAAAAATGTCAAAAAGCGTACAAAGTATTTCACAGGGTGGTCAAAGAAGAAAAATAAAGTTTAATGATTAAATGCACACAGACAAAAAGGAAAAAATGTGTATTTTTCAAGTTAATAGAACTGAAGAAAAAAAATCAGGTTTTGAGTTACAATATGGAAGGACCAGCAGGAGACAATACTGAATGGCATAGAAAGCAGCGAAAGAAGATAAAAGAACATACAATCATTACACCAAAAATAACTGGTCCATGCTCAACTATATCCAGAGATAGCATAAGATCGCGAACTGATGGTTTTGAAGGAAGATGCCCAATCTTTACTGAAAACACTGGTAAGAAACAGGACTCAAACAATTTATATCAATCAATATGATTCAACCGACAGTAATTCAGCTGGAAGCACCCACTGAGCTGAGCCAGCAAATGCAGAGCTCACCCTCCTGGCCAATGAACGAGAAACCTTTCCCAAAAGACGATGATCAACACAAGGTAGAAATTTCCACACAGTATGATTAAAATGAAACACGAGTCAACTTTCCCCAAAGATAATTAAAATATGGTTAGAGCTGTATATTCAAAGTTAATTGTGAGAAAGTCAAGCCAGGTTCAGAAGAGGATGTGGAATGAGGGATACTCATCATGTTAGATGAGTCTTGGCTGAAAGCAGAAAATACCAGAAAGATATTTCCCTGGTTTTTATTAACTATGCAGAGACACTCAACTCTAGACTTTATTGTGGGCAGTATTGTGAAGAATGGGAATTCAGAATCTTTAATAGGTACTTTCCTGGGTACATAAACCAAGAAGGAGCTAGTCACTAAAAAAGTACAATAAGATATCACATGGTTTAAAATCAGGAAAGGTGTGCATTAGAGTTGTAGCCATTTGCCATATGTATTCAATCTTTATATTGAGCATAAAATCCAGGAAGCTGAACTATATAAAGGACAGAGTGGCACCATGCTTTTTAACACTCGGAGAGATATGACAACCTTGTTTTCTGTAAGGGAAGAAGGGGGAAATCTCCTAAGGATGAAATCCTCAACATCATCACAATAAACACCGACTGCTGGACCAATTCGCAACATTATTATCAACAGAGAAAGGATGAAACCTGTCAATGATTTCAGTGTCTAATTGACAACACATCGCCTTCAGCAAATCTGCTGCAAAAGACCACTTTAAAGTTTTGTTTTTGTTTTTTAAGGCAAAGATGCTTCTTTATGACTCACGTAACTCATAGTTTTTTATGACATTCATATGCAGGACCTTGAATAAGGAAGTAAAAAAATCACATGTGAATGGTTGTGCTGGAGAACTATATTATGGGATGCCAGAAGTATGTCTGCTTAGGATTCTTCTCCACAAGGAAGAAAGTAAGACTCTTTTGGACTGACTTCCCATGGGGTGTGAGTAGGATGAAGTCCCCAGCGAAGAACAGCATGCTTGGTAGAGGGTTAGTGCAAAAGACCCTGAATGAGATGAATTGACGCTGGGGCTGCAACAATGGCTCAACGCCTGCAGCGACTGTAAGCATGGCAGAAACAAAGCAGTATTCTGTCTTTCATAGGTACAGTGGCTTCACTAGAAGTAGAACCTGTCACCAAACAGCAGTGACGTGAACTACAATCCATATTTCAGTCAACGTCCCTTAGACTGTACATAATGGCGTTTCTGTGTATGAGGCGAGTTCAGAGTACCACAGTGATGTGTGAGCTCCTTTGGCTCCCCTTGGTTGCCAATGGTTCTCAGACTTCCCCTGTTTTTGATGACAGTTTTGGTGAATATTAGGTATTTTGCAGAATGACATCCACTTGCGATTCTTCTAATATTTTCTTTATAACTAGAAGGGGATTATGGGCTTGGGAAGGAACACCCGAGAAGTCCCAAGATTACGATAATAACATCATATCACCAGCATATCAATCATTACAAATCATTACCACCCAAGGGTACTCTTTCTTCCAGTCGCTCCTTTCTCCCATGTCCACAGTAGGCATTTGGAAGGAGCCTGTGCAGAGCAGGTAGGGCTTGGGGTTACATATGCATCACCGTTGTGCGTGCTCAATAGCTATCTAAATTCATTGAAATGCCTGCACCGGAGATTTCTCTATCCTCCCCCATTTCTTCCTTCCTTTATTCATTTATTCATAGCAATATGGACCCAAAGACATATATTTTATGCTTTCAATTGTAACACAACACTACTTCCTTGCTGCTGTTCAGCAAACTCTCCCCAGTTCGGCCAGAGGGAGCTATTTCAATTGGGCTTTGTTTTTCGTTGAAGCCGTCCACGTACTGTGGGAGCTTTTCTGAGCACCCCTTACTCTGTGGCATAAGGTGTTCCATGATTGTCAGGTGTGTCTTCCTTCCCCAGCAACATAAACAGACATTTTTCTAAGACACCTTGGCTTTCTCCCTTAAACAATGATGTGCTAGAAGTTTGATCTAGTAAGTGTGCTATTTCTAGTGCGCATCATTGTACCTAGACTTTCTCAACTCTCAAAAAATACACTTGTGTATACTAACCTGTGTGTGCACCACGCACAGACACATATTTCCATCTGTAGACATATGTATGATAGATACCTAACCATGAATTCATACTGATTTCTCTCCACGTCTCAGCTATTGCTACTTTGATCATTCTAGGCTCTTCCCTTGTGATCAAAGATGAAAATCTGCATTTAAACATAATCCTTTAATTGGAATGTTAAATTCCTTATAGTTTCACGTTTTAGAGAAACTCCTATCATGTTTCTGATTTTTTTAATTTTGTATAATAGCATTTAGCTTTTAAACTTAGAAGTTTAAATACGGGTATATGGTGCATATACTCCCATTCTCTCATGCACATATGAGCCAGGGAAAAAAATTACACCAAGCACGTATTGCTCCAAGAGATGATCTTGACCTCATTTCATTACATAACCAGCAGGACCAAAATTACAAAGAGGTGATGTTCTAAATATTTGCTTCCCAGTCAGTCATTTGGAACTTAAGGCTTTTTTTAATTGAAATAACTTTATAAATAATGATAAGGTTTTTAGGCTAGCCCACAAAGGCCTATTTAACCTAGAATGCAACACATATAACACTGTATATTTGCAATTAAAAACAATAGAAGGTATTAGTAGTAAGTAAAAAGGATAATATTAAAACAATTAAAAAAGAATAGCAAGTTATTCATCTGCTATGTAAGCAAAGCAGGAAAGACTTGAGAATAGGAGGTCCATCAAATGCAGAGGAAACATCTGTGAAGGGGGCATGGCATGATTGCTTTTGAAATTACTGTAACGCAGTGCATGATGGGGAGTGGGCAAGGCAGTCCAGCATGGATCCCTTATGGTGGGTTTTATATACCACGCTAAGAAGCACGGACTTGAGTAACGGGCACGGGGAAGCTAAGGAAGAATTACATTCAAATAAGCGACATGACCAGATTGATATTTCAGTAACATTGCTCTTGTGGTACCATGTAGGGTAGGTGTGAAAGGAAGGGAAATGAAGGCCGAAACAAGAGCCAAGGAGTGACAGAATGAAAACAAAACAAAAGGAGCTGAACTATATTGAGCACCATATTGCTGGGAAGAGAGAAGCGAGGCCAGTGTTGGATGTGCTGAAGAGTTAGAGGCTTCCTTCTGGAAGATCAGATGTTGACGGTGAGGGAGGAACAAACCTGAGGTTCTATTTTTCTGATAGAAGGTAAAAATGGCACTGACTGGTACCATTCAGGAAACAGAGTAGGAAAAGAGCTTTGGAGATGAAGGTACGTACTTTGATAACGCGTTTTCCACTAGGTCTACGTCTTAGAGTGACATGTGATTCAGGAACGTTCCGAGTAATTTATAGTGAACATGGATTCCTAAGAAGTCTGGAAAACACTTGAAAAGAGAAAGTAAAGCTGTGTCAGACAATCTTTGTGTTTTGGAAAAAAAGATGATCAAGACTGCCATTTCATGGCTATGAGCAGAATCAACAGAAGAAATGAGAAAGAAATCGTGAACTTCACTTCTTAGTAAAGGGAACAAGGACGTAGAGCAGCCTCAAGGGCTCATGGAACCAGACTCCAGTCACGCAAAGGAGGTGGGCTGCTCGGGATTTCGTGGGCTGATTGCTCACAGGAAGGAATGCGCCATGGTTATTTGTACCATTCGAATCCTTAGTCAAATGCAGGTCTCTGGGATAATGGACTAAGATTATGCATCATTTTAGGTGTGATCACGGCTCAGAGAGATTTCCCAGGATGCGCTTGGGATAAGAGTTCCTAACATTAAAATCTTCTTTTCCAGTTTATTAGGCTGCTAGATCCACGGTAACTTGAATGCATTCCATTGGAGATTTAAGGTTCCTAACTACCCGAAAGTTTCTGCAACCTAAATTCAATTTTCTAACCACTTTCCCATCCCTGACCCATCTGGTCTCCCACTGGAAAATCAAAGATCTTTGCTGCTCTGACACATTGTCCCCTCTCTTTTGTTTCATCCTGCTGACTGTCCCGGCGGGCACAGAACCACCGGAGTCAGAGAAATGCGTCAGCATGTCAGGACCAAGGGAAAGCTGAAGGAGTAATCATGAGTTAGTGCCAAACAGCAGCAACACCAACGCGATCACATAACATGGTCCAGATCAACACCTGTCTTGCATCTATGTAAATGATTCCAATCTGAGAAGCTGACATACATCCCAGCATGCATTTTTCTTTTGATATGAAAAGGATCCACAGGTTATCGCAGAATAGGAATAGTTGGTTTTATGAGATTGTCATGTGTGTCTACCTTAGACCCATGAACAGAACTTTCAATGAATGTGATCAAAACTAAGAAAAAACTACTTAAGAGAACTGCTCTAAAAATAATAACATTTGTGAAAATAAATAAGGTGGACACTATTTCTCAAAAACTCATTAAGTCTAAACAATATATTGAGCAGGAAAATGTTTATGGAAAATTCCTGAAGCATAGACTTTAGCTATATTCTGAATAAATTTAATAGTATAATTTACCACAAAATTTATGCTGATAATAGGTGACTTATGTAATAAGTAAGAACATCCCAGGAAAAAGTTCAAAATGTCTCACTAGTAAACGTCCACTGTTACTAACATCTGCTTTCTAAACCAAGCCTGATGTTTGCCCCGATATCTGGGATGACAAATCGATACACCTCGAATCCGTTATAGTAAGTGTTCATCCATCAGTTCATTAAAATGTAATGAATTTGTAATCTTATTTTAAGAATTGTTTGCATTTTAAGAACTATCGTGAGATTGGAACAGAAGCAGGCAGTGTTTTGCTCTGTTGGATGTAGAGTTGCTACGAGTTGGAACTAATTCAAAGGCACCTAACAAGTTGAATGTTATACAAACTAAGCCATTTGCTGTACAAACAACCTGGGAGCAGTCTTGCTGAAGTGACTGACATTCTGAACACAGATGTAGAAGAATGTTCTTCTGTACTATAAGTGTTAAGAAAAGATTGTGAGCACATTGCTCTTTTAGGGAAAGAGAGTCTTTGGACAACTAGGCACTCATGCAACTACACTAGTGAGTTGTCTTCCTGTGGCTGGGATATTACCGAGAAGCAGGTTAGTGTCCATGTATGACTGAGGACGATTTATATTCATTCACTGTCTTCAGTCAGTTCTGACTCAGTGACCCTATAGCACAGATCCAAACTGCCTCTGTGTGTTTCTAAGACTACATCCTTGTGGAAATAGAAAGCCTCATCGTTCCCCAGTGGTGTGAGTAGTGGTTTTGAACTGCAGACCTTTTGGTTAGCAGAACTCCTGCTTAGTATGCCATCAGGATTCCTTTAGCCTCATTTACATAAATAAATTTACATTGAAAGAAACACATCACTTTGAAACGCGGTAAAGGTCTATTGACAAATTAGATTTACAAAACACTCAGGAGCAACAGAAGAACATAAACCACAGTCAGAGCGGGTAGAACTCTAGGAGCTTCACTTTTGCCAGCCTTGCTGCAGACAATGTGACTCTTCACTGTTTTTCCCTTCACTTAACACGCAGGGTTTCTGCTTAAGGTTTCCATTGAAGCCATATTCCTTTGATTTAGAAGGAGGGAGGGGTTCAGTGATGTCGGATGCTTATTTTCTAAAAGCAGCCTTTGCCTATTTCTTTTACATGTAATTCTCAAAGGATTCTTGATCTGAAAAGACTGTGATCATTTCATTTCTTTCTCATTTTTCCATGGGTGATACCCATGGGTGAACCATTGCTGGTTCACTGGCAGCCTTTAGAGGTAGTAGCTTTAGAATAAGCCAAAGATAATAAAATTCCTACCAGTGTGATATTTGCATTCTATCCCCAGTACTTAGAATCAGACATTTGGAGAAGGTTGTTTTCAATATCAAGATGTTTTCAGAAAGCTTTCTGGAACCAGACTTCCCAGAATAAATCCTGGCTTCCCCTTTTGTTTCAGCAATACTGTTGGTTAAGTCAGTTATTCTATCAGTACCTTATTTATTCTATGATAAACTCTGGACAATCTTCTGTCAAAGTTGGTTGTGATGATAAAATGGGCTTGTACTTTTAAATTGCTTGGATCTATGTCTATCAAAGCTTAGAGAGATATCAGTGTTAGCTGTTTTATTGTTATTATGGTAAACAATGGGTATTGTGAAGAAACTGATCCCTATTTGTGATGAACTTTACTGGCATCTGTTCAGATTAGCATACCATCTGGAAACTTGTTTATTGTTTTTCTACTGTAACACATATTCCTTGAGAGCAGGGAGATTTGAATGTTTTGTTTGTTGCATATTTATAGCATTTAAAAGACTTCCTATAAAATAATATGCACTCCATAAATGTTTTTTGAGTAAATGAATATAAGCTTATATCCCTGAACTGAAACTGATTCAAATATGCCTTCCTTACCTCATGTTTTAATGTTTTTTTAAAAGTAATTACAAAGAATACCTGCTGGAAGGAATATATATGTATATATATATAAACTATTTTCTTAGAATTCTGATTTGGTCTAATTTTGGGCCCTTCTAGTACAATTTGGTGACCTAGTATAGGTTTCTGAATTTACTTTTCCAAAGAAGAATGAGGTTGAGTTCCCTCCCAAGATATGCAGAGTCCAGGATAAATTTGATTATGTACTCAGACTTTTAATAGCTACTATTCTCACCCATGAGAAATTCAGACATGTATGTGTCCATGTGCCTGGAGTATAGGATATTCCACCCATGTTATGTAAATTCTATGGGTGTGACCATTGAAATACTGTGCCTTTGTTCATCTAACTTGAATACATCTCAGATTCTGAAACAGCACGTAGAAGGAAAAGATTGATTCATATGAGAAACGAAGTGATGAGTCGTAGAGAGAGGAAATAAGGCTGAGAAAGGAGAAACACGTGGTTTAGAGAGACAGAGTCTTGACAACGCATCCACCCAGGGTTCTGGCAAATTGGAATCAAGGGTTGGGAAGAAATTCAGTAAGTATGGTTATGTGATCAAATTCCCCTTTCCAATCGCTTCTGGACATGTTGCTTAAGATGCGCATATTTTAAAACAGTTTTTAATTCTCCCTGACATATTATCTTTGGAGACACGCACTTACAAACGAAGCCACAGTGTGATAAGAAAATGACTTTTTCACTCATTTTGTGCATGATTGATTTACATTGAAATTTTATTTTGAATTATAAAAATGATAAATATTTTAAAAGCTCGGGAAACAAAGGTTCCTAAGATTTTAGCTATATCTAAATGTTCAAAGGTTTTTGAAGGGTCCAAATTAAATCATCTAAAATTTCTCCAGGAAATTATCAATTTTTAATATTGGGTTTTTAGAATCAAATTGGTTGCAAATATCATCAAACACTGTAGGAAACACCAAATTCATTCACATGCTATAATGTGCCATAGCTGGATAAAGCAAATAAAAAGATAACATCTTTGTAAATATAATCAATCTGGAAGACTGCTGTGGAAACAGAAAAAAAACTCTGTAACATTGACACTTTGTATTCCAGTTTATATTGCCGAAATGTCTGTACTTAAGTGATTGAGGCAGAAGGCAGTTCAATAAAATAAATTAATGGGAAAGATTTACCATGTGATGAAAGAATTAAATCACTCAACTATAAAGACATTAACTCAAGCATAGAGAAAATTAAATGTATGATAATATTATTTATGATGAAATTTGTATAAGATGAAAAAATCAATGAGGCAAAACTGATTTTCTGAAGAGATGTTAATAGAATAGTAAAATACTGGGTATAACAGTAACTGAATAAATCAAATCAATTTATACACATAAGATCAAGCTATGAAAATCTGCTTAGAAAGCCAGTGATAAATATATTTAAGATGGACTACATATTGAGCCCTGATTGTTATACTAGTTATGCAATGGGTAGCCAACTAGAGGGTCAGCAGTTCAAAACTACCAGCTGCTCCTCAGGGGAAAGAGGAGGTGGTCTGCTCCCATATAGAGTAATACTGTCAGAAATGCGCAAGAGTAGATTTCATCTACCCTGTAGGGTTGCTATGAGTCAGAGTTGACTTGATGGCAGAGTTTTTGAAGATTGACTCTGACATCTTTTAAGAATAAAGTCTGTTTAACCATTTGTTCTCCTTTCATTTTTCTCTCACTGGTCAGAATACATGTAGTTAATTCATAATTAAACAAATTTTAAAGAGAATTAAGGAAAGCCTTGCTCTGATAATACCAGACCTTTTCTTGAAAGCCTCAGTGGGTTCTTATATTTCTATTCATTTTTTCTATTTAATTAACATATATTTCCAAGTGTGCTTATACATTTTCATGTTTTAAGAGAGTCACATTCTTGTTTCTTGTTTCCATGTTAATATGTGTGTGTGAGTTGGATGATGTCCTTGCTAAAAATAACTGGGAGAGGACAGGTACTGATCTCAGGTCCTTGGTGCTAGTAAGAATAGGTTTCTCTCTATCACTGACCTTGTGCTTTCAATTACGTATCAAGTTGTTAATAAATAAGGTAATATTTCATTTCACTAGTTATCAATTTAATCAACTGTTTTTCTTCATTTTGTATTTGTTATGAAATGTTAACATATTCTCATCCTTACTTTTTAAAATACAGAGCATTAATGTAGTCCCCAGAATTTAATAAAGAACTAACAATCTGGCTGGAATTTTATGGACTTCACCATTTGTAGACAAGAAAGGAAATCAAACAATAATAAACACATTTATATAAAGGAATACTAGTACTTCTTTCACTCCTTCTTCATCATGAGACAACAATTTAGAATAAAAATAAAATCATTATGCTACTATATTAGAACTAAGTGCCAAATTCAATAACAGAAACCATAATTTTATAAGTGGTTCATATAGTTAATATTATTATCTTATTCTAATCCATCATAGGATTGTATATCAACACCAACAAATAGAAATACAAAACTATTTTTATTTTTAGAATACCCAAAAAAACCCCAACTCACTGCCATCGAACTGATGCCAACTTCCAGGCATCTACCCTACAGGAGAGGGTAGAACTGCCCTGTGGGTTTCCAAGACTGTAACTCTTGACTGGAGTGGACAGCCCAGTCTTTCTCTGCTGCTAGTGGTTTCAAATTGCTGAACTTTAGGATCACTGCCCAGTGTGGAAGCACTATACTGCTCCCAGGACTCATAGAAGCTTAAAATTATGCCATTTTAGGACTAAAGTGTTCTTCTTTTAGCTTTCTGTAAATTATAAGAATATCACTGTTAAAAACAGTTATAAAAATACTAATGCCTGGACTTTACAATTTAAAACAAAAACAAAATTTGAGATGCATTTCTAAATTAATTCTGGAAATTCATGCTTGTGTGCCCACTCCGCTCAGACTGTGAACATAGTGAGATATCACATCCATGATTGTTTCTTTACATGACAGAATGGCTTGTACGGATATAATTAA
Organism: Tenrec ecaudatus; assembly: GCF_050624435.1. Lineage (NCBI taxonomy): Eukaryota > Metazoa > Chordata > Mammalia > Afrosoricida > Tenrecidae > Tenrec > Tenrec ecaudatus. Next base: position 109,905,655 of record NC_134538.1, read on the forward strand.
CATTACTAATCAATTGACTTTCATCAGTAATCTACAGGGAGAACTAGAACAGGCTATCTTAAACCTTAAGATGTTTAATAGAAGCTGTTATCAGAGGAGGGCATCCAAGTTTGAGCAATAGTGGTATATAAAGAATTGAGATGATCTGTTGGTAAGGGTAAGTGCAGGTCAAATACTGGGGTTGAACGTGGTAACTTGCTCAGGTGCAGTGAAGTGTCGTTCTTGTCACCTCTGACTCACAGCAGCGCTAGTCTGACGGAACAACACGCTGCCAGCCTGTACCCATCCTTACGATCCCCCATTGCTACATTTGCGCTTATTGTTGAGGCTACTATGTGAATTCACTCTCTTGAGCGTCTTCCTCTTTTTCACTGTTTAAGAAAGGTCCTTCCTGAGCCTTTCTGATAACATGTCCAAAGTGAATGAGATGAAGTCTGGCCATCCTCACTGATAAAGATGATCCTGGCTGTACTTCCTCCAAAATAAATGTATTTGTTCTTCTGCTACTCAGTGGCATATTAAATATTCTTTGCAGACACCATAATTCAAATACCTAGTCCTCCTGTGTCTTCCAAATATCTTGATGTAGACTAGCGGATGCTTCCAGCATTGCAGCTATTGGTTGAAGCATCTCAACTGGTAATCCATCAAGACCTGAAGTCGCTTTTGGTTGATGGCTTCAGTGTAGCTTGGATTTCTTCTTTCAATATTGTTGGTGCTAGATTGCATTCTACCTCCTGAAATGGTTGAATTTGGGTCAATTATTTTTGTTACATTGACTATGTATTCCATCCATTTTATTTTGATACTTCCTGAGTCATTTGATATTTTCTACATAGAATGTTTTCAATCATTACTACTCAAGGCTTAATTTTTCTTCAGTTCTTTTAACTTGAGAGATGCTGAGTATTTTCTTTCACCTTGATTTTCTAACTCTAGGCCATAAAACACATTTAGCAGTGTACTTTTTCTTCTCATGCTACCTTTTAAAGTCTTTCCTCTATCTCTTACTCCATTAGTCCTTCCATTGACGTTAGCTACTCTGCACTCAAGGACTATAGTGAATACTCAGGAGCCAGGGTCCCAGCCTTTCCTGACAGCCAATTTAGATGTTTCGCTTATTTTCTGTATTTTTAATGAACACCTGACTTCTTTACAGCCCTTTGCCATCTCACACAGCTTCTTGTCTTTGTTCATTACTATTCAATGCATCGAATACCTTCTTGTAATGGTCTCAAAATTCATGTAGGATGTACTCATAGTCATACTTTGGTTGTTAGTGGCTTGAGTTGTCCTCAGCTTCAGATTGGACTTTCATATGGCTAACTGATGGCACATTATACAGTCAGGCCCTGGTCATTTTCTGATGGATTATATTGAGCATCTTCTGTGTCCACAGATGTAATTAAATTAATTCCTGTGTGATTCCTCCAGCAAATTCTACATGTGTACCATATATACTCATGTATAAGCCACGTTTTTAAGCACAATTTTTAGAGCAGTTTTTGTGGTAAAATTAGGTGTCTTGGCTGATATTCGGGTCGGCTTATACTGGAGTATGTATGGTGATCACTCTTTATGTTTTATAAATAAAGACTTTCCAATGAATAAGTCATTGGTCTCCCAATAGTCTAACAAGTATCCGATGAAGAATTTTGGTATTGGAATCCTACCAGGCGTATTTACTATATAACCAGGACCAGAGCTTCAAGCTACTGATCATGATTTGTTTTCAACTTTTACAATAGACAACAACAGAGATTTTTCGTTCTGTAGTCACAAGGAACTGATTCCTGTGTACAATGCCAAGATCTTTATAGCAACTTCTTGAGCATAGAATTTACCCAGCTTAGCTGGCACCTAGACTTATGGTTCATGAAACCTAGAGGAGAAAAGCCATTTTATCCCACCCTTTCTTTCCAACTTTAAAAACATCCTTAAGAGATATCCTGTGTTCAGTTCCAGGTTTTGGGCTACTGATGCAAAGGTCCATTCAGGCCAACCTGGAGTATGGTTTGTTGAATGAAGCCAAAGGACCCTGACATGATCCCGCTGCACAGGAAGGGAGACCAAGAACTCCAAGAATGTCTGCTGAGAAATGCCATGCTGGGGCTGTTGGGGTGGAGCCAGATGCCTTACAGCCAAGCTGTGGAGTGTGTCTCCTGCAGAGACTTACAGACTCCCAGTGATAGGATGGTGCGTCCACTGAGGGAACTCAAAGAAGCTCGTGGACGATCTCTAGCTTGGGCCACCATGGTTATATACGACAAAGTGTCTGCCTCTCACAGACCGACTCACCTTTACATCTATACATGTGTTACCATCCGTTTCTGGCAGATGGAAGTGCTGTGAGAAAGGATGTGCTGTCTAAAACAAAGGGTCATAGGGCCCCGGGGGCCTAGCTTCTGTCCCACGGCCAACGTCATGAGAGAGAAAAACATTACTAGACAATGGGTGAGTCATCCATTTCCTCTACCTCTCAAGATATAGAGTGATGACATGTACATGTTCCGCTTCAGTGCTCGAGCAGATTAGTGGAACCAGTCTGGTGTTAGCATTTTGACCAATAATAATGAAATTACTATAATTTTTCTGTATTCTAATATGGTTTGGGATTTATCATTTCAACTTTGAATCAGAAAAAAAAGAATTTAAAAATAAAATTGTAGTCATGCTTACCTTATACATCGATAGAGGAGAGATTAATGATATTTGAAAATAATATGAAGGATTATAAAATTATTAGAATTGGCATATGCAAATGTTAATGTAGTTTGTTTATGTTAATGGTGAACTGTTGATGGTGAACATAGGCGACTTCACAATTTTTTGCTTCCAATTTTACTGTTGTACTTGGAAATATTCCTTCGGAAATACTGGGGAAAAACTGAGACTAGCTTGTCTTAGTTGCAATTTCTGGACGGCAATGTGGCATAGGACTGGAAACATTAAACATGTCAGAATCAGAGGATACTGACCTTGGAAGCTTAATCTTTTTATAACCATAACCTTCATCTTGCCATTCCTTTTATGTAGCTGAAAAAAATTACATCTTCAAAAAAAGTTTAATCAATCAGTCAATCCAAATGAAATCTCTAGAGCTCCACATAATATTCTTGCCATTTTTCAGGATGCTGAAAATGATAAAATATTTTCTTGAACCTGGACACAAATCCTCTTAAGTTTAGCTGCAGGCTTTGTACTCTCTTTTTCTCTTGACACAGTGGTGAATATATAATTCTCTTTGCCTACTTGACAACAGTGTATAAATTACATACCCCCTTCCACATCTAGTGTCATATGCAAAATAGAGCAGCAAAGCTCTCCCTTGTTGACAAACATTTCAGATAATATAATCTGAAGCACCAAATTTTCACATTTTCAAAAGAGCAAATAAAGCTTTGATCTGTCCCAGTGCTGTATATTTTTTCAGCCCACATCTCGTTTGCTTGTCACATGAATCTATAATCACACACTATAAAGAGCATTCTTCCTCATTGTTAATTGGTAGTGAGTATGTTCTTGGTGTGTTCTTACTCCTTAGGCTATAAACAAATGATGTTTGATACACAAAGAAGAATTGTGTTCTACTGATACCAATTCTGTGTGAGAAAGAAGGCTCATCATTCTTCACAAAGCCACACTGCCAGTGCTTATCATGTTCCTACCAAGGGACACCCAGAAATAGATTGTTAAACAACACAAAGACAACAGTTTATTTCTTTCTAGGGTTTACAATCTAGTTTGAGAGATAAATATTCTATTTGGAAATTTTCCTCAGAACAATTTAATAACACAAATTTTGTACAAATCCAGTTGCGGAGAGCGTACTCAAATAGATGAGGCAATAGTGGTTTCTGGTCACAGTATACTCTATTATATGGAGAAGAAACCGGGAGCTGAACGTTGTTTTGGAAATATTTCTCAGTGAAGAGGAAAAGATATCATGTAAACATATACAGACACACATATATGTAATAGTCCAGCAATTGAATCAATGCATACTTGAGGGACAGATAACCAACCAATCTTATGGGGTAAACATGAAAAAAGACAACCTAGATTACAGAAGGCTACTTAAGAGATTTTTGAGCAACAGATTTCAAAGAAAAGATTAACTTAAAGTTGATTTAGATTTTTCAAAAAAATCCATTTCAAAAGCATTTCAAAAGTTAACTTACACCTCAGTAAAAGTTAATTTATTTGGAAACAAATGCTATAAATACAGTCAGTATTCAAAGAGAACGTCAGCTTTGTTCAACCTTATTCAGTTTGGACTTATTAAATGAAAAAGATGAAATAAAAAACTCCAAGCCCCAAAAATGTTAGATCTTCCTTTAATGTAAAGATGTAATCAACATGCCCTATCCTATAGAGAAGGCATGTCGAATCACACCTTTACCAGGTTTGCACAGGCCCAGTAACTGCTGAGACACCGTGAGACCGCTTGGTAGGAGAAAAGACAAAGTTACTTTTCCTGTCATGGGTGGTCTTCCTCATTGACAAAGTGATCTCATTCTGAGGTTGCTAACACGAAAGAAGTAAATTCAATATAAAGAACGCTGTTATGAAAGACAAACTTCCCATTATGCCACCTGTGTTCTTAGTTGATAAATACAAGCATGTCTTCCAAGAGATGCAGCCCGTGCCTTAAGTCTTTCTACATGACTCTACATATTTCTATAAGTATGCTACATATTTGGATGCCTTCCACTTATAAAATGCTAGCAAGACATATGCAAGTTCTTGTAAATGAAAGCTCTAATGGTCATAAAAATAATGACTGTAATATTCAACGCAGCTAAGATAAAGCAGACTGCCTGATTGTGTAAATCTGTTTTTCTTTGCTATGTGGTACATTCAGATTGTACTGCTAAGGGGGAATCCTCAGCCACGTATCCACTCAGTTCTCTGCATACCCTTCCATGTGCTTCAGACCAAGAGTCTACAGTCTACTGACAGGTGTAGCCTACGGCACACTAAGCCTAGCATGGTAGGTCAGCCTTGACTAGTGAAATAAAAGTGCAATTTCATAAACTGTTCTTTATTCAGATATTGTAGCTTTTCTCTAGTTTTGACAATGTCCTTCATAAAGCCAGAAATAATGGATGATTTTTTCATTTGTTTCTTTAATGTTGTTACATGGAAAAATAAAATTCATATTTCCAATTAAAAAAAATGCTGTGTTGGTTCTTTACTCCATATATCCATGAACTATCACAACAATTAAGAGAATCCTCCAAAAGAGAGGTTAAGATATCCCAACAAACCATACACATTTAAATTCATAAAACTTTAACTGTAAGTATTTCATTCATCTCTGTGCCACACTCAAGTGGAGACTGGGCGTGTACGGGAAAGGTTTCTTTGACAACTTTTAAATGACTTCATCATCAAGCAAAGTTCAAAACAGGTCATCTATTGAGTGCCTACATGTTCATGCATAACGAAAGTGCCCATGTCCTGAAAAAGATCAGTTTCTCATCAAAATGTGCTTGTTCAATATCCAACTTTAAATATGTTTTTAAGATGCAATTTAATAAAGATTATAGGAACATAGACATGACTGCTTACAGAATGCATTGCTGTGGGAGCACCTTTGGTTTACTGTAATAACTAGAGACAGCTAATGTTTCATTTAATAAAAGGGTTTTCCATAACCATTGTCCCCACGTTTCCAATGTGTGTCTGGGTCCCTTTGCAGGAATCCTGTTGGTGCCCTTGGGTTAGGGGCATCTGCTCCCCTAAAGGTGCAGTTAAGTGCTCCTCTAAAGGTTTACAAAGTTTGGGAAACCCGATGAAGCGTCACTTTGATTTCGAATGAACTATTTGTTGTATATGTAAATGCAATGGTACATTGCAATCTTCATGGAGCTATCAAGAGTAGTTGAAGATGGCATACCAAGGTAGCAAGAGCAAGACCAAATCATAATAATAAGTACAAGGTAAAATTCCAAGGTGAAAGGATCAGTTTGAAGAAACTCTCAAGTACGAACGTGGACTTGTTTTCCTACTAAAATGGTAGCCACGGGGGAGAAAATGAAATTTGTGCCCAGGCCATGAACCATCCTGTGGGAAATGCCACCTGACATAAAAGTGTGCATTGAATAAAGTGTGTGGACACCATCTTCTCAGTTCAGTCCCTCAAATAAGGGGATGCCAATGAAACTCAGACTGCAATGGGGAGGTATCATCAACAACACATGAATTCTCAAAGTTAACACTGAATTTATCATAGCATTATGCAGTCAATAAAACACAAGAGGAGGTGACTAGAGCATGAACATCTGTGCAGATAATTGACTTTAAAGTAACCCAGTAACAGGAAAGCGCATCTTATAACTTTGAGTCAGTAAAATTTCTCAATACTATCTGCCAGAAAAATTTTAAAAAGCACAATTAAATGGTACAGGTTTTATTTATTGTATGTGCATCTTGGATCCACTTACAAACTATACACAAGTTTGATTTTATATTTGAAATAAATCCTGTTATATACATATAACAGGATTTATCTGTTTTCTCTGAACATATTTCTTTTGGCTTTTGATACCTCTTATTCCATGTATCTAAAGCTCTGGAGTGATGTAATCTGTTGTTATCTGTCATATACTAAACCTTATTCAAAAAGGATACAAGGTCAGCCCCCAGAGAAGACAGCTTCGCATTGCTTAGAGGACATGATGGATTGCCATCTGTATAGACAAACCCTCCACTGCATTTTAATGAATAACTGAAATTGGTGTCATGTGGAGAGCAACTACTTTGGGAATGAAGGGATGTAGACTTCTCATGTTGAGAAAAACTTCAAAATATAGTTCTTTGGATACTCCATTAATAGTTTACATTATTAATCAACTTTTGTGGAGATATCTATGTGCCCGCCCTATCTTTAGATGACATTAACATTTGCCTCTTAAAAATTATGAAATAAGAATATCAAATGTTTGAAATCTCTACTCAATCAATAATTTTAACTCATTACACTATATTATATTCACATAAACGTACTGCTCTCCTCCTCCTCCAAAGCACAGCTTTTAAATTTAAAGTCTGAAATACTACGAGGATCTCCAATGTGAAAATGATGAAAGCACTCCAGGGCTAACTGAAAGGTCGGGGGTTTGAACCCACAGGCAGCAAAGGGAGAAACATAGGGCAGTCTGCTCCTATGGGAGGTTTACCACCCAGGAAACTCAGTGGGACAGTTCTACTGCGTTATAGGGTTGATCAAAGAAGAATCAACTCAATGGCACTTGGTCTTTGTTTTCTTTGGGGTTTACATGATTAATAAGAAGTATATAACCTCGGAGTTCTGATTTCCTATAAAACTCAACACTCTTCACGTGTCTTTGAACTTCTCAATCTCATCAAATATTTAAAATAACAATTAGTTACAAAGATGATTCAAATTTTTATACAAGACTTCCTCTTGGAACAATACTTTCTTTAACATCTCAAAAGAATGTCATGCTTGGGGGATGAGCGTTTGTGAAAAACTGGTATGAACAGTCTTATTTATTCCCCATCTCGGTCCTCCTATGACATTTATTAAGCTTCAGTGCTGTGACGGCAGATACGATGTGAGAATGTGGAAGGAAAAATAACTTATTGAGGTGTAGCTTTTGACCTTAGAAAGATGATTTTTAGAAAGAGTATGACATGTAAGTATAGAATTTACAATAACATGTTTTACTATTAAAAACTGAACATGGGATAGTTTAACAAGTTAGAGCAAGTTAGAGAAATTAACCGTGGAAGTCATCTCAAAGGGCATGTTAAACTGCAGGCCCATGAGATCACAACAGTACTCTGGAATGCACTCGTGCTGCACCAGTGATTCAAAGAGCCCGCAAAATAGTGCCATTTTAGCCGGGGTTTTAAACGGGGTGACTGAAGATATAAGTGGAGAATATCAGGATTTTATAGGAACTAGGACAGAGACACCAATGCACAGTTCTGTTCTTAGAGCTGCTTTAGGTAAACCTCTGACTCTGGATCCACAGCTATGATGAACTTGCACACAAGTAAGAGATAATTTAACTCTAAGACCAAATATTCTGCCATCAAGTTGACTCTGACTCACAGTAACCACCAAGGATGGAGTCGAACTGCCCTTGTGGGTTTCCAAGATGGATGAATTGTTGCAAGAGTAGAGAGTCTTATCTTTCCCTCCTCTATAATAAAAGGAGTCCTGCTTAATCTCCTCTGCCCCAGGCACTCAGTATTCTTCTACTTGAAGGAATGTCAAGTGCATCCTCACATAGTCAAAGTAAACACAGGCAACTTGAGAAAATTCTAGTGTAACAGTCTCTGTTTAAAGAATAGTAAAAGAGCGATAGGAACCCAAAATAAAACATGCACCGTTTAGTCATTTGAATATGTGTAAGGTGTACAGAGGTGAGGGAGGGGGATCAAAGAGTGGAAGTAACTTGCCAGTACAAATAATCATGTCATTCTTAGGTTCGAACTACACGGCCCACTAGCTTTGGAATTTCTCTCCATTTGTCAGAAATATGGGCACAATAGTAATTTCAGAAGTTAAAGGCAGCTATTTCATTGCTCAGGTAGTTACTACCTGGGTCAGAAATGGTGCCGAGGACATTTGACTTCTCTAGACCTGTAGCTTATTGCATATTGTAATTTTTATCTTTACAGCTCTGTTATCATTTGCTTCACCATTTCATCACTAGGCAAGTGTCTGACATGCAGAAAATACCTAGAACAAGATTGTCAGATGAATCAAAGCTTAAATTAGGACGTTTACATTTGAGACAGTGACCTTCCAACCAATAAAACAGAAAAGCGCAGTTTGTGCTCAGAGGAGAAATTCTCCAGCCAAATGCAGACTCCAATGCAGCAAGTAGGCAGCATTTCCCTGAGGAGGGCAGGGAAGCAAGTATTTCAGGCTCTGCAGGCCAGATGGCAACAACTGAAACTGCTCAGCTCCACCACTGTCATGTGAAAGCTGACACAAAGAATAGTAAACAGAGGTGTAGATGTGTTCCAATGCCCTTTTCTATAAAAAACAAGCAGTGGAGAGAATCGTACCCCTGGCTATGGGTTAAAATTATAGCTGGAGAAAATAGCTAGAGTAAAAGATAAAATAATTATATATATATATATATATATATATATATATATATAATCTGGTTTGATTTGTGAAAAGGAGAATTCAAAATTGGACCAAGATTATGAAAGTAAATTTTCGTTAAATTGTGTCTCATGGAGTGCTTGGAATCTAAAGCTTCCACTTTCCCCCCTTCGTCTGATTTTGAGCTCTGATGGTACGTGGTTCTGAGCAGGGCCGTGTGCAGTGCAGTGGGTAGTCCCAAACCACCAGCAGCTCCGTGGACCAGGGACCGGGCTTTCCATTCCCTTTAACAGTTACAGACTAGGAACCCAGAAGGGTTGAAATGAGGCAGCATGACTGGCTGGCAGTGAGAAAAACTTCGTTGGATTAGAAAGTTATTATGTAATAGACGGCCAAATCATGTGGAATACTTGTTTATTTGCATTTACAACCACACAGCTGTACGTGATTAATGTATGCATAATATTAAATGCGTTGTTCAAGAAAGGAAGGAGGAAGAGAGGCAGCAGGAAAGCAAAGGAGGAGAAGCTAACAGGGGAAAGGGAAGGAGAGAAGTGTAGTAGTCTCTTTAGATTTCAAATGCCATACTCAAATATGGAGCCTGCCAAAGTTTGCATTTCTAAAAATCTCTCTATTTTATGCTCTGTTACAAGGCTAGAGCTCAACTCTGTTTACAATGCTGGTATTTATGGAATTTATATAAAAGTTTCTAGTTTGTTTCTAAAAATTGGAAGAAAATGACTAATGCTATAAAACATAGCTTGGGGGGGGGATCTGCTATCTAAGGAAATCATGTGTGTAGCATAGAATTTTAACTAATAAATGCAAAGTGTTTCAGGTGCAAAGTACTGGCTGTGAAAATGTATTGGTTGCTTCAGCTACATAGCATAATGAGTTTGACTCAAAGGTACAATTTAATTGTAGGAGCAAACAGTTTGTCCTTCTTTCTTCCTCCTGCTTGTTTTTCCTCAATTTTAGTAGGGATAGAAGAAAAAATTTCATTCTAATGACAGTAATTGGTGCCTAATGGCAAGCACGCTGTCAAGTTAGCTCAAGTGTCCATTTAAAAGCAAACTTTTATGTGGTTTGCTAAACTGTTGAGGCTATTAGTTGAAACAGGGAATTGATTTATTTTACCTATTGCATTAACCTCATCCTGCACACTCATCAGTTTCTTACACAGGGCAACGTAAATGTGCCTTGCTGTGCTGTAAAATCACACTCATCACCCAGCCATTCATTTTGAAAGCTGCCCGTTGCTGAAATAGCAAGAGGGCAACTAAGGCTGCCAGAATTTTCCTTACTTGCAACTAAATGAAGGTACAATAGCAAGAGTCCGCCTGGAAAATGAATATTGTGTTGCTACACACCAAATGTAATTAGGAGCAAACAGGCTTCCTATTGTGCGGTGTAGGTTCTTTGACCCACAAAACCCGAGTTAGGCAACTTAACCTTACAGAAGGGAGCAGACAAAAATGCCCCCCTTTCTTTCCTTTTAGGCAAAAAGGAATCTTATGGTTTGGTGAAAGTGTAATGCTTGTATTAAAATATTTTAAAGGTATGTGTCTATGAAAGATTATTATCACCTTAGGAAGAAAAGACGTCAGATTAACTTGGGTTGAAGATATAGAATAAATCCAAGGGTCCCAAACAGGACGATGTTCCTGGGCACGGACCTTTATCAGGACAGCCCTTACCAGTACAACTCCAGTGTTACAATTAAATGTTTCGGAGCAACGTTTTCCGTATGAAAAATGGTCAATTCCTAAAGAAGTATATGCATATTTTTCTTCCATCAACTCTTTAATTCACACATTTACTCAAACTTTAGGTCCCTAAATCATTCCAACCACTTAGCATATCTTAGCACAAACTAACTTTGGGGTAAGTAAAGAAATGGAACTGTAAATGGAAAGTGTCAATGTGGAAATGAATGGGAACAACAGGACAGTAGGAGAGCAAAAGTCTAAGGGGACCACGGAGCACTCCAAACTTACGTATAAGTCAAGGACACATATTAAAGAAAAGAGCAAAGAACATAAAATTAAAGAGGACACTGAATCAGGGTCTCTTTTACATCATGGAAGGCACAATCTTTGTGCATTCTTCTCATCATTGATTTAGAAATTCATTGCTGAAAAAAGTAGAATCACATTTATAAATTCCAATGCAAAGCGAGGTGTTGTGTGTCTGGGTGATTTCTTTACTTAATATGATCAATAGCACGGTGTCTGTTATGACAGCTAAGGTTTTATGGCAACATTCTGGGCCAAGATTCCCAGGTAAGACCCGAATTATGAAATCTCTTCAAGGATAAGGCCTGCTTCCAATATAAGAGGACACTGTGGGAAAGCAAGCATTGTTTCTGCAGGGCCTGGGTCCTACATCTGGTTTGTTGATATCCCATTGTTCGGATTGGGTCAACAGCCTGTCAGACTGACCCTAGGAGTCATCAGCAGGCGCCAGATTACTGGTCAACTTTGTATTCATTGCCCCTGTAGCCACCATGCTGACCTGCTAACCTCAGATTTACGTCCATCTCTGCAGCCACAAGTCAATCCCCTTTGCTGAAGATCTTCAATTCATCAGCCCTCACAGTTGGAGAGGCTTCCAGCCACAGGTCTGACCACAGACTTAGAATGTGCCTGCACATGGAATGGGACCACATTCACCTGTGTGAATTCTTTTCTTGATAATAAAAAAACTATCTCTGAATATACATGTGTAAGTTTTATGAGTTCTACAACTCAAAAGAATCATCCTAAGACATCTATCTATCAAGATTTTTTAGCAACTATTACTGGTGAAAATTTGGGATACCACTGACCTAATCATCAATAAGATTTCAGTATACTTAACAGAAGATTTTCCCAGTAAACTTACTTTTGAAAACTCAGAATATTAATATCACCTCCTTAATGAATTTAAGAATATGTTCAATATGTTAGGCAGTACAGAAAGCCTACAGTATTCTGATGTACACTTCATCCTAGAAGCACACTGAGGTAAGGTTCATAAATAACTTTTAAAGACTTATTGTTTTAGTTCTTCTTGTATTGACTTTCTCAGAACTCTAGTCTTATACTTGCTTACCTGGTTTTATTAATTCTAATAGTTTTCTGTTGCTCTTATGTAAAATAAGAATGTGTCCATTTAGAGGGCTCAACAACTATCTCTTCCCCTACCTCCTCAGTAGTTTTGATTAGTAGAAGTGCTGTTCCATATTAAAGTTAAATAATATTTTATAACCTCGGTGTATTTCATAACTCCTTATCCTTCTCCCAAATTCTCTACCCCCAGACATAGTAGCTATGAATTTCCTTCTATACTGTCCACCTTAGTGAACTGAGATTTAATTCTTTCATCATGCCTCAGAATCCATGGGGTGCCACAAACCATCCTCCAAAACGACGGCAGAGGTGATGCACTCCAAGAGACCGCTCTTCAGATAATTCCATCTTGAATTGTCTCCTCGAGTTTAGACATTGTGGGCTGTTGTCTCACTCTTATGTGAACATCACAGAAAATGTGGCCTCTGTGAACGACTGACTTCTCTGAAGCGTAACAAGGGGGAGTGCAGTAAGCAAGTCGATACGGGGGCAAGAAAAGGTTTAATTTTCACTGAAGCACAGAGATTTTTACAGTATTACACTTGACTGGAAATATGTTAACTGAATTAAGTATGTTTTCTGCATAGGGATGTGAATGTGTCGCAGTTTGACTATTTGAATGTGACTCAAAGTCATGGAGACCATTCAATGAAAACTGTCATACCATTTTATGAAAGAAGTCTTTTCAAGATGTTTAAGAAACACAGGGACAGAAATAACTAAACCTGTATTCTTTTCAGTTTATTTTATTGTGAATTAGGTAGAAGTTTACATTTCAGATCATTAGTTTTGTATATTAAACAGCTTGAACTATTTCTGTAACACCTCAATATAGCTTATCCTATCGCCTTCCTCCTTTGATTTCTCTTCTGCCTCTTGAAGATTATTTTGTTTCAATTATTCCACTGATAGTAACAACATTGCATACAAGCTAATGAGAAAGTAATTAGCCAATCCCTAAATTCAGTTGGATGTAATCAAGGCTTTATTTTGGCTCTCATGGACTTGTATTTTCAGATTCAACTTGAACTTGCATAAGAGCAATTTATCATCAATTCTATAACCCCCCCTTCTCATAATAAGCTTAATGATTGAGTTGTTTCCTAATATCTTTCCAAAGAAGTAGTCAAAATTTGATTTCTTTGTATTCTGTCTTACAAGGTTTATGTAGTCAACATTTATGTTGTTAAAAAAAAGAGATACCAACTGAACTCGTGGTTGTTATTGCAAAATTCTGTCAAGTGCTCTCTGGCATCATTTCTGTCACCAAAAATAGGTTTAGTAACTACTGTTCCTTCTTCATTTCCAACTTTAACATTCCAATCACCAGTAATTATGAATTCATCTTGCATATATGCTTGATCAATTTCATATGACAGGAGTTAGTAAAATATTTAATTTCTTCATTTTGGTATTAGTTGTCGGTGTATAAATTTTAATACTTTAAATATAAATTACATGGAATAAGACCAGTGGTTTGGGGTAATATAAATCACATTGAATAACTCACAACTCTTACATGCATAATTTGGACACTGAGTATGGACTTTAAGAAGAATCGATGTCTTTCAGTGACATGGTATGGAAGAATACTGCTACACCACGCACTGTCGGAAGAAAGAATTAACCTGTCTTGGAAGTACGACCCTAATATTCGGTAAAAGAGAGCATTGTGAAATTTCATCTCCTATACTTTAGACATGTTCTAAGGAGAGATCACGCCCTGGGAGAAGATATCATTCATGGTCAAATAGCTGGGAGGGGGCGGAGGGGAGGCTTATCACAGCGATGAACTGGTACTGTGGGCGCAGACTTGAATTGATTTTCAGAATAGGGCAGGATTTCGTAGCGTTCCCTCTACTGTACACAGGTACCTGGGGGTCAGAAACCACTCACTGGAATTTAATAGCTGGTGTGGACGTTATGGGATAGCATTCTTAGATGTAAGGAAATACTAATTGGAGGACATGCAGAAGGTTTTGGTTTTTTTAATAATAGACAGGATTATTGACTTTATCATAAGCCTATCACACTGATTTCCATAGGAAGACTGGATATCTTGATATTTCAGATGGTATTTCTGTAGTTTCTACATAGTTGGTTAGTTTCACTGGGTAGAGATTAATGCTAGAATCACTTTGTGAATTCCAGCAGCTTCAATCCCTCACCACTATCCTAAACCAGAAATTGATGCTTGCATCGTTTTCCATTAACATTATAGTTAACTTGAATGAAATAAATAGCATTGATGCATATATGTAATAAATATCCATACAATACTAGTCTTTATCATGTGATAATATAAACAACAAACCTGCTGCCTATCATCAGTATTTAGTCTATGCAAAGATAATTATGAAATTGACTGGATTAGGTGTAAGAATTAGCACTATAGTAGAAACCCACAGTGCCAGCTTAACAGGTATTACAAAGATTAGACCATTACACAATCGCTCAGGACTTTTGCCATCATAATCTGAGATCCTAACCTTCATCTCTATGACCTTATAGTTGTGCTTCCTTTGTAACCTGAATTTTAGCTCAGGCATTCTAAGAACATTTCAGAATGGTAGAATTATTTTGGTGGATTGTTATCTCAATCTGTTTTCTTGATATTAAAGCCAAATAATAATAATAATATTAATGAGCAGTACACATTCTCAATTCATTTCAATTAAAAAAATAAGGCAGTGATTCTCTGATAGCCTATAAAGAAAAAACTTCTAGGATGGTAGAATGTTCCTACATTTCAATTTACGTGATTGACGTTTCCTTCAAATGCTTCACAATTCATACAGGCAGAAACAGATGGGCCATCTGTTTTCAAGTTTCTCATCCCTTTATAGCTCAGACACATTGTGTGACAGCCAAGCATGAAAGGAGAATGTGGTTATCCCCTTATATGGCTTGCCTGTCCCTATGGTGTTCCTTTCAAGGTTAAACTTCCTTGGACAAGAAGGTCTAAGGACGGGAGGGAGCAAAAACTGGTGTATGTTCTTTGCATCCTCATACATGCACTTCTACAACGGATGTAGGGCTATTTTGCATGACATTGCATAAATATTCATTCCATCACTTTAAGCTTCCATAGCAGATATATGAGCCTAATGTCTCCTTGAGCTACAATGTCTCCAGGTATTTGCAACACATGATGTTAATTCATATTAAAATACAGAGGGGGCTACCCTGTAAGAAAAGAAGTCACTGAGTGTAGGTTAAGTTTGCAGTACCACTGTGCAGAAAGGAAATGTTATGTCATCAGGAAAAAAAATCACCTCTATCTGTCCCTTAGATCTTCTGTTTTGCCTGTAGCAGAAACCAAAGAAGAGTGTTCACGTTTACAGTGTTTCTTGGGTTATTTAGGCATGTTTCCATCTACATGTTGACACCTTCATGCTCTATATCTTCACATTCTAAAAGATATATTTATCAAACAGAAAATATCTCCCCTAAAATGTCTCCCTCAAAGGTCTTCCTGGGTGCATTACGAAGCTTTATACATTTGTCTCCTATGTGCAGGATCTCTCCCTACCTCTAGGTTTTTAAAATCATTTTATTGGGGGTTCATACAATGCTGCTCACAATCCATCCATCCATCGTGTCTGGTTTTGACCTTCTCATATTTAAAATAAACTCCTGCAAACCCCAATGTAACTTCACCTGGTGGTCCAGCAACCACATGAACGTTGTCCGAAGATGAAAGATTCCAACGCTGGTTGCATTACTACCACATTAGTTGTATTATTACTTGTCTTTCAAGGAGCCTCAGTGGCACTGTGGTTTAGGCATCAGGCTAACTGCAAGGCAAGTGGTTCAAATCCACCAGTGGCTGCCATTTGGGAGAAGTTTGAGGCTGTCTGCATTCATAAAGATCTCACAGGCTCAGGTATCCTGCAGTGCATCACAGTGTGTCAGGATCAACTGCATGGTGATGGATTTGGTTTGGACTTGTCTTTTCTATTCCTCCTTGGTTTTGATGGTCCAGACATTAGCTGTCCAGCTGAGCAAAATTCATCTACTCTGTGACTCTCACCATCTTCTTCAAGTTCAAACTCAATGAGTACCCGTGGACCCCAAGTGTAGAGGCTCTAGCATTTTACACTCTCTTAGGAGGGGTATCATCTCAGTTCTTTTGCCTTCAGATATGTTATTTCACTAAATAAAGCACACTGAGTTTGAAGCATATGTCTCTCATCTATACATACACTCACATGTTTTATGCTTATCCTTCATCTATCATATCTAGGAAAGAATATTCTATGCTTTATGGGGGAATAAAATAATAAATATCATTTCACTTTTTACCCATGAAACATTTATTCATTAGCCCTTTGCTTTGTGACAGCCCCCAAGTTAGACCTGAAAGTGCAAAAGCAAATCAGACATGACCCTTGACCTCAAGAGATATAGTCCATTTTTACCCCAAAACTCAGTCTGATCTATGTCTTTATATATTTGCTTTGTGAAAGGATGGATGGATGGATGGATAGATAGACAGATATAGACAGAGACTTTAAGAAGATCATGTAAGTTGTAGCTGCGGTCATACTTTAAAATTATTAATCTATCAATATTTTTGTTATGAAGGAAGCTAAGCTAAGTTTAATATTCAGTTGTAATGGGGTTTTTTCTCTTATGAAAACATTGCAATAGTAACACTAAAGTCTGTATATGGAATTTGTTATATAATATATAAACCAAAATCTCTCCATGTTTGACAGGCATATTTATATACGTATTTATATGAATTCCCCAGATGATGTAAACAGTTAAGATACTTGGCTGCTAACTAAAAGGCTGGCACATGGAACCCAGCCAGTAGACATGCTTAAAGCAGACTTGGTGACCCACTCTCATAAACAATCCACTGAAAGTGCTATGGAGCAGAGTTATGCTCTTACACACGTGGAATCACCATGTGTCAAAATGAACTTGAGTGAGTTGGTTTATGGAGATCCTTACACAAATATTCACATATACTCAACAACTGTGTGTGTGTTCACTTGTGTGTACAAATGTATCTCCCTTACTGCCATTGAGTGAATTCTGACCCACAGTGGGCAGGGTCGAAGCACCTTTTGAGTTTCTGAGACTATAACTAGTTATAGGAGCATAATGTCATCAATAGTCCATGGAGTACTGGTGATTTGATTTGCTGACCTTGCAGTTAGCAGTCCAATGCATAACCATTACTTCACCAGGAATCTCCACTCTTACACACATACATGTATACACATATAGATGTAACTTATATTCAGCACTTTCCTGAAAAAGCATACAATTCCCTAGAGACTCTTCTTTCCAGCATGCCCCTGTCAATGAAAGACGTGCTTAACATACTTCTAAGTATTTTAATCGCCTCCAAACACAAAGGCCTATTTCCCCAAATAAGACATTCATAAAGAATGCTTTCCTTCTAAGTGTTAAGTCAAGACCACTCACTAGGCACAATGTCTTCATTGCATTTGACACATACCTTGATTGTACCAGGATTAAAGTTGGTGAGGCTCACACTACTACTCTTGATGAGGAGACTGACTAATCACCTCTTCTAGCCTGACCCGACTCTGTCCCTCCGCTGGTCTGCTGTGTGCCACCGGCACAGGCGCGTTACAGGTGCACTGAGTGCAGAGAGGACCGCTGAAGATGCTGTGAGCGGGACAGACCACCATTTAACAGCGCAACGTTCTGTACAAATTCCACAAACGCAACTTCCGGCCCTTCAGTAACTACGCAAAGAAATAATTTTACGCCTATAAAAACCTCGGGACAATGGATTGCTACTACAAGTTCCTTCCGTGCAATTCACGATGTTGCAGTTGGAAGTCATGTTGACAATAAAACCAGGCAGATATTTTTCAAAGCCCAGATTTTGTTTCCTTTTGGTTTCTTATTTCGGGCAGCAAAGGATGTTTTAATCAAGCCCACACCAAAAGCGAATAATGTACTACAGGGGAAATTCTCAAGGAAAATATAAAAGCCACCCTTCTCTTGAAAAAAATTCCTGTTTGGTATTCCCTAAGTTGCTATAAAGTCTCCTTTTCATAGGAGATATGGCTCAGGAAAGATTGATGAAACGTGGCAGGGCAGCACCAAGGCTTTGGGACCATTCATTTCAAATGCCTTTCCCTTTCATCGTCCGGCATCAATCGCTCAGTAATCATCATTTTTCTTTCCCTTTTGCTTTTGGTGATATAGTTTGTGTCATGGCAGGATCATAGTTCCCTGACATTAATTATGAACCACCGAGATCTACTTTTTCACTCCATGCCCACGAGGGCAAACTCTGCAAGGAGATGGGAGATAAACAGCAAACCTGAGCATTTCTAGCAGAATTTCCATTGAGTTCTGTATTTTACAATCCAGTGATTGAGGGTGTTTTTTTATTTTAAAAGCTATAAAGAGGTCACTGCTGAATTTGAGAGCTACGCATTGTTGAAAATTTCAAAAACAGAATACTTATGTGGGGAAAAAATGGCATCCCTGTGGCTGTTTGCCTTATGGCTACCTCAAAGTCAAGTAGAGGTCAACAATCAATTTGAATTTCCATCTGGAATCTAAAACATTCATAAATCGCCCAACACTGGAGTCTAAATTGGAGAACATCAAACATGTTCCTTAAAGATCAGAGAAGAAGGATCCCACATAGCCACACATTATGCATGTGTCCTCCTAAAACGTAAAAGGTGGGATATTCCATTAGTAATTATTAAATATATGATGTAATATTCCAGGTAATTATTTTCTATTTGGAAACAGTTCCTTTGAAGCAGAAGAGCCCAATTCAACTATATTCCAATCACTCTTTGCAGAAGGATTAGTCATTGTCATGATTTGAGTGTGTCTAAGAGTACCTGTGACAGTACTAGGGATACTGACTCAAATTTAATTCTTTAGTGGCTGCAATATAATTTATAGCACTCTGAATTTACTATCTACAAAGGTATGATTCTACATAGATCTTAATCACCCATAATTATTTGTAAATGATAAATTAACTGGTATATTTAGAGTGGAAGAGACATATCAAGGTGCTTGTTTTTTTCAATAGAAAACAAATCAGTCAATGATCTTTTTTTAATCTGTTAACATTTTTTTGATCAACCAGTGTCTGAAGAAGAAATTCTACTCAGGAACACAGTTATCCCAGGCAGGTAATTTTTCATACTCGATATTCTCTCACAAGGCACACGGAATTCAGCATTATATCTTGGAGAAGAGAGGCATGCACTGGTTTCAAAGACACAATATAAGAAACTATCAAGGTTAATGACCACAAAGACAGCATGTTTGATAAAAAGCTCTTGAAGAAAGTTCTGACACCGCCTTTTCAGCTAGTCCTTACTTATAAACTAGTAATCCTACATAGTTAACATTCCCATTTCCACACAGCTCCCTTGCATTCTTCTTGATTCTCCTTCCCTCTCATGCCCAAACTTTCTGGTTCTGTATCTTCCATCCAGAAATGTTATGTAACTCTGCGTCCTTTCCAAGTTAGGTAAGACCCCGGCATCCCCACCGTATTCCCTAGAACACACAAGTCATGCTGCACTGTATCATTATCCCACCTTCTCAGTGATCTGTCAGCGCTGCAAGAGCAAGATTAGAGCAAAATTTTTTTTGTAATAAAGCATACCTCAGAATCTTTACCTAGAGATACCAAAAAAAATCAGCAGTAATTGGAGGAAAAATAAAAGATCTAATCATTGAGAAAATGAGGAACCTGTATTTCCGAAAAGACATATCTTGAAAAGAAAATACAGATGACCCTTTAAGAAAACACGTGTGTTTAGAGAAAAGAAGTTTAAAGCCAAAATACCTACTTCAGGAGCAGGGAAGTAAAGTAGAACAGAGGTAACTATTGTCCACAGCAAGCTAACAAGAATTATGGTACAGTTTATAGCTCGGGGAGGAGACAGATGTTGGGAAGACTAAGAATGTGGCAATAAAATATGGCCTAAGGGGGTTGTGTGATGTATAAAATAATCTATTTTAAAGAAAATGATTGTTAAATTTAAGTTTTCATTTTCTGCACCTGCTGCATAGTAAGTATATAGAATTCATACATGGATTACCTACAATCCCGCTCAGCCTGTATCACTGGTGGTGGGAAAAGATTAAGGAGTCCGTGATTCAGCAGCGTGGACTGAAGCTGAGGGAAACAGGAAAAAGAGAAACAGACTGACAGAAACCAGCTATCAGAGCAAGAGCTGAGTAAATAAATGACAAGTCAAAAAGAACTTTTAAAGAAATTTTTAGGGCTATCTTACCACTGGTAGAATAGAAGGTCTAGTTATGTTCTTTCTTAGTAAATATGAAAGTTCTCTGGAGTCCTCGGGGCTAGTAAGGCTGTAAATATTTGCATGATAGAGAAATAAAAACTTCTAGTTTTCGAAAGTTTCAATGTCCTGGAGGTTCTTAATGACTAAGCAAAAAAATCTGAACCCACGTATATTTCAAACAAATAGCTAAATTGATATGTAAACTGTATCAAAAAGGTTACACAAGAAACGTGAATAGTCCTCAAAACACATTTAGAAAGGGTACATTTGCCATGAACACTGACGATACATTAAACATTGTGTACCAGGTAACAAGAAAAAGCTCTGAATCTTACTCAGATTGAAGGAAAACACTTCATGGAGAATGGTCTTAGTATGCAAATGAGAAGCCAGGAACCAGACAACCTCTAGAATGATAGCGCTCACAAATAGTCAACAAAGCTAAACATGTCAGGCAGGTGAGGAATTTTCCCTGGAAAAAAGATTGAACTCTCTCTTTTGCAGTAAGTAATGAAGTAAGCCCGCAGAATATACTGTGGCTCTACCTAGGAATTAAGATATCGGTTTTGGGCACTTCATTTGAATAATAAGTCCTTTATACACATGAAAAAAGGAGAAAAATACCTGCCTTTCAATTTAAAAAAAATAATGTAAGTTATAATGGGTGTGTTGGAATTTCTCCCAGCACTATCATCTGTCTGCATTTGGGCAAGTGAAAATTAAGGAATAAGGTAAGCATCCGGGTGATATGTAAATGTGCAACTGAATGCAAAGAGGTATTGTTAGATGCAACATTAAACCTGGAAGTTCACAGAGGTGGATTCAAGGTCGTCCTATGTCTCTCACTGAAGCTCAACCCAGAAGAGAGTGACCAGACATATGGCAACCTTCAAAGTGACTGGCCAGGTTGAGTGTCTCACGCGTGCTCCAGGAGTTTCTCAGTGGTGCAAACAGTTAAGCACTCAACTCCTAACACAGAGACTGACTGGTAGCTATCTACTGATATGTACCTCAAAAGAAAGTCCTGGAGATCTCCCTATGGAGCACAGATGGTCATGTTAGCACCCTTTCAGGAGCCCTGGTTACAAGATGGGCTGACACCCACATAGGCAGCAGGTGGAAGGCAGCAGCGGCTCCTGGGCTTTCTATTCCCTAAACCAGGGGGTCAAACTGGGGCCCGTGGGCCACATGCGGCCCGGAGGTAATTTTTTGTGGCCCACGATGCTCTGAAATAAAATGAAGATATAAAAAAATTGTTATGAAGAAAATAGCGCTTAGTGGAGATGGAGGCAAAACCATAAACACAATTCCCTCATTAACCCTTTAACTCCTGAAGACGAGGCTACACATGGCCCAGTGTCTTTCTGGGGAGCCTGTGGACGGGTATAAACGCACCGACTCCATTCAGGAGACATTTGGAAGTGAAGTGTCTGCCACTCTCGGTGCCACATAAGCAGATCCCCCTAGCGAAAAGGTTAGAAAGGGCACTCTGGGTTGTGCTGTTATGAATCATACCTAGTGGCAGCGCTAGTTAACAATTTTAGAGGGAAGCCATTGTGTGAGCAACTATTTTTGTCCATGAAATTAAATAAAATGGCACACAGATCCAATTAACTGATAAACACCTATCTGACTTAATGAAGATTGTCTATTCTCAGTCTTTGAATCCAGATATTAGAAAACTAGTAGGAAGAATGTGCTGGCAAGTTTCGAGTAAAAAATAATAACTTTAGTTTTAGAAATATATTACATAAAATAAATGTTTAAATAAAAGCAATTATATATTTTTATTATCCTATCTCTCTTCCAAATATAATTTTTTCAAGGAAATGTATTACATTTTTTACAAAACCTTATCATCTTCAAAGGACTCTCCATTACATTTAATACATTTGCCAAATCTGCGATTTTATTTTTGCTCACCTGGTAAGACAAACGCATACTACAAAAGCTCTACCCAGCAGAGTTCTCCAGCTGGTTTTGTTTTTTTTTGGAGGGGGTACCCCTTCTAAGTATCTGTGTGTGTATACATACACATGCACACACACATACATAGACTGGCTAAACAATTTTAAATTAAATTAGTCTTTCATTTTATATGTATTTTTGACCTAGAAAAATCATTTTTTTTGAGAATTAAACTCAAGAGGAGAATTTAGGAACCTAAGAGTAGAAAGAAACATTAACTAAGTTAATGAAATCAGAAGTTTTCATTAAAACTCATTATTTGTTGTTGGGCAGGGAAAGTAAGTATAAAATAATGGATTCTGTTCCTTTCAAATATCCCAGTATCACATGAAAAAGGAGAAAAATGTCTTCCAAGTCAATATGGTATAAAATCTCTCAACAATTATGATATAAATAATGTGAGATTATCTTAAACATCTCTATGATAGGCCTTTAATATTTATCTTTGATTTTACACTACACACATATACACGTGTGTATAAATGCACACATGGGCACATATAGAGACACACTACCTTCAGTTAATATTGTATGTTAGACCCACTTATGATGATGCCTGAGGACATACACCTGATTCCTCTTGTTTTTTGGGGGAAGGTGGTCAAAAATAAGTATTCTCTGATGAAGAAATGTGCTCTTATAGAAAACAATAATGATGGGATTCTTCCAGGAATGCTTCTTAATATAAAAGTAGAAAGGCTTACAATAACTCACTCCTCACAGGTATCAAGTGTGTTCCCTCGTTGTGTCTATGACAGGTATCTGAGACAAGCACTAATGGTCGGTGGGGAACTACCCCAAGGGCCAGGGGCATCCTTGTTGCTATAAACCCTCAGTATCAGTGCTGAGTCAGACAGGAAAAAGAACCCACTCTAGTTATGGGGCTTTCGTTTATCTGCAATTTAGAGTTTTCCAAAGGAAAATTTTCTTCAATGATAGACTATCAGAATTTTAGACTTTAGACATTATTTACTCATCAAGGGAGGAAAAAAGTTGGTATAATTAATGTATCCTGGGTAAGGTAATGCAGGGAAGTCTCCTGAAATTCAGTTTATGGAATGATAACCACAGGCACAAAGACCGCTGTCATCAGCATTCATAAAGCATTGTGGAGACACACTCAACGGCATGCAGGCTTACCAGCTTGAGATCCAAAATAGGACGTAACATTTGTAAGATAGCAAGCATTTTATAATGTATTCATAATAACTAGAAGACAGTGAAATGAACCAAGTGTGTTCTTTCTCTCCTTCCTCTCTCCATCCAAAGGATCAGTTTGTCTACTCTCAGACAGCTCTACCTTAGAAAATTAAAGCTTAGACTATAGAAACTCTCTAAAATTTAAGTTATTAACATGTTATTTTCTTTGCATTATACGACAGAGAGAAACCCTCAACCAAATTGACTGACATAGCGACTGCGACAAGGGGCTCACGCGTCACGACTAGAGAGTGTGGCGGGCACAACTGTGCTCTGCTGCACAGAGTCTCCACGAGTGTAGCTGACCCGATGGCACCGGACAAGGATCTTATATATGGAAACAACACGTCACAAAGTGTGATCCAGGCATCGTTACATTTATAAGATAAACAGAGGCAGAAGGGAAAATGACGGGAAATAAAACTTCAAAAGCTACGTTAAAAGTCAGAATCTGCTCAGGTTTGGATTGTGGAAAAGCTATGCCTGGAGAGATGGAACCTACTTTATCTGATGTTCTTGGTTCCTGGCTTATTCTTCCAGGTGGATACATTTTAAGATAGTCATACTATTTTCTATCAATTTCAGGACTTTGGGATGAAAATTGGCTCCAAAATGTCACGAAGGCTTTCATGTGTATCAACGTAACAATTTTCTTAAGGAAAAATCTGAGTTACATATATCCTTTGCAATGTGTGTTTTATTTTCTATAAACACCATTTGTAAATGTGTACCTTTTCGACTGAGGACACTGAACTTGTGGAGATCAAGGAAAATACATTGCATATGGAAGAAACTAAGCAACGCAGCAAAAACTGGACTCTCTGAGGAACAGTGCTTGGCAAGTCCCACTACTGAATCAGACAGCTATCTCCTGTATTTTCCACACAGTTACATAAAGTAGAAAGCTCCTTTTCCTAAATTTCCTTTTTATTTTTCTAAAAAAGACTGGTTGCCATTTTGCTCTCATTACTCTACTGAACAGTTCTTCTTGGAATACTACAACTCTGATCTTAGCGAAATACCTTCACAAAATAACTAAAATAATATCATAAAATACAGTTTTCAGGTTATGAAGATATGATCTTGCAAATTATAAACTAAAGGTGTGACAATAAGCTAGTTACATAATATAATATAAAGAATTCAAACTATTTTCCCAGAGAAGCAAAATGCAAACCTCCTCAGACAACCACAAAACTATGTATTTGAAACCTCTCCTAGACTCGTTTGGGTATTTCCAGTGCACATTGTTTAGTAATTTTTAAGGGTGGCTTTTGCAGTGAATGCCTTTTTTTTTCACACAAACAGATTAAAAGAAAAAAGACTCAACAATAAGATCCTATATATTGGTTTTTTCTTAGACACATGGAGTTTGTCACACTTTTGAAAGAATATGAGTTAAATTGAAACTATATTGTTAGAAAATAATAAAAACTTATATTAAGCAGAATATCAAAATGTGAAACTTCTGTTCAAGGTATTTTTCATTTGCCTATACACTCTTAAAGCGGTGTTTCAATCTCCGTAACCCTTCTCTAGAGAAGTCTGCATGTTAGCTTATAATTGAGGGGGTGCCATCCCCTAAAAGGGAAAAGCTCACTGGGCAGTGCTTTCACAGCACACAGTTTTTTCACTAGGTGAGCATCTAGCAACCCACTCTGAGTTAGTGACCCCAGGGGCATCGCCTGGGAAGGTGTTCTCTAGTCACGGTGATTTTTTTCATAAAATGAGTTTTATTCAAACTTTGTTTTGGGGGGTGACTGATTTAAGAAAACAGGATGTGGCTGTGTAATTTTGTTTTCTGCTCAGGAAGAATCTTGCAGAAACTGCTGTGATGTGGAACAGAGCTTACAAGGACAGCACTATGGGAAAAACTCACGCAAGATTGGTTTTCTCATTTCAAAAAAGGTACATGCCATGTGTTAGTCCAGGTAAAATTTTATTGACACTCATATGTGTATAAGAACGAGCTTTGTGTAAGATATAAGAGCAATTGTGCATTGAGAAAACAGCCCAACCCAGTCCAGACGAAATACTAAGACCAATATTAGCCCATACGTCCGATACTAGTCCATCGATTCCTCTTTAGACTCACACAACACATGCAATGATGTGAAATGAAGGAAGATCATAGTTCAGTGGAAGGAAAGTCTGTGGATCCAGTGGCCGTGGAAGTATCTTGACACTGGTGCAGGTCTCCAGCGGCTCTTCCAGCGCCAGGGCTCTGGCTTCCGCAGTGTGTCTCCATGCGGTTTGTCAACAGGAATGTGAAGCAGGGAGTGGATCCCACCTCCAGGGAGGAAGACAGGAGTTCCCGAATCCTCAAGAGAAGGCCATTCCCACACAGAAACCTTATTGGCTATGACCTGATTGATAGGCTAGACTCCACCCCTTCACTTAAGTCGACAGGAGATGATGTAACTGCCACATGTGGATTGAAGACAAACCATTTTCTGGACATCCATCAACTTCCTGAATGGATGAAAATGTTGACAAAATTCATGCACTGTGCTCAAAGACCAACAAAGGGTCATTGAAGAGAGGGGGAAGTTTTCTGGACTATCTTGGAGGTCGGTTCAATGATTTGGGATTCAGAAGGATCGCAGCAAAAGTTTGTACCTCAGGTTCTGACTGACCAGCAAAAAGAGTGTTGACTGGAAATATGGAAAGTTTTTAAAGAACAGTTCTGAAGCGACCAGATTTTTTAAAAATAATTTTATTGGGGGCTCGTACATCTCATCGCAAATCATACATACGTCCATTGTATGTCAAGCACATTTGTACATTTGTTTCCCTCATCATTCTCAAAACATTTGCATTCTACTTGAGCCCTTGGTATCAGCTCCTCATTTTCCCCTCCCTCCACGTTCCCCCTCCCTCATGAACTCTTGATAATTTATAAATTATTATTATTTTGTCATGCCTCATTGTCCGATGTCTCCTTTCACCCACTTTTCTGTTGTCCATCCCCCAGGGAGGAGGTTATATGTAGATCCTTGCAATTGGTTCCCCCTTTCCACCCCACCCTCCCTCCACCCTCTGATATTGACCCAGACATTTTTCCCCCAAGTCTTACTGGTGGCCAGACATGGCTTGATTCTTACGACCCCCGAAAGTGAATATCAATCAAGCCAGTGGAAGATACCAATCTCACTTCATTCAAGAAAAGTTTTTCAAGTGAAATCAAAGGTCAAGAGGATGCTCATTTGTTTTTGTGTTTTTTTTTAATGTGAGAGGGATAGTGTATATGGAGTTTGTTCCATCAGGTAAGATTGTCAAGTTTTATATTTAGAAGTTTTGAAAAGATTGCACAACAAAACAAGGCCTTATTTGTGGCAGATTGGGGACTGGTTTTGCCACCAAAACAATGCACCTGCTCACGAACCATCTCAGTGCACCAGTTTTTGGCAAAATACAGCATGCCTCTCTTGTCCCACATAACCTGAAACACCTACACTCACTCCATGGGACTTCTTTTTGTTTCCACAAATGAAGAGGGACCTGAAAGGACAGTGATTTGGCGGCATAAATGAAGTGAAGGAAAAATGACGGAGGTGCTGCTCTTAGCCATCCAAACAGATAGGTTTGAGAAATGTTTTCAAGAATGAAATCACAGAATTGACAAGTGTCTTTAGTGTAATGGAGAGTACTTTGAAGCTGATAAGGTTGTTTTGTAAGAAAAATTCAATACATCACTTTGAGAGAAATTCCTTTTGCGGGGGGCGGGGCACTCCCTTGTATGTTGAGACTCAACTGGGCTATGTCTGAGGATCACAGATCCTCTTCCTGTGGAATGTTGAGCTTGGGGAACAAGAAGAAACCTGAAGGGTGGGGTAAGGTTTTCCAAAAGCTCTCTCATAGGGTAGCCCTTGCTATATTCTCAGGTGCATAGTTGTGATAGAACAAAAAAAAAAATCTCACTGCTACTTCAGGGGGCTTTTTCTTACTAATAGTTTTCTCTTTTTTTCTTAAAACTTCTCCTAGTAAGACCTTGCTATTGACTCATGTCCTTTGAGCAAATCTAACAGGGTTACTTATTAGAACCCAGACAGTTACCCTAACCTTCTTAGCTGACCTCTCTGCCCTAAATGTAACTGGCCCAGAAGATCCCTCAAAAGTCACTGGTTTGTGGAACGTTTTTGAGGCACCCTGCGAGTCTAAGACACGTGTTACTCAGAGAACTTTGCAACCCCAATTGATCTTAGATACGCATTTAAATGCATTTTATTTAGAATAAAACCTGAATAGTAATAGTTTTGACTTGCTTACAAATTTTAATTTCCAATAAAAGATATGTATATCTAAGTTTAGAAGATTCTAGTCATCAAAGGTATGGACAAAGTGAATAGTTTTTCTTTCTTACTTTTGTATTTTGAGCCCAGATTTGCTTAATGTCGATTACATTAAGAGTAACAAGTATAAAAAGGAGCGATGCCATAAAACCACTTGTGTCCTTCGTTTGTCTGAAATAGCTACAGAATGAGACAGACAAATTACTTCTCTCTGGCTCTTCTGGGGAAAAAATCAATTTTATTCACTTTGATAATGCATTTAGATTGAAATTAAGGCTAGAAACATAGACAACTAGATACAAATATCATTATAAGCTTTCAAGTCATAAAAAGTTAGCAGTGAGTTTTAAAAATAATATTATGGCAGATATTCGATAAGGTGAATGTTTTTAGAAAGAAATTTCATTTGAAGAACTGTATCCTAATGAGTTAATCAGAAGTGTATACAAGTGTCCAAAAACACCCACAGTTGTAACATTTACAATAAAAACTGGAAGGAAACAATTGAGTAAAGTAAGAAGCTGGTAAATGTGCTACATAAACAGACAGTAATATTCCTTTGTTAAAAATCATGATATATAGCGAGGTTGGGAAGGAAAAATAATTATTCACCCTGTCTCTGGGAAAGGGGTACACTGTTTGGTTTTCTGAGGATCTTTCTTGTCCACAAAAAAGCACAGAAAGATTCTTGAATTTTGTAGTCTAGAGTTTATGAAATCACATTTTCCCTAATGGATAACCAAAGCCCTTTACCACCATCCAGTCAGCACAGACTCACTGGGGACCTTCTCTGTGTGAGATTTCCTATCATTCTCCAACAGGCTGCCTGGTTGTTGGGGCTTATGGTTTTCTGTTAAATGTGGAATAAAGTGAGCAGAAGAAATGGTGACATTAAAGAGTGGAGGAAATATCTAAAACATCTTGAATAGATGAACTATAAAAATAAAATGGCCAAAGATCAGGAGTTAGAAAAGCAAAAGGGACGAATACCTTCAGCTTACCTCAAAGAAAAGAAATGAAGGGGAAAAATCAAGAATCAGGTTGTACTATTAAATACATCGATGAGATATTATTGAAAATAATGCAGGGAAAAGAAAAAGAAGATGGAAGAAATACATAGTCACTATATCAAAAAAAATGATATTCAACTATTTCAAGTGGTAGCATCTGAGCAATAACGGTCTTTAAAGGTTAAGTTCAAGCCACCCTGAACACATTGGCAAAAGGCGAGCCTCCAGGAATTGTCGTCAGTTGAGATGTTTTAAGTAACCTCATGTAACACTGGAAGTGTTCCTTCATCGTGCCATGGGATTCAGATGACTGGAAGCAAAGCATACTTATCCCCATTTCCAAAGAAACGTGATCCAATGGAAATTGAAAAAATATTCATATCACAGACAAGTAAAATTGTGATAAAGATTGGAACTGACAGATATTCAAACCGGATTCAAAAAGAGAACCTGGAGAAAGAGATATCATTGCTGACACCATATGGATCTTGGCCGAGAGAGTGTGTAAGATGTTTGTATAAGACTTTACATATATATTAGACAGTGGATCATAAAAACATGTGTAACTTTGTTAAGAACAGCAATTGAGCAACCCAAAATTGTGCTCATGCAGAACCTGACATAAACCAAGAGGCAGCCATTCATCCAGAAAAAGGGAGCCTTGCTTGGTACATCAAGCGGGT
Source organism: Tenrec ecaudatus (assembly GCF_050624435.1). Taxonomy (NCBI): domain Eukaryota; kingdom Metazoa; phylum Chordata; class Mammalia; order Afrosoricida; family Tenrecidae; genus Tenrec; species Tenrec ecaudatus. Next base: position 109,935,294 of record NC_134538.1, read on the forward strand.
ACCATATTCATTCAGTCTCTATTCTGAGCAAATGATTCAAGAAGCAGGCTTATATGAAAAAAATGCATAGCCCCTGGATTGGTGGAACAATCATTAACAACCTCTGGAATGCAAATGTCACTTCCCTGCTTGCTGAAATGAAATGAATGATTGAATAAATAAATAAATAGATAAATAAACAAACTTAATGCTAAAGATTAATGACTTCTGTGTGCACTGCGTGTGGATACCAAAGAAAACGTAAATCATTATATCTGAACCAATAATAGACCACATCACAAAAAAGGAGAAAAGATTGAGTTTGTCTAGGATTTCCTTTCACCTCATCTCACCATCTATGCCTATGGAAGCGGCAGTCAAGAAATCAAAGAATGGGTTACCTTGGGCAAATCTGCTACAAATTATCTCTTAAAACTTTTAAGATTTCACTTAGAGCAGAAAGGTGCACCCAAACTATGCCATATTTTTAACTTCTTCCATGCATATTAAAGCAGGATAATGAATAAGGAAAACCAAAGAAAACTTAATGCACCTGAATTACAGTGCAAAACAAAAGAACAAATAGGACATGGGCTATCAAGAGAACAGAAACATATTCTTGGAGGTACTACTGTCAAAATAATCCTTAGAAGCAAGAGTGGTGAAATTTTTATTTTACTTATTTTGGACATATTAAGAGGACCCTATCCTAAGGAAAGGATTTCAGGCTCATGGAGGAGACAATCACTGAAATAGAGGAAGACCATTAAGGAGGTTGATTGATGTAGTGGCTGGAACAGGAATCAAACAGAGCAACGCTTGTGAGGCCACTTCAGACCAGGCAGTATTTCCTTCAAGCATGGGGTTGGGATGACTTAGGCTAGACTAGAAGGTACGTCACAACAATAAGAAGGATCAATTAAATAATATAGACAGTTCGACAAAGCAGACAAGCTCCCTATCTCAAGGAACTTAGGTTTTTGAACTGCATTGATAGAGGAGACAGTAGAAGAGGAATCAAAGCAGTTATAAATACATAATGTTGTGCTTTAGGAAAAATCAAGGTGTCAAGCTCAGGGTTAGGTGTTGAGTGTTTTAGAGAGGATGGTCAGAGTAGTTGAATTTAAAATGAGAATAGGTAAAGATCAGGGAATTTAACATTCCAGATTGTGTTGACATAGCCCAGGAGTCACATACTGAAATGATTTTGACATGCTCTAGAGAGGACACGAAAACAAATGAATGACTGGGGCTTACTGAGCAAAATGGAGAACAAAAAGAGGTAAGGATTTGGAGCAGAAGCCTGTAGCCAAGTCATGCAGGACTGTGTCAGTTACAGTGAGTCCTTGATTAAAAATAAAACAGTGTAAAGTGGTGATGGAATTAAAATTTGGGGTGATGGAACAAATAAATCTAACATCATATGCCACTGGGAGGAGCCGAGATTTGAGAACCCAGACTAAGAGATTATTGCCCTGCACAGCTTCTCTCAGCACTCAGCAGGCGTCTTCCCATTGCCTGTATGTGGACAACTGAGAATCATCCTGGAGTGGTGAATGGGACCCTTACAGTATCTGCCATCCTTTCCTCTTGCCCTTAATTCTAGGACGATTCAGTGAAACACAAACCTAAAGATACACCGCAGTTCAAATGCCCAGTTCTGCAGAGATCCATTTTAATTTCCTTTGTTTCCCCTACAATGAAAAATGCAGAAAGGCATAGAATATCAAAATCATTTCCTGAAATGACAGATTACAGATGTTTTGTGCTTACTATTTCTCACTTCATTTCTGCTTCATTTCTCACTTCATTTTCCACCACTTCTGCCCTAATAATGTTTTCTTTGGGCAATCAGGAATAACAGCAGTTTAAAATGTCAATAAGCAAATGCAAGCTTGGGTATCAGATGCATACAGAATGAAACAAGCTATCACATCCCTAAATTCAACAGAAAGGAACAAATGACGACTGAGTAACAAAGAACATCACAACCAAACCCCACTCACCAAACCAAATTAATCTTGCTCTGAACCACATTACGTCAGCGTGCTTGCCCCAAGTATGATCATTAGTAAAATGTTTTGCTTTAAACATAAAAATGGACAAGATTGTCAATTTTGGATCTTTCCAGCCATTTGCTCCTCAAAAGCACTCCAGGTAGGTCCTAGAGAACTAGCAGGAGAAGGCATGCACACAAGCATGATCACAAAGGAAGGCTTATACCAACGACAATTCCATCATTGCAGATCTGGCAGGAAGGCAGTACAACCATGCTGCTATGAAAACAGTGTCAAAGCCTAAGGACTCTGTAAGAGCCGTCAGTTTGGAAATCTAACTGCACAGTCTGCCAAAAGACAAGCATATTTCCCTCCCATGCACTCAGAACCTCCTCCAAACGGCATTTTGGTGCTGGAAACACCCCTGCACTAAAGCTAAATGAGGAGTCCCCTAAAGCATCCCGTCCCAAGACTTCAATTTCCAGGAACGAAATACCACCCACTGCCAGCTGGGTGCAGATATAAATAATGGAAGATTTTTCCCATAAGTGTGCAAGTATGTTAATTTTGAATGTTAAAAACAAAAATAAATGACAAACGTGTTCTTTTAGAAGTTATCCTGAAATAAGCAGAAGAATGCATTTGTATTATTCGTTTTTTTTTAATGTTAGAGTTCAATGTCGTTAATGAATACTTTAGAGTCATTTGCTCATCTTTATGTGCCTGTCTCATGTATACTTCTACATATAACTATTTTTCCTCCAAAATAATTTATGAGTATAATTTTAAATTATCCTCAACTCCTTTAATGTAAAAAATATAATTCCTGCCACAATATATTGGCATAAAACTTTTAAAATACTATAATACAATAATTTTTAAAGTAAAAGACCTTATGACAGAATCAGAAACAAAAGATAAAAATATGCAACACATATACTAATGTGTGCATATATATACATATATTAATTATATATGTAGATAAATATGTCCAGTTATAAGTATTTTTCTGAGTTATAATCCTTATAAAAGACTGCAGTCCCTTGACCCTCAATCAGCAAGTTCTCCTCATTTTCAGCAAACGAGGTTGTTATTTGTATTGTCATAAGTTGTTAATAAGCCTTCCTCCAAGCCTGATGCTACATATTCTTCACATTGTTGAACTTATTGTACCATTTGCTCAACATACAGATTGAAGAGGTATTATGAGGGTATACAACAAAGATACATATGTTTCCTGATTTGAAACCATGCAATATTCCCTTGTTCTAATGACTTTAATGATCCATGTACAGGTTCCACATGAGCACAACAACTGTTCTGGAATTCCCCTTTTTCTCACTAATATCCAAAGTTTGTTATAATCCTTTTCACAGCCAATAAAACACAAGAAAACATCTTTCTGTCATTCTCTACTTTCAGTCAAGATCCATCTGATGTGAACAATGATATCCCTTGCTCCACGTCTTCTGAATCCTGATTGAATTCCTTGCAGCTTTCTGTCAATGACTGCTGAAAGCACTGTTGAATGATATAAAGTCAAACTTTCCTGTTATATTATATTAATGATACTGTTTGATAATTTTCACGTTATATTAGGTCATTTTTCTTTGGATAGGTACCATCGCATTCATTTAGTTGACCAGGTAGCCATCTTCTGAATATTTCAGCATAGAGTAAGTGCTACCAATGTCTCATCGAATTGTTAAAACATTTCTATTGGTACCTTGTAAATTCCTGGCACCTTTTTTGCTAATGTCTTCATTGCAAATTAGATGTATTCCTTCAATACTATCAGACCCATAGATAACATGCTTATAAAATATTCAAGTTGGCTAGGATTTTCTCTTGCTTGGATCCACAATCAATGTTCATGGAAACAGCAATCAAGAGATCAAATAACACAGTCTGTTGGGTAAATCTGCTTCACAAAGCCAATTTAAAATGTTGAAGACCAAGGATGTCACTTTGAGGACTAAAGATACACTTGACACAAGCCATGCCATTTTCTCAAACCTCATACGCATGTATGTCGAAGTTGGACCTTGAAAAGGAAGACTGAAAAAGAACAGATGCATTTGAATGACAGTGGTGCCTAAGAATATTGAAAAGTACCATGACTGCCAAAAGATATGACACGAAAACCAACCAACCAATACGCAGAAGTACGGGAGCACTTGGGAGAAGTACAGCCAGTGTGCTCTTTGGAAGCAGATGGCAAGACTTCCTTTCACGTGGTACTAGAGGAGACCTATCCTTTCAAAGGACATCATACTTCATAAAGTCAAAAGACAGTGGAAGAAGGGAAGACCCTCAGGGGATCGACTGACACAGTGGCTCCACAGTGGGCTGAACCACCGATGTGGAGGATGGCGCAGGATCAGAAGTGTCTTCTGTGGTTGTGGGAAGGTTACTGGGAGCCGGCACTGACGCCATGGAACCACAACGTGTGGGTGTGTAAAGCATCTGCTAGAGGCCAAACCAGACTGAGGGCCACACAGCAAAATAATAAGTAGAACTCTAATTCATTTCTTCAGTTCATTTCTAATTTAAATCTAAATTGGAATAAGTATCCATCCAGGGATCTACCTTAAAGTCAAACACGAAAAATATGACCATATACATGTTTTTTTCTTTTTCATAAGTTCCCATTCCAAAATATTTGTAAGGGCACATGTTGAAGCTGGCAGAAAGGAAAGCGAACCCTAACAGCAAAGAAGCACCCCTCCTTATATGTCGGACTAGCTATTTCAGACCCTCTGTGGTACATTTGAGGCATTTGAGTTTCCAATTATTCTCCATCTCATAGCACGTGCACACCTTCTGATATAAAAACACCTTAAGCAAGTGTGCGCTGAAAAGAAGGCTTAACTTTAACATAACTTTAACATAAGAGCTCAGAAGAGCTCTTTGCTAATGGCTTAGTGATTTTCCCCTAAAGGCATTTTATATAATAAAAGCACAAGGTGTTTCATGTAATAAAAGCATAACAGGGGGAAAAAGCCACTGCTCACTGCTTCTTTTTATTCTTGAACCGATGAAAGTCCTGCGGAAATTTTCTGTATCTCTGCAAAGGATTACCTTTTCCAAAAGCATTGTGCCATATTTACTGCACATCTATACACCACATAACAAATTTTCTCATTTTAAAGTTTAAAATATGTTTTCAAAAAGGTAATCTAATTTGAAACTGATAACACATTTAAATCTTTAATTATGGCCAGTAGTTTCCTGAAACTTGCAAAGACGTTAAGAGAAAAACATTTTTGACATTATGCACAGCATGATTCTCTTAGGGCTCTCACTGAACTTCTTCTTGTGGATAGACTCACACGTAGACTTACACATGGAAGGGAGAGATCATTCAGTTCTACAGAGAGATTGCCTACACGTCAGCCACTGGAGGGAACAGTCCCCTACCTGTACTTAGGTGCACTTGAAGTTAGGTGATTATGAACCCAAGCTGCTCTTGTTTAAGCACGCAACTGTTAGCCACAGGACAGTGGTCAAGCCCAGCAGCCACTCCATGGTAGAAAGATGTAGCTATCTGCTCCTGTCCAGGCTGATAGCCCTGGAGACTCTATGGCATCACTATGAGTCAGAAGAATTGAGAAGTTGTGTGATTGACATTTAGGATTCCAAAAACATGGGAAAGCGAATAGATGCCCAGAAAACATAGTAAGCCTCTTAACATAAAAGTGGCTATAGCGTCTTTGGGACTTCACCTAATCATTGCTGTTCTAACTACCCTTGAGTAAGTACCAACTCATGGCGACCCTGTACAAACTAGAAGGAAACACTGCCTGGTCTTGGGCTCACGATGCTTGAGTCCATTGCCCAACCATTACATAACTGGAAATTACTAAAATATACTTTGGCATAGCTTGCTAAAAGAATTTTCCAAAGCATGTTTACTGTTGTATATAAACTAATTGGAGATTATGCCATGGTTCATTTCTTAAAAGTATTACTTTAATGCAGTAAAAAAAATGTATGATTTTTAAAAAGATTAAACAAGACTATAGATTATTGTTTTAGACAATATTAAATAGGCTTTTACCTCTAAGATTCTATCAGAGCCTTTAATATGTACAATATGAATCTTCAGAAAGGAACTATATTATCATCATGTGTATATCAATAGTAGTGTTATACTGGTGACACAAAATGTCCTTTCAGGATTTCTTTAAAGACTAAGACAAAATATTCTCCGAAAAAATGTATTCAGGATGATATGCTGTGGCTTGTAGATAAAGAATCAGCATGGCATCATATCATTGTGAATGAGGGGGAGTACATGGTGGGGACTCAAAGCCCAGTAGGCAAATGATGGGGAACCTTACAGAAGGGTAATGGGGAGGAGAGGAGCCAGTCAAGGTACAGTGTAGCAACTTCCCTCTACTTCCTAAATGCTTCCTCCCCCTCACTATCATGATCCAATTCTACCTTAAAAATCTGGCCAGACCAGAGGATGTACACAGGTACAGATAGGAACTGGAAACACGGGGAATCCAGGACATATGAACCCTTCAGGACCAGTGGTGAGAGTGGCAATACCGAGAGGGTGGAGGGAGGGCAGGGTAGAAAGGGCATTGATTACAAGGATCTACTTATAACACCCTCCCTGGGGAAACAGACACAGAAAAGTGGGTGAAGGGAGATGTCAGTGTAAGACATGACAAAATAATACTAATTTATAAATTATCAAGGATTCACAAGGGATGGGGCTTGGAGGGAGGGGGAAACATGAGCTGATACCAAGGGCTCAAGTAGAAAGCAGATGTTTTGAGAATTATGAGGACAATAAATGTAGAGATGTGCTTGAAAAAAAAAGGTTTATTCTATGATGAGGGAAACAAATGCACAAATGTGCTTGATACAATGGATATATGTATGGATTGTGATAAGAGCTGTATGAGCCCCCTATAAAATGATTTTTAAAAGAATCAGCACGATTAAATACTTAATAAGCAGAACTTACAGTGTTCATAAAAGGAACAATATGCTCTATTTCTTTATGTCCCTTCTGATAAATTGATAGTAAATATTCACAGATTTTAGTATGAAGAAAAAGGCCATCAATCCAGAGACAATGTAAACACTGAAACAAAACTGTACGGAAAGAGCATATGACACTGAATACAGTTCGCCCTCTCTGTCCTGCAGCGTGCTTGCTATCGCCTAACCTAGCTGTGCATCTTCAGAGGCCGCTCTCTGAATGAACAGTGTGAAATTCACTTGGGTCAGTATGAAGAGACTTGCTCTTTCAGGGAATTTGTGTGTGTGTGACCGGGAATCACACTCCTTTCATTGATTCCCTATGACTTGGGGGTGGGAGCTCGACACAGGATTGTGCTGCTGAGTAATGAGCTCATGAAGAAATTACCTCCAACTTCCTTTCCCCAAACAGAACAGTACCTTCTGAAACAAAATAACTGATTAAATCTTGCTCATTTAATTTGGTCTTCAGTACATAATAAAGCTGAACTGGAGCAAGCAGTTAGGCAGAAAGAGCTCTTCTTTGTAATTTGCTCTTAACATTCCTAGGAGTGTTCTGGGATTGTTGTCTAGAGTTTGCAAAAGAGCAGTGGGAGAATGCATCAGTATGCGAGACAAGTCACAGTTACGCATTTATGTTTGCAACTGTCACTCAGGTCTTTGGGAAAGGATGCTTTAATGAATCTCATTGCATCTTAAATGTTACATGTCTGCAGATCAATATAGGCTAAGGTTGTCCCATAAATGAGGTCTGTTATAGTCAGAACCATAAGCCACACTGTGGAGTCAATATAAAAAAGGACAATGATTAACACAGTTAAGGGAGAATCGGAATGGATAATAGATAAAGGTCCAGAAGATGCAACAAACATAACATGAAAACTTAAAAGTTGGGGAAGACGTCTTTATATTTCCGTTTAGACTGACACCTCAACAACAAGAATAACAACAACAACAACCAAAAGCAACAGAAAGGAGATAAACCAGCCATCATGTGAATTCTGACTCACAGCGACCCTGTTTTATATATATATATATATATATATATATATATAAACAAGACTGGTTGTGATTCTCTAGGCAACCAGACCTAATACAGCAACCGTTAAGTAAACATTTACTGAAACATAAAGCAAACAATGTTTCTGTACTCCACAACACTCTCATACACACTCCACAATGAAACTAGGTTGTTTAATTATAGGAAATGTCTAAACTGTTATATGTTATGAGAGCATTATTAGTTCATTTCTACCTTTATCAACTGCGCAACAGACAAAGCTGTAACTGGTGATGGAGACCATTCAAAAATAATCTACTGTGGAGATGGAGACCCAGAGACAATTTCAAATAATGTTAGATCTACTGACACTAAATACACATACACACATACACAAACAATGCTATTGAAAGTAATGTTGAGGCTTCAGACACAATGGGTAAATCAAAATAGAATGCCCCAAACCAATTAAACTATAGGAAATTATTTTTAAAAGAAGCAGGGATATTAGAAACAGGAAATACAAATAAAAACTAAAATGTCAGATGTGAGCCCTATCATGTCACTAATTATATGAGAATTCAATGGTATAAATATACCAATTAAGGCAGAGAATATCCAAGAAATTTAGAAAAATATATTACCACAAAATATATATCTAAAAGAAGTTTTGGCATTTTATTAAAACTAAGCCCTAGTCCATTTATAGAGGTGTAAATAAAGGCATGTACACATGTAAATATATTTATATATGAGGATGGGGAAATAAATCTATGTGTATATATTTATAGGTTTAGTATTACGGTAGCGGATGGGCATTGGGCCTCCATTCAAGTACTTCCTCAATGCAAGAATATTTTGTTCCATTAAATTGGCATTCTATGATGCTCACCTTCCTGACACAATTGCTGAAGACAAAGCAGTGAATAAGCAAATGTGGTGAAGAAAGCTGATGGTGCCTGACTATCAAAAGATAGAGTGTCTGGGATCTTAAAGGGTTGAGGATAAACAAGTAGTCATCTAGCTTAGAAGCAAGAAAGCCCACATGGAAGATGCACACCAGCCTGTGTGATCACGAGCTGTTGAAGGGATCATTTATCAGCCATCAAAGAACAAAAATCACATCATTGAGTGCTCACTTCCATGATACGATCCTGAAGACACATGGGTGCATAAGCAAGTGTGGAAAAGAAAGCTGATGGTGCCCGGCTATCAAAAGATATAACGTCTGGGTTCTTAAAGGCTTGAAGGTAAACAGTGGTCATCTAGCTGAGAAACAACAAAGCCCCAGTGGCTGAAGCACACCAGCCTGTGTGATCATGAGGTGTCGATAGGATCAGGAATCAGGCATCAAAGAACAAAAAAATCATATCATTGTGAATGAGGTGGAGGGCGGGGTGGACAACCAAAGCCCATCTGTAGGCAATTGGACATCCCTTACAGAAGGTTCGCAGGGAGACCAGCCAATGAGGGTGCAGTGTAGCAATGATGAAACACAGAACTTTCCTCCCCGTGCTCCGCTCACCACCATCATGATCCCAATTCTATCTTGCAAGTCTGGCTACAACAGAGGATGTGCACTGGTTAGATAGGAAACACATGGAATCCAGGGCAATGATCCCTTCAGAACCAGTGGTATGAGTGGTGATACCGGGAGGGTGGAGGGAAGGTGGGTTAGAAAGGGGGAACCTATTACATGGATCTACATATAACCTCCTCCATGGGGGACGGACAATGGAAAAGTGGGTGAAGGGAGACATCGGACAGTGCAAGATATGACGAAATAGTAATTTATAAATTATCAAGGGTTTATGAGGGGTGGGGAACGGAAGGGAGGGATAAAAATGAGGAGCTGATGCCAGGGGCTTAGGTGGAGAGCAAATGTTTTGAGAATAATGAGGACAATAAATGTACAGATGTGCTACACACACACACACACACACACACACACACAAACACAAAACTAAGCCCTAGTCAATTCACAGCACAGTAATCCTGTTTTACTGGACACATTCCTATACTTTCTTGATTAAACATTTAACTTGTCTTAAATATAAATACTAATTATTGACTTCTCTAAATTACAATGCATGAGTCAACCGTGAATTTGATTTTATGGGTCATCATTCCTAAAATTAGATCTTGCAGCCTTTATAATTATTTTACTAATAATTTTAAGCATAATGTGAAATATATATCCTTCACAGGAAAGTTTATACTATTTAAAAGATCATTGATGAAATTGCCTCACTGAGGCAAGACAAAAATATTCAGGTCTTATCGGCTTGTAAAAATAACAAGTATATAGAACTGCTGAATTATAAATGCTATGTTCAGTTTCTAAGCGACTGATCAAAACCAGAATATCAATGTAATGGTTAATAGTAGCTGGATTGTATAATCTACTGATGATAGGAAGGACTTGTTCTAATCAAAGATAGAAACAATTTGATGGTTCTCTGTATTATTTTACTTTTGTACTATATATCCTCGAGTATAAATCAACTCGAATATCAGCCGAGGCACCTAATTTTACCACAAAAACTGTATTAAAAATGTGCTGAAAAACTCGGCTTATACACGAGTGTAAGTATTTTATGGGTATAGCTATGTGCAAATGGATGTGTTTCTGATGTAGCCCAGGGTAAAAGGCGGATACTATAAACTAAGCCAACTACCATGGAATCAATTCTGACTCACAGAAGCTCTAAGCTCCCTAGGGTCCCCAGACCACAAGGGGAGGACATTACATCATCTTTTCTCCCCCTGAGCATGCTGGTGGGTTCAAACTGCTTACCTTGCTGTTAGTAGCTCATGGACTAGCTCCTACACCACAAAAGAGTTCTGGAATGGTACTGTAGCCCTTAACGCTTTTGATGAAACAATTATGCCAGAACATCAAACAGTTCCCTTTTCCTAGTGAATGCTCTCTTCAACAATCCATAAAAGGTCAGCATTCTAGGCCATTAACTCTCCCCTATCAATATTACAAAATATGATAGCTTAAGTTACTCATCCATATTCTTGCAATGATTCTCTTTAATGGTAATGCAAGCTGAATGCATGGATCATAAAGATAATTCAAGAGATGTAATTTGAAGTTTTTTCAAATACAGTCTGAGGTACTTTTTTTAAGATCTAAGCCCATATTTATATTAAGATACTTATTAAGTATAAAATAGTGTTTTTTTTAATGTGTGCATTTTGCCAACACTGGTTCTGCCTCAGAGATAACAAGTGGGCTAGTTTTTAATCGTCAAAAGTTAGTTGGCTACTAGTGATTAAATCTGACAGTTTCCATTTGTCAACAAAGCTATTAAACATTGTTGTCAGTATAGCTGTCATTCTTAATTGTTATAACTCTGTCGTAGCCGACAATCACGTACATAATTTCAACTGCATTCTACAGTGATTAAAACCAGATTTTGGGGCATAGTATCAAAATACAAAATGAAAATATTATATGGGCAGTTTCACTTGGATCTTGTTTTTTTTAAGTAATTAATTAATTTTATTATTTTTATTAAAAGATCATTTTATTGGGGCCTCTTACAGCTCTTTTTTTTCTTTCAGCCAAGATACTTTATTACAAACATATAAGGCTGAATTATTATTATTATTTTTAAACAATTTATTGGGGCTCATACAATTCTTATCACAGTTCATACATATACATACATCAATTGTATAAAGCACATCTTGTTTTTTGAGATGGCGTATTTAAGAATACAGAGTGCGACCCTGACATTTTGTTTCCTGCTCAGAAAAATGCCACAGAAACTGCTGTGATGTTGAACACAGCTTACAAGGACAGCTCTATGGAAAGAACTCAAGTGTATGCGTGGTTTTCCAGTTTCAATAAAAGTGAAATGTCAATTGATGACAAACCTCATCCTGGAGGTCCACCAATTTCCAAAACAGATGAAAATGTTGACTCATGGTACCTTTGGAGTTTGTTCCACCAGGTCAGATTTCTAGTCAGAGGTTCTGAAAACATTACAAGCAGTGTGTGACCAAAAAAGACCTGGTTTGTGCCAGACAGGGGGCCTGGTTTTATCGCTACGAAAATGCACCTGCTCAGATAGCCCTCTCAGTGAACCAATTTGGTGCTACATGCACCTTACTCACCTGACCTTGTTCTATGCAGTTTCCTATTGTTTCCTTGAATGAAGAGGGACATGAAAGGACAGAGATTTGACAATGTAGAATTGGTGCAGAAGAAAACTGAGGGAGGTACTGTCAGCCATTCACACCGATGATTTGAAAAATGTTTCCAAGAATGGAATCGCAGATTTCACAAATATATTAAGTGTGATAGATATACTTTGAAGGTGATAAGGTTGTTTGTTAAAAAATCTAAATCCAAAATTTTGAAAAAAATTCTGGTGTTTTTTGGATTTCCTCTCTTACACAAGTAATATTAAATGTTTCCAAATTTGCAATTCATCTTTTCCTACTTTCTTTAGTCTAAATCTTTGGATTTATAAAATTTTAAATATGTTACATAAAGAAAAATATACAAGAGAAACTACAGCTTTCCTTTACATCTTTGCATGGATATTTTTTGGCTTAACTGTACATAACTTAAATATTATACAGGCTCCTGAATAATCTTTTAAAATATGTTAGGAAACATGTTCTAAAATTGAAGATGAGAAATATTGGATCATCAAATACTTCAAATGGTCTTTTGGGTCTTAGTCATACTAAAGGTATGTTTATGTTATTTATGAGGAAAGTTATTTATGATATCTATGAATAAGAAGCCCTGGTAGTGTAATGGTTATGCATTGGGCTATTGACCGAACTCAGCAATTTGAATCGACCAGCATGCTGCAGGAGAAAGATGGGGTTTCCTGGTGCCATAGAGTCTGGGGACCCCACAACACCACTTCCACCTGGCCTACGGAGTCGCCATGAGTCAGTACGAACCCAGTGGTAGTGTGTTTTTGAGTGATAAATGCATTGCTTTTTGTACACGTGAATAAAGAGAAAGGAGCCCAGGTAGCACAAGGAGTGAGCATTTGTCCATTAGTCTAAAGGTAGAGGATTCAAACCCATCCTTGGTTTTGCAGGAGAGAAGACTGGCAATCTGTTTTAAATTTTTATCACCTAAAATTCCCTACAAGGCAGGGCTACTTGGTCAAACAGTATGATCATGCAAAGTATGATGCAATGTATTCAGTGGCAAACAACAACAAAAATTTCAGAATTGAAAGATGATCCGAAAATTTAATATTCTGAAAATTTTAAAATTGAAATCATGGTGAAAATCACTAAATAATTCTAACACAAATAATTTTCACAACAGAATTTTTTTGGGTCTAGTTTTATAATAAACAACCTTGTTCTCAAAATACAAAAAGAAAGCCCTAACAGTAACTTGTTATTAAGTCCATGAATGAGGATTTCCTGGACTGAGGCAGAGAAAGTGGCAGGTCCCTATGGACATCGTTGGTATCGAGTGTCCTTCAACTACAGCAGATACATGAGTGTGACAGGAAAGCACTGATGGAACAAATGCGTAGCATTGTTGAAAGTCAAAGATAACTACATCAAGATCTATTCTTATACTTTTTTAGCTCAATAATCAATCCTTTTTGCTAAACCTGTGGATTACAACCCCTTTGAGAGTCGAATGACCCTTTTCACAGGGGTCACCTGATTCATAACAGTAGCAAAATTACAGTGATGAAGTAGCAATGAAAATAATTTCATGGTTGGGGGTCCCCACAACATGAGGACCTGTATTAAAGGGCTGCGGAATTAAGGTGGTTGAGAACCACTGCCATATAAGGAGCCCTGGTATTGTAATGGGTGATGAGTGGGTTGGGTTAACCCCAAAATCAGCAGCTCAAAATCACCCTGAAGATTTGTAGCCACAGATATCAACAGGGGAAATTTTACTCCGTTCTCTGGGGTTTCCACTGAGTAGACATCAGCTTTAAAGCTGTGAGGCTTGGGGAGGGGCTCTCATGCCACAATGGTTAAGTTTGGGTCCAATCCCAAATGTCTTTGGTTAAAACTCCAAGCAAGTCTGGAGTTGACTCCACCAGCATTCTGGGAGAGAAAGATGTGAGAGCCCACTTCTAGAAAGATTTATTGTCACCAGTGAAGCCATGCTGATTCATAGATACCTTAGACTAGAACTGCCCCATAATGTTTCCCAGGTCCCTGGATGTTTGCAAGGCTCTATTCTCTACAGTAGCCACTGTTATCTCTTTCTTGTGTGAAGCAACTGATGGGCTCAAACCACCAACCTTTGAGCTAGCAGATATGCTCTTACCCACTGAGTCATGAGAGTTACTGCCATAAACCTTGGATATTCTTCAGGGCAGCTAGACTCCACCCTGTAAAGTCAAAATTAACAACATCGTGTTTGCATGTTTATTGGTTGATCTGGTTTTTTGAGGGCATGGGAGTGAAGAAAGTTTCACTGAAATCTACTGACTATCCTCTTTATTGTTTCTTACCTAGTTGTCACAAATGAACAGACTTACATCCTCAAGACAAAATTACATTTTCATTATTTTTAGGACACTTTGGGGAAGGTTGACTTTCTTGAGAGAGCCGTAGGAAAATGTCTAACTTGTGCTTGGCAAGTGACAAGACACTAGCTTGGAAATTAATGGTTTATCTGCATGGAAAAAAGCAATTGGGACATATTTTGAGTTTCATTGTATTATTAGGACTAAAACCTAGAAATAAATTTAGATGATTAGATTTTCTAGGTAAGGGTGTTAATTTTTAATTAATAAAAATTTTCTGTCGGTATGTCAACTGAATTTAATTTCCAAAATATATGTGTGAGAGGTGAATTAACAGAATGATCTGGAGCATTTGGAAATTATTAATCAACAAAACCAACTTTGAAAAAAATAATGGGCATAATACTACTCAGAGAGCCATGACCAAAAAAAGATGTCTTAAGGTTACAATCTATGTTTTATCATTCTGAATTGGACACTTTATAGCGTTTTTCTTGCTAAGATTTTAGAGTTGCTATGACTCAGTATCAAGTCAATTTCCATTTGGAAGGCACTGGGAAGAGAGCGTTCCTTATTCCCTCTGGCCCTTTGGGGGTCATTATGTTATTCTTTTTAAGGAAATACCCCTGGATCTGCTCATCAATCAAAATACAGACTAAAAATAGTACAATCTAAAAATGGATGCCAGATGTATCATATCTAGGACTTTTCTCGCCCCATGGTATTTGCCAACTCCCACTTGACACTTCCCAAATATTTTTAGCACTTCAAAGTCTCTTACTTATTGCCTGCACAGCTGGTAGCTAAAAATACGTACACTTTCTATCATGCTACTTTGTAAATCAGAGATTGTTTTTCCATGTGTCATTTATGCCTACTGTGCTTTCATCATGTGAATACAGATGGAGGCAACTTGGCTCATAATGGAGACTGGCATGGCAAGCAGTTGTAGAAAGTGAAGGTCCCCAACCATCGCCATTCAATGAACTCTAACTCATAACCGTCCTGAAGAGAGTTGCTTACCTGAAAGGGACATTGAGGCTCCAGAAATGAAGCTATGGGCCAATCGCTTCAGAAAAAACAAGCAACTTTGTAACCTAAGAATGAAAAACTACAAGAAAGATGGAGCAGGTGGTACCCCTTAGAGAGATCGCTGACATAATCCTCATACATTGCTGTCCGTTCAAACCAGGGCAGATCAGATATCTTGGAGAGACATAGATGCACAAGGACCAACAGTGAAGAAGTCTGGCAGAAGACCTAGCAAGAGCGTCATGAATAAACTATTTCAGGAATAGAACACACACGTTCCTAGCACACTGGGTCACAAGATGACTCCATCATGACACTAATTTCGGCATATGTGGTCAAAACATAAATGTACAGGACGTTAAGGACAATGTGTGTATCCAGTTTATATCAGTGTAAGTGGTGAAATGATCAAACTATGAAATTGTCTCAAAATACCAGGAAATATGAATTATTGAAAACAAAATAGTGATAACTTGGGCAAAAGACTAAACATCAGTTGTGGCAACAATAAAATCTAGGCAAAGTAGAGGAACAGAGAGAGCTAGGCAGAACAGCAGAGAGGGAAAATGAAAACAAAAGGGGGAGAGAAAGAAAATTTAATGCAGAGTCAATTAACTTAGGTCCCCTGGTAGGACGCATCTCAAGGACAGGTATGAGATAAATTACACACTGCCTAAAGATGTGAAAGACAGAGATCATGAATCCAAGCTGTTTGGACACATTTGTACTTTGACTCATTCATTAGGGATATACTTCCCTACATACAGGTTAGCATACTTATTTTTAAAGTGTTCTCTGTAAGTTTTCCTATTACACTTTCAATAGTAAAGACTATTCATGCCTAAAATCAGACATTTTATTGATTGATTTCAAGAAATCAATAAAGCATGAAGCAGGAGCATCATTGTGTGGAAAGTCTACTGAATGTAGACAAGAATGGTCTACAGACAATTGGTTCCCTGACAAAAAAATTAGTCTACTTTTTTCAGATTTGCATTTGATTTCTGAAACATACTTAGAAAAATTACCTTTGTATTCACATTTAGTATACTACTTAATATATGTTCCATTGAATGAACATTCACTTATACCACTCTGATAACTTCACAAGGCAGCTTTGAAAGTCAGCTGACTTAACATACTCAGATTATCCAGAAACATACATGCACATAATATACATAGCACATACACACATTATACACACATGCACACACACCCAGGAATTATTTTCATTTTGCCACTGCTTTGATATTAAAGACACATCTGGAGATACAGGAACATTTTCAAGATCTTGGAGGACCTAGTTACTCTTCATGGAGTACCTGAAATGCCTGGGCCGCCATTCACATTTTCACTCTTGTGAAGAGCCCTGTACTTGTATAGTAAACTCTACAATAGCTGTTTGTTTGTTGTTTCCCCCTGGTTATCGAGCTGTCATTTTGCAACTTAGTAAAACTTAAGACATAGTGACTAAGCAATAGGACTTGAAAATATATATATATTTTTTGAGATACATGCAAAATGACAATAAGAGTTCTATATAATTTTTAGATTTGTGTTACTGGTAATTGTGATTCAGGAATTAAGAAAGTCACCTAGCAAGAGCTATCAGGTGCCTTTCAAAGTTGGAGAACGAGAAAGGTGGGCTAAAAAATGCTCGGTAACAGAAAACGGGGTATGCTATTTCTCCTTTCTTGTCCCCACTCGTGCTTTGTAAAGAAAACATACAGTGTGGACAATTCTTCTGTTACAAATCAATGACCAGAGCATGACCAACTATGTCTGTGTCGTGTTTTCTAGATCTTTAGAACTGAAAGTGTGATGTCCACCATTTTTCCTCCAACCCTGCTTGCCTTTGATGCTTTCCCCAGGCCTTCAGTTTGGTGTGTGGGATTTAGGAATGGATTGTAAATGGTCTCATCGACACTAACATAGTGCTTCCTTCTTGCTTCCTGACACAATGAATTGGCAATAATGTTTCACTCTTTAGTTTCTAGACCTGAGAAGCTTGTTTCTGATTGTTCTCCAGTACCTGACTTAAAAGATTTTCTCTTTGGGCCTTTGCTTTCATTGAGCCACAAGGGACACACGTCAAAAGTGTGCAGATCACATACATTTATGACCTTGCCAGTTACTCAGATTTAAGATGTTCCTGCTGCCATGCTTTTCCTTGCTTACTGGATTATCATCGTTGCCACTGACACCAGATTACTTTACGCCAGGTAAAAGCATCCTCTATCATTTCTGCTTAATGTATTCAATGATAGTCACTGTTGGAAAGGCAAACTGCAGCAGTCAGATTGGCTTCCTCAAGATTTTAAAGAAGGAACATCTAGTCATGATTTCATTTTATTTTATGTCATCCTTGAGTTTTAATATCTTAGTATTCTTTTTTATACGAGTCATTCCAAATTATAACACAATAAATAGATACAAACCTAAACTCAAACATATGTTCTTTTTGAAATGGTCTCCTTAGAATGTATTTCTCCCTCAGAGAAAGTGCTTTAAATAGTGAATGCATTTCCAATTTATTGCTTACTTATGGAAACATTTAATCACTGAGAAAACCAAACTGTAGGTATGTAGGAAAAGTGAAATGATGGCTAATTCCACCATAAATACCTGAGCCTAGACTGTCTTCCAGTGTTATAACCTACTATGTCATCCCTCACACTTAGGAAAGAGTAAACTTCCTTGGAATCAGGTATTAGAGTCAATGAGAATGAGGCTACTGTGTGATTTGAGGATATGGTCTAATAGCTCGTGGAAGAGCAGCAAATGACAGGAATCCCTGGTCATCTCACTGGTGTCACCGAATACTAGAAGGCCTGCTCCAGCTTGAGAAAGGAGAGCCTTAGACATACAACTGAGGCTTATGTTTACATATGCGACTTGGTTATTACTAAAAAACTCTGGCATGGCACTTAGAAACAAGGATTAGTAAGTAATTCACAGAGTTCACTGAAAATTGATGGCAAGTCATGCCTATGTAAGGATTTGGAAAAAGAATATTCTGAAACAGCATATCCCTACAACACAGTCAAGTTCTGATTTATATGATCTGAAAGTTCAAGATTTGCAGACCTTGTTTTAAATGTAGACATCAAAAATAGAAAGCATTATCAAAAAATGTATTTGTGTAGTGCCAATCATTGTTTCAGATGCTAGGGTAACAGAAGGATGCAGAAGTAAACAAAACAGACACTCTTATTATGAGTATCATACTATAATGGAGGATATTGTGAGTAAATAGACAGCCAGGTAGTAGATAATAAACAGTAAGAAATACTATTTATATGAATTAAATGAGAAAGAGATACCTTGGTGTCAATTTTCATATTCTTTACCCCTGAATAAAGCGGATGCGGGGTGCCATGTGAACCACTAGTAGACAAGAAAAGACTTGCTTTGCTTGAGGAATAGTCAGAAATGCAGAGTGGCTAGAATCAGCAAGAGGTAGATGGGATATGATACAGAAGAACTAAGTGGGGTCTTATTGTGAAAGGAGTTGTAGGTATAAAAAATTTTCCAAACGTGTAACGGATACATATTTTGTGCCGATTGTACATAAAGAGCACCTGAAAATTGCTGGGAGAGAAATATGCAAACAAATACATAAGAGTAGATGAGTCACATGCAAAGAAACCTATTAAGTAAAAGAGAAAACTAAATGTAAAAAACCTGATTCTATATTCAAGCTCTTTTTAGAAACTGCAAACTCAAATTAGGTATGATGGATGTTCACCAGTTAGACTAGACTTAAAAGAAAGAAAACAACACTATTTAGGATGGTGTTACAGCACAGAACTAGTCACTCACACACAAGTATTGGTGAAACGCAGGAAAACCTAGGAAAGCAAGAGCCTTTGCAAGGTGGAAGCCTAAGTGAAGAAAAGAGCAAATATAGTTTACTAAACAGAGACCTACACACGTATTGAGAACTGTATCCTGTCAATGGGGGAAATGTGAAAGATCTGGAAAAGCCAGTCAGTTCCATCCTGCTCTTTTCTTGTATATTGCTACAGCCATTTTACCAAGAAATAAGCAATGTTGTTCAAAATGCCTGTGTGCTCTGTCCTAGCAGCAGCATTATTGAAGTTATACTCTTGAGAAAAAGTTGGCTCTTTGGAGATGTTCCCAATACAGTGATCTTTGCGGTGGCAAAACCAATACAAAACAAAATGGAAAGAACATAAATCTGTTATTAAGAAAATAGTGGTATAAATAATGCAACCATTCAACCAATGTGTCTAAGCCATGTCCTGTCAATTCCTGCGTATCGCAGCCATAGATACAAGAGAGACACTGCTCAGTCCTGCACCATCCTCCTAATCTTTGATACTGTCAAGCCCAGTGTCGTGGCCACGATGTCAATCCATCTTTCTGAAAGTTTCCCTCTTTTTGAATGAACCCCTATTCTACCAAGCAGTATTTCCTTCTATAGTAATTGGTACTACACTTCCTGATAACATGTATAAAATACACGAGACAAGTTCTCACCATTCTCTATTTCAGTGGTTCTCAACCTTCCTAATGCTGTGACCCTTTAATGTAATTCCTCATGTTGTGGCAACCCCCCCAACCATAAATTTATTTTCATTGCTACTTCATAACTATAATTTTGCTACTGTTATGAATCAGGCAACCCCTGTGAAAGGCTCTCAACCCCCCAAAAAAGGTCGCAACCCACAGGATGAGAGCTGCTGCTCTATGGCATATATTCAAGTGTAACTCTTTTCAAATCACATTTTTATATTAGACATCCATCAGAAGCCAATGGCATATTCAAAATTCTTCTATAACACCATAAAGACTTTAACTATTCCTTAATCGTCTTTATTCATTGCCCAAGTTCCACATTAATCTGAGGTGATTGAAACATACCATAGTGAGGGTCAAGTGCATCTTAGTCCTCAGAGTGTCATCTTTAATCATCATTTTAAAGAGTGTTTGTACAGCAAATTTGTCCAATGCAATATATCCACTGGTATGACTGCCTCTGCCATAAGAACCGATTGCAGATCCTATTTTCTCGGTTTACCCAGTTGTCTGTTGGTCCATTTGTGAGACTTTTTGGTCTCCTGTACACCGAGTTGCAATCCACATAGCATCCACTCACTGTGTTGAAATAAGTGTCACTGGTTTATATACAAGTTTTATATGAACACAAGTGTCTGTAATTCCCATTCGTTGCAATCTCATCCATAGTTTGTTATCATCTACACAGCAGAATATCTTGCACACTCAAAACATAAGTAACATCTTTCTTGTAGTCTCTACTTACAGCCAAGAGCCAGTTGACAAAAGTAATATCCCTGTTACTCATCCTCTTATGAATTTGACTTGAATTTCTGGCAGCTCCCTGTCTATGGACCATTACAACTGTCAAGTATCTTCACCTAAATTTTCTTTGCATGTAATATTGAGAGTGTTTGAATTTTTTGACATGTTATTGGGTCAACATTCTTTGGGACAAGCACAAATTACTTTCTTTGGCTAAGTAGCTATCTCCATTATTCTTGGCATAGTTGAGTGAGCATCCAAAGCACGGCATCAGTTTGTTGCAACATTTAAATTTACAGTCTTTCAATTTATGCCCCCTTGGTTTTCTTCAATGCTTTCAATTATATGCAATACTATATAACTAATTAAAGTATTTTTAAATTAATTGACCTGGAGTAAGGTGCATGAGACAAGAGAACCATGTTGTTTTTTGCCAAAAAATCAGATGCACTGACATGGCTGCATGAGCAGGTGAATTGTCATGGTGGCAAAACCCGTCCCCCATTTGCCACAGATTAGGTATTGCACACCGTTCTGCAATCTTTTCAGAACTTCTAAATAGAAAGCTTGATTAAACAGACTGACCTGGTGGGACAAACTCCAAATAAACTATGTGTCAACATATTCATTTGAAGTTGATGGATATCCAGAAATTGTTTACTTGGTTTTCGTTTGTTTCAGAACCAGGTATGTCATCATTCGACATCTCGCCTATTTTTGAGATGAGAAACAAACAAGCAAACACTGTACACTTGAGTTTTTCCCATAACGCTGTCCATGTAAGCTGTGTTCAACATCACAACAGTTTCTGTGGCATTTTTCCTGAACAAGAAATGAAATTTCACAGCCAAACGCTATTCTCTTAAATCAGTCATCACACACACAAAAATTGAGGTTTGAGCGAAACTGCTTTTATGAAAAAATTCACTGGCCTGAGAGAACCTTCCCAGGTGATACTGCTGGGTGCATGGCCTCGCATGAAAAATGCGAACTATGAAAGCCCCACTCTGTCCAGCACAAGTCCAGTTTTTGTGTGGTACCCCATTGTACTCTACTGTTATTATGTTATACAAAAGAAAATGAAATATTTATTCAGTATTACTTTTTAGTAAAATAAAAACGTGTATTCAAGAGCCATTTGTATTACCGTGCATATCTGTGTATAAACCGAGTTTTTCAGCACACTTTTATGCAATTTGTTTGGTACAGTTAGGTGCCTCGTCTGATATTCGGGTTGGCTTATACTCAAGTATATACAGTAAATCACATTCTTTTAGGAGCCTGAAAAGGGAAACACTGTTAACTACCTTTTGATCTCCAAATCACCATTATTACTAGGTTGAATGTTAATGAATTGGCCAATTAAAACAAATTTAATGAGCTACTTGGTTTTTGATACATACAGCATGAACCATTCAAATTATAAGTCATCTTGGAGAGACCATTATAGACTTTTCCATTAATTTTGAGAACAGGATTATGGGTAATAAGTGTCCAGAAGTTATTGATGCAAATCATTTTTAATAGGAACTCATCGATAAGTATGGAAGTGACATTAATGGTATTTTGGTTCACTGAGCAGAATTTGCTTCAGCTAATCCTATCACATGGACACAAAAGGAGTATTTTAGAAAGGTGCTTTTCAAACTCAGCGACAAATGCTCTGTTTCTCTTGGTTCCCTTTATGATGAGTAACTCATGTCACTCATGCTACCGTGGCAAAAAGCCTGCAAACAAACTACACTCTGAGTTTCAGATACAATCAGTAAAATCCTACTAAATTGAGCTTTTTGGTTTAATAAGAATATAGAATGATAGGAAATACATGTTATAATATGCACATCTGAGTTTTTTTGTCCTCTAAGTAATTAATCTATTAGCAGAAGAGGATATGGTTTAAAACCATGCATTTTCACATTTACTTGTAAATACTTTAATGTATTTTTCTATCAATCTCAGACAGCTAAGATCAATTATGGTGCTAGTGAAGAATACTAAAAATATCATGGACTGCCAGATGAACAAACAATTCCATCTTGGAAAAAGTATAGGCAGAATGCTCCTAGAAGCAAGCATTTTGAAGCTTTGTCTTATATAACTTTAGACATGTTACCAGAAAAGATTACTCCCTGAAAAAGAGTATCATGATTGGTAAAGTAGGAGGGCAATAGAATATAAGAAACCCACCATGTGATGGACAGACACAGTAGCTGCACCAGTTGGTTCAAAATGATAATTGTGAAGATGAGGCAGAGGCAGGCAGTGTATAATTCTTTTGCACATGGAGACAAAAAACAGGAACCAATTTGATGGCACCTAACAGCAACAATGAGTAAATTACATTTACCTAATTTATTAGGTGGTCATGTATGGATTTTTTTTCTCAAAAGAGAATAACTGAAAACAAAAAGATGAAATATAACATTCAATGCTGGCATTTTAAATGAATCTATTAAGGTAGAAAAAGAAAACATCTCCTTTAGAAGTTTAAAATAATGAGATAGCCATGAGGCATATCAGGAATTTATATATAATTGGCTTTTGTTAAACAAAAAACTAGTGATACTCTGTTAAAAGTTGATAAGAATAAGCTTTGATATACAAATGCACTTTAAAACATATTGCAAAAGTCTGAATTATATAGATTAATTCTCTCACAGTTTCATCAAAACAACTTTTGAATTGCTACTGTCGAATAAACAAATGACTTTCTAAACCATCACTGTTGTAACATTGATTTATCAACACTTGATTTCAGGCAATCACAAAGTTTAAAGGGTAAATAATGTCTCTTGGCAAAACTCTCTTAAAAATGAACATTGTTAATTGCTTGAACTTGGTAGTAAGAGAGTTCCCAGTGTCGACTGTTTTTCGATTATTCTACGATAAACTATATCAATAAGTTAATGATAAAATTAGTTCTAACAGAACATCTCAAATTGTACTTTGGATATTAACCTTAACCTACAAATACAGTAGCTAGATTAGAAAAATACAATGGGCAAAACCTAAAATCTATTGATCCTGAAGATCTATCATAATCTTAAATGACAAAGTTTGTTCTGAAAGAGAATCACCTAAGCATGTATACTGAACATCATTTATTAGTATCAGCATTGAATAAAACACATATTCTCTAACATGGTGCATTTTTCAAATTTTAACAACTCTTTTTACTCAAAGAGAAATTATTTACATAAAACTAAAAACCCAAAATATTTAAATGCTGATCTTAGAAACAGAACCCAACCTTCAAATTATCTCCTTACTGTCATTTTACTACATCTTTATTCTTAAGTCTATGTCTTGCTCCTTGGTAGAAAGAAGTTGAGCAGTCAATCTGTAATCTACTTCTCTTGGGAATGGAAGTAGGCAGAACTCATGAACTTGTTAGACATTTACCTTCGTGCGAAGAAATCATAGCATTTGCTAAGAGATTCATAATCCATAAACTATTTTGAGTTAAGTGGCCCATGATTAGGTATGTGTGGGTTTTTTCTCTGAAACAAACCTAAAATCTATGGATTTTATGGAGTAAGGTTATCTGGGAAATGACATACACACTACACAATCATTTAGGTATATAATATGGTGATGCTCACAACCTAAAATGCTCTCTATTCACTGAAGAAGCTCATGAACCTCACTTAGCAATTTTCTCTTGTTCTCAGCCAAAACATTTGGTCTAAGAAGAGAGACCTTGATATCTAAGTTTGAAGTCCCAGAGTTCTGTATTTGCCTGTGTCTGTTTGCTTGTGCCCCTGGGTTAGCTAACTCCTTCTCTTTCACACCCAGTTATGATTTCTCTCTCAGTCTGGACATATTCTATCCAACTACAAGGTCTCAAGTCCCATCCTCTTCATAATCCCTCCATTAAACTGTACATTCTCTGAAACAGAATTTTACAACTCAAAGCCAAGAAGGATCTTAGGGACTGATTATCTGGAAAAAACTACCTAAGCTACAATAATGATTCTCAGTTCAGAATTTTCAACATAAATCATAGGTCTTGATAGCTTATGGGGAAATTAATTTTTTCTTGGTTTTGTTTGTTTCTATTCAAATATTTATATACCTCATATTTAAAAGTTATAAATGTTGCTCTTAGCAGAGAAAACACACCTTAATAGATAAGGAAAAAAATTAAAGTAAGAGATAAGGGAATTTTTCTTCAAACTCATTGAAGCCCTGTGGGATGGCATCTAAATTAAAACAGCTTAATGCATACGTGCATGGGTAAATGAATTAATATGTTTTGAATCTTTTATAAAAGAAATTTATACTAGCTAATGGTTTGTGTATTTTGATTGTTTCCTAGTAACACCTTCAAATTCAGATTTTACTTCCTTGAACTTCATCCTCATGTATGTAATACCTACTTCCTCTAAGTAGAAGCAGACTAAAGGGATTGGTGGTGTAGTCTAAGACTATTTTTTATAACGCCCCAGTATACGCTGGTAATGATCAAGTTTAAGGACAACTCTAAATTTGTTTACTTTTAGAAGAAATGCATGAATAGAAGGGTTCTCTCTACATAAATTTAGCAAATGTGTTTTAAGTCAGTTTCCTAATTGAGCCATGATGAAAGGTTACTGCTACAAACAGAAGTCAGTAATTCAAACCAACCAACTAGGACTATCACTCTAGCTTCCCAAAAATAAATATTTTTAGGACCAGGAAGCCTCATCGTTCTCCCTTGTTGTGGTTGGTAAGTTTAAACTGCTAACTTTGTGTTCAGCAGCCCAGTAAGTAAGTATTCACTACTCCAGGAGGATTGTTTTCTATAGATTTCAGTCTGGCAAACCCTTGGGAAGTTTTACTCTGTCCTTACAGTCAATATGTGATGAGATGAACTCAACAGCAATGGTTTTTGGAATTTAACTGCCTCTTTATGATTCTAAGTATGTAAAGTTATTATCAACTTAGGAGCTAATTTACTTCTGAAAGTATAATTTCAAATAAGAAAACACATTACCACCAGTTAAATATTGAGAAATGATTTATATTTTTTTAAAATTTTTGAGCCTTTGTAATAAATTCTAACACTTGGGATTATATTTTAGTAACAAGAAGTAATGTCTTTTTTATTATGCTTGATTGGAATTTTCTACATTTATTTTTATATGTCAAGCCTCCTTCATAACATGTCTACTCATATCCTTTGGATGTTTCATCTTTTGAATTGCTCTGAAGGATAGACCTTCACCTCTGGCGTGTTCTGTTCTTAACACATCTCTGAGTACAAATTCAACTATTTTTCTTCTCTACTGATCTGTGTAATGATTAGGATATAAGAGGTCATGACTGACATTTAAAATCAGGCGTGTCTCACAACTTGGGTTGTTAATCAGAATGATTACATGAGGAAAGCCCATTACTTTTATAGTATAAGTAATGCTGTGATAGCAACATATCTAGATGGGAGCTTCTGCGTCTGTCTAGGACCAGATTTAGGTATCCATGGAGAAAGAAACTGAAGTAAATCATTTTAATCCAATTTTCAAATTCAGAATGACAGAAATAAAAATAGTTGCTTGTGAGCCAACAGTACCTGTCTAAGAAATACAATCTATTCCCCAGCCATGTGAACCCTGAAATGCGTCTTCGTAGAGAAGCAATTCCTTTATAAGGAACCAAATAGAAGTTGAAATTTCTTCCTTCAGAGAATTGTCCCTCTCAAAAAGATAGACTAGGTGTGCTCTTATTGCGGAGTCAAACAGCATTTATGGGATTACATTTGAACTTGAATTTTTCCCTAAGCATCAGTAAAATTCCACTTCCTTTCTATTCCAGTAAATAAAACTACTACATAAAACCAGTAATTAAATCCTCAGTATTGCAAGATGGGTGTGGGGTATGGCCATGGGGGAAGGGGGTGGTGGTGGTGGTGGTGGTAGTGTGTGTGTGATGTCCACCCAAGTTTGGCTCAAAAGCATCATCAGTTTCTAAAAATAAGGTTCATCTCCCCCCAAGTCTCTCCTACTCCTGAAAAGGTCTAGAAATATGTCACGATGGGGATATTCAGACTTCCTGGAACATGGGAGGAAGACTGGGCTTTCTACTCCCATAAAGCCTTTCAGTCCCGGAAACCACAAGCAACTCCGCTTTGTCCCATTAGGTTGCATGGAGCTGGAATCGCCTGGGTGGCGGTGTGATTTGGGTTTGGTTTGGGTTTTTCATAGCTGTGAAGTACAATATAACATTAAGACATGTGTGTTGGACAGGGTTCTCTAGAGAGACAAACCAGATTGCTAGTAATTATATATAAATATATTCATAAAGATAGATATATAAGAAATGAACTGTTAAATTATATACAGATAGATAATAAAAGAAATTGACAGTTAAATTATAAAGCAGTGAGACACTAGCAGTCCTTTAAGGCTTGAGAGCCACCAGTTGCCAGTCCCTTTCTGTAGAGAGAGCTGGACTATATATCCAGGGAGCAAACAGCAAGGCAAGTCACCAACTGTCGGTCCCCAGCTCCAGAGACGAACATTCTAATCGTGTGGGATTAAAGGGACCTCAACTTACAGCGACACAGTCCACAGGCTAGGCATCCCACAGGTAGTGTACCCCTTTAAATTGAGGCACAGAACAAGCAAGGCAAGGCTCACTGAGCCATTTATCCCTCTGCCCTTCAATTAATCTTACTTGTGTTTATCGGCCAGGCTGGCACAATAAACTATTGCAGACATGTAAGAAGAAAATACGTGACAGCGATTTGACACCGCACCAATAGAAGTCCTACCTTCCATTTTCAAAAAGGACTTGATCTTAGGTTTCCAAGCCGTAAACCAAAAACCAAACCCATTGCGGCATTGTTGATTCTAACGCATAGAAAGCCTGTCTGACAAAGGAGAACTGTCTTCAGTTTCCAGAGCTGTAACCTGGACTGAAGCCAACAGACACATCCTTTTCCCACAGAGGAGCTGGTCGGAGGGAGCAGCCTCTCTCTCAGTGAGAGACTGAGTGCTGACTCACTCCCTGATGGGCACTCTAGGTCCTAGCCTCAGTCAACTTGAATGTGTCCTTCTATTGCCCCCTTTCCTGTGTGTTTGTTTTATGATGAGGCCCCCACAGTCATTTGCCATCTAATCTAACTGCAGGAAACACAGTCATGGAGAGAGGACTGGGAACAAATGCACACACACATGCCCAGCCCACTGGGGTCTGCAAGTTCATTTAATAGGGGATTAAGGAGGTACCTGTACTGGAGTGCTGGGAAGAACTGATGCAAAGGAGCATTTATTGAAAAAAAATTCATCTTCAGGTGCCATTGTATATATGTAAAGCATGAGTGACCCCTTACCATTCATTTTCTTACTTCTCATTGGGAAAACAGTCTTAGCTCCGAATTCCAAGAGCATGCCTAACAACAAGCTGATGAACTTCAGTTTTCTACATTAAATGTGTATCATTGCAGAATACATTAACAGCACTGTTTAACTGCTGCTTACAGTGAGTCATTATCTTCTAATTTCCACATGCACAACACTTATACATAGTTTAACATTTTAACTTTCTGCCAATAGTAGAATATTATCATATTCAATTTTCTCAGCTCATACTATGTACTAGAAAATTTAAAAATTATTTTGTTAACGGAAGTATGTAGCCCTGTATAGTTGAATACCTCTTTTTTACCTAAAACAAAATGTTACTAAAACTCCGTATACATGTAGCTTTAACATAAGTGATATATCAATTCCACAATTATACGATATACTTTTCTTGAAATCTGAGTAATTTTTGGTTATTCATAATACAGTATCTTTTCCAAAGTATAGAACAGACCCACATTTCGCTTATCGACATAGCTAGTTTCTGAAGACCATCATTATGTGAAAATGAAGAATGACCATGTCACCTAACTCCTCACCTGTGCTGTGAACACTACGTTGGACCTGTGCTGAGGTCACCAGAAGTGCCTTGCCCACCCCACTGCCACCTCAGGAGAACTTGATCTTCACTGGAAACCCTTGCTGTCTCCTCCAGCCAGAGTTGCCCAAGTACTGCTCCCCTGGCACCCCTAGGGGCTCCTCCCTATCCTGACCTCGCAGTGTTTTTAAGATGACTGGCACATAATCATTCCCTCAGTGACCCCAATATGTTCCCAAGAGATCTGTTAGTGGCAGGGCTCCTTGATCATGGGAAGGCGAGATGAAGCACTCCACAAGGCGGTGCACATTCCTCACCGTGTGCAATCAAGGAAAAGTGAGGGGCTGAACCAGTGGCAGTCTACTGTCAAAGGTATCGGGGACCCCAGGGAGATTCAGTGCTCCTGCTCTGCGGCCTCGTAGATCTGGGACTAGACCCTGTGGTTCCTCTTCCTTCCCAGCCCCTAGGCTAGCCAGTGTTATGACTGACTGCCAATATCCTGATGTGAGCCCACTGTGGGCACTCAGCTTCTAGTGCTTGCCAGCCCCACCCTCCACTCTATCTGGCACCTTGATAGCACAGGGAAGCCACATGCCTTCTTACCAACGAGGCTGTGAAACTGTATGAAGTCCTTTCTACATGCATACCAGGAAGCACCGTCAGGGAGACCAGGACCCTGGCCTGCATTATATTTTATAAATTAACAAAATAGTTTTGTGTTGTTTTACCATTTTCTAAACGCACAGTGTTAGATGAGCTAGTGAGTAAAGAAGACTAAGTGAGCTGCTTTATAATGCAGCCTGCGGAAACGCTGCTCCCAGTAATTCCGATGTCATCCGCAAATGAAAGTCCGTGAAACACTATGTGATTCCACTAAATAAGCTTTCACATTTCGAAGTGGCAAAAAAGAAATAGCACCATGCTGACATTCTATTCCATAACACAAACGTCATTGCTGTGTCTCATAGTGAATTCTTTTCTAAGCTAGTGCTATTAAGATGCATGGATGTTTGTCAGCAGTTCCATAGCTTAAAGTTTCGTTGGACAATCATGACCGAAACCTAACCCCAGCCACTGCTTCCATGACTATGGTCTTCACACCCTTTAAACTGTAGTGGAGTCAAAAATACCGTATAGTCACCAGTTTACGTGAATAATCACATGTTCACAAAGGTTTATGATTCACGCTTACTGAGATTGACTACTTAAATGTGATGTCCTATCTTGACTCAGGGTTTGATGCAATTTACACATACAAAATTTGGCATCTAGTTCCACATAATAGTTTCAAAATCAATAATGGAGCATACAAATTCAATCGCCTCCCATTTTTCCCAAAAAATTAAATGAGCATTTGAAGGAAACAAAGCTCAAATGCCTCCCAAGTAAGAGTTTTCATTTTGAATAATCAATAGGCTTTATAAGGTTATAGATATTTTTATTGGGTTGCTTTCAGAATAAACCAGGGACACAATTTTAAGTATATACATTTCAAACTATGTCCAACCCCCTCAATGTATACATATTCATATATCCCATACATCTTTATGGGAGTCAGTTGAAATATATATCACTACCAATTAACAAAATATTTTATTATGTATATTTCTTTCATTATATTTTAGGTGATAGGATTTAAAATAAAATTGGAATCGTTCCTCCACTTCTCATAATTTTATGATGGAACTATAATTTCAATAAATTGCCATTAAAATTTGGTAATGAATCTTAACTATGGCAATTCAACAAATAACTATATTCTCTATCCTCCAATTCTTCTCTACTTCCAATATAACACAATATAGTCCTTTTTTCTGGATTACATTGCTAAATTTGGACTGTCAAAATGTATATACTGTTACTCATAT
Organism: Tenrec ecaudatus; assembly: GCF_050624435.1. Lineage (NCBI taxonomy): Eukaryota > Metazoa > Chordata > Mammalia > Afrosoricida > Tenrecidae > Tenrec > Tenrec ecaudatus. The sequence continues at coordinate 109,965,823 of NC_134538.1, forward strand.
ACACTTCACAGTTCAACTTCAAAAAGTCCTAAATCATCAAACTATAGAATTATAAAATAGCCACTTCTGGAAATTAATTCAGTCATTCATAAATATCTAGTATAATTTTCTTATATTAATCTTCTTTCCATTTATGAAGACAAAACAAAAGCCAAGACAACCATTAAGTAAGTGAAGCTATGCAATTTGCTCAAAATAAGCCCTCATTGTTAATTTCCCAGTTAAGGTAGATTGGCGTCTCCGTGGGAAATGTTTGTCCATGAGAATTTCATGCATAACCAGAGGGAGCTTTAATATGTCATGAGTCCTGTTCAGGACACCATGTATCTTGGGACTTTAGATCCCATAAACCAACGCTCCTGGGAGGAGAAGTTAAGGTCACGGACAGCGTCTCGTGTAACGCCATGGGTCATGCTTGCTGTGGAAATGAAAGTGAGCACACGAGTCTGCCGTGCAGGGGAAGCCAGATCATTTTCTTTTGCTACTTAACTGATAATATTAAAACCAAGACCAGCCTTCTCGAAGTATACATCTTCCTAATATAGCCCCTCTCTGATTGCTAGCACTCACTTATTTCATTTAAAAATGGAGTGAGAGATGCATTCTTTGTTTTTGATTTTCTTAATAGGGTTTAATTAAATACAAACCGATGCACAACTGAGAGTGAGGCTGCCAGTTTTAAATTTTAATAAAACATTTTTAATATAAGATTGTAATATTGCATGTGTTACTAATCCCTAGAATTGCATTTCCTTTTTCCACTTGCATTGCTTATTAAAAACACCAAGGTTTATAAACCCAAAATGCATTTGTCAGCAGTATTCTTTCAAACTATCACACGGGTTTAATGTGTGCTCCTGTAATAATTTGACTGATCTACCCGTGAACTTCAGGAGTTTTAAAGACCGCTTCTGTCTGCTAGAGAACAACTCTTAGACTTTTGCACACCAAAAGATGGTCAAGGAGAGTTGCATTTCATTGTCCCTGAACAACTTATGCATACAACACAGGTTTTAATGATTATTTCACATTTTAACGACATAGAATCTCCTGAACACTGACCTCCCCAAACACTGATTAAAATTTGTCTTCAGAAAAGACTACTACGTTAGGCCACATTTCCCTCACGGAAACCTAACGGCGATTATTGGCCCATTCACTTCTGGGACCACACAAAGTAAACTGGCAAGAATGTGGGAACGTGGACTGCACAGTGAGCGGAGGGAGACCGCAGTCCTCCATGAAACCTTTTATTTACCCTGCGATCTGGTTCCCTCGCACTCGTGCCCTCTTTCCTAATCTTTCTGAAGCCCATCCTGGGGGAAGCGCTTCTTTTTCTATCCCAAACAATTATCCCGAGGAGTGCGCTTCCCTCTAAGTCCTATTATTCCCCTTTAGAACTGATATTTGGTTGAAAATTGAGACACAGAGGTAAGGCCAGACCCAGGCCTGAAAGATGACAAAGTGTGGCCGTTTTTTAAGGTTTCCACCAGTCAGATTCAGTCTCTGAATCGGCGTGGACTCGTGGCAGCAGTTTGTTTGGTTTGGGGTTCCATCTAGAATCTTCTAAGAAGATCCCTCAGGGCTTTGGTAGCCACAGCCTCGCGTGGTCTAGACTTATCTGGTCTAAGGTTGAAATGGACATGGTGCTCTGTGTCATTTAAACAGTTTTCCCCTGACATCCATGATTTTCTTCATTGGTCATTCTCCTTCCTTTTGCAGAGTGAGAGAACAAAAGCTACCCCTTGGAATGCTGCTGGTGGAGTTTTCAGACCAAGCTGGTGCTCCCCAGGGTGCCGGTGGCAGAGTGGCTTGCACATCGGGCTAAGGGAACCATGTGCCGTAAGAGACCACCAAGCTTTCTGGTCCTGTAAAAAGGTACAAGCCTTGGAAAGCCTCAATGGCAGCCTTTTCCAGTCTACGGGGTCACGACAAGGTGAAATGAACTTCACCACAATGAGTTTGCCCTTGGGGTTGGCTACTACCCAAAGCGGATGCAGAAAACTTTTTTCAGACTCACACACACACACACACACACACACACACACACACACACAACACCCCAAATCCTCACTGCCACTTAGGTGATGTCATCTCTAAGCAACCCTGTAGATCAGGTCAGAGCTGCCTCCGTGGATTTCTGAGACTGGAACTCGTCACAGGAGGAGAAAGCCTTGTGTTTCACTTGTGCTTGGTGGTTTTTGAACTACTGACCTTTCAGTTAGCAGCCTGATGCAGAACTGCTATGCCAATTGACCTTGGTGTCTTCCAAAATCATGCTACTTACCCTACAGGCCCAGCGACGCAGTGCTTCAAAATGTTTTCTTATGGCTGAGAAGTATGTCCCTTATGTTGCATTCTGTGCACTCTACTATGTTCAGGTACATATTTATAGCATGGATAAATACATAAAGGGACATATCCATATCTTCTGTTAAACCCATATATACGCGTGGGTATAATATCATTCTGCCTCCCATACAAGACTAAGCCAGTTTTTAAGAACATTCTAGATTTCCCTTGACTGGAATAAAATCCAAAGTAAACTGCATGAGAGGAGCCTTTACTGCCATTTTCAAACATCTATTTAGTTTTCATATGTAGTTACCTGAAGATAAAGCAGTAGGGAAACCATGACCAAGCCCCTATTTACAACCCTCGCCCCCACCAGGAGTTGGCAGCACCCCGGGTCAATCCAACAGGAACCAGTAGGACTCTTCTTCTGGAAGCTAGGCCACAATTGTAGTCGGTACTCGGGTTTGGTTCCCCTTTTTGGAACAGGCGGCAATATTCCCATGGCAACTTTGCTCAGTCGCCTCTATTTACAGCATGCCACTTAGCAATACTGTACTGTCACAGCCTCCTTGCTACCCTCAGGCAGGCATTCACAAAAGTAAAATTGGGTTTCTTGGAAACCAGGTTACCTTTTACTATTTTTGCTAGGCGTAATTACCATATTGACAGTTAGCTCAATGATTTCATACATTTGTAACTCCATTTGTGTCATGTAGACTAGAGGACAATATACTGTTTAAAGACGATGCATTAAAATGGACCAGATCTTAAATTCCTTAAAAAACAGAAACAATACTCCTCTGTGCCATTTCCAGAAACTGGCAGAGTAATGCTTTTCAGTAATAAATTATCATAAATAAATTTTATCTCAGTGCTGGTATGTTTTATAGAAAAGTTACTTAAAAATATTACAATTCCATTAACTCTTTTCTTTTCCTTCTTGGTTCCCCAGAAATCATGCCTCAAAAGGAAAAATGGTGTTATGGACTGAACTGTGTCTGCCAAAAATAAGTTGTGAGTTCTTAACCCTGTTCCTGCTATCGGGAGTCCTGGTGGCACAGAGGTTATGCCTCAGGCTCCATCCATGTGATCAGCAGGTTGAAACCACCACCAGCAGCTACTCAGGAGAGAGACTGTGCTTTATTCTCCTGGGAACAATTAGTCTTGGCAAGCCACGGCAGGGCTCACTAAGTCAACAAGGACTAAATGTCAGTGGTTTTGGTTTTGGATTCCTGCAGTTAAAATCCTAAATAATGAAGGCAGGCGCAGGGAGGGATCAATAGAACCGATGGTGATTGCACAACTCATTCTAAAGGTGATTAATCATTAGGGGCAGGGGGAGATGCTGGAAGATAGGTGAGCTGGTGATTGTACAATTCCCCTTGATAAGAGAAGACAATTGAATTATCAATTGCATCATATGTAAATTATGTACCAATAAAACAAAGCCCACATGGAAGAAGCACACCAGCCTGTGTGATCATGAGGTGTCCATGGGATCAGGGATCAGGGATCAAGGAACAAAAGATCATATCATAGTGAATGAGGGAGAGTTCAGAGTGGAGACCCAAAGCCCACCTGTAGGCAACTGGACATCCCCTTACAGAAGAGACACAGGGAGGAGATGAGTCAGTCAGCGTGCAGCAGAACAATTTTCCTCTAGTTCTTAAAGGCTTCCTCCCCTCCACTATCATGTTCCCAATTCTACCTTACAAATCTGGCTAGACCAGAGGATGTACACTGGTACAGATAGGAACTGGAAACACAGGGAATCCAGTACGGATGAACCCCTCACGACCAGTGGAGGGAATGGCGATACTGGGAGGGTGGAGGGAAGGTAGGAGAGAAAGGGGGAACCAATCACAAGGATCTACATATAGCCCCCTCCCTTGGGGACAACAGAAAATGGGTGAAGGGAGATTTCGGAAAGTGTAAGACATGACAAAATAATAATAATTTATAAATTATCAAAGGTTCATGGGGTGGGGGCAGGGAGGGAGGGGAAAATGAGGAGCTGATACAAAGGGCTCAAGTGGAAAGTAAATGTTTTGAGAACGATGAGGGCAACAAATGTGCTTGACACAATGGATGTATGTGGATTGTGATAAGAGTTTATGAGCTCCCAATAAAATGATTTTCAAAAAACAACTGTTGGGAAAATAACTCCTATTTAGTAATGGGTTGTCTTCATTATGTTAATGATGCAAGATTATTGTACAGTGTGCACTGAGTCAATCTCTTAAAAAACACAAAGAGAGACTAGGATAAGCAAGCAATCAGAGGTAAGGGAAGACATAAACCAAGCCATAGGAAGATCTCCCAGGAACAGAATCTCAGAAGAAACAAGGACTTTTTTTCTAGAATGAATAGAAAGTCTTCCCACTGGCACTATGAATTAAGATTTTAGCCTACCAAACTGTGAGAAACAATAGAAAGTAAATATCTAGAGGAGAATGATAGCAACATATGTACAAACATGCACGATTCAATTGATGTATGGATTGTGATGAGTATGAGCCCCCATAGAAAATGCTTTTTAAAATAAACAAATACATAAAGATAAAGTATCCATTTGTGATTTTTTTTTGTGTGATAGCAGCTCTGGATAACTAAGACAGAATTTAGTACCTAGCAAGAACATATTTAGCACATAGCAGATACTCAAAACTGTGGAGGTGGTTTTGGAACTGTAATTGTTAGAGAGTTGAAGAGTTTTAAATTATCCATAGTAAATGGTCAGATTGATTTGACGAGACTGTTGCTAAAAAAAGTATGATTGTTAAAGAAAATGGTGATGATGACTCCAACAATAGTAAGGATAATTATGGAGAAAATCTCTACTGCCTTAGAGGATTATTTTCCTAAGATTTTATTTTCACTGCTTTTCAAGGAAACAAACAATCCCTGGAGTCATTCAGATATCCGCCGCACTGTTAGGAGGAGCAGGGAAGCCGAGCTGCCTCTATCAGGAATGGTGGAGTGGGGGGGCAGACACTCAGTTCAGTCAACAAGACTGAGCCACTGCAGTAGGCTGCGTGAGGGATGGTGTCTTGAATATGGAAAAGAAGAATGGTATCCACTCAAATCGACAAGGAGACTAGAATCACCTACAACCAAAGAAGCCGACTTACCATCCCACTAGGCCTACCAAGCAAGGGTATAGGGGCCTCCACCTAGAAAGCAGAAAGAACAAGTGTGTGGAGAATAGGGACATTGACCAGATGGTCCCAAAGACGTGGTATAGGGTTAGGGGTTCTTTTTAAGCTTTGAGAATTCATGTAAATTGTTCTGCTGCTTTTGGACATCCTTGGAGCCATTAACCCGTAAGACCATAAACAGTCCGAACACTGAAATTGCTGCACCAGATACCACTGGATATCATCCTTTCAATCCACATTTATTTTATGTCAATAAGAGATACGTACAAGGCCCGGGTGGTGGTAGTACTTATGTATTGAGCTTCTAAGCACAAAGTCAATGGTTCAAACCCACCCACAGAAGACATGAGTCTGTCTCCTCATGTAAACATTTCAAGTCTCAGAAACCCAATGGTGCAGTTATACTCTGCCCAGTATATGGTCACAATGCATCAGTATCCACTCAATGTCAGTGTGGTTAAGTTTTTTGGAATCGATACCTTTTCTTCATGTATCATAGAGCCACCTATACAGCTGACATGCCAAAAAACCTTAATGAATATGTATCAACCACCTTAAAAATATCAAGACAATCTAAATCTAAAAGGTAACTTTTGATTACTTTTGAAATTATCCAGTCAGTAATGATTTCATTTTTTGGTAGTTTATTCAATTTGACCCATCCACCACTTATTACACAGATTATTCTTCTTTTAAGTAACATTAAAAAGTGAAGCTACTCTAATCTGTCCATTTATTTTGTATTGCTAGAAACTATGACCTTTAAGTTAAAATACCAACAAGGTCACCCATGGTGAACAAATGTCAACAGAGCTTCTAGGACAAGGACACTAAGAAGAAGGATACACAAACCACTTCTGAGGGATCCACTACTGAAATCTTGTGAAAGCAGAACATTGTCAGATATAATGCTGCAAGATGATTTTCTCAAACTGGAAAGTTCACAAACTACTACTGGAAAAGAGCTGCCTCCTCAAAGTAGAGTTAACATTGATGACAGAGATGGAACCTTTGGGACCTATATTTGCTTCTGTAACACTACTCAAGATAAGAAACAACAAACACCTATTAAAAATCAGAGTGTGGGGAGACACTGGGTCCTGAAAAAAAATAAAAATAAGGTGGTATGAAGGATGAATCTAGGAAATTTTGACTAAAACATTAAATGGAACTCATAAAATACACATCCTAGATATTAGTGAGTTGAAATGGATTCACACTGGTCAGTATGAACTGGACAATCATGTAGTAATCATGGTTTCCTGTGGCAAGAATGAAAAATGGTGTTACATTTATTGTCAAAACCAACCAACCAAAAGCAAACAAACAAATAAAAACAGCCAAACTCAGGACATTGAAAGTACAATATGGTCTGTGATAGTATAGATAGGATACTACTACTCTAAAGATCAGTCAATATAAGCACCAACCATTTTTATGTATTGACCACTAAACCAATAAAAAACTTGAATTCCTTCAATTTCTGCATTTTAGAATTGATGACACATGCGATCAAGATTATTGATAATTACTGGGGATTGGAATGTGAAACTGAAAACAGAGTTAGGAAATGTGGCCTTGGTAAATGAATTGAAACTGGAGATTATATAATAGACTTTTTACAAGACCAATTATTTCTTCAGTGAAAATACCTTTTTTCAACAGCATAACTGGTGACTATATATAAATATGTATCAAGGTAGAACAGAGAGGAATCAAATGGGCAATGTCCATGAGAAGTGACAATTGAGATCAGTATCATAAGCCAAAACACAGCCAATTGTCTAGTATAGGAACTTTTATCACTTACTTATATGCAAATTCAGGCTGAAACTAAATAAAGTTAAAATAAATCCACAAGATACAATACAACCTAGATTATAACCTACTTGAGTTTAGACTCTACCTCAAGAATATATTTGACACACTGAACACTAATAAATAAAGACCACAAAACTGTATGGTGGCATCAAGATCATACACGAGGAAAGCAAACTGTCATTAAAAAGACAGGAAAGAAAGAACAAGACCAAAGAAGTAAGAAAAGACTCTGAAACTGGTCCTCAAATGTAGAGAAACTAAGGTGAATGGAACAAATGTTGAAGTAAAAGAGCTAAAAAAAAAAAAGAAAAATTCCAAAACACAGCCCAAGAAGACAGAGTAAAGAATCATAAGGAAATGTCGAAAAAGCTAGAGGTAGAAAACCGAAAGTGAAGAATAGAGTTTACCTCAAGTTGAACTAACTGAAGGAAATATTGAAATTTCAAATTGAAATATTAAAGGATTCTATGAATAAAATAGTGAATAATCTTGTAAACATCAAAGAAGATGGAATACACAATCACAGCACAAAAATAACTTGTTGATATCAACCATTTCAAGAGGTGGCATAGGATAAAAAAACTTATGGTATCAAGATGTCCAAACTGCACTAGAGGCATAAGCAAAAATCAAGGCCCCAGGAATTAACCGAATGCCAATTGAAATATTCCAATAAATTGATGAAATGCTTGGCACTGGTCTATGTGAAGAAAACTGAAAGACTGCCCAGTCATTGGAAAAGGATGATATTTGTGCCCAATTTGAAAATAGATTGTGGAAGTTATCAGACAGTATAATTAAATCACAAAGAAATAAATTATTGTCGAAGATAATCAAAAGAAAATTTCAGTAGTGCATTGACAAGACGCTGGTGGAAATTCAAGCCAGATTCAGAAGAGAATATGTGCGAACGATATTGATGTCAGGTGGGTCTTGGATGAACACAGCAGGTACCGCCAGAAAGATATTACCTGTATGTTACTGACAATACAAAGGCAATCCCATTTGTGGATTACATCAAGCTATTGATAACATTGTGAAGAATGGGAATTTCAGAACACTTCGTGGTATTCATGGGGAACCTGTCCATTGAACCTAGACTAAGAGACAGACATTCAAACAGGAAAATGAGTTATTTCATGGTATAAAATCAGGAAAGGTGTGCCTAAGGGTGTCACCTTTTCCCATGCCAATCCCATTTGCATGCTTGCTGAGCAAATAATGTAAGTTGGGCTATATGCAAAGGAACATGGCACTAAGATGAACTCATTAGCAGCCTATGACATGCAGATGACTACCTTCCTTGCTGAAAACGAATAAGACTTCGAACGCATACAGGGGAACAACAAATATTAAATATTGATTGCAACTTAATATAAAGAAAACAAACATTCTCACAAGACAACTAACAGGCATCACGATGCATAGACAAAGCTTCATGTGGTCAAGGATTTCATTTTCCTTAGACCCACAATCAGCGTCCACGGAAACAGCTGTGAGGAAATCAAAATACAAAGCACATCGGGCATGTCTGCTGTACAAAATCTCCTTTTTCTTTTCAATCATTTTATTAGGACATAATCCAGATGCCAAACCACTCAATATTTCAGTCACATCAACAGTGTTGCGCAATCACCACCTTAATCATGTAAAGAACATTTCCTGCCCTCTTACGCTTCTTGATATAATTTCCCCATTACCCTCCCCTCCCCCGACCTTTAAAGAGCAAGGATGCCACTTCAAGAAGTAAGGTGCGCTTGACTCAAACCATGATATTTTTCAGTTGTCACAAAAGCATATGAAGCTGGTCAATAAATAGGGAGGATAGAAGAATTAATGTATACAATTACAGTGCTGGGGAAGAATACTGAAAGTACCATGGACAGCCACAAAATAAATATATTTGCCTTTAAGGAAGGATAGCTAGAATGAATGCTTATTAGAAGCAAAGATTTTGAACTTCAACTCACATACTTTGGATATATGAGGGGGTAGCCCCACCTCCTACCCCCCCCAAAAAAAAAAAAGCTCCGCTTGGCAAAGCTTGCAGAGTACGCCTTTTTCACACTGGGTGAGCATTGAGCAACTTGCTCTTAGTGCACCAGTGGTGTTGCCTATGGAGATTCTCTCTGGTCACAGTGAACGTTTCCGTAACAGCAATATCACTGGAACCTCATTTTTCGTAATGGCCGATTTAAGAAAACAGTGTGTGGCTGTGAAATTTTGTTTCCTGATCCGGAAAAATGACACAGAAACTGTTGTGATGTTGAACACAACTTACAAGGACAGTGCTATAGAAAAGGGGCATCTGAGTGGATTTCTCATTTCAAAAAAGGTGAGAAGTCTATTGATGACAAACCCCATTTGAGATGTTAGTCAACTACCAGAACAGATGAAAATGTCAATGTCAGTACATTTGGAGTTCAGTCTACCAGGTCACACTGTTAATCAAGCTTTCTGTTCAGAGGTTTTGAAAAGATTGTAACAGTGTGCAACAAAGAAAGCCTGATTTGTGGCAGACAGGGCTGGTTTCACCACCACCACAATGCACCAGCTTATGCAACCATCTCAGTGCTCCAGCTGTTGGAGAAAAAAAAAAGCATGCCTCTCTTGCCCCATATTCCTTACTTCTTTTTGTTTCTGGGAATGAAGAAAGACATGAAAGGACAGTGATTTGATGACATAGAAATGAAGGAAAAAAGAGAGAGGTGCTGTCAACTATCCAAACAGATGAGTCTGAAAAATGTGTCCAAAATGGAATTGTGAATTTGACAAATGTATTGTTATGGAAAGTATTTTGAAGGTGATAGGGATGTGTTGTTAAAAAAAAATAATGCATAGCTTTGAAATGTTTTTCTTTTTTCGTGGGGGTACCCCTCATACTATAGGAGAGACCAGTCTATGAAAAGGACATCAGGCTAGGTAATGTAGAGGGGCAGTGAAAAAGAGGAAGAACTCAGTAGATAGACCGACAGTACTTGCAACAATAAATTCAAAGATAACTGGAGGAACGAAGAGAATTAGGCATTATTTGGTTGTAATATATATAGAGTCACTAGGAGTAGGTACTAACTTCATGGCACCACAAAACAAAGGTAATCAATTTTAAGCTTAATATCAACATAATAATACGATAGTAATTGGACTTATCCAAAGAACTGTGCAAATACATTCTGTGGTGAGAGGAGACATCTGTCACCTAACACAATGAAGAAAAGTGCTATGATCATGGATTGGGTTTCTTGAACTACCAAACATATCCAAGAACAATTCGACATTAAATGAACATCTAGTGTGTACAGAAATGAGCTCTGTGGAGACTGATTTTTCCTTGATTTTAAAATACGTATTGTATTATTGGTTAAATGACTAAAATTAGTATGGCAGTTCATCGGATTAAGCAAAATAGCTATCTATTCTAGTAGACATCCAATCAAAATTCTAAGACTAGAGGCACAGTATTTCAAAGAAGATTCATTTCACCTTGAAACAATTCAAATTGGGGATACTTGCTTCAGAGACTTTGAAATTCTGAGGAAATTAGTTAATTATCAATGTCTTCAGAAATTACTTTCACTTCTAAGTGACAATGGCCAGACTTTGTCTCATGTTCTTTGGTCATTTTATCAGGAAGGAGAGCAGTCGTGCTTACTAAAGTCAAGTCAGTGAAAAAAAGGAAGGCCCTCAATGAGACAGACAGACAGACAGACAGAGAGTGGCTACAACAATGAGCTCAAACATAAAGTTGGTGAGGAAGAGGAAGGGGCAGGGCATGTTTTGTTCTGCTGTGCATACGGTCACTATGATTAGAAGCTGACCCTAAGGAATTTACAAAAGTAGTGTATTTTTTATTTTTCTCGTAATGGTGAAAGAGAAAGCTGCTGTGTTATTAGTTAGCCTCATCTACTAGCTCAGGCTTGGTCTCGTACTTTGAGCCAGTTGTGTTTTATTGTGGTTTATTTTTCATATGCCAAATACTTTTATTTCCTAGTAAAATCCAACATTTGACATTCCACTTTAGAAATCAGAAGTTACACGTACAAACCATAGCCTACATATTGGCAGCATATATTTCAAAACTTCATCAGAGAGGTAATGATTTACATGGATACAATTAATAAATGTGAAATGTGTGGATAAACCAAATTTTCCTATAGGCATGAAAGTATTTAGTACACTTGAGCAATCTTGCAAAATCAGCAGGTCAGGAAGTAAATAGCAATCAAGCAAAATTGATTACTGAGGGAGAAAAAAAATTGGCAACAGTAAAAGAAATTCAAGTAAGAGGTACTGACTAGGCTGCATAACAAATATCAATCACACTAAATTGATTGCTGGGAAATAAGAGCATTAACAAGGCAATCAAGCAAACTTTATGTCTATGTGACACAGAATTTCCTAAATGAGTGAAAGCAAACCTGAAAACAAGAATTGTTCCTGAAGCAGACTGAGATAAAATCATGTACTCACGATTACATCAAGATGAAATGTAATTCAGTTGTTAGATATCTGACTGTAAATCACCTTTGAGAGTTAAACAATTTTTTTCATGTATTAGAGGAGAAGTAATTTTTCATTAGATGAACATAGCTTACATCATCTTCTATAATGGTCATTTTCCCAAGGAAAAATCATCATAATTGAGGAAAATACAAGTAGGCAAGAGCTTGATTTTGGATTCCCTAAGTAATGTATGACTGCTTAGATTCTATGGAAGGAATTATTCCACTGACCTGGCAAGCATTCTGATTAGTTACTTCATCAAAATAAAAGTAGAGTATTTTTTCCTCATCTACTCCCTCTGGATGATACAGTTTTGAGGTCAAGCTACTTACCGTATCAACTTCTTAATGTCCCTCATCTACAGTGGCTTATTCTCAAATAAGACAGTTGGTAATAAAATTAGACCCTCTAAATTGCCCAGTCCCGTCATGTTTTAGAAGAATAACTTGCAGTGTTTAGGGAAAAGTGGAATTTCACTTCATCGCACTTAAAGAGAATGGCAGAGGAAGACAGGAAAGAGTGCCTATTTTCAAGCTAGCTTTGCTCTCATCAAACGGCACAAGCCTCAGTGAATGATAAATATATTTATATTCATTTATATTGCGTGAAATGCATCCCTCTTTCAAGCAGCAGAAACCTGGTCTTACTAAATCTAAAGTCATTCTTACAAATATTCTTTGAGAATAATGTATCACAGGAGCTTAAGATCAAATGTTTTAATTAATTTGAAACAATGCAACATTTATTTAAATAAGACACATTCTTGCAAAATCCAGAATTGTTTGTAGCCATCTGTGAAAGTAAAGCTATGAGAGATTTATTTTATTTCAATTCATAACATATTTTCAATTACTTATCTTGAAAAATGCTAATCCTTAAGAAAAAAACAGAACTAAGAAACCTAGAAATATAACCAGAGAATAAGGCCATATCCATTCTACTTTAATTACAGAAAAGGTCTTTCAAAATATGGGCGAGGGTATCTAACACATCTCAGAATAATGTCTATTGATCAAGCATCAATTTCAAGGGTTCAGAGATTAGTATTTTTAAGCCTCCCTCTAGCTTGTACTTACTTTCGTGTCTGGGACCAAATGACTTTTATTTCTTTTTTACCTTCGGAACCCCTCTGAGGGCATTCAGTTAATGTTATTGATTAACTGACTGACTAAGGAATCTAACCAAGATTGCTTGCTCCCAAGCTCCTAATTCACAATAAGGTTGTTGCATGTAGTCCCAGTCAATTTAGTCAAATGGTCAATCAAGTTTAAAAAGAATTTAAGCCAAATAAGCTCTTTGAGTGAACAGACTGATTTTTCTGACCAAATGAATTAAGTTAAGTTACACTAGTTTTACTCAATACGTAATTAAAATTTACCATTTTAAGTAATACGTGCCTTTAGCTGGACTTGGAGTCGGAGGGATTTGATCTCCTGTTTTAGAAGGAGTAGCATGAGAGGGTCTTTAAAAGGTTCATGTAAATTTTGCTTTATCTCTTTGTTACATTTCCCCAAGCACGTTTTAAAGCCCTAGGGCACACATGACACACGTGTTTTCAAATGCTCAGCTACGAAAGCTTGGCATTTCGAACATCCCTAGAGGGATCGCAGGAGACAGGGCAGGGGGTTTGCTTCAAGGTCACAGCCTTGAAACCCACGGGGTGTTCTGTTTTTGTTCACACGAGACCATCATAAGGTGCAATAACCTTTATGGCAACAAAGTACCACCTCAACAATCATGGACCGTCACAGGGTTAATGGATACTAGCGCCACTTTTAAGTGCCTTATAATTTATTGCCTTCCATAAATGATCATGAGACAATGGGTGACTTACTTCCATTCATTTATAAAATGGCTATTGTAAAACACACAGAGAATTTGGGGGGGAAACTGAGCTTGGGGCAATAATCGTGGTGTAGCACTGCTAGCATTTAGTATTACCCAGAGTTCTGTGGCGGACTGCCAAGCAGGTAATTCCACTCATGGTCACGCCTGCTCAGAGCATGAACTGGTGCCTGGTCCTGCAGCATCTTTAGAATCATTCATATACTGCAATTCTCTGCTCTAGCCACTGTGTATTTTAATGTCTCCCACCCTAGGGGACATACCTTACAGCCTATCAGGTAACATTGTTTTGATTCATGTGACTTTCATTGCCTAATTTTCAAAAGTAACTCACCAGGCATCTGTTATGAGACTTAACGAAAACAGTGGTTCTCAACCTTTCTAATGCCACAATTCTTTAATATAGTTCCTCCTGTTGTGGTGACTCCCCAACCATGAAAGTGTTTTCATTGCTACTTCATAACTGTAATTTTTCTACTGTTATGCATTGGGCGACCCTGTGAAAGGGTCGTTCGACCCCCAAAGAGGTCACAACCCACAGGTTGAGAACCACTGACCTAAAAGGTCTGCTAAAACCTGTTTACCATGACTGCCCTTGCTGGTATTTGAAATACTAGTATTCCAAATTTGCTAATGGGCACCACCTCTAGCATCATGGGAAATATAATACCACAGCATGACACAGCACCACAGTATGACAAACTGAAAAGATCAGTGGCAGATTAGTAGTATTTACAGTGTTTCTTTCAGTATCAGCAAACTGTATTTGAAACAGAAAAATCACATAGAAAAATGACAAATATCATCTTGAAAATTGTTTTAAATAGAAACTCAAAAGTTAATATAAACCTATATTTCTTAAATGGTGTCATACTTTCATATATCTAAATAAATCCATTTATAAAAGAGTAAATAAATTCCCTTTCAGGAGTGATTATATTTAAATCCAAAAGCAACAGCAGTCTACATTTATCTGTAATAAATACATTTTCACAGAAGCTGCTGAAAAATATTCAATCACTCTCACATTAATGTGTTCACCACATCACTTTTAATCTAACATTAAAAACTTCTATTTAATATATTTACTAAGAAAAACACACAAACCTATTCTATATTGACTGATACCTACTTACTTTTTTGCACCTTCCAAATGAGTTCAGAAAATCACCACTGATTTTTCTAAGATTATACATAATTAAATCAAATAGGTAAACGTATGCTCCAGTGAGGAAAATCCAAAAACCAAACCCATTGCCATTGAGTGGCTTCTGACTCACAGAGACCCCATAGAGCGTTTCGAGCCTATCAATTTTACAGAGCACGTAGCCTTGACTTCTGCTCTCAGAGCAGTGCGCTTGAACTGGCCCCCTTGGTAACAGTTCAGGGCTTACCCCACAGTGGCCCCAGATCCCTAAGAGCAAGGAAAGAGGAGGACATTTACATGCTACTGTGGGATAAATGTGAGTATTATGGGACAACCCAACAGAGGTGAGTTGTTGAAAGAAGCCAATCAAGTAAATGTGGATGAGCAAATATTAAATGTTTTGGAAAATAATGTAAGCTTATGACTTTCTTTAAAATTGATTCTCAAAGTGCTTTCTAAAAGTAAATATAGGTATCCATTGTGACTACTCCATCATTACTAAAAACACTATATGAATTTAAATATGAATCTTTGCTATTCAATACAATTCAACAAATATGCCCAAGTACTCTGGGATTTTGGAATGCCCAGAGCTTCCACTTTGAGCCTCTTGGACCTAAATGTAACCCAGAAGATGTTTCCAGTATTTTTTTTTGTTTTTGCTTATTGTTGGCTTCATTTGTTGTTGGCTTTTTTTTCTCTTTCTCTTGTCTATGTGTATAACCACTTTAAGACAAAAATAAACCTGTGTGATAGCAGAGCAAAATGTTCATGAAGAGAATGGCAAAGACTTCCTCCTAGTTGAACATAGAGCTAGATATAAGGAGTGGAGAAGGAAGCAAATTCTGAAGTTGTTTTGGTTGTCACTGGTTGGCTGACTTCATTTATGATGGCTATGTTGAATATTTCAGGGAATTAAAATTAAGCCTTAATTTTAATACTTGGTGAACTCTATAATAATTTATTATTTAAAAGTCCTGATAATTTTTAAGCAATTGTGATATTAAAATTATCAATGCATGGTTGGGTTTACCAAGTAAATATATTTTAGATTAGTAAGTGTAAATAATATATTTATCATGTTTCTTTATTTCAGATGGAATGTTTGAACAAATATTGAGAACTGAAAAGAAGAAATCTGATTTAATTCCAATAAACTGTTAAAAGATAGTTAACTTATAAAATTCCATTTCTTTCTGTTGGAGAAATAAAAGCTATTGAAGCAATCTGGTTAACTCTGTTAAAGGAGCTTCAGTAGCTGAATGGTTAAGCACTCAGCTGCTAAACCAAAAGTTCCTGGTTCGAGCACACCAGCCACTTCATGGAAAGAATGTGTGGAACTCTGCTTGCATAAACATTTATAGTTGTGAAACCCTATGGACTGTCTACTCTGCCCTATTAGGGTGGCAATGAATTAGAATCAATTCATTGGTAAGAGTTATACTTTAACATTGGAGATCAGGCTAGATAGTGGTTAAGCAGACATCAAGAATTAGAAAAAGTAAATGAAAATTCAATATAGATAAGATATTAAATATAAAAGGTCACTAACCTCAAGAAAAATGTTATTAAAATTACAGGTAAGAAAAGTTAGTCAAGCTACCTGAATATTTATTTTGTATAGATTACCAATATATCATGGATCAGTTTATATATGCTTCTGAATTATTACTGGTTACAATGATTTAATATTAATAAAATTACTTAATTTATAATTAAGCTTTGAAAATGATGTCCAATGTTTTAGATATCTTTTCAATCAACCATGGTGGTTGTGACAGGTTTTGAATCAACTTGACTGGGCTAGGATTCTCACTTTGCCTACCGGGGCCTCTCCTCACTGTGTAATCTTACATAATGTAATCCACTGAATGATGAGTTCGGCTGTGAGCCACCAAGAAGTTGAAAGATTAGCATGGAGTGTTACTCTCAGAACCAAACCACAGTCCTGATGCAAACAGCAGGATGTTTCACCAGCGGGGTGGCCTACTCCTCTGTAGGCTAATTTTCTTCTTGCTGGACTTGATCCTGCCTCTGGCTCAAAGACCGGCTATATTGCCTGCAGCCCCTGGGTGCTATCAGTGGCCTACCATATTGCTTGCCTGCTGACCTTGGACTGATTCAACTCTGCAGCCATGAACGTGTCTTGCTGACCTTGAATTCATCTATGACAGATTCTAGCAGCCAATGTTTTTCTGCTTTCCTGATTCAGTGTCATGCTTTCTCGTTAGTCAGATTTAGGAAAGGCCTCCAGCTTACATCTGACCCATTAACTTGAACCTTACTGAACTTAACTCATTCTCCAGCTGTGTGAGATATAGTCTTTATATTTCACCAGGTTTGTTTCTCTAGAGGACCCAGCCTAAAACATTGACTGTGCGGGCATCAATATGAGTTAAGTAAAAAAGTATTGCCACTAGGATTCCGGTTCTTATGCTCCTGGGCTTACTGCAAAGAATATGTGGTTTCAGCATGTTTCTGTAGCCAGTAGACAATTGCAAACAAAATATTTCAGTGATACTCCTTAGTCTCCTCAGTAGAGTGCCTTAAAAAAAATAAATGCCTACTTTTTGTGCCTGGGAGGAGTGCTGGTGGTACTGAAATTATTTTCTAGCTGCTAACCTGAAGATCAGCAGTTCTAAATCACCAGCAACTCCGTGGGAGAAAGACGAGGCTGCATACTTGTGTAATCAGTCTTTGGAACCCATGGGGCAGTTCTACTCTCTCCTCGAAGTCACTATGAGTAAAGATGGACTCAGTATCAATGAGTTTAGTTTTTTTGTGTGCCAGGGAGGGGGAGGAGACTTGAACTTGAGATCTGGGTTAATATAAAATTGTAAACAAAAGTCAAGAACCTTTCCAAATCTTTGAAACTTTTCAATATTTATGGGATGCTCCCTTACATAAAGTGGTTGATAAATGAATCAATAATAAACTCTCAAAGATGAGTTCAAGGCAGAGTAGTCAGAAGGTTATGGTAATTCGTTTTGGGGGGAGGGTTTATGGTGGGGGATTCCAAAGGATTAACTGTTAGAATAACTTCAAGGGCATTGGCAAAGGAGAGATTATGAAGACATCGAAAGAAAACTGGAAACTATTAGTGACAACAAGGGCAAGAAACTTATGCAAAGACATTTGTTCTAACACAACGATATATCTACACATTCTTCAGGGGAAACAATAGCTGAACTACAATAATTTTGTGGGGAAACTTTACAGCATTCACTCTCTATCCCTGACTTTGTTCCTTTGCATTTCTCTTTGCTCAGGAAACATCAGGCATCTTTCAAAGGAACATAACCCGTGTTCCTCAAGGATCCCCAAGCTGCCTTCTTGATGCAGTTTAAAGCAGGGATAGAGAGACAGCAACACTGCCTGGAGAAGTGTGGAGACCTACATGAAGGATATGGCAAGGGCATGCAATCCAATGGCACTGAGTCGATTCCAACTCATAGTGGCCCTATAGTATTTGATATGTTTGTTTTACACAGTTTTCACTGATTTACTACAAGTTCACAAGAGCTAATGCAGTACTGTGAGCATATCCCACCTGAATTGTGAGATCAAGAACAGATTAACTGCATTGGATATTAATGATAGACAGAAGACCTCTTGAGTTGGGCGATATCACCAAGAACATTATATGTGAAGAAAAAGGCCATTAAAAAGACAAGAAAGTAAAACCTAAGTGAATTTCAGAAGAGATTTGAAAATTTTTCTTAATAATAGAGTAGCTGAGAAAATGGAGGACATGAAATAAAGATAGTAAATAAATAAAGATAGAAAATTTTGAGGATAAATTCAAGAAGAAAAACATGAAATGTGCACATTTCAAAGACCTGGAGTTAGGAAGCCAAATGAGAGGGGCATGCTTAGCTTAGCTTCATCTGAAAGCACTGAAGGAACATGTCAAGTCTCTAATTTTAAAACTGAAAGATTCTATGCTCAAAATAATGAACTTTGATACAAGCATCAAATGACAGAATGAATACTGTGTCACTGTACTGCAAAGAACTAGTCAACATTCAACCATTTCAAGAGGCGGCCTATGAGCAAGAACAAGTTATACAAAAAGATAAAGTTCAAGGTGCAGTAAAAGCATTAGTCAACAAGAAGGCCCCAGGACTTGATGGAATACCAAGAAAAATGTTCCAACAAGCTGATGAAGCACTGGAAGCACTCACTCAACTATGCCAAAAAGTTTGGAAGATAGCTACTGGACCAACTGAAAGAAAGAGATCCGGTCTCCTCTGCCCTTCACAATCACCTATGTTGGTGTGCTGCTTCCATGTGGGCTTTGTTGCTTCTGGGCTAGATGGCCGCTTGTTTGCTTTCAAGCCTTTAAGACCCCAGACACTATATCTTTTTGATAGCCGGGCACCATCAGCTTTCTTCACCATGTTTGCTTACACACACGTCTGTCTTCAGTGATCATGTCGGGAAGGTGGGTATCATGCAATGACAGTATAGCAGGGCAAGGTGTTATTGTATTGGGGGAGTAGGCATGAGGAAGCCCTATGTCCATCTGCTACCCTACTACTGAACCTGTAAATATATGCACATAGGTCTATTTCCCCCATAATCATAAATATATTTACCTATGTACATGTCTGTGTTTAGGCTTCTCTGTATGCACTTTGCCTCCTACTCCTTTCCTCCATTTCCTTTTGCTTTCCTCCCATCCCACTACCATGTTAAGCCTAAATTCTGGTTTCAGTAATTCCTCTCAGTTACCTTGCCCTTGGCACTCCCTACCAGTCCTCCCCTCCCCTCCCTCCTCTGGTTTTGAACCACTCGCTGTTCCCTTGTCCCTGTGTTGGGCGACACCTCCTCCCTTCCCCTACCTCCCACGCTCTCATGTCCCTCCAGGACAGTTGGTCCTATTGTTTTCTTCTCTCATTATTTGTCCAGCCTATCTTGTCTAGGTGGACCTGCTGATACAGTAATATGTGCATACAAATGCAGATGACTTTGAAAGTGCCTAAGTGGCACATATGAACATGGCTTCGACAGCAGAAACACCGGAGGGAGGGGGGGAGGGAAACTGAGCTGATTCCAGGAACCCAAGTGGAAGTTGAATTTTGAGAATGATGAGTGCAACGAATGTATAAGGGTGCTTTGCTCAATTGATGTATGTGCGGATTGTGATAAGAGTTGTATGAGCCCCAATAAAAAGATTAATTAAAAAAAGAAAGAGATCCATATTTGTTCCAATTCCAAATAAGGTGACTCAACAGAATGTGCAAATTACAGAATATTGATTTGTGTGCAAATAAAATTTCATGGAAGATCCACAATGGTTTGAGCAGTACATTGACAGGAAGCTGACAGAAATTCAGAGTGGATTCCGAAGAGGACTTGGAACAAGGGATATCATTGCTGATGTCAGATGGATGTTGGCTCAAGGCAGAGAATACCAGAAAGATATTGACTTCTGTCTTATTGATTATGGAAAGGCATTCAATTGGTATTAAACTATGAATAGCCTTGAGCAAAATGGGAATCCCAGAACACTTCATTGTGCTCACAAAGAACTTGTACACGGATCAAGAGGCAGTTGTGCAAACAGAACAAGGGAACACTACATGGCTTAGAATCAGGAAAGGTCTGTGTTAGGGTTGTTTCCTCTCACTGTACTTATTCAATCTGTATGATAACCACATAATTGGACAAGTCAGATAATATGAAGAGGATGCAGTATCAGGCTTGGAGAAAGACTTAATAACAACTTACAATATGCAGATAACACAACCCTGCTTGCTGAAAGTGAGGAGGGTGTTAGGCACTTGCTGATGAAGATCCAGGACTGCAGCCTTGAGTAGGAAGTATAAATCAATGTAAAAAAGACCAAAATCTTCACAACCAGATCAATTGGTAACATCATTACAAACAGAAACGACTGAAGTGGTCAAAGATTTAGTCTTGCTTAGATCCACAGTTCATGCTCCTGGAAGCAGCGGTCAAGGAATCAAATGACCGTTGTATTGGGTAAATCTGTTGGTGAGACCTCTTTAAAGTGCTGAAAAGCAGAGATGCTACTTTAATGAATAAGGTGAACCGGACCCAAGCCACAGTGCTTTAGGTTGTCTGGACACTGAATAAGGAAGACTGAAGAAGAATCAATGTATTGAGTTATGGTGCTGGAAAAGACCATTGGAAGTACTGTGCACTGCCAAAAAAACCCACAAATACATCTGTCTTAAAAGTACAGCCAGTGTGTTCCTTAGAGGCAAGGAAAGAGGAGACTTCATGTCATGAATTTTGGACATGTCAGGAGAGACCAGTCCTGGGAAAAGGGCATTGTGTGTGTAGAATAGCAAGTAGTGAAAAAGAGCAAGGCGTTCCGCCATAAAACCAGTATTAAGGATGGTACAAGACTGGGCAGTGTTTTGATCTCTTGCACACCGGGTTGCAATGAGTAAAATCTAACTCAAGAGAACCCATCAACACCATTATTTTGGAGCAATCTTTTTTTTGGGGGGGGGGCTAAATATTAATAGAGTCTGTATTATCCTAGGTCTTTAAAGGGAATTAAAACAGAATAGTAAAGCTATCCTTTCATTTATTCTATTTCTTATTATTTTGGATGCTTTACTCTGTGGCAAGTCTGCTCTAAAACACTGGTATGCAGAACTGAACACAGCAGATAAGATTCACCAATATCAAATTTACATTGTTATCAGTATAGACTGAAAGATATGTTTTATGTCAGATGTTATTAAATGTTACAGAAAATCAACGGAAACAAAAAAGTTTCCTTTTGCATCACTTGTTCAGGTCTGACCCGAGTGAACACCGGAAGGAGTTACAGTATCACACGGAAAGATCTATGGCAGATGCAGGATTCCAACAGAAGAAACAAGTGCCAAGCTGGGAAAGGAATGGGTCCCCAGTGTTCTGGGGCCATGGTGGCTGCAGAGCAAATGAAGACAGAGGGACAAGCAGGGCTGATCAAACATGAGAAGGATGCCTGCTTCAGTTCTATATCACTGAGGATCAGAAACATGATTGGTATCCCTTTTCTATCCTGACGATGGATGGTTTCCATGTGAATTACTAGAGAAGACA
This sequence comes from Tenrec ecaudatus, assembly GCF_050624435.1. NCBI lineage: Eukaryota > Metazoa > Chordata > Mammalia > Afrosoricida > Tenrecidae > Tenrec > Tenrec ecaudatus. The sequence goes on from NC_134538.1 coordinate 109,987,660, forward strand.
CACCACACATGGTAGTGAACACATTGAATGTTATTTTCCCCTATATTCTCGTATGGAACTATCCTGCCATGCAATTACCTTTCACATGCAATATTTTTAATGAAGTAGTGTATCTATTTGTATGAATTAATTATATTCATTTAAACTTGTCTCAAGGACAGTTTGCTACCTAACTTCCACTAAGTCTCTCTCTAGTCCTCTAGTGCTCTTATGCCCTTGTTACTTCCCATTGGATCCTGTATTTTACCAACAATTTGTTTCTTGATTCTGAGAAGTGACTGATATCTAACATGTTACTTTCCCAGAGGCATTTTGAAAATTTATTTACTATAGGGACAATATCCATTTGTGTCATAAGAATATTTATTGTTTCAGGAGACACACCAGAATTCATATTTGTCCTAATTAAAAGAACATAAGAGCAATAAGAAAACACACGGTTGAAGGAAGAAAAGGAAAGAGAAAGAGGAAAAAGAAAACTCTACATAGGTCCAGGTCAGTTTGCTGGCCCCCGTGAGACCTTCCCCTCGCCCCCCCCCCCAATCTTGAGGGAGATCTGAGGGCTGCCACTCCAAGCCAGAAGTTCATTCTTGGCGCTCCTCAGGGGCTCCAGGGGCTCAGGTGCAGTACAGCACTAATGGGTTACACAACATATCTCTGATCCCTTGAGGGCTCCTCACCCCCTGCTATCATGATCCCAGGGCCACTTCCCAATATAGACTAGATGGGAGTGTGTACATAGGTATAGGCAAGAGATAAAACTCACAACACATGGAACCAGGGAACAGGAATAGAAATAGAGATAACAAAAAGGTAGGGGGAATGTGGGGAGAGGTGAACAGGGAGGGGGTACTGATCACAATGAATGGCACATAACCACACACCCACATCCAGGGGGAAGAACAACAGAAACCAGAGGGGAAGGGTGACAGAGGTTGGTGTGATATTTGAAAATAATTAACAATCTACAATCTATCAGAAGGCCACAAAGGTTGTGAGGGGCGGGGGAGAAGGGAAAAAAAGAGGGGCTGATCCCAAGGGTTCAACGGAAAGTAAATGTTTAGAAAAGAATGATGGAATATATGTACGAATATGTTGGATACAATTGGTGTATGGATCGTAATGAGTTGTAAGAGCCCCCAATAAAATGATGTAAACAAAAAAAAAGAGTAGAAGAGACAAGGCTGGCTTGATAAGAATCATGTCTTGCTTATATCCCATTTACTGATCTCTTTTTGATACTAATTAACGTTGCCTCTTCCAAAAGCAAAACTCATTGCCACTGACAGTGTTCTGACGCACAGTGACCCTATCATAATGGGTAATAATGGGTAGCACCAGCCCTGTCGCTTTCTGAGGTTGTGAATCTTTATGGCAGCAGAAAGGCTCCCATTTCTCCATGAAGCTATTGGCAGGTTCAAACTTTTGTCAGTCCTAGAATTAGGAACAAGCTCTATGTTTCTAAGACTGGATTCTTTTTCCTTTTCTACTACATTATAAGAGTATATGATTAGCAAATTATCTGGTAAAGCACTTTATGCCAGACAGCAACAATATATCGTAAAGGTCCAGCAGAATAGTTGAACTCTTGATTAGTAATAATTCAGAAAATTTACTTTTTTAATTTACCTATATATTTTAGTGATATTCCAAAAAAGTTATATGCTATATTAATATAAATATCAGTAGCTAAATTTAGGCATGTTAGTGGTGCTGGTAACCCCTGAGACATAAGTAACAAAGTTCAAACAATATCACCTGCACACATCTGTAAATTCCATCATGAATACATAAAAGATACAATTTACAAGTTCACACCAACATGGAAACAGCAACAAAATTGCCTTAGAAGAGAAGTTAAAGCACAGCCTGGATTTTAGCCTGCATAAATTTGGAGGCCATCTCAAAAATAAATTGTTTGCAATAGACATCGATGATCAAAGTTCAGAGGAGTTTTAGGATCATACCAAGGACACCATACATGAAAATATTCTTAATATGGTAGATTTTCTAGACACTAAACATTACCTTTGACTATCATAGAAGATAAAATTAGTATTCAGAAATGTTTACATAGGCGAGTAAGCATTGCTGTATAATCATAAACATACTTATTAGACAAAAATATGAAAACGTGAAGGTATTATTTCTCAACATATTCTCCATAAAGATATATACACATCTAAAGGTGGTATTTCCATTTCTCTGTTTCCTTCAGAATTCTGAGATCTTTGATTTAAACTGCATCAAATTGACTGTTTAGGCTACCTTTGAGTATTAGAAACAAAGATACATCTGAAGAGACATAATTAGGACTATAGGGTGGAGGTGTAAGAATTCCCAATAAAATTCTCAAAGTTTCGCTATTAAAAAAAAAAGTTCATTGTTATGATAGGGGAAAACATTTTCCTTAATGCAAATTTCCTGCCTTGTTTCTCACCAAGGCAGTTTTCATTTTTCTTAGTATTTCCTCATAAACCTCTGTCCTTCGAAAAATATTCATCAATATTACTCATTGTCCCTTTCCCCCTGAAAAAAATAGCCATCATAACCTTCTGAATTGGCCTTTCCTCCTTGAATGTAATTATCTAGTGGTTACCCCACAGAAGCCACAGCTTGGATCGCATTTTCTGAAGACGCCCTCCTGAGACTAGAGTGTTACTGAGCAAGCTCATCCGCTGTGATCCCGAGATCACAGAGCCAGCACTGAACAGGTGTATTCCAAACTAAACATGTTTACATGGCCACACCTTTTACTTACCCTTGTGGATTACTCTGTACATAAACATATGCCAAATTTGAAATATAAAAAGTCTTCTTCCTAAGAGACTAAGATAAAAATATTGCACATTTCTATACCTGATGTACTGGAGATGTAATGATTTTCATGTAACTTATGGAATTATGCAGGATAATTTTGTATAATTTGTCCCAAAATCATAAAATGACAGATATCACTGATCAGATGAAACTGGAAAATCAAGATTCTGAATATGTGGATTAATAATCTTCAGGATTTTAAAAATTAATATGTAAAAGAGTGGTACATAGGACTGAAAATAGAATTAAAATATATCACTCAGCTAAATATATATTAAGTATATAACATTCAAAATAGTCTGATGGTGAATGTATTTGACTAGTAAATATATACATTACATGTGCATATATAATATATACATACTATACATTGTGTGCATATATTTGCATGTATACCTAGATTTGCATACATATACATATATATGAGCCCTGGTGGAACAGTGGTTACATGTTGAGTTACTAACTATGAGATCAGCAGTTCAAAACAACCAGCCACTCCTGGAGAGAAAGGAGATTTCTGTTCTGGTAAAGAGCTCGCTCTAGGAAAGTCACAGAGACGATTCTACCCTGTCCTGCACTGACTCCACGACGGCACTGACTCCACGACGGCACTGACTCCACGGCAGTGAGTATTTGTGTGTGTGTGTGTGTATGTGTAATGTTTTTGGAGGAAAATAATTATCAATAAATTTAGACATGTTTTGTTGAAAAGATCTTAGACACATAGAAATGGGAAGGAGTATCAGACAACACAGATAGGGGTTTTTAGTGAGGAGGTGAGTTTGGGATGACTATTTTGAAAGGATGTAATTAAGATCCTGTGATGAAGTATGCCTTGAGTTCTAATGTTTGAAACTCTTTGGCCTATGATTTCTCTTGTGCCATATCGGGACCATTGTGCATAAACCAAGTGCTCATGAGTTCCTATCAGCTTCGATGTCTTACTTGCCCAGTCTCCTCTATCAAGAAATCCCTCATCTGAGAGACAGTAAGGTGCATGGTCAGCAGAAACCAGTCTGTCTGCAGCTTGCATTGATAGTGACTGTGTCCACCATCTGTTACTCTTGCCTGCCTGCTGCTACCTGGGAGTGTCCAGCCTGCCCAGAGGGAGCTAAACATTTTTATGTATGCTTGATAAGCTTTTCCACATTTACCTCACAGAGCTAACGAGAGCACAGATTTCCTCTACATGTTTAACCTCAAAAGCATTCATTTAGTCTTATAATCATTGATCCAACATTTGAAAGTTTAAATAATAGAAACTTTGTTAAGAGGACTTGAGAAAAAAAGATTCCAAAATATGTTAATATATATAAAAGTGTCCTCACAATTCCACATGGAAATTTTATGGAAGATTTCACTGGGCTGGAAGGATGTAATAACTTTTGTAGGGCATAAGCAGGATTATACGATGGGGATCAGAGGTGGTGAGAGTTGGTATCATTTTTAAAGGCACAGAAGGTAAGGAAGTGACCTAATTAAATCCATTTTGACCACTCTAGTACTGATATTTTCCAGGTATAGAGTATGAATTTAGGGAATATCATACTGTTTGTCCCAACAGCATTCGTTTTCAAAGGGTTCCTGTACCACATGTGACTGAAACCAACAGAAATGGATTCTTTCCCATAGCTCTAAGGGCTACAAGTCAGAAATCAAGCTACTGGAAAAGCCGTGCTCCCCTCAAAGTTTATAATAGAGAGCCTGTCTCTTCCTATTTCCAAAAGCCCGGGGTATTACTTGGCAGCACTCTACCCATCCCTGCTTACATCCTCAGGAGACCATTTTCCCTCTGTGAAGCCACTCCATGGGGTAAAGATGTGGCTTTCTGATCCCACAGATACCCTGAAACCCACAGTTCCTTCCTGTTCTACGTGGTTCCGGAGTCAGAAGCAACTTAAGGGCAGTGAATGTATCTGACCCTCTTTTCCACTTTTTTGTAACAGCATCATTCCAATTGGATTAGAGTCTATCTTACTCTAGAGATCTCATGGTCCCTAATTATGTCTAGAACAATACTAGTTCCAAATAAGATAACATTCACATGACTTTATGATTTAAATTTAAGGAGATCTTTGTAGAGAACACAGTTCAAGCAATAACATTGGCTACAATTTTGTCCTTATAAAATACTCTAGAAATACCAAAACTATGTATTATTTTATTCAGCATTTAAGTCTTCTACAACGTTAATTTTCCCCTGTAGCCATCTCAATTTCCATTATCCAATATGTGACCTACTCAGCTTTTATGCTTCTGATTTATCTTCCTACTGATACCCACTGGACCATTTTTCTGCCTATGGAGTCTACCAACTGAAAATGAGCAAGACAGACTGGTTGGTGCAACTCTACAAGTTTCTATTTATAGTAATATACTTTGCTACTTATTTGTGCCTGTGTGAAAATTTGGGGTGGAAACAAGTTGTGGGGAAGTTTAGGATTGAAATATTTTAATTTAACTGAATTATTGCACATAACATTTTGATTGATTCTTGTGTGTAATGAAAATACGGGTATCTCTTTTCTGCCATACTTTTCCTAAGAAGAGATAGCAATTAACATTAATAAGCTTACTCAAAATGAAACAAGTCTCTCCTAGTTTGTATTCACTAAACATCCACTCATCTGAGTCTGAGTGACGCTACCACCATGTTTAACTCAAGCCGCTAGTTATTGTTTGTAAGTAATTTGAATTTCATAATTAGACAGCTCTGTCTGATATATTAAGCTTTTTATCATGAGACATTAGTATATTCAAAGAGAAACAAAGCTCAATAAATCAATGCTACATTACTCAGAGGAAAAGTATCTTTATTTTAACTTATATTTTAATAAATCAGTTAAAATTAATTTCCTTGTTAATGAAGAACATATCAACCATTTCTTTAAAATCTCTCCAGTATGATGTGAGTGAATAAATTATTCTAAGGGAAAAGCAGTTTGAATTATATTCGATTCCACTTTAGTATATTCAATCTATTTAGGTGTATCTTTGTTTATCCCGACTGGTAAACAAGAATAGAGCTTAATCTTGTTGTTCTAAAATGGATTTTTTAAAACCTATATTGTGTTGTGACCTTAAAGGAGATTGAAACTCTCAAATTGTAATGTTAAACATTGCCTTAAGAAACAAGTAAATTGTTTTATCATCATACACATGATGCTTGAATTTTGAGAAGCACAAGATTCACAATAATATTTGTCACATAAAACTCAGCATTTCACTCTGCACTCATTTTAATCTACACTCAAGAGCCATATGTTAATTACATCAGGTTTAATATGTAAACGAGGAGCATGGAAAATAAGGATTTTTATTTCTTCACCTTTAAAAAAACTTATCTCATTGAAACATGCATATGCCAAACCTATGGATGTTATGTATATACATAATCCACCTTCTTTAAAAGGGGATAGCAATATTTGGACATGAGACTGAAAAGTAAAAACCATTCCTAGAAGGCTTTCTATGGGAATAGTTTGAATCCCATAACAAAATAATTTGAAATATTTTAAGCAAATGTGGAAAATCTTTAAGGTAATTGTCAGAGTAGTTTCCAGGCTAAAAAGGGGAGAGTCTAGAGATAAGGTTTTTAAAAGCTAAGCTCTCTTGGGGCAGAGATGGTCTATGGTGTACTTTTTAAATTTTTTTAAGAGTGAAGAAGCAGGTCCAACTCCGAGGGAGTGTTCACCTCGGGATGCGTGTAGAACGCCTGGGGAGGCAGAGTTGTACATGATGTCAGCTTCTTCGCTGTGTTTTTAACCTTCAGTCAGTTTGTTTCTTATGGGCAAAAAATATCTCCGATTATACAATGACTATTGTACTTAGGAAAGAAAGGCAGGACTTTCTAATTTGGTGAAGAGTGTCAGTCTGGGAAACACACATGAGCAATTCTATCCTTCCCTGTAAAGTTGATATGTGTGGGCATTGAATACTCAATGGCAGTGAGTGGAGTGAGTGAGTGAGTGAGTGAGTGGGTGAGTGAGTGAGTGAGTGAGTATCCTTAGATAGATTTAATAGGAACATCCCACCCACACTCTTTACTTATCTTTCCTTTCAGATATCTTTCACTGTGTATGGAACTATGAATAAAAATGCTTAAGAAACATACATAAGAAACAGATTTGGAAGAAGATTTTCAATAGCTTAGCTCAAAATACCCATGGAGCTTTCTTGTCCCAGTATTCAGATGCTAGAGTCGTGTCACTGTGCACAGGATCTCTAAAGGGAGAAAAGGTCTCCAAGTGCAGTTGACTGCAATCTGGGGGAGAAGAAAGGTGGCTGACCTGTAGATGTAGACTCAGTACTAGAATGTAATCAATAGGACTGCATGGCTCTAACCAGGTTAGATTGCAGGCACTATACACCGTGAGTGGTGAGCAAGACTGGAACCATTTTAATTTGAGTTAGTCCTATTTAAGTAAAATTAATCTTCTTAGACTGCTTTGACTGTTTGCATGAGCTTAGCAATAACTTACAATGTTAATTGCTACTTGAGTCCTGCTGGGAATGAATTTGACCTCTCTAGCCTTCTCAGTCACTGTCATTATACACAATTGTCAAGGAATTGACAGAATTATGTCAAAGCAGATTATAATTCTTCATCAACTACTACATTTTATTCCATTTAGATTGTATGACAATTTTTGTGACCTGTAATGTGATGTACTGTCAAAATGAGAGCCAACCTGTATGTCATCTGTAATTAGTATTTTTAAAAGAAATATCATTTTGAAAGTTGGAGTCATTTGAGTACCCATTAAAGAGATGGGTTGCTGGAAAGATGCTCCATAGATACAGTGTAAGTAAAATTCAGTTTTCTGTTCATCTCTTTCATTTGAAGTCTATGACAAGGACAAACTATTTGTGGGTACAATTCTAGGGAACACTGACTTAGAATGGCAGGAACAAAGCTGAACAGCTGGAGCCCACAGGATCTCCACTAGTGATGACATCACTACAGTGGAGACTTCGGGTAGCAGCAAATGCCAAGGTCAGTGGCCAGGTCAATGCAACACTTGAAATTAAAATGACTCCTTTGAATCAAATCCATTTCTATAATTTTCAACAATTTCTCTAGGGAGGTAAGTTCTGAAGAATGAAACAGGGAGATATTGGATTATTGGTAAAAACACCAGGAAAGGGGCTTCTAGATTTATGGGGTGGGTGAACTTGGAAGAGATGTGCTAAAATAAATGGCTATATTTCAATTTCAAATAAAAGACTATAAATAAAAAAGAAAATTTATAGCATATGTATACCACATAAGCAAAAGTCACTAAAGACAAAGCTAGCTATTGGGAAAGATGAGTAGGTGCAGATAACATAAAGAACATTGCGAGCCCTAGATCACGGGGTGAATGCAAATGTGGAAATACAAATAATACGTTAAGCTTTGGACACTTTGGGCTTGAAAGGTCCTCAGGGTACTTAGGTAGGTATGATGGCACATTGTTAACATTTCACTTTGATTATTTCATTTACTTTTTATAACAAAAATGTAGGCTAAGTACTGTTACAATGGGCATCCTGTTGATAAGCATCCTAAGGAAATATGTAGTGATGATCCTTCCCCAAACTGCTAAATAACTGTCCTTAAGCCATAGTGGAGTACTGTTCTAACTGAAGTAGGATAAAGCCGCTGCATCTAGTTGGTGGTACAGATAAAGGTACTAGTTTGAAGAAAAGGGGACTTGAATTAAAACCCAGCCTTGTCACTTATTAACTAAGAAACTAGATTATTTTCCAATTAGGATAATTTTCAGCTATAGAACTAGGAATCTGAGTCTTACCTTTTCAAGTTATAATTGAATTTCTAACATAATATATATACTAGAACCTTGTCACCAATTTCCAGAAACTTAGTAAGTTTAAAACACACATTTTTTATCCAAAAGTTATGGAGGTTAGAAAACTGAAATCATTGTGTTGGAAGGTCTTTGTTCCGTCAGGGGGATTCATGGAGTCTTGCTTTTCCATTATCTAGAACAGTGGTTCTTAACCTTCCTAATGCCACAACCCTTTAACACAGTTACTCATGTTGTGGTGACCCCCAACCATAAATTATTTTTTCTTGTTACGTCATAACTGTAAATTTGCTACCGTTATCAATCATTATGGAAATATCTGATATGCAGGATGTATCTTCATTATTACAAATTGAACATCATTAGAGCACAGTGATTAATCACAAAAACAATATGTAATTATATATTGTGAAATATTTATTTCTAATGGAAAATAAATGAAATTTTATCTTGAAGCATGGTGTAGCATGGGTAACAGTCTTCACGCCCTGTACTCCTGTGTGGGTGCATCCGCATGTGGGCGGACCCACCTGGAGACGGATAGAGGAGCGGTGTCTCAGGTCCTAAGACCATCCGAAATAGGTGTTAGGTGACCCCTTGTCAAAGGGTCATTTGAACCCCAAAGGAGTTTCGACCCCCAAGTTGAGAAAAGCTGATCTTGAAGCATATGGCATTTCATGGATTTTAGCCTCTTTATCTCCAATATACATAATTCCATCCTTTGGTATCAAAATATTGGATTTTTCTATTTTTCAGAATCTAATTTGATGGCAACCTAGTTTTATGTTCGACTCTCTTACCAAGAAGACTTTTGTGATCATATGTGGCCTGCCCACATAATCAAGGATGATCCTCCCACCTCAAGATCTTTAATGTGATCTCATAAGCAACATCCTTTGGGTCATGCCAGTAAAATTATTTACAGATTCAAGACAGAAATTAGAATGCAGACATATTAGGCAGGGCTACTATTACTGAAAAGCCTACCACAATGTAAAATGAGGCTTTGAAACTTCATGGAAAAATGCCACGGTCTTTTAAAAAAAATCATTTTATTGGGAACTCATACAGCTCTTATCACAATCCATACATATATCTACTTTCTCCAGCACATTTGTACATATATTGCCATCATTTTCAAATATTTTATTTCTACATGAGCCCTTGGTATCAGCACATTTTCCCTCCTCCCCCACTCTCCCTCCCTCACGGAACCTTGATAATTTACCATATAAACTCATGTATAAGACGAGTTTTTCATTCACCACATTTTTAACACTGAAAAGTGTTCTTTGTCACAGAACAAAGTGTTCTTGCTTTCAGGAAGTACTTGAATAGAGGTTCAGTGTCCGTCTGCTACCTTAATACTTAACCCATAAAATATGCACATAGAGCTATTTCCCCATCATCATATATAAATATATTTACATATGTACATGGCTGTATTTGGAACTTTATAAATGTCCTCTGCCTCCTAGGTCTTTCCCCTATTTCCTTCTACTTTCCTCTTGTCCCACTATCATGTTCAGCCTTCATTGGGGTTTCAGTAATTCATCTTGGCCACAATGCCTTTGATCAACCCTATCTCATGCCCTCCTTACCATCAATATTAGATTACTTGTTGTTCGCTTGCCTCTGGGAATGGGGACACTCCCCTTCTTTTACCCTGCCTTCCCCTCTCCCATGTCCCTCCCAGAACTGTCTGTCCTGTTGCTTATTCCTCCAGGTTGTTTATCCTGCCTATCATACTGAGATAGATATGAAGAGACAATAACAGGAACAAAAACAAGACAGACCCCCCCCCCCAAAAAAATCAACAACAACAAAAAAAACCAACATAACCAATGGGGAAAAACAGAAAATAAAAGGCTGTAATTAAGTTTGTTGACATTTAGGAACGTTTTCCAGTTGAGTCTGATGGGGTGCCATGCCTTGGCCCCAAAGTCTATTTTTGGTATTCCCTGGGGATTTCATTTCTTTGCTCCCCTTGCTGCTCTGTTGCATGTCCTTAGTGTTTCTCCTGGTTCACTTTCTATGAACTGTTTGAAGCCCCCACATATGGCTGGTAGAAGATAGTAGGAGTAATAATAACAGCAACATTAATAAGAGCAACAATGGTTTGTTGTACATCTCTCAGGGGTAGCAATTCTCCATGTGTGACCTTTTTTTGGAATTGGAAAGAAATTTATTATAGAGTTCATAATAGACATACATAAATAGTGGGCTATTATTAACACTATGAGAATTGCTTTCGTGAAGAGAATAAATATGCATAATTCTCAGATCATTCCCATCCATATACACTGCCAAATAAACTTCTCACTTCAGAAAGATGACCTTTCTAAACTTTCCTCTTACAAAAGCACAGGGCACAACACATAATTGCAGTTTCATATTCCATTCCTCAAATCTAAATCAATTATAGCTATAGAGACCCTATTAATGCATTGGCCAAACAAGTGAGGGTTATATCCTAGAAAAACCTTCTCTGATAAACCTGCCACTTAATTTCATTTTCTTCTTTCTATTTCTATACAAGAACACCTTCAAGTAATAGTTACTTTATAAATTCCAAAGGAATCGTCTTGCTACAGCTTCTTAGAGGACACAGGGGATCCCGAAGGCTTATTAGGAACAAGGTTTAAGAAAACTTGAAACTGTGTTAGTAAGAGCAAGGCGAGAGAGAGAGAGAGAAGTAGTGCCAAGGGATTGTCTTCATCATGACAATGTGCCTGCCCATTCAACAAGGCTAGCAAGGCTGTCCTGCCAGCGTGGCACTGGCAGCCTCACTCTCCACCCTACAGCTCTCATCTCGCCCTTCAGAGTTCCTTCTGCTCCCAAATTCAAAGACCATACAACAGCATGGTAATAGCAAAGACAGGATAGGTCTGACCTCCTCAGTCTCCCTACTGCAATGAGGCAGGGGTCTCACCACACAGTCATCTTTACCTACTCTGACACCAACCGTTCCTCCTTGACACTCTGCTCCGATACGGGGCCCCTAATTCATTTTACTGGGCACCCAGAACTCATAGGAAACTCACAATCATGAGAGTTTATTAGGGAAGTTAATAAATGATCAAAAGTCAGGATGAGAAAACATTTGTTATTGGTCCATGAAAATATCTCTTCTCAGCCAGCCGAACAGCCAAATCTTGCTACCTTCCTCAAACTCTCAGTGATGTGGTTTCTTGGTCGCTGCTTCCATGCAGGGGAAGTCAAATTCACTCTGCCTCACTCTCCTACAGTCGTAGGGTGGCCCCTCTGCTCCATGGTCTTCTTGCCTCCGCCTCTGGTCTCAGCCTGGCTAGGCCCCATGGTCTCCCTGCCAGTTTCTGGTACCTGTGTTCTCCAGCTCTCCTGCTTCGGACAGCATACGCTCCAATGTGCTGTGCTGTTAATTCTAAACATTCTGTGTTCCTGTTTCTGAAATGGCTCTTATAAATAGAAAAATGGCTCAGATGGTGATGTGGTTTTTATCATCATCCAAAAGAACATTTCAAGGTCGTGGAGTATAATGCTGTTTATGATAGGATAACATCTATCCATATACAAGGAAATTGAGTCAAGAACAACTATTAATAAAATTTATAGATAAAGCAGTAAAGCTAGTGATGAAGAAACTGAGAAGTCATCCCAATGTCCGCAGTTTGAAATTGACCCAAGATGCATGGATAATTTTTGGCTATATGAATGAAAAAATTGGAAACAAAGAGGTAGAAACATTTTTTGGAAAATAGCAGCCCTGGTGATGTAATGGTTAGGCATTGGGCTTCAATCCCCATCCTCGCCAGTTCTAGACCACCAGCAACTTCATGAAAAAAAAAAAGACCAGGATTTCGACTCACATAAGCAATTATAGTCTCAAAAACCGCTAAGGGGTTGCTATGAGTCAGCCTTACCTCAGTAATAGACAGTTTGTTTGTTTTTATATAGTATTGCTGATAAGAATTGAGTCTGAAAAGAGGACCTGATGCAAAGGGCTTAAGTGGAGAGCAAATGCTTTGAGAATGATTGGGGCGGGGAATGTATGGAAGTGCTTTATACAATTGATGTATGTATATGTATGGATTGTGATAAGAGTTGTATGAGTCCCTAATAAAATGTAAAAAAAGAAAAGGAAAAAAAAAGAAAAGAAAATGATTAGGGCAAAGAATGTACAGATGTGCTTTATACAATTGATGTATGTATATGTATGGATTGTGATAAGAGTTGTATGAGCCCCTAATAAAACGTTTAAAAAAAAAGAATTGAGTCTGGAGATGACATGATACAATTTTGCTAGACTACCAACTACTTCCCTGAAAATACTTTCTCAACATCATGAAAGGTGACTATAAACATGGGCTTTTCCAGATGGGATGTGCAGAAACAAAATTGAATATACTGTGGATAATGGAGAAGCTTAATATCAGAAGCTTAAATGAAGCCATGGAGGCAACTCTAGAAAAGAGCACCAATTGCTTATAGGTAAGTTCAAGTTGAAGCTGAAGAGGATTAAAACAAGCCCAGGAGAGCCAAAACATGACCTACAGTGTGTTCCACTTGAATCTGGGACATCTGAAGAACAGACTCCATGCACTGAACACGAATTGCAGAAGATCTGATGAGCTGTGTGACATCAAGAACATCACACTTAAAGAAAGCAAACGATCACAGAAGTGACAAAAAAGAAATTAGCAAAGGGGATGTCAGAAGAGACTGAAACTAGCTCTCAATTGTAGAGTGACTAAGCTACATAGAAGAAACATTCACGTCAGAGAGCTGAACAGAACATGTGAAAGGGCAGCCCACGAAGACAGAGGACATATTACAATAACTGTGCAAGGACCTAGAGCTAGAAAAGTGACAACAAAGAACATGCTCAAACTGAAAGAACTAAAGACAAATCTTCAAACTTGAGTTGCAACATTTAAAGATTCTATAGGCAAAATATTGAATGATGCAGGAAGAATCAAAAGAATATTGAAAGACTGCAGAGAAGTTTATTGTGCCTACCTGGCCGATAAACACATCTGGGGTTAATTGAAGGGCAGAGAGATAAATGGCTAGGTGAGCCTTCCCTTTCTGGTTCTTTGGTCTCTCCCTCTCTGATGGTCTGACTAGGGTGCAGCAGCCTTAGCCGATTCCCTGATTCAGCTGGCAAGGCTCACTTCCTGCAAGACATCTCTGAGGAGAAGCCACATGGACCTACCCCGATGCAGCCCTGGGTGCTGGAGCAGCTGTGTAGAGAGCCCTGCCAGTGCTGAGATGCTTACACACTCACAGATTTGGCTTTCCTCCTGCAATCTGCATCATTGCATGTGTTTTGTGAGATAGAGGAGGACTTTGTGGATTGGTGTCGGACATATGGACTAATGTTGGACATGTGGGCTAAGGCGGCACTGGATTGAGATGTTTTCTTGATGTGCACCTACCCTTTATATAAAACTCTCTCTTATACATATGAGTTTCTGCGGATTTGTTTCTCTAATGTACCCAGACTAACACAGTACTCTAAGTTGTCATTCAACCATTTTGATACATAGGATATAATTTTTTAAATGGCACTGAATACTTTCTAGATGCGCTGAAAACATTAGCCAAAACAAGGCTCTAGGAACTGATGAAATACCAGTTATAATGTTTCAACAAGATGATATAGCACTGGAAACACTCACTAGTCTATACCAAGAAATTAGATAGACAGCTACTTGGCCAGCTGACTAGAAGAGATCTATATTTGTACTAATTCCACAGAAAGGTGTTTCAAACTACATCACATTATCATTGATATTGCATGCAAGTAAATTTTTGCTGAAGATCATCCAGGAAGGATTACATCAGTACATTGTTAGTGAGTTGGTAGAGGAGATTCAGGCCTGATTTAGAGGGAGACATAGAACAAAGGATAACATTGCTGATATCAGGTGGACCTAGGCTCAAAGCTGAGAACACCAGAAAGATGCTTACGTGTGCTTTATTGACTATGCAAGGCATCAGACTGTGGGTCATAATAAATAGGGAATTCCAGAACACCTCGCTGTGCTCATGAGGAACTTGTACATGGATCAAATGGCAGCAGTACAAACAGGACAAGGGTTTACTCCATGATTTAAACTCAGGAAGGTGTGTGCCAGTGTTGTATCCTCTCGCCATATTTATGATATGGTGAGCATATCATCAGAGAAGCTGGCTAATATGAATGAAGACGAATGTGCCAGCAGGATTGAAGGACTAAAACCTGTAATATGCTTGTGATACAAGCTTAGTTGCTAAAAGTGAACCACTTGCATATTGATCGAGATCAAGGATTGTAACCTTCAACAGTATGTACTACAACTAAATGTCAAACAGACCAAACTCTTCACAACAGGACCAACAGGTAACATGATAACCTGAGAAAAGATTGCCATTTTCAAGGATTTCATCTTGCTTTAATCCCCAGTCAATCCTTGTTGAAGCAGCAGTCAAGAGATCAAATGGCTCATTGCATTGGGAAAATCTGCTGCACAAGAACTCTTTAAAATGTTGAAAACAAAGATGTTACTTTAAGGACTAAGGTGTGCCTGACACAACACCTTCCACCCCCCCCCCAACCCCCATAAACATGCAAAGTTGGACACTGATTAAGAAGCTCAAAGGAGAATGGATGCATTTGATTCATGGTGCTAGTGAAGAATGTTAAAAGTACCATGGACAGCCGAAAGAACAGACAAATCTGTCTTGGAAGAAGTACAGCTAGAATGCTCCTTGGATGAACGGATGAGGGGACTTCGTTTTCTGAACTTTGAACAGGGTATCAGGTTAGATCAGGCACGGGAGGTGACTATCATACTTAGTAAAATGGAGGGACAGCAACAACGAGGAAAGCCCTCGATGGGCTGAAACAGTGGCCGTGACCATGGGCTCCAACATACGAATGATTGTGGGGCTGGTGCAGGCCACGAGGTGTTTAGTTCTGCTGCACACAGAGTCAACTCTGAGCTGGAACAGATGCAAGGGCACCGCAGCAAACTTCCCACGCCAAAACAACACACTTGATTGCACCATAAAGTTACTTATCTGTTCAATGCTATATTCAGGTGTACTTTATCTACTGTACCACGGAGGGCATTTGTGTTGCTTCCAGATTCTACTAAAACATCTTGACAATAGTTTCCATGCAAGTCACAGCCATTCCAATAAGCTTATTATTCTTGCTGGTACTGAAAATCTTGTTTCAAGATTTTTAATTTTCATATTTATCTTGCTTATTACATATCACCACTATATACACTTCATAAAGGTAGATTGTTGTGGGTCCTCAGATGTATTATCCACGACATTCCTGGTACATAAGGGATAACAGATATTTAGGGAAATAGATACAAAAGTAAATATAAAAGTCTAGCTTTTACTCTTTTACGTGTGATATTGTGACATTTTTCATTGATTCTATTGGTGATTGTGGTAGTTATATAATTGTTTATCGATTTGAGAATTAAGAATGAAGCAGTGGAGCCTAGCCTGTCAATCAGGTAATAGCCAATAAGGCCTCTGTGTGGGCATGGCCTTCTCCTGAGAATTCTGGGAACTCTGGTATCTCCTCCTTGGGGGTAGGAACCTCTCTCTCTCTCTCTCTCTGTCTCTCTCCCTCTCTCTCTCTCTCTCTCTCTCTGTCTCTCTCCCTCTCTGTCTCTCCCACCCACTCTTTCTCTATGTCCTCACTCCCGTGAGACATTTCTGAGGCACATGAAGCTACCCCGAGGCAATCAGAGTTTCAGAACTGAAGGAACCAAGAGGAGACACCTAGCAGCGCTAAGATGCTTACAAAGCCACTGGATCCACAAGTCTTCCAACCCACTGTCCTGTGATCTTCCTGCAATCGGTGCCATTGCATGACTTTGCGAGTCTGAACAGGGCTAATATAGAACTTATGCCCTTGATCCAGATTGCACTGGGAGTTTTTCTCAATATTCAATTGCTCTTGTATATAAACTTCTTTCTTATACATATATGAGTGTCCATGAATTTGTTTCTCTAGTCACCTGGACTAACACAGCGATATATGTAGCCACTTTTCCTTGCTATGTTGTTGATAATTCATAAAGACATACACATTCTTCTCTCTTCCCAGTGAGCTGATATATTAACCACTATACATTTACTCCTAGGGAGTGTATTGCTATTTTTTCTATCATTTTGCTTAATATTGGACTATGATTTTTATATTTTAATCAAAATAATGAAAATTATTTGTATCTCTATTAAAATCCTACCTGTTTTTAATGCAATAGGACTATCTTTTACTTAAAGACTTTGTTGCTTTTAAATTTAGTTTAATATAATTCTATTTAATTATTTTTGCCTTGATTTCCCAAAGTTGATTTTTATAGCCTTTTAATTGAGATTGTTCTTATTCCATTGTCTTCCTCTGTACTAATGTTAGAGTTCACAGTTTATCCTAAGTAGTTTGATATACACACTTGACACAGGTTAACCTTAAGCTAATCACTAACTTTGTCATCTATCTTCACTGTACTAAGTCCATAGAATGTGCTATTTCCAGCTACCTTAGCGTTAAACTGAATAATTTCATTGATAACATATTTATATATAAATTTTGTTGTCACAGGTGCAACCAATTTCACACTTTTTCCATATGGTATTCAGTGTTATAAACTGTCTTTTTAATGAATATCACATTTTCTAAATTATTCCATAGCCATATATTAATTTTAATGTCAAAACACGCATTATGATCACTGAAATGTATGATAAGTTTTCTGAACTCTCTGATCTCTATTTTAACACTGGTAATAATCATTCACAACTGAATCATATCTTCCCTATTTTCTTTGCACAGACAAATCAGGAAAGAGGAAATAGACCCAAAGTCCCCACCCAGTAATGATGTTAATCGTGATTATATAATTTTTAAACGCTAATGTGGAGATATGGACAATTTTGTCATCCTGGTAAATATAAAATGAAGTATCTCAGAAGCAGATAGTATGGAGTTTTACTACCATCAAAAGAGTATTGCTAATGGGGGTGGATCCTTTAGATTCGGAGATATCTGCACACTGAACCTCTTCCATCCAGGGACAAGAAATCCTGGCACGAGGAAAGTGGCAGAGAGGGGGAAGCAACAGAACCAAGAACCAGAACATAAGACAGCATTGCTTCCCACCAAGCAAATAAAGCAGAGTGCTGCTGTCCAGCAGGAGCTTTGCCTGTGGGGTAGGGAACTTCTGGGTGCTTAATTTGGGAAACTACGTTTGCTGACCATGGAACTAGAGCTGAAGGCCTTTGGTCTGAGGCTATGGTGGAGTGCCGTGCCATTTGGGAATGTCCTGCCAGTGGTAAAAAAATAAGGTTCAGACCATTGAGAGAGCAGGGTAGATGCCGCAGGGACAGTGGGTGCAGAGCCAAGGACCAGAGAGAGACCCAAGAGATGGCTGTGCCTGGAAGAACTGTGTCCTGAGCATTTCTGATCCTAATGTCATCTGCTAACTTCCCTCATGAATTGCACAGTCATGAATGTGGTCTGTGAGTCCTGGCTGGTCACTGTACTGAATTACTGAACCTAGTTGACAAATAAGAGACAAGGCTTCGACTCCCAGGAAGAACTGCAATCACAAACCTACAGGATCAACTCTGCCCAAAGAGATCCTATAGCATCCGCTCCAGGGCACTGGGTTAGGTGCTGTCTTTTGAAGACGACAAATCGACCTTGCTGAGGAAAGGGCAGTTCCCCTTGTGACCTCAGAGGAGATCAGATGACACTTCCTGCCCTTTTTCTCCTAGCTTATCAGTATTTCCACATCACCACCATCACCCTTTTAACATGAAACCTTGGTCATTCTGAAGTGCAAGCCTTAATTATGTAGCATTCTTTCTTGGTTTCTTTTTTTAAAAAAATTATTTCTACAGTTTAGATTCAACTTACCCCATGGTATAATTTTTTCACAAAAATATTTTTGAGATTTCTATCAAGATATTCCACAATCATCAATCCAAATAACACCTCTACCATTACTTCTTCCAACATTACCTTCTTCCCTCTATTACCTCCCTCTGAAATGATCAATCTCTAAACTTCCATAATTTCCATATCTTTATCACAGTTCCTCTTGATCAATTGAAATAAAATTTCAAGGTTTTCTTGTTTTTGTTTCTTTTTAACCTATATAACTTTTGTTACTTCTACTTCCAAAGTTGTAGGTATAGGATTGTGGTCACGTCACAAAGTCAGAGGGAAAATATTTTTCTTACTCTTCCCAGAAGGGAAACATACAGTCTTCTTCATCAGGTGTGTGTGTGTGGTTTGTAATCGGTTTTGCAATATATTCCTAAAGTACTTTGCTCACTGCAGTGCAGGATCCAGACCACTCAGAAGATAGCTCCAGGCTCAACTTCCAGCACTAGCTCATCATGTGGAATGCTGTTGTATTTTACATTTAGATTTCCAAGGAATATCGTTTCTTTCTTACTACCCAATCCAGGAATTACAGGGTACTTAAAAAATATTTAATATATAGTATGGGGTAAATTAATCTAAGGTGGATTATTCTGTTGGTTTCAAAATGCTGACCTTATGTTAGCTGCCCATTTGTGAACCCACTATGGCTCTGGGCTCCTTATTCATGATGGAAAGATAGGCATCGTTTGACATAATTCCTATAAAAACATATATGATCATTCAAACTCAATCTTTGCATGTAAATATTTTCTCCAGTAATAAATTTCAAGACAAAATGGTTAATTTGTAATACAATAACATTTTCTCTTACTTAGATCTAAGTGTTAATATAACTACTAATGAACCATCTTGGATTAGGCTATGTAGAAATTAATTTCTAATTCCATTGTAATGTTTTATCAGGTGCAAGTAGATGCATGTGATATAACTTTTATGTGTAAGAGATTTAAAAATAAAAAGTCTAGGTATTCTGATAATTAATCTTAAACCTATAAAGTGTGAAACTCAAATTCTAGAAAGACGACAACCAGGCATCATGTCTAGGCCATTGATTTCAGTCTATTGCCATGGTTAGTATGTGATTAATTTACCCATCATTTCTCTTTGCATGTTTACACTTTGAATAAAGATCGACTTAGGAAAGATAGGCTTTTAAAGAGGAAAATATGAATTCTCTAGTAGAATACAATATACATCGTTGCACTGAATTAACTGATATGTTTTTCTCTTAAATATATTTCAACCTGTAGTGTTAAACCAAAGTCAGATCAATGTTTCACTGAAAAAGCAGCAACCACAACTAACACCCGCTCTGTCTTATGAGACAGGATGAGTTAGCATAGTAAACATATCCTAGTGAACTCAAGAGTTGCACACTCAAACCCATGAACAGTTCAATATTCTGTAAAGAAAAATAACTTTTATTCAAAATAGAAAATTCCTGTCCTGAGAAAAATAGTACAGAATATAACATGCTACCTGCACTATTAAAAAAATTAATGAGTGGATGTTCAGTACATAAACATAAAGTCTGAATTTCACTCAAAAATAAGAATTGCCAAATAAGAGTAACGAGAAACATCAAGCTGCAACAGAGGTAGGGATGCAAATTATATATGCATTGAAATATGCTTGATTTTCCATGGGCTGATGGGAGAATTTACTATAGAAATGTGCGCAGGAGCACTTTGAGCTCATGGTGGAAAATCATTAAAAGGAAATGATTATTAGAGTCCTTCCAGAAAGGAAGGAAATGGGCGCACCCTGATTTAATGGGTAAGATAAGCATAACTGTAGACCAACGCTGTGCAGCCCCTGCACTGCTCAGGGAAGCATTATTCTTAGAAAAGTTGTGTTGAGAAATGCCTATAAGAAACTACTAATTACAAAGAATTTCCTAAAAAGCTTTAATATCTTGTAGACTGAAAAGAAGATACAAGAATGTAAAATTCCAATTCAGAATACTGGGTAAATGCGAAATGCTATCAGGAAAGTCCATTATTATATCTCAGACCCGTTTCTCCAACTGGCATGTGGACTTGCTGAGATGTAATATGCAGATTGCTCTTTCACATATTAAATGTATAGACGTGTCAAGCTGTGTGTGCTAAATGTAAGATTACTCAATATGTAAACGGAAAGATACTTATGGGTAAAATCAAAGTCAAATAGGAGAATAAAGTGCCATATGTTAAAATTTAAAACTTGAAAAAAATTTCATAGTTTAACAAAACGATCACTAATGTGGCTTTTGGTGAGTTAACAGGCAAGGCAGACACACTCCAGAAACCCTGGACAGTAAAGAGATGAGACGAAATAAATACAATCGACAATCCTGGATCCCTGAACTTTAAAGGCAAAGTATGAGGAGTGAATTAACTACTAACTAGGAGTAGAAGGTGAATAAAAGGGGCCAGAAAGGAAACAGATCAGTGAATTGTTGGGATGGCCCAAACAACCCAGCCATAATTGATTGCACTTGCTCAGGACCAGCACAAGCTACCACACTGGTGGACTGACAAGGACAAAAGTTGGATGCACCCTTCTTGCCCACATCCTCCTGGTGATAAGAAGATTGACCACCCCCAATCTCACTTACCCAGTGATTGGTTATTCTCCCTGAGCACAGCCGCTGCTCTGAGATCAGTCACAGACTTCTGTGTCTTCTCTTACTGCACCAACCTTACCATCCGGAGGTGTAGAACTCCCTCATCAGAACAGCAGAAAGTTCACTGCCAGACTAGCATCCTGTCAACCGTCACCATAGTGGGGGAGCAAGAATCACTTTCATAAGGACCTCCTTTACACCTCCTGCTACCCTCTGTTCCACAGTTTCCATCCAGGAAAAAGCACCCTGACCTCAGCCACCATCTTAGCCTGAAAAAAAAAACCAAAACACTTCTAGATCAGTTCCCTGACCCCCAAAATAGCTCAAAACAACCAACCAACCAAACTCACTTCCATCTAGTAAAGTTTGACTCATAGGACCCTTCAGGCACATACTAGCTCTGCCAGGAGACGTTCATCTGAAATGGGATTTCCTGCCCCCACACCCGGATGAGTTCTGTGGCTGGTAGAGGGGGCCAACCCATACCAGGTAACCCACCCTCATTAAAATGAGAAAAATATAAAGATGTATTAGAAACTAAAACTACAGCAATGAACATGATAGCAAGAAAATCTATGAACAAAACAAACTGTTCGTAGATTATTAGAAAGAAACCAGCACCACAAAGCACAAAATGACAGCAAAAAATTCATTCCTATCAAAGACACACATTAGACATAGTGTCAAAAATAGACTAAAAGTCCAAGAATGGGAAGGGCAAGGGGATCAAGTTAATGGCAATCAAAACAGAATAGGAGTAGTAAAATTATTTTTAATAAAATAGACTTTAACGTGAATTCTACAAAAAGAGCATTTTACGAGGATAAAAGGGCCATTTGAACATGAAAACTTACCATAATAAATATTCATACATCTCATGAAAGGACCTAAAACACATCAATCATGTCCCACCAGATTGAAGAGAGCAGCAGCCAATTCTATAATTATAGGAGACTCTCATACACCACTGTCAATGCAGGCGCGAACAACCACAAAAACCTTAGTAAGTGCACAGAGAAATTAAATAACAGGATTAATCAAGTTGACCTTATAGGCATATACAGAAAACTCCAACCAAGTAAAGTATCCGTCGACCTGAAGACAAGCGGAGGCACCTAATTTTACCAAAAAACTGGGAAAACTTGTAAAGCTAGGGTTGGAAATGCAGCAGCTACTGGCAAATTTCAGAATAAAAATAGATGCCAATAACATTACATTAATTGAGGCATCAGTAGGTTAAATTTTCTTAATATTTATTTTAAAGAAAGAGTAAACTAGCTCTGTAAGCTGAAAAGAACAACAAAAGCAATATGGTGTCAACCATAATTGTACACTCTGTATTACTGCATGTGCTGCATGACTACATACACTGTCTACTGCTATTTCACATATTAAATGTATAGACGTGTCAAGCTGTGTGTCCTAAATGTAAGATTACTCAATATGTAAACAAAAAGATACTTATGGGTAAAATCAAAGTCAAACAGGAGAATAAAGTGCCATACATTAAAATTTAAGACTTGAAAAAAATTCATAGTTTATAAAAATGATCACTAATGAGTCTTTTGGTGAGATAATAGGCAAGGCAGACACACTCCAGAACTCCTGGACAGTAAAGAGATACGAGATGAAACAAATACGATTGACAATCCTGGATCCCTGAGCTTTAAAGGTATAATTTGAAGCCTAACGCAGGTTGATAGTCCACAATGTGATGACATGACTGTCTAGAGCATCCCGTGTTAGGGCTCATAAGATACACGCTGTGTTGTGTATGTGCTGCGTTTCTGCACATGCAGCATTAACACATAAGTATGGGAAGTTGGTAACGCAACACATGCAGTAACATGTATAACACGTATAACATACACGCAGCATGTATATCATGAGCCATAACACAGGCTGTTTTATGCAAGCATGGTCAACTGTGGGTCCAGATAGGAGTTAATAAGAAAATAAAAATAAAACATAGCAGACTAAATACTGTAAATAAACGTACTGTATATCCAAGACCAGAGATATATCGGTACTCTATCCAGCAATGCTTGGGCAGAGCAGGGGGCGTGAGCAAGCCCAGGTAAGACTGTGAAGGCTGCGTCATTGGTCACAGCGCTGGAGCAGAGCAGAAGAGCGGCCCTATGGCTATTCATCGGACAGGGATGCGGTGCGTCCCTGGTACCAGCACACCAAAGCGGGCAGGTTCTCGCCCAGTGCAAAACGAATAGCACAGAAGAGAAGAGCGGCGACATCAGCAGTCATCAGACCACCCACAGAGGCTGTAGGTGCCACAGATGAGCAGGAGAGACCAGAGACCACCCTGCCCTGGAGAGCAGGTAAGTGAGACCCTCACCCAAGTATAAGCCAAGGGGGCCTTTTCCAGCATAAAAAGGGAAAGCTCGACTTAAACACGGGTATATCCGGTACATTCTTTTCCAGTGCACATGGAAACATGGAACTGTCTCCGGAATAAATGTTATGTTGGCCACAAAATAAGTCTCAATACATTTAAATATCAAATCACAGGACTATAAACGTAGAAATAAGTAACAGGAAGATCCAACAGAAAAATCATATGCACGAAAATTAACACCCTACTTAAAAATCTATGTAATAGAAAAAATGCTGAATTTTAAAATTCCTTGAATCAAATGAGAATGAAAACCCAACAAACCAAACAGCAAAAGCAGTGCTCAGAATGAAATTTATAGCAATAAACACATACATCAACAAAGAAAGATGATCTAATTCAATACCTTAGCCCAACATCTCCAACATCTCCAGCAATTAGAAAAGAGCAGGAAAATAAGCTTATAGCTCTTAAGTTTGAAGTAGAAGTAAATTAAACAGAAAACCTTAACATGAACATGCTATATATATGATAGGATTAATATAAGCAACATACCTCCTGTAAATGCGACAAAGGAAATCGAGAAGTTGCAAATAACATGAATAATAAATTAGTTATATCACAACAGAACCAACAGAAATAAAAAGATAACAGAATACTATGAAGAGTTGTATTCCAGTAAATTGGCAAACCTAGAATGGATAAATTTCATTCACAACACCTGCCTAAACTAACATGGTCTGATATAGAAAACCCAAACAAATCCATAACAAAAGAAGATGGTCAGGCCATTAAAAATTTCCAGCACAATAATGTTGGTACCAATGTGGCTTCACTGGTTAATTCTACCAATTTTCAGAGAGAAGCTGATGCCAATTTTGCTTAAATCTATTTGAATATAAAAAAGGAGTAGAAATCCACTGAATTCATCTTCTGAAACAAGCTTCACACTAATACCCAAATGATGCAGGGACGTCAACGTAGAACATTGAAGTCCAATCTCCCTCATGAGCATAAATGCAAGAATTCTCAAAAATGAGTGGATGGAATCTCACAATAATATAACAAATGAAAAATACTTGGTCAGGTGGGATTCACATACATTTTTGTTTTCATATACATTTCATGCCTTTTTGTTGATGTTCAAGGTTACCCTGGTAGTCAACTACATAAGACAGTGGAGGACTTAGTGAGGGAGGGCTGATGGTGGCATCGTGACAACAACGTAAGCCATCATGTACATAAAACAAAAGAATAGAACCGTGTGTGTATATCAATTGACGCAGAAAATGTAACTGATGAAAATTCAATATCTGTTGCTAATAAGAGCATTCATCAAAATAGAAAATGAATTTGCTCAACATAATAATTTTGATATATGCAAAACCAATGGTCAACATTATTCTCAACAAAGAGAAACTGAAAGTGTTCTGTTTATGAATGAAAATCATACAAGGATCTTTATCACAACTCCTACTTAATAATATGCTTGAAGTCTTAGAGGAATTAGGCAAGGAAGAGTAATTAAATGTATCTAATTTGGCAAAGAAGAAATGAACCATATTTACATATGATATGATTAATATGTGAATGATATTTCTATACATACCAAAATACAAAGATTTAGTAAGAAAATTATTGGAATTTAAAAATTCTATTATCTGTAATATTATTTTCTCCTAAATATTTGTGTTTTTTAATATTTGTTATGTAAGTGATATGTAATTGATAACTAGCATTAGCTCCTAAAAACCTTAAACATTAAGTAACCTTATGCACACTTCAGAGGCTTAGCATGTGTTTTTAAAAGTATAGACCTAGAATCATACAGGTTCACTTAGAGTGCATTAAAAGATTCCAGAGTCTCTCCCCTGGACCTATTTAGTAAGGATCATGGGGACTTGCCACACTGTATTTAATACATACAAAGAGTACTTGTGTAGACAATGAAGTCTGAGGACAACTGAATTTAAGGAAGATGCTCAGTTCTAAAATTTTTGTTGCTTTTCAAGATCACCCACTGGGCAACTCCATGAAAGACAGTGGAAGGCTTCATTAGAGACAAGTGATAAGGTATATAAATTTCATTCACATTTAGTTGACTACATCTCAACCAAAAGATCGTATCTTAGGTTAGGGTGTCTATGAAATAGAGGATTCACATGAAGGAGAAGGAACCAGTCTTTACCCAGTTCTAACTACCTCAACTCCTGAATACTTTCAGTGCTTCTCACAATGTGTTTGTTTCTCACAGTCTCACATTCTTAGGTAACAGACTCTCTTGAAATGGCATCTGGCAATGATCATTACAAGTTCCTCATGGGATTCTTACCCGCACTACCACTGATTTGACGTTGCATCGTATGGGCCTATGTATTGTTTCCAAGGCAGCAAAACGCCTCATTTTTCTCCTTCAGAGCTTACAATTGGATCACCAGCCTTGCAGTCAGTTCAATGCTCACCCCAACATTTGAGAATTATTGACATTTAAAGTTTTTCATACATTCTTTTAAATGTTTTCCTTTGAAAATAATTGTATTTCTATACTTTCCAGTTTTTTTTTTATAGAAAGAGAAGTCACTTACCAGAATTATTTTGAGAAACTTGTTTCGTCATGAAATTTATTGGTGGTAGTTCTCAAAATGAAGACTTACTTGAATATACACAATCTTAAGCATCCACCAAAAGGTGCTCATTCGGTGTGGCTAAAGCTGGAGCTTTTTAAATTTTTAATCCTAATTATGTCTTTGTTTCAGCTGCATTGACAAAAAATAAAAATTAGCTCTTTATTTCTCTTTATAAGCATTTCTATAACAAATAAGTGTTCATGTCTCCCATTGAAGGATATGCATCATCCTAAGATGAAACATATCCAATTATTAATTTAGTGATGTTGTGAATTGAATTTTGTCCCCTCAAAATATGAGGGTAATTCAAAAGAGTATTGTTACAAAATCATAGAAACTACTAAGCAAAATATTAAAAAATGAAACTATTGTTTATTGACTTATTTTCCCATCTAGGACTACAAACTTTTGAAGGTGGTGTTTCCATCTCTCTAGCCATTCCATAGAGAAATTCTGCACATTTTATTGATACATCAAAATGGCAGTTTTGAAATCCAAGAGGGACTCAAATCGTATTTCTTTTTAAAATTTATTTAAATTCTGGGAGCAAAAGACATCAGCAGGGAAAGATCAGAGCAGTAGAACATCCTAAAGTAACCATGTTCTACTGAAAGAACTAGTCAGTAGTTATTCACTGATGGTAGGGACATGTATAGATATTTTGCTTGAAATAAATCCATGTATACATGAACTATAGCCCTAGTATCAATACTTTTGTTTTACCTTTGGTTGTGTCAACTTGGGCCAAGATGCTAAGTGGTATGGCAGTTATGTAATGATGTAATTTTTTTCAGTTATGTAATGTTATAATAGCCAATCCCATCCTTGTTGGGTTACAATCCACATGATCAGCAGCTCAGAGCATCAGCAGCTCCTTGGGAGAAAGACTGGGTTTTCTACTCCCATAAAAAGTAGTTTTGGAAACCCACAGGATGTACCTAGGAGTCAGCATTGGCTCAGTGGTTTGGGGCTTGGTTTTTGTTGGCCCTCATTATGTGATCTCATGAGAGCACTCAATCACATGAGATTAGGATTATAGAATTAGACTGAGAAGCATTAGAACCTGAACCTTGTCATACCCTGATCCCACATAAGAGTTTCCCTATCTTACAACTGATAAAAAAGAGATAGTGACCTCGGTGCTACCAAGAAAGATGAACCAGAAGTGAAATAAGTCCTTGGACCCAGGATTCCTGTACTGAAAACCTCGCAAAGGGTAGACTGACATCAAGACACATGAAGATTTTAAGAACATACTATGAGCCAACAAAGAAAAGGCCTTACCCAGAGACGTAATGTTAATTCAGACTATAGTCTCCTCGAGTGTGAGAGTGTAAGTAAGAGAATGCTTGGCTAAGCTATCCATTTATGCTATTTCTAAGGCACTTGGGAATTCAACATATATTTGGAAAATGTCTCACAAGTACTATAAAATTAATACATAGTACTATGTACTATGAAATTAATCTAGTAATTTCAATGATCTCTTAGATCTCAGTAGCTTCTGAAAATGACTAAAAGAAATATATAACTGGGAAACTGAAACTCTATGATGGGTTTCTATAAAAGGTATTATTATCCCAGATCCTTTGTTCTTTTCTTCCCATTGCCCTCCTTTTATTAATAGGAAGTGGCAGATCAAGATGTCCAAACCCTTTTGCTATCAAGTCAATTCTGTGGCACAGTGACCCTACAAGAGTACCAGCAAACAAAAGCTTCTGAGTCATATTGCACAATGGTTAAGCTGCCAGCTACTAACTAGCAGTTTGAACCAACCAGTTATTTGTGAGAGAAAGATATAGCAGTCTACTTCTGTAAAAATTATAACCTTGGAACATAAATGGAGCAGTTCTGTTTCATTCAGGGGTTAGTTCAAATTGTCCTACAATAACATTCTCCAAGCAAACTCACTGCTATGGAGTCAATTCTGACTCAGAGAAATGCTATAGTATAGATTAATAAAGAAAGTGTTCATCCTCAAAATAATTTCATCTTGTATTCCCAATAAATCAATTAGCATTCTGATATATGACTACATGATCTGATTACTTGGACTTAAGACTTCTTAGTGAGCTAATGTTTTACCTTTTAGCCTCACAAAACTAAATCTTTTCTTCCAAGGTTTTAACATTTAAATGAATAAAAATACGATCTTCACTTCTGTAATAAACAGCATAAATGGTACAGACCTCTTTCTATTATAAGTCCATTAGTATTACATTGCATGTACTAAAAATTGAATTCACCTATCCCAAACCCATGTCAAAAATCCCAAATCCATAATGTGTCAATTTGATACCATTTATGTACTTGTTGGCCATCATTTTCACAAGTCATAGACAAAACATTAAACATTACCAGAGCATAAATGAGGGGAACCCATTCATGAACAGATTGTTAAAGCGCCTAAGGAGTCTATGGTGAGCACCAACCTGACCATAGTGATTGACTACTGGCGGAAGGGTTGGCAGTCGGAAGTCACCCAGAAACATCTGGGGAAATGGCTTGGGAATGCACTGAAAACCCAGGAAACGGTTCTGTGGCCACATGCGTGATTGAGCATCAGCTCGAAAATGGATGCACCAGTTGTTCCCGTTGGCAGTTTCCCCAGGTGCACAATCCCTCCAGAAAGTGTGAACCGAGTGCAAGACAATGGGGATCAATGTGCTTTACAGAAGTGTGTTTCCTAAAAAGTCTAAAATTGGTTTCTAAGATTTATGTTACAACTAATTGGCTGCCTCATATAATGAGAAATGATAGCAGGATATAAAACTGTTGCTGGCATCGCCTCTTCCACGTCATCTTCTAGTTGAGATGTTAGTTAATCTCTGTAATATAATTGCCCCATCACATGTAGCATGGAATAATAGCTCCTCCATAGAAGACACATTGTGAAAATTATGAAAATATAAGAAGCACCCAGCTGTGCATCTGAACAGTGTTCAAAACAGATGTTCAGTCATTTTTCTGTCTCCAGAACAAGCAAAAATTCAATGAAGGTATGCAGAATTTAAAAGTAACCTAAAGGGACTGTATGGCCTTGTCCTGTATCTTCAGGTGTTACTGGTTCTGAGTGGTCTGAATAGTAGTGCATGCTCAATGCATTACTTTCCAAAGGCTTTTCGTAATCAGTTTTATTATTTGCTCAGAATTAATCCATAATTAACAATCCTATTGGAATTTTAAAAATCAGTATGCATTTTAAAATAGAAAATTTAACAAATTATTGTATGATTGTGCATAGTATGTTCCCTAATGGCCAACATATTACACATCACTAATTGTCATTATTAGATATACATATAAACAAAAGAAAATATTAAACAATGTCCTTGTTTACAACCAATGATTAAAACAAACTGTTTCTACGTATAAAGTCTTCTTATATGCAATGTTTAGGTGAAAGCTCTTTTTATGAAACCTCTTATAGACTAGCTACCTTAATCACTTTCTCCCACCTGTTTTAAAATGATTCAGTCTGGAAAGCTATCACAGTGAAACCTCTGTAGTGACTTAGATTTCATCTAAACTTGGTCTAGATTCCATCTAAACTCAATCCAATTTTGAATTTTAGTTTGAATTGATGCAGTGAGGGAGGCAACGCCTTCCAGGTATGCATGTTTAATTTACAGTGTCACAGCAGCAGTGTGGGAGTGCTGGTGCCACAGGGGGCTACACCAAGGGCTGCTAACAGCAAGGTCGGTGGTTCAATCCCACCAGCAGCTCGGTGGAAAAAGATGAAGCTCCCATGCAGATGCACAGCTCGCATAAGAAACCCTATATAGCAGTGGGTTTGGTTTGCATTTGATCAATTCCAGATCCCTAACTCTCAGCTAAGAACAAAAGAATAGGCTATTTTCCATTCACCTCGCTTTCTTATGATAATAGGGGTAGTAACATGCCTGGAGAAGTAGTATCTGATGGTATTGTGGGGCTAACCTAGATCCAGGTCCCTCAATCCTACCAAAGATTTTCATTGTATTATTTCTCTACATACAAACGATTTCTTTTTCAAGTCACTAGATTAGTTTCAATGTCTTTAGTCGAGTATGGGCTGACACAGCCTGCAATAGTGGGGAAAATATAGGTAGCAGGAATTAGCTGGCTCTGTGTCTTTGTTAGGGAATTCTGGTGGCATATTAGTTACTTGTTAGGCTGCTAACCAAAAGATCAGCAGTTTGAAACCACCTGCAGCTGCATGGAAGAAAGAGAGGCTTTCTACTCCTATCAACAGTGAGTTTCAGCAATCCACAGGGACCGGTCTACTCGGTCTTACAGGATCGCCGTGAGTAGGAATTGACTGGTGGCACAGAGGCTTGGTTTTTATTTTGGAGTCTCTTCAATCTCATTGGAAAATATGGGGAGGTTTTGTCTCCCAAAACAATGCTCTACACCATGTCAGCAACGCTTTCAGATATACCCTTTGATTAAATATATAATTCCACAGGACTTTTTAATCTTTATAATACCTGCCCATCCATTTATGTTAATGTGTTGTTGTGGTTTTTTTCCTTTTTGGATGGGAGGTTTCCATCTTTACATAGGAAAGCCAGTGATCCAACTGCACTATGTGGGCAACTGTCACTAGTCCATAAACTCACCACAATCAAACTGACTGCCAGCACAGACTCAGTGACCTTGTAAGGACATGCAAGAACTGTCCCTGTGGGTTTCCCAGGCTAACTCTTGATGGGAATAGAAAGTCTCATCTTTGTCCCACAGAGCAGATGGTGGTTTTGAACTGCAGACCTTGTGGTTCACAGCACAACACAAAACCACTGTGTTAATATGCCTTGCAACAAACTTAATCGCCATCACATTTACTGGCTTCACATGCAGGTTTTAAAGTACTAATTAGAACCACACACACCCTGCTGGAATCACCACATACACATCCTTAACCCTTGGACTGCCAGGTAAGGTTGTCTGCAAATGTTGACCTTGCTGTATGCAGCTAGAGGGAGGCAAAGTGGGGAAAAGAGATTTTCTAACTCTTGAAGACAGGACTTCCAGGGGTTGAGAAGGGTCAAAAAATAGGGTAAAGTACAAAGTGGACGGATGAATTACTTAATTTTGTTCAGAATAAACACTTCCTTTTCAATGTTTTGGGCTTTCTCAGAGCTGAAAGAATGGTAATGGATCCCAACATAAAACACAGTTGGATGGGAAAAAGGGGCTGGGAGAAAGACGAAAGCACGTTAAAAATAAGTGTCATGTTTAACGCTTTAGCAAGATGGTATTCTGTCTCTAAGGAACTGCGGTGGTCAGGTTTTAAATGTTGCTCTTCACCCTGTAATGCTGATGAACAAATCACCGTATATACTCATGTATCAGGAGTTGGGATGAGTTAGGAGCCCAGTGCGCTATCCATTGAGCCACAGAGCCCAGCTTATACTCGGGTATAAGCTGAGTTATTTTCCAGCACATTTTTAATGAGGTTTTTGGGGTAAAATTAGGTGCCTCGACTGGTATCAGGTTGGCTGATACTTGAGTATATATGGTACTCTGCTGCCAAGATAAGCAGCCCTGGTGAGGCAGTGGTTACCCACTGGGCTGCTAACTGGAATATCAGCAATCCCAGCCACCAGTGGTCTGTGGGAGAAAGACAGGGCATTTTGCTCCCATAGTGGGGAGTTGCAGTCTTGAAAATCCACAGGAACAGTTTTCCTCTGCCCTACAGGGTTGTTATGACTCAGTACCCATCGACTGGCTGACAGTGAGTTGGCGACTTTGTGTGTTTGTTTTGTTGAT
This sequence comes from Tenrec ecaudatus, assembly GCF_050624435.1. Classification (NCBI taxonomy): domain Eukaryota; kingdom Metazoa; phylum Chordata; class Mammalia; order Afrosoricida; family Tenrecidae; genus Tenrec; species Tenrec ecaudatus. Next base: position 110,019,569 of record NC_134538.1, read on the forward strand.
CCAGCGTTTTTGCTCCAGCAAAAGCAGGGGAGTTTTACAAATAGATCACTGCACTAGCTGACAGTGGAGGAGAATTAAACGAATGAATACTGACTAGATATGTGACGATAGAAAAGCATTTTTTTCCTCACATCCAAACTAACAAAATCATTACAACATGCTGTATTTGTGATATGCTAGACTTACATCATTAAAATGAGATCTCGTTTTTCCACACCCACAAGAAACTGACATCTAGGAATGCTTTGGAATCACTTTCAAACCAGTATTTCAAAAAAGCTCCATGGGCTGAAATCTAGAGCTGGTTTAGCAACAGCAGCTACCGAGTATTCAACCACTGGGTTCAAAGATAGTTCTAAATTTGATCAGTACGCTTTCCTCTCTTTAGATATGTTGCACAGCACCTGAGATTAATGGGGTACATGAATGAAAAGGGCTCTATCCTAATGATATCAATAATGACAGCCAATTGAAGCTGGCAGTGGTTGGACAATGTACGAGTTAAGTAAATTGCCAAAGGCATTGCATTATCAGGGTTGGAGAGTATTTGGTGTATGTGAGAAGGGAGGGATGTCGGGGGTGTATTCATGAGTATGAACTTGCCTGAACTTCAGACTCTCTGCAGACTCTGGTATTCTGGTCCCTGCATGACTTTCGAAAGTGATAGCAATGAAAATTGTCTCTTATATTAGAACTTTCTATAGTTACCATCCAATCATTTTTAATTATGGAAATACATGGTAGGTTACAGTATGTGTTAAGCAAGGTTGATTAGAAACAAATCCAGTGACACTCATATAAGTATAAGAAAGCTTATATCAAGAAAGAACTAATTATGTATCAAGAAATTGTCCTAGCCCAGTCCAACTCAAGTCCCTAAGTCTGATATTAGTCTGCAAGTTCCTCTTCAGATTCCCGTAGCCACATGCAATGACGCAGAAGACAGGAAGACCACAGGGTGGTGGGTGCAGAGTTTCATGAGTACAAGGTTGGTAGAAACGTGGCACAGCTCCTGAAAGAGAACGCATCAGTCTGTGACCTGATTGACAAGGTTGGCTCTTAGCCAGGAGGGTCTAGTTGACATAAAATCATCTGACTGCCGCAGAGCAGCTTGTGCGCCATAGGATTTTCAATGGCTAATTTTCCAAAAGATAACCAGGCCTTTCTTTTAATCTGACTCTGATTTGATTCAAACAGCCAACTTTTCAGTTTGCAGCCAAGTTTGCAGCCATGTAAAACATGTCGACCACCTAGGGATCCTTTTAGTAAAGAGAAAGAGGAAGGCAAAGACAAAGAAGATGACGATGAAGAAGAAGAAAAAGGAGCTAATACCTGGGGTAGTAGCAATGAACAAATGGTAAATGACACAGCCCAAATAGCCTTTATGTTCTACGTGAAGACTCTTGTTTAGTAATAGCTATAAGGGCCATGTTGAGTGACAGACTGACCGATGAGCAGTAAGGAGGAATAAAGACAGCAATTATAACGACTATATATTAGGTATGGAAGGAAGGAGATGACCAGGTGGTCAAGATATCAGTAAAAAGGCCATTGCTGTGGAGTCGATTCCAATTGATAGTGACCTAGGGTAGCGTACAACTTCCCTATAAGATGTTCAAAGCCATAAACTTTATGGAAGCAGACTGCCACATCTTTGGCCAATGGAGAGCTGGCTTTGTACTGTCAGCGTTTGATTATCAGGGGAACACTTAGTCACTGAGCCACTAAGACTCCTTACTCTCAGAAAGGAATGTCATCTGTCAAAGCTAAAGACTACTTTCAAATTTAAATGTAGCGCACCTCAACATTCTGAAACATCTTGGGATGGCAGTGTATGTTGCCCCCCCAAAAAAATACCCAATCAAAAAGGCATACTATATACGTGTATGTGTAATTGTATGTATTTACATAGGTTAATAAATGCTGCGTATGTTCACTCATATGAACAAAACTCAGAAGTTAATACTGATAGTAAAACCCAAACCCCAAATCCCAAATCAACAATCATCGAGTCCATTTCAACTCACAGAGACCCATTTGGGGGCGTTTCTGAGGTTCTCGGTCTTTACTGTGATATGGAATGGCTGCTGGGCTTGAGCTGCCAATTTGGTGATTAGCAATCAGAATCTTGCCCAATAGTTCAACCAGGGCTGCTAGCACTGCCACTCCCCAAACCAAGCTCCCTGCCACCCACTTGATGACAATTCACAGTGACCCTATAGAACAGAGTAGAATCGTCCTTGTGGGTTTCTGAGGCCAACTCCTTATGGGAGTAGAAAGCCTCATCTTTCTCTCACAGAGAAGCTGATGGTTTTGAACCACTGACCTCAAAATCTCTGTGACAGGAAGCAGCATGACACATTCTGATACATTTGAATGTAGGCAAGTTTGCAAGGGAAGGTAGTGTACAGTGAGGCCACTGTGCATTTTTGTGCTCTGTAACCAAAGGTCCCGTATTCCAGTACTGTGTTGAGTAATGTTACATTTCAACACACACTTCATCTAATTTGGGGAAGTAAACCACAAGAATTCTTTTCCTTATCCTGTTCTGTAAACTCTGCTTACATCCTTCCACCATGGGTGATCCTGCTGGCTGTTGAAACAATGGTAGCATTGCACTTTGAAATATTGGTTGCGTAGCATTCTTCACATAGCAAGACTTTACATTACGGCAAACTGATAAACGGGTGGAATATACACGCAAACACACATACCTATATCAATGCAGTGAAATGGAACTACGAAGGGGAGAGCTGTCCATTCTATTTCTGGTGAGTAAGATATGTGCGTATGTGGATGGGGATGGAGACCTCCACGTTCTGCCAAAGTAGGTAGTGAGTTGAATCTTAAAATGCTGTGGTATAATGGGCCCCAGAGATAAAGGCCACACACGCAAACCCTCCAGATTTGGGGGCTCGGTAGAGAAGACAAACACATGATGGTAACTCTTGTATTAATCTGTCCACATTGATCTTTCCTTTTCCCAACCACCAATTTTTTCCTTGCATTCACACACATGTATTGTCCTTCCCGTGGCTGGAAGTTTTTCAGTCCAATCTTAAGTATCACAACCAAAATATCACTTCCACACTAAAGCTTCCCTTGACATACGCTGGAAACAACCTGCCTACACTAATTACGTCACTTTTCCCCAAAGCACTTATTTTTATAGGAGCGATGACTATGAAATTCTATTTTTCCTTACAGTATTTGATTTCTTCTATCCTAGCATTAAAATGTTAGCCGTGGTTTGTCTTACTTTACGATATAACCTGTGTGTGACACATAGGAAGTGCTCAATAACGACCCACTGCAAATACTTACTTTAACAGAAGGAAAAATGGAAATGTGAGCTGTAAAGAATGGAAGTAGGGTTTCATGGGCACATACAACAAAGATAACCAGTCTTTTCTGAAATACAGGATAGAGTTCCTGAGTAGAGAGTTTTCACTAGGCTTTGAAGAAGCCAAGAAGTGCGGGGCTGGATGGGGCTGTGAATCAGATGATTTCAGGGAGGGGAAGCAGAGCTCCAAATCTCTGGGACAGGAAGCAGCATGACACATTCTGATGCATTCCAGAGCAGGTAAGTTTGCAGTTTGCGGGAGAAGTTAGCATAAGGTGAGGCTGGAGAGATCCTGTAAGGCAACTGGTTTTACAGAAGGGAGTGCATTCTCAGGCACTACCTTCAAAATGATTATTTGGACTGTAGTGAGAAGGTGTGCGGAGACAGGTTTACTACTTCAGTTGGGCAGGTGTGAAGCGGTGGATTCTTAAAATGAGACAGCACTGAGGGAAAAGGAACCTTGGATAAACGTGATGTCCATGTGATATAGAGTGATAAACAGGATGATTACTTTTAAATTCTTTTAATTATCTTTAAATTATTTTTAAAATAAAGATAGAGTAATAAATCGGATAATTAGCAATGCCAAAAATAGGGAAAAATGGACACTGTAAAAATCGAGAGAAGACCAGTAAATCTCAATTTATATTTGATATGTGTTGAGCACAAGGGTAAGTTAATTTGCAACAGCAAAATTCTGTGAAGCTGACTTGTCATCAATGCAACAAATATCAAATGGTAATTATTAAATTCCTAGAAATACCATACAATAAGTAAGCTAGGAGGATATGATTTTATGCCTATGCAACAAATTGACAAGACATTCTATTTCTTTTCAATTTCTGCATGTTTATGGTGATGGTGCAGTTTTTCCTATGCCCTGGGTTTAGGTTTGTCTTCTGTCCACCCTTGTTATTCACCATTATTCTTACTGCCATCATTCATTCTACTATGAATAATTAGGTGATTTATGATGATTTTATAATTAGCTAAATGATAAAATATAATAAAATGATAAAATTAGCTAATGAATTTATCCTGAGCTAAATTTCATCATTAGCGTTTAAGGGCACAGGATAGGGATGGACTTCCCTCTTTCCAGCTCCAGTGTCATACAGAGTGAGACCTTTCTTTCTTTTTCTTTCCCCTGAATCATGAAGCTCCAAATCGACCGAGGAATCCTGAAGTGGACCTCGAATGACCTAAGCGAGCTAGTGATGAGTGTGACCCGCCTAGTGTTGATGTCACTTGGTGAGGGAATGTGTGGTGGCCCGCCCTGAGCCCATCTTGGATTTCCTCCCATGCCAGACTGTACAGACACCTTAGTGATGCTTGGGATTAATCTTAATCATAGGATAATAGGCTCTATTAGTTTTAAATTGCTTAATTGTCATATTTATTAGATCATATTAACAAAATTGTTTTATAAAATCTCTACATTGAATTAGATACATTCTTAGATTAGTAATTGAACACAAGTGTTTTAAAATTTTTCTCCTGTGATTATAATTCTGTAAAAAGTTATGGATATAAATTCACAACTACTAATTACCACAATATTGTATGGAAAACCCTTTGAAATTTGACAAATTGAGCAAATAGAAAAACACCAGCGGCAATAAAAAAGCGAGAGCAGCCACTTATAGCCCATGCAGAGGGCAGCACGTAATGGAAAGCGTTGGTGTGACTGGGCGGGAGGGGCGGCTCTGGCTGCAGTGCATGCGGACTGAAAAGTCAAGGAGCACAGCATTTCCAGCCTTGGAGGGATAGTAATACAGGAAAGCTGGGCTGAAGGAAATGCTTGTGTTGCTATAACAACAAGAACATTAAAAATAAATAAATTTCTGCTGAAACACTGCACAAAACATGTATAGTCATTTTTTTATCTTATTTTTGTCAGTATCACACACTATGGTCTTACCTGAAACTAAATTACCCAGGTGACTTAATTTTATATTACATGTCTTTTTATTCACCTATTTGAAAGCCAGTAATTGAGTCTAAATGTGGTATTAGACAAAATATTTTATTCAGCAGGCCCATCTCCAGGCTCCTCTCCTCTCCTCTCCTACTGCTGTACAACTGAGATGGAATTCATTCTGTCCACTTCAGATGTGGTTTCAAGAAAATAAGTTTTTATTTGAAATCATATGCAAAGTATCAAAAAAGTGTGACAATTTAATATAGGAATTTTATTGATACACAGAATAATGCACTAGGGGACTGTGTATGAGGCATTTTAGAAACCACAACAGAAAACATAACAGAGCCAGAAAAACACACACCATGGAAAATCGGTAGTGGCTCCCCACTTTCATTAAGGATAAAGTTCAGATTCCCTTGTGTCATAAATTAAATGCTTTACAATTAGACATGGACTGATTTGTGTCCTATTCAGTCTCCCTATGCCTTTCCACAATCTAATTCACATGTCCTTTCTCGGCAGTTCTGCAAGCCAACTCCTCACCATCCCATGCAGCGTTCTCTCCTCTCTGAAACCTCCTGGATCCCATTTCCTCTTTAATTTCATGACCTTTATTCACTAGCATTATGGATGTGTTGAGTTGATAAAGCATCAGGCATATAGTCAGCGCTCAGAATGGCAGCTGTTATTATTGTGTATTGGTTTTAATGCACAGCATTTCTCCCTCAGTAGATGGGGTACCCCTGGAGGGCAAGCATCTAAACTGTCTACATGACAACCGACAACAAACACTTAGAGAAATGTTTGGAACACTCTAGGTGGTTAATTGATATTTGATACATTTTAAAAAGTGTAAATGAAGTAAAGATTCACATCTTAAAACTCTCGACATTCTGATCATAGAAATATAGAAAAGTAGATTTAGGCCTCTCATTAGAATGGTGGCTGGTGTTCAGTTTTGCAAAATAGAAAAAGTGGATGTCCCAGTTCTCATGCTCATTCTTTTATAGCACGCTTGATATATGTATTTATTTATAGATAAAAATATCTTGTGAAGCACCGCACAACACCCCTATGAACAACAATGGAGTCATAAAAAAACCCCAAACATTTCAGTGCCATCTACCTGATTCTGACCCACAGAATTAGGGTATCCAAGATTTTAAGTATTTCATGGGAGCAGCTAGCCCTATCTTTCTTCTGAGGAGCAACTGATGGGTTTGAACTCCCAACTTGGAGGTAGACAGCAGGACTTGAAAATAAGCATTTCTCTCTCCTACTTAATTGTAGCGATCCCAAAAATCTTTCCTGAATATAAATCATATACAACTTGTCTGCCAAGAAAAATACGTTTTTGAAATACACAATCTTAGTGATCCTAAGTAATGGTTTCATTTAATAGATCTTATATATATAGCTCTAGACACTCAAGACATGCTGGAGATAAAGGACCACACATGGGGAGATTTGAAAACTTTTTAATTGAAATGACTATTACTGTGGGAAATAACGTCAACCTTCATAGCCGTAAAGCTGAGGAAGAGAATGCATTGATGGCTTTAAGGCCACATTGTTTTTTGTTGTCTTTTCCCAAATATATAACAGTTATTTTCAAGATCTAGAATGTTTTCAAAAACTGTTTTTATGTCATAATCTCACTAAAGATTTTTCAGAGAATACATTAATCTTAATTTAAGTACCAATATTATAGAGTTATTTCCATCATTTCCCCCCTTTTTTTGTGCTTGACTGAAAGCATCTCATTTTGCCCTAGGCCTGACTCTAACTCATAATTTGGTAGCAATTTGAACTATTTTTTCTTATGCTTCATCTACTTTACAGCATTCAAATTTTATTACATGTCTTATTCTCCCCATTTCAAGTAGACGATTTCCTACTCTTTAAAAAGAGCTTAGATTTAATACCACAAGCTTTTAACTAAATACCTGCCCCTGGACTTTGAGTTAGGTGAAGGATTTTTTTCCCCTTTTCTTGCTAAACTTCCTGTGCTTTGCAACAAGCAACAGAAAAGTTAGTAAAGTAATCCTACTGCCGCCAGGTTTTCACTCAAGGACGAACCTTGAAGAACAGGGAATGAAACAACGCAAATCTGAAAGGGCCAGAGGTGAAGCCTAGGTGACGGTAAGGGAACCCTAAGATCTCTGAGGTTTGTGCATTAGAAGTAATTATGGCTCAAGAGGAATAGATCATTATAGTACAGTGGTGAAGAAAAGAGACCCTAGAGACAAACTCTGACGTTAGTTTAATGGTTCAAACCCTCCAGCCTCCATAGGGCAAAGATGTGGTAGTCTGCATCCATAAAGATCTACAGGTTTAAAAAACGTATGAGGCAAATCTACCCTGTCCTGCAGGGTTGTTGTGCATCAGAATCTACTTGTTTCTTGGTTTCATTATTATTAGATTGGTCCCCATTACTTAAGACAATCAAATTTATTGTACTACCAGTCTGTATAAATTTAGAATTTTTCTGCTACAATTTTAACTGCCTACATACAGGATCAAACACAAGAGATTGTAGGAGGGGGTGAAGTGACAATGGCGTCTGCCACTGGCGTGACTGATCTCTGCTTTCAGGGTAGTCAGAACAGCACCATATTTCATCACCAGAAATCACCTTGGGGGGAAAAGTCCGAGTCGCTTCAGAGCTGTTATTTCAAAGCATGATGTGGTAGTTACATAATCTGGTACCAACTTGGGACGAGTAAGAGAGAAGGGGTACAGTTTTGGCTGTCATCAGATTGCTGCTTGATGAGCTCATTTGGAGGCTCTGAGGAGATACATAGTTTGCTGGATACAACACACACACACTCTCTGCTTCATATTCCTGATGACAAGACACACAGAACTACACAATGGCCCTGGAACTGGAGAAACCAATGTACATACCCAGGCCAGAGCTAAGATGTTTCCACCAGCACTGGATCCATAGGACTGTCCACCCACTTTGTCTGTGATCTTCCTGCATTCAGTGTCATTTTACCATATATACTCATGTATAAGTCAAGTATTTCAGCATGTTTCTAATGCAGTTTCTGTGGTAAAATTAGGTGTCTCCGCTGATATTCAGGTCGGCTTATACTTGAGTATATATGGTATGTGCTGTGTAAGTCTGAAGAAGAATTTATAGACTGGTCACAGACACAAAGGCTAAGATAGGATTTACAGACTTGAATTGGACTGGGCTGGGGTGTCTTCTCTATATACAAATACTCTTTTATATAAAGCTCTTTCTTATACACATGTGTAGCTATGGATTTCTTTCTCTAGTTAACCCAGACCCACACCCATGGCACATTTCCACTTGAAGATCTTTTTCCTGGTCAGTCAGAACCCGAGGCACAAATTCCTCAGTGGCCTTTCTCATTCCCAAATCTTCCACTGAAATTCACTGAACCAAACTCTAAGATAGTCCAGATAAATCCCCCGTCTCTTCAATAATCCTTTGTTGGTCCTCGAGAAAGTGCATGGATTTCATGGACATCTTCATCTCTTTGGGAAGTTGATGGATATCCAGAATTACGTTTGTCATCCATTGGCATTTCATGTTTTATGAAATAAGAAAAACACTCATATACTGGATTATACTCATATACTGGATTATAAGTGTCCTTATAATCTATGTTCAACAACGTCAGTTTCTGTGGCATTTCTCCCAAGCAGGAAACAAAATTTCACAACCACACATTGCTCTCTTAAATTGACCATCCCAAAACATAAGGTTTGAGAAAAACTGGTTTTACAAAAAAAGTCACTGTGACCAGAGAGAACCTTCCCAGGTGACACCACTGGGTGTACCAACTCAGAGTGAGTTGCTGGATGGTCGCCTAGTGGGGGAAATGCGTACTATGAAAGCACCACGTGGAGCTTTGCGGATTTGGGGGGGACACCTTCTCAAATCATGTTCTGGTATCAAGGTTTTGCAAGGTTTATCAAGTAATTCAAAAGTTAGATCTTCATTTCAAGATTTTAAAATAAACCACCAAAGCAGTTTCTATTATAAATATAAACTAAGTATTCTTAATGTTTCTTTCTGGGGTTCAGTTTTTTATAATAGTATACTTACTCTATTTATACCAGATTTTAAACATGTCAATTTCTCCATCATTCTCAACATGAAACACATTTTTAAAAAAATTCCTAAGTGTGATGTGTGTTAAGAGCTGTTTAAGATATACAACCCATTTCCACAAATTTCAGGCTGTCTTAGTATATATGATGATGTGTTTATCCTCATTATACATTGGTCAAAGTTTTAGCAGAAAATAAAATTTGGAGAAACTCCACATAAATGTACTGGTTGCTATTGTTAAGTATATAGTTGGTTCTGGTTCATAGTGATCCTGTGTACACAGAATGAAAACTGCTTGGTACTGCACGATCCACATTGTTGCAATGGTAGAACCCATTCTGACAGTCACTGTCAAGCCATACCTGGAGTCATTTCTCCTCTATTTCACCTAGCCAGATCTTCTCCTCCAGGGACTGGTACCTCCTAATGTTCAAAAAGTATGGGAGACAAACTCTCACCATTCTTGCTTCTAAGCTGTATCTGGTTGACCTCCTTCCAAGATGAATTTGTTGGTTTTCTGTAAGTCAGTGTAATATTAAATATTCAACATATTAATTAAAATATTTATTTTTATTGATTCTCACTGCCATCAAGGTGATGCTGACGCAGAGAGACACTATAAGAAAGGGTAGAACTGCCCCTGTGGGTTTCAGAGACTGGAACTCTATAAGGGAGTTGAAAATCCCATCCGGCTCCCTCTGCGCGCCTGGTGGTTTTCAACTGCTGACCCCGTGGTTAGCAGCCTAACATGTACCCAGTAAGCCAAGAGGGCTTCTAACTTTTCCTAGATCTTATTTATTGATTGTCTAGCTTCAGCATGTGTATGAGGATGTTGAAAATACAGGTTTCCATCAGGCACACCTCAATTCTTAAAGGGAAAATTTTGCTTTTTAGCACTTTACAAGATCTTTTCCAACAGATTTTTTCAGCATAATATGCCATTTGATTTCTTGATTGCTGCTTCTATGGGCATTGATTACAGAGCCAGAGAAAATTAAATCCTCAACAATTGTATATCTTTTGTGTATCAACATGTCGCTTCAATGTAGCTTTCTATTTTTTTTATGTTGAGATATGATCCTTGATGAAGGCTGAGCTGTTGGTCTTCATTGGTAAGCACATTCCAGTCCTGTACTTTCAGCAAGTTAGGGCCCATCATATTTGTATTGAAGGCCATTAATGAACCTTCCTCCACTCCTAATGCCGTTTTTAATCATATCACCTAGCTTCTTAAATTATTTGCTTAGCATGCATAGTGATTTAAATTTGCTGAAAAGATTGACAATCTTTCTTGATTTTATTTACTTCTTTTAAAGAGATTTTTTGCAGCGATTTTTTACCAATGCAATATGTAAGTTGATTTTTCTAGTTCTATAGTGAATTGAATGAGGTGACTACATCTATTTCCACTTAACAATTCTTAATTGTTTTTTTTTAAACTTCATCTCTCTAATTGGAGACTCCATAATGAAACAGTTCATCTTGTTTCTTTCTTATCTTACCTCTTTCCATTACTCCATCTTTCCTAAATCTTTACAAACAATGAATCCTGGATATAATGGGATAACAGAGTGAAATAAAGCTCAAATTTCATCCAGGTGACCAGGACTGCTGGCTAGACACAAGCAAGTCAAATTCCTGAGACTACAGCCGTTAGTCACCCCCTTAGGGTTTGGAAATGAACCCACTCCCCTGGCCCAATTTCCAGGCAAAGTATGGATCAACAGGAGGAACAACACTGGGAAAGCAAAATACATCTTACAATGATAAACTGTTGGAAACCAGAAGGACAGCGTTTGCCCAAGGACAAAGGTCGTGCCTGCTTTTCCAACATACGGTATCTCCTTGTATGACTAGCACAAGGTCAACTGACTAGTTCTCAGTCAGTCAGCAACTATGAACATCGTTAAACACTGGAATTCCCATTCTTCATGATGTTATCCATAATTGGTTATGCATCACCACTAAGTGCCTCTGCATTGTTAATTAAATGTTAACAAGTAAACAGTTTTCTGGTGTTCCCAGCTTTGATCCTGATCTATGTGACTGCAGCAAAGGTATTCTGTGTTCCGTGTCTGCTGCAACAAGGACTGCCTTAGGTCTATTCATATGTGATGTTCACATTGAAAATCACATTCTAGATTCAAAACTTTCCTGGGCATATTCTAATTATGGGTAATACTGAGAAGAATGGAACCTTTAGAATGCTTTATTGTGCGCATGTGGAAACTACATAGACCAGCAGGCGGTCTTCTACTAAGGGAATGCCGCACGGTGAAAACAGGGAAGGGTAATGCAAAGTCATGTCCTTTCACCATTCGTACTCAACCTTTCTATGGACTAAAGAATATGAGAAGCTGACTATATGAAGAACAGAGCATTAAGGTTGGAGGAAGTTCATCAGCAACATACGGTGTGAAGATGATACAGCGCTGCTTACTGAACGTGAACAGGGCTTAGAGAACTTACTGCTGAAAAGCACACTCCCAACCTACAATCCACCTCAAAAAAAAAAATCTAACAACTAAATCAATAATCAACACCTTAGTCAATGGATAAAAGAAGAAAGGAGTCTCATCTTACTTAGATCTACAGTCAACACCCATGGAATTAGCAGTCCAGACAATATATATGACAAATTCATTTCAAAAGACCTCCTGAAAGTATATTAAAGCCAAGATGTTACTTTGAGAATTAAGGCACCCTTGACCCAAACCATAAGTTTTCGATTGCTTCATATGCCAGCGAAAACTGGGTAATGTATAAAGAAGACTGAAGAAGATTATTATGAACAAATCTGTCCTGGGAGCAGCTCCTCCTTCGAGGAGAGGATGGCTGCGCTTCCTCTCGCAGACTGCAGACGTGGTAACACAAAGAGTGAGAATCTAGAGAAGGATGCTATGCTTGCTTATGCAGGTCCACCAAAGAGAGGAAGGCCTCAAAGGTAGACTGACACACGGATTGCAACAATGGGCTGGAGCATAGCCATGGTTAGGAAGACGGCACAGTCCGTTGCATACAGGGTCCCTGCAAGTCAGAACTAAGTGCAACAGGAACCTGAGAGACAGTGTAACCACAGGTCCACAGTTCAAACCCACCACATTCTCTGCAAGAAAAAGATGAGATTGTGCGCACCCATAAAAATCCACAGTCTCAAAACCCTGTGGAGTAGTTCTACTGTCAGATAGGGTTTCTTTGAGTCTGTCTTAGTGGTGATGGCGGCTGTACTGTGGCTTTGGCAGTGACAGTAACATAAGAAACATGACAGCACACATCCACTTCTCCTTCCTAAACTTTGTGGCATTGTTTTCATACATTTCACTTCATGTTATAAATGTTATAAACTTCACAATACATTCGTGTTGTTTGTTATTTTTAAGAGTTATTTTTAGAGGGAATTTTTAAAAATTAGGATATTTGTTTACTCAACAGTCACTATTTTCAATGCACTTTATTCTTGGTGCCGATCCAGATTACCATCTGCTATAGTTTACCATCTGCTTATGAAATTTTTAAACATTAATTTGTTAAAGGGTCTTCTAGTGATGAATTCTTTTTAATTTTTTAAGTTTTTTAAAAAGTGTTTCACTTTATACTCAAGACAAATATTTGTTGAGTAAAGAATTCTAGGTTAGAGTTTATGTGTTGACTAGAGAAATACATTCATAAACCCTCATAAGTATGTAATAAATAACTTTATATCAAAGAGAAAATATACAATAAGAAAACATGCCAGCCCAGTCCAGATCAAGTCCGTAAGTCTGGTATTAGCCCATGTGTCGATCCTAGTCCATAAATTCCTCTTTAGACTCACACAGCCATGAAATGACACTGATTGCAGGAAGATCAGAAGCCAGTGGGTAGAAAGTCTTGTGGATCCAGTGGTGGTAGAAGCATCTCAGCAGTGGCGTGTGTCTCCACATGGCTCTTCCAGCTCCAGGGCTCTGACTCTGTCAGTGTAGCTCCATGTGACTTGTCAACAAGAATGTCTCAAACAGAGTCAGTGTGTGTCTGGCCTCCAGTGAGCTATTTATCTCTGTCAAGTCTCCAAATGAGCTGATCAAGCTGCAACCTGAATGATACCAGATTATGTAATACCACACTTTCTATCAGCAAATTAAAGATGTTGTATCATTGTTTTTTTGGACTGGATTTCTTCCAAAGAATTCTATTTCATCTTTGATTTTGTTCCCTGGGCCACAATGTGTTTTTCCCTTAGCTTCTTTTAAACTTTCCTGTATTTATTTCCCAATGCAATATGTCATCAAGGAGTTTGATTGCTATGTGTTTTGATAGTGTGTTGTTTTTGTTTCTAATTCTTTTCTTTTTAAAGTCTGGGTTGAAGTTCCTGGATCTCTAGAGCTATACTTTTCACCAAATGATCAGCTATTTATTCCTTCAAATATTTCATGCACCAACCCTCCTCCAATTTTAGGCCATTTAAAGAAATCCTAAAACGTGTTATAATAGCTGTTGTTGCCTTTGTTCTTGCTGTCATGTTGTGCATTTTCAATAGTGTCACAGTGGTGTAATCTACTGTACAGTCTATTGTTAAATTTATCCACTGTACCTTTTGGCTCCAAAATTAAACATCTGTCTAGAAATATATTGCTTTCTATTTTATTATCATTCAAAATGCATTGTGTTCAGTCATAATTCTAGCTTCTTGAATACGTGAAAGGCAGTTGTAAATATTTAAAACAGTTTTGCTAATCTTATAGTTGGTGTGATTTCTGGGATATAGGTGGTGCACTTTCTTCATGTTTTTCTGTTTTTTAATACTTTGTCATTTTTGCTTGCATGCCAGCCATTGTAAATTTTAACTTCCTAGGTGATAATGGGGTTTTTTTTAAATTGCTTTTATTCCTATAAACCCTGGTCTTTTTAGCAGGCAAGATTAAGTTTCTTAGCAATAGATTGAGGTCTTCCTGCATTGGCTGATGGAAGTAGATGATAATCTCAGATTCCCTATAATCATAGAGGTGTTTGTATCAGGTGGTTTCCAGACTTACTATCCGCCTCGATTTGAACTCAGCTGAACGCTCAAGAAGGAGAGGAAAGTTTCCAATGTGTGCTCCTTGTGTCTGTCTCTACCTCCGGACAGGTGCTCTGCACTGCAGACCTGATTCCCCTTGATGCCCGAGAGACCAGCGCTACCTCCGTAATTCAGTTTTCTCTGCCTTGGTTCCTCTTTGCTCTGAGGCTGGATGTGCTCTCAAGCCAGCAAAATGTAGCGATTGAAAAGCTCACCTTGTTTTCTACCTCACAGGATTTTGTCATTTTGGCCTAATAGAGAAGAACCTGAAAGATAACATTACTAAAATATTATATTTTTGAAAGGGAAGAGTAAATCCAGTGATGTTATGAGGCAAAAATCTCATGTGTTAATCATTCAGTCTCTCTTGGGCTTGGAGAACGATCTCTGTATTGATTTATACTCATTTTTTGCTTCTGCATTTTTAATTATATTTACAATGAAAGAGAGGAAGAAGTCAAATTATTTTCAGTAAGCATGACTAAAGGGAGAACTTCAATAGTTCTGAGTAATTTTCCTTTATTTAAAAATAGCATTTAAAATGATGAAGGGAAAAGACTGAATAGACTAAAGACAAGTTTACATTTTTAGCAGTAATTTTGTTTCTCACATGTGGCCACGTACTCAGTATTGATGTGAAAAATATAAAATGCTTGATTAAGTCTATCTTCTTTAGTGTCCTAACCTTTGATTTCTTCAAAACACGTGGTTGGGTGGGGGGCAGGGTTAAATTGATTAGAGAATATAATTTGCTTTTACTCAGTTTTTATCTGAATTGTATTCAAATAATGTGTTCAACTGAATGGTGGCAAATGATGTGAGATATGGAAAGGCAAAATTAAAGGGAGAGAGTTAAAAGAAAAATCAATCTATGCAATGTTGGGAAATGTGCCCAATAGGAAAAGCCACAGGACTAAATATACATACCCAAGAAAATTGAAATGAAACTAAATAGCACATTTCAAGTACATGAAGGACTATTTTATGGGTGGCTGTGAATGGCTATTTTGTTAGTAAATTGAGGGCAGGACTTCAATGGCCTCCTAGCGAATCATACTGTCACATGTCTCATTTTCCTCATGAAGTGATTCATCTCACACAGGCTGACAACACAATATTCCTCAAAGGATAGTTTTACCCATATCCCCTCACATTCAGGAACTTACAAGGACCCGGTCTAACTCACTGCATTAACTTTACAACAATTTGCATCCAACATTTCATCAAGTAATGCTTTATTTTCTACTTCATGCCTCAATATTTATTTTAATCTCACCATTTGAACTGAAATTATCTATACCATCCTTCCTGATATTTCTTTCCTTTAAGGTTTCTCCTTCTTCCACCACCTCACCCATTTTATCCATATGCCTGCCTTTTCCTATCCTTTTTTTCAAATCATATACATAGCTACTAACATGAGACCTAGACTTATCTTCAAAAACAATGCCTTTCATATTAAACATCACCTAGATCTAAATCTACTTTATTGTCATGCTAGCCTTTAGGGACCTTCACATTTTATATGTGTATATAAGATTATGAACTTGATTGTTGGTTAATATGATAATTGTAATTCCTGTAACAATCACTAAGAACATAATTCAGCAAGGCAGTACAAAATAAAGGGCACGGAAATGGTACACATAACATTATTTACCACAAAAATGCATTAATGGAAGAATAGTTTATGTCTTTGCATTTTAAGATATAATTCATATAGAATATAAATTCCAGAAACAAGCCCTACATCCAAATCAAATCTCCCTACTTGTCTGCCAGTCTGCCATACTGTGATGACTTTCCTGCTGCTGTGATGGGGGGTTTGTCACTGGTCCATATACCAACAGAGTGACTCCAGGTAAACGGATTTCAGGGGATCTTCCAGACCAGGGAGAGACTATAAAGAAGCACAGAATACTGAAAGGACCAGGGGCTGCCAGAAGTACACGCTAATCTGTCTTTGAAAAGTGCAGCAAGAGTACTCCTGAGAAACGAGAATGGCAAAACTTCATCGTACATATATTGGACATACTATCCAGAAAAGGCCAATCCCTTGCAAAAGTAATCTTATGGGGTGAGTTAGACAGGATGTGTTCTCTAGAGATGTAAATTCCAATGGTGTGACGAAGCAGGTCTTGAAGGAACCTTAAATTACAGCGACACAGTCTGCGGGTTAGGTGTCCCACAGGTAGTGTAGCTTGCAAATGGAGGAACAGAACAAGCAAGGCAGCCGCACACTGGTCCAATGATCAAAGAGTGAGACACAAGAAAGGCGGGGCTCACTGAGCTATATATCCCTTCGCCTTTCTATTAATCCTACATGTAATAATTGGTCAGCTTGGAACAATGAACTAACTTCCTCACTTGGTAAGCATAGGAGCAGCAAAAATGAAGATGACCCTTTATGAAGTGGAAGGACACGTGACTGGACACTGTACACAAATATACTCATTGTGAGCATGGTGACAGACCAGGCATTGTTAAGCTGTGTTATACATAGGATCAAGGTGAGTTGGAACCAACAATACTCAGTAACTCAGTCTCTTATATGTCAGTTTGTTACACAACATAATGCTTTCAGTGATAGCAGAATATCCATGCTACAAGAAAAACCATTTAACTGGACTATTCTAATTTATACACCAATTACAAATGCCAAAGTTCTGGAAAATGTAGTTTTTCTGAATGTCTGCAGTATGAAATTGATCAAACATATAATTAGGTACACTGATCATTATGGGAGATCAGAATGTAAAAGTTGGGGGAAAGGAAGATATGTCGTTGGAATATATCACTTCGGTAATATCAGTTGCTAATGGATAGACTGGTAGTTCTAATGCATCAGCTGCTACACAGAAGACAGCCGAGGTGATTTGCTTCCACAAAGATTTATAGCTTTGACCACTATGGAGTAGTTCCACTCTGTCCTGTGGGGTGACTGTGCGAGTTGGGATCCGTCAATGGCCGTGGATTTGGTTTGGATTTGCAATTCAGGTACGGGGAGAACATTGTAAGTTGAATCTATTACTGTAGCTTCAAGTTTGACACATGGCTACCAAGTACTATGTAATTATCCAAGTACTAGATTTTCCACGGGCTCTCCTGATCAAAAAACTGTTCATAGTTTCTTCTAATATTTTAATAATCCTTGTTTAATTTTGAACTTCAATACTACTAGTGAGTTAAAAGTAAATTTAGAAATTAATATCTAAATGTGGAAAATAGTTTAAAAAATGTTTCCAGTGTTAAATTACTTTTTAGAGATAATGTTAGGAGACAGGGATCTTTATCAGTACACCCTTAGAAAAAGTAACTCAACCAGCAGCAGTAGCACCAGGAGCGTGAGACAGGGAGTGGGCTTCCTAGGCAACAAAATGAGTACAGCTTAGTCTCTCAGGCATGAGGCTTGCTTGAAGCATCTGGCTCCTCCTGGCACTTAATTGGGCCCTAGGTTTGCTGCCATAGGGTAGTAGACCTTAGTGCCTTGGGACTGAGGTTTACCACTGCGTGGAGTGTCCACTGGATTCACTGGTTGTTTGTTGCCAGTGCTAAAAGGATTTTGTAATTGTTGTAGCAGGGCTGATACTTTTGTCCAAATTTATCTTCAAATTTCCCAGATCTATTATATCAAAGATACTACTTTACTAAGCTCTTTGGAGACATTTCAAGGACTGCTTTCAGTTTCTTTTATCTTTATTTTTTCTATGATTTTCTCGGTTTCTGGGAGAATGGTTTGCTAACTGTATTTACTGAAATAATTGCTAGCATGTACATGTCTTGGAGCCCTTAAGTCAGCATGGCTGGATCTTTTTATTTCTTTTTTTTTGATCCTACCACTTAAAAAGAATGTGAAACCAGGGAAGAAATTAAATTTTTCTTCTTAATCCTTGTGCCTTGGAACTAAAATGCTGGGAGTAACCCAACTCCAATCTGAGGTCATTTAGACTCCAGTTAACAACTGATCATGGCACAACATAAAACACCCAACATAAGAAGTCGATAGATAAACGTCTGCCTGCAGACCACAACTATGCATCCCAGAGAATGGCACTCAGCAGCTGTCAGGTAAGCTTATCTTCTGAAGACTCGTGGCTCTCACTTCTCTCATCTAACACAAAGATTAAACACTGCCATTGATTCAGTTCAAACTCATAGTAATCCCGAGTGTGTCGACTTGAAACTGTGTTCCACGGGGTATTAATGGTTTAGTTGGAGAACAGCTTTGTTTTTCGAAGGCAACTCTGCACGGACTGGAACCTCCAACACTTCTGGTAGCAGACAAGCATATTCGCCATCGACTCTCCCTCCCGCCAACTGCAAGAGCTCCCGGCAACTGAACATTTTACAATCTTTCCTTCTGTCTCCCATGAACATGCCTCCGGGTGTGCACTTTCTGTATAAAATAACAAATACATATACTATCAGTGAGTGTTCACGTAAGAGGCTTTATAGGTATAAAATGTGTAAGATTCAGCTCCAGTATGGAATAACCAAAATGTCTTCTCCATTGACAATTCTAATTAAAAAGGATTTATTTGGTACCAAGGACTAGTGGATGTTACATTAATGGATTATATAATTAAATTAAGTATTTATACTTAATAGAAAGTTCTATGACAACATCAGTGTGTTTCTGAACACAGAGCCTTTCTGTAATGGGAGTTGGTTATGTTCTAAATCAGAGATCTAAGTCACACTGCAAACCCTTACACAAAGCAGATCCATAAGTGTGTGGGAAAATGGAATTAAAGATAATGGATTTTTTTCATGAAAGTTTTAAGGCTTCCTCATGTTCACTACTTTAATCTTGTTTTCTCTTCTTCATTTACAGTGTTGAAGAAGTGCTGTCTATCTATGCAATTTTAAAAATTAGGTATACTTTTTAAAAAATTAATGCTTTAAGAGAAGAAAAATTATGGTACTTGACCTGAGAGTTGGTCAGCTTAGAGAGAGAAACATTACACACCATCAGATCAACTGCAAACTGATACATTCTGTGATAAGAAAAAAGCAAGGAAGATAAAGGAAAGAGATGAGGAGGGAGATGAAGGACAGAGAGCACAAAAATCAGATCATTAAACTAGCCACTCCTCATTGTGGAAAATGATGCAAACAATTAAACACCAGGTGAAGGTAAGCTAGAGAAGCCGCTAGGATCAGAATGAAATGGTTCTTGCGTTCAGGTGACCAAAGTTTATATGCATATATAAAACCAGTCCATTTTAAAAAGCATCATCAGTAATAGCAAAGAAAGCAATAATAAGTTACATGGAGTTTCTTAAATACCAACAGCTTACATAGAACTTTTTAACAATTACAAAGCAGTGTTCGACACAAATTAAATTCAATCTTTATAAGTTTGCCTAAACTGTCTCTAAAGAAGGTTTTATTATTACTAACCCTATTTTCTGTATGATGAAATCAAGCAGGAAAGATTTAAGTGACCTGCTCAGGCTTCTCAGCTTGGACATGGAATTGCAATGGAGCAAGTGTAGCTCCGGATCCTGTGCTTGTGCCAGTTTCCCTTGTTGACCCTTCCCTAGCTTTTCAGTACCAGCTGTACTTTATCAGCATATTGCTGTTCTGAGGGAAAATCTTTACATGCAAGGAAGTTCATACAAAAATGGAGTTAAAAGATTATGAATGTTTTCAACAAACATTTTGCAGCCTCATAATGTTTACTTCGCTCACCCTATCCTCTTGCCAGGACTCATCCTCCTGGATCGAGTACAAATCCCTGAAGGTGACTGCTTTGGAAGAGGGGACTTCTGCCTTCTTCCCTTGGCCTGTCAGCACTGTATAATCACTCCACCACACTTCTGCCATCTCCATACCACTATGTGCAGCGGCCTTGCTCCACGTAAACAAAGGCTCATTTCTCATAGGAAACTATTTTTTTTTACCTGTTAAGATTTGTAGCCTTAACCACTTGGCACTAACAATATCCTCTACGCTTTTCCTCATACAGGGAATTAGACTTCCTTCACAGTTGGACAATCTGTACATCATTCTGATATACTTACTGTAATAAAGCCATTTTTCACACTTGGGAGAAGATAACTAATATAATAAAGTGACAAATCTTTTATTTGGAAGTCTTTTTTCCCACGTAATAGTTAAAAATGAGAAAGAAACTCATTGCAAAACTATGACATTCAAAAGAAATACCATATAGATAACTCCATCTAGAGTTCTTGGTCAATATAAAGCCTTAGATACTTACACAACAATAACCTCCAACAGCAAAGACATATTTTACTGATTAAAAAATCTCAGCAAAATAGGACTAGGAGGGAATTTCCTCACCATAATCTAGTACCTATGAGGAAGCTTAAAAGTTCATGGAAATGGAATTTAAAGGACAGTGGTACTGTTTCATGAGCTTTTTGAAGTCCCTTCATATAAACAAGGCAAACAGCCAACATATTCTGACTTGGGAGAGAATATTACAAAGACAAATCCTTTTCCTCAGAATGGATATGAGACAAGGACGTCCCCTGTCACCACTTGCATGCCATATAGTATTAGAAGATCAAGCCATTGAAATGAAGCAAGAATGGAAGACGGAGTAGTCCAGATTGGAAGGGAAGAAGTCAAGCTATATTCACAGAAGACACTTCTTTACATAGAAAACCCAGCTATTCCACAAGAAATCTACTAACCCTAGTAGGATTCAAGAGAGTGATACAGTTGCTTTCCTTTGTCCTAACAAGAACTCCCAAAAGCAAATCAAGAGTTCCATTTTAATAGTCCTCTAAAGCATAAAAAAATCTAGAGTACACCTAACATGGGATGTAAAAGACCTATCAATGAAAACTGTAAAGTGCTAACTCAACCAATAAATATGGCCTTTCCAAACGAGGAAACATTCACAGTGCAATCATTTACTTGATACGGTTTTCTAGCCGCAGTCATTGTAGATCCCACCGAACAACTGGGTGATACCATGTAGATTAAGTATCTCCTCTTCTCCTGATGCGTCTGGGTAAAAGTTAAGAGAAGATGCTGACAGGATTGTATGATTCAGTTAAGGGAGTAAATAGAATTGTAAAAAGGGAGACTTGGAATGTGGGGATTAGACAACTCTGTCATCTGCTGGGTATGCAAAGAAGACAGAGGTAGGATCTCACTACCATCAAGAGAAAAGAACCAAGAGTAGAGTGTATCCTTTTGGACACAGAAATTCCTGCATGCTAAACTTCATCACTACAGGCTCAAAAAGATGCCACACCAGACAAGTGGCAGAGGATTGACAGAAAGGCAACAGAAGCAGAAACAACAGTCAAGGCATAGGACACAGAGGTGGTCTTCTCAGACCAAGGACTGAGTAAAGGTCAGTGTCCGTGGTCAAGCAGCTAGCTTGTAGATTGTGGCTGGATTTGCTGACCTATGGAGACAGTGGCTTACAAAGTAAATACAGAGCAACCAGAATGGAAGTAATGGAAATGGTGATATTATTAAAATTAACAAATGTCACAGAATAATCTATTTCTATAAGTGAGAACCTTATAGTTATCAGTGTAAATTTTTTCCAAAATCAAAATAGAATATCAAAATACAAAAAATATAACTCGTCCCAGTTGAAAGTGTCATAGTCAATCTACTATTCTATAGTTGAGAAAGGATAGACTTGCTGTTCAGGTTTCTGACATTTTAAAAATTTGCTGCATCTTCTAAAAGATGCAGAAAGAACTTATTTCAAATATACAGAGAAACATATCCTAAAATTCACCTGTATCATTTTATACACCTGTCGTAAGAAGACAAAATAGTTTGTCAATTAGTATCCCTTGCCATTCCATCTTCCAGATTTATTTTTCTCCCTCTCTAATAGCTCTGAAGACTTGGTTGGTGCTCTCCGGGAAGGCCTGGACTGCTCACCTGGCCAGTGGTTCGAAACCACAAACTGCCCCATGGGAGAAAGATGAGGCTGCCTGCCCCAGTAAAGATCAATAGCTTGATATGATCAATGCTGACTAGATTAGAGAGAGGACGGTAATATCCCTCCGTCAGTAGGATTCTGTTTGAGGTTAAATAGTTTTGCCTCTGTTATACAATTTATCTCAATCAATCAACAAGTAGAAAGAGAGTATTAATAAGCTAAAAATATTTATAGTCACTTTGCCTTTATCTCAAGACTGTTTCTTCACTGCAGCTCTCTGATCCCCAAGTGTTTATCTTTGAGTTCTACCTACAAATATACACATGTACAGATATATGCACATATACAGCGTGTTCTACAACTACCTTTGTCACTCCCCCTCCTCAGCGTTATCCTGCGGAACCAGTCATGCTTGTGTATATATGATTTTGCTCCATTATTTTATATAAAGAGTGTATGGTGGACTCAGGAAAAATAACTATTCTTAAGAAATTACTGTTCCATCTTGATTTTCATGTAAAGCCCTTTACAATTGCTTGCTCAAATGTCCAAAAGCCTGGACCACAAGAAGGCTATTTATACAGTCAGGATTAAATGTGTTAATACAGGTGAACTGCTAGAACCCAGTGTTTGCTAAGTAAATGGTGTGCTCATGAGAAAGAGCGGTACCTCTTACAACAATATGCTGATGTCTGACTGCCAGGCATCCCTCATGTTTGTATAAAGCAACTACTAAAAATTATTTCTGTATTATATACTATTTCATTAATCTTTCTACTAGTGCACAAAGTAAAATACATTAAATATACAAGATTTTTCCAGATTAGTTGTGCACACTCCAAGGTATTAACATTTTGAAAAGGTACCAAGTGAGTTCTTCCAGCAAGTTTGGGGTAGAGTTTAGACAATTAGTAGAAAGCAGTGTGTGTGTGTGTGTGTGTGTGTGTGTGTGTGTGTGTGTGTGTGTGTGTGTGTGTGTGCGCGCGCGCTGTTTGGTTTGGTTTGGGATGTATGGTCTTGGAGACCAAGGACCAAGAAATGCCTGGTCTGTGCATTCTAAGGAAAGTGGCATGCTGTTAGAAAGGGTTTCCAGAAGCACTGGGATTCAGAAGGAGACTACCTAACTAAACAGATTATGTACAAGACCAGGTGGTGACCTTCCTGAATAGTCTTTCTAACAATTCCGTAACTACAGTGCTACCATTTGTGCAGCTGTAATTAAAGGCTTGTGAGTTCCAATGCCCACCCTCTAACTTTGTCCCTTAACCTGTTCATAAAGAGTGGCTGTAGGCTTCATCCCATGGTGTACAATATTAATAATAGCTTTGAGATATAGCTGAAGAGAAATTATGTTTCCTCCCAGAGTTTTCAGTGTTCCACTTCTTGGGTGAGCTGGTCTCCATCATCTCACTTCCCAACTAAGGACAAATGGATAAAGGAGAGTGAGGAGGGGTGAGTCAGATGGAACCAAGGTACCTGGCTAGCTCTGTTTATTTTTACAATTTATGAGGACAAAACAAAAATAGTTTTGCTACTCACAGGTGGTTAATACAACCAAGGGAGTATCAACCTACTTCAAAGTAAAATAGAAGCCCCAAATTTGCCTCCTGCTAAGATGTTTTACAAAAATTGAGATGGCGGGGGGGGGGGGGTGGTGAGGGGAAAAATTGAGATAGATTTAGAATAGGATATGATCATAGTCTAAAATATTTGCATTGTGTCAAAACAAAAACATGTATTTGCATATCATATACTATAATCAGAAAACAGAGCATAGTGGAAGCAATGATATATCCCTGCCACTGATAGAACTAGAGTAAAATATAATTAATAATGTCAGATAGATATACCTACTAGCTAATCAATAAATACTGCATGCTTCAAGTGTTTTATTATCTCTTCTTATAAAGATAATATGATCAGATTGACAGTAAAACTCTATTAAATATAATTTAGGAGAAAATCATAATGTAATTCATGATCATACAATATTGATGTTTGTGATACATATTAACTATCACATTGCATTTAGGGTACTGTAGACAATGATGAATTGAGTGTACTATGGTGGCTTTAATTTTACTCACTGTGGTGGAATACTACTCTAATTTCCAATGAGCATTTCGCTTATAGAGTTTTTGACGTAATCACTTTCATGTTTGGTACTAATGAAAACATTTTAATCTCAAGTGATTTTACAGTCATTCCATTTTGTTTATGCAGCTCTATTTTGCTAAGCTGTCTTCTGGTCCATTAAGAAGTTTTTTCATTTCAACCCATGCTGTTTTTCACTCATCTCTCGAAGCCTCGATACAAAACAGTACAAATTCTTGGAGCTACCTCTACACTCCAGAGACTGCTGAGGCTCACATTGCCACTTAAAGCTATCTCTGGGGAAAATATTTTGACAGAAAATGAGTTAATATCTATCAACTACAGCAGAATTAAATATTTTAGGGATACTGGCTACTGAATCAACTCACTTGCAACACAAGGTCACTAATATGACCCCAATTTTAAGGAGAAATATCAAAAGAAATAACATTTTAAAAGCTAATAGGATTATCTGGTACCACACTGAAAAGAAAGACCATACAAGCCATCATTATTTTACAAATAATTGTTGTATAAACATAACAGCATATTATCAGTCTTCCAAGAGAGGCTCTATTTAGAAGACATTTATCCAGATGGGAAATAGTCATTAACAGAAGACTCAGTAATCGGAAAGAGTAAGCTGCCAATCAAGCAAATTACCTTAATGACAGTGATCATTAGGAAGGAAATGTTTTATATGAACCACTGATTGCCGGGCAAAGGAACCAGAGCACAGCATTGGCCTGCTTGAGGCTGACAAACACCACCGTGCCGGTGGCAGGCTGCAGGCAGGATCGGCTCCTACGCCAGGACCTAGTGGGCTGCGTGCCTTCCCGGGGAGTATCTGTTAGTATTATAGCTCTCTCTATTATCTAAAATATCCGAGCATACATCACAAAGGGGTCAACACCACTGGAATCCGTTCTTACAGAATATTGAGGACAAATGACTTGTCTGCGAACTCTCTTCTAGGGAAACACGGCTTTCATCCAAATTGCTGCTCTCAGCCGCTGGGCTGGGCCCTGGCGCCTAGTAGCACTGGGCACAGAGAAAAGAATCCTCTTCGACATCAGACTCACGAAGCAGTGGCAGCTCGGACAGCTTGTGATGATGGACAGGGTTTTCACTCGCTGACTTTCAGGGGGAGATCACGGCCCTTCTCCCCAGCCCTCAGACTAAATCAGTAAACACGGAGGATGATAGATGTTGATTGATCATTGCATCTTCTGTATTATGTGTAAGATCTTTAACTCTCTTCTCCTGACTCAGGCGAAGAGATGAGACACATAGAAATATAAAGGTTGAGGAAACTCCCCCAAATTTTCTAAAAGGTCTGTTAAAGGATAAAGCTCCATAATCTTCAAAGACGGTTTCTGCCCACATTTTCCTCTTTATTATTGCAGGATTGCATCATGATTACCCACCTGCGATTGGTCTAGTATTGAAAAGTGGCTCATTGGTGTGCCAAATTACTTCTAATTTTTTTTCCCTGTGGGAAAGAAGAGTAGAGATGCCAATATCCCTCAGGGCTGCAGGGGTCTGCCCACCTGCAAACCTAGATTGGTCACTGCCCAGCTATACAACCCTGGTTCTGTGGACGGCTCAGCAACGTAGCATGCGGTCAAACAGAAGGGACGATGTAACTGGACGTCATCAGAAATATAATGCTATGAACACAAGCTTCCTGTGGTTTTTGGTTCTTTTTTTCCATAGAATTCTTTAAACAGGGAAAACATAAAATGAATCCATTACTTCCAAAATAAAAGAGGGTGGATAACCTATGTCATAGTTACTCTAACTTGTAATTAAGCCAAGAAACAAATTGAAGTCAGAGCTTTGCACCAGTGCAGTCATGACCCGTGCAACCAACTGTGAGAAATCAAAATCGGCAGGCTAGGAGTCGGTAATGACCCTTGGAGCAGAAAAGCTACAGACTGGAGTCTTGGAATGAGAGATTTGGAAGAGGCAAGTGATGATGTATTTATGGCCAAATTTTCCATTGTTAGATCTAATTGAAGTGTTAAATCTGTTGTGATATAATTTCAATTTTTCTGCGTATATATGTACAAAATGTTTCATAAAGGTTAGGGAAGAGAGGAAATGTATTTTTGAAAATGGAATTACAAACAGGTGAATGCTAAATTGTCTCACTTTTTAAATATGATTTTTGAGGATTTTTTACATTAAAGGCCATGCTGAGACATGTGAGATCTCCATGTTAGAGTGTTCTAGTACTTATTTCACATTTACTTGGAAGAGGAGGTAAAAGCAACACACGCTCAGGGCACAGTTTTTTATAATCTGCCAGGCTAGAGGTTGGGTTGCTGTCAGTGCACACACTGCCCTCTCCTTTATTTGCCAGGAAACAGATTGCGTTTGTAGCAGGGTTTCAGTATCCATAATTTCCCCCCTGTAGGTTGTCATTTCAGCCATCAATGGTTTGAAGATTCTGGTTTGCCTCCATTTCACTTCTTCAGTCATGACTGAACCAGGAAGAAGAACTTGTTCAAAGCCCTGAGTAGACGTTGCAATTGTACCAACTCTGCAGCCACCTCGCTTTCAGCCTTTGAAGCTGGAAGATAGTTAACTGACAACCTCAGACACCCTCTGTAAGGTCGCTGTAAGTTTGAATTCACTGACAGTGGGGTGGTGCTGTTGTTTTGGAGGGAGAGGGATATTTTTGCTTTTACTTAAATGAAATTCTGAACTTCACTTACACTTAAAATGAAATTCAATGAGCACCAGGCCTGGTAGTAGTTATGAGATCTTCTCACTGTACTCATCAATTCCAAGGACATCTGAACTCTGATGCATGTATCCTACACTGAATCTGAATTAGAAGCAGCTGATGGAATTGTGAAATGAAAGACATTAAGAGTTACAATAAACCATAAATAATAAATCTGTTTTGAGCTTATAAGTAAGCATGTACTTTAGCTATAGAAAATTGCTTTTACCTCCTCTTCCAAGTAAATATGAAATAAGTGTTAAAACATGCTCTAACATGGAGGTGGAGGTCTCACATGTTTCAGCATGGTCTTTAATGTAATATCTGCAAAAATCATATTTAAAAAGTGAGACAATTTTACATTCACCTGTTTTTAATTCTAGCTTTTAATTCTTCTCTGCCCTAAACTTTATGAAACATTTTATACATATGCAGAAAAAAAGAAATGATATCACAATATATTTAACACTTCAATTAGATTTAACCATGGAAAATTTGACCATTAATGCATTATGTCTTTTTCTCTATACATATTTTTATACACGTGATGTGGAGGTGGGTTAGTGCTTTTGTTTTGTATGCTCTACCATATAAAATTTAGTATTTCACCTATGCATACTTCCTCAAAAATTTCAATAACTAATTCATTTGGAATCTTATCAGGAATATTTTGACCCAATTTTCTGCATCTTGGTTTTAGAAATAAATTTGTATCAAAAGATAACTTATGCAGAAAGATGCAATATGAATAGAGTGATTCTTGTCGGCAATTGCAATTCAAAGTATCCCTGATACTTCAGGAAGTTCTTCTGTCACAGTCAAGTACCATTATCACCCTCAAACAAAAGGATACACAAAGCACAGGGTTGCTATACGCTGGATTCAAGTACAGCTCAAGGCTCTTCTGTAACTTGCCATCATTTTTACAATTATGTCTGAAAGCCACATGGTACTCTTCTGCAACTCTGAAGCTTTATCTATGGAGAAGAACACTTACTACTCCCTCTACTTTGTTTAATAACCAAGAAGATGGAAGTCTTTAAACTCTGCTAAACTTTTAATAGGAGTCCTGGAAGTAGAGTGATTAAGCCCTTGTCTGGTAAGCTTTAAAGTTCCACAGTTTAAACCAGTCAGCTGCTCTAGGGGAGAAGTGGGTAGCAGTCAGTTCCCATAAATAGTAGGCAATGTCTACTGTCCTCTCAAATTGATTTAAGCTGGAATGCACTCGATTGCAGTGGGTAAATCTTTAACACTTCTTTAGAAATCAAACAATGACTTCAGAGACATCATGTTCAATTTATGATAATGTTATAAATCATCCCCCTGGATATGGCATTAATTTAACCAAAGGTACAGAACTTAAAACACTGTTTAGAAAAGGAAATTGACCAAGTACAAGGCAGCTTTAGACTTCAATACATGGATTGTTGACTTATGTAGATTAAACTCTTACCTGGACACTATTTACAAGAACAACAGCAGTTGGCAATAGGGCAAAACTTTCTATAGCACTCATTCACAAACAAAGCCTACCAGAGTAATACTTAAGTAAACAAGGCAAGCATTATAATCATAAATATGTGGTAGTCCCTGGTCACTATTGAGTCAGCTGTTTCTTCTCACACTCGGACACTTCAGCCTTCAGTGTGAAGGAGTATTCCAGTCCCTAAGTCTTAGGGCCTAAGATCTGCCAAAGGTGAGTGTGAGGCAAAGCCCATTCACTTAGTGGAGTTTCCAAATGGAAAGGAAAGAGTCCAAAGTCCCAGTAGTCTATAGGACCTGCCCTAGGCGGCCAAGTACTAGGTAAAAATTGATGAGAAGGTCCAATTAGGGACATGGAACTGTAAGTATTCTCCCCTTGGGTGCTAAAATAAATCCACATGGAAAAAGCACACCAGCTCACGTGATCCAAGGATTAAAAAAATGATAAAATCCAAATCTGAAGGAGGGAGTAGCATCAGAGCTTAAATTGTGAAAACCTGGTTTGCAGAGGGCTTTGGATGACAAAAGCCTCAAAGCCATTAGTAAGGTCCTTGTATGGATTCAGCTTTTGGTGAATGCCCTCTGAACACAAGCCAGGGATGGGAACAGCCTTGCGATCAGAGAGCGCACGGAGAGGTCAATTATGAGAGATACTACTGGGTCAGAATGCAAAGCCTTATTTGTTGATCTATTTTGATGCATTTTAAAGTCACTTCAGTTTTTATTTTCTGCTTTCCTTTTGGTTGAAGTTTCTCTATCTTATATCTAATCGCCGTTTTTCTTGTTTGCTTCCTGTTTGTGTTTTGTCTGATTTTCTGTATATTACATCCAGGATAAGCAAATCTAGAGACAGATACTGGAATACTATTAACTCAGCGGCATGGCAGGCGAGGATGGTAAGAAATGGGGAGCAAACAAGTACAAAGGTTTTAAATTGATTGTGATAATTACCCAAATTCCCCTAATATGATT
Organism: Tenrec ecaudatus; assembly: GCF_050624435.1. NCBI lineage: Eukaryota > Metazoa > Chordata > Mammalia > Afrosoricida > Tenrecidae > Tenrec > Tenrec ecaudatus. The sequence continues at coordinate 110,049,125 of NC_134538.1, forward strand.
GAATTAAATTGTATGATACAGGCAGTATATGTCAATAAAACTGTTTTAAAAATAAACAATGAGACAGAATATGTCTGTGAGGTTTAATATTTTGGTTAATTTAAGTATAAATTTTAGTTTGAGATTGTTTACTGAATTTGAACAATACATTCCAAATTGAAGCTAATTTTATTTAATTTAAAAGCTAAAGGGTGAATCAAGAAAATAAAATGTTTTATCTGTTGCCCAAAATATTTTCAAAAAGTAACCTATCAGTATTACAGGGCTTTGTTTTTTATGTTACCCAAAACAAATGAAAAATTGTGAATTTAACAGAGTACATTGTCACCAAAATTTAAAAAGTGATTGCAAGCTTGACCCCAAAACAAGTTCACTGCCATCTAGTCAATTCTGATTCATAATGGTGTTGGAGATAGAGCAGAACTGTCCCTGTGAGTTTCGGAGAGGAGCGCGCCAGTCTTATCATTCTTCGTTGGAGTAGCCGGTGGATTTCGAACTGCTCACATTGCAGTTAGCATTCCAACATGGAAGCCACTATGCTACCAGGGCTCCTACACACTTAAACATGCCTTAAATACCTAAACTACTGCAGCACTTCGGTAAAACCAAGTGGAGCAATAAAGTGTCTATCAAGGCAGACCATGAAGATAAGCTGGGTCAAATGCAAACTTCTTCCGCTTACTAGCCGTGCGACCGCGGAGCAAGGGTGCTGTACTTTCCCATCTCTACAATGCATGCTATAAACCATTACCTATCCTATTATACGATTTCATAGTTAGATGAAAATACACTCATAGAGCTTTGATAGTATTTAAATTTTCCATGAAATTTTAGCACAGTATATTTGCCAGTTCTTAAAGACCAATTATGCATACATAGTATATATAATCTGTATCTACAGGAAACAGTACAATAAAAGTATTTTCTTATTTAGGTGTATATTGCCATCTTACTTATCCATAATAAAAAACAAAAGAAAACACTATTCCTAGAATCAACGGAAATGAAGTACTTACTATCACAGTTTCCTTTACTCTTTTTTTTAAAGCAGTACAACTGCAGAGTAGTGAATTATTTAATAGGATTCTTCCAGTCAGAATCTCTAACTCCCACCAAACAACTTTTTCCTAATAGGTCTGAGTAAGAGAAGATGGGGCAAGATCCTGACAGGATTCAGTTGTGAGGGATTGTTAACAGGATTCCATGTGATTGCCAACCTGCTGCCTATCCAATGAGCCTCTCGAACAGGACAGGGAATCTCACGACCTATGCCAGTCAAGAGTGGAGCATATCCTTTGAACCCCATGATCCCTGTGCGATGAGCCCTCTTCATTCAGGAACAGAGTTTTCACACCAGAGAGTAACAAACGAGTAGCAGAACTAGGCCATGAGACAGAGCTGTCAGTTAAGGCTTACATAAAAGTGAGCATTTATTATTATCAGTCCTATAAAAACTTTTTCAACATGTCCTAACTGAACAACTGTATCCTGAGCATTTGTCATCTGAATTGTAGACTATTGATTTTCATAATAGATCCGTCATGAGCATCGTTCGAGAGTTCTATGCAGCCACTGCAATAAACTACACAATGTAGCAATGAAGAGTAGCTGGTGAGACAGAACTAGCCCATTACATATTTTATTTTTCTTCTTTCAATGTTGCATTCAATTTATGGCTCTTTATCAACTTATTTCAATTGCCCTATTAAAATTTTCCAGCTCATACTATTACTAGTAGGCTAGCAACAGCCTCCTTAAATGAGATATTTTGCTGCTGCTCTGTCAGTGATCCCAAACTCCACCGCCATCTCACTGATTCCAATCCCCAGCGATTCTGCAGCACAGAGAGCTGCTCCTGGCATTCCCAACGCTGTGCATCTTCGTAGGGGCAGGAAGTCTCTTTAACCTCCAGTCGAGCAGCTGTTGATTCCAAACTGCTGGCTTGGTGTTTAGTAGCTCAAAACATAAGCCACTCTGTCGCCACTTCAAAATTCACTTCGTGTTTATGCACCAGAGTTCGGCTTTTCCCTATGCAGCAGCGATTCTCGGGGATGTGCAGTTGGGTTCATGGACACGAAGCAACTCAACGCACTATGACGGCCATTGAGTCACGGCGACCCTAGAAGACAGGAGCAACTGCCCCTGTGGATTCGGAAACTAAATGCTCCTGGGAATAGAAAGCCTCATTTTTCCTCTTGCAGAGCAGCAGGTGTTGGCTCTCAAACCCCTGTCCTTGCTGTCAGCTGCCCAATGCATAACCCACTCCCTACCCCGTAAGGGCTCCTTGTGGAGCTTTTGTGGAGCTTCACAAGAGAAAGTTGGGCACAAGGGGCCATTTGAGAGTATTGATGATTCTAACATGTAGCGATGCTGCTGCCATCTTGGAAAATTTTCAGTGACATTGTCAGGAAAATTATCTCTCTTCATTATGGGTTCATGTGAATTTCTAGAATTGAAAGCAGTGGGATCATTAGCTGCTTTGGGGTACCCTATTATTCTATGATCAGTTAAGCTTCAACACATTATAAATTGTAAACTCCATTTTTAAAATAAAATGGCACAAAATCCCAATTGATTACCTCTGACTGAGTACCCTAGTTCTGCTGGGGACTCAGAATGCACCAAGAATTCACTGCTGTCTCTTCTACGTGTACATTATTTCCTGTAAAGGCGCTGCTTCTGTACTCCACTGAGACATGGTGCCTTTAATAGGATAGTAAAATCTTGTCATATAATGTTCGAAGATATCTTGCAAGTAAATATTTTACCATCTGTTTTATTAAGAATTTATTACTTTTCTAACAATATTTCCCAAGAGCTCTATTTTTAGCAGCAAAAATATAAGAACTACAGGATTGACTAAGTTAAAAAATATGTTTGGTAAACAGAATAGCTGACATCAATACAACAAAAGCTTTTGCTCTGCTGAATCTACTGCACTCTAGTATAATTTATATGTAATAAACTGCAGTTTATGCACACAGTTCAATACGTTCTGATGAATGTAAAAACCCATATTACTAACCTAACCTAGATGATTTTTCAACTGCTACAAGCTAAATGTCACCAACGGTTTCATAATATTTTTTCAGAAATTTTCATTACTTTAATTCTATTGCTATATATCTTCTCAGTTCAATAGACAAAAGAGTAGTTACCATTTAGTCAACAGGACCAAATTTTATCTTCCTCATTTAGATTGTTACAGAATTCTGAAACACCTCGTGATATGTGCGACGGGTCATTTTCCAAATGCACAATTCCAAAACTTCAGTAAAATTCCTGAATTATGTCATAATAGCCACAATTTTAAATATCTCATAATACAGCATATGCTCATTCACATCATTTTTATATTACTATAATTTTATTTGGTTAAATTAATATTTACATAAAACATGTATAAACCCCCACAAGCAAATGCTACTTATGGTAGCCTTACTTTCTATAAACGAAATTCTTCCTGATTAAACTCTATTTGAATCTATACTTAAAAGATCAAAAGGCTAATTTCATTTATCATGTATTCAGAAAACAGAGATAAAATAACCTCATTCCTAATTTTTTAATTGTACATGATCTCCAAAAAGTGGCATATTATTTTCTCAATAGTGTTTTAATTTGAAAATTGGTAATTGTGGCCTAAGTGTGGAAATAAGTCATGGTACACAATCAGCTAGGAACCTGGATAAACCCCTATTTTTAATCACAATATCTTGATAAACTCCTCTCAGTTTTCTAACTCTCACTTCATCCTACTTAAAGTCACATTTAAATACAGAATCAGTGACTCTTAAGCTTGTTGATATGTTGCAGTTTTATATTATCGAGACTACTTGATAACTTGGACCTCTCACACTCGGTCAACAGAATCTCGGCTCCATACGAAGTCAAGTGTAAAACATTCAAATGCCATGATAATGGTTTTGTTAGAGTAGAATGTAGGCAGTAATACTAAATTGAAAATATCATGCTGTCCAATAATCACTCTTGAAATCAGACTCTAAATTTCTACATAATTTATCCTGAAGTTCTTGAATATAGATACTCTAAATTTTACCTTCTTTATCTCTGTATCATGATTCCTTACTAACATTTATCAATTAAATTAAGTACCTTAGTTAATTTTTTTAATTTCCAACCCCCCCCTCCCTTAGTTAATTCTTAGTACTGTTTTAAAACACAGCCATTTTCAACCCATTGTACAGGTTAAAAAATAGAAACAGAAGCATTGTATAATTTCTTCAAAAGACTATGAATAGTAAACGAGAGTTAAGATAGCTTCTTTAAGTCTTCTAAAGCTAGAAAGAAGGCATATACAGAGGCAACATTTTTCACTAGAATGCTTTAAAATAATTTATTTGGCTAGCATGGAAAGAACTGTTAAAATATAACTAATGTTAATAGTTTACTTGATAATTTACTATTGCACTCTCCATTTCCTGGTTTAATTATTATGCTATTATGACATAAGACGTTAGGATACATTGGGAAATGTGGATTAAGGATACATTAAAAACCAAACAACACTATAAAGGATTTATGAGCTGTAAGTCATGTAAGGAGCAGATGGACTAAATTTCCTCTTGACGAATGGTTGGTGGGATTGAACCATCAGCCTTGCAGTTAATGGTCCAAAAGTCACCTGATAGCACCCCTAGAAATCTTTAAAGGGTACAGTAGAAAAGAAATTATTGTTTGGAAAAGTCTCTGTCTTTGAGGTAATTCGGATTGACAGTAATCCTGTAGGGCAAAGTAAAACTGTCTCTTTGGGTCCCAAGGCTGAAAGACTAGAGGGGAACCGAAAGCATGACTCTTCTGCAGCAGCACAGCTGCTGTGTTTGAGGGGCTGAACCTGAGACAGACAGGTCCTCAGAGCGCTTTCTACTGCGCCACCAGCGTTCCTTTATAATTTTATCCAAGTGTACAATTACATCAAAATTAAAATATCCAAAAATGTAAAGAATTTCTAACTTTTACCTAACAAGTATATGTATCAAAACTTAGAAAAGCAAAAAGAACATGCCCAGCATCTCTTCAGCTGAGAAAACTGAAGGAAAATATCAAGCCCCAAGTCGTGATATTAAAAGATTTTGTAGGGAAACTATTGGAGGATGCCTACGCATGAAAAGAATATGGAAGAAACACAACCACTGTAGCAAAAAGAATTAGTTGACATTCACCCATTTACACCAGTATCTTATTTATGACTTAAAAACAAACCCAGACACTACGGGGTTGAAGGAAGATGTCCAAGATCCACCCAAGGCATTCGCCAAAACCAGGGCTCCAGGAATTGAGGGAATGCTCCAACAGGCTGATGAAGCACCTGTCTTCACTCAGCCAATGCTAAGAAATTGGTTAGACAGCTACTTGGTCGACTGGGGGAAAAACAATCCATATTTGTACCCATTCTAAAGAAATGTGACCCAACGGAATGCTCATATTATAGAAAAAATATTACTCACATGCAAGCAAAATTTTACTAAAGATCATCCAACAATGGTTGCAGTAGTACATTGACAAGAACTGCCAGAAATTCAAGTCAGATTCAGAAGAGGACTTAGAACAAAGGATAGCGTTACTGTTATCAGATGGATCTTGCCTGAAAGCAAGAGAGTGCAGGTAAGATGTGTTTTATTGACTACGTAAAGGATCAACTCTGTGGATCATAACAAATTGAGAGTAGGAATTCCAGAAGGTTTCACTGTGCAGAATGTTTAGAGAGATAAAGAAGCACACACTGGAATAGAAAGGGGGAATGTGCCATTGTTTAAAAGCAGGCACAGTGTGCTTCCCAGGATTGAATCCTCTCCGCAGACTTAATTTGTGTGCTGAGAAGCTGTACTGGATGAAGAACAGCTCGGTATGAGAACCGGAAAAAGGCTTGTTGACAACCGTGCTTGCTGAAAGTGATGAAGACTTGAAGCTGATTAAAGTCAATCATTGCCGACTTCAACATGAATCACAGTTCAATGGGAAGAACACCCAAATCCTCTGCACCATCATGACAAACTGAAGATTGAGGCAGTCAAGAAGGGCATCTTTCTTGGATTCACAATATATAAAACGACAATGCAATGGGTATACCTGCTGTATCAGATCTTTAATTTCAAGAGCAAAGAATTAACTTTGAGGACTGAAGTATGGCTGACTCAAGCCAGGGTTTGTTCAGTCACCTCCTATGCAAGTAAAACTTGGACATTGAATAGGGAAAAACACAGAAGAATCAATACATTTGCATTATGATTCTGTTTAATGTTGAAAGTGTCATAGACTGCCAGAAGAACAAATATATATTGGAAGCTATAAGTGAGGGTGATGAGACCTCACCACACAAACGTTGGACGTCATCACGAGAAACCAGTCCTACCTGAAGAAGGACACCAAGCTTGGCCAAGGAGCAGTGAAAAAGAGGAAGGCTCTCAACAATATGGACGGACATACTGACTTTAACAATGGGCTCAAACGTAACACTTGTGAGGATGTTCCAGGACCAGACAATGTTAGTTCTGTTATGCACAGAGTTACTAGGGTCAGTACTGGCTCCACAGAAGCTCACAAAAACATCGTAAGTACAGGATCCTGTCGGTTGGGTTGTATGCATCAGGCATCTTCGCTGTAAAGGACTCTGGAGTGGTAAGGAGCAAAGCTGTCACTTTGAGCACCAGGGTGAACTTATTGAACCATAGTGTGTTCGATCACCTCATATGCACATAAAAGCTGAACAAGGAATAATTAAGACCAAAGAGGAACTGAAGCATTTGAAACATGGTGTTGAAGGATATGGAAAGTAGAGTGAACTATGAGACCAAATAGGTGTAGGAAGCTGTACAGCCAGGACGCTCCTTGGAATTGGGACAGAAGGATTTTATTTCATGTGCTTTACATGTTATCACAAGAGACCCGGCACTGGAGAAAGATATCATGCTTTGTGAAGTCGAGGGTCAGTGAAAGGCAGATGACCCTGAATGAGATGGACTTGCTGCAATAATGGACCCCAAATATCTGTAGGGCTGGCACTGGAGCGGGCAGCCTTTTGTTCAGTTGTATGCAGGGTCACTGTGAGTTGAAACTGACTCCAGTGCCGCAGCCTTTTGCACACACCAGCCCTCACACTCCGAAGATACAATGAACAATTGTGCTGTCTTTCAGTGGTGACACGTCAAGTGATTGTTTGGTAGATGGGCTCTTCTGCATTTTCCAGTTTTTCAAACTTGAACATGGCTTGTGATGGAGGGGGGGCATGGAGGGGGGGGGGAGAATATTAGAATAATACGAAAGGGAAGTTAACCGGGCCAGGACTCTGCAGCCAGTCCTTCTCGTTGTTATGTAATTCCATGATAACCAACTGGTGCATTTCCCTAGTTGGACAAATCAGAGTGTTTGCAATGGTTGGTGAATTTCCGGAAGGAAAGTAGCATTCACAGATATAACAGATACCTGATTTTAACATTCTAGGTTAAGAATGCCTCTTTAGAGAAAACTTGTTATGTATCATTCAATTTGACAAGTCTTTTATACAATAGGACTTTCCATCTCCATTATGGCTCACTCTGTGCTCTGTTTAATTTGATCATCATAAACACTTTAATTAAATAATTTGGACTCCCTAATGCCCTTTGGCAATTTAAGCTTCCCTCTAATTCCAATCTAGTAATAGTCACATATGATTTGGTTTTCAAAAATTACCAGCAATATTTTCTCATTTTTTCTTAACCTCATAAGAGCACACTCATTAAACAAACCATGCCAGTGAAATACTGGGCCAAAATGTCAGTGGGCACAATAAAGACTGTGACATCATAAATCAGGTAGCAAAATAGGAATTTAACTTTCTTCAAACAACTGACATATATGGCTCAGCAATGCCTTCAATAAATGACAAACCTTATGGATGGAACGATAAGTAAAAAGATTACAATCAACAACATAGCTTAAGGTAACATTACTATCATCAGTGTAAAGATATGTATTCAGGGTAAGATACTTTAACTCACATGATGATTAAAATATCATTTTCCAAGGCTAAAGTCTTTGAGGACTCAAGCAAAGAATTCAAGTTAATTCTTAAAAACACTCTGCCAACTCTTTTCCTATCTGCAAACAAATTGTGGCAACTTACCTACTTTGATTTTAAGAAGCTTCACATTTCCCTAATAAAGGAAACTTCCTAGATAAATTTCCACCAATTAAGTTTTATTGTATCCAAATTCACATATCATACATATTCATAACTCAGCTGTGTTTAAAGTGTTATGCCGACATCACCACAATCCGTTCCCATGCATCTTCCCTCCTCGGATACGCAACACTGGCTCCCTAGATCTCTTCAACCATCCACCCAGTCCCAACCAGCCACTACATCAATTACTGTGTCTCTATACATCCACACCTACTGTGTTCATATAGTGGGAAACATACCAAAGCAAAAAAAAAAAAAGGAAAGACCACCGGCAATGTGGCAATATTAAAATAAACCAGAGAAAGTTTTCTGTTGAGAAAATAGTGAGAAATATTTTAAAATATAATTCAGAATGGGTAAAAAGTGAGATCAGCAGACCAAGTACTCTATTATACCTTAGTTCTATTCACCATAATAGTTTACAAAAAGTTTATAATCATCTTTGTCTGATAGTAGGCATGTTTACATCCTTCAACTATGATCAGAGGGTATCTTCCATATAAGTAATCTGAATAGGTACTTGCAGATGTATTTTGGGATCCCATTGTCCTTTTTGGATTTATAAAAATTGGGTGTTCACAGTGTAATCCCTGATACCTTTCCTTCCACAGTATTTGGATTTCTTTTTTATCATCTTTGGATCACACAGGCTGATGTCCTTCTTCTCTGTGGACTTAACTGATGCCTCATTGAGATAGCTGTTTCTTTAAACACAAGCCTTTAAGGCCCCAGACATGATTCTTATTGAGAGCAAGGCATCAGCTTCTTTCACCCCCACACTTTGCCGGCACCCCTCTATCCTCAGTGATGGCTTCACGAGTGTGTGTACTGAGCTTCACGAGTGTGTGTACTGATGCTACGGCATCCGCACCGTGTCCTTGAAGTGGAGCTAGAATTTAAGTGGGAGCACAGAATCCACTCACTTGTCCATGGATTGTCAGCAGACAACATTTTCAATCATCCTCCTGGAGTTTAAGGCAATTGCATTGATAGTATCAAGCATTTTTCCAGTGGCATCAAAGATAATGCTAACAGAAGTGACACTTGATGTCAAATTTTTCCTCCCTAATTTTTTTTTCATTTTCCTCTAACAGGACCTTGCTAGTTCACTGTTTGTTCCTTCAATCATCTACTGTAAGCTTTTAATAACCGATTACTGCAAGAAAGGCTATTCCAACAAGGAAGGATTCCAGAATCCATGATTACTATTTAATTACAGGAGATTTACACATGACTGTCACAGAATGGGTGCAGTATTAAAGACTGGTCACCCCAGACCACTCAGATCACTGAACAAAAATTCATTTACTTTCAATAATAAAACTAAAGCCCCTACCATTGACTCAGTTCCAGCTGAAGGTGACCCGATATAGGATTCACAAGGCGTCAATCTATGGGAGGAGAGACCCTTATCTTTCTCCAGTGGAGCAGTTGGAGGATTTGAATTGCTGACCTTGGGCTTCCCAGACTAATGCTTAGGCAATAGCACCACCAAAACTCTCTAACTTGTGCAATTCATTAAAATAATCATATTTAATATTTCAAGTGGCAAGGCACGGTTGTAAGTAATTAAATTATTTTAAATGTGTAAATAACTTTGAATAATTTAAATGCAAAATAGATTAGTAAATAAGAATTGGTGGGCAATATGTTTGGAATTGAGATTGGAATGTTCAAAAAATGAAGTACTTAACTTACGTCAAAACTGACTTACAGATGGCAACATATGTACAAATGCTCCTGACACAATGGATGGATGGACTGTGATAAGAGCTATAGAAGCCCCAATAAAATGATAAAAATAAATAATATTTTTAAAACAACTGTCTTACAGAGTCCTTGGAACAGAACCAAGTGGTAAATCAGGCACACTGTATACATACAGCTCAGACTGCTCATATTTAAAAACAAATGTTTGATAAGATAGTACAGACTATTTAAAATATTAAACTAATTTGTATAAGTTGTCAGATAATAATCCTATTTTGTTTCAAATGTCACATATGGTGATAGCTTACTTCTTTCCCCTTCTCTTCAATGCCCCTCCATCCCCCCTTTTGGTGAAGTCTACGAGATTGATCACTACGTGTACATTACTGCTTTATTACATAGGTCAACTCTTCTAAAATTGAATTATGGGGACAAATTAGATCTGAGAAGTATTAAAGCACAGAAAACTTAAAAGAGTTTTCTAGGCATAAGTCTAAGAATTTGGTCTTGGACTTTCCGTTATTGACAAATAGTAAGTATTACACATTAGGAATTTAAGGGCTATAAAAACTCAATAATAAAATATGACTTAATTTTATTTGAACCCGTATTTCCCACATTTAAATTTTTTCATTGGTTTTCAGAATGTAATTATATTATGATTAACAATATTATTTGGAAAAGAATAATGAACACACTTGTCAAAATTGTTTTCTGTTTTGCTGCTTATTTTCCTATATGGCACCTAGCAGAAATAATCAGGACAGATGTTATTGTTTTAGAAATAGATTCACTTTTATTATATAGTCCCCAACCACTTATTTTTACTAGAAAATTATCTAGACAAGCTCTTCCAATTAATGCATCAGGTTCATATTTTTCCTTATATTTTTGTGCTCTTCCTGTACCAGCGAGTCTCCATAAATTTTTCCAGGATGCTTTCTGGCTCTGAAATCATGTAACCCTACACAAAATACATCATCATTCTCCCTAAAAGAACTTTCCATTTCCAAATTATTTCTACAGCAAGAACCCATAACCATAAGTTAATATGACTGCACTATAAAGTGATAATACTGTAGCCATGATATAAAACTACTTTGGAACTCACCCAAGTTTAGTAATATCCTTAAAGCCACCCACCATCCAACTGAGGCCCAAGAGAAGGCCTAAACATAAATTGAATTTATATGTGAAAGCCCTAATTCGACCCTGTTGAAGCCATTAGCATTACATTGTCTATTGTGCCTGGCTGCTAGAATGGTTGTTCTCACTGTGTGCAATAAATGAGAAACAACATCAAATCATAGTGTCTTCTAGCTGGAAGGCACCATGGGGTTTAGCTTTTCTAGCCTCCTCTGTTTACAGAGAAGGGAAAGACGGCCCTGTGAGGTTAAGTGACCTGCTTAAGAAGCCATTTTCAAAGTCAAGATTTGTTATCATTATTTACAGTACATGGTAGGAAGTAAAAGCACTTGACATATTGCAGAATATTTTCTCTAATCAAATACATAAACTTAGTTGTTGAAAAGAAAAACATACTAAATTCAGTGGACAGAAATGTGGTAAATGAGATGCATATTTTTCTGAAAACAGGAGGATAAGTCACAAGATATTGCAACTAGGAATACATGGGGGCTTACTATAAATCTCTTGCAGCATGTTTGGTATCTGTGAGTAGCTGCAAACAAGTTCTCAATAACACAACTGTGTTAGTCTATTAGGATGCCTTAAAGATCCATACAATACAGTGGAGATGTAGTTACATTCAAGCCATAGAGGTAAACTTCGAAAGTGATTAATTTGGGGGATTCCAAAAGAGTAATTTTGATTTTTCTCTAGAGATGATGAAGATGAAGGAGGCTTATTTTGAAGAAATCTTACCAAAACTTCATTGGTGAGAAAAAAGGCCAATTGTTGCAATGAGGAATTCTGTTCCTATCATGACAATGCATCTGATGCTTCTGCAGTAACAAGGGTGGTCTAGGGGAATTTCAATGAGATATCTTCCTTAATCCGACCAACCTCACTGATCTTGCACCTTCTGTTTTCTCTCTGTTCCCCAAACTCAAAGAGCATAAAAAAGAAATGCGATTTGATTCCCTTGTGTCAGAACTGCCATTTCGCTGTGGTGTGAACTGAAGAGGGCAGGATTCTTCAGGGGAAAGATGGGACGCTATCCACTGCTTTCAGAAGTGGGTAAAACTACACCGCTGCTATGTCAAGAAACAGGAGCGTCATGCTGTGGTGGTGAGTCTAACATAGATGTCCACCGTTCTACAGCAACACCTCTGGCCTTGCCATCACACTGTTTCACTCACAGATGTTTCTGTTCCCTGTGGGTTATTGTGGTAAGTGGAAGTGCAGAGATCATGAAATATTGCAAGAATAACAACTTATCTATAAAGTCAGGTGTCCACAAATGTAAATGACAGTCAGGATGAGGAACTGGGACTATGACATTTTACCATCCACTAGACATAAGATTGATGGTGATTACGCTTGTTTAGACCCTATAGAGATCTGAGAATTAAGGCTTAATGCATTTTCCTTAAAAATTCACATTATATAATTGGTCCTTGACATGTTCACAATGGGTACTTTGGGTTCTTATAAATCCTAACCTTATTTACATAAGCCAAATTCAGAGCTTCACACCAAAATTGATTGACACAATTAGACACCCAAGGGAAGTGATCAGTGTAGAAGAGAGGTCAGTCCTGCATGATGGGGGCTGTGGAGTTGTGGACTGATTTTGGTAACACCGGCCAAGTCGAACAATATGTCTTACAAATTGTCCTCTGCTCATTCTCACCACATGCACATCTCAATCTGTTTGTTTTTCCATCCTTTCTTTTATTTTCTATGCTGTGGAGTCCTGCTCAGCATCCTAGGGCTACAGAAGACCTCACATTGCTAGTTCATGCAGAATAACCATATATAGCTAATGCCCCTTAATTCAACTCAACCTTTATTTTGCAACCTCTTACATTTCAGTTTCCACTGAAGTCCAAACTACAGAAATAACCGTAAGAAGCAAAGGCAAAAGAGAATTAATGAACATCCCCACCCAAGTAGCCACAAGTACAAGCCTAAAGGATCTGATCCAGAACCTGTGTCCTATCATTATGCCCCAGAAAACCATAGGCATCTTATCTAATGCCCAAATCTAAACCCACTGTCATCCAAGTCGATTCTGACTCTCATAATGCCCCACGGGAGAGAGCAGACTTGCTCCTTAGGATTTCCAAGACTAAATTTTTATGAGATCTGACAGGCTGATCCTTTCCCCTCCAACAGCTGGTGTGTTAGCAGTGACACACTGAACCACAAGAGTTCCTTCATCTGGTCTAAGGGATCAACTACAAGCCCCTGAACATTCTGATCAAGGCCTGTAAAGAGGATCAGACGGAGGCACCAGTCCTGTGAGAAAGGGAAATGCATGTCTTGACTTCTCTAGTTCTCAGAAAAGACTTCATCCTGTGGTGCAGTTTGTTCATTCATATTCTCTCTCTCTCTCTCTCTCTCTCTCTCTCTCTCTCTCTCTCTCTCTCTCTCTCTCTCTCTCTCTCTGTCTGTCTGTCTGTCTGTCTGTCTTTAATCACCCACCCACAGGAATGCTTATCTAGCAATCATCTATCTACACCATTGTGGTACAAACAAGAATCACAATCATGGAATCTAGCAGTCTAATAAAGACCGTTCATTCAACGATTTCATGAGCAGTATTTTTCTGTAGGTACACAGATGATATTTCTGGGTGCTGTGGAGTTCATTCTAATCTACAGAGACCTCCCCTGACAGTACAAGCACCCACGGGGCTGTTCTTGGCCATCATCTTTATGGAGGCAGACCATCAAGGGCTCTGGGTGGATGCAAAATGCCAGTCTTTCAATTAGGACACCTAGGACTCCTTCCAGGTACTATGGGGGTCACCCATGTAACATGAGAAGTGCTCTTATATCATTCTGACCAAACTCAGTGGAGGCTCTGCCGTGAGTTCAGAGCTCTGCATAGGAATGGCTAGAGATTCCATTTTGCAAAACATTTTGATCGTCACATATGAGGTGATAGGGAATTCTGCCCACTGCTGCTGTGATGGTACTCCCGACCAAAATAACCAAAGTCAGCGGGGAGAGAGCCTGTCTTACTTAACTCACCTACCCACATTTCCTGGTGTGTAATATTAGGGTACTTGGGAACCAAGAACCTATTCCTATGAATCAAAAAATATGCCTTCTGTCCACTATGAAAGGAATTTACCTTTAAACATCCCCCAAAGTATGTATTTTATTTAAAAGATTTAAGAACTTGAGGCATAGGACAGTGATGAGTAGTTTGAATGTTGAAGGCAGAGTTGGGGATCTGAAATGTAAAACCCCCACCTAATTCACCAAGTCATTAAAAAGACATTTACTCAACAACAAAGTTCTGAAGAGTTTGAAAAGAATGAGGAACAACACAGGAAACAGGAAGTGGGATATATGGTATTACATTGTGGGGATTGAAATCCGTAACCTGAAACAATATGTATATAAACTATGGAACAGAAAACTGATCTCCTCTGTAAGGTTTCACCTAATTCACAATAAAAACTTAGAGAAAAGATTTCCAGAATGTTTAAAATGCTCAGTAACTACCTTAAAAATAATTGTTACCCCCAACTCTCACAGATTTTAGAACACTCTAATTGCCCATGTGCAAAGTTTAAATATTTAAAAGATGGTTTTATTTTTTCTCATTATCGAAACTAAGTAGTTACATATTATAGCCTTTTTTGCACGGTTTGTTTAAAAACCTGGAAACACTACACTGTGCAAAAAACCCAGCCATTTATTCACATCAAACGTTCCCTTTTCAGACTACAAGCATAAGTTTAAAATTCTCAAGACATTTATGCATTTTCTTTTCTACAAGATAGTTTATCATTTTAAAGATGCTAAATGTGTTACATTATTATAAATATTTCTGCTCTAAGAACTAAACACTACAGAGAAATGGTGGATTTGTACTGACAAGGTTTTATATAGCACTACTTGACATGCATATCTGACGTGCCATCAGCCCTGAGAGTACTTAGGAAGAAAAAGCCTTTCTGGAGTGTGAATTCTGATTTGAGGGAAATCTATATAAAATAGTTACGTATGTTACTAGGTTTTAGTTCTTAATATATTACACCTTGCTCTTGAATGTTGGCTAATACCCTCATTCATCATACCACATAGGAAAATGTTGACAAATAAACTGAGCCTTTCATGGTCCTTATAAAGCTAAAAATTATTCTCGCTCTTATACATACTCTCTAGGATTAAATTAGACGTCCATATGCTTATTGTCTAAGTGGATCGAATAGTGCATGAAAGAATTTGAAAGGGCTTTTAAAGTTTGTGAAAAAAATTAAGATACTGGAATTTATCCACCAACTTTCGAAGCCCCCTCATAGAATCCGAGGAGTAACATATTCTATAACAACTGTTACAGAGAAGATTTATTTGTAAGTGTTTAACCTTACAAAGTTATATAGACTTAAAAATCAGGGTCTCTTTCTCTCTCACACACACAGAGACAGGTACTAAAGATAGCTTTTATATTTTTATGAGTAAGCCTATGCTGAGGTTCAGTTGAGATAGCTTAGTTAATTTAAAAGGCCCTGAATTTCTTGTGAAGACAAGTTTAAGTTCAAATTTTACCTGTTTCATCAAAATTGGACAGTTACATTATGACTCAAATCTGCGAGTTGATTTTCTAATATTTAGAATCTGAATCAGTAGTATTTCCCACCTAAAATAGTTCTAAAGGGCAAAATATAATAGTGTTATGTCGGAACCTTAGTAGTCTAATGGTTATTCTTTGAGCTGTGATCCACAAGGTCTGTAGTTCAAAACCAGAGACTCTGCAGGAGAAAGATGGGGCTTTATACTCTGGGAAAAAGTTGCAGTCTCTGGCAGTTCTACCCTGTGCTATAGGATCGCTATGAGTTGGCCTCAACTCCATGGAAGTGAGTGTGGTTTGGTTTCAGAGTGTTGCGTTATCGGTGATTACAATCCAGCCTCCTGGAAACCCTTGCATCTGCTCCTGGAAAGACTGCTGTGGGCAGGTGCTCTCCAATACACTCTAACTAGAACACTCGCAAAGCAAAACTAACACCTCCCCTTCTTGTGCTGTGCTCACAACCACTGCAAAGTTCAAGACTGTTTCTGCAGGCATGCTATTACTCCACCTCATTTACGGTCTTGCGCTCTCTCTGACCCTCTGCTCTTCCAAGCACAGTGTCCTTCCCTAGATGCCTTGTCATCCTTGCTTGTAAGGAGCACTCTGACTGCACTACTTAGACAAAGACAGACTTTTTCATTCTGCTGGCAGTCTGTGGTGTATCTTATATTCTTCATAATTCTAAAGCATCCCTTTTTGTCTTGGCCTTCCTTCTCCTTACTCTAGCTTGGGCATGCAATGAGGTGATTGAAAATGCATTGGTTTGCGGAAGGTGGATGTTAGTCTTTGAAGTAACAGTTTTATGTTAGAGGTTTTGGGTTTGTTTTGTGTTGTTTTGTTTTATTTCCCAGCTGATAGTACCTGTCTCTTAAAAAAGAAACAAAACAAATACATGTTTTGATGTTTTAATTTTCTAATGAACCTGTGAACTTTGCCTTTCAAATCCAATGAGCTTCTCAGCATAGCCAAAGAGTCTTTTTGTCTTTCTTTTACCTAGTTTTGCGTGGACTTTAGGGTTTAACTGTGAAACAATTGTGCACACATTAGTAATCCTTTTTGAAGGATAACTTATTTTGAAAGGGCTTTTACTGTATAATGTTAATGTCTCCAACAACTTTATATCTTGAATTATTTTAATAAAACTGATAAATTAACAGAAATGAAGATCAAAATGTATTCATTACAATGTTTATTTTAATAAAATAGTAGGCATCTGAAATGCCCTATGGAGGGTTGGTTTATCAAAGCACACCTAAAAAAATTTTTTTAAACCCAAATGTAATGCCATCGAGTTGATTCAGACTCACAGTAATCCTACAGGAGAGGGTAGAACTGCCCTGTGGATTTTTGAGGCTTTAAATCTTTAAGGGAAGAAAAAGTCTCATCTTTCTCCAATGGAGTCATGAGCAGTTTCAAACTGCTGTCCTTGCACTCAGCAGTCGAGCACTGATTCCCAATGCCACCAGGACTCCCTCAGTACACTGAACTAACAAGCCCTCGTAGTACTATCAGGGAAGGGATGGGCTTCTAACTGCATGGCTGGTGGGCCAAAGGCCCCTGTCAAGATGTTGAGCTTAGGTTCCCAAACTTTGGCCTATGGCCTTTTCTGGGGGAAAATGTCAACACACCCTAGCAATTATAAATGCTTGTACTATCCCCCATAATCTTGGACAGAGTGTATCTATCTGCATTTACAGCCCCGTTGAATTACACCAGTGACCTCACCCCAAGCCACCCCCATGGGACAGTATTACTCATTTTGGGAAACTGGAAGCCTACTAAAATCTGGAATGGGTCAGTGTGAGTCAGAATTGTCTTGGTGGCAGTGGTCTTGGTACAATGAAATGTGTACAACCACTTGATGTAATGCCATTATTCTTTATTAATCCTGACAGCTATTTATAGTATCCTAAGCGCTCATTGCACTTTAAATAAGTTCAGTTGAAAACCAGCGCCCTCTACAGGGTAGAGAGAGATAAACTTTCCATTCCTGTAAAGAGTCTCAGAAACTTACAGGGCAGTTCTACCCTGTCCTGTAGGGTTGCTATGAGTCAGAATCAATTCAATGGCAGTGTGTTTGGTATTTTGTTTGTTTTTGAGCAAAAAAAGAGGAACTTTAATTCCAGTATGAGGCCAAAAAGTGTATACAAGGGTGCTTTAAAAAGTTCGGAGAAAACAGAATTAGAAAATAATAGGAGGCTGTATGAACCTCCAATAAAATGGTTTTTTTTATAAAAGGATATAAGATATATACAATGTTTCTCTGGTATGAGATTCAGTAAATTTTTCCTTATCTCTATTATCCCTAATAAAGTTTGGTGCCCGGAGCAGCAAAGCCAATTCATTAACTCCAAGTTAAGAGTCAAAGAGGTTTCTTAGATGATGACATCAGTGAAAAGACTGCCAGCTGTAAACTATCTTGATGGAGTTCCACTTGTGCTCAGCATACCTAGAGATTGTTTTTCACTGTGGAATTTACGTTCTGTGTGGCAGTTACATAATCTACTGTCAATTTGAGCTAAGGGGTGGAGTCCAGTCTGTCAATCAGGTCATCGCCAATGAGACCTCTGTGTGGACATGGCCTTTTCCTGAGGATTCTGGGAACTGCTGTATTCTTCCCTAGAGGTGGGGCACTCACTCTCTCTGTGCTTCATCTTTCTGCTGACAAGCTAAATGGAGCCATGTGGCTAGAGCCAGAGCCCTGGAGCTGGAGGAGCCCCATGGACACTATTACAGTGCTGAGACACTTCTCCCCCCACTGCATCCACAAGAGTTTCCACCCACACACGCTGAGGGAGTCATATACATGGTTTAGATTCACTCACATTTCAAGATGATCACAAAATATAATTGTTGACTATGAGCAAACAGTAAAGTTCTTTAAGTTTTAGGATAATTGAAGTATGTCTCAACTAAGAATCTCAAAATGTATGTTCACTAATAAGAAATTAGCTTTGGGGAATGATTCTATGAGTTATCTTAGGCTCTTTCAGGCAATATGCTTGCCTCTGAGCAATACAGCAAGCTATAAAATGTTAAGAGCCTGAGCTAGAGGTCAGGGTAAACATTAGGCTACATGTAGTCAAAGGGAAATGGCATTTGCTAAATGTCTATCACCTGCGTCTTGTAAAATAACCAAGGTATGAAAACCTGCCGCCATTTCTTAAGTTGCTTAGCCTGGGTGGAAGAAAGGCCCAGGTGATTGCTCTTACTAAAGACAGCAGCCCTGGACTGCCTGAGGAAGCCACAACTAAGCTAGGCGAGAACACCCAGGGCAGCAGATTGTCCCTCATATCTAAGAGTCTTGACTAATCTCCCCTCACCTTCTGCCTGGGATAACAAATTGTGTTGTCAATAAAGTTTTTTCTGAGTCCTGAAAGGGTGTGTTTATGCAAAAGGGGGGGCTGTTTTGAGGTTTCCTTTAGTTTCATGGCTGAATATTAAATTAGTTAAAGTTTTAAATTAAAAAAACTGGCACTCCTCTTAAGTTTAGCAATTCACAAAGTATACTAGCATATGTAATCATCGTTCAATTCAACATTGTTCTAATAAAAACGCCTTCTTTGGAAGACAATCCTCTCATTAGAAGATCGTATGTATAACCTTAGGTGTTCAAATGGAAACATATTGTTACTTCAACTTAAAATAACTGTCCGTTGCTCAATTACACATTTTAAGAGGGAACCGCAAGACTAACTCAGAACAGAATCTTTTCCACTTTATGGCTCTTTAAAATACCAAATAAGTATTGTTTCCTTAACACGGCGCTATTACTGGTAGATGTTTAATTTTAAATATGTCTGCTACAAATGATGGATTTTCAAGGTGATAAGATTTTTAACTTAAAGATGACAAGGTCACCACAGTTGTTTTGAAGCTGCCTTCTTAGCCAATGGACACTGACTGCTGACGAGAGACAGGCTGGATCTGATTGAGAGCCAAGGAGACTAAGAAATCCTGGTAAGGCTATGGGACAGGCAGTGGGTCGCTAACTACCAAGTCAAGAGTTCAAACTCATCAGCCACCTGTTAGCAAGGTGACGCTACCTGCTTCCCTAAAGACTCACAGTCTCAGAAACGGTGCGGGGATCACTGAGTCAGAACCACCTCAAGGACACTGGCTTGGGTATTTGGGAGTTTAAAGCGGGAGTGAGATGGGCGAACCACTGGAAAACGGTTCCATTCAGGAACATGGAAGGAACCTTCATTGCACTTTTCCTATCCTGCTTTCTAACCTTGACAATTTGGTACCATGATCGCTAAGGCGTAGGAATGAAACTCTACCAAAATACGGCTTGCCAGTACTTTCGCAGAGTGATGGGTGAAACACGAGTGCCTCGCAACAGTGATGGCACCGAGCAGGTAGCCAGAGGTTCAGTAGCTTCGTTCTGTTAAAAAACTCCTTAGGTAAGAAAATCTATGGGCAAAGGAGAAACACTGCTGGCTTGTATTTCAAGTGAATTGCTCATACCACACCCTGCCCTACTACAAATAGACGTACTTGTACTCAGGGATTTACTTTTTTAATAATTGACTTCTTCCAAATACCAAATGTTATTGAAAAGTCGTTTTTCAAGAACAGTACAATCTTACAGGAAAAAAATGATAGGTTGAGATCTTTCATATTGTGGAGCTGTAATACAGGAGCACTTCTGTTTTATCTGCGCCAGGAATAAAAAGACATTGGCAGCAGCACTAGGATTGGTATCTGCCTACTCTGAAAGGATGATTAACTTCAAATAAAGAGATGCTGGCTTCAGCCACACAGTGTGCTTCCCAGATGCGGCTGCAGCGCTCGCGACTCCGAGGTTGTAAGGTATTCCAAGGCAATCATTCTTTTCTACTCTCCCAACACAAAGCATCTGGGATTTAATCTAGCTTCTCGGCGTGGTACGGGTGGATTTTATTTCACTTCACCAACCAAAATATTGCTCCATAATTTTACATTTTTTATTGCACACTTTTATATCTTGTTAAAGGGAAAAAAACTATCTTAACTATATGACAGTAAAACAATGCTTCTTAAAAACAAAGTCATAAGCAATAGCAATCGCAGCCTGCTAATTGGAGGCGAGGGATGGGGTTCATTCTGTTTCAACTTTAACTGAAAAGGTTTTACTTTTTCTGAATATTTACTCTTTCCCAAGCACAAATTCAAAGCATAAAGTTGTTGCAATAAAAAAGCGATCCATTTTAAAATCAATAGAATATGACTCATTGATGAACAAGAAGATATGCATAGGTCAGGGATCTGCAGTTAGATTCCAACATACATAAGCCTGATCCTTTTATGAGGCATTGGACTTTTGAGTATAACTTTAAAAAAATCTAAGACTAGCCTGCTTCTCAGATAGAACACTAGAGGCAAATTTCTAAAGATGAGTCACTGAACACAAGCCACATCAGTGACCTCAAGCTCTGAGAACACAAGTTGCCTCCTACAGCCCAAGTGAGAGAGTCACAACGGGCCTGCATCATGTCAAGAGTGGAAGACAAATAAAAATATTTTTATTGCAGTGATTTCTTGTTACAATAAGATTCTAGAAATTGTATGTACACATGCATATACACAGTCATGCTCAAAAATGCCAGTGGTTGAATATGGTCAGTGTCATATTTTGGGAAGTAGAGCCTCATGGAAGTAGATACTAAGTGTGTGACATAATTAACCCTCAAGAATGACAATGGCCAACTATTTCTGCCTTATAAAAGGATCCCATAAGCTGCTCAGTATGAATGCAATCTCACACGTACAGCTCTGTATATGATAAAAAACAAAGTTACCCTGGTCCATTAAACCATAATAACATGTGATTTCTTTCCCTGTAAAGCTAATCTTAATAAAAGTCATTAATTATAAACAAATGCAATTTCACTAAATTCCATTAACACTTAAGTCATCCAGCAGGAAGAGCTGAGAATTCTAATAATCCAAGGTCTTTCCTGCTGAAATTTGTTATCTAATTTAGTTCATTCTGCCTTTGTGTTGCTCGTGGAGGCTGCATCTAACAGAGCAAAACAGTACCCTGTCCTAGACTCTCCTCTTCAATGGCATCCCTATGTCTGAGCCCAGTCATTGCTGTAGTCACCTTTTACCTTAACAGTTATGCTTTTCTCTATCTTGTGTAACCCATAGCAGAGTTTTTATAGGTAGACCTTAACCAAACACTGGAAATGGCATTCAAGGGGTGCCCACAAAAAACAAAGCTTTTCAAAGTTATGTATTTAATTTTTTTTACAAAACAATCTTATCTTCAAAGTATTCTCCATTATACTTATTATATTTGTCAAAGCTGTGATTCCATTATTGGAAACGTTTTTCAAACTCTCATCTGTTTGGATGGCTGACAGCATCTCCCTTGTATTTTGTCTTCACCTCTTCTACATCGTCAAATCATTGTCCTTTCATCTCTCTCTTCATTCACAGAGACAAAAAGAAGTCGCAGGGAGCAAGGTCAGGTAAGTAAGGTGCCTGGGACAAGAGAGGCAGGCTGTTTTTTGTTTTTGCCAAAAATTTGGGCACTGAGATGGCTGCATGAGCAGGTACATTGTCATGGTGGCAAAACAGGTGCCACAAAACAGGCCTTTGTGGTCACACACTGTTACACAATCTTTTTACAATCTCTAAATAGAAAGCTTGAGTAACAGTCTGACCTGGTGGAACAAACTCCAAATGCACTACAAGTTGACATTTTCGCCCACTCTGGAAGTTGATGGAGGTCCAGAATGAGGTTTTTCATGAACTGACATTTCACCTTTTCTGAAATGAGAAAAGCACTCATGCACTTGAGTTTTTCCCACAGTGCTGTCCTTGAAGGCTGTGTTCAACATCACAGCAGTTTCTGTGACATTTCTCCAAAGCAGGAGACCAAATTTCACCACCACATGCTGTTCTCTTAAATCGGCCATCACAAAAATATTGAGGTTTGAGCAAAATTGCTCTTACGAAAAAATTCACTGTAATCACAGAGAACCTTCCTAGGCGATGTCGCTGGGTGCACTAACTCAGAGAGAGTTGCTTGATGTTCACCTAGCAGGAAAAATGGGTACTATGAAAGCTCCAGCCAGTTTTCCAGTTCGGTGGGTTACCCCTCTGAGGCAATTGAAAAATGCAAAGTTCAGTAAGAACACAAAATATTCACATAGAAATGAAAATGCTGTGGGGAGATACACCTTCTACAGTTAGGTCCATCAGTATTTTGCCAAGATGGTGTGTAAAGCATCTCGATATTTTAAAGGTCACAAAGCATTCATCCCTACTTGGCACAGAGTCCAAGGTAGCCGTCTCTAGAAATGCTCCTGGAATAAGTACTCAAATGGAAAGCGTACACCCCACCCAACCCCACATTCTGAAAAAGTGACACAATGTAGCTGTTAGGGAACTGTCATCTCAACAAGGAACTACAGCAACAGATGAGGCATAGAGCCAATGGGCATTCATGCATCTCTGGCAGATGCCAATGCCAAAAGCTGATGACTGAAGACCATTTGCCTACACTCCCCATGCTCTCCCACGGGGATATTACTGTAAATCCAGGGAATATTGTCACAACCCCAATCACTATCCTAACACCTGTTATATTTGTATTCCACACATACTCAGTTATTGTACCTTTCCATTACATAAAATAAAACTGAGGGTATTTTTTATCCAAGAGCTGAAATGATTATAGCTCCTAATGCTTATGGCACATAAAGCACTTTCTGAAGAACAAAAACATGGATAAACGGTACCTTATTTTGAATGGGCAAACCAATTCACGAAACCCACTGCCATTGATTCTCACCCACAGCGGCCCTGTACGGGTTTCTGAAGCTGTGAATCTGTCCTGGAGCAGGCAGTCTTATTTTTCTCCTAAGGATCTGCTGGTGGGTTTGAACTATTGATCTTGCAGCTGGCATTCTGAGGCATACTTGCCAGGACCACCCGGGCTCCCAGGACAGGCAACGGGGTTTTAAATCTAGTGTAAGTTGAAACCGTTGCAGGATAATGTTTGTTGTGTAAACTAACAGATGTAGTTCACAAAGAAATCTAAGTATCTAGAGCAGATATGTTTAAAAATAGTTGTTTTTACTATCGCAGCTCTAGTTACATATAGTAAAAGGTGGCAGAATTCCCTAGATTTACATTAATATTAATTTTTTTAATGTTTAAAGTTTCAAATTCCAGCCTACTCATCACAATAATTGAATATATTTTTAGCAGATCCTTTAGATTTAAGATGTATTGTTTCTCAGCAAACCTGATTGCCGTTATTAAAATAGTCACCATTAAACCCGTAACATTATTTCTCTGCTTTAAAATGGTTAGTATTTCTCTAGCATCACAATCTTCAAATTCCTATGACTTTTTTTTTTTTTTAGCAACTAGAGCACCTTTGGGCATGTCCTCCAGCAAATCCATAGCTGCATTATTTAGTCTCACTTATAAGAAGAACATGTATGTCAGGCGGTATCGATGCGCTTTCCCAACTTCTGTTAGATTCACATTTCTTCACGCTTCACATCACATGACGAAACCAAGGCAGAGTAATCACTAAAGCAGACACTAAAGGGCTGCCGCAGTTCAGAATAATTGATTATGTGGATCAGAATATCATGATGCTGATATTGCAACTGTAAAAATACAACTCCAATCACAATTACCTTTGCATGGACCCAGCACCGCGCTACTATTTGAACCTTTTAAAAGTCAAGAAAAACTAAATTAGAATCCGTTGTTAATGGCCCCTGACTCACGTGCCAACGAGCTTAGTAAATCATGTCATTAGAGCTCTTCGCCTTGCCAACACAAACAACAAACTCACTGCCATCCAGGCAATGCTAACTCGGACTGGTAGTGACTCCCCTGTGGGTTTCTGAGACTTCTTACAAGCCTAGAAAGCCCAGTCTCTCTCACAGAGCTGTTGGCGGTTTCGAACTACCTGACCATGCAGACCACAGCCCAACCCTTAACCACGCCCCCTCCAGGGCTCCGCTATCTGCCAGCACATAAAATAAATCAGATAAGCAAAGAAAACTAAACACACATCAGTTAAGTCTTATTTGTAGTCTCCAAAATCCATGGATAGATGCCACTATTGAAAACATTTTCAAAGCATATAGTACAGCAATCTATTATTAGACTTTACAATCTCAGCTGGGCACAAAAATGGTTCGGCAAAAGACAAACAGAAATGCTGGTCCTTAACAGAGAAAACAGTAAGATCACCATCACTTAATTACTGTAACACGTTGCTCCTCTCTAAATTTTCAGTGTTTTCATTCTTTTTTACGATCCAAAGCTTTAAGCGCACTACACGCTGAGCACTATGTCTACTCACTGAAGGATTGCAACCGAACCGCCGGCAATCATTTTACAAAAACCGTTAGTGATCATTTTAATTATCCAGGAAACTTGTACGTGCCAAAATCATAAGGTTAATGTTACTTCAGTTTCATATTTTTGATTTCTCCTTAGAACTTTACTAACAACTACACAAGTCTGCTAACAACTACAAAACTACTAACAACTAGGGGATGTCTGCGCCCTGTATCTTCTAAATGCCTCACCCCTCTGTCTACATCGACTGCTTCCTTCATTGGCTCTGGTCTGCCACGACCTGAACTTAGCTGTGCCACGGGTGCTCTGTCCCACCTTCTTGCTTCCTAGTGTTATGGGACTGCGGGTGTTCCCGAGCTTTCAACCTTCCCCTCAGTAGAGACAATTATTAAATTTGCATCACAAATTCATACTTCTACAGAGCCATACTTGACTGTATACCTGAATATTTCCCTGGCAGCTCCACTTTCATATGATCCACACACATCTTTTTCTAATGTACTGTGTATCTGTGGTCTTAGTCCTTTTGTGAAAGACGCTTAAACCTGTCAAACCTTAAAATCCTTTCAAACATCACCCCTCAAGCAAAACAGTTGATCAAATCTTACCATGTTAGCAATGGCTCACATGACAATGGTCTTATTGCAGATATGGCCCAACAACCCATTGCTATAGAGTCCATCCATACTCTCAGCAACCTCATATAGGGTTGGTAAAGCTGTACACATTTAAAGGACCATATAGCTTAAACTTCTTCCCATGGCAACTGTGGGTCTGGAGCACTGAGCTCACCCTTAGCAGTGCAGTGCTTGCCCGACACGGCTTCAGAGCTGGGTTAACTGTCCCACAAGGCTTCTGCATTGAAAAACTACCTCTAGATTGGTCAAATATCTCACTGCATGCACGACTTCTTATGGGCTGAGGCTCTTGAATTATGCCATAACTGGTCCACCTACCATTGCCATGTCTTCCTATCTTGATACTTAGTAAACGCAACCAAACATACCTGAGCATTCGTCCTCCTTGTTCAACTGGGTATCAGACCTCCATTTTACAAATTCATCACACTGGCAGACTTAGACAACGCCTGATCCATAATGAGAACTATAATGCATATAGCACCTTTTCCAAAACTTTGCGTTAAACCAGTCTTTTTAAATGTTCCCATTTAGCAGAGCAGTAAAATAGGCAAACTTACAAGATTAAAAACATGTAAAATATCATCCTTATCTACCATGTTTAACATGCCGGGGTATCATGCTCTTAAGTAAATAAAATTGGGATCACATGATGCTGTATATAATTTTTGCTTTATATTAATTTCTTCAGAGCATAGCTCTATTCTGTGCCCCTACATTATTGTTCAAGTATAATTTCAAGAGTTTATTGTTGATCCATAATTAGATATTTATTTTTAAAGGTTTTCTTTAGTATTTATTACCTTTAGTATCTATATTTATATTGAAATATAGATACCTCTAGTAGCTATATTTATTTTCACATTAAAATATTTACCAATATCATTTCTTTATGAAGTAGGTAGAGGTTTTATACGGTCTAAAAGGATGACATCTTTAAGCTTATGACCAGAAGAGTGGAACCAATGCTCACTCACCCACTGCAGAATTCTCTAAAGTGCCCTCAGTGTTCTCCCCTCCAGCTCTTCTGCACTTCATGGGCAACTTCCAAAAACACAGCTCTGATTGCAAGTGCTCAAACATGTCGGCGACTCTCTCCTGAGCAGAGTAAAATCCAAGCCTCTTCACAGGGCATGGGCCTCCCCCAAGGCTCACTGCAACTTGCCTCTGTCTTCTTTCCCACAAGCCAAGCCCCACCCACTAGCCGGGGCCAGAAATGATCATCCTGGCTACACAGAGAATCACCTGGAGAGGCTGTAACCAGTAGGGCTGAATTCCAGAATAATTAACAACAACTTGAAGCTGGCTGAATCTCTCCCTCACTTGATTTCAAGGGACAGCAGGGTAGACATAAGGTCAAGTTAGCTTGTTGTTCTGTAGAGTGGGATAGATAGAAAGTCCGGGCAAGTTCTTCACTCAAAGTGCAGATTCTTGAACCTCACGTAACACCGACTAGCTGATGCTTTCTCGGGCTCGGGACTGGGAATATCCAATTGTGCAAACTGGCAGATTCTGTGGCTCGAGAAGTGCTCTGCTAGCCATTTTATGGCTGATATGCCACCTCTCTCACCTGTGTAGCCTCAGCCTCGAGCTTACAGCGTCTGTTTCCTATCTTCCCTCATCTTGTCTTGACCTTTGCCCACAAAATAATACTACATAAAAACAGAAACATAAAAAGTGGGTTTTTAGCATTCAGTTTAAGTATATTCTACCTAGCACATTTAATCTTTCTAATATTCGATGTTTACAGGGTTTATTATCCATACTTTTATCAGAGTAGTTCACCTCTATTCTAGCCCTTTACTGAATGTATTTTGGGGAACCTTAAGTTCTGCTGGTGGAAATTGAGTTTGCTAGGTGCAATATCTGATTCATGAGAAAATCTCCACAGGGCCAGGCATGTGTTTTCAACAACGAGTCGATGAATGTTGGAATTGAATAACAAAATATTTCTACCCTGTGCTGTCCTTGATTAAGATTGCCAACCACTATTCCTGAATGTGTTTGGTGACGAGAGGCAATGCTGGGAAATTAATCTCATTTTTTAAAATAAAAATCTCTACATACCTAATAATTTTCTAGTGTGTGCTGCTGAATTACATGTGTGTTCACTTAGTAGTTTATGTATGCACCTCAAATTTTGTCCCACAAATATGTGTTGGAATCCTAATCTCTAGACCTCTCAATGTAATTCTGTTTAGAAATGGTGTTTCCTTTTTTTATGAAACCAAGTAAGTGTAGAGTTTGCCTAAATATAATCACTTTTGAGTTAAGAAAAAGAACAAATTACACACAGGTCTATGTACCAACAAAGAGAGGTATCAGGTGAGAATCTCAACGAATTTAGGATTGCAGAGGAAGGGAACCAAGAACCCAGGTGGGACAGCAGGTAATACTTTGAGCCACTAGCCGTAAGGTGAGCAGTTCAAACCCACCAGCCACTCAGTGGAAGAACTATGGTGTTTTCAACCTCCATAATGATTTACAGCCTTGGAAACTCATAAAAGCTGCTCTGTTCTGTCCTATGAGGTCACTATGAGTTGAATTCAACTCCATGACATGGGTTTGGGGGGAACCGGAAAGAAGAATAAGGTTGAGAGCGTAATTTGTAATTTAGACTCCAGGACACCATGAGGAAAATACGTGTCTGTGCCTTACAGTCAGCCACCTGTGGTTTTTATGTTCTAGCAGGACTGAGGAACTAAGACAACCACGCTGACTGCTAAGATGGATTAAAGCACAGGAAACATAATGGAGGAAGTGAGTCTGTCTTTCCAGTATATACGCCTGGGTAAAAGGTGGAAGGACAACATGGCGGTTCAGGTGAAATCAGGTGCAGGTCATGCAAAATCCATAGCTTCTAAGGGCTGAAGCCAAGCATCATTCGCAAAGCTACTCCCTCCTCTGCTGCTTCCTAAAGGCCATGCTCCAAGGAGACGCTTTCCTTCAGTTTTACTCTGTGCTACAGCGCCTCTGTGATTCCGAATCGACTTGATGGCACAGTTTGGTTTTGATGTATTAACATGGAACTGTGGAACTAGGGAACGCAAGTGTTGAGCATTTATTGGAAGAAGACTATAAAATTAATGATATTTTTCAACCAATCAAAATTGTTAATAACTGCAGGTGGTTTCTACTACCACCTGGTGGCATAAGCCAAACGTTTTATTGTTCAGGTCAGATTTTACTTTTGATAGCAGCGTGTAATGAAAGACAAAACTGGAAGGATAGTTGCCTTTAAACCTTCCATACAGTGGTCTGGCACCAAACAACAAACAAACAGAAAACTTCACTGCTTTTGAGCTCATTCTGACCCATAGTGGCCCCCACAGGTCAGAACGGAACTGCCCATCAGTCTCCAAAGCTGCAAATACCAGAAACCACTCTGCGCCTGCTAAAGGCAAAGGCCCACTTTCGTGGCCTAGTATAGAATTAAAAACAGAACAGAAACGGCCTTGAATAAACAGTAGGTACCATTTTTAACTGACTAAAGCAACTTTATCATAAGGTCATGCAGTTTGAATCTTGGATGAATAAACTGAGCAAATGTGGAGAATAAGAGTCCTGATAAGCCAAACGAATCGCCTCATCTATCTCCTGTGGACGGCCTAGTGGATTTGAACTGCAGACTTTGTAGTTAGCAGCACAATTCAAGATGCACTGTATTACCAGAGTTGCTTAGACACTGGACAATGAAAGAAGTAACAGAAATAACTAAAAGAGCACTGAGAAATAGAAAAGTATACTGGGAAGTTGGGATAAAAATGTCAAACTATCTGTGATGATCAGCAGTAACGTTCTTAAGGGCATTGGATTTAACCATACAAATGATCCTTATTAGACATATTAAACTTACAGAAATGACTATTTCATATGTTTTAAAAACACCTATTGAGAAGTTCCCTGCCTGGAGTATTTTACTCTTTTAAGAACTTTATAAGTTCTTCAGTAAGTTGATTTAATAAAAACCTTTATCTTTTCATTCAAATTTTCCACAGAATTTTTGAAGGCACATGGGGAAAGTCCGACAAAAGCAGTGTTTTGTCAATGGGGAAGAAAGAACTTTGCCAGAAGAGTGAGAGGCTACATAACCTGCAAAGTGCAATCAGAACCACCATGCTGACTCATAGAAGGCGTGAAATTGGCTTGTGGGTTGCTGAATACATTCTAAACAGAAAGAAATAAGATCCATTATCAAAAAGTAAATAAAGAAGATTATCATGTTTTTTGAAAGAAGGATGACTTAGAGAGACGGTATATACTCATGTGTAAGCTGCGTTTTTCAGCACGTTTCTGCTGAAAGAGCTCCCCGTGGCTGAGACTCCAGAGAGGGTCCCGCTCCTCTGCCAGCGCCTGCAACCTCTGTGGGTGGTCTGATGACCACTGATGTCCCGCTCTTCTCTTCTCTGGCCTCTGTGTTGCCCTGCCCCTGTGTTCAGACTCGGTGTTGTCCTGCGTACCGGGCAAGAACCAGCTGGCTCTGCGTGCTGGTACTCTTCTTCTCCCGCTCTGCTCCAGGCTGTGACCAATGACGTAGCCTTTACACTCTTACTCGTGCTAGGCCGCCCCCTTGCTCCGCCAAGCATTGCTGAATACAGTACCTGTATATCTCTGGTCTTGGATATATAGTACATTTATTTACAGTACTTAATCTGCTATATATACATATATTTTCTTTGTAACCGCTCTCTAGACCCAGTGTTGACTATGCTTCATAGAGCAGCCTGAGTTAGGGCTCATAATGTACACGCTGCGGTATGTACACACCTTGTTACTGCAAGTGTTGAGTTAGCACTTCCCACACAGATGCGGTAATGCTGCGCATGCGGTAACACAGTGCGCACAGAACGCAGAATGTATCTTCTGAGCCCTAGCACAGGCTGCTCTAGGCATACAGTCATGAGTATCATTAGCCTGTGTTGGGCCTCCAACTGCACACGCTGTGATGTGCACATGTGGTAAGGCAGCATATGTAGTCATGCAGCGCATGCAGTAACACCACATATATAGTTATTGTAGAGAATCACAACAGAGCTGGTTTTGTTTTTAAAATACTTTTATTGGGGCTCTTAATCTCTTATCACAATCAATACATTCCTCCTGTGTGTCAAGCACATTTGCACATATGCTGCCATCATCATTTTCAAAGCATTCTCTTCCCACTTGAGCCCCTGATATCAGCTCCCCATATCATCTCCCTCCTCCTCACAAACCCTTGATAAGTTATAGATTATATTTTCCATATCTTACATCATCCCCCATAGTCCCTCCCCACTTTTCCGTTAATTGTCCCCCTGGGGACAAGTTGATTCTTGTGATCAATTCCCCCTTTTTCACCCCACCCTCTCTCCTGGCATCTCTATTCTCCTTGTTGGCCCTGAGGGGTTCATCTACCCTGGATTCCCTGTGTTGTAGGCTCTTATCTGTAGCAATGTGCATGTTCTGGTCTAATCCGATTTTTAAAGCAGAATTGAGTTCATGATAGTGGGGGGAGGAAGCACCAAAGAACTAGAGGAAAGTTGTGTGTTTCATCGGTGCTATACTGCACCCTGACTGGCTCATCTCTTCCCTGTGATCCTTCTGTGAGGGGATGTCTAATTGTCTACAGATGAGTATTTGAGTCTCCACTCCATGCCTCCCCATTCATCTTGGGTATGGTTTGATTCTGGGTCTGAAATGCCTGATACCTGATCCCATTGACACTTCATGATCACACAGACTAGTGTGCTTCTTCCATGTGGGCTTTGTTGCTTCTGAGCTAGATGGTTGCTTGTTTACCTTCAAGCCTTTAAGACATCAGATGCTATATCTTTTGATAGCCGAGCACCATTAGCTTTCTTCACCGATTTTGTCTTCCGTGATCTTGTCGGGAAGGTGAGCATCACAGAATGCCGGATTGTTACAACAAAGTGTTCATGTGCTGACTGAGGGAGTACTTGAGTGGAGGCCCAAAGTCCATCTGTAACCTTAATTCTTAACATGTAGATATAAGTACATAGGTCCATTCCCTCTCATTTTACAGGAGAAAGAAAGATGTACTGTCAATGTTCAATACATCCTACATAACATCTTCCTGCTTATTATATGAGTTTTGATTTAGGGAATGGGGTGTTGTAGCAAGGTTGTCAGCCTAGTTGAAATAGAAAAATTAGAATAGTAGTATAAAAGAAAGCGTGCAGGTTGGCTTGAATTTGAGTAGAGAGAGGAAGTAAAAACTATGGAATAGTATGCATTATTTAACCCAAGGGTGAGGAGAACCAAGAAGAACATTGGAATCTGATCAAGTGTGTTCAAAGTGTGTCCCAGGCTCTACTGTACATCTTCTACCCTCATTTTCAATTAGTTCCTCTTCTAATGGAAAAAGAGTTATAATGAGAAAGAACACATAACTAAAGTCAACAGAAATTAGAGGCAGAACTATAGTTACCTGATCTTCAGGGTTCGTCACTGGGTAAATTTTGGAGGAAACTGTGCTATAGATAAATATAAATTAAGGGGAAGAATCATACGTACACATAAAAGGTTAATTTGGTTTTGTATATTCAAAAGAGCTTTCTGGGGAGCAATAGTGTATACCTCCTCTGTTGACGTTGATCAGTGTCAGTATTAAGTGACAAACCAACCATCACTCTGCTCTAATCCATCATAAGATAAGGCAGGGAGGGGAGGACAGAACTACTCTGCATCTGGTGAAGGCAGAGGCTCACTCTCGTGGCAATTGTAGCATTAAAATAAAACTGAAATGACTGTGGAAAAACCATTACCTTTAACTTTTTGAAGCAAATTTATTGTAAGGCCTGCAGTTTGAATCTTGGATAAACAAATTGAGCAAATATGGAGAATAAGACTCTTCATAATCCAAGTAAAAAAGTTGGAATTTTAATTCAAATACTGGATATTAAGGATGCTGGATTAAATGTCAAAGTGAGGGAAAATACTTTGTAACAGATGAGAATTGGGGGATAACTTTTAGGAAATAGGAAAGGATAAGACCAAGCATTCTGTAGTCATAGATAGGAGAACCCATGTTAACACAAACACAAGTGAATATTTTAATGAGAAATATAGTTATCAGAGAGAATCATAATTAAAATGTTGGAATTTTAATCTTAAGGGTAGAAGGGTATTCATGTGGGAAAGGATTGTGAATAAAAGGTATTGTGTTTTAAATTGGAAATCTGTGCATAGAAAATACTAGATGAAAATGAGAGTTTGTTTTCCCAGTCAACTAGTTGTATTTATTACAAGTCATAGATTACAAAGGATCCCTAGTCCTGGGCTCAGCTGGAATACTGCATGATCAATTAGCAATTCAATTATAGAACTGAGAGATAAGAAAGGAATCAAGCATCACAAAAGGACAAACACTGTATGAGACCTCTGTTACAAGGGGAAAAGAATGCTAACAACACAATAAGGACTGGGAGTTTTCTAGTGGGTGGAGGGCAGAGAATGGAAAATAAAGCAATATACTAAATGATAATGATAGATGGGTATTAACTTGGCCAAGTGGAAGATGGTGGTCCAAAAGAGGAAGAAGAAAAATCAAGGGCTTGGGGTTGGGGGATGGCAGTAAATAACTGGGTGTTCTGTGGTTTAAACTCTTGAATATGAAGTTGAAGAGCTAAAATCTAAATCCTCGCCTAATTTAAAATATTAAAATGCACCTCAACACACACACACACACACACACACAGCTGAGCCAAATCGGCCAGCAGGTGGAATGATGAGAGAAGGTGTGCACACTGCAAACTGAGCAACAGCAATGCCCAAAGTTGGGTGTTATGATAAACCTGGTAGAGATTTGTAAAGAAATACAAGCAGTCATAGACACAGAAGCAGTAGACCAGAGATGAATGTTTCTGCAAAACATTAAGAACAAAGATGCTGAACATCATCTGTAGACGGAGCAATGATAAGATTCCTGGGAAATTTAGAAAAGACTATTGTTTTTAGATGTGATGAAGTAAGTCATAAGTGAGCAATTATAGGCAATTAAAAAAACCTCACAAATAATCATTAAGTCATTTTCTCAGCTTCTGATTCCTGGAATAATTTTACTTGTATATTGGTAAAACCAGAGCAAACCTGACTATCTTTGAGTTGATTGCAACTCAGAGCAACCCTTTTGAACCGAGTAGAACTATTCTGTAGGGTTTCGGAGGCTGTAAATCTCTCTGAGTGGCTGGTGCTTTTGAATCACTGCCCTCTGGTTAGAAGCCAACAGTTTTCCCACTCTGTCCCCAAACATCAGGGGGGGAAATATGCTTCAATTATTTTTAATGAAATAAGTATTTTTATAACTGTATTGCTTTAGAATTATGAAATTATGAAAATACAATTTTAAATAGTAGTGTAATTGATTTCTTAAAGATAAAATGTAACTGAAATTTATAGTTAAGTAAGCCTAAACTTACTATGAAGGCTTGTCTTAAAAGATTTACCTTTACACAGAATTGGATTTTTGTTCTGAAAATCATAATTAGTACATAAATACAGAGAGATGGTCTACAATCAAGGATCCTATTTAGGGAAAAAAAAACCACCCCAAAGTATGTCAAGGGAGTTTTCCATGTCAACCATCTGTAAGATTTACAAGTATGTCCAACTGAAAATGTGCCATTGAGGGGTCAGGGGAAGGACTCACTCCTATACCATAATTCTGAGGTGTTTGTTAAAACACAGTGATTCAATCAAGAAGTTGAGAATTGCAAGTGTACTCTGGCCCTTTAAGGCAGCTGACATTCCAACTGACTCTGCACCACAGAAATTAGAAAAGAACACAGGCAGTTAGAAGAGGGGTGGAGGTCAACTGGGGCGTTAGGAGGGATTGCTACATAAAAGATGTACCTGAAGAAAAAAAATGAAATGTTAAGTTGAACTGAAGTAAAAAAAATAGAATCATAAAAAGAGTAAGTTTAAAATAACTATATCATTTGAACCCTATAAGGGGAAAGGGGGGAAAGAAAGGAAGAAGAAAGAAGAAGCATTTCTGAGAATTGTTTCTAGGAGAAAAAAAACAAAAATTTGTTTGTTTGTTTTTTAAGTTTACTATTATTACCTAAGAAGCACTACTACCTTTATGAATAAAGGTTAAATAAACACATATTAGGCTGTAGTGATCTGCAGATTTTTAATGGATCAGTTAAATTTATAAAAGAAATTAGACATTATTATAAGAATTTTAAGTTACTAATTTAGAAAATTAAGAACAATCTATAATTAATACATAAATGAAATGATAGTCTACTGTGCTATCAGAACTGTCCGCAGTAATATTCCTATGTCCCTACTGACAACACTCAGAATTATACACTTCATAGGTATTTTCATAAAGAATACATAGATATATCTTGTACTTAGAAGGAGATATTAAAGAATTAATGTAAAAATGCAATTAAACAAGAATGGAATTTTTCCACAAAAGTTGTATATGTAGAAGCTAGAGAAAGAAAAAATACTACAGATTAAAGGAGGAAATAATCACAAAAACAGTGAATATGTTCACTAATCTGGAAAATTCTCTTTTTCCCTCACAGACATTTTGGAGAGCTGCCCCACCCCCACCCTAAGATATGATTACTATTAAAATTTAAAAAGCAAAAAAAAGTTATCATTTGAATCATGTTTTAACATTGTTTCATTTCTAAGTAGTTAGTTGTTTTTTTTTAACTCAGTATGGGATTTGTCAAACTGGTTTGTTTTGTTTTTTGTCAGAAACAAGAAAAAAAAAAACTGCATTCCTCTCTGAAGCAACACCGGGATGATATCAGCACTGTGAGAAGCTGACACCTGGAATCGACAGGAGGCAACAGGTCTCGCAGTGTCCTCCATGGACCACCGCGGCCAAAAGACCGCCAAAAAGCCGCCATTGGAATCCACCTTGCTGCCCCAGGTTCCACGCAGCAACTTTTTACACGTTCTGGAGGAAAAGCAAAGACTGCAACTAAAGAAATTCCTCATGAACAGGATGTTTCTAATTGGCAATATACAAGCACATACAGAAAAAAAGGACATTGCTGATTACTATGAAAACGTGTTCCAGGTAATATCGAAGCATCACCTGGGAGAAACGGTGACAGGATTACTGCTCATATATCCCACTTCCATTCTTCATATCCTGGAGTCGTCCAGTGGTACACTTTTCCGAATTCTTTTAGATTATCTTGACCATGAAAAGAGTGAAAGTGAATTTTTAATCCAAGGATTGAAAATCATAGTCATGTCTCATAACATCCCATCGCGGCTCTTTATGCAATGGCATGTCTCAGTAATAAATGTGCCGGTGATGTATCTCGATGATGTGACCCAGTCACAGTCCATAGAAGAGGTCATCACAGAATTTCTCACCCAGATTCATAAACTAGGACTCCACCTGTTTAAGTCTGTTAAAGTGGGCGCTAAAGGACCAAGTGATAACTTGCACCAAATTGCACCTGAACTATTAATCCCAGAACAAATATTAAAGTGCTTGGGTAAAGCTGAAGAATTTCTGGACCCAGAAACATTCATAAAAATGTATGATAACCCCATACACATCACTCTGGATTCTGAAGTAGTATGGCCAGCTCCTACACATTTCTATGTGTGAAAGGTGATGTAGTCCTATCACTTAAGGAATTTGTTACATATGAAAATAAATGTTACGTTTTCTTATCTTTAAATAAAGGCACAGAACACAGCAATATGCACAAAGGTAATTTTATAGAGCATGGTGAAGTTTTGAGTAAATTTACAAATTTATTTATTCACTCATGGTATAATATGAAAGAATTTCAAACAGTTGATGGAAAAATTCATTATCTTTTAATGCCATTTCCAAAAACTTTCTAAAGTACCCAGATACATTATTTTAGTAGAAAACGGGGTTTAATAAATTCTCATATAGGAGTACTACACATCCCTAAAAAGCAGTGATGAATGCGTGAAGCACGTTGCCGCAAGGGAAGAATTCGAGGAAATTATGCTAAGCAAAGTAAGTCAAGCACAAAAGGACAAGTACAGCATGAGGTCACTGAGGTAAGCTTAAAAATGCAAAACGGATAGGGGGAAAGCTACTATACACATACATTTTGGGGGTGAGGTCCAGGCACTATGGCAGGGGCCAGACCCAATCCAGGGATACATATGGCAGCCAACTAAAAAGGAGCGGAAAAGATAGAGCAAAAAAAGAGACATGGGTATCAGGAGAACAGGGCACTAACCCACCCAAGGGAAGGGTGTTTATATCTCCACAGGAGAGGGAGAGGGACCACATCAGATTCCAACCCTATGTGCCAAGACATGAATCCAACATACCCGCATGAAGCAGGGAACCAATAGAGAGGTCTGTGGGCTGTCAACAAGCCCAACTATGTGGACACCACCCCACATAAGACTTCACTTCAGAGGAGAGCACTGAATCTACAGCACAGGGAGAGGGGAGTGTCTGATCAGAGCACACAGGAAAGGAAGGAGGGAAGGAGAGAGAGTGGAACACACCTGGCCCAGCAAGCCCCAGGACGATATTCCTGCTCTGAGCACCCAATGCACAGAGAGGACCATAGGACCAGCCCCACCAGGAGACAAAACCCATATCGCTATGAGAGACAACACTGGAGGCACAGTGCAGAATTGTGCCCAGCATGAGCCCACCACACTGGGGTGAAATGCTGAAACAGAGCCGTAAGGGGGCAAAGTCCCTGGGAACACCAAAAATAGAGTTTGGGGCCAGGGCGTGGCGCCCCCTCAGACTCAACCATAAAACACTCCTGAAGGTCAATAAACAGACCTGGAACTATTTATAGGCTTTTCTCTCTTTTTTGTTGTTTGTTTTCTTTTGTTGTTTGGTATTGCTCTGCCTTTTTTTTTGGTGCTAATTATTGTTTCTGCATGTCTATCTAAATAAGATAGGTGGGATAAACAATCCAGAATTGAAAACAAATTTCTTCTCTGTTTCTTTAAATACTCTTGATGGTCTTTTCTTTCTTACTCTTTGTAATTTTAATCTTTATATTATTATAACTGTTTTCTTCTCTCCATTTCATTTTGGTTTTGTGTTTGTTTCTGTAAAATTTCCCAGTTTATGAAGCACAGTCTTGGGCGCATAGAGACAGTAACTGATACAATGATTTATTGGGAAGGTGGGGAATGAGGAGCAATCTGAACACTGGAAGGAGGAGGCAGCATCAGAATGGATTGTGATAATGTATGCGCAATTGTTTTTAAGCCATTATGGAAGTGTATGATATGTGAAGATTCTATCAAGAAAACTACTAAGAAAAGAAAGAAATGAAAATTGACCTATAGTTACTGTAGATGCGTTTTTGCTTAGGGGGCAATTTTGGGAGGGATATCATAATGGTTGTAAAACATGAGTATTACCAATGGCATGGAATTGTACATGTAGAAGTTATTGAATCGGAGAATGTTTTCTTATGTATAGTTTTACCACAATTGAAAAACATGCTTACATGAATAATAATGAGCACAACAAGAAGAAAAGGTTCTAAATGTGATTATGGTAATGACTATAAAGCTCCTCTTGATATGACTGAACTAGTGAAATGTGTGATATGTGGATGAAGTGCCAATAAAAGTTTTTTTAAAAAGTAATAAAAGAGATTGAGAAAGACTTACAACTTTATGTTGAGGTGTAATTTATATTGAAGGCTGCATGTTTGATCTTCTTCAACAAGTATTTCCATTCCTATTTGCTTTTTTGCAAATAAGGTGGCATCATTTGCATATCGCACATTGTTAATGAGCTGCTTTCCATCCTGATGATTTCCTGATGTCATGTTTTTTTGTTTGTTTTTTCCTGAACCAGCTTCTTGGATTATTTGTTCTGCATTCAGATTAAGTATGGTGAAAGGACACAACACTGATGTATATGTTTCCTGTTTTAAATCACTCATCACTCCTTTCTTTGTCTTAAACAACTGTTTCTTGGTTTATTTATAGATTCTGAATTACCACAATTAATTGTTTTGAAATTCCAATGTCTGACAATGTTACCCACAATTAGTTAGGATCCACATAGTCAAATCATTTGCATAGTCAATAAAACACAAGGAAACATCTTTCTGCATTCTTGATTCTTCCCCAAGATCCATCTGGCATCAGCAATGATATCCTTTATTTTATGTCCTTTTCATGAATCTTGAATTTCTGATGCATGTACTGATGCAACCCTATTAAAAATTACCTTCAATAACAGTTTGCTTGTGTGAGCTACCAATGATATACTTCAATGATTTCTGAATTCTGTTGGGTCCCTTTTTTTGAAATGGTACAAATATATATCTTGTATTGTTGGTTTTTCGGGTAGCTGTCTTTGAAATTTCTGGGTTTAGACATGTGAGCCCTTCCAGTATTACATTCATTTGTTGAACAATTGCAATTGATATTTGTTCAGTTTCTGGAGCCTTGTTTTTCAATATTGTTTTCAGCATAACTTAGGTTTGGTCGTTCAATATCATCAGTTCTTGATCATATGCTTCCTCCTTCAATGATTGAATATTGACCAATTAGTTTTGGTACTATGATTCTGGGGGTTCCTTCCATTTTACATACCTGTTTCTTCTATCTTTCAATTACTGCCCTTTATAATCTTTTGACACTGTAACTGAAAGCTTAATTATTTTCTCCAGTATTTTCAACTTTAGAAATTTTCTAATTCGAGGTCTTTATACATTTCATTTTGATATTTTGCTTTTTCTTCTTGAGACTCCCTTTTAAATCCTCTGTTCTCTTTTACTCCATCATCTCACACATTCACTTCAGCTGGTCTACTGACAAGAACAAGTTTCAAAGCCTCTTCAGGCATCCATCTTGGTCCCTACTTCATGGTTTTTAATGACCCTTGATTTCCTAATGTATGGTGATCCCAATGTCATTACACACCTTATATGGTCTTCTGTCATTAGTAGTAAAAACATAGAATCTATCCTTGAGAAGGTCTCTAAATTTGGGAGAATATACTCAAGGGAATGTTTCACTCTCATGGATTTCTTCAGTTTCGACTTGAACTTGAATATGAACAACTGATGGTCTGTACTGGAATTGCCCCTGGCCTTGTTCTGACTGATTGTCAGGGGAAGCCAGCCCCTAACACTTCAATACAGGTCCGGTAGGTTCAATTGTATGGCGATAAGTAAAGATCATAGTAAAGTTATAGAGAGCATGAGAGATAGAAGTGAAGTATTGAAATAAATGGAGTCGGACACGATTCATAGTAGCATCCTCACCTCAGCCCCACTGATGGTCCACATGAAGGGAGAGAGAGATTTAATGCTAGCCCAGGCCTTTTATATTCTCTGGGGATGTGCAAGCCCCCTAATTACAGGTGAGGACATACATCACTGGAAGGGGCTGTCCGACAGGTAATACAGTAATGAGAGGGGGGTTGTCTGGGGATATACACGCAACAGGAAGAAGAGGGATTTGGGTTATACATGTGAAAGGATGGGCAGATCCTAGGTTTGGGATGGAGGCTTATCTTTCACCTATTCCCTAGATCTCCATAGGAACCATTATCAGTAGGGTGTAAACCCCACCTTCTGGAACCAAGTAGATGACTGCAGGTGTCTATTGTCTTTAACAGCAGGGAGTGGGGCCTGCCATATCCTCTGGCAATTGATCACCCTCTGGGAGCATCTGGCCTCCCCCCACAACTGATGATATTAAGCTTCCTAATAATCTCTCCCCAAGACTGGCCTATTTGATCTATGTGTATTCCATATGGTGAGGTCTATCAATGTTTGACAAAAGGCATTTTCAAGGAATAGAGTGTTGGTCTTGCCAAATTTTGTCATTCAATTTCTTGCATAGTTTCTATTACTGAGGTGATATTCTCCAACTACTGATTATTTGGAACAAACAATTATGAAGAAAGCAAAAGATCATTTAAAAGACAGGATAGAAGAAACAGAGAAAAGAGGATGTCAGAAGAACGCTGGAATTTTCTCTAAATGTAGAGTCGCAGTGAAAATGGAGAGCAAATGGAAGCAATCATGAAGTTAAAGACCTGAACTGAAAATTTTAAAAAGCAGCTCTAGACAACAGAGTAAAATATTAGATGGAAATGTGCAAAGGCCTTGAGTTAGAAAACACAGAGGAAGAACATTCTCAGCATAGCTTAAACGGAAAGAACTGAAGAAAACAATCAAGCCTCAACTGCAATCTTGAAAGATTCTATGGGCAAAACACTGAATGATGCATGAATCATTAAAAGAAGATAGAAACAATACAGAGTCACCCTTCCAAAAAGAACTAGTCCACATTCCACCATTTTAGGAGGTAGTATATGAGCAAGAACCAAGAGAGCTGAAGGAGGAAGTTCAAGCGGCACTGAAAACATCAGCCCCAAACAAGGCTGACTGCCAATTGAAATGCTTCAACAAGCTGATGAAGGACTGAAAGCACTCACTTGTCCATGTCAAGAAATTGGAAAGACAGCTACTTGGCCAACTGCCTGGAAGGGTTCCACATTTGTGGCCCTTCCAAAGAAAGGTAACCCAAAAGAATGTTCAAACTATAGAACAATATAATTGATATCACATGCAAGTAAAACTTTGCTGAAGATCATCCAACAAAGGTGGCGACGGTACACTGGCAGGGAGGTACCAGGGGTTCAGGCTGGATTCAGAAGAGGACATGGAACAAGGGATGTCATTATTGCTGATGTCAGATGGATCCTGACTGAAAGCAAAGAATACCAGAAAGATGTTTACTTGTGTATTATTGACTATGCAAAGGTATTTGACTGGGTGGATAACAATAAACGATGGAAAACATTGAAAAGAATGTGAAAAATTCCAGAGCACTTCATTGTGCTTATGAAGAACTTGTACATGGATCAAGAGGCAGTTGTACAAACAGAACAAGGAAATACTGCATGGTTTAAAATCGGGAAAAGTATGCATCAGGGTTGTATCCTCTCACCATACTTATTCAACGTGTACGCTGAACAAATCATCAATGAAACTGAGTTATATGAAGAATGTGACAATAGAGTTGTGGGAAGACTC
Source organism: Tenrec ecaudatus (assembly GCF_050624435.1). Taxonomy (NCBI): domain Eukaryota; kingdom Metazoa; phylum Chordata; class Mammalia; order Afrosoricida; family Tenrecidae; genus Tenrec; species Tenrec ecaudatus. The sequence goes on from NC_134538.1 coordinate 110,090,701, forward strand.
ATTAACAACCCACAATATGCAGGTGACACAACATTGCCTGCTGAAAGCGAAAAGAACTTGAAGCCCTTGCTGATGAAGATCAAGGAGGTTAATCTTCTGTATAAATTATGACTCAGTCCACAGAAGACCAAAATCCTCACAACAGGATAAATAGGTAACATAATAATTGAAGAAAAGGTTGAAACTGTCAAGGATTTTGTCTTGCTTGAAACTACAATCAGTCATACAGGTAGCAGTCAAGAGAACAAAGATGCACGAATCGGTTGAAATACTTCATTAGAGTATTGAAAATGAAGGGTATCACTGCGAGGACTAAGGGGTACCTGACCCAAATCATGAGATTTTTCATTGTCTACTATACATGTGAAAGTTTGACACTGAATAAAGAAGATGCATTTGAATTATGTGCTGGAGAAGAATAGTAAAAAATAGCATGAACTGCCAAAAGAATAAATCGATTTATCATGGAGCATGTGCAGCCAGACGACTCTGGTTTAGGGGCAAGGATGGGAAGTGTACATATTTTGGACATGTTGCCAGTAGAGACCAGTCCCTGGAAAAGGACATCATGCCTGGGAAAGCTGGGAAAGTGGAAGGCAGGGAAAATGAGAAAGGCCCTCATCATGATGGATTGACACAGTGGCTGCAACAGTGGGATCAGGCATAGGACCAATTGGAAGAAAGGCACAAGACCGTGCCATGTTCCATTCTGTTGTGTGTAGGGTCGATACAGGTTGAACCGACTCCATGGCACCTAACAACAACAAGTATTTTATGTTCCAGTCAACATAGTTATCAAAGCTTTTCACTACATGCTTGATACATTTGAGGCTGCAGAATTAGTAATAAAAGCATCTTAAATTTCTTCATTGTACTGTAGGCTAGATCTTGAAATGTTTGTTTGTTTTTGTTTTGTTTGGGGGAGGTGCTGATGAATGGGTAACCCTTCCTCTTCCATTTGTCATTCCCAGAATAGTGGGCAATTTAATTGTCCAATATAAAATGGCCAGCACCAGTCCATTTCAAATCACTAATGCCTTGGTATCAATTTTTATGCAATTCATGTCATTTTTGATGACTTCCAATTTTGTAGATTCATACTTCCTGTGTCATTTGATTTTTATAGAAGTCTACAGGAATTTCTTCATATTGTCATATCAGGGGGAAAAAAGCCACAAAAGTCTTATTCCATCTACATCGCTAATAAGAACTCTGAGGAGGCAATTTTCTCCAATGTTATTTTGAGTGCCTTCCAATGGTAGTACTCATCTTTGACAATATCTCAGACAATTTCCCAATGCTATTCATAAAATTGCCAAAAGACAACTTTAGTAGTAATATATCTCCAAACCCTTCTTCATAGTTTGTCTTACTCTAGTGACTCTGTTAAAATCTGTCCACCCTGGGTCATCCTCCTGGAATTTGAATTACCTGTGACCAAATTTCTAGTACCACAGCAACATGTAAACCAAAAGAAAATACAAAATAGCATATACTTGGTGTATCAAATAGAAATCCCTTTATTGGGATAATTTTTTTTTTTTGCTAAACAGCATTCTGAAAGCTATGTAGTGACCTTTTTCCATATAGACAGAGATATAGATATATTTGTTACTTTGGGTGGACTAGAGAAACAAATTCAAAAAACGCATATGTGTATAAGAAAGAGCATTATATAAAGAGTAATTGCACATTAAGAAAACTTTCCAGTCTAGTGCAGATCAAGTTGATAAGTCTGATATTAGCCCATATGTCCAATACCAATCTATAAATTTCTCTTCAGACTCATGAAACACATGCAGTGATGCTGAATGCAGGAAGATTACAGGCCAGTGGGTGGGAAGTTGTGTGGGTCCAGCGGCTTTGTAAGCATCTCATTGCTGGCAGGGTCTCCACGTGGCTCCTCCAGCTCAGAGCACTAGCATAGCTCCAGGTGTCTTGTCAGCTGCAATGTCTCCCAGGGAGTGGGCATGTGTCCCGCCTCCAATGAGCTATTTATCTCCGTAGTGCCTCCAAATGAGGTCATAAAGCTGCGATTTGACTGACAGACTAACTAGATGCCACCCTCTAAATCCTTGAATTGACACCAGATTATGTAACTACCACAGTACATATCCTATATATTATTGCATATATATGTATACATATGTTCTGGCACATCAGATTTTTCAAACGTAGTTATGGTTGCTACATCCCACTCTGTTGGTTGTGACCCATAGTGACCCTGTGAAGAGGAGACTGAAACACAGCACAGTCCAGCGTCATCTTAACAATAGTTCTTATGTTTGAGCCCATTGTTGAAGCCACTATGCACCCATCTTTTTGAAGGCCTTCCCATTTTCCCTGCCTGTCCAAGTCCCCAAGCATGATGTACTTCATGCTCACAGTATGTGAGATAAATTCTTGCTATCCTTGCTTCTAAGGACCAGTCTGACCATACTATGGTGCTTTTAACCTTCTTCACCACAATCCAAATGGTTTTGCAAACACACTAGTGAACTTAGTATTATGGGAAAATTCAAGATGTTTTGTTTCCATTTTTCCAAAAATGATTGAAAACTCAAGTGAATGTATGTGTGTGTGTGTGTGTGTGTGTGTGTGTGTGTGTGTGTGTGAGAGAGAGAGAGAGAGAGAGAGAGAGAGAGAGAGAGAGAGAGAGAGATCTTATGTGTTCATCTTACAATATGAACATTACATTTTTCCTATTGAGCGGTGGATTCTAAATCTCTTCTCTTTAAATCAGGCAGATCTTGCAATTGCCTTGACCATAAGTGTTTAACAAAAGTGATGCTCTATGGCATCCCAGGCCAGGACAGCAATGGTAATCTTCACAGAAACATCACTAGAAGGTGTAATGATTAAGCACAAGAGGCAGATGGCTTGAACCTACCCAGTCTCTCTGGTACAGAGATACAGATCTGATGATTCTAATATTTCATCTTGGTTTATAATGAGTCTTCCTTCAAACCTGATGCCTCATTTATCATATAAGCCAGCTTCTCAGATCACTTGCTCAGCGTACGGATGGATACAACCATGACTAACACCTTTCCTAATTTTAAACCACAGGATGTCCCTTTGTTCTGTTTCAACTGTGTCTTGCTCACGGTGCAGGCTTCACATAGGCACAATGACATGTTCTGGAATTCCCAATCTTAACAATCTTACCCATAATCTGCTATGATCCACAGAGTCTAATACCATCACATAGTCAATAAAACACAGATAAATATCTTTCTGAATATTTGCTATTTTCTCTACTTTCAGACAAGATCCAGCTGATATTAGGAAGATCCCTTTCAACGTACTACTGCAAATGTTTTTGAATTATCTTCAACAAAATTTTACTTGTGTGATATTAATGATATTGTTTGATAATATCAATATCATTATCCATATCCTGATGGATCACCTTTCTTTGGAATGAATATGAATATGGATTTCATCCAAGAGGTTGGCCTTGATGTCTTCCAAATTTGGGGGCATTGATAAGTAGCTGCCTCCGGTACTGCATTCAATTGCTGAAACATTTCTATTGGTATTCCAACCAATTCCTGGATCGTTTTCATTCCCACACTGTCAGTCAAATTGGACTTCTTCCTTCCCTACCACTTGTTCTTAATTATATTCTATTTCCTGAAATGGTTAAATCTCAACTAATTCTTTGGGGTACAGTATTTCTTTGTATTACTTCCATTTTCTTTGGATGCTTCCTGCATTGTTAAATAGTTTGCCCATTTTTTTCTTTATTTCTTTCAGCTTGAGTCATGTCATATTCTCTTGGTTTTCTAACTCCAGATGTTAGCACATTTCATTATAAAAATTTAATTTGTCTTACGGAGCTGCCTGTTGATAACATCTCTTCAGCTCTCATGACTTCCCTTTTTCCTTTATATTTAGCTCTGTGAGCCTCAATAGCTAGCTTGGGGGTGTTTTCTTAACCTTTTTATATCTTGTCTGAACCTTTCCATCCCTTTAGCAGCACAAAATCACAACTCTAACCATAGAATTCTTCCATGCGATAATGAAAATGAGATAGTACCTCACCAGCTTCAAGTTGCAAAGCACGTTCAGATTTTTCATGTGACTAACATGGCAATGTAGAACAAGACTGCTCCCCCTTGTGGTAAGATTTGTAAAATAAATACTACACACTGAATTTAAGAGAATAAAAAAACAAGCCAGATGGTGCCTTTCAGATACCTGCCTTTTTAGTTACTTTGAAGATAAATCCTGAGAGACCGAAAATCACAGGGTTTTTCGGCTCCAGTAGAAATGAGTGTTGTTAACGTTAGCACTCTCCTTCTACTTCACCACTTTAATTACTCAAAATGTGATTCTCTTAAAAGGGAATAATTTTAAGCAAATTATTCCCATCAACTCACTGCTTATTATTTTAACACTTTAAATTTGGTTAAGGGAAGTTTTTAGTTATCTCAAGTTTTGTTTTGTGTTTCTTTAATTAGGTGACCTAATAAGGTATTGTTATATATAGAAAAAACACTCTTACTTTTCTTATTTTGTTGAATGATAAACTTTCATGTATTTTATTTTTTATATGATACATTGTAAATTGTGTTGGCCTCTAGCTCCAATAAACTATTTGGGGCTAGCATGTCCATATAAAGGCAGAAGTTTAAATGTGTTTCATACAGTTTCGTTAAGTTAAATATATTCAATCATAAGTAACCACTAAGTTGGGCATCCTGCTCATTCTTGCTGAATGCTTTCCTACCCAATCCATGCCCAGGATCTCAACTCTCAGGTATGAAGTGATGATTTCAAACATATATTTTCAGTTGCTCACTGATCAAATATTTACTGTACAACAATTTGTAGAATTACTAGTTAGGCACCATAGATACAATAGTCAGAAAGTCATCATAATAATAGGTCCCATCTATCAAATAGGATGTACTGTAAGTCAATGGTTCTCAACCTTCCTAATGCCACAACCCTTTAATACAGTTCCTCATGTTGTGGTGACGCCCCAAATATAAAATTATTTTTTGTTACTACTTCCTAACTGCAATTTTGCTACTGTTATGAATTGGGAAACCCCTGTGAAAGGGTCGTTCAATCCCCAAAGGCGTTGGGAACCCCAGGTTGAGAAGCGCTGCTCTAGATGATAAAAGCAGCACTGGACAGTAGACTGGTAAGCCCGCAGATTGCTTTGAGGGGGAAGGCTGAGGCTGACTGCTGCTGTAATCACAGCCTGTACAGGTTCACTTTGAAGTTGGAATCAACACTAGCAGTGGGTTTTTAGGTTTCATAGACGTAGAAACAGAAGAAATAAACAAAGAGATAAGGTGATTTGAGGAAGTTTTTGTTCATGTTATTTTAAAAAATCGAACTACTAAGTTCTATTTAAATTTGGTGATCTGAGAAAGCTTCTCAGAGGAAGTGGCTCTGAACTGACACGTGCATGAGAAAAATGCCACCCATGTCAGGAGGGCGTGGGGCCAAGTGCGATGTTCCAGTGAGAGAACAGGAAAAGCAAAGGTCCTGATGGAGGAGCAAGCGCGGCATCTTTGTGGGGAAAAAGAAGGCCAGTGTGGAGAGGAGAACGAAGTTGAAAAGGTAGCCAGAGATGTGAACAATGGGGCGTGTGGCAGTCCTGGGAGGAGTGTGGATTAGATTCAAACTTTTGTCTACAGTTTGGATTCCATTCTAACTTTTGCCCACACTGCTCAATAAGTCCCTCACATGCTCCAGTCTCCACAGAAGTTCCAGTGGAACGCCGGAAGCACCATTAGCCCCACACACTCTGAATGGAATACATTATTCCACAACTCTTCTTTCAAACTGCACCGCTTCTTGCAAACTCTATTTCTATATTTCTAAAGTGAGAGACAGGGTTATCAACCTAATTTTCTTTCTTTTTACCATGGAAAGCCAACCAATCCAAGCTCTACCCATTTTCCACAGTAAATATTTCTAACATCTGATTACGCTTCAGTGACCTCCTTCGGGATCTACTGCACTCCAATCTAATCTTGCATCTTCTTCTCTTCCTGGTTAACAGTAAATTCAAATAAAATATAAAGGGAAATTGCTGCACAAGAGCCTGGCTCTTCAGCTACAGAGAAAATCTGTAAAATCACATTTGTTTCTTTACATTCTTGGGTCTCAATTTCTCAAATACAAAAGTTACCAGTCTGTGATGACTCGGAGAATCCGTGGGCACAGACTGGAGTGGGGCATAGAGTTTTCCAAGCTGTGACTATTTGGAAGCAGACGACCACTCCTCTCGTCGGAGGCATCTCGGAGTAGGATTGAACTGCCAAACTGTCTGATGGCAGTCTAGCACTCACATCACGTACCTACAAGCACTTCCCTGGCTTACATAAGTGCCCACCTGCCTCATACTAACCATTCTCTTTCCTCACACTTTATTCCCTCACGCTCTTTTCTTTTAACATGATTTTTCACCTAACTAAAAAAGTCTATACATTAGTCTAATTTTATGTCTTCTCTGATGCCTGACTTGATTTTCAAAGCAAGCTTGAGTGATTCTTTGCTGTATCCACACAGGTGGCATCCAACCACATTCTAGTAACTATCCAGCCTCGCTGTTTGCTTGTGCACTGGTCTCTCCATCAGAAATTTGTGAACACATTCCACTTTTGATGTTGTATCTTTAATGTATTTTAGCAAAAAGAAGAGTTAAAAATAACTGTAATCTGTTTAAAGGTTCATTTTGCTTTCACATAAATTATTGCGCCATCTAAATTTTTTAAGTTACTCTTTTGTGATTGTGGTTTGGCCAATGTCCCTCGAGTTCTCTAAGATGGAAACAGTCCAAATATAAGGGTTGCACTGTTATTCAAGGTCTGTATCTTTACACACATAATGACTACTTGCATTCAGATTAGGAGACAGCAGGAATACATTCTGAGAGTGAAGAAATTGAGCTTGTTATAATTTTACATTTATATATCACTGCTTTCTAAACTACGCATAGGAGCTTATTCTCATTTCATTCTAATAGAAATGCTCTGTCTTTTGAAGCATCTAAGCAAGCTACTAGCAATATCTTTTACGTTTCCTGTATGTTCTTCAAATTTTTGTTTCACTGAGCACACTGGACTATTCTTAAGATGTAGGCTTGAAAAGTCTAATAAATAAATTTATCTCAGTTTAGGTTATTGAAAATGTGTAAAATGGATGCCATTTTAATCACATAGTCTTCATTTCTTATTTTTAGGACTAATTCATGGAAGTGAGCTGGGATGGAGAAAGCTAGGCAATATGGCATTAAATGTAAAATCCTCAAGTATGGATAAGGAAATTTGAGCGTTGTAACATATTTAGGTTTTATTAGATTGCATTCTGTCTATATTGATCACCTCACTCATGTCTCCCATCACATGTCTCTCCCCGGTCAATAATGCACTTTGATTTTTTAAAGTTTTTGTGGTAACATTAGGTGCTTCAGCTGATATCGGGTTGGTTTATACTTAAACATAACCACTACAAATGCGTCACAGGCCCTTGAACAAGTTGCTGATTCCTTCCCGGGACTCTGGTAGCACTCATGTTGTAGGAACCATAAAGCCATTGAACGATCACCCTACATGTGCGTACATAGGCACCCTGGGGAGTCTCAGACAACCAGGAAGTCTAAGAATAAATTATGGTATTTCTTTTATTAAAATCAGAAGCATAAGATGTGAACTAGGAGCTCTGATGGGGGTTAGCTGCTGCTACCTGAAATCTTGGTGGGTCATACTGACCCAGTGGTGAAACGACGTACTTCTCTGCTTCCGTCAGCTTCTGACACGAATAAAAAACCCTGTGGTGACCACCTACGGCTGCCGTATGGGTTGTTGTGCATCAGAATCAGCTCAACATTAGCCAACAGCGAGGCCTGAATAGATGCCTACCCCACCGCATCAGAGGAGCGATATTTTCTCAGAAAGCACTGACTGTGCAAAGATGGGAGAGTAACTGAGACGAACGAACACTCGGTTTTAGAGCAGGGCACCCACACAGCAAGTGTGGTAGCCCCAGTGTTATGGAGGGAGGAGAGACAGTGCAGACTGAGGCGTTTTCAATTTGCTTGTTTGTTTTCAAAGCCCAAAGAGAAGCATCTGATTATGCCTTGCTTTTCTTTTCTTTTTTTTAAGCAGAGTATAATCAGATTCACTGGGCGATTGGGAGAGGCGAGACTAGAAGGGGACAAGGTTGGGTGGAGTCATTCCTTAGTGAGCTAGAACTCTTCTGGCAGGAGAGTAAAGCTGCTTGAACTAGAGTAACGACTGTAAGTGGATCAAAGGGACATATTTGAATAGAGCTGATACACAGGCATAGATTATGAGGGAAAGAACAATGTCATATATCTCATATTAGGATTCAAGAGTTTCCTGCAAGATGATTCCATTCCCAGAGTAGGAAACACAAAAATCCCCACACTTATAGAGAAATATCCATGCCTTCAATTAAAGTTACATGATGGTCAACCATTTTCCTTTGTTATTTGCATTATTGATACCTTTAAAGGAGGTAAAAATCACATATTAAATCTCATACTTTGTTAAAAAGCCTGAGAACAAAATGTGTGCCTGTAGACGTAAGTAAACAAATATGTGGCAAACAGAGCTAAAAGAAGTTGGATGTCTGAAGTTAAAAGCAAAAGTCCGAAAGACTGCTCTAAAACTGGTAGCAACTGTAGCTACTATAATCTTGTATCTACATCTGGTGGAGGTGAAAGTAAAATCAGTAGCATTTATGGACCAAAATTCACCCCCTCTCAAAAATAAAAGCCCATCAAAACATTAATTCAAGCATTAAGTGTATGGAAGAATCTGAGTAAGACAGAAAGAAAGGACACCCTAGCCAGTCATGTGCTCAATCACTGGCATGTCATCTATTTGGTTTGCCTGGAAAATTTGCCCAGAAAGGTGTCCTTTGGCACAAGTTTGCAGTGGCATGGCTATTGCTTCTCTCAGTCAACAGCAGAAGACAACAGGTGCTGGGCTTCTTTGCTGGACAAAATACTCTCTTCGTTTCGGCATCCACATGTAGGAACTGGAGAACCCTGCCAGGCACTTTGTCAGGTTCGAGGTTGAATGCAGTCATGGGGGGAAATGTGCATAACTTTTATTTTACAGTTTCTGCCTCCTCCAAACACATAAAATTAAAATAATTGTTATGACGCCAGAAAGACGAGTTGGAATGATTTTCTAACCCTATCTAGTTTAGAAGATTAGGTCATTCTTTGGAGAGAAGCAAGACATTGGAATTTATGTGAGTGATTAGCAGTTCTACAAACAGGAAATAAGAAAGAAGAGGAGAGTGTTCCCAGCAGGGTAGATACCCTAGCAGAGAGACACTCAAAAGCCTAAAAGCAAAAGAGTCACAGTGTATTGGAAGAACTGAAATAAGTCCAACAAGGCAGGAACTGAAATACAAAATGGGAATTCATGGAAGCGGAGGCTAGATAATTAGTCAGGGGCCAGGTTACGGAGCCACTGAAAACTGCAGTGCTCTGACTTTATCTCAAGGGAAATGGGACACCACTGGGTTTTAATCAGAGAAATGCCATGATAGAATATATATCCGAGAAGGAAACTTTGAATGAGGGGAAAGGGATTGGAGTAAAAGGAACTGGATAACTATACTCTGAACACACACACCGGTGAGGAAGATATTGGAGTGAGCGTGGAAAGAGGTACTAGAAGCCCTTGGAAAGATAATGGTAATGCAAATAGGGAAATGTGGCAGAGTATCCATAGGGCACCTATCTCTGAATTTGATAGAAAGTAGAAAATGTGGACTAGAGCAAAGTGCCCCAGACTAAACCCCTGCCAGGTGGTGATCCCTGGAGACACGGAATCTTGGAGGCAGGTGGAGATCGTGCTGGCTGCGAGATGAGATTTTTTCATTTGGAGCATGTTGAGTTGCAGGCATCTGAGAAATAAACAAGGGAGAGAGCCAAGGGATTGGGGAACAATGCTCCGCTGGAGGGAAGGGGAGAATAGAAATCTATAAGGAAATCTAACAAACATAGTGTTCCTTATTAAAAGTTTCAGTACCGAAAAATTAACTCAGATAAGAGTGGTGTCCTGTAAGCCAAGTGAAGCAACATACACACAACCCAAACAAAGAGCACTCCTAGCCACAAGCCCGAAAAGTGAGCTCGATCATACTTCCTAAAGATCCTGTAAGAAAAGAACTGAAAAGTGGATTTCATGACAAGTAGGTCACTGAGGCCTTGGAAAAAGGATTGGTAGAGGACATAGGAGAGACAGGAGAGAACTGCAGTAGATTGAAGTGTGAGGAATGGTACGAAAATAGAATATGTACATTGTTTCCAAAAGTTTGTCCATGGCAGGAAACTTACAGGTTCTTGTAAGAATCAATTTTTAACTAAGGGGAACACCGTTAGTTTGTTCTGGTTTTCAGTAATGGATTGTCATCTTGTGTGATACTAAACATTCAATTAGGGCCTGAGGGGGGAAACTGCTATCCAGTTTCCAACAGCAAAGAAATTGTCTTGTACTTTAAAAAACCCCAAGGGACTATGTGTACCATTCTGAGAGTTCTGGACAATAATGAGTAGTCAATAAATATTTATTTCAATATATAATTGAACTAATCTCTGGAAGAAACTTAAAACAAGATCATTATTAAGCCAATCACAGAAGGTGACTGAAAGTTATTTAACATAATTTGGAAAATGGAGAATTCCCTGACTAGAGAGTCATAAATGTTCCAAGAAAGAAAAAATAATATGCAGACTTTATATCCCAGCTTATTGCTGGGATATTACCATGGAAACCCACCCCAAATTGACTTTGAAAAATAACTTGTGGACATGCAGGACACTTTTGAAGAACAATTCAAAGGATTACTTACCTTAAAACAGCTTGTAGTCAGTTTTTGGAATTGCTGTTGTCAAAACTGACCAAATATAGACAATTCTTTAAAAGAGCACAGTGGTCAGGGCAAATATTCTTTATTCATTATTGATTGGATGTTTGGATAAAGAGCCCTGGAGGTACAGTGGTTAAAACACTTACCTCCTAACTGAATGGTCCACAGTTCAAAACCACAGAACAACATAGTAGTAGGTTTCCAAAAAGAGAGCAAATGCTTTGAGAATGATTGGGGCAAGGAATGTGCAGATGTGCTTTATACAATTGATGTATGTATATGTATGGATTGTGATAAGAGTTGTATGAGCCCCTAATAAAATGTAAAAAAAGAAAAGATGTATAGCCCTTGTCCTACGATGTTGCCAGAAGTCTGTGTGGTGTAGAGGGCTATGGATAGGGTTGCAAGCCACCAGGTCACCACCAGCCCTTGTGTGGGAGGAAGATGAGGTTTCCTGCCCTTATAAAGATGTAGTCATGGACATTCTTGGAGTTAGTTCTACTCCCGTCTCTACGGGCTCTGTAAGTTGGAAGTGAGATTTCCCCCTTTCTGGTGAGTGGGGGGACAGTGCTCTATGACTTGGAACTGACTCAGTGGCAATCGGTTACCTGTACATCTCAAACCAGAGGGTTTCAGAACTCTCATGGAAATTTTGTATTAACATTTACTTCCATGTGTCTGCAAATATTTTAAGCCCCTTCTTACAGCAATCAGAATAAAACCATTCAGTCATTGCAATGGAAACTATAAACTATAGCCTATTATTTATATCACTTAAAATCATATTATTGGGGCTCGTACCGCTCTTATAAGAAGCCCTACATCAATTGCATCAAGCACATTTGTACATAGTTGCCATCAAAAATTTTCTATCTGCTTGAGCCCTTGGTATCAGGCCTTCTTTTTCCCTCTATTTCCTACCCTCCCACCCTCATGAACCCTTGATAATTTATAAATGATTTCCATCCTATACCGTCAGCTGTCTCCACTCACTCATGTTTCTGTTGTGCGTCCCCCTGGTGGTGGGTCGTTATGTGCTGATCCTTGTAATCGGTTCCCTGCTTTCTCCTCTTCTCCCTCCACCTTCCCCAGAGCCACATGGCATCCCTACCCACATTACTGTTCCTGAGGGGGTTGTCTGTCCTGGATTCTGTGTGTCCAGAGTTCTTATCTGTACCAGTGTGTATGCTCCTGTGTACTCGGATTGGTAAGGTAGAACTGGGGTCACGATAGTGGGGGAATGAAGCATTAAAGAACTAGAGGAATGTTGTTTCATGGATGTGATACTGCACCCTGGCTGACAGGTCCCTTTTTTGTGACCCTTCTGTGCGGGGATGTCCAATTGTCTACAGATGGGCTTTGGGTCTTCACTCTGACTCACCTCGTTTACATCAATATGATTGTTTGTTTTGGGTCTTCTGATGCCTGATATCTTATCCTCTCAATACATTGTGATCACACAGGCTGGTGTGCTTCTTCCACGTGAGCTTTGTTGCTTCCCTGCTAGGTGGCAGCTTGTTTAACTTCAAGCCTCTAAATCTTGTAATCTTGTTTAACTCCAGACTCTATATCTTGTAATAGCTGGGCACCATCATCTTTCTTCACCACATTAACTTGTTCATCCATTTTGTCTTTAGTGATAGTGTTGCAAAGATGAGCATCACACAATGCCAGGTTATTAGAACAAAGTGTTTTTGCCTTGAGGGAGGACTTGAGTAGAGGCCCAATGTCTGTCTGCTACTTTAATATTTAACATAGAAATATATGTACATAGACCTATATCCTTATCATTATATATAAATATATTTACATATGTCCATGCCAGTATTTATACCTCTATAAATGCTGTTTGCTTCCTAGTTCTTTCCTCTAGTTCCTTTTACTTTCTTTCTGTCCCACTATCATATTGTACCTTGATTCAGCTCTCAGTAATTCCTCTCGGCTGCACTGCACTTGATCATACCCCACCAGGCATTCTATGACTTCCTCACCATTTATTTAAACCTCTTGTTCCCTTGTCCTGGGTTTGTTTAATACCCCCTCCCATTACCCTCACCTCTCCTCTCCCATTTCCCCCTGGAACCATCAGTCCCATTTTTTTCTCCTCAGGATTATAAAGAATCCTGCCTATCTTATATAGATACACATAAAAATAAACAAAAGCCTAGGTCTGTCTGCTGTCCCTTAGGAATGTTTTTCAATTGGGCCTGATGAGGTGCCAAACTCTGCCTCTGAGTCAGAAGTCTGTTTGGGGATTTAAAGACTTCATTGCTTTACTCCCCTTGCTACTCTGCTGTGCCCCAACATGTTTCACCCCGCTGTGGAGGGCTCCGACTGGGCATAATTTCCACACTGTGTCTCCAGTGCTGTCCCAGGTAGCACTGTGGGTCAGTGAGGGGATGTCATGTCTTGCGGTGGGACCAGCCTCATGGTCCTCTCTGTATAGGAATGCAGTCCTTGAGACTTGGTGGGCCAGCATACGATTTCTCTCTCTCTTTCTTGCTCTCTCGTTCTCTCCCTCTCTCGCCCTCTTACCTTCAACCCTGTGGTCTGGGCAGACCCACCTCTCTTCCAGGCTGTATCTTCCATGCTGTCCTCTATAGTGCCTTCTCCTGGGGAGGGGGTCAAGGTTGCTGGGATTGGAGCTAGCCCCACAGAGCTCTCTGTTAATCTGCTGCTCCAAGCCGGGATGCTGCCCTCCAGGCTTGGTGCACTGGAATGAGGTCTGATTCTTCTCTCCCTTCCCAGTGGAGACATCAACCATACCCTCCCCATAGATGCCATCACATTGGTGCAACGCATAGCAACCCTATGTACAACCAACGAAGCACTGCCCAGTCCTGCGCCCCCTACGATTACTCTTATGTTTTAGTCCATTGTTAGAGCCAGTGTCAGTCCATCTCATGTAAGAGCTTCCTCATTTTCTCTGACCTTCTACTTCACCAAGCATGATGGCCTTGTCCAGGCACTGGTCTCTCCTGAGAACATGCCCAAAGTATGTGAGACAAAATCTGAACGCCCTTGCTTCTAAATAACATTCTGGTTGTACTTCTTTAAAGACAGATTTATTGTTCTTTTGGAAGTCCATAGTATCTTCCTTACCAACACAAAAATTCACATGTACTTTTCTTTCTTGGTCTTCCTTATTCAACATACAACTTTCATATGCACATGAGGCAATTGAAACTATCATGGCTTGGGTCAGGCACAGTTCATCCTCAAGGCAACATCTTTGCTTTGTAACACTTGGGAGAGGTCTTGTGCAGCAGAGTTCTCCATGCAATGCATCGTTTGGTTTCCCGACTGCTGCTCCCGTCAGCATTGCTTATAGATACAAGGGACGTGAAATCCTCGATGATGTCAGTTTGTCTCCTTTATCATGATGCTACCTGTTTGTCCAGTTGTGAAGATTCTAGCTTTCTTTACATTGAGTTGTAATCCACACTGAATGTTGAAATTCTTGATCTTCATCAGCAAGTGCTCCTCACTCAGAGCAAGCATGGTTGTGTCATCTGCATAACGGGTAATTAATAAGCCTTTCTCCAATGCTGATACTGAATTCTCCAAACAATCCAGTTCTCTGATGACTTTTCCAGTAAACAGATTGAATAAACATGGTCAGAGCATGCAACTGTGACACACACCTTTCTTGATTTTAAGCCATGTAGTATTCCCTTGTTCTGCTTGCACAACGGCCTCATGTGGAACCTCTAAGAACAGCTTACCCCGGAGCACAATGGAGTGTTCTGGGACTCCCAGGTGGCTCAAGGTTACCCATCGTTTGGTAAGTCATTGTACTAAAAAGAACTATTGGGCATTCAACCATTCAAGAGGTAGCATGGCCACGCTGCACCGAACACATGAGCCAAAAACAAAGTTCCAAGAATGAATGGTGCACCAACTGAAATGTTTCCTTCCACAAGCCGAGGAAGCACTGGAAGCACTCACTCAACTATGTCAAGACATTTGGTGGGCAGTTACTTGGACAACTCATTGGAAGAGATTCAAATTTGTACCAATATCCCCCAAAAAGTGACCTAACAGAATTCACAAATTATAGAACAATATCATTAATAATATAAGCAAATACAATTTTGCTGAAGATCATCCAAAAATGGTTGCAGCAGTACATTGATAGGGAGCTGCCAGAAGCTTAGGCTGGATTCAAAAGAAGATGAGGAACAAGGGAATCCATTATTGACATCAGCTGGATCTTGGCTCAAAGCAGAGACTAGCAGGATGTTTACATCAAACTCACTGCCTTCCAATCAATGCCTGGCTCATGGTGATCCTGTAGTTATAGAGCTACAGCCTCGAGTGCTCGAGTACATTTTCCAAGCAACCAGTTGGTGACAACCTAGAAACCTAATAAAAACTACATGTTGCCCACGCTTTTCCTTTTCCATCTGGTGAAACCAAGACCATGTATCTCCTGTATTCTTCCCTCTAAAACTACATAGTATTAAATGTTGCTTTCTGTAGCCTTTTGCAAAGCACAAACCACATGCAAAAATATCAAGGTGGGGAAGGTTTTTCCACATTAGCCACAAGACTACTGAGTCAAATTTGGGGTGAGAGAACTTCATAAACACAAGACACAAAGAAACCCCTTACCTTGAACTTTCTCCTTAATACAGGACATCATTCACAAATGTGTTCCAGATTGCTTTATATTATGAAATGATTTCAATAATCCTTGTGTTTTTTTCACCACATAGAAAAGGAAGTAATTATCTGTTTGCCACTAACACGTTTGACTCGTGGTACAAGTGGCAAATGTCGCTGCAGTTGAAAGAATGTTCCGAGCTTTCATAAAACACTTAATTGAAATAAATGCATTATTTTCCTATCCACACATGCTTTGAGGGATAATTTCTAGGAGAGCCACTCACCCATGCCTGCTGTTAAAGATGTTTACTTAGGGTACTGTACCATGTCAGCGGAAACACAGCCCACGACCTACTGGTACTCACACGGTACTCACCTGAGCACCTTCCTATCACTGCCGTGTGCCTCTCCACTGATACAACCACGTGGCAGCTATAGTCACACAGCGTAGACTAGAGAAACAAATTCATAGAAACTCATATAAGACAGAGTTTTATATAAAGGGTAATTGTACATTAAGAAAGCCTCCCAACCCAGTCCTGTCCAAGCCCGTAAGTCTGATATTAGCCCCTATGTCCACTACCAATCTATAAAGTCCTCTTTAGACTCACAAAACACATGCAATGATGCCGAATGCAGGGCGATCACAGGCCAGTGGGGAGAAATTCTTTGGATCCAGTGGCACTATAAGCATCTCAGCGCTGGCTGGGTCTCCACGTGGCTTCTCCAGCTCCCAGGACTGCATTAGGGTAGATCCATGTGGGTTCTCCTCAGGGATGTCTTTCAGGGAGTGAGCCTTGTCAGTAGAGAGTCTCCAGGGGAGTCAGCAAAAACAAAAAGAGAACTGTCTCTTGCCTCCAAGGAGGAAAATACAGGAGTTCCCAGAATTCTCAGGAAAAGGCCATCCCCACACAGAGGCCTCATTGATTATATCTTGATTGTCTTGATTGACAGGCCAGATTCTACCCCTTCACACATAATCCTCTCAAACCACATTATGTAACTACCATAATTCATTTCTAAGTGACACTTAGAGCATGTTTTCCTCTTTGAAGAAGACTCTGTGGGGTAGCAGGTATAAAATGCTTATATAAATAAATGTGAATATTTGGAATAAAGTTATATTCATATGGATATGAGTATATGTATGTGTGTTATACATACAGGCAGTAAATATGCACATGTGTGTACATATATGAAATTAAATATAGTTTTACCTGAGCTAGAGAAACCATTTAAGATTCATAAAACTATACCCAATCAAGTAAGAGAACCAGGGATTTCACTATCAAAGGTTAGCACTGCAGTTCATGAAAGGCTTTGCACAATTGAATCCTCTGCCATTTAAGCCTTCAACACCTCACCTCTGACTCCAGTATGAGAGAAACTGTCCACCACTTTTCAGTATGTGGACCATGGACAATGTGACCCTGTATCCCTCCATCTCTCTCTCTTTTCACAGTTCCACTCTATTACACACACACACACACACATATATGCACACATGCACAGCTGCACACACAGAGTTTGAGTAATGATTTTCTTCCAGGGACAAAGGAGGCTCATTTGTAAATATAGCAAAACCGTGAATCTAACGTAGGCATAAAACAGAGATGAGCTATCTCTGGACAGCAGAGACCAAGAGTCATTCCAGCTCTTGGTTTCCACTGGCAACCCTGGCTGAGGCCTTGAGGGACACTTTCTACCCCAATCCTCCCAACAAGAATGCAGATACTGAATTATAGACATCATGTGTGAAAATAATCAGCAATAATATTTGTTGAAGTATACAAAGTGTCGTCTGTCGATCTACAGTGTCAATGATGCAGAAATGACAATGAGCTTTGTGGCAGGACAGTAAATGGTTTCCCTTGACCAGCAGTGCGGGGAGGGCTCGGAGACAGCAGGTGGATCAGTCAAGCTGCTGATGCAGGATGCTCTGCAACACGGAGATTCTCTAGGAAAGCTGCCCGCAGTGGAGAGCGCAGGTCAATCTGTCAGCAGGCCCTTGCTGCTGCTAATATCCTCTTGGAGGATCTGAGCTCCCCTTTGATAAATGCTTAAATACCAATTCAGATAACTGGACTCTGATCAGTAGCTACTGATTCAGACAACTGTTAATTAACTTGTATTAGAGTGCATTGTGGAGACTCTTATTGTCTTCAATAACAATGTACACATTAGAAAATTATCCCAGCATAGTACTTAAATGGCCTAATACATTTATGAAGGCATTTTTATTATTATTTCAAAGATCTCAAGCTCCGATAAGATGACAATACAATTAGATCCATTTTAGAAGCCTTTTTTTTCCTCCATGATGTTTCTAACAAAAAAAAACTTAAATTATATGCACCTGAAGTAGTACCTGCACTGTGTCTTATCAAATAAGAAACTCTCATTGATTTTTAATATTCACACCTATGTACAGAATTGGTATATGACAAATAAGAAAGAGGGCATAAAAATAACAGAAGCATAAATATAAATTTCTATTTTCTCCTATAGAGAAATAATGAGGGGTTCTCACAATGAAAATAACATTTACTTGAAGTTCAAGGAAGATAAAGTTTGTTCAGAAGTGTTAGTTGCACTTTTGAATTGTCCATACAATTAGTGGCTTTGGGTCATTAGACATTTTCTTCGTGGTTTTGTATAATTGCCAATAATGAGAATCTTTAACATTCATTTTCCTATTATAGAAAAATGTGAGCATTATTTCACTATATCTGCACATTGACAGCTACATATCAAGCACTTTCTTCCAAAGTATTTTTTCTTATAATTTAATTTCACTGAGCATTTTCATTTTGACCCATTCTAATCAACTAAGACTAAATGCATAAATGCAAGGATACACAAATAAACGGAGTTGTATCGAGAACCTATTAAGCTGCAGACTTTGTAGTGCCCAGGAGTTGCCTCAGCGTTTCTCATCAAGGGAGGATTGGTGAGTGGGTATGGTTCAATAATTCCCGAATGTTAACATGCACAAGAAATCCTTTGGCTGCCTATGTAAAACACATAGCTCCCGGGCTCATGCTACACTTTCTGAATCATTGATTCTAGTGGGTTCCTATAACCTGCAACTTAACCCACTTAAACAAGACTAGTAGTTAAGTCTATACTAGCTCAGTATTAGTAAAAGAAATTTAGCTGCCACATTTGACCTGTATTTTAATAGCTTCACTTTCCATCTTTGCAAGTATATATTATGGAATCTAGGAAAAGAAATTAAAATTTTAAGAAGCATTATGCTTACTTGCATTTAAGTCATCTGGTTTGATGGCCTCTGTCTAGAAAACTCACAGTTTCTTTTAACCCAGGAGTTGGGAAAACAGGAACCAAGGATACATACATGATTAAGGTAATCAGGAATATCTTGGTCCAGAATACTTACTACCTTTCTACTTATGTGTTTCCTGTGTGGCTTCCCTCCTGCATTGTATTGTCCATCAGGAATGGCAATGTGACAGTATTCCCCTCCAGGATGCACATATCTAATGCTCTTAAACAGAAATATTTTCTTTTTCGGAAATATTAAAAATTTGAAAAACAATTTCCTTGAAACTCTACTGTGGTAGACTTGGAAGTGTAGTTGAAAATGTTAATTTCAGCTCCTTGTACAGCTATGCTTAAAATAATAATATATTGGGAACTCATTTTTGTGTGCTTACTATGTACTAGGTCTCTTTTTAAATGTTTTATTTGGGGCGCATACAACTCTTATCACAATCCATGCATACATCAATTGTGTAAAGCACATCAGTACATTCATTGCCCTCATCATTCTCAAAACCTTTGCTCTCCACCTAAGCCCTTGGCATCAGCTCCTCTTTTTTCTCCTCCCTCCCTGCGCCCCTTCCCTCATGAGCCCTTGATAATTTATAAATTATTATTTTGTCATATCTTCTCTATCCGATGTCTCCCTTCACCCTTTTCTGTTGTCCATCCCTCAGGGTGGAGGTCACATGTAAATCCTCTCTTGCATGCACTATTACCCCCTGCCCTGCCATGTTATAGAGGTAGATGCTCACCTGTGAGGTGCCACCTAAGACTTAGCTCCAAAACTATCTGTTTCCCCATGGAAGCTCTCACTGCCCCAAAGTGTTCATAAAACTTATAAATATTATTATCTAGATGTTCCATAATGTATACAGTTGTCTCGGTGTTCTCATAATTTTTATATTAAAATCACATTATGAAGAAAGGGTGACCATTTTGAAGGTGGCTACACTGTCTAACGTGAATGGCTGATGTTTATTAAACGTGCTCCTACGTATCTTCTCAATCGACTCTTTCCACAGCTTTCAGAGGCTGGCACGGTTTTTACTGTCTTCTTGCATAGAGTAAACCTGAGGCACAGGAACAGAGCAACTTGCTCAGGAGCGCACCCTGAAGGGGCAGAGAAGAGATTAAAGTTCCTCTAGGCGCTCCAATCATAAGACCTGCAACAGGAGGTGCAGCAGAGGGTCAGGGCAGGGATGGACTGTAGGAACAGCCAGGCATTGGAAGGAGCAGATGCATCCGCCTGACATAAAGTTACTGTAAACATGTGGAAGCTTCCAGCCTCGGCTGTTGGATGAAGATTGGTTTCCTAATATGAAATCGGACCATGTGTTAGTTGTGAAGAATCCAGTTTGGGGAATCTTGTGCTCAAGGAGCCGGCAGGAGATAACAGCCACTGAATAAGAGATATAAAATTGTATATGAGCTTAAAATTCTGAGGTGTGGAAACAGAATCATTCCCCTACCCATTCATCCACTCCTGAGAAACTGACATTTCAAAAGGGGCTTTGCCGATACCATTAAGGTTAAGGTGCTTGAAATAAAGAGATTATGCTGGGTTATCCAAAAGGGTGTGATCTAGTCACGAGAGTCTTCGAAAGCAAACAGCAGTTCCCGGCGGCAGAGAAGCAGAAAGAGGGCACTGCACGGGGGCTCGACTGGCTCGTATTTGCGTTGGAGTGGACGCAGGGCAGCCACGAGTGGAGGAGTTCAAGCAACTTCTAGAAGTTGGAAAAGATAAGGACATGGATCCAAAAGAGAATGCAGCCCTCCTGTCATTTTAGTCAGCCTAGTGAGGCCGATGTAGGAATTCAGACCTACAGAGCTGTAGGAACATAAATGAGCCTTTTTTTCAAGCAAGTAAGTACACTGCAACGT
This sequence comes from Tenrec ecaudatus, assembly GCF_050624435.1. Classification (NCBI taxonomy): domain Eukaryota; kingdom Metazoa; phylum Chordata; class Mammalia; order Afrosoricida; family Tenrecidae; genus Tenrec; species Tenrec ecaudatus. Next base: position 110,111,353 of record NC_134538.1, read on the forward strand.
GCTCTCACGGCAACACAAAGCAAATGCATGAGATCTGCGTTAAACATAAACATCGCTATCCCAGTTATTCGCAAAAAGGACATAAACTAACTTCCATTGTTAGTTAGGTAATGTATTTGCAGTTCCGCATATCTGTCTGTTGATAATAGGTTCCGTTCTCATCCTTCACACTCTCTGGGACTAAAGTGCACTTTCTTTTTGAGACAGTAAATCTTTAAAAGAATCAATAGTCTCATCTTTCCCCAGTGAGTTGAAACCACTCACCTTTAGGTCGGCAGACCAACACTTACTCTAAAGCACCACCAGGGGTCTTGCCCTAACTGCCTCAAGGCCTATAAACTACATCTTCCAGAAGCCCTGGCCTGGTGGCTTCAGGTGGAAGCACCCTATGGAAAGCACCCTCTGGGAGAGAGAAAGAAGCCCTGGTTTCCTTGTGCCTCTGGCTCCAGCTGCCCTGTGACACCAGCTCTGGCATCAGAAGCAGCATAACACGGCCGGCCGTGGCCAGCAGCTATGTGCACTAGCAACTCTGCCTTGCCAGGCTCTCCCACAGGGCAGCTGCAGGACTACTTCCCTGGCAGTGTGCGTACCTCTGGCTCTGGGGAGGTGAGTGCCAGCTTGGAGGAGCAAGTAGCTATGAGTTTCCTGCGGCTCTCCTTGTGCTGGGGGTAGTCTTGCCTCCTTGCAGATGCTAGTCATGGACTACAATCACCTCCCCGTTGCATTGTATTCACTCTGTATAAAAACCTTAGAGTTGTTTCTATTCCTCTGTCCAGATACTGGTTAATGGCCATCACTTTATGCTCACTGCAGTGGCCAATGTATGGATCAGATACTTTCAATACGTGCCAATCACAGAGTATATATGGATAAAACTCACATCTAAAATGAGCCTTAACATATGCTCAAAGTCATGTGCACCTATGAAGAGTACATGGATGGAGAACTTGGATAGATCACCTGATTGGCTTGTCAGAATACCTAATGACAGCAAATTATATCATAGCTCAACAAAAAAATGTCTTATTGGTGTCTTCATTTTTAGGTCTGTTTCTGGGGCTCCTTGGGGTACTGATTCAGAAAATTTCATTGGCTAGACCACATGAGCTCTACTTTCTTAGATATGGTGTTCCACTATATTTTTAGCTATTAAGTTATACTAATTTATTAATTTATAATCCTAGCTTTACATATGAAAAGCACACAAATTGCAGGATAAGACATGAAAGGTAAGAAATATTTGAAAAATAAGTAGGTATTAAAGGACTTCCACAGGAAGATGGATATGGACCCATAGTGGCTAGTTGGTTACATATTGAGCTGCCAATCATAAGATTAGTGAGTTGAAAACACCAGTCTCCTGGCATCTTTTAAAAGATATAGAGGTTTGGCAACCCACAGGGGCAGTTCCTCTCTGTCCTACGATGTCATTGTGAGTTTAAATTGAGGGCAGTGGGGTTTTCTGTTTGGTTTGTGAAGCTGTACAATATATACAGAGGCTTCAAGCTGGATACTGGAAAGCCAGAACACAGTTGAGAAGCGTGGAAAATATAAAGGGAAATTTAAAAAGGACATTTATGGACGATATGAGGGTAATTTAGAGAGCCAAAAAATGTAAGTTCAGAACATTTTCATGAATATCTTGAAGATCTAATTTTTCTTCTTCAAATTAGGCAAAAGATATTACAGAACACATTTCAATATATAATTCATTACATATACTTCATGGTAAATGTTTCAGAGGTGAGATATACTCCAAGCTTCTTTAAAATGTTTCTAACTTTTCTTTGAAGAGTTTTTATGCACAAGTGGAGAAATTATGCTGTAACAAAAAGACTGGGATGCTTTAATTTAAATAAAAGAGTTTAAACTCTGAAAGACCCCATTTTGGCTTTTACAACATTTGAACCTCTATGATGTATTATACCACACTCACTACCAGTTAGTTGATTATAACTCATAGCGACCCAGCAGGACAGGGTGGAATTTCTCCTGCGAATCTCTGGGATTGTAGATCTTTGTGGGAGCAGACAGCCTCTTCTTCCTCTTGCAGAGTGATCAGTGGCTCAAACATCTGACCTTGTGGTTAGTGGTCATGCACATAACCCACTGCCCCATCAGGACTCCTTATTTATTGTCCAGTAACTCTTATTTCTGGACCCTTTTAAGATAACACATTGGAACTGCCTGTTAATTAGTTTCTAATAAAGGTAAAGGGATATTTGGTAGAAATATCAGGTTTATGTAATTTTCACTGCTCAAACATATCTTTGGATAAAAGGACAACATGTGAAGTATAGCTTGACCTAAATATTTAGTATAATACAAACGACATTTTAAAAGCCTGTGTGCCCTTCCTATAATCTCAGACTGACTAACACTATATTAAAATATCCTGACTCATTGAGGACCAGTGGAGTGCACAGTGATAAATGGCATATGGTCAAAATCTAGAACTGATAAGGGAAAACTGGTGCTATTGTTTGAATGGGGAAAACTAGTACAACTTTTGGAATCATCAAGTCAAGAAACAAGTTTGAGGCACCAAAATGTGTGCTGGCCAGTCGTAAATACAGTGCTGTCATCTGGACGGAGCCCTGATGACACAGTAAACCATATACCAGGCAACTAATCACAGGGTCAGCGGTTCAATCTACCCTCTCCCCCTGCACCCCCTGGTATGAAGGTGAGAGTCTGCTCCTACGAATGTTTACAGCCTCAGAAGCCCACAGGAGCAGTTCAGCTTCATCGTGTAGGGTCTTAGGAGTCAGACTTGAATTGATGGCAGTGAATATTGTGAGTTTGGATGGTTACCAGAGCAGAGGCAGGGTTGGTTATTGTTATTGTTGCTGTTTAGACATTTCCTTCCTAGTGACAGCAAGACCATAAAAGTAACTGTCTATTTGACTCAATGTTCCCTGACAAAAAATACTAAGAAAACCAAAAATGTAGCGCCAAATATCACTGACTTGAATCAGGGCTGTAGCAGGAAATCGGGGATAATTAAGAATTTCTGGTTGAAAATCGTGGGCGGTGGAAGGAATCCAGCTGATACACAAAACTGCCCCCCTTCTTAGCCTCTGGAAAAACCATTCCCAGTGACAGTAAATAACAGTCGTACAGAGGTAACTAAGTGCGTAACCATTTCAATGATCTAACATAGGAGCGTTCGGACCCAGTCAGTAGTGAGAGCATTTGAAGAAGTCTAGGAACCTGCTTTGACAGAACAAGCTGAGTGTACTGAGAGTAGGGTTTGCCTGCCTGCCTTGTGCTCTTCCCATGTGCCAGACACGGGCTAAGTGAGCACTCTGCATCCGTTAGCTCACACATCTTCCAATCACTCAGGGAAGTCACATTGCTGTGAACGGCCTGAGGATCACAATGGGGAAGCAATCACATACCTACTTGGAGCTGGAGTAGGAACTCTAATCAATTCAGTTCACCTCCAAAGCGAACACATTTAACCACTTCCCTATATTGTTATAAGCGTAAAAAGAGTCCAGGATCCCAATATCGGGGACAAAGGCGCATAAATAACCAAAATAATATAGACAAACTATACCTCCCAATCCTACACAGAAACTTGTTATTTATTGGAATAAAAACAAGCAGCTTTATCTCTGAGCAGCACTGGAAAAGATCCATTCTTGACGGATCACTGACCAAGAAAGTACTAACATGGCTGGACAGCTTCAGAGAATCCTACAGTAGGATAGAGGGGGATTCTGGATCAACTCTAAGTCATTATATATTTTCAGTGTACTGATCTATAAAGGTAATTCTTGGTGCTTCTACTTTATAAGAACAGGTCTATTTAATTATGAATTCACTGCACAGGTAACTAAGATTAATGATGATCCAACTCTGATACTCTTATTGTTTATAATTCATTTTCTGAGTTGTCTTTATAGCAGCAACAACAGCAAAAATAAAAAAGGAATGGTTACTTATCTCATTAAACACAACCCACAGCAAGTAATTAGCCGTGCTCACGTCAGGATTTTCAGAGTAACAGAATGTTTCGTTCTGTAGGGAGATTAAAAGCCATATTCTTACTGCTGAACATTTCATTGTTTCCTTGCCACAAGGCTCGCAAGAGCCTGCAGGATAGGTTCTCACCTACCAGTCCTGTCTCATCTTCTACCTGCTGAGTCCACCCCTTCGTTCCAAGCCTCCCTTAGGGCTCTCTGCCCCTGGAATAACTCCTGCTCATTCTTTTAGCACAGAATCAACATGATTTACTTTGGGAAGCCTCCCTCTTTCTGAGACTAGGTAGAGTTACCTATTGTTTCCATGGTTGGCATCAGTAATTAAGAAAGACACGTTTCTTAACGCCTCTCTTCTTCCCTCCCTCTGTCTGGAGTCTCCACAGGTGAAGTAACAAAGTCTGTTGTTTTTACCTCCCATCTTATGCACCCTGTATGATGTTGTAAGGAGCCTGGCTTTTTGCCAAATGATTTTTAAAGACCCCAAGTCTTCTGGCTCGGAGGCAGAGTCCCCAATTCTTCACTGAGGACCTCTGGCCAGTGCCTCTTCTCTCCTACTTTAATCTTTGCTCCCCCTTGGGGGCCTCTACGCTCTAGGCCTCCAAAGACCTCAAGCCTTTCTAGAAGCAGAATCTTAGATGAAAACACAGAGGCAGTGCCGCCCGCCTGTATTTCCATTATGATGCCAAATGGCGCACTGTTCTTTCCTATAGGACCCTAATACCTGAGGGGACAAGTAAAGAGAAGAAGAGCAGTGGTGAGGTGCGCAGCTGTTAACTGAAAGGTCAGTGGCTCAAACCCACCAGCAGCTCTGCAGGAGAGTAATGTGGCCGGCCGCCTGTGTCAAGTTCACAGCCCTGGAAGTCCTATGCGTCCGTTCTGTTCTGTCCTTTGTATCACCGTGACTTGGAATCCACGTGACGGTGATGGATTCTTTTATTATTATTATTATTAATTATTATTCACATTGACGTGCAAAGAGCTAACGCAATGAAGAGAAGTGTCTTGGGTATGTCTGCATCTAACAACCTCCAAACGGCATGCCTGGCATGAAGAAAAGACAGACAGACTCAGACCCACCAACACCCACCAGAAAAGGGGACTCAGCCTTCCCCCCACACCCATTCCAGTCCTGTGTTCTGGCACTCTCTGTCTCCTAGGATCTATAGCTACAGCTGGCGATATTTTCGTGGTGACGGCTTTAGGTCGCCCCTACAGCTTGACCAACAAGGAAGCAAGATCCCCGGTCCTAATCACTATTCTCATTCTAGTCTCACAAAGAAATTATTAAGAAATACAAAAGAACACAAAATCAAAAGCGCAAAATGTATAGAGAGGCAATTTTAGATTTGTCTAAGTAAACGGAAATAAGCCCACTGCCACGGATTTAACCCTGACTCAGATGTGTCCAGGACTAAATAAATGTCAGATTCCACGAGCTCAGGGACTGCAGAGCAGCAGGACCTTTTCAGGTGGGTGAGTTCTTTTTGCTTGTCCTGAAATTCCCAGATGTGCCCACTGTGCCCAAAATTCCTTCTCTCCCTTCTTCTTTTTCTTTTTCTAGTTTACCTATTTATCTTTCTGTTTTTTTTCCAAAGGCGGAGCTTGAGCTTGTTCATGAGAGTGTTTGGCTAGTGCTGCTTCCAGTTTTACTGGGTTCGCAGGGAATACTGCTTCCCTTCGCAGTCTAAGAAGCCCTGATGTATTAGCAAGCCGAGACTGCAGGCATCCTTCTAGAGCCCACACACAGAGCTGCTGCATACAGCGTTCACTTCATGGATCCTTTTAGGGCTGGACGTTCTAATGAGAGCTGAGGTCTATCACCCAATGACCAGCCTGCCTCTCACGCCCTGGCCTAGACCCTCTATGGAAATGCCTTCTGGTCTCTCCCCTGATCATTCACTATACCCAGAGACCCTAGACACATTAATTAATTACTTGGTTCCTTAGACAAGGACAAGTACATAAGATAGAATCCCTTCAAAAATACATAATTTAAAAATTTTCCAACCCCAGTCAATATATGAATGCTACAGAAAAGCGTGGTGAAGAAACGAGGTGGGACCTGGCTGTTCGAGAGAATAGCATCTGGGGTGTTAAAGGCTGTCCTCTAATCAGCAGCCATCTGAGTGAGGCATCCACTGGGCACACACAGAAGAAGCATACCAGCCTGTGTGATCCATGGATTGTGAATGATAAAATCCAAACTTGAAGGAGGGAATGGTATCAGAGCATCTAGTTTGCAGAAGGCTATGAATAACAGTGGAAGGCCAGAGGCCAGAGGCCAGGTGCAGGGTGCGCACATGGATTAAGCCTCTGGTAAACCCCCTCTGAGCAAAGACCAGGGACGGAAGAGCCTTGCTATCATGAAGAGCACAGTGGTGTTTTGTTTTGTTTCTCTGTTTTTGTGTGGATGGAAACCAGAAGGAATGGACCTCTACACACCTGCATTGATAATTTCCTAGGGGAGGCAGTGGGAGAGGTTTGGAAACGTTGGAGAGCTAATGACAATGAGTGAGTGAATGACAAAAAATGTTCTAAAATTGATTTGGGAGATGATTGTTCAACTCTTTTTTATATGACTGAACTAGTGAATTTTATGGTATATGAATTATGTGCTAATAAAACTGTTCACATATACACACATACTTTCCCACTATTTTGTGCACTTTTTTTTAGAAGGAACATGTATTGTCTATATAAAATACTGTGACAGTAATATATTATGTCAACATGCACCTGTGTGGAGGTTGGGGTGGAGTCCAACCTATCAAGCACTTCAGAGCCTGATGATGCCTCCGTGTGGTGCGGCCTTTTTATAAGAGAGACACTGGGAACTTCAGACTCTGATCCTTGCCCTCCCAGCTTGAGTGGACTCTCTCTGCCCCAGAGGTGGCACCAGGTGGGCCACTGACCCTGGGAGCCAACCTGGATGCTAGCAGTCCCCTGGCATGTTTCCACAGGGCTTGGATCCCTGGCACTCGGCCCCCACCAGTTTATGACCTTCTTGCATCCTACTTCACCTTTCTGCATCATCAGCCTGGGCTGCATGAATCTAAAGAGGGCTCCAACTAGCATTGGACCCATGAACTTGAATGGTCCTGAGCGGGGATGCCTTCTGAATATAAAATAAACACATTGATGTGGTGGCAAGCTTGGGCTGTGAGTTGTAAGATCAAGAAGTCAAACTCAGCAGACACATTCTGGAGAAAGATGAAGCTGCCTGTTCCCTGAAAGATGTAGTCTCAGGAACTATAAGGAGCTGTTCCATTCTGTGCTATAGGATCGCACTGATTCAGAATTGGGGGTATCAACATGTATGTTATCTTTCTGTTCTGCTATATGGCCAGCAAATGTCTGAGACCTAGAAAATCCTTAAAAGATACTTATAGAATAAATGATTGATAAAATGAATGAATGACTTGCCAACTGAAATTTCTGGTTTTGTGTATGTTTTTTTCAGAGTTTTAAAATCTTAGGCTTTTCTAGACTTAGACTTTTATGTCAAGGTTTCTGTTCCACATATTTGAGAATTCCTACTTTGTTTAAAGAGATTATATTTGGCTTGGGCACTGCTTTCTTGGACTTATTTACCTAAGTATTCCTGAGTGATGGATCCTAGAATTACCTTAACCATTTTCATAAAAATGACATCACTAGAGACAAATGTATCTATAATCAACACCTTATGGTGGAGTTAATTGTCAGATATGTCAAATGAGTAATTGCATTTCTTCTAGGCATGCATTTTAACTATATTCTGGAAACAAGAGGTGTTTAGCTGCCTGTCCATCTATTTGGCTCAAATAAAAAAGCACCAGGTCTGATGTCGAACTATAGCTTCCTGGTTCAGATGCAGAGAGAAAGGTGCTCCTTTCAATAGTCTGAAGCCAAGGCCCTGCACCACTTAAGCCAAGGCACTCCCACTTAGGACTCTTCTGCTCTTGCTCCCAAGATTTTCTTTGAATAAAGAATATTGTACCTTTAAAGATGCATTCACTCATTCACAAACTAATAAATAAATGAAAATGAATTGATAAGCAACCCGAAGAGCATTAGTCAACCCTAAGTGAGTTGTTTCAGTTAGTGAGAGTGCTAAGCAAATGGGAAGTTGACCTGTGCTTCCACACCTGGTAAATACAACACACATATAGATTAGAAACAAATTTGTAGGACCAGGCCTATAGTCATGTCTCAATGAGGAATTTAAACTTGTTGGCACCTAAATTGTCATTACAACCAGACCACTGGTTGTATTCCAGTGACTTTGTATCTAATTTTAAGACTTTCTGATTAAGTGATGCTGCTAAAAAATCTGGTTAAGGCCCCCAGCTGCTAAGAAAAAGGTTGGAGGTTCAAGGTCACCTCTAGAGGTCCCTTGGAAGAAAGACCAAGTACTTACTTCTGAAATTAAGCCACTGCAAACCATCTCCTGCAGAGTACTATTCTAACACACATGCATTCTCATGAGTTTGCAACGGACTCCATAGCAACGGACTTGCTTTGCCACTGTCACTTCCTCCATGGACAGTCCCCAGGAACAGGTCAATGTGACTGTAATGTCTCAGGCTATGCCTTCCCATACGCTCTATCTTCAGTGGAAAACTGGCTTTCTTTATCATTTTCAAGATGATGTGCACTCAAATGATCAAAGAGAATAGAACTGAATACAATTAAAATAAAACAATAATAACTCACACCTAAGCAACCTACTGCTCTCATAGACACATAAAGCTTTGTTGTTTTCTTGTATTTTTCTTTTATAATAGTTTCACAATCTGTTTTTCATAATGATAAGAAAGTAAATTCTCAGTGGTCATAGCCAAGGATTTTCATGGCAACATCATACAGAACCCTTGAACTCATACTATCAAGCTTTACAGATATTGAAAGAGGTGTATTCAATTTGATTTACAATACATGATCAGTTATTTAAATACATTTAAATTCACTTAAATTAGGATTGATTAATACAAGCATTGTTTGAGTTTCATCTGAAAACTTCTTTGCAAATAATCCTGTCTCCATAGTAATGCCAACATTTTATTCTTGTGCATGCATGTGAAATTATAAATTTTATTTAAAATTTTGCATATCATTTGCACATAAATATAATTTTATGAGAAGTCCACATAGAGGTTTCTTTCTTTAAAGTATTTACTGCTATCTTGCCACTAAATACATAATTCAAATTTCCCCTCAAATAATGAAAACTCAGCAGAGCTATGCCTAACCACTTGCAAGAGATTTCTAAATCCATGTGATGAAGGGATCTTTGAATTTCAACACGTACTATTAAGGAAAAGATAATGAAATACTTCACAGATGTCACCCTGGATATTATCCATGTGTTTTATTAGCATAAATCCATTCATTCTTAGCTAATCAGTATTCTTTAGTTCAATTGTTTCAAATAGTTGCCAAGCTTGCTTCAGTCACATAAAGTGAAACAGATAAAAGAAGTAGCTGAAGCACTGTCCAGCTCGTTACTCTGGCCCCCAAATAAGGCCTCATTTCAATAGAGTCTGTCAGTTGCGATTCATGTGTATGCCTTCCTTACTAATATTCATTCTAATTGTAATAGCACCATTTATAACCCATGGTGTTGAAAGAGTAGTTGTCTTTAGGGTGGGATCGTGCCTGTTTGGGCTGGATCAAGGGTAATGTAACTAAGAGGTATTACTGAAACCCTGGTGGGGACTGAGCATGAAAGTGGGATAGGAGGGAAGTCAAAGGAAATAGAGGAAAGATCTAGGAGGCAGAGGGAATTAATAAAGGTCTAGATAAAGACATGTACATATGCAAATATATTCATACATGAGGATGGGGAAATAGATCTATGTGCATATATTTATAAGGTTAGTATTAAGGTAGCAGAGGGACATTGGGACTCCACTCAAGTACTCCCTCAATGCAAGAATACTTTCTTCTATTAAATTAGCATTCTATTATGCTCACCTTCCCGACACAACCACTGAAGACAAAGTGGGTGAACAACTAAAAGTGGTGAAGAAAGCTGATGGTGCCCGGCTATCAAAGAGATAGTGTCTGGGGTCTTAAAGGCTTGAAGGTAAACAAGCGGCCATCTGGCTCAGAAGCAATAAAGCCCACATGGAAGAAGCACACCAGCCTGTGTGACCACGAGGTGCTGAAGGGATCAGTTATCAGGCATCAAAGAACAAAAAAATCGTATTATTTAGTGCTCACCTCCTGATATGATCGCTGAAATAAATGGGTGCATAAGCAAATGTGGCGAAGAAAGCTGATGGTGCCCGGCTATCAAAAGATATAGTATCTGGGGTCTTAAAGCCTTGAAGGTAAACAAGTGGCCATCTAGCTCAGAAGAAACAAAACCCACATGGAAGAAGCACACCAGCCTGTGTAATCACAAGGTGTCAAGGGATCAGGTATAAGGCATCATCAGAACAAAAAAGTTACCATAGTGAATGAGCAGGAGAGTGTGGAGTGGAGACCTGAGATAGAATTCTGCCAGAATCCATGGGTCCAGGAACTAAGGGGTGGAAGCTGGAGTGGCACCACTCACTATTACTCCTAGTGATCCCCTTGCAGCATTTTTGCTTCCTGTCCCAGCAACCCTGTGTTCCTCAGGCCTGGAAGTCCTGGTCCCAAAGAAAGGAACTCTCCCACCTGGAAACACAGCAGGGATTCCACTGAAGTGGCAGCTGAGAATGCCCCCTGGCCACTTTGGGCTTCCCATGCCTTTGGATCAACAGGTCAGGAATAGTGTCACCCTACTAAGTGGTGTGATTGATCCTGATTACCAAGGAGAAATTGGACTGGTACTACATAATGGAGGTAAAGAAGAATATGTCTGGAATCCAGGAGATCCCATAGGCCGACTCTTAGTGTTACCATGCCCTGTTATTAAAGTAAATGGTAAGTTACAGCAACCCAATCCTGACAGGACTTATAATGACCCAGACCCCTCAGGAATGAAGGTCAGGGTCACCCCACCAGGCCAAAAACCACAGCCAGTGGAGGTGCTTGCTGAGGCCAAAGGTAATACAGAATGGGTAGTAGTAGAAGGTAGTTCTACCTATCCATTACGACCACGTGATCAATTGCAAAAGCAAGGTTTGTAATTGCCAATGTATTTTCTTTGTATGTGATTATTGCATATATTTCCTTTGTTCAGGTATGGTATATCAGATATAGTTTGTCTCGGTGCGTTTTCATTTATATGTATGATAGATGATTTATTACAAGTATAAGGGTGATTTCATTAATGTCTGGAAATTACATAAGTATATATGGGTAAATAATTGTGTACAGGTGCCAGGTTGGCAAGAGGTGGATTGCGATAGTTTATTGTGCCAGCCTGGCCGATAAACACAAGTGGGATTAATTGAAGAGCAGAGAGATAAATGGCTCAGTGAGTCTTCTCGCCTTGCTTGTCTTTCATTCTTTAATCATCGGACCTGCGTGTGGCTGCCTTGCTTGTTCTGTGCCTCAATTTAAAGGGTACACTACCTGTGGGATGCCTAGCCTGTGGACTGTGTTGCTGTAAATTAAGGTCCCTTTAAGCCCACATGATTGGAATGTTCATCTCTGGAGCTGGGGACCGACAGTTGGTGACAGTTGGTGACCTGCCTTGCTGTTTGCTGCCTGGGTATCGATAGCCCAGCTCTCTCTACAGAAGGGGACTGGCGGCTCTCAAGACTTAAAGGACTGCTAGTGTCTCACTGCTTTATAATTTATAATTTAACTATTAATTTCTTGTATTATCTATCTGTATATAATTTAACAGTTCATTTCTTGTGTTATATATCTATCTTTATAAGTACATTTATCTATAATTACTAGCAATCTGGTTTTGTCTCTCTAGAGAACCTTGTCCAACACAAGACCCAAAGCCCATTTGTAGGCCACTGGACATCAGCTTACAGAAGGAGCTTGGGGAGGAGACGAGACAGGGTGAGACATAGCAACGATAAAAAATACAGCTTTCCTCTAGTTCCTAAATGCTTCTCTCTCCCCCACCCCTCCTCCCACTGTCATTATCCGACTCCTACCTTGCAAGCCTGACTAGACCAGAGGATGTACACTGGTACAGATGGGAACTGGAAACACAGGGAAGCCAGGGCGGATGATCCCCTCAGGACCAGTGGTGTGAGTGGCGATTCTGGGAGGACATAGGGAGGTTGAGTTGTAAGGGCGAACTTATTTCAAGGATCTGCATGGACCTCCTCCCTGGGGGATATACAACAGAAAAGTGGGGGAAGGGAGATGTGAGACAGAGCAAGATATGACAAAATAATAATTTATAAATTATCAGGGGTTCATCAGCTAGGGGGGAGCGGGGAAGGAGGGGGAAAATGAGGACCTGATGCCAGGGGCTTGGGTGGAGAGAAAATGTTTTGAAAATGATGAGGGCAACAAATGTATGAATGTGCTTTACACAACTGATGTATGTATGGATTGTGGTGGGTGGTGTATAAGTCCCTAATAAAATGATTTTTAAAAAGACACACATGGGCTTCTGGGTTGTGATAAAGTTCTACAGCTATGTCAGGGGCAGGGAACAGGTACAGCCTATGATACATACCCATTTTGAACTTGCTATTCCTGGATACAAATGGTTTAAAAACAACAACCACAGAAAACACAACCTTTTAATTGAGATCCCACATGTCTAGCGTGTAGACATCAGGCTGCTAATGGCAAGGTTGGCTGAGCAAATATGCCTGCCACTCCGTGGGAGAAAGATGAGACCTTCTGTAAAGACATACAGTCTTGTAAAGACATACAGTCTCTGAGACCCTCTGTAGGGAATTGACTAGTGTTGGGGCATTGGTTTTCATTTGGAGATTAGCAAGTGATGTGTACGAAGGAGGAAGAACCATGATAGCCCCTGAGAAGCATCATCCAAGACCAGACACAGTGTGCTTATTACATAATTATATCTGTCATCGCTGGTGGCATCGTGGTTAAGCACTTTGTTGCCAACCAAAGGCTACTGGTTCAAATGCACCAGCTGCTCAATGGGTGGAAGATGTGGTGGCTTGCTGGTGCAAAGATCTGCAGGCTTGGAAGCTCTGTGCGTGGCAGTTCTTGATCCTAAAGGATTGTTGTGGCTCAGAATCAAATGGACGGCAATGGCCTGGCTGTGCTAGATGTCTAACATAGAACACATTTCACATTGCATGCACTTATAATAATTACTCCAATTTGGACCATCACTTTTCATTACAAACTAGTACTTTTTGCCCTGAGAATGTGCAAATATGCAAACCTAAAACTAAAGAAATTAAGAAGAATAATCTTAAGAGTACCTTTAAATGACTTGGTATTTGTGTGTGAAGTTTTCCTTCTGGATCGAGTATGTATTCAGGACAAAAGTGAATTGTTTAGGAAAAATAGGCAGTATTTGAAAATGTAGATACTTTGTTCTAAATATAAGATCATATTTTGTTAAGTTAACCACCATATCAAAAATATAAGATCTACCAGCACATTTGAAAACCCCCACAAGTATATTTAACATTTTTATAACATTACAAATACAATAAAGTATAACCAATTACATGAAGTTCAATTAATATATTAAAAATCACACAGGTAACGTACATGTCAGAAACTATACTTGGCTCTCACAAATATTCCATTCCTTTACATGACTTCACATGTCTCTGAATATCTGAAAGGATATTTTGTTGAAAGGGGTCTAATCTGAATTACATTCATTTCCCCAGAGAATATGTTATCTTGCTAAGTAGTCAACCATTACTAGAAATGTAGAGGTTAGACAAGCATATGGAATATAATTGTATCTGCTTCCTACTGCTGCTACAACAATTCATCACAAAAACATAAGTCAGATGCTATGCTCAGCTACATAGGTAGAAATGGATTTAATCCACCAAAATCTCAAAAAGTCATCCAGGAAACAATTATAGTTCCATCATAATCCAAGCAAACACTGGAGGTGACCCGAGCCTGGAAGAGAAGCCACTTGGCTGATCCTAGGGAATTCGGCATGTCACATGTGGATCCAACTCTTCAATAACATTTGAAAGAATAAATGCATATCTTATGTGGCTCGGCAAACAAGGGGAAATGAGTATTTGTGGCCAAGGGAACAGCAGGTGCAATGGCATAACAGTCTACAAGCATGTCATTGTCAAGAACTATGACTGCTTCAGGGCAGCTGGAGCAGAGTGTAACAGACAGGAATAGAGTCAACGCTGAAGACCGAATCGGGACCTGGATCATGAGCACTCTTACATACCACCCAAGGACAGTGAGCATGTTTAGGTAATGTAAGCATGACCAACATGAGCACCTCCACGCCTTCCCACTTCACATTCAGAGGAAGCCGATCACAGCCAGGACCAGACCTTAATGGAACCTTCACAGACTCTGTCACTCCAGAGACGGGTGTCATGGTTATTTTTTGTTTAGAGCATGGCATTTATTTCATTCATCAAGAGGAAGCCTTTGCTTGCCAAGAAGGATGCTAGGGGAATGCTTATTCTTAGCCAAGTGGAGGTCTGGAAAGGACAGCTGCTGGAAGGAGCGCAGGGAAGAACACTAGTAGGTGGCTCCTGATTGGCGATATGGGGGACGTTCTAAATTCTGAAGCAGAGATGAAAGTTATGCAGGGATGGAAGACCCATAGGAATCTTCTATAAATGTGCACGGGGACCAGCAGACAATGAGATGGTTCTTGTCCTAGCATATGTGAGAGAGAAAGAAAAAAGTTTTAAATGGTAAGCATGTGAGCGAAAGGAATACGAATGGATCTGGAGAATAACAGGAAGGAAGAGGATGATGTAGGGCAGGGGGTGGTGGGAAACTGGCAGTATCCATTTCAAAATAAACTATATTTCGTCTCTTTCACCCACACAAAAAAGTGAAATAAAATTTGCCTAAAGGAACTTGCCAATTGTCGAAGCAAAAAATTGGCAGCCCTGATTATACTTGCTACAAAAGAACAAACTAAAATTCTCCATGAATCATTCCCAGAGCTGTCCAGGACACAGTTCCTGGGTGGCATCCCTAAATGTGGACAACCTCTATTCTATTACTTATTTAAAGCCTCCCTTTGTGTTCACAACAGGCCTAGATCAACTGAAAGGTCCATTTACATATTGAAACAATAAAAGATAACTGAAAAGAATATGAACCAAGGAAAAAGAAATGAAAAATCAGAGTTAGACTAGAAAGAAGGAAACAACATGCTTAAAGATATCATGGACACTTGAATGCCAAGAAGCCACCCTCAATGCTTGGGTAAGGTACAAGTTTGTTGCAGGACCTCCTACCAGTGAAAACAAAAACGAAACAAAAAAAGGAAACAAGTTAACTGTATAGTTTTCTTTCAAAAACTGCATATAAGGCATTGTTTGAAAGTATGTGTTGGATTTTTAGAAAACAAATCTTAGTGAAAGTAAAGCTCAATGTGTATTACCAGAGGCCCATCTTAGTAAACATATACTCCTGAGTGATGATTTTTAAAAGGATATCAAAAGGGCTTTCTCTGTCTTAAGTGCTATATAATATTCCTGATCATTTCCCCCCAATAAACTACCTGTTCTAGGTACAACTGAGAACACTGTGTCCTGGTAAAATGGGATCCAATGTTTGTTTAATTTAGAGTCTTTTTCAAGCTTGACACAAGTTTCTCAAAGCAGGAGAAAATATGGAACTTTTTCATGAAACTACATTAAATGTCTATTTTTCTTCCCGGACCTTTCGGAAATAAATCAGATTTACAGAAGCACAAGAACTCTTTTTACAAAAGGCTGTTGCCCATCATCTTGTAAGGATTTCTGAATTTTCATGAAAAAATGGTATCTGTTAAAATTGAGACATTTTAAAGCACGGTGCCATTTTAAAATTCCTATTTCAATTGAAATTAGTTTTTAAAGACTAGGCACATACATGCTGAAGAATTATCATGAAAATGTATTTTGAACAGACTGACTTCATACTGCAATGAACTTGATACAACCATTTAAAATATGCATTTTTACATACTAATCCTTCCCCAGGTAGCTTGCTGAAATTGCATGCTCTGTTCATACTTACACATAAAAATATGTACATTTTAGTACACACATTATACACTAAAGATATCACAAGTACTATGAAGACTAAGATATTTTTCACTAAAGTATATTAAGTTCTGTGTAAAATATCACCTTAACTTAACCTATAAATGATCCCAAGATAATTTCTTTTCATTTTATTTCAAAATTAGAATGCTGAAACCTAAAAAGAGAGTTTACCTTCACTGAAGATCAAAGGAAAATAAATCGAGGAAAATGCCCAATAAAATATCAATTTTGAAGAAAACATAGTATAATCTAATAAAAGCATCAAAGTAAAAAAACTAGTGTTTATTTGATTCTTCATATACAAATAGCCCTAAATCATATAAATACTAATTTGTTTAAGTCCTAAAGAGTTGAAAGTTCTTTTCTATGGCATAAATACCAAATACAAGTTGCTGAGATCAGTTTGTGGAAGAATAAAAGGAAAAAGAAGAAAAATAGACATTGTTTAGTAGGATATTTGAGAATATGCATTATAAGAGAATATTTATTATAAGAATCATCCTCCAGTCTTCTTTACTGAAAACAATGGTTCAATTGTCTGTTCCCCAGGTAGGAGATCATTGTGATCGGTTCTCCCTTTCTCCCCACATCCTCCCCTTCCCCTGCTGGTATCACTACTCTCATTATTGGTCCTGAGGGGTTTATGTGTCCTGGATTCCCTGTGTTTGCAGCTCTTTTCTGTACCAATGTACATCCTCTGGTCTAGTCAGATTTATAAGGCAGAATTGGGATCATGATAGTGGGTGGTGAGAGGAGGAAGCATTAAAGAGCTAGAGGAAAGTTGTATGTTTCATAAGTGCTATATGGTACCCTGACTGGCTCCTCATATAATCTGTTTTCTTTTTTCTTCTTCTTTTTTTAAATATTTTTATTGGGGGCTCTTACATCTTTTTTATCGCATTCCATACATTCATCCAGGGTGTCAAGCGCATTTACACATATGCCGCCATCATCATTTTTAAAGCATTCTCTTTCCACTTGAGCCCCTTATATCAGCTCCCTATTTGTTCCCCCTCCCTCCCCACCCACTCTGTCTTATGATTGCTTGATAAGTTATAGATTATTATTTCCATAGCTTATTTTGTCCTCTGTCATCCCTCACCCACTTTTCCATTATTCATCCCTCTGGGAGGGGGTTGTAGATTGATCCTTGTGATTGATTCCCCAGACACTATATCTTTTGATAGCTAGGCACCATCAGCTTTCTTCACCTCATTTGCTTATGTACCCATTTTGTCTTCAGTGATTGTGTCGGAAGGTGAGCCATCACAGAATGCCGGGTTATTAGAACAAAGTGTTCTTGTGTTAAAGGAGTACTTGAGTCGAATGGATAATTCAATTACTGTAACAAAGTTTTATCATTAAGATGTGTAACAGTCAATTTAAAATACATAACTTCTTGTTTGAGCAAGGTATATCTATCTTTATATATGTATATACACATGCATGTACATATATGCATTTCATACTGATTTCTAAAGTAATCATCAAGTTATATTATTTTACAGTTGGAGTGTAGCTAACAATAACTCTCTTGAAGTGTGGGAGGATACAATCTCACCCCAAAGAATAACAATTTTACTCTTGAACAGTATGGAATACTTTTAGTAATTTTTCTTTAAGTCCTTGGATTTAAAGAAATGTAAAGTATTCTCAAATCAATTATTCACATTCTAATTAGACTGGAAAGCGTATGCTAGTTTTTCCTCCACGGTCTCTAGAAAGAAGAGAGATGCAACAGGTAGCACATTGGTGTGCTTTCACTTTGAAGACAGGGAATTGAATTTCACAATAGGATTTGCAGAGTTAACTCATGTCTAAAAAGTGTCTGGGGGAAAATGTTTTATTTCTCATATATCCAATTAAGTATCCATTACAAATGTTCCATATAATGATGTACTGTTTTCTAAATGAGATCCTTAGAAATAAAAGGTATGGAAATATAATAATTATCTTTTGTATCTTCAATTTAATGGCATGTGTGAAAATTCTACAGGCACATGATTTGAATGTAAGAAATATATAGAACTAAATTAAATATGTAAGTGATGAACGGTATCTGCAAGAGAGTAAAATATCAACCCAGATGTTACTCACCTCTATTTCTATGAGAAATACTACAGGAAAAAGTCTTACTACATAAACAAGGAATTGTAGCTTTTCTTCTTTCAATTACAATACTATAAAAGTTTCATTCAACATTCTGTTACATTCGATTTTATGAGCAAGCATTACCTTTAAAAACATTTAAAGAGAATAACTTTAAATAGAACAGCATAAATCAAAATAAAAAGGATCCTTTCAATTAAAAGAATAGGGGTCAACGTTTTGTATAGCAGAATTTAGGGAGAGAAAAGGTAAATCAACTAATGCTATCAAAGCCCAGACTAAGTGAGCCTCTGGAGGTGCAAACTTGTGAAGTCATTGCTGTAAGGTCAATTCTAGAGCATTCTCGGCACTAAATCTGAAAAGGTCTTGTTCAAGTAGCTATATCCTTAAAGAAAATAGATGACTATGTATTTTATGGATCCATGAATTTAATATTTATATCGAGGAGGAAAAGCAATAAATTCACGTCAACCTGAAAGTAATTGTAGGGGGTGTTCACCACTAAATATAAAAGAAAAATGATATATAACCATAAAGTTTTCAGTTTCATGCTTCACAACTTACTCATTAATGAAGAAGGTTAAGACATACTCATACAGACTCAGAAACTATTTATCAAATGAGCAATGGTCTAGAATCTAGAAAGCAGTGACTATTTTTGCTCCAGGAGAAAGGCTAAGGTTAAATTGACCTTAACCCATTGCAATTTATTTCATATGTCAACAACCTGCATGTGTCAGAAGATGAACAAAATATCTATTTTGTGCACATTATCTATTTCATTTGAGAAATTATTCAAACTTTTAAAAAGTCATTCAAATTCGATAGTAACATGTAAAAAAGATAAAAATATCAAAATATGATTAGGACCTATATATGCAGACTAATTTAGTTTTAGTTTTTAATGGTGCTTATATAAGTACACCTGAATGTGGAGATATTGGTGGGAACAAACCAGGGCTTCAAAAGGAAGAGCTTGGATAACGAATAAGGGAATCGGCACTTTTAAAGTGTCCTCTGCAGAGCCATGTAGCTGAAGAGTTGCAGTTTACATCCCCAGCCACATGTCGGGTTCCTGTGGTCAAGCAGACTCCCTGAGAGAAGTGAGCACATTGGGAGAAAGGGGGCAGTCTTTATATGACAGAAACCGCCTCTGCACACTCTTTAGGCTTTGAGAGGCTGCCACCACACACTAACGAACTTAAGTAGAATTAAAGTAATGTAGAAGCTGTGAACAAAATTTCCTTCAACCTATGAATTATTTTAAGCTGCCCAGTAAGTCTCCGGTGGGTCCACATGGACTGGACTCAAGGGCAGTAGGCTCAATACCCCCAGGTCCTGTCCAATTCAGATTTCCATAACCAAAGAGATGCTTGGCAAGAGAGCCTCAAAGATGAGCAAAGGCTGGGAATCCTATGTTGATGAGAAAGGTGGAAACACGCTGGGGTTTGCAAACAAATGGGCTTAAATAGAAACATGGGAGATTTAAGATACTGTAAGGAAGTTTCTCCTGACAAGGTGGGTTGCTGACTTTTAACATGTTTGCTGAGACTGCATGAACTTCGTTCCTGGGAATCTTTAAATACTGGAAAGATTTCACCTAAGGCTTGAATGTGTGCTCAGAAGGTTTGAATGTGGGCTTTATTTAACTAAGACTCTCCAAGCCTTTCTAACTCAGTGATTTTACTTGAATGCGCCCCTGTAAATTGCATTGCGCAAGTCTGATGAAGCACCCATAGGATAGATGGAGAGTGGAACAACTCATTTTACACTGCATAAAAGCGCCCAAGCAACAAGAACAAACTAACAAGCAAACAAAAACTCATTGTTGCTGAGTCTAGACTCCTGACAACCCTGCCGTCCGACAGAATGAGGAAACTTAATGGTAACCCTGGGTAATTACACTTTCTGACTGCAAATGTCCCATGTAAATCACATGTAACACTTAATCAAATGCTTTTTCTAGTTTTAAATCAATCTTGGTAATGAAGCATTAACTGTGATTAAAAGTGTTAAAAATTAAAAATAAAAACTCAGTAACTAGTACTTTTCTCTTCATATCAGTACAGATTTAAAATGCTGATGTTTACATTAAGCTAGAAAAGTTGATCTGTAAGTTTAGCTACTTCATCATTAACTAATCGTGCAGACCATCATAGTTGCAGCCATACATCTTGCTATAGCTATGAAAGAAATGTAAGCATCAGTATAGTATATCTACCAAGGAATGAATTCATAATATATTTAAGTCATAGACTTTGGACAAAATATTTTATGTTCGATAAAAGAGTTTCAACAAGATATTTTTTCCAACAAAGCAACTAAAAAAGCACTTGAAATAGATTCAACGGTAAACAGAATTGAATAATTTACTACATTGACTAGCAACCACTCAAACCGCACTTTTTGCTATATCTCTATATACCACAACATACTGTTCTATTCAGATTTTCATTAAGAAATACCGTGCTTCCCCAAGAGAACCTATGCAGTGAAGGAGCAGGCTCGCTCGCGCTTCTGTCACCCAGCATCTTCCCTGTGCCTGTCCATCAACGGAAAGCCCTGGTCCGCTTTCCCCATGCAATAGCAGCCGCGTGATGAGCCCCCAAACCGGCGGCTTCATACAGGCACACGGGAAAGCGCCACTGAAACTTTCTGGCCCCCCAAAGCAGCGGCTTCCTAACTCGACGTGGCCAGGAGAAGCTGCCTGCCGGCCTGCAGTTAACTGCGCCAGTAGAGACGTGCATCCGAAGCACTGGGACCCTCACACATGTCAACACACACCCCTGGCATGGAGCCGGCTGTCAGAACCCTGTGCACGCAGGCACGGCACCCCTTCGGGCAAGGCGTGGGTCTCAGACCTCCCTCCTCGCGGGCCGCGGGGGTGGGGGGTGTGCGCCCGCGCCCACCAGCTGGGACCCTATGCAGCAGGTCCGCGGGGCTGGGCAGGGGGGCGCGGCGGGGTGCGGTTACCAGTGAGCGCGAGCCGGTCTCGCCGAGGGGCCCTCGGAAGACGCCTTTGATGCCCCGGTAGTGCCCATTGCTCAGGTGTCTGGAGCTGATGACCAGGTAGCACGCCATGGGGGTGCGGGCAGCGAGCTCGGAGAGACGGGCTGCGGGAAGGCGGGCTGGGCTCGCGGCGGCGGCGGCGGCGGCGGCGAGTGGCACCTCCCGAGAAGACGCGGCCCGCGGCGGGCGGGCAGGGGACGCGGCGGCGGCGCGCGCCCGCTCCTGGCCCCGCGCGGCGCTGACGGCGGCGGCGGCGGCAGCTGTGGCAGCAGCCGCTGAACACTGAGGGGACTCCGCGAGCCAGTCCACATGCTGCTCTGACGCGGTGGCTGCTCAACCGCCGGCCTGCGCGGGTGCTTTCTCAGGACAACTTCCTGGGCGCGCGGGGGGAGGGGAGGCCCAGCTCCCCGCGCCCCCGGCCCTCGCCCCGCGCCGCCTGCGCGCGGTGCCACGGGGCCCGGGCGGGCGTCCCCGGCTGCGGCGGCGCGGGAGCCCAGGGTGGCGGGAGTCCTCGCGAGCCCGGGAGCGGGCCCCCACCCTGCAGCGGCGGGGGCGGGGCGGGGGCGGGGCCACCGGGGGGGCCGGGAGTGACTAGGGTGACCTCCCCCCTCCCCGAAGTTGGAGACTGGCCGCCTGGCGCGGGGGCAGTCCGCGCGGGGCTCGGCTCCGGGCGCGCAGGGATGGCGGCGGCGGCAGCGGGAAGCGCTCGGGACTGGGGGCGCTGCTCCAGCAGCTCGCCACCCGCCGCCCGAGCCCGCGGGCCCCTTGGCCCTGTCGCAGGGCTAACTTTCCATTGTGTCCAGGGGCTGCGGGGGGAGCGACCGAGCTGGGGGCACACACGCTGGGGGGCGCTGGGAGCAGGAGAGGGCTTGCCGGACGCTCTGCTGCGTGCTGCCCGCCAGCGGCTCTCCTGCTCCCGGCGGAGCCACAGCTCCCCAGCCCGTGTGAGCGCCAGCTGGGCCGCCCCAGATCGGGCACAAGGATCAGAGGCGCTGTGGTGGCTTATGTATGACTGGATGAAGAAGTAAGTTTTAGATGGAAAACTTCTAGAAGGTATGGACCTGAAACGTACAGGCTTATAGGGATATGTGCTCACACCTGGAAATAGAAGAGTCACTATCCCTTTTCCATCCTTAAAGAGGCAGACATATGTGGTGGAGATTGGAGGTTTCTGTTTTCGTACACCCCAGCAATGAGCCCTCAGAAGTGATTGCTAATGAACATTACATTATGTTCCTTAGATAAAGCCACTAGGGAGCGAGCCGAACTAAGCATAAAAGACCTGGGCCCCCAAGTGCTCTGAAGAGAGCACTGTCTCCAGGCCAGTCTCTAAAACAATTTTCCATTCCCTCCCCACCACCACAGGGCAGTGGCCAGGAATTTGCATACTTGCTCTCTGCCCCATCTGCCCCTAGCTGGGCCAGGAAGAAGGAAGGGTCCACTGCCTCCTCTCAGGCAGCCTCAGCCTGGGAGCTGGAAGGACTGCAAGCTCCCTGCAGTGATCTGGCAGCCCTCCCTTCTTCTCAGGTCTGCCTCAAGGTCACATCAACACCCTGGTTGACTTAAAGGAGGACATCTCACAATGGACAAGGAAAATAGGGCATT
This sequence comes from Tenrec ecaudatus, assembly GCF_050624435.1. Lineage (NCBI taxonomy): Eukaryota > Metazoa > Chordata > Mammalia > Afrosoricida > Tenrecidae > Tenrec > Tenrec ecaudatus. The sequence continues at coordinate 110,134,142 of NC_134538.1, forward strand.
TAAATTTCTTCTTCAGACTGCTCAGCAACTCTTCAGTAACGTAACTCATTTGTAACTAAAATTCCAAAACCGAACTCACTGCCTTTGAATCTATGCTGACTCATAGCGACCCTTTGTGGGTTTCCTAGCCTGGACTTGTTTACAGGAGGGGAAAGCCCAGTCTTTCTAGGGGAGCTGCTGGTGAATTCGAAACTGCTGACCATGGGGATCACAGTCCAAGCGTATGTAACTGATAGAAACGTAACTTTTGCTTACAATATTACAATAGTTCACGTTCCTTAACAGTTTATCAGAAGCATCATCCTTTGATTATTAAAGATTTTAGATTGCTTTTTTAAAGTGGTTGGAAACCTTACCAGGTTAAAAAAATGCCTGGACACCTTGCAATGTACGAATGGAAAGTGAATGGATCCAAGCTGTCCTCGTTGTGGGCTGCTGTCCAGTTGATTTCAATTCAGAGTGAATTGTGACCCCATGTGCAGAGTAGAACTGCTCCCCAGAGTGTTCAAGGCAGTGACCTTTCTAAAGTACATGGCTACCTTTGTCTTTCAAAGCATTTCTGAGTAACCTGAACCACCAGCCTCTGGGCGAGTAGGTAAGAGCTTAAATATTTGTGACAACCAAGGATCCAATATTGTGTAATGAAAAACTTGATAACTGTGTTTTAATTTTTCTTTCATTAGTTTGTTCATCAAAACTATTGAAATTAAAAGACAAAATAAGATCTGAAGATCAGTGAAAATAAACACAAAACACCCACTTTCTTCCCTCCCTTGAGTCTTGCTGTGTTTAGCAACACTGGGTGTGTTCAGCATAGAGCCGTAAAACAGCTCATAAATCCAAAAGCAAGAGTCATTATTCATGAAACAACATATTTGCAAATAGTAAACCTTTAAAACTTGGTGAAAGATTTGCCAAAACATGAATAAAAAGCAATTTTTAAAAGGAGATAGTATGACTATTTCACTCTTGAGAAATGTAGGTCACACAGAGTCCTGAGAACCAGAATGTAAGCATCTTCACGTGGAATCATTTGAGATGCATGGTGTCACATTTACTCAATAGCATTTCAAGGATACCATACATTCATTCATTCATTCATTAAATACACTTCCTAATAATGCTTAATTAGTTTTAACAATCAGTCACACTTTCCTAAAATGAACGGGCTAGATTGAATGATCAAAAATGTATACACCGAATACACCATTGTATGCGTATATCTGTCAGTCTACATTGCACATGCAGACTGGCTGTGTCTCAAAACATAACACTGCTAAGAATAACACACACACACACACACACACACACACTGTAAATCAACTGTTACATGAGTGATACATTCATCTGTCATCAAGTCCAACCCATGAGGCAAGACTTACACAGTGCTGGTAAAGTGAAAGCCATTATTATTATGTATACAAACCAGAGAATAAATAATAACATTTTCAAAAGGGAAATGCCCACGTCCATTCTTATGTAGCTCAGCAGGCACACTGTAGTTTAGATAAGGTGCTGTGTTCTTGTCATCACCATCTCTGGTGACTGTCATGCTGTCTGAGGCTTCTCTTCTATCACTGGGCCTTGAAGGCCTTGACAATGGTGAGGTGCCCCTCAAACACGGTGGGATTGGTCTTCACCTAAGAAAACTTGGTCAATGCCAAGGTAGCATCTTTCCACCAGCATGACTAACTGACCAGTTGCCCAAGGAGACTGTTACTGTGCATAGATTCAGCCACTCGTTTTGTGGGAGTTAACAAACCCCTGACTTGGAAGACCTTATAAAAAGTATATATTGTGCTGAAATCATTCTTTTGCTTATTTTTAATCAAAAATGTATGTTACTACCAGAACAATCTTTGTTTAGGACCATTTTCCTATATGCACTTGAACTTTCACGTAGAAAAGAGAGCACTCCTTTTGTAAGGTAATACTTCAAAATTGTGGTAATTTTACTACATTTTTCCTTAAAGTACTAAAATATCAAGATCTATTTTATTTTCCAATGAATTATTTTAATTAGGTCCATTAACCATAGATTCTATTTACCACATTTGAAACAATTTATGATTACTCTTTTCTTAGTTTTTAAAAACTTCCGTGCCATTGATCTTTGGATCTGAGAGTAATAACACATTTGCTGCACTCACAAACATGTGAAGAAAAGTGACGTTAGTCTGGGCTACCTAGAGAAACAACACCAATGACACATACACACACACGCATGAAAGAGCTATGTCAAGACATAATTTCATATCAAGAAGGCATCAAAGCCCGGTCCAGTTCAACTTTATGGTGCAATGCTAGCTGCAGGCCAATGACACAGAAAGATGAAGCGGGATACGGGAGGATCCCAGGCTGGTGGGTGGGTGCAGAGTCACAGGGGTCCAAGGTGGGTGGGAACATGGGGCAGGCACTGGCAATTCACTGGGTCAGTGACCCACATGTGGCCACTCCTGGCGGCAGACACAGAAGCCCAGTGAGGAAAAAGGTGAAGGGGCAGAGAGAGAGAAGCCCGCACTATCGTTCATAAAAAAGCCATTGTCCCAAGGAGGTCTCATCAGGCTGTGACCTCATTGATAGGCTGGACTCCATCCCTACACATTCACACCAGTGCAACCTGACATAAAATCCAGCTGCCATAGTCGTTCAATAAACAAACCAATCAGAAAGCACTTCCCTCTTTACCTTGGCAGATTTTGATGGATGCCTTCATATCAACAACTCCATCAAGGCTGGTCTACATTTTAGTTATGGCATACCACATAAAAACAGCAGGAAAAATGTGTATGCTTATTTGCACAGTTGCTATGGATGCCAAGTTTTTCAGTTATTTAACTTCCCTCTTTTGCAAAGGAGATACTTTCTTTATATCTCTATGATTAAAATCATTCCAGAGAAAATGAAAAGAAAGGGGAAAAAAACCCTTTAAAATAAGCTTATCCTAAATGATTTTGAGATACAAGCCAAGTTCCATTAACAACAAGCATTAAAAATAAACATCATAAACGATTTTATGACGTTATTTATCTACTTAAATCAAGGTTTGATGAGTTCTTGTTCCAAGGAACGGGATAGGGAGGGCTACAGGCATGCCACAACCTCAGTTACTAACCAGTTTGAAGTTTCCAAAAGGAGACCTCTTGGCCCAATGGTTGCGTGAGCAGCTGCTAACTAGGAAGCAGTTCAAACCCACAGACGTCTCTGCAGGAGGCAGTTGCAGCTCTGTTTCTTTAAAGAAGACAGCCTTGGAAACAGCAGTGGTCTCCACCTTCCTAAGGTCGTGACCCTTTCTTACAGTTCCTCACATTGTGGTGACCCCCCAACCATAAAATTATTTTCATTACTACTTCCTAACTATAATTTTGTTACTGTTATGAATTGGGTGACCCCTGTGAAAGGGTCCTTTGACCCTCAAAGAGATCACAACCCATGGGTTGAGAACCGCAGCCCCATGGGATAGCACCTATTTCTAGATTCAGAGCTGTGTTTGAGATGACTGATGTAAGGTTTCTCCTTTTCTGTTTTTGTTATCTTCATCAACAAATCTCCCAAACTATCTATACCTTTCTCTCCACTGCAAAAGCCTCCTAGCTAGTCTGCCTGTTTCCGACTGCCTCCCTGCAAAAGTCATTCTCTACATCCAGAAGCCAGCGTGATATTTTAAAAACTTAAATTATATCCTGATACTTCCTTATTAAATCCTCGAGTTGTTTCTCATCACACTCAAAATAAAATCCAAGCAGTTTACAGTAGAATGCTCTGCTTTCTCTGCACCCCACCAAAGTTCTTCTCTTCTTGTGTTCTTCATGATGATCCTCAGGCACACACACCACACTGGCTCCCCGCCCAAAGTCACTCTTTCTGCTCCTTCTAGAGGACATGTTTTTAGTTGAAGCTCACAAGGCAAGCATCTGGTTTTCAGGCCAGAGATTAAAGGTTGTTTCTTCAGAGCAGCTCTGGCTGATCACCCACGCTAACTAAAGTTACATGGGTTCTCTCTACCACGAGAACAGATTTTTAAAATTTTTATTTTATTTCATTTGTTTCCCCAAAGCATTTTCTTAAGAGCTGGTCCAGACATCATACTATTCCATAGCTAAATGTCATCAAAGGCACTGCACAACTGAAACCAAAATCAGTTGCAAAACATTTTCTTCCTTCTTGAACTCCTTGATACCTGCTCCCCCTGACCCCTGCCCTCCTGCACCGTACCCCCAGGAACCCTTATTCTAGTTGTTGTCTCTATAGGTTCATCTGTCCTGGGTTTCACTTACCGAAAACAGAGCAAAACTCCGAACAAAGATTCAAGAAGGTGCTTGTTATCGCATCTGCCTTAAGATCTTCTGAAAAGTCACGGCTTGAAAACATCGTGCAGGTGTCCAAGTCTGTCCAGACAGAAACGTCAAGACGTAGAACCAATGTGACGGCAAAAGGCAACAACAAAAGTGATGTTTTATATTACTCTTGCATGATCACTTATTATTTCCCATTCCTGAAAAGTCAATTCTAGCCAAGAAGAGGACCTTCTCTATTTGTCCAGTGCTGTAACCCAGACATCTAAAATTACACCTTGCTAACATGAGAGTCTTAATTAGTACGTTAGTACTAAGTGAATACGTGTTTTGTTGTTGTCTTGGGCAAGGCTTCATCTCACGTACTTTGGACGTGTTGTCAGGAGAGGTTAGTCCCTGGACAGGTCATCCTGCTTGGTCTAAAAGGGACACCTTAGAGCAGGGTCCTACCCTGGTAGCACTGGAACCAGGCTGGTAAAGTGAAAGTCCTTGGAACAGGAAACAATAGAGACAGTTAGCTGCTACTCTGGTGACCCAACCACGGGAGATTATAATTGAGTAGCTATTATCTTAATAAAGCAGATGAAGACATTTTAATTTAAGATTTCCTAGTATTAATCAATCATGAAGTTCAATGCTATCGGATAGGATTGCACAAGGAAATTCAATCAACACAAATATTGTTCAAATTTATACACAAAAGCTAGTGATGAAGAAATTGAATAGTCCTACCAACAACTTCTAGGACTCCTGGTAGACTACATCTTGGGCTGCTAACAGCGAGGCTTCAATAGTTTGAAACCACCAGTGCTCAGCAGGAGAAAAAAATGGTGCTTTCTACTCCCAGAAAGAGTTCCAGTCTCAGAAACTCACAGGGGCAGTTCTACCCTGTCCTATAGGGTCACTATGAGTTACCCTTGACCAATGACAGTGAGTTTGACACCAACAACTTCATTTGGAATTTGGTCAAACATGCAATCAAGATTCATTAATAATTATTGGCCATTGGAATGCAAACATAGACTACCGGAAAGATATTTACTGTATTTTATTGATGATGATGCCAAGGCAGTCAGCTCTGTGGGTCAGAACAAGCTATGGATAGCCCTGAGAAGAATGGGATTCCAATCCCTGCATTGTGCTCCTGAGGAACCTGGACATGGATCTAAAATCAGTGTGTAGACAGGACAGGAAAACAGTGGGAAGTTGACAATCAGGGAAAGTGTGCAACATGGTTATTTCCTCTCACCAAAGCTATTCCATCTGCTCAGCAAAAACTCAGAGGAGCTGGATCATATGAAGAAGAATGTGGCTTCAGGTTTGGAGGGAGGCTTATTTACAACTTGCAATATGCAGATGACACAACCTTGTTTGCTCAAAGTGAGGAGGACTCCAAGCACTTGCTAATGAAATCACGATTGTAGACTTCAGTATGGATTTCAACTCAATATAAAGAAGACCAAAATCCTAACAACCGGACCGATAGATAACATCGTGATAAATGGAGAAGTTTGAAGTTATCGAGGATTTTGTCTTGCTTGGGATCCACAATCAATGCTCATTGAAGCCACAGTCAAGAGATCAAAAGATGCATTTCAATAGGTAAAAATGCTGCACAAATCTCTGTGGAGGTTTTTAAAGCAAGGATATTACTTTGAAGACTAAGGTGCACCTGATCCAAGCCATTATATTGTAAAACATCTCATATGCATGTGAAAGTTGGACAGTGAATGAAGGAAACAAAGAAGAATTAAGGCACTTGAATTGTGGTGCTGTACAATAATATTGAAAGTACTCTGGGCGCTAAAAAGACAAACTACTTCTGTCTTAGAAGAAGTGTGACCAGAGGGGTCCTTGGCGGTAAGGATGCCGAGACTTCATCGTACATATTTTGGACATCAGTTCAGGAGAGATTTATCTGGAGAAGGACATCATGTTTTGTAAGATGAGGGAGAGCTCACAAGAGGAAGGTCCTTCAAGAGATGATTGACACCCTGGCTGCAACAGTGCATAGGAGCAATTGTGAGAATGGAGCAGACCCAGGCAGTGTTTCATTCTGTTCTGCATAAGGTCACGAGGGGACAGAACCAAGTCAATGGCATCTAATATCAACAATATTAAAATCTTACTAATGGAATGCCTTCTTTGTTAAGACTGCTGAGCATTGCAATAATAATACCATATGCGCATTGAGAACATAAGGGAAATTTAGGCTTGAAAAATGTTGCAGATAATACAGAAGTACAATAAAGGACCTGTATCCAGACTATAGGAAGAATGACTACAAATCAATAACAAGAGACAAAAACATTAAAGTATGAGGGAAACTATCAAGATAATTGAAATAGCCAAGAAGCATAAACTATGTTGGTCAGGATAGTTACTCACCATATAAATGTAAAATAAAATTGGAATGAGATATCACACAGTTTCCTGAGTGGCTAACATTAAAAGCATAAAATTTAAATGGTGGTAAGGATCTGGAATTCTGTTACATTGTGAGCAGAAGTATACAGGTTTAATCCATTTGGGAAATTTCCCGTCAATACTCATGAAAGCTAAACTTACACTTAGTTTATGACTTAGTAATCTTATTTCTGGGTAAACACAAAAGAGAAGTAAGAAGTAGCAGACACACATACAGAGTTATCTGCAACTATTTTATTTTAATTGCCCCCAAATTAAAAGAATACACATACCTATCAGCAAAAGAATAGATATACAAAATGCAATATATTCAGCAGTGTACCATTTACAATAATATGAAAGAAATAGCAACTGCTACATGTAGAAATAGAGGAACAGTTCAGACATACAAAAGAAATTAGATACTTAATGGCTTCAAACTACATGTATCTATATAAAAATTTAAAACCAGGCAGAATTAAGCTATGATGATAGAAAGTTAGAATCGGGGTTATCTTTGTGGGTCAGGAATTAAGGGTTATGAGAGTGCCTTCTTGAGTATTTTAAATGCTCTATTTATTCATCCAAGTGATGCTGTGTACATGGGTGTTTATAAGTGAAATAATTGAGTTGTGCACTTAGGATTCAAGGAAATACACACCCTCCAGATTAGTTAAGATTTTAAAATTTCACAATACTAAATGTTGGTACAAATAAAGCATACTGTAATCTTTATGGGGTTATTATTTACTTTTCAGACCACTGCAATTCATGATGGCCCCCAAGTGTACAGAGTAAAGTCACATACACAGAGTATTCAAAGCTGAGTTTTTGGAAGAAGATCAGCAGACCTGACTTTTAAGGTGCCCCTGGGTTGGTTTGAAATGTCAACCTAAGAGCTAGTAGCCCAGTGCTTACCCATCTGTGCCACCCAGAGACTCCGTATAAAAATAGTACAGTTTTAGAAATCTGTGGGCAACATCTGCCAAATCTGAATATTCACATCCCCCAAACCCCTGTAATTCTATGAATCATATATTCACCAAAATACACATAGAAGAATGTCTTTTATACATTATTCCTAGTAGCCCCAAAGTAGAAACAATCCAGATGTTTATTACTATAAAATGGATAAAAAATTATGACATAATTTTACAATGCAACACTAGTTTATTGCTTTATTAGGCAAAAAAAATTACTGCTATACAAAAAAAAGAAAGAGAATGACTCATGACATTCAGTTGAATACAGAAGCCAGACACCAAAAAATGCATAAATATACTATAGTATTTGTACGAAACTTCTCTTCTGTTAAAAGTCAGGATAGTGACTGCTTTTGTAGGGTAGCGACCAAACGCTAAACCCACTGCCATGCAGCCAATCTGAGACTGTAATTCTTAACGGAGGCAGACTTCCTCATTCTTCTTCCCGTGGAGTGATTGGTGAGCTTGAACTGCTGGCCTTGCAGTGAGCAGCCCAGTGCTAATGCACGGCATGTAGGAGAATAATATACCAAACTAAACTTACTGCCATCCAGTGAATGCTGACTCATAACCAACTTATAGAGCAGGCTAAGCAGGCTAGGCTGCCCCAGTGCGTTTACTGGAGTAGAAACCCTGATTTACTCCTGTGAAGTAAGTAGCTGGTGGTATCGAACTGCTGACGTGGAAACTAGCACCCAAAGCATAACCATATCACCAGGATTTCTACAGGAGGATTTATAAGTAAAAAATAATATCACATTTTACACTGCAACTTTTTATTTATATATTTCACATTTTTTGCATATTTAAAATCTTAACCCCTGTATTTTCAATTGAAGACAGTGGGGCCCAATTGTTCTTTGCTTCAAGTCACATGAGGGGAAGAAAAACTGGTCCTCCACTGTCTGTTTCTCTGGTATTTAAAATATTTCATCAGAAGCATACGTAAAAGAACCTAGAATCCATGATGATTCTGTCTTAAATAAGCTATCACTATAGTCTTTGAAAAGCTATCCAATTTTTATTAATAAATTCACCAAACGAAATACTCTTTGGAAAAATCTTCATTAACGCTACACCTTTTAATATAGTTCCTGTTTATTAATTTGCTCCCACACATCTCTTCTTCTCATTTGTTTACTCTAAATTGCCTTTTAGGTTTCCTAATTGCATCCCTTTACTCGTGGTGGCCATTTGTTGTTTCTTTGTTTTTGTAGATCTAATCAGTTTTACCCAATTATTTCGCTAAATTGGGACTTCAGTTTTAAAATAAGAAAAAGTAACATTTTAATTGAATAATACCTAAGTTGATATCTACAGAGAGCTATTCAATCTTCCTGTTTGCCTTCAATCAGTACCTGACTCTAACCAAACTGCCACACGGAAGAAAGTAAGTCCAGCACACTCCCCGGACTATTGGCTGCTCCTTAGAAGGGAGGAACTGGGCTCAGAGGAGAAGTTTAAGGGTCGCCATGCCTAATTCCAATTGCCCCAGCTGCCTAGACCCATTTATTCATTTATTACGCGTATCTATAATTGTATTTTATGTTTAAATTAATCCAGATTGTGCTGGCAGGTGAGTATTGGTTCTCTAGCCATAAGTTGGTAGTTCAAACCCACCAATCTCTCCAAGAAAGAAAGACGAGGTTTCCTGCTCCTGTGGAAGCTCTACAAGGTTAGTAGTTCAAAGCCACCAGCTGCTTTATGGGAGAAAGGTGAAGCCTTTCACTCCTGTAAAGATTTGCAGTCTCAAGAAACCCACAAGAGCAGTTCTACTCTGTCCTAAAAGATTGTTAGGAGGCAGAATAGACTCTGTGGAAGTGAGCTGAGAGCCCCCATGAGGATTTACAGCATGGAATGCTTCTATTGGGTCGAAGTCAACTTGATTACGTGGTAGTGGTGGCTAAGGAGTGGTGATGGTAGGTGAGAACTTTATAATGCAAAGCAGCATCCCATTTGATACTTTATGTATAAAGTCTTCCACAACATCAGTTACCTTCTCCACAGTGTGTCAACATTCTCATTTCCCCATTCTCCCAAATACTTCTCTAAAATTTCTACCCATTCCTCCTTCTTTTTCTTTTAGGCAAAGATTGCCCTTTTTATCTATAATTGATTGTTTTAAGAAACACATCCCTCTGGGAGGGAACTGTTTATTTTATGGGGCTATATTGTTTGGCTGAAAAGTACTTTCTGGGAATGGCGTCAGTTCCAGGTCAGAAAGGTGCCTTAGAGCCGTAGCCGTGAGGAGCTCCTCAGCTTTCTGAAAAACTAGCCTGTCGGTGGTTTTGTTTTTATGTCGTGGTTTTCAGTAATGCCCTGCATCTTCTCCCACTCTTTGGCTCCTCTGTTGTAATCCCAGTCAGAGCAATGAGTCGTGACAGTTGGGAACCATCTAGTTCTTCTGGTCTTGGAATTATGTGGTTGTTGGTCATATGGTCCTATGAACTAATTGCTCCCCTGAATCTTTGATTCACTAGTTCTTGGGGGTAATTGCTCCCTTGATTCTATATTGGTTTTCTTAATTCTATTTTCTTCCAATCTTAGAAGTTCACTTCACAATTTGTAAGAGCATTTTCTCTTATAGGTCTTAAATGTTGGTCATGTTATCTACAGCTGGTAGCTCTTTTTTCGAATCAAGTTCTTAAACAATGTTTTCCCACAGGTGTGGAAGTCATGGTGAACAGATGAAGGCTTTAGTATTTGCACAGTGGTATATCTGAAAATAAACACAGATGGGAGACTTTATGTCTTCCTAATGGTATTCCTTAAAAGTAAGGACAAGGCATTAGCATCTTGAAGTCAATAAGGCAGTAATGTTTCTCTCTGAAATAAGCACAGCAAGCTTAGAAAGTGTAAATAAAGAGATTGGAGGGTCCTGTGGTCACTAAAACAATATTGCCTTCTAACAGATTAAAGAATAAATTCAGACAAGAATGATGATTTAATCAAAGTTAAGAGAGTAATTTAAAGTGAGGTTTCCTTGGGTCTGTATTCAATGACTCAATTTGCAAAGGTTACTAATAAGACATATAATTAAATTTGCACTCTGATCTGGTTAAACAATAAGTATCAGATTAATCTGATGCCCTGGATTGAAATGAGTTTTTAAAGTATACTTTGGATGCTTTAAGTAGTTTAGGAGTTGATTCTAAGCCATAGAATTCCATGGAAGCTGCATTAAGGTTAAAAAGTTGTAGTTTACAGGTTGGGATTTATTAAAACTAAAATTACATCATAGAAAAAATATTGATACTGATATTGCCCTGAGTCATCAAGCAAAAGGCATAGCCTCCCCAATGTGATTGAGATGTTCTTAACTAACCAAACAGGACCTATCCCTAAATCTCTACTAGTGGAACCACTAGTACCTTGTTTCCCGCCTGGATGTGAAGGAGGAGTCCGAGAAGAAAGGAGGCAGAGAAAGACTTCACATAGACAGAATCAGAAAGAAAGAAACAACCTCAGCAGCCCCTGCTAGCCACACAAACCAGGCTTCTAACTTGTCAAAACATGAAGAGAAACAAAAGAGCTGCTACCAAGTGCCAAGAAATGCAGTCAGCATTGGTCTGGTCATTGCAGAGAATATCAATCAGATCATGGCCAAAGGCGAGTGTAAGTAATTCACTGCACTCAAACTTTTGCTTTTTTCTAGTTTTGCCATACCATATTCAATCAAAAAACGAACACATATTCATTTAAAGAGAAAGGATCTTTTATACACTTCTCAATTCGTAACATCACACTTTCTAAATGCAACCCGTATGCACTTTTCAAATTTAAAATGAGACAAAATATGTGACTAAAAACAAAACAAACTCATCATTGAGTGATGCCATCTAGTTGAAACCACCTTAAAGCAGCCCTAAAGGACAGGGGAGAGCTGCCCCTAGGAGTTTCTCGACTGTATCTCTTTACCAGAGTAGAAAGCCATGGAGTGGCTGGTGGTTTTGAACTGCTGACCTTGTGCGATAGTTTATTGCAGCAGTCTCTGGCCGATAAACACAAGTAGGATTAACTGAAGAGCAGAGGGATAAATGGCTCGGTGAGCCTCGCCTTGCTTGTTCTGTGCCTCAGGTTAAAGGGGTATACTACCTGTGGAATGCCTAGCCTGTGGACTGTGTCGCTGTAAGTTGAGGTCCCTTTAAGCCCACACGATTGGAATGTTCATCTCTGGAGCTGGGGACCAACAGTTGATGACAGTTGGGGACCTGCCTTGCTGTTTGCTGCCTGGGTATATATAGCCCAGCTCTCTCTACAGTAGGGGACTGGCAACTGGCGGCTCTCAAGCAGTAACGGACTGCTAGTGTCTCACTGCTTTATAATTTAACTGTTAATTTCTTGTATTATCTATCTGTATATAATTAAACAGTTCATTTCTTGTATTATATATCTATCTTTATAAATATACTTATATATAATTACTAGCAATCTGGTTTTTCTCTCTAGAGAACCCTGTCCAACACACCAGAGTAGAGAGCCATAGAGAGGCTGAAGGTTTTGAACTGCTGACCTTGTGGTTAGCAGCCCAAAGCATAACCACAACACAACCAATCAAAATATAATTAATTTTTCTGAAAATCTGAAGCCCCATTGCATATGGAAGATTACAAACTTTGCTCTCATCACTTGGGAGATGCTAAAAGACATAGAGGTTTGTAAGACCAGCAGAGAGAAATTTTTAATGTTTCTCTCTCTCAGATCCCACAGTGAATATTAAAACAAAACAAACAAAAGCCCACCATCAATATATATTGAGATGTATGTTATTGAAAGAAGTAGCTACGTTGTGTCAGCAATATACCAAATGTATTCACTATATCATTTCATTTCTATAGTTGCTTCAATGTAGGTAATCGTACTATAGTTTTCTAGAACAGGAAACTGAACCTCACCAAATCTGAATGCTAAGATCTACTAGCTAAGTAGTGAAGCTCTTACTGTATTCACAGGCGGGTGACACTCAGTCTGAAACTTTCACCACACTGCCTCTTATCCTCTATCAGTCTGCCTCCTTAGATGATCAAAGACATATGCCACAGGGGCTCTTGAATCAAAATCCTCTTGAGAAAGAATAGAACATGTGGATTTTTTACTTGATTGTAGACATGACAATCCAATGTAATACATAATTCTATACTGGGTACTAGAGTTTGAAAATCTATAAGGGTTATATGGATGGTAATTAGAAAAATTAAAATTTTGATAATATTTGCTAATATCATTGTACTGAATTTAAATAGTATAGTCCATATTAATGTTATTAATATAATGTTAACCAGGAAAATAACCTGGTTCATAAGAGATACATGCTGAAATCGTTATGAAAGGTAAGAATACCTGCTACACTGTTTTCAAATGATACCAAAAAACATGTGTTTATGATGTGGGGGGGAGGGCAGGCTGGGGGGGTAACAAATGATGCAAAGTGCTCATGCTTAGTGAATCTTAACAAAGGTGTTTGTTTGATTATGCATATTTTTTCTCTCATTCTGTTTGTGGAGAAAACGACAAGGTCATGCAATGTAGTTTGCAGTTGTGACAACATTCACAAAATTAGCATATTATCAACACATTTTCTAGAAGCAGGCAGACTGAAAGAGTTGTAGTGAAAATTCAGAAGTTGTGAGATCAGTGGAAAAAAACAGCTGCACATACTACAGGTCTCTCTCCCTTGATCATTTCTCTTTTGAACTTCACAAATAAGAAGGTATAAGAGAGACAGTATATCTGAAAGCATCTCAGATACCTTGTTGCAGAGCACTGAAATATTTGGATTAATGTGAAATGATAATCTTAATATAATGGAGCCTTAAATGTGGTATTTGGCTCCAGGCAGGACCAACTAAATAATTTGCAGGGCCCAGTGCAATTTGAAAATGCAAGCTTCCTTTCCCCCATAATATTAAGAATTTTAATAAAACAATCGTAGAGTGTTAAGTATGGAACCCACCTCTCAACATGGGGTTCTTGTGTGGACGCACATGTTGCATACTTATGAAATAAATCCTTATTACATGTAAGTATATTGATTCTCTCTCATATTAAAAAATAACACTACTCCATCCAAATAAAGGTGGTGCTGAACTTGAGGACACATGACAACATAAAAGAATTGCATTTTAGTTTCTGGTGATGCTGAAAAGGTTGCACTGCCTCGTGACTGTTCACAATTCCTAGGAAGAAGGGGAACTACAAAACTGTCTTAGAGAAATCAACAAACCAAGCTAATAAACACAGGCCAAGAGTTTTATCTCATTGCCTTCTCACAAAGGTATCTATGTCAGAAAATTCCAATAAGTCAGGGTTTTTTTAATGTGGAAATTCTTATACTATGAAATGCTCTTTTATTAGGATTATTTTTGATCTACTACTAACTGGATAAGACTACTTCTACTGTTATCGTTAATCACAATTCATACAAACCATCTACACAGCAAACTGCCAGGACAAGAGATTCTAATAAAAATATAAACATTTTGACATAAAATATCATTGTTATGTGTTAGATTATATTATTTATAAAGCATATTATCTAATTAACTTCAATGTACAAATATAGTTTCATAACTCCAAAATAAGGCAGCACTTCCTAACCTTGGAATATGGAACACTGAATTTTAACCCTTAGGTTTTTTTTAAGATATTGTATCTCATCTTTACAAAGAAGGATCTTCAGATTTCCATGTTAAAGAAGGGAAGAATGTGAAATGAATGCAATTTTCAAGGGCAATGGCTGTATATTTGGTGATGTGAGAAATGAAACAAAATTTCTCCCATACACCTATATTTTAAATATAAAAGCATAGCAAACTTTCATATATTACTAGTTATTTTAATTTTATTTTAACCACAGCATGAACACATATATGTTAGCTCATTTTAAAACTTTTACCTATTTGAATATGAAAAATACACCTGCAATGTTTTATGAATCTTTTATGATGGAAGGATTGGATCACTAATATGTTTTAATTTCATCCCTTATTTAAATGTAATATCTTGTCATTTTTAAATAGTATGTTGATCAGCTCCATGTCTTTGACTTTGTGTTCATTTTCTTTCTATTGTTTTATGGTGTTGTCTGAGAAAATGGATTGTAGAATCTCAAAGTGTTAAAATGTATTAAGGCAGGCTTTGTGGCCTGACATGTTGTCCACTCTAGAATATGTCTCATGTGCATTAAAGGACAATGTGTACTGTATTGTATACTGTGGGACAGAATGCCCTATATACGACTAGGAAGTCAAGCTGATTATGTTGTTCAGGTTTTCTATTTCTTTCTTAAGTTTCTTTCTTGATGATTAGTCTTTCTTTGAGAGCCCTGTGTTGAAATGTTCTACTGTGGTTGAGCAGCTTATTTCTCTTGTCAACTCTATGAGGGTTTGATTGATGTAGTTGGAGGGTGATTCATTGGGGGGAGTATATACTTACTGTGTTTGTGTCTTCTTGTTCTATCATTTCTTTAATCCTAATGTAGTATCCATTTTGTCTCTCATGTTATTTGCCTTGAACTCTATATTATCAGAGGTTAATATATTGCCACTTTTTATGGTTGACATTGACTTGGTAAATTGTTCTCCACCCTTTGATTTTTAGTCTGTTTTTATCTTTGAATACTCTCTGTCTCTTGATTTGTGTAGTTCATTCATTTGCATTCAGTGTCATTATTGATATATATGCATTTGTGGTTGTCATTTTGCTATGTTTATTTGTTTGTTTTTCTTCTTTTGGGGGGGTGGGAGGGGCAATTTTAATGGTATCTGTTTCTTTTCTAATTCTGTGTTGTATTGAGTGCTGCTTTCCTTGTACTAGTTTCTGGGAAGTGCTGGATTTTGTGATGCTTGAAAACTTGTCTGATTTGTTGTTGATTCTCCATGCATACTGATCTCATTTATATTTTTTTGTAATATGGTTTTTTAAATAAATTCTTTATTTTTACTTGTATAGGAATAGTTTTATTTTTCCCGTATCTTTCAGGGATATGGAAATATAGGATTATATATTTCCTTTACTAACTATATGATTATTGGTTGGCATGTTTGTTTTTTTTTTCAGAATTTGATATACACCATTCCATTGTCTTTCTGCCTGCGTGGTTTCTGCTGAGAACCCTGAGTTTATCCTTTTCAATTTGCCTTGGTAGGTGACTTCTTTGTTTCCTAGATACCCTCAGTCTTCTTTCATTTAACTTGAAATCAGAGTTTGACCACATATGTCATGGTTGGAATCTGCCCTGTTTGGAGTTCTCTGAGCTTCTGGAATAGTTAGCTCCCCTCCTTTGTGATGTTGGGGAAATGATATTTCTTTGTTTCTTGTACCACTTTCTCCATAGATTTTTTTGGTTTCCTTTTGCTCCAGTATCCCAGTGAGATAGAGATTGTTTCCCTTGATTCTCAGGCTTTCTTCGGATCCCTTTGAGTTGTTGCTGTTGTTTGTTGATCATACCTCTCATTCTGTGTAGTCAGAATCATTGTCTTTGATCTCAGTGACTCAATTTTTCTTTTCTTCCTTTCAATTGCTCAAGTCTTTGACCATGTCTCTGGTTCAATTTTTGTTTTTATTATCTTCTAGTATTATTTTTGTTGTAAAGTTTTTCATTTTACAAATCCTTCCATTTTATTCACCACATTTCTTCAAGGGACCTAAAGACCATTCTCCTGAATTCTATTTCTGATCATTCCAGGCCTCTTTTACAGAGTTCTTTATTAGGTCTTTGGATTATGAGTTGTTTTCTTGAAATTTTTGGTAGTGTATCACAATCTATTTCCTTGACAATGCAGTATTGCTATCAATATATTTTGGTCTAAGGTCCTAAGAGAAGGGAAAAGGGAGAAAAATGGTCCAATGTTTCAAGAGGTCCAATAGGAAGAAGGGAGACACATAAGTGGGGAATGTGTGGGGAGGGCAAGAGACTAATGGCACTGAATTATCAAGGTGGACATTGTTGAGTTGGGGAATGTTTCACTGTGTATATTTTTGTCACAATTTTTAAACAACATGAATAGCAATGAGTACAAGGGCAAAATGTTCTAGAATTGATCGTGGCAATGACTGTACAACTTTTCTTGATATGGTTGAACCATTGAATTGTGTGGAATGTGGATGAAGTGCTAATTAAACTATTAAAAGAAGAAGAAGGGACACGTATGAGTGTGTAGCAACAAGAAAGAAAAACAAAAGACTGAGTGTGGGCGTGGGTATGGATGCTAGATTTCTGTTGCTATGACAACATGAAGATGGGCAGGTCTGTGCCTTCAGGATAAAAGAAAAAAACCAAAACCTGAGTTTTTAAAAATATATGATTTCAGTGCATCAGCCCAGATGTGTGGGTATATCTGTGTTTACCTAAATCTGTGGTTCTCGACCTGTGGGTCACGACCCCTGTGGGAGGTTGAATGACCTTTTCACTAGGGTTGCCTGATTCATAACAGTAGCAAAGTTAAAGTTGTGAAGTAGCAACGAAAATAATGTTATAGTTAGGGAGCCACCACATATGCGGAAGTGTATTCAAGGGCCATGGCATTAGGAAGGTTGAGAACCACTGACCTAGAAGGACTGTATCAACTCAGAAAGGTGTGTCTGCACAGGAAAAGGAAATAGAAGGTGTCAAAGGAAAAGAGATAAAGTCTATCCAAATTAAAAAACTAACAAAAAATAAGATAAAAACTAAAACTATAGTTTCACTGGGGATTTCTGACCCTTTGGCAGTGTTGTGTGTACAGGGCTCAATTGGGGAGCATATGGAGGGGAGCCACTGGAGAAGAAAAAAGAGAGAGGAAAGAAAGAAGAAAAAACTGGTGAAAAGTGTTGCTTGGGTAGTGAGGATGTCTGCACAAACCTGCCCACATGGTCTACTACCCATGTAGGGGACTCAAGGAGGCAAGAGATTTGGCTGGGTTAGTTGGTTGGGACAGAGAAGAATCAGCTTAAGCAGGCGAAGGAGAGTGCTGAGAAGTGGCTCAGACTGCTGGCTAATG
Organism: Tenrec ecaudatus; assembly: GCF_050624435.1. NCBI lineage: Eukaryota > Metazoa > Chordata > Mammalia > Afrosoricida > Tenrecidae > Tenrec > Tenrec ecaudatus. Next base: position 110,151,806 of record NC_134538.1, read on the forward strand.
GGGACTAGTGGCTCAGACTGCTGGCTAATGGTATTCAGTAATAGCTAGCAGGTATTGCTGATCTCCAACTTTAAGAAACTTTGGTGTACTTAGTATTTATTTGTTTTCTTGACTTCCAGAGTACTAGGGACTTCAGCTGAAATATATCTGGTAATTGCTGAGATCTTCCCCAAGTTTATTACATGGGGACTATAATTCCCTGAGTTCATTGATAACTAATATAGTGGTTACAAGTTGGTCTTCTATCCACAAGGTTAGCAACTCGAAACCACCAATCCCTCCACATGAGAAATGTGGGGCTTCCTCCACCTGTGAAGAATTATAGTACCTCACAGGGCAGTTCCACCCTGTGCAATAGGGTCACTGAGTTGGCATCAATTTGATGACATCTATTGGATGTCCAGTACTCATGCGCATTTCTTCACATCTGTTGGTCATTTGGATGTCACATTTGATAACTGTTCCTGTCCTTTGCCCATTCCAAAAATACAAGTAACTGAAGCTAGACTGACAGCTCACCTAACTATCAAGCTATATTTTATATCAATGATAATCCAAAGAAATAAGTAATAGACCCCATTGAAAAAAACATGAAAGACACTTCATTACAGAAATTTTATATGCTATAGCTATTGTTGTTGTTTAAGTTAGCTACTAAGTTAGCTTTAATTCAGAATGACTCTATGTACAACAAAACTAAGCACAACCTGTTAAGTCCAGCACCATTCTTAAAATTGTTGGGATTGAGCCCGCTGCTGCACCCAATGTGTCAATCCATCTTATTGATGCATATTTTAATTTTCCTCTGACCCTCAATTTAACAGTTTCTGATGCCATCAAGTCAATTCTGGTTCAAAGCAACCTTTTAGGAAACATCTAAAAATAATGGAGGAGAAAATACTGGCAAGCAGGTAAATATAATTACTTAGTGATTGTATTAGTCTGGATTGACTACAGAAACAAATTCATAGACACTCATATATACATAAGAGAGGGTTTTAGATCAAACAGCAATTATATATTAAGAAAACATCCTAGCCCAGTCCAGATCAAGTCCATAAATCCAATATCAGCCCACATGTCTGATACCAGTCTATAAATTCCTCTTCAGATTCATGCAACACATACAATGGAAGATCACAGAGCAGTGAGTAGAAAATCTTTTGGATCCAATGGCAGTGGAAGCATGTCACCACTGGTGTGGGTCTCCACATGGCTCCTCTTGCTCCAGGGCTGTGATTCCATAAGCAAAGCTCCATGTGTCTTGTGTGCAGGAAGATGAAGCAGTGAGTAAATCTGGCCTCCAGTGAGCTATTTATCTCCTCCATGCCTCTAAATCAGGTCATCTAGCTGCAACCTGATTGACTGGCTAGACTCCACCATTTTCAAGTTGACAGTAGACTATGTAACTGCCACACTAATTGTTTAGAAAATTAAATTAGAGCCAAACTCAAACACCCTGTATCAATCTAAATTCCCAATGGATTTTTGAATTAAGTGGAAACACATTATAGAAAATTTAATTATATATGGGTCATTAGATGAATGAGCCATCTGGAATTCATATATTCCATTTCTTCAAATCAAGACCCTAATAATTGAATGAACAAAGACTATAAATAATTTACATATAAATTTGATGTATGATTATTTAGACACTCATATAAACATCTAAAGAAATTCAATTAAATTAACCTTGAGGTAACATTTTATTCCACTTATATTAAACAAATAATTCATTAATGTTAATATCAGGCCCCAAAGATAATGACCTTGACCCAACTGTTTGATGCCTGTATTCTGATGAGACTCCATCCCTTGTAGAAGGCCTCTTGTAGTCTGTATTAAGAGCTGCAGATTTATCTCTGACATTTCTCTGAATACTGACATTTCTGAATTTTGCATAAGGAAATTATTTGATTTCAGTGAAAACTATATGTACAGAACTCTATATGACAACAACTTAATAATTAGAACAATATAAAAATACTGAAATTAATAATATTGCATCATCCGAAGCCTTAGAAATCTTCCTTAAATTTTTAAGTACATTTAATGTAATTATAATATTCTTGTGAAAGAGTAACTATAGGAGAGTCTCTAGTAAGTGCTGGCAATATTCGGTTCTTGGATTGTCAGTGTAGTTGTGGTAATGATGTAGTGAGATTCAGGGGCAAAATTTCTGAAACAAGAATATTACTTTATTTGCCAAAACTTCAGAAGTTACTTTTTAAAGGCCCCACAATATATAACTGATAAAATAATCATTAAAAGCACGATGTTAGTGTTTCACGCAACTGGCAGCTGGAGATGGATGTTCCTTATCCAGTCTAGAAGGAGCACCTTCTGCATAGCAGTTAAGAAGGAAACGTTTCTTCTGTCTGTATGGCTGTCCCCTAACCAGACCTCATCTTCTGCTGACTTCATTCAATCCAGGAGAAAGAAACACTGTAGTGTGTATACCTATTGCTACCAATTCTTGGCTACTCCATGTAATACAGGACAGAACTGCTCCATAGTTTTTTGGTTGCAATCTTTATGGAAACAGATTTCTAGGCCTTTCTGCTGTAGCACCTGGGTAGATTCAAACCACCAATCTTTAGATTAATAGTTGAGGTTAAACCATATGCAGTAGCTAATGATTCTGAGTGATATATATCTGTTTCTTGGAGAACTTAGCTCAAAGATAGTGCAGACGATATACTCTCCAATTACATTGGCTAGAATTCAGTCACATGGCCATACCCAAGTACATTTGAACTGGAAAATGAACTACTTCATGCCCATTAAGCAGAAAAAAATAGATAGTTGGAAGGTATGTGGAAAACTGAAATAAATTACCCTTCATAATAAAATAGCAGTACCATAGAAAATTTTCCTGGTCAATGGAGAAGATGTTTGAGTGTCCATGAATGGAGAGAAGAAGATAGAAACCATGCCTATGGGTAAAATAAAGTGGACATCAGTTGGCAAGCAGAACTGAATTGTATGTGACCGAGAGATGCACAGGAAATAACGTTCATAGTACAGCCATTTCATTAACTGTGCTGTGCTGTTTTCAACTTGACTTCGAGTCTTCTCTCTTCAGTAAAACTTGATTGAATGAAAAGTTCTGGAAGGAATGGAGCTTCAGGAAATTGAACTACTGGCGTGTCTATTCCCTATCTAGGGAAATATAGGATGATATGCATGATAGATGAAAAACAGAGGAAGAATCAAGAAATCAGCAGCAGCTGAACAATTATGACTGACGAGCAGGGGAGGCAAGGAGCTCTTCTTAGTACATAGGATCTGGATCCACGAGGGGTTAGGCTAATAACAAAAAATAGTTACTCCGGAGATTACTGGAAGCCAAGAGAGATTTGGAGTATAGGCTAGAACCATTTTAACTGAGAAAAATTCCCAAGTGCCTTTTACAAAGGAACTTACCACCAGGGCCGCATTTCAGATATTTTTCTTTCTCTTTCCTTCCATCTCTTTGTGCTATGCTGTGGAATGTTCTTACCCTGATGCCCAGCAGAGACAGTCAAGTTAAGCAGAGTCAACATCAAGAGCTTGATGCCCTACCCTGGGGAGAGTTACCAGGAACTAGGAAAACAAAGATTCCGTGGGACTCAAATGAGGCAACATAAATCCAGACACCCATCTTTGAGAGATAAAATAGAAGAGAGAAAAAAACAGATCAATAAGGATGCAAGAAGAAGTAAGGGAAGCTTATGGAAAATGGATAGGAGGTGAAAGGAAGAGAGAAGAGTAAACTTGTGCCAGAAGTATGATTTTTAAAACATCAAACAAACCATGAGAGAGGAGAAAGTAGAAGAAATCGGGGAAGTCGGCAGGAAAAAGAAGTGGAGCTGAAAAAGAAGCAAGCTTTGAATGAAAAATACCATGCTATCGTCACCAGGCACTTTATATTAGCCACGAGTATTGTGAGCGCTTCTCTAAAATCATGTCAAGTTGTGGGCTTTTAATGAGAGGTGGAGCCAATTTAAATTTAAATTTAAGTAGCACTTTTCAAAGGCCGTCCAATTCTGGAGTTCATCAGGATCTATTCTAGTGAAAGAGAAGCTAGCTACTTTGAAAATGCATCCATTCTTTTGTGAAATGTGGCTTTCGTCACAGGACTAGTTGTTTGTTAAATTACTCCATGACCCAAAAGAGTTCATTGATTTCCCAGCGTGAATATTCAGTCTTAGAGAGCATCTTTCAAGTGAGGAGGCTGCAGTGCAGTTTTGGTGGAGAGTCTGATGGGGACAACGCTTTACTGGTTCTATTTTGAATAAGTCATTAGCCTTTTTCAGCCTCAACTCTAATTGTGTTATTTATGTGAATTAAGATCAACTGAAAAAACAACTATCCAATGTTACTAAATTTGAAAAGTGTGACTTTGGAGAACTTACAGTTATCCATTTTATTTTTATAGGAAAGAAATTTTTTCCCAAAAGATGAGCTATGAGGTGATGAATATGTAATAATGTTTTCATACACTTGCCAATTTAATGTGTTTGCATAAATATTTAATACATCAATCTTTTCAAGAAGAACATGTTCTGCATTTCAATGTGTCTTTTCCTTTTCATTAAATCCGTCCATTTCCAAGTTCCTGGGAGGGAGTTTTTTACATGGTGGATGTTTCCAAGCAGTGACTACATCTCTCTATGCTGTGAGTGTATAAAGAAATGTAGTTTTTATTTAGACTCTGTATCATTAAACATCTGTATATGTAATGTAAAAGAGTAACACCTACTTTAGCTAGTCTAGAATTCAAAAAAATGTGAGAGGCATAATTTAGAACACTGACTAAGAACAAAAGAAATGTGCTCAAAGTATTTTAAACTTTAGTGAAAAAGCAGGAAGATATTTGGCTAATGCTGATCCTGCAACTTTGTCCAGATTTTATATTCTTGGCTAAAACATGTAAATGCTTAGGAAACTTAACCTAAATTATATTGACTCTCTTCAAAGTATTATTTCTTTAAAGTTATCTTCAGCTAAACCCAATTCCCCATTAAACTGTTGTCCCTGAATACCATTCAGATTCATTTACTCTTCCAATATTTTCTCAAGTCTTACATTTACCTGTTACTCCTCAGGTCAATGAGCCATAAAGGATGGCTACTAGAGATTTAGCTCATATATGCACATGTGTATGCCGAACGAAACATGTTTAAGCATCTCTCTGCAATCAGTGGGTGGCTGCAGACATGTTCTCCAAGTCAGACCCTGGCCATAGTCCTATTAAGGTGCCGTCATAAAAAAGATATCCATTTTCCCATGGAAAAAAAAAAGGACTTCAGTGTTAATATCAAATTTTCACCAAAATTTCAAGTTGGCATCCTTCTAAATCATTTCATCTTTGCAACAAGTTTACAGGCATGCTGCCCCATACAAAACACAGTTTCTAGAATCTAGAGGGATCGAACAGTTTAAGGAAGGTTGTTAAGTCAGGCCTTAAAGAGGAGAAAGGTTATGGTAGTTAGGTTTTTAAATTATCATTACAAAGGCATCATCTTGATAGTGTTTCTATCATGTGGGCTAAGAATGAAGAAATTTTAAAACAATTTAAAATTGCATCGGTGATAAAGGTTCAGGAAAGTTTTGCTGAGGAATTTTCCACAACACGACAGTGCACTGACTCATTCTTGGAGAGTAGCAAGGAATTCTTGCTCCATCCACCATAAGTCATGATATCCCTTCAGAGTCCCTTTTGTTCCCCCAGACTCAAAGAATAAATAAAAATAATACAGTTTGAGTCCCTAGACGAAGTCAAATCTATAGTTTGGATGTAATGTAAATTGGAGAGCAGAAAATTCTTTGAGTGAGGGTTGGAGAGATAGAAACTCTGCTGTCAGAAATGTTTGTGGGCAGAGGTGGAGGATATATCAAGAAATAATAGTTTCATTGTGATATCTTTATTTAATAAAACTTTCTCTTATTTTTAGCAACAATTTTCATTTGCCCTAGTACATAATTCCTTGAAATGATACCTTGAATCTGTTATTATTTTAGATACTCTTTGAAATATACAATTTTTTTACATACGGTATATAAACTTGCTATATATTAAGACCTTCCAAATTTCTCCTCTGTAGCTTTCTCTCTTCCTTCCCTTTTTCCTCCTTCCCTTTATTTTTTTCTGTACCTTTTCTCATGCTTTAGGGAAAATTTAAAAAGCAAATTAGTTTTCCAATAAATCTGTGCACAAATGATTCCATTATGTTGGCTGCAAATCCCACCCTGTATCAACACTTTCCCTTGGGTTTCCTATTCTCATCCAATTTTCATCCTTCCCTGTCTTCTTATCTTTGGTTTGGGGCAAATGCATCCTGTGTGGCCTTGTGTAGTTGATTGCTCTAAGGAGCACATTCTTCACTGGTGGTGGTGTTTAGCTTATATTCCTGTGGAATATTTGACTGAGAGGGGGCTTCCAGGAGTGTCTTGAGTTTTAAGTTAAAAGGTGTCTTAATGAAATAGACTCAGAGCTTCCTCCAATAGCTTTCAGATAAATAATATATTTGTTTTAGTTTTCAATTTCATTCTACCTTTTTATCCATTTTATTCTCTTTATTTTATTGGCAAATAATTCACATATAATTCAATAGTTCGATCATATTAAGAATTGTGCAACTATCAACACAACAAAATTTGAGAACATTTTCTGCTTTCTTGTAGCTATGGCTATTAGCTCCCCATTTCCCTGCAACCTCTCCTGCCGTGTCCCTAGGTAATGATTAATCAAGTTACTGTCTCTATAGATTTATCTATCCTGGATTACATGTACAGAAAAACCTGTAAAACACAGTCAAGAAACAAAATAGCCCAACAATAATGACAAAATGAAACGGAAAAACCTCAGTTGAAAAGAAAGCAGAAAATATTAAAACTGGCACAGATTTCAAATGTGTCTAAAGGGAGATGAAATGAAAAGGTGTTATATTTTAATCTAATTGCGTCTACTACAATCGACTTTAGATGAGCCAGAATGCTCCCTAGCGTTAGGGATGATGAGACTTCATCTGATGTACAGGCATATCACATTTCATTGTGTTTGATTTTCTGACGCTCTGCAGAGATTGTATGTGTGTTCACAAACACAAGAGTTTACCATCCTGCATCAAGTAGATGAGCAGGTACCTTTTTCCCAACAGCATATGCTCATTTCGTGACATTCATCACAGTTTGGAAGTCCTCACGATCCTTAGCCTTTTCTATAATGCTTGTGCACATTTAATAGATTCTATATAATGTAAATATAAAATTTATATCCACTGGGAAGACAAAAATCAAGCTAACAAACAGCGTGGCTCCTTTTATTGCGGTAGGCACTTGATTGCCTTTGTCCGGAACTGAAATCACAGTGTGCGCAGGGTGCGCCTCGACTGCGCACAGTTACCAGGAAAGAACATCCTGGACAGCAAGGCCAGAAAAAACGAAAATGACCCCCACGCAGGTGCAACGACACACTTTTTGTAACTGGCTTATTTAACTCAGCATAAAGGCTTCAAGACATATCCATAGTGTAGCAGGTTTCAAGACAAGTATTCATACTTACAATTTATTTGTTGTATTCATGTACCACATTTTATTAGCTATTCATCCATGATGAATGGTTAGGTTACTGCCACCTTTGGGCCATTGTGAATAATGCAGTGAATATTGGTGCACAAGTCGCTCTTTGTGTTTCCACACTCAAGACTTTTGGGTGCACAAGGAGGCTTCCAAAGATGCATGGGAAATGGAATTAAAGATAGTAGAAATGCCCTCGATCGCCTTGAAGGTCCCTCATGGGTCCAGGGTGGAATTGTCTTCGTGGTAGTTCTGTTGTGGCATTTTTGAGGCGCTACCACAGTATTTTCCACATGGGCTGTGTCATTTTTCATTCAAATCAGCAACAAAGGCTTCAATTTCCCCACATCCTCATCACTGTTGATACTTTTCTGAGTTTTTCTTTGTTGTTTTGGTTTTGGTTTTGAATCTTAACTATCATAGTTGGAGTGCAATTGTATCTTTTCATAGTTTTTATTTACATCTTTCTGATGGCTAATGACATTGAGCTTAATGTGTCTGATGGCCATTTGAATGTCATTTTTGGTAAACTGTCTATCAAAGACTTTTGCCCATTTTATTATTGAGTTATTTGTTTTCTTTTTATTACTATTAGTTTCTTTTCAGATATATGGTATCCAAATAAATTATCCCACCCAGCATTTTGTCTTTTTCACTTTTGGGGGTAAAAGTTTTGATGAATAGAAGTTATTAATTCTATTTATTTGCCTTCTCTTTTGCCATTTGTGCTTTTGTTAAACATTAGATATGCTATTGTTGAAACCAAGACTCGAGAATGCGGCCTCTATTTGTTTAAAAATTGTTATGGTTTTAGTGTGCACATTTAGGTTTTTATTCATTTTGAATTTGTGTGTATAGTATGAGGTGAGGTTTCGATTTCATTTTTAGCATGTGGAAGTACATTTTTCCCAGCACCATTTATTGAAGAGATTTCTTTCTCCCTCAACGAATGGACTTAACATCCTTGTCAAAATACTTGGCCATAAAAGTATGCGTTTGTTTCTTGACTCTCGTTTACTTTCCATTGGCTGATGAGTCGTTCGTTGTTGGTACCAGGCTGTAGCTGTGCAGTAGCTGTGCAGCATGGCTGTAGCTGTGCAGCAGGTTTGAAAATCAGGAAGCGTGAGACCTCATACTTCATTCCTTTCTTTTAGAGTCTGGTTACCTATTCAAGGTTGCTGGCCTTTACGCATAAAGTGAGGATGGAGTTTTCATTTCTACGAAAAAGCCTGTTGTGATTGGGATAAGGATTGCATTGGATCTATAGATTGCTTTGTGGAGCATTGATGTTTTTAGTATGTTAAGCCTTTGAATCCACGAACATGGACTATCTTTTAATTTATTTGTCTTTTTCAGCAGTGGTTGAGAATTTTCCTGGGAGGGTGAGTTATATCTCTAGTTAGACACATTCCTAGGTATTTGATATTAAGGGAATTCTAACTTGATATTATGAGCATACGAATTCTTTAATTCTTTTCCTACTTCTCCTTTCAAATGTCTCATTGCTGGTGCTTAGACCTTAAACATTATAACCTTGTTAAATATCTCTATTGTCTCTAGAAGTTGTGTGTATGTGTGTGTCTATGTGTCCATGTCTGAGTGAACTCTGTGATTTTCTATGTAAATAGCATCATTTCAAATACAAATAAATTTACTTCTCTATTTCCAATATGGGTATCTTTGGCTCACTACTATTTTCTTATTGTTCTAGCTAAGTATCCTAGCACAGCATTGAATAGAAGTGGTGTCAGTAGAGAGCTCTGTCTTATCTGTGCTCCAATGTTCATTGCGGCACAATTCACAACCGCAAGGAGTTGGAAGCAACCCAAATTCCCATCAATTGACGATTGGATTAAAAAAACTGTGGTATATACATACAAAGGAGTACACTGCATCGCTAAAAAGCAGTGATAAATGTATGAAGCACATTGCTGCATGGGAAGAACTGGAGGAAATCATGCTAAGTGAAGTAAGTCAAGTTCAAAAGGACAAGTACAACATGAATCTGCTGAGGTAAGCTTTTAAAAAAATGCAAAAGGGGCATAGTGAAAAGGGTACTGTGTACAAACATCCCTGGGGTGAGGACCAGATAATATGGCGGGGACAAGATCAAACACAGAGATAGACATGACAGACAACTAAAAAGGAGGTGGGGAAAGGAAAGTAATAATAATAAAAAAGAAATGGGCAGCAGAGTCACAGGGCACTGACCACCCAAGGGGAGGGTATTGTTTGTGTCTCCACAGAGAAAGAAGGACCAGACTTCAACCCAATGCTCCATGATGTGAATACAACATGCCGGCGTGGAGTAGGGAACCAGCAGAGAAGTCTGGGGGACCAGCCCCAATCCAAAATACTAAGTGGACGCCTGGCCCTCTCTCCAGAAGAATTTATTTCAAAAGACGGCATTGAGAATCTGCAGCTCCAGGAGAGGAACATATCTGATCAGAGCACATGGGAGCAGATGAAGGGAGAGGAGGAGAGAATGAAGCACATCCTGGCCCACTAGGCAGTCAGGATGATGGTCCCAATTAGAGCAGCCAGTCTACAGAGAGGACCACATGGGCAGCCCCACTATGAGACATGACGTCCTTCACTGATCCATAGCTCTACAAGGGACATAATCAGAGACACAATGTAGGAATTGCACCCGATCTGATCCTGCCACACCAAGACAAAACACTAAGGGGGTGCAACAGAACAGCAATGGAATGGAGCAGCAAGGTCCCCAGGGAATGCTGAAGGTGGACTTTGGGTCCAGGGCATGGTGCCCCAACAGACTGGAATGGAAAACACCCCTAAGGGCCAACACACTATCCTTGAACTAACTACAAGCTTTTCTTTCTGGTTGTGTCTTGTTTTGGTTTTTTGTCATTAGTTTGTTGTTGTTTTGTTGTATATTGTTGCTTGGTTTTATTCTTGTCTTGCTTTTGTGCATGTTTTATCTCTGTAGGTCTGTCTAAATAACATAGGCTGGATGAACAATCTGGAGGAGAAAACAACGGGACCAATAGTTCCAGGGGGACATGGGAAAGGGGGAAGTGGAGGGAAACGAAGTGGTATTAACAAACCCATGGACAAGGGAACAACAAGTTATCCAAATCGGTGGTGAGGAGGGTGTAGGAGGCCTGGTAGGGCATGATCAAGGGTAATGTAACAAAGAGGAATTGCTGAAACCCTGGTGGGGAATGAGCATGATAGTGGGACAGGAGGAAAGTCAAGGGAAATAGAGGAGAGAGTTGGGAGGCAAAGGGCATTTATAGAGGTCTAGATAAAGATACGTACATATGCAAATATATTTATATATGAGGATGGGGACATAGATCTATGTGCATATATTTATAGGTTTAGTATTAAGATAGCAGAAAGACATTGGGCCTCCACTCATGTACTCCCTCGATGCAAGAATACCTTCTTCTATTAAATTGGCTGTCTATGATGCTCTAATTCCCAACAATACCACTGAAGACAAAGCAGGTAAATAAGCAAATGTGGTGAAGAAAGATGATGATGCCCGGCTATCAAATGATATAGCGTCTTGGGTTTTAAAAGCTTGAAGGTAAGCAAGCGACCATGTAGTTAAGAAGAAATAAAGCCCACATGGAAGAAGCACACCAGCCTGAGTGATCACACTGTGCCAAAGGGATCAGGTATCAGGCATCATCAGAACAAAAAATCTCACCATAGTGAATGAAGGGGGCAATGTGGAGTGGAGACCCAAAGCCAATTTGTAAGCCACTGGATACCTCCTTGCAGAGTGCTCAGGGAGGAGATGAGCCAGTCAAGGTGTGATGTAGCAACAATGAAAAATACAACTTTCCTGTAGTTCCTAAATGCTTCCTCAGCCCCCCTCACCAGACTATCAAGATCCAAATCCTCCCTTGCAAGTCTGGCTAGATCAGAGGATGTACACTGGTACAGATAGGAACTGGAAACAGGGAATCCAGGGCGGCTGATCCCTTCAGGACCAGTATGAATGGCAATACTGGAAGCATAGAAGGAGGGTGGGTTGGAAAGGGGGAACCGATTACAAGGATCTACATGTGACCTCCTCCCTGGGGGATGGACAACAGAAAAGTGGGTGAAGGGAGACAATGGACAGGGCAAGATATGACAAAATAATAATTTATAAATTATCAAGGTTTCATGAGGAAAGGGGAGTGGGGAAGGAGGGGAAAAAATGAAGACCTGATGCCAGGGGTTTAAGTGGAGAGCAAATGTTTTGAGAATGATGAGGGCAATCAATGTACAAATATGCTTTACACAAATGATGTATGTATGGACTGTGATAAGAGTTGTATTAGTCCCTAATAAAATGATTTTTAAAATACTTAATAAAAAAGAGCTAAAAAAAAGAGAGAGAGAGAGAGTTCTGTCTTTTTCCTGATTAAAAGGACCTGCTCTCAGTCTTTCTCTATGAAATACAATGCTGGGTATTGGTTTTCATGATATCCTGCCACAATGCTCTTAATTTCTACAAAGTCAGTTGTAATATAGCCTCTTTTATTTCTATTTTGGTTATTTACATCTTTTCTTTGCCAGATCAGCTAAAGGTATGTCAATTTCACTTATCTTTTCAAAGAACAAACTTATCTGCCTTTATAACTTCTATTGTCTTAGTGTTTTGGATATTTTTAAAATCTTTAATCCTGGTTATTTCCTTTCATCTGCTAGGTCTAGGCTTAGTTTGTTCTTTGCTTCCTGGTTTCTGGAAGCTTTTTGTTAGGCTTTTAATTTGAGACCTTTCATATTATTTTGTGTACCATTCATTGCTATACATTTCCCTGGCAGTCATTGTCTTCACCACATCTCATAAGCTTTGGTATGTTGTCCTTTTTGTGTGCCTGGGTGTCAAGGAAGATTTCCAGGAGCACAGTAAGCAGAAACAGACTTCATAGAAAGAATAATAAAAAAAGCTGAGTCCATGCCGCTTACACAGAATTTTGCTCTTAAAAAAAACACACTTCCAGGTTCTCAACACCAGAAGAGAAATTAGAAAGCTGCTACCTGAAAACACCAAGACAGGTGGTTTAGCATCCTATCTGGTCTTTAAATGACGGTAAGATCATGGCTGGATAGTAGCATAATTCACTTTTCTGATTTTTCTGGCTCAGTCACATTGTATTCAATGAATAAAAATAAAACAAAACATTACTGGCTGTGCATGTTTGACACATGTAGTTGGGATCACTTTTCACCCTAAAATAAACAGAAAACACAAGTCTCCATGGGCCAACCCTTTCTGGAACTGGCAGAGTGTATGTGCATGCTATCTCTTTCAGTGGAGAAACAATTGGGCATTGCAGAGTTGATAACTATTAAGACTGCTATATTTCATACTATCTTCAGGCAAAAGATTGAGTCTAAAAAGCTGTAATAAATAAAGACAAGGACATTCAAATATAGAACATAAGCTCCTCTGGGGACAAAGATTTTGTCTACTTTAATATTCCTCTGTGCTTATTCAAGAGCTTTGTGCATACTAAATGTTCAACTGTTAATTTTAAAGTAGTCAAAACAGATGAGGACAATGCTTGCAAAAGGCAAAAATGACCAGTTTTGTCAACACCATTTATAAGGAAATGGATCTCCTACAAGTGAAGCAGATCAGCACTGGTTCTCAATCTAGCTGATTGGAGACTCTACTTCAATTTCCTTTCCTGCTTATTTAACAAATTCTAACCTTTAAAATGGTGGCAGGACTTAGGGCCTTCTTCTCATATCCTTCTTGTATCAATCTACATCTACACTCTGTATGATCTCCCACAGACTCATGACTTCAAACACACTCAATTTCATGAATAATTACTTGCTGAACCTTAAATTACTATATGAAAAGCACTTAACGAACATCTCCAATTAGATAGCAATGAGAAATCTTAAATTTAATGCATCCAAACCTGAACGTTCTACATTTCAGCAAATGGCCATTTTGATTTTCCTTTTTGCTCAGATCCAAACGTTTTGAGTCATAATTCAGTTTTCTCTTTCTCTCATACCTACGTAAAAAAACAAAAAATAAATACTATCATATTTTTCTTTGTATCAATATTCAACTATTATTCTAAATACATTCAGAACCTGGCCACTTCCACTTCTGTTACTATCTTCCCTGCCACCATCAATATCCGCTTCAACTGAGTCTCCACACCGAGAGTACTGCTTGATGTCATTATCCTTTTAACAATTTGTTATGTAACAATAAAAAATTAATTTAAAAAGACATCTCAATTAAATATGTATGTATCTGAGTGGGTACCACAAAACAACTGGAATTACAGTGAGCAGAGGGGAGCTTTCATAGTACACGTTTTTCCTGCTGGACAAGCATCGAGTCACATTCTGAGTTAGTGCACCCAGTGGCCTTGCAGGGGAAAGTTCTCTCTGGTCACAGTAAATTTTTTCATAAAAGCTGTTTCGCTCAAACCTTGTTTTTTTGTGGTGGTCGATTTAAGAGAAGAGCATGCAGCTGTGAAATTTTGTGTCCTGCTTGGGGAAGATGTCACAGAAACTGTTGTGATGTTGAACACAGATCATAAGGACAGGGTTGAGGGAAAAACTCAAATGTACCAGTGGTTTTCTCATTTCAAATGACGTGAAGTGTCGATTGATGACAAACCTCATTCTGGATGTCTGTCAACTTCCCTAATGGACAAAAATGTCTACTCTAGTGGAGTTTTTAAATTTGTTCCACCAGGTCAGACTGTTAATCAAGCTTTCTATTTAAAGATCCTGAAAGGAATGCCGATCTGTGTGTGACCAAAAAGGCCTGATTTCTGGCAGACAAGGTACTGATTTGACATCACGACAACGCACCTGTTCACGCATCCATTCCAGTGCACCAGTGTGGGGCAAACCCCGCCACCCCCCGCCCAAACCAAACAAAGCAGCACGTTCCCATTGACCACACACCTTATTCACCTGACCACGTTCCCGCTGACTTCTTTTTGTTTCTGTGGACGAAGAAAGACATGAAAGGACAGTGATTTGATAACATAGGAGAGGTGAAGAAAAATTGAGGGAGGTCCATTCAGCCATCCAAACAGATGCGTTTGAAAAATGTTTTCAAGAATGGAATCACAAATTTGACAAATATTTTAAGTGTAATGGAGAGTACTTTGAAGGTTATGAGTTTGTCTTGTAAAAAAATTAAATATATAACTTTGAAAAAATACCCATTTGGAGGGTGGGAATACCCCCTTGTTATGCACTTAAGACCAGGGTATTAGTGGCACAATTGTCTCAAAATCAGCTGATAACGAAGGCTAGCAGTTCGAAGCCCCAGAAGCTCCGAAAGGAAAGGCTTGGCAAAGTGCTTCCATTCAGATCAAAACCAAGAAAGTCCTATGCAGTAGTTCTACTGTCCAACATATGCGATCCGTCTCGATGATCTGTATAAGACAAAGAGAGCAGAAATGCTAACATAGATCAATGAACAAAAGTTGGTCACATAGCAGCAAATATAAAAAGCTGAAGTGTCAGTGTTATCAGAGTAGACTGACACAAAAAGGAACCGATGTGTCAACGAAGATTGTTTATACTGGATTGATGAAAAGTATTTGTTAGAGATTTGAAAGCACCTTTATCGATGCTGGGGGTGGGTGGGATTTCTACTGTTTTCATGTTGAGGCACTAAGAACAGAGAAGAAAAAGTATGGAGCATATAAAAACAGGTGGATGGTAATTATTGTTAATAATCTTTGCTTAATTCCAATCCTACCCTTAGCTCAAACCCTGGAGGGAAAACCAAAGGGATTTTCTTTCCATTTCTCATTGTTGTTGAATATGTATTACAAACTTGAGTGCTTAAGCTAGAATCAGAATCTTACATGTGATTATTTTATACTGTTTCTTTATCCTGTCTTAGGATAAAGTGTTAGTATGAGTATATTTATTTACAAAATATTTAATGAATAAAAAAGATGCATTATGATGACAATCCAAGAATAGCTTGTGACTTTCATTTTTTGTGGACTTGAAGTACAAAAGCACTTAGACACTTTATAGTTTTCCTGAAATTAAGCACTTCACCTATTCAGGCTTTTCTTGTTTTCTTTTGCTTTAACTGCACAGTAAATCCCAAAATGTCGCGCAGAGTGCAGTCTTCATGTTGGGTGGGATTGAATGCATATGAAGGTAAACAAAGACTTTCTGAGAGACTCAATAACTGTGGCCATATTCAGGTGTTTGGCTTCACATGAATTTTTTGACCCAGAATTTATCAGAGAAAATGTGTTTACTGATTTTCCATTCCCAATTGCCTTTTCTTAATCCATTCTCCTACTTTATAAAAGAAATGATCATCCCTCACCTACTTTGAATGTTACCACAGGGTATGTCCTTGACTTATGAAAACACTCTAATTTTTACAACCTAATGACTGATTAACAACTTGTTTTATAATTCACATATGCTTTCAACACAGGAGAAGGAAGAATGATTTCATTAAAAGTGGTTTTTGTTATTTTTTCATATGATTATAAAAAATTTAAGGCACTAAGTAATATTAACACTCACTCCCATGTACTCAACTATGTGAAATAATAATCAATGCTTACATTCTAAAAAGAAAAACTAAAACGAAAGATTTGATGAATCAATATTTTATTGTAATGATATTTCATATTAATCTATAATAGAAAAAATTCCACTTTTCTTTTTTAATCCACTTTTCTTTTTAAATCCACTTTTCTTATCAAGAAATGAATGAATGAATGTAATGTTTTACTCTTCATGATTATTTACTAACATATTACTCTATGTATTATTTTGATCATTTGAGAATGAATAAAATTATGTTGACTTTGTGAAAACATGCTTTGATACTAAAATAGAACATAAAAATTTTAATTTTGAATTACAAACAAATTTTGTTGATTACTATAATATGATGATGAATACATTTTGTTAAATATAAAAATGTTACATTAATATAAAATATGAGAGTTGAAGAATGAACTCAGAGTTTCAAAAACAAAATATTCTATAATAATTTTAATCTCATTGATACATAGACCAATAGAACAGAATGAGAACTCAGAAATAAATCCATCCATCTGCAGGCAACTGTTCTTCAACAAAAAGGCAAAACACATTAAATAGGGATGCTATAGTCTCTTCAACAAATGATACTGGCAAAATTGGATATCCATCTGCAAAAAAATATATAGCACCCATACTTTATCCCATATACAAACAAGCATAAACAAGCCCTCCATGAGAAAATGAGGGCAAATTTAAGGGCTCTGTTGCAGAGTGTATATATATCACTATCCAATCTAACAAAGGAAACAGACACGGAGGATGAGATAGATGATTGAGATCTACTGAAAATAAGGCACCTGTATGCATCAAAAGAGTCCATCACAAAGGATGAAAAAAGAACCCACAAAGTGCCTACAAAATGTTTGGCAAAGATACAGCAGACACAGGATTAAACTCTAAAATCTGTAGAAAACTGCAACACTTCAATGAGCAAAAGACAATAGTTCGATTGAAAAACGAAAAAAGATACAAGCAGACAATTCACCAAAGATGGCATCCAAATGGCCAACAAACATCAAGAAATGCTCCTGATCACTTTGAGGATAAATAATGATGACAAGCATCAAATCGTTGAGGCATTTGGATTTAAGAGGGTAATATCAAGAGTAATTCTAAAATGAGGATATTTTATTATGTTAACATTTTATAAGTGTGACTATTCAAAAATTTGGTAAAATTTTATCAACTTTAACATGCATGAGAGAGAGCACAGTTTTCATAATTTTTCAGAGTTTATGAGCACAGATGTGTGAAAATATTAGCAAAGGCTTTGAATTTTGTTATTCTTCGAATCTAATCATTCTGCACCAATTACTAGGCAAAGTTTGTTCTGTCAGTTAAAGTTGAGACTGATGTGCATTTTCTAAGCTTTGAGATTTAACAAATTATTATCCATAACACAGTGGTCTACTACTTGGAAATATCCACTACAGTTGGTATAGTACATAGTACTAGTCTAAGCATCAAACTGAATATATTGATTTGACATATAATTAGAAGTTTTAGACATAATAATATCTCTTAAAAGGTTTATTGTGAAGACACAGTGTGATCTGGACTTGGTCCAATATCTGAAGTCAAAGATGCCATTCTAATAGATTGCTTTTTAAAATATACTTGTATTTAATTGTTCACCCAAGTAATTCAATTATTAAAATAGCAACATCAGAAATATACATAATATTGTCCATATATTAGAATCGATGAATTTGAATGATGGTATTGGTGAAGATTTTTGAAAGTACATAAGCTGCCAGAACAAACAAATCTGTCTTGGAGGAAGTATAGCCAAAATACTCCTTAGAAGCAAGGATGGAGAGACTTCATCTCAAATGCTTTGGACATATCAGGAGAGACCAGTCCTTGGCAAACGACATCATGCTTCTTTTCCTCCAAAAGGAGGAAGACTTTCTATGTGATGAGTTGACATTGTGGCTGTTACAGTGGGCTCAAACATAACAGTGATTGTCCAGATGGCCCAGGACTGGCCAGCTTTTTGTCCTGTTGTACACAGGGCCACTAGGAGTCAGCACCCAACAACATATCCAGCTATGTTCTATATGATAGAACGTACTTTCCAAGAAAAAAATGTGGATAATATTTTCCTCAGAAAACACAGGCAGACTTCTAAGCAAGGCTGACTCATAAAATGGCTTGAACAAATATTTTCTCTCTAGAATAAACATATTTTGATGTGGCCAGTGGAGCGTCCCATTCAGAATATTTTCTTTGAGAATAATAGAGATGTCAAAATGAGCAAGCAAACTTTGTGTGTGGCAAACAGTGATGGTAGTGTTTGCTTGAATACCATTTGTCGGTAAGCTTTCAATGTCATTAGGTGCCCTGGAGTTAGCTCTGGTTCATGCCAACCCCATGTACAAACAGTGAGACCCTGCCCAATCATGGGCCATCCTCGTAACTGTGGCTAGGCTTAAGCCCACTCTTGCAGTCACCACAGCGATCCATCTTGTTGAGAATCTTCCTCTTTGACACTGACCCTTTACTTCAGGGACTGATCTCTTCTGATAATATGTTTGAGAGAACTTGAAACAAAGTATTGCTGTTCGAAAATAAATATACACTGCTTTGATACCCACAACCCATTGCCATGTAGTCTACTTTGACCCATATGAATGCTGTAGAACAGGGATACTGCTTCATGGGGTTTACAAGATGGTAAATCCTTATGAAAGGAGACTGCCTCATTCATCCTTTTCCCTGAATGACTTGTTTGACAGTCCCCCTTTGGGTTAGAGCCCAACACTTTACCTGCTGTGTCACTAAGACTCACTGCTTTTAGACACCTTTCTAATTATAATTCAGCGTTAGTAAGAGGTTTTGAAAGTGTTTACATCTACTTTTAAAATCAAATTTATTTATGCATCTTTTTAGCAAGACATCTTTAGATCCTTTCCTAAGGAATATTTGCCTTTTCAAAAAATGCAAAGTTTTTTAAAGCAATCATTTAAAACTAAGTACTAGGGAAGGTGAGAGTCAAGTCAGGAACAGCATTACTGAACTATTCAGTAATAGCAAAATGTTTTATGCTCAAAGATTCTATGACATTTTTATCAAAAGAAGTAGAATATATGTTACAATGTAAATTCAGCCTTGATTTTATACACTTTGGGTGTTCTAATTATAACAATCTAATTTATAAACAGTACATGCTGAGGGTCTGACAGTGAAATTGTGATGAAACACAGAGTACAAATTTTAATTACATACAGTTCTAATACAGTGAGCACTGCAGCATTTCTGTCATCTTTGAAATGGTAACGGAGTAAAAAAAGTTTTTGAAATATGAGCATGAAGGTAATGAGATCAATAAATGTCAGCTAGAAAAAAGTAATCACAACTCTTGAGACTCACTGACCTTTCTACAAATCCCAGAAATAATAGAGTAACTTAGGATGAGGAATTTTTTAACAATGAGAAACGGATACAATTATAAGAAGAAAGAGAAGCAGAGCTTGCCCTATGACATCAAAAACATTGCCTATGATGGTAATTTTGGCACAATAATTTATCCCCTTCATTTTCTTCTAAGGTCACCACCAAGATAGATCACAAATTCTCATCGAAGCCTTCTAAATATTGAAATTTCTGCTTCATCAATGTATAGTTTTCTCTGTGATGTTTAGCATCCTAATAGGGTTTAATTTTATAGCTGGTTAATTTTCTCTCTAATGTGAGGAGAAAAGCACACACACACAAAAACACTCTATCAGTATCTGAGTATAATCTGATACCTCTTGGAAGGAATCTTTAAAAAGATTTAGTTAGTGTGACATATTCAGCATTTGAATATAAAGTAAAATTCTGTTATTCAAAAACCCAAGTTTACTATATTAAAGTAATTTTAGAGTACACAAAACTTTAGACAAATATCTCAAAGTGAGGTCTCAAGAGTGACTAACTTCTTGCCTCATCAGCAAGGACCAGAATGGGATGAGTTTCCAGTGCTCAGGGCATATTTCCAGAGGACAGGCTTACGTGGGCGCCAAGAAAAGCACCTACAATTCTAGGGACACTCCTAGTCTACGTCCCCTGAAGAGTCCGAGAAGGCTGTTCAGAGAACTCACAGGTGTTCGACTGGATCCGGAAAATTAGAGTGTGTGCCAGAGAAAGGTGCCACATTTTTGCTCACTGACAAATGAACTGAAATACCAATAAAAATGAAGGAATTGAACTGCTATTTGAGCAACCAAGCAAGGCACAGAACTTGAAATTTGAGTCAAAGTATTAATTCCATACTGAAACAAGTAATTAACATACTTCAGAAATATACAACATAATTAAGAATTTTCAACAAATAACATTCATAATACACAGGACAAATTCAAAATTATTTGGCACATAAAGAATCAGGAATGTGTAACCTAGATAGAAAATACATCCACCTTATTACTGCTGAAGAAGAGTTGGGTACTAAAACCATTAGAAAATAATTTAACGTAGTTATTATAACCATGGATAAAGAAAGAAAGGAAGGTGTGATCAGAATCAAGAAAGCAAGCATCAGAGAAAACTGAACCACAAAAGGGAAGAAAAACAGATTCAAGAGGTGAAACATACAGCATTTAATTTCTTTTTAGAAAAAATACTAAGCCTAAAGACCATGCTTGTACAGTCTGTTTCTACAAGTCCTATTTCCAGTCGCTCTCCTTGCCTCATTTTGACTATGGAAGAAAGTCAAGAGGGTCTTTTCCTTCATAACTGTCTTGAATTTTATGAATGGGGTCTAACTATTACCTTTCTAGTGTACACAAATGTCATTTTTTAAAATTTATACATTAAGTAACTGCTATGTGCCAGGCCCTGTTTTAAGGCACCAAGTCCATGTCTTTGTCGTACATATATCTAATGAGGGTGTTTGAGGTGGGAGTGCAGGAGCAGTCACAATAAACACATAAACACCTCAGTAAGAACTATTGAAAATAACAAAGAATATTATATGAGTTACTTTAAAAAATCAATTGTACAAAAGAATGGAGATGACAAAGGAAAGAGTGAGTGGACTTAAAGATCAACACAAAATATTTCATGGGAAGAGCAAAAAGAAAAAAATGTAAAAGAGCCGTAGGAAACTTTTGTACAACAAAATGTCTAAGGTATATGCAATCTCAGCAGAAGAAATAAATGAAAAGGGAAATATTTGAAATACATTTGAAATTGTATTTTAAGAAATAATGCCACTAATTTCCTAATTTGGAAAAAGACATACATTGAAATCCAAACAAAATAAATATGAAGAAAATCGTGACAAAGTACATCACAGTCTGGCATTTGGAAGAGAAACCTCTTTAAAGCATCTAGATGACTTGGAATCCCCCAGGACTGTGACTCTCTGTCATCCTTCATGTCTGGACCTGAACTCCCTCATGGCTCAATGTTTAGTCAAACAGTAGGAGAATAATAGCACTAGTCAGGCACACATGCGTTAGGATCATGAACCATTTAAGATTTTAAAAGGGAGCATGTGCCCAGGGGGAAAGTCTAGAAGAGTTAGGAAAGAAGCAGCTTAGGAAACAAAGGGAGGAAGCGGGACAAGTAACGTTACCTTGCTGGCATGGCAATGAATGCGACAACGCGGAATGTGTCGGGACTGTTTCGATGGAACACTAATGACTTGCTCTGCAAACCTCCACCCAATTCACAATAAAGTTTAGGAAAAAATGGGAGAAAATGATTATCAATCCACCTGAAAAACAACAGCAAAATGAAATAATTTTAATGGCCAGTGATGCCTCGCCAGAAACTGTTTGATCCAGAAAACAGCAGAATAGCATCACAAAACCACTGAAGCAAACAATGGACAAAAATAAAGAATTCAGTGTAAAGCACTGAACTAAAATACCTATTGAAAATATTCTTGAAGAACAAAAATAATAAAACAATATTCTAACATCAAATAAAACTGAGAATTTGTTCCCAGAAGGAACTCTCTCTAAGAAATGTCAAAGCAGACTCTTCAGGAAGGAACAAAAAGCCTTAAAAATAGTTTTAAAAAGCCCCCAAAAATTGTTAAAATTAAAAAAAAAGAAAATGATTAGGGCAAAGAATGTACAGATGTGCTTTATACAATTGATGTATGTATATGTATGGATTGTGATAAGAGTTGTATGAGCCCCTAATAAAACATTTAAAATAAAAAAAAAAATAAAAAGAGAAAAAAAATAGTTTAAAAAAAAAGAAAAGAAGAGTGTTACTTACAAATGGCTATTTATCTTTAAAAGTTATTTAAATCCAATGACTGTTTAAATAATATAATATTACATTGTGGTGGATGTAATATATTAATATAATAATAAATGACCTACTTAAAGTCAACCCTGTCAATAGTTACTTTAAATGTTAATGAACTAAATACTCCAATTAAAAGGCAGCTATATGCATAGATTAAAACAAGCAACACTCCATTATATGCTTTCCATAGAGACGTAACTTAACAAGCAGATTGAAAGTAAAGATATGCTACATAAACTGTGAGAACCACGTGTCACAGTAGGTTAAGCATTGGGTTCCAAGCCATAAGGTCCTCAGTTTAAAGCCCCTAGTAACTCTGTAGGAGAAACATGACTGTACACCCCTGTAAAGAGTTACAGTCTAGGAAGTCCTATGGAACAGATCCTCTCGGTCCCAGAGGTCACTATGGCTCAGAGCACACGTGAGAGCAATGGTTCTGTAAACAGTAAGCACAAAGAAAACTAGCTTGGTAATATCTAGCCAATAGACAACAAGACAAGGGGTTACTAGAGCTCAAGAAGCAAACCCCATAAGCCATTGCAATAGAAAACTCAATTCAACAACAACGCATAGTGTATGTGTGTGTGAAACTTCAAAATATATGAAATTAACAAAAAGAGGATAACGACATCACAGTGGACAAGTGACTACTTCCACAATCGCACTTGGAATTGCCAAGTGCCATCTCTCAGCAGCTGCTAACCCAAGATTAAAGTCATAGTCTGAAAAATAATATCTAACACTTTGACCTATTTTCCATAGTTTGTTGCATATAGTTCACACATCATACAATTCAATAGTTCAGTCACGTCAAGAAGAGCTGTGCAGGCATCCCTACAATCAGTTTTAGACCATGTTCTTTCTGCTTTCCCTCATCATTACTACACCTCATAGGGAAGAATTCAAAATGTGCAAGCGAATAAAGAAGAGAGATTAAGATGGGCCACATCATGGGTCATCAATCAACTTCAAATTTTGCAAATTAATGGATCATTTAGTTGGGAAACGAAACATCTGAATTCTGCCTTTCACCAGGTAACTGACCTTAGACAAATTAAGTCATCTCTTGGAGAAATACTTATGTAAGCTGAAAGAAAAAAAATACTACCTATAACCCAGGTTTGGTTTGAGGATTAAAGATAATTAAAGTTAAATATATATAGGCAGTCTCTTGCTTAAAAGTCTTAGACTTCTGGAAAAATTGTACTTGTCTTTTAATGTTATGTAAATTTGCTCTCACTTCATAAGGATTGAGCCAACTTGTCCTACTGGCAACAAATTGTTCATCACAATTATCTTCACTTGCTGCAAGTAGAGCTGTTAAATCATTGAAAAATTTTCACATCTTGTCTTGCAGTGAAGTAAGTCTAAATAGAAATCTTTTGCACCTGTTTCAACTCACCTAAATACAAACATAACCTAAATAGTGAGCCTTGAAGATGCACTGAAGCATGGAGTCATTCTTGAACCAGGGACTCCTTGTGGTACTGTGTACTTGTCGAGTACCTAACAGATATTTAGGAAGGATTTACTAACTGTGTGGAATCAAAGTTTTATGTTCAATGGTCTCCGTTTCTAAGTTTGTCTATGAAATACATTGCTTGTTGAGTCCTCAACACTACTCAACTTCTTGTGTGAGGGAAATGGAGTCACTCCTTCCTAATAGTATGCAGCAAGCAGGATGGCCCATTGCATAGCTGCGTCTTCAGCAAAGCACCCACCTCAGAAGTGACTCTTCCCAAGAAAGGTATCATCCTGGCCACATCTATGTATCACACATCCACCAATGAGCATACGATTAAATTAAAGTGAAACTCTGGAGCCCGACAAAATCGCAGAACCCAGTCCTGAGGTTTTTAAGCAGACTAGACAGCCAAAAATTTATGAAGGGTAAGAAAACATGGAGTCCTGGGTTTGAAACCTGGTAAAAAACACATTATGCATAAACACCACCTGTCTGTCGGTGGAAGCTTGAAATTGCTATGACATTTAAAAATATTTCAGGAGACCTTCAAGAGTGAAACAGACTGGGAAGGAAGATCGGGACACCTATTTCTAGAAGGCAGCCATGTGAAACGTGGTGAATCGCAATGGCATGATCTGTCCCGTATCATTAAGGAGGTGCAGGACAAGGCAGCCTTTTCCTTCTGTTGTGCATGGAATCACCCTGAGCTGGGAGCTGACTCAATGAAAATGCAACAGTAGCTAACAAAAACTAAAGCTATTGAAGAATTTACCTAACAAAATGGTGGTATTTGGAGTGTCTTTGATGCAGAGACTGAAATGTCTTAGCAACGAATCCTAAAGATCTTTCTTATCCCACTGTTAAGACATGGACAGTACTTGTCTGTTGATTTGCCATGATGTCGTATCTTGTGTGTTTCTGGGATGCTGAAGGTATGTCACAGGTTTGTCAACTGCCAGCATGTTCACCGAAAGTGAACAGATAGACCATCAGCAATTCCAGATGAAGACCTACACAATGAAAAAGGAATAGACTGCCTACTTAAGAGGAATTAGCCACTGAAAAGTCTTATGGAAAAAAATCAAACCATTGTCAGATACTGAAAACCTCATGCAAAGAAGTAAAACATTTTCAACAGTGGTGCCAGAAGATGTGTCCATCAAGTGAAAGGCCCCAAAATATGTCTGAGGCAGGGCTGCATTCTCCATGCGCAGTCCATCGTAACGCCATGGATGGAGTCAAACCGGCGATGATAAAGCCTCTGGGCCCTGCGCTGGGTGATGGGGCATGAGTCCAAAGGAGAAAGAGCTGCAAACATCTGGAAAATTAATAATCAGCACGAAGAATGTACGAAGCATAAATCTAGGAACTGGAAGTTTAAAATATGAAATGCATGGCATAAACATGAACATTCTAAGCATTACTGTTGTTTTCAAATGCCATCGAGTCAGCTCTGATGCATCATGACCTTATGCACAGCAGAACAAAGCACTGCCTGGCCCTGGGCCATCTTCACAATCCTTCCTCTGCCTGAGCCCCCTGATGCAACCACTGTGTCAATCCATCTCACTGAGGGCCTTCCTCGTTTTCACTGCCGTTTCATTTTACCAAATATGATGTTCTCCAGGGGCTGGTCTCTCCTGACAATATGTCCAAAGTATGTACGATGAGATATGTCAAAAAAGCCCTCCGGTCTTACTTCTTCCAACACAGATCAGTTTGTCTTTTCAGAAGTCCTTGCTATTTTGCAATATTCTTCTCCAACACCACAATTCAAATGCATTGATTCTTCTGTGGTCTTCATGCTACACTGTCTAAATTTTACATGCATATGACGCAATGGAGAATAACATCCGTGTTTTTCAACACTCTGAAGAGGCCTAGTGCAGCATATTTACGTAATGTAACTTGTTTTTGATCCACACTGAAGGCTGCAATATTTGATCTTCATCAGCATGTGCTTCAAGTCCTTCGCACTTGCCGCGAGCAGGTTGTTTATAAGCCTCCCTTCAATCCTGATGCCACATCCTTCATAGAATCCAGCTTCTATAATTATCTGCTCAGCATTCTAAGCATTAGTAAGCTGAAATGGACTGATATTGGCTATTTTGAATTTAAAAACCATATGGTTTAGATGCTGGAAATGAAGCAATCAAGAGGAATAGCGTTGCATTCATTGTCAAAAGGGCTCTTCGAGGTCTATCTTGTAATATAATTCTGTCTGGGACAGGATTATAGCCATCTGCATTTAAGGAAATCCAGTCAATACAATTATTATCCAAATTTATGGACCAATCTCCAAGCTAATGAGCTATTATGTGAAGAATTCTACCAATATCTTCAGTGGGAAATTGATCAAATATTCAATCCATTTGTTAATTGTTGGCAGTTGGGATGAAAAGTTGGAAACAAAGAGGAAGGAACTGTAATTGGATTATATGACCTTGGTGATAGAATTGAACTTGGCAATCACATGACAGAATTTTGCAAGAATAATGACTTCTTTATCACAAATACATTTTTTTTTTCAGCAACAAAAAAGGCAACTGTATATCTGGACTTCTCATCATGAAATACACCGACTTCGAATTGACTACCTCTGTTGGAAGAGACGATGGCGAAGTCCACCAGTTTTCGCAGCTAAAACTAGACCAGCGGCTGACTGTGGAACAGATCATCAATTCCTCATAAGTAAGTGCAGGTTGAAGTTGAAAAAAATTCAAACAAGTACACTAGAGCTAAAATACAACCTTGAGTCTATCCCACCTGAATTTCTGGAACTGGTTTGCTGCATTAAACACAAATGACAGAAGACCTAATAAGCTATGGGATGACATCAAGAACATCAATCATGAAGAAAGCAAAAAAAAAAAAAAGGGGGAATTAAAAAGACAAGAAAGATCAGCATGAATTTCAGAAGACTCTGAAACTTACTCTTAGAGTAGCTAAGGCAAATGGAAGAGAGGATGAAGCCAAAAAACTGAATATACATTTCAAAAGGCAGCTTGAGAAGACAAAGGGAAATCATGTAGTGAAATGTGTAAAGACTTAAAGTTAGAAAGCCAAAAATGAATAGCATGCTCAGCATATCTTAAATGGAAGGAACTCAAGAAAATATTCAAGCCCTGAGCTGAATATTGAAAGAGTCTATGGCAAACGATTGAATGATGCAGGAATCATCCAAAGAAGATGGAATAAAGAGTCATTGTAGCAAAAAGAACTTGTCCACATTCAATCATTTAAAGAAGTGGCATATGAACAAGCACCCACAGTACTGGAGGAAGAAGGAAGAACTGCACTGAAAGCATTAGCCAAAAAACACTCCAAAAATGTACTGGCATCAAGTCCTTTTGGATCATAGTGACCTAACACGACAGGCTAGCACTGACCCTGTAGGTTTCTGAGACTATCGCTCTGCAGGCGTGGGAAGACCCATCTTTCTCAGAGGACCAGCTGGTGGTTACTGAACTACTGACCTTTCAGATGGCAGCACAACTGGACACCACTGCCTCACCAGGGTTCCTAGCCAAAAACAAGGCTCCAGAAATTGATGGCATCCCAATTGAAATGTTTCAGCTAGCTGGTGAAGCACTGGAAGCACTTAGTTGTGTATGCCAGGAAATTTGGAACACAGCTGCTTGGCCAACTGAGTGGAAGAGCCATATTGTATGTATTACAAAGAAGAGTAACTCAACAGAATGCTCAAAGTATAGGGAAATATCTCTAATATCGCATGCAAGTAAAATATTTGCTGAAGGTCATCCAAAAATTGCTGCAGTACATTGACAGGGAACTGCCAAAGTTTTGGTCCAGGTTAATAAAAGAATGTGGAACAAGAGAGCTCATTGTTGATGTCAGATGGATCTTGGCTAGAAACAGAATACTTGAAAGATGTTGACTTGCGTCTTATTGACTACACTAAGGCTCTCGATTGTGCACTATAGCAAACTGTGGAAAACCTTGAGGAGAACACGAATTCCAGAACCCTCCAATGGGCTCCTGAGAAATCAGCACATGGATCAAGAGGCAGTTGTGCAAACAGGAGAATATTGCATGGTTTAATATCAGGAAAGGTGGTTGTTAGGATTGATGACACTTAACAACAGCATCAAAAGGAGGCACAATCATATCACGGGTCATGTAAGACGAAGCTTAAAAACTGAAAAATAACATTACAATATACCGAAGAAACTTTTTAAAGCCCCTGGGATAACTGGGAAGCGAAGGGCAGGATAACGCAAGGAAAAGCACCATAAAAAAATGGAGTCAGCTGTCCTGGCTGTACCATATTTGAAAACTCTGATGCTAGCAAGATGTTACTGTCAGAAAGCACTGTATAATATAATATTCCTTATCTATGTATCAATGACTAATAAGGACTCTATGGTTTATTCCAAAATATGTGCTCATCCTAAATCATTTTTGCTTTGTTTATAAATCACCAAGGTAGACTATCCAACAGCTTACTGATCTATTTATCAGCGTGAGTGACCTTGACCTGAAAACAACATGCAGACGTTAAGACAGATGCAGCACCTTCATAGTGGTTCTTTCTGGGATGCTTCACATAGAATTTGCATTCCCAGAAAAGATGTTGCTAACACAAGATAACATATTTCTACTCCAGAGCCAGACCTACTATTGCTCTCTATATGAATAAAATTATGTAAATTCTGCATTAATGATAAGACATTAGTTTTACAGGTAAACAACATTTTCTTGTTGTGTCTAGAAAAATGAAGTTTTTCTAAAGAAATCTCTACTTTACTGTGGAAAAGATAATTACCTGACTTGCATGCAACCTGTGAAAGACCTCAAGAAAGAAACACTCACATCAATTTGTCATGCTTTGATTTCCTGATAGGTCGAGTGTCACTGTCAATGGCTTGCAAAGTCCTGAGCACATTACCACCTGCTATATAAGTGTAAAATATTGTTAGATTTAATAATAACTCAAGCTCTACCTATGACTTCTCAGGAAATCCAAGACAATGACAACATTTTCATGAATCTTAGTTATTTCTTATTTAATTTCTTGAAAATATGTTTAAGTGAACAGTCAAGTAAAAAGTAATGCAGTTTCATCATTCATACTTACATTGTGTATTTTACATATAGCAGCAAATAAAGAGTAGCTTTGAAAACAGTCATTGGACATACATCTAATATAAACTTATGGATTATGTTGGGTTTTTTTACTTCAAACAACTCAATAACAACTCACTGCCATCAAGTCAATGCCAACTCACAGCGACCCATAGGGCAGAGTAGAAGCGCCCTGGTGGGTTTCTCAGGCTTTAACTGTTTATGGAGTAGAAACTCCTGTCTTTCTCTGGCGGAGCCGCTGGTAATTTTGAACTGGTGACCTTACACATTGCAGCCCAACACTTCACCTCAACATCACCATGACTCCTTACTTCAGACAGAGGCCCCCACATTAACTAGACTTCTCCTCCAAAGACTCATGTTAAACAGAAGGATCGAATGTGATGTCTTCATATTTGCTGTTATATGAGTCATACAGAGATAATCCTAGATGAAGGAAATAACATTTATATTTTTTATTACTCTAAAAATTCACAAATAACTTGCTGGGTTCAATTAAAAGTGCTCTGAGAAATGCGCAAGTTTCAATAACAGAGCTTACTATCAAGCAGGAATCACAGATTGAACATAAAGGGAAGGGACCCTAACGGGCAGTAGGTCAGCGCCATTGTCATCAAGGACTACACAGGTCTGACTGGCACTGACCCAGCTAAGGACTGGATGGTAGGTCCCTCACCAAGCTGCAGGACACACCCTCGACAGGGTATTTGAGTGTAGAATAGTGTGCTACATGCACAGAGAAACGTTTGGGTTTTATAATTGTGATTTTACACATGGAGAAAGGAAGTGAAGAAGGGTCAAATGGCTTGTTCAATTTCACACAGCAAGGCAGTTATGAAGCTGAAACGGGAACCCACAGGAGAGAAAATTTACAGCTTTCAAATACCTGAACTGTATCTGATGTGCTATATAATAGTGGTCACATGTTGTGTTGCCACTTTGTTCCTACTGTGGGGCAGTAAAGCAGACACTCACAGTACAACTTTTAGATTTTCTTAAGAGCATCACCACTGGAAGTACATACTGTAGCAGTAATCATGGCACTGCCCTCCTATATTCATATCACCTTTACTTTTAACAGTCGTATATTTTTAGCATGAGTAAGCCCATAAATGAAGAAAAACACGCACATCTTCCTTTAATACTTGAGTTCAAGTGGGATTTGGTATTTAATTACTCAACAACTCACTGCTTTGCACATTTTCCGGTAAATGCTTTCTTACTTTTGCCAGAAAAATTTCATTAAGCATTTGCATGTCAAAAATGAAAGTTCATTTTGAATATAAATGCAGATATTATCTTGTCCCTGTTTGAAACTATCAAATCACCCTTAGATTCACAACTGAATTATGACACCCTGACACTCCATGCTATATTTTATTTTGTTTCTTCTTGTGGTTAGGTGCCACTTATAGTAGCCCTGGTATTAATAGAAAAATGCTGCCCGGTCTTGTGGAATCCTCACAATGGTTATGTTTAAGCACGTTACTGTAGCTACTGTATAAATCCATGTTCCTCTTTTCTTTCTCCCTCTCTACTTTCCCGTGGGTAAATACACATCGTCTGTAACAGAACAGAACTAGTCCACATGCAACCATTTCAGGAGGTAGCATTACTTGTATGACCAAGAACCATGAAAATACCAAACACTGCCAAAAGGAAAAGCAAATCTAACTTGGAAGAAGTACCACCCGAGTGCCCTTTAGAGGCCTGGATAGCAAGCCTGGGTCTTTCCTACTTTGAACTTGTTGTCAGGAGAGCCCGGGCACTGGAGAAGGACGTGGTGTGTGGCAACGCAATGGGGCAGCAAACAAAAGGAAGAGGAAGGCCATCAAGGAGATGGACGGACACAGTGGCCGCTACAATGGGCTCAGCATACGGCCAATTGTGAGGCTGGCACAGGAGCAAGCAGTGTTTCACTTGGCTGCGCACAGGATCACCAGGGTCTATGGAGTGGGCATGTCCAGTGCAATATGGTTTATGACTCCTTGACTGATGCTACCATCAGCACTAATTGTGAATCCACATAAAATGGAATCCTGGAAAATACCAGTCTTCTCTGAGCTTATCGTGATGTTGTCTTCTAGTCCATGTAGAAGAATTTTCCTTTTTTTTTAACCCTTTTATTAGGGGCTCATACAACTCTTATCATAATCCATACATACATCAATGGTGTAAAGTACAGTTATACATTCATTGCCCTCATCATTCTCAAAACATTTGCTCTCCCCCTGAGCCCCTGGCACCAGCTCCTCATTTCCCCCCTCCCTCCCAGCTCCCCCTCCCTTGTGTACCCTTGATAATTTATAAATTATTATTTGTCATATCTTGCCTTGTCTGACGTTTCCCTTCACCCACTCTTCTGTTTTCCGTCCCCTGGGGAGGAAGTCACATGCAGATCCTTGTAATCGGTTCCCCCTTTCCAACCCACCCTCTGTCCACCCTCCCAGTATCGCCACTCACACCACTGTTCCTGAAGGGATCATCCATCCTGGATTCCCTGTGTTTCCAGTTCCTATCTGTACCAGTGTATATCTCCTGGTCTATCCAGATTTGTAAGGTAGATTTGGGATCATGATAGTGGGGGGGAGCGGGGGAGGAAACATTTAAGAACTAGAGAAAAGTTGTATTTTTCGTCATTGCTACATGAACCCTGACTGGCTCATCTCCTCCCGAGACCCTTCTGTAAGCGGATGTCCAGTGGCCTACAAATGGGCTTCGGGTCTCCACTCCGCACTCCCCCCTCATTCACTATTGTAAGATGTTTTGTTCTGATGATGCCTTATAACTGATCCCTTCGACATCCCGTGTTCGCACCAGCTGGTGTGCTTCTTCCATGTGGGCTTTGTTGCTTCTGAGTGAGTTGTAATCCACACTAAAGGCTGTAATCTTCCATCCTCCTTAGTCAATGTTCCATGTTGTCTTTTCCTTCAGTTCTCACGCTGGCATCATCACTGTCTCGGACATGGTTAATACGCCTTCCTCCAGTTCTCACGCTGGCATCATCACTGTCTCGGACATGGTTAATACGCCTTCCTCCAGTTCTCATGCTGAAGTCTTCTTCAGATAGTCCAGTTTCTCAAATTAGTTGTTTAGCATACAGATGACTAAAGAAGTGTGGTGACAGCATACAACCTCACAGTGGCCCCTTGTTTTCTTCCACGAGCTGCCTCTTTATTCACATACAGATTTTGCATGAGCACAATGAATTGTTCTGGAATTCCCATTCTTCCCAAAGCTATTAATAGTTTGTTATAATCCACACAGTTCGATACCATTGCATAGTCAATAAAACACAAGTAAACACTTTGCTAAAAGTCTCTGCTTCCAGTCATGATTCATCTAACTTCAGATATAATATTCCTTGTTCTATGACCTCTTCTGAATCTGGCTTGAATTGCTGGCAGCTTACTGTTGATGTATTGCTGCGTCCATTTTTAATTATCTTTAACAAAATTTAGTTACATGCAATATTAATGATAATTTGATAATCTCTGAATTCCATTGGGTTACATTTCTTTGGAATGGGAACAAAATATGGATTTCTTTCAGCTGGTCGGCCAGATAGCTGTCTTCCAAAATTCTTGGCATAAAGTAGTGAGCGCTTCTAGAATCACATCATTAATTTGCTACATTAAAAAAAACAGGTAATCAAAAGAAACATATAATAGAAAGGAGAAATAACTTTCTTAATTATAAGAGCACAATACATTTAATAATTAGACCATTTTAGAAATAAAATCATGACTTCACTTCTTATCCATCCACCACAAATGCTGTTCATAGTAGCTGTTCCTTAATTCAGTATTTGTAACAAGAGAACTGTTCCCAGAGGACATCGGACTTGGTAAAGTGGGAGGGCCCACATTGAGATGGAATGGCACAGCAGCTGCAACAGTGGGCTCGGCATAGCTCGATTTTGAGGACGGTGCAGGACTGGGCAGCGCTTGGTTCGGTGGTGCATGCGTCGTAACCCACTTGATAGCACCTAACAACAACAACAAATGCATTTCTGGGAATGCAGCACTCTATTTCCTTCCTGGTAGCTCCTTAAGGACAGCAGCGAAGGGAAAAGTTCCTGATGGGCAGATTTTTTTTTAAACTGGAACAGAAATAGGTATGGGGAGGATGTTTGTGGATAGACCTCTCTGAATGGGCCAAAAGCATGAAAACAACTGTGTCTTATGTGAATACTCACCAAATAGCTGTCTTGGCAGATGGGAATTTTAACAGTCAAGTGAATAGGATGACACTGCAGTCTGTGAAAACTAATCATCCTCTTTCCCCAGGATGTCTGTCATTACTCAGTGAGCTCATGCACAGAGTGACCATGGTGGCGGGATGAGGTTATGCATGGGTTCAGCAACTTGAATTCTGCTCCCCGAGATAGCCATGATGATAGGCATTGCTGAATGGTCAATGTGCAGTAGTAGAAGCCAACTCTGACTGCAGTATGAGGCTGCTCCTCAAGGAGAACTCATGTTAACCATAACTTAAAGTATACTTTTCAATTACCAGCAATGAATTACATGTATTAAAAACAGCCATCATTTTCCCCGCTACGCGATCACTGAGCAACTCGCACTAAGATAGTGGTGTCTCCTCGGAAGTTCCATCTGGCCACAGGGAATGTTTTTGTAAAAGCAGTTTTGCTTGGACCTCATTCTTTGGGATGGCTGATTTCAGAGAAGAGCATGCAGTTGTGAGATTTTGTTTCCTACTCACTAAAACTGCCACAGAAACTGCTGTGCTGTTAAGCACAGCTTAGCAGGACAGCACTATGGGACAAGCTCAAGTGTACGAGTGGTTTTCTCATTTCATAAAAGGTAAAATGTTGATTGATGACAAACCTCATTCTGGATGTCTGTCAACTTCCCCAAAATATAAAATGTTGAAATGTTGACTTGTAGTGCATTTGGAGTTTGTTCCACCAGGTCAGACTGTTAATCAAGCTTTCTATTTAGAGGTTCTGATTGTGTTAACAGTATGTGACAACAACAACAAAAAAGTCGTAATTTATGGAAGACTGGGGACTGGTTTTGCCACCATGACAGTGCATCTGCTCATGCATGCCTATTCCCCCACACACCTAACTCACCTGACCTTCCTCCTTGTGACTTCTTTTTGTTTCTGCAAATGAAGAGGGACATGAATGGACAGCAATTTGATGATGTAGAAGAGGTAAAGAAAAAAAGGAGAGAAGTGCTGTCAGCCATCTAAACAGATGATTCAGAAAAATGTTTCCAAGAATGAGCTCACAGATTTGGCAAATGTATTATGTGTAATGCAGAGTAGTTTGAAGGTGATAAGATTGTTTTGTAAAAAAAAATTAAACACGTAGCTTTGAAAAAAAAACAGTTTTATTTGGACACCCCCTCATATACTTATTGCTGTAACTTACAGATGGATATGTCTCTCAGGTTCGTGAAATTTTTGTCATTGGCTTGATATCACTAAAATCACCTATGAATATTGAGAAATAACAGCTGACTAAGTACTGATGCCAATATTATTGTGCAGCTATGTAGCTAATGATGTTTTTTACTTGGCAGATCATTGATAGTAACAACTATCCTATATAAAATAAAATATAACAAAGCCATGCATGTGATTATTTTAGGAGTTTTATGAGGGTACTTATTTTATTATGACTAGATAAATATTATTCATGATTGACTCCTTTAGCATACCTCTACTTATTTTACCCAAAATATTGCTTTCTCGTTGGCCTAACTTTCTATATATTTATAACTATTTCATGCCTAAACAGTGCCCTGATTATGTAAATATATATCCATATGTGTGACATGCCTTCAAAAGTTCATGGAACAATTCCATTATCTTTCAACTCCATTTGATAGGAACGTGTGTTAAGCCCCTTCTGTAGCAAATCTTACAACTCCTTTTGATAGAGCCATCTTCCCCGCCTCCTCTGATTGGCCTGATAGCACAGAAGGATTCTAGTTACTTTACTAACATAGGACTATTATCGTGGGGAAACACTGCACTTCTCTTTTATTGTACTTGATTTTCCATCTTGGGTTCCTATGTCTTCAGTTTCCTTGGTTTATTCCCTGCTTTGAGAGAACACATTCTTCAATATGTCTTTAAGATATTTTTCCATATCTTATAGGTCTACAAATGTTTCATTTTTTTAATGTTACACTTGGTTAATAGTACAGGATTCTTGTTTGGAAAGAATTTTCACTCGACATTTCATGACAATGCTGTCTTTGAGCGTTTAGTACTACTGAGAAGATCCATACAAATCATTTTTATTCTTTAAGTCACACTTAATCTTTCTGTTTACAACCTTGTTTAATCTCATGGTTTGGGCATTTCATCTGGAGAGATTAAGCAGGTAGCATATGTGATATTCTGGATCATGGTTTACCTGTTTGGCCATCTCAATTTCCTTGTCTACATAAACTGAAACCCAAACTCACGGTCATGGAGTCAATGGTGACTCATAGCAACCCTGTGTGGGGTCCCAACCCTGTAACTAGTTACTGGAGTAGAAAGCCCAGTCTTTCTCCTAAGGAGCTGCTGGTGGGTGGGAGCTGCCCAGCATGCATGTTGCAGCCCAGTGCCCGATCACACACCACCAGGGCTCCTGCCTTAAACCAATGGGTCTAACACATGCCTTAAAAGCATGACACAAATACAACAATCCAGAAGAAGCTCTATTTAGTAGGTACCCTAATTCCCTTCTCTATCAAAGACAGGGCTTTCTTTTGATAGAACCCCCTCCCACTAGGCAATGAGGCATTATGATGAAAGAACAGGCTTGGTGGTCTTTTTAAAATTTATTTAATCTTAAAACACAACCCACTGGGGGGGCTTCAAATTTTCATGGAATAGTGGAACTCAAAAATTCAATTCAAAGGAAAATGGAATTCCAAGAACGTTTCCCACAAATGGTTTAAACCTATACATATAAGACATTTAAAGCACAATAATAATGGACACTAACATTTTTAAGTAGTTAGGTCACGGTGAGCAATTTAAGAGATTCTCTCTAAATATTGAGGATAACTGTTAGCACTCCTCTTCCAAAGGCTTGTATCCAAAACAGCCTGGTGTTTGATTAAATCACAGAGGGAAGAGAAACATCACTAAGCATATTTATTTATAACACCCTTTCCTTACTTCTGTCTCCCAAACACATGGATTTTATATATTCTTGGAAACACCTTAACAATCCCATCAATGCTTAGGATGTTGGACTCAGTCAAGCTAGTGAGAATCACCATCTTGTATGTGATTCATTGGCAATGTTCTTTAAAAAATACACCAGAGGCTTAAATGTACCTCAGAATTCTCAATCCAGTTTTCACTATAATTTTGTATAATTTAAAAGTAGTAACCATATAATTTTCTGAATAATTAGCATGATGGCATTTTGGGGGTATTTATAGACCAAATTAGGTGTCCCGGGGTGGCACAAATGTTTAAGCACTCATATGCTCGCTGAAAGTATGCAGGTTGAAAGCTGCCAGGAGGTTCCTCAAAAGCAAGATCTGGGTGTTTAGTTCTGAAAAATCAGTTATTGAAAGCGCTATGAAGCACAGTTCTGCTCTAAACCATGAACTTGCCATGGGTTGAAGTTCACTTGAAGGCATCTGGTTTCTTGTTTTGTTTTAAAATAGGTAGAAGGAGACACTGGTGATTCAGTGGGAGATTCTTCTCTTCCATACAGGAGACCTGGGTTTGATTTTCAGCCAATGTATTTCAGGCACAGCTACACCCTCATATCACCGCTTGTTGCAGATTAGGAAGAGAAGCCTGGGGATATGCTGCCGAAAGTCAAGTCTGCAAACCCTATGAACGACATTGGTCGACTCCACGGTGGATGATGTGACAATACTGTTCCTTTGTTCTCGTCTCAGAGACCCACTCCACAGCAGCAGCCACCGACATTAGAAGAGTGCCCCCCCTCCTTCCCCCCACCCCGCCGGATTGTTCGGTACATACATTTCTAGTTATTTGAATTTCCTTTTATTTCACTAGCATCTTTACATAAGCTGCTCACTTGGGGGAAATTTCAAATTACCCAATAAGTAACTGCTAAAAAGTAAAAATCAAATACTACCAGAGAGGCCTTATACTCGCGAGGCCTGTTGGCCTCGTGGGTCGCACGCTGGGCTGCTAACTGTAAGGTCAGCTGTTGGACAATCACCGGCTGCTCTGTGGAGAAAGATGAGTCTTTCGACTCCTGGCAAGAGCTTCTCTCTCGGAAACCCACAGGGGCAGCTCTACCCTGTCCTAAAAGCTCAAGGCGAGTCAGAGTCAACTCTACAGCAGTGAGATGGAACACTGTTTAATATGCACGCCAAATTAATTTTCCAAACAACTAAAACCCCAAAATTTTAACTTGCTGTTGGCAAAATAAAAGTTATAGACAAATGCTCTAACAAATTAACATGCCTTTCCAGGGTTGATGCGCAGGTCTTAATAGAGTAAATATTTGTTTGGCTTCTAGGGATAGAAATGTAAAAGTTTTAAATATTTTTCTTTAAGGGAGAAATGAATAAACTTTAGAGAGATTGTTTAAAAACAATTTATAAAACTTTTCTTTATAAATTGTTTTAAAACAACTACTTGTAAGTATTATGAAAATGTAGGAAAGACAGTAACAAGATTTAATGAGAGCATATCTTGTTTCAATTTTTGCTTCTGAAACTGATGGATTTGGGAGTTTAGATAAGATTCTGACTAACGATTTAAGCTAAAAACAAGATTTTGTCTTCAGTGAGTTTACTGAAGAAAAAGTAAATAGGTTATCATTATATATATAAAATGATAACATATATATATAAAGAGAGAGAGAGAGAGAGATGTGTCACCAGTCAATCAAGGAGCTAAACAAAAATTTTTAAAGAGAGAAACATATTTAAGAATTTTACTCAATTACTAATACAGAGAGAACTTAAAGAGAACCCACAGCTGCTCAATCTGCTGATCAAACTTCAAAGCAGCAGGTGTAATGAAAGATAGAAATGAAGATGGATACAGAAGCAGTAAGATTAACCGATAGAACTTCCTCTATCCCAACTCAGAACATAGGAATTTGTTATTTATCACAGACCTCTCCAAATTCCAAAGAACTAACTCTCTCTCTCTTTCTCTCTCTCTCAGGATTTTAAGATAGTGTAGATATTCAAATCAAAGTCAAATTCACTGTCCTCAAGTCTATTCTGACACATAGAGTCTTTGCATAGGATTTCAGAGAATGTATCGCTTCACCAGCAACAGAGTCTCATCTTACTCCCATGTAGTGGCTGGTAGACTTGAAGCTCCAACCTTGCA
Source organism: Tenrec ecaudatus (assembly GCF_050624435.1). NCBI lineage: Eukaryota > Metazoa > Chordata > Mammalia > Afrosoricida > Tenrecidae > Tenrec > Tenrec ecaudatus. Next base: position 110,190,045 of record NC_134538.1, read on the forward strand.
ATTTGAAGTCCAATACATAAGTCACAGCACAACACTCCCATGATAGTGTCCTCCTTATTTTGAAATGTGAGGGGTCTGCAGCCACATCTTTTGCTACCCTCAATATTGACTCAATCTGGCATTATTACAGCAAATAAAACCACTCTGGGTTATTCGTGATATTAAATAGAGGGATTTAACAAAATGATTCAGGTAAAGGTAAAATCAAATGGAAGTGATAGACCAGTAGGACCTATAGTAAGCTTTCAGAAATGCTTCCGGGAACTGATCCACAAGTACAATTGTTACTTCTGTCATAAGAGGCTTTGTATAACCCTCGCCCTCATAACATGCAGCTCAGAACTTCGGTTCTGGAAATCACTGCTGACAGCGTGTTGCCAAACCAGGAAGCTAGGAACTAGCTCCCTTCATTCTCCAGCAGAGCTACATCTCCACCACCTTTACTGGTAGCAAAAGATAACCAGAAGGCCATCATTTTCATATTCAAAATATCATACAACTGCATTTCATGGGGAAAAACCTCTTCACTGCTAGAATTATGGTTGCTGGGACATTTCGGGGAAAAAAATCAAGCAAATACTTATTAGTTTCCAGTCCCCCCACATGTCTGCCAGCTGGTCATTCTGTGGTGGATTGCATGTTGATTTGCGACTGGAAGGTGCGACACTTTCAAATAGCAAATGGGTCACCCGGGGTTGGAAGATTTCAGTGAGGTTTCTTACTAAAATAGACTAAAAAGAAGGAATAAATTAACCACTTCTGAGGGCTTCGTCAGGAAGCTTTATCAATCACACTGGAACATTGTTTGTTTGTCACAGTGCCAGGAAGTGAGCACCTCAGGATAAAGGACCCTGGAAATCTGCAAAGGAAGGAGCCGCCTCAGAGCAAGCCCAACGCTAACGACAAGGAGGAGCATGCCTGCATTCGCTGACGGGCCTGATTCAAAATGACAAGAAGCAGTCCAAACATAAATTAATAAATGGATCGTTGGCATGTACAAAGTATGAATTTAGGGAAATAGGAATTCGTCAAAAGAGAAATGGGACACATGAAGATCCCAAGCATTAGTGGAATGAAATTCATTATCTGGTATTGACCATTTTGAGTAAGACAATCATAGAGTTTACTCTTCAAAAACTGACAAATTCTAGAGGAATGTCATCATATTTATCATCAAAAATAAATTCTCAAGCTACATCTTAAAGAACAATGTTATACGTGATAAGTTAAAATCTACATGACAGCATAAAAGACCCATCAATATACCTGTTACTCAAATTTATGTGCCAACCTTTAAAGTCATTGAAAGAGAACTTGAAGAATTCTACAAATTTCTTTGGTGTAAAATTGATAAAATTTCAATTAAGATACCTTGATAATTACTGGTGATTTTGATGTGAAAATTGGAAGCAAAGAAGGAATTGTGGCTGGAATATCTGCGTTGGTGATAGAAATGATGTTGGAATTTATATGATAGAATCTTATAAGATCAATTTTCATTGGAAATTTAGAAGACACGCTATCTGACCAAGCAACTGGAAGAAATACATATTTTTGCAAATTCCAAAGTAAACTGACACAACTGAATGCAGAAAATATGGAACAATATTATTAATACTACATGTAAGTAAAATTTTGCTGAAGATATTAAAAATAAACAAGAAAACAAAACCCTTTAAAGCAGTGCATTGGCAGGGATCTTCCCCAAATGCAAGCTGGATCCAGAAGAGGGACTTGAAATGAGTCATGTTCATGTTGATGTCACAGGGACCTTGACTGAAAGCACAGAATACCAGGAAGATGCTCACATCTGTTTATCAACTTTTCAAAGACACTCAATAGGGTGGATCATAACAAATGTGGATATTATGACAAAGCATAGCACTCCCAGAGCATTTCATTGGGCTCAGGTGAAACTTGTACATAGATCAATAAGCAGTTATTTGGTGTGTGTGTGTGTGGGGGGGAACAATGAGAGAGAGACTGTATGGTCTAAAAACAGGATGAGGTCTATGTCAGGGTTACATCTTTTCACCATATATATTCAGTCTGCTTGCGGGGAAAATAATCCATAAAGCTTCATCATTTGGAGATGGATTGGCACAAGGACTACAACAATAAACTCAAAAGTAAATGTAGTTATGAAGATGACCAAAGGTCTGACAGTGTTTTGTTCTGCTGTCTGTCAGGTTGCTACAAGGCAGAAGCAGTTTTAGGACCGCTAATGATAACTTTAACAAGAGGTTTCCCATCAGTGCAAAGAAGTAGAATCAGCAGAAGGAGGCGAAGCTGTATGCTTGGACTGACTGAGCCATCAGTGCCAAGCTCAGGCTCAAGGAGAAGCCTCCTTCCTACATTGGCGCTCAATGTCCCAAACTTCAGAGAACATGGAACCAACAAGGTCCACAGGAGAGAGATTTTTAAATAAAAACAAACTTACTTACACCCTAGCACAGCAGTTCTCAATCTTGCGACCCCTTTTGAGGTCAAATGACCCTTTCACAGGGGTTGCCTGATTCATAGCAGTATCAAAATTACAGTTATGAAGTAGCAACAAAAATAATGTTATGGTTGGGAGGGGGATGTCATGACAACATGAAGAACTGTATGAAAGAATTTCAGCATTAGAAAGGTTGGGAACCACTACTCTAGCAAAAAAAAAAAAACCCAATTACTGCTCATCCCTTCACCTAGTAACTCTAAGGGCACTCAAAATCATCAAGCACTAACATTATGAAAGGGAATGAATAATTAAAATAAACAAATAGGAAAGTTCAGCATCCACCAAAAAAAAAAACTGATTGCTTAGAAAGCAGAGGAGAAATTTCTAACATAATTTTTGAGATTAAATAAAACTGATTTAAGGGGAAATGTCAAGGAGAGAACAAGAAAGTATACTTAGAGACTTATGTTAATACTGATAAAAAGAAAAAGTACTAAAGTATTTTAGAGTACAACAAAGAAAATACTGACAGAAAATATGAATCAAAAGAGACAGCCAAAAAGCCAACCTAAGAGATAGCCTAAAAATGTAAAGAAATAAAATATGAAGATACTAGAAATATTTGTCTGCGGTGCAAACAACATGTAGAGACCTTGTTTCTATAGAAAATAAATGTAATCTTAGCACACTGTTTGAGAATAAACATAACAATAAAAATGACCCTTTACTTGAGTCAATTTGAAAGTATCCAGTACTTAAATATTGCCTCAAATGCACTATATTTATCAACTACCTCATTATTTGACATTTCACATTTAAAACTATAGTTAAAACATCTGTTGATGTTAGGTGCAACCCTATGGACAACAGAAAGAAACACTACCCAGATCTGCACCAACTTTATGATTTTTGTTATGTTTCATACATTATTGTAACCATAGTGTTAATCCATCTCATTCAGGGTCTTCCTAGTGTGTGTGTGTGTGTGTGTGTGTGTGTGTGTGTGTGTGTGTGTTGATCCTTTACCAAGCATATCCTTTTCTAAGGATTGATTCTACCTGATAGCATGTTCAAGCGTATAAGACAGTCTTGCCACCCACATTCCTAAGAAGCATTCTGTACTGTGGTGAAACAGCTGGGATGTAGACCTGTGCACTTCTCACAATCTTTAATAAGATCGTCCTTTGTCAATCTAGTCAGACTGCTGTACTTCCAGATTACTGTGCATAATTAAAACTGGAAACTCAATGTGGGCTTTGGAGTTGAATTTTTTTTAACAAAAACCTGTTTGGGAACAGGAGTATTAAGGTGACATTTTAGGCTTAAGAATTTAAACTATCGTGTTTATAAAGGAGCCCTGGTGGCACCATGGTTAGATGTCAGCAAGGTCAGCAGGTCAAAATCACTCAGCCACTTTAAGTAGAACAGAGGGACTTTCTACTCCCGTGAACAAGCAATCTTGGAAACGTACAGAAGCAGCTCTATCTGGTTCTATGGAGTTACCAGGAGTCGAGGCCTCATTGGCAGTGAGTTTCAGTTCAGAGTTTGAACCTTTATAGTACCTAATGCTTTTTTTAAAAGGCAGTTACTGTTATGTAATAAAATTTGGTAAATAAATAAATGAAAGCATTCTGGATATGTGTCTTTATTTTTCATTAACAACATATGTCTAGCAGTAACAAATGCCAATATGTAAAGCTTGCTGTGATGATTGAGCTTATGTGTCAGCTTGGGTAAGCCATGATTCTCAGGGGCTTGACAGTTAGGCAAGGATACAATTTGGTGGTTTTAAAATGATATGGTCATTCTCCATTTTGTGATATAAAAGGGTCATCCTTCATTTCACATAGCTCATTATTGCATAATGACCTCATCTTTGGAATTTACCATATATAGTCGGGTATAAGCTGAGTATTTTCAGCACATTTTTAATGTAGTTTTTGTGGCAAAATTAGGTGTCTTGACTGATAGTCAGGTCAGCTTATACTCGAGTCTGTATGGTAACGTGTCTATAAGTAAGGAGTAGGCATATTACAAGGCTCAAATGAATCATATCCACAAACAAGGCGGCTCTAGGAAAATGGCCATTTGAAACTACTGTACAAGCTGTCCATCTGCCCACAATCCTACATGGCAACCGAAGTCAATAGTTTTCAAAAGTTTTGTTTACTGGAGAGGTAGAAGTCTGTCCTCTGAATGTATACTCCTGAGAGTCAGACAAGGGAAGAAAAAGCATAGTTTACAAGGATTTGGCTTCAAAAACACAGTATGAACATCAACAAAATTAACAATATAAATACAAACCTTTGGTTGATAAGAGTGTGAGAAGTAGAAGGTAGAAAGGATGAAGGAAAGGGTAGGGACATCAAAAGTTTTTATCTCATAAGTAGTGAGCCAAGACATGTTGTTGGCAGAGAGCACAAAAAATAGAGATGTAAAAATAGCATTAGAATTGAAGAAGAGATAATAGAATAATTTAAAATGAAAATTAAACTATAAATATTTGAGAAGAGATGGACAAAAAGTGAACTAAGGCCTTCTTTTTCAGAAGTATTCAGTAAGTGTTTATTAGATCCCTATTCCATGCTAGGCAGTACTTCAGGTGCTGAGGATACAGAAATGTACATAGAAAAGGGAAAATCATACAGAGAAACTATACTTATTAATTTTACTTTCATTATCATTAATTATACTTATCATTGTAAAGCATCTAAATAAATATTCAGCTGTAGGGTTACATAATAATAAAATATAACCAAGGGTGGGGGTGAGAAGAAAGGAGAAAGAGGAACTGATGCTTGGAATACATCTCATTCATCCTCTCTTTCCTGCCTAGAAAGCTTGATCACTTTGAATATCTGGAAAATTTCTACTATTTAACATGTAAGCCATGCATAATATCAAAAGATTACACTTTGACTGATGAAAAAGACATAAAGATATCATATGTACATATTCCCAAACTTATTTGGCCTACCACACTTTTTTCAGAAACCACCTAGCAATTAAAACCTTCTCTGTATGGTAGCTCATAAACCAGGATAACATGTAAGTATCTGCTTCTGCAGTCCCCCTGGATGGTTCCAGCACCACCACCACCACCACCACCACCACTCAAGGTGCTATGACCCAGTTTGGCAACCACCGAATTCTAGACTTATGGAGGTAACCATTAGAAGACAGAAAAACAGACACTATGGAACAACGTTGCTTCTCAAAAATAGTAATGGTGATAGGGAGACTTCCTTTTCACTAAATGATCTTTGCATTCTCTGATAGGCTACTGCAGTAGACACGGAGAAGTAGTCCCTTCATTCACAAACTTTCAGAACTGGCTATTTTGAGTACTGTTGACAGAATGACTTTGTTATTAGCACCTTTAGTAATTGCCTCAGCAGTAGAAATCATGTCGGATTAATCAGGTTGCAGTTTGATTAGAGGGCAAAGAGATAAATGGCTTGGCAAGGCCCTCCCCTCACTTTTCTGCTCTTTGGTGATCAGACCAGCTGCTTTAGCTAGCTGTCTGCCTCAACTTGTGAGCTATACTACCTGTGGGACAGCCAACTCTTGGATAAGGGTTTCTTTGATAGAGCTTGGGGTTTCTTTGAGACCTGCTTCACCACCATGCTGCTAGTGTGTACACTGCTTGAACTTGCGGCTGGTGGATCCTATCACCTTGCATTGCTTGAGTTTGATATTTCATCCAGGCCTGCTTCACTAAGCTCCTGAGCTATTGACTGTTGGTGACCTACCTTACTGTTTGCTGCTTGTGGGCAGACTGCCTGCATTGCTGGAGAGAAGACTCAGCTGTCTGCTTCCTTGACCTTGGACCCAGCAACCCTCATGAGTTGAAGGACTTCTAGTATATTAAGTCTTCCATGGAAGTGAGTTGAACTGAGCCCTCTGTACTGCTGTGTGGACTAATTAGCTTTATTTTCCTTCGTGCTGTATGGAGTTATATCTTTATCTATATCTATATAATCATAAGTGTCCTGGTTTTGTTTCTCTAGAGAACCTGCCTATCACACTTGGATATTTGTGAGCTGAAGTTGACTGGGATTGGACATTTTAAATCAGAAAATCGTATGATTTACTATTCTGGGAATGGCACAATCAAGAGGAATGGCTTTGCATTCATTGCTAAACAGGATATGCAAGATCTATTTTGAAGTACAAAGCAGTCTGTGGTAGGATTATATCTCTCTACTTTAAAGGGTAGCCAATCAATGCAATTATTATTTAAATTTATACACTAACCACAAATGATAGTGATGACACAACTGAAGAATTCTACCAATATTTTCAGTGGTAAATTGATCAACCAAGCAATCAATTTCCCATTATAATTATGGGAAATTGGATTGGGAAAGTTGGAAACAAAGAGGAAGGAACAGTAGCTGGAAAATATGGTCTTGGTGTTGGAAACGAAGCTGTAGACTGTATGACAGAATTTTGAAAGACCAATGCCTTTGTCAACAACACGAAAGGCTTCTCCAGATAGAATACACAGAAATCAGATGGACTACATCTGTGAGAAGAGATGAAACAAACCCAATATTATCACCTACAAAGAGGCCTAGTGGAACAAACCATCAAATGCTCAAAAGCTAACTGTGGAAAAGACCACTAAATGCTCATCTGTAAGTTCAGATTGAAACAAGAAAATTTAAAGAATTCCACAAGAACCAAAAATATTACCTGGGGACCATCCCATCTGAATATGGAGACATTATCAAGAAGATATCTAGATTTGTTGCATTGAACACTAATGATAAAAGACCTGATGAGTGTGGAAGGACATCAAGAACATCAGACAAGAAAAAAATATAGGTCATTAAAAAGACAAATGAGAAACAAAAAAACAAAATAAATGCCTGAAGAGACTCTGAAACTTGCTCTTTATCTTAGAATAGTTAAGCAAATGGGGACAATCATGAAGTCTAAGAGCTGAACAATTTCAAATGGCAGTTTGAGAAGACAAAGTCAAATATTATAATTAGTGTCAAGATCTAGAAAACCAAAATGGAAGAATGCACTCAGGATACCTTAAAATGAAAGAACAAGAGAAAAATATTCAAGCCTTGAGTTGCAATATTCTAAGGGAAAAATATTGAATGTAACAGAAAGTATCAAACGAAGTTGGAAAGAATACACAGAACAATTGTACCTAAAAGGACTATTTGACATGCCATCATTTCAGGAGGTAGCATATGAACAAGAGCCAATGGTAATGAAGGAAGAAATTCAAGCTTCACTGAAAGCTTGGGTCAAAAACAAGGCTCCTGGTATGGGAAACAGAACGAGTTCTCCCAAATTATCTCCCCCAAATATATGCCAAACTTAGCTCCTTGCGAATCACTATACACTTGGAGGTCATCAGGAATAGATCAGGGGTTATTAGGGATAAATACCCCTAAGAGCTATTAGCCATCTAGAGCAAGCAGTCACCACTGTTTATCCCACAACAAGTAGGGGCCCACTCCCTTCTGATAAGGATAGTAGTTGTCTGTTTCCTTGTAGGAGACCCCAGAGAGGTCAAGCCCACCCAAGGGTGACCAAGGTTAGGATACCATGATGAATCTAGGATCTGCCCATCTTGGTCCGCCCATCTTGTCACATGTATACCTCTAGTCCCTCCCCTTCCTATGTGCACATCCCTAGCTCATCCCCTTCCTGTCATGTTTATGCCTACTGTACATCCCCTTCCTAAGATGTGTATGCCTATTGTACTGCACCTTCCTGTGACATGTGGTTACCTTAATCACGCCCCCATAAGTAGATGTAACCCTTGATTAGCAATAAACGGGGTCCTCCAACCTCCTGTTGGGTCTCCAGCCAGCTACCAGGACTTCGCTCCACCTCACCTCAGCCCATGCTGTGCGCAGATCTTGCTGGTAATATCATGGTCATCCAGGATGTGTGAGCATGCTACCATGAAATGTGTCTGACTCCATTATTTCAATCTCTCATGCTATCTATGACTGCATTATACATATCTCAACCATACAATTGCGCTTATTAAACCCATGATTAGTGGTGGGGGGCTGGGCCCCTTCCACTACATCCCGGAATTGATGGAATACCGAATGAAATGTTTCAACAAGCTGATGAAGCACTTATTGTCTATGCCGGGAAATTTGGAAGACAGTTTCTTGGCCAAATGAAAGGAAGAGGTCCATTTTGGCAGCCATTCCAAGGAAAGTTGACTCAACACAATACATAAGTTATAAAATAATATCACTGATCTCACACACAAGTAAAATTTTGCTGAAGATCCTTCAACTATTGTCATAGCAGTACATTGACACGAACTGCTAGAGGTTCAGACCAGATCTGGAAGAGAACCCGGGGCAAGGTCTAATATTGCTGATGTCATTGCTGATGGATCTTAGCTGAAAGTAGAGACTATTAGAAAGATACTTACTTGCGCTTTATTGACAATTCCAAGGATTTTACTGGGTGTATCATAAGCAACTGTAGATAGCCTTGAGAAGAATGGATATTTCAGAACATTTCATTGTGTTCATGTGTAATTTGTATATGGATCAAGAGGCTGTTGGGCAAATGGAACGCGGGAATATCACATAGTTTAAAACCAGGGAAGGTGTTTGTCAGATTATAACCCCTCACCCTCGTTATTCAATCTGTATGCTGAGAAACTCATCAGAGAAGCTGGAATATATGAGGAAGAATGAGCATCAGGATTGGAGGAAGGCTTATTAACAACATGTGATATGCAGATGACACAACCTTGCTCACTGAAAGTTAAGAAGCCTTGAAACACTTGCTGAGGAAGATCAAGGATTGCAGCCTTCAGTGTGGATTACAACTCAGTGTAAAGAAAACCCAAATCCTCACAACTGTATCAGTAGGTAACATCATGATAAACAGAGAAAAAGTTGAAGTTGTAAAGGATTTCATCTCATTTGAGTCCCCAATCAATGATCATGGGACTAGCATAAGTCAAGAGATTACATAATGTGTTGGATTTGGTAAATCTGTTGCAAAAGACCTCTTCGGAGTCTTGAAAACAAAGATTTTACTTGAGAGCTAAGGTATGCCTGACCCACGCCATTTTCAATCCCCTGATATGCATGTGGAAGTTGGACATTGAATGAGGAATAGCAAAGAATATTCCATGCATTTAGATTTGGGTGCTGGAGAAGAATATTGAAAGTACCATGGAAAATAAAACATGTTTAAACCTGCACCCCCCAAAAAGAAAGTACCATGGATAAGCAAGTCTGTGGTGGAAGAGGTACTAGCAGGGTGCTTCTTAGAGCCAAGGATGCTAAGACTTCATCGTACATAGGTTGAACATATTGTCTGGAGAGACCAGTTCCTGGAGAAGGACATCATGCCTGGCAATGGAGAGGAGAATGAAAATAAGAAGGCCCTCAAGGAGATGGACGGACACAGCTGCTCCGACATTGGGCTCAAACAGGAGAAAAATATTATGAGGATGGTGTAGGACCAAGCAGTGCTTTGTTCTTGGTACACATGCTCGTTATGAGTTGGATCTGACTGGATGGTACCTAGTAAGAACAAGAATCCCAAGACTAAACAGCCTACACACTAAACTATGTCTAGAAATCTGCTCCCCAGAAAACTCACGTTGTTAACAACCACTGTCTGCAGGTATGAGTGTTTAAAATTATATAGAAACTCACTAGCAGTAGTTTATTCAGTGTAATGTACAACAAAAGCATAATTAGCTCTGGAACCAGAGGAATAAATAGCAATATAATTCGTTTTGGCTCCTCTTTAGCATAGGTCTCTTTCTTTTATTTCACTTTGTTCTTCTTAAATTTTATTATTTTGTCAGGCACGGAAATATTTTCTACCCAGTGTCGCACCAGATTTGAAATCATATGTTACTTCTGCATGTAGAAAAAGTATTTCAGTTTTTTTCTGCATGTGTTTTTAAAATTTTGTTTTCATTAACATATATATATATATATATATATATGAAGGCTCTTTTTTTGGAAGGTTCCTTTTACACTTCATTGCCATTGAAAGTTTTTGTTGTGCTAATACATTATTATAGATAGATTAAAAAAACAAATAAACAACCAGAATTGGAGTTTTGACATATGTGGTCTCATTCAGTAATAGCACATTGATTTAATTCTATTTGCCTTATTTAAAACAAAATTATTTCTAGAAGGCAAATCTTATACTAAATGATCATGATTTTTTTGTTATGAAAGTGTCATTACTTTACATGCCTTTTTTATGTCAATAAAATCAATTGAATTATTTAACCACTCTTTAAAGAAGCTGGCAATAAATCCAAAAGCCATACCCACTGCTTTTTTTTTTCCAACAGTTTTTTTTGACACATGATTCACATATCATAAAATTGAACAGTTCGATCACTCAGTCACCTCAAGGGGAGTTGTACAATCCCCACCACATTTATCTTAGATAGATCTCACCCTCCTCAGCCACCCACCTCCACACACACACCAATAGTCATCTTGCCTTTAAAGTGTGGTGAAGAAAGCAGATGGTGCTCAGCTATCAATTGAAATAGCTTCTGGGGTCTTAAAAGTTTGTACTCAAGTCCTCTAAGCGAGGAGCCAACTATGGCCATGTGGAAGAAGCACACCAACTCGTGTGATCCAAAGATGACAACTATAAAATTTGAACATGGTGAAGAGAATATTATCAGTTAAATTTGAACCCAAACACCAAGAAGGCTGTGGAGGACAGTGGGAGCCCAAACTCCGTGTACAGAGTGTCTAGTGAGACCAAACCTTTAGCATATCTATTCTAGGCAGAGGTAAGAGTCCTGAACAACCTGACTAGAAGGCAGAGACCACTGTACTCTTGATTATACTGGATTGAACTCAGTACCAGGCCAATTGTCCTCCCTATAGAAATACCTGAAACTGTACTGTGTGCAAGTATTTCTTAGTTGTTCCATGACAGAAATTTCTTCCCTGGCTTTTTTTAACATTGATGGGGATCTTATACCTCTTATTCATTGTTTATCTTTTAGTCTTTATACTAATATTATCTTATGCTTATCACCTTAGTGTGATTTGTCCTTCATTGTTTGCTGTTGGGTTTCCCAGCTGTGAAGCACAGGAGAAATAGATGTATAATGATAATAATTGATACAAGGTGTTATAGGGAGCACATAGGTGGAGGATGGGCCCTAGGGAATTAAGGTGGGAAGAGAGAGGGAGCACTAGAATTCATCATGATCCCACTGCTTTTGAGTTGATACTGATTCTTAATGACCACGTGAAACCAAGTAGAACAGCCTCTTAGGGGTTCTAGGGGGGGTAACTGTTTACTGAAGCAGACTGTTGCGTCTTTCTCCTATGGAGTGACCTGTGGGTTTACACAACCGAACATTTTCTTAGCTTTTAATAAAACCTATTTGCTCTATCTTCTGTGGATCTTTGTTAGATATATTTAAAGTCTATCCACCTAATGCAAGGATTCTTTCTTCATCATTTATATATATTTCTGCATTTCCTAAATACTTTGGATAAAGAAGTTCAATAAATGTTTAAAGACTGCATGAGTGAATTAAAGAATGAATGAACATCTGGCTTTATTTATATTGAAAACAATGTTTCCTGGAGACATCTTTAATTGCTTACTGCCAAATACTAGCCTTGTTCTATTTTTCCCAATGATATTCTGAATTCCAAGTATTTTGAATTCCTTGCATTGGGAGTCAATTTTTAAATTGTTTTTATTGAAATAAATTATATAATCAATATATTTGAGTAATTTTTAATTCATTGAGAAAATTCTGTCTGCTCTAAAAGGCATAACAATAGCACCTCCTATATAGAATGGTAAAAATATGTGGAACAAAACTCAAAATAACAGAAAGGACTAGATTTACTGATCTGGTAGAGATCAGTGGAACCCTTGAGACTATGGTTCTTAGTTACCCTTTAAACCACCTTGATCAGGGGGATCCTCAAACTTTTCAAACAGGGGGCCAGTTCACTGTCCCTCAGACCCATTGGAGGGCCAGGCTATAGTTTTTTAGAAAAAAAAAACTATGAAAAAATTCCTATGCACGATGCACATTTCTTATTTTTAAAGTAACAAAAACAAACGGGACAAAAACACCCGGCGGGCTGGATAAATGTCCTCCACGGGCTGCATGTGTCCAGCGGGCTGTAGTTTGAGGACCCTGGAGTCCTCAATGGTTCAATTCTCAGCCAAATACTAGATAGGTCTCTAAAGTGGAAAATAACAATAGGGAGGTTTTTGTGCCATAGAATAACCAACTATATGAGATCAAAGAACAAGAAGAAAGTGGGAAAAGGGCTATTATAATGCAGGGATTAAAATCCATGTCACAGTTAAAACATGTTTAAACTATTGAAGGGAAAACCAATTTGCTTTGTAAAATTTCACCAAAACCACTATAACAAAATAAAAACAAAACAAGCACACACACACACACACACACACACGTGATCCTGTGCTATTTCTAGGAGCCACTGAAACTATCAAATGCTGAGCCCTTCAAAAGCTGATTGATAATGTTACAAATAATAACAGGCATTAAATTAGGATTTAATAATGAATGGATAGAAATAAGTTTGCTTCCTAGACTTATTTCTATCCATTCATAATTTATTTTCTAAAGTTATTTCTATCCATTCATTATTTACTAAATCATAATTTAATGTCAGGAATTATATTAAGTATTATAAGGAATATAAATATGTCTGTAAGATAGTCTTGTGAAACTTTTAATAAATGAACTTGAGTTACAATTATGTACCTGGTTATGGTCACAATCATCAAACTATGAGTACAGATGACTGTTTACTTATTTTACAAAGTTTGGCTCTGTGATAAAGTAAGAATTTATTATGAAAAAAACCTCACATATTTCCAAATTTAACAACTGATTTTCCAATGCAAAAATTGGGTTCCTATGATTTTTCAGAACATAACTGGCCACAAGGTAAAATAAATAGGAGTTAAGGAAGATGGCACTGATGTAGAATTGCCTGTGTGAATAGCTCGCTGTGGGATTGGTGGGTAAGGAAGCCGCATTGGGGGACTGGGATGTGAGACAGGGTCTCACAGCACCAGAGGCTTCTCATTGTTTGTTATCCCACAGAAAGCACAGCTTTGCTTGCTATGTGCTTGGTCCCTATTCACAGTGCCCACCCACATTTTGCTTCCCTTGCTGGTGCAGGGGCAACTCACTGTTTTTTCTCTCCCTCCCCCAAGCCTTCAGTGGCTTTCCAGTGTGGGGAAATGGCCGCGACTACTCATAACTCAGCACCCCCGCCCCCCATGGACACCTGCATGGACACCTGGAGACCCAGGGTACTGGAAACTGTAGAGGTCCACAGAAGGAGGAGAGTTGCCATTGGTGATAATCCCCAGCCAAAGCCCAGCTCCCTTCTGCAGCTAAATAAATCCAGTCAGTTGGAAAAGTTTCAGCACAGCAGAAACAGAGGAGCTGTGGGAGTCCATCACAAGTGGGTTCTAGGAGGTCAGTAGAAGTGGTTCTATTTGGTTTTGAGGAATGAATCATAAAACTCCTTACCCTGAAAGAAGAACCAGAACCTGGCATTTCCAGGTTACCAGGCAGCCACAGGCCAGGTAGCCCCTTCAGAACTGGTGCCCAGACTCTAGCCTGACTGCCCTCTGAACAGGAGTCCCTCCTTCTTGGGGCACCATTAGAGTAGCCCGTTCATGCCCTAGGACCATGCATAGGGAGCAGATAGCTCTGAGCTGTACGGGATTCTACTGTTACAGGCATAATACCAGAAATGGTATACTCTTCCTACACAATACACTGGGTTGATAAGGGACTCTGGTAGATTCATTGTGCCTCTCCCTTACCCCAACCACGATAACCTTTGGAACCTGTTCCCCTCACCTCAGCAACACATAACCTCCCTTAACTTGCCAGGTAAAATCACATCTCCAATAACCCTTTTCTCCAGCTCATTAAAAACTACTCTACCGAAGGGAAGGCATTCTATCATTAATACCACCATGTGAAACTTACTCCAGAGCACTTAAACCCTAATTATCCTTCTTACTCAACTAACCCTCCTCCTCTAGGCAAAATACGTTTTCTCCAGCATTGATCCTCCCCTAGCTTATGAGCCAGCCCCCTAACCCCACCCTGCCCTCCCCACACACATCCCTGAAGATAACCCTCCATCATCAGCTCATCCAAGATACCATGTAGGCAATAGTCAACACCTGCAGCTGCTGTAAAAAAAAATCTAGAGAAATAAAAGTCAATTACTGAAGATGACCCAAACACAATGGTTTACCTAGAAGAAGCAGCCCTTGAACTGCCAATGGAAGAATATTTGAGAATATTCTTTAGTGTTGTTCAGGAAATTAGAAGGATCAATCCTGAAAGGGAATTAAAGATACTTGAATCCTCACACCAAAGGGAAGTCCAGGAATTAAGAAATAACAAAACAGAAATAGATAAAATGGTGAATGATATTGATAACAGAATGGCAGAGATGGAGATCCAAACTAGAGATCTTGAAGCTAACCAGGCAGAATTCAACAAATGAGAGAAACAGTCAAGCAAATAAGCAAAACAATTTTAAAAACTCCTGAGGAGGAGGTGCAATTCAATGAAGTGATACAATATTCAAATTATTTGGGTTTGGGGCAGGAAGATAGAAATAAGCCCACAGTTAAAACAGTAAAAGAATTCTTAGAATAATATTTCCCCAATATCACAAAGGAGGAGATGATACCCATTCAGGAAGCAGAGAGAACACCAATGAGATTAAACCCCTGACACAAAAAAACACATCAAGACAAGAAATTTTCAAATTTCAAGGGAAATGAGGGAATCATGAGATCAGCTAGAGAAAGAAAAAAGTCACATAGAAAGGTAACAGATAAAATAAGTTCAGACCTCTTGCAGATACTTATGCAGGTAAGAAGAAACTGGAGCAATATGTTCTGAAAGCTGAAGGACAACTGCCATCCAAGAATCCTTTATCCAGCAAAGCTCTCCATCAAATTTGAAAGATGTATTAAAATGTTCTCTGATAAGGAAACATTTATAAAATTAATAAACACAAAAGCAACAGTACAAAAATACTTTCCAGTTCTTAATGGGCAGAAAAACAAGAACGGGTTACAGATATGGGACCACCACAGGGCGTAACACCACCCAGAAACAAGCACTCTGAAAGCAGTGCCCCACACATTACATATAAATAGAAATATGAAGACAAGAAGATACTCCTCACACACATACACACACCATCCTAAAAAGGAGAAGAAAGGAAATGCCAAACACAAATAGTACGAGATGGCAGCAACCAATCTACACTGAATGTTAATGGTCAGAAAGCATGCAGTAAATCACAAAAGATAGCAGACTTGATTAGACAACAAAATCCAGCAATCTGCTGCCTTTGAGAGACACATCTCAAACTCACAGATAAAAATAGATTGAGCCAAGGTATGGTTAAAAAAAATACCAAGCGAATGGCAATCAAAGAAAAGCAGAGGTGGCAATACTAATCTCAATCAAAATAGATCTCAAGGCACATGACATAATGAGAGATAAAAAGGGGCATTACTATGCTCAAATGATCAGTAGACCAAGAACCCATAGATATAATAAACATTTATGTGCCCAACGAAAGACCCTTGAAATTCATCAACCAAATTCTCAAAGAGATAAAAAGAGAAATCACTGGATCAACAATTATCGTAGGTGAGTTTAATATACCTCTCTGAAAGAAAGATAGAGCAATGGGTAAGAAACTCAATAAAGAAACTGAAGACATGAACAACAAAATCAAACTCAACCTAATAGATATTTTGAGAGTTGTCCAACCAACATAAAAATACATTCTTCTGCAATGCACACAGCTCATACTCAAAAATAGACCACATGCTGGGGCACAAGCCTAGCTTGAGAAAATTCAAATACATAGAGATTCTTCAGACCACCTTCACTGACCACAGAGCCATAAAATTAGAAACTTACAATAAAAAGAACAAAAACAAACACCTGGAGACTTAATAACACAATTCTCCAAAACAATGAGCATTAAGTCAAATTAGAGAGGAAATTTAGAAGTTCCTAGAAATCAAGGAGAATGACAATACGACATACTAAAGTCTATGTGACACAGCAAAGGCAGTTACCAGAGGTCCCTTTACTGAAATAAATGTACACATGAAAAATGAGGAGAGAAACATGACCGGCACCTCCAGCAGCTGAACAGAGCCAACCACGCATCCTTCTAACCGCAAAATGAAAGACATTATAAATATTAGAGCAGAGATAAATAAACTGGAAAATGGAAAAACAATGAAAATAATTAACAGAACAAGAACTTGGTTCTTTGAAAGGATCACCAATATCAAGAAACCCTAGCAAACTGAACAAAAGAAAAGAAGGATCAGGTGTCAATAGCTACTATTAGGGATGAAATGGGAAGTCAAGCAAACCCCCGTGAAATAAAAAGTATAGATTACATAGTGCTATGAAAGCAAGTCCAACAAATGAAATCATTTGGAGGACATGGACAATTACCTGGAAAATCACTCTCTGCTGAAATTAACTCATATGGACATCTAGAACTTGAATAGACCCATAGCAAAAGAAGAAATAGATAGTCATCAAGAAACTCCCAACCAAAAAAGGCCCCGGTCTAGACAGCTTCACAGGAGAATTCTACTAAGCATTCAGGGACGAGCTGACACCAATCCTACACAAATTCCTCCAGAAGATAGAAAGGGACAGCAAACTCCCAAACTCTTACTATGAAGCCAGCAAAACCCTGCTAACAAAACCAGGCAAAGACCACACAAGGACAGAGAACTACAGACCCATATCTCTCAAGAGCATAGATGTAAAAATCCTCAACAAAATCCTGGCCAATAGAATCCAAGAGCATATCAAAAATAATAAAAATATATTATGACCAATTGGGATTCATACCAAGGATGCAGGGATGGTTAAATATTTGAAAAATAATTAATGTAATCCCCCACATCAATGGTTGTCAACCTGTGGGTCGTGACCCCTTTGGAGTTCGAATGACCCATTCACAGGGGTTGCCTGATTCCTGACAGTAGCAAAATTACAGTTATGAAGCATCAACGAAAATAATTTTATGGTTGGGAGGTCACCACAGCATAAGGAATTGTATTAAAGGGTCACGGCATTAGGAAGGTTGAGAACCACTGTACCACAACCACAAGAAGAAAGCATTACCATATGATCATATCAGTGGATGCGGAAAAACATTTGATTCCATACAACACCCACTCTTAATAAAGCCTCTCAAGAAGAAGGACTAGAAGGGAAAATCCTCAATACAATAAAAGCCACATACGAAAAACCAATAGCTAATATTATATTCAATGAAGAAAAGCTGAAAACATTTCCACTGAACAAAGGAACCTTGGAAGTCGTTGCCAGTGCCATAAGACAATGACAAGATAGCAATGGTGTACAATTGAGTACAGAAGAAGTAAACGTTTGATATGTGCTGGCAAAATGATCTCATATATTGAGAATTAAGCAGTCCACAATAGGATTGCTGGAAATAATATAGGAGATTAGCAGAGTAACAGGATACAAGATTAACAAGCAGAAACCAATTGGATTCCTATATACCAGTGATGGGAAACAGAAAAAGCAAGGATTCAGTACTATTCACAAAAGTCACACAAATGCTGAAGTACCTAGGAATAAAACTAACCAAAATGCAAAGCAAACGAAAGACCTGTCTGAAGAAAATTACGGCACATTACTACAAGCGAACAAAAGGGATTTAAACAAATGGCAAAAAATTCTGTGTTTGTGGATCGAAGACTCAATGTTGTGAAAATGTGAATATTACCTAAAGCAATCTACAAATTCAGGGCAATCCTGATCCAAATTCCAGCAACATTCTTCAAAGAAATGGAAAAACTGATTACCAACAGATCTAGTTTATTGTGTCAACCTGGCTGATAAATACATGTGGGATTAATTGAAGGGCAGAGAGATAAATGGCTCAGTGAGCCTTGCCTTTTGAGTTCTCGGTTTTCTTGTTTTCTGATGGTCGGACCAGGGTGCAG
The DNA here is from genome assembly GCF_050624435.1 of Tenrec ecaudatus. Taxonomy (NCBI): domain Eukaryota; kingdom Metazoa; phylum Chordata; class Mammalia; order Afrosoricida; family Tenrecidae; genus Tenrec; species Tenrec ecaudatus. The sequence continues at coordinate 110,208,559 of NC_134538.1, forward strand.
CTACCTTAGCCAGTTCCCTGCCTCAGCCAGCAAGGCTCACTTCCTGCAGGACGTCCCCTAGGAGAAGCCTCATGGACCTACCCGATGCAGCCCTGGGTGCTAGAGCAGCCATGTGGAGACCCCTGCCAGCGCTGAGATGCTTACACATTCACTGACTCAGCTCACTTCCTGCAGTCGGTGCCATTGTGTCTGTTTTGTGAGATGGAGGAGGACTTTGTGGATTGGTGTTGGACACATGGATTAATGTTGGACTTGTGGGCTTGGGCAGCACTGAGTTGGGATGTTTTCTTGATGCACACTTAACCTTTATATAAAACTCTCTCTTATACCTGAGTTTCTGTGGATTTGTTTCTCTAAAGTACTCAGACTAACACACCAACTTCAAGTGGAAAAAGGTAATAAACCCAGGATAGGCAGAGAACTTCTCAAGAAGAAGAATAAAGTACGGGGCCTTGTACTACCTGACCTCAAAACCTACCCTACAGCCACAGTTGTCAAAACAGCCTGGTACTGGTATCATGATAGATACTTGGACCAATGGATCAAGACAGAAAACCCAGAAATAAAAGCATCCACATACAGACAATTGATTTTTGACAAAGGCCCCAAAAGTATTAAATGAGAAACATTATATGAAAAGATGCCTTTTTCCAAAAAATGGTGTTTTAAAAGCTAGATATCCACATGCAAACAAAATGAAACAAGAGCCATATCTCACTCTCTGCACTAAAACAAACTCAAGGCGGATCAAATACCTAACTGTAAAACCCCAAACCGTCAAGATCATCAAAGGAAAAACTGGGACAAAGATAGGAGCCAGGGTACCAGGAATACCTGAGCTAGCAGAATTAACTCAGGAAACACACCTTGTGGAAGATAGAGTAGATGAATGGAGCCTATTAAAATTAAAACAGTTGTATACATTCCAAGACTGTTAAAAGAGTAAAAAGAGAGCCCACAGATTGGGAAAAGTTATTTAGTCAGTGACATAACAGACTAATTACAAAGATCTATAGAATTTTACAAGCTCACAACAAGAAAAAAAGCTAATAGCCCCCTGAGAAGGTAGGCAATAGACTTGAGCAGAAGATTCAGAAAGCATAACACTTGAACGGCTAATAAACACACGAGGAAATGTCCCAGGCTACTACCCAACCGAGAAATGCAAGTCAAACAACAATGTGACACCACCTAAAGCCTAATACTGTAGCCCAATTAAAAAAAAAGAAAGTCAGAACAAATGTTGGTGAGGCTGGGGTGAGAGAGGAACTCTTAACCACTGCTGGTGGATTTGTACATAAACACAGCCACCATGGAAGGTGACATAGTGACTCCTAAAACAGGTGGACATTGAACCACCACATAGACCAGCAATAAATTGACTGGGCATATCCTCCCCCCAAAATAAGAAACAGGTCATGAACAGACGTTTGCTCCTCCACAACCATCGCAGCACAGTTCACAATAGCAAGAAGCTGAAAATCCCCATTAATGGAAGAGTGGATAAAAAGGCTCTGGTACATAGACACAAAGGAATACTACGCATCCCTTAAAAACAGAGATGAATCCATGAAACACCTCAGCTCGTAGAGGAATCTGGAAGAGATCATGCTGAGTGAAGTCAGTCAAGCACACAAGGACAAACACTGTGAGTCCACTGCGGTGGGACGGGCAGCAGAAGGGGTACAGGCTCAGGCTTGCAGTCCTTCACGCCTCATGGCCGGGAACCAGACAGACTGGTGAAGAGATGGACCTGTGCCAATGAACCACACACCATCTGCTCCAGGTCACTTGGCCAGAGGGCACCTCATAACAGCTGGGATAAAATGATCAGGGGAGTTGGGAGAGATGGTGCCTGTGGAGTTGGAGCCATGAGGACTTGGGGTGAGGTACCCCGGAGAGGGAGGCGGCCCTGTCAGAGGGATTAGGCTTACTGATGGGAGGGGCAGCGCAGGAGAGGGGAGAGGGAGTGGTCACGTTTCGGTGAACATAGGTGCATGTCTGTTGGAGGTAGAGGGAGGGCTGACGGTCAGGTGTGGGGAGGAGACACTGAGGATGCTCTTATGAACATTAGGTGGGGAGGGTCCTCAGTGGAGAGCAGCAGGAAGGCAGAATTGACCTTAGTGTCTGGAGGTAACCAGGGAACCCCAAGACGGGTGCCGGAGAACACTTGGGCACTGAATCCTGACCTTTGGGTGAATGCATGCTCCAGAGGCTGTATAGGTGAAACCCCAAATGGGACCTCCATGGGGTGAATTGGACACTTGTAAACTGAGGATTTCAGCCGGAAAACACGTGGTGTCTAAGGTAGAAGATGACAGCTGTACCAAGAGCGGGGTACTGCACTGCTAGTTGGCAAACGAACAAGGTCCTGGTACATCAACAGCCAGGAGGCTGTATTAAGACTCGTATATCCTGGCAACCTGGGACTGTTGGCCATTCTGTTATTTTCTGCTTATGCCCATTTGCATGAGAGTGTATCTCAGAGGTGCGTCACCATTAGGGCGCACCCTTTGAAGATGCTTTGTTTTATTATTTTTTTTGTAAATGAAACCCAGGGATATTGAGTATACAGGGAGAGAAAAGATAACAAGGGTTTGTCGCAAGGGGGCTATACAGGTGTGGGGGAAACAAGAGGCAGATGATGTCAAGAGGTCCAGGAAGGAAAATGATTTGGATGACATGTATGCTTATGCAAGAAAGTGTTCAATTATGTTTAACATGATTGAACTATGAAACTATAGGACATATGTATAGGCTTTCATATTACAGCAAATTAATTTAAAAAATAAATAAAGGCATCAATCCAGGAATGGGCTTGGGATGTACACTAAATCCTTGCCCCAACTGAAGAACAATCCGTTATTACATCATGGTTCTACTCAATACTCATCTTCACAAATTGATTAATGAAGATGAGGGTACAACAGCAAATGTGTTGAAGAAAGCAGATGGTGCCCGCTCTCAATCAGAATACCGTCTGGGGTCTTAAAGGTGTTTATTCAAACAAGTAGCCATCTAAGCAAGAAGTTAACTAAGTCCACACAGAAGAAGCATACTAGCTTGTGTGATTCAAAGATGACAATTTAAAACCCCAATATGGTGAGGAGAAAAGCATCAGAGCAAAATTTATGAGCACCCAATGTGTGGGGGGCTACAGGAAATGGGGAGAACCCCAAACCATCTGCGAAGTATCTAGTCAGGCTGAGCCTCTGGCACACCCCCTCTAGACACAGGCAAGAGTCTTGATCTACCTTACTGTGAGGCAGAGCCCACTGTAATCCTGAGTATGCTGGATCAAGCTTAACACTTGGCCACTTGACCACCCTATAGAAGTGACCTGAATATGTTCTGGATGCAAGTATCTCTTACTGGTTCCATGACAGTAATTTCTTCCCCGGCTTTTTTATTATTATTGAGAGTCTTTTGCTTCTTATGCATTATTAGTATTTTGTATGTATACTCTTGGGTTTTTATCCTTACCACCTTAGCACAAGATTTTGTTTTTTATTCTTTTCGGCTTGGTCTCCCAGCTGTGAAGCACAGGAGGAGTGGATGCCTAATAATACTAATGGACACAGGGGAATAGAGGGGGCAGCAGGTTTGGGGGAGGTTAGGGAGGAGAAGGGAATTTAGGAGGTAACTAATAAAGATGGGTGGAGGGAGGGAGCACTAAAATGGATTATGATTGTATCAATCATCTTAAAGGTGATTTAACCATGGTAGAAGGAATGTTCTAAAATCGATGTGGGAGTGCTTGTACAATTCTCCATGATAAGATTGAATGACTGATATATAAAATACTTGCCAATAAAACTGTTGGGGGAAAAACAATCCCCCACAAAAAAGATAACATAAACACATGCAAAATCTCCTATTAGAAACAAACAAAATGTGCTTTATTATTTTAAAATGATGATTACAGCTTTGCTTTGAGTGAAAGGAGAGTATATCAGGAGAAGTCACTGACACCAAAACATCTGTAAAACAGCATGGAACATGACTGAACAGTAAACATCCAACAGTATAAAGTCTGAGTTCAAAATAGGAAGAGGAGATTATTTAGCTAGAGGATCTGCCATACTCCATGTGTCAAGTTGACCCCAACTTCTTTTTCAATTAATAGATTTTTTTGTGTGTGTAGGAGAGAATTTTACATCAAAAAGCAATTGTACAGTAAGAAAACATCCCAGTCAAGTCCAGATCAAGTCCATAAATTTGATATTACCCCATATGTTGATACAAGTCCATAAATTCCTATTTAGACTCATTTAGAATCTGCTATTACGATAGCACATGGACATTGGGCGCTACTCAAGCACTCCTTCAATGCAAGAACACTTTGTTGTAGTAACCTGGCATTGCATGATGCTCACCTTCCCGACACGATCACTGAAGACAAAATTGGGTGCACAACCAAATGCAGTGAAGAAAGCTAATGGTTCCCAGCCATCAAAAGATACAGCATCTGGAGTATTAAAGGTTTGAAGATAAACAATGGGTCATCCAGCTGAGAAACAACAAAGTCCACAGGGAATAAACACACCAGCCTGTGTGATCACAGGTGTCAATAGGATCAGATATTAGGTATCAAAGACCCAGAACAAAAAAATAATATAAATGTGAATGAGGGGAGTGTGGAGTGGAGACCCAAAGACTATCTGTAGACAATAATCATTCAAATACCAGTGTTTTTCTTTAAAAATCTTAAAGAATCTAATTCTTTTATTTAATCACTTTATTAGGGGCCTATATAGCTCTTATCACAATCCATCCATCTATCCATTGTGTCAAGGACATTTGTACATGCATTGCCATTATCATTTTCAAAGCATTTTCTTTCTACTTGAACCCTTGGTATCAGCTCCTCATTTTTCCATTCTCCCTCATGAACCCTTGATAATTTATAAACTATTATTATTTTTCATGTCTTGCACTGACCAATGTCTCCCTTCACCCACTTTTCTGTAGTCCATCCCCCTTGGAGGGGTCATATGTGAATCATTATGATCAGTCCCCACTTTCTCTCCCCACCTTCCTCTTACTCTTCTGGTATTGCTACTCTCATTATTGGTCCTGAGGGGCTTAACTGTCCTGGGTTCCTTGTGTTTCCATCAAGTTTCCATCTGTACCAGTGTGCATGCTCTGGTCTAGCCAGATTTGGAAGGTGGAATTGGGGGTCATGATAGTGGGGAGGAAGGAAGCATTACAGAACTAGAGGAAAGTTGTATGTTTCATAGGTGCTATACTGCACTCTCACTGACTCATCTCTTGCTTGTGATTCTTCTGTGAGGGGATGTCCAATTGTCTACAGATAGTCTTTGGGTCTCCACTCCACACTCCCCTCATTCAAAATTAATAGATTTTTATTGAGCTATAATTAACATATCATAGTTCAATCATATCAATAACAGGTGTGCACTCATCACCACAATCAACTTGGGAACATTTTCTTCTTTCTTGTGTTCACTGATGTCGACTCTCCATTTTCCCTAGCCTCCCTTTCCTTTCCCCAGGCAACCATTCATCCAGTTACTGTATTCATAAATCCACATAAATCTGCAAACAAGGATCCAGCAACGATGACCACATAAAATAGAGAAAGACCTCAATCTAAGAGAAATCAAAGAATGTTCATTGCTTTAAGTCAATTCTGCTTGGATCCAGAGGGAGATGAGTCTAGCGTAAGCACAGCTGCTAAAGTCCACTTCACATTGACGTTCGTTTCCGAGTTGGGCTGCCAGCTGTGCAGTCCTCGGTTCAAAGCACCAGCTTCTGGGCACGAGAAAGGTGAAGCTTTGTACTCCTGCAAACAGATGACCGTCTAGGAAACCGACAAGGGCAGTTCTATGCAGCCCTGTAGGGTTGCTGTAGGTGAGAATTTGCTCCATGGCACGGAGTTTTTCCAATATCAGGATTGTTAATGTTCCTAGTCTGTAACATTGGGGCTTCACAGGTACTTAGTCCATGTAGGGGCAAAATGTAGTAGTCCAAAATCCTTTGACAAAATCCTGCCAAAGGATTTTGGACCACTTCTAGCTTCCACAAGAGCCCTGGTGGTGTATCGTGGTTACAAGTTGGGCTGCTAACTGCAAGGTCAGCAGTTTGAAACTGTTCTACGAACACATAAGCATATGTTCATTGTTAAATGACAATAACAGGCAGCAAAAAGATCATATTTTGCACCCATGTACATGGGCAAGAACTTATAATAACAGATATATTTTAAATCTTCAACTTAAGATAGTAAAAAGGGACCCAGTACAAAAAGAGAGAACAATTCTATTCTGACACAGATGTTTCACATAAGTCCACAAACTGCACATACCATTGTAAACATTCCACAGTTCTTGACAAAAGAGAATCAGGTCATGAAGAATTTTCCTGGGAAGTAAAACTTGAAGAAGGTAGAGGTTCTCTTTTGGAGTCTTCCTTCCCAAAGCTCTAGGGATGTAGGAGGAGTCCATCCCTACCACAACGTTCCCAGCTCAAGGCAGCGCATTAAAACAGTACCACAAAATGTCTCTGCAACCCAGGTAGAGACGATGTACGCAGAGACTATTGAATTTTATTTAGTTGAACCTCCTCTGATTAGGAATTGAGTGGCAGTAGCAAAAAAAAAAAAAAGACTAATATACGCATATATGCCACACTGTGACCTTCAAATAATTGACATTTTATCTACCAAGACAAGATAATAAACTCTCTAAAAATACTAGTGATAAAATTTTTAGTTCAGATAAATTTGGTGCTGATATTTAAAACAGGGGAAGGGAGAGTTCAATGCATTTCTAAAGGAGGGTTCAATGTTTGAAAATACTCTCTTCTCTTCCCACGTTATACTTAGTCATCCTGATAGCTTAGTCATTTCCCAAATGGAAATGATTATTCTGTAACTCCCCACCTATTATATCCTCATAACTTTTCCCATGCCCCTGTTGCCAAAGAACCGAAAGAGCAGGAAAGCTGAGTTCACCAGGGTTAGAATTCATTTAGAAAAATGCACCGAAATCTCTTATTAAATTCTTTTCCTCATCGAAGATCCTTGTAAACTTGAGACTTTGGTGTGAGGTAGGTTTGAGTTTGATGTTAGACAGCTTACCTAACACTCAGATACAGTATTCTCTTCTTTGAAATAATGTTATTAGGATGAAATGAAATGCCGGGTGTAATAATATATCAATCATATCCTCTGACTCATAGACACTCAATAAATATTGTTCCCTGTTCTTTTAGGCTCCTCTCCCCTGTGCCCCTGGTTATGGAATTGTCTTTGAAGCAAAGCCAAAAATGTCACCTTGTTGCGGAGAGGAGGATGGCAAGCAGCATGGAAGGACAACAAATTGCTGGTGACTTTCAGCTTCAGCCAGAAATATAGAAAGTGACAAGACTAGGAAAATACTGTAGGCTTCACAGGGGGGGGAGGGGCAGGACAGGATGCAAAGTTTGATTGAATTGTTTCTCTTCGATGAATAATAATAGCAATGACAGATATACTGGAGTGGAGAGACAGGTATCTAACTGAATTTTTAAAATAGGAAAACAATTAGTAATTCAGTAATGGGAAAAGTTCATCATTTGATGGGGCAATAATTCTGTTAATTTTTGGCAAATTCAAAAGCTTAATTTGTCTCCAATTTTCAACAAGTTGTAAGAAACTCCAACGCTTATTTGGTTCCGATTTTCAATAAGTTGTAAGATTTTTCAGGAATAAAGAAGTAGAAATTAGTAAGATATCAAATAAGTAAAAATTTCATTTAGCTGACAAACAGCAGTAGACCTGAAAACATGCTGGATAATCTGATTCGAGATCATCATACAATTCAATTTCTTGAATGGTTACACTCGGGTTAATAAGCCTTTCTGACATTCCTCCTTGCATCTCTTGCTTTTGGGGTCTGGGCTGGCTGCCATCCTTGGCAGCGCTTTTAACTGTACCGAGTCAGGATCTTTCCACGGAGCTGCCTATGAGGAAATCTGAGTTGACTTCAGAGTGCAAACATTCTTACAAACCTTATAGCTTAGAGGCACATGCCTATCTTGGTCTGAATATTGTTTTCTTGTTTCCCCCAAGTCACAATTGATGTGTAAGAGCTTTTGTTTCTTTATCTGTTCGTTTTATGTATGTCTATTCAAGAAAGTGATTTGCTTTACTTATATGAGGGAAGATACTGCTTGGGAAAGGATAACATTTTAACTCTCTTTTTTCTCATCTGAGGAACCGCGATCGTATAGTGGGCTATGCATTCAACTGTTAACTGCAAGGCTAGCAGTTTGAAACCCCCAGCTGCGGTGTGGAAGAAGATGTGGCCTCTGCTCCTGTAGAGACGTACAGTCTCAGAAATCAAAGGGCAGCTCTACTCTGTCTTACAGGGTTACCATGAGTCACTACCCACTGGTGGCAGTGCACGTGGAGGGAAGGTGGTTTTGTTCGGTTTACTTTCATCTGTTTATAATTTTTCCTACCTTGAATATGGATTTTGTACCTCATATCATTTTTACTCTTTCATACACACATATCAGGGTCAATTTTTCTTTGAAGGTTTTAAGTCGTTATTACTGAGGTTGCCTTCATATCTCTATCTTGAGAAGATAAAAATAATAAATCGAGTGTGTGAATTATTTTTCTCAAGTTTGTCTCACCAATGTCTGTACATCCATATCTCAGAATTGTTTTTACATTATTCCAATTAACAGTGCTCTAAGTAACAACAACCCCAAATCACTACCATAGACTCTATGCTGACTCATAGCGACTCAATAGGACAGGGTAGTAGTGCCCTTGCAAGTTTCTAAAACTGTAACTCTTTATGGGAGTTGAAAGTCCTGTCATCCACCCACTGAGCCACTGCAGAATTCAAATTGCCAGCCTTGTGGATCGCAGCCCAGTGCCAAAACTCTAAGCCGTCAGGCTCTATTTCAAAAAGAATTATGATAATGCCAGAATTTTAAGTGTTATTAAAGAAAAGAGAATGATCAGTCCATTGAACTTCCTTTAAATGAAGTAATAGAATTATTAGACAATATCACAGCCAAGAGGATATAAAAAGTTCATAATATCTCCTTCCATTTCCTGCTATTTTAAAAGTGTTTTTGTTGCAATTTGACATACACAAGAGGACCTAAAGTTTGTTCAAATTGGCTTGAAAGATAATGGAAAATTCCAAGGAATTTTATGAAATCCCTTAGCATACTCTAAGAAATATAGCAGTCATAAGTATATAACTCATGCAAATACCAGAAATTTAACATGCCTGTGCAATAGCAGCCAGAACAAGCAAGAGAAAATTATTAGCCCTGGAATAGCTTAGGATCCTGCTTAGGAGCCTTACTCCTTCCCAGAGAATAATTACTATTCTGACTTTTAAACCCTGGGTTTCTTTTGTCTGATTATGCTACTCTATGCAGTGTATTTTGCTTAATATCAGATATATACTGCTCATGACCTATGGTGCTGTGTATACTCCTCCGATCCCCCACCTTTTAGACATGACACAGAAAACCCGCACCTAGTGCCACTGAGTAGATTCGGACTCATGGCAACCTTGTTAGAAACGTTCCCTGCGGTTTCCAAGACTAAACTTGGAGGGAAGCAGAGGCAAGGCTGTGTGATCTTTCTTCTCTGGAGCAACTGAATGCGTTCCAACCACAGATCTCTCCTTTAGCAGCCTAATGCTTAATTCACTGTGCTACCAGAGTCCTTAGGGTGAGGCTGTTGTTGTTAGGCACCATCACATTGGTTCTGACTCATAGCAACCGGAGGAACAAAAGAACAAAACCCTGCTTGGTGCAGTGCCAGCCTCACAATTACTGTGGCGTTGGAGCTAATTGCTGCAGTCGCTGTGGCAAATCATCTCAGGGACCTTTCTTCTCCTATTCACTGCCCTCCTACCTCTCTGAGCTTGATGTGCACCTCTGGAGACTACTCAGTCTCTCCCGATAATAAGTCCAAATATATGAGTGACAAAGTGTCACTCTCCGCACGTCTAAGGAGCATTATGATTATACTTCTTCCAAGACGGATTTGTCCGCCTTTGGCAATCCTTGGCTCTTTCAATGTTCTTTGCTAGCTAGCACTGCAGTTCAAATACATGGGTTCTTTCTTCAGTCTTCCTTATTCAATGTCAACTTTCACATGCATGTGAGGTGATTGAAAATACCATGGCGCTTTCGTCCTCCGAGTGACATCCTTGCTCTTCAACACTTTATCAGGATCTCGTGCAGCATTCACCCAATACTAGTTGAGGAAAAAATTGTCACTACTGTCTTTTGAGTTTTGGGACATTTCTATTCTGCCATATACATTTAAAAACAGAATTTCAGTATATCAGTAAAGTTAAAAATAATTCCTGGTTTGTTCAGTATTCTAGTTAGCATTCAAATGCCCTCAAATTTCCAAGCTTTCTTCAATAACTGTGTAAACCAGCTGACATGAATTCATGGTTTGGAAATGGTTAATATGTCCCATTTATTTTCTACCAACACACATACATCTTATTTTTTTCCTTGGAATTCATTTGTACTACAAATAGAAATATTTTCTCTAAAATTTTTATGTCAGATTTTAACGCTTGCCTCCTCTTGATTTTTCTTTTCTTCTTTTTTAATTAGATAAGTTGGTGATTTGTCTATTGAAAACAACAAAGAAACTAGCGTTTTACATTCATCCATTAATTCTATTTTTTTATGTTTTCGAACCTCTTGACTCCTATTTTATCTTTTGTTCACTCGTTTTGTAGCTTATTGAACTGTGGGCTTAATTGTATTTGCTTTACTTATATAGATCTTCATACGCTACACGTGCTCTTACTGTGGACCTTCTTGTATCCTTCACATCCTAGTGGACTGGACTTTGTTGTTTCATCTTTTTGTTTCTCAATATGCTTTTGTGTTGTGAGTGCTTCTTCTTACATCTTTTCTATTTTCTGCTTTATGAGAATTACTGCCCTGTTGTTGTTATGAGGTGCCATTGAGTCTGGTGCCATGAAGACTTGCAGTCTTACAAAGCCTGTATCAGATTGCTGAGTCGGCATTAACTCAGTGGCAGTGGGCTTGGGTTTGGGGTTTTCTTTTTTGCCGACCTTGTACTATTCTACAGAGGCTGTCTTTGTCTTTTGATTATATAAGAAGGTTTTGAAATGTTCATGGAAAAATTCCTTTATCAATTAATTCCATTTTTCTATTACGTTTTTAAAATCTTTCTCATATATCCAAAGTACATGTGCACAGAGGAAAGCATGCCACATAAGCACCCCTGGTAAATCAATGACCAGCTGACCAGCACGAGGGAACTCACAAAATCAAACCTCACTATTCTCCCTTCAACGGGGCATTCTGGCTAATGGATACATCAATATTAATAACTCCGATAAGTCCTTTGTGATTTATAGGCTTTAGGAATATAAAGTGCACTTGTTTGTAGCTGATGATTATTGGTCTAAATTCTGCCTTGAGAGGTATGATAGTGAATTTTACCTTCTTTTGATTTACATTAACCAGTAATTACACCTTGGACTGCTACTGGCAAGGTTAGCAGATCAAAACCACCAGCCATTCAGCTGGAGAAAGACAAGGCTTTCCACTCTCATGAAGTGTTAGTCTCAAAAGCCCTTGGGACAATTCTATCTTGTCCTAGAGCAGGGGTGCTCCATACGTTGATCGCGATCTACTAGTCGATAGTGAATGTAGTGTGGGCAGATCACATGGCATTAAAAAAATAGACTTAAGCCTATCATCAATCCCATCATTTAATTGATATGCCGAGCTTCCAATCAGATGCAATCTTAGGTGTGGAACGCATGAGCAAACAACTGCTCTAAGTGCAGCAAACTGACAAGCTAAGTTATCGCCAATTTTTAGACCTTGTTTTTTTCCTTTTAAACATAAGAAAGGATATTAAAAAGAGTGGGGAGCTGTACCAAGTAAGAAGACAAAAACATATCGCTTTCATACCGAATGGGAGATGTTGACACTACAAGCCGACATTCAACTGAAATCCAGAGCACATGAACAGTTCTGGAATTTACTCGCAGAAGGAAAATTCCAAAACATGAGAAAATGTGCTACCTCCTTGACTGCATTTTTTGGCTCTACTTATTTATGTGAGTCAGTCTTTTCCCACATCAAAATCGTTAACTCCAAGTACCGTTCCACGATAACAGATGACCATTTGGAAGTGTGCTTGAGTCTGGCTGTCAGCAGCTACTGTCCGGACTATACATCCCTGGCTCATTCCATTCAGTGCAAGTCATCAGAGTAAACTCAGGCAATGACAAAAAATATACATAGTTAATTGTGTTGTGTTGTGCAATATGGACTCATGCAGTTATGCAAGGTAGATAAACACATTGTACACATAAAGAATTCTCAATGAATTTATGAATAAACGTCATAAATAGATAAAATAAATATGTTTTGCATGTTTGTAGCTGGTAGATGATTTTGACCTGGTCATTTTACAAGTAGCTCCCATGCTGACAAAGTGCGAACACCCCTGTCCTAGAGGGACACTATGAGTCGGATTTGATTCAATGGTAGCGAGTTGGGGTTTTTTGCTTTGTTTTTTAACTATATCTTAATTCATTTTATGTTCTTTCAAGTGGAAGTGTTGAAACATCATTTACATACAGAAAACATTCACTTCTAGGTATTCAGTCCTGTGATTTTGAACAAATACTTGCCATAACCAAAATGAAGCTGCAGAAATAATCATGACCACAGAAAGTTCCAGGTTAGAGTCAATTTCTAACCCCTCTCCATCACCTGACAATCACTAATGTGATTTTGCCCACTGATGTACTTTTCCTCGCTTCTTTAACGGAGCCTAAAGCATATGAAATTCGCCCATGCTGTATGGACCATTGGTTCATTCATTTTCATTACTGTGTGGTGTCTGCTGAAAGGGCCCATGTTTAAAGCGCTTGGCTGCTCATTAAGAGGCTGATGATTGCAAACCATCGATTTACTTCCAGAGAAAAAGACGTGACAATGGGCTTCCATACAGAACACACCCGTGGAAACCCCACGACGCAGGTCTACAGAAGCAGGCATCTTCACGAAGGCGCATGGGTCATCTCTGAACACGGGTCATCCACATCTGAATAAATGGCATAGAGCTGACATTTTGAATAGGGTTCTTTTCGCTGTATTTTTGTATTGTTTGGAGGAAATGTTGGGAGATAAGGACACAGCTTAGAGCTACGATTGCCTTCATGTGTGGTACAACAAGTGTTAACCCATCTTTGTCTTTATATGTAAAATGTGTTTCATGGAGATAGAAAGGAAAGGTTCTTTTCTTTTATATACAGGTTGACAATACATGTTTTTAAATGTTACTCATATTCAATTTATGATTATTATTTTAATGTGATCATTCATATGTGTAAATTAATAGCCATCATTTGTTTGGTGTTAGTAACTTGTTCTCAGTATTCTATTTTTTCTCTTTTCTGAACATAAAGAAAATGAGCATTAGCTACAGTGCTATTTTTCAAAACCACTAATAAGCAGGTATACTAGTGTTCTGTGTTAGCCTGCTAACTACCAGGTCAGTGCTTCAAACCCACCAACTACTCTGTGGGAGAAAAGTGGGGCAGTAGGTGCCCATGAAAATTCACAATCTCAGAAACCTTATCTCGTGTTAATATGAGTTAGAATCAACTTGAAACAGTGAATTTTGTTTGGGTTTGTTTTCCTCTTTTCCAAGTCATAAGGGTCCGTCAGATAAGCACTGGCTGCTGATTACAATGTCATTGGTTCAAAGCCAACATTGGCTCCTTGAGAGGAAAATGAGGCTCTTTGCCCCATATGCACTTATAGCCTCTGAAACCCTATAAAAAGTTGCTATGAGTTAGAATTGACTCAGTGGCACTTGGTATGTTTTGGAAATTATTAGCTTATTCATTACACATCAGGGTAAAGTTTAATTGTTGTATTATAGTTTGCAAGAGATTTGGTTTATTATATTTTATACTATATTACAATATATATTAATAGTTTATAAATATGTAGCTTAATAACCTTACAACCGTATCCTTAAATACTTTTCTCCAACTAGTTGCACCTTTGTAATCATACATATTATTTATACATATGTTATAAACACAATAATATAGTGTTACCTTGTTTCAGAAATTTAACTGAAGCTTAAAGATACTGAAAAACAGGAAAAAAAGTAGTTATTCATTTTTACCATATCTGAGACTCTTCACTTTTTGTGAGTAAACCCAAGTTTCTATGTGGTATAATAATCCTCTCGCTTAAAGAATGTCCTTTATCATTTCTGGTGGCACTGCTATGCTGGCAATGAATTCTCTTAGCAGTTATATATTTCTGAAAATGTCTTTATTTTCCCTTTATTTTAGAAAAGACACTTTTGTTCTGTAAAGTAGTCTAAGATGACTGCTTTCTTCTTTTCTTTCAGTCCTGTAAAGATGTCACTCCATTGCCTTTCTGAATTGAATAGTTTTGGACAAGAAATCTGCCATAATTCTTATCTTTTATTGTCTGGTCCATGTACCTTTTTCCTGACTGCCTTTGCTACTTCATTTTATCTTTACCTTTCCGTTTTTTCAGCAGTATTAATCACACACTGTGGAAAACTGCAAAGTACTCTTTGCAGGTAAAGTTTTACATGAATTTACTTCTAAATTATTTGATGTTATAAGAAATATTTACTTTCTAGGGAAGTGCATCTAATTTTGTGGATGAAATAAATCACTTTAATCTAAAATAATACCAAGTTCTCTATAAATATGTTAGCAATTTTTAAAATAACACTAGGAAAAAATAAAATGTTCTTTAGCTTTTAGGACACTTCTATAGATCATTACTGGGAATCATAAGAAATTAATATGATCGCTTACCACAACAAATTTCAACTCTACTTTCTTATTAGTTGTCATAATTCTAATGCTTATTTCTAATCCCTACTTATTTGCTAACTCCATTCCATTAACTGCTCAGATCCTTCCCAGTAAGGGCTTCTTTCAACATCGAATACCATTGTTTTCAGATAGTGACTTTACTTTGTACATAAAGGCTCCATACATTTTGCTACTTTCACTTCCATTTCAAATCACATTTGACTTTATTTTCTTGTTCTTATTCTTCTCCTGAGCTCTTGGTAAATGAGAATAGCTGAGACCACACCTTAACCAGCTCTTTGCAATGCTCAGTAATTTTTAGTACCAATTTTTTGCTCCCTCAGTTGTCATCCTTATCATTTCTTGCTACAATCTCCTCTTTTGCACCGTAACTTAAAACCCTTACACATTATGCACCTATTATTGAAAGATATTTTTAAAATTACTTTATGCTCAGGTCTTAGAGAGAAGAGGCAGCAGTGAAACATGTCCTTTGGATCCTAAGACCCCCAGAGCATTGAACCTCCTTGATCCTGGAGACAGCTTGGATACCGGAGGAGTGGCCAACAAATACCAGCTCCAGAACCAAGAGCGAGATCATGAGATAGAGCAGTGGGTTTCCCAGGCCATAGAACAAATAATGCTAAGTACCTTTGGACAGGAAGCTGATTTGTGGAATGGGTGTCTCCCAGCACTTAATTGTGAGAACTAGGTTTGCTGACCTGTGGAGTTAGAACAGAGCGAGCCGTGGCTGAGGCTTATTGTGAAGTGGTATGCCCTATAGGCATTGATTGGCATCCTTAAAAGAACTGTGTAACATTTCACAAGCAGGCAGATGCCAATGGGCCATGTGGCTGAGGGCCAGAGAGATGCCTGCCTGTGGGCACAGCACAGAGAAGAAACTGTCCCCATCAGACAACTGCACCTGGAGCATTTCTTTCCTGGATTGTAACCTGTTACCTTCCTTAATAAATCTTGAAATAGTGATTATTCTCTGAGAGTTCTCTATGACTGCTCCAATGGATGATAGCTCCCAGTTAAAAACAGAAGGCTAGGGCAGAAATAGTTGGTATCAGAGCCAGTAAAGAGGGTAGGAGGATGGAAGCAAATGTGGCCTGAGCCTCACAGGTATCAGCAGCTGATGCTAATGATGGCAATCTCCCTTCCCTCTGGGTAGTTGGGGAGGCTCAGATGCCACCCCCAAATCATTTCACTTCCTGTTTACAGATCCTAATGGCTAAAGCTGTAGCAACAAAAAAATCAAATAACACACTACTGTATTATAACCAAAAGTAGAAAATCAGCATACATCAGCCTAAACATGAGAAAATAAATTCAAAATTAAATGAATAAACAAATGGGAAAGGAAAGATAAATTTCCTTCCAGACTAATTCCAAATAAAATAGATATATAGAGAAATCATCCCTGGTGGTATAGTGGGGTAAGTGTTGAACTACTAGCCACAAGGTTGGGAGTTCAAACCACCAGCCACTCCATGAGAGATATTAGTCTTCCTGCTCCCAGAAATATTTAAAGACCCATAAACCCTGGGAAGCAGTTCGACACTGCCCTATGGGGTCATTAAGAATCAGAGTCGACTGGACATCCCTATTTCCAGGAGATGGAACTTTAATCTTCCTCCTCTATACCACTGAGTGTGGGGCAGTGTCACTCCCAAAGTTTAATGTATGAAGATTCTGGCAAAGTGTAACTTAAATTGAGTGACCAAGGTTAATAACACTGATGATGCCATCATCTATCATGGTGATAGAGAGTGAGGAGCAGGATATTTCATTTCATGTCTGTGGTACTCTTTCCAAAAACTCAGAACTCCAGTTTAATCAGGAGGAAAAATACCAGGCCAACCCAAATAGAGGGCCTTCCTCCAAACACCTGACAGCACGCTTCAAAACTGTGAAGGTCATAATAAATGAAAATAAGACCGAGAAGCTGCGGCACACCAGAAGGCTAAGGAAATATACGGAGTGCATGTAATATCCTGGATTGAGTTCTGGAAGAGGAAAAAAAACCACATTAATAGAAAAACTGCTGAAATCTGAATAACGTGAGGGTTTTACCTAACAGTAGCCTTCGGGGTACAGTGCTTACTAGTTGGGCTGCTAACCACAGGTCCAACAGTTCGAAACCACCAGCCACTCCATGAGAGAAAGACAGGCTTTCTACTCCCATAATACTCTCTAATTTATCAAGGGTTCGTGAGGGAGGGAGGGCGGGGAAGGGAAAGGGGAAGAAATGGGGAGCTGATATCAGGAGCTCGCTGGAAGAGAATGCTTTGAAAATGATAATGGTGGCAGATATGCAAATGTTCTTGACACACTGGAGGAATGTATGGATTGTGACAAGGGATGTATTTTTTTAAAATAAAGTAAATGTTCAGAAAATGATGGTGTAATATGTACAAATATGTTTGATACAATTGATGTATGAATTGTTTTAATATCTGTAAGCGTCCCCAATAAAGTGCTCTGAAAAACAAACAAACAAAAGTTACAGTATCAGAAACCACAGGAGCAGTTTGACGTGTCCTTTCAGGTAGCCGTGAGTCAGAATCAACCCATTCACAGTACCTTTTTTGAGAATGTGTCAACATTGGTTTCTTAGTTTTAACAAGTAGACACAATAATATCAGCTGATGATTTTTAAAGAGAGATTGAAACTGCAGGAGGTCTATGTAGAGACTAGATAAGTGGTTCTCAACCTTCCTAATGCTGTGACTCTTTAACACAGTTCCTCATGTGGTGGTGACCCCCAATAATAAAATTATTTTCGTTGCTACTTCATGACTGTAATTTTGCTACTATTATGAATCTTGCAACCCCTGTAAAAGGGCCATTTGAACCCCAAAGGGGTCGCAACCCACAGGTTGAGAATCGCTGCTCTATAGTTTAGATATACTGTATGCTACCTATATAATCCTTTTGCAAAAATGAAATTACTCTCCATCATCTGACAAATAAATCATGTTCTTGATGGTACTGTATTAAAATAAAGTTTCTCTCAGAAGAATTTTAATGCCAACTATACTACCAAATGGTGGTATAAAATATAGACATTGTAATCATTAAATTATCATGCAAATAATAACACATCACCGAAGAAACAGTCTAAAAGTTCACTCTTCAATGTCCTAAAAGTAAAACTTTATAAAATATTTTCATTATTAAAAATAGCATTTGTGGAAGAAGCAATAGATTCTCTATTGATAATAAATTCAAGTACACTGTAACAAGTGCTGAAAATTCACATTACTCATTATTTAGTAGTCCCTGTCTTTGAAATGGAAAATTTCATGTTAATATCAAAATGCACTAACAACTCCTTAGAAAATTTCATTTATTTTTCAGCTACAGCTATTGAGATAAGTGTGTTACACAAAGAAGTATTGTTCAAGGTTAAAGAAGAAAGACTGTGGGACAAAGAAAAAAGCTTTTGCATCACCAAGTTATAAAGCTGAGAGCAGCTAGGAAAATACTGTGCGGGCTTTCTGGCATCTCAGGACTCCTTTGTGTATGAATAGCTGCCTTGATAAACTGCAATTACATTTGCAGCAGAAGGTCCTGGAGAGGAAAGGTATTGACCCAGTGAAAATGAAAAAATCTCAAGATGCTCTTTGAAGGCCATTTTTTAACCATCCTTAATAATCACACTGTGAGCCAGCTCCTTTAACCCCAAAGCTCTTGAATGTATTGCTCGAGTAACAGGTGTGTAATATAGCTTAATGCTTCTTTAGTAAGAATATACCAAAACGTTCAGTATAAGCAAAATCAAATTGTTACGAAAAAATATGCCACCACATTTTAATGGCGTGTAATTGATTTAAGTATTGATCAATAGCTGCCTGTCTTTTGTAATTATAAAATTTCTAGATGGCCTTTACTTTTTAAATATTGTGTTTTATCAGGCATGATCCACAACAGTCGAGGATCTATAGAAACTTATTACAAGAAATAGCAACTCCCTGTCTTTCCCAATACATTGTTTTTACTTTTTATTGTGAATTGGGTGAATGTTTACAAAGTCAATCAATTTTTGATTCAAGCCATACACATTTTGTTTTAACTCATTGACTGAAGTCCCCACAATGTAACATTCCTTGTCCCACTGTGTCTCAGTGTTTCTTGTTTCCATTTTCTCCTACTACTCTAACGCTTCTTAATCATATCTGTGGGCACATGGACTTTTGGTGGATCTCCAGTGGCTCAGTTGACTCGGGTGTGCATCCTGCTTTCGTATGTATTGTTGCCTTTCCTCCCTGCCTCTCAATCTTGAGGTGACTATTCAATTCATCAAGATGACTTATCAGGACATGATTCTGAAAATCCTTTGTCTGTCACTTGTCACACTGGGGCGGCTGACAGGTTCTGTGATGCTGGAAGCTAGGCTAGCAGGATTTCAAGTCGCGGCAGTTTCATCCACGGGGAAGAGGTTTCAGCAGAATTGCTAACCTACCAACAGACTAAGAATAAAGAACAGGTCGTCCATTTCAGAGAGATTACTGTTGTTGTTAGGTGCCATTGAGTCGATTCTGACTCATAATACCTCTTGAACAACAGAACAAAACACTGCCCACTACTGGGCCATCTTCCTAATGGTCCTTAAGTTTGAGCCCGTTGTTGAAGCTACTAAGTCAATCCATCTTGTACAGGGCCTTCCTCGTTTTCACTGTCTCTCTGCTATTGTACAAGCATAACATGCTTCTTTAGGGGCTTGTCTCTCCTAATAACACATCCAAAGTAGTTAGCGATGTCATCTTAGTACTAAGGAGTATTCTGTCTGTACTTAGACGGTTCTTCCAAGACAGAGAGAGCTGTTTGTTCTTTCGGAAATCTGTGGTATTTTTTTTTCATTTAATCATTTTATTAGGGGCTCATGTAACTCTTATCACAATCCATACATACATCAATTGTGTAAACCACATTTGTACATTCGTTACCTTCATCATTCTCAAAACATTTGTTCTCCACCCAAGGTTCTTGCATGAGGTCCTCATTTTTCCCCTCCCTCTTCTCTCCCCCTTCCCTCATGAACCCTTGATAATTTATAAATTATTATTTTATCATATCTTGATTTCTCTCATATCTCCCTTTACCCACTCTTCTGTTGTCTGTCCCCTAGGGAGGAGGTCACATGTATCAACACCATAGTTCAAATGCATCCATTTTTCTTCGGTGTTATTTATTCAATGTCCAACTATCATATACATATGAGGTGATTAAAAACACCTTGGCTTAGTCTAGGCACACTCAAAGTGACATCTTTTGCTTTTCCACACTTTACCAGAGGTTTTGTGATGCAGATTTTAACCACTGAAAATGTGTGAAAAGCACATTTACAGAACACCAGAAGGTACACCCCTCGGCTGGGAAGGCGCTTAAAATGCAACCAGAGAAGAACTGACATGGATGGAGCACGCTTCCAGGGCATGATTCCAAATGAGAAGAAACAGCTGCAAGCATGCATTAAAAATGGAATACGAGCGTGTAAGTATGAACCTAGAAAATTTGGAAATTGAAAAAGAATGCATAAATATTGAAGTCCTAGACCTTAGTGAGCTAAAATTTAGTCCAATGATTGTATGGTTTATTGGGTAGGGATAAAAAATTCAAGAGAAATGATGGATGTATTAGGCCAGTTTCTCTAGAGAAATTACAGCGGTGATTCTTATTTATATGTGTATATAGATAGAACAACATTTACATCAAGAAATGACTCACACAGATTTAGAATCAATAAATCAAAGGCCAGTTCAAGTCAATGCATCCAATGTTAAGCTGAACCCTTCTCCTGACTCATTTAGCTGTGGGGGATGATTATACAGGAAGCAGGAAGAAGAAGCAGGAAGACCGCAGGCTGGTAATGTACAATTAAATCAATCCAAAGCCAGCAGTTCAATTATTGCTCTTGGAATCAGAAATGTGGCAAGAGGTCAAGAATCAGATGCAGGATCAAGATCGAGCTGAAGTGACAAGTTTTCCCACAAAGTATGTTTAAAAGGAGAGGCCATACCCTCGGAATTCTTTCTTCCAATTGTCTTAAATGGTCTACACTGCCCCATAACTGTTTGCTGCTCACAGAATAAATTGTATTATGTGAGATTCAGTCATGGAAGTGATTACCTTGTATTAGATAGTATCATGGGAGATTGCTGCAAAACTAATGAAAACCCTTGCCCAGCCAAATTGACACAAAACCTAACCATCACAAATGTTACTGTGTTCATTTTAACAGAGGATATTTCAAATTTGATCAAAATGCATTCATAATTATTGATGATTAAATTGTGAAAGTTGGAAATAAAGAGGAAGGAGCAATAGTTGGAAAGTACGGCCTTTGTGATAAAAATGGAATTGAAGTATTTGTTAGACAAATGCCTTCTTTATTGAAAATACCTTTCCCAACAATGAAAACTGGGACCTTACCAGATAGAAGACACAGGAGTCATATAGACTACTTCTGTGGGAAGAGATTATAGATATACTCAATATCATCAGCTAAACCGAGGCTAAGACTAACTGTGGAATGCACCATCAACTGTGTATATGCACGCTCAGGCTGAAACTAAGTAAATTAAAACAAGTCCATGAGCGTAAAAAAGTGACCTTGAGTACAGCCCACCTGAGTTCAGAGGCCATTTAAAGAACAGTTGTGACACAGTGAACACTAATCACTGGAAACCACAAGAGTTATGGGTTGATGTAATCAAGAACATCATACATGAAGAAAGCAAAAGGCCATTAAAAAGACAGGAGAGAAAGAAAATATCCAAGTGGATATCAGAAAAGATGCTGAAATCTGCTCTAAAACCGATGGTGCCTGGCTATCAAAAGATATAGCGTCTGGGCAAGATAAACACGTGGCTATCTAGGTCAGAAGCAAGAAAGCCCACATGGAAGAAGCACACCAGCCTGTGTGATGATGAGGTGTCGATGGGATCAGGTACCAGGCATCATCAGAACAAAAGGTCATATCATTGTGAATGGGGGGGGCGGTGCAGAGTGGAGACCCAAAACCCATCTGTAGGCATCTGGACATCCGTTACAGGAAGGTTACAGGGAGGAGACCAACAGTCAGGGTGCAGTATAGCAGCAATGAAACATACAATTTTCCTCTAGTCTTTAATGCTTCCTGCCCCCCTACTATCATGATCCCAATTCTACCTTACAAATCTGTCTAGACCAGAGGATGTACACTGGTACAGATAGGAACTGGAAACACAGGGAATCCAGGACAGATAAACCCCTCAGGAAAAATAATGAGAGTAGCGATACCAGGAGGGGAAGGTGGGGTAGAAAGGAGGGACTGATCACAAGGATCTACATAAAACTCCTCCATGGGGGACAGACAACAGAAAAGTAAAGTGTGTGAAGGAGGGGTATGGGAGGGAGGGGGAAAATGAGGAGGCAATACCAAGTATTCAAGCAGAAAGAAAATGTTTTGAGAATGATGATGGCAACAAATTTACCAATGTGCTTGATAAATTGAATGGATGTATGGATTTTGACAAGAGTTGTACAAACCTCTAATAAAATGATTTTAAAAGGAAAAAAAGGTTAATTAAAAGATAAAAGGCAAAGAATATATAGTGTGTAAAGGTGTGTATTTTTACCACATATATTAAATTTGTACTGAGCAAATGATCCAAAAGTTGACCATATGAAGAAGAAGGTTGAGATGGGAGGAAAACTCATTAATAACCTGGGCTATATAGATGATACAACTTTGCTTAGCAAAATATAAGACTGTGTGCATCACTTACCGATGGAAATTATACAGCCTTCACTACAGATTACAACTCAGTGTAAAAATAACGATAAGAAATCCTCAAAACTAGACTAATGATAAAATGGAAAAAGATTGACATTGTCAAAGATATACTTCTATTTGGATCCACTATCGATGGCCATGTAAGTAGTAGTCAAAAAAACAAATGACATATTGCACTGGGAAAATATGCTTTACAAGAGAACTTTAGAGAGCAAAGATGCTATCCTGAGAACTAAAGGGGTCTGCCCCCAATCAAGGCATTGTCAGTTGCCTCATATACTTGTGAAAGCTGGGCAAATATCTGGCATTCCTCTTTGATAACAATAAAGACATCTACAGTCCGACCATTCTGTACATTAACAAGGTGCATCTGGCAGTACCAAAATCAATGTGTTGGTAAGGTGAATGTTGGCTTTGAACGTTAAGATTGTGTGTCAACTTGGCAGGCCATGAATTCTGATGGCATAGTTTTCACTTACAGAGTTGTGTAATTTATCAGTTATATATTTATGTGATTTGACAGTGATACAATGATGTAGTCATACTGATGTGGTCATTTCCATTTTCCCACACAATTGCTTTCCCGAAATGACCAGGCCTTTGGAACGATATCGACTGGAGAAGAGTTGTGCACTGTTTTACAGGGGAAAACAAGGCCTAGAGAAATGATGTTGCCTATTATCCTAGAGTCAATATGTGTCAATGACAAGAATTTTTACATCAGATTTAATGAGTTCAGCTTTCCTCGGGCTGCTGTAACAGAAAACCACAAACCGAGAGTCAAAACAGAAATTTATTTTTCATAGTTCTTAAGCCTCTCCAACAACTCAAACAACAACATCAAAAAAGCACAACTCCCTGCAATTTAATGAATTCCAACTTATCGTGACCCTATAGAACAGAGGGGAATTGCTCCTGTGGGTTTCTGAGACTGCAAATCTCTGTGGGAGTAGAAATCATCCTCTTTCCCAGGAAATCAGCAGGGGGTTTCCAACTGCAGACCTCACAGTTAGCCCAGGGCCATACTCCAAAGCCTTTAGAAGATTCTTCCTTTTTCTGTTCTATCATTTGGTGGTTCCAGATATCCCTTGATTCATGATTAGAAAGCAAACTAAAATAATGCAGAAATTCACTGCCATTAACCAATTCCAACTCATAGCAACCTTTCTCAGAAGGACAGCCTAGAACTGCTCCTTTGGGTTTCTGAGACTTCATAGATCCAGGCAGGCAGGCTGCCTCATTTTTCTCCTCTGGAGCAACTGGCGGGTTCGAACTGCTACCTCGTGATTAGCAGCTCAAGGCCTAGTCCCTGACTGGTGCTGGGGCTCCTAATTTACATCTCTGCACCCATCTTCATATGGTCATCTTCCCTCTGAGTCTCTTCTCTCTTCCATGGATGTTAGTCATATTGCATGAAGGGCCCACAATATTTCAGGATCACCACACCTTAACTAATTGTATCCACAAGATCCTTATTTTTAAGTAAGATCACATTTAAGGTACTTGGAAGGACACTGATTTTGGAGGGGCCACTATTCAAGCCAGAGCACTGTTTTTTTTCCATTGCCATGGTATCCTGACTCCCCAGAGCATTGTGGAAATATCCTAAATGGATAATGGACATCATAAATATATTATCATAGAATTTATGACTTTCAGCCCTCAATACTTTAGATCACAGAGTAATATAAAATTAGTATCAAGAAGGTTGATGAAAATATATATGGAAGTCACAGAGGTTAAGGCATATATCATAGCTGCCTATCTATCTCCAATTCTGTGAGTCAAAACCTGACTGTTAATACAGGAAATCTGAAATATATTTGACATGCTATGTTGTTCTACAAATAAAATCAAGGCAATGTGTATGTATTAATATTTTAGAATTAATTATATGGACATACTATGAAAAGTAGACAATAGAAAGAAAAAAATCCTCTACCTCTAAGGGATGTATAATTTAGCTTAAAATATATTTTTACAAGAATATTCTGATTATTTCACAATAAAATACATTTTCAAATGGTCTCTTTTGCAAATAACTGACTTAAGAGGGTACAGCTCAGCAGGGGAGAAATAGACGACTGATGTCGTGCGGGGGAACCCTTGAAACCAAGGCCATCTGAAAAGTTATGCACTTTTATGATGGCAAAAGGAATGGGCTGTGCCACTCAGTGGAAACATCGATGGAGAAGAAATATTTGCATATGTCACTGTAGAGCAGAGAGGAAGGAAAACTGCCAAGTGGGCTCTGTGCCTAGAGCAGGGGAGTCGGAACAATAGAGGGGAGGGGATGCAATGCACTGTCTTTTATGAGGTTGTTGTTAGTCCCAGCCAGGTGACTCTCCCTCTTCTACTCAATAAAATATTGATTAGTCCCTCACCATCTTCACAATCACTCCTGTGTGTAAACCCATTGTTTACCAGGTCAATCCAATGCATTAGGATCTTCCTCTTTTTCATTACCCCTCCACTTTACCATTCACGATGGCCTTCTTTTTCAATAATCAGTCCACCACAGTGATGTGTCGAAGGTAAATGAGAGTCTCAGAGTCCTTGCTTCTAAAGATCATTCTGACTGTTCTTCATCGAACCAGAGTTGTTTGTTCTTTAAGCAATCGATGATATATTCAATAATCTTCATCACCACCATAATTTCACAGCATTAATTCATCTTCGGCCTTCTTTCCTTGTCTAACTTTCACAAACAGATGAGGTGACTGACAATACCATGGCATGAATCAGGTGCTCCTAAGTAATCAAAGTGACATCTTTGCTTTGTAACACTTCAAAGAGGACTTTTCTCAATCCAGTAGGCTGTTTGGTTTCTTGAACGCTGCTTCCATGGGCGATTCATTCTTCTTGGATCAACAGTAAATGCTGAATGGAAGCAGCAGCCAATAAATTAAAGGACGTTTAGTACAGCGGAGACAATCTGTAAATATTTCAATGAAATTGAAGACACCTAAAAAATAAGCTGAAGAAACTGGGCAATTTCCTAAGAAAATACTTACATTCTTTCTAAGAGGAATGACATAATGAATCTTGAAATTTAGGAAGAATACCAAGAAGTAATACATAAGAGGAAGGTATAAAGCAAAGCAGGGTTCTCTTGTTACTAATAAGACATCATTTAGAAGAAAATCACAATGATCTATTCTTGAGATCATATACAAGAATGCAGAAAATAATAGTGGCCTACTAATCTATAATGAAAGAATTAACAGGATTCATTGCTAGTAAAAAGTAAATTTAATAATGCTTAAGTTTTCATATTGATCCACCAGAAATATCTATGGTGTTTTCTATACTAAAGCAATGATGATGATAGATATATAGATGATAGACAGATATCAAAAACAAAGCAAAATTTTTAAGAAACAAACTCACTGCCATCCAGTAAATTCTGACTCATTGTGACGCTCTAAGACAGGGTCGAACTGCCCCTGTGGGTTTCTAGGACTGAAACCCTTTCCTCCTCATGAGCACAGAAAGCCTCACTTGCGCCACAGAGAAAACGGTGGTTTCTAATTGTTGGCTCTGCGGTTCACAGCCGAAGGGTGACCAAGCTGCCAGTAGTGCCACTCAGGTAGACAGATGTTGAGGGAAAACAGTAGATAGCTGGATGGACCATAGATAGATACAGAGGGAAATCACCTTAGTCATTCCCATTGGATAGATTCCATGCCCCCTGAATTAAGATAGTATTTAACATTTGACATAGTGTGTGTGGATCTACTTTTAGGATCTTATTTTTTTATGCTTAAAATTTATATCAGAGCATGTTACTCCAACACTCAGTTCGTGTATAATCCAGTATTAATGACGGCCTATAAAGCCTTACATGCACTTGTTTCTGATATCATGGCGATGCCTACCAATGCTCCTCCCATTTATACCTATCTTCACATATACCACATTGCCTCCTGGCCATTGGCCAGCAAGCCAAACAAACCCAGCTCCAGGATTCATGATTATTGACCCATCTGCATGAAATATATTTTCTTACATACCTGAAAACCCACTCTCTTACTGATTTTTGTCTTTGCTAAATGTCATAGTGTTGATGTATTTTCTGAACACTTAAAAATAACATCTTCCATTAATCTCTATCCCTTTGTTCAATATTATGTACGTATCAGTTATCACTCACTCATCTGCTCATGAGTTGTCTCTTTCATCTCATGCCAGAAGCAGAAACTTGATATTCTTTATTCACTGAAGTATCCCTAGAAAAATGCCTGGTACATATAATGCCTCTGATCGGTATTTGTTAAACTAGTGAGTCAATAGAGCTTTCCTCAATTTCATCCTGGGTTAGTGTGCAAATGAACAATGATGGTTATCCGTTACAGGAATAGCTGCATTTGATACTCCATGAGTCTTTCACTTGCACACCTTCTAAGGTTTAAATAGTCCAAGCGCTACTTTTTAAAATTCTGACTTTTAAATAGGATTTTACAAAGACTTTAAACTTACAGATTATGGAAGTCAGCTTGGAAAAGTCTTAAAGCACAGAAATATATACTCAAGGAGATAGCTAGAATTTTTCATTCTTATGCAGTTTCCAAACAGTATTACTACATGCTCTGATGACCAGTACAGGTCTTCTTTGTGCTGTTTAAAAGTTAAGCTTAACTTTTAACATAAGTTCTTTAAAATTATAAGCCTATGTGTTTGTGTGTATATGTGTGTCAGTTTGCACTTCCTCCATTACATTGACAGAGGCTGTCTAGCTCACCTCCCTGAAAGATGAGAGGGAAGTCAGTGGAATTGTTGAGAGAGTTCAAAACCCAAAGCCAGGTTTCTCTTGTTCTACTAACAGCTTTCCCACTTAAAATATTTTTGTCATAGAAAACAGAGATAATCTTTTGGGACAATTCTCTATCCATTAAAATGGGAATAATAAAAACCAGCTCAGGTGTATTATGAGACTCAAATGGGCCAAATATATGCAAAGCTGGTAGACTGCTATCATTGCTGTGGGGTGCGGACATTTCTGACTCGTCGTGCCTTATGGACAACAGAACACAAGGAGACGGGGTCTGTGGTAGCCTACAATCTTTTGCAGAGTAAGAACCCATTGTTGTAGCCACTGTCTAGTTGAGGGTCGTTCTTTTTGGCCCACTAACCCTCCACTTAACCAAGCATGATGTCCTTCAGCAGAGACTGGTCCCTCCTGATAACGCATCCATATTATCACGGAGACAGAGTATGTGAGACAAAGTCTCATCGTTCTTGTGTCCAAGGAGTCTTCTTGCTGCATATCCTCATTCATTCTTCAGCAATCCATGGTCTAGTCAATATTCTTCACCATCACTATTCAATGTTCAATGTCCACTGTGATTGGGCATTGAATAAGGAAGACTGTAGAAGAATCATGTGTATGAATTGTGGTGCCAGAGAAGAAAGAGTATTGAAAGGACCGTGGACTGCCAAAAGAACAGACTGATCTATAATGGAACAAGTAAGGCCAAAGTACTCCTTAGATGCAAGGGTGGCAAGAATTTGTCTTATGTACTCTGGAGATATTGTCAGGAGAGACCAGTCCCTGGAGAAGGACATCATGTTTGATGAAGTGGAGGGGCAGCAAAAATGAGGAAGGCCCTCCAGGAGATGGAGTGACACGGTGGCTGCACCAATGGGCTCAGACACAGAATCAATGTGAGCGTGGTGCAGGACCATGCGGTGTGTCATTCTGTTGTGCACAGGGTCACTGTGTCACAGCCGACTAGATGGCACCTGATGATAATATAATTAAAAAGCATCACTTTTCTGGTCACCTTCTTTATTTCTTGTCCAGCTTTGAGGCAATTAAAAATACCATGGCTAGGGTCAGGTGCATCTTAGTCCTCAAAATTACATCTTTGTGTTTTAATATTTTAAAGATGTTACTTACAGCAGAGTTAGAAAAAAATAAGGGTTTGGATTAAGGCCTATCAAATAGTAAGCCTATATAAAAGTTAGTTGTTAATATATTTTTTCATGTAAAACTTAATATTTCACTATCACTTTAAATATTTACTGAATGTGAGGTAAATAACGATTTTCCTTTATTTCTTTGATTATAAATGAGATTAAACTTTCAATTTTTTATATTTTCTTTTGTAAGTACTCTTATTCATTTGCTCGCTTCAATGGACAATTAATTCATGAGGTTACTAACCTTCCACATGCTTATGTAAAACTGTGATTTTTTTACATGATTTGTTTTTAATGACTTTTGTAGCACACAAAAATGAAAAAATGTAAACTATCAAGTCATTAATATATGCTCTAAATGTTTTCATTACTTTTTCATAAGTGGTTCCTCCTTTTAATAATATAAAATTTTACATTTAGTCTCTTAATTTATCTGAATGGTATGTGGAGCAGGGTGTGCTGTGGAAGTTTCGAGCATGTTTCCCAGGAGCCAGGGTTCTCACAGTCCTGCATTAAGCAGTCTATCTCCAGCCACTGCTTTATATCCCTCCCTTTAGATTATGCCTCCATGCGTGTTCTACAGTTGTTTGCAGGTATAAAATAAAGAACTATAATGTGTACATAAATAAAGCATATCAAATTAACATCCACATTCCAAAGATTGCTTAGTATTGTATACTACTATTTGAGGTGTAAATAGGTAAATAAATCAAACTACATTGGTAAATGGAGGCTAAATATTTACGTTGTGGGGATCTTTTACTACAGAATTCCACTAGAAGGCAGAAATCAACGTGTGAGAACCTCCTGTTGTGTCTACTGTACCCTGAGGATCTTCAAAATGCTGGGAGCGTCATGCCTTCAGTGTGATTGTGTAAAAATGCACTAATAAACTGCCGCCCATAAGTCTGCTATGGCTCAGCACAATAAATAGGACCATTAGAAATGTCACAGTGTCAGGCAAAACGTTTGTAAGATTCCAGTCTTTGCATCTAACCACTTGGGCTTGTACACCTGGTTTTTTCTAAAGCGCATCCGCTCAAGAGCTGGATCTTCATAGGGCTTAAACAGAAGTCTGTTGTTCATCAATTGCCCTCAGTGAAAATCACCTGAGCTTTCTAAAACTAAAATAAATAAATAGGTAGGTAAATAAATGGATAAAGAAATAAATAACTGTTTTTGTTTCAGGTCATTCAATTACTAAAGACATAAATAGGTGGGCGATCAGTAGGCAGGAAGTCTGTGCCTTCATTGTTCTGTTGGACTGGATGACTCCAGGTAAGCATTTAGAGATCCATAGTTGGGATTTACTGAACAATAAATAACATCACAACCACTAAAGAAGGAGATTAACTTCTCTTTGAGTTTGCAGGAGAAAAGATGCCAGAACTGAGGCTACGATTATTTTTGGAATTAAATGGATTGGAGATCTCAATGGAGACTTCTGTGAAATAAGCAAAATCTTGTGTCAAAATTACATTATACATGTAGATTCATTTTTGCCAATCCATTGGCCATCATAGGAGCCCTAGTAGGGTTCTGGTTAGGTGGGAGGCTTCTAACTCCAAGGTCAGCATTTCAAACCCATCAGCCTATCCTTGGGAGAAAGCTTACAGGATTTTTATTCCTATAAAGAACTACAGTATCCAAAACCCACAGGGGCAGTTCTACACTGGACTATCAGGTGGCTATGAGTTGAGATGGACTCAGTGGCTGTGAGTTTGAAGTTTGGAGTTGCTAATTATAAAGGAGCCCTGGGGGTACCTGAGGTTTAGGTGTCAGGCTTCTAGGTGATTCAAACACACCAGCCACTCCGTGGAAGAAAGGATTTGTGTGTAGGTGTTATTTGTATTATTTTGTTTTTTTGCTTGCTTGTTTTTAATCCTAGTCATAGGAGTCACTTACTGCAAGGTCAGCAGTTCAAACTCATCAGTCACTGCTTGGGAGAAAGATGAGGGTGTTTGCCCCTATAAAATTTATAGTCTCAGAAACCCTGTCAAGCAGAATAATATCAATGGTGATGTGTTTGTTTGTTTGTTTGGTAGATGACTTCTATAATAAGATAAGCATCTCTACACATGATTTTTTATGAGATGTAAATCAACTAATGCTGGTGGTTTTCATTTGGTGATATCATATTCTCAGCGATTTAAGCATAACAGTAGGTAATTTTGTTCATTCTTTTTCCTGGTTTTACAAAAGTGTCTACATTTCTTTTCTGAAAATATTTGTGGTAAAATTATCTAAAGAAATTTTGTAGAAATGTATAGAAGTTCTAAATATATGGAAAAATAATTTGTGGTCATGAATTGGAGGATTCCATTAAGATATCAACTCTTTCCAAATTCAATTTGTAGACCAATTCAATCTTAGTCAAAATTCCACCGAGCTATTCCATAGATCGGGACACAATGATTCACAACTTTCTATGGGAAGGCAAAGAAAAAAGAACAACCCACACGGTCCTTAAAACAACGAAAGTTAGCCTTTGCATTACTTGATTTCTAGACTTACTAGAAAGCTATAGTAGTCAAGACACCATGGTTTTGGAGAAAGAAAAAACATAATTCAATGGAACAAACTATAAATAACAGAATTAAAACATACATAGAAATAGAAATAGAAACATATGTATATGCATATATAAAGAAAATGCAAGTGTAAAGTAATTTTTAAAAATTGTATTGGCATATAATTCATATATGATACAATTCAATAGTTTAATTATATTAAGAAGAGTCATACAATCATTACCACAGGAAAGACACAAAAGCAACTCAATGGCTAAAGTGCAGTCTTTCAAAAAAGGTGTTTGAGAGCTATGTACAAAAAAGGTACCTAGACACAGTCTTGCCTTACACAAAAATGAACTCAAAATTTGAGATGTAAAACTCCTAGAGCTAACATATAAACTGCCTTGGATTTGGAGGTGAGATTTAGCTGGAACACCAAATCCACCTTCTAATTAAGACAAAATGGTAACATAGACTTCGGTAAAATTAAAATCTGCTCTGTGAAAGACACTGATAAAAATAGAATAAACAGGGAGATAAAATATTTTCAAAATGAATATTTGATCAAGAAAAACTTGTACTTAAAATATACAAATATCAATTATATATTATTGTTGCTATTTCGTGTCTTACACTGTCCATTATCTCCCTTCACCCACATTTTTGTTATTCATCCCCCTGGAGGCTATGTATCCAACCTTGTAATGGGTTCCCCTTTTCCCCCTTCCCCTCTCCCCCCACCATCTTCCTAACCTCATGATATTGCTACTCCCACTACTGTTCCTGAGGGTTTTATCTGTCTGGAATTATCTGTACCAATGTGTACACTCCTGTCTAGCCAGATTTATAAAGTACAACTCGGTCAAGGTAGTGAGGGACAGGAAGAAACATTTAGGAAATAGAGGAATGATGTGTGTTTCATCAGTGCTATACTGCACCCTGGTTAAATTGTCCCTTCCTTGTAACAGTACTGTGGGTGGATGTCCACTTGTCTACAGATGGGGTTTGGGTCTCCACTCCAACCCCCTCTTTCACATTGATATAATTGTTTGTTTGTTTGGGATCTTTTGATACCTGATCCTGTCGACACCTCATGATCACACAGGCTGGTGTGCTTCTTCCATGTGAGCTTATTTGCTACCCTGATGGATGACTGTTTGTTTAACTTCAAGCCTCTAAGACCCCAGACACTATCTCTTTTGATAGCTGGGTACCATCCACTTTCTTCACCACATTTGCTTATGCATCCATTTTGTCTTCAGTGATCATGTGGGGAAGGTGAAAATCAGAGTACCAGGTTATTAGAATATAGTGTGCTTGTGTTTAGGAGGACTTGTGTACAGACCTAAAGTCTATCTGCTATAATACTTAACATATAAATATATATAGGGCTCTATCCTTTAATTATAAATGAATATATTTACATACATGTCTATAGCTATACCTCTATAAATAGCTTTTGCCTCCTATTTCTTTCCTCTATGTCCTTTAACCTTCCTCCTGTCCCACTAACATGCTCACCCTCCATTTGGCTCTCAGTCATTCCTCATGAATGCATTACACTTGTTCAAACCCCATCAGGCATTCAATTCCCTCCTTGCCTCAGTTTTAGATCTCTTGTTGTTCCCTTATCAAGGATTCACAAGGGTAGTAGGATGGGGAACCCGGGGGTGGGGACAGATAAAAGAGGAGCTGCTACCAAGGGTTCAAGTAGAAATAAAATGTTTGAGAAATATTGATGGCAACATATGTACAAGTGTGCTTAATACAATTGAATGAAGGATTGTTATAAGACTTGTAAGAGTCCCCAATAAAACTATTAATAAAAATAAATTAATATGCACACACATATGAAGAATACTTAAAACTCAACAGTAACCAAAAAGGAAAATCCAATCAAAAGTGGAAAAGATATCTGGACACTTTATACAGATAGAAAATCAGCATAGGGAAGATGCTTGACCTCATATGTCGTTAAAGAAAATGAAAATTGAGACCAGAAGATATCATGGCTCTTCTAGACATAGCCTTTGCTCCTCTCACAAAAGAACCTTCCTTTTTCTTCCTGATGGGCTTGGGTACGAAGGTAGGAGAAGATGCTGTTTGGAATTGATGGCTAACCTGTGCTTGACTATTAACAGAGTTCATTGTGATCTCCTACTGGTTGAATCCAGTTCTGTGGCCATTGCAATGAGTAGTTGAACGCAGTCACAGAAGTACAGTGCTGTGAGAGCGATGCTTGGAACCAAAACAGTGGTGGAGGCAAGTCTATCTCAGGAGCGAAAAGAGGTAAGATGTGGCCCTATACCATTGTTGCCACTCTCCGCAACTACTGCTGTTGTTAATTGCTGCCAGTTAACTGTGTAAAGGAAAAAAATCATAAATTCTCTTTGATGAAAACTCAATAATTGAATTTAACTCAGCCCATGCTTTATTAAACTGTTCTTTTGCTCCTATGCCTGTCTGGGCAACTAGTTTTCTCACCTGCAACAATTTTCCTCACAAGACCTTTCTGTCTGGACATGTTCACTGCTAGAAACCTTAAAACTACAAGATGATTTTAAAATAGGATGTGAAAGAACTATATTCTAAAGAATAGAATCTCAACCCGCTTGGAGTGTGCTGCACTTGCCCTCATCAAAGGGCACTGGAGAGACGACTGCTCTAGCAAAGTGTGGTGGAGAAATCAGATGGTTCTGACTATCAGGAAAAATCGCTTCCGGGGTTTAAAAGGCTTGTCTTAAAATAAACACCCATCTAAGTGAGGTGTCAGTTAAGTCCACACAGAATTAGCATAAGTCCAGCAGAGGGCAAGTATCGAGGTTAGGACTATGTCACAAAGCGTATTATTCTTAGATTAAGTGCAAAATCAAAATCCATTCATTAATCTATTGCTTATATATGTCCCTGGTTCATATTATAGACATCCTTATTGGTTTACTGGGGATATTAAAATCATCCCCATGGGGCAGATGGTAATTCTACTCTCATTAATTTAGCCAAAGATATAAGATTTAAAATACTGCTGAAAAAAGGAAGGTATATATGTATAGGGAAGCTTTTTAGACTAAAATACATGGATTGTTGAATTGTACAGATTAAAAAATTAAGTGACTGAACCATGTATGCAAAGAATGAGTATGGGAAATAGTGCCAAACTTTCACAAGACATTCACTAAGTCCATTGGAGAGTAGAATAATGCAGGTGTCGTTAAGCTTGAATTCTGAGCACCTGAGGATTAAGCCACTAGAGACCATTGAGCAAGGATGCGAGTGACCTTGTTATCAGACAGTGCATTAGAAAGTGGATTTTTGCAGATGCAATTAGGTTAAAATTTAATATGTTTTCACTTGGTCTCCCTTTTGACTGATTTAAAGTTGGCAAAGTTCTTATTATTTTCTGCTTCCTTTTCAATACCTCTATTTTATTTTATTTTGCTATTGTTTTGTATGTTTTTCTGTGTAGGAAATCTAGGAGAGATAAATCTGTAGTGACAGTAACCGGGTTCATTGTTTTCAGGGCTATTGCAGGGGAGGCTGGGGCAAAGTAGGGAACTCATGATATGAGTACAAGAAAGAAAATGATGTTCTAAAACTGATGGTGGTGATGAGTGCACAGCTGCTTTGAAGCAATTAAATCATTGAATCATAGGGTAAGTGAGCTACATGTCATCCAAACTGTTAGAATGTAAAAAGCATTGTGACAAGATCATAGGAGCCTTTATTTAAAAAGAAAAAAAGCCAAAGTGTGAATCTATGGTTTCTGGACATACCTTCCCTCGAGGTTTATAGACTTGTAAATGTGGTGTTTCCACCCCTCTAACTTCTCCCAAAGGAATTCTGCAGTCTTCAAGCACACCAAGGCAAAGTGGAAGTCTGAGCATCTTCCAGGGATTCAGTATTTTCACTGTCTTTTGAGTTTAAGGGAGAAAAAGAAATGTACAGACACACGATGCGGGCTGGCATCGAGGGCTGATGTGGGGCTCTC
Source organism: Tenrec ecaudatus (assembly GCF_050624435.1). Lineage (NCBI taxonomy): Eukaryota > Metazoa > Chordata > Mammalia > Afrosoricida > Tenrecidae > Tenrec > Tenrec ecaudatus. The sequence goes on from NC_134538.1 coordinate 110,243,632, forward strand.
CGATGAAATTCTCCTAGGGCAGCCCTACACCCCTCCAAGAATGAGCAGGCCTATTGTAGTGATGGGGGAGACGGTGGGGAGAAATGCCATACTGGAATTTTCTAGAATTTTTCTCATTGATATAATTGTCAACTTTTCTAAAATTTCTTTATATTCAGACCTTGTGATCATCCAGTATCTTTGAGAAAATCTGTCAAGATCCCTCCATTTGGAATCCTCAAAACTTATTGCCCGAGCCTTCAAGCAAACCTCTCTGCCTTGAAGTTAAGTGACCCGCCTGGTGTTCTTGAAGCCATTGTTTTGACTGAACCTCTTATTGAAGATATCATAATGTGACTAAAACAAATGTAATGCAGAGAGAATTTACCTATACCCATCCACTGGCAGCAGAGATACATGTAAGCACCTTTAATTTCTAAGAAATCCATGTATGTATAAACTGGAGCTAGCATATAAATTTATATTAATTTCATTGAGTATCCAAAAATGTTATTAGGAATGTCATATTTAGAAGTCAATATAACTGTTCCTGTCTGTCTCTTGAGAATCACAGAGATGTACTCACCCCATGCACACAAAAGTTAAATGTGTGAACTAAAAGCCCTAAAACAGTCTTAGTTTACAAATTCTTGGCAAACGTCTTTCTTTTAATAATAAGCACATTTCAATTTGAAAAGGTAGCATTTGTTATTCTAGTAGAGTTTTCATACAGTTGAAAAAATAATTGGAATTTACAGATTTGATTTTAATAGGTTCACCATTACTTAATATGGTTTCTAATCACCAGGCAAATCCTACAGGATAGTTGAAGTTCATTAGAGCACCTCTGTGAGTCTGAATGGACTCAAAGGCAAGACCTTGTACGTGAAGAGAAAAATGTCTAACATCAATTTCAGAGTTTTTAAATTTAACTTAAAGCGTAATCCTCTTATATCTTCCTATTATTGCTGACAGTTTTTGCCATACTATAGTGGCTATGTGTTGTTGTGATGAAAGCTATTCCTTTTGTATTGCAAATATAAGCTAGGTGGACAGGTGAGTTAGTTAGTTTATTGTGCCAACCAGGCCGATAAACACATGTGGGATTAATTGAAGAGTGGGGGGGGGGGATATATGGCTCAGTGAGCCTCGCCTTTCAAGTTCTTTGGTCTTTTCCTTTGTGATGGTTGGACCAGGGTGCAGCTGCCTTAGCAGTTCCCAGCTTCAGCTGACAAGGCTCACTTCCTGCAAGATATCCACAAGGAGAAGCTACATGAACCTACCCCGATGCAGCCCTGGGTGCTGGAGCAGCCATGTGGCGACCCCTGGCAACACTGAGATGCTTACACATTCACTGACTCAGCTTTCCTTCTGCAGTCGGGATCATTGGGTGTGTTTTGTTAGATGGAGGAGGACTTTGTGGATTAGTGTTGGACATATGGGTTAATGGGTTAATGTTGGACTTGTGGGCTTGGGCAGCATTTGGTTGGAATGTTTTCTTGATGAACACTTAATTTTTACATAAAACTCTCTCTTATACACGAGTTGCTGTGGATTTGTTTCTCTAAAGTACCCAGACCAATACAACAGTTTTCAGCAAAACGTCCAGGCTAGAATAGACTACATGGAAGGAATCGGTGGTTCACTTCTGAAAAATTAGTCACTATACATATTATTAATAAAAGGGGAACAAAATCTAATATAGTGTCAGAATCATTTAAGAATTATCTGTCAGTGATAGGATAAAATCCATATGGAGAGACTTTATCCCATACACTTTTGACATGTTATCAGAAGGGTCCAGTCCCTTGAAAGGCACATCTTGCTGAAAGAAGTAGAGGGCCATTATATATCCAGTACATCCAGTAGAATGAGAAATTATTCATAGACTTTCAAACTACATATCGCAAAGGAAAGGCTAAATAGGCAAAGGGCATTATAGAGGTCTAAATACAGGGATATACATATGTAACTATATTTATATATGATTATGGGTAAATAGATCCATATACATATATTAATAGGTTTAGTATTAAGGTAGCAGATATACATTGGACCTCCACTCAAATACTCTCTCAATTCAAGAACACTTTATTCTATTAAATTGGCATTCCATGATGCTCACCTGCCCGACATGATCCCTGAAGACAAAGAGGGTGCATAAGCAAATGTGGTGAAGAAATCTGATGGTACCCGGCTATCAAAAGATATAGCTTCTGGGGTCTTAAAGGCTTGAAGATAAACAAGCGGCCATCTAGCTAAGAAGCAATAAATCTCCCACGGAAGAAGCACACCAGCCTTTGAGATCAAGAGGCATCGAAGGCATCAGGTATCAGGCATCAAAGAACAAAAAATCATATAATTCTGAATGAGGGGGAGTGTAGAGTGTGTACCCAAAGCTCATCTGTAGGCAACTGGGCATCCCCTTATGGAAGGATCACAGGGAAGAGGCGAGCCAGTCAGGGTGCAGCATAGCAATGTTGAAACATACAACTTTCCTCTAGTTCTTAAATGCATCCTCCCCACCCACCCCCACACTCATGATGCAAATTCTACCTTACAAATGCAACTGGACCAGAGGATGTACACAGGTACAGATAAGAACCTGAAACACAGGGAATCCACGATAAATGAACCCCTCAGGACCAGTGGTGAGAGGTTGGAGGGAAGGTTGGGTAGAAAGGGGGAACAAATGTAAAGGATCTACATATAACCCCCTCCCTGGGGGATGGACAACAGAAAATTGGGTGAAAGGAGACGTTGGACAGTGTAAGACATAACAAAATATTAATTTATAAATTACCAAGGGTTCGTGTGGGAGAGGGAGGGGGGAACATGAGTAGCTGATACCAAGGGCTCAAGTAGAAAGAAAATGTTTAGAGAATGATGATGGCAACGAATGTACACCCGTGTTTGACACAATGGGTGGATGCATGCATGGTGTACGAGTGCCCAATAAAATGATTTTTTCAAAAGAAAAAGAAGGCCTTTATTGACATCGATTGACACAGTTGCTGCAACAACAGGCGTAACTCTAGGAAGCACTGTGAGGACAGCACAAGTGAAACCCGTGTTTCGTTTGCTTTACGTGAGGTCACTACTGTTTCACTGCTTCCGACCAATGTACCCACGCCCTGCTTCCAGAACGCCTTCACAGATGACTCATCCGCCATGTGCGCATTAGCCCCAGGAGTCGGTCTTCATTCTTTTCCAATCCATGCCATGCTTTCTCAGTGATTCCAATTAACTGGAAAAGAACAATTCCAATGCTCATCTCTTGCTGGCTGGTCTTTCTGTGAGGGAGTTGGTATAAATACAGTGAGACCAATCAGAAACAGGCTTTAAAGAGAAGCGCTACAATGAAATGTAAGGCATTCCATTCGGGGACAGTTCAGAAGCAGCACTGAAATTGGGCGTGAAACCAGTGGTTTGTCTGCCCCATAGCTGCACTGCACGGCAAGGATCCCAGGCCCTGATCATAGAAGAGGGGTTTGTGTTTCCCCAACCGAATATACTGATGAAGTAGATCAGTGCACTTGGTCAAAATTCTGTTACATCAGAGTGCTGTGACCACAGGATGTGATGAAAATGACCTTTGACACTTGCAGCATACATTTTAGTCAGCTCAAAAGCTAGGGACCCGCTTTTGGAGTCTGAAATATTGTCTTTGGTAAATTACTGTGCTTTCTCCACTGTCAAAGGAAACTGAAAATCTATTATTCCTGCTATGTGCAGCGGCTTTCCCATTTTAAACATTATTAAAGGCCTACGCGAGTGCTTTTGAGCTATACTTCTTCATTTGTTTGATCATTTGGTGCATAAAGCTATACATATGTCTCCAGACTCTTTAGTAGAGGAGCCATAGGACTAGAGAACACGTAATGATCCAGGTGGGTGTGAAACTTCTCCAGGAATGGTATGCTGTGATTATTAGGTGCAGTTGAGCCAGCTCAGACCCGTAACAGCCCGATACACAACAGAGCTAAGCACTGGCTAATCTTTCACCCGCTCACGATGGTTGCTGGGCTTGAGTCCATGGATGCAGCCACCCTACCTACTCATCTCAGTGAGCCTTCCTCTCATTCAGTAACCTGCTCGCTCTCCTAAGCATAATGTTCTCCTCCAGGGACTGGTCCTTCCTGATAAGATGCCCGAAGTGCAGACTCTCACTGCACAGAGAATTCCAATTTGTATTTCTTCAAAGTCAGGTTTGTTCGTTCTTCTGACAGTGCATCTTCTTCACCAGCACCGTTGTTCAAAGGCACACACTCTTCTTAGCTCTTCCTTATTCTGTGTGCAGCTTGTTTGTGAGTATGGACAGATTGAAAATGCTGTGGCTTGTGTTAACACACCATACTCCTCAAGGTGATATCCTTGCTTTTCCCAGTGTAATGTGTCCTCTGATCTCTAGACTGCTGTTTCCATGAGCACTGGTTGTGGATCCAAGCAAGATGAAATCCTGGACAACGTCAACATATACTTAGTTTATAATGATGTTACCAATTGGTCCAATTGTAAGGATTTTGTTTTCTTTATGTAAAATTGTAATTCAAATTGATGGCTGCAATCCATGATCTTCATCGGCCAAGTGCGTCAAGTTCTCCTCATTTTCAGCAAGTAAGTTTGCATCATCTATCTATCAAAGGTTATTCATAAAACTCCTTCCAATTCAGATGCCACTATCTTCTTCATATTTTCCAGCTTCTCAGATGATATGACCAGCATAAAGATTGAACAAATATGATGAGCGCATACAACTCTGACCATTTCCTGGTTTTAAATTCTGTAGGATTCGGTTCACACAACTGCCTCTTGATCCACTTACAAGTTTCACATGAGAACGATTCAGTGTTCTGGAATTCCTATTTTTCTGAAAGCTACCCTTAGTTTGTTATGATCCACACAAACAAAATGCCTTTGTGTAGTCAATAAAACACAAGTAAATATCTTTCTGATATTCTCTGATTTCAGCCAAGATCCATTCAAAGTCAACAATTATATCCCTTTTCCAAATCCTCTTGTGAATCCAGATTAAATTTCTGGAAGCTCCCTGCCAATGTATTTCTGCAACTCTTCTTGGATGATCTTCAGCAAAATTTTACTTGCATACAATAACAATGAGTTCGTCCTGTAGTTTGAGCATTTGGTTGGGTCACTGTTCTTTGGAATGGGTAAAAATAGGGATTTATTTTTGTCAATTGGCCAAGTAGCTGTATTCCAAATATCTGGGCATAGATGAGTGCCTACTCCCAGGGCTTCTATGGCTTGCTTAAACATTGCAATTGGTATTCTGTCAATCCCTGGAGCCGTGTTTTCAGCTTATGCCTTCAACTTGGATTTCTTCCTTCAGTTTTACTGCTGGTTTTTCAATATATGTTACCTGTTGAAGTGGCTAAATGTTTATAAGCTGTTTTAGGTACAGTGAATCTGTGTATTTTCTCATCTTTTGGATGCTTCTTGCATCCTTCAATATTTTGCCCATGGTATTATTGTTATATGTCACCAAGTTGGTTCCAATCCATAACAACCCCGTGGGCAAAAGAATGAAAAAATGCCTGGTGCTGAGCCATCCTAATTATTGTTCTGATCCTTGAACCTTGGTTTCAAACACTACATCCATCTATCTTTTGAGATCCTTCCAATGTCCTTCTCTTGTACCAAACCTGTGGTCCTTCACCAGGGACTGTCTATCCGGACAACTTGTTCAACAAGTCCATAGAATCTTTCAATAATGAAATGGTGTGAATTTCCTTCCATTCTTTCAGATTAAGATATGGTGAATGTATTCTTTGCTTTGACTTTTTTAACTCTAGGCCTTTAAGAATTTTGTTATAATACGTTGTTTTCTTAAGCTGCCCTTTGAAATTTTCTGTTTAGCTCTTTTACTTCCTCATTTCTTCTATTTTCCTTTTATAATGTGTGATGAAGATCAAAATTGCCGATACTAGTCCCTTTCAGCTGACTAATGTCTAGGGTTTTGATCTTTAGTGTTCTATTTCATTTTTGATTACTTCCAATTTTCCTACATTCATACTTTATACATTCTGAGTCCAAAATGTTAATAGATCTTTATAGCTATTTCTTCTCACTTTGAGTAGTGCCCCGCCACCAAATTAAGTCGCCAAAGCCATACTCCATCCACATCACTGTGATCGACTTTCCTCTGAGAAGCTAGCTCTTCCTCTCTAGTATTTTGAGTGACTTCTGTCACACGGGGCTCTGCTTCTGGAACTATATCAGACCATTTTCTGTTGCTATTCATGAGAACTGCACTCACAGTTGTCTGATGCTGTCTGTAAGGTTTTCAGTGGCCAAGTCTTCAGATGTGGACAGCCTGTCCCTTTTTACTAGCATGTTCTCAGTCTGGAAGCTCCGCTGAAAACCATTCACACAAGTGACCCTTCTGGTACTTGAACCAAGGACATAACTTTTATCACCCCACCAACACACACAGAGACTACCACAGTACAGCAAACTGACAGACACAAGGTGAGCCTCGTGGGTATTAGCCGAATAAAAACACAAGGCCCTTCAAAAAGTCCATAGAAAAATGTATTCTCTCTTCTTTAGCAGTCTTCTTGGCACATAATTCACACAAGGTATAATTCAATAGTTCAGTTATATCAAGGAGACTTATGTAATCACCACCATAATAAGTGCTAGATCTTTATTCTTTTACTCTATTATTAGCTCCTGTTTCCCCCAGCAACTGCTGCCACCACCCCCACCCCCTGGACAAGGACCCCTTATCCAAATACCATCTCTTTAGATTCACACATCCTGGATTTCAGACACAGAAAAAAATTAAAGAAAACAAAACCAACAAAAATAATTAAGAAAACAAAGCAGAGACAAATCTCAGTAGAAAATAGTAAAAACTAGAATAAATTTAAAATGCATCAAAAGTGAGATAAAATGATAAGGTGTTAAATTTTAACCTAACTGCCTCATCGGTACTCCACTTTCCAGTTCATTACGCATGACAGCACGGCTATTGGTGTCCTTGGTCTGTGGTCAGAGGGAATTAATTCACTGGAGGCTGAATCCACAGACATGTCCCCTACATTTAAAAAAAACAAAACTGAAACAACTTTAAAATGTGTTAAAAGGGTAACATGAATGATAAAATATTCCATTTTATCTTAGTTATTCTATTAAGTTCTGTATGACGTTACTATCATAGTTGTTTATTGCATCATATGACATCACTGTCATAATCATGTTCACAGTGTTCTCTGTTTGATAACAAGGCTTTTCCTAGCCCTCAACACTGGGCAGAGAGGATTCCCCTGAGTCTTACTCCATATGTGGAGCCTGCAAATGGGCTTCCACTGTCACCCATAGCTTTCTTCAAACCAGGTATTCATAGTTAACTGATATTATTCTCTCTTTCATATTTGAATTTTCTTATTTATTATCCTTGGCTTATACAGTCTGGTATGCTTCTTAATTGACAACTCACTTTGATGGCTGTTTGTTTACAGACAAGCATTTAAGACCCCAGATACCATATGTTCCTTTTGACAGCTGTGCACCATGTAGTTTTCCCACCACCCTGTTCTATATCTTCACTGATCCCTTCATGAGGATGAGCATCAAACAGGGCAATGTCATAAGGACTAATTGTTCTTAGATTAGGTCTAGAATTAAGTGGAAGTCCAAAATTCATTCACATCTCTATGACCTCTGATTTGCCTGAGACACTTCATTGCCATTTTATGTTACAGAACATTACCAATCAGCTCCCAGGGCAGTGGTTCTCAACCTGTGGGTCACGGCCCCTTTGGAGGTCGAATGACCCTTTCACAGGATCACCTGATTCATGGCAGTAGCAGAATTACAGCTATGAAGAAACATCAAGGATGATTTTATGGGCGGGGGGTCACCACACATGAAGAACTGTATGGTAGACTCGAGGCATTGGGAAGGTTGAGAGCCACTGCCCCAGGGCATAAGGTAATTCTATTGAAAGCATCATTAATTTCTGCAATGGTATAGAATTTAAAACACTATTCAGAAAAGGAAATTATATGATTATATGCCTGCTATGGACCACAACACATGAATTGTTGACCTGTACAGATTAAACCCTTAAGTGACTGGGAACTATTTACACAAACAATGGAAGTTACTGATGCGGTAAAAGTTTCAATAATAATCATTCATAAAGACATAGCCACACCGACCAGATTAATATATGTCATAATGAAGTAAGGAGGGCATTAAAATAGTAAGTATATGGTAGTTCTGGGCCACCATTTACTATGGTCCCTCAAGGCAAGAGATTTGGACTGAAGTCCCAGGTCTGCCAATTCTATGTTCTTGGGATAGCAGTCATCCGCTTCTTCTCACACTAAGGAGTTTCAGTCTTAAGTCTATGGACTACAGGTGAGTACCGGATATACTCCTGTATAAGCCAGGATTTGGTTTATACACGGGTCAGTGGTACCCCAGTGAGGTATAACATTTCACTGTCCCCGGCCCCTAGGTAATGGGACAAGCGCCCAGTATCTCGTGGGTGATTGCCATTTCTCCGCTGTTCATTCAAAGTCCCGCTGACACTGCAGGGCTTTGAATGTTTATTTACTCACATCTGGTCAAGCCTGACTAACAAAAGGAGGAAATCTCATGAAACCTGACATAGCCTTCATAGCAAAGTGGGTTCAAGATGCATGGGAAGACATTGAAGAAGACATGGTGTATGTAACGCGCCTTCCAGAAATGTAGTCTTAGTAATGCTGTGGATGGCAGTGAAGACTGTGCTTTGTATGAAAATGACAGCAGTGATGGTGATGACGGCGATCTCAGTGAGGACAGCATCTATGATGACCTCATACCAGCTGAAGCTCTGCATTGGGATACGGATGATAATGAGGAATTCAGTTTTGAAGGATTTTAACTCTTTACATTTTAGCTTAGTTGTTGATTGAGCTCAGGGAATAGTACTCTTAAGGTATCATTGTTGATACCTTATTGTTTTTGTTGAACCTATTTTCCACTTACTGTGCTGGTTTACTAATGTTAAATGACCTGTTGCCCTTTAATTTATGTTTTTTATTTTAAAAAATATTTCAATACATTATCCCACTGATGTCTCAATTTTTAGTAATTTTATTTTCATTTGTTTTGATTATTGAAACTCACCAATAGCTTCTGCATTTTCCATCCTAGGTTTATACTCGAGTCGATCAGTTTTTCTGGTTTCCCAGGTAATAATTAGGTACCTCAGCTTATACTCAGGTTGGCTTATATTTGAGTACATACGGTATAAGGTAAATCCCACTTTACTCAGTGGGGTTTCCACCTTGAGTCTTCTGGTCTGGCCTATGTAGAATATGCTCCAAGAAAAGGCAGAGTCTAAAGTCCCAGTAACCTATAGCACACAACCTGGTTCAACAAAGGCTGGATAGAAACTTGAACAAATGTGTCCAATTAGGAACTTAGTATCAGGCATATTCTCCCCTAGGGTTCTATGTAAGTATTCTTTTTTTTTTTAAATTTTAACAATTTATTGGGGCTCATACAATTCTTTTCACAGTTCATATATATACATACATCAATTGTATAAAGCACATCTGTACAGTCTTTGCCCTAATCATTTTTTTCTCTTTTCTTCTTTTACATTTTATTGGGGACTCATACAACTCTTACCACAATCCATACATATACATACATCAATTGTATAAAGCACATCCATACATTCCCTGCCCCAATCATTCTCAAGGCATTTGCTCTCCACTTAAGCCCCTTGCATCAGGTCCTCTTTTTTTTCCCCTCCTCCCTCCCCATTCCCCCCTCCCTCATATGCCCTTGGTAATTTATACATCGTTGTTTTGTCATATCTTGCCCTATCCGGAGTCTCCCTTCCCCCCTTCTCTGCTGTCCCTCTCCCAGGGAAGAGGTCACATGTGGATCCTTGTAATCAGTTCCCCCTTTCCAACCCACTCACCCTCCACTCTCCCAGCATCGTCCCTCACACCCTTGGTCCTGAAGGTATCATCCACCCTGGATTCCCTGTACCTCCAACCCTCATATGCACCAGTGTACAGCCTCTGTCCTATCCAGCCCTGCAAGGTAGAATTCGGATCATGGTAGTTGGGGGGAGGAAGCATCCAGGATCCGGGGGAAAGCTGTGTTCTTCATCGATACTACCTCACACCCTAATTAACCCATCTCCTCTCCTAAACCCCTCTATGAGGGGATCTCCATTGGTCGACACTTGGGCCTTGGGTCTCCACTCTGCACTTCCCCCTTCATTTAATATGACATATATATATACATATATATACATACATATATACATATACACATATATATACATACATACCCACACTTATATCTTTTTTTTTTTGCATGATGCCTTATACCTGGTCCCTTGGGCACCTCGTGATCGCACTGGCCGGTGTGCTTCTTCCATGTGGGCTTATTTGCTTCTGAGCTAGATGGCCGCTTGTTCACCTTCAAGCCTTTAAGACCCCAGACACTATCTCTTTTGATAGCCGGGCACCATCAGCTTTCTTCACCACATTTGCTTATCCACCCATTTGTCTTCAGCGATCCTATCATGGAGGTGTGCAGTCAATGATATGATTTTTTGTTCTTTGATGCCTGGTAACTGATCCCTTTGGGACCACTCGATCACTCAGGCTGGTGTGTTCTTCCATGTGGACTTTGTTGCTTCTGAGCTAGATGGCCGCTTGTTTATCTTCAAGCCTTTAAGACCCCAGTCACTATCTCTTTTGATAGCTGGGCACCATCAGCTTTCTTCACCACATTTACTTGTTCACACACTTTGGCTCCAGCCGTTGTGTCGGGAGAGTGAGCATCATAGAGTTCCAATTTAATAAAAGAAGGTATTCATGCATTGAGGGAGTGTTTGAGTAGAGGCCCAAGGTCCTTCCGCCACCTTAATACTTGACCTATAAATATAGACACATAGATCTATTTCCCCATCCTCCTATATATATTTGCATGTACATGTCTTTGTCTAGACCTCCATGAATGCCCTTTGACTCCTAGCTCTTTCCTCCATCTCCCTTGACTTTCCTCCTGCCCTATATGTAAGTATTCTTAAATGTCCCCCACCCCCATCCTACCCCCTGCCATTGAGAGGTTGCTCCTCCCCCTTTTCCTACCAATAGAAATGCAATTGCCTTCTCAGAAACATGCATGCCCCTCGCCCCTCGTTTTGAATTGAATTTGTAGAAAGATTTCCTTGTCACTATGGTAGGAGTGTCTGTTGATTTGGAGTGACCTTAGAACAATTTTGTGTGATAGCAATTGGATGGTCTCCTTGTCCCCACATCTTGAAAAACTGACCCCAGCAGAAGTGAGGCCTCCTCTGTTGAAGTGATCTTTAAGAGGCCAATACAGAGGGGTGATAGATGGTTCATGGATGTGAGGCAGGCTCTCTACCTCATTGCTTGGGAGACGGGATTTGAATATGATATGCCCTGGAAACAGGAGCCTGTTTTCATCTTGGTGTTTATCTTTATAGTAGTGGACTCAAGCAGTAATTGAGTTTTTGTGGTTGACTAACTTCACTCAGCATAATGATTTCCAGGTCCTTCCATGTTAGAGGCATTTCATGATCTCATTGCTATTTTTCAGGGATGCATAATATTCCATTGTATACACATACCAGAGTTTCTTTATACATTCTCCTACTGATGGGTATTTGGGTTGTTTCCAGCTACTTGTTATTGCGAACTGTGCTGCCATGAACATGGGAGAGCGTCTGTTAGTGTTGCATCTCTTATTTCTTAGTGTGTATGTCCTGCAGAGGTATTGCTGGGTTATATGGTATTTCTGTTACCAGTTGTTTTAGAAATTGCCATGTTGCTTTCCACAGTATGGCTTTCCACAATACGGCAGACATGTACAAAGGATTGTGCATATTTACAAGCCCACCAGCAGTGTATAAGTGTTCCAATCTCTCTGTACTCTTTCCAGCACTTGTTCTGTGTTTATTTTAATTTGGCTATCTTTGTTGGTTCCACCATCTTTTAATTCTGTTTTCCCACAACTTGTTAAGGTCTTTCACATGTAAATTGATTACAAAAGGACAAAAGTAGTGAGACTGGAAAATTATTTGTCACTGAACTAATCACATATATTGCTTTTTTACTCCTCTACTGAACGTACTTTAACTCAGAGATGGGTTGTCTAAATGGTGTCTACTAGGAAGAAGGACTTTGTGTTATGTGTGTCAGGGCAACTACAGTTCAATGCAAACAGCATAAATATAGTTAGCAGTAATATGAGTTAAGTTTGAGTAGGGAAACATTTTCAGCTAAATGGAAAACTAACAAAGCAGGTAATCGATGGCTCATTATCTCTATTCCATTAGTGGCATCCAATAAAATTCACAATGAAATTAAATGGAAATACTGTTTAATGGCACTTGCTCTATCGATCAACGTATAGTTATTACATTATTTGATTATAAATACTGCCAAATAATATTTTCTCAGATATCATTACAGTGTTCCTTAGGCCATCTAACCATTCTTAACCTTCCATGCCTCCTAAGACATTGAACACGGTCACTGGGTACCTGTGATTTTATGCTTATACATATAAATACATTATTCATTTTTACTCATTATATGTTATATCCCTTAAAGTCTTAAGCAAAGATATTTTTCTTTCTGACAAAGAGCTTTCTTCATAATTACTGTTTCTAGAGAGGAGTAATAAGAATAGCAGCCAGACACCGATAGTATGGTGTCCACTAGCAAGCCTCAAGATCACTGTGAATGGTTATCCTTGAGTACGAACTGCCATCCTACATGGGCTTACACTCATGGGAATTAGTATACATTGAAAACCCTATATAAGAGCCGTGAATTTGTGTAGAAATTACATATACGGGTCATGGAATTGTTCAGCATGCTGCCAACAGTAGGTTTGGGTACTTTTCACAATAATTTACTTAGAAAAGCATGTTCAAATTTTTATATCCTCAGACAATGCAATATGTGTCAAGAGAAAGATTGCTAATTCTCTTAATGATTCATTCTATACTCAACTCCCCAGAACAGAACATCTAGAAGAACGTATCATTCCACAGTAAATGTCAAAAACATGCTTCATTTCAATAGCTCAACATACAGGACAGACAACATTTAGTTCAAGCTAATTCATTCCCTTCAGTAGCCAAAGTAATCTATGGGTTCCCTCAAATTGCTTTTGTCTATAAAATAAACTCAATTTGCTTTACCACATGAACCACGAATTTAAAGCAGTATTTCATAAATCTCTGTCACTGAAGATTTAAGTCATCTTTAATTTACAAATACTGCAGGAGTTTTATGTTACCAAGGCTTGAAAATTGAGCTGTACAATATGGAGCTGATTTTCAACCTCATCTCCCATTAAAGACAAGATTTCTAAGAAAATAAGAAAATATGTCATTATTAAAATCTCTAAATATCCCATATTTGCACTAATATGCTTCTAAATTCTTATTCGTCTGAACAGGACTGTTTTCTATGCCGATAGAGTCAGAGTCTCTGAAAACCGCAGGGGTGGTTCTTCTCAGTCCTGGAGGGCCCCTATGAGTCAAAATCGACTGGTGGAAATGAATTGGGGGTTTTTGAGGGACAAGGTATTAAGGTTGTGTCCATAGTCACCTGTCACAGTAAATCCCCTTGGTAAATTTCATATAACATTTACATTTGCTACAGGTAAGCTCAAGGAGTTGTATTAGGTCATATTGCTGCTTGTTTGTAAAAATACTTATTACTGGCAGATTTTCTCCTTTAGCATGATATGTCAATATGATGCATCAATCATGAGCTCAATGTGAAATGAAATGATGCTGTATACTATAGTAGTTATTAAATTCCTACCTGGTTAGTGTCTTCCTATGTCAAAACCTCTGTTTCTAAAGTAAATACAACTGGTATAAAAACAAACAAAGTCACCACTGTATAATTGATTCTGATTTACCGTGCCCCTATAGAATAGTGTAGAATGGCTCCTAGGGGATTCCAAGATTTTTATTCTTTACAGGAGTAGAAAGTATCATTTTTCTCCCTTGAAGTAACTAGTGGTTTTGAACTTCTCATTTTGTGGTTAGCAGTCAAATGCATATTACACTAAACCACCAGGATGCTTCTTTTTAAAAGAAGCTGAATAATTGACAACCTACTGTGTTTGGCTGGATTGAATAGAGAAACAAATCCAAGGACACTCCTATGTGTAAGAGAAAACTTTACATTAAAAAGTAGTTATGTATCGGGAAACCATCCTAACTCAATCCAAGTCAAGTCCATAAGTCTGACACTCATCTGTAAGCCCAATACCAGTCCATATATCCCTCTCCAGACTCACCCGCCACAAACAATGGAGCAGAAGCAAGAAAACTCACAGGCCGGTGGGTGAAAAGTCTTGTAGATCCAATGGCAGTGGACGCATCTCCCAGGCTCACTCAAGTCTCCACCTGCCATCAACAGGAAGGTAAAGGCAGAGAGAGAGGAAGGGTCCAGCCTGGGAGAGCCATTTATCTCCGTGGCACCTCCAAATGATGTCATCAAATGGTGACCTGATTGACAGGTCACCTTCACTTTTATATCTTCAAGTTGACATGAAATTAAGTGACTACCAACTTATTAACAAAGTCATACCTCACTCACGACAACCCCTTGCATGTAAGAATGAGATACTCCCCATGCCCCACTCATGACAACCACTTGCATGTAAGAATGAGATATTCCCCATGCCCCACTCATGACAACCCCTTGCATGTAAGAATGAGATACTTCCCATACCCCACTAATGACAACCCCTTGCATGTAAGAATGAGATACTCCCCATGCCCCACTCATGACAACCCCTTGCATGTAAGAATGAGATACTCCCCATGCCCCACTCATGACGACCCCTTGCATATAAGAATGATATACTCCCCATGCCCCACTCACGACAGCCCCTTGTATGTAAGAATGAGATACTTCCCATTCTGGGACCATCAGCATAATTGTGTAGGGATCTGACTGCTGTTGTACATGAGGTTTACACCGGCTGATTTTCAGAAGCAGATCTCCAGGCGTTTTTCCAAGCTGTCTTAACTTGGAAGCACCATGGAAAACTGTGAGCATCAGAGCAACACAAAAGTCTCCACAGATGGATAAGTGCTTCTTGTACATATGGCACATGAGCCTGGAATTGAACCCAGGTGTCTTGTACGCAAAATGAGGACTCTGCCACTGAACTACCAATATAAGGCACTGTACAAAGCTTGCATCGTGCAAAGGTAAGTCAGAAAGCAGTACTACAATGATTCCAGTTTATACATTCATGGTTTATTCCAAACAAAATGTGCTTCAAAATGTCTCTGCAATCAAAGGATGACTGCCAACAAGCTCTCTCAGAAAGATACTTTCCTTAGTCTCGTTAAGTGCCTTCTAAAAAGGACGGCTTTTCAAACCTCTTTTATTATGATTGGGTGAAGGTTGACGAAGCAGACCAGTTGTACATTCCACAATTCTTACCCACTTTGATTCGTGTCAGTGATTGCAGTCTCCACGCCACTGGTCCCACCTCCTCCCTATGTTTGCTGTTTTCCTTCTTCCTTCTTTTCTAACCCTTCCAAACTTTGTTTTGGAGAAAAATTGTGAGCTTTTTAAAATCTCAAATGGTTGAGTTTTCTGTGGGGAGTGTACCTCCCTAGTGTTACTGTTCCCCTTATAGACCTGGTTATTGTTCGGCTGAACATTGAACCATAAGGGTGAATTTATTTCTGGACCTAAAGGTGACTAAGAGCCATTGTCTTGGGAGTTTGACAAGTCTCTATCAGACCAGTAAACCTAGTATTTTTTATAGTTTTTTCATTTCATTCCATGTTTTTCTCCCAATCTACTTAGGACCTAATATTATGATCCTTTTCGGAGCAGTTGGTGCTGCTGTCTGGGACCATGAGTTCTTCTGGTCACCCTGGTCTTGGGCTGAGGGAGACTGACGATTTTGTAGTCCATTAGTCCACTGGTCTAGTGTCTATCTGTCCTTTCATCACTCTTCTCTCTTCCAGGCAGGGAGAGACCAATGGTTGTACCTTAGATGGCCGGTCATATATGATTCCAATTGCCACCCATCAAAGTAGTGTGCAAAATATTGTTGTAGTGGACCATATTAGACCAATTGATACTTGTGTCCTCAGACGCTATGGTCCTGCACACCTAGACCCAGTTACACAGTCCCTGAGGTATTTAGTTATGACTAAAATGTTTTCATAACTTTGTCCCCTGTGTGCTCCACCACATTCATGAACATATATAGAGCAAATGTAAACATCCATGCACAACTATCCTCCATGAAATCTACATATATTCATGCATGTATTTCCATTCTATTCCACACCTGTTCAACCGGTGTGTCTATCCAGGCATCCACTCATAGAGCACCATTATCTCGGGGTTGTGTATTGTAACCTCTATTGCCTACAGCGCTTGCACTCATCCCAGTGTATAACTTTGCATCCAGCCTTTTTGGCTGCCTTCCCTCTTACTGTATTTGCTTCCCCTTCACTCAAGTATTAACCTTCTGAGAGGTTTTTCAGGGTCAGAGTAATTTAAAGCAGGGAGGTCAGTTCACAAGTTTATGATTCATAATCCCTTGGACGACTCCCCAGGGGGTAAAGTTGACATATTTTCTTAAAGGACACAGGATAAACCTGGAGTCTAATAGGAAGAAGTTTTAAGAAAATGGAAAATTACACTGGCACAAAAAGGTCAGGAAAATTGCATTGAGGAATTTTTTTTTATCTCTATCACAACAGTGCACTGCTTATTTTTTGAAGGCACCAAGGGCTGTCTTGCAAGAATTTCCTGGGACAGTCTTATTCAATCCACCCTGCACGCTGGTCTTTCCCCTTCAGAATTTATTTTCTTCTCTAAACTCAAAGAATATTGAAACGGAATGCGTCTTGGGTCCTTTATTAAGGGTGCTGTAACTGCCATGTTGATATAGTGTAAAACCAAAGAGACAATTCTTTGCGAAAGAGTTAGAGTAATTAAACACAGTCCTTGGAAGTGTATAGATCTACATGGAGAAGATGTCAAAAACAGTAGCTTCACATTTTGATTTTTTGTTTACTGAAGGTTTCTATGATTTTGTAGCAATAATTTTGTACTTTTTCTCCTATCACTTATTTAATTCTCATAACAACCCTATGGGTTCTTTCCATTAGTAACCATTTCGCAGAGGAAATAATCATGGCAGAAGAAAGTAAGTCATGCACAGCCACAAGTAGTTGGGGTGCATTTGGAAGCTACAGTTTGATGACAAAATTCTAGTAGGTCAATGTTTTGGAGCTTGGTACTTGCTTGACTCATGAAGTAGGCACAGTTTTCATATACATTATCTCATTTTTTCAAAATTCCACATAAGGCTTAAAAATTTGCCACGCACTTCTTGGTTAATTAATAATGAGTTGTTTATCAAACCAAAACATAAGCATAAAAATAAAGCTACACCCACAGCCACTGCTGAATCAATTCCAGCTGGTACCCAACCTACACTGGTCAGAGTAGAAGTGCTCCCTGGAGTTCATGCCAGAAGTGTGAGCTTCACGCCGGTGTTGCCTTTCTTCAAGGGAGCTGAAGACGTGTTCAAACTTCTGATTTTGACATTAGCATTCAATTCATAACCTCCGATGCCATCTGGGGCTCCTAGGTTGTGCATAGTTCACAGTTAAAATCACTGAGAAGCTGAGATGTCCTTCGTGGTCCTTTGGGGTTTCTGTGCCTAGAAAATGTCTCCTATTCCTAGACACAACCCGTCTCCCCTTTGTCCTCTTCTCTCAGACACAGCCACGTGGGTCTTCATCAGTCATGGACGTGATACTCCTTATCTATTCTCTGAATGATAGCCGTTATGTAAAACCCATTGCACTGGTTAACTTCAAGTGTGTGCTGACTAAGTAATCTTAAGGAACACAGTAAAATAGTTGCTGCCATATTGTGATATATCTGTTTGATCTTGAGAATGAGGATCATGTCTTTGCATGAGGAAACTTTAATGTATATCACATTTTTAGTACATAGTTGTTGCTCTATAAACATTTGATAAATAAATTGAAAAATTAAAAGAAAATGCTGAATTCATTAGCGCTATGATGACAACATGTGTTCATTAAATATAAAAAGGATTTAAAATTATTGCCAGTTTTCAGAACGGTAATTTTAGTCAAGCTCCTTAAAATATTGAACCTGCGAGTGCCTTGTGGCTTGCTTTTTCCTTGACAATTATCTTTTTTCCAAAGCAACTTTATTCTTTCAGTGACACCCCAAACTGATGGCATTCTCCCTGGTATGACAGGATAAAAGGATTGGAACACAAAGACATTTACATTTTCCAAAGATGCATTCTTTTTAATATTTCATTTCATTAAGCGTAAGGTTCAGTACAAGATTCTATGTGCAATATACATGCATTAGTTCTTAGAACTTAGCATGGTAGCTTGCTGATACCAAAGTCATTTAATTCAGGCAAGGAATATTAGATTTTTGTGCAGAGCTATTGTTTCTGTTGGAGGTTTTTCAGCACTATAAACCAGCATATATTCAATGCATTTCTTTCTAGGCACAGATATGAAAAATGGCAGTAGATAAATGTTAAGAACATCATTCAATCATGTTTTTAAGTAGCTGTCAAAGGCTCTCTTTTAGATATCTTCTGAGGAGGAAATGGCTATGTCTAGGGTAAAAGATATGAAGCATAAAAAATTATTTTTATCTGTCAAAAATAGATAGTAAAGGTATAGGGTAATTTATATTCTTAAATAGAAAAATCACATTTGTTTGTAATCTTTTGACTGTTAGTGATCACACATGCAGTGCAATTGTTTGGGGAACAGCAGTGTGTGCTTACGTGGAGATGTGGGGAAGAAGCCTTAGCTTGGGTTGTCGGCTGTTCACTAAAAAGGTGCAGGTGTAAGTCTGCCAATAGGTAGCTTACCAGGAAGTCTTGGTGATAAACTTTAAAAAATAACCACTGAACATCTTAGGAGCAGGATCTCCTCTGACACACTTGGGTTGTCATGAGTCCACATCAATTTGATAGCAACCAGTTCCGAGTTTCATTCAAAAGAGTGTAAGAAATGACGAAACCATAATTTATCAATTATCAAGGGTTCATGAGGGAGGGGAAGAAGGAAAGGGAGGGGAAAAATTGAGGAGCTGCTGCCAGGGGCTTAAGTGGCGAGTAAATGTTTTGAGAATGATGAGGGCAATGAGTGTACACATGTGTTTTACACAATTGATGTATGTAAGGATTGTGATAAGAGTTGTATGAACCCCTAATAAAATGATTTTTAAAAGAGAGAGAGAGAATGTCAGAAAAGATAGATGAGTCCCCAGACAGACCTGGAACTATCTTTTTTTTCTGGTTTATAGCTATATGTTAAGTATTGAGATAGCAGACTTTGGACCTCTAATCAAGGTCTCCCTTAACACAAGAACACTTTGTTCTAATATGGTACCCTTTTATACTCACCTTCCTGACAAAATTGCTGAAGACAAAATGGGTGCATAAGCAAATGTGGTGAAGAGAGTAGGTGGTGCATCTGGGGTCTTAAAGACTTGAAGGTAAAGAAGCAGCCATCCAGCAGAGAAGCAAAAAAGCCCACATGGAAGAAGGACACTAGCCTGTGTGATCATGAGATATCAACTATATCAGGTATCAGCTATCAAAGATCCAAAACAAACCACTATATCAATGAAAATGAGGGGGCCTGAGTGAAGACCCAAAGCCCATCTGTAGACAATTGGACATCCCTCCACCAAAGGATTATACGGAAGGAATGATTTAAACAAGGTGAGCAGTATAGCACTGAAAAAACACACGTCATTCCTCTATTTCCTGAATGCTTCCTCCCCACTACTACCATGACCCAGTTCTTCTATAAATCTGGCTAGACTGGAGTACACACATTGGCACAGATAAGAGCTCTGGACACATGGAATTCAAGACAGATACAGTCCTCGGAAACAGGAGTAGGAGTAGCGATAATATGGCAGTAAGAGGATGGTTGGGGAAGAGGAAAGGAGAAAAAGGCAGAACCCATCACAAGTTTGGATATATATCCCCACCCCTTGAAGAGGTCAAATAAAATAAATGCGGATAAAGGGAGATAACAGACAGTATAAGATACAAAATAATAATAATATATAATTGATCGAGGATTCATGAGGGTGGGAAGGTGGGGCAGGGGTAAAAAGGAGCTCATACCAAGGGCTCAAGTAGAAAATGTTTTGGAAATGATGATGGCAACATATGTACAAATATGCTCAATAAAATTGATGTATAGAAAGTTATAAGAGCTTTAAGAGCTCCTGATAAAATGATTTTTTTTAAAGAGAACATGCCCTGAAGTTTAGCTGTCTCACTTTTTCTCTGGATATTTTATTAACATTATCTCAAAAAAAATCCTTTAAGAAGCCTGACATTTCGGTTTTATGTCCATTGGGTGGGCCTGGCAGCTCCCATGGTATGCTCCAACATGGTGTGGCCAACTCCAGGGTGGATGATGGGATTTTGTGTGGAGCAGCCACGCAGTTGTGGTGAGAATAGACCTCCTTAATCTGCTCACTCTCGTGACTTGTTTTAATTTTCTTCAGCATTATTCTGAGCTCCCATAGGAACACCTGACTATCTGTTCCAGTCAGACCCTCATCTGGTTTGGCTGCCGTCTTCCCACAGATGTGGTCAGTTTGATTTCTGTGTATTCCATCTGGCGAAGTTCAAGTGCACCTTCTGCTGTTTAAAAAGGCATGGACTATGTACAAGTCATGGGTTCCTCAAAATTATACCATGTGAGCTCCAATTGCAGTTATGTCACCACGTTCGTATTTTCTAACTGCAGTTCCTTCCTCTTTGTTTCTAACTTTTGCATTCTAATCGCCAATAACTATCAATGCATCTTATTTACACGCAATCTCTGACTGAAGTCCTTGGTAGAATTCTTCAATGTCTTTATCACTAGCTTTTGTGGTTGGTGCATAAAGTTGAATAATATTTTTACTGAATGAATTTCCTTGAAGGTGTATTAAAATAGTTTGATCATGGACAGAATTGTACTTCATGATGGATTTTGTAGTGTCCCTTTTGACAATGTATGCCACAAAATTTCTAGTGGCTGTATTATTTCCAGCATATTAAATCATACAATTTTCTGATTCGAAATGGCCAATACCAGTTCATCTCAGTTCATTAATGCATATGATATTGATTTTTACATATTTCATTTCATTTTTTATGACTCTCGATTTTCCTAGATTCATGCTTTGCACATACCAAGATCTGTTAATTAGCAGACTTAGTCATCTGTTTCTCCTTACTTTGAGTCAGCCTCATCAGCAAATAACAACCCTGAAGGCACCACTCCCCCAGGCTTTGCCCAGCTCATTCACCATTGTCAATTCCATTCTTATTCCATTCCTCACACACAGGACAATTGCCCTCTGACTTGAGGGGTCTGTGTCGACTAGATAAACAAATCCAGAGACACTCCTTTGTGTATACCTAAGAGCTTTATACCAAATAATAATTGCAGCCAAATCCATAGTCTGATATTAGCCCATAAGTCTGATACTAGTCTATAAATTCCTCTTCAGACCCATGCAACACATTCAATGACCCCTAATGCAGGAATATCACAGGCCAGTGGACAGAAAGTCTTGCAGATCCAGTGGTGGCTGGCAGCGGTCTCCATGTGGCTCCTCCAGCTTCAGGGCTCTGGCTCCATCAGTGTAGCTACATATGGCTTGTCAATAGGAATATCTCCCAGGGAGCGTGTGTGTCTCACCTCCAGGGAGGAAGACAGAAGTTCCGAGAATCCTCGGGAGAATGCCATGCCCACAGAGACCTCGTTGGCTATGACTTGATTGACAAACTAGACTCCACCCCTTCACTCAAGTTGACAGATTATGTGACTGTCACAGGGCCCACCCTCCAGCACTAACTCTGACAATGGTCTGCCTCTATTTTTTAGGCCTTCGGAATCTGATAATATTTGGAAACTACGCAAAACATTTTAAGCATCTTCCTCCAAAGTGGGAAGCTGAGTTCTTTTTCATTTTCTATTTTTAGTTTGGAAACTCTGAAACAGCTCACTTTGAGTGACCCTGCTGGCATTTGAAATACCAGTGACATAGCTTCCAGCATCACAGCAACAACACACAATCCACCACAATATAGCAAACTGGCAGACGGTAAATCTAGCCCACCTGAATTTCAAGAACATCTCAAAAACAGATTTGACACATTGAACATTAATGACACAAGACATACTGAGATGTGGGAGGACATGAAGACTATGATTCATGAAGAAAGCAAAAGGTCATTAAAAATACAGGGAAAAAAGAAAGAAAAGGCCAATATGAATGTCAGAAGAAACTGAAACATGCTTTTAATCACAGAGCAGATGAATCACTAAGGAAAATGTAGGAAAAGATGAAGTCAAAATGCTGAATAAAAATTTCTAACGGCAACTTGGAAAGGCAAAACCAAATATTATAAGGAAATGTGTGAAGACGTAGAATTAGAAAATAAAAAGGGAAGAGCACATGCAACATATATGGGACTAAAAAAAAACAAGAAAAAAAATCAAGCTTTGAGTTGAAATCTTGAAAGATTCTATGGGCAAATTATTGAATGGAGCAGGACGCAGCAAGAGCAGATGAAAGAATACAGAGAATCTCTCAGTCAAAACCAACTCGTCAACATTCCACCATTGCAGGAGGTAGCACGAGCGTGAACCAATGGTTCTG
Source organism: Tenrec ecaudatus (assembly GCF_050624435.1). Taxonomy (NCBI): domain Eukaryota; kingdom Metazoa; phylum Chordata; class Mammalia; order Afrosoricida; family Tenrecidae; genus Tenrec; species Tenrec ecaudatus. The sequence goes on from NC_134538.1 coordinate 110,266,383, forward strand.
AAAGAAAAAGGTTAAACTTCACTCGATACATTAGCAAAAAAGCAAGTCTCCAGGAACTGATGGAATACCAATTGAAATGTTTCAGAAAATTGATGAAGCACTGGAAGCACGCACTTGTCTATGCCAGGAAATGTGTAAAACAGCTAGTTGGCTAACTGACTGGAAGAGATCCATCCATATTTGTGCCCATTCCAAAGAAAGGTGACCCAACAGAATGCTTAAACCATAAAACAATATCATTAATATTTCAATCAAGTAAATTTTTGCTGAAGATCATCCAAAAATGGTTATAGTAGTACATCGACAAGGAACTGTCAAAAATCCAGGCCAGATTTAGAATTGGATGTGAAACAAGGGGTATCACAGCTGATATCAGATGGATTTTGGCTCAAAGCAGAGAATGCCAGAAAATTGTTTACTGGTGTCTTTTGACTGTGCCCAGGCATTCAACTGTGTGGACCATAATAAACTATGAATAATTTTCAAAAGAATCAGAATTTCAGAATACTTTGTTGTGCTTATAAGGGACTTGTACATGCATCAAGAGGACGTTGTCTGAACAGAACAAGGTAATAGAGCACGATTTGAAATCAGGGAAAAGGTACACATCAGGGTTGTAGCTTCTTACCATATTTCAATCTGTATACCAAGAAAATCACTAGAGAAGCTAGCATATATGGAGAAGAACATGGCATCAGATTGGTGGAAGGCTTATGAACAACCTGCAATATGCAGATGACACAACTTTGCCTTCTGAAAGTCAGGAGGGCGTAAAGCACTTGCTGAGGAAGATCAACCATTGCGGCCTTCGGCATGCATAACAAGTCAATGCTAAGAAGACCAATATCCTCACAACTGGACCACTAGGTAACATCATGAGAAATGGACAGAAGGTTGAAGTTGTCAAGGATTTTGTCTTGCTTGGATCCACACCCAATGCTCATGGAAATAGAAGTCAAGAGATGAAAAACCATGTTTCATGAGATAAACCAACTGCACAAGAACCTGTTAGAGTATTGAAGAGCAAAGGATGTTACTTTTAGGACTAAGGTGCACCTGACCCAAGCCATGGTATTCTCTGTTGCTTCATATGCATATGAAAGTTGGACATTGAATAAGGAAGACATTACAATATTTAATACATTTGAATTTTGGTGCTAGAGGACAATATTGAATGTACCATGGACTACAAAAAAAGACAAACAAATTGGTCTTGGAAGAAGTATGTTAATAGAGCTCCTTAGAAGCAAGGATGGCAAGACCTCACTGACACACTTTGGACATATTGTCAGGAGAGACTAGTTCCTTGAAGGACACCATGCTTGGTGGTACAGTGGAGAGCAGTGAAAAGAGGAAGGCCCTCAATGAGATAGATTGGCAAAGTGGCTACAACAATGGACTCAACATAGGGACAATTGTAAGACTGGTGCAGGACCGGCCATTGTTTCATTCAGTTGTGCATAGGGTCACCATGGGTTGGAAACAACTTGATAGTGCCTAAAAACAACAAATTTGGTCACAGACTTGATGTGAAGGAGGGAAATTTCATTCAGAGTATGGTCTGCTCTTAGTATAAAATGACAGTGTGTGGCAGCTAGCTCACTTCTACTGTTAGATGTGGAACCTTCGTTTGGTTCTTCAGCCTCTAGCTACATCTCCCAAGAATCCCAAAGTCACCGGCGGATTGCTGACCTTGGATTCACTCAGCTACTTCAGACTCATTCCTCTCAGCATACAATAGCCCGTGGCCTTCCGATTTCATCTTCCTGCTTCTTGTTCACCAGCCCTGTAGCTACAGGAGTCAGGAGAAGCCTTCGGGTTACATTTGACCCACAGACTTGAACTTAACCACCTCTACAACTGCATGAGCCATCTCTTGATATAAATCCCTTTCTGGATATGCATAAACATCACTGATTTTGCTCCTCTAGAGAAACCAGTCTAACGCAGGAGAGAATCTACTAAAAACTCGTCACAGAACTTTTGGCAGTTTTACAAGTTATCCTTGGGGAATTGTTAGGCAGAAGCATTCATAGAAAGATATCTCTAATAATTTGAAAAGAAAATGTGTGAGGAACCCGAGCCTCTTCCAAGTACCTGTGGTTTTACAGTACCTACTAATTATGAGACTTTACTGAACTAGCTATTAATTTGTAGAGCAGGCTTGGTGGCATGGTGGTTACGCATTTTGCCGCTATCTGAAAGGTCGGCAGTTTGAAACCACCAGCTGCTCCTTGGGAGAAAAACAGGGCTTTCAACTCCTGTGCAGAGGTACAGTCTCAGGAACTTGAAGGGGTAGTTCTAGGCTGCCCTGTAGGTTCTCTGTGAGTCAGCATCGACTCAATGGCAATGAGCTTGGTTTTCGTTTATATTCATTTGTACAAGCAAAGAGAGCGATGTCTGGATTGTTTGGTTTTGTTGTCATATCCTTAGGACAAGGAAATAACCTCTCATTTTATATTCGCTCACAGGTATACTTCCAAAAAAAATAATTTTTACTACCGTATATACTCGTGTATAAGTTGAGTTTATCAGCACAAAAATGTGCTGAAAAACTGGGGTTCGGCTTATACCCGGGCCAGTGGTACCCCAGCGAGATGTAACATCTCGTGGGTGATTGCCGTTTCTCTGCTCTTCATTCAGAGCCCTGCTGACACTGCAGGCTTTGAATGTCTGTTTATTCACATCTAACCAATGAGAGCCGTCCTATGACGTGGACGGCTCCAATTCCCAGAAGCACCGTAGTGATTCACTTAACGCTGGCAGCTGAACTGGTAAGGATATGTCTGTGGCTGCACTACATCTCTCCCCTCTGGTCTCTGTGTTAATTCACATCCTGCATTTCCCACCCAAGGCGTATACTCAAGTCAATTAGTTTTTCTGGTTTCCCAGGTCATAATTAGGTACCTCGGCTTATACTCGGGTTGACTTATATTCGAGTATATGCAGCATTATTCGGGGGAGAATAGTTGAACCTGAAAGCAGTAATTACTTGGACAGATAGTGTACCTAAACACCCTAAAATTAAGATGAAAATTAAAAGATGGTTTTTAATATAAATCAACATATTAATTCTTTCCATTATATTTCATAGTTTCGGCTCTAGCACTTCAACGGATTACCTTTTGCTTTCCAAACCTGTGCATCCTACCAGAATAACATTCTAAAAGTTCTCTCTCACTCCCATCAAGTCAGTTCCAACTCAAGGCAGCCCTGGAGACCGGGGAGAAACTTCCTCTGTGGGTCTCAGGGACAGCAAATCTGCAGAAGTACAAAAGCTGGTCTTCCTGGACAGCTGCTGCTGGTTTCCAATTGCCAAGCCTGCGCTTAGCAGCCAAACATGTAACCACTACCAAGCCGCCAAGGCTCTAAATGCCAGGAGGGTCTATTTGACAAAGAATGGAAATCTAGACACAACTTTATTTTTCTCACTTTAAATTCGTGTTTGACTATATTAGATGCCAATAGTATTTCAAAGAAATCACCCAAAACCTTAACTGGAATATCACAGAGGAGGCCTGGTGGCAACGCGGGCAATGCAGTGGACTGCTGATTACAAGGTCAGCAATTGGAAACCTTCACAGGAGAACGACGAGGCTGTGCACTCCCTGAAGACTTGCAGTCTTAGACATCCACGGGGGCAGTTCTTCCTGTCCTTGTGTCCTCCAGGGCCGTTATGAGTCAGAATGGATTCGATGGCAGTGAATTTAGATCATTTGGAACACCTTAGAATGATTCTTTGGAGGACTTGGGATATAAATATTATCCATTTGGTGTCAGGGAAGTATGACAAAGATGATGAACACACGTTAGAAAAACTCTCTTCTGTGTATGTGGTTTGAACGTTGCCTTTACTCTTTATGTGCAGAACGTTCTCAGAAAGTCATCTCCTCTCCCCTTCCAACTGGGTCCTAAAGATTTGATTAAAATATCAATATGTTGAATAATGGTGAGGAAATGGCAAAGAAGCCACATCAGGGCTCTGTGGGCTTCAATTGGGAGGAGACACCAACTCCTCCCCAGCCACAATGCAGAGATCAATCTTGCCTCCATTCTTCTTTATCCTATTATGACCCCAACCATCTCTCCCATGCTGCTGTATTTCTCTGTTGGGTTTCATAGGCCATTACAATGGCTACGCAGAACTCACAAACAATTCTCATAATTAGTTGGTTTATTAGAGAAGTTAGCAGGTTACCAGTAGCCGAGATCAGATATCTAAATGGAGGTTTTATATTCTGTAACATATTAAGGCAGATTCTTAGGTTCCTCTCTTTTATACCCAGAGAAATGGCAAAGCTGACCAATCCCATCTAGTCAGACTTTACACACCCTATTTGCTTGGTTAGATTTGGTTAGCTTTACAAAGACATGGATTGAAGAGTCATTTTTTAGTAATTTTATTTCACAGAAATAGTTTCTATAAGACCTTTGACATATTTTTACTTAGTAAATTGGAGCAATGACTTTGCTTTTTCATAAGTATTTTTAATAATTAAAAAAAGATTGTCTTAAATGTGGGTTTAAATGAATAAACTTGGACCAGTGCTTTCAACCATAACATGCACATGACTTGAGTGAGGCAGGTTACTTGAACCACCCAGTGATTTGTGTCCATCAAGTTGGACTCTGCCCTGCACTTCCAGATAGCACACAATAGAAAACCACACGTGAGTTGCATACATTTAAGTCCTGAAATAAGAGATACTAATTCAGACTAAAATATGGCAAGTATGATGATTGCACAATACTTTAGAGACATAAATAATTTGAGAAATGTAGAAAAGCAAGGTTTTTAAAAGAATACATGTATATATGATGGGGCTTCAAAAAGTTCATTGAAAGATGAAAATAAATGATAATGGATTTTTTTTCATGAACTCTTTAAATCCCTTGTATACGGCTAAGCATTAAATCCAGAAATATGAGGAACAATGGGATCAGGGAGTTCAGCTCTGATATATATTTACATGACCTTGAGCAAGTTCTTAACTTCTCTGAAGCTCCATTGTCTCTTCTAAGATGGGCGCCAGAGTTCTTGCCCCTCACTTCCACTTTGTTTGGTGAATCAAATGAGGAATTAATGTGACAGGACTTTTTAAACTATAAGAAGGATAAATGAGGGAAATAAGTCTTATTGGACAACCTGCTTTTGGAATGCTCAAATCAGTCAAATTCATAGGAAAGTTATGGTTTCAAGGAAAACTAATGGTAGTTTCTGCCAACATCTCTCCACCTTACACTTCTCTCCAGCAGAGGCAGGAAATAGTGAATGGTGTTCTTCTTCCAAACGTGCCCCAAAAGATACCTCTATCTTCCAAAGAGCTTTTGTAGGGACTTTTCATGTGCCGTTAATGAGTATATTCTCATAACTCACTGAGTTTGGGAAGATTAATACTTGTATACATTGGCTTCTAAATTCTGAATCTCATTCTAACAATCAGGAAGTTCTGATCAGCCTCATCAATTACCACAACTGAGTTGCAATAGCACCCGGGAATATGTTTAACAACCACAACAAAAGCAAACTCATGGCCATTGAGCGTTAGAGACCTTATGAGCAGAACAGAATGCCCCTCTTGGGTTTCCAAGGTCATAAATCACTGCAACGAGTTTGTCACATGGCTCTCCTGCAGAAGAACTGGTGTTTAGCAGCTGGATACTTAAACCAATGAGTACACCACCAGTGTGCCTGTCAATGTGTTTAGGAAATAAAAATACATTTTTTCTTGTTTATAGTCATTGAAAAGACAGACAAGAAAGAGTAGCACTTGATAAATATATAACATGAATAGAAAGTGTCCTTTGTATGAAACTGGGAAGTATGAATTTCAGCAAGTTTGAAACATAATTGATGGTTGAATCTAAAACACTTTGTAGAAAACGACAGCAGGGTCCTATCAAACTGCTCCTGTCTCTTGCAGACTACCCGAACTCAGTCATCACAGGCCTGATGGCAGTCACTCTGGCAAAGCTGGAAAAATGAAAAAGGAATCTGTAACCTCTAGTAAAAGAGAGAAAGTTAGTGGGATGTGGACTTCCCTGACCCTTTCTTATTTTTAATAATGGTACTCTATCTATGTGTTTATATGATCTAAAATAAAAGCATCCAGAATAAAATAAATTCTACAGTTTCGCTTTCCTAGTTAGGTATGAATAAATTATTTAGGTTATTGTTCCTAAGCGTCTTACCACTCTTCCTTGACTATATTTAATAATGAAATTGACCGGGCATGCGTCCTGCTCTGTAAAAGAATGAGCTATAGCTGTGACCACTCATAGATCATGGGGCCTTTCTATTACTGTAGTTGTAAATGGTCCTTTAAATGAACATGCTCATGTATTACACTTCTGATGTCATATCCTGTTCTATGCCTCATGTATCACATGTGTAAGCCTACTTGTAAAAATTACAAAAGTAATTTTAAAATTGTGCTGTAAATAACATATACATTTTTTTCTCTGAAGTAGAGTCCATACTGTACAATGTCACTATTAAGTCTTGGCAGTTTGTCCACTTGGGAGTCGTTTAACATTTACTCATTTGCATTTGGCATGTGTAACTAGTAGGGAAAGCCATATTTTGCAGTTAAAGGCTGTGTGGGATTAAATCCATCATCATAAAACGTGGCTGAATTAAAATCAATAACCCTTTTATTTGCAGCAGATATCATTTGTGCCTTAATTGCTGCTTTAGTAGCTAATTGTTAGTGACCTGATGGAGCGCTGAGGAATGTGGAATGGCGTAAGGGATTCCTCTCCGACCGAAGCCCTTTGCCCAGCGGCATATGGCAGCGCCCAAGAAAGGTGAGTGGAGTGGGGAGGAGGTCCACTGTTCCCATCGCTTCTCTCAGCTAGCGAGTCACACAGGCATTCATGCGAGCACACAATGTATACTGTGATCATCGATTCTGATAAGTGAGAGGCTTAAAAACGGACAAAAATACAGAAAAGATTATTTTTTCTCAGAGGAGTTTGAATATAGAATATAGAATATAGTTCATTCTAGTATTTCTCTAACAGGTAGTTGTACCTGAATCCTGTCTTTGCTTCACAGGCCCTCCTTCCCACTAGCCATGTTTACTCTCCTTCTGAGATAACTGCTTTGGGAAGGACATGGTTAATGGTTCTGATAGCAGAAATTCCCCAGAATCAAACATCTGATATCATTAGTGTTTGCCTTCTTTTTGCTAATTTAAGAACCATTGCCCTTCACAGCTTTTCCAGAAAGACTTCTCATTTTAAATATGTGTTATTTAGAAGAAAAATGCAATCAATTTCAGGAGACCATCTCCCTTTGTAGAGGACAGAAAAGAGAAATTATTCAATGAAGCTCAAATGGTGACACTCATCATCCTAAGTACTTCAAAAGCAATCTCTACTCTAATTCTGACAACTACCTTGTGAAGTATTTGTTATTATTAGCTCCCCTTTATAGATGAAGAGACCAGAAGTTAAAGCTCATAGACTCAGGGGACCAATTGCAAGTTAATAGTCAATCTAGGATTTGAAGCATGACTCCATACCCAGGCACCCCACTACCCCATCCCCAACAAAACCTTATACAGCCATGATTATTTTGAGGTGGGATTAGAACACCAAAGTTAGAAAATTTCTTTTGAACGTGCTGCATCCACTGAAATGTGTTTAGGTCAAAATTGTTGGGATATATTTTAAAGTTTACACCCATGGTTCTCAGTCTACACTGAGGTCTCAGCATAGAGTCCCTGGGCACTAGGCAATATTTAAAATTTTGAGGAAAACAGAGTGTTACTCAAGCTTTTCAAACACCAGGCAATATGCTAGCTTGTCACAGTTCAGTGTTATGCTCCATTCCTTTAATTGCTGGCGTAGGCTGGCTCCTCTGAGAAGCAAACCTAGTGAAGCTTATATGTGTATACACAGTGAGAAACATACCAATTAAATGGCTCACAGTTGTAGAAGCAGATAAGGCCAAGTGCAGGCAGGCTCCCAACCTGATGTAAAAGAACATACTAAATGGCTACAGGAGAAAACAGTGTTAGGTGGGTCTATACAGACAATCTTTGAGTTACAAATAGATCAATTCTATGTGCTCATGTTATATAAATTAGCCCTCTCTTTTAAATGATCGACCCAACTCCTATTCACAAAGACAAGTTCACCTTCACTTGCTGTGCATACCTCTTTAAAGTAACTTAAAAGCCTTTGATCCTGTTCTTGCACTAACCAACCAAACCCAAACCCAACCCACTGCCATCCACTCAGTGCTTACTCATAGCAACCCTGGAGGACGGGGTAGAACCACTCCATAGAGTCTACACGGCTGTACATCTTCACAGAAACTGATTGCACATCTTCCTCTGAGGTGGGTTCAGTCGCCAATCTGCCCATAACATCGACTGTTTCACCCACTGCTTATCAGAGCTCTTCTCTCACAAGTTAAAAGGGAAAACAAACAAGCAAACAAACCCACTGCCATTGAGCCCATGCAGATGCACAGCAACCTTAGAGGGCAGAGTAGAAGTGCCTTGTTGCAGTTCTGAGGCTGGCCTGCAGGGTATACAGAAGCAGGCTGCATTCTCTTTCGGAGTTTGAAGGGCCAGACTTTTGATTATTGAGCCAACAATTAACCTACGGTGCTACCAGGAAACCCTTCTTGTAACACCCACTTAAACAGATCTATGTTTCCTTTTTAGAAGGCACCACAGTTATGTAAAGAACAAAACAATGCATTCCTTGGAATTAAAGTAGATAGGTGTGTTAGTCTGGGTACTTTAGAGAAACAAATCCACAGAAACTCATGTATAAGAGAGAGTTTTATATAAAGGTTAAGTGCACATCAAGAAAACATTCCCAACCCAGTGCTGTCCAAGCCCACAGGTCCAACGTTAACCCATATGTCCGACAGCAATCCGCAAAGTGCTCCTCCATCTCACAAACCAGACACAATGATGCCGACTGCAGGAGGAAAGCCGAATCAGTGAACATGTAAGCATCTCAGTGCTGGCAGGGGTCTCCATACGGCTGCTCCAGCACCCAGGCCTGCATTGGGGTAGGTCCATTTGGCTTCTCCTCAGGGATGTCTTACAGGAAGTGAGCCTTGCCAGCTGAAGCAAGGAACTGGCTAAGGCAGCTGCACCCTGGTCCGACCATCACAAAGCAAGATACCCAAGAACTAGAAAGGCGAGGCTCAACGAGCCAGTTATCTCTCCACCCCTCAATTAACCCCATGTGTTTATCGGCCAGGTTGGCACAATAAACTTTAATGATCTCAATAGGTAATACACTAAACCTCTGGCTTGCTTTCTTTTGATTCTGAGTTCTGAAATTCTTAGTGGGGCTTCAGGTAATGAGTTTGAGAATGAAGATTCTTTACCAAAAAAACACACCCTAATGTATTTTCCAGGTGCTCTGGTAGAACCACTGGGAAAGTCTGAAATGTGGCAAGGTTGGTTGTTCAACCCCAGATGAAACTGTGTCCATATGGACTTGCAGCCTTGGAAACCTGTGTGCGCCGGTCAGCTGGACGCCAGTGGTTCGGCAGCAGGATGTAGCCTCCAGAATATTCCGTTCATCCCAAGAAATATTCCCTTTCTCGCGTTCTGTTTAAAGGATTAGTAATGGCTGCTAGGAGCAGGTAAGTGCTACATGGTGGTTTGAAAGGCAATGTCCCTTTGATTCTTCCTATTCCTGTCCTTTATTTCTAAAAAATTTGACTTTTTATACCCCCACCAATGGAGAAAACAAGGAATCATCTGATTCTATTCAGCAAGATCATTTTTAAACATTAATAACCTACTGAAATTCTACACTAATGGTATAAAAATAAATTAGACTTTGTCCCCTACATTTTCATCCCTGAATGTATCATTCTTGCCTTATCAAATTGCTGAATTAATGAAAAACAAAAGAATCCGAGTCACTTTGATGGACTCGGCTCTCCCATCTCCTCTGATCAGGAAGTGAACCATATTATCATTGCACGGGAGAACATTCAATTAAGCTTCCTGAGAATCTTGGAAGCTTCTGTTCCGGCTACGGGCTGTAATGATGCCCAGTAGAGGAAGCTCTCACTCTCTCTAGCTTACAGTGGTTTTTACTTAGGGAAGAAAACGGTGCCAATCAGATTTGGATTTTTGTATAACAAGTAGGTAGTTTAGGTAAAACACCAATGCATCTCATCTGTAGAACTTTAAGAAATCATGTTACTTCAGTAACCCTTCCAATATAACTTAAGATGCAAAAAGCATATGAAAGTTTTAAGAAGAAGAAAACTGAATAAAGTAGGTTGTTGAATAACTTCGGGAGGAATGAGCAAACTACGGGCACATTAGGAAGAGTGGGGATCTAAGATAATCCACTCAATTGCTCTATGATACAAGTAACACAGTTTATTAATCACGGAATAAGGATGAAAAGACAGATGATTACGTATGCACTTACTCTGCAAGGGTAAATGATGAGTTTCTCTGACATTGATACATAGTTAAGTAATACAAATAAAACACTTAAATAAGTTTAAGTAAATTAAAAAGATAAGATGCTAAAAGAGAAGAAATCTTGTGAGCTCAGGTATTTACGACAACATTTGACAGAAGATGTAAGATTGAGCTAATCCCTGAATATTCACTGGGGTATCCAGAATTGGTGAAGTACACGGAATCCAGGTCAAAGAAAATGAAGTAATAGAGTTGATCATACTGACCGTGGATTTGGAGTCAGATTCACCTAACTTTGCCTGAACATTTCTGGATTAATGCCCCTAATTAGTTACTTCCATGCAAAACAATAATGGTATTAATTATGCTAAGCACTGATTACCGGCTAGCTGATGCTTTAAATGCTTTCACCTGCTATTTGAGGTTAGTAGCATGTTAGAGCTTAAATTCTGAGCACTAGATTGGGAGAGGGCTTACAGGTAGAGCCCTAAATCCATTCTGAGCCTCCACACAGAGTCAGCATGCAATGAGTTCTTTCTAACCATTGATTGGCAACATAGAAAGTGTCCCAGGCAGAGGACACTTGAAAGTGTGTTGCTGTAACTCCCTTGGCCAGGCCAGCAGGGGTAGCTTGTCTTCAAAACTTGCTTTGATATAGAAATTGGGGTCATAGTCCCGTGATTATGAGCGATACCCTGACTGCCTTGATCAAAGGACCCCAACCATTTCATAAACTTTTCTAAGCTGCAAACATGTACCTATTCTAACCATGGCCCCTCCCCCATTTCTGTAGTCCTTCCTGTGATGATTTGACCTGCCCCAGTGATGATGTTTTGATACTTTCCTTTATATTCCATGGCCTATTTCAGTAGCTGTATGACCACTAATACTTGATCATGATAGCCTCATGCTGGTGGGCCCCTTCGTCTGGATGCTTTGTCTTGTCTTTATCAGTCTAAGACTGAATAAGTGGGTCTCTATCATTTATATTTGCATTTCAAATCTCTTTTTCCCTTCAAGAAATACATAAATTCATATAATCTTCACGGAATTGTGAAGTTATTTAAATGATTGCCTGCCTTTTACTGACACTGAAACTAAGACATAGAGATGTAAAAATAATTGCCTGTAAGTACTGTAGGAGTGAACACAAGCATTTGGCAAATGAAACTTATTGTTTTTCTTAAAGATATGTTAAATAATAAACAAAATCTCTATAAAACACTGGGTAAAATCAAAACCTCCCAATCAAACAGAATTACCACATTTTTCTTCCTGAGTTTTTCCCTTTTCATATTCAAGATTAGTATACTGTATATTTCTTTATATAACAAGTATTCAAAAGCAAAGTAGATCACAAAGAAATGAAAAGCAGGCCCAAATATTTGTTGGTCAGGAGTTATTGTTCCACTAAATATGACTGGACATTGTAAATTAACCTAGGACAAGATTGTGCTGCTGAACCAAAAATGATAAACCATGTGTGTAATTTCATGCGTCATTTATAAAATGCAGCTGAATAAATAACTTAAAACCCAAACAAAATATACACAACACATGATAGGAAAAAATTAACAAGTGCTTAAGAGTTCAGTCAATATTAGGTACCTGTATTTGTTATATGTGGGAATATATCCATCTATTTACAACCATCTCAACAGATGTTACAGATTATCTGTGAATTTTTATATTTAAAATTCATTATAAAATACCATGTTTTATGTCTTTCCTACTGGGGGACAATTCTGTTATTTTCCACCAGGTGAACTAGGCAGATTAAGAAAAATAAAACCTGAATGAAATAACTAATTATAAAAGTCTGGAGGTTTTCCATGAATATCCACTTGTATTAAAATTGATATACTCAGTTTCATACTAGGGTTCCAAAATTAGCAGTCTTCTATTTTTAAGTCTTTATTCCTAGCAAAGATAAAAGTTGCTTTTACGGGACTTTTAGTTTAGGATGCTTTTAATATATATATATATATATATAAACTTCTTAGAAATGTTTATAAATATTTATAAATAGGTGGTTTCTGTCAGGACTGGGGTCTCAATGGACCTCTGGTTCTCCCTCGGCCTTCCTGATAATGTAACTCTAGCTGTGATTCAAACCCTATAAGATTTCTCAGTTTTCTTTCCCAAAGACACTTAGTGCTCTTGCTACTGTAATATTTGAATCTCCAAGTGCCATAAACTCATGAACTGGGGTCCTGACACCTGGCAGATACCTGTAATCTGTCTGGTAAAGCTCATCTATTTTCCTTTATTAATCTAGCTAAATCACACTCATTCCTTTACCGTTGTTCTCTCCTTCCAGAAAGAAACCTTTGGTTATCAACCCTAGTATGATTCTGTTTATTGTAGCACTGTACAGTTTGGCTGTAGATTGGTTTATTTTTATCTCTTTTGCAGAACTAAATTAAGACAAAGATCATATTTTATCTGACTTTTCTCCCGGAGGGCTACTGGCTATTGCAGCATGACTTATTGGCTGATTTAAATCATTCACTGCATTCATTCTCTTTAGCCAATCCAGGCTGCACATTCTTATAACATGTTTAGCAGGGGATTCCTGGATGTCTATTGCCCGAGTGTGAACTTGCAAAGGGAAAGAAAGAAAGAGTGACACAAGGGCATGCATTAGTCCTTGCTCCCCCAATATACCTCCTTTCCGTGAGCTCTCCTCCCTCTAGGGAGCTTAAATGACACCAAGGAGTCAAAGCATCCTCTCTAGGGGAAGCTGTGGTTTCTGGTGGATGTGAGCCCACGGTTCTTACTTGCTTTAAGGCTATATGGTCTCCATTTATGAAGAGACATTATGCCATATTTTCATCCATACAATGCTCCACATAAATGATATGCACGTGCATATAATGTATATAGTACACATAGAAAATGAATATGCGAAGAAGTTATATAGCTTGCCAGAATTATACTGCATGTTAGGTGTATAAAATATGGTAATTGGGTGATGGGTCTCTCCAAAACAAATAGACCTAATGCAAACAGCAACAGCAGTCTTCCCTGGCAATCACTCAGGACTCCTGTCCACCAAACTAAGTCGTTTCTCAAGTAGGCGCTCCTGAATGATTGTAACTTCAGAAGTCATAGAGAGAGTGTACATTCATCTTTAGATTTATTATCTCCAAAGATCTATTGATTCAACAGTCTTATCAATGATTGAAAAAAAACATATTAAATGAGAACATTATTTCATTTATGATCTTTTGAAGAACATAAAGTCATAAAGCCAAATTATTCCTTAGCACAGTTTTAGTCAGCTTACTTATTACAGAAATATTGATATTGCTTCTTCTTTCATCTTCTCCAAAGAAAAGAAAACATTAGAAAGAGACATTGCTAACCAGTTATCAACTCTTTTGCTTTCCCCCTCAAAGTAAGATAATCACAGATAAATGCATTCTTTTCCATGACACAGTTTAGATGCTGTTATGTTTCTAGACTATTTCTTCAGCTCTAGAATGGAATAGTAGCTTCTGAAAAATAATATAAATTCTGTATCTTTATTGCTTTTGGGTCAGCTCTTAATCTCATGCCATCAGAAAATAATTCTGGATCAGCTGTTAAAATAAGTCTTACTTCAGTAGACAATTGGACATCTCCTCACAGAAGGGTCCTACAAAGGGACGATTCAGCCAGGGTGCAGTATCGCACTGACAAAATGTGCAACATTCTTTAATGCTTCCTCCCCCAAATTATCATGGCACCAGTTCTACCAAACAAAGCCTGCTAGACCAGAGTATGTACATCATGTACATCGGTACAGATAAACCCCTCAGGAACAGTAATGGAAATAGCAATACCATGAGAGGAGGGGAAAGCTGAGGGGGAAGGAGGAAGGAGAAAGAGAGAACTAATCACAATATGGATATATAACCACTCACCCCCTTGAGGGGGATGAATAACAGATACGTGGGTGAAAGAATGCAGCAGATGATGTAATATAAGAAACACACATATATATGTATACTATATATATATATATATATATATAATTTATGAAGAGTTCATGTGGATGGGAGGGTAGGAGAGGAAGGAAAAAAAAGAGGAGCTACTAAGGGCTCCAGTAGAAAGATAATGTTTTGCAAATGATGATGACAACATATGTACAAGTTTGCTGGATCTAATTGATTTATGGATTGTTATAATAGCGATGAGCCCCAATAGAATGTTTTTTTTAAGCCTTACTATAAATTTACCTCAGGTCTTTATTACTAATACCGATATATTTACTTTTTTAAAATAACGCCCCAAATTAACATGGATATTTATTGTAAAAGTTTGTTATGAAATAAGCACACAATGCCTATTTAGAAAATAAATGCTAAATGAATTTCCAAATAATTACGAAGGGATTATACTGTAATAGAAAATCAATATATCTAATTTCCTATCAAAATACGCTAATGTTGTGATTAAATGCAATCATACTTTTTCAAAGAAAATTTGAGAAGGCTTTCTAACCTAGAATTTTTCAGTGAGTGTTTTGGTAAAGCAAATGACTACTCCCGAAAGTGCCCCTTTTCCAAACCTCCTCTTGTATCCATTTATGGTTACCCACCCTGTGTGCTCAATCCCAAAGAGCAAGTAAAAACCGTTGCTGTTCCTCTCGTATGATTAGGTCTAGCATGGAAGCCAAGGTCACAAGTGCGGCGACTCAGTGAAGAAAATGATACAAGGGGGACTGCGCATGAGGACGTGGAAAGGGGACTTCCGCTAGATAGGTTGAGGGTCAGGATCGCCTTTCTTCTGAAGAAGTCAGGAGGGACGAAATTCAGACCAGGGTCAAAAGAAAGGGTTGAAAGATTGGGTAAATTTATTGAAGGGGATCCTTGGAAAAGAATTCCAAAGGGCTCTTATCTGGACTGGTAGAAAGAAGTACCAAACCTGTTATTGTGCTAATGGTGGACCATCCGCCCTTGGCTGTCTTTCTGTCGGGTCTCCTGGTACTGGCTGGTCCTCTCCAGACAGAGGACCTCCTCTCTCCAGGTGAGAGCATCCTTCCATCCAACACAGCAGATCTCATACTATGCCCTTATGTCCAGATCTAAAAGTCAAGAGTCGAGCCAGGCATTGTGGAGGTAATGTGAATATCCTGTGTTTCCCCACCCAGCCTTTTCATAATCTCTGGTCCCTTCCATTAGTAAGAAAATGTTTCTGATCCACCCTTCACCTCCCTTTGTGGACTGGAGAGGTCTGGGGGAAAGGTTGTCACCCTCCTTAGTATTAGATTCCTGCCATCAACACCTCTCTGCTCTTGGCTCAACTGTGGGTAGCTAACAGACACTACATTGCTTCCCAACCCACCCCCACTTTTTACTTAATTTCTACTTAATAAAATGGTACATTCTTGTTGTTCATTTTTAAAATTCCAATGGATATTATTCAGTCTCAGGATCTCACATATAATGGAGCCTAAGTTAGCCCTTGCTTATTAAAAATTTATTCAAAAATGTCAAAGATCATGTATGCTTTAAGCATTTTTGTTTCAAAATAAGAGAAGAAACTATCTTATTAATTATACAAACCAACAAGTTACATTTAAAAAAATGAAACAACCTATTTCCATTTCTGACTCACACTAACACTGTAAGTAAAATTGTTCCCTAGTGTTTCCAAGATGGGAATTCTTTATGGAAGCAGACTGTCATAGTTTCCCATGCAGAGTGGTAAACTAGTATTCATTTAGGAGAACCCTGGACTTGTGGTTTTGAGATGGGAAAAAAAGAAAGGCGAAATATAAAAGCAAAAAGTGAGATTTTATTCAGAAAACCAAGAAGGTTCATCTCAACTTGAAAAGACTCAACTTAGTGTTAAACACAATGAATCTTAATACAATGATAAAATATATTTTTAAAGAGAAAAGGAACTTGAACAACTGTCAAAGTAAGAAGGTAATATTTTGTTTGGCATGTGGGAAGAACACTTACCGAATTTCTATTTTCATGCAATAATGAAATACAAGGATGAGGTCCGTTTGGGTCAGCAATTCTCCAGAGGAATAAAAATCATAGCATTGACGACTTTAATAGCATTTAAGATTCCCAGTGGGATTAAGATGCTGTTCTAGTTCACCCAAATTCCCATCTCTGAAATTAAGACTATTAAGAATGTCTTGTCACTTTTTGCTATCCAGAATTAAACTGTTCAGATACTACTAAACCCAGTTGGCACAGGTGGAAAATGACTGATTTTAGCACCTGTTTATTTCAGGGGTGGGAGGAGGACAATAAGAATAAATGAGGTATCACATGCAATCTTCATGTGATCTCTGGTAAAATATAATACAATCACCATAATAAAAGACTTTTATTTTAGACCTCATTTACTATTATGTAGGGTGAATTTAACAAAACTCGATGGGAGTCTTGTATGTATAATTCATGCTGTCAGAAATTTATTAGAGAATTAATGAAGTATGATAGTAGTTTTTAAATGAATTTGACAAGCATCAAAGGAAAAAGGTAATATCACTTAATCAATGAATTAAACATTTAACAGTCATAGAATCACTCATTGTAGAGCTACTGGGGATTTTGGAAATCATTGCAGCAAACTTTCCCATTCTCCAAATGAGAAAACTAAAGATCAGAGAGATGAATCTATTTTATCAAAGTCACACAGTGATATTTAAAATAACAATCAGGAAGAAATGAACCATGAAAAAGAATCTCTTCAAATATATTACATTTATTGGAGCTTACTATATCAAGTACTTTACATGTTTTAACTCATTTAATCATCAAAGAAGTTTTATATGTTATGCCTTATTAACTTTATGACATGGATAGAAAAAATGAGGATCAGATGTAAATAACTTGCTCTATAGCACAGTAAGTGGTGGAGCCAATATTTGAATCTGAGTGAAAATCCCAGGGTATTTGCATTATGCCTTGCATAGGAACTTAAATTTTTTTTAAATCATATTGATGAGTAGTTACCTTTTAATAGTAATCTGACACCACATAGATAATGATTATAAAATTTATGGTGTCCAAAATGTAGCAGTAGCAGCCTGGATGATGTGGTTACAAGTTGAACTGCTAACCACAAGATCAGCAGTTCAAAACCACTAGCCGCTCCAAAAGGAGATGGATGAGGCTTGATGGATGTTTACTGATCTGGTAAACACAATCTCAGAAACCTACAGAAGCATTTCTATGCTTCCCTGTAGGGTCGCTATGAATTGGAATCAACTTGATGGCAGTGAGTTTAGTTTTTCTTTGAAGGGTGGGATGTTACTATGGATTCAGTTTTGCGTAGCTAATCACAAGAGTGTTCAAACCCACAAGCTGTTCTGAGCAAAAAAGATTAACCTATCTGCTCCCATAAAGATTTACAGTCTTGGAAACCCTATATAGGGTCACTGTGCATAGGAACCAAATCAAGGATAATGAGTTTGCCTTTTTTTTTCTTTTTTAAAGGTAAATCTGAATCACTGGGTGGCACAAATGATTAAGTGTGCTGCTATAACCTAAAGGTTATTGGTTTGGATCCACCCAGAAGGCAGGCCTGGCAATCTGTTTCTAAAAGGTCAAAACCAAACTCCTCCCATAGAGTTGATGCTGACTGATAGTGACCCTATAGTGAGTTATGCATTGAGCTGCTAACCACAAGGTCATCAGTTCCAAACCACCTGCTGCTCCAGGGGTGAGAGGAGACACATTCTACACCCCCAACACTTACAGTCTTGAAAGGAGATGCTTTCTACACCCCCAACACTTACAGTCTTGAAAGGAGACGCATTCTACACCCCCAACAGTCACAGTCTTGAAAACCCCTGGGGGCAGTTCCACTTAAGTCCTATAGGGTCCTCCTGAGACTGGACGGTCACGGCCACAGAGTGCAGCTCTATTCTGAAGAGCACAAAGTCACCAGGAGCTGAACCTGGGGTCGTTGGGGTTTGTTTACTATTTTCTGAGTAAGGGTAAATCTTAAATGAAAAAGCCTCCAATGGGAAAATCCAGATGATGCTGGTATTATGTACTTTACCCAAGCTAAAAGAATCGAAGAAAAGAAATCAAGCCTCAGCGTCAATACTCAAGGATTCTATGCAGAAAACAGTGAATGATTCAGGAGGCATCAAAAAAGGATGAAGGAATACACAAAATCACTGTGCCAAAACGAATGGGTCAATATGCAACCATCTCGGGAGGCAGTTTATGACCGAGCACTAAGGTACTGATGGAAGAGGTCTAAGATCCACTAAAAGCACTGGCAAGAAACAAGCCTCCAGGAATTCGCAAAATGCCAACTGAAATGTTTCAAAGAATTGAAGCAATGCTGGAGGCACTCATCCCTATTAAGAAAATTTTAAGACAGATACTTTTCCAAGTAACTGAAAGAGATCCACATTTGCACCTCAAGAAAAGCGATCCGACAGAATGCTAAGACTATGGAGGCTGAGTGGGTTCCACCTTAGGCTGCTGACCACTAGCTGATCTGAAGGTGAACAATGAGGCTTTGGGCTTCCACAAAGACTTACGACCTTAGAAACGCATAGAGACCGTTCTATTCCATCCTACAGGGTCACTATGAGTTTGAAGTTTTCGTATCATCAATATCACACAATGGCAGAAAAAAAGCCTAACCAAAAATTCAAGCCAGATTCAGAAGAGGCTATAGCATTATGGCTATGACTGCTTATGGCAGATGAGGACTGACTGCAAGCAGAGAATACTAGAAAGATGTTGACCTGTGTTCACTGCCTACACAAAAGCATCTGACCCTGTAGATCACAGCAAAGTGTGGCGTAACATAGCAAAGAATAGGAATTCCAGAGCACATAACTGTGATCTTGTAGGACCTGAACATAGACCAAGAAGTACTATTTCAAGGAGGACAAAATACTGCATGGGTTAAAGAAAGGGAAGATGTGCATAAGGATTGTGTCCTTTCACCATACTAATCCAATTTGAAGGTTGAGCAAATAACTCAAGAAGCCAGGCTATATAAAAAAGAATATAACTTTTAAACTGGAGGAAGAGACTTGGCTATGCAGATGGAATATGCAGTGGAGCTGTGATATGCAGATGACTTATGATATGTAGATGACACAAAATCACTTACTGAAAGCAAACTTGCAGTAGTTCCTTCTACTTATCAAAGATGATATTCTTCAATCTAGATTACACCTTAGCATCAAGAAAACAAAAATCCTCATGACTGGACCAATAAGCAAGCCGGAAAAACAGAGAAAAGATTGAAGCTGTTGGGATTAGATTTTACTTGGATCCAAAATCAGTGCCAGCAGCAGCAGCATTCAAGAAATAAACAGTGTATTGCGTTGCCAAGTCTGTACTAAAGTGGCACCTTACTATTTTCATACAGATAATGAACAATCAGAAAACAAAAGATG
The DNA here is from genome assembly GCF_050624435.1 of Tenrec ecaudatus. Taxonomy (NCBI): domain Eukaryota; kingdom Metazoa; phylum Chordata; class Mammalia; order Afrosoricida; family Tenrecidae; genus Tenrec; species Tenrec ecaudatus. The sequence continues at coordinate 110,286,186 of NC_134538.1, forward strand.
AATTAATATATTTGAGTTTTGGTGTTGGCAAAGAATACTGACTATGCTAAAGGCTTCCTGAAGAAAAACAAATCTTTCTTGAAAGAAGTAAAGCCAGAATGCGCCTTAGCAATGAAGATGGCAAGACTTTGTGTCGATGTGACAGTTGGATTTTGTGTTAACTTGCACCTGTGTGAAAGTTTAAGAGTGGAGTCAACCTATCAATCAGGTAACAGTCTGATGAGGCCCCCTTGGGGGTGGTCTTTTTATAAGAGAGACATTGGGAACTTCTTTCTTTTCTTGCCCTTCACCTTTCTCTTCACTGTGACCCTGTGCCTGCCTCCATGGGTGGCCCTGTACTAACCAGTGGGTGCCAGCATTGAGGACGGTCTGCAGTGCACTGCCATATTCCCATCAATCTCTGATCCACTCAACTCTGCACTCCCTGGCCTGTGATCTCTTTGCATCAGCTTCACCTTCCTGCTTCATCAGCCAGTGATTACATGAGTGAAAAGAGGGGTCCAGGTGCATCAGAACAATGAACTTCAGTTGAATGAGGCTGGGATACCTTACTACATAAAATTCCTTCTGGATATTAAGTTCTTTCTGCTACATAAATGAATGTCACTTGCTTTGTTTCTCTAGGCAATCCAGCCTAACATACTCAGGTACTTTGGACTTGTTATCAGAAGACACCAGTCCCTGGAGAAAGACCTTCAGTCAGATGGATCAACGCAGTGACTTAAACACAGCAATAATTACAACGAGGGGACAGGGTTGAGCGCTCTTTCATTCTGTGGTGCAGGAGTTGCTATGAACCTTAACCAACTTAATAGCACTTAACAATAACAACCTAAGAGCGATATGTGGGATGATTAATATTACTATCATTAGAAAGCTATAACTATTGAGTCGACATCCTCCTGAGTCTGGTGAGGCTGACAATCACTTTCGCGATTGATGAACTGAATTCACCCAATAAGTTGAAGTTGTATAGAAATGCTCTGAGTTTTGTCAAATAATCTAATTTTTGTTTTGTACTTCAGTTTTGTTTTGAGGTGGAGATAGCTTGGCCATGCTTTATTTTGTCTCTGAGTCTATATTCTTTGAATCAAGTTCTTACAATTGTGTCTTGGGTTTGAATTTCAAGAATCCTATTGTGCCTAAGTGTATAGTAATTTTACCTGAAGACTACTGTTAAGGTTTGAATGTTCTGAAAAAAATACCTGTGAATGCCCTCACCGCTGCAGTGACGAGCGGCATCTTGTGAGGGGGAGTAGGTTTTTCTTTGAAGCTGTCAGTAGTTAAGTAAAGGAAGTCATACCTGAGTGTAGTGAGTTCTCACATCAGTCCCTTCTGAGGGTCATCACATAAAAGAGAAGGGCAGACACAAAAACGAATCCCACCCACGAGGGCACAGATGCCCTGGGACAAGGGAAGTTGGTGCCTCTTTACACAACAAAGAAATGCCAGAATGCCAAGGCTTGTTGGGAGACATCAGAAACAAGGGGTGTTGGGCCTGTTGTCCAGAGAAACCAATGTTATATTAAGAAGCAATCTTCCATAAAGAAGGCACCCCAGCCAAATCCAACTTAAGTCCATAAAGTCGATGCTAGCTAGGTCCTCTTCATAATCACAGAGCTGCATGTCAACAATGCAGGTGAGGCAAGAAGCAGGGAGATTGCAGGCTGCTCGGTGCAGACTCTGCTGGACCCAAGTTCACTGGAAGCATGGCGGGGTGCTGACAGCACTCTGGGTCGGGGGGTCCACATGAGGCCACCCCTGGAGGCAGACACAGCGTCCCAGTGAAGTCTCGTAAGGAAGAAGGCCAAATGACAGTAAGAGAGGCAGTTCCCAGAGTCCCACACTTTCACACAAAAGGCCACACCTCTATCCAGAACTGTCTAATTGACATAAAATCATGCAACTTCTGCACTAAGAGAGAGGTGTGAAGCAACACCTTTCCCAAGCCTTCAAAGGGATTTGGAATGTCCATTACCATGAGCTCAGATTTATAATTTCCACAAGTGTGAGAAAATTAATTTCTGTCCTTTAAAAATACCCGCTTTGTGGCATTTTGCTATGCCAGTCTTAGGAACCTAAGACAGCTACTGAAGAAACACAAATAAATGTAAAGGCAGTCACTTTAAAAGGATGCACACCTTGTGTAATTCCTGGAGGAAAACAACATCCAAACCCAAAATAAAGGAGAGACAATGAGGAGACAGAAATTACCTCGATATCTTTATTTTAACTACTGACTCAAAGTAGAGACACTTCAAACTGGAGACAGCCTCACACTGCACACACCATGGCCCGTCGAACTCACCATTCTTCAGTTCTCCTTGGTTGGCGGTCAGCAACAGTAAGAACTCCCTTCACAGACTCCCAGACGGGCTGAGATCTACACCTTTGCTCTCTTTCTTAGTTGCTCTCCACTTCAATTGAAGACCAATGTATATATAAGTAGCAATGGGTAGTCAAGACCTTCATGATCATATTACAGACAAATGACTTCTCTTGCTTATCTGTCTATGAAGATGCCCCATCCACTTCAGACATCTAAGTGTTCCTTGAAGGAGCCCACTCATTTGACTGCTAACCACAAAGTCAGCAGTCCATCAACCACTCTGCAGGAGAAAGGTGAGGCTTAGTCTCAGAAATCCAGAGGGGCAGTTCTACCCTGTCCTATAGGGCTGCTATGGGATGGCTTGGAGTCTACTTGATAGCAATGAGTTTTGAGTTTGTGAAGTTTTCTTCCTTTTGACAGATGGTCTTTACTGTGGGCTACACGTGATCTTCTCTCAAACAACATATAAACAGACACTTCAGGCTCAACATGTTGAGCCAACACCCTGTTCGATCATGATTTGGGCAACCCATAAGATAGCATATACAAGCATTTCCAATTCTGTATGGTATAGCACTCTTGTTTTCCACAAGCATAAGGTTGTTACCTATAGTGAGGACACAATAAACTAATCTAGTTATCCTGAATTAATTCTTCTTCGCCTATTCTTTTTTTTAAGATAATTTTATCGGGAGCTCTCCCAGCTCTTATAACAATCCATACATCAATTGTATCCAGCAAATTTGTATATACGTTGCCATCATTATTTTCTAAACATTTACTTTCTATTTGAGCCCTTGGTGACAGCTCCTCTTTTTAACTTCTCTCCCCCTCCCGCTCTCATGAGCCCTTGATAAAATATAAATTATTATTATTTTCATATCTTACACCATCTTTACCTATTCTTAATGAAACTTACATGACCAAACTTTTCAAGAAGAAAGAAAGCAAAACAAATGAGGAGTATGAGAAATCTCTACCCCTACAGGGCAAAGGAATCGCTTGAACTCTCTCAAATGAACATTCATGACTCTTTCTCTGCCTTGCCTCACTGTCCGTTGCCTTCTTTAAGGCTCAACAACTTGTGTACCTTGCCTCCCTCACCAGCCTGGGAGCTCATCAAGGGCAGAGGACATACTTTCATAATCTGGAAAAGCTACCTAGCACCTGGCACAGCAGTGTACATGTTAATCATTTGAAAATTTTGTTTCCTACTTTTTGCCCTTATAGTAAGGTTGTGGATTACAGAAGTGCTCTAGTTTGGATTTCTACCCTCGTCTACCATTTTGTTGTACTGCAGCTGCTTGTGTGTTGCTGTGCTGTAGGACACTATGCCACCAGTGTTTCAAATACCAGCAGGGTCATCCCTGATGGACTTGAGTTTTCAGTGGCATTTTCAGACTAAGACAAACTTGGGAAAAGGGCATCTCACTAACAAATATTTGTCCAGTATACTGCTGGAAAATATTTCACTTGGGTTGGAAGGCAGCATTAAATGAGCCTGAAGATGGCGGAGGACAGAACAGTCTCCTACTATGGTAGAGAAGGAGAGAGCCTCAGGCAGAACCAATTCAACAGTGACTAACAGGGACCATATGCTGGCCTGACCAAGAGCAAGGTTACACGTACAGTATCTAGTACACGCTTTGTGTATTAAGCAAATAAAATAAAGGAACTCAGAGCCACCATCAGCACTCCATTTTGAAATGATTGCTTAATAAATTGCTACCTATGATGTTAACAGCACTTGCTGATGCAGAGACTGAGGCCGTCTGCAGTCAAGTGAACAACACGACCCCCTTCTAATCTGCAGCAATATAATACCCTGGAGGGGAAAAGCATAAACCATGTTCGCATATTGTAATGAATTTGATTACAATAACACCAAATTAAGCCTGTTTTCATTTCGCTGTTATAAAAACACAGCAGGAGGCTTGACTAGATAACTGGCTTTTACTTTATTAAATTCCTTATGTTACAGTCAGCTGGATTGAGTGCTCCCAGGGAGTGAATCACAAACATTTGGGTCCTGTCTTTATATTCAAAACAGTGTGGCTGGATCCAAGTCAGGCTTTTACAACTCACTTTGATGTGACCTGCCAGAGGGAGACTAAGGAGCTCTCCCTGGTTCCAAGTTTCTTCATTGCCTCCCCCAAGTGGGAGCCTTTTCCACACACCCTCAGGCCAGGAAATGTCAAGCGGTGGCTTTACACGAGCAGAAGGGTGACCTTTCCTAACAGGGCCATCTCAGGCGTCTAGTGTAAATGTCATACAAGTGTTTGTCCCCAACCCTGGTCACTTTAGAGGCAACTAAAACACTAGAGCCTTACCTCCTTTGGGCAAACACATATTCATAGCTGTTCGCTTCACTTAAACAATGCGGTTTAATTAAATAGCTGCTTAGTGGCCCAAGAGTTGGAACAACTCCTAAAGCTTCAGACAAGCACTCAGAGGATTTGCAGGGTGGCTATAAGGAAAAAGGCATTTCCAAACATTAGCGTGGCTCTTCCTAATGGGATGCCAGTTCATCACGAGTAAGAACACGAACAGAAAACAAGGGACCGGATCCAACGGAATCCGCTTCGATGTACATCAGACTGTTCCTACCACCAGCATCAGGCAGGCCCCACCCTCAGCCAGATCTCAGGAAGGCTCATAGGTGCTGCTGTTTGGGGGACCGCCACCTCCCCCTCTCCGCTTCCTCTTTCTCTGCCTTGTGGTTTTCAAAATCTTCTTTTGCAGAAGCTGACTTACTGGATTCCATTTCATACAGTTGGCACATTCAGCCTGGCTGCAGCCGTGCGATGACGTCAGCTACACATTATTCCATCCTGGACAGCTGAGGCTGTGAATCTTGTTGTCCATTGCTGAAGATTTGATTTCTTCGAGTTCCACGAGCTTCCTTCAGCCATCGCATGGGGGCATTCACGGTGACGGAGACAGGAAGGCTGAGGCTCAGGCCACAGGGAACACTGTGAGGGTCCTCAGTGTCTTGTGCGCCTTCTGGATTTTTCCTGCAGCCAAATTCTGCACTACTCGAGGCGGTGGGGTCACTAGGGTCACCTGGCACGTGGTGCTCTTACTTGTTCACCACTCTTGTTCACATATCACTTGCCAGTCAGGATGCTGGCGGGTGGCTACCCAGGTGCCACTGAGGAAAAGGGAAGTAGAGAAACTGTTTGCAGCCTTGGGAGGGTGACGGGAGGAGCAGAGGCCACAGAGAACAGTGCTCAGCCCAACCATGGGGAGATTCTAGCCCTCAGAGTTCACAGGCATGCCGGTGCAAAGTGTCGACACCATGAGCTGCTGAGCTAGGTAAAGTTTATTGAAGGCCAGAGAGATCAGTGGCTCAGTGAGCCTTGCCTCACACCTGGACCAATAAGCAACATCATGCTAAATGGAGAAAATGCCTCAGATGTCAAGGATTTCATTTTCTTGGATCCATAATCAGTGTCCATCCAAACAGCAGTCAAGACATCAAGTGCCTTACTACATTAGGCAAATTCGCTGCATAAGATTTCTTTGCTGTTAGAAAACAAAGGTATCACTTTGAAGACGAAGTGAGCCTTACCCGGGTCACTGCATTTCCAGTCTCCTGGTGTGCATGTGAAAGCGGGACCATGACTAGGAGACTAAAGAAGAACGCTGCCACAGAAGATCGGATACAGCATGGACGGTCCGAAAATGGAAAACTCTCGAAGAAAGACATCCAGAATGTTCCTCGGAAGCAAGGTGCATCCTTTGCTTTGGGCACATTATCAAAAGGGACCAGGTCCTGGAGACAGGAAGCGTACTCGGTAAAGTAAAGGGTCTTCAAAATAGAGGAAGCCCCTCAATGCGATGTACTGGCACCAGCCTTAACAATGGGTGCAAGCGTAGCAACACTCATCGGAAAGGCACAAGATTTTCTGGGTACATGGGTTACCATGGGTTACCATTACCGTGGGTTACCATGGATAGGAATGAACTCAATGGCACCTAAAATCAGCAACAAACTAAGAAGATACATTTCTCTTTGTAAGGTCACCTTCTTGTGATATTGATGTCCTACTAGGACTAAGAAAACAGCACAACCGCTTGCAGGAGAAAGTTTCGGGCATCTTTTAGGGTAGCCCAAAATGTGCATTGAAATTTAGCTTCCCCAAAGCAACTCCCAATAGTCTCAGAGCACATTTTATATGTTTGCAGGTGCAACGAGTTCTAATGGGGAAGGGGGATGTCTTGATTTTGATATGAATTTAAAGTGATTATACATTGATGGGATGCTTTGCATATATGATAAATTATGCTGCATGAGAATATTTACTTGCATGAGAAATTTTCACAGGGTACAATAAACTGTAATGTTCACTATAATTACTAATCACTCCTTTTCATATTCCCTCACTTTCCTAGCCCTCTCTATCATGTTCACTTGACATGGTTGAATTCAACTATTTGTCTTCTCACAGCCTGTGCGTGAGCATCAGGGAACAGCTAAAGAAAAGTACTCAATATTTTACTTTATGTTCGTAAGATCAAATCTCAAGCAGACCCTCAGTATGTCTCTCATCATTTGGCTCTCCCACAAACCAGTTATTTTAGATTTTTTTGTTCAAGGTGTCACATTTCCCTCTAGACTCCTCCCTCTGTCAGGCACTCTTCCCACCGCCCTTCTGCCCTCCCTGCAGGTGTCTCAAAAGGCTCTCCATTCTCCTTCTACAGCACCATGCACTGTCCCTAAACCTGGGTCATCATTCTTCCTGGAATCCTAGTATCCTCTCCTGGCTTATGCAGCCCCATCCACCTACATTGTTCTCCCTATCTCCCACTCTCTCTTACCCAGCCCCAAGATTGCAATATGTCAACATGCTAATGCATATATTTTTAACTCGGGCTTCACCTTTGATTTCAAAACAGAATCCACTGCCATTGAGTCAATTCCAACTCATAGTGAGCTTGTCCAGCAGAGACTGCCCGGGGGCTCTCAAGGCTGCACACCTGGTTCTGTGGAGCTGCGGGGAGGAGCCAACAGCCTGACCTTTGGGTTGGCAGAGGAGTATTCTAACCTCGGTCCCACCCAGGCTCCGCCTTGAGCTACAGATTTGTATAAAGGAAGTAAACTCTATAGCTGAGGGTCTCTACTGTGATGTATAATGAGCAATTCACACACATGAGTAGAATTTTTTGTTACTACCAAGCTTCCCCCGATTATTCCCCCTCCCTGGGAGAAGGAAAATAGAACCACCGTGGGTCCTGTAGCTCATAGAAAATGATTTGCAGTCATGCATTAGCACCCTCTTTTCCTCTATTAGCAAGAATCATATCATGGAGTTCAAAAGGTTAGTGAAAAAACCAATTTAAAAGATATGGAATTTTCCAGAATTTTTAAAATCTCCCTTGTAATTACTAAAATATCATCTTATCTAGTCTCTCCTTTCTTCCACTGCTATTATTACTGAACCTAAAACTACTCTCACTTGTCATCAAGAATAGCTTTCTACATCACACAAACAAATCTGGTAACGAAAGCTGATGATGCCCAGCTATCAAAAGATATGCATCAGGAGCAACAAAGCCCACATGGAAGAAGCACACCAGCCTGTGTGACCATGAGGTGTCGAAGGGATAAGGTATGAGGCATCAAAGAACAAAACATCATATTATTGTGAACGGGAGAGAGTACAGAGTGGGGACCCAAAACCCATCTATAGGCAACTGGACACCCCCTTACAGAAGGGTTACAGGGAGGAGACGAGCCAGTCAGGGTGTAGTGCAGCAACAAGATGAAACATACAACTTTCTTCTAGTTCCTAAATGCTTCCTCCCCTCCCCACTACCATGATCAGACCAGAGAGGATGTACACCGGTACAGATAGGAACTGGAAACAGGGAATCCAGGATGGATGATCCCTTCAGGACCAGTGGTGAGAGTGGCGATACTGGGAGTGTGGAGGGAGGGTGGGGTGGAAAGGGTGAACCAATTACAAGGATCTACATATAACCTCCTCCCTGGGGGATGGACAACAGAAAAGTAAGCGAAGGGAGATATCAGATGGTGTGAGATATGACAAAATAATAATTTATATATTATCAAGGGTTCATGAGGGAGGGTTGAGCAGGGAAGGAGAGGGAGAAATGAAGAGCTGATGCCAAGTGTTTAAATGGAGAGCAAATGTTTTCAAAATGATGCGGGCAATGAATGTATAAATGTGCTTTACAATGACTGATGTATGTATGGATTATAAGAGTTGTATGAGCCCCAATAAAATGATTTTTAAAATAGTGAAGAAAATGTTCTAAAATTAATTGTGGTTGTGATTGTACAACTCTTCTTGATGTGATTTGACTATTGAATTGTACGGTATGTGAATTATATGCTAATAGAATGCTTTTTAAAAAAGAATAGCTTTCTAGCTTTTTCCCCAGTTTCAGCCCAAAGATTAATTGTACACTCAGTACCCAAAGGAATATTTTGCAAAGCAAGTCAAGTCATCTCTCTCACACGACCAAACCATCATTGACTTAATACAAATTGTTGTCAATTTTCGTCAAGTTATTTCTGACTTAAAGTGACCCAATGCACAACAGAACAAAACACTGCCTGGGCCTACGCCATCCTCACAATTGTTCTTATTTTTGGATTCTATGGTTCAGCCACTGTGTCAATTCATCATGTCAAGGCCCTTCCTCTTTTTAATATATAGTTTAATATATTCAAGGGTCATATGTTATACAGTGCTCTGAAATATTTTCTAAGATTAGTTCACTCATTTAAGTAACCAGCATTTGTTGAGGGACTACAATATTCTAGGCACTGTTTTAGCCTCTGAGATACACAAAGAAGACAGCAGAATCCTGTAAGGAAGTCATACAATTCACATGAATGCTTGATAGCAAATAACAATTTGATATTTGTCCTTGGAGCAAAATAACACATATTCACTCAATATAATTTGGAAAACACAGGAAAGCATATGGAAGAAAATGACCATATTTCATAGTGGTATTAATATTATATTCAATTTATTCTCAAGGATTACTGTATTTTACTTATGGTTTCATCTCTGTGGTATAGCCTATATTCTTTACTTCCTTAATGTCCAGATCAGGGCTTTCTACCTCAATAGGCTTTACTTAAAAGCTTAAGCTGGCTTCTTAGGGGCTGAGATAAGTCCTCCCTCATTAGGCCTAATATTCTAAAAAGCCAAGCTTTCATCAGTCTTCTTCCATTGAGTACCCACCAGCTACATTAAGACTATCTCTACTCTTCAAAGAGGCAAGAGAATCTCTAAACTTGAGGCATGTGTTTTACCATTCTGCAAATTTAACCTCAAGAGTAAGCAAAGGAAGGCAGTAGGTGGTGGTTTCTCCCTTAGAAAAATAGCCAGATCTGAGATACTGAGGGGTTTCCTGGTTGCATCTAAAACTGGCATCAAATTCATGGTGCCATTCATAAATATTAAGAGAAAACTCGGGCAACAGCATGACAACTTCAAATAAAAGCAAAGGCCCTGCGAGAGTGTAGTTTTACTACAGGAACTGCTGCACAGCCCAGAGTCATAAAAGGAAGCACCAGGGAACTGATTAACTAGGACGACAGCGACAGTAAGTCAGAAAATACGTTTGTTCTTCAAAGACAGAGCATCGATGGCGCTGCATGATAGAGTGCAATGCCATGCGCCTCGCGGACTCCAATTTAAATCCAAGCAGGGTCAGTTGTCAGAGCAGAAGTCATTTGTGCCCACTAGCGTGTTATTAGCCCGTGTGAAATGTTTCAGAGCTCTGAACCTGATTCTTCGGGGATGTGACTGCATCATCAAGAACACTCCTCGATGCGCTCTCCTTTGGCTCTTCCAAGGATACACATGTCAGCATAACACAAGAGGATGGGTGAGCAAATAAAGGGAAGCAGAGTATTTCAGTTTTACAGCGTGAACGCCAGCAACAATACATCTTATCTCTATCACTTTGAATTGCACAAAATATCTTCACTTTCATCGATTTTTTTGCTTTTTAACAATGCCAAGAAGTTAACCAATGTATCAGGTATTATTGCTTTTATTTTAGGGAGGGAGGAATCGATGTTCAAATTTGCCAAATGATTTACATCAAGTGGAAACGTTTTACTGGTGACCTGCTGATTTAAGAAACTCGATGCTAACCAAAAGATGATTGGTTCATATACTTCAGGAAAGAAAAATGAGCCTTGAAAATCCTCTACTATGTTCTATTATGCACAGGGTCACTATGAGTTGGAACCATCTGACGGTAACAGGTCTTCTGCTTTTGTTGTGTTTTATATAATAGCTCAGTTCTTTAAGAACAAAAAAGTAATACCATCAATAGGATGACTTAGAAAAATTTTGTTTTGTTTTCTATGTACTATAGATGACAATTCTATTCTTTATGGAGAACAATCCATCCACAGGACAATTTAGACAGTAAGTGTTCAGATTTTAATTGTAATTGATTGTCTTTCCCTCAAATTAATATCAACTACAAAAGTAAATGACAATTATGAAACTCCTTGCCAACCAAACAAAGCACATGAGATATATATTTTTAAAATTTAAATTAGGGCCCTTATCTTTCAGAAGGAAACACAGACATTGTTTACAAACATTTTATGCTTTCAAAAACCTCATCTTCTCTTTACAAATACAGTTTACTCTTGCACAAAGTGAGGAGAGTGGAGAGGTTTAGGCACACCCTAATGCAGTCAGAAGCACATGTATACCTTTTGACTGCCCCCAAATCTAATTATGAACAACCTACTGTTGACTAGAAGTCTATGGATAACACAAACAGTAGATTCACAGAGATTTTATGTGTATTAAATACTGTACCTTCATAAAAGTTGTATTTTGAATATGAGAAAAAAATGCATTTTTCAAAAAGCACAACATTTTTATACCTGCTGGCATAGCTGTAGCAAAGGCTTCCAGAATTGCCTCTTCTTTTTTCACAATCATCCTTATACTTGATTCTGTTATCTTGAAAAGGTGGACAACCACAGCTGCAGACCTCAATCTATGGTGCATACCAAACTATTCCTTTTTTCTTCAATGTCATGACTTTCCTCAGTTTCCTGGAAGCTTTTCTACCATCACTGACGACACTTCAAATGGTTCCTCTGGTCATATTCAAGGTTAGCAGAATTGTCCTTTGCATGATGAGCAATACAAAAGAACACAAGAGATAACTTGCTTCTGCAATAGAAACGTTACCAGAGAGATAAAATGCTCTTGCAGAGATGATTAGTGTAGCACAAAGTTTTTATAAAAAATTTTTGATGCTCATCTTCCCTGACACAATCGCTGAAGACAAACGGGTGCATAAGCAAATATGGTGAAGAAAGCTGATGGTGCCTGGCTATTGACAGATAAAGCGTCTGGGGTCTTAAAGGCATGAAGTTAAATAAGCGGCCATCTAGCTGAGAAACAACAAAGTCCATGTGGAAGAAGCACCCCAGGCATCAAAGACCCAAAACAAAACAAACAAAAAGGATATCAATGGGAATGAGGGGGAGGGCAAAGTGGAGGCCCAAAGCCCATCCGTAGTCAGTTGGACACCCCCTTGTCAGAACAGCCACAAGGAAGAGAAGAGCCAGTCAGGATGCCTTATAGCACTGATGAAACACACAATCTTCCACTAGTTCTTTAATGTGTACTCCCCCCCCCACCCCGACTGCCATGACCCCAATTTTACCTTACAAATCTGGCTAGACTAGCACATGTATACTGGTACAGATTAGGAACTCACAATACAGGGAATCCAGAACAGGTAAACACCTAAGGACCAATAAGGGGAGCAGTGACATTAGGAAGGTAAAGGTGAGGGGTGGGGAGTAAGGGGAGCCGATCACAATGATCGACATATGGCCCCCATCCTAGGGGGACAGACAGCAGAAAAGTGGGTGAAATGAGAGAGCAGTCAGTGTAAGACATGAAAAAATATATAAATTATCAAGGCTGTATGGGGGAGGGAAGTGAGGGGAAGGAACAGGAATCTGAGGAGCTGATACCAGGAGCGCAAGTAGAAAGGAAATGTTTTGGAAAAGATGATGACAACATATGTACAGATAGGTTTGACAAAATGGATATACATATGGATTGCAATAAGAACTATAAGAGTTCCCAATAAAGTAAAATAAATTTCCCTGTGTTAGTGGGCCCTTGCATCTCTAACCCATGTTGTTCAGAGGTCAACTGTCATTCCAAATTCTAATAAAACATGTTTTGTTATATAGTTATATATTGTCCTAACCCTATTCAAATTCTAAAAAATTATGAATGAGACATCAGTCATGATTTTTGGTCTGCTTGTCTGTGTGTTTTGGGAAGATTCTTTTTTAACTGTAATGGCTAAAATGGTCATTAAACTCCCAAGTGACCTTCCTTCTCACCTTTGTCAAGAGAAGAAGAAAAATGCAATGGAAACAATTTCAAAAGTACTTTATTTGTGTTATAAAGATGGAGAGTAATCATGGGGGAATTCAGTGACTCATGAGAATAGCTTTATTCCAAGTTTTGCAACCATTTTTACCACATGATTCTGACAGAGTAATTTAAATTCTCACTGCTCTAATTTTTGTACTTGTAAAATGAGGATGCTCTGGGCTGTGAGGCTTAGTTAATGCTTGTAAATGCTTTTGAGATCATTGGAAAAGGAGAAGAATAAAATATGATTACTCTACATTGAACTTTGAAGTTTAAACTGTAAAACAAGAGGAATCTACATCCTTTCAGCAACAAGCCAGTCGAAAAGGCATTTTCCTACTACAAAAGTGCCCATTGTCATGACGAATGTATATTGGACTCTGTTATCGTCAAGTTCCTCGCAATCATTTCTCCTAACGGCTTTATTTCATTTCTGCTGAAGATGGAACAAATCCAAGGCAGATAAGTCAAATGCTGTCGGACAGTCTAAAACGTTTTCCGTAAAGGAGCAGATCATAAATAGTTTAGGCTTTGGAAGTCACACCTATCCATTTTACTTCTTGTCCTTTTAAAAATTCATACATTATTTTTCTAATATTCTTTCTTCTAAATATTCTTTTGTCTAAAAAATTTATTAGTTATTTGCAATTCACAGTCTATGGAAAATTAGGTTGCTAGCCAAATTTGATCCTTGGTCCACAGTTTGCTGACCTTGTGCTCCAACACTCATTCTGCACTGAAAAGGGTAGTCTGGACGACTCCTGCCTTAGTCTGCGTTCTCTAGAGAAACAAAACTAGTGTGAGAGGTACATAATCTTACATAAACTTGAAGATATATAAAAGTGTAAGGGCGGGATCCAACCTGTCAATCAGGTCACAGCCTCATGGTGCCTTCTGGTGGGCTTGACCTTCTCATCAGGAAGGTCCTGAGAATCAATCAATCTCTCTCTCTCTCTCTCTCTCTCTCTCTCTCTCTCTCTCTCTCTCTCTCTCTCTCTCTCTCTCTTTCTCTGACTTCACTCTCCTGCTTCCTGGTTACCTTGAGAGCTGCCAGGTCCCTGCCATGTTTCCACCAACCTTGGATCCACACAACTTTGCATCCGCCAGCCTGTAATATTCCTGCATTCTACATCATTACATGTGGCTGCATGAGTCTGAACAGGGACTGATGGACAAGAACCAAACTTAAGGACTTGAGTTGGACTCAGATGCTCTTCTGATACATAATCACTTCTTGATATAAAACTTTTTCTTATACACATATGAGTGTCTCTGGATTTGTTTCTCTACTCAAACCTACCTAAAACAACCAGTGAGATAGATTAGATAGAAATAGATAAATGATAGATAGATAATTTACTTCAAGGAAATAACTCATGTAGTTATAAACACTGAAGACTTCTGAAGTTTCTGTCCCAAGAACTAGAATTCAGTAAACAAAAACAATACAGAAGGAAAGGAGGAAGAAAAACACAGAATGTGTATGCTCTTGCACTCTGTCAAAATATCCATTGATATATGCGAGGCAATCCACACCTCGTGGGAAAGTGAGTATACTGTATTCCATTGTGGAGAGTACCCAGTCCAATGTCTGCCACACCACTAAGAATCAGGGTCTAGCACGTTAACATATAACATTAATCATAACAGATACTTAAAAGCTGCTAATTTAAAAACATTCCCCATGTTGGAACTTTTGCTAGTTTTCCTGCTCAAAACTGATAGTAATAGCAAGTTGGAGCGCTGTGTTTTTTTTAATGTGTTTTGAAAGCAATTTAACTACTATAAGATTATAAAATGTTTTATGGATGTAGTAAGATGAATATTGGAATATACTGTTAGGATAACAGAAGTCATCTATGTATGCATGCATGCATGTATACAGGGGGCCTGGCAGTTTAGTGGTTATGAGTTGGCTGCAAATCTGCATGGACAGCAGTTCCAGCGACCAGCAGCTCTACAGGAGAAAGACTGGGCTCTCTACTCCCATCAACAGTTACCGTCTCAGAAACACACAGGGGGGTTGCTATCATTCTTTATTGACTCGATGGCAGTGAGTTGGGTTTGGTGTATGTATATCACTGGTGTGGAAATTCCTGTCTTCCAAAAAGAAATATTTGCTTCTAGAAGACAAAGTGTATTGCAAGAAAATTTTGTTAAGAAACTCCTAAGGAGGAAGAAAAATCTTGCCAGGCAACATGGCCAGTCTGAGTAAATCTCATTCTTTACTTGTATCCACGGCCTGCCAAGCATTCTGGGCTAGACATTCTCAGTGAACGTCCTCTGGGCGAGGAAATTCTGACCAGGAAACTGGTGCCAGAGGCAATAAGGGGTTCTGGGAAATACAGTACCAAGATATTTCACCAATCCCAAACATGAGCTGTCCAAATCTCCACCTTGGCTCATTTGCCCTGTATATATGTAGATATCTCCTTGTGTGTGTGTGTGTGTGTGTGTGTGTGTGTGTATCACTACCATTGGGTTAATACGTTAATACCGACTCATAGAAACCTTATAGGACAGAGTTGAACTGCCCTTTTAGGTTTCTGAGACTTAAAATCTTTAGGAGGGCAGGGAGTCTAGCCTCTGGCCTTGTGGTCAGCAGTGCAATGCATGTCCCATTACCTCACACCAGGATATGTGTGTGGGTCTATTTCTGTTCCATATGTATACAAATTACCCTTTTGTCTTTGCAATTTACTGCTATTCCATGATTTGCATATATTCTCTAGAATATTTCACAGGCTCTTTCTTTAAGAGCACCCATTTATCTGATTTTGATGGTCATTAACTCTGCACACAACTTTTAATTCTTTAGGAATAATCTTCAACCCTGTAGCATTTCTAACTTACCCACTCTTCACTGAGCATTGTCACTGAGTAGCCTACACATAATAACTAAAACCAGACATGTTTAATACTGGGGCAAATCACTAATCCATTATCATTTTCCAGTTTTCTATTGGTAGCAGATTTCTTTCTCCTATGCATTTTATTTTATTACTTGCTCACTTCTGGTCAATAATGTCTGTTTAAGACAAACTTGCTCTCTTGCTAGATTATCCTTGCTGTCTTAATTACAAAGTGGGTTGTTTTTTAAAATAATATTGTTGTTTTTAAGTTCTGTTTGACTTCCCAAAAATAATTCATTAAATTAAGCTTGTTGACTTCAGGCCCTAAAACACACGCCATTCCGTTTTATTCATGTTTTCTACTTTATTTTGCCTACTGCTTCATTACTTGTGTTTCCTCAAGAGCTTTTAGAGAAAATAATGTTATTCCCTCAGTTGTTCAAATGGAAAACCTTTTTAAAGAGCTGTGTACCTTCCGTTTTGATTATCCTGAATTCTATTTCTCTCCTCATTTGTTTAAAAAGGGAAAAGACTATATATAAGCCCCATCTCTCTCCTGAGTGCAGTTGTAGGAACCTATTGTATTCTTATGAACTCTTTTACAGCCATTTCACTTTGTTTCCTCATTGCAGTGCTACTTTATCTTCCTGTTTACTTTTCTGTTTACCTCTCATTTAAGAAGTTTTGTCTAAAGTGCTTTATATAAAGATTCCAAATCAGGTCGGTCTGCTTTTAAAGAACAAATAGAGAATTTCACAATTTTAATTATAACAGTTAACAAAATAGTAAATAGTTCTAAGGGTTTGCTTCTTTCTAGAAAGTGAGATTTTACAAAGTAAGAGCTCATTTTTCAGAATTTTACAATTTAAATTATAACAGTTTACAAAATGGTAGTTTTCAGGGTTTGCTTCTTTATAGAAAGTGAGATATTACAAAATAAGAGCTCATTTTTCCTTAACTAAGGCAGACTTCTTATACTGATCTTAGGTGTCATTGAGTGAGCTCTGAACCTTACCGGCCCTGTGCACACGGATAAACCACTGCACTAAGCTATGTACCCTCATGTGAAGCATTATCAGACTGCTTTTAAACACCAACCCTCAAAAATTCATATAATTTAGTCAAACTTTTCTTAGTTGTCATAGATTGATATATCATGTAAGTAATTAGACTTAGTACTGTATTATGGTCACGGTGTTGCTACAAATCAGGACAGGCTAAAGAGCACCTTACAACAATCACTGTGTGGTGGGAAGGGTGAAAGTTTTCATTATTTGTAATATTGACTATACTTTGACGAAAGGAGCCTCTGTGCTGTGAACTGGGCTTCAGAGAAGGAACTGGTCATCACCGAATTGGTAGTTCAAATGTGCCAGCTGCTGAGCAAGAGACAAACACAGCTGCCTGTTCCTATCCAGGGTATCAGAAATCCTACAGAGGACTGGAATCAGTTGAAACTGACTCAAAGTAAGTGAGTTTTTTTTGGGTGTCATTTTACATATTTTAAATCTTTGTTTTCTGGGTTTTTTTTCTTGTTCTGAAGTGTGCTGTGCAGAAATATACCTTTTAGTCCTGACACATGACATTGTCATGTTTTCCTCAGGTTTATGGCATAATTGTAAACATTAATCATACAAATATCTGCACAGAACTATTATTTAGCATTGCATCCTAAGCTTTGCAATAAATTATATCAGTTTGAGGGCTGATATAATAAAGAATTCTATGAAGAAGCTCTTCATAATTGCTTAGTGAAACTGCTACTATAGACATGCCTGTTAAATTGTTCAGTGTCCCTTATATAAATTCTCACATTTTATGTTTTCCACAATATTTAAAGCAAGAGAAAAATCATTTCAATGAATGCTAGGAGCAAGAAACAAGCAGAAAGCTGTGTAAACTGTAGCATATTTAAATTGTTTAAATTCAGTGATGAAAATTATTAAATGAAACCAGAGATTTTAAAACAACAAAGATTTTAAAGTCGTAGCATACAGAGGAAAAAGGTTAAGACAGGAGCAAGTGTCGAAATGTTGTAAGCTTTTTGCCACCATCTTTCTGTGCCACCATCAAGATGCGTGTGAACGTCCTGGCTGGCGCTCTCAAGAGCATCAGGGATGCCGAGAAGAGAGGCGAGCGCCAGGTTCTTATTCGGCCATGCTCCAAGTCCTTGCCCGGTTTCTAACTGTGGTGATGAAGCCCGGCCACACTCGTGAATTTTAAATCATCGATGATCACAGAGCTGGGGAGATATTAGTGAACTTCATGGGCAGATTAAACCACTCTGGAGTGAGCAGCCCTAGATTTGACGTGCAGCTCACGGATCTAGAAAAGTGGCAAAACAACCTGCTCCCTTCCCGCCAGATCGGTTTCCTCATGCTGACGACCGCCAGCATCGTGCACTATGAGGGAGCCAGGCGAAAACGCTCGAGAGGAAAAATCCTGGGCTTCTTTTTCTAGGGATGTAATGCATCGAAACAAATAGAATGCCTAATTTGAGGTGGGGTGGGGGGATGTTGTAGGCATAAATATACTGAAATATTACCTTTAAACTGCTGAAGAAAATATTTAATTCAGAATTGTATTACAGGAGAAAATATCTTTCAAAAGTAAAAACAAAGTGAAGAGTGTTTTAGACTGGATTTTCCAGAAAAGGAAAACCTGTAAAACTAATATGTTTATATATAGATAAAAATGTATCTCAAGTAAATATTTTACATAGTTGAAAAGACTGGCAAGTTTTAAATATGTGTGTGTGCCAGACGTCAGGCTGGAGCCTTTTCTTGACTCACTAACTGCAGGACACATTCAAGGTCAGCAGGTCAGACATCAGGCTGCTGGCTGTGGAGCTTAAACTAAGACTGGCAGGTAAGGTGGCAGGCTGCCAACTCCCAGCACTCCCAGGTTAGCAGGCAGCACAGCAGGTCTCTGAATCAAGTCCAAAGCACCAGGGTCTCAACGAGAACCTACCAGAGTCAGGATTCAGATCCAGGAAAAGGCAGGAAAGCCTGGCCAAACTGGCCATGTACATGTGGGTTTCAAACAGCTTGTGGGAAAATTCCAATCTCTTTATTTTTGTTTTCCAAAGAATGAAAGACGGTAACCCCTTGAGAAACTCCCTTTCAATGGGTTGAATGTTTGTGCGGATCTCATCATTGTGATGTTCTATTGGGTCTTATCATGAAGGATAACTACATCATAACTGCCAAACAACCAGGAATCGTGGCTCAGTCGAGCTGAAACATCAACTTTACCATTACAAAGGCTTTTCAAAAATAATTTACCAGAAGGTCAAACTACAAGAATGTTAATGGAATTCCATAGAAAGGAGCCAAATGATAGCAGGTAGAAAACTGGACAACAGTCCGAGGCAACAAAGGTAAGACGATGACACGCATACTCCTGTATTAACAACAATAACTGGAATACATCAAGGGACAGGCAAGCTGAGAAGATGTGGGAAGGTGAACAGGACTCCACATAGGTTTTACAGACGATTTTCTACATAGGAATGTATGCATGCTGTAAATACATCCATGAATGTAGTAGAGCATCCAGAGGGCAAGGTCATGAAACAACTTACCCATAACCAAACACCGTGACGGAAGGGGGAGGTCTCGGGACCATAGTCCGAGAAAAAACACAAGATCAACTGACATAACATTGTCCCCAAAGACAATGTTCCACATCCTCATTTAGTGAGTAGAAACTGGGATATTAAAGCTTATGAGGGGTCATTCTAGGTGCAACTCTTGGTATCTCTTCATCCAGAGCACAAAAAGAGGGAGGGGGGGAGAAAATGAAAGACAGTTCAAAGGACTAATGAACCACATGAACACCACCAGCCTTCAGGACCCTAATACCAGACAAAGTTATACTGCCCAATTACCATGCTGGCTGCTAAATAGAGTAGGAGAAAAATGTACAACAGAACTCAAAATCCTTTTTAAAAAGGAAAGGCTTACTGCTCTAGTAGGAACTGTTGGAACCCCTGAGACTCTGCCCCTTAGGTGCCCTCAGACCTGGAATGGAAGTCACCATCATTACTCAGCAGTCAGCAAAGTGTTACAAGACGGTAATGTGAAAGGGGGGACTCCTTAGAACAACCAATCATAGAGGTCTAATGGGCTGCGTGCGTCCAGGGATCATTTCTTCAGAAGGCAGGAAGGGATAGGGAAGAAAGGCAAGTAGAAACAGTAAGCACAGGGAAGAAGTGAAGAAGATGTTGTTTCATTTTTAAAGTTTGCCATCAATGTCACAAAATAAAATATGCATGAAATGCTGAATGGAAAGCCAATTTGCTCTCTAAACTTTTACCCAAACACAATAAAATGATCTATAAATAATAATCAAAAGCAACAGAAAAGGTAACAACATGGGAAAATAGAAAATATGCCTTTCTGCTATCATTTCAGAATTAAAAAAATAATTATTAAAGCAAAAATAATTGCAATAAATAGTGCAGTTGATTACTTATATACACTCAAACCAACCAAATTTCCATCGAGTCCATGCTGACTCACAGCGACTCCTGGTGGGTTTCTGAGACTGCATGCAACTGGTTATGGGCATAGAACACTAAGTCTTTCTTCTGTAGATGGTGGTTTCTGCTGGTGATTTTAAACTGCCAACCGTGTGGACCCCAGCCCAACACATAATAATCAAACCACCAAGATGCCAAAATCATACAGATGTAGCCCCAATTTACAATGTATTGTGGTTATGACAGACTGTGCTTACAACCATCAATGCGTCTGGAATGTTGACTCCTCCCTTGGAGGGAGTTACAGGAAAACATGTGCAGCGGACATCAAAACCTTGCTGAGAGATGTGAATATGCTCTAAACACTTGAACAGGGCTTTCCATTAGAAGATCCTGGAACAGAGCAACGGGGAAATTTTTCATGTGGCAGGAAATGTGAATTTAGAACGTGGTGTCATCACTGTGGAACAGTTCAGATCACGCAAAAAGGAAGGTGACACGTAAGGATTTAATGGAGCTGACAGAGAAAGTAATGCTGACATATAAAGATAATAAGGAAGAAGAAAAGTTGTTAAAATTCATTACACATATTATATTTAGCCATATATTTAGCAAATGTATATATATGTGTGTTTTAGAAACAATATATATATGTATGTGTGTATATATATAATTTTCTAAACAGAAGAAGAGATTTCAGAAACATAGACCCAAACATTGATTGCTGTGCTTAAGTCAATAAGCAGATTCCAGAAGCAGTTAAAGTACAGAAAAATATTCCCAAATGGGGGAAAAAAAGAAAAAAAAAAGACCATACAGGTAACTTTCACTAATTTGTTGACTAGAAATGCCATCACCAGTCCTAGGGACAATCCTTACAGACCAGAATCTTCCACAATGGGGTTTTTGTTGCAGTTAACTAAGTGACAATATTGTCCAACTTTCTTGATCTTTAGAGAAAATTTTATGATTGGTGTATGAGGGGGTACTTCCCTCCCCAAACAGAAAAAGCTCCGTCCAGCTGAACTTTCTCAGTATGCACTTTTCCCGTTGGGCAAGCACTGAACAACTCACTCTGAGATAGCGTGGCCAGGTGGTGTCGCCTGGGTTCGCTTCATTTTGGGAGATGGCCAATTTAAGAGAACAGGGTGTAACGATGAAATTTTGTTTCCTGCTCGGCAAAAATGCCACAGAAACTGCTGTGATGTTGAACACAGCTTACAAGGACAGCGCTATGGAAAGGACTCAAGTATATGAGTGGTTTTCTCATTTCAAAAAAGGTGAAATGTCGATGGATGACAAACATTATTCTGGATGTCCATCAATTTCCAGAATGGACAAAAATGATAACAAAATTCATACATTTGTGCTCAAAGACTTTCAGTGGACCACTGAAGAGCTGGGGACATTATCTAGACTATCTAGACTATCTTGGAGCTTGGTTCAGCGAATTTTAATGGAAGATAGGGAGATGAGAAGGGTCACTGCAAAATGTATGCCTCGTGTTTGGACTGACCAAGAGAAAAAGCATCGAGACGAAATATGCCATGCTTTGAAAGAACAGCTCCAACAAGACCCAGACTTTTATGCCCAAGGTCATTACTGGTGAGGAAACATGGTGCTATTCTCAGGACTCCAAAAGCAAACATCAATTAAGCCAGTGGAACATGCCATCGTCACCTTGTCCAATAAATGCTCATCAAGTTAAATCAGAGATAAAAATGATGCTCATTAGTTTTGTTTTGTTTTTTGGTGTGAGGGGAATAGTGCACTTGGAGTTCATTCAATCAGGTCAGATTGTTAATCAAGCCTTCTATTTAGAAGTTCTAAAAAGACTGGGTAACAGTGTGTGCCAAGAAAGACCTGATCTGCGCCAGAGGGGGCACTGGTTTTGCCATCACAACCACCACCTACTCATGCAGTCACCTCAGTGTGCCAATGATTGGCAAAAAAAACATGCAAAAAAACAGCTTGCTTCTCTTGCCCCATGCACCCGATTCACCTGACCTTGCTCAGGGCAACTTCTTTCTGCTTCTGTGAATGAAGAGGAACATGAAAGGACAGCTATTTGATGACATAGAAGAGATGAAGAATAAAAAGAGGGAGGTGCTTCAGCCATCCGAACAAATGAGTTTGAAATTTGTTTTCAAAATTAGAATCACAGATTTTACAAATGTATTAAGTGTAATGGAGAGTACTTTGAAGGTGATAAGGTTGTTTTGTAAAGAAAAATTAAGTATATATCTTTGAAAAATAAGCAATTCTGATTTGGGGGGATGAACCCCTCATAGTCTATATGTATATATAGGAGTATGGTATTGTAGGAGGTTACACTTTGGGCTGTTAACCACAAGGTCAGCAGTTGAAAACCACCAGCTTCTCTGATGGAGAAAAATGAGGCTTTCTACTCTTGTGAAGAGTTACCTTCTCAGAAACCCACAGGGCAGGACTACCCTGTCCTTTGGATTGTCTTGAGTGGAAACCCACTCGATGGCAGCGAGTTTGGCTTTAGAGTTATTTTAGAGTTTTTAGAGTTTATATGTATGTGTGTATGTGCATATTAAAATATATCTATAAATATGTAATAATCGATACATTAGAATTGTGTTGCTGGTAAAGAATATTTAAAGTACCATGGACTGCTTAGAAGACAAACAAATCTATCTTGTAATAATTACAGCCAAAGTGCTCTGTAGAGGTAAAGGTGGTGATATTTTGCCTTATATACATTGAGCATATTGTCAGCAGAGACAAGTTCCTGGAGAAGGACAGCATGCTTGTATAAATCTATTATTATTTATCCAATAGGACATAAAGTGAGATATAATAGAATCTCAAAAGAAATATTTAATTCTTCCACAAGAAGGGAGAAAAGAGATGGAAAGGGAAAGTGATATATCAAATACACAATCGATAAAAGAAATAATTGATGAATTAAATGCTATCAAAATCATGTACTTCTGCTCTTTAAAAAAGTTGTTAAAAGCACTAGAAGGTAAGTCATCAACTGGCAGAAAATATTTATAAATAATATAACTAATATAATGTTCATATCTAAAATATATAAATAACTATGAAAACATGAGAAATGTGCAAATAAATTGAATATACAGGTCAATTTATAGGCTAATAAATACATAAGTATGAACAAAGCATCGTTCGTCATTGAGAGAGTAAAATGTCATGATACACTTACTCGAATTTCTTAAACAATTATTTTCATACCAAATAATGGTGAAGCTATAAAGCAATTTTAAAAGATTTTTTAAAAGTAGTTAAGTATATCCTTACCTTATGGACTACATATTTACCTTATAGACTACGTATTTTCATAAGAGAAATAAAAGCATATGCCTATGAAAATACATGTCATCATTGCAACTTTACTCAAAAAACCCCAAACTGAAGATATTCCAAATATTCATAAACAAGTGAATAGATAAATAACTGGTATAATCATGCAAATGGAGTACTACTCAGAAATAAAAAGGAACCATAAATTTGTGTAACAGATTTAATGAATATTAAAATAATCATCCAATGTAAAAAAAATCAAAGTGGAATGCATACTGTATAATCTCATTGATATAATACTATATGAAGTGCAAACAGAACCAGTGATACTGAAGGAAGAAATTCAAGCTGCACAGAAAGTATTATCAAAAACAAGGCTCCAGGAATTGTCAGGATACCCATGGAAATGTTTCAGAAGCTGAAGAAGCACTGGAAGCACTCACTCTTCTATGTGAGGAAATCAGGAAGACATCCAATAGAGATCAATATTTGGGCCCATTCCAAAGAAAGGTGACTAAACAGAGGGCTCAAACTATAGAATGACATCATTTATATCGCATACAAGTAAAATTTAGCTTAAGATCATCCAACAATGCTTGCAGCAACACATTGACAAGGATCTGCCAGAAGTTCAGGCCAAATTCAGAAGAGGACATGTGTGTTAGTCTGGGTAGACTAGAGAAACAAATCCAGCGAGACTCATGTGTGTATGAGAGATTACATAAAGGGTAATTGTACATTAAGAAAGCATCCCAACTCAGTCCAGTGCAAGCCCATAAGTCTGATATTAGCTCATGTGTATGATACCAATCTATAAAGTCCTCTTCAGACTCATGAATGCAGGATGGTGATAGGCCAGTGGGTAGGAAAGCTTTGGAACCAGTGGCACTGCAAGCATCTCAGTGCTGGCAGGGGTCTCCAAGTGGCTTCTCCAACTTCCAGGGCTGCATCAGGATAGGTCCATGTGGCTTCTCCTCAGGGATGTCTTGCAGGGAGTGAATAGAGATAGAATGTGTCTTCCGCCCCCAAGGAGGAAATGCAGAGGTTCCCAGAATACTCAGGAGAAGGCCCTGCTCACACAGAGGTCACATTGGCTACCTCTGGATTGAGAGACTAGACTCCACCCCTACACTCTTAATCCTCAAATTGATGAATGATTATATAACTACCACAACATGGAACAAGGGATATCATTGCTGATGTCAGATGGATCTTGGCTCAATGCAGCGAATATAAGAAAGATGTTTACTTGCACTTTATTGATTATCCAAAGGAATTTGACTGCGTGAACCATAATTAACTGTGTATAACCTTAAGAAGAATGGGAATTCCAGAACACTTACCGTATATATTCGAATATAAGCTGACCCAAGTATAAGCTGAGGTACCTAATCATGACCTGGGAAACCAGAAAATCTGATTGACTCGAGTATAAGCCTAGGGTGGGAAATGCAGGATGTGAATTAACACAGAGACCAGAGTGGCGAGACGGAGCGCAGCCACAGACACACCCTTACCAATTCAGCTGATGGCATAAGTGAATCACTATGGGTGCTTCTGGGAATTGGAGCCGTCCATGTCATAGGACGGCTCTGATTGGTTAGATGTGAGTAAACAAACATTCAAAGCCCTGCAGTGTCAGCAGGGCTTTGAATGAAGAGTGGAGAAATGGCAATCACCCATGAGATGTTACACCTCACTGAGGTACCACTGACCCGTGTATAAGCTGAACCCCAGTTTTCAGCACATTTTTGTCCTGAAAAACTCAGCTTATACACAAATATATACAGTACTTCACTGTGGTCATGCAGAACATGTCCATGGATCAAGAAGGAGTTGAGCAAAGAGAACAGGGAACAGTACCTGGTTTAAAATCGAGAAAGGTGTGTGTCAGGGTTGTAGCCTCCCACCATAGGCGGAAGGCCTATTAAAAATCTGCAGTGGCTTGCTGAAAGTGAGGAGGACTTGGAGAACTTGTTGATGAAGATCAAAGATTGTAGCCTTCAGTGTGGACTCAGTGTAAAGAAAACAAAACTCCTCACAACTGGAGTAAGTAACACCATGATAAAGGGACAGAAGTTTGAAGTAGTCAAGGATTTGTCTTGCTTGCATTCACAATTGGTGCTCATGGTAGCAGCAGACAAGAGGTGGAAAAAACAAGTGATATTGGGTAAATCTGTTGTACAAGACCTCTTTAAAATGTTGAAACGTAAGGAGGTTACTTTGAGGGCAAGAAGCACCTGATACAAGCCATGATAGTTCCAATGTGTCAAATGCATATGAAAGTTGAACATCGAATAAAGAAGACCAAAAAGAATTGATGCTTTTGAAGTATGGTGCTGGCAAAGAACACTGAATGTACCGTGGACTTCCAACAGAACTAACAAATCTGTCTTGGAAGCAGCATGGCCCAAGTCCTCCTGGAGGAAAGTATGGTGAGGCTTCAGCTCACAGGAGAGACAAGTCCCTTGAGGAGGACATCACACTTGGTAAAATAAAGGGCTAACAAAAAAGAGGATGCCTTTTTTACAAGATGGTTTGACACAGTGGCTGCAACAATGAGCTCAAACCTAAGAATAATTGGGAGGATGGCTCAGGATCTGGAGGGCTTTTTATCGGCTGTACATACGGCCATTATGAGTGGGGATTAACACAAAGATACCTAACAACAGCAACAACAAAAGTGCAACACGAATCTATAGTGACCTAGGGAAAATTCATCGTTTCCTAGAGAGGGGAATTCTGTGGCACTGGAAGAGATGGAAGGGAGAAATAAAAGAAAACACAAGGCAACTCTTGGTGGTGGTGGTTGCAATCATTAGCTGTACTATGATGATGGATTCGTGGATGCATCGTGTGTCAGAACTCAATGAATGACATGGTTTAAATAAGTGTGGTGTGCTACACATTAACTAGGCTGCATAAAAAGCCGAATTAAAAGGTCTTCAGGAAGCCTTGGATTGTGCTTAAAGAAGTGAAAAGGGGCAAAAAAGAGGACTTGATGCAAAGGGCTTAAGTGGAGAGCAAATGCTTTGAAAATGATTAGGGCAAAGAATGTATGCATGTGCTTTATACAATTGATGTATGCATATATATGGATTGTGATAAGAGTTGTATGAGCACCTAATAAAATGTTTTTTAAAAAAAGTGAAAACGACAACATTCCCGAAGGGAAAGGAAACATGGGAGGCTGAAACCTCAGCCTCGAAGCACCGTTTCAGTGGGATTGTGTGACTTGATATGATAAATGTGATCATTCCTATAGGTTTGAAGAAGAAGAAGGAATCATTGTGGCTTTTCACTTATTTAGTTTATTAGTTCTCTTAAAAGAATATTGCCCTGTCCCATAAACCAAAGCTGAAAACTCACTGGCCACTAAAAGTCCAAGCAACTTTATGAAACAAAATCATTTCTACCTCAGATTCAGCTGGGTCCCAGGATTAAGATATTTATTGGCATCTAGAACATAGGATACTCCATAAACATGGTCTTACTTATTCATGTCATGCATGTATTCAACCAACAGTTATATTTTGATCATCTATTTACTATGCGCAAGACTATATACTTGTCACTAAATTATAAAGAACTTCAAGCACAGGTATCGGCAGATGGGAATTGCCATTTACATTTAGCAGGATATAAAGCCAAATCAAGCAATTGCCTTTAAAAGCCAGTAGTAAATTTTTGGTCTGAGTTTCCCCAAGATTTCCAAATTTGGCTTTTACTTCATGCCTTATATCATCGCAGCATGTAATTGCTAGGATATTCATGTCTGTACCCATTACTGTGGTTGACAAGCATATTCCAGAAGTCTATCTGGAATATCTATCATGCAGGAAAGCTTTGAACCTTACTACACCCCAACTTATAGTCAGGCTGGCCTCAGGACAAATAAAATTTCATATAAATGCAACCATGAGTTTTATTTCCCCCAATGTTCCTAAATAACTTGGCTCTGACTCCTTGGGGATGACATTCAGGAAAACCCATGATCTTTGTTATTGTTTTCTCAGCTCCAGCTATTTCCAGAGCTGTGATCTATCTAAATTGTATTTTCGTCAAAGGGTTATAAAGGGGATAATGTGAAAAGTCTATTGGGATACTGTTAGCAAATGTATAAGATTACTTTCTGTATCCAGTTAGACGAAGTAATTTTTTCCCTCGCCGCTTTTACGGAAGTCTTATAGATCATTGAAAACTTCCGGGAACAGAAGTTAAAGGACTCAAACGAAAGA
The DNA here is from genome assembly GCF_050624435.1 of Tenrec ecaudatus. Classification (NCBI taxonomy): domain Eukaryota; kingdom Metazoa; phylum Chordata; class Mammalia; order Afrosoricida; family Tenrecidae; genus Tenrec; species Tenrec ecaudatus. The sequence goes on from NC_134538.1 coordinate 110,313,803, forward strand.
GTCTTTCTCTAAAAGCATGTCTGTGGGGACAATGTTGTCATTGCCAGGGCTCAGGGACAGCCTCCAGATGAGTGAACATCCTAAGCGAGGTGCACCCAACACAGACATTTCTAGAATTCTTCCTCTTGCCCTTTTTATGCTTGGCCCCACAGATCCAGCAGTGGAGCATTGTCCTCAGCACCATACATGCACCACTGAGGGCCCATTCTAACTGCTGCTTGATCAACCGCGATTTCACTTCGCCCAGTGAGCTTCGTTCCTAAGGGAGGTTCAGCTTGTGTAATGAGATGCCGCTGCTACTCATCCTGGGGGGAGTTAATGGTACAAAATACTGAGGGATCTTCTTTCCTCCTATCTGGTTGACATTAAGTCTGCGGCAGGGCTGGAGCTGCTTCAAACCTTGGACTCGTACCTTAGTGCTTACTGTTGCTATGTTGAACCGTGAGCTATTATGAAATACTGTAGTGTCTCCGTCTTTTACATGAAAGCATGGTTTAATCCTAGCCATCCAGAGAATAATAGTAGTCCCTAGAAAGATAAAGAAGCCTATGAACCAGACGCAGCTAGCACAAAGACAAAAAGAAAAGCTGGCTGCGACTGTAGCTAAATAGTTGTGTGGATTTTGCCAAGCAGCAGATTGTAAGTTGCAGCTAGAAGGAAAAAAACTGAGCAAACAGCAGAATGAGAGCAGCAGAACCTTGGAAACCCAAATACTGTTTCGTCAAATTGATAACTCACTTCAGTTTAATCTACTTAGTTGCTGGGATACAAAACTGACTAAGGAAATCAAGGAACCTGTGGAGGTTGCATAATTTCAAGTCAAAGTGAAAATATATAAAAGTATAGGGGTGGAGTTTACCCTGTCAATCAGGTCACAACCTGATGGTGACTCCTAGTGGGCGTGGTCTTTTCATAAGGAAGACACTGGGAACCCTCCCCTCTCTCTGTCTTCGCCTTCCTGCTGACTGGCTCTGATTGCTTCCAGAGCCGCCACCACTGAATCCACAGGATTTGGCATCCACCAGCCTGTCGTCTTCCTGCATTCTGCATCATTGCTGCATGAGGCTCCAGTGGGATTTATGCACTAGTATCAGACGTAAGGAGTATCAGACTTGAGTAGGACCTTACCTGGGTTGTTTTTTATATAAGTAATATATCATTAATTCTTAATGTAAAGCTCTTTCTTACACATAAGTGTGTCATCAGATTTGTTTCTCTAGCCAACCTGGCCTAACACAGGAATATTGAGACATTTTCAGAAACCAGAAGGAACGAAGGAAGCATGACAGATGAAAAGCAATGTGCTATATTGAACAGAAGACTATTTGTTCTAGAACAGAAAGACTGTCATAGATAAACAGGTGATATCCCAAACAATTTTGGATTTTATTTCATTATTATTGTTAGGCACCATGAAATCATTTCCGGCTCATACTGACCCAAAGTTCAACAGTGTTGTGTTGTGTTGTACAACAGTGTACAAAGTAAAACACTGCTTGTGTGTGTCAGTCTGTGTAGACTAGAGAAACAAATCCATAGACACACTCATATGTGTGTAAGAGAGAACTTTATATACAAGAGCAACTAAATATTGAGGAACACCCCAGTCCAGTCCAGGTCAAGTCCATAAGACTGATATTAGCCTATATGTCTGATACCAATCTATAAAGTCCTCTTCAGACTCATGAAACACATGCAATGGCGCCGAACATAGGAAGATCACAGGCTAGCAGGTGGAAAGTCTTGTGGATCCAATGGCATTGTAAGCCTTTCAACTCTGGCAGGTGTCTCTATGTGGCTTCTCTGGCCCCAGAGGTCTTGCTCCATCACCCACTGTCCACGTGTCTTTACCACAGGGATGTCTCGTAGGGAGTGAGCAGAGAGAGTGTGTCCCTCATCTCCAAAGAGGAAATACAGGAGTATCTCCAGAATGCTCAGGAGAAAGCCATGCCCAAACAGAGGCCTCTGTGGCTCTATCCGGATTGGCAGGATAGACTCCACCCCGACACTCTCAATCCTCAAATTGACTCCAGATTACGTAACTACCACAGAAACCAGAAGGAACTGAGGAAGCATGACAGATGAAATGCAATGTGTTATCTTGAAGAGAAATGGTTTCTGGCTCATACTGACCCAAAGTACAACAGAACAAAACACTACTTGGTCTCCATTATTCTCTTAAGCATTGTAATGCTTGAGTGCATTGTGCCACCACGGTATCAATCATCTCACCAAGGATCTTCCTCTTTCTTTGCTGACCCACTACTGTACCAAGCATGTTGTCCTCCCTCCTAAGAACGTGCCCACATTTGTGAAAAAATATCCCACTATCCTTGCTCCAAAGGAGATTTTGATGGTACCTCTTCAAGAACATACTTATTCCTCCTTTTGATAGTCGATGAAATACTTAATATTCCTTGCCACCATCATTATTCAAATATATCAAATCTTCAATTTTCCACACTTATTGTCCTTACTTCACATATATACAGTGACTGGAAATATCAGGGTGCATCTTAGTCCTCAAAGTGACATCTCTACATTTAAAAACTGTTTTAAAATCTTTTGCAGCTGATTTGCACAAGGTAATACTCAATTTGATATCTTTATTGCTATTTGTATGGGCATTGATTGTGAATCCATGTAAAATACAGTCCTTGACAACTTAAATATTCACTGAATCTGTCATGATGTTGTTTATTGATCCAAATGTGATGGCATTTATTTTTATGTTGAGGTATAATACATATTGATGGATGCCTGTTTTTAACTTTATCATAAAATGCTTCAAGAATTCTTCTCTTTTAGTGAGCAAGATCGTGTCGTCAACATTTTGAAGGTTGATAATGAGTCTTCTTCCAATTGTCACACCATGTTCTTCTTCATCTACTCCTGCTTCTTGTGTCATTTGCTCAGTATAGAGATGGAATAAATTTGGTGAAAAGATACAGCCCTGATACACTTTTCCTTATTCGCTGTGGCAGTGTAGTTCATTGACCTCTTTGACCAATTGCCTCTTGATCTATGTAAAAGTTTCACATAAGTACAACAAATAGTTATGGAATTCTATTCTTTATAAATTTTTCCACACTTAATTATGAGTCCCACAATATAATGTCCTTGGATAGTCAATAAAACAGACGTGCCAGTCTGAGAAAAAGCATTGGGCTGCTAACTGAAAGCCAAGTTCAAACCCAGCAGGCACTCTGAGAGCAGAAGATGAGGTTGACTATTCCTGTAAAGATTTATAGTCTCAAATACCAAGTACAGTGTTGTTGTGAATCAGAATTAACTCCATGACAGTGGTTTTAAGTTTTGTTTTTGTTTTTAATGTTCGGATGTTCTCAGCGTTCCTCCCCAATCTATCTGATATAAGTAAAGATATCCCTCTTTATACTCTTGTATGTTTCAGGCTTTAATTTCTGTCACTTTCCTGCTGTTGTGGTGCTGCAACTATTTTTAATTATCTTCAATTATTTCTTGTGCGTGATATTAAGGGTATAAATTGATAATTTCCCATCATGTTGGATACCTGTCTTTTACACGTGTACAAATATGTACACTTCCAGTTGGCTAGCCAAGTAGCTGCCTTAGTTATCTACTATACTACAACAGAACCACAAGTGGGTCACTTTAACAAATACATTTAGTCTTTCACAGTTTAGGAGGCGAGAAATGTCAGCTCTAGGGAAAGGCTTTCTCTCTCTGCCAGCTGTGGGAAAGGTATTTGCTTTTAACAGCTGTGGGTCCAGCATACCTTGGAGCTCTCTGTGTATTTTGCATTATTCTTCTTCTCCTGGTTCTAGAAGGTTCCAAGCAAAGGGACCCAGTGTCCAAAGGCCTTTTAATTTCTTCATGTATGATATCGATGTCATCCTATCTTTTGGTCTTCAGTCATTAGTGTTCAATGCATCAAACCTATTATTGATATAGAATCTAAATTCAGGTAGGATTATAATGAAGACTGTATTTTTGCTCTCCTGGATGGGTTTTAATTTCCTCTAGCTTCAGCTTAAACTTGAATATGAGCAATTAATGGTCTGTTTTGCAGTTCGATCCTTGTCTTTTTGTGACTATAACAATTGATATTGAATATCTCCTTTGTTTCCTCTTTCAGTAAATACAGTAATTTAATTTACTTCCTGTCATTTTATCTGGGGAGGACCAAATGCATAGACACCATTTATGTTGTTGACAAATGGTATTTGCAATAAATTAGTCACTGATATTACAAAAGTTTAGTTAGTAGCAATGTACAAATATTGATTGGTTCCATACCTCTGACAAATATGCCACAGCAGTACATGATGATGACATTAGAAAATCTACAGTTAGTGAAGGATTTTACAATAATTCTCTGTAATATGTTTGCTACATTTTTGTAAATCTAAAATTGTCAAAATATTTATTTTTAATAATGAATAATTCAAAACCCCCATACTACAGTAGCTAAAGAATAGCTCAGAAGACTTAACAATAAAAATAAAACCTCAATGCTAGCATTAAGTGGTTTAATGCAAAGTTGCTGCAGCAAACAGGCAGAGCATTGAGTCTTATCTAGTAGCTTAAGGAAGGACAGATTGAGACTGAAGGACAGATAGGAGTTGGTCAGGTCAAGAAGAGGGTGAAGAGAATTACACGGAAAGGTAAGGCATGGAGAACTAAGACAAATGGAAAGGAAACTACTTAACTAAAATGGGCACAAATCTGACCAGGGAAGCTGTGTGCTTTAGTGAAGACCTGAAATTCTACCTGGATTTGATGAGGAGGAAAATAGTTAGGTATGCAATAGTATAGGACAAGGACTTTTTGTGGCAAAGATAAACACAAGGGAAACAAGATAGAAATATCTTATACTGATTAGCTTTGGGCCTCCACTCCACCCCTCATTCACATTATGATGTTTTGCTCTGTGTCTTTGATGCCTGATCTCATTGCACAGGCTGGTGTGCTTCTTCCCTGTGGGCTTTGTTGTTTCTCAGTTAGATGGCTGCTTGTTTATCTTCAATTCCTTAAGACCCCAGATGCTTTCTCTTTTGGTAACCAGGACCCATCAGCTTTCTTCACCACATTCGCTTATGCACCTACTTTGTCTTCAGCAATTGTGTCGGGAAGGTGGGCATCTCAGAGTGCCGGATTATTAGAACAAAGTGTTCTTGTGTTAAAGGAGTACTTGAGTAAGGGCCTAATGTCCATCTACTTCCTTAATACTAAATCTATAAATATATGTACATAGATCTCTTTCCTCATTGTCATATATAAATATATTTACATATGTACATGCCTTTATTTAGACCTATATAAATACCCTTTGCCTCCTAGTTCTTTCCTTTATTTCTTTTTTACTTTCATCTTGTCCCACTATCATGTTCAGCCTTCATTTGGGTTTCAGGAATTCCTCTAGGTTATATTGTCCTAGATCCAGCCCTGCCAGACCTCCTATACCCTCCTCACCATCGATTCTCGGTCACGTATTGCTCCCTTGTCCCTGGGTTTGTTAACACAATCTATAAGTAATTGTACATCCTCTTACATAAGAGTTGTAGGGAGAAGACAGGCCAGTAAGGGTGCAGTGTCGTACCAATGAAACACACAGCTTTTCTCTGTTCTTTAATGCTCCTCCCCACCCCCACTATCATGACCCTAATTCTACCTTACAAATCTGGCTGGACAAGAGCATGTATATGGGGACAGATAAGAGCTGGAAACACAGGAAATATAGGACAGGACCAATATTGACAGTAGCCATACCAGGAGCGTTAGGGGAAAGTGGAGGAAGAAAGGGGGAACTGAACATGATGACCTACCTATAACACCCTCCCAGGTGGGTGGACAACAGACAATGGGGTTGGGGGAGATATCAGACCGTGCAAGAAATGAAAAAATGATAATTTATAAATTATCAAGGATTCATGAAGAAAGAAGGGAGGGGGAAGGATGTAGGGAGGAAGAGGGAGGGGAGAAATGCAGAGCTGATACAAAGGGCTCAAGTAGAAAGAAAATACTTTAAAAACAATGGTGGCAACATATGTGCAAATGTGCCTGAGGCAATGGAAGTATGTATGGACTTATCTCAGCAGCCCTCCAATCAAGCTGCAAAGTGATCAACAGGCTGAACTCCACCCACTTGTTCCCACAGGAGTCATGTTGGCACCAAAAAACCTAACAATCATAATGTCTTAAACCTTTAACTGCATAAAGCTCTAAGATCCTCCCTGGTCCTCATTACTGTCCATCGGTGCTTAGTTAGATCGTGAAATCCTTGCACATAGCCTGATGTGGATTTATTTTGTAAAACTAGACCACAATCTGCTGTATCCCAGTCCCCATGTTCCCACAAAAGGACCTTGTCTGAGAATCACGCAGAGTGCATCCGAAGGTGGATTATTGCGGATGCAGTTAGGCTAAAATTTAGCACTCCATTATCTGGTCTCCCTTTTGACCCAGTTAAAATTTTAAAAAGTTTTTAATTGTTTTCTGCTTTCTTTTTCATTGCTTTCTTTTGTTATTGGTGTTAGTTTTTTCTTTGGTTTGCTTGTGTTTTTCTACACAAGAAATCCAGGCTAGGTAATTCAATAGAACCGTAACTAGATTAATGATTCCTTGTGGGTATGACAGGGAGGTTGGGGAAATGCGGAACTAACAATAAATACAAGAAAGAAGAAAGTGTTCTGTAATTTATTGTGGTGATGATTGTACAATTTGGTGATGATTGTAATTTTAAAAAATATTATCGACTTATTGAACTCTATGATATGTGAGCTATGTTTCAATAAAAGAGTCTTTAGAAGGAGAACAACATGCCATTTCTTTATCCACTTTATCTGGGTAAACTGAGGAGTAGGCCTACTTTAAAAAAAAGAGAGAGAGAAAGGAAAAAAAACATGGTGTTATTTCCTAAAGCGTTTCCTCCTTAGATGCAGAATCAAGCAGGTTCAACATGCAGAGTCAAAGCTAGTTCTCTGTCTTGGTAACTGATCATGTTTATGCTCCTATTGCTGTGAAAAGGGATATAAAAGTTACCATTAGCTTGCCCCCTTCTCTTCCACAGTAATTTAAGCTGCCCTAACAACTAGATTTGATGACGAAGAAAGCAGTATCAGAATTGGAGGAAGGCTTATTAATCCCATTCAATATGCAGATGACACAACCTTGCTCGCTAAAAGTGCGAACTTGTGTCGCTTGAAGATGAAGCTCACGGTAGCCTTCAGTATGGATTACAAGCTAAAGCAAAGAAAGCCCAAATCTTCACAGTTAAAGAAACAGGTAACATCATGATAAATGAAAGAGAGACTGAATTTGTCGAGGGTTTCATCTTACTGGGTTCACCACCAATGCCATGGGGGCAGAAACCAAGGGATCAAGACACATTGCACTTGGTAGACCTGCTGCACAGACCTTGTCTAAGTGTTGAAGAGGAAAGATGCACTTTGAGGACTAAGGTGCACCTGACCCAAGTCATGGCATTTTTAATTGTCTCATATGCATGTGAAGGTGGATGCTGAGTAAGGAAGGCCAGAGAAGAACCAATGCATTTGAATTATGGTGGCGGCGAAGAATATTGAAAATACCATGGAGTGCAAAAACAACCAACAAACATGCTTCAAAAGATGCACAACCACAGTGCTCCTTAGGGTCAAGGATGGACTGCGTGTCACATACTTTGGACATGTTATCAGGCACGATCAAGCCCTGGAAAAGGTAATCATGCTTGGTAACATAGAGAGGTAGCGGAAGAGGAGTCTCTCAATAAGATGCATTGACACGGGGACCATAGCTGTGAGCTCAAACAGAAGAATAACTGTGAGAATAGTACAAGGACGTGCAAGGTTTAATGGTGTGTCCAGGGTTGCTATGAGTCAGAAATGACTCAATGGCACCTAACAACAACAACAAAACTCCATCAAGTGAAATACATGCCCCTACTCCAGCACCCCCTCACACACTCAGAAGGACAAGTATGCATTCACTCAAGAAATGTTTATTAAACAACCACCATATGCCAAATGCTGGGGTTGTATGATGTAAAAAAAAAAGGTTAAAAATGCATGTCATCTGCCTGGATTTTTGTCAGGCTATTTTAACATCATTCTCTCAGGTGATGAAGATTATGGCGTCCAGTGACTGTTTGTATGGGGTCTTATGTCTAGTGATTTTCTCTACTTTGCCTTCTTGCTGGGTATCTCTGCTTGAGGGTTTCCATTTGCTACTGTATCCTATTTTATCAATGTCTGCAATTTAATGAGTTTCTGCTAAAAACATCACTACCTCTAGGAAGCCCCATTAAACACAAAGAGGTGCAATGATTGGAAGAAAACCACCTTACATTATATTTCAATGAGAAATAATTTGGAAATGTATATTATTTATGAAATGTTTATGATATCATCCAATACTATCATAAACACAGTCTGTCAAAACTATAATAAACCCAGCAGCTGACTCTTTTACTATATCACTACTCATCTTTTTAAGCTGGTAATTCAGGCTTTAATATATTCACTCTTAATCCTTTATAGTATCAATTGTCTAGGGGATACACTAATCAATCTTCATGCAAAGTCTCATTACAGAGTTGCATACAATAATTCACACATTCAAATTCTATAAAAGATAACACAATTTTGAAACAACTCTTAGAATGAAAGTTATGATTTATTGGGTACTGGGAATTTGTTGGGTGTGAACTCTCTTAAGCTCTGAGCTCAAAAGTTAAATTTCCAATTAGGCTTTTTTGAAGTCACGGGGTTTCTGTCTGTTTTAACAGTTCTACTGTGAACTATTTCTTTGCTGAATTAGAGATAAATTAACATGGTTTTGGAAGCATTTGCACTTTCTCTCTGATGAATGACTTTTAAGAACAATAAAAGGATTCCTTTCTTTCTAGCAGTGGTGCAAACATGATAAATGTCTTCAGCTGCTTTGTGACTTCATCAAAGGCCTGGGCTTTGCGTGGCATTGACAGCCTGAGAGAAGAAGACATGGAACAGAGTTGATCAAGAAGCACCCACAGAGGAGGAGAGGAGGGAGCGAAAGCCAGACGGCACACCGCCGCTTTGCTGTGGGCAAATTAACCATTTCTACAAGGCAATAGCTACAAACAAATTTATTGACTGAGGCACACTTTATTGTTAAATTGTAAAGGTTAATTACTATCTAGGACATCATTCTGTTCTGAAAACTCTGAGCAGAGTTGTTGACTTGCGTGTTAGAAGCCAGTTAAACCCCATAAGCTATAGAGAAGTTGAGAGAAGACAATGAACGGTCATTCTGAAGTATGAAGGCGTTCGAATTTGTTTCTTTTTTTTTTCTGGGGTACTAACCTTTGAAGCATAGTTTTGTGCTTTGTCTGTATGCGACTTTGTATTTGCATTTTATTTGTCCTTATGCAAGATTTATGCAAGCACAGTATTTGCACTTGGTCTTTGTGCAAGTTAGCTGCTAGTTTATGCCACTACGATCAGTCACCGTGTACTGCAGGCCCGCAACAAATACATGGAGGGATTAAAAAGAAGCATTTGCAAACATTTCACTGACATAGTAATTTTATGTTTCTTAATAAAATACAAATCTGGCATTCATTTTCTTTCTTATATCACATTTGCTAGTGATTCCTCTTCATCCAATTTTATAACTGTATCTCTATGTAGCATATAGAAGTGAAACAGTAAAATAAAAGGCTCTCAATCAAAGAATGTTAGAGAAGCATTGGTATCAATGTAAAGGAAATGGAAAACATGTTTTATTTTATTTGTAAGGAATTATTTTGATGAAAATTATGTCACAGAGATTAAGGAAAACTTTCTGGAGAGTTTTTGTTTTGTTTGTTTTTCATTTTCTTCCTTTGTTTACTTTTTCCTGTGCTTTTAAGAGTAGATCATTTACCCTCGAGTTAACTTAATTGGGTCAGATACAAGATTAGTTCAAAGAGCACTCCTGTTGGGGTTCCAGTTCACATGCTCAGGTTTATTCCAAACACGATGTATTTAAGCATGTCTCTGAAATTAATGATGGCTACAGACAAGTTCTCCTAGTAATACATTTGGCTTAGCCCCCTTAGGGTAGCTCCTTAAACAGATCCAATCAAAACTAATTTCTTTGTTTTTTTTAAACATTTTATTAGGAGCTCTTACAGATATTATTACAATTCATAGTTCCATTAGATCAAGAATAGTTCTACAATTTCTGGCATTATAATTTTCAATATATTTTTTTTCTTCTTGATATCCTTGATATCGGGTCCCCTTTCCCCCCTCCCCCAGGAACCCCTCATCCCTTAATATATTATACATTATTATTGTTGTTGTTGTGTGTTTTGCCTTAATTTGCACCATCCAATATAGCATTCACCTGAAATTCTAGTGTTCTTTTCCCTTGAGTGGGGTTATGCAGTCATCCTGGCTGTCAGGTCCCCCATCCCTCCTTCCCTCACCTCTCTTCTTGCCATGTCCTCAGGGGATCATTGCTCCCCTTACTGTTTCTGAGGGCTTTATCTGTCTTGGATTTCATGTATCAGAAGATCATGATTGTACCAATGTACGTCTAGCAAGAGTAGTGAGGTAAAATTAAGACCATAATAGTGGGAGCAGGAACTTTAAAAAAAACTAAAAGATAGGCGTTTCATCGGTGCTCTGCTGCACCCGCCATATATCATGCTTTCCATAAGCTCTTCTGAAAGAGACTCTCACAGGTTATCTCACAGGTGGATTTGGGGTCTCCACTTTGCCTATGTTCCTTCGTGTCAGTTTGATTTCTTATTTTTGAACTTCTAATACTACTCCCATGAACACCTCATTATCACACAAGCTGGTGTGCTTCTTCCATGTGGGCTTTGTTGCTTCCCTGCTATGTCGCCACTTGTTTAACTTCAAGCCTTTAAGACTCCAGGTGCTATATCTTTTAATAGCCGGGCACCATCAGCTTTCTTCACCACAGTTGCTTATGTACCTATTTCATCTACAGGGATTGTGCTACAAGGATGAGTATCATACATTGGCACATTATTAAACTGTTCTTGTAGAGGTAGGATTTAAGTAGAGCCCCAAAGTCCATCTGCTTTCTTATTGTATTTACATATATATACATACATAAATACCCTTCTATATGTATTTATATCTTTAAATATATGCATATCTACCTTTATATCTATATATAATCTTTACTTCCTTATTGTTTCCTCTGTTTCATTTTCCTTTCCGCCTGCCCCACTATCATGTTCACCCGCTGCTCACCTCTCAGTACTTCCTCTTGGGTACTTCTCAATTGATCAGACATCCAGGGACACTATATTTTCCTTGCTGTCTGTTTTAGATTCCTTGCTATTCCCCTGAGAGAATATGTTGGGCCAGTTAAATTCAAGGCTGAGAAGTCAGCGCAGGAGATTCTGGAGACTGGTCTTTCAGAATCCCAAGAGGGTACTTGGGATAGTTAGATAATTTCATGTCAACTTGCTAAATGTTGGGGTGGAGCCTAGCCTGTCAATCAGGTCACAGACTGATGATGCCTCCTTGTGGGCGTGGTCTTCTCATGAGGATTCTGGGAACTTCCTCTCTCCCTGGAGGAGGGCATCTCTGTGTGTGTGTGTGTGTGTGTGTGTGTGTTTTCACCCTTCCTGACAAGCCACGTGGAGCCACACTGAGGAGTTAGACTCAGCGAGCTAGAGGAGCCATGTGGAGACCTATGCCAACACTGAGATGCTTCCACTGGCATTGGATCCACAAGAATTTCCACCTGCTGGACTGTGAAATTCCTGCATTCGGCATCATTGCATGTCCTGCGTGACTCTGAAGAGGAATTTATGGACTAGCATGAACCATGTGGGCTAATATCAGACTTATGGACCTGATCTGGCCTGGGCTGGGATGTTTTCTCAATATACAATTGATCTTTGATAGAAAGCTCTCTCTTACACACATATGAGTGTCTCTGGATTTGTTTCTCTAGTCAACCTAGCCTAACACAGTACTCTAGATAGATTTTCTCAAAAGACTTAGAATAATCATGGTGGCTTATTAGTAAGAAGTTTTTAAGAAAATTGAAATCTGTATTGGTTGAAAAATGGCCAGAAGGTTTGCACTCAGGTATTTTTTCCCTCAGGACAATTTACCTGCTCGTCTTTTTGATAGCAGCAATGGTCATTCTACGAGAATTGCATTGGGAAGCCTTACTCTGTCCACTCTATAGGCCTGATTCTGTCTCTTAATATTTTTTGGCTCCCAAAACACAAACAGCTGTTAAAAAGAACACTATTTGAATCTCCAGAGGATGCTAAAACTGCTGTTTGATATGGTGCAAATATAAGAGTGCGGAATTCTACAGTAAGGATTAGAGAGATGGAAACACTGTGTTGAGAAATGTATAGAGCTAGATAGAAAACATGGTGAGACAATATTATGATAAAAATACATCTATTCTAGAATGATTTTGCAGCAATACTTTTGACATACTCCTATTCATTTCCATCAACTCCCATGCTACATATTCTTTTTTGTTCACTTTGTTTTATTGTATTAATTCTCCCCACCACTTCCCTTTAACATTTTCACATATGCACATATTTTCCCAGGTCCCTCTGGCCTTAGCTAGAGGTTTCCTCTTCTTGAATTATAGTAGGCAATGAAGGCAATGGGTTGCTTATCTCTCTTTTTCACTCCTGTCATAGGCTTACCCACGCTTATGGAGTGTCACTTGCTAAAGGTGGCCTTTGTCAGCTTTCTTTTTTATGGGCTCTCAGTGGTCTAGAATTAGAGTGAATGAAAACAGTCTCATAATCATGAGACTATAGTCCCACAACTATCATATCAGCTTAATGACAGGAGCAAACTGTCTAATATGTTTAGGGACTGCCCCTCCTCCACTGTGTGACTATCCCCAGCTGCTTGTAGTTGATAAGTATATCGAAATACAGTTAGGAAGCAGAAAGCAGCCTGTCTGCTTTCAGCCTCATGAAGTAATCAACTTTTTACCTCCGAAGCAAATTTCTGTCACCTTAAGAACCACTAGAACTTGGACTTGTAAAGGACAATTAAGAGAAGCACCCTCCAACAGCAGATTCTGGTATAAAAAAATACTCAGCTAACAATCTGCCGATAACTTTTTCCATTCTGCTAAAAGATTGCCCTAGCTCAGCTTTATCCTGGGCTGAGACAGGAATTGTCTTTGAGGAGCAATTACACGGGCGCTGAAAAGGCAATTCTCTATTATTGACCATAAAGAAGACGGTGCTATTGATACGTGCAATGTAGATGAATCTCCAAAACATCACACTCAGGAAAAGAAGATGAGCACAAAAGTCCAGAGAAGGGCACTTTCTGGGTTCACGTTAATGTCTTACTTTTTTTATAGGTGTATTTTTTATAGTGCTGTATTCATTAGCCAAATGTCATTAAATGCTCATGCATGTACACATTCCACTGCATGTAAATTTTACCTTAAAATAGGAACCATAAATGTAAATAAAAATCTCTAATAACATACCCATAGAAGTATCTATGAGTGAGTGAAGTGTGCAGGCATCTGCCACTCACTTTGAAACGTATCCATAAAAAGCGATTGATGGATAGACAGGGGTAAGGCTAGATGGATAATTGTCGAATACAAGCAGCGAGAGAGACTATGGGTGTTCACTGTATAACTCTTCCCACTATTCAAAATGCCTGGAAATGTGCCATGATAGAAGTTTAGGGGGAAAACTTCCCCTGTTGGGTCCAAAAGCATTTCCATAAAATCCTTCTAGTTTCTAAAATGTTCCCATTACTTACTACAGGCCTTGTGTGATGACTTCTCTGTGCTGCTGTTTTGAAATGCAAACTCTCACATAATATAACAAAATGTTGATTTGATAGAAGAATGTATAGTGAAGCAGTTATTTATAGACTTCTTTATATATTAGTATCTTGACCTACATTTCCTCATTTGCTCTTTAAGAGAACTCTGCATAGTAGGTATTGTTCTTAGTGCAAGACCATTTTTTAGTAACAATGAGACCTCGAATTCTAGGTAACTGAAAGGAAAGCTGAAATTAGTATTTTGCATACCTTTACAGATTGCATTAATGTCATTGGGGTATTTAAAGATGTCAAAAAACCTTCCAAATAAACCCACTAAAGAATCATTAAAAAACAAGAAAAACACCTCTCTCATCTTTCTATAGTGATCTAACCTTTCTCAAATGCACTGCCTTCAATTCAGTGCTGACTCAGAGTGATCCAGGGTAGAGCTGCCCCTGTGAGTGTCTGAGGCAATAACTTTTTTAATATAAAGCTTTTAATATGGATCAAAAAGGAGATCAGAAAATAAGGTTTTTAATTTTACCCTAACTGCATCTGCAACAATCCACTATCTAATGCATTCTTCATGACAGATGATCCACCTCCCCAGTGTATGGTCAGAAGGGAGTCACCAGCGGCTTAATCCACATATATTTCTCCTTCCATTGTTGTTCTAATGCTTTTCATTAAACTAAAACAAGTTTAAGGTGATGCTATCACAACATAACTACTCTGTATGCTCTACTGTCTGATGCTCTGTCTGAAAGCAAGGCCATTCACACCCCCACATATGATCACAGGGCTCATAAAGCGGGATTTCAAAGTGGTCTCGATTGTAACAAAAGGTGTTTTGGTTTTTCAAAAATAATTTTACTGTGGCCTCTTACAGCTCTTATCACAATCCATACATACATCCATTGTGTCAAGCACATTTGTACATATGTAGCCATCATCATTTTCAAACCACTTTCTACTTGAGCCCTTGGTATCAGTTCGTTTTCTCCCTCCCTCATGAACCCTTGATAATTAATTTTTTTTCACATCTTACACTGACCGCTGTCATCCTTCACCCTTTTTTCTGTCATCTGTCCCCCTGGGTAGGGGTTATATGTTGATCATTGTGATCAGTTCCCCTTCTCTTCCCCCACCTTACCCGTACCCTCCTGATATCGCTACTCTCCTTATTGGTCCTGAGTGGTTTATCTGTCTTAGATTCCCCGTGTTGCAAGCTGTTATCTGCACCAGCGCACATGCACTGATCTAGTCGGATTTGTAAGGTAGAATTGGGGTCATGATAGTGGGGAAGGTGAATCATTAAAAACTAGAGGAAAGTTGTATGTTTCATAGGTGCTATACTGCACCTTGACTAGCTCATCTCTTCCTTGTGACCCATCTGTAAGGGGATGTCCAATTGTCTACAGATGGGCTTTGGGTCTCCACTCTGAATTCCCCCTCATTCACATTTATATGATGTTTTGTTTTGGGTCTTTGATGCCTGAGACCTGATCCCATCAACATCTCAGGATTGAACAGGCTGGTGTGCTTCTTCCATGTGGGCTTTCTTACTTCTCAGCTAGATGGCCATTTGTTTATCTTGAAGCCTTTAAGACTCCAGACACTATATCTTTGTTAGCCAGCAACCATCAGCTTTCTTCACCACATTTGCTTATGCACCCATTGTGTCTTCAGCAATTGATTGTGTCAGGGAAGGTGAGCATCACAGAATGCCAGGTTATTAGAACCAAGTGTTCTTGCATTGAGGGAGTACTTGAGTGGAGGCCCAATGTCCTTCTGCTGCCTTAATACTTAACAAATAAATAGGTACATAAATCTATTTCCTTATCATTATATATAAATATATTTACATATGTACATATGTACTTTGACCTCTACAAATGTCCTTTGCCTCGTAAATCTTTCCTCTATTTCCTTTTACTTTCCTTTGTCCCACTATCATATTCAGCTTTCATTCTGGTCTCAGTAATTCCTTTCGGCTACATTGCCCTTGATCAAGCCCCCTCAAGCATCCTATACCCTCCTTGCCATTGATTTTGGATCACTTGTTCTTCCCTTGTCCCTGGGTTTGTTGACACCCCCTTCCGTTCCCCTGCTTATCCCTCTCCCAAGTATCTGGAACAGTCGGTCCCATCATTTTCTCCTCCAGATTGCTTATCCCGCCTATCTTATTGAAATAGACATGCAGAGACAATAATAAGAACAAAAATAAAACAAAGCAAAACAACTAAAGAAAAAATGAAATGACAGCAACAACAAAAAGGGAAAAGCCTATAAATAGTTCCAAGTCTGTTTTGTTGACCGGTAGGAGTGTTTTCTGGTCGAGTCTGATTGGGTGCCATGCCCTGACTCCAAAATCTATTTTTAGTATTCCCTGGGGACCTCATTGTTTTGCTCCCCTTGTTGCTCTGTTGAATGCCCTTAGTGTTTCACCCCAGTGTAGTGGAGTTAGATCAAGCACAATTCTCACACTGGGTCTCCAGTGTTGTCCCCAATAGCACTATGGGTCAGTGAGGGACTTCATGTCTTGTGGTGGGGCCGGCTCCATGATCTGCTCTGTGCATTGGCTGCTCTGAGCAGGAATTTCGTCCTTGGGGCTTGGTGGGCACATCAGGATGTGTTCCACATTCTCTCCTTCCCTCTTTGTTTGCTCCTATGTGCTCTGATCAGAAGCACACCTCTCCCTGAGCTGTAGCTTCAGTGCTGTCTTCTGGGGGGACGGGGGGGCATGTAGTTGGGATTAGGGCCTGCCCCACAAGGCAATAATTTTTTACCAGAGCAGAAAAGCCTGTCTTTTTTCCATGCAGCTGGTGGTTCCAAACTGTTAACCTTATTGATTCAGCCCAATGAGTACCCATGATGGCGGGGCATAGATCCAGGAGACCCTTTCCCTGGAGACTCTTCATCTCGTAACATTTAACTCAACCTCTTGGTAGTCAGAGATCATAGTCAAGTCCAGGACTAACAATCAAAAATGACACAATTACAAACAGACAACTGATCTTCCCTCTATATTTTTAGTCACGGGAAACTGCAACTGGCTCCAAAAGTTTCCAACTAGGACCAAAAGAAGAAATCGAGAATTATTATGCAAAACAGCAAAAATTTGGTTTGGGAGATAACATATCCTATCCTTGGTCAGAGCCCAGGAAGTGAGAGCAAGGAAAAGTTCTAGAGTCCAAAGACAGCTATTCAAGACGGGCTGTCTAACACAGTCCATCTGTTCAAAGAACATACTCCTCAAAACTCACCCTGAAGTACCGTGACCTTGATATTAACAGAAAAATCAACAGTGTCCAAGAGTTTATGTTACTTTTCTAGAGTCATACAGCAGAAGAATACAGAACCCTTTAACTTTTAAATATGTTCTTCTTCTGTAGCAAGTTTTGATTAATACTGAGCATGGATTGGTTTATTGGCTCACTTTCCAGATCTGAAGCTATAAAGTGTTACCGAAGAGAATGGCAGGTGTCACATGAGAGAAAAGAATATATTTTTGTTTTTTTAAGAAGGAAAAATATAATATCATTGATAATTATTGTTGTCATTGTGAAGCCTTACCCTATCCACCTTAATTTTGCCTCACCTGACTATTTTTGTTACTCAAATTCAATGAATATTTATTGTTGCTGTTGTTTTTCCTAACTCCACATGTCACATCACAAAATCTATCCATGCTACTATTTACGTACCTATCCGTGGGTGTTACTATCCATGTATCTTTTACAAAAATAAATTTTATTTGTTTTCTTCCACCTCTATCACCACCCACCACCAACCCCCTAGCTTCTACATACTCATCAAAGTCTGCTTATTTTAGTGTGAAATCGTTTTTCCCTTTATGCTGAGTCTCAGACAGTATTTGTCTTTATGGGATTGACAACTTCATTCAGCATGATATCTTCCCACTTTGCCCACATCACAAGACGTTTGACAATTTCATCATTGTTCTCTAGAGGTGCATATTTCATTGCACGTGTGTACCACAGGTTATTTATTCATTCCCCAAACAAGGGCATTTGAGTTGTTCCCATCTTCTTGCTACTGTGGGCAACGCTGCCATAAACACATGGGTATGCCTGTGTCTGCTCAAGGTTGGCTCTTCTTTTCCCTGAGGGTACACACTTTTCGAGATTATGGGGTCATGAAATTTCTTACTTGTACCACAGGGCTTGTAGAGTTTGACAGCCACACCAACAGTATAAGAAGTTTCCAAAACTCCATACCCTAGACAGCATTTTTTATATTGTTTGTTTGTTTGTTTTACTTTGTTATCAGTGTTGGTGTGAAGTGGTATCCTGGTATCCCACCACTGACCATTATTCTGATTTTCATGTCTCGAATGGTCAACATCCATGAGCATTGCTCTTAAGCTTTTATGAGTCTGTTGGCTACCTGGATGTCTTCTGCCTATTTTTAAATTAGATTATTAATCTTTTTCTTGTTGAGATGTTGCAATGTTGAATAGCTTTTGCAGATTAACACTTTATCCTATATATTATTGCCAAAAAATTTTCCCAGTCAGGGTGTTCTATTTTTACTCTTTTGATGAAGTTTTTCATGAACACAAATGTCATATTTTTAGAAGGTACCAATTCTTTATTTTTTTCTTCTGTTGGGTGAGCATTTTTCACTATGTTTGCTAGTGTATTTATGTTTTGTATTATTGTAGTTGCCATTTGGTATCATTGAGTTAATTCTGACCTATAGCGACTCAGTGCACAACAGAACAAAACACTACCCTGTGTAGATTTGTCACTATTTTTTCATTGATGATTTGTATAGTTCTTGGGTTTACATTTAGATCTTTAATCCATCTTGAGTTTGTTTCTGTAACTGATGTGAGGTATCAGTACTGTTTCATTTTTCTGAAAATGGAGATTCAATTTTGCCAGCACAATTTGTTGAAGAGATTATCTCTTCCCCCAATTAATGTGTTTCACCCCTTTAGCAGAAGACAATTTTATATAGGTGTATGGTTTTATTTCTAGGTTATCTTTTCTGTTCTATTAATCTCTGTCTATATTTACCTGAATACCATGCTGCTTGGATTATTTTTAACCTAGACATAGCATGAATAGTATGAAGTTGGAAAGTAAGAACCATCATAATTTGCTCTTTTTTTTAAATGATGTAGTTGGCTATGCACTGGGCTCTTAACCACAAGGTCAGCAGTTCAAACCCACCAGCCTCTCCAAAGAAAAATGAGGTTATCTAGTCCTGTAAATATTTAAGTCTTGGAAACCCAAAAGCACAGTTCTACCCTGTTCTTTACGGTCATGATGAGTCAGAATTGACTCAACAGCGATGAGTTTGGTTGTGGGGGTTTTGTAGTTTGGCTTATCGTGTTTTTCATTTTTTCCTTTCCAAGGAAAAATGGTAGTTAATTTGTCCATTTCTTTGAAGAATGATGCTGGGATCTGAATCATAATCGCATGATGTCTATAGATTACTTTGGGTAGTACAGAGGCAAAGAGACTGGCATCGGAGACACTGTCCAGCAGTGCGGGACTATATAGGGTCAAGAAGGTAGGAAGCACCATAAAAGAGAACGTCCTCAATGTTGAAGTGGTGCTGTGACGAGATGGTGACTAAAGGCATCAGGACTCTACCATGTTGGTAGTCCTGCAGCTAATATTACTTTTTTAAAAATCTGAATGACAATTTTGTGGAGAAAGTTTGAACTCATAGAAATTTTGTTATGCTCTTTTCTAAAAGTAGTCTCTCTAGGCATACTGCCATATTTTCAGATAACTGTTCATCATCTATCACACTTACATTGTTAAATAAATGTCTATTCCATATTCAGTATAAATTTTCATTTGTGCCTTCAAATATGAATGAAAATCAATTTGGAAAATGAGAAATTACCTCCTGTGGCTCTTAAATTTTAGTCCACAATTTACTTTTCATTTTGAGGTGTTTTAGTGGTACAGTGGTTCATGCACCCAATTGCAAAGGTTAGTGATTCAAACCCACCAGCTGCTCCGCGGGGGAAAGATGAGGCATTCTGCTTCCAAAAAGATTTAGTGCCTTGGAAACCTTCTGGGGCAAGTCTACTTTGCCTAGAGAGACACTCTGCTTCAAAATATAACCAGATGCCCTTGGTTTGGGTTGGATCGGTTACTTTTTACTTATGTCTCATTTTATACATATATGAAAATAAATGTTCACCATATTGTCAACATGAAATGGGGTAAAAGCACCCTCATTTAACTTCCTGCAAAAGCTAGATAACATTTACTGGTTTGTTGGATATGTTACACAATGACAGTTTATTATAAACCATTTTATTCTTCGCCAATCTGCTACAAAATGTGTGTTAAATGCATCATGCAAAAGGATTCCTTTGACAGATTTAAAAGTAAATCCTGATTTGTCACTCATCAGATTGGTAAAGGAGAGGGGCCCCTTAGATGCCTATCTTCCTGAAAGAGTTGGAGCCTGCCCTGTCCTCATCCAACTAACTATGTAACCTGAAAGCAGGCATCTCTCCTCTCTGTCTCTCATCTGTTGAACAGGGTGACGTTTCGGATGCTTTCCAGTTAGACAACAGTATAGTATTTTGACTGCTGTTAAATTTCATTGAATATTTTAAGCCTTTTGAATTCCTAAACAAGAGAAACAACCACGATTCTAGGACTCATTGAATACTTAGTGTGTGACAAGACCTGTGCCAGGAACGTTCCCTCTCTGACTGATGTCTGAGGCTTACAACAGCACCACAGAGAAGCTGGAGAGAAATGATACAGCAGAGGATAAGATAGTCAGCAGGAAAAGAGAGATTTAGAAATGTGCTCAAAGCCATACATACTGGGCCCAAGTAGTAGCACCAAGTGTCAAACTCGGACCTTTCTAGTTTCAAAGCCCATGGTAGTAACTCATATGCGACCCTCCGTATAAATTCCCCAGGTGAATGATTGTCTATTGCTCAGACACTAAATGTACAGACACTAACAAGTCATTTCAAGTAGGGTCCCAATTTCCTAATTTTAAAGTGGCAGATGCAACTTCTTGGGATCCAAGGTCTGAGCATTTCTTATCTAGTTGTTGTTGGGAGCCAGCCATCCAGTCCCTTCAACTCATAGTGACATTATATACAACAGAACCAAACACTGCTGGGTCCTGCTGCATCTTCACAATTGGTTGTAAGCTTGAGTTCACTGTCGCAGCCATGGTGTCAGTCCCTATCATCCTATTTCTCACTGCCCCTCTACTTTACCAAACATGACATCCTTCTCCTGGGACCAGATTCTGCTCAAAACGTGCCCAAAAGATAAAACAAAGTCTTGCCATCCTCACCTCCCGAGAGATTGCCTGTATTGACCACACAGATCAGTTGGTCCTTTTCGAAGCCCATGGAACCTTCATGATTCTTTGCCAGCACCATTATTCAGATGCATCAATTCTTCTTTGGCCTTCTTGATTCAATGTCCAACTTTCACATGCATAGGAAGTGATTGAAAATATTATGACTTGGGTAAGGTGTTCCGTAGTCCTCAAAGGAACACCTTTGCTTTTCAATATTCTAAACAGGTCTGTGCAACAGATTTACCCAATGCAGCTCGCTATTGGATCTAATCTCAAATTACACATCCCCACAAAAAAATACTGCTAAGACTGTTATTAGGTGCCATGGAGTCCATTCCAATGCACCACAACCTCGTGGATAACAGAACAAAACAATGCTGTCCTGTGTCAACATCACAATTGTTATGTTTGAGCCCATAGTTGCAGCCAGTGTCAGTACATCTCCTGATGCTTTCCTCTTTTCCATGCTGCTCCACTTTACCATGCCTGATGTCCTTCTCCAGAGAGAGGTCTCTCCGGATAACCTGTCCAAGATACATAAGTCAAATCTCATCACTCTCACTTCTAAGGAGTGTTCTGGCTGTACTTCTTCCAAGACAGATGTGTTTATTTGTTTGTTTGGCAATCGATGTCACTTTCAATATTCTTCGCGAGCACTATATTTCAAATGCATCAACTCTTCTCCAGATCTCCTTTTTCAATGTCCATCTTTCACATGCATGTGAAGCAATTGACAAAACTATGTCTTGGGTCAGATGCCACTTAGTCCTTCCTCTTCCCTACTTTAAAGAAGTGTTATGTAGCAGATTTACTCAATGAAATAACTTGTTTGATTTCTTTGCTGCTCTTTCCATGAGCACTGATTGTAAATCCAAATAAGATGAAATCTTCAGTAGTTTTAATTGTTTTTCTATTTATCATGATGCAACCAATTAGTCCAGTTGTGAGAATTTTTCTTTTTTACACTGAGTTATGATCCATATTGAAGGAGATGATCCTTGATCTTTGTCATTGAGTCTTCAAGTCCTCCTCCCTTTTAGCAAACAAGTTTGCATCATCTGTATATTAAAAAATTGTTAGCAATTCTCCCTCCAAGCCTGATTCCCTGATCTCCTCCATACACTCCAATTTCTCAGATGATGTACTCAGAATACAGACTGAAAAGTATGATTAGAGAAACAACCCTGACAACATTTTTCATGATTTTAAACCGTGCAATATTCCCTTGTCTGTCCAAAGGACTGCCTCCTGAACCATGTCTAAGTTCCTCATAAGCACATTGGAGTATACGCTCTGCTGGTTTTGCTGTGATCCATCTGATGTCAATACTTATATCCCTACTTCCACATCCTATTTTGGATCTGGCTTTAATTTCTAGAAATTCTTTTTCTATGTGCTATGTACATTTTTAATGATCTCAGCAAAATTTTACTTGCAGATGATATTGCTTAGCCATTTCTGCATTTTGCTGGGCCACTTTTAGTTGGAAGGGATGCATATATTGATCTATTCAGTTGGCTAGGTAGTTAGCTGTCTCCTAAATTTCTTGACATACATGAGATAGTGTTTTCAGTGCTGGTCAGCTTCTTGAAACATTTTAATTGGTATGCCTTCAATTCCTGGAGATTTAGGGTTGGTTTTTTTTTGCTAACTCCTTCAGTTTAACTTTGACTTCATCCTTTAGTATCATTAGTTCTTGATCATATGCTACCTCTTCAAAAGGTTTAATGTTGAAAAGTTGTTTTGATACAGGGACTGTGTTTTCCTTCCATCTTCGTTTGATGTTTTCTGCATCATTCAATATTTTGCCCAAAGGCTTGCCTACTGCATTCTACCTTCTCCCTTCTCACTCCACCCTCTGTGTTCCAAGTGGTGAATCAGCACACCAGTGGCAGCTACCCTCCAACCCACCTACCTGTAGGGAAGTGCCCCTAGCCATAAACAGGTCACCCAATCTCCAACCCTCCCCCTACATATGCTCCCCTGCACTGGGGTCAACACTTTCTATCAGACTGCAGTGTGCACAGTTTCAAACAGCCCCTAAGGAGACCTGAAGGTGGCTGGGGCACAAACCATAGGCCAACCCAAGAGGGAAATCTCAGCAGGACAAAGGTGAAACACAACCCCTCAAGGCAGTTGGCTAAAGGCAGCCTGTTGAAACACCAATACCAAGCTTCCAAAGAGAGAGCCCAGGGCTTTGAGACACCTGGAAAAATGTCAAGTAGTTCCAATAAATCAACTACAAAACAACAAGCTGCTTCCATCATTTCAACAAGAAAAGAGATACAAAATCCAATGCCAAAGGACCACCTGGACCTAACGGCAGTCATAGAAAAGGCTTCCCCCAACTACCATGATCCGAATTCTACCTTGCAGGACTGGATAGGGCAGAAGTTGTACACTGGTGCATATGGGAGCTGGAGGCACAGGGAATCCAGGGTGGATGATACCTTCAAGACCAGGGGTGTGAGGGGCGATACTGGGAGAGTAGAGGGTGAGTGGGTTGGAGAGGGGGGACTGATTACAAGGATACACATGTAACCTCCTCCCTGGGAGATGGACGGCAGAGGGAGGGGAGGGGGAAGGGAGACTCCGGACAGGGTAAGATATGACAAAATAACAATCTATAAATTATCAAGGCCTCATGAGGGAGGGGGGAGTGGGGAGGGAGGGGAAAAAAGAGGACCTGATGCAAAGGGCTTAAGTGGAGAGCAAATGCTTTGAAAAAGATTGGGGCAAAGAATGTAGGGATGTGCTTTATACAATTGATATATGTATATGTATGGATTGTGATAAGAGTTGTATGAGCCCCTAATAAAATGTTTTTTTAAAAAAAAAAAGAAAAGGCAGAGGTTGACCTCCCACAGTAAGAAATCTTCAGAATGCTGCTTGGAGCCATACAGGACATGCGAGATCCATTACAGAAAAAGGATGAAATGCTAGAGGAGATAAAGACCACCCAGCAAAGGGAAATATGGGAGTTAAGGGACGAGATAACAAAAATTAATAGCAAACTCAAAGGCTTCATCCAGAGAATGGAGGAGGCAGAGAACCCCACAAGTGACCTAGAGGATTCACAAACAGAAATTAATAAACATGATTTAAAAAGTCTAACAAGTCCATCAGAAAAGCTGAAGAAAACCTCAGAGCTATGTCTGATGCTACGAGAAGGAACATCATTGAATAATCGGTTTGCCAAAGGATGCACATCAAGGAAACCAACATCCAAAATAGTGATGAAATGCTTGGAGGAAAACTATGAAGAGAAGACAGTGGAGCAGCATATTCTGAAAACTGCAGGAAAATAATGCAAACCCAATAATACTCTATTCAGCCAAATTATCTATCAAAATTGATGGAGAAGTGAGAGTCTTCCTTGACAAGGAAAGTCTCAAAGAATATGCTAAAATGAACCCAGCACTACAAAAGATCTTCGCTGACCCAGTATGGGCAGAAGAACAACACTCACCAAGCACATAGACGAGACCACCACACAGAACAACTCTACCCAGAGACCACCAAAGGGAAAACAACTCCCGTGATAACGCAGGCTCAACAATGGAAAGAAGGCAAAAATGAACCACCAACACGCATATGCACAGCCCACAGAAAAGAAATGGAGGTAGGAAAACACCCAACAGAAGAGGGATAAAATGACATCACAGGGTCCACAGATAGATGGAATAACCCTGAATATCAATTGATTGAACTCAGGCCTTAAGAGACAGAGACTAACAGACTGGCATAGAAAACACAAACCCCCAGGCTATCAAAAGACATAGTGACTGGGGTCTTAAAGGCTTGAAGGTGAACAAGCGGCCATCTAGCTCAGAAGCAAAAAAGCCCACATGGAAGAAGCACACCGGCCCGTGCGATCACGAGGTGCCAAGGGACCAGGTATAAGGCATCATGCAAAAAAAAAACAACAACGATATAAGTGTGTGTATGTATGTGTATATATGTGTATATGTATATATATACCATATTAAATGAAGGGGGAAGTGCAGAGTGGAGACCCAAGGCCCAAGTGTCGGCCAATGGAGATCCCCTCATAGAGGCGTTTAGGAGAGGAGATGGGTTAATTAGGGTGCGAGGTAGTACCGATGAAGAGCACAGCTTTCCCCCAGATCCTGGATGCTTCCTCCCCCCAACTACCATGATCCGAATTCTACCTTGCAGGGCTGGATAGGACAGAGGCTGTACACTGGTACATATGAGGGCTGGAGGTACAGGGAATCCAGGGTGGATGATACCTTCAGGACCAAGGGTGTGAGGGACGATGATGGGAGAGTGGACGGTGAGTGGGTTGGAAAGGGGGAACTGATTACAAGGATACACATGTGACCTCTTCCCTGGGAGAGGGACAGTAGAGAAGGGGGGAAGGGAGACTCCGGATAGGGCAAGATATGACAAAATAACGAGGTATAAATTACCAAGGGCACATGAGGGAGGGGGGAGCGGGGAGGGAGGGGAAAAAAAAAGAGGACCTGATGCAAGGGGCTTAAGTGGAGAGCAAATGCCTTGAGAATGATTGGGGCGGGAATGTATGGATGTGCTTCATACAATTGATGTATGTATATGTATGGATAGTGATAAGAGTTGTATGAGTCCCTAATAAAATGTAAAAAAAGAAAAGAGAAAAAAATGATTAGGGCAAAGACTGTACAGATGTGCTTTATACAATTGATGTATGTATATGTATGAACTGTGATAAGAATTGTATGAGCCCCTAATAAATTGTTAAAATTAAAAAAAAAAAGATTAAAAAAATACTCAAAAAAAAAAAAAAAGACAATACAACCCCTCCATCTGCTGCCTACAGGAGACACATCGCAACATTACAGACAAAACAGGCTGAGGATCAAAGGCTGAAGAAAAGCATACCAAGCAAACAGCAATATAAAAAAAAGCAAGGGTTGCAATCCTAATCTCTGATAAAATTGACCTCAAAGTGCAAACCATAAAAAGAGATAAGGATGGGCACTATATAATGCTCAAGGGAACAGTACATAAAGAACCACTAAGCATTCTAAACATTTACTCACTGAACATGTGCTCAGCAGAATATGTCAATCAAACACTCCAAAAAATGAAAAAAGAAATCAAAGCCTCAACAATTATAGTAGGTGACATCAATACACCACTTTCTGAGAAAGATAAATCACTTGGAAAGAAACTACAAGGAGGCTAAAGATCTAAACACTACATTTAGAGAATTTGACCTGATAAATATCTACAGAGCTCTCCACCCAAATACAAAACAATTCACATTCTTTTCAAGCCCACATGGCACATTTATGAAACTAGACCACATGCTACGGTGTAAGTTGAACCTACATAAATTCAAACACCTTGATATCATATAGATCTCTCTCTCCGACAATTGTGCCATAAGATTGGAAATCAACAAAAGGAAGATAAAGAAATCAAGGACAAACAATTGGAGGATGAATAACTCTCTATTACGAAAGGAGTGCGTACTGGCTCAGATCAGAGATGAAATAAGGAAATTTCTTGAAACCACTGAGAATGAAAATACGACGTACCAAAACTTATGGGACACAGCAAAGGCAGTCATCAGAGGAAGTCTCATATCATTACATGCACACATAAAGAAGGAGGAGAGGCTTATGATTGATACACTGGCACAAATTTGACAACTACAGCAGAGTCAACAAGACAATCCAACTAATATCAAAAGAAAAGAAACAATAAAAATTAGATCTGAGATTCTGGGGAGAGAAAATAAGAAAACTATGAAAAAATCAATGCTGCTAAAAGTTGGTTCTTCAAAAGGATAAAGCGAATCAACAACCTCTCGTGAATTTGACCAAAGAAAGGAAGGAACACATTTCAATAGCAAGGATGAGGGAAGAAAGAGGGAATATTACAACGGACCATAGTGAAATCAAAAGGATAAATTACACAGTACTATTAAGGACTGTATTCCAATGAATTCAAAAATTTGGAAGACATGAACAAATTCTTAGAAAATCAAGCCCTCCCTAGATTATCCCTAATGGCCATCAAGAACCTCAACAGACCCATATCAATAGAAGAAATAGACAAGGTTATAAAGGGATTACCAACAAAAAAAATCACCTGGACCAGATGGGTTTACAGGAGAATTCTATCAAGCATTCAGGAAAGAACTGACACCAATCCTACACAAACTCTTCCAGAACATATAAAAAGATGGCAAACTCCAAAATTCCTTCTATGAAACTAGTATAACACTGATACCTAAACTGGGCAAGGATCCACAAGAATTGAGAACTTCAGACCAATTTCCCTAATAAATATCTATGCAAAAATCCTTAACAAAATACTAGCAAACAGAATACAAAAATATATTTAAATATTCACCATGACCAAGTGGGAGTCATACCAGGGATGCAGGGATGGTTCAACATATGAAAAACCATACGTATTATTCATCACATTGAAAAGAAAAAGTATAAGAACCATATGATAATATTGATAGATGCAGAAAAAGCATTGGATAACATCCAACACCAATTCCTGTTTAAGACACTCAAGAAGATAGGAATGGAAGGAAAAGACCTCAATATAATACAATCTCTATATGAAAACCAACAGCCAACGTGGTAGTCGATGGAGAAAAGATGAGATAAATTATTCAGAAAAGGGAACTAGACGAGATGTGCTTTGTCCCCACTCGTATTTAACATCACACTGGAGGTCTTAGCTAACAATATAGGCAAAGAAAGACATAAAAAAGGACATAAAAGGTATTCTTCTGGGGAAGGAAGAAGTGAAACTATCATTATTCACAGATGATATGGTTTTATATATGGAAAATCCTAAAAGTTACATAAGAGGAGTACTAGAAGCAATAGAGGAATATGGCGGAGTAGCAGGTTACAAGATCAACAAACAGAAGTCTGTTGCACTACTGTACACATCAGACAAGGTCACAGAAGAGGGAATAAAAAACGGGGTACCCTTCACAATAGCCAAACACAAATTGAAATATCTAGAGATATACCTGACTCAAAAAACAAAAGATCTGTACGAGAAAAACTACAAAACCCCTTTAAGAGAAACCAAGAGTGACCTCAACAAATGGAAGGACATCCCATGCTTGTGGATCGGTAGAATCAATATTGTAAAGATGAAAATTCTACACAAAGCACTATATAAGTTCAATTCTATCCCAATCCAAATTCCATCATCTTTCTTCAAAAAGTTTGGAAAAACAGATTACTAACTTCATATGGAGAGGGAAGAAACCGAGAATTAACAGACAACTCCTCACGAAGAAGGACCTCACTCCATGCACAAGAATAAACTCAAGGTGGATCACAGACCTTGAGGTAAAACCCCAAACTATTAGGACCATCAATGAGGGAATTGGGACAAACCTGAAAACCCAGGCACAGGGATTACATAGGCTACTGGAAATCAGGAAGGACACAGAGGAGGCACAAATTGATCAGTGGGATATGATAAAGATAAAACACTTATGTTCATCAAAAGAATTCACCAAGAGAGACCACAGAATGGGAAAACATCTTTAGCACATCAGACAAAGGCCTTATTACTAAAATCTACAATACTCTGCTAACTTACAACAAGAAAAACAAACAAACAATACCCAGGAGGTGGGAAAAAGACCTGAGCAGGAGTTCCTCAAGGTCAGAAATCCAAATGGCCAATAAATATATGAGAAAATGTTCCAGATCTCTAGCCATAAGAGAAATGCAAATTAAAACAACTATGAGATACCAACTAACACCCTCAAAAATAGCCCAATTCAAGAAATCCAAAAGCAACAAGTGTTGGAGGGGATCCAGAGAGATAGGCACTCTTGTCCACTGCTGGTGGACCTGTATGGTATGTACACCCATTATGGAAATTGATTTGGTGATATCTAAAACAGTTGGAAATTAAGCTACCCATATGATCCAGCAATCCCCCTATTAGGCATAAACCCAGAAGAGACAAAAAACAAACTGCGGCCAGACATCTGTGCCCCAGTGTTCATCACAGCACAGTTCACAATTACAAGGAGTTGGAAAAAGTCCCAATTCCCATCAACAGACCAATAGATTTAAAAATCTGGTATATGCATACAATGGAGTGTTATGCATCCCTAAAAAGCAGTGATGAACCCATGAATCACATCGCCGCATGGGAAGAACTGGAGGAAATTATGCTTAGTGTATTAAGTCAAGCACAAAAGGACAAGTACTACATGAGTCCGCTGATACAAGCTCAAAAAATTCAAAAGGGGCATAAGGAAGAAGCTACTATACACATGCATCCCTGGGATGAGGTCCAGGTAATATGGCAGGGCCCAGAATAAACTCTTGGATACATATAGAATACATATGGTAGCCCACTAAAAAGAAGGCGGGGCAAAGACATGTCAGGGGAACAAGGCACTAACCCACACAGGAAGAGGGTGTTGATTGTGTCTCCACAGGGAAAGAGAGACCGGTGCTCCAAGACAAGAATGCAACACACTGATATGAAGCAGGAAACCAATAAAGAGTCCTGAGGGGCCAGCCCCATTACCAACTAAGTGGACAGCACCACCCTCCCCACTAGAAGACCCTACTACAGGAAACCAAAAGCAACCTCCACAAATGGAACAACATCCCTTGCTCATGGATTGGAAGGTTCAACATAGTAAAGATGACAGTCCTATCTAAAGCACTTTACAAATTCAATGCTATACCAATTCAAACACCATCAACCTTCTTCAAAGAATTGGAAAAACTGACCACCAATTTCATATGGAGAGGGAAGATACCCAGAATGAGCAGAGAACTCCTCAATAAGAAGGACACAGTTGGAGGACTCATCTTACCCAATTGTAATGCCTATTACACAGCTACAATGATCTAAACAGTGTGGTACTGGCACACCGACAGACACTCAGACCAGTGGAAAAGAATAGGAAGGCCAAGAGTAAAATCATCAGCATATAGACAACTGATCTTCGACAAGGGTCCCAAAATCATCACGTGGGAAGCGGATGCCCTTTTTAACAAGTGGTGCTGGAAACAATGGATATCCACATGTAGAAAGATGAAACAAGATGTTTATCTTACCCCATGCACAAGAATAAACTCATGGTGGATCACAAACCTAGAAGTAAAACCCCAAACCATCAGGACCATCAAGGAGGGAAGTGGGACTAACCTCAGAGCACTGGCCCAGGGAACTCATAGGCTCACTGCAATAGGGAAGGGTACACACACAGGTGAACTGGAAATCGACAAATTGTATTTAATAAGAATAAAGCACCTGTGCACCTCAAAAAACTTAACCAAGAGGGTGACAAGACAGCCCACAGACTGGGAGGGGATTTTTAGTAATGACACATTGGACAAAGGGCTCGCTACTAAAATCTACAACACCATTATGAACTGCAAAAAGAGGAAAGCAGTTAACCCCCTAAGGAAGTGGGCAAAAGAACTTTCACTAAGGAGGAGACCCATATGGCCAATAAGCATATGAGAAAGTGTTCCAGGTCATTAGCTATAAGAGAAATGCAAATCGAACAACCATGAGATACCACCTAACACTCCTGGGGCTAGCCCAAAGCAGCAAATCAGAGAACAAGTGCTGGAGGGGTTGTGGTGAAGTAGGAACCCTCCTCCACTGCTGGTGGTCGTGTAGATTTGTACAGCCACTGTGGAAAGCAATCTGGCGATACTTAAAGAAAATGGAAATTCATCTACCTTATGACCCAGCCATCCCTCTACTGGGCATATACCCGGTGGAAGCATCAAATAGAAAAGGACCAGTCATGTGCACTCCAATGTTTATTGTGGCACAATTCACAATCACAAAGACTTGGAAACAGCCTAAGTTCCCATCGATAGATGAGTGGATTAGTAAACTTTGGTACATACACACAATGGAGTACTATGCAGCACTGAAAAGCATGGATGATCACATGAAACATGTCATTTCATAGGAAGAGCTGGAAGGAATCATGTTAAGCGAGGTAAGCCAAACTCAAAAGGACAGGGATAACATGAGTCCCCTAAAGTAAGTACAATCAGCATGCCAGGAATAGAAGAATAAACACCTATCTCACAATAAACGGCTGGAAGCATAGATAGTTGGAGGGAGGGCAGGCCACACCTAGGGAGGTACATGAGAGCCCAACATAAAGAAGGGGAAGGGGGACAGGTGGAAGGAGAACTGGGGTGGGGAGAAACCGAGTGGATGGCATGGGGGGAACAGGGCACTAACCCACCAAGGGGGAGAGTATTGGCTGTGTCCCCACAGAACTGGAACATGCATATGGACCCCACCATGACACGCCAAACCAGGAGGGCAACATAAAGTGCGGAGGACTGCACAAAGAGAATGTACCATATGCCAGCCCCAACTAGAATTCGCCTGACCTCCACCATCGAAGGGAGTACCACGGAAAATGAAAATAGATCATATGGTGTGAGAAAGGAACTGACCTACCACACCACACCCAGAAGGAAGCTGAAGCAAAGGAAGGAGGAAGAACAGAGTGGAGCACACCTGGGCCCACAAGCTCAGAGGACGATAGCCCAGCTCGAAGAGCCCAATGTACAGAGAGGACTGTATAGCCGTTCCAACAGCAAGATGCGACATCCTGCACTGACCCATGGCCCCACATGGGACAGCATCTGAGAACCAGTGGGGGATGTGCAACTGAGCTGACCCCACCACACTGAGGCAAAACACTAAGGGCGTGCAATGGTGCAGTGGGGGAAGCAGAGCAAGGAGATCCCGAGGGAGTATAAAGGATGGACTTTGGGGCTAGGACATGGCACCCCATCAGACTCGTCCAGAAAACACTCGTAGAGGTCAACAAATAGACCTCGAACTACTAACAGGTTTTTGGGGGTTTTCTGCTGTCTTTTTGTTTTGTTTTCTTCTTTTAAATTTTGTATGTCAGTGGCTCTTTTGTTTGTTAGCACATCAGTGTTGCTGCTGTCGACGCCAGGTTCTTATGTGACACTTTGGTGCTGTCAAAGCCATCTGCATTTTTATATTACTATAACTGCAAGTCCACCTAGATAAGATAGACTGGACAAACAATGTGAGAAGAAAATAACGGGACCAATGGTCCCGGAGGGACATGGGATTGTGGGAGGTAGGGGAAGGGAGGAGGTGTTGGTCAACCCAGGGACAAGGGAACAACGAGTGGTTCAAAACCAGTGGAGGGAGGGGATGGGAGGACTAGTAGGGAGTGACCAAGGGCTAGGAAACTGAGAGGAATTACTGAAACCAGAATGAAGCTGAACATGGTAGTGGAGCAGGAGGAAAGTGTAAGGAAATAGAGGAAAGGAGTAGGAGGCAAAAAGCATACATAGAAGCCTAAATACAGACATATACATATGTAAATATATTTATGATGATGGGAGAAATAGACCTATGTGCATATATTTATAAGTTCAGTAGTAGGGTAGCAGGTGGACATTGGGCCTCCTCGCATGCACTTCCTCAATACAATAGCACCTTGCTCAGCTAAACGGTTATTCCATGATACCCACCTTCCCGACATGATCGCTGAAGGCAGACGTGTGCGTGAGCAAACATGGTGAAGAAAGCTGATGGTGTCCTGCTATCAAAAAGATATAGCATCTGGGGTCTTAAAGGCTTGAAGGAAACCAAGCAGCCATCTAGCTCAGAAGCAACAAAGCCCACAGAGAAGAAGCACACAAACTAAGTGAACACGAGGTGTTGAAGGAATCAGGTGGCAGACACCAAAGAATAAACACCATCATTGTGTGATCACCTTCCCCACACAAACGCTGAAGACGAATATGTGCATAAGTAAGTGTGATGAAAAAGGCTGATGGTGCCCGGCTATTGAGAGATATAGCTTGTGGGGCCTTAAACTCTTGAAAGTAAACAAGCGGCTATTTAGCCCAGAAGCAACAAAGCCCACACGGAAGCAGCACAGCAACATATGTGATCATGAAGGGCCGAGGGGACCAGGTTTCAAGCACCAAAGGCGAGGGGAAAAAAATGATATCATCGTGAATGAGGGGAGTGCATGATGGGTACCTAATGCCCATCTGTAGACAATTGAACATCCCTTGCAGAGGAGTAGTGGGGAGAAGATGAGTCATTCAGGGTTCAGTGTAACAATAATGAAACTCACAACCTTCCTCTAGTTCTTAAACGCTTCCTGCCCCCAACTATCATGATCCCAATTCTACCTTGCAAACCTGGTTAGACCAGAGGATGCACAGTGGTACAAATGGGATCTGGAAACACAGGGAATCTAGGACAGATGAACCCCTCAGGACCAACAGTGAGAGTGACGATACCGGGAGGGGAGGGTGGATAGAAAGGGGGGATCAATCATAGGGATCTACATATAAACTCCTCTCAGGATGGGCAACAGAAAAGTGGGTGAAGGGAGATTCTGGGCAGTGTAAGATAAGATAAAATAATAATTTTATTAAGGGTTCATGAGGGAGTGGGGAGGGAGGGGGAGAGAAAATAGGAAAATGAATGAGATTCCAGGAACCCAAGCAGAAGGCAAATTTTGAGAATGATGAGGGCAATGAATGTATAAGTGTGCTTTACACAATTGATGTATGTATGGATTGTGATAAGAGTTGTATGAGCCCGACTAAAATGATTTTTTAAAGAAAGAAAATATTAAATACTGAAACAATTTTAAAATGGGTCAGAAGACAGATCAAATGATGAGGTTGCATTTTAACCTAACTACATTTGCCATAATTGATTTATGATGCCCGCTCTCTGGTAATAAGGTTCTTCACAACCCTGGAACATGGTCAGATTGGATTAATCAGCGCATTAGGCCCTGTTGGGAATGATACAAATGGATTTGGGGCTTGCGGCATTTTATTCATAACCTTCTACAAATCAGGTGTTCAGAATTTTTTAAATCATTTTATTCTCAAAACATTTGCTTTCTACTTAAGCCTTGGTATCAGTTCCTCATTTTTACCCTCCTGCCCTGCTTCCCCCTCCCTTATAAACTCTTGATAATTTATAAATTATTATTTTGTCATATCCAACATCTCCCTTCACCTACTTTACTGTTGTCCATACCCCAGAGAGGAAGTTATATGCAGATTCTTATAATTGTTTCCACCCCACCCTCCCAGTATCACCACTCTCACCAATGTTCCTGAAGGAATCATCTGTCCTGGATTCTCTGTGTTTCTGGTTACTATCTGTACCAGTCAGTGTACATCCTCGGGTCTAGCCAGATTTGTAAGGTAGAATTGGAATCATAATAATGGGGGGAGGAAGTATTTAAGAACTAGAGGAAAGTTATATGTTTCATCATTGCTACACTGCACACTGACTGGCTTGTCTCCTCCCACAACCCTTCTATAAGGGGTGTCCAGTTGCCTACAGATGGAATTTGGGTGCCGAAGGGATCAGGTATCAGGCATCAAAGAACAAAAAATCTTCCATGTGGGCTTTGTTGCTTCTCAGCTAGATGGCTGCTTGTTTACCTTCATGCCTTTAAGACCCCAGATGTTAATCTTTTGATAGCCGGGCACCATCAGCTTTCTTCACTGCATTTGCTTATATACACATTTGTCTTCAGCGATGTCAGAAGGTGTGCATCATGGAATGCCAATTTAATAGAACAAAGTATTCTTACATTGAGGACAACACTGGAGACACAGTGTCGGGATTGGCCCGGTCTGATCCCACCACACCAAGGCAAACCACTAAGGGCATGTGGCAGAACAGCAGGAGGAGCAGAGCAGAGAGCTCCCAAGGGAGTGCCAAGGATAGGCTTTGAGATCAGGGTGTGGCACCCATCGGACTCAACTGGTGGACACTCCTAGAGGTTAACATACAGACCTTGAACTATTTACAGGTTTTTCTTTTTTTTAAATTAATTTATTTTGCCATTGGAGCTTTTTTCTCTGTTATCATTTTGTTTTATTTTGTCGCTTTGTTTTTCTATGTCTTGTTTTTTTTGTGAACATTATTATCTCTGCAGGTCTGTCTGGATAAGATAGACTGGATGAAGAGTCTGGAGGAGAAAACACAGGAACAATGGTTCTGGGGGTACATGGGAGAGGGGGAGGTGAGGGAAAGGAGGTGGCGTTGACCAACCCAGGGACAAGTGAACAACAAGTGATCCAAAATCAAGGAGGGTGTGAGAGGCCAAGTAGGGATTGATCAAGGACAATGTAACAGAGAGGAATTCCTGAAACCCAAATGAAGGCTGAGCATAATAGTGGGACAAGAGGAAAATAAAAGGAAATAAAGAAAAGAACTAGGAGGCAAAGGGCATTTATGGAGATCTAATACAGGTATTACATATGTAAATATATTTATATATGATGATAGGGTAATAGATCTACATGCATATATTTATAGGTTTAGTATTAAGGTAGCAGGTGTACATTGGTCCTCCACTCACATACTTCCTCAGTGCAAGGTGTTCAGAATTTAAGCTCTCCTCAGGATTGGGATTTTATTTTTTTAATTCTTGGATCACAAAGGCTGGTGTGCTTCTTCCAAAGGGATTTATTTAATTGGTGCCCCTCACTTAGATGGCTTTTTGCTTTGAAGATTAGCCTTTAAAACCTCAGAAACTGTATTCCTCTGATGGCTGGATATCATGGGATTTCCTCACCACAATTTGCTGTAGCACCCATATCTTTCACCCTAATTTCAAGGGAGCATGTCAGTTTCTTAAATCTGTTACAGGTGAGGTTCAGATCTTCAGGTAAATCCCAGTTCACTTACTAGGATTTTCAATCCAGATCCTTCTGGTGTGGCCTATCAAGGATGTTTGTTTTGCACCTCACAAGGACAGAGTCTAGAGTTCTGTCATGTGGCCAGGATCACTAGGACTTGATCGATGCTAGGGCAAAAGTGTCCAATTAGGAAACTCTTGGGTTCTATATAAATATTGTTAAACATTTCCCCCCAGTGGCAGTTTGGTCCATCCAGTTTACCCAGCAACAGAAGTGTAATTACCTTCTCCAAGACAAATATGTACCCCAGCCCCATCCAGCCCTCATCCAGCCCCCACCCCACATCTTGACTTGAGTATCCAGTAAGTGTCACTAATCACTTTTGCAAAGTGTCTGCTGATTTGGGGTGACCTTGGAAAAATGTTTTATAGTAGCAACTGATTGGTCTTCTACATCTCGCTTCTTAAGACACTTCGCCCAGGTGAGGGAGGCCTCCTCTGTCCAAGTGGTTTGAAAGCTGTGCAAATAAAGGGTGATCACGGGCACTGGGCGGCTCTACCTTGTTGCCTGGGGGACTGGAAACCTGATAAGAAGATGACCTGGGAGAGGGAGCCGGACTTTATCTTGGTGTTTATCTTTATAGTAGTGGACTCAGACAATATGTTTCGTTTTGTGATTGACTAACTTCTGAGAGCATTTTGAAGCCCACTCATATTAGAACTATGTGTGAGATCTGCATTAAGAAGAAGTCAATTCAGGGAAGTAGGAGGGGATGGGGAACTAAGAGCAATGAGTTCAAGAAGAGACTATTCTGAAATTGATTGTGGTGAATACTGAAAAATCTTAATATGATTGAATTAGTAAATTGTGATATATATGAAGTACATGCTAACAGCATGGTCTTTAAAAGGAATGCAGAAAATTCTCTAAAATGGATTGTAGTGATAATAGCGCAACCCTTTTTAATCTATTTAAACCCTTAAATTGAATGATGTATGGATTGTATGTCAATATACTGTTGAAATATTTTCAAAACAAATTATTAAATTATTGTTATATCAATGACTTCTTGTAATTTATATGTGAAAAATGCACCTGAAGATTATGAAATAACATTTCTGTGTGACATATAAACTGATGATTTGTCTAAAATATGGAATAGATATTTAAAAGTCTTTTTAGAAAGGCGAAATTCACACAATGTACCTAAAACAACATAAAAATTATACTTAATGTAAATAATTCCTAAAAAATAGTTTTTAGACTTATTTTTATTTCAGATATCGCTAGTAATTAATATTTTGTATGGAAAAGGAACCTAATATGGAATGAGGAATCACAATAGGCCATAGTTAATTCCAGAAATTAAGCAAGCAAAATTATATTTTAAATGTAAGTCAATGATATCTAAAACCAAACAAACTTAATTGTAATTTTGCTATATCATTAAAAGTTTGCTTCTTGGATAAAAAAAATTGTTCAAAATTTAGTTCTGCACAACCTTCCTCCAAAAGCCCCCCCCCCATGTGCATGCCTTCATTGCCTTCCAGTCTTTGGGCAATTGTCAAATGGCACTTTTGAAATTGCAAGCCTCCACATACATATTTCATACCCTTATTTTGCTTTCATAACAGCCCCTATCACTATCTATGCACACATACACATATAGAATGTTCATTCATACTACTATTTGTTTCTAGTAGTCAGATACAAGCTATCTGAGGAAGGGGTGTTTGTTCTGTTCACTGTCAACTGTGCTCACAGGAATAGTGCTTGGCATGCATTAAGTAGTCTGTAAATCAAAACACACAAACAAAAAAAATCATATCAATGGGAATGAGGGGAAGGGCAGAATGGAGACCCAAAGCCCATCAGTAGTCAATTGGACACCCCCAATCAGGAGGGCCACAAGGAAGAGACAAGTCAGACAGGGTGTAGTATAGCACCAAGGAAACAACCTTCCTGGAGCTCTTTAATGCTTCCTTCCCACCCCACTGTCATGACCCCAATTCTAGCTTACAAATCTGTCTACACCAGAACATGTATACTGGTACAGCTAGAGCTCACAACACAAGACATCCAGAACAGATTAAACCCCCAGGATCAATAAGGAGAGGGGTGATACTAGGAAGGTAAGGGAGGGGGGAGAGAAAGGAAGAACCGACCACAAAAATCAATGTATGCCCCCCCCCCCTCCCTGAGGGAACGGACAGCAGAAAAGTGGGTGAAAGGAGAGAACAGTTGGTGTAAGGCATAGGAAAAAAATAATTTATAAAGTATCAAGGAGATGGGGGGAGGGAGGGCAGGAGAGGGAGGAAAAATAAAATATGAGGAGCTGATACCAAGGGCTCAAGTACAAAGAAAATGTTTTGAAAAAGATGATGACAACATATGTACAGATGTGTTTGACACAATGGATGGATGTATGGATTGTGATAAGAGCTGGAAGAGGCCCCAATAAAAATTTTAATATATATTTTTAAGTAGCCTGTTAATATTTGTTGAATTTCTATATGAAATTTTAGTAGTAGAGCTTGTTTGTTTCAGAAAAAAAATTGTGATATATATAGTCTCACCACTTCCCCAAAGAATGACAACTTCACAAATCTTGAAAAATATATAGAGATTTGGGGTTTTTTATTTTTATAATTTCAAGATTGTGTAAATAATATTTTACTAAGAATTACTCATAAATTTTTGATTAGCCTCTCATTTGTGATATGTTGTCTCAAAGCCTATGAGCAATTTCTCCTTCTACTGGATATACTGTATCCCTTTGCCATATTGCTAGAGTCAGGCATGAAATCTATATAAATTCTTGATTATGGCCCATTCCTATAAATGGCATAATTTTGTACAGAAAACAAAAAATAGGTCCAGTCACACACTTCATTACTGATTACCACTGATTCTGTTGAATTCCTTACTTGTCACTAATATAATTTTTCAGTCTGGTATAGCAATTCTCCTAGCAACTAAAACTTCACCTAAAATTACTTTTACTTTTCTAGAAGGCAATTGTTAAAACCCAGAAAGAATAGATGTGACGCATTCAAGTGCTAATAACTGAAATTTTGGAAGACCTAGCAAGCCAATTGAAGGAGATCCATCTTTATCCTCGTTCAAAAGAAAGGTATTCCAAAAGAATGCCAAAAAAATTTAACAGTATCATTAATATCACATACAAGTAGTGGTTTGCCAAAAGTATTTTACAAATGATTACATTGTTC
The DNA here is from genome assembly GCF_050624435.1 of Tenrec ecaudatus. NCBI lineage: Eukaryota > Metazoa > Chordata > Mammalia > Afrosoricida > Tenrecidae > Tenrec > Tenrec ecaudatus. Next base: position 110,352,803 of record NC_134538.1, read on the forward strand.
ATTGACAGGAAATGGCTAGGGACTAAAGCCAGATTCAGAAGACTGCTAATATCAGAGGATATTGGCTGAAAGTGGATAATACCAGAGAAATGTCTAGCTGTGTTTTATTGAATCTGAAAAGGCATTCAACTGTGCAGATCAAAATGAATTATGCAAAATATGGGTAACACTGGGGGAAATGCAACTTCCAAAAATTTTGTTGTGCTCAGGCTTCACTTGTAAATACACAGAGGTAGCCCTTCTCACAGAAGAAGGGGACACTGAACATGGTTTAAAGTCAGGAAAGGTGTGCGTCACAGTTGTGCCTTTCACCATACCTACTCAATATGGATGCTGAGTGAACAATCTGAGAGGCCAAACAACATGAAGAAGAACGAGGCATCGGGAATAATAGAAAATTCAATAGCAACCTACAATATGCAGATGTCGCATTTTGCTTGTTGAGAGCTACGTGACCATATACCACTTACTGATGAAAAAGACTACAGCTTTCAGTATGCATTGTACCTCAGCATGAAGAATATGAAAATCTTTACGGCTGGACACACACACACACACAAAAACCAACACAGCAGGATAAAGGGAGAAAGGATTGAAAGGGTGGAGAATTTCATTTTACATGTATCCACAATCAACACTCAGGAGCAGCAGTCAAAGAATTCAAATGGCATGTCTCATTGGATCAAGTTATTTCCAAAGACTTCTTGAGTGTGGTCAAAACAAAGAGGGACTAAGGTTCGCCATACCAGATCCATTATATTTTCCATTGCCACATATGCACAGAAAAGCTTGATAATGAAGAAGAAGGCGTGGAGAAGAATGATGCGTTTGAATTATGTGTGGGCCAAGCATACTGAATGCACTGCGACTACCAGCATAACCAGCGATCTGCCTTGGAAAACGAGTACTCCTCGGCGTGTCCTCCAGAACACTCCGGAGAAGTCAGGATGGGGAAGTTTCCTCTCAAGTGCTTTTCCTGGGGAAAAGGGAGGGTCAATGAAAATGAAGTAGGCCCTCAACCAGACGAAGGGACACAATGCTCCAACCCTGGGCTCGGACAGCAATGACCACTGTAGGTGGCAGTGTTACCTTCTGTTGTACGAAAGGTTGCATAGGGCAGACTTGACAGGAGCTAGAACAGTAAAAATCGTTAAAATTGTTAAATTTCTACCTAACTAACCACCAAGAGAATCTATTTCTTGTTTGTTTAAAATAAATTTCTTATACTAGGAAAAATTTTGATGAAAGTTCAAATGCTTTTGGAGGGAGTTCGAAAAATCAATTTTGTTATTAGGTGTTATGGATAAAAATGTATTTTAATATATAAATATGTGGTGGTTTACATGTCTAGGTAGAGAAAATTATTGCAAAATAGATTAACCTGAATAAAACAGAAAGAGGACTGTGTTTTCACAGATAAATCATTTAGAAGTGGTAATACATACAATTTACAGAGGGCTTAAGCTCTGCTTCTCATATATTTACACAGGTATCCCACATAATATCATGTGAAATGGGTCATATTATCCTCACTGTATCATATTGCTAAAATCACACTCTTGAACTGGTCCTGACACCCCACTGACTAAACACGTTTCATATAGGCACTTTATGATGCTGATTCCACTCTCAAAATACAGCACATAAGTCAAAGATAGCTAAGAATAAACTAGCTTATGCAAAGTAAAATGTGCTACTGTGCTGTTACTAGAAATATATGGACCCAAAAGTTCTCCCCCAATTCAAATTTGTTCAGGATCTTACATAATCAATGGAGCTGCATTGCGAGAATTCACCTTGCATTGGAGCGCCACTCTGAGCACCTGCTTTGATCACCTGCAAAAGGCAGGGGCTCTTCGATCGGTGAGGCAGGGAGTGCTGCACCAGCTTCTCTCAGATCTCGGATGTGATCTTCACCCAGACACAATTCTATCTGGGTTTCCCAGCGACTTGACTTGCTAGTAATCTCCTCCTTTGTATTCCCTCTCCTCTTTCTTCCTAGCTTTAACATTTGTGAAGCCAGAGACAATTGCAGAAGTAACAAAGAATTTGAGTCTTTAAAGCATGCACGAAGTGGGGCTAATTGTTTCACATTACATGTTTATCAAATAAAAGTAATATAATAAGGCAGGTGAACATTTTTTTAGCATTGCAAATGGGGATATACTTTAAAGTTACAGTTCTTAGTAACATACAGGTGTGTGAAGATAAGAATTTATGTTGGCAAATAAATGTTCTTTCTAAAGCAATTCTACTATCACAGAAATTGGTGTACAGTTGTCGTTGAGTTCCAGGAGGCTTTGTCACAAAGAAAGCTGAGGTTTCACTGTACTGACAGGCTATGGAAAGGAGAAAGTCAAACTCAAAACAGAATCAACTAAGCAAGCAGGGCAAAGGGCTGACCCACAGCAGGGACCAGTAGCCCTGCTAAGACAGTGCTCAAAAAAATATGGCCTAAACCTTTACAGCCAGATTTGCAGTGTAAGTCAAAGTGTTCCAAGAAGTTTATCTGACCTTCCTTTATGTTTCCAGTCAAATGAATAATAATAGCCATTTATTATGTTGCATGCAGGAGTCCAAATGGTATAATGATTATGCATTGGACTGCTAACTGCAAAGTCAACAGTTCAAAACCACCAGCTGCTCCATGGGAGAAAAATGAGGCTCTCTACTCCTGTAAAGAATTACCGTCTTGGAAATCTACAGGGACAGTTCTACCCTGTCCTACATCATGAGTTATAATTGACTTGATGACAACGGATCATCTCATTAGTGAATCAGAAGAAAACTCTGACATAAGTAAGGATAATATCCCTTTTTACAGCTAGAGAAAGCAAAAGATCTTGTCTAAATTTACACAGCATGGAGGAAACAAAGCTAGAATTTTAACAGACACTATCTGACTAAAGTCAAATTGCATACTGTGCTCTATATTACACTATTTTCCTGACTGACCCTTGTAGTCAATGTTACTACTACTTACTATCAAATCAATTTCAACTATGTTGGCTGTGTGAGCATGGTAGTTCTGATCCATAGATGGTTAAAGTCTATATTTAGAAACAGATCCCCACAAACGCCTTTTGACAGACTCTGGGTGGGTTTGAACTGCTAGCCTTGAAGTTAGAAATCAAGCTCATAGTCACATGTGTCACTGAAGGATTCCGTACAGTCATACTATTTCACAAACATTCATGGGAATTCAATAGACAGTAACTTCGCACTTTAATAATAAGAAAGGTAGTATATGGAACACAAAATAATTGATCAAGCACGTCAATATGCCAGACAGTGTTAAATAGAGTGTTCAACCTGTGCTTCTGTTACCTGAACCCACTAAAAAGGAGTAAGAAAAAAATTTAAACATGTGGTAAAATAATATGTACAGGGCCTATCCACTAAAGTAGATGTTAGCAGACTTCTGTCGGGGATCGGGTATTAAATATTTGAGGCTATTCAGGTAATACAAGTCTCTGCCACAACTACTCAATTCTGAAAATATAGAGAGAAACTAGCCAAACAAAATACCTAAATAAGAGACTGTGGCTGTGTTTCATTATAACTTTACTTGCGAACACTAAAATTTTAATTTCAAACAATTTTTACATGTCTTGAAAATTCTTTTCCCTTTTGAATCTTTTTTAAACTTTAAAATGTAAAACGGTCGCCCTCAGCCCTTGTTCCTTATGCACTAATATCAGTTAGGGGTCTGGCTTCACACAGTCAGTAGGGGTGTGTGACCCTGCTCAAACCCATACTTGTCGTCCCCACAGGAATCGTGACTTTTTTAAACAGAAAAAATGTGCTTCCAAACTGAGTGAGATTCACCCAAGTTTTTTTTTGTGTGTGTGAAATTACATACAAGCAGTAAAGCAAATTGAACATCACAGTTGTAAAAGACAAACAGGCGAAGAACAACGAGATATTAAAAGCTGGAGGAAAAATCCCATTATCCTGTTGACTAGCAAGAACTATGTCATTTCTAAGATAATGAGACAAGAGGACGTTTATTCTAAGCACCAGATAGGGTCAAAAAGATAACGTATTGGCCAATGAGGTCTGACTATGATTCTGATCACCTTAAATGAATGGGTCTTCTGAAATGAGCTGAATCAGATACATCCTGCTCAATAGTTAAAGTGCACATAAGCATGGACGACAGAGCAATGCATTCTATTTCCCAAGTTGAACAGGAGACCAAAGGAGCTTCACTTTTTTTGCTAAAACATTGATATTTCTCCTTTCAAAAGAATCCCTCCACCCTGCTATGGACTGCCATGTGGTACCAGAAACACAATCCTAGAGGAGGACCAGCCACAAAACCTTTTCTCTGAACATACCCATGTCCTCCTCCTGGTCTATGAAAGTCACACAAAGAGTTCTCTCCCGTCCTCCACTGTAGATCCCACTCCTTTCTGTGTCTCCAGACATCTGCTCTTTTGTGTATGTCTCTGCTTTGTTTGGGTTTTTTCCCCCATTTTATTGGGAGTTCTTACAGATATTATAACAATCTGTAGTTCAATTAGATCAAGCATGTTTGCACAATTGCTGCCACCATCATTTTCAAAACATTTCTTTCTTCTTTCACTCTTTGATATCAGCTCCCATGTACCCCTGCTCTCCCCCACCCAACCCCCCAGGCACCCTTGTTATTATATATTATTTTTATTATTCCTTCTTTTTTTACTTATTGTATTTTTGGCCATATCTTACACTATACAATGCACCCGTTCACATAACAGTCTGTTATTCATTCCCCTCAAGTTGGGTTATAAAATTATCATTGCTCTGTTCCCATTTATCTCCCCTTCCTTTCCGTACACTCAGGGAATCATTACTGGGAGGATAAATGAGGTAAAATTAAGACCATAGTAGTAGGGGGAGGGAATAATGAGTATCAGGATCTCCTTCGCTGATACTTTCAAGTCTCAAAATCTGAAATGTCCTTTTGTCTTATTCCAGGCCAGGCGGTATCCCTGTGACTTTGGGCCCATTCACCAACCCTCACCTCATCTAGAACCAGAGCTTGTCCTCTGCCTTCAAAAACACTCACGTCTCTACCACACACCTCCCTGCTCTGTAACACTTTGTATATGTTATGTGCAGCAGATTTAACCATTACAATATGCCATTTAATTTCATTACTGCTGCTTCCATAAGCATTGACTGTGAATCCAAGCAAGATGACATTCTTGGAAAACTTTAGTTTTTCTCAATTTATCATGGGAGGCCAGTCGTGAGGATTTTTGCTTGCTTTACATGGAGTTGAAATGCATATTGAAGGCTGTAATTCTTAATCATCATCATACTAATATGCTAATCTTAATTTTCATCTTCCTAGTACTCTGATGTAAACATTGAACTTATTTTCTTTTGTTACGACCAAAATATCACTGATATATATACATATACAAATAGAAGTTTTCATTCAGTACAACGAACCATGATAACAATATGCCAAAAGAATGCCAATTTCATTCAGAAATATACAGTTGAACAATATCCTTACAACACAAAATTTAAAGGAAATTAACAACAGTTCTTTTGTTCAAACCGAGAAGTTACCGATGCTGTGTTAGGATGAGAAGTTTAAGGCATTGATGTAAACTGCAATACAGAAAGGAGGAATGTTGCTCACCAACCACAGCAGAGTTGGTCAAAGCTTATAAAACACCCAAGTCTGTCTGTAATGTTACTTCTTTGTCTCTGGAGTAGCCATTTCAGTTTTGAAAGGCAATACACTATGCCAGAAAAAGTATCTGCTTCTTACTTTTATTTAGAAGAATTGTTTAAAATGTCATAGTCTTAAAAATAAATAGTTCAACATTTACTGAATAATTTCTTCAGTACATTTGGTTTTTTTACACTATATATTACATATGCAACATTAACTATTCAGCAAATACCTATTATGTGTCTGAAATTTCTAATCCAATGATTCTGCATTTTCCAACTACTTCATATGTCAGTTTCCAATTTTATTCATGGTTGACTAATCATATCGTCACAAAACAAAGAGTCAAAACACCCTCCAATTTAAACTATCAGGGTCAAAATATCCTTCTTCTGTAGCCAACCACTGTGCAAGGGACTAAACCATTACTTATTTTAAATCTTATATTCCAGAGTATTCAAGTGTTGTAGGATATTGGAGGTAAATGATTATGGTTGTTTACTATCACATGAAAAATGAAACAAACCTACATGTCATTCAAGTACTCTAGAATCAATCTATAGACACAACCTTTTAATTCTAGTCTATTTCATGAGTTTCATTTAGCTTCTACTAGAAATAATTCAATTATGGAATCAAAAATTTTGGAGAGAATTCCTCAGTTCAATATACAAACAAATTCTGCTTTTTAGAAAACTGTGTGCATGTTGATAGATAATTTATACTTGCAAAAGTATTATCTGCTCATTAGCCACTCCTCCAAGAACTAAGAGACTATCTGTTCTTGTAAATATTTACAATCTTGGAAACACTATACATGTTCCCTATGAGTTAGAATCTATTCCATGGTAACGGGTTTGGCTTGTGTTATAGCCATCACGTAGCATGCATACTGTGGCTTAGGGCAGGTACAACTTATCCTCAGGAAATTTGTCACTGAAGAACACACCATATTGAGGAAAGTAGAAGGTCAATGAAAATGAGGAAGACCCTCAATGAGCTGGATTGACACAAGGGTCCAATAGGCTCAAACACAGAAACAATTGTGATGATGACACAGGATCAGGCAGTATTTCATTTTATTGTACATAGGTCATGAAGAATCAGCTTAACAACAGCAAAGTATATGTACAATTCACACTACTTTAAACCATGAGAAGACTATAAAATAGTACATTAAGACCTATAAAATATCTGAAAAGAACACTAATCCTATTCTAGGCATTATGCTCTGAACTTTAATTCCATCACATCCTTTAAAATCTACAACAAGCTCCTCCCTTTTACAAGGATCTACATATAACCTCCTCCCTGGGGGATGGACACCAGAAAAGTGGGTGAAGGGAAATATTGGACAGGGTAAGATGTGACAAAATAATAATTTATAAATTATCAAGGGCTCATGAAGGAGGGACAAGTCGGGAGGGAGGGGAAAATTCAGGAGCTGATGCCAGGGGCTTAGGTGGAGAGCAAATGTTCTCAGAATGATGAGGGCAATGAATGTACAAATGTGCTTTATACAATTGATGTATGTATGGATTGTGATAAGAGTTGTATGAGTTCCTAATAAAATGATATAAAAGAGAAAATCTAGCACAGGCTCAAGAAATTAATACTATCACAAGCCAAATTTTACATATAAGGAAATTAAGAGAAAAGGTAGAGATAGTTTGAATTTAAATCTTGAACCTAAGCAACCTGACTTCATAGCCTATTATTCAATTAACAAACATTACTCTTTCCTTAAAAAAAATCCTACAGATAAATTAAAATATATAGTGAAGAAATTTTAGAAGGAATAAAAACATCCTATATGCTTATAAACTCTTGTAGATTTTTCTGTAGTATCTGTATCAGACTGAGTTCTCCTGACTTGCCAGTACAGATTAGCTAAATGCTTTATGATTAACAGTTTACCTTAGATAACAAAATTTAGTATCTGCTCTTTCCTCAACAAAGATTTTCTATTCTATGTATTGTTTACCTGACCAAATGGTACTGCAAATGGAAATGTTAAAAATTATGATTAAATCTACTTGAATTTTTAGTCAATTTTAAAGTTGACATGCCAAATATCATTTGGAGAAAACTTCTTTTATTCAATTTAGAAATGAATTGTATTGATGCGGATGGGGTGGGGAATTGAAACCTAGTCTTCCATCCAATACTAAATATTTTATGATAATCATAATAATCATTTGAAGCCATGCAATGAGTATAAATTTAACTGGTTCTTGCTATACTCCAAATTTATCCACTTAACCAGCCTAAGGGAGAAATATTTTCCCTACATGAACCGTGTTTCAAAAACTTTCTGCCTCTCTAAGTATGGCTGAAGAGATCCTTGTGTCTCTGTCAGAAGTCTGAGAGATAAAAATTAATGTTCAAAATAACATTAAGACAGTGTTTGTATTTTTTCAGTTCCATTGTATGTCAAAAGACACAGTTTTTTAGAAGCTACTTCATGTGAAATATTATAACAGGTTGAATATAGAAACAAGGATTCAGCAGTTTTGTTGTCCAGACATTAAAGAGATTTGGAAAAATTTAAAGTAATGTCTCTTTTTAATGTTTTTTTTAAGTATATAGTTGATAAAGAGTTCCATCAAGATGGTGACTGAATAACACACCAGAGGGACTACATGAAAATCAGCACAGGAGAGCCACTAAGAAGGAAACTCCATTCTTCCAGGAGCATCTTAAAGGTAAGTAGACTCAGATCCATTAGGTTTTGATGAACTGTGGGCTTACCACTGTGGAGGCTGGCTGTGGCTGAGCTTTAGACACACCAGTCATGGTTATCTCTAGGCTACCTTGGCCATCCCAAGGGCTTTCCTTCAACACTGTCACAGCTGCCACTTCCTTTGGGCAGGGTTTAAACCCTTCCATCTCCAGAGTCTGGTCGGGGTTCATTTATTTCTTTCACTTTTTCCCTCAACTCTCTTTCCCGCCACTGTTGCAATGACTTTGTTTTATTCTTTCCCCCCCAACCCCACTCCTCCCCTCTTTTTCCTTACACATGCCACTGCCGGCTCCAGGGTACTCCCCTCCACTGAGGGCAACTCTGCTCACCCTCCACCCAGCTGGGGGAACACCAACCCATCCTCACCACCCTCCAAGCAGCTGGGGAACTCCCACCTGCCCTGTTGCCCTCCAAGCAGCTGGGGGAAACTCCTACCTACTTCCTGCCACCCGTTGCCCTCTTAGTAGGTGGGGAAAATCTTATCTATCATTTGTAGTGTTCTACTCAGTTGGGGGAAACTCTGCCTGCCCTCCACAGTGCTCCATATGGCTGGGGAAACCCCTACTGGCCCTCTGCGACCCTACACATAGTTGAGGGAACTTCCTCCTGCCTTCTTCAGCACTTCATGTGGTGGAAGGCCTTCCTACCAGCCTTCTGCAGCAGTCCACATGGCTGTGGGAACATCCACCCAACCTCCATGTCAATCTTCCCAACCAGGGAAATTCCACTCACCATCCATGAGGCTCTACACCATGGGTCCTCAAACTTTTTAAACAGGGGGCTAGTTCACTGTCCCTCAGACCCATTGAAGGGCCAGACTATAGTTAAAAAAAAACTATGAACAAATTTCTATGCACACTGCACATATCTTATTTTGAAGTAAAAAAACAAAAGGGGGGGAAATCCAGCAGGCCAGATAAATGTCTTCAGCGGGCTGCATGTGGCCCATGGGTCATAGTTAGAGGACCCCTGATGTACACCAAAGCACCCCCAATACCCTCCATAGCACTCCCGCTGCAGCGGGCACCCCTGCATGCTTTCCGAGATGCTCCAAACTGACATAGGCCATACTGCCATGGCTTCCCATGAGATCATCTAGTACAGAGCCATCCTTGCAGATTGCAACCGCCCAACCAACAGCTACAGAGAGGGCCATCCAAGTTGTCTTCCAAATAACAAAATACTGATTGGCTGTGGAGAGAGTGAAACCACAATGGGATAAAGCAGTATCCCAACACCACGACAGTGCAGGTAGCTGCAGGCAGTCTGTATGAGAATTCCTATGAGTTTCCCAAAGAGAAAGTCCACTGCTCTTTGACTCTCTGGAAAATGATGCCGAGTCTTCTAAAATAACATGCAGGCAGCAACCTAGTCCAACAACCTCAATGGAAAAGAAAAAAAAACAACAATAGGAGAAACAAAAGGCAAAATCGGAAGAAGTCTTGAACCTAATGATATGTATAGAAGAAGCAAACATTGACTTTCCACAAAAAGAAATCTTCAGAATATTGTTTAGAATAATAAAGGACATGAGAGAAACAATTCAGGAAAAGGATGAAACAACAGAGGAATAAAGGCTATGCATCAAAGGGAAATACAAGAGTTGAGGAGCAAGCACCAAAAGGAAACACAAGAGATAAGGGACAAGGTAACAGAGACAAATACGTTATCAGATATCATTAGCAGACTAGAAAAAGCAGAGAACCATACCTTGCTCTCAAGGAAAATCAGGCAGACTTCAACAAATGGGAAAGACAGTCAAATAAGTTAATCAAAGAAATAGAAGAAAACTTAAGAACATGTCTGATGCCAGGAAGAAAAAAACATTTTGAATAATACAACCAAGAAGTCAACTGCAAAAATAGCAAGGGAATTCCTGGAAGAAAAATTCCCCCACTTAATGAGAATCAGGCCACCATTTGGGAAACAGAAAGGACACCAGCTAGACTGAATACCAGGAAGAAGTCACCAAGGCACACAGTAGTCAAACTATCCAACTTTGAGGAAAATAAGAATATAGAATAAACAGTGAGGAAAAAAAGGTAGTCACCTATAAAGTTACTCAGATAGAATATGCTCAGACCTATCAGTAGACACCATGAAGAATAGAATAGTGGAGGAACATTTTCCAAAAGTTGAAAAAGAACAATGCCAACCCAAGAATCTTCTACCCTGCTAAACTATCTAACAAGATAGATGGAAAAGTATGAGTTTTCCCAGACAAGGAAAATCTCAGAGAATACATTAAAAGAAAGGCAAACAAGTGACCATCTAGTTCGGAAACAACAAAGACCACATGGAAGAAACACACCAGCCTGTGTAATTACAAGATGTCAAAGGGATGAGATATCAGACATCAAAGAACAAAAAATGATATCATTGTCAATGAGGGGATGTGTGGGGTGGGGACCCAAAGCCAATCTGTAGGCAACAGGACATCCCTTTATGGAAGGGTCACAGGGAGGAGACAACCAGTCAGGGTGCAGTATAGCAATGATGAAACATACAACTCTCCTCTAGTTCCTAAATGCTTCCTCCACACCCACTATTATGACCCAATTCTACCTTACAAATCTGGCTGGACCAGAGGATGTACACTGGTACAGATAGGAACTGGAAACACAGGGGATCCAGGACGGATGATCCCTTCAGGACCAGTGGTGAGAGTGGCGATACCGGGAGGGTAGAGGGAGGGTGGGGTAGTGAGGGGGAACCAATTACAAGGATCTACATATAACTTTCTCCCTGGGTGACAGACAACAGAAAAGTGGGTGAAGGGCGACATTTGACAGTGTAAATTTACAAAATAATAATTTATAAATTATCAAGGGTTCACGAGGGAAGGGGGAGCAGGGAGAAAGGGGGAAAAATGAGGAGCATCAGCCAGGGTCTTACTTGGAGAGCAAATGTTTTGAGAATCATGAGGGTTATGAATGTACAAATGTGTTTTATACAATTGATGTACATATGAATTGTGATAAGAGTTATATGAGCCCCCAATTAAATGACTAATATATATATTAAAAAAGGAAACACAGCTCTACAAAAAAGTCTTACCATCCCACCATGGTCAGAAGAACAACATGCACTGAGCACAAATAGACCTCCACACAGAGCAACTCCATCCAAAGGTCACCCCATTGAAAACAGCCCCCAAGATGTTGAAAAGATGACAAGAATGAACACACACATGCCCCCCCACACACGCACACATACACAACTCATTGATGAGAAGGGAGGGTAGCTAATACCCAACACAAAAAGTGAGAGACAACATCAGAGTCCACAAATGGATGTAGTAACTCTGAAAGTCAATGGACTGAACTCACTCATTAAAAGAGAGAGATTAGCAGACTGGCTTAGAAAACATAACCCATCAATCTGTTGTCTACAAGAGACACATCTCAAACTCATAGACAAAAATAGGCTGAGCATTACAGGCTGGCAAAAAATATATACTAAGCAAATGGCAATTCAAAGAAAGAAAGGGTTGCATTCCTGATCTCTGACAAAACTAATATCAAGGAGCAAGCCATAACAAGAGATAAGGAGGGTCACTATATAATGCTAAGAACAAGGGAGCATAATAAACATATATGTGGCCAAGCAGAGACCTGTGAAATTTGTGAAACATTCCAAAAGAAAAAAAAAAGAAATCACAGGTTCAACAACCACACTAAGCAACTTTAATACACCACTCTCTGAGAAAGATCACAGGGAAAGAAGTTTAATAATGAAGCTACAGAACAGAACCAAATCAGGCAACTTGACCAAATAGACATTTTTAGAGCTCTTCATCCAAGTGCAAAAAAAAACTCAAATTCTTTTCAATTGTGCATGGAACAAACTTGAAGATAGACCACATGCTGGGGCACAAGTTGAGCCTGAGTAAATCCTCAAACCACTATGCCATAAGGCTGGAAATCAACAAAAGGACAGTTAAGAAAACAAGGGCAAATAATTGGAGGATAAAGAACTCCTTACTGCAAAATGAGTGGGTACTGGTCCAGATCAGAGATGAAATTAGGAAGTTTTTAGAAGTCAATGAGAATGAGAATACAATGTACCCAAACTTTGAGACACAGCAAAAGCAGTTATCAGAGGAAGCTTGATAGCAATAAATATACACATGAAAAAGGAAGAGAGACTTATGACTGATACTTTGTCAAAAGCCTCCAGAAATTAGATCAGAGTCAACAGAACAATCCAAACAATCCAAAAAGTCAAAGCAGCAAAAAGCTGGTTCTTTTCAGGGATTAACAAAATTGATAGGCTGCTGAAAAACCTAAGCAAAGACGGGAAGGAACAAACACCCATAGCCAGGATGAGGAATGAAACAGGGGAATTACAATGGACTCTAATGAAATTAAGACGTTAATTACACAGAACGACAAAGACCTATACTCCAATGAAGTTAACAACTTGTAAGACATAAGCAAATACCTAGAAAAACAATCTTTCCCTAGATTATCCCCGATGGAGATCAAGAATCTCAACAGATCCATAACAATAGAAGAAATAGATAAAGTTATCAAGGGACTACCCACTAAAATATCCCCTGAGACAGATGACTTCACAAGAGAATTTCACCAAGCCTTCAGGGAACAACTGACACCAATCCTACACAAACTCTTCCAGAACACAGAAAAGGATGACAAACTTCCAAATTCTTTCTTTTAAGCTAATATAACACTGATACCTAACACAGGCAAGGATCCCACAAGAATTGAGAACTACAGACCAATGTCTCTAATAAATACTAATGTAAAAATCCTTAACCAAATATGGGCCAATGGAATACAAAATTATATAAAATGAACAATTCATCAGGACCAATGGGATTCATTTCAGGGATTCAATGATGTTTCAATATCCAAAACTCCATCAACATTGTTTGCCATACTGACAAAAAAAAGGATAAGAACTGCATGATAATATTGATAGGTGCAGAAAAAGAATTCAATAACATCCAACACCTATTCCTGTAAGGAAAATTCTTCAATATAATAAAATCCATTTATGAAAAACCAACTGCCAATTTAGTAGTGAATGGAGAAAAGACAAGAACATTACCACGGAAACAGAGGACTAGACAAGGTTGGTCCTTGTCCCCTCTTTTATTCAACATTGTATTGCAAGTCCTAGCTAACAGTATAAGGCAAAGGAAAAACATTAAAGGAATTCATCTGGGGTAAAAAGAGGTGAAACTATCATTATTCACAGGTGATATTATTTTATATATTGAAAATCCCAAAAGCTCCATAAGAGTAGTGCTGGAAGTGATAGAGGAATAAAGCAGAGTAGTAGGATACAAGATCAACAAACAGAAGTCTACTGGATTGCTATATACACTGGACAAGATCACGGAAGAGGAGATCAAAAACTTTGTACCCTTCACAATAGTAAAACACAAATTGAGGTATCTAGGAATATACCTAACAAACAAACAAAAAAGGTTGTATGAGGAAAGCTACAGAACACTATTACAAAAACCTAAAATTGACTTCCACAAATGGAAGAATATCCTATGTTCATGGATCAGAAGACTCAATATAGTAAAGATGTCAATCCTACCCAAGGCACTATAGATCCTAATGCAAATACCAACATCTTTTTTTCAAGGAATTAGAAAAACTGACTACAAACATTATATGGAGAGGGAAGAACTCCAAATGGTCAAAACAACATGGTATTGGTCTAATGACAGATACTCAGACCAAAAGAACAGAAATTCCAGAAATAAAAATATCAGCATATAGACAACTGACCTTAAATAAGGGCCTCAAAAATATTAAATGGGAATCAGATGCCCTCTTCAACAAATGGTAACTGGTAAAAATGCACATCTTCCTGCAGAAAAATGAAGCAAGAACCTCACCTCACTCTATGCACAAGAATAAAGTCAAGGTGGATCACAGAACTCAAAGTAAAACTTCCAACTATTAAGACTGGTAATGGGGGAATTTGGACAAACCTAAGAATTCCCTGGCTCTAGGAATACACAGACTATCGGAAATAAGGAAGGATACAAACACAGAGGCAGCACAAATTGACAAGTGGGATACATTGAAGATCACACACCTGTGCATATCAAAAGACTTCAAGAGAGCAATAAGAGAGTCCACATACTTGGGAAACATATTTAACAATGACATACCAGACAATGAACTTATTACTAAAATATACAATATTCTTCTAGCCTACAACAAGAAAAAATAAAAAGAGCCCACTGAGGAAGTGGGCAAAAGGCCTGAACAGAAGTTTTACAAGGGCAGAAATTTTAATTGCCAATAAATACCTGAGAAAATGTTCCTGTTCATTAACCACAAGGGGAATACAAATTAAAACAACTCTGGAATAACACCTAACACCCTCAAAGATAGCCCAATTCAAAAAATCAGACCGGAACAAGGGTTGGAGAGGGTGTGGCAAGAGAGGAGCTCTCATCCACTGCTGGTGGTCTGGTAGATGTGCAGCCACCATGGAGATCGATCTGGTGATACCTAAAACAAATGGAAACCGAGCTACCATATGATCCAGCAAACCCCCTGCTGAGTATATAACCAGAAGAAGTAAGAAACAGACCAAGGCCAGACATCTGCACTCCAATATTCATCACAGCACAGTTCAATATCACAAAGACATGGAAACAAGCTAAAGTTCATCAACTGATGAGTAGATTAAAAAAACTCTGGTATATATACACAATGGAGTACTATGCAGCACTAAAAAGCAGCAATGAAAACATGAAGTACATTGTCTCATGGGAAGAGTTGGAGGAAATTATGCTAAGCAAAGTTAGCCAAGCACAAAGGGACAAGTACAACATGAGTCCACTGAGGTAAGCTCAAAAAATTCAATGGACATAGAGGATAAGCTGCTTAATGCATAAATCCCAGATTGAGATCCAGGTACTTTTGTAGGTGTCTGACCCAACTCAGGGATGCATATGGCAGTCAAATAAAAAAGAGGGGGAAAGAGAGGGGGACGAAAAAATAATTCTTAAACAAGGGCGAAGGGGAATAGGGTACTAATATACTCATGGAGAGGATATTGCTTATGTCTCCACAGGAAATGCAGAGGCATCAGACTCCATCCCAGAGTGCCAAGCCTTCAGGGCAATACACTGGCATGGCACAGTAAACTAACAGAGAGGATAACAGGACCAGGCACAAGCAAAGCTATGCTGACTCACTCCCCTGAAAGTGACAGAGAGGACACCACTGAAGATATAGCCCAGGGAGAGAGGCGGGTCTGTCCAGACCACACAGGAGCAAACTAAGAGGGAGAGAGAGTGGATCCAAGCATGGCCAACCAGACCCTGGGGATGACATCCCTGCTCAAAGCAGCCAATGAACAGAGAACACCGGAGGGCCGGCTCCACCAGGAAACATGACATCCCCTCACTGATCCCTAGGGCTATGGGGAACAGCACTGGAGACACTGTCTAGAAATTGTGCCTTGTCTGCCCCATGCCCCGGGGGGTAAAACTCAAAGGGAGGACAAGAGGGCAACCAGGGGATCAAAGTAACCAAGTTCCTGAGGAATCCTGAAAATAGACTTCTGACTCGGGGGGCAGCACTTGGCACCTCATCAGACTTGATCAGAAAATATACATATGGTTCAGTAGACAGACCTGGAACTATCTAGTGTTTTGATTTGTTTTTCTTATTTTGTTTTTTTGTGTGTTTGTTTGTTTTTCTTTCACCCTATATCTATCTATATAAGATAGGCAGGAAGAACAATCCTGAGGAGAAAACAGTGGAACTGGCAATTCCGGGGGCACATGGGAGAGGAGGGAGGCCAAGAGGAGAAGGGAGTCAACAAATTCAGAAATAAGAGAACAACAAGAGAGCTAAAATTGATGGAGATGAGGGCATATAATGCCTGGTGGGGATTAATCAAGTGCAATGTATTCGAGAGGAATTACTGAGAGCTAAATGTAGGGTAAGCATGAGAGTGAGACAGGTATAAGGAAATGGAAGAAAGAATTAGGAGACAAAAGTTATCTATAGAGGTATATCTATAATCATATATGTAAATATATTCATTTATAATAAAAGGGATATAGGCCAATGAACATATATTTATGTTAAGTATTAACATAAATGTTAAGTAATAACATATATCTATGTTAAGTATTGGATTTGGGGCCACTACTCAAGGCCTCCCTTAACACAAGAACACTTTATTGTAATAAACTGGCACTCTATGATACTCACCTTCCCGACACACAATTGCTGAAGACAAAAGCAAATGTGATGAAGAGAGAGGATGGTGCCCGGCTATCAAAAGACATAGCATCTGGGGTCTTAAAAGCTTGAAGTTAAACAAGCAGCCCACCATCAGGGAATCAGATAAATCCACATAGAAGAAGCACATCAGCCTGTATGAACATGAGATGTTGATGGAATCAGGTATCAGGTATCAAAAGATCCAAAACAAAAAAAAACTATATCAGTGCAAACGAGGGCTGGAGTGAAGACCCAAAGCCCATCTGTAGAGAATTGGATATCTCCCCACAGAAAGGTTATAAGGAAGTGATGATTCAACCAATGTGCAGTGTAGCACCAACAAAACTGTCCCTCTAGTTCAGGAATGCTTCCTCCCACCCCCACCCCCACTACTATGACCCAGCTCTACCTTACAAATCTGGCTAGAATGGAGAACACACTTCAGCACAGATAAGGGCTTTGGACACGTGGAATTCAGGACAGATAAGTCCCCCAGGAACAGTAGTGGGAGTTGAGATACCATAAGGGTAGGGGAATTGTCAGGGAGGGGGGAAGGGGAGAAAGGGGGAACCCATCACAAGATTGAATATATAGCCCCCCACCCTGAAAGGGGCGAATAACAGAAATATGGGTGAAGGGAGACAATGGACAGTGTAAGATATGAAGTAATAATAACAATATATAATTGATTAAGGATTCACGAGGGGAGGAGGAGAGGGGGAAAGAGGAGCTTTTACCAATGGTGTAAGTAGAAAATGTTTTGGAAATGATGACGGCAATATGTGTATAATTATGCTTAATACCATTGATGTATGGAATGTTATAAAAGCTATATGAGTCCCCAATAAACAGATTTTTAATTATAGAGTTATATTTATTAAAATATATGTTATGTTAGCTATTTTATTATTGTTTTCAAATTAGTAAATTTTTCTAATTTTCTCAGTTTTAATTACAAATGTGATCTATAGAGGCAGGTTGTTCTCAGGTGCTCTCAGTTGGTTTTAAAACACAGCTACCCTTTGTACCATAGAATACACTGCCTGATCCTGTGCCATCCTGCATGTATCAGCCCTCTGATGTTGATTCTGACTCATAGCAACCCCATAGGACAGAGTAGAGCTGCTACCCAGTGCTTCCCAGAGTGTAAACCTCTATGGGATCAGACTGTCCCATCTGTCTCCCATGGAGTAACTGGTGGGTTTGAATGGCCAACTTTTCAGGCAGTAGCCCAAGCTTAATCCACTGTGTACTAGGGATGTCTGTCTTCACTTATAAAACCAGACCCACTACCATTGAGTCAGTGCTGGCTTATAGTGATGCTCTGTGGGTTTTCCGACACTGAACTGCATACAAGAGTAGAAAGTCCAGTCTTTCTCCTGTGGACAAGTATTACATATAAACAAAAGTTCTGTGGAGTCCACCATTATTTTTAAGTGTATAAAGGAATTTTGAGGTCAAAATTTTGAGAACCACTAATCAAAATCATCCATAGCATATCCTACTCTAATTCATACTCCGTCTGTTCTTCATGTTTAGCTTATTGACCTATATCACCTTTGACATATTTTTCATGATAAAATATTTATTAGATTATAAATATAACACATTATAGAGTCTCCTGAATATTTTGAAGAAATAATTCAGTCAATAATTCCATGTGAGGAAATAATGCCCAGTGGTACTCTTGCTCCAGGGAACCTGTTGATAAGAATTCTGTACTTTATCTGTGACATGACTAGGCCATCATGGATGCCTAGGTGCTTTTCTGTTTAAGAGAGAATGTCTTTAATCTGAGACATCTCATGTTACTTCTGTGTAGAATGATGGAGCTACTACTTGGTGACAAGTCATGAGGACCCAGTCTTAAAAATTATTTATACTCTCAACAATACGAGATTTTCCAGAGGTCCAGCAGGGACTAAGAACTGACCCAATGGATCTGAGTCCCCAGAGGTATTCCTTCACCTGTCAGCAACCCTGCAACCTACTTTCCAGCCTTTCCTTCTTGAAACAGCCCTTAGCTTTTATTATTATCCGGCTCTACTCCTCTCTCTAGTTACTACTGTACATTCCTTAAGCAAAAGTACTTGTCAGTGTTGTCTTTGGGAAAAGCAGAGTCTAAAGGTATAAGCAATGACTCTCAAATCACAAGCCTAGCTCTGGCATCATTCATGAACGCAAATTTTCTAGTTAAAGCAGACTGTTATATAACTCTAATGGGCATGTTGCTGGATTCTTTTATTTAAAAAAAAACTCATTATCGCCCCACCATATACACACACGAAAAAACAAATAAACAAGTTCCTCTTCTATTCCAGCGATTCTCAAATATAGGCAAGTGTGACCCCCGTGTGATATTTACAACAGCTGTGCACATTTTTGTTTGTCACGGGTGAGGAGAGGGTGTGACTGGCATCTGAGGGTTCCGAATGCTGCTCAATATCCTGCAATGCAAATGAGAACTCCCAACATGTTAATAAAGTCAAGGTGGAGCCACCCTGTATCCATCAACCCTTCAGCCCACTTCCACCTCTAGTCAAGCAAGTGACTCATTGCTCTGGTACAGATGTGGGGACCAGAGGACTCCAGAGATGCATTTGAGAAGAGAAGTAAAGGGAGGCCATGCACTAACAGTGACCTGAAGACAGAAGGGCAGCCCCCGGGGTGATGGTGGGTTCTTGAGTAAAAAGGACAATAATGGAAATAGACATAAATGGGAAGTTTCAACTGAAATACCAAATATAATAGGTGTTACATCCCATAGGATGTTGGATAATGTGGAGGTTTCCAGAAGACAAAGCTGATAATTGTTTCCACTGAATATCTCAGCCACTTTGAAGGTGAAAATAGTGAAGAGAGCAGAAATAAAGAGGACTTGGGTGAGGACGAGATCTCTGCTGATTTCTGCTCCTGTACTTTAGCACCCACTGCTGTACTTCTAGCACCCACTGCAGAACAGGCCCCAGGGCGAGACATGGATTGCAGGTTTTATTCTCCATCAAGTTAGAGATTTTCCATTTGAATGTAGGTACTTGTTATTGAATTAAGACAAGTTCTTTGTACTCAAAAACCAAAATCACCAATGAGTCAACTCTGACTCATAGTGACCCAGAGTAGAACAGTCACCTTGGCTGCCCACTACTGCAAATCCTACCCTGAGCAGCTGAGGGGTTCACATGCTGACCTTGCATCTCATCGCCCACTACATCACCCTCTAGCCCACCAGCACACCTACGGGACATAAAACATGTACAACTATAATTTGTTGTCTTACCTAAAGAGTTAAGAGCAAAATAATGGAATATTCCCAGTTGCATCTAGTTGGAGGGAAAGCACTACTCTAAAATACCATATATGTTCTTGTATAAGCCGAATTTTCAGCACATTTTAATGCAATTTCTGTGGTAAAATGAGGTGCCTTGGCTATATTCGGGTCGGCTTACACTTGAGTATACACAGTACCCCAAGCAAATAAAACTCGCTGTCATCGAGTTGATTCTGATGCATAGTGACCCTGTGGGACTGAGTTAAATTGCCTCTTTGCCTTTTGGGTTTCTGACACTTTTTAAAAGAATATTTATGGGAGCAAAAACCTTCACCTCTATTTCCAAAGGCAGCTGGTAATATCGAACTGATGATCACTGAACATAAAATTCAACAGTGTTGGATTGACACAGAACCTGGACTTTACATGAGGGGTTGTATGAATTTAGAAGGGAAGAACTGAGAGAGACTGCGCAAGCCTGAAGGGAGGGGAGTGTAACTCTGAGGATGCTCGATGATTTGGGCATCACCCAAGTTAGCAAACCTAATCTCCCTCCTAATGCTTGCCTCTCCTGCACTTTCCATAAGCAGTCGGTTGTTGACCCGTAAAATCTAGGGCTGTTGTCGAATGCTATCGAGTTCATTCCAACACACCATGGTCCTACGTACAACAGAATGCATCACTGCCCAGCCCTGCACTAGCCTCACAATTGTTCCTGTGCTGGAATCCTTGAGAGCTGCCCCCTTCTGTATTCTCTGACACTTTAATATCAAGCATGATGCCTTTTTCCAGGGACTGGTCCCTTTGGATCCCATCCTCAAAGCACATGAGGAAAAGTATTAACCTTCTGGAGTGTTATTGAAAGTTTTGCCCTACCCTGAACTCTTATTGTTCATGTAACCAATGTCCAGTCACTTTAAATTTTTTAATCTGCACAAGTCAACAATTCATGTATTATAGTCAGAAAATCCAGCTATCCATATGTAAGTTCCTTTTCTCAACAGTGTTTCAAATTCTATATTAATGGGTAAATTAATGGTGTTAGTACAATTACCTTATGCATTGTGGAGATGATTTATAATGTTCTCCAATAAAATGATAATGATGTCTCTAAATATATAGATCATAAATATGTGAATGGATTTTGGACTCACACTTAATTCTAGTCGCAAAGAACAATCAGTTCCTATGACCTTGCCCTGCATGCCCTGCTGGATGCTTGCCCCCATGAAGATCACAGAAGATATGGATGCGATAGCAAAGTGTGCTGAAGAAATACGATGATGTCTGGATATCAGAAAGAATAGCATCTGGGGTCTTAAAGGCTTATCTTAAAAATAAGCACCTATCTAAGTGAGGGATCAACTAAGTTCTTATGGAAGACGTGCACCAGGCTGTGGGATCCAACAAATTATAAATAATAAAATCCAAATTCAGGAGACAAAACAGTATCAGAGCTTAAATTGTAAACACTCAGATGAGGAGGTAACAGATGACAGTGGAAACCCGGGATTGAGCCTCTGGAGAATCCCTCTGATCACAGTCCAGAGGTGTGAACAGCCTTGCTATCAGACAGAGAGCAGTATAAAGTCAATTATGGCAGGTGAGTTAGGTTAAAATATAAAACCTTATTGTTGTAATCTGTCTTTTGACCCATGCTTTTTAGTTTTAAATATTTTCAGTTTTATTACTGAGGTTTTTGTTTCTTGTTTTTGCTTTGTGTGATTTTTCTACATCTAAAGTATATAGAATGAATTCAATAGAATGAATTCAAGAAATAATAAAATGTTCTAAAATTGAGTATGAGGATGATTACACAACTCTTCTTAATATGATTGAACTATTGAATTGTATTGTTTGTGAATTATACCAATAAAATGTATTTTATTGCCATTTTTATGTTCATAAAACTATTAAAAATTAAAATAATTTTATAAAGCCTCAAGAAAAAAGAAAGTATTGTCATTCTTGCTTCTAGAGAGGATTCTGATTGTGTTCCCAAGGCCGAGTTGTTCATTCTTCTGGCAGTTCATGTGTTCAATGTTCTTTACCAAGGCCATGAATCAGATTTCTTTGGGTTGGGCAAAATAAACAATTCTTCTCTGCTCCTCCTTATTCATTGTCCAGCTTTTCTATGCAAATTAGGTGATTGAATAAAACATGGTTTGGGTCAAGCACATCTTAGTCCTTAAAGTGACATCTTGGATTGGTCACCATGACACAGCAACTAATTGCAACAGGGAGAGAGATTGGGGAAGGGGTAGGTGTAGGGAGCGGGGCTTTAAAAAAAGTGACATCCTCGATTTTACAATTTAAAGGGATTTTTCAACATATCTGTCCAATGCAATATATCATTTGATTCCTTTACTACTGCTTCTATGTGTCAAAGCCAAGGAAATTTAAATAATTCCAATAAATTTAAACAATGCCATATAAAATTAAATATTTGACAACTTCATTTTTCCCATTTATTATGATATTGTTTGTTGGTCCACTTATAAGAGTTTTGTTTCCTTTATATTGGTATGTAACCTATATTGAAGTCTGCAGTCTGATATTCATCAGCAAGTGCTCCAAGTCTTAGTTGCCAGCAAACATGGTTGTGTATCTTCATATTCTGATGTCATGTTCTTCTTTATATATGCCAGCTTCTCAGAATATGTACTTATCATAAAGACTGGAAAAATATGGTGAAAGGATACAACCCTGACACACATCTTTCCTGATTTTAAACCACTCTGTATTCCCTTATTTTGTTTGACTGACTGCCTCAGTGTATGCACCGGTTCTGCAGGAACACAATGAAGCATGCTGGAATTCCCATGCACAGAAATGTAGCCAAGTTTGTTGTAATGCACACGAGCAAATGGCAGTCAATACAACACAAGTCAGCTTATTTCTGGTATTCTCTGCTTTCAGCACATGATCCAGCTGGCATTATATAATGATATCTCTGTATCTCTATATGGTGCTATGTCCTCTTTGGGATCCAGCTTGAATTTCTGGTAGCTCATTGTCAATGTACCACTGCAGCTGTTTTTGAATTATATTCAGAAGATCTTATTTGTGTATGATATTAATAATACTGGCTTTATAATTTCCATGTCCCACTGGATTGCTAGGAGTCAGAATCCACATAATGATAGTGAGGGGTTCTTTTAATCACCTTTTTTCTTTAAAGGGGTACAAATCTCTGCCAGTTGATTGACAAGGTGGAGATCTTCCACATTCCTTGGCAAAGACGAGCGCATGCCTCCAGTACCATAACAGCGTGTTGAGATGTTTCCACTTGTGTTACATCCATTCCTGGGGATTCGTTTTCACAACTACATTGTCACTAGGACTTCTTCCTTTAATACCATCCGTGCTTAATCATATGCTCCCTCCTGAAGTGACTGTCGACCGATTCTTTTTCGCACAGTGACTCTATATTCCTTCCATCTTCTTTCAGGTGTTCTGCATCATTCAATCTTGTTCGTAGAATTCAATATGCAACTGCAAGCTTGCATTTTCTTTCTTGCAGCTTGATAAATTATTAACATGATTCTAACTTTTGATTTTCTGATTAATATCTTTCAACATTTCATTATAATACCTTACTTTGCCTTCTTTTGCTTCCCTGTGAAATTTTCTCTTTAATTCTTTTACTTCATCATTTTTTTCTAGTTGCTTTAGCATCTCTATGTTCTAGAGTCAGTCTAGGGGTCTTTTTTAACATTCATGTTCATTTTTCCCCAGTCCTATTATGCTTTATTCATGTATAATGTTCTTAATGTCATTCCACAACTCATTGTTGGTCACAAGTGTTCAAAGTATCAAATATATTCTAAATATGGTTTCTAAATTCAGGTGAGATATACTCCAGCTTATATTTCAGCTCTACTACACTTAATATTCTTCAACTTTGACTTGAACTTGCATATGAGAAATTGATGGGCCTTGGACTTATTTGAAGTCCCTCCAATATATCTTTCCACAGATGCAGTAGTGTGTCAGTCTGGGTAAACTAGGGAAACAAATACACAGAAACTCATATGTATAAGAGAGAATTTTATATAAAGGGTAAGTGTACATTAAGAAAACATCCGAACTCAGTACTGCCCAAGCCCCCAAGTTCGATATTAGCCCATATGTCTGACACCAATCTACAAATATCACCTCCTCGATCTCACAAAACACACACAATGATGCCAACTTCAGGAGGAAAGCCGAATCAGTGAGCATGTAAGCATCTCAGCACTGGCAGGGGTTTCCTCACGGCTGCTCCAATTTCCAGGGCTACATCTGGGTAGGTCCATGTGGCTTCTCTTTATGGATATTTTGCAGGAAGTGAGCCTTGCCAGCAGAAGCAGGGAACTGGCTAAGGTGACTGCACACTGGTCCAAACATCAGAGAGCAAGAGACCCAAGAACTAGACAGGCGAGGCTCACTGAGCCATTTATCTCTCTGCCCTTCAATTAATCCCACCTGTGTTTATCGACCAGGTTGACACAATAAACCTTAACTGTCTCAAGTAGATTTGATTCCTATGCATTGAAGTAGACAGGGCATGTGTTAATAAGTTCTTTTATAAGAATTAATAACAAGGCTATAATTCCTTCACTCCATTTAAGTAATAGTTAGTAACTACAATAATAATTATACCAATAGTGTAATTCAATTTGCACCCTCTACTAAGGTCAAAACTCAATTCCCCATTTATGTTATTGGAAAAAGGTGTTTGCAGTGAATAATTTATTCTTTTTACAAAATTCTGTCATCATTTCTATCACCAAGGCCATATTTTCAAACTACAAACCTTTCTCTTTGTTCACACTTGCAATCCAATCATCAGTAAATATAAATGCATGTTGATTGCACATATCATAAATATCAGACTACAGAAGTTGGAAGACATCTTCAATTTCTTCATCTTTCACTTTAATAGTTCATGCATATATTGAAATAATGATCCTATTAGATGGTCCTTCTTTTAGGCATATGGGTGCTATCCTGTCACTGACAGCACTGGATTTTGAGAGAGATTTTGAATGTATTCTTTGATGACGAATGCAACGTCATTCCTCTTCAATTTGCCATCTCTGGAATAGTAAACTATTGGGACACAAGAAACTGCTTCAAAATGTCTGCACTTCAGCTAAGGAAGCATTTTCAGCATGTCATTCTGGCAACCAGACATCTCTTCAGGCAACCAGGCTATAACACAGCTTGTCATAGGGTGAAGGCTGCTTCCTTTCTCCTTGTGGTAACCTAGGTTATCACAAAGGTAACGTGACAGCGAGTGCCAGTCCCAGTCTAACTTACAGTTTAGTCTATCTCTCCCGCTGAGTGTTCAATCTCGCTGTATCCTACCCCTTAGGAAAGCAAATATCATTCAGTGGGATTAATAAAGACTATAGCTAGAAGAGCAATGTTAAATAATACACTTCATTGTAGACCACCCCTGCCTCTTCCCAACATTGTCTTTTCATACATGAAGGATTCACTTTCACCTTTTCATTATTTTACTGTAAAAACAGCCATGAAAGTTAAGCCAGTCACTTCGTATCTATATCTCCCCAGTTAATATCTCCAATTTTTAAGTTGCCCATCCTTATCAGCCCAGGTCTCTGAGGAGACAAGGGGCATGTTCCTCTGTCTGAAGGAGCTTCAGTTCTTGTTGGAATTTTAGCCATTTGCATCGATAAGCAAAGTGCAGCCAGAATGAACCATCAGATTTCAGCAGTTTGCCAGCTCATAGGATCAAACACCTCTCTCTCACTTAATTTGGTTGGGTTCTGGTCATGGTAGCCCCAATTATCCATGCTAATTTAATTAGGTACCAGCTGCAGGCTTGAGAGTCCACACAAGCCTCCCTGAACTTCCTAACAGCTGGTCCCTTCTTATGCTCTCTGAACCCTAGTCCCCATTGGCTAGGCCATGCCCACGGCTCAGGAGTCCACACAACCCTCTCATTTCAAACCAGCCAGTCCTTCCTCTTCTTTCTCATCTTTAGCCTCTGTGGGTCAGGTTCATGGTTCCAATGGAATGTGCCCAAATCAGCCTGTCTCCTCATTGCTGCTTCTACCCCACTTCCATTCAACAAGTGGAGCAGGTAGTTACCAAAAGAGCATAGCAGGCTGTCTGTTTGCTGTCTCTCTTTAACTTTCAATCCTAGAAGAGGGCTTTCTCTGATAGACACAGACTTCTCTTGCATCATTGTATCCAACAGCAAATTGCTTGCTCAAAATTTTAGAGGCAGTCATTTTTTCTCCTGCAGGTCTTCCTTTCAAATATAAATTTCCACTTATCTCAGTTGTTTAGGATGAGAATCAGGTTTCCACCTAAGTCCCCAATTCATCATAGGCTTTTGGATTAAACTACAGCCTGTTAGTTCCAGGCAATTTCTAACACCTTGTATCATATTCAGTCAAGCAAAGACTGCAGGTGAGCTGATAAGCTCCCTGGAATCATGATAAACATTGATTCACATCACACTTGTAAGTCTATTTTGCAATATCAGGTAGAGAAACAATAAATAACCATAGGGCAGTCAATAAACACATAGCTCTTAACCTTTTTAATAATACCCAAATTTAGTAATCTCTTCTCTGCCTTTGGACTGTATATTCATTTATGTTCCTATAGCCTTAGCCCTCTGGCAGGGTAGAACCAGCAGGCCCTGGCCCCTACTAATCCTGTGACTTCACCAGCATAACTTTTGCCACAGCCAACTCCAAAAGTAATTTTTTTTCTCCACAGTTACAGCATATCATGTCATCTATTCCTTTCAGCCATTACAAGTAACCATCACCATTGTAAAGATATAAGAAGCAAAAATTTTACTACACATGCCATTTCCATCTTTCCATTAAAATCCCATAGTTCCATGAGTCAGGAGCCATTGCAATGAACCCCACTCCTGATAGCAGTTACTGTCTCCCACAGCATTCTCTACTTCCCAACTGGGTTCCAAAATTCATTGCAATGACTACACAGAACCTACGGACAACATTCACAATTATGATGTGCATTTGGTAGGTGAATGGATCAAACTGAGGTGAGAAATTCTCAGTATACAGTTATTTAATTAGAATAGTGTCTTCTCTTCTCTGCCCACAGGCAGGTTTTTCTCCAGCCCTTGGCCCCTTGAATTGGTCTTTGCCCTGTTTGGACAATATTAAAAATCTTACTGGGGGTTAATAAATGCTCAAAGGAGACACCATTCCACCATCAACCTCAGCCTGAAGGCGCTCTGCTTCAGCTCTGTGGGTCAGCAAACCAAGCTCTCCCAATTAAATGCCCAGAGGCACCTCACTCACCAATGAAGCCTCTTGTCCAAAAGAACTCAGCTTTCCTTGTTTTGTAGGCCTGCAAATCCACTACTCGGCACCAGGACCTGTTTTCTGCTGCTGCTGCTGCTGCTGCTGCTCCTTTGAGGTTCCTCTTGTGTCACAGCTGTCTCCTGGATCAACGAGGTTCAATGTGCAGGGAAATTGGGGTCCAAAGGATGAAGTCCACTCCTCTCATCTTTTACTGGTACTGAGATCCCTCCTTCCTGCTTCTGAGGTGGCTCATTTCATATACAGCATGATGACAATTAACCTTATTAACAATCACTCATAACTGAGCCATCTAATCCAGTCAGTATATTCTCCCATCTTTTTATCCAAACCTACTGGGAAAATGAAGGTTTGTGGGTGGGAGTTACAAAGGTTATGGCTGGAAGAGTTATATTAAGTAATTTATGACCTTGTATCTATAATGGATAGTCGCTGGATATCTGTTAAACTGAATTAAATGACAATTGCCAAGGCAGTTTCCTCACATACATTTCCTAAAATGCACCATTTCACATCTACATGATGGGTTTCATCACTACCTAGTCTTCCCTGTTACAGCTGAAATGTCTATAAAGAATAACATAGTTCTTTTGTTCTTACTAGCATAGAACAAATCACATTATATTGGAATTCTGTGTTCATTTCCTCCACTAAACTTTGACTAATTTGAGGACAAAGACCACCCATTCAGGTTTGTATTCCAATGATCAGGTATTTATAAGCACTCCATAAACATGTGCCAGTTAAACTAGATAGCAGATGATAATGGATTTTAATGTCAAAATAGTGCAATACAAAGTCAAGGAACGCGAGAGTCAAAAACTTTAGTATAAATATTAACTTACATTGTACAATGCACATTCATGCACAAGCACAGAATATAACGTGGTAGTTATTTAATATATGGGTATCTGTGGTAGTCAACTAATCTGGTGTCAATTTAAGGATTACGAGTGTAGGGGTGGAGTCTAGGCTGTCAATCTGGAGATAGCCAATGAGACTCTTCTGTGTAGGCATGGTCTTCTCCTGAGAATTCTGGGAAATCTGGTACTTCCTCCTTGGAGGCAGAAGACACCCTTATCTCTCTGCTACTCCCTGGGAGACATTGCAGAAGACAAGCCACATGGATGCAACCAGACCTCAGAAGCTGGAGAAGCCACAGAGAGACCCCTGCCAGTACAGAGATGCTTACAATGCCACGGGACCCAAAGACTTTCTACCCACTGGTTTGTGATCATCCTGCATTTGGTCACTGCATGTGTTTCATGAGTTTGAAGAGGACTTTGTATATTGGTATCGGACATATGGGCTAATATCAGATTTATGGCCTTGGACTGGACTGGGTTGGGATGTTTTCTCAATGTTCAATTCTTGTATATAAACCTGTTGCCACCTCTCATTTACCCAACGTAAGCCAGACTTCAAGCTCAGACCCGGCTGCGACCCAGGGTCCACCAGCAAGATGGTGAAGCCCAAGTTCAAAGTACGGAGCACCACCAACACCTCCACGGCCAGCACGAACCCCGGCACGACTGAGTGCAGCTTGAAGGAAGCGGGGAGGAAGGGCTCCGAGGAGACCGATGGGGAGGAGAGGGTCCGCGGCTTTGTTTGGAGGGATCTTGAGCAGGTTCTTGGGAATGAGAAGGGGGAGGAGGGTAGTGTGTGTGTGTGTGTGTGTGTGTGTGTGTGTGTGTGTGTGTGTGTGTGTGTGTTGGGGGGTGTCTTCACCCATACGCTGACGTCTTGCTGGCCTGACAGGGCAAGGCCCAGACAGCTGGTGTCGAGTTGGGCAAGTGGGCAGCCAGGCCTGGCAACCTGAGCGCCTTCAGGTCAGCCATCCAAAGGCTGGCACGTTCTGAGTTGGAGGGGAAAGAGCGCAGTTAAACTTGCCCTCTTGGGTGTCTGCGTTAGGTCAGGTGCTGAATCCTGCGCCTCACCACGCCCCCCCCCCACACACACACATTAGATTTTCGTCTTGGATTTGCTCGAGCTCAGGAATTTGCTACATAAACTAAATCCAGGAAAAAGTGGCGTGCGCCAACACAGCGTGCATTTTAGCCCCTACAACACGCTTCTGCCACCATGGTTGTGAGGGTGAAAGAGAGTAGATGTGGCCCACGGCACCATCCCATCTAGTAAAGTGAATAGGAAACCGAAGATCGCTTCAATGAAGGTCTTTGGGGGCAAGGTGTGGATCAGAGATTGGATGAGGGCCCACTCAGAGGATGAGTCTGATTGCCGTTGATGGGAATCCCTCCCATTGGATTGAGTCAATAAGAGGTTGGCTGGAAAATGTGATTTTGA
The DNA here is from genome assembly GCF_050624435.1 of Tenrec ecaudatus. NCBI lineage: Eukaryota > Metazoa > Chordata > Mammalia > Afrosoricida > Tenrecidae > Tenrec > Tenrec ecaudatus. The sequence goes on from NC_134538.1 coordinate 110,382,348, forward strand.
GGGGTTTGGGGTGTGTTTTGTTTTGTTTTTACAGCCTTTAATGTATATGAGAGGTTTTCTCTGGTTGTTAACACATCATTCCGCTTTTATAGACTGGAATCTGAGCATGTGGGGCCTTGGAAGGCCCTTGTTTTCCTCAGTTACCTTCCAGTCCATTCCTACTCCTGGCAGGCCCCATGGGTGCTAAGCAGAGCTGTCCCATAGCAGTTTCTGGCTTTTCGAAAGCAGGTTGTCAGGCCTTGCTTCTGATGCATCTCCGATGGGTTCAGACAACCAAACCTGTGTCCAATACGTTGAGTAACTTGTGCCACTCGTGGCAGGACGCCCTTTGGGATGCTCAGAGGGATCATAAAATGAGAGATGGAGGAGCTTGAGCCAATCTAGAGAAAGTGCTTTGTGGCCTAAGGTCTATCTCATTGTCTTGTCTCTTCCGCCTGCTTCCCGACACCACTTCCGGAGCAGGCAGAGTTGGAAGGGCTCCCACCATGAAAGGGTAACCTGAGATTAACTTGGTGTTTAACCCTCTTTACGGTTGAGATGTAAGGCAAGAATTACTACCCATTTGACAGATTAGAGAAAAATCTAGTATTTCTACACTTAGGTACCAAAACTGTAGTCTTCCTGGTGCTTTGTTGATTCTGGGCCCACAATTTTGGGTAAATTGAGACCCAGGTATGTGACATACTGGTTCAGAGCACAGGTGCTAGCTGACTGGCCTGGGTTCACATTCTCGGTCTGCCATAAAATAGTTCAGCTGTAAGGCACATGAGCTGACTGTGCCCAGTTTCTGAGTTTGAAGATTGAGCAGAATAATCTAGCCCACTTTATAAGATGATTGTATGCTTTTGAGTAGCAGTTCTCAACCTGTGGGTCAAGACCCCTTTGGGGGTCAAACAGCCCTTTCACAGGGTCGCCTAAGACCATCGGAAAACACCTATTTCTGACGGTCTTAGGGACTGAGACACCGCTCCTCTATCCATCTCCAGGTAGGTCCGCCCACATGCAGCTATACCCACATGAGTACCCGGCGTGAAGGCTGTTAACCATGCGACACCATGCTTCAAGCCAACATTTTGTTGATTTGTCATTAGAAATAAATATTTCACAATATATATAAAAACAAATCTCTCCTTTATATGCATATGCATGTTTATGAATTTGTCTAGTATCCTACCCTCTGTAACTGATACAAGTAGTCACTGAGTAGATTCCAACTCTTGGCAAACTCATGTGTGTCAGAGTAGAACCAGACGGTTCATCTTCTGGACCTATATTGCCAGACCTTACTTTTAAGGCCTATCTGGGTGGTTTCATCCTCTCAATTTTCATATAGTAGCTGTATGTTGAACATAAATACCAGTCAAACTGATAGAATCCATCAGAACAACTATTTGATCTCTCCATTTAATAGACAACAAAAGAAATTTCAAGATTGCATGGTCAATAGCAAGAGGATAGTAAGTAGCAGAACTGAAATATGATGTGGTAGGTATTTAATATGTTGACCAACTATTTCTATATCTCTTCTATGCTTATAGTAAGTTTGCATTTCAGAGTTCCTTGGTGGTATAAAATGTTAAGTGCCAGACTCCTGGCTGTGGGATGATGATCTGCACATCTCAAAGGCATCTGGAAGGCAGGCGTAGTGATGTTTCTGAAATGCCACCTCAATGCCCTGTGGAGGACTTCTCATTTGCACATATGAGATTACATAAATTGGAATTGCCTTGACAGCTAACAACATTTCCTGGTCCTTGTACTTTGGTAGAACCATCTGATTAGCTAATGAGTTGAATTTGGAAGTAGAATGTGTCACTTATGCTGTGTTATCTCAAAGCTACAGAGTTGATGCTGTGGGATCCTTCAGATTTTTGTTTTAATTCTAGATCAGACACAAGAATCGGTGATACGAACTGGTGGCTTGGATCCCTGAGAGAGTAGTAAAAGGATAGCTCTCATCCTCACTCATTAACCTTTGATAGACATGTTGCTTAAGTGAGGGGGAAAATGTTATTTAAAGTCATTGAGATGCATATCGTAGCTGAGTATGTTGAACACCAATCAAACTTACAGAGTCCATCAGAACAACCATTTTGTCTCTACAATTAGGAGATAATAAAGTTCGACCAAAAGTTAAAGGGCAATTTCAAGACTTCACAGTTAACTTCAAGAAGATAGTAAGTGACAGAACTGAAATGCAAAACCAAATTTTCTAACTCTAATTATAGGGTATTTTTTTACCTCAATTATAAAGAAAAAAGTACATTTTAGAAAGCATCTAATTGAACATAATTATATATGTATGCATGTGTGTATATGCATGTGTTCATAATTTTAGAGCAGGTGACTGAAAAGTCAAAATAATACATTTCCATATAATTATATTAAAATACTTGTTAGTTTTAGTCTCTTGGTAAAATTGTTTTGATTTATTTTTAAACCTAAAATTGTTAATAGTTCAAAGAAAAAAATAATTTAAAATGTTATACATACAACTATCTTGAATTTTTAAAAGCACCTCCTGTTTAGAAAAAAATCAATGTTTTTATGTGTTTGAAAACTGAACTTGGTTGCTAATTATGCCATATTTTGGTACTTTTCAGTAATTAAACATCTCCTAATTATATATCCTGCCAAATTGCATGTATTTTGCAAGTATTATTAGAATAATAGCCAATGTTTTATTTATTTAAAATCATTAAATTCTGTTTTGAAATTATGAAGTACAACATTTTTTTCTGTTTTTAGCATATAATCTCACAATATATATTTTTGTTTCTGATACTTGGGATGCTTTTCCCCCTCATTAACTGTGAAAATAACATATATACAGAGTAATCATTCTCATGAACAATACAAGTATTTTCAGGAATACTAATTAAACATAATTTACATTGTGGTATCAGCTACCATAAATATTCTTTACTTTCTCATTGCAGGAAACTGAAAACATTCACTGTAATTTCAATTTTATTCTTTAATGACAGGGACAAAAGGAACGAACGAGTAATGCACATTGTTGAGAAGCCATTAAATTCCAATATTTCACCACATGCAGAAATTCAGACCTGGATGATTTCCACAGGATACTGTTCCAGTGAAAAAAATTAACCATTAATGATTCAAGATCAATTACTGAAGTATGTACTGGGGTGTTTCAAAAGGAAAATTATTTCTAAAAATTAATCATCCCAGACGTCATTTCAATATTCAGTTATCATAATTGAGTTATCCCAGGATACCAGTGTCAGGATCCTTAAAATGTTTTCATGGAACGCTCGATTGAATCTGTTCACTTTGGGTGGGTGCTCAGTCGTGTCAGCAGTGAAAGCACTTGGCTCCTGAAGAAGTGTTTGGAGGGTCCAATACACCCCAGTACCTTGGAAGGCAGGCAGGGGGAGCTACTGGGGAAAAAACAGTCAATGAAACACCGAAGAGCATAAATCCACTGTGATACAAACGAGGGCGCCATGAATTAGAGTCCATTCAAAGAGGAACTTCTTTTCTTTCTCTCTTTTCTTTGCTCAAGCTACCAGAGTAACTGCTCTAGAACGGAGCAGGTTAACATTTTCAGATATTGGCATACACACATCAGCATATCTCTTCCACTTTATTGATGGTGATATCGTGATAGAGAAACTTCACTGTTTCTCCCCTTTCTGTGCTTCTTCATAAATCTCTTACTTGACAACATTTATATCTTTACATTTTTATTAGGATGGTATCTACGAAGTTTGATGTTTAACTTACTCAGAAATGGTCTGAATGATCAATGATATTGGGAGACAATCATTTCTATTTCTGTTTTCTTTCATACTCAAAAGAGAGCTTGTGCAGCACATTTAATACATCTGGATCTCTTCACAGCTGCTTCTATGAGCAGTGATTGTGGATCCAAGTAAGACAAAATCCTTGACAACGTCAAACTTTTCACCATCCATCATGATGGTACCTATTGGTCTAGTTGTGAGGATTTTGTTCCTCCTCACATTGAACTGCAATCCACCCCGAAGGTGACAATCCTTCAGCAAGCAAGGCTGTGTCATCTGCATACCACAGGTTGCTAATGAGCCTTCCTCTAACCCTGATGTCACATTTTCTTCATATAAACTCCCTTCTCTAATGAGTTGCTCAGCACAGAGATTGAATATGAGATGATATAACCCTGATCCACATCTTTCCTGATTGTAAACCACGCAGTAGTCCCTTGTTCTGTTCCCACAACTGCCTCTTGGTCCATGTACAAGTTCCACATGAGCACAATAAAGTGTTCTAGAATTCCTGTGCTTTTCAAGGTTGCCCACGGTTTACGATCGTCCACACATTTGAATTCCTTTGCATAGTCAAAGAAGCAGAAGGAAACATTTTTTCTGGTATTCTCTGCTTTGAGCCAAAATCCATCTGATATCAGCAATAACGTGCTATGTCCCTTGCTGTGAGTCCCTTGTTAATCTGGCCTTAACTCAGGGCAGCTCCCAGTTGGTGCATTGCCGCAACCGTTGTTGGTCTGGCGTCAGCAAAAGTTTGCCTGTGTGTGATATCAATGCTACTGTTCTATGGGTTGAGCTTTCTGTGGGGTCACCCTTCTTTGGAATGGGGACAAATATGGATCTCTTCCAGTCAGCTGTCCAAGTAGCTGTCTTCCAAATTCCCTGGCATAAATATGTGAGTGCTTCCAGTGCTTCTCCAGTTCTCAATCATTTCAATGGGTGTCTGTCAATTTCTGGAGACTTGCTTTTGGCTAATGAATTAAGCACCGATAGTTTCTTCCTTCAGCACCGTTGGTTCGCGCTCAAGTGCTAACTCCTACAAAAGTGGACTGTCGCTAGTTCTTTGGGTAATTGATTATGTATATTTTTCCATCTTCTTTTGATGCTTCTGTCATTCAATATTTTGCCTATAGAACCTTTCAAAATTGCTATTTGAGGCTTCTTGGCTTCTTTCAGTTAGAGATCCTTTCTTCCATTTGTTTGCACTTTTCTACAATGAAGAGCAAGTTTCGGAGACTCTTCTGACATCCACTTTGATCTTTTCTTTCTTTCCTGTATTTTAATGACATTCTACTTTCTTCAAGAATGATGGCCTTGATGTCCTCCCAAAGCTCATCAGGTCTTCTGTCATTAGTGTTCAATGCATCAAATCTATCATGGACTGGTTTTTATTTTCTTATTTTATGTAAGTTTTTTTTTGTAAGCTAACATCTGAGCAATGATGATCTGTTCCATAGTCATCCTTTGGTCTGGTTTTAGCTACTATGTTGAGCTTCTCCCTCATGCAGTTACATCATGTCCAAGGCTGTCACTTTGAGGACTAAGGTGTGCCTGACTCAAGCCATGGTATTTTCCATGGCATCATGTGATGAACGATGGGCATTGAATGAGGAAGACAGTAGAAAAATATATCCATTTGAATGGTGGTGCTGGAGCCGAATATTGAAAGTATCATCGACTGCTAAAAGGACAAACCAATCTGTATTGGACCACTCCTCAGAGGCAAGGATGGCAAGACTTCAACTTCCATACTTTGGACATATTATCAGGAGAGACCAGTCTCTAGAGAAGGAAATCATGTTTGGTAAAATGGAGGGATGTTGAAAAAGTGGAGGGGTGCCCTTGACTAGACGGATCAATCCAAAGGCTGCGCCAATGGGCTCAGGCACAGGAACAATTGTGATGCTGCACAGGACCACACAGTGTTTCACTCTGTGGTGCACAGACTTGCTATGGGTGGGAACCAACTCAACAGCACCTAACAACAACGTCTCTGTTTTCATGCATTGGATTCATTCCAGGGAAACATATCCTCCAAGTTCTTAAACTTATCACTAGTATAAAACTGCTTTTGAACTCCTTTGTGTGCAATTAATACTGCATTCAAAATGTGTATGGCATTTTCTCGGATTAGAAGAAAATGGAAAAATACCATGGAGCATGTATTCTGCTTATAATTAGATCCCTGTGAAATACTTACACTAAAACTCATATTATGTTAAAATATCCTAGATCTAGATTTGCACTGAATTTTAAATCAGGAAGGCTGCTTCTGATTAGTTTTAAAATAGGACTTCAGGATTAATTGCTATAGACCATGGAGGTTTCAAGTGGGAAAAGTTCTACAAAATTATTTTGAAACTCTAAAGTATATGAAATAACATACATATATGCCACAAGTGCCCATTTCTGAGGCAGAATTGAAAACTCAATAGGACAGTATGAAAAGACAGAATTTATAAATAGATAATGCCCTAAAAATTTAAAATATGAAACTAGCAAATAAGTGCATGCCTTCTTTAAAAATATAGAAGTTAAAAGAACACAATCTATAACAAAATATTACAACTTTAATAATGTTCATATTCTCAATTATAAATCTTGAATCAGTCCCGATTCAGCTTCTCATTGAATTCAACCTATTTTTTTCTCTCTTTAGAACCAAACAAAGCCAAAATGAATTCATTTCTGTGTAGTTGATTCTGACTCACAATGATCCTATAGGACAGAATACAAACCTCCCATAGGGGTTCAAACATTGTAAATCTCTCTTTTTAAAAAAAATTTCAAGTATTTACTGTAAATTAGATGGGGGGTTACATTCCAGATCATCAAGTTTGTAGTCAACAGTTTAACCACCTATCAAACATTTCAATAGTTCACCCTTCACCTGATCCCTGAATTTTCTTCTCCTTCTTGTAAAACACTATCTTCCACTTCCCCAAGTTAATGCCAGCAACAGTCTAGTCCATTGCTTTACCTTCTCCCCTCGTCCTCTACCCCTACTCTGGCAATCTCCCAAGTCTGTGCCCTTTAGTATGAAAATCTGGATCTTGGTTTTCTCCCCTCTTATAACAGGTCTCGTATATTTTTTGTCCTTTTGTGACTGGCTACTTTCACTCAGCATAATGTTCTCCAAGTTCATCCATGTCAAGAGGTGTTTTGTGGTTTCCTCATTGATTTTTAGTGACATATAGTATTACATTGTGTTTATGTACCTGGCATCTCTTTTATTATTATTATTAAAAGATAGTTTTATTGATAGTTCTTACAATTCATAACAATCCATACATCAATTGTGTCAAGCATATTTGTACATATGTTGCCATCATTCTTTTCTGGACATTTACTTTCTACTGAGCCTTTGACATTAGCTACTTTTCCCCCCTCTCTTCCTAACCCTGCCCCCCGTAACCCCTTGATAAATTATAAATTAACATTATTTTCATATCTTACACTGATGGTTGTCTCCCTTCCCCCATGGTTTCTGTTGTTCATCCCCCTGGAGGGGTGTGTGTGATTATGTGTCGATCATTGTAATCACTTCCCCTTCCTCCCCTTCTCTCCCCATCTTCCCCCTACCCTCCTGGTGTCACTAGTCCCATTCCTGTTCCTGAAGGTCATGAACTCTTACCTCTTATGTGTACTTGTGTACGTGCTCCAGTTTAGCCCAAAGTGAAAGACATCTCTGGAGTCATGAGAGTGGGGCGTGAGGACGCCTCAAGGAACCAGAGGAATATTGTGTGTTTCATAGGTGTTTTACTGCACCCTGGTTGATTCATCCCTTTTCTGAGACCCCTCCATGAGGGGATGTCCATTGTCTATAGATGGGCTTGGGGTCTCTGCTCCAACCCCCTGATTCTCAACAGTATGGCTGTTTGTTTGTTTGTGTGTTATGGGTCTTCTAATGTCTGTTACCTAATCCCAATGACACCTCAAGGCTGGTGAACTTCTTCCATGTGGGCTTGTTGATTCTCTGCTAGCTGGCTGCTTGTTTTCAACCTCAAGCCTTTGAGACTCCAGATGCTATATCTTTTGATAGCCTTGCACCATCCACTTTCTTCAGTACATTTGCTTATGCATCCATTTTGTCTTCAGTGATTGTGCCAGCAGGGTGAGCATCACAGAATGCCAGCTTGTTCGAACAAAGTGTTCTTGCATTGAGAGAGTGTATGAGTAGCCGTCTGAAATCCATCCACTAACTCAGTGTATTGTCATATAAATATATGTACACAGGCAGATACCTCTATTTTTATGAATTAATATATTTACATATGTACAAGCCTATGCTTATACCTCGATCCATAGCTTTGCTTCCTAGATCATTCCTCTGTTTCCTTTTACCATCCTGCTGTCCCACCATCATGCTCGCCTTACTTAGGCCTCTTAGTACTTGCTCTCAGCTAGATTGCTGTTGCTCAACCACCCCCACCATCTCCATGTCCTCCTTCTTGTTGATTTTAATTCCCTAGTTGTTCCTCTGTCCCTGGCATTGTTTGCTCACCACTCCCTTCTCCCACCTCCTTCGCCCCTCAAGTCCCTCTGGGATTGTAGGTCCCATTGCGTTCCCCTTGAGCTTGCTTCCCATGCCTGTATTATATAAGTAGGTAACCCAACAGTAACAAAGACCAAACAAAAAGAAACCAGAAGACTGAAAAAAAGAACAAACACAATTCCAGGTCTGTTTGCTGACCTTTATGACTATCTCCCCACTGGTCCTGGTGGAATTCCAGGAGCTGCCCCTCCTAGCCTGAAGTCTATTTGGGGGGCTCTTTAGTGACTTTGTGGATTCACTTTACTCCCATTGATTATTAGTTATCTTCCCTTTTAGGTTCACTGGCTGCGGGGGATTCAGACTGAACTAACTCCCTGTCATGTGTCCCCAGTATTGTCCACAGTCACAATATGCTCCAGTAAGGGGACATTATGTCTTGAGCTGTTGCTGGTCCTATAGTCCTCTTTGTGCCTTAGCAGCTCCGTCCAGGGACTTCGTCCTCCAGGATTGGTATGCTGATATTGGGTCTAGATCGACTGTCTCTTTCTCTTTTTCCTTCTTGGTTTGCTCTGTCTAGGTGTGGCATGCTGGTCCCTCTCCGTAACCTGCAGGTTCAGTACTCTTCTCTGTTGCCCATTCTTCCAGGGAGGGGTCAGTTGGATCTGATGGGGCCCACCCTGCAGCCTACTCTTTCATGCATTTCTCCACAGTTACATCACCCTCAGGGTTTGGCAGGCCATGGCAGGGTCAGTTACAAACTCCCAATTCTGTGGAACACAACTAATACTCGGCCCCTGGGTGGCTTAGTACTCCTCCCATGCCGTCATCTCCCTTCCTCCCCTCCTTTACTCTGCCCCCTTCCCCCTTTCTCCTTCTTTGTGTTTGATTAACATGTACCTCCTTGGGTTTGATCTGACCTCCACCCAACTGCCTGTACCTCGACCCATATAGTATGAGATAAGTGACTTTTCTTCTATACCTACTGTGCTGATTATACTTATCTCAGGGGACTCTTGTTGTACTTGCCCTTTCAAAAAAAAAAACTTCTACTGGGGGCTCTTACATCTCTCTTATCACAATCCATACATTCCACCAATGTGTCAAGCACATTTGCACATATGCTGCCATCATCATTTTCAAAGCTTTCTCTTCCCATTTGAGCCCCTGATATCAGCTATCCATTTCTTCCCCCTTCCCCCCCACCCACCCTTCCTCACAAACTCTTGATAGGTTATAGATTATTTTTTTCCCTATCTTATGTCGTCCTCCCTTGCCCCTCACCCACTTTCTGTTATTTGTCCCACTGGGAGGGGGTTCTAGATTGATCCTTGTCATCAATTCCCCCATTCTCCCCCCACCCTCCTCTAATTCTCCTGGTATCTCTACTCTCCTTGTTGGTCCTGAGGAGTTTATCTATCCTGGATTTATGTGTTCTGGCTCTTATCTGTAGCAGTGTGCATATTCTGCTCTAATCCAATTTGTAAGGTAGAATTGAGGTCATGATATTAGGAGGAAGGAAGCACCAAAGAACTAGAGGAAAGCCATGTGTTTCATCAGTGCTATACTGCACCCTGACTGCCTCATCTCTTCCCTATGACCCCTCTTTGAGGGGATGTCCGACTGTCTACAGATGGGCTGACTTCGTTTAGTATAATTTCTTACAACTCTTACCATGAAATGACTTACATCATGTGATCATCAGTGACCTTTAGAGATGCGTAGTACTCCATTGTGTATGTGTGCCAGCATTTACTAATCCACTCGTCTATTGATGGAAAAAGAATTCTTTGCTAATGTGAATTGCACTGCAATAAACATTGGAGCGTCAATGACTGGTCAGGGTTTATTTCTTACCTCTTCTGGGTATATGCCCAGTAGGGGGATTGATGGGTTGTAAGTTAAGTGAATTTCCATTTGCTTTAGATATCACCTGATGGCTTTCCACAGAGCTGTACGTGTCTACATGGCCACCAGTAGTGGACGAGTGTTCCTACCTCACCACATCCCCTCCATCATTGGTTGCTCTCTGATTTTCTTGATTTGGGCTCTCCTCCAGGGTGTTAGATGGTACCTCATAGTTGTTTTAATTTACATATCTCTGATGGCTAATGACCGGGAGCATTTTCTCATATGCTTAATTGTCCATTTGGGTCTCCTCCCCAGTGAAACTTCTTTTCAGGTCATTTGCCCACTTCCTCAGGGGGTTAACTGTTTTCTCTTTATACAGGCTACGAAGGTATTGCACATTTTAGGAATAAGCCCTTTGTCTGTTGTGTCATTGCTGAAAATTCTCTCCCAGGCTGTATCAGGATCTTTATCCATTCTTTCACTGGTTGGAATTTAGGTCGTTTCAGTCTTATTATTATTATGAGCAGGGCTGCAATGGGCAGCTGTGTGCATCGGTGTCTCTGTTAGGATTCGTACTTCTTTAGGATGTGTACCCAGCAGAGGGATTGCTAGATCATTTGGAACTTCTATTCCCAGGAAACAACTACAGTTGGTCCCTATTTCCAGAGCCATCCGCAGTGTATGAGGATTCCAATCTCTCCGAAATGTCTCCAGTGCTTGCAATTTCCTGGGCTAGTGTCCTTGGCTGTCACTGCTGGGGTACAGCGGCATCTCCCAGTTTCGTTGCTGTCATGTTCTAGATGCCTGGTGTCTGTGCTTCTCCAGTACTTGTAGTGTCCTGGGGTAGTGTCCTCGGCTGTCACTGCTGGGGTACTTTGCTGTCGTGGTCTAGAGGCCTGGCATTTGTGCTCGCCCTGTTTTCTCCCACCTGGAGCAGCAGCTGCGTTCACACTGCTGACCTTTTGGTGAGCAGCCCAGCTGCGTTCACCACAGAAGCAGCTGTAGTTGGTTCAGGCTGTGTTTTCCAATACAATTTAATAGTCGCAGACCCTCAATGAGAGTCATTCAACTTGAATTTACTCGTTGATATCTGCTTGAATCGGGGAAATGTATTCCCTCGGCTAAAGTCCTCCATTGGTGTTGTTCGGTGCCGTCAAGGTGGTTCGGACTCACCGCGGTTCTCTGAACAGCGGAAGGTCTTAGGTTTGAGCCTCAATGAGGGCCTTCCTCTTTCTCACTGCCCCTCCCCTTTCCCAAGCAGGACATGCTTCTCCTGGGACTCGCTTCTCCTGATAACATGTCCAAAATACATGAGACCAAGTCTGGCCATCCTTGCCTCCACGGAGCGTCTGACTGTACTTCTTCCAAGACAGATGTGTTGCTTTTGTTCTTTTGGCAGGCCATGGCACTTCCCATTTTCGTCGCCATCGCCATAGCTTAAATGCATCGATTCTTCATCAGTGTCCCTCATTCAACGTATAATTTTCACATGCATATGAGGCAATTAAAAACGGCTTATTTCAGGTCTACCTTAGTCTTCAAAGTGACATCCTTACTTTCCAACATTTTCAAGCAGTCTTGTGCAGCAGATTTACCAAATGCAATGCATCATTTGAAATTACTCCGAGTAGTCGGTAAATATGATTAATTCAGCCACTATTGCTGCCCTTTCCCAAGCGATCCACCATCTGACTTTTCAAGGGCAGCAAAATATTATTTGGGATGTGCCCTTGTCTATATATTTTTCGAAACTCCCTACATCATGAGAAAAACTGTTTTTCTGTGTAGAAAAATTTAATGTTCAGCCCTTGAAATTCGATCACCCTTCATTTAAAAGTTAGTTTCCATATCAACACAAGTAAAGGATTGTTCCTAATCCCCATACAAAATGAGATAGTCTATCATCGTGAAAGACTTTCACCAGTAGTCAAAAGATGAAATGTTTCTTAAGAGGACAAATGGTCTAGCCATACGCAAGTTATTCAGCTTCCAACATCAAGTACAAGTGCTACAGTGCCAGACTCCATGAGCACAAGATGAACAGCCTGGAATAAGCAATGCATTAGAACTTCCCCAGATGTATAGTCAACCCACTTTCTGCCTGCCTACAGTTGAACATATCTTTCAGTAACTTTGAGGCCTTGGATATAAAATGTGGTAGTCAGGCATCTCACATGGATTTATGTTTTTTTCTGGAGCACTAGGAGACTCATGCCCTGGGAAATGATTATAATCATTCACATACGTAAGGTATCTTTTTCCTCTGTGGCAATTGTAACATCGGTATCTCATTTCAGGAAGTCACTTATACATAATCCAAGTCAAAAATAGAAATGTGAACCCCATTTAACTATTTCCTGACCTAAGGACAAAAACTAAACCGAATGACTGGGATCCAGAGGTAGTTTGGGCAGCAGCTAGCAACACCTTTAGTGAAGCAGCCACTGCGTAGTCTCCCTAGGCATAGGGAGGTGACTGATGTAAGCTTTGGTCCTGGTAACTTGGAGACAGGTGGGACCAGTTTCAGAAGGGGTGGTAATTTTAGCATCTGTCTGCTTCCAAATTCAAACCGAAACCAAACATTCTACATTCATGATTTTCCCCAAATTATTCCTCAGTCATGGTTCATGTGCTTAAGTATGCTGCTGCTAACCAAAAATTAGGCTATTTGAATCCACCAGTTGCTTGGTGGGAGAAAGACATGACCACTTGCAAGTCCAATGGGGCAGAATTCTATCATTTAGGTTCCTCTAAGTAGGAATTGGCACAACAATGCATTTGGGTTGTTTTTGTACATTTAAAGATCAGCGGTGTATCATTTAGTCTAGCATGATTTATTCCTATTCCTTATTTGGCACCTTAATATCATTAACAGGTGTGACTTTATTAAATACCTACTAGATGTCAGGGGCTAAAGTGAACACTTCCTTATCATATCAAGTAATCATCGCAAAAGTCACTGAGGCAAATACCATAATACTCTATCAACGCGAAGACTCAATCTTACAGCGTTTGTGTTCTTCATGAGTCACGGAACCATGATAAGTATTGGATCTGCATGATCTAACAGCCACCACTTAGGAATTTTGTCATACTATCTCATTTACACAAGGCAGAGGTCCCATCTTATAGAAATAAAAAGTAAATAGCACACAGGTTTCATGCTGGGAGAAATCAAGCTCAAATAGCCTCCTTAGAAATCCTTTTCCAGGCAACCTCCTCTCCCCCTGGAATACCTCCTCTGATTCATCTCATGGCTTCTCTGCCAGCACCACAATCCAAATGGATCCATTCTTCCTTGATCTTCTTTATTCAATGGCCAACTTTCGCCTGCATCTACAGCAGAGGATATTGAATATTGTGCTGAAGAATAATATTGAAAGCAATATGAACTGCTAAAAAGACAAATAACTCTGTCTTGGAAGAAGTCCAGCCAGAGTACTCGTTGGAGGCAAAGATGGCAAGACTTCCACTTCCAGGCTTTGGACCTATTACTAGGAGAGACCAGTCCCTGGGAGGACACCGTGCTCAGTACAGTGGAGTGGCGGCAAGGAGAGGAAGGGCCTCAATGAGACCGTGGCTGCATCAGCGGATACAGATGTGGGGACAATTGTGATGACGGTGCAAGGCTGTGCAGGGTCTCGTTCTGCTGTGCAGAGTCACTGTGGGTTCGAACCACGTCCATGGCACCTGCCACCAAAGACGATGCCCTTGCCATTCCCACTCCCTAAGAGCACAGCACAAGCCAGAGGAGGAGATAAGAGGGACAGGTACCAGGAACAGGGAAGAAGGAAATGAGAACGGCATGCTTTACTTTTAAATATACAAATTAAACAAACATATGAAGGAAATACGGTAACTATCAACACCTGTACTTCCAAGCAGCAGGTGTATTCATTCATATTATGTAATATGCACTCCTGTGTGGGTTCGAAATGTTTATATGAAAGTGAAAATCTCATTTACCAAAACAAAGAACCCCAAATTGGATCAAATTGGAACATACACTTCCACATCACATTAAGGTTTTAGACATTGGTAATGTAATAGTTACTGAAATTTTCAAAGCAGGAAAGCAACAGGCTTGGGACAGGGATAAACCTCATAGCAGAGTAAGAATGGGTCAGGAGAGATTTGATGTTGGTAGAAACAAGTGAAAGGGCCACTCACACAGCTGTGCTGAAATACTTCTGGGCCATCAGGAACAGGGACTGTTATGTGTCAACAATTTATGTCACTGCGCTTTCTCCCAACAAGGAACTGACAAGTCCCTCTTGAGCAGTGTGTTGCTATAACAGAGGAGCCTTGCATGTAAGACAGAAAGGCAAGATGATACAATGGGGCTGTAAGAAGAGCAAAAATTAAACAAACACAGCTGACTTCAACAAAAAATCAGGTCCTCTTTCCATTTGAGGAACACACCATCTAAGGGCACAACATTGGATTGGCTTGCCTCAATCCCTATTCTCCTTGCCCATTGGCCCTTTTTCTTGCATCCTGATTGGTCCTTATTCCAGTGCAATGATTGGCCTACTCATCCACTGTTTACGCAGCTCAGTATCATGTGGGGCAGTTTGGAGTGAGTTTTCTGGACCACCATCAGAACAGATGGAATGGACCATGTGAGGTGGTTTAGGACAGGTCCTCCAGACCATTTCCAAGAGTCTTCCACACCAACATGTTCATCAAAAACACGACATTAGATAAAGAAGTCCAAGTGAGACAGCAGATGGAAAAAAGAAGATATACAGAGAAAGGGGAGGGAATGCTGTGGACCCCAACCATGCAACACAGTTAGGAAATGCCACGTTCATATAAACCCCCAGCCACAAAATTCCCAGGACTTCAAACACACTCAGGAGGAGTCAGGCAACAGAAAATGGCAGTCCCCCAGGAGCTCCTGAAGACATTTAAAATCATCTTTGTCACTTCCTCACAGTAACCCTCCAAGGTGGTTTACGGTGCTCATTTGACAATAGAGAAATCTGAAGCTCAGAGATGAGAAGGAATTTGCCTGAGTTCACACAGCGAGCAAGAGCTAGGATGGCCCTTTTCTGAGTGCTGGCATGATTCACCTGAGGAGTCACTTCCGTTTTTCCTTATAGATCATGTCTTTTAAGTAGACATGGAATGATTCGCATGTGTTTGGCTCCTTATAGCATTGTGGAGAGTATTTTATTATTCTTTCAATTACTACGCAAATATTTCTTACATGGAACCTGTTTTTTACTTAATAATCTTCCAATCATTCCTAGTGCCAGTGAATTGAGCTACAAAGAATTTATGCATTTGGGTCCAAATATTTCTCTAATGAGAAAACAAGGCAAAATGTTTGTTTCAAATCGGTTTTTCTTCCATGCTGAAATAACGCGTTTAATCACAAAAATAAATTAGCAGCTAGCGTCGGAGGAGGCCCTGCCTCAGTGCCAGCTCTTTAATTGCCACTGAGCAGACACAGGGGTGTAGTGAGAGAGCGAAAACTCAGCTCTCCCAATCAGGTGGCGCTAGTGGATGCAGCCTGATGTACAGCTGGTTCCCTTGAAAGGTTACCATCCACCGAAACACTCTTCACGGTTCTTACTTACACAATACGAGGAAGTGAGAAACGTGCTTTAGAAATAACAGTATTGTTGATGAGTCTTGCCTCACACAAGAAGATTCTATGGTGTCCAGGTTCAGACCTAAAATGTATATTTATCATCTGCCAATTCCGAATGGCTCCCTGGGTTCTCGCCAAGGCTATCTAGTTCTATACCATAAGAGACAAGCAAACAAAAATCAATATCATTGTTACTATTCTACTGATGGGAAAGGCACATGCAAGAATTAGGGCACTGTATGAGCCCCTAATAAAACGTTTAAAAAAAGAGAGAGAAGAGAATGAGTTAAGTTCCAAGTCTACTCTCGCTTCGTGCCTACTAAGTGGAATGATCCTAAATAAATCCGAGCTCTTCATATTGGCACCAAAATCTATCACAATTTTTGACAAGCCCAAGATTTAAACTACTCACTACAAAATGTCCTTGTAACAACCTGCCACACTATGAGCAATATGTTATCAATAGTAGATTCTGCTGAATATTCTGACGTATTGCATTGCCAAAGAAACCACTGGCCTTTAACCACCCATGCACAGAACAAATATTGCACAGAGAGGCAGAAAATAATCTGTTACCTTGGTCATTTCCCTTGAAGGAAAAAAATTGGGAAGCAAAAATGTTAGTGGACATGTAAAGTATCAATGTGTTTCCTGTCATTCCAGGGAAATCTCATCACATAACAGTACCCAAAAATGTAAAGCATGGAGAATGTTTCTGACAGTACAAAGTAGTACAAGATCAAGAGAAAGAAAAGATCGAACTGTTTCCAACACAATGTTGGTAAATGTACAAATCATTTCAGAAAAACGATTTAAAAACTATGCAAATGCTAGGTCATTCTTTCTGCTCATCTAGTGAAAGTGATAAACAGACTGAAAATCAACTTTGTGTTGATTCCTTGCTTCAAGGCACCGACTTGTCAATCTAATAGCTTAGTTTTATGGGTCAGCTATTTCAAATCAAGAGCTTACCCGACACACCCATATTCACCAACTGTGCAATCAGGATAAACAAGGACAGGAAGCACTCGAATAAACGTGGCCAAGTGGCAGGAGAATACTATTAAAACAAAAGGAAGCAGTAGTTGAAGAAGAAGAAAAAAGTACAATTAGGTGAATTTATATTCTTCCTTTGTCATTGAAAATTAAAAGTTTAATATATTACTAAAACAATGAGTATTCTTGTATGAAGTTTTACACTGCATACATTCATTGTGATTTATCTTATAAATACTGACTCAAATCACAAGCAATACAGACAGAGCGGAGGTGTATGATGAAATTTATTATAATCTTGTATCTGAATTAAAGAGCTTCGGTTTAAAAAAATCAAATCACTATATTAGTTTTCAAGAACATTCAATATACTATTGTATATACACTTTCATGATTACTCTGATTTAAATGTGATAAACAGTTTTGATTTGGCTAGTATTTTAGACAATAACAAAATTTGGACTTGGATTAAAAATCTGCAAACTAATACTGGCTGCATTTTCTGGACAGAGTCCAAGGGCAAGAGTCATTTTTTTGAAATGCATGGGCCACACTAAATTTTGAGCTTTAGCCCACTTGAAGAAGCACTGGTACTGCCAAGAGATTCTGCGAAATCCTTAATAAAGCTCAGAAATATGGATGGTCTTATCTGCTTTATTTCGGGTTTTATCTCAAATTATACCAACTCAGGAGTAAGGATAAAAACAACAATGAATTTGTTATCTTATTTCAGCAATTCTAACTCATATTTGCCCACTTTAAATTGTGAAGTGTCTTTAAAATATAGCATCTTAGATTAATTACAAGCATTTTTCTTTCTTAGTGGCACATAAAATAAATTTATATGCTAATATCAATGGCATTTTGGATTAGATAAAATATGGTATATTGTTACATCTCGCTATACATAGTATAATAACAATAACTCTGATTTTAAAATTTTAAATATTTGAATTGTTAAGTATGCTTTTAAATGCAGATTTATACTATTAACTAGTTTTAAAGACCTTAGAGGAATTTTAAAGTATAAATTTTCAGAAGAGATCATATTCGGATAGAAACAGTAAATATAGTTAGTGTTTCAGTTTCACCAAGGACAATATTATAACATTTCTGTATGAATTTTATTTAGACCTCTTATCTAAGTTTTAAGAGAATGAGTAAAAGAAATAATTTAAACACCTACATTTTGAACTAAATGTGAAACAAAACAGATGAGAAGATAGATGGAAGGTCAAATATTATCTTTATTGCTAATAAGGCTGGTGTTCAAAATATGGCTCTATCTGTGTGTAACAGACCTGGCACAGAAATAAGCAATGTATTAAAAATAGTTTGTCAACAAGGGAACAACAAGTGATCTAACATTTATGGGAAGGAGGGTGAAGGATGCCTGGTGGGGCTTGATCAAGGGCAATGTAACCGGGAGTAACTGAAGGCCGAACATGATAGAGGGATAAGATGAAAACAAAAGGAAATAGAGGGAAAACCTAGGAGGCAAAGGGCACTTAGGGACGTCTACATAGAGGCATATACATATGTAAATATATTTATATAGAATGATAGGGAAATAGATCTATGTGCATATATTTATTAAGGTAGCAGATGGACATTGGGCCTCTACTCAAGTGCTCCTCAATGCAAGAACACTTTGTTCTAATAACCTGGCATCCCATGATGCTTAACATCCTGACACGATTGCTAAAGATACAATAGGTGCATAAACAAATGTGGTGAAGAAAGGTGATGGTACCCAGTTATCAAAAGATATAGTGTTTCGGGTCTTAAAGGTTTGAAGATAAACAAGCAGCCATCTAGCTCAGAAGCGACAAATTCCACATGGAAGATGCACACCAACCTGTGTGACCAAGAGATATCAATGGGATTAGGTATCAGGCATCAAAGACACAGAACAAAATAATCATATCAATGTGAATGAGGGGGAGTGAGGAGTGGAGACCCAAAGCCCATCTGTAGACAATTGGACATCCCCTTACATTGGGTCACAAGGAAAAGACAAGCAGTCAGGGTGCAGTTTAGCACCGGTGAAACATACAACTTTCCTCCAGTTCTCTAATGCTTCATCCCACCCACTCTGATGAACCGAATTCTACCTTAAAAATCTGGCTAGACTAGAGCATGTACACAGATACACGTAAGAGCTGGAAACACAGGGAATCCAGGACAGATAAAGCCCTCAATATTGAGAATAGCAATAACAGGAGGGTCAGAGGAAGGTGGAGGGAGAAAGGGGAAACCAATCACAATAATCTGCATATAACCCCTCCCAGGGGGGTGGACAACAGTGGGTGAAGGGAGACATTGATCTGTGTAAGACATGGAAAAATAATAAGAATTTATAAATTATCAAGGGTTCATGAGGGAGGGAGGGAAGAAGGGAGGGGGGAAATGAACTGATACTAAGGGCTCAAGTTGAATTAAAACACGTTGAGAATGATGATGGCAACAAATGTACAAATGTGCTTGACACAATGGATGGATGGATGGATTGTGATAAGAGGTGTATGAGCCCCCAGTGAAATGATTTTTAAAATAGTTTGTCCTCACTAGCACTATGAGCCAGTACATGGGTATAATAGTATTCCCATTATAAAGCCGCTGAGGAAAACTAGGTATGGAGAGCATCATACGATGCTCGTGGTTCTTGAGTGACTTTTTACAACTGATTAACAGGATCTCCAGTCATTAATTGTTTAGGAAACATTTTCTCCACAGATAGGAGAGACTAATGTCATGTCTGCCCTTGAAATCCCCGTGAAGATCAGACACGCTGCTTGACCTCTCCATTTCCTCATCAATGAGATGGAAAATACTAATTGTGCTCACCTCATAGGCATATTACAAAAACAGATGATTGATATATGTAATATGTAAAATGAGTATGGCTAGTGAGTGGAATGCTAGTAAGTTCAAACTATGCACTTGCCATTTTTTTTAAGTAAAACGGTCTACTGTGAGCCATTTCTTAAGGTCCAACTTGATATCAGAAAGAAATATATTGGGCGATCATGTCAAAGTTAAATTATCACCACACCTCAGTTAGTTCAACAGAGGGCTGTTATTGTTTTGGAAATGTTTTGGTCCTCTGACTGCTGCTGTTGCTATTAGGTGCCATCGAGTCAGCTCCTGCCCATAGCAACCCTGTGCCTGCACGGTCCTGCACCATCCTCACCATCGTTCTTCTGCCTGAGCCCAATAATGCAGCCTCTGGGTCAATCATCCCACTGAGGGTCATCCTTCCCCACTGTTCCCTAACTAGAAACCAACAAAGCCAGAGTTCAAGCATAAACCAAAAGGAGTTTTCTCTGATAGAATAGCATCCCGTTAAGAAATGTCTGTGATTCTGGCCTTAAGGTTGCTTGCCCCAGGGTCCCTAGAGTTATATATATATATATATTCCCATTGTGGTTTTAGGATTTCTGGAAGGATTCTAGATCTGAAGATTCTTGTTGAGAGGTTAAGTTTGTAGCACAAAACTTTTATAATAAGTTCTAGCACAAAGCCTAGATCCTCCTAAAGAGTTTGAACAAATGAAAGAATTTCATATAGTCAATTATTTCTAATACCTAACATTTATTTAAAGTAGTAATGTGTAAGAACACATTTAACACATATTTATCAATTATCATATTATTATTTAACAAAGTTTTATGGACTTGATATGTTTCTGATAGAGTTGTTTTTCACAGTAAGAAAAGTAGCTTTTGAAGTCTTAGAAAAGAAAGATTTTCTATGGAGTACATTTTTTGCTAACTGTAAAACTAAAATAACACATGCAAAGTATTGAGAAACAGTTCTCTCTCTCTTTTTTTTTGAAAACCATTTCTTTTATAATGAATTTAACCAAAGATATCCCAAAGCCAGCTGAACTTTGACCCTCACCGCATGCCAGTGCTTTTTTCTTGGAGGACACTCATGTTTATATACAATTATAATTCATAAATTTCATTAGAAAACCTCGCTCCCAAAACGTGCTCTAACTAAACATGCCAGCAGAGTAACTGCATCATTTTTAATATAATTTAGCTGTAATAACACAGGTGACTGAGAAGATAACTTTTATAAGGATTTATAGCCTCCCCAACGGAAGGAGTAGTTCTAGGCTGTGTCATGGGGTCGTTATGAGTCAGAAAACCAACTCAGTGGCAGGGGGTTAGTGGACCAGAGATGCCAAAATGAATAAAAAGCTCATGTTTCAATATATTCTCATCAGCATCACATGAGATACGGCACTTGCCCTCATGGACATGGAATAAAGGGCCACGAGTTTGCCTACTGTTGGAGGACATGAAGTTATCTGAAATAGCTTAATCAAAATAGACTCATTAATGCTTCCATTGAGAAAAAGGATGTCTCAATATCACTCAACATCTTCTATTGGGTTGTATATTGGCCTGGGGTTCTCCAGGGCTATACTGCGGTGAAGATTCTTTTTGTAGCACAAGATCTTAGTATATTTTATGCTATTCTGTGTGGTACAAGATCCTAGTATACTTTATCCTATTCTGTGTCCTTTGCATTGTGGATGGAAAATTCTGTTGAACTATATATAAAGTGCTATACACATTAGTGTGAGGTGTTAGATAATATGTAGATGCGTGTTCATTTTATCCATGATTCAGTGACTATGTGCAAATTATAGTGCACTTTCTGAGTGTGGGAGAAGGGAGTTTAATAATGAGTACAAGTATCTCCTTAATCAGAAGGAAAATCCATACAATGGAGATGAAACCAAAAATGTGGTATAAACTATTCATTGCAAGATTATGAAGGAGAAAGAAATTACATGTATTGGTTGGGATTAGGGAAAATTTATGAAGCTGTGGCATTGAACTGATCATGAAAAAACCTGACTGAATTTTGTTAACTAAATATTAAGGAAGGGTATTAGAATCAGAGAAAATGCCACAATCATCTTCATGGAATTAGGAGAGCACAGATGTTTTCAGAGAACAGTAAATACTGTACTTCATCCTGGCTGGCTACAAGTAAAGGGAAATAGAAATGAGATAACCCTAGAAATGTGGTTAAGAACAAAAACATGAAGATTTAAATGGCATGCTTAGGGATAGGTATTGTAATAAATAGGTAATGAGGAATCAAAGTTTTAGGCTCTTTTGACCAGAAAATTCTACAAAGAATATGGTCTAAACTATTGCAAAACGGGATTTTTCAATACAGGTACCTTGTGCTCTGCAGTTTTGTATGCTAGAAATAAGGAAACGGAAACCAAAGAGGCTCGTTCACGTGACTGAGCCACACACATGAGTAATCACTAGACACGGAACCACTGGAGCTGTTTCAGGGGAGGCTGAGTCGTGCTTCCTGAGTGGTGACTTGGCAAACCGAATAAGGAGGGGCTCTGCCTGTCCGCTGGCTGTGTGTTGCTGAGACACTGGAAGCTAGGCCACCAGTATTTCAACTGCCGTCAGGATTACCCATGCGAGCAGGTTTCAGTGGAACGCCCACCTTCAATTAATGCATTTGAATTTCAGTGTTGGCAAAGAAAATCGAAAGGACTGTGGGCTGCCAGAAGAGCAAAGAAACCGCTCTTGGAAAAAAGCACAGCCAAAATTCTCCTTAGAAGCAATGATGGGAATGTTATCAGGAGAAAACCCGTCCCAGAAAAAGGGCATCATGTTAGGTCAAGCAAAGGGGTGGCAAGGAAGAGGAAGGCCCTCAACAAGATGGACAGACACACTGGTTGCAGCAATGGGCTTAACCACAGCAGCAATTGTGAGTGTGGCTCACACGAGCTTAGTAGTCTACCTGAACCACAGGCTCATCTACCGGGAGACCAGAACTGGATAGTGCCCAGATACCACTAATGGCCATTCAGAACAGGCACACAATAGGTAGATCCCAAGAGAATAGCACAGAAATAGGAAACTGAACTCAACTTGTTTAAAAAAAAGGAAGTACTTATTTAATTGGTTGAGGCCAGACAACTCCCCAAGACTAGCAACTGAATCACTCTTTGAATCTTGACCTGAAACTATCTCTGAGGTCACCGTTGCCTAAATGCCAGTTTGGCTTATAAAGAACATCGCTCACGAAGACTGCATTCCTTTTTAAAACCATCTAGAGGCAACCAAGGGTCAACAATTGCACTAAAGCAAAGATGAAAAGGTAAGGGCGCAGGGAAACCAGAGTAGTAGAAGGAGAACAATGAGAATGGAAGTAATGAGCGCATCTTGAACAAATCTCCACTGCCATCGAGTCGATCCTGACTCATCGGAGGCCTTCCGGGCAGCGTGAACCCGCCCTGTGGTTCCTGAAGCTGTAAGTCTCGGCAGAAACAGGGGGCCTCTTCATTCACCCGTGGAGCGGCAGCTGAGTTTGAACTGCTGACACTGAGGTTAGTAGCACCGCTTGGGATCCAGTACATGGCAATTTGTGTAGATGTTGCTAAAGGGGAAGCTAATATGCGACAGAAGCTTTCATTAAAAACACAATCAAATACTATTTTTAAAAAAGGCTTAAGATTCTGAAACAGGCTATAAAAAGCTATGAAAACAGAAAGGAGTTTACAGATGGAGATTTATGACAACAGGAAACACTTACACGTGATTATGGTACTGAATGCTATTGGAAATATTTTACACATAAGAACGCATATGGTCATCATTACAACCTTCTGGGTGAATGCTATTATTTTCACTTTTTATAGAAAAGAGTCTACAATAACAGTAATAACGTGAGTTGCCCAGAATTGTAGACTTTCCCTAGAGAAGCCAGGACTCAAGCCCAACTAATCTGGCTCTAAAATCTAATTTTCTTAACAACGATATGAGAATCTCAGGGAGTAGAATCTACGATGACTATGAGTGCAAGAGGAGGACTCAACACAATGTCAATGGTCCAAATTTACATAAGTAACTAGCAAACTGTTTGTTTGTTTGTTTCACAGAGAGACGCCCGAAGAAGCAAATTCTTGGGATATCTTGGTTTCAGATGCTGTATGATATGAATGGAAAAGGGGCCATTAATACAGAAATGCCTAGAGAGAGAATCGAAGCTTAGAAGAGTAAATGCAGACAGACATTGGCGCTCAACCTCAGAGAGTGTGAGTTCAAGTCTACAGCATGATTGAAATGCTAAAGCAAAAAGAACTAAAAAGTGCTGTTAAGAAGTGAATCACTTGCCTACATACAACTTTCCTCTGGTTTTTAATGCTTCGTTTCCCCAACTATCATAACCTAATTCTAACTTACAAATCTGCTAGACCAGAGCATGTACATGGGTAGAGATGGGAGCTGGAAACACAAGAAATCCAGGACAGATAAACCCCTTAGGACCAATTTGAGGGTAGCCATACCAGGAGGGGAAGGGAAGGTGGGTGAAAGGGGGAACCAACCACAATGATCTACCTATAACCTTCTCCTAGAGGGATGGACAACAGAAAAGTGGGTAAAGGGAGACATTGGTCAGTACAAGACATGAAAAATAATAATAATTTATAAATTATCAAGGGCTCGCTCGTGAGGGACAGAGGGTATGGGGGAGAGGGGGAAAAGGAGAAGTTGATACCAAGAGCTTAAGTAGAAGGAAAATGTTTTGAGAATGATGATGGCCACAAAGGTACATATATGCTAGACACAACGGATGGATGAATTGTGATAAGAGTTTTATGAGTCCCCAATAAAATGATTTATTTTTTAAAAAGGAGTGAATTACAGGAGAATGTTTTTCAGGGGCCTGTGGAGAGAATTAGAGAATACAATACGGTGTCATTGAATCAAGATTAGAGTGTTTTGAGAAAGGGCTTGGGTGACAGAAATCAATCCAAGAAGGGCATAAGAAAAGGTGGTGTAATTGGTAACCAGGAGTCCCTTTAACCTCTGATGGGGCTGGAACAGGACAAGAAAATAATAAACCATAAGACACAGATAATGGGGCTGCAAAGAGGAATTGGGTAACACTTGTAAATAGGATAGAATTTTGTGAGCCTTTTGAAGCTGGAGAAAGCTAATCATATTCATATGTAGAAAACAGTGGTGTTGATATCATATAATACTCAGGTTCATACCGACATTAATATCACATCTACCATCTATATATACGCATATATAAAATTGAATGGGTTGAGAGAGGCCCTAAAATATTTAGAAAATAAAATAATCTTTTGACAGTCAACCACTGAATATAACTACAATACCAATGCACTGTTCAGATGCAAGTACTCCATGAAATTCTTAATTTTTGATCATTCAACACAATTTTTGAACATATTAAAATATCAAGTATAGGGTACAATGTGGTTTAAAAACTCTAACAGAGAAAAAACGTTCAAGCAAGTAAACCGCCATGGGGAGGTACTCCACAGGCAGCACCAACAACACTGCAACGGCCACCAACTGATAATGTTGTTCTTTATAAACATGACGCAACTATGGACGTACGTGATATTTGAATTATGTCTCAATAAAACTATTGGGGAAAATAAATTAATCTACATACACAAAAATATATGATGGCATTATTTCTTCTCTGTCTTCAACAATCCCCTATTACTGTACTTGCTATCACTCTTCCTACTATTAATTTCTTGATTAAAGGAAAATAATTTCTTCATTGCTCTCTAGTTTTTTCAGTAATAGCTACTGGATTCTGTCAATATAATAGACGTGAAAATATCAGTTAGGAGCTTGGGATGGTAGTGTGAAAACCTAAATTATACTTTTTCTTTCTAATATCAAAAAAGAATGAAATGTAATATATCATATATAAACTTTATATATTATATATAAAGAATTATACTATTAAATACACATAGCTTAAACCTCCCTCTCTTTTGACTATTAGAAAGTTATTTTATTTCAATAACACCCAATTTGGGGCAGGGTTATGTTAAGGAATACATGAGTCAACGTATGCATGGCGTTGAACATAGGCCCTGGTATATAGTGAACACTATATCAGTTAGCACTGTTGTTATGTTTTCCCTTTTTGTCCTAAGGGAATAGCTACCTACCACTGTAAAACGCTGTCTGCCTTGCTTCAACATACAATTCCTTCATATTTCATTATTGTATAATCTTCTTTATACCTTTGTATCCATGTCCATTTTCATTCTTATTCTCTCTCCCTTGGAAACACATATACACACATATATCTTTTGAGGGAAATATCTATTATTAGATTTGGTTAAAGGAAAAAGAGAAAGAAAACATTTTCCATTTTATGTTTCTAAATGAGAATAAACTATTTATTTGGGAAGAATGGCACTTAAAATATCTTTGAGTGGAATTAACTATATAATGTATCCCTTTCACTCAAAACTATTGCTAATAACATGAGAATAATTATACAGAAATTCAATATATTTTCAAATCTTGTAAAGGAATACCCATTTAAATAATATTTTACCTCAAACAGTATTTATTCAGAAAAGTTATAATGGCATTAGCACATATATTTAATCTGGTGGTATGAACTTCTATGTATAGATAGTTGCATTTCAATTATATAATATGCTGTTAAGTGAAGAGTAAATGCTAGTGTATGCATTACTCAACTATTATGCATCAAAAAGAGATTTATTTTTCTTTACCACAATAGTAAAGTGTAAACATAGAATGCTGATGTTTTTCATGTTTCTTTTAAAATGCTAATTTAATTTCAAAACCAGAAGCAGAATGCCAAGTTCACAGCTTTTCCAAGATCACCTGAATTGAAGTTGGCCTTCCAAAATGGGAAGGGCAAGGAACCCAGGATAGTAACTTCTCTCTGAAATACATGGACACATTTAAGTCCTTGACTTTTAAAAATTACATATCAGCCTTATAAAAATGCCAGAGAGCCCTTAAGTATATGAATTTACTTCTTTAAATTTTATAAATATTATTTTCATTCTTTAAATACTAGCAATTATAATAAACATAAAAAATATGAAGATGGTACAAGACCAGGCAATGTTTCATACTGTTGTACCTTGGGTAACTATGAATGCATTGGCTTAAAATCAGGAAGGTGTGCATCTAGATGTATGTGCAGATGAGACAACTTTGCTTCCTGAAAGCAGAGAAGACTTGAAGCATTTACTGATTAGAATTAAGGCCTGGAGGTTTCAATGTGGCTTGCAATTCAAATACTCACAACCAGACCAATGGGTAGCATCATACAAAATAGAGAAAAGACTGAAGTTTTCGAGGGTTTTGTCATGCTGGGATCCACAATCAATGTACAGGACCGGACAGTGTTCCGTTCTATTGCACAAAGGGTCACTGTGAGTGAGAAGCAACTCGGGCACCTACCAACAATAACAATAACCATGGGCATGTCAGGGAAGGTTGACGGAAACGGGGACCTACCAACAAGAAGTACAAGAAGCAGCACACCAGCCTGTGAGATCACGAGGTGTCGAAGGGATCAGGTATCAGGCATCATCAGAACAAAAAACCTTATCATAGGGAATGAGGGGGTTACTGCGGAGTGGAGACCCAAAGCCCATTTGTAGGCTACGGAACATCCCCTTACAGAAGGGTCTCAGGGAGGAAACGGGCCTGTCAGGGTGCGATGTAGCAACGATGAAACATACAACTTTCCTCTAGTTCCTAAATGTTTCCTCCCCCCTCCCCCTACTATCATGATCCTAATTCTACCTTGCAAGTCTGGCTAGACCACAGGATGTACACTGGTACCTATAGGAACTGGAAACACAGGAGTCCAGGGCAAATGATCCCTTCAGAACCAGTGGTGTGAGTGGCGATACTGGGAGGGTAGAGGAAGGGGGAACCGATTACAAGGATGTACAAGCGACCTCCTCCCTGGGAGACGGACAACAGATAAGTAGGTGAAGGGAGACGTGGGACAGGGCAAGATATGACAAAATAATAATTTATAAATTATCAAGAGTTCATGAGGGAGTTGGGAACAGGGAGGGAGGGGAAAATGTTTTGAGAATGATGAGGGCAATGAATGTACAAATGTGCTTTACACAACTGATGTATGTATGGATTGTGATAAGAGTTGTATGAGTCCCTAAAAACAATTAAAAATAATAATAATAATAAAGAAGTAAAAGAAATATATTTATATTATATTACACAGGCTTTGGGTTTCCACTACACACACACACACACACACACACACACATACCATTCACGTTGGTATGATTTTGTTCTGAGTCTTAGATGCCTGATACCTGATCCCATCGACACCTCATGATCACCCAGGCTGGTGTGCTTCTTCCATGTGGCTTTGTTTCTTCTCAGCTAGCTGGCCGCTTTTTTATCTTCAAGCCTTTAAGACCCCAAAAGCTATATACTTTGATAGCCGGGCACCAACAGCTTTCTTTGAGTATAATTAACTGTATAATGTATTCCTTTTGCTCAAAACTATTGCTAATAATATGAGAACAATTATACAGATCAATACATTTACATTTGAACTATAAATGTAAAATATATTTACACTTCTTGTTAGGTCTCCATGTACATATGTAAATATATTTATATATAAAAATATGGAAATAGATCTCTGTACTTATACCTATATGTTAAGAATTAAGGTAGCAGATGGACATTGGGCCTCTAAAGTACTCCCTCAACACAAGAAGACTTTGTTCTAATAATCCAGCATTCTGTGATGCTCACCATCCCAACACAATTGCTGAAGACAAAAAGGGTGCATAAGCAAATGAGGTCAAGAAAGCTAATGGTGCCTGGCTATCAAAAGATATAGCTTCTGAGGTCTTCAAAGCTTGAAGATAAACTAGCGGCCATCCCGCTGAGAAGCAACAAAACCCACATGAAAGATGCACACCAGCCTGGTGATCATGAGGTGTCAATGGCATCAAGTATCAGGCATCTAAGACTCAGAACAAAATCATACCAATGTGAATGGGGGGGGGGACATTGAGTGGAAGCCCAAAACCCATCTGTAGACAATTGGACATCCCCTCAGAAAAGGGTCACAAGGAAGAGACAAGTCAGTCAGGGTGCATTATAACACCGATGAAACTTGCAACTTTCCTCTAGTTCTTTACTGCTTTCTTCCCCCCACTATCATGACCTCAATTCTACCTAAACTATCAGACTAGACCAGAACATGTACACTTCTACAGATAAGAACCTGAAACACAGGGAATCCAGGATAGATAGACCCCTCAGGACCAACAATAAGAATAAAGATACCAGGAGGATAACGGGAGGTGGGGGGAGAAAGGGGGCACAGATCACAAGGATCGACATATAACCTCCTCCCAGGGGGACGAACAGAAAAGTGAGTGAAGAGTGACAGAAGACTACATAAGATCTGAAAATTATAATCTATAACTTGTCAAGGGTTCTAGAAGGAGGGAGGGCGGGGGAGGAAGGGGGTAAATGAGGAGCTGATAACAAAGGTCCAGGTAGAAAGAAAATGCTTTGAAAATGATGGCTACATATGTACAAATGTGCTTGACACTGTGGATGAATGTATGGATTGTGATAAGAAATGTAAGAGCCCCCAATAAAAGTATTTAATTTAACAAAAAAGAAGTACAAGAAAGAAGCAAATATTTTCAGATTAATTGTGGCAATGACTGTACAACTATTCTTAATATAATTGAACTATTGGATTGTATGATTTGTGAATCATATGTTAATAAATTTATTTATTAAAAAGAAATCAAATAAACTAGGATCTATAAATTGAGGAGATGCCAGTTGAGATATTTCAACAAGCAGGTGCAACACTGAAAACACCCATTGGTCTCTATGAAAAAAATTGGAAGACAGCTGCCTGGTCAGTCACCTGGAAGAGATTCATATTTGTGTCCATTCCAAAGACATGTGATCCAACATAGTGCATGCATATTTAGCAATCCCATTAATGTCACATGTAAGTAACATTTTATTGAATATAATTGAGAAGTGGTTGCAGCAGTTCATTGAAAATGACCTGCCAGAAATTGAAGCTGGATTCAGAAGAAGATATAGAACAAGGGACATCATTGCTGATGTCCGATGAATCTTGGGTAAAAGTGGAGAAAATGAGAAAGAGGTTATTCTGTGTTTCACTGACAATGGAAAGGAATTCAGCCAAGTTCCATTACATTGCCCATAGGACCACTATGTGTGAGAATCAACTTGGGCACCTGACAGCAATGAACACATGGGCATGTCAGGGGAGGTTGAGGGACATGGTGAGCTGACAATAAGTAACAGAAAGAATGAGTAATATTGCAAAAGTGGAATTCCAGAACATTTCATCATGTTCATGCAGAACAGTATATAGAACAATAAACAGTTATTTGAACAAACTTAAAAACCAAATCCTCATAGCTGGACCAGTAAGCAAAATAATGATGAATGAAGACATGGTAAGTTGTCAAGGAGTTCATTTTACCCGATTGATGCCTATGGAAGATGCAGTCAAGAAATCAAGTGATGTATTTCACAGGACAAATCTACTGCAAAAGTTTAATAAAAGTGAAGATGTCACTTTGAAGACTAAGGTGAGCCTGACCCAAATCATCGTATTTTCAGTAGCCTCATGCACATGAAAGGTAGAAGAATATGCACCATTTTGGTAAAGGGTGGTCTAGAATAAGGATGCTAAAGGAGAAGCATTGGAGTCGTGGGTGGAATAATGCGCTGATGCAAAGCAATGATTCTCAGGATTGCACTCGGCCAGGCATAGTTTTGTTCCATTTTACATCATGCTGCTCTGTCTGAACAAACTATATGAGACCAAACAACAACAGGACATAAGTCAATATGAAGTACCCTCTGACCTGTCCCAAGAAAAATAATTAAGTCAACCATTAGACTAAATTATTATTATTAAAAAATTAACATTTTATTTTAGTTTTTTTTTAATTGTACCTTAACACTATTGAGAACAATATACTGGAGCGACTGAGAGAGAGAAAGAGAGAGATTCTAAAATCTATATATGTAGGAATATATGTAATATATGTAGAGGTTCTAAATAGATATAAGAATATATATATATATATATATATATATATATATATATATATATATATATATATATATATACACACACACACAGAGAGAATGGCTCTAACACAGCGGTTCTCAACCTGTGGATCACAACCTTTTTGGGGTCAAACAACCCTTTCACAGGGGTCACCAGGTTCATAACTGTAGCAAAATTACAGTTATGAAGTAGCAATGAAAATAAATTTTTATTTGGGTGGGGGTCACCAGAACATGAGGAACTGTATGAACGGGCACAGCATTAGGAAGGTTGAGGACCACTGCTCTAACGATTAAAGAGAGATCACAGAGTATGCAGGTCATGATAGCTGTTTATTAATGTTAGAAGAGAATGTAGCAAGCAAGAAGTGTAAGAAAGTAAAAGAAAAAATATTTTAGCTAGTACATTCTTAAAATTTGAACATCCACCAAGAATAATTTCTAAAAACTAGTGAGGACTTAATTTGATCAATTTCCTGAGAAAGTAAAGTCAGTCTACATTTAAATTAGAACAAAATAAGAAGAATGGCATAAATGACATAAGATAAAATTCAGCTGGGATTTAACTCAACAGTTTTTTTCCATTAAAACCTACTTTTATTAATTTAACTGAACGGAATTAGAAAATTCAATCAGATTTAACATCCTCCAAATAATAATTGAATATTGAAAGCCCAATTAGCAAAACAGGTAAATTATTTAATAGAAGAGTCAGCCTCATAACCAAATGATCGCATCTCTCTACTTTCTTTTACTGAATCACTGAAGCTTTTCTAATTAACTGAACTTTCCAAATGAGTAGCAGGAAGAGCTACCTTCACTACAGTGCTTCCAAGTAGTACATTCCAGTTTAATCCGATGTGAAGAATTTACTTTTCTACTCCATGTCTACTTAATCAGAATCCACGGTGTCAACCAGCGTTAGAGGGCCTCCCTGCTTACATGGCCTCTCTACTTTACTTCTATCTTGCCCCTCTCCTTCTCCAGGGACTGGTCTCTCCTAATAACATCCCCAAAATACGTGAGGCAAAATCTCCCCACCCTTGCCTCTAAGAAGCATTCTGGCTGTACTTGTTCCAAAACAAATTTATGCATACATAAAAATCACTTGGAGATCTTGCTAAAATGCAGATTCAATATATATGCTCAAAATTTCAGCAGGGGATCAAACCAGAATAAATTGGTTTAAAACCTGATTTACTGATAAACTATGCAAACATGGAATTTTCAGGATAAAAAATGTTTATCTGCCTTAAGCACAATCTTAGTGTAAGGACACAATTTTGTAGTTTGTCTCCTTGAATCAACAGTAGTTAAAAAGGGGGTTGGGGGAAAGATAAGGAGAAAGCAGAACAGTTTAGAGCAGGAAGAAAAAGAGAAAAATGTAGAAAGGGAGGGAAAAGGCAATCTTAAGAAACTCCGAATCCCCTCAATGAAATGAACTACTGAAGAGACTGCGTCATCCACGGACTTTGCCTTCGGCATCACCATCCTCACTACGTAACTGATATTGCTAAGATATCCATGTGTGTGTGTTGCAAAAAGAGCAAAACTGAGTGTCACTTGAAGACATTTTTAATCAAGAATTATGCTTATAAATATAAGGAGAGTGGCTTGTTAAAATCACTGAACTAATAATATTCACCCACTTAATGATTTATACTAAACCTCTAACAAACAACACCAGCTCAATTTATTTAACTGTCTCTGCACCTCCTCTGGGTAGGGAAAACTTATAAATGTGGGCTGGCTGATAAATGGTTTCTGGAAAGCTGTGAGAAGTTATGCACTATTATTTCCCCAGCTATTCCAATAAGAATTGTCTGAGCAAGTGGAATGCTTAGAATAGTCTTCTCATTCTCCATCATTAAAGCATGTTAAGGAAGTAGATTAGATGATATGGGAATTAGTCTAACGGTAATGCTGGTAAACTAAAGTTAAAATAATTATAGTCAGTTATTGATTCAAAATTAATCCCCTGAAAATGTGCTTTCAAACTCACACACGTGTGCATGCACATATATCTATTGTAAGCAAAAAAATCC
Source organism: Tenrec ecaudatus (assembly GCF_050624435.1). Taxonomy (NCBI): domain Eukaryota; kingdom Metazoa; phylum Chordata; class Mammalia; order Afrosoricida; family Tenrecidae; genus Tenrec; species Tenrec ecaudatus. The sequence continues at coordinate 110,415,050 of NC_134538.1, forward strand.
CAAACACATAATAATTGCTATAGAATTATAAAAACCTTTATTAAAGAAAAATATCAAACAGTGAAGTTTTCCCCCCAAGATATCCTCCATCTAAGCCACACATTTCTGAAGGCAGCCTTTCCATCTTTATAACAGGCCCCCGCACGCCCCTCCCCCCCAAGTTCTGTGCTCTTTGATTTACATTGGGAAAAAAAATGCCGGCTTTGATCTTTTGGGACTAAAAATCGTGTTTCTTTTAAGTGTTCTTTGAGCTTAGGAACCCAAAGGAGGTCTGAAGGGGTCCAATCAGGGCTGAAGAGTGAAAGTGGGAAGATTGGATTCTCATGGGACAACCTTTGCTACCTTCGAAGATGAGCGGGGACATTGTCAGGATGGAATGGAATTCCTGAGCATAACTTTCCTGAAATTTTTGTTACCTATGTAGTTTTCCAGTATCTCTGGTGGTATAGTGAGTTTCAAATTTGACTTCTAACCAAAAGGTCAACAGTTCAAAACCACCCGCAGCACTGCTGGAGAAAAATGAGGCTTTCTACCCAGGTTCAAGTTACAGACCTGGAAGCCCACGGGAGGAGTTTTACTCTGGCCTATGGAGTCACCATGAGTTAGAAACGACTCAACAAAAATAAGTCTGGGTTTTTTAATGCAGTTTTCCATTTTCTGAAAACTTCTTCATAATTTACACCTGTGATTGTATGTGTCTTCATGAAAGTCTAGCAAGATTATTCTTTTGAAATGCCCACCACCACTCCTCCCCCAAACAGTCATCATAACCTACTGAATTGGCCTCCCCGCTGTGAAGATAACAGGCCCAGGAGAGCCTGTCCACAGTCACTCTTTTGATTGGGCCTGAGTATACTATTAGCATACTAATGAAACTAAGACTAAAATTACTGTAAGTTTCACCTCTCTAAGTACATTATATTTATTTCTAGGTCTTGAGTAGGGAGACAAAGGGACAAGATACTTCCAGGAATTTACTAAGAGAGTCTGCAGCCATCGCTGACTGCAGATCCATACTTACACTTGTGTTGTTTGGAATCTGCCTTTGTCTGTATGCATGGATACCCTGGTACCAATAGATTTTTACTTGCTCTCATACTACATATTTAAAGAAACACATACTTTATTTACCCAACACCCATCATAGAAACATCTCTCACATATCAGCCAATACATGAGCGCCTAGGAATAAATGATGAATCCTATCTCCAGAGAAGGTGAAAGGGAAAGGAAATACAATGTCTTGGCGATGTTCCATGCTTCCCATGTATGCGATCACAACTGGCCTAGGGATTTGATACTGGTTCCTTTATTTGGACAAAGGTGCAAAGAAACAAAGTGATTCAAACTTGGTGACATGAAGTTGATTCATACTCACAGTAATCCTTTAATACAGGGTTTCCAAGGCTGTCGCTCTTTTGGGGAGTAGAAAGTCTCCTCTTTCTCCCAAGGAATTGCTGGTGGTTTTAAACTGCTGACCTTATAGTTAGCAGTCCAATGAGTAACCACTGTGCCATCAGCAGTAAAATCAGTAGTTAAACAAAAATGTGTGGGACTTCAGATCCTATGCTTTCCCTTCTATGATGATGGGAAATCGGCAAATAAAATATTGAAGCTAATTTCATGAAATAATGTGTACATAGTAAAGCAGTATCCAAAAAAAGAGGGTGTTAAGGGAAAGGAGTAGTCAGCTCTGCCTAGGGTGAAGGGAAGGGGATAAAGTCCAAGAAGTTCTTTCCAAAAGACTTCTCCAGTCACCACTATAGCCTTCATTACACTTTTTGCAATCACCCAAATACATAGGGCATTGTTCGCCCTACTCTCCCTTAGTCCGTGCTGTTCTTTTGACTAGAAATAACTGGCTCCTTTGTCTATCTCATGACTATCTAGAATTAAATATAGTATACTTAAAGATATAAGAATGTATCAGAATTTACCCCTTGGTTCAGTTTACCAGTCCCTAATTTTATAAACTGTGAGTAAGAGGGGGCTTTCTACTCTTACAAAGGGCTACAGTCTCAGGACACCACAGGGCGGATCTACACTGTCCTACAGGGTCACTAGGTTTTAGCTTTGACTGGATGGCAGTGAGCTTGGGGGTTTTGAGTTTGCATTTTAATACCCTGTGCTCATGTGGTACAGGGGCTTAAATGCTCAGCTGCTAATCAGAAGGTCAACAGTTTGAAACCACCAGCTACTCCATGGAAGAAAGACATTGGAGTTTATTTCCCTAAAATTATAGCCATGGAAACTCTGAAGCAATTTTATTCTGTTCTGTACCAACACTCTGTAAGAATCAACACAATAGCAAAGAGTGTAGTTCTAGTTTCAAAAACAAATTATACAAGATACCCAAAAGTTGAGATAATGACCAGTAAATCTTGATTTGCTTAATATCCAACTGGGATATAATAAATGAAACACATAAAATGGGAAGCAAATACTTGTGCTCATCAAAAGAGTACAGTTAAATGCTGCTTGGGGGGAAATCTAGAAATGACACAATGGACAAGGGACTAATTACTAAAATCTTTAGAATTTTGTGACATCTCAATAATTTTAAAAAGCATCCAAATAAAAGTAGGTGAATAGATAATTCACAAAGTACAACACTTGAATAGCTAAGCAACACACGAGGAAATGCCCAAAATCACTGCCCATTCAGGAGATGCAAATCAAAATAACAAATCAAAAAACAAATCAAAACAACCTTATACCCACAAGGATAGACCAACTCACAAAAAGAGAGAACAAATGTTGGAAAGGGCGTGGAGAGATTGGAACTCTTACACTACTGGTGGGCTTGTCAATAGGTACTACCACTGTGGAAAGTGATACGGCGATTCCTAACACAACAGGGCATAGAGATATCAGAAGACCCGGCAATCCTATTTCTGGGCATATACTCAAAGAACTGAGACCGAACACTAACAGATGCATGCTCTTCCATGCCTCCTGCAGCACAGTTCACAATAACAAGAAGCTGGAAACAGCCCAATGCCCATCAGTTGAAGGATGGATAAAGAAACCGGTCCATACACATAATGGAATGATACTATAGATCGCTGAAAAACAGCAAGGAAACCCTGGAACATCTCATGATATGGAGCGACCTGGAAACTATTATACTGAGTGGTTAGTCAATCACAAAAGGTCAAATATTGACTGAGTCCACTACCATGTAACCTTTTAATCTAGTCTCCTAAGCAACATGGTAGAGAGCTTGCTTAGTTCACTTCCATGAACCGTATATCACCCCCTCTGTATGTCTGTCTTAGAAACTTCTTCAACAGAGAAGATCTCACCCCGGCTAGGGTCAGTGTTTCAGGATGCGGGGAAAGGGAGAAGACCATTCATTTGCTGACATGCAGATTTGTGCGACTCACTCACCCATGTCCATCGTGTTGAGGCCAACTCACAGTGATCCACTAGGACAGGGTAGAACTGGCTCTGTGAATTTCTAAGACTTTAGCTCTTTTTTAAAAAATCATCTTATTGGAGACTCGTACAGCTCTTATCACAATCCATACATCCATCCATTGTGTCAAGCATATTTGCATGTATGTTGGCATCATCATTTTCAAATTTTTTTCTTTCTACTTGAGCCCTTGGTATTAGCTACTCATTTTCCCTCCCTCATGAACTCTTGATGATTTATAAATTATTTTTTCATATCTTATGCTGACAGATGTCTCCCTTCACCCACTTTTCTGTTATCTGTCCTCATGGGAGGGGGCTATATGCAGATCATTGTGATTGGTTCCTCGTTTCTCCCCTCATAATCCCCACACACTCCTGGCATCACCACTCTCATGATTGGTCCTAAGGGGTTTATCTGTCCTGGAGTTCCTGTGTTTCCAGTTTGTGTCTGTACCCATGAACATGCTCTGGTCTAGCCGGATTGTAAGGTAGAATTGGGGTCATGATAGTGGGGGAGAGGAAGCATTAAAGAACTAGAGGAATGTTGTTTCATGGATGTGATACTGCACCCTGGCTGACAGGTCCCTTTTTTGTGACCCTTCTGTAAGAGGATGTCCAATTGTCTACAGATGGGCTTTGGGTCTTCACTCTGCACTGAGACTGTAACTCTTACTGGAAGTAGTAAGCCACTTTCTTCACCCGAGGAGGGACTGGTAGTTTTGAACTGCCAACCCCGTAGTCATCAGTCCAACATGTAAGCCCCAGGCCTTCTACACAATTGTACGAGCCAACCACTAAGCTGCCACAGCTCCTACAAAATTGTGCTAAGGTACACCAAATCCACAGACACTCTTACCGTGGTGCACCTTGCTGGGAATTCAAGTCAAGATGAGGGGAGGGAGGCACGCATGTCTGGGAGAAGGCAAGTCCACTTCTTTTGGTGGATGAATGGTGAGAAGAAACTTGCCATCGGGAAAAAATGCTTAACAATAGTTATATAAAAACTCAAAGGAAGAATATACCTGGCACTATGTTCCTAACTGGACACTTTTGACCTACTTTCCACCCAGCACTGGGTCACCCGGACACGGTGCTTCATACTCCTGGGAACTTAGACGGCTCTTTTGAAGAGCAAACATCCTTCATAGGTCACAGCAGAAGGACTCGGTGTGCATATCACACAAAATGAAGGGCGTTACCGCAAATCCACCTGTGGCCTTGGATTTAGGGCTGAAACCCTCTAGAGCAGGGGTTCTCCACCTTCCTAATGCCGTGACCCTTTCATACAGTTCCTCAGGTTGTGGTGAACCCCTCCCCCCCCAAAAAAAAACCAACCCAGAAATTCTTTCCGTTGCTACTTCATCACTGTGATTTTGCCAGTTATGAATCAGGAGACCCCTGTGAAAGGGTCGCTCAATCCCCAAGGGGGTGGCAACCTACCCACAGGTTGAGAACCACTGCTCTAGAGGGAGAAGGAACAAAGGCTTAGGACTTCGGTTAGGATCCCCTGCCCTGAGGGTGCATGATGTGAATGAGGTCCTGGCGTTACCATGTTTACTGTCGCCATGCCCTCCTTGCTTTATTCAGGAGACCTGTCTCATAGGGTCACTGTGAGTTGGGTTTGACTGAATGCCAGTGAGTTTGAGTTCAAGGCTCTGAGCTGGGCTGCAATTTGAAAGGCCTGCAATCTGAAACCACCAGCAGTTCTTCTGGAGAAAGACCGAATTTTCTGATCCCTAAACAGTTAGTCTCAGTAACTCACAAGGGCAGTTCTGCACTGTCCTATGAAGTTGCTCTGAGTCTGCACCAACTTGATGGCAGTGAGCTTTGTTTTGAATTTTTGCTTTTGCTTTATTATGACATGCTTTAATATAGTAGGCATGGTTCTCTCTTCGTGAATGAATGTCACTGAAACTTTTATCCTATCTCTAACTCCTATTATGTAAATTGTGCCCACTTAAGAGTTTAATCTGTACAAGTCAACAACTAATGTATTGCAGTTCATACCTGGCCTATATATGTATAATTTCCTTTTCTCAACATTTTAGATTCTATACTATTTTGACTAAATTTATGACACTCACAGTTAAATTACCTTATGCCCCAGGGAGATGATTGACAATTTTCTCTACCATAAAATGGTAATGATATCTCTAAAGTAAACTAGAGACATCTATAAACCATAGATACATGAATGGGTTTGGGATTCACATTTCATTCTAGCCCATTTAAGAATAATTCATTTTATGACATGGCCCTGCTTGATGCTCACCCTCATGAAGAAAGAACTGAAGATATGAGCAATATAGCAAAATGTGGCAAAGAAAATAGATAGTGACTAGCAATCAGAAAGAATAGCCTCTGGGATCTTAACTACTTATCTTCAAACAAGCAGCCATCTAAGTGAGGCATCAACTAAATCCACATGGAAGAAGCACACCAGCCTGTGTGATCCAAAGATTATAAATAACAAAATCCAAATCTGAGGGAGAGAATGGCATCAGAGTTTAAACTGTTAACACTTAGTTGCAGTTGGTTAAGGATGACAGTAGAAACCCCTAATCCATTCTCAGGTCCACACATGGAATAAACCTCCAGGTTAGCATCTTAGCCTTTGATCTCCCTTTAGACCCATTTTTAAATGTGCTCTAGTTCTTAATATGTTTTTATATGTTTGTCAAATGAGGTTTTTATCTGTTTTACTTTGTTACTGTTGTTGTTTTGGGAGTATAGTATGTTTTTCTGTGTATGAAATCCAGGATATGTAAATCTATAGATTTAAATAACTATAGATTTATAGCGAAAGATATAGAGATCTACCATATGTCCTACACCAATCTACAAAGTCCTCCTCCATCTCACAAAACACACGCAATGATGCAGACTGCAGGAGGAAAGCCGAGTCAGTGAATGTGTAAGCATCTCAGCACTGGCAGGGGTCTCCACACGGCTGCTCCAGCACCCAGGGCTGCATCAGGGTAGGTCCATATGGCTTCTCCTCAGGGATGTCTCACAGGAAGTCAGCCTTGCTGGCTATAGCAGAGACCTGGCTAAGGCAGCTGCACCTTGGTCCGACCATCAGAATGCAAGAGACCAGAGAACTAGGAAGGCGATGCCACCGAGCCATTTATCTCTATACCCTTCAATTTATTGGCCAGGCTGGCACAATAAATTAACTACCTAAGATAGTAATTGGATTAATGGTTTCTTGGAGGCATGGCAAGAGGGGATTGAAGGGAAAGAGGGAGCTAATGACAATGAGTACAAGAAAGAAGAAAATATTCTAAAATTGGTTACGGTGTTGATTGTACAACTCTTAAATATGATTGAACTGTTTAATTGTATGATACATGAATTGTCTGCCAATACACCTGTTATATATGTGTATATATATACACATATTCAATTGGGAAAAAATGAAAATCATAACAATATGTACCACAATAAAAGGAAATCAAACTGTGCAAAAATAGCAAAAGAGCCCCCAAAAGGCTTCCCGAGCAGGCAATCTCAGCATGTGGTTCATAGATTGTGTAGTTGTTGATATGTAGAGAAAAGAAAAATTAAATCAGAACTATAACTTTTTGGTATGTTTTTTGGTATTATTATAAAATATGATTATAGTCTCGGCAGAACTGCAGTGAACTGTGAACTGTGTCCAACCAAGGTGCTGATTAAATGCAGGAGACTAACAAAGGGCGCATTCAGCAGGTCCCTAGGGCCGTTCCTTCTCCCATGGCACCAGCCAGCAGCACACTGACAGTGATGTGCTCACTGGAGGAAAGAGCATTCTGAACCTAAGACCCCATCAGACTCAATTTACTAACAATATTGATTTCCTGATATACTCTGCAAATGAAAGGAAATTTTGTTGGCTGGTAGCAAAGAACAGAAATACCATGACTACATTGACAAATGGAATCATAACTCAATTCTGACCTGAACAGTGTGTCTAGGGGAAGAACTTTCATAGAACAGGTGAGCCAACAATAGGCTATGTAATCCTTTCTCTCTCTTTCTTTCTCCTTCTCAGGCTCCCTCCCTCTTCTTCTGCATGTACATGTGTGCACACCCACTTCGAATACATTTACAACATATGTATTACAGAGACTCATCATACTTATACATATATACTTGATTGTCTGTTTATAAAATTAATACACATATAAGCATTATGTATTTGTATGTGTGTGCATCTGTGTGTCACACAAATACATATACTAACATCTTTCTTTACATTCATTTTAGTCACTGAAGTAAGTAATGTGATGGGCATTACATTATCTGAAATCTATATCTGATCTGGCAGAATTGGTCATTTTTTTCACTTGGCAATTTTCCCAACTAGAGATCTGTTGGTGTTCACCTTCAAGCAAGGAGGTCCTCTAAGTACAGTGTCATGAATTTAAAAGAGTGCTTTCTGTCTCAAAGGAACCTAACGACTGAAGTACACCTAGTCTTCAAAGTGACATCTTTGCTCTTGAACATTTTAAAGACATTTTTGGAGCATCTTTGTCCAATACAATATGTTTATTGACTGATACTGCCAGGGGTCTTCATTGTGGGTCCCAATAAAATGAAATACTTAATAACTCATATAATTAAATCAAAATAAAAGAGTGCTTAATGCTCCCTTTAAACTGTGAGTAATAAAATGATAATAAGCAATATAACATTTGGAGATCCATTACTCCTAGGACTTTTACTTAAATAAGAAGCCAATTGCTGTCAGGTGCGGTAAAGTTGGCTCCAACCCAGAGCAACTGTCTGTACAACAGAGTGAAACACTGCGTGCCCGGCTCCACCCTCCCCATCCATCGTGACGGAGCCCATAGCCGCAGTCAGCGAAGGGTGTTCACTTTTTTTGCTAACCCTCTGAAATATCAAGCATGATGTGTGAATGCCTCCAACTACTAACCTGTCCAAATGCTGAGAAACAAAATCTTGCCATTGTTGTTTCGAAGGAGCAGTCTAATTGTACTTCCTCCAAGACAGACGTGTTCATTTTTCTGATAGGCCATGGTATGGTCACTATTCTTCACTAATTTAAAGATGTAAGTTCATCTTTGAACTTCCTTAGCTACCTTCCAGCTTCTCAGTACATGCAACATGGCTGAGAAATGCCGTGGCTTGCGTGACTGATACATTAGTCCTCAAAATGATGTCTTTTCTTTGTAGGATTTTTGGGCGACCTTTAAAATGCTGTCCACTGCACTTTCCTTCAATTCAAGACCGCAGCTTTCATGGGACTGATTGTGAATCCGTGTAAAATTAAATCCCTGCCAACTTCAACCTTTTCTCTTCCATGAGGTCATTTATTGGCCTCGTTGGGAGGACTCGCATCTTCTTCAGGTGAAGGTGTAATTCATTACGCAGGCTTTATTCTTTGGTCTTCATCAATACCTGCTTCATGACCTCTTCGATTTCATCATCTGTATGACACGGGTTTTAAGCGAATCCCTCCACTCGTGATGCTGTTCTTCATACAACCCAGATTCTCAGACGATTTGTTCAGCACATAGATCAGATAACTACTGTGAGAGGACACAAGACAACTCACATCACGCACTAGATCCTGTTCTGTTTAAAGGTGTTCCTGTTGGTCTATGTGCAGGTTAGACACACGCACAGTGAAGTGTCTGGAAACCTCATTCTTTGAAATGTTATGCATAATTTGTTATCATCCCCACCATCAAGTGTCTTTGCATAGTCAATAAAACACAGATAAATCTCTTTCTGGTATTCTGTTTTCAATTAAGATCTATGTGATGCCGCAAGTCATATATTTTGTTCCATGTTCTCTTTTCATTCCAACTTAACTTTCATACTTTTTAAAAATTATTTGAAGGAAAATTGCATTTGTGTGTGCTATTATTCATATTCTTTTTCTGTTCGGCTGGGTTTCCTTTCTTTGCAATGAGCATGGACATGGACTTCTTCCAGTCCACGGACAGGCAGCTCTCTTCCTTTGTTCTATTCAAAGGAAAAGCAAACTCACTGCCATCCAGTCAGTTCTGACCCACGGTGACCTACAGGACAGGGTGAAGCTGCCCCTGCAGGTCTCAGAGGGTTTAGAACTTTAACGAGCAGAAAGACCCATCTTTCTTGCATATACAGGATGGTAGGTTCAAACCTGCAAAACACAGGTAAACATCGTCCTGGCATTCTCTGCTTCCAGGCAAGATACAGTGACGTCACAATGCTACTTCACTTTCCACTTCAGGTATCACCCAAGGGTCTAGACAATCACAGCTTAAAATGTTAAATCTTATGTTTCCGATTCAAAAATCTTAATTCCACCTTTATTTACTTTCTTCACAACAATCAGTATTGTCCTAGTTTGCTGGCCAAGCATTCTTCTAAATAAGGGAACAAAGTTAGTTTCAAAAACACCTGTGTGCTACCAAGAAGTTGATAGAGATATTATAACAACGTTATAAAAGGCATTCTTCATTTAGTAATGAAGTTGTTTTGTATTTGTGTCTACACTGGCATATCAAGGTCGAGAAATGAGGCAATTATTTAAAATGAAAAAAATAAATTAAAAGACACAGTTGGCTTAAACTCTCTAAGTAACTCTCCAGAAAACTGTTTTCTTTGTTCTATATTTGTCTGAGGTTTCTAGCAGCATCATTTACTGTTTCCTCACTAGACATCAATAAAGACATCATAGTCTTAGCCTACTTTTCATATGTTTTAAGTCATAAGAGGCACAGATGAAAATCTTCAATTTTAGGCTTATGGAAGGAAAGATAAGTCAAATCCTGGTCATCAGAATTTATCTTACATGTTGGTTTATATTTTAATAATAGGATACCTGTTTGATTTTAGGGGGAAAATCCCAATATTTGCTAAACATTAAGCAAGTATTACACAACTAAAATTCAGGGAGGATTTCTACCATAAAAATTGACACTAATTCAAATGCTGCTATATTTTTCCTTATAATTTTAGTACCGAAATATAGTATATGCCCCTCCCCCAATTTTTCCCCTGAGCATGTTACATTTCAACTGATGCTCTCTAGAAATGCAAACTACGAAAATGGAGCTGGCAGCTTTCTGCAAAAATGAAAGATGCTTTTCAGTCCAAACTGTGCACCTGGCCAGATTCCAGGTGAGAGGTTTTTTCCTGAACTTATTCTCAGGCTGAATCCGCTGAGACTAGCCTATAGGCAATAAAAATGGAAAGCAAGCAACTGCAATCAATGATGGAAGATTAAGGGAAGGCATAACATTTGATCTCTAATTTCACACCAAAGACTGGTTCATTATGAAAATCTGATCCTTTCACTGTGTTTGTTGCCTTTACGCTCAGAAGTGGCCCAGGAGAGTTATAACTGCGAGTCAAACAGCAGTCCATGCCCTCAGCGCTCTTTTGTCTTCAAACGGAGCCGCGGGTATTCGGAGCCGCACACAGAAACGGGGCTACAAGCACAGACTCAGGGTGCCAGCGGTCTGCCTTCCTTTCCCAAAATAGTTGTCAGGAAGTCATCGGTGTGCTCAGGCCAGCGATGATCCCGGAGGATAGCGATCCAAATCTTTTTATTTCAGAAAGTGAACCACTGGCACATCAAGGGATTTGTCCAAGGTCAAAAACCTCCTGAGTACGGAAGGGGGGAATTAGATCACAGGTGGCTTAAATCCCATATTCTTTAAAGCACATCATATTATTTTCAGGGGGGTGGGTACTTGAAAGTATTATTATCTTCAATGTTTATCCTCTTTACAGGAAGGAACAACTTTCTCTAGCAATTTTTTAAAATGTAATGTGCTTTTTAGTTCACAGTGAAACTCATGAAATAAAAATTATAGGCTCAAAAAATATCTCACTAAAAAAGATGCAGTATATTCTGACACTGCAAATAGCAAATACTTGCGTTGAGCTGACGTGTCTGTCATTCGGAGCAGCGTGGGCTCCTTGTCTTTGGTAGCTAGTGCTCCTGTGCCACAAAGGTCACGGTGGGTGGCTTTAACAAACAGAAATGGATTTCCTCGAAGTTTAAGAAGCTCAAACTCCCTGCCATGGAGTCAATTCTGACTCCCATGGGCCCTATGGGACAGAGTCAAACTGTCCCTGTGGGTCTGAGACAGGAACGCTTTACAGGAGTAGGATGCTTCACCCTTCTCCTGTGGAGAGACTCAAGGTTTTGAACTGCTAACCCTGCAGTAAGTTGGCAGCCCCCTGTGTAACCACTATACAATCAGCCAGAAGTCAAAATGCAGGGTGCTGGCTCTTGGGAAATATTTCTCTCTGTGTCTTCTCTGGAGGAAGACACTCGTCTGTTCTGAGCTTCTGCTCACAGGGGAAATCTCCATGTGGCTCATCATTTCTCTTCCCCCATCTCTGCTCTGCCTCCTCTTTATCGCTTTTTTACATCTAGGACTAGATTTGATTCAAGATACACCCTACCCTATCCTGCTTCCTTAACAAAACAAAGACAACTATTCCTAAATGGGATTATATAACAAAGCCATAGAGGTTAGGATTGACAGCATCTATTTTGTAGGCAACATGATTCAATCTATCACTTACCTCAGGAAACAGAAAACCAATTTCAATATTTGTCTTTTACAGGGGAAAAAAGTTATGCAAACCCACATGAACAGCTTTAATCCCTTTTTTTTTTCTTTTCGTCCTTGATGTGAACAGCAAGCTTTCTGGGGATATGAGCTGTCGGCCCATGTTATGAGGATTTGGAAGACAGGCCTCACTCACACTGCACATCCCACTTTGAAATGTTGCTCTCCTGTTCAGTCACCTCCCTCCCACTGCTGACTGGGACCGAAACCAGACTCTGAAAGTGACACAGAAATGATGAGCCTTGAAATCTTTGTTTTTACCTGAGAGTTTGGGGCTCTTTCCAACATTGGTGGCAGGATGGTCCAGGAAGCACTACAGAGCATAGCACGTGTCTAACACAGCAGGCCCACCTCTGATGTTCACCAGAGGGCATGGCCACCACCATCTCCTATGCCAGTACGCACCTTGCCCTTGATGCATGGAAGTGGAAAAGGAGTCGAGTTTTAGGCTAAAATCAAATGCAACAGAATGCTGTAAAGATAAAGGGGTTTTGTTATCTTTAAGATGCTGCAGCCCCATACCTTGCTTCATCATGAAAATGTTTTCAACAAAGCCTCAGCAAATTCTAGTTGGCCCTTTACTGTTTAACCAGCATGGATTAGACCCTAGGACCTGCACCTTCTGCTCCTTCCTTCCTTCCTGACTGGCCTTGCTTCTTCCTACCCCAGGGATTATTTCCATGTTGTTCCCTCAGCTCGGAATATTTGCCCCTTCCACTGTGTAGCGTGATAATATGCACACGTTTTGAAATATTGCCTGGGGGTATTTTTTGTTGTCTCTAATTTGAATTTTCACAGCAGCTTGTCTACCATTAACAGATATGAGTTTAATACTTATTTCTACGGGTAATTGGAAGGCAAACATTATCTTGAAAAACAGCAGGATATAAGTTAGGATAATCCATTCTGACACAAAGAGAAATTGACCAGAGAAATCTGAGAGGGAAGATGAAATACTTCCCCTATAGCCCTCCCAGGTAGCCCAGCGTCAAACTGGGAAGGTGGGGAGGGGCAAGGTGTTGTCGCTATAAAATATGCAAATAGGTTCAGTAGAATCCCAGAATAAGAGAGTGATTGCTTGCTGCACAGTTACCATCTCTGCGAACGACATGCTTCCCCGAAGAGCCCTCGGGTGGGCATGGCTGTGATGCATGTGGTGCCTGCGTGTTAAAAATGCTCCTCGGAAGGACTTCGAGACTAGACATGACTTAGAACCGTAGTCATGTGGATGCACCTGAGGTAGCTCCCTATGTGTTCTTAAACTGCTCATTCCAGTTAGGGGATCCGGTAATTCCTTTGTGTGTACTGATAGCTTTAGAGGATAGCTAAAGTTGTCAAGTTCACTGGGAGAACCATGATCCTTTAGAAGCGAATATAAACTCCACTTTGAAAATCACTAATCCAATAGGACGGGCAGCAAGGTATCTGAGCATCTGCAATACCAGGGAGAGCAAGCTGGAGGTGGTGGTGGGCAGGGGGTGGGGGTGGTGGGAGTTAACTGTAGGGCAAGCAATAGACAAAAGAAGGAGCGGGCCACTCAATCTGGGCACAATTGCCGTGGGCTGCCTGCCCTGAGAAAAGAGATGGAAAGTACAGCAGCAGGTCCAGAAGACATTCAAGAGGTCAAAGGCATGTCACCAGAAGCCAAGAGCCCCTTTGCGTCTCCCAATGTTACATAAATGTCCTTCTGTTTCCGATAGCTGGAGTGGTGAGGCAAATCCTAACACCAAGGATGGAGGACGGGGACAGAAGTGAGAGTTGAGGAATGGAGATGAAGGAGGTTTAGGGAGGGATCTTTAGGACCTTCTGCTTATGCGAGACCCGGTCTTTTCAGAGAGAATGAATTCTTCAGCCTGCAGTTAAATCATCATTTCTCTTCGCTTTTCCACTGGCTAAATACTTCTGGTTTATGTTCTCTTGGCACCATTTAACTTCTCTCCAGCACAATTATCAGAGTTCCAATTTCACACTTACTCGTGAGATTATCCCAGTGACTCCTTGTTCCTTTATTTGTTTGCAGAAACCAAGGCTTCGGTTGAATGGTAGGGCTCCCCATTTTAATGGTGATGCCCCAAAAATTCCTGGACTGTTATAACCCACTGAAGTCAAGTTCATTCTGACCCATAGTGACCACATAGGATGGAATATACTTGCATAATAGAGTTTTCAAGGATATAATCTTTTTACAGAAACAGACTGCCAAAACATTTTCCCCAGAAAAAGCAGCTGGTGAATACAAAACATCAGTCTTTTGATCGCCAGACAAAGCGCTTAACCACTTAATCAGAGCTCCTAGAATATATTAAATATTCGATAAATATCCAATTAAAGAAATAAAGTGACAAATTCTATGTTTTATGTAATTGGATTTTTCTTTTTTTCCATCCAATGATTGATGATTCTCGCACTATTCATTTAAAAGAATTTATCATGTCCCTATGTTGTGGAGCTCTGGTGACACAGTGGATTGAGCATTGTGTTGCTAACTACAAGGTCAGCAGTTCAAACCCGGCAGCTGCTCCTTAGGAGAAAGGAGGGTCCCTATGGTTCAATGACAATGAATCTTATTGTTTTTTTTATCTTTTAGACTTATGACATATTATGAGAGTAATTACCATATTTTTCTAAATGTTTATTAACTATTCAAGCTTTGCCAGGAATTCATGGCCCAAATCAAAAATTAAAGTCACTGACATCCAGTCAATTCTGACTCATGGTGACTGTTGGGAACAGTGTGTCTGAGACTCTAACTCTTTATGGGATAGAAAGCCTCATCTTCCTCCCACCCCATGGAACAGCTGCTGGTTTCAAACTGCTGACCTTGCAATTAGGAGCCCAATGCATAATCCACTATATCACCAGACCTCCTAATTCATGCCCAGTTTACCAAATATTGGAGTTTCAAACAACATTACAGTTCAATTACAACTCAAAATAAAAGATAAAAACTTGAACGTGAATGGCAAGGATGACAGTAAAACACCCAAATAACTAATAACAGAAGATGCTAGTAGTGCCTAGGATTCACTCAGTGCTCGCCTGCCAGTGACGTGTTAGATAATGCATCATAAAGACTAAATTCCCTAGCATCACTTTCAAGGATGTGAGCTCCGCTTGTCTGTCAGTTGATCATGATAACTTGGATGTTGCTGTAATGCTGAAGAACTTGAAGAATTCCACCAACACCTTCAGTCCAAAATTGGTCAAAAATGCAATCAAGATGCATTGGTAATTACTGGCAATTGGAATGCAAAAGTTGGAAACAAAGAGGAAAAGAGGAAGGAACAGGAGCTGGAAAATATGGACTTCATGATAGAAACGAGGCTAGAGATCATATAGCAGAATTCTGCAAAACCAATGACTCCTTCTTCCAAATACATTTTTCCAACAACACAAACAGCAACTCTATGTCTGGATTGCTCCAGATGAAGAAGCTCGATATCTGTAGCTAAAATCAGACCAGAGGCAGACTGTGGAACAAACCATCCATTGCTCACATTTAAGTTCAAGTTAAAGCTGAAGAAATTTAAAACAAGTCTGTGAGAGCCAAAACATGACATTGAGTATACCCACCCAAATTTCAAGAACAGAAGTGATACACTGAACATCAATGACAGATGCACTGTAGATGATATTAAGAAAATCAGTCATACATGAAGAAAGCAAAAAATCATTAAAAAGGAAATAAAAATACATCAAAGTGTATGTCCTGAGACTCTGCAACTTACTCTTGATCATAGAGAAGTAAAGGCAAATGGAATAAGTGATGACATAAAAGCTGAACTAAAATTTTCAAAGGGCAGCTTGAGAATAAAAAGTAAAATATTATACTGAAATATTATGAAATATACAAATACCTGGAGTTACAACAACAAAAAGGAAGAGCATGATCAGTACATCTTAAACTGAGCAAGAAAAAACTCAAGGCACAAGTTGCAATATAGAAAGATTCAATAGACAAAATACTTAATGGCACATGAAACATCCAAAGAAGATAGCAAATTTACACAGAGCCACTGTACCAAAGAAAACAAAACCGCTCACAACTGGACTATTAAGTAACAAGACAAGCAGAGAAAAGATTGAAATTGTCGAGGATTTCATCTTGCTTGGGTGCACAATCAGTGCTCGTGGACAAGAGTCAAGGGACCAGATGTGGCCTTGCATTGGATAGATCTGCTGTAGAAGAACATGCTAAATTTTTGTAAAGCCAGAATGTTACTTTGAGGACTAAGGTGCACTGGACCGAGCCATGGTATTTTCAACAGCCTTGTATGAATGTGAAAGCTGGGCTCTGAATAAGGAAGAGTGAAGAATGGAAGCATTTGACTTAGGGTGTCGGCAAATAACAGTGAAAGTACAATGGGCTAACAGAAGAACCCAGAGAATTGTCTTGGAAGAAGTTCAACCAGAGTGCTCCAAAAGTCTGATCAATGAGGGTGCACATCCATGGGCAGATTATGTACATCGATCTTGGACATGGCGACGGACAGCAAGGTGAGCAATTTGATAAAACAACTGAGCCTGGACCCACTGAGGATGCCCATGTATGATTCCGCCATGGTTTTATGAGGTCAGACCATCTTTAGGCCTTTTTCTTTCTATTTATTGTTTAATTCTTTGGAAGATGAACACAAAATAATTTAACAATCCCACTAGCTCTCTGTTAGCTTTTTAAAGCAATTAGTTGATTCTTTTCTTGTTAGTATCAGTACAATCTGTTAAGATATAATGTCATTTCTTAATTTAAAATATTATCTTAGTAAATTTAAAATAGTATATAATAATAATAATAGGTGCTGATGCACTTTTAAATCATATTATCAACCTCATTACTGATAAAAGGCAAACAGAGATTCCAAGAGATTAGATAATATGCATGCTCATTTGTTTGGGAAAATTTCAGTATGCATCCAAAATATAAAATTCCTGGCCTCAGGTTTCTGGATTCTATCTTGAAAAGTGTTGTGGTTTGTTGGTTTTTGTTTCATTTTGTTTCACTTTTGAAAGATTTTCATGATCCTCAATTCAGCCCGAGCATTTCTCTACCATTTTTCTACCGGCATTTTTTGCAAGTCTTTGTTGGATACGCATTTTACATTTAAGGATGTGATATTCCCCTTATGCCCATCATTCTGCTCGCTACAGTCATCTTCTGTATTGTAATGCTTCCTGTCTGTACTCTCCTCTGACTTACCTTCAGAACTTCATAGGCTTAAAAATAATGGAAGAAAAAAGAAATAATTATAGATGGCTAAATTAAAAGTGTCTTTAAATAACAATTTAAGAGAAGCAATCAAATTAATTTTTAAAACTTACATTAGAACAGAAAGGGAAGGTGATAATATCCATAATAGACTAACACTTCATGTAAATTAACTTTATAAAACACATTAAGATCCCAAAGGATAAGTGGGGGGAGGGGGAGAATAAAAACAGAACGGATGCCTTTTAAAACAGGACATTGACTTGTTAAAAAATATACATATATTTACTCAACATAGGAGGAACTACTGGGTCCTGCCCAGATGACAAATTTAACGTGAGGCTCCTGGCTTCCTGTGTAAAGTTAACCCTGCAACAGCTATGGACATGAAAGGGAAACAAGCGTTTCAGAACCTAAGCTCTCCATAGGGAGACTAACGGCTGACCCAAAGGGGGTGTTTGCAGGGCTGTGGTTCCATGGAGGCAGCTGAGGAGCAGTGGGAGCGCATGTCAGCGTAAAGCTGCTACTACTGTTGTGTCCTCTGTGTTTCCGGGACACTCCATTTCTGTGCCTTCCTCACAGAGAATCAGTAGCAAGCGCCTAACTTTGTGGTAGAGACGTTCTGAGGTCGTATTAAGAGACTGCAGATGGCCTGACGGGGGACTGGTGCCGTTAGGTGCTACCCAGTTCATGTCAACCCTTGGCACAACAGAATGGGACACCGCCCAGTCCTGCGCCATCAGCATAATTGTTATGCTTGAGACCATTGTTGAATCAATCCTTCCCCTGACACTCTTACTTTTTTACTGCCCCTCTACTTTTCCAAGCTTGATGTCCTTGTCCAGAGACTGCTACCTCCTGATAACATGGTCACAGTACATTAGGGAAGTCTCTATAGCCTCTATTCTAAGGAGTGTTCTGTCTGAACATCGTCCAAGATAGATTTGTCTTGGATGTGGGTGCAGTCTATATTAAAGGATGCCCATTGAGCAGCTGCCCCCAGACATTCACGTTTATGCCCATCCATGTCTTCTCTTCCAGAATGACTTAATTACAATTTAGGGAAACAGCCTACTACAGTCATTTAGCCCCAAGGTCTTACAAGAGCCAGAACAAAAGTGATCTCTATTGCCTTGGAGTGGGAAGGGAGTAATATAAATAGCTCTGTAGATGGGGCTTTCCACACTGTAGTTATCCCGCCTCCCCACCACAATCATCTGGAAATAGCAAAGCCTCGAAGCTGGCCCAAGTTTTCCTCAACTCAATGACAAGATAAAGTAGCTGATGTCCCTAAAAGATAATAAGCTCTTGAATCAAAAGAAGATGTAGAACTATTTTTCTAGATAGAATTGCATATGCATTGTAAATTCTAACCCCTTTGCCTGCTATTAGAATCCCATTTGGGAACTCTTTTTATGTTATGAGGCAGGGTTTCTGTAAGTATGTCTTAAATGAGTCCCTGACCCCAACTTTTCAACAGTCTTATTGGCACTTCATCCACATATCATGACATTTAGTAGCTCAATCATGTCAAGGAGAGTCTTTACCACAATCAATTCTAGAACATGTTCTTCTTCCTTGTGCTCATTGCTATTCATGTCATTATTTTTTAATTGTGGAAAAATATACACAACAAAACATTCTCCAATTCAATAATTTCTACATGTACAATTCAATGCCATTGATTATACACTTTGTGTTGTACAACTATTAATGATGTCCCTCTGCAGATTGTTCCACCACAATTAAAATGAACTCATTGTCCCTAAGCAAAAACTCTTCCTCTTTCACCCATGGTGAAATCATTGGTCAAGTTGGGTTTCATTTTTGTTTTTTCTTTTAGTTGTTTTCTTGATATAATATTCACATGTCATACATTTCCACAGTTAAATCACTTTGTACACACAACATCACAATCAGTTCTAAAGCTGCCTCCCTCCTCCCATACTCATTGATTACTCCCTAATTCCCCTCACCTTCCCCTAATTCCCAAAAGACCATTGTATCAGTTATTGTCTCTAGGCATCCATTCCTTCTGTGCTTTTTAAACTGGGAGACCTAATATAAACAATTAAAAAAACAAAAATGAAACTGAAAAGAAAACAATAATAATAACAATATAAAAATAAAGAATAAGAAAGAAAAGACCACAAACCATATTTCAAAAGCCAGAGGAGAAATTTCTGTCTTGGAATAATCGAAAACATTTGAGCATAGAGCAAATTCAGGTTGGGTCAAGAGTGAGGTCAACTGACCGAGTATCATGTTATAGCATAATCAAGTTTATAACAATCTCTGTCTGATAGTGAAGCTCTTTGAGTCCCTCACCTGTGACCATGGGGGATCTGCCAGAGGCTTCATCTGACTGGACACTCTGCAGATGAATTTTGGATTTCCACCGTCTTCCAAGGCTTTCTACAAATTAGGTGTTCACAATTAAAGCTCTGATGATTTTCCCTTCATCGTATTTGGATTTTGTTATGCATCATCTGTGGCTCAGACAGGCTGTTGTATTTCTTCTGTATGGAATTAGTTGACACCTCACTTAGATGGCGGCTTGTTTGAATACGAGTCTTTAAGACACACACCACCAACTCCACCATCACCCTTGGTGCCCCCGGATTTCTTCAGTACACTTTGGGGTAAGTAGCATTGTATCTTCAGGGATCTCTTTGTTAAGGTGAGTATCATAGAGTGGGGCCATGTGATTAGAACTAACTGTTCTTGGATTAGGGCTAGATTTACATGAGAGCCCAGAATCCATCTGCATTCCCCCTTGGTTATTAGGACTGTGGTTTACTTTGGCGATCATGATATGACAAAAGCAAAAGCCAAAAACAACAACAACAAAGAAACAAAAAAAGAAAAACATTGTCAATTATCCCCTTAGGGTATAAGGCAGTTATATTGGTAACATCAATAATTTATCCAATGACATCGAATGTAAAGTACTGTTGATATAAAGAGTTTAGTTGAGTAAAGTCCAACTGGGAGCTGTCATCCATGAGTGCTGATTTGTACAGCTTGATTTCTTAACTGATTAACTGTTTACATTGAGCCTCGGGTGAGAGCTAGAAGACACTTTCCTTTATCATTTCTCCCAAGGACAGACCCTTGCCTCTCTGATTAAAACCTATCATATTGATGCAAAGGGAGCTTAGATGTGCTAAATAAATGGTGGTCCTGAGTCTCTTTTCATTAGACACCCACTAAGCCCAGGATCCCACCCAAGGTCCAAGAACAACCGTCTCAAGGTAGCCATCTTCTGCTTCCTTGCCCATCAGGGTAGTTAATCATAAATTCAAGGGTACAGGTAATTTTGAGGCAGAGCTCAGCTCATTCCATTGGGCTTCTACACTATCCTTCAGGTGTGGCCCTTGGGAGATGCCATGTTCCCTGTAAAACCAGCATGCAAGGTCATCATAATGCTAAGCCCATGGCACTGAGGGTTGGGTAGAAACATATTTGAAGTATCTACCCAGGACCATAAGACCAGGTTCTTTCTCAATCTTGGCTCCCTACAATTTTTGGTTAGCATCCCTTTCTGATGTGAGCTTACTCCTCCTCATTCTCCCACCATCCCCACCAGCAGAAATATCAATGCCTCTCTCTGAAATGGAGATGCTCTCCTCCTCTGATTTTAGCTTCATTTCCAGTAAGACTCTCCGCGTGTCCCTAAGGAGGGCCTGTTGATCGGTCATCCTTGAGATCCCTCTCTTTTGAGACATAGAAAGTACAGCTTGAGCAAGCTCCACAGGCATAAAGTTGACATCGGGGAAGGGGGACAACTTGCCATGTGAAGATCATCAAGGGGCCAAGGACTTGAAGCCAAGGACCTTCCCTCTGAACCAACAGCCAGCTTTCCCCGAGAACAGCGGTGCTCAACTTGGGGGTTGCCACCCCTTTGAGGGTCGAATGACCTTGCACAGGGGTCACCCGATCCATAATAGTAGCAAAATGACAGTGATGAAGTAGCAATGAAAACAATTTTATAGTTGGGTGGGGGGGGGGTCACCACAACACGAACTGTATTAAGGGTCGCAGCATTAGGAAGGTAGAGAACCACTGCCCTAGAACCAGGCACCTGAATTTGGACTTTGAGCTTCCTAAACTGTCAGAAAACA
This sequence comes from Tenrec ecaudatus, assembly GCF_050624435.1. Lineage (NCBI taxonomy): Eukaryota > Metazoa > Chordata > Mammalia > Afrosoricida > Tenrecidae > Tenrec > Tenrec ecaudatus. Next base: position 110,436,382 of record NC_134538.1, read on the forward strand.
AATTCTTTTTCATTAAAGCCACTCATTTATGGTATTTCTGTTAAAATAATACAAGATATCTAAGACAAAAATCTAAAAGAATCCTGTAAATACATTAGATAAAATATGCCAAATGGATTTGTTGTCAAAACAAGAGATGAAACAGTTAAAGTCTGAAATGCTTTAAGGAAATATGAAGGGATTTTTCAGTATTTTAAATAAAAAATTTTGGATTAGAAATCCTCCTACAATGAGAAATAAGGGAACATCCCACAAAAAAAACATAATAAATTTAAGAAAACTTTAAATGCTTACAATAGAAAACATTTCTACATAGGAACAAGTATCTCCTTGTTATCAGACTTTTAAAATAGCATGTCTGGGTGTTTACAGCAGCTCTATTCATAATCTTGAAAAATATTAGTGAATAAACTGTGGTTCAGCCAAACAATGGTATAAAAACAGTTAACACAACTTGGTTGCTAACCAGAAGGTTGGCAGTTCAAGTCCACACAGAGGCACTTCAGAGCAAAGACCTGAACATTTAATTCCAGAAAAGATGTCAGTAGAAAAGGGAGCACAATTCTACTGTGATTTACGTGGGGTTGCCAGGAGTTAGATTCAACTCACCTTCAACTAGTGACTGTTCGATAAAGCCATGAATGTAATCAATACTCATCAGTGGATGTTCAAACTATTTAGACTGGTTTTAGGTGAAAGGACTATTTTAGGCTGATTAAACAATCTAAATATCCTTAAATCTGGGTCACTCGGCTGGTCTCTAATGTGATACAAGAAGTACATAGTATAAACTAGGACATATCCTTAACACAAACATATTTCACCTGAATTCTCTAGACATAACGACTAGTTTACAGAAATACAGTGGTGGGAGGAACAAGTTCTAAAAAAAATCATAAAGAGGCAATCAATCGGTCAAGTAAAGAACGTGAGGCAAACTAGAAAACGAATAACCTGGCTTCATTCCCAAATGAATGACGTGAAAGTGAGGGGCTGTAAAGTTCTTATTAATTAAAGGAAACTTAACAAGCATAGCAACCTAATGCAATGTTTGCCTTCCTAATGCAAGTCAACCCTAAACAATGTGTTTATTGAGATAATTAAGCATATTTGAGTCTAGACTGAGTAGTGTGTGACATGACGCAGCCCTGGGGGGAGAGTAAGTTAAACTTTGGGCTGCTAACCACAAAGTAAACCCAGCAGCCACTGGGAGAAATCTGAGACTGTCTGCTCCTAGAGAGAGAGAGAGATACACACCTATATATAGAGAGATACACACCTATATATAGAGAGATAAACACCTATAGAGAGAGAGATACACAGTCTGATAATCCGAAGGAGCTGTCTTCTAGGGTCTCTATGAGTTGAAATCAGTAATTTATTGCATAATATTGTGAAATTATTGCTTACTTTTTCAGATGACATATAATCCAGTCCAAAAAAAAAACCAACAACCCTCGAAACACTATTTCACTTAAAGAAAAAAATACCACTGTGATAAATGAAACAATATTTACTAAAAGTGCTTGTCAAAACTCACTTAAGGTACCTGGACATTAATTATGTAATTCTGTCTATTGATTTGTGTTTGAAACATCAAATTAAAATGTTTTAATACAAAATAAATAAAACAAAAAAGTGATGCATTAATTTGATAAACTCAGGTGCCAGGTTGAAAAATGGCATTTTTTAATAAACTTTCTAAGAATGTGATTTGTTTTCTATGAGGAGAAGCCAGGTCTTAGGTTCTGCAAATGGTTTGGGTTCAACTGCTTAGCTAAAGATTGGTAATTCAAACAGACCCTGAAGAAAAGGCCCAAAGGTTTTACACTACGAATATAGCCCAAACAACACTGTAGACCACTCTGTAACGTACAGGTCGCTGTGATTGAGGACTGACTCAGTGACAACTGATAACAACATGATACAAACACGTTAAAGACAAAATTCAATACATTTTCAAGCATATAAATGCACATAAGAAAAAAGAACCTAAAAAGAAATGCACAAATGTTCATCACTGACTAATTGCAGAGTCCATACCATGAAAACCAATGTAAATTTAACATTTCCAAATTTATAACATTTAGCATCAGAAAATTACTCTAAAATACTCTACTTTTTCTTTCATATTTGAATTGGTAAAGAATATACCTCATCATGGAAACATGTCTGTTTTTCTGATGTATTTATGCAAAATAATTGCATAAACTCTCATCTATTGGTCAATGTCTTTAAAGTCCTTTATAATGCATTGTGCTTCAAAATAACCTGCTCCTTTTACTCACAGACTGCTGTTACTTTACCAGTAAAAACAATTTTAATAGTACTTGATTCACCCACATAACCACAGTAGCTACTCCATGACACATAAGACATAAAAATTATAATGATTTGTTTTTAGTAAACAAGTATGTCTCTACTATATAATGCTAAATAATATTTACTAGAATGCTAAGTTAAGATAAGTAAAATATCTAATATAGACATATTCTTAACTCTTCATTATAAGAAAAGCGTGTATTATAAATTACAATATATTTCAGGAGTAATTCTGCTTTTCAAGTGAAAAATTAATTCAACTTCTTATTGTCATATATTTTAATACAATTACAAGCTTTTATAAATTAAAAAAAAGTTTGCAACAACTGTGGATTATATGAGAATGGCAGAGCAACCAGGATTACCACTGCGCCCCTGCAGCTTACCTCCCTGTGGCTGCGCTTTGAACATCTGTTGGGTACTGTTGATTATGAAATCTTTCTATTCACTCTTCCTTCAGAGTCACTGGCTGAGAAAGCTAGGAAAAAAGGACAATTAGCCGGATCAATACAAAGAATAATTCTGTTAATAACTGAGAAGGCCCCCAGCAATCCTTAATGCCGGGTCCTGAGGAAAGCTCAGCACTCTGAAGCACCGCTCGTGGGAGTGCAGATCGATTGAACCTTTCTGAAGGAAAACTTAGCTTAAAAATGTTTCCATCCTAATCTACCATAATGAAATAGCCTAAAAATTGCAGCCTAAAAAAGAGCTTCCCACACGCTTCCTGCTAGATCTAGGTTGCCCTGCCAACATAGCTGTAAGAATTAAGTTAAGCCAAAACAGATGACCTGGTCAAACCTCTTCTGCAACCTCTCTGCATTGATCTATAACAAATAGGAAGGGAGGGTCGGAGTATGAATGGGATGAATGGAAATTTTCCCCTAACTATTCACATTTTTCTATTTTTTTCATTGCCAGTCTTTGTAAGCATAAGTTTAAAAAATTTCATGCGGTCTCATCTATTGTTCTCTATTGAAAATGACCAATATTTGGATATAAGAACCCCTAAATCTGCACTATCAATGGATTTGTCTATGGGAAAAATATCTTTCCTTGTGTTTCTTAGTCATGAGATACTCTCTTTATACCCAAGGTCATCAGTTGAAAACTACTAGCCCATCTATGGAAGAAAGATGAGGCTTTCTACCCCCATAAATATGAATACTCTTGGAAACCCACAGGGGTAATTCTACCCTGTCTTATAAGGTTGGAATCAACTCGATGGCAGTGAGTATACCCTGTACAACCTTTTTCATCATAAATGTAATGTAGTATTGATAATAAATATAATAATTATAAAATCATTCATTTAATACAGGCCTTCCTTGCTAAACATTAAGTCTTCAAGTGGTAGGGTCAATTTTTTGTTTTTTAATTATCTTATTGGGGGCTCTTACAGCTCTTATAACATTCCATATGTTGCCATCATCATTTTTAAAACATATTCTACTTGAGCCCTTGGTATAAGTTTCTCTTTTGTCCCCACCCTCATGAATCCTTGATCAATTATATATTGTTATTATTTCGTATGCTACACTGTCCTTTGTCTCTCTTTACCCACAGGTCTGTTATTTGTCTTCTTCACGGGGGTGGGGGGTGGTAGGGGCAGCAGCAATATATCCAACCTTGTGATGGGTTCCCTCTTTCTTTGGAGCCGTTCCCCCTCCCTAACCACCCCCTTACCCTTATGATGTTGCTGCTCCCACTACTGTTCCTGAGAGGTTTATCTGTCCTGAATTCCATGTGTTGAGAGCTATTATCTGTATCAATGTGTGCTCTCCAGTCTAGCCAGATTTGTAAGGTAGAACTGGGTCATAGTGGAAGTGGGTGAGGGAGGAAGCCTCCACCAAGGAACTAGAGAATGATGTGTGTTTCGTATCTACTGCACCTTGGCTGAATCATCCCTTCCTTATAACCCTTCTGTGGGGGGAAATCCACTTATCTACACATGGGTTTTGGGCCTCCACTACAAACACCACATAGATATAGTTGTGTGTTTTGTATCTTTTGATACCTGATCCCTAATTCCTTTGACACCTCATGATCACACCGGCTGTGTGCTTATTCCATGTGGGCTTATTTGTTTCCCTGCTGGACGGCTGCTTGTTTAATAAGCCTTTAAGACCTCTGACGCTATATCTTTTGATAGTCAGGAATCATCTTCTCCCTTCACCACATTTGCTGTGCATACATTTGTCTTCAGCAATAATGTGTTGGGAAGGTGAGACTCAAACAGTGCCCGGTTAAGGAAGGTCTTGAGTAGAGGTACAAAGTCCATCTGCTATCTTAATAGTTAACATCTAAATATATGTACATTATCCCTTTCATTATAAATTAGTATATTTACATATATACATGTGTACAGCTATACTTCTATAAATAGCTTTATCCTCCTATTTTTTCCTCTATTTCCTTTTACCTTCCTCCTATCCCAGTTGCATGCTTACCCTCCATTTGGTTCTCAGAAAATCTTCTCGGGTACCTTGCACTTGTTTAAACCGACCAGGCATTATCCACCCTCCTCATCATCAATTTTAGATCTCTTGTTGTTCCCTTATCTCTGACTTTGTTGGCTCCCCACTCCCTTTCCCTGCCCCTTCCTCTCCCATTTCCCCACAGAACCGGAAGTCCCATTACAAGAGAAAAAAAGCCAATAGAGAGTTACAGGTCTGTCTGCTAGGGTCATTTTTGTTTTGTTTCATTTGTGATTGTATCCCTTTAACAAATAATCCCATTACCAGCACAATAAATAATTTTTATAAGATTATTGACCGGTGTGTTAGGTAGACTAGAGAAATAAATCCAGAGACACTCATATATGTGTAAAAGAGTTTTATATCAAAGTATAATTGTATATTAAGACAACATCCCAGCTCAGTCCAGATCAAGTCCAAAAGTCCAATATTAGCCCCTAAGTCTGATACTAGTCTATAAATCCTCTTCAGACTCACACACAAAAAAAGCAATGATGCTGAATGTAGGAAGGCCATAGGCCTGTGGGTAGAAAATCTCATGGATTTGTGGTGGTGGAAGCATCTCCAGGGAGCATCTCCATCAGCAGGGCTCCATGTGGCTTGTCATTAGGAATGTGTAGCAGAGAGCTGGTGAGAGTAGTCAGCTTCTTCTGATGGCACAACCAAGAGAGAGAGAAGTTCCCAGAATCCTCATGGGAAGACCACGCCCACAAGGAGGGACCAATCCATCTGTGACTTGAATGACAGGCTAAACCCCACCCCTACATCCTATGTATCAAGTTGACATGAAATCTTGTAACTATCACAACCTGTAATACTTGACACTTTACATTACTGCTTGGGTAATATGAGGCCCCCAAACCAAACCAAATCCATAGCCAATACGTCTGTTATGACTTACAGTAACTCTATACTAGAGTAGCACAATCCCAAGGGCTTCTAGGAGTGTACACGCGTATGGGAACAAACAGCCTCATTTTTGCTTCAGCAGAGCGCCCGTAAGTTTGATCCTGCATCTCAATGTTTAACCTTCTGTGCCACCAGGATTCCTTTAGGAACAGCTAAAAGAGTGGAGGATCCATTTCAGCCCAGAAGTGGCGATGCCTGTTAACTGCCATCGGCAAGCCTGCGTTCAACAGACGAGACCGTTCTCCAAGCGTTCCTCCGGTTGAGGCTATTGTGGTGGCCACTGGACTGTGTCAATCCACTTTCTCGAAAGCGACTTCTTTGTCACTGCCCCTCACTTTACCAAGCATGGTGTCCTTTTCCAGGGACTGATCGCTCCTGGTAACATGTCTAACTTATGTGAGGGACACTTGCTTCTACAGAGCACACTGGGTGTACTTCTCCCAACACAGAATTGTGTGCTTTTTTTTGTCTGTTTATTTGATATTTCGGTTATTTTATGTGAATAGCTTTATCAATTTAAGTTGCTGCTTCCTTTTGTTTGTCTGTTTCTTCCATGCACCATAATGAACTAGTAGCAGAACTTTGTCAGATAAATTGCGGTTAACTAATACGTTGCTGCTAAGTGTTGTGTCGTTGGTTCCATCTCATAGTGACCCCGTGCACACTGCCTGGTCCTGTGCCCTCCTCACAAGCGTTCTTGTGTTTGATCCCATTGTTGCAGCCACTGTGGCAATCCAAGCTGCACAGGGCTCTGTTCTTTTTGGCTGCCCCTCCACTGTCCCAAAATGGTTTCCTTTCCAGGGACTGGTCTCTCCTGACAGTATGTTCAAAGGACATAACACGAGTCCGTCCAGCCTTGCCTGTAAGGAGCATTCTGGCTGTACTTTTAGCAACACAGATTTGTTGGTTCTTGTGGCAGTCCACCGTGCTGTCAATATTCTTTGCCAGCACCACAATTCAAATACACCAGTTCTTCTGCTCTCTTCCTTATTCAACGTCCAATTTCCACATGCACGAGATGACACCTTAGTCCTCAAAGTTGCATCGTTACTTTTCCACACTTTAAAGATGTCTTGTGCAGAAGATTTACCCACAGCAATGAATCCTCTGATCTCTTGATTGCTACTTCCGTGAACATTGATTGTGGATCCAAGCAAGATGAAATCCTTGACAACTTTAATCTTTTTCTTCTCCATTTATCATGATGCTACCTACTAGTCCAGTCATGAGGATTTTGATGCAGTGGTTTTACTTTGGGCTGGGATCCAAAAGGTCAGCAGTTCGAAACCACCAGCCACTCCAGGAGAAAAATGAGGTGTTCTGCCTCAGAAAGAGGTCCAGTCTCAGAAACTGACAGGGGTCGTATCACCCTGTCCTATAGGGTCACTAGGAGTTGGCCTATACTTTTAAAAATCATTTTATTGGTGGCTCATACAACTCTTATCACAATCCATACATACATACATCCATTATGTCAAGCACATTTGCACATCTGTTGCCATAATAATTTTCAAAACATTTTCTTTCTACTTGAGCCCTTGGTATCAACTCCTCATTTTCCCCTCCATCCCCTAGTCTCTCTCCCTTACAAACCCTTGATAATTCATAAATCATTATCTTTTCATGTCTTATACATCTGATGCCATGTGCTCTTTGGACAGTCCATGGTCCTTTCAAAATTCTTTGCCGGCACCATAATTCAAATACAGTGGTCCTTCTTTTGTCTTCCTTATTCAGCGTCCAATTTTCAAGTATATTTGCAGCAATTGTAAATAGGAGGGCTTGTCCCAGGTACATCTTAGTCCTCAAAGTGACATGCTTGCTTTTCAACACTTCACAGAGATCATGTGCAGCAGATTTATCCAATGCAGTGCATCATCTGATCTCTTGATTGCTGCTTCCATGAGCATTGATGGTGGATCCAAGCAAAATGAAATCCTGGATGCCTATCATCCCTCCGTTGACATGACGTCACCTATTGGTCCGTTTGTGAGGATTCTGATTTTGTTTACATTGAGTTGTAAGCCATACCGACAGCTGAAAATCTTGATGTTCATCAGCAAGTGCTCCACGTCCTCCTCACTTTCAGCAAGTAAGATGGTCTCATCCACCTATCATGAAGGGTTAATAAGCTTTCCTCTAATCCTGATGCCCAATTATTTTTCATATCAGTCAAAAGTCTCTGATATTTTGCTCAGTATATAGATTGAGTAATAATGGTACAAGGATACAACCCTGACGTGCACCTCTCCTGATTTCAAAGCATGTAGAAGTCTCTGTCTGCTCATACAAGTGACCATTAATCTATGGAGAGGTTCTGTGTTTAAGTGTTCTGGTATTTGCATTCTTCTTGAGGTTCTCCATATCCTGGATTTCAGTACAACTTAAATTATTAATTATTTATGGAATAAAACTTCCATAGTTTTGCATTGGATTCAAGTAAGTCTCTATCCCACAGATCACTGAGGTGCTAAAACTACAGACCTCACAGTTAGGAGCTCAGTGCTTACCCCTTGATGCCACAGGATCTGTTTGACCTACTTGGCATTGTGGGTTTTGATGTTCAAACCCAACTTGAGAAGACATAGGTGATATTTAAGGCAAAACATCTGAGCAATCCAATAATAAATATAAGAAAGGTTTTCAAAAAGTCAAAGAACAATTTCATTATCTTTTCATTCCATTTTTCGACAAATTTTGTTGAATTTCCTCATACAGGCGTCTTGGTGCTTGGTGTGCATAACTGCAGAACAAAGTTTAGCAGTTTTAGCTCATCAGCCACTCCACGGAAGAAAGAAGTGACCATCTGCTTTCATACTGATTTATAGTCTCATTCCACTCTGCCCTGCAGAGTCACTACAATTCAGAAGCAACTCAGTGACAGCAGGTTTGGCTTTCTCTGGAATACACAGGGTTGTGGCTATGTACCTTCCATTCAAATCTGACTCATAAAAGTTGCTTAAGCTGAAATCTCCACAAGAGTAGATGACCCGGGCTTTACTCCCACCGAGTGGAGAAGGGGCTCAAGTCACAGGCTGCTAGCAGTTGACTTCAAAACCTTCACACTCTCCAGGTCTTATAGTGTGATGTGGAGCCTTGGTGGCGTACTGGGTTAGACTTTGGGCCACTCTCCCATAATCTGTCAGATCTGATGCCAAAGATGAGCCCCTCATGGTGTAACATGATGCCTGAAGATGAGCCCCCCAGGTTGGAATGTGAATGCTACTGTGAATACGACCATCAGTGGATGCTGACTCATAGAGACACTGTAAAACAGGGTGGAATTACCAGTGTAGGAAAACCCTGTGGGTTTCTGAGGCTGCAACTCATTGCTGAAGCAGAAAGCCCAATCTTTGTTCCTCAGAGCGGTCACTGGCTTTGAACTGCTGACCTTGAAGTTGATAACCCAATGTACAACCACTACATTATCAGAGGTTCATTTGTGAATAGAGTAAAACAAATGGAAGAGCTGGTGTGATTAAAAAAAAAAAAACCTGAGCAGAAATTTTCAAAGGGAGGCTTGAGAACACAAATTGGAAAGCTATGAATGAAAATGTCCCAAAACCTAGATTTTAAAAATGACAAAGGAGGAGCACATTCAGTATGTATTGAGATAAAACCTGCAAAAAAATTCAAGTAGAAAGGTTGAAAGATTCTAGAGGAAACCATACGGGAGGTACCTAAAGAACTTGGAAGGAGTGCATATAATTACTGTCCTAAAAAGAATTGGTCAACTTTCCTTTTTAGGATCAAAATCTGATGTTACTGAAGGAATATGTCCAAACTTCACTGAAGAGATTAGTCAAAAATAAGGCTCCAGGAATTGACAAAATACCAACTGAAATATTTCAACAAGCTGAGTACACGAGAAGCACTCACTCATCTCTACCAACAAGTTTAGAAAACGCTAGTCAATTGATTGAAAGAGAGCCATATTTGTGCCCATGCCAAACAAAGGTGACCCCCTCAGAATACAAAAAATCATCAAATAATATCATTAATATCAAATTCAAGTAAAAATTTGCTGAAGATCATTTAACAACTATTGCAGCAGTACATTGACCAGGTGATACCAAAATTTCAAGTCAGACTCAGAAGAGGATGTGGAACAAGGGATATCATTGCTAGTGTCAGATGAATTGTGCACTAAAGCAGGGAAAGCCAGAAACATGTTTACTTGTGTTTCGAGTCTGTAAAGTCATTCAGCTGTGTGGATCATAACCAGCAATGGATACCATTGAGGAAAATCAGAATTCCACTTCATTGTGCTCAAGAGGAACCTGTACATGGATCAAACCTTTGTTTAAAATCAAGAAAGGTTTCTGTCAGGGTTGTATCCTTTCACTACACTATTCAATCTGCATACTGAACAAATAACCCAAGAAGCTAGAGTACATGAAAAAGAGGGAAGCAGGAGGCTTAGAGGAAAGTTCATTAACAACCTGTGATATGCAGAGAGCACAGCCTCTGTGATGAAAGTGGGGTGAGCACTTGCTGACCAAAGTCAAAGACTGCAGACTTCAATGTGGATTACAACTCAATGGAAAGAAAACAAAACTCCTCACAATTGAACCCTTTGACAACATCATGATAAACAGATAAAAGATTACAGTTGTCAGGGATGTCATTTGTTTGGATCCACAAGCAATGCTCATGGAAGTACCAGTCAAAAGATCAAAGGACGCACTCCATTGGATAAAGCTGCGACATAAGACCTCCTTAAAGTGTTGAAGGGCAAGGATGTTACTTTGAGGACTAAGGGATATCTGACCCAAACCATGGTATTTCCAATCACTTCATATGCATGTGAAAGTTGGATAATGGATAAGGAAGATTTAAGAAAAATTAATGCATTTGAATTATGGTGCTGATTTAAAATATTGACAGTATCATATACTGCTAAAAGATAAAACAGATCTGGAAGAAGTACAGCCAGAAATCCTTGGAGTCAAGTCTGGTGAGACTTCATATGACATACTTTGGACATGTTATCAGGAGTGACCAGTCCCTGAAAAAGGACATCATGCGTGGGAAAGTATAAGGGCAGAGAAAGAGGAGAAGACCTTCGATGACATGAGTTGACACAGTGGCAGCAACAATGGGCTCATATATAACCATTGTGAGGGCGGCACGGGACAGGGCAGTGTTTCCTTCTGCTGTGCACAGGGTAGCCATGAGTTGGGATAGGCTAGAAGACCCTTAACAACCCAACAAAAACAGCTCACAGCAAGGTTAGCAATTTGAACCCACCAGCTGCTCTGCGGGAGGGGAGGGAGGGGGGAGAGGTGGCTGTGTGCTCCTAGTGCAAGATTGACAGCTGCAGAAATCCCATGAAGCCGTTCTACTCCACCCTACAGGGTTTCTCTGAGCACAAATTGACTCCGACACAGCATATTTGCGTATTTGCTTGTTTTTGATGAGTTGGTACCATTTGGAATGTATATGAAGAATAAACCAAAGAGATGGGGTATCAAGAGGCCTAGTGTAAAAAACCTTTTGATAGTTCTTAACACTGGGTAATGTAGGGGAGTTCAAGATTCTTCCCTGGAAGAAGAACCACAGAAATCAGCAGATTGCATAACAGTGGACAAGAATCCATATGCCAATGAAAGACTAAGGATCCAGTCATATCAGGATTAAGAGAGTTGCCAGGGTCCTTGGGCAATGTGTAATTGTAATAGAAATGCTGGACACTCTGGATGGCTCAAGATACTCCTAGGGTATCCTAAATGGATATTTATAGCTTACACAAAATTTAAATTTTGCTGAAGTCCTAAAATGTACTCCACATAAGTTTTTAATTTTATTTCCATTTGCAGAGAAAAATGATTTCCTAAAAATGTCAGACTATTTGATCATTTATCATTCTAAACAAGGCCAGATCAGTTACTTGAAAAGATGGCTCAGTCAGAGAAAAGGAACTAACCCTGGGGTGGAATGTGAGGTGTCTACAGTCATTCACATGCCAAGAAGTGTTCATTAACTGCTTTACTCAAGGACACCTTTATTCATTAAAACTGTCTGTCTGTTACTCCAGTTTGCCTTCTGGATGAATTTGTAAGATTGACCCTACAATTTAGTAATACAGTAGACAATATATGAAATTTATTATACCTAATGGACAGATGAGAAGATAAATAAATTTTATCTTCCTCCCCACAAAATATGAATTCCCACCTAGGAGAAGACTCCATAGTGTCTAAAACAATAAATAATTCTTAATTTTCTATAAATCAAGTTCACTAGACATTTCCTTATGTGACCTACTGTAGAGTCTATAAAGGACTCCTTGATTTTGCTGTGTCTTTTTTAAAAAAAAAAACTATCATATTTTACCTAAATACATTGTAAAGAAAACCTACCATTTTCAAAAAACAGTATGTGCATCATACTTGTTTTATTGCAAACTGACAATCTATATCATTCCTTAGTTTCCTACATGCATTATGCACAAAATACTCAAAAATACCGTAATACTTATGCAGGTAAAATTTGAGAAATGGTAAGCTGATGATACTTCTTTTCTGCTTATCGTACGTCACAAGATTCGAGTCCACTAAGGGACCGTATTCCAAAGTCGTCAGCACCCCATTCCCATAATAACACCAACATGATCCAGCCCATCACAATATAGATGGTTGGATTCACCTTCTAAGCCTATTGTTTGCTCCCTCATCCTCACATTTTACGCTCCAACCCTTCTGAACAGTTCACAGCATCGCAAGTACACACAGGTGCTCACGGGTCTGAGCCACAGGACATCTCGAGGCAGGTGCACATGATGCCGCAGCTTGTGGAATGCCTACCTTCTCGTGCTCCTGCCCCTCCTCCCCGCTATACACACATCCATGCTCAGGATAACAAGTCTCTATTTCAACTTTAAAATCTAGTTTTTAAAAAAAGAGAAAGAAAAAATCCAGTTCAAAAGTTATCTCCTCTAAAATGGCAGCACTGTCACCTACTCTCTGAAAACTTGGAGGAGGAAATAATTATCCCCCCACTGTGGACTCTCTGCAGTTTGTGCATGCATCTATTGTTGTATTTCTTCATGTGCTCTTAAGTGTATCTTCTCACCTCCATTAGATTGTGAGCTTCTTGCAGGCAGAGCTTATGCCTGATTTAGCCTGCAACCTACCACAAGAGCATACGGAGAACACTGCATCAATGTTCATTTGCTTGTCTCAATTCATGGGGGATCTCTAACGAATATTTACTTTAGTCCTTACAAATATGAATTGTGTGTGTCCTTTAAAATTGAAACAGAAACCCTGAGATTTTAGAAAGGTCTGCTGTTCTGTATGAAACAGCCTTTAATAAAGTAGCTCTTTCTGAAATGATTAGAACCATATTCATTCACGTAAATTTTCAGAACTCTGCGCAGCAAGCTTGGCAGGCCTTATGGCCAATTGTGCGACCCAGTTCCATTTCTGAACTGTGATCCTTTCTAAGGGAAGATCCTTATCCTTATCCTTCTTCAGATAAAGGTTGGGAGCCTGCTTTAAATCACTTAGAAGGTCTGCTTCGTGGAGCAAAAATTGTATTGAAAGAAAATACCTTTTCCAAAAATGGGAATTGTAAGCCACTAGATCCTGGTAGTATAGAGGGGTGTATGTTTGGCTGAAAACTACAAGGTCAGCAGTCCAAAACCACCCACTGCCTGAGGAAGAAAGGTGCCATTTTCTGTCCCCATGAAGATTAACAATCTCGAAACCAGCAAGGGCATTTCTATGAGTCGGAATCAACTTAGTGGCAGTTTGGGTGTTGGTGTTCTGTGTGGAGGGGTGGGGAGGTGTTGTATCCTTCAAGAAGACAACACAATGACAAGTTATATACAACCAGCTTTGGAGAAGCAATGTTACATGTAAGGAAATACAGATCAAATCAATGCTAAGCAATAAATATTTTCATTGAAAATTAACAATATAATCACGTAGGCTTGGAAGTGCTGAATCTCGTGCTACCTAGTGGACTACCGGTCTTGGGGGAGAACACTGAATAGTCTGAAGAGTGTCCCAAGCCAATCCTCAGAGGTCACCAGTAATCACTAAGCAGGCGTTTGAAAGCAGCCTGTGACACAGGACACAATGGCCTCAGATGCTCTCCAAAAGGTCAGTGGTTTAAGTGCACCAAGCCCTCGGCGAGGAAGGATGTGGCAGCTTGCTTCTGGGAAGCCTGAGAGCCTTGGGGACCGCCAGAGGCAGCACTGCTCTGCTCTTACGGGACCAGTATGAATCAGAATTTGACTCCAAAGCACGGAGTTTGGTGTGCGTGTTTGCTTTCTTTGTTTTTGAATTATTTATTGGGCTATGTATATGTGACACACACACAACTGAAAAGTGCAGGAGGCCTCTGGAATAATACTTAATTGCTATAAAACCTAATTTCTCCCTCCCAGGAGTTTATAGTTCAGAAAGGACAGAAGGCATAAACAGTGAAAACTCAATTCCCAGAAGAATGTGATGATATTTCAACAAAACATAACCTAACAAAAGCATCTGATTCATTCGTTCAACTAATATTGATTGGATTAAATGTACAGTACGGTGTCCAGAGTGATACAGTTGACAGGGACAATAAGAATTCAAAGAGGAATCTGTAGGTTACATTGTTATTAGAAACCCCAGGGTGAGATGTGAGCTGTGTGCACACACAGAGGGGAGTTTTGGAAAGACGAAAGACAATGGCTCAGGGAGTAAACAGATGTGACTCAAGACGCAGGTCTAGTTACTTCTTTTGCCCCGCTCTTATGCAGATTCCGAATGAGCTGGTGGTGTGACGAGTGTCAGGCTGTGGGCCTTTGCGGACAGAGCTGACAGAACCGGACTCCTGAGTAACACGGATTCCCTGAGGTCACAGTGTTGTCCCTAAAATTCTCCTCACAGTCCCCCTGCTTAAGGAACAAGAAAGCAATGAAGAACACCTACAGATGAGGGAAATAAAATGTTGACAAAGGCATATAGGACAAGGGATTCGTTTCCAAAATTTGTGGAAAATGTTTAACACATGAATAACAAAAAGACAAACGATCCACTTTATAAACTGCACAGAAACAGTCACTAAGGAAGACACCCAGGAGACCAAAAGAAAAGAAAAGAAAAACATGAGGAACATTAGCCATTCAAGAGATGCAAATCAAAACCACAACGAGATATCATCTCATCCCAGCACTAAGGTCAAAGTTCAAAAAACCAGGAAACAGCAAATACTGATGAGGGTAGGGGGAGTTAGGAACGCTTATTCACTGATGGTGGGATTGCAAATTGGTGCAACTACGGTGGGAAACGACAGGGCAATTCCTTAAGGAGGTTGAAAGAGAAATAGCACATGATGCAGCAGTTCCATCAGGAGGTAGATAGCCTACAGAAACAAAAGGCATTTCAAATAAAGATATACACGTCCATGTTCATCGTAGCCCTATTCACAAAAGCAAATAGATGAAGCAACTTAAGTACCCATCAATGGAAAAAAGTGGACAAAAAGGCTGTGGTACACAAGCACAACAGAATACCACACAGCATTAAAGAACAATGACCGATCTACTCATGGTTTGACAACATGAATGATCCCGGATATCTTCCACATTAAGGCAGGATTATACAAAGTAATCTCAGTAAACCACAGAAGGAAAATATTGTATGAGACCGCTAATATAAAAATTTAAGAAAACATGTACACATAGGAAAAAGGCATTCTTTGAAAGTTACAGGGAAGGGGCAGGGTTAGCAAATGGCTAGATAGATGTAAGACACATATTAACGTGGCAAAAGGAAAGGGGGACATCAGTCAGTACAAAATAACGGAGGCAAAAAGTTAGACACTAGGGGAAACACAAAAGTTAAAAGCAGCAAAAAATAAAAGCTGTTACATACACAACTCCACAACAGTAATAGAAATCATCTACAAATGACGACGCCCATGGACAGGCAGACTAAACAGA
Source organism: Tenrec ecaudatus (assembly GCF_050624435.1). NCBI lineage: Eukaryota > Metazoa > Chordata > Mammalia > Afrosoricida > Tenrecidae > Tenrec > Tenrec ecaudatus. The sequence goes on from NC_134538.1 coordinate 110,452,024, forward strand.
GGTGGTTGAACAGAATAGGATTGTCCCACCAATATTGATCAATTTGACAGAAGATATATATATATATCATATGTATATATAATATATATGAACGTATTTCAGCATATAGAATGCTGAAATACATTCATATATATAGTAAAACATACTGGGACCAAATTTATGAAATGTTCTTAACCATAAGCAAACATTTTGAGGGGATGGATTGCAGACCTTGAGGGATCAGGACTCCCATCTAGGAGGGCACCAAGACCCAGCATAGCCCCCGAGACAATAGTCTACATCTTTGATGTGCAGCAATTGCAGTCTTAAAGTTCACGGGCAGCCGTCTCAGGGGCAACTGTTGGTCTCTCCAGGCCGAGGCAAAGAGTAAATAAAGTCAAGGAACCATGGAAACCATTCGCACAAAGAGTAATGGGCCACAAGAAGCTCAGTGAACAACATGGAAACCAGAAGCAGAAGATGCCAAGCTACAACTCCTGCCCTCTTGGAAAGGGATTTAAAAAAAGAGTCCCAAAAATGATCCCGGTTAGAGTAGGAGGAAAATGTGGAAGGTAATTCAAAGCCATTTAAAACAACAACAACATCAACAACAGGCTTACGGGTCTGAAAAAGATCGGTGGAAACCCTGAAACTCTGGCTCTTCGGCACCCTTCAAGCCTAGAACCGAGCACTGCTTATAGGCAAACAATAGATAGGCCAGTCAGGTGGGGACCCGAACAGCTGGAGTATAGGAGCTCCTAGAACCATCAGTCCCATGAGAGCAAGAGGGAGCAAGTGCTCTGGGATAAAGATCGGGGGCAAGAGGGGAAAGAAAGAAGAAAGGCTAAGGAATGGGAATGGGAAACACAGGGAGAAAGTAAAAACAGTGCTATTACATTATGGGGATTGCAGATAACACCCCCAAACAATATGCGTATGAACTGCTGAATGGAAAAAGAGTATGCTTGGCAACCTTTCCCCCAAGTCACAATTCAAAGTCTTAGAGAGAGAGAGAAGATTCGGTCTCTAAAATGACTTGTGTTCAGGGAGTGTGTGAAGAGGCAAGCACAAGCTAATCTGGTTTGAGTGTTTACTTGCTGAACATTTTAAATATCCCCTGTGGCTAATAGGCTCATCTAATAAGCATATTCAACACTTCAATAAATGGCATATATTTCTACTCGATTCTTGGTGATTGCTTTCATCCGACTTATTCAAAGCTCTTCAAAGACACTGCGCACGCTTTTCCACAGTTCGAAGTGACTCCCTGGAGGTAATCTGGGCCGTTAAGGAGTAGCATTAATTCTTCCAGGCAACAAGAGGCCCATTTACTGACTATATAGTGAAAACCAAGAGAGAAACAAAATCCCCGGGAGGCTAGCCTGGGTGAGAGCTCTCCCCTGGGCTCGTGCGGGCTCCACCAAGCTCCGTGCAGCGTGCTAATGAGCACAGCGCAAACAGCCCTGCACTTTAGTCTACGGAAGCCAAGCAGAACGTTCACCCAGGACTGGACCTTTTACCCGGAAGTGAATTACTTCTTTACTGACGACAAATTATGGTGAATTAATTTTCAGCTATGACTATCATTTTAGCAGATAATCAAAACTATTGTCAAATAGATAAATCAATACAACTCCCTTTATAAATTACACTCAAAGCCTAGGAATACTCATCTTTTTCTTGACTGTTTTGTTTCGACACAAAGATGAGGCTATTTGCCAAGCTGATGGCCTAGCCTATACATTTCCTACAAACATTGGGATGGTTGGAGGTTTAATCAATTCTAATCTTGAGAGAGTAGGACCAGACAGGTGCCCGTGAGAGAAGAACAAAGATCCTCCAGCCGGATTTGTGCATACCTCCTGCTACAGCCAGGCGAGACTTGCATTGATAAGGGAGAAAAGAGCACGTCCTTCGTATGGTTTCCAGGGACGGAAGGAGCTGTAAGGTTTATGCTGTACCTTGACCCTGCACTCCTGTCTTGTCACATCTAGTTTACAATCCCAAATAATTAAGAAGTGGCTGTTCAGAATTGTTTTCATCTGCTTAGTTCAAAATTTCACAAGCATCTATGGCGTTCCACTCGGCCAAGTAAGGCAAAGATGGGGAGGATGACGGTTTGCAAGTACTTTCTGTTGGCGATAGACTTTGCTTTAAAATAAAAGTTGATGTGCTTTTATACATTCCTTTTAAAAATGCTTAGCATAGATTTTTTTGTAATTTTGCAAATCCATAGAATTTGGTTATGAAAATCACACTGAGAAGGCAAAATAGCAAAGCATATGAAAAGTTACTTAATGCCATATGTCATTAGGGAGTTAAAAATTAACACAACATGGGATACTGTTAAATTTCTTTTTTTCATAAATCATTTTAGTGGGGGCTCTTGCAGCTCCTGTAAGAATCCATGCATCAATTGTATCAAGCACATATACGCTGCCATCATAGACATTTTTTTCTACTTGAGCCCTTGGGATCAGCTCCTCTTTTTTCCTTTCCCTCTCCCCCCTCGTAAATTATTGGTAAATTATAGATTATTATTATTTTCATATCTTAAACTATCCATTGCCTCCCTCGCCTATGTTTCTGTTGTTTATCTACATGTGTGTGTGTGTGGGGGGGTGGCAATGTAAACATTGATCCTTGCAATCAGTTTCCCATTTCTCTACCTTATCCCCCCCATCTTCTACCTAGCCTCATGGTATCTCTTCTCTGATTACTGTTCCTGGGGGGGTTATCTGTCCTGGAGTCCATGTGTGGAGAGTTCGTACTTGTACCAATGTACATGCTCTGGTCTACCATTACATTTCTCAGGACTTCTAAAACACTGACATAATCAAGTGCTAACAAAGAGGGACAAGAATCATTGCTTATGGGAATGAAAAAATAATGCATTCACTTTGGAAGACAGTCTGGTAATTTATTTCAAAGCAAAATTTAGTCTTATTACATGTACATCAGTTATCCTAGATATTTACTCAAATTGAAAGCATATGTCTATAAAAAATCTGCACATAAATGTTTACAGTAGCATTTTTCATAATTCTCCCAAATTGAAAACTGAGATGTCTTATTTTAGATGAGTCATTAAGCAAGCTGTAGTACATTCACACAATGGAGTAGTACTCAGTGATTAAAAAAAGAAATGAGCTACAAAAGAAACAAGAGAAGAATATAAAGGAACACTAAACATATAAGATCCAGATCCCCATAATTTCCTTCCAAAACATCTCTGAATGTGTCCAAAGCACCAACTCTGATTTAGTACTTGCACATTTCACTGTTTTTACCACAGAGAGACTGACTCTATGAACAGACAGAGAGGATGCTTAGATGTGTATTGCTACGTAAAATACACCAGTCTCAAAAGCTACATAGGATTGTAATTACATGACAATTTGTAAAAGGCAAAAGTGTAGAGAGAGTGAAAATAACAGCGGCTAACAGGGGTTCAGGGGCGAGAAAGAGATGAATGGATAAGTGGAAGATAGACATTTTTAAGGCAATGATATTATTCTGTATAATATTGTATGGTGGGCATGCAGCACTACATGTTTGTCAAAACCCACGGGATTACATAACACAGCAAGTGAATGCTAATGTACACTATGAACCTTAGCTAATAATAATATATCAATATTGGTTCATCAGTTGTAACCCATGTTACAGTGGGGTTGTACACATTAATGTATACCCCCATAGGGAAGTAAACCATTAATAATAGAAAAAACATGTTCAGGGGGAAATAGATACATTGCAATTTTCTACTCTGTATATAGTTTTCTGTATATGTAGACTTTTGATTTTAAAGTGTATTTTTAAAAATCACATTGAACTTCTTAGAAAAAAAGTTGTCTCATTTTATAAAATGCCATTTTTATCAAAATAATTAGTAACAAGACTCATGTTACTTTACATAGATATTTTTAAAGGCATGAAAAATTAGGCTTATCTAATATATCATCCATTGGGTCAGGAAAATATAATCTAACCCAGCTATCTCAATAGATAAAAAGCCATACTCACTGCCATCTAGCCGATGCCAACTCGTAGTAACCCTTAGAGGACAGGGTAGAACTACCCCTGTGGGTTTCCAAGACTGTAACTCTTTATGGGAGTAGACAGCCTCATCTTTCTCTAGAAGAGCAGCTGGTGGTTTGGAACCACTGACCTTGAGGTTAGCAACCCAACCTGTAACAACTATGCCACCAGAGCTCCTAGATATTTCAACAGAAGACTCTAATAAGGGCAGTATTTTCATGAGTGTTGGAATAGTATTATCAGAGCCAAGAAGCCAAGACTTCACATGTGATCTAGAACCAGTGAATGAGGCTACTGAGGGAGTGGCTTTCCAGTGTTATCTAGAACAACAAAGAAGATATGGCTCCTGTTTTAGACACTAAGAGAAATAGTGTCACCAACTTCTTCCCAAGACCTGCCCTCTAATATTAGATTAGCCAGAAGCTCACAGGAGGAAGAACTTGGGGCATGTTGCGTGCAGAGGTCAGATTTCCTGTGAAAGAGAGCAGAGCAGAAGAAAGGCAGGGGGGATATCCGAGAAAGCAGGCACATTTCCAGCATGCCAACCCCTTTGTTCTTCACCACCGGTCTTCACACTCCACCTCTATTTGAAATCTGACACAAAACAAGACATCCTCGCTCTTTCCTGCAAAAGTAGAGAGTATGCCCCGTCACTGATAATTTCTTATCTAGCCCATTTCAAAATGTTTAGTGCAAGCTAAATATCAAATTGTAAAATCAAGATGAGAACTCCATATAGGAAAGAGTAGGGCAGGGCAAATTGAGAAATTAGAAACGAATGGCTATAATTCCCTTCAGACAAAGACCAACAGCTGAACAAATTGAACAGGTTGGGTTTATGACGTATTGCAGATCATGGGAAATCATGGGGCTTTGGAAGCACTTGTGTTTCAATTTACAGTTGAACGCACTATCCTTGACATCTCCTTTGGCAAGGGAAGGAACAAATTTGGTTTTGTCTAGTTACTAGATTGATACTTAAACATTTGAATTTACTATTAGCACAATCCCGATTCATTGAAATCATAGTTTAGCTGCTAAACTGCCCCTTAAGCCCGAGCAGAGTTAGAAATGTCGTGGATTTAAGGAGCTATCCAGGAAATTGATTACTCATCGCAACGCTCTGTGACAGACTAGAACCGCCTCACATGGTTTCCCAGTCTGCAGTTGTTAAGGAAACAGATCACGGTGCCGGTCGCCTGCAGAGCTGCTGGGTGGCTTCAGCCCACGAACCTGTTGGCTAACTGCTCAGTGTTTCACTGATGTGAAACCAGGGCTCCTTGAAGGTAAAAACGTCCTTGTGACTCTGGCACACTCTAGTCCCTGAGGCAACTGGGGTCACCTTTAAATAATGAAATGTTCACCATGTGCTCCCTGGAGGCTTCTTGGTTGTCAAGTCTTCAGTAATAAGAACAATGATGAATCCAGAGGGCAATTAAATAGAGTAGCCAAAGAAGATAAAACTTGGGTGAAGGGGAAGGCAACGTACACTAAGAGGGAGGCTAGAAAATATGATGGAGGCAGGGGAAGTCATTGCAAGGAGTGCAAGGGTTAAAGACAAGAGAGGCAAATACTGTTACACTTGTATGCACAACCTGTAGTAATGGTGACCTATGGCAAATGCAGGGCCAGACACGCAGGCTGAATGCATTTGGGAGGGAAAGTAGGAGTATACCACAAATATTGAGAGATTAGACAAGATCTTTTTACATAGCTATTAACTTTGCTAAAATAGATGCATAAATGTACTTGAACACAGAAGGCAAAGTTATTTTTAAAAAAACAGACAGCTTCTTAGCTATAAACAAATACCTTGAGGGAATAAGTCATTGGGCGAAGGGGCTCTTCACCAAAGTCTCCGCAGCTGCCAGGGTCAACTGGCATGTTAGAGCCCACAAAGATAATATTCCACATCCTACTTTGGTGAGTAGTGATTAGGATCTGAAAAGCTCATGAGCAGCTATTTAAGGTGCAACTATTGGTCTCTCTCTGTCCAGAGGAAACAAGAGTGAGGGGAAACAATTAGTCCCAGGAACTAATGGATCATGTGAACATCAGCCTTCGCGACTCTGAGACAAGAAGAACTAGATGGTGCCCACTGTCCCAACCAATTGCTTTGAATGGAATTACATTAGAAGGTACTGGAAAGAGTGGGAGAAAAATATGGAACAAAACTCAAAATCACAAAAATGACTAGGTTTATGGCTCTGATAAAGACTGGGGGAACCCCCAAGGGCATGGCCCTTAGTCACCCTTCAGGTTTGGAACTGAACACACCACCTTGGCTCAACTTTCAGCCCAACAATAGTCAGGTCTATAAGCAGAACAAGAACATGGGTGAGGTACAAGCACCTTAGATTAATCAACCATTTGAGATCAAATCAAATGGGCAGCATTTATCCAAAGGCAAAAGTCAGAAAGGTTAAGAAAGGAGGAGTGGAAATAGGAAACACAAGGGAAGGAGGAGGTGGAATAAGTTATGGTACTTGAATGGCATTGCAGTGAATAAGATAGAAAAAAGGTGTATAAATTATTGAATGTCAAACTGGAAAACCTGCTCTGTAAACCTTCAGTCAATTCACAATTTTTTAAAAAGGTATTTTAAAAACATAATAAAACAGTAAGAGACCTGATGAGTCATTCTGAATACACTGTGGAGTTTCGATTGGAGCCTGAGGCACTCAGGGCTCTGAAAAGGGCAGAAGGCAGAATGGTGGTGTAAACAGACTGACATTTTCCAAAGTCATGTGAATCACAATCTTCTTTTTCAAGAAATAAATACACCCGAGTGCATTGTCTTTGTCAGTCTTGCTTTGATATGAGTTGTTTAGATAAGTTCATCAGGGCCAGGAGCCCTGGTGGCACATCAGGTTAAGTGCTGGGCTGCCAACCGCCAAGTGGCTAACCACCTGCCACTTTGCAGGATAAAGATGAGGCGATGCTCTCAGAAGGATGTACAGTCTCAAAATCCCTCTGGAGTAGATTGTCCCTGTCCCAATGAGTTGCTATAGAACTGATCCTGAGCAGGAGTTGTTTTTAATCAGATGACAGTGAGAAAGGATGGAGCTCTGAGGGAATGGAAATGTCAAGTGTCCAAAATAAATTGTGCCAAAGGTCTGGCTATCTGCCGGGGCCATTCCTAAAATGACCCCTTGCTCTCCTCACAGGTGCCTCGTGTTGCATTTACAAGGAGAAGTGGAAGAGTTTCATTTTCACACATTCACAGGTTTATTCCAAACAAGACATGTTTATACATGTCTCTGCAACCAGTGGGGACTGCAGACAAATTTTATCAGTAAACTAGTTGTCTGAGTCTCGTTAGGGTGTCTTGATCAAGTCAGAGCCATGGTTTTGGAAGGGATCTGCTTGGACAATGAAATTCAAGGCAGAGAGGTAGGCTCAGAAGGTTACAGGGATATTATTTCTTGAAAATCCTAAGAGACTATCTTGATAGATTTTTCTCTATCAAAATACAAGGATGATCACAAGGACTTATTAGGAAGAAGATTTAAAATAATTGAAAACTGCATTACTGACGGAAAAGCCTGGGAAGCCGCACAGAGCATTTTCCCCCATCTTAAAATGCACTTGTTCATTCTTCAAGGGTGCCAAGGGCTGGTCTATAAGAATCTCACTGGGAAACTTTACCCTGTCAATCCTTGCCCCTTCAGACTTTATTTTTGTTCCTCAATTCAAAGAACATTAAAAACGAACACAATTTCAGTCCTTGGAGGATGCTAGAATCACCCTTTTGAGACAGTATAAATAGAAGTATGCAGAATTCTTCAGAAAGTGGTAAAAAGATAGAAATGCCACCTCCCAAAGTATACAGACCTAGAAGGAGGATATGCCAAGAAACAATAACTTCACAGTCGGACTTTTTGTTAATAAATATTTCTATGATTTTATAGCAATACATTTGGACTTCCCCTTTGCATAAAATAGAGCGGGAGGTCATATCTGACCTCCTCTGGCTTTCCTATTGTCCTGAGACAGAGGTCAGACCTGCCTCCCACCTCCACCCTTCTTTACCCAATTCTGACACCAACCATTCCTCCCATGGCACTCTATGACTATGCTGAGTCCAATAGTTCACTGTCATGACCAAACAGAGCTCACAGGTAATATACACAATCAAGGAAGCTTATTGGGGGAGTTAGGAGCTCTAAAGGCATAGCGATTACTTGTTGGGCTGCTAACTGCAAGGTCAGCAGTCAAAACCACCAGCCACTCCCATAAAGAGTTGCAGTCTAGGAAACAGGGGCAGTGCTACCCTGTCGTATAGGGTCGTTCTGAGTCAGCATTGACTCAATGGCAGTGAGTTTGGGGTTTTGTTTTGTCTTTTGGTTATTAAAGGAGTTAGATTAACACAAGCCAGGATTATTAAACATCAAGGACACAGCCATTGGTCTACAAACACACTTTTCCTCAGCCAGCAAACTCTCTCTTTAGTCCAGCTTCCCCTGGGTCTCTGTCTCCATGGGCCAAGAAGCTAGCCCCACTGCACTGACTCAGTCTCAGCGTTGCTTCTCTTTTCTTTCTGCCGGTCTCCTTGCCTCATGCTCCAGTGCCTCAGCTCTTGGCCTTGGCCACTTGAGAGAGATATCTTGAACGTGCTGCTGTGGGGGCTCTTCTTCCAGGGATCCTGGGATTTCTCTCTCTGTTCTGTTTCAAGGATGGCTCATCATTACAGGCAGGGAGGTGGCAACCAAAACTCACCAATCTTCTCTCTTAGTGTTACGCATGCTCTATGGGCATAGTTCCGCCCACTTATTTGGTAGGAGCTACAGAGACATGGATAAAGGAGCCATATGAAGAAATTTTACCAAAGTCCACATGGAAGAAGCACATCAGTCTGTGTGATCATGAGCTGTTGATGGAATTAGGTATCAGGCATCAAAGACTCAAAACAAAAAGTCTACCACTGTGAATGAGGAGTTGTGTAAAGTAGAGATGCAAAGTTCATCTACAGACAACTGGACATCCCCTTACAGAAAGGTCACAAGGAAGAGATGAGCCAATCAGGGTGCAATATAGCACCGATACAACATACAACTTTCCTCTAGTTCTTTAATGCTTCCTCTTCCTCTCCCCCATTATCATGACCACAGTTCGACCACACAGATCCAGATAGACCAGAGCATGTACACTGGTACAGATAAGAGCTGGAAACACAGGGAATCCAAGACAGATAAACCCCTCGGGACCAATAATGACCAAGACAGATAAACCCCTCAGGAGGGTAAGGGAAAAAAGGGGTATCTAAACACAATGATCTACATATAACACCCTCCTTGGGGGATGGACAACAGAAAAGTGGGTGAAGGGAGACATGAGTCAGTGTAAGACATGAAAAAAATAATAATAATTTATAAATTATCAATGGTTCATGAAGGAGGGAGGGGAGGAGGCGGGGAATGAGGAGCTGATACCAAGGGCTCCAGTAGAAAGAAAATGCTTTGGAAATGATGATGGCAACGTATGTACAAATGTGCTTGACACAATGGATGGATGGATGGATGGGTGGATGGATGGATGGATGGATGGATGGATGGATTGTGATGAGAGCTGTACGAGCCTCCAGTAAAATGAAAAAAAAGAAAGACATTTCACTTCACTACACTCTCATAGACAAGCATTTATTTTACCCCTATATAAATTCTAAAAAAAACCTAGGCATCATAAAAAATTTTAATTAATTAATTTGGAGTTTGGTGCAGTCACACATATCTATGGGTGAGTGACCTTGACTCTGAACATACCTAATTAAATCTACTCACACCACCTCTTCAAAAGAGTCAACCTTTGGCAAATCAAGAGCTACTACATATATGAATTGTTGAGAGGGAAATACCAGCGCACATTTAAAAGCAGAATTTCGAAGAGCAAAGTCTGGACTTCTTCATGACTTGAATTACATTTTCCCCAGTTATTATGCTAAACTCAAAAATGTAAAACCGATATTATTTTTTTCCTTATTTTCTTCCTGTATATCGTTTCCTGTATTAGAGTCTGGAATACTTTTGTTGTATCTTTGTAAGCAACTCTAGTTTTGAATGGGAAATTTGTGCATCTAGTTTATGCTCAGCAAAGCATGAATCATATAGATCTCATTATGTAATTATGCAAATCACACCAACTATACAATTACAAGCATAGATGGGCAGTGGATTTTAATAAATTATTATGACACAGCACACTGCTGGATGTAGTCCTATTAACTAACAGTCCACAAATGTGTTTCCTTTGTTGATTCATTTACATTTTAATGCCATGAGGAAAAGATAAATTATTGCAGCAGCAGGTGATAAAAACAGATGGAATAAACATAATTGAACCCAATATGATTTACAGTGGTTTGAATTGAACAGTCTGTGTATTTTTGACAAATTTAAATGCTTTATTTTTTTATTGTGGCTATTTAGGAAGAACTTCATAAACACACGGCATTCAAACTAGCCAAGGGCATTTTAAAATGTATATTTAAATATTTTTAAATAGCTCTTTCAATTGATGAGTAGCCTTTAATTGTATCTGAAGGTACACATATTAAAATAAAAAGGGATACAAAGGAGCATAACATAGTGCCCTATAGATAATTTTTAATATCAATAAGCATTGATGTAAGTGAGCTGAACATTTGACAAATTACTAGGCATAATTGAAAATCTCTGTTACTTATAGATTTTATTGTCGCCTGAAAAGCTGCATTCCAGAGTTAAATAATTAATGATTTTTCTCAGAATCATGTAATTTCACTCCAAAATAGTTCTTTATGTGTGTGTGTGTATATATATATATATATATATATATATATATATATATAAATGTAGCATCAGGATTGAAGGATGGGTCATTAACAGACATGCAGATGACCCAACCTGCTTGTTGAAAGTGAAAATGACTTGAAGCACTTACTAATGCAGATTAAAGACTAGAGTCTCCCGTACAGATTACACAACCACATGAAGAAAACAGAAATCCTCACAATTAGACCAATAAGCAATATTATCATAAATAGAAAAAAGACTGAAGTTATCAAGAATTTCACAATACATGGATCTATAAGCAATATCCATAGAAGCAGAAGTCAATAAATCAAATGCTATTTTGCTGTAGGCAAATCTACTGCACAAGACCTTTTTAAAATGTTAACAAGCAAAGACTGGAGCCTGGAAAGGAGAAAGCCACTGCTAGAGAGAGAAAGAGAGAGAGAGAGAGAGCAAGCTTGGGGGTGGGGTTTGAGGGACTTTAAAGGACAGATTGTAGTTTGCAGCTTAAACTATCGGTGCAAAGGTCGACCATTGACCTGCGTTATGGCAGTGTCCACTCAGGCTCAATATTTGACTAAATGAATGGTACGAAGAAGAAGAAAAAAGGTTCATGCATTTCTCTGGTCTAAACAAGGGACTGTTTAATAATTTCTGTGCTAAATTACCTTTCCTTTAGTACAGGGCCACCTCCACCTGCAGCGGCACAGCTAAGTGCACGGACCAGAGCTGATGGTATAATTAGCCTCAGATTCGGTGTAAGTGCAATCTGGGTGGAAAATATGAGACCAAATCCTCAATGAACTGTGAGCTCCTCCCGATACTGAAAGGAGGCTGACTGATAATGTGTTTCTTGAAAAGGTTCCATTATATAAGGGTGATTGTCACAAGTCAGGAAATGGCCAGGGTTACACACACTGCGGGAGTTACATTTGACTGGGACTTGCCATCAATTGGTAGGATAATGGGTCTCAGGTAAGAATACAAATGTTCAAGATTGAACTTCTAAAATGGGTACACGGAGCAAAGAGTATTTAGGTGCTCAGAAGAACAGCTATAATTCACAAGAATTCTGGGTTAATTAGTTTCAGTGGCAAGTAATTCTTAGCTCAGCACTCTTAAAAGGAAGACTCCAGAGATTTCTCATGAAATAAGTCTGACAAATCACATTTCATTCTCTTAAGCACATAGTCACTTATTCCTAGCTCTGATAACAATCACTATGAGACCGGGGACAGAGCCTGTTCTTAGTCTACACTAAGAACAAACTCCAACAAAGGAATAGGGATACGCCAGTGGAAACCTTATAAACAGCTTAGGCACGTTGCCAGAAATAGTGCCGGAATTTGAGCCCCTCAAGTGCGACGTGCTGCCACCTCAAAGCAAAGTTGGCCTTGATAATGTGGCGAGAGTCAGGCTTTCAAGGCCTTTACCATCATCTGTTAACGGAGTACTGCTCAAAGAGGGGAAACAGTTACGAACACCCATTACTAATTGGAACTTGGAATCTATGAAGTAAAAATTTGGGAAAATTGTAAAACACCAAAATAAAATGGCATGCATAAAGATTAATATAGTGGAGATTAGTGAGCTGCAATGGACTGGTATTCAGCCATTTTGAATTACATTGTCATATGATTTACTGTCCCAGCCATGACTAATGCAAAGGGAATAACATCACATCCATCACCTAAATGAACATTGAAGTACAATGCTGTTTTCAACCTGAAAACATGTATACACCTAGAGAGAAGTCTCGTCTAATACAAGTGTAATTGAAATTTACACAGCAACCACTAAGGCTAGTGATGAAGAAACTGAAGAATCCTGCAAGCTTTCCAGTCTAAGATTGATCAAACATGCAATTAAGAGGCATTGATAATTATTGGGCACTGGAATTCGAAAGTGGAGAACAAAAAGGAAAAGACAGTAGTTGTAAAATATGAACTTTATGATTTAATTTAAGTTGCAGATCACATGATAGAATTTTGAAAGACCAACAACTTCTTCATAGCAAATAATTTTTCAACAACATAACATCCTGTACACAGGGGCCTTGATAGACAAATGTACATGAATCAAATTTACTGCTTCAGGAGGTGATATAAAGCTCAATATTCACAGCCTAAATAAGGCCAGGATTCAACTATGGAACAGACCATCAATTGCTCCTTTATAAGTTCAAGTTGAAGTTGAAGAAAATTAAAACAAGTCCACAAAAAAACAAAATACAGCCTTGAATATGTACCACCTGAATTTTGATAACATCTCAAGAACAGATTTGGCAAATTCTACATCAAGGATAGAAGGTGTGACTAGCTATGGGATGACATCAAGAACATCTTTTATAAATAGACAAAAGGGTCATAAGAAAGAAACAACAACAACAACAACAAAATTGAAAGTCCGGAGACTCTGAAACTTGCTCTTGAATGTAGAAGAGCTAAGGCAAATGGAAAAAAGAACGGTGAGAATGACCTGAACAAAAATGTCAAAGGGTAATTCAAGAAGAGATGTCTTATATTAAAAAGAATGTCTTGTAATAAAATGTGCAGAGACTTGGAGTTAGAAATCCAAAAAGGAAGAACATGTTCAACCTGCCTCAAGCTGAAAGAAGGGCGGGGGGGGGGGGGTGTCAAGCACTGAGTTGCAATAATGAAGAATTCTATGGGCAAAGTGTTGAATGATGTAGGAAGCATCCTAAAAAGATGGAAGGAATACATGGATTTATTGTACCAAAAAGAACTGGTCAACATTACACTATTTCAAGCATATGGTCAAGAACTAACCATGCTGAAGGTACAAGTCCAACCTGCACTGGGGGTATTAGCTGCAAACAAGGCTCCATGAATTCACAGAATACCAAGTGAAATGTTTCATGAAAGCATGAAGCATTAGAAGCACTCACTTATCTATGTCAAGATATTTGGAAGACAGCTACTTGTCAACAGACTTGGGAAAACCCACATTTATGATAATTCCATAAAAAGGGGCCCAACAGAATGTGGAAAACTTTGAACGATGTCATTTATACCATGTGCAAGTAAAAATTTCCTGAAGATAATTCAACAATGATTGCAGCAGTAGTTTGGTAGGGAACGGAGAGAAATTCAAGCGAGATGCAGAGGGAAATCATTGATGAGGCCAGATAATATTGGCTGAAAGCTGGGGATGATGCTTGCTTGTTTGTGACCATTAATGCAAAGGCATGTGATTGCATGCAATATACAAATTCTGTATAAATTTCACAAAAAGGGGGGGTTGGGGGATTCCAGAATGCTACATTGTGTTCCTATGGAACATATATATAAGTCAAGAAGCAGTCTTTCAAAGGGATATTGAATGACTTGTCATAAAAAAGCACATCAGGATTGTCTCCTGTACGTGGACCACATGATTTGAGAAACTGGACTAGATGAAGAAGAATATCGCATCAGGATTAGAGGAAGGCTCACTAACAATCTATGACATGCATATGACACACCCTTGCTTGCTGAAAGCCAAGAGGACTTGTAGCACTTACCGATGAAGATCAAAGACTGCTTCTTCGGTTTGGATACAGTTCCATGTAAAGAAAACACAAATTCTGGCAACCGGACTGGACAATATCAAGAGATGTGGAGTAAATAGCTAAGTTGTCAATGATTTTATATTACTTGAATCCATTATCAACCTTCATGGAACTAGCAGTCAACAAAACAAATGAAGTATGCGTTGCATTGGGGAAAATCTGGTACCCAGACTTTTTTTTTTTTCATCCAGACCTCTTTAAAGTGTGAAAGAGTAAAGATGCTCCTTTGAGGACTAAGATACTCCTCAGGCAACCCACTGTACTTCCAATGGTCTCATATGCAAGTGAACGCTGCACAGGGAATAAGGAAGAATTGGTGCATTCGAATTCTGGTGTTAGTGGAGAACACTGAAAATACCATGGCCTTCCAGATCACATAAACTTTATCTGGGAAGAAATGCCACCAGAATGCTCCTTAAAAGCAAGGAGAGCGGGACTTCGTCTCGTGCACTTTGCACATGTTATCAGGAGAGACCAGTCCCTGGAAAAAGACAGCATTCTCGGTAAAGGATTGGCAAGAAGAGAGGCAGACCCTTGACTAAGGCAATTGCTGCAGGGACTGCAAAAATGGGCTGAAACAGAACAGCTGTGAGGATGGCAATGGACTGCAAAGTTTGGCTCTGTTGTACATCGGGTTGCTGACTCAGAACTCACCAACACAACAAAAACAACAGCTTCTGTGTGGCCATTTCTAAATATAGATTTAAAGAAGCAAAGGTCCTCAAATGACTTTTAATTTCCCTAGAAATCCAGTGGACACTACTGTAGAAATTTTTTTTAAAACGGAGTGAAAATTTCTATCTCCAGTTTCCTTCCCTGACAATTTTTGCCTGGAAGATGTCTTTGAGTATCTCTTAAAAAAAAAGATGTCTTTGGATCTTTATTTTCTCTACTATCTAAGAAACCATGGCTTTGAATTGATTTTTTTTCTAGTTTAATTACAGCTGATCGAGCAAAACTGAAATGGACCTAAATTTGTACAGTCTGCATAAGCCAGAACAGTAACCTGAATGGGTGAAATGATGGGTCTAGCAGGGTCAAAGTCTTGCTAGAAAGTTCCTTCTTCGAAGAGAAGAGCAGTGTGAGAACTGCATAGCAACCAAACCTCCTGAGCAGCAGGATTAGAACAAGGAAGCCTGATTCATGGATGGCAGCCCACTGTGCCATACTGAATGTGTGTTACTCTCCTATCTCCACACCCGGCTCCTGAGAGTTCTCACTGCATCTCTTTCAAATGTCCCAATCCAGCGTTTTGACCTCTAAGTTGTCCCTTTCCAACAATTGTCCCGCTTCCCCCAAATTTTACAAGTTCAAAACAGTTTGCAGCCCTGTTGTCAGAAACCTGCAGAACCATCAAGAGGGAGTCATGGCTTCCACCAGGACCCTCATGTTTCCTTGTTTGGAAATCATCTAACACTCTACAGAGACAGAACAAAAACTAGCATGTTTTGAGTTCTTAGGGACTCTCTACTCCTGTCAAGAGGCACAGCCTTGGACACTCACAGGGGCAGTTCTACCCTGACCTATTGGGTAGCTATGAGTTGACATTGACTCAATGGCAGTGAGTTTGATTTTTAATTATGCACCAGGCGTCAATCAGATGTTTACACCTATTAACCGATTTATAAGGCAAGCATCAACTAATATTGGTTCAGTTGTTAGCTTTGTTTTACCAATAGACAAACAGAGGCACAGACAAGTTAAGTCCACACAGTGAGAAAGGGATGGCATTGGGTTGCCGATTCAAACACTGAGACAGTGAACTTGGGCACTACACATTAAAGCTTCTCCCTCTGAGGATGGCAATGAGTGTGAAGCGCAGACCGGTAAAGAGTGGCAATTGATCTGGTAACTGATTTGGTAGAATTTTGGAAAACCCCAATTGGATATTTTGCAAGGGCATCTATTTATCCAGCTCTTTAAGGTATCCAGTTTATGAGGAAATCAGTCGATCAATTTAGCAAGTTAAAGAATCTAACTACCTACATTGTGCTAGAAGAAAGTAGATTGCATATTGCTTTGAAAAGAATGATGAGACAAATCTTAAAGGGAAAGAAAGTGTCAGGAAGTATAAACGTATCGATCCAGAATTCAGAAGTGTTAAGTCACATTAGATCCTGGCTGGTACCAGGCCCCTAGCCTGTCCGGATGTGGCTCCTCCACTCCCATTTTTCCTTCCAAACATTGAGCTGAAATCTGCACGTGAACCCATACCCCTGGGCATCTAACCTGGACAGCGCCCTGCTTCTGTGCACACGGTAATCTAGAACAATCAAAACTCATCTGGTTTTACATAAACCCATTGTGTGCAGGAGGGGAAAAGGGCACTGATTTGAGCTAAATTTCCGTTTAGAATAAATAATGAATTGACTAAAATAATTGTAAGCTTCTCTCTTCACAACATGCCTAAAGTAAATTATGTATAATTTCATTTCCACAAAAATGGATAGGTTAAGTAACCAGTACAATATCCCACCCACTCTAGTATGGAGCAAATGGCTAACTGATTCCACTCCCAACTCAAAGCTCAGCGATTCAAATCCACTAGCAGTGCTTCAGATGAAAAGTCTGGTAATTTTCTTCGGAAAAAACCCCCATTGAAAACTGTGGAGCACAGTCCTTCTCTGACATGCTCAGGGTTACCAAGGTTCAGGATCAACCTGATGGTGTCTGGGGGTTTCCTTCCCATTGGCAGTCTTCCTAATAAAGACAAAAATTCACGTTTCCTTATATACTCATTTGATCAAGAAACAAACTACTGCGTTCTTGCAACGTGATATACACAGTAAAAACACATTAAAGCAAGAGATGCTTCCCCATTCCTCTTTTCTTTATTTCTAGAAGTTTTAGGAGTGAAAAGTAACCCCGCCACACTAGTGTATCTTGTGTTTGCCTGTACCCGTGAAAAAAGAACGGTGAACTCTCTGACAAGCACTGTGGCGGCAGAGTCCAGATAGGCAGTGCTTCTGGCCAGGGTCCATTTGGAAAGTAATTAGCATTTGAATTGAGAAATGATTGATAACTGAGAACTATTAAGTGTTTAAGGCAGAGACTACAAGAGAAAGCCTGATTTAAAAAGCAATTGATAAATAGCCTAAAGGATTCATCTCGCTAACCCTCATTTGCTCTAAAACACCCATTCCTTCCCTTTCCACACTACCCCCAGGATTGTCAAATCCCTCAGGAACATGCCTGGGTAGACACACACCTGAACAAGGATTATCATCATTCACCCTAACCCCGTGCCCAATAAATACAGATTTAGGAACTTAAGTCCTTTCTTCACCCTTACACACACACACGCACACACAAACACACACACACACACACACACACACACACCACAGTTCACAGGATTCAGGATGTCACTGAATTGTCTGCTTCAATCGGCAATAATAACTATTCTGAAAAAAATGGCATGAATCTCTAATTATCTTTCAGGAACCAGCAACCCACTGAATTTCAAGTATGTACTAAAAACAGAACCAGTTTCTGCTATCTCAAAGCACAGGAGATCGTACTAAAAATCTTTCTGGAGGAAAATTTAAAAAGCTTCCTACTTTAAAAAAGATTCCCTAAATAAGTATGAATAAAGTAAATTCAGACCCCCAGTGTTTTCACGACCCCAACAGAAGCAGAGTTAGTGCAGTCAGGACCGCTTAGTTAGTTTCTAGAAGGGCTCTGAGTGAGACGGGACGTGTCTCTGTTCTCTTCATTGTGACTCTGTGCCCATCGCTTGGTAGAAAAGATGTATGAGCAGTGATTTCCTAACAAAACAATGGAAAATATTTGTTTGTGCTCTTTGAATAGAACCCTCCAAATCTCATGGAAATGCTGTGGGGTGGGGGTGGGGATGTGGGTGTAATTTCAGAACAAAACTGGAGGTGGTTCCGAGCTTCACGTCCCCTCTGGATTTGCAACTATTGCTTTGTGGTGAGGTTTTCAACCCCCGTGGCAGTGATGCTTGCCAAAAGGCCTCCCAAGAGCTGAAGGGGAGCAACGCTGTCAGCTTGACTAGCAGCCCACTGCAGATGAATAGTATATTTCCAAATTAATTCAGTAAGAACATTTGGCCATGTCTGCCAGATGTATTTTGGTGTATGATTTGCAGGCTAATAATGAAGATTGAGTTCTTAATTATAAGATTTTCATTCCTCTGCTCTACTCTAAAAGCTCCTGCGAAAGCTCTTTCCCTTCCAAGAAATAGGGCTGGCATGCACGACGGGGAAAGGAGGGGAAGGCTGAACTCATGCCTCACTCAAGGACGGCTGGTCTTCCTCAAATGACCAAAGCTACAGCCACAAAATTGGCATTCTAGTGGATCCATTTCTTGCACTTGAAACTGGAAACAAAAAGTTGGGGTTGGTGTTGTTCACTTATGGAGAAACCCAGGTCACTTCACCATCCCTTAAGCAATGACGTCGTTTTTAGTTTGCCTTCTAGTGTAAGCTAAGCCGTCAATGATACTGACTTGGCAGGTGTGAGATGACAGATTGAGAATAGAGATCCTGCCCCAAACTACTGAACAAACTAGATCCAATAGATCTGGGCCTACTGAGTGAGAAGGGCCTTGTTCTCCAAACAAGTTTACCTCATCACCCTGAGTGAGTCCCCTGCTAACCAGTACTGACGCTTTGAAAGGCAGGCACACAAAGCCATATAGCAAGCATGTTAGTCTGGGTAGACTAGAGAAACAAATTCATAGACACTCCTGTGTGAATAAGAAAGAGCTTTATATACAAGAACAATTGAATATAAAGAAAAGATCCCAGTCCAGTCCAGATCAAGTCCATAAGTCCAATATTAGTCCATATGTCAGATACCAATCTATAAATTCCTCTTCAGACACCCAAACTCATGCAATGACTCTGAATGCAGGAATATCACAGACCAGAGGATGGAAAGTCTTGTGGATCCTGTGGTGGTGAAGGCATCTCAGCCCTGTCAGGGGTCTCCATGAAGCTCCAGGGCTCTAACATAGCTCCATGTGTCTTGTCAGCAAGCATGCCTCCCAGTGAATGAGCCCATGTCTCACCTCCAGCAAGCTCTCTATCTCCTTAGTGCCTCCAAATGAGGTCATCAAGCTTTGACCTGACTGACAGGCTAAACTCCACCCCTTCACTGTTGTCTCAAATTGACAACAGATTATGTAACTACCATAGTAAGCACTAGTTCACATACATGCATGCTGTTTTAGTAAAAATTAGGTGTCTTGGACACAAATAGTATCCAATATATATTTTAAAAAACCTGAAAACCAATTGCCCTCAAGAATCATAATATATTCCTTTAATGTTCATAGCACACCCCATTCATTTGATATTTAACTTAATCAATTAAAAATATTAATGCTTTGTTTGTTTTTTATAAAAGTTTGAACAGGAAATGGGGCTTACTGAAGTGGGATACTTTGGAAAAGAAGTTCAAAGGGCCCTTAGCTCATCGAAAAGGCAAAAGGATTCACGTTAAATATACACACGGGAGTCATTCCAGCAGCGCATAATGTGGGAGCAGACACGATTTTCCCTCAATCTCTCTATGTTCTGGCACACATCTCTGTTTTTACTTCATAGAAGGAACTAATAAGGCATATAATTGTTTTAAGGTTTCACTGTACAAATTATGGTACACGCAGCAGTTAAAATGCTTTAGTATTTTCCCAATAACCCCATCTTCTCTTTTTTACTTTATGTGGAGAGCAAATGTCTTGAGAATGATGAGGGCAATGAATGTACAAATGTGCTTCACACAATTGATGTGTGTATGGATTGTGATAAGAGTTGTATGAACCCCTAATAAAATGATTTTTTTAAACTTCCTTTAAAAAAGAACTATTATTTCCTGTTTTTATATTTTTATATTTGTATTTCCTATTTTTCTACATGTAAAATACTAAAAACTAGCTAAACCCACCACCATGGAATTGATTCTAACTCGTAGCACACCTATGAGACTTATATACAGGGCCTGCCTTATCATTCTTAAGTAGAACAACTGATACATTTGAACCACCACCCTGTAGTTAGAACCCAACACCTGTCCCACATTGCCACCAGGCTTCCAAATATAGAACAAAGATACAAAACACAAAAGATCATTTAGGAACAAACAAAAACGCACCAAGCTAAATTTTCAACAGATGCTTTAGAATTTTCAACAAACCCCCAAATGATATCAAGTGACATTTTTCCCTGCTACACTGAAAAAAAATACTGTTGCTAAAAACATACACCAATTCAACAGCTTCTACATGTACTACTTAGGGACATTATTTGCATTGTGTAAGCATTTCTCGTCATTTCCGAGTTGTTCCTCCCTCATTAACTCACAGCCCCAAATATTACAATTTGTGGTCAAATTGATCTCACATAAATAGTTATTTAAAGAACATAATGCTAAAAGTAGACCTTTTTTACTCATTGAATTAAATTATTATTTGGTTTGAGAATAGTTCAGAGGATGTTTGGGGTTTAAAATGTAAAGATAATCTAAGGATGATAGTTACAGAAGTTGATCTACACTGTACAACTCCAAATGTCCGGATTCCGTGAAAATTCTAATTCAGTTCTGCAAGTTCCCATTTAAATCAGGAGCCTTCTGTGGAGTCTGTCAAAAACATTCCGGTGGGCTCCACGCGATTCTCCTGGTATCACAGCAAAGGAGATCACTGTTCGTGGAAGCAATTAGCTATGTATTGCATTTATTCCAAATGTAGAGTCTCCTTCTGTTGTTCCAGATGAATAGGAACCAATTGTTGAACTTATGTGGCAGTTACATTATCTGGTGTCAACTTGAGACGACTAACAGTGAAGGGGTGGAGTTTAGCCTATCAGTCAGTTTGCAGTTTGATGACCTCATTTGAGGCATTCAGAGATAAATGGCTCACTGGAGGCCAGACCCACACACTCTCTACTTGTCTCCCTGTGAGACATTTCTGTCGACAAGCCACACGGAGCTACACTGATGGAGCCAAAGCCCTGGTGCTGAAGGAGCTACGTGGAGACCATGCCAGGACTCAGATGCTTTCACTGCCACTGGATCCACAAGACTTTCCACCCATTGGCCTGTGATCTCCTGCATTTGGTGTCACTGCATGTGTTCTATGAGTCTAAAGAGGAATTTAGTAACTAGTATTGACATATGAGTAATATCAGACTTATGCATTGAGCTGGACTAGGTTAGGATGTTTTCTTAATGTACAATTGCTCTTTAATATAAATTCTCTCTTACATGCATATGGGTCTATGAATTTGTTTCTCTAGTCAACCTGGACTAACACACCTTGGATGACCACTTTTTAGCTTTTTTAATTTTAATTTTTTTAAATTTAAAGATCATTTTATTGGGGCATCTTACAACTATTAGAACAATCCATACATAAATTATATCAAGCATATTTGTATATATGTTGACATTGTTTTCTAAACATTTACTTTCTGTTGAAACCTTGGTATCAGCTCCTCTTTTTTCCTTGCCTCTGCCCCACCCCACCCCCAATCCTCATGACCCCTTGGTAAATTATAAATTATTATTGTTTCATGTCTTAAACAGTCCGCTGTCTCCCTTCCTCCATGATTTGTGTTGTTCATGCCCCTGGAAGGGAAGGGGGTTAATGTGTCAGTCATTATGATCTATTCTCCCTTCCTCTCCCCACCTTTCCCCTACCCTTCTGGCATCACTACTAATATTTCTGTTCCTGGATTGTGTGTGTCATGACCTCTTATCTCTTTCTGTACCTGTGTACATGTTCTGGTCTACCCTGCAGTGAAAGGCAGTACTGGGGTCATGATAGCACTCAAGGTTTGTGGAGGGGGTTGGGGGTATGGGGGTGTGAGAAAGCTTCAAGGAATCAGAGGAATATTGTGTATTTCATCTGTGATATACTGTACCCTGGTTGACTCATCCCTTCATTGTGACCCTTCTGTGAGGGGATGCCCCACTGTGTTCAGATGGGTTTGGGGTATCTGCTTCAATCCCCCTTATTCTCAACAATATAGGGGTTTCTTTGTTTTGGGTCTTCTGATGCCTATTATCTGGTCCAGATGACACCTCAATATCTCACAGACTAGTGTGCTATGTCCATGTGGGCTTGTTGATTCTCTGCTAGATGGCTGCTTGTTTAACTTCAAGCCTTTAAGACCTCAGATGCAATATCTTTTGATAGCTGGGTACCATCCACTCTCTCTACTACATTTGCTTATGCACCCATTTTGTCTTCATCGATTGTGCCAGGAGGGTGAGCACCACAGAATGCCAGTTTGTTAGAACAAACTACATTGAGGGAGGATATGAGCAGAGGCCCAAAGTCCATCCATAACTTCAGTGTATTACCATATAAATATATGAACATAGGCCAATACCTCTATTTTTGTGAATTAATGTATTTACATATGTACGCACCTATGCTTATACCTCTATCCATAGCTTTGCTTCCTAGATCATTCCTCTGTTTCCTTTTACCTTCCCCTTGCCCACCATCATGCTCACCCTAATTCTGACTCTTAGTATTTGCATCAGTTAGATTGCTGTTGCTCCAACACCCCAAGGATCTCTACATCCTCCTTGTTGTTGATTTTAATTCCCTAGTTGTTCCCCTGTCTATGGCCTTGTTTGCTCACCACTCCGTTCCACCCACTTTCAAGCTTTTAAGACCCCAGAAATTATCTAGTAAACTAGGAGACAGAACAGAAATAAGAATGTATTATTAGGCCAATTAACTGGACAATTAACAATTGTCCCAGGAAAATATGAACCCTAAATCCCCAGACCAAGGAGCAAAATTCTATGACATATTTGGTTGTAGATAGGCAGTTCCAGCAGCTACTCTTTTGCTTTTTGTTGTTGTTATTTGTAAATAGATCACCCAGCTTTTTTTAATTCAATTTTTTCCAGATGTACAATTTATTGACAGTAATCAAATATACAACTCTGTTATTAATCAATGTAATTCTTGTATCACCATTAACCCTCTGCCCCTATTCCTTCCTACCCCTGAAACCACTAAAAACTTTGGCATCTAATATTTGTCTTTTCATATCTTTTTATATAAGTTAAGTCATATAATACTTTTCCTTGTGTGACTGATTTATGTCACTCTGATTGATAGATTGATTTCATTCACCCAGTGTCATCAAGATCCACTCATATTATATCAAGTTACAACCCATGCCTCCCCTTAAAGGTTTTCTTCTCTGCTTATTCCAACACTCTCGGGTGTGTAATATTAGTGCTGAAGAAAGTGGGAATTTTGTCTGTATAAGGTTTTCTAGATTGGACCCAGAGGTTTTTAACTGCTTTAGTCAATGACTTGTCTCTTAAAGCCTACAGTATCACACCAAAATTGTTTAATTGAGTTGAAAAGGGTTATTTACAGTATTTTACACATAACTGACTTTTTTCAGTCAACTGATTTGCATACAGTACAACATTGCTAATTTATACTAATGACTGAGAACACTAGAGATTACAAATTTAAGAATTAGCAAGCCCCATAAGTAAAAGCATGAAATTAAGAGCAATTAAAGCTGTCTCTTCACAAAAGGGATTTGATTAGTTCATGCTTATTATTTATTGCAGTGATTTATAACATGCTATCCTTTAAAAAGAAACTTGCAAAGAAACCTTTATGAGGTGGCATTTTACCATCACGAAAGACGAACAAACTCCTCTAGGGAAAAAGAAGGAGTTGGCAAAGCTTGCCAGCTTTCTCGATGGATTCATTCATTCACTCACTGAACTTTCGCTTGCCCCTTGAAAATTGCCTTCTTTAAGCACAATTTTTAATCACTTTTTTTGATTACTTTAAGACTAATGGATGTTCACTGGAACTTGTAAAGCAAGAGACATGCAAAAACAAACAAACAAGAAAAGTACCAGTATTCCCATCATCTAAAGATGGTAGCATTTTACCATGCCTACTAGCAATATTTTCATTGATTACATATATATATATATTTGTGTGTATTTAGAGAAAGAGAGAAAGAATGGTAAACATATAAATGGTTCCATAACTGACTTCAGAGTCTATTTCCAACTTTGTATTCTGACGCTTGTATTGACTATTAGGCCATATAAAACTGCGTGATTCAAACATATAAAACTGCGTGATTCAAAGCACACGTCTAATACGTGCTCAAGGAATAATTTATTTGTCGAGCTGATGCTTAGAAATCAGCAGTTGTTTAGATCCAGTGATTTGAAACTAAAGGAAAGCATCCCAATGGTCTAAGCTGAATTTGCACCAGCACAAGTATATTATTTGCATAGCTAAAAATACCTTAGTGCGGAACACTAGACTAACTCACGTCAAACCTGATGTTCTCCGCATTTGTTACCGAAGTGTTGCCTTCCCAGGGTAGGTAGATCCAGCTTCGGGAAACAGGAGAAAACATCCGTACTGAGCCTTAGAATGAAATCGAGCTTCCTGGGTCACTGAGTTGCATCATAATTCCTGAAGTCAATTTCAAGCCCACTTCATTTTTCTGGAACTTCAATTAAAAGTCCACAAAAACATAATTCTTATTTCATTGTTGCTATTTCTGTTTCACAGGTAAATTAACTGCAAACCTGAGTGGGCAGGTGAATTTTCTAGGGCTGAAAAGGAATCCTATTTCCTAAAATTTCTTGGGTTTTTTATTTTATCTTCGATCTCCTACACACCTCTTCAAATGAAGACGGCCGTTGTGCCCACAGGTAATGGATGTGGTGTCGTCATTCTCAATTGAAGCAATAGCTGCCACAGGAGAATAATTGCCATTAGTTAATGTGTCTAACGGCTTCACGCTGACAATGCGTTTGCACAAATTCCCCTAAAAGTTTGCGAACAGAATCCTCAGAAGTGTACCTTACAGTCTCTTAGAAGTCTCTCGGAAGCCCTTGAGCAGTTTTGATAGAAATATTTTGCCCAGTACCATGAATGTAGGAGACGCTAGTAATTCTGGAATTGGCATGCACTGTCACTTCTGGGTTTCATTGTTACAAAACACCTACTACCTACTCGCAGTTGGTGCTCAGTAAGATATTCACAAGCGCATATATTAGTGGAAACTGAAGGGGGCTGCTGAGGTCTTTTTACTCCAGAATTAATAATTTGCGGTCTTTTCACTGAAATTCCCTGGAAAGCTGCTTTAGTCTTTGTAATTTCTTTTGTAAATCTGAGGCATTCAGAGTTAAGAAAAGAGAAGCAAGAGGTTCTTTGTTCCATTTTTTCCAGTTCATAAATTAATCTCTTTAGTGTACATTCATGTGTTTAGGCAAGTTAAAAGCCTTCTGAGATACCCTGGGAATTATATAATAGGACTTAAGGTAGATAATCTTTACCCAGAGAAAGAAAATTCACTTTTACGGGTACAGCTCTGTATCTGCTCTTGGCTGGCAACTTAGCGCACATGAGCGGGATTTCCAAAGGTTCAAGGAAATTTTTCATTATCTTTTTATTCTGGGTTTTTTTTTCCATGAACTGTTTGACGTCTGATTGTACCATTCCATTGGCGCCTCACAATTGCTCATAGTTAAGGAAAAAAGCTGCTCAGAGCAGTAAGGCTTAGGATCTAATATGATCCTCTATCAGGCATCAGGCTGTGTCGTGTCCATGTCTACATGAAGTCTGTAACAACCCTGTATCCTCTCCCAGTAGATTCCAAATTCCAGTGTACGCCACGTGGCTAAGAGGTTCAAGTTGGCTACACGTTCCAAAACTCATGTCAGTTTGCAAATGCAAGATCTAGATACGACTTGGAGAGTGTTCCCCTTTATTCATCAAAGAATATTTGCTGAATGCTTTCAGTATCTTCAGTTACAGAGTGCTAGACATCTAGGGTTCTTTTGTAAAATCATAGGGAAAAAGAATTTGGAGTCTTTCCAATGAAATTCACAAGACTACAGAGATCTCCCAAGCCCCAAGGCAATGAGGAGCAGTCGTCCTCATATGGTGCAAATGGGGAAATTACTTGGCTATTAGCCCAAAGGTTTAAGTCGACCCAGAAGCAACTCAAGAGAAAGGTCTGGTGCTCTACTTCCAAAATCTCAGCCACTGACAACCGTACACAGGGCAGCTCTATTCTGACACACACTGGGCCCACTGAGCTGGAATTCGCTCAACAGCAACCACCTACCTAGGAGAAAGTGTCCAGGTAACTTCCTCAGAGAGAAATGATCTCAGCACAGACACAGATAGACAGAAATTCGAAAATTCTCTAGGATTGCCTCTGTCTGAACCTGCATCCCAAGAGCAAGAGGACTTCTGAGATCATTTGTTTGTTTAGACAATATATTTTGAGCATTCACTTTTTGCCTCGCCTTCCTGCAATATTTAGTGATACAGATAAAAAAGAAAAGTGTATTTTATGTAAGTCATGCGAGGGGTGTACTTCTGCAAAGAATGCAAATATTGAAGGATTTTACAATTAGTGTATTACAATGTCTACACTTTTTCTGAAGTACTTTTAAGTTTTTATGCATATTTTTAATTAAATTTTCAAAACTTCACAAGATGTAGATATGCCGCTGTTGTCAGGTGCTGTCCAGACACTCTGACTCGCAGTGACCCTATCTATGTACAGCAGAAGGAAGCCCGGTCCAGTCCTGCGCCGTCCATTGAATTATGCTTAAGTCTAGTTGGGTGGCCACAGTGTCAATCCATCTCCTTGATTTTCCTCTTTTTCACCGACCAACTACTTTACCAAGCATGATGTCCTTTCCCCGTTACTGGTCTCTTCTGATACCATATCCGAAGTATGTGAGGTGAGGTCTTGTCATCTCAGTTTTAAGGAGCATTCTGGCTGTACGTCCGAGAGAGAGAGATTTGTTTGTTCTTCTGGCAATCGATGTGACCATACCATCATTCAAATGCATCAGTGCTCAGCCACCCTTCCTGGTTCACTGTGCATCTTTCACATGCCTACATTGCTGTTGCCATAGATGTTGTTGTTGGATGCCAACCATTATGTCAACCCCTCTCATTGAGGGCCTTCCTCATTTTCACTAGTTCTCTACTTTGTCAAGCATGATATCCTTTGCCAGGGACTGATCTTTCCTGACAACAAGTCCAAAGCACACGAGACAAAATCTTGCCATCCTTGCCTCTAAGGAGCAGAAAATTCTGGCTGTACTTCTTTCAAAGCAGATTTGTTTTGGTAGTCCATAATACTTATAATATCCTTTACCAACATCATAATCTAAATGCATTTATTATTCTTTGGTCTTCCATATTCAATGTCCTTTCACATGCATGTCAGAGGGTTAAAAATACCATGGCTTGAGTCAGGTACACTTTAGTTCTCAAAGTGATATATTTATTCTTTGTCATCTTAAAGTTGGGGGGGGGGTTCTTTGGTAGTAGATTTTTCCATGCAATATGCCATTTGGCTTGTTGTCTCCAATTTCATGGATGTTGGTTATAGATTTAAGTAAAATGAAATACTTGACAACTTTAATCTTGGTTCCATTTTTTCATCAACTGAATTTCACCTTGTTATTTTGTTTTCTTTCTAATGGATGCTTTGTATTCTATAAGGTAAGGGCTAGGCACCATATATAAACTGGTGAATAAACCCTCTCAAGGCCAGCTCACATCCATCAAATAAAGAGAGAAAATATCACAATCAGGACCAACAAGCTTTTTAACTAACAAATCATAATATGTTAAGCTAGCACCTGATAAGATTCTAGTACAGCATTTCAAAATAATTTGTATGTATTTTAATAATGTGTCTGATACTTGAAAACCAAAAGTCCCTTTCTGATGTTAAAAAAAAAAAAAGCAAACAGCATCCCCTGGTAAAACAATTCATACGGCTATCACCATAACTTCAAAATAAAATATACTTTAAAGGTGGATTCTATTCGAATGGAGAAAACCTAACAAAGAACTGAACCTTAGCTATATAATGCATTTTTAGCATAAAGTAACAGGAAAATTCAAAGTAACAGGAAAATTCAAAGAATTTTGATTGCCAGGTTGGCACAATTACATTTATTTTATGACTATAATTTATTTTGGAAAAGTAGTAAATACTGGTGAAATCATAATTTTACTCTGTTATTGTTGCTGTGTAGCACCGAGTCATTGCCAACTCATAGTGACCCTAGCCTAGGGAGCACTAATGAACTTTGTAAGGGACTCGATCATTGGGTGTTTTCTCCTGAGGGGTTGGTGAAGCAGCTGAGCGTGTGGCCACTGTGCTACCTGAGCTCCTGAATTTTATGATGTCCCCTCTCTTATACCAAGAAAATATGGTTTCTTTTATTTTAGAAGTTGTGCTTGAGAAAATATCCCTACCATTCTCTGCAAGTGAGGGATATAGGAAGGCATGTGTTTGATTCATCGTTAATGAACTGGTGCAACATGCAAACAACCATACTCCACTTCATCTACCTACATAACTGAGCAGTCAGAATAAGGTACAGATGAATAGTACCAGCAAACTCATACTCTGCAAAGCTTACATCGACAACGAGATGGATTTGCCCAGTCAGGCTGGGAAGAAAGAATACTACTTTTAGGCCCAACCACTTCATAATAATTATTAAACTTTGAGAAAACCGCTGATGAGAAATAAATGCTCCAGGAATAAAACTGCCATCTCCTCATTCTTGTCCGTCTATGGGTGCTTCTCTCTGGAGGTTAGCTCCAAACAGAGCAGTGTCATTTCAGCACATTTGGAATGAAATCTGCACATCAGTGTACAGTGGAAATGGAATCCCTGTCATTAAAGCAGAGTACACCTAGATCTCTTTATCTGTTCTTCTACATCCTAGACGCCATTCTGTGTAGAACGTCTTTTCCTTGTCATGTAGGAAAACAGTGCAAATTTCAGAAAACCAAAGGCAGTTTTCTTAGTGTGATGGAAATTCTAACTGCAGACAAAGTCTACTCAAAAACAAAAGCAAAAAACTAGCAGACAAGGGTCTCTGAGGCAGGAATAACTCTGCATACCTTTCCCTATAACAGGCAAGTATGGGATTTATTCTTAAAGACTATAGCCAGAAGTATAATTAAGTACAGTGGAGAATGATGAGGCCAGGAATTGCAGGAAAAATCGCAACCTCTCATTATTCCAGTCACTCAAAAACTGGAGATTTATTGGGGTGTTTGTTGATTGGTGCATTTATTTTCTAAGGTTGAATAGCGTGTTTTAGGGGTTTTTCCTTCATAAGAAGAAGCTATAGATATGTTGTATTAATGTCAAAAAACTTAAATTAGTATTTAAATGACTTTTTTTTTCTTAGTCAAACCGTTGTTTTTGCTTTTAGATCCCATCTCATGGCAACCCTATCTATGCACACCAGAACAAAACACTTCCAGGTCCTGTGATGTGCTCACAACCATTGCTATGCTTGAGTTCCTTGCTTCAGCTGCTGGGTCAAGCCATCTCCTCCAGGGTCTTCTCAAATACAGTTCCCATAACACACAATAACAATCTATCAAAACTTGTAGAAGGCAAAAATAGTATGTGGCCAAAGGCTTAATGACTACTGGGCAGAAAATGGAAAAGCACTGAGATTACAGGAGGAGAGAGAAAAAAGAGAACGGCC
This sequence comes from Tenrec ecaudatus, assembly GCF_050624435.1. Lineage (NCBI taxonomy): Eukaryota > Metazoa > Chordata > Mammalia > Afrosoricida > Tenrecidae > Tenrec > Tenrec ecaudatus. The sequence continues at coordinate 110,481,919 of NC_134538.1, forward strand.
ACAGAAGAAAGCCAATTTTCCACTGAATCTAACCCCTTAATCCCTGGACTCGGAGACTAAATGAATAAATAAATGGCATTCCTCGGTGGTGACTCCCCACCAATGAGAAATGGCATTAAGTTGGAATAAAATCTAATCATCTGGTGGCAAGATTAGGTTATGGCAACGACATTAGCTGAAAGGCATGAGTAGTTAGCACAGGATCGCGAGTCTCCAGAACAAAAGAAAAATGTGTCTGGTTTCTCAAGAAAAAGGCAACAAGCACACAATGAATGTGGAGCTAGAGAGCGGGTATATACGAAATGCCCAAAACTGTGTGCCCAGTTATTTCACCCGTATTTTGTGACTTTCTTGTAACCCACTGTTCTGAGGGCAGCAAACACAGAGCAAAGCATTTTACAGACAGATGATAATGGCTTTCAGTGTTTCTGAAATTGGCTCAAAGCCCATACTGTGGAAATTGCTAAAAGCCCATATGTAATTCTGAACCTCTCGCCGGCCCCGAGCCTCTGTGTGCGGGTAATAATTGCGAAGACTGGATAATTAACTTCTGACTTAGAAAGGAATGGAGGTGAAAGGAGAAAATGCAGACCTTATCAACTTTGACTTAAAGCAAAGGCACAAATTGACAAAATCTCGGGGGCATCCATTTGTAAAACTCACTGTAGTCCATCTCCCAGTGCTTAGCTGTTAGAATCGGAATGTTTCCCCTTATCCACATGATGGTTTCTTTCTGATTCTGCTTTTTAGATTCATATTCATTTCAATTTTTGTTTCGACCGTTTTATCTGGTCAGTGTTAAGTTCCTGACGAGGAGACAGAAACCCAAGTTACACAAATAGAATATGGAATGCTAATAATTCCTCAGGAACAAAAGTAACCTCCACTTTCGTAGTGCAACCCTCATGGTCAGCAGTTTGAAACCACCGGCCCCTCTGAGGGAGAAATATTGGGGGTTTCTACTCTCATAACTAATTGCAGGCGTGGAAACTCACAAGGGACTCACTATGAGCCAGCAATGACTCCTGACTCAAAAGCAGTGAGTTTGACGCTGAAATCAATCCCCTACCTAATACAGTGTGGAGAGCTGTTTCTTCCAAGACAGGTGAGCAGGGAACAACTTAGAAAAGCTGGAGAAATAACAAGAAAGCTTGCCACCTGTGTAGGCCTGTGAGTGGGGATTCATAAAGAATACCTGAGACTTCAAGCCCAAGCATAGCCGGCCTCAAACCATGCTAATTATACATGAAAGATCCCTAAAAATATGAAAGTACAGATCTCTTTACAATTACAGAAGGTTCATAAAACTACTCAAGTAGAATTCTCAAAACCTAGGACTCAAGGGACTCCTTTTGGGGGAAAGTGGCCCAGGTGAAGGGGAATATGTAATCAAAGGGGCAAGTCACCTGAGGAAAGGAAGTGGCTTGAGGGACAGAACAGTTTTAAAAACAGATGAATGTAAACCCTTAGAGATGGAAAGACTATTAAAGTAAATATTTTATAATTTATTAAGGAAGTAAAAGAAGAAATAGAAACTCTATTGATGGATAAGCATACTAGTCAGAGTGTTCCATCTGAATTTCAGTGACTAAACAGAACTTCTAAAAATGTAAGGCTATAGTTATTAAAAATTTAGTAGATGTGTTTAAAATAAGATTAGAAAATGGAGTTTCTATAATAACAAATATGTAGAGACCAAATAGGAATAAAAATATCCTATATACAATAGCAATAATAAGAAAAAATATTAAGTACCTTAGAGTACATGTAAGCAATGTGTACAATCATGATATATGCATATATACATATAAAATTTTAGCATCACTCAAAACACTCTTAGTACAGATGTAAGTAAATGTAAAAACATGTCTTGTTTGAGGAGGAAGAAAAATATCATAATTTTGATTCTTTTAAAAGGGAATTGATCATTGTACCACAATAAAAAAGTGACATTTTTCAAAAGGTGAATTTATCTAAGTGTTTATATAGGCATACTTTGTAGATACTTCAGGTTCAGTCCCAGACAACTACAATGAAACAAATGATGCAATAGCATGAGCTACACAGTTTTGTTTCCCAGTGCATATAAAAGCTATGTTTATACGATATGTTTATGCTATATGATTGTCTATTACATGTACAGTAGTATTATGTAAATGTTTAATGTACTGTGAGAATTGCCAAAATGTGATACAGAGACATCACGAAGTAAACACGGGCATAAAAACAGCACTGATAAACTTACTCAACACAGGATTGTCACCACACCTTTCATTTACTGTGGAGTATAGAAAGCCAGGTATGCATATATAGAAAAATCAAACAAGAACACTGAAAAATGTGAAGATAATTGCTACCTTTGGATACTAAACTATTTCATTTAATATCAACAATCAAGTGTTGTGATGACAAGTAAGTAGATGAGTGGTGTAGAAAAATAAATATACAAATAGACACTATATGATGTTGAAGGAGCTCTGCTGATGCAGTGGGTTACACATTAAGCTGCTAACCCATAAGGTCAACAGTTCTAACCTACCAGTAATTTGAAGAGATGAAGATGAGGCTGTCTACTCCTGTAGATTTACATACTCAGAAACCAACACAAGGGCAGTTCTGTTCTGTCCAATAGGGTCTCTGAATTGGAATCAACTTGATAGCAGTGAATTTGTGTTTTCAGAAGTGATGATGATGGAATATCATACCAGTGAAATCATGTTGAGACAACTCAGTAGACAAGTAAAAAATATAAAGTTAAATATCTAATTCTCGACTTCCGACAAGATGGCGACTGAGTAACACATACCAAAGGGACTTCATAGAAATCAGCACAGGAGAGCCACTGATATGGAATTCCATTCTGCTGGGTCACAGGACCATCATAAAGACAAGTAGACACAGATCCATTAGGTTTTGAGGAGCTGTGGGCTTGGCTAAGGCTTAACTCCTGCCTAGCATCCAAGACACTTTAAGTAGCTGGCGTAACTCACACCTGCCTACTCTCTGTGGCTGTACACGTGGCTGGGGAGATCCGCCTGCCTTCTGCCACAGAGGAACTCCCACTACCCACCCAGGGCCTTTAAGTGGCTGAGGGGAACTCTCATCTGCCTTTTAGCGTACTCCACTCAGCTAGGGGAACCTCTGTCCACCTTCCATGGTGCTCCACATAGGCGGGAGAACCCCTGCCCATCCCAAACAATCCCCTGTCTGTCATAGTGCTTCACACATCCTAAGGCAGCTTCACAACCACCCTCCAGCATTCCACACTGCAGCAGGAATGTCTGCTCAACCTACATAGCAATCTTACCAAGGAAGGAAATTCTGCCCACCACCCATAGGACTCTACACCAAATCAGGCACACCCACCTGCCCCCTGAAGCACTCCCGTTGCAGCAGTATCCCCCACAGGCCCTCTGAGGTGCTCCAAGGTGACATAGACCTTACCACCACAGCTTCCTAAGAGGTCGTCCACATCAGCACCATCCTCATGAGTTCACAACCACCCAATCAGCATCCTCTAAGAAAACCATCCAACTTGCCCTCCAAATAAGAGAATACTGGTTGACTAGGGGAAAAATCAAAAGCACAGGAGAATGAAGTGGTAGCTAAACCCCCATTTCAATTAGTTGCAGGCAGTTTGATAAAGCATTCCTAAAAGTCTCCCAAAGAGAAAGCCCTGTGCTCTTCAATTGTCTGGAAAATGGTGCCCAGCTCCTCTAAAACAAAACAACACAAACAGCCCCAACAACCTCAGTGAAAAACAAGAGAAACAAAAGGCAATGTCAGAAGAAGTCCTAAACCTAACAATGTGTGTAGATGAAGCAGACATTAATTGGCCACAGAAATAAATTTTCAGAATGCTGCTTGGAGTCATACAGGATATGAGGGAAATAATACAGAAAAAGGATGAAATGATAGAGGAGATAAAGTCCATACACCAAAGGGAAATACAAGAGCTTAGAGAGGACATAACAAAAACCAGTTGCAGACACATGGATCTCAAGAATCGACTGGAGAAAGCAGAGAACCACACCAGTGACTTGGACGACAGCCAAGCAGACTTTAACAAACGTGAACAAAAATCTAATAAGATCATCAGAGAAGCTGAAGAAAACCTAAGAACTATGTCTGATGCTATGAAGAGAACAACATTAGAATTATTGGATTAACAGAGGAATACACAACAAAGAAGTCATCTGCAGCAATAGTGAGAGGATTCTTGGAAGAAAACTTACCCAACTTAATGAATGAAAACCAGGCAACCATTCAGGAGGCTGAAAGAACACCAGCTAGACAATCCCAAGAAGAAGTCACCAAAGCATATTATAGTTAAACTATCCAACTACCATAAGGCTGGAGGATGAATAACCCTCTATTGAAAAATGAGTGGGTACTGGCCCAAGGACATTTATCCAGCCCACTGGGTGGTTTTGCCCCATTTGTTTTTACTTCTAAATAAGATATGTGCAGTGTGTGAGGGACAGTGAACTGGCCCCCTGTTTAAAAAGCTTGAGAACCCCTGGACAAGAGGAATATACTGAAGATAAAGCACCTGTGTACATCGAAAGAATTCACCAACAGAGTAATAAGAGAGCGTATGGACTGGGAAAACATCTTTAGCAATGACACATCAGACAAAAGCCTTATTACTAAAATCTACAGTACTCTGCTAGCTTACAAAAAGACAAAAAACTAATTGCCCACTGACGACCTGAACAGAAGTTTCACAGGGGCAGAAATATAAATGGCCAATAAACACAGGAGAAAATGTTCCTGATCATTAGCCATAAGAGAAATGCAAATTAAAACAACTATGAGATACCACCTAACACCCTTAAAGATAGCTTGATTCAAAAAATCAGAAAGTAACAAGTGTTGGAGGGCTGTGGTGAGATAGGAACTCTCATCCACTGCTGGTGGACCTGTAGGTTTGTACAGCCAATATGGAAATCAATTTGGTGATATTTAAATAGAAGGAAATCAAGCTTCCATATAATCCAGCAATCCCCCTACTGGGCATATACTCAAAAGACACAAGAAATAAACCACAGCCAGACATCTGTGCTCCAATGTTCTTTGTGGCACAGTTCAAAATCACAGGAGTCGGAAACAACCCAAATTTCCTTCAATGGGCGAATGAATCAAAAAACCTGTGGTGCATGCATACAATGGAGTACTACGCATCCCTAAAAAGCAGTGATGAATGCATGAAGCACATCACTACATGGGAGGTAACCCAAGCATAAATGGTCAAGTACAACATGAATATACTAGGGAGAGGGCGTGAGGGACCAGACTTCAACCCATTGCACCAAGATGTGAATGCAAATTACCATCATAAAGCAAGGAACCAGTAAAGAGGTCTGTGAGGCTGGCTCCAATCCCAACTACATGGACATCCCCTGCTCTCCCCCAAGGAGAATTCACTTTTGAGGACAGCAGTGAAGCTACAGCTCAGGGAGATGGGTGCATCTGATTAGAGCACACAGGAGCAAATGAAGAGAGAAAGAGAGAGTGGAACACAACCTGACTCACCATGCCCTGAGGATAATATTCCTGATTATAGCAGTCAATGCACAGAGAGAACCATAGGCCAGCCAGCACAAGACACATCTCTCACTGTGCTACAGGGAACAACACTGGAGACACGGTATGGGAATTATGCCCAATCTGACCCCACCACACTGGGGTGAACTGCTAAGGGTATGCAACAGAGCAGCATGGGGAGCAAAACAATGAAGTCCCCAGGGAATACCAAAAATAGACTTTGGGGCCAAGATGTAGTAACATATCAGACTTGATCAGAAAACACTCCTAAAGTTCAACAAACAGATCTCGAACTATTTATAGGCTTTTCTTTTTTGGTGTTGTTGCTATTGTTATGTTGTTGTTGTTTGGATTATTTTTCTTTTGTTGATTTGTTTTGCTCTGTCTTGTGTTTATGCTCATTATTGTCTCTGCATGTCTATCTAGAAAAGATAGGCTGGATAAACAATCCAGAAGAGAAAACAAGGGGACAGATGATTCCAGGGGGACACAGGAGGTGGGAGGCAGTGGAAAGGAAGAGGGGTGTCAACCAACCCAGGGACAAGGGAAGAACAAGTGATCTAAAATTGATGGTGAGGAAGGCATAGGATGCATGGTGGGGTTTGATCAAGGGCAAAATAGCAGAGAGGAATTATCAAACCCCGAATAAAGTCAGAACATGATAGTGGGACAAAAGGAAAGTATAACAAAATAGAGGAAAGGACTAGGAGGCAAAAGACACTTATAGAGGTCTAAATATAGGCAGGCACATATGTAAATATATGTATATATAACCATAGGGAAATATATCTATGTACATAAATTTCTATGTTAGATATTAAGGTAGCAGATGGACATTGGGGCTCAACTCAAGTACTCCCTCAATGCAAGAACGCTTTGTTCTAAAAACCTGGCATTCTGTGATGCTCACCTTCCCAACATGATCGTTGAAGACAAAATGGCCTCATAAGCAAATGTGGTGAAGAAACCTGATAGTGCCTGAGTATAGCATCTGGGGCCTTAAAGGCCTGAAGATAAACAAGCCACCATCTAGCTCAGTAGCAACAAAGTCCACATGGAAGAAGCACACCAGGCTGTGTGATCATGAGGTGTTGATGGGCTCAGGTATCAGGCATCAAAGACCCAGAACAAAAAAATTATATCAATGTGAATGAAGAGGAGTGTGGAGTAGAGACCCAAAGCCCATCTGTAGACAACTGGACATCAGGTTACAAGGAAGAGATGAGCCAGTCAGGGTGCAGTGTAGCCCTGATGAAACATACAACTTTCCTCTAGTTCTTTAATGCTCCCCCCCTCCCACTATCATGGCCCCAATTCTACCTTACAAATCCAGCTAAACCAAAGCATGCACACTGGTATAGATAAAAGGTGGAAATACAGGGAATCCAGGCCAGATAAACCCCTCGGGACCAGTAATACCAGGAGGGGAAGGAGAAAGTAGAGGGAGCTAGGCCCAGGAACTGATCACAATGGTCTACATATAAACCCCTCCCAGGGGGAAAGACAACAGAAAAGTAAGTGAAGGGAAACATTGGTCAATGTAAGACATGAAAAAATAATAATAATTTATAAATTATCAAGGGTTCATGAGAGAGGGAGGGATGGGGAGGGAGGGAAAAGAAATTAGGAACTGATACCAAAGGCTCACGTGGAAAGAAAATGTTTTGAAAATGATGATGGCAACATATGTACAAATGTGCCTGACACAATGGATAAGATCTGTATGAGCCACCAGTAACATGATTAAAAAAAGGAAATATATATATATACTTTTCATCTACATCAGAGTAAATTACAAATGGAACAAAGATTTGCTTATTTGTAACGAAGTAATTAAAACGAGAGATGGGAGAATTCTGTCATGAGTTCTTTCTCCCTGTGACTCAGAATCCAAAAGTTACATAAGATACAGGGAGCCCTCCCTGCTGGCATAGTGCTTTATTGGCTGGTAACCAAAAGGCCAGCAGTATGAAACATGAGATACAGTGATCAATTTAACTAAATATAAAAGCTTAAATTATTTCTGGCAATTAAAATTTCAGGTAAAGGCAAATGAAAAAACTAGATAAATAATAATTAACTCCTATTAGAGACAATAATTTCTCTAAAGCATAAATATATCATAGAAATTGATTTTTTAAATTCAACATAATAATGGATCGATTTAACATAAAACCAAATGTTGTTCAAATGTGTGAAAGATACTTTGTTCAATTAAAAGAAGAGAAATTAAAGTAGAAGTGCACTGAGATAATTTCATCTAACAGATTGGCAACTTTTCAAAAGTTTGATCACATACTCTGTTAGTACCACTGTGGGGAAATATGTACTTCCCACATTTCTTCAGTTCAGTATAATAAATTGATACAACATGCAAGACTGACAATATGGCAATATCTAAACAAATTGAAAGTGAATATACCTTTGACTTGACAAAATTCATTGTCACACATTTGAAATGGCTCCAGTCAAAGTCTGTTGATGGTAACATTTCATGTACTATCAAGGGATAGAACACAACACAAATGTCCACCAAAAGGGACTCTCAATAAATCATGGTACATTTGTATGAAGGAAATAAGTTGAGAGTGAAATAACATAATTTAAATAAGAAATACAACATTTAAACAGTCTTTAACTACTTCAGTATGGCCCATACATTAAGATTGATGAGGATCTGGATCTGTGGACACGACGTGGAGAGGAGGGACGGAGAGAGAGTCATTGTTTGGAAGGGGAATCTCCTTCCATAAAATCAATTGGTAGCTGCTTGTCAGTGTTTTCCCTTCTTTGCATTTTTTTTAACTGGCTTTCTCTCCAAAAAAAATTTTTTTTAATCTATCTAATGTGGTCTGCTTTTGGTGTTTCCTTAACTGTTTTCTAAAAGGGTTACTAAATTATCATCAACAATATCAATAACATGGTTAGCCAGTTCCTTATAATGATTCTTTAAAAAAAACTATTTCTTAGGATCCATTTATTTTATTTAAAAACAGTACAAAAAGACACAAAAATTAAGAAAATTATAGCAAAATGCTTGGAACCCAGGTTTAAAAGGTCTAAACAACGCATATTAACACCACCAACTAATGCCAAGTAACCGAAACATGAACTGCTTTTGTTTACAAAAATCATGTGCATTGGGTCGGATTCTGATGTTTTGCTAGAGCTCTGATGCAAAATTTTCCTAACATTTCTCGTCAAAATCTGATTATGTCGAGTCACAACGCGGTTGCGCACCAGTGTTCTACTGTATATGAAGACTGGCGAAGTTCTAGCTCTTGATCTTGACAGTGCATCTTGCTCTTCATCATCCAACATTTGACTCTTGGAACTTGAACTAGCTATTATCTCACCTGTTTTGCCAGCTTCTGCAGCCTTGCAAGCCCATCTTCTGACCTCCCAATTCTCAAACACGTAAGCAAAGAGAAAAGTCTGAGGTTTCTAGACAAATAACTGACCCACAGTTTGGGGTCAGCCATTTCCTTGATAGTTTGTGATTTCTGTAAGACTTATCAGTGAAACATAGAACCTTAAGAAAAGAGAGAGGTACTTTTCCAATTCTCTACTCCCAAATTAAACCAAATTATTTTAAGACAAATCCCAGACAAGGTATCATTTCACCTGGATATACTTTAGTTTATGGAAAGAGTTTTCAAAGAAGTTTTACCAAGTCATATTGCTTACTGGTGTGTATAACAATATTATTTCCCTGAGGAAAGATATAAAATAAAATATTCTTAAAATGCAGAAAAAAGAGAGTAAGAATATTAAGTATTAGAGGAAGCAGTTGACGTTAAAGATGAAAGAGAGGTACAGTGGTTGGAAAAGTTGAACATATGAGACATCTTTAACCTCTGCCTCATAGAGCACCTTATAAAAATTATTCATGTAAATATACAGCTGAAAAGTCAAATAAAGAAATGTTCATGTACTAATGTTGATACGTCTTCAAGGTACTTTGTTAAATGCGGCAAATCAAGGTGTACAAAAGTGAGTAACTGGTAGATAAAGGGATAGAGAGCATAGAATCTAATTAAATACTCACATGAGCTTGAAAATTCAGTTTTTTAAACTGTAGAAATAGACTAAATAACTACAGTAACTGGTGAAAATCTATGTCAAAAATAGGAGAAAAAGTTTTTCTATATGCATATGTGACTGTAAGAGGGGCTTCACGACGTTTGTTAAGAAATAGAATTAAAATAATGGATAATGTAATGGAATTTTCCATGAAGTTTTCTAAGCCCTATCATATTATCTAAATTCAAAAAAAATAAATAATGAAAATTGAACCTCAAACAATGACACATTGTTGTATACTCATCCAAGTAGAGATTATTGCTATGACAAATGTCCAATTTGGAAATTACCTGGAATAAAATGCAAGCATACACATGATTGGTAGAATAAATCATTTTGAGAAATTTTGTCAAGATCTTAAGTACATACCATATATACTCAAGTATAAGCCTAGTTTGTCAGCATATTTTTAATGCAGTTTTTGGTGTAAAATTAGGTGCCTCGGTGGATATTTGGTTTAGCTTATACTCGAGTATATATCTTTATGAATCAAAACCTCCAATAAGGGGAGAAGAGATAAAAATTTAAGAGATCAGTTCCAAATATGATTTTAGTTTTAAATATAGCATTATATTAAAAATAAAAGAGGAAGATGCATTTCAGCACTTGCAGATGTCACATTGTTGCCCCTAATTAATAAATGTGAATGACACAGCATTTTCAGCATATAGAAGAAAGCTTGTTCCATGATGGCAAGGACTATGATATGTGCATGTATTATACACTATTTTATATTGTTTAGACACCTTTGAAATCCTAAATGTTATACCTTAGAAATTGAAGGACAAAAATAAAACCATAACTGCAACTTGAAGAAATTAGCAGTGATGTACGTCCAGGTTATAATCACAAATGTCAGTGAATATCAGACCACCAGGTGTGTTTCTCCTAATTTCAAGGTACAATATTAAACCTAAGGTAATTCTCCAGGATAATGGTTGCCAAAACGCATCTATCAGTTTGTCATACTGTGGTGTCTGTCATAGGTGTTGCTGGAAGTTATGCCCCCGGTATTTCAGATACCAGCACAGGCACCGATGGTGTTCAGGTTTTAGTGAATCTCAAAAATGAAGACAGATGAGGAAATAAGATTGGATGATTATCAGTGACACCTTATGAAGAGCAGTGGAATACTGTCAGGTTTAGTTCAAGAACAGAAGCCACATAGGTGCTCAAATGCACCTGGGAAAAAGAGCTGTCTCTTCAAAGTAGAGTTGGCCTTAAAAGCATGATGGAGTCAAGTTGTCAGGACCTTCAATTGCTGATGTGACAAAACTCAAAATGAGAAGAAAAAATGGAAAGTATCCACCAATGATAAGAACATGGAATATAAGAAATACAAATCTAGGAAAAGTGCAAGCTGTCAAAAGTGAAATGGAACCTACACAAATTGGTAGCCTAGGCATTAGTGCAGTGAACTGGATGGATACTGGCCATTTTGAATCAGACAATCAGACGACCTACTACGGCAGGAAAGGCACACTGGCGAGGATTGCCACATCACCGTCAAAGAGAACATTTCAAGATCTAGCCCGAAATGCAACATTTCTCAAGGGCAGGATAATACCTGTATGCCTACAAAGAAGATCAATTAAAAGGACCATTATTCAAATTCACAAACCAACTATCCATGCCAAAAGACCATAAGGATTGTTACCAACTTCTGCAATATGAAACTGATCAAGCATGCAATCAAGGTTCATTGATATTTACTGGTGAATGGAATAATACATGTAAAAAAACAGAAAAATGAAACTACAGAATGGCACCTACCAACCCCACCACTAGAATGGTTAACCAAGTATGATCAACAGTGGTAACCCCTAGTCCAAAGGCAGAGGCGCATCGAACCCAACGTGGAGACCAGGCCTTCTTCAAGTCTGAAAAGCAATCCATCTCTGGGGCCTGAGAAAGCCACAGATTCCGTAGTCTTCCCCAAACACTTCTGTTGGGTGCCTCTGGTGTTGGCGCCCTGGAAATGTGCACTGAGCAGACACGGGGCGGGGCGGGGGGATGGGGCGTGTATTCTGACAGAAGGAATTTAAAACATTGGTATAGATCATTGACTTTTTTTCTCTTTCACTTAGAAAGAACTGTGCTCAAAATACAGCTGGAGGGATGCCGGATGAGCGTAAGGCAAGACCTGATTAAACGCCAAGAGGTGTTTCCAAAGGAGGTGATAAAATCTACTGTTCTGGAAATGCTAAAAAATATAGTCTCACCTGGTGGCAGAAGGCTCTACTAATGACCCCTGGAAAGCTTCCATAGCCCTCTAGTTTGGGATATAATTAAATGCCCACAGGTAAAAGAGAATAAGAAATTGAATGGGTTTTGGATGATAAGTTAATAATACGATAATGGCTGGTCAGGGACTGTTTGGGATCTCCACTGAATCTGTGCAAGGAGTTGTCAAAAACTTCAGACCCAGAGAAGTGCGTGAGGAGAAGGGTAATGTCTTAAGCTTCTTTAGTGGCCCCAGTGGGAGCTGTGCTTTGCTGTTTTTGCTGTACAGCTTGCCCTGGCCTGGGTTGATTTTGCCTTTGTTCTCTTGCCTTCCCCCCAAGCACTGCCTCACATTCCAGAAACACAGAATCTACCAAACTGGATCTAATAAAAACACATATACACACATACAGAGCTTGCCTAAACCAACAATTTCAAGCCAAATAAATTTAAATGACCTAAACATGAGATAAGAAAAAAATTTAATATTCATTAAACTCAGGGTTAAAATTGTTGCACTCTACTGTGCCTGTGTTCACAGGGTCATCAACTTCAAGTTACCCTAAGACTTGTCCCTAACTCCACTGTAGTGCTTGTGTGTGCACATGCACCTGGACATATGTACAAACACCAGAAAGTAGGTTTTTGTTAAAAGAAAACTGATTCAATCACAGTACTGTGGATCACACTGAATTAAGTAATTAAACTTTTTTTTCTTCACCAACTACGTATAATTAAAGAACTAGCAAGCATGAGTAATGTGTTCTTGAAGGGCAAGATACAAGACATTTAATTTATACCCTGGTACATACAACTGCTGACTTTGCGGGTAATGGCCCAATGCTTAAACTATTACACCAACAGGGATCACAGATAGTAAATGTTATGTTAAGTACACAGCTCCTTGATGGGAGTTTAAAATATCTTGGGTGAAGATCATTAATATACTAAATCCAGCCTGTGTGTGTATTTTTGTTGGCCCCACATTTTTCTTTGTTTAGTCATTCTCTAAATTTAAGTTGGGAGATCCAATTTTAGCATTTTTAAAATTGTTTACCTTAGTAGCTCTACCTCCCGTAGACTAGCTTTCCCACATGAGAAAACCATCAGAAGTTAGTATCAGCTCATTGGCCCATTGTCCATTGTTCTATCTGGCTCTCTATGTCGTACCAACATTCGGTTGTTTCCCGTATGTTCAAGAATTTGAAACTCCTGACTTGGAGCAATGGGTAGCGCATACCTACTGCAGACAGTGCAGCATAAATACCTCTTTCACGAAGCTTTAACCAAATATTGAGCAGCAGTGAAATTGGCCGTGTGGCCCTGGGCAAGCAATGTAATCGTTGCTGAGCTTCTCTCTCATCCTCTTAAGAAAAGGAGAAAATACTCATCTTCAGGGTTATGGTGAAACGTAAGTCAGATGTTTGGAAAAACAATTAACCGCTAATAACTTTTCTAATGAACCACATGATGGTCAGAAATGATTAAGAAGACTAGATTACCTCTTCCACCAACTTCTTCTGCAAAAATTAGTTCCATGGCATTCCAGTCACCATAGTTGGTTAGGAGGCACCGAACACTCATCCCCGGGGCCAACGTGGCTTACCTCTGAGTCCTACTCCAGGGTTTCTTTGGTATGTCGTGCAGGAAGGCCTCAGTAGCAGCTTGGTACTCCACATGTATAACCCGACAATACCTATGGGATCACCCTTGACAAATGGTGAATGGGAACTGATAGCTAAATACAACCTCCTTAGTCACATAGTTGAACAATTCTTAAATATATATTATACATTTCCTTGGAAAATTCTGGCAAGAATCAAGTATGACTCACCCATAAAGGCCAACTCAATCACATATTATACTTTGATTATATATTGAACTGTGTCCCCTAAAGACATATGTCGTGAATCCTAAGTTCTATGCCTCTGGTCTATCAGTTTGCCTTGTTGTGGTGGCTTGCTTGTTGCCATGAAAGCTTTGTCACCAGTATTGCAAATACTAACAGGGTCCCCCAAGGTGAGCCAGCTTCAGCAGAGCTTGTAAACTAAGACTAGACTACGTAGAACAGTGGTTCTCAATCTGTGGGTCATGACCCCTTTGGGGGTCGAACAACCCTCTCACATGGGTCACCTGATTCATAACAGTAGCAAAATTACAATTATGAATTAGCAACAAAAATAATTTTATGGCAATCACCACAACATGAGGAACTGTATTAAAGGGTCATGGCATTAGGAAGGTTGAGAACCACTGATGTAGAGGGAAATAGGCTGTCCATTTCTGAGTGATAAGTTATTGAAAACCTTATGAAAATCAGAAGATCACAAGATATTGTGCCAGATTTCAAATTTATAGAGTCCTAAACTGTGAGAAGGTAAGCATCTCTTTGTTAAAGCCACCCATTTGTATGTATGTGTGTTTGTATACACATATCTACGCATATATACATGAAGCAGCACTGGATAACTAAAATACACTCTCTCTTCTCCCTCCTTTCAGTTTCCATAGTTCCATCCAACTATCCCTCACTCCTGCTCCTTAAAATAAATTTTTAAGCCACCTATGGGTAAGCTTTGTTTCCAGTTTTGCTCTATAGGAAATTCAAGCTCAGCTATCTTCCCAAACAAACTCTCAAATAGCAATCAAAATACCACTAGAGTCTCCACTTAACTATTTCTTGATTTGTTGGGCAATTTCCCATTGTTAGAAAAAACAGTGTCTGCAATAGAGACAACTACTATGGCATCTTTCATTGTTACCTTCTTAGCGTCTTCACAATCAAATGGTATTTCGGTGACCTACTAAATCAGACATCTGGAATCTGACCAGAGTCAGCATCAGTCTGGTTGCCTTTTGTAATAGCTACGTGAGAAGACAGCCGGGGCTGCTCACCCGACACTTGCTATACCCACTCTCCTTCTGGTCAGCATCCTACCCCTCATTCTCACTCCCACACCTGTGATTAAATGAAAGCTATTTTAACGTGACTGTTCCTGAAAATTGAACCTCTGAAAGTTTTCCACTCCTATTAACTGTGAGTCATGCAGTAAGAAGCAGTATGACATTGCCATTTGATCAACATCAAAAATGACACAGAAATCATTGCAGCTGGTGACAAATCTATTCACATTGATTTAACAATGGACCACTGTTAACATATGATACCTTGTATTCCACTTATGCCTTATTGTTAGGGGGAAAGAATATGCACATATACCCATGCCTTTCTAGGAATTTCTATTTTGCTGTGCTTTAGACTAACAGTAGGAACTCTCATGGCACAGGGGGTGAGGTTATGGGATGCTAAATACAAGGTAAGTGGTTCAAATCCACCAGAGAAAAGTGAGATTGTATACTCCTATAATTATTGACAGCCTTAGGCATTCTGTATCGTTCTGTTGAGGCTGAATTGGCTTCATGGCAGTGTGTCTTTTGGATTAGTCTAGCTGTTGGAATTAGTCCTGCCATTTCCCCCGTCAGGTCTAACTCTTCCATCATTCCATTGATGAGTATTCTTAGCCTTAGACTAGAGAAGTTTTATCAAGAAATGATTGTCATGGTAACAAAAATTGCCTATGATGAGGCAATACATAACACATCCTTTATTTGTGTTACCACGGTGATCATTTCTTGGTATAAACTTCTCCAGTCTAAGGCTAAGAATACTTATCTATGGAACTTCAGGAGATTTGGCTTGTCCTAGACGAAATGCCAGATATTGCAGCAGTTAGACTCATCTAACAAACTGACAGCTATCAACTCAATACCGACTCAATGCAACCCGATAGAGAGGGCCCCAGGCTGTAAATATTTACAAGAGGGAGGCACACAGTCCAAACCTGCTTGATAACAATGAGTGAGATGCATTGCCTTGATTTTAAAAATTAGCTCTGCTTTTCAGACAGAGTTGAGAACAGCATTAAACCTACGCATTTTCATTTTACGCTCAGGAGATAGTGTCCACACAGTGGCAATCCTTTACCTAAGAAACTGAAAGAAGCTGACTTAACCGCCCAGTGTCAGCCTTGTGAGCATTGGAAACCTGATGTGAAAGAGATGCCTCAAGAATTACACTTCATTGGATGACACTTGTTATGTTCCTTTTATCTCTGGTTTGGGTAATTCCTTTCCACCTCAGCCTTAGGCCAGGCATGCTGGGAAACCGGAAGAAGAACAAAAGGAACTTTATTTATCATAATCTCTTTTCCAACTGTGTGGAGTTACAGCAATTTAGTTCTAACATAGACAGACTTAACTGCCAGAGGGAGGCCTATCTCTCACTTTATCCTTGCAAACCTCAGCTTTCACTTTTAGATTTCTTAACTTTTCAACTTTCCCAGTATTTTAAAAAGAGCTTTTAAAATTTATTCCTGTTCTAAAAAAACTCAATATACACGCACATACAAATTATGCATGAGAAAATATTTGGTTGATGCTCACCTACCTCATGATTGCTGAAGACAAAATGGGGCACATAAGCAAATATGGTAAAGAAAGCTGATTGTGCCTTACTATAATACATAGCATCTGAGGTCTTAAAGGCTTGAAGCTAAGCAAGCAGCCATCAAAACAAAACAAGCATCCATCTAGCAGGAAAGCAAAAAAGCTCACATAAAACAAGGACAATAGCCTGTGTGATCGTGAGGTATCAGGCATCAGATGACCCAAAACAAACAACCATATTGATGCAAATGAGGTGGGTTGGAATGGAGACCCAAGGCCCATCTGTAGACAATTGGACATCCCGTCACAGAAGGGTCATAAGGAAAGGATGAGTCAGTCAGGGTGCAGTGTAGCACCAATGAAACACACAGCATTCCTCTAGTTCTTGAATGCTCCTCCCCCCACACCATCGCACTATGATGACCCCAGTTCTACCTTACAAATCTGGCTAGACCAGAGCATGTACACTGGTACAGATAAGAGCTCTCAACACAAGGAATCCAGGACAGATAAACCCCTCAGGAACAGTAATGGGAGTAGCAATACCATGAAGGTAGGGAAAAGGTGGGGAGAGAAAGGGGAAACTTATCATAATGGTCGACATATACCATCCCCTCACTTCCAGAGGGAGTTGAGCAACAGAGATGTAGGTGAACAGAGACAGTATATGGTAGAAAATATGAAAATAATAATTTATCAAGGATTCAAGAGGGAGGGGAAAAAAGAGGAGCTGATACCAAGGGCCCAAGTAGAAAGAAAATGTTTTGAAAATGATGTTGGAAACCTATGTACAAATGTGCTTGATACAACTGATGTAGGAATTGTTGTAAGAGCTGTAAGAGCCCCCAATAAAATGATTTATTTTTAAAATGAAGAAAATATTTGGTTATAAATATGTGAGGCCACATAAGATGCTGCCGCTCTGTGCTTGCGTGTTTATGTTGGTCCAGCTGTTAGAGGCATATGAGGCAATTAAAAATACTATGACTTAGGCCAGGCTTACCTTATTCCTCAAAGTAATATCCTTGCTTTTCAACCCTTTCCAGAGATCTTGTGCAGCAGATTTATCAAATGCAAAATCTATAGTCCTTTTGATTGCTTGCATGAGCACTGATGTGGATCCAAACAATATGAAATCCGTGACAATTTCAATCATTTCTCTGATTATTATGATGTTACTCATTGGTCTAGTTGTGATAATTTGGGGTTTCTTTCCACTGAGTTGGAATCTAGTCTTGATCTTATCAGCAAGTGCTTCAAGTCCTCCTCACTTTCAGTAAGCAAAGTTCTCTGAATATCCCAGGTTGGTAATAAGCTTACCTCAAATCCTGATACACAATTCTTCATGCAATCCAGCTTCTCTGTTTGCTCAGCATAGAGATTAAATAATTATGGTGAGAGGATGTAACCCTCATGCACACCTTCCTTGACTTTAAACCATGCACTATTCCTTTGTTCTGTTTTCACAATGGCATCTTGATCCACTTGTAGATTCCAAAGGAACACAATGAAGTGCTCTGGAATTCCCATTCATTTCAATGTTATTCATAGATTGTTATGATCCACATAGCTCAGTGGTTCTCAACCTTCCTAATGCAGCGACACTTTAATACAGTTCCTCAGGTTATGGTGACCCCCCCCCAACCAGAAAATTATTTTTGTGGCTACATCATATCTGTAATTTTGCTACTGTTATGAATCCAGTGAACTGGTTGTTTGACCCCCAAAGGTGTCTCAACCCACAGGTTGAGTACCACTGATATAGCTGAATACCTTTGCATAATCAATGTAGCATAGATAAACATCTTTCTGGTATTTTCTGCGTCAGCCAATCTCCATCTGATGTCAGAAATGATATCCCTGTTCCAAGTATTCTTCTGAATCCGGCCTGAACTCGTGGAAGCTCCCTGTCAATGTACTTTTGCCTCCATTGTCATAGGATATTTAGCAAAACTTTCCTTGCATGTGATATTGATATTGTTCCATAATTGGCACATTCTGCTGGGTCATCTTTCTCTGGAATTGGTACAAATGTGGATACAGTCTATCTGAGTTCTGCGTATTACATCTGGAGAAACCCAGGGCTATAGTCAGTTGCTGGTTGGGTTGTTGGCAAAAGGTATTCGCAATGAAAAAAGCCATTGATCCTGCAAAATTCTATCATGTGCTCTCCAGCTTAATTTTTATCACCAAAGTCATATTTCCCAGCTACTAGTCCTTTCTTGCTGCTTTCAACTTTTGCATTGCAATCACCAATAATTACCAATACATCTTGATTGCATGATCAACTTCAGACTGAAAGATTGGTAGAATTCTTCAATTTCTTCATCCTCAGTCATATTTTGAATGCCTTCTGACCTGAGCGGCCCATCTTCTGCACTGTCTCTGATGATGCTCTGCTTCTATTCATGAGGTATTAATTATCTGACAATGTTTCAATGCTATCGCTAAGGTTTTCAGTGACTGATTCCTCAGAGATAGACAGTGTATTCATTGTTTGTAGTCTGTTCTATATCTGGAGGCTCTGCTGTGACCTTTTCGTCTTGGGTACGATGACCCTTGTGTTAGTCTGGGTATTTTAGAGGAACAAATCTACAGAAATGCGTGTATAAAAGAGAGTTTTATATAAAGGTTAAGTGTGCATCAAGAAAACATCCCAGCCCAGTGCTGCCCAAGTCCACAAGTCCAACATTAACCCATATGTCCAACACCAATCCACAAAATCCTCCTTCATCTCACAAAACAGACGCAATAACACTGACTGCAAGAGAAGAGCTGAGTCAGTGAATATGTAAGCATCTCAGTGCTGGCAGGGATCTCCATAAGGCTGCTCGAGCACCCAGGGCTGCATGGGGGTAGGTCCATGTGGCTTCTCCTTGGGGATGTCCCACAGGAAGTCAGCCTTGCAAGCTGAAGCAGGGAAGCAGGGAACTGCTAATGCAGCCGCACCATGGTTACAACCATCACAAAGCAAGAGACCCGAGAACTAGAAAGGCGAGGCTCACCAAGCCATTTATCTCTCCGTCCTTCAATTAACCGCACATGTGTTTATCAGCCAGATTGGCACAATAAACTTTAATTTGATACATGAAGTGGTTGGCTTACAAACTTTCATGGGGGGGATACATATTCACAGGATTATAGGATTGAGGTATAGGTGTTACTTAATTACAATTGTGAAGCTAAAGAATAATGTATAGGTACCAAATTGGCAAGGGGTGGATTGAGTTAGTTTATTGTGCCAACCTAGCCGAAAAACACATGTGGGGTTAATTGAAGGGCAGAAAGATAAATGGCTCAGTGAGCCTCGCCTTTCTAGTTTTCAGACCTCTTGCTTTCTGATGGTCGGACCAGGGTGCAGCTACGTTAACCAGTCCCTGCTTTAGCTGGCAAGGCTCACTTCCTGCAAGACATCCCTGAGAAGAAGCAACATGGACCTACCCCAATGCAGCCCTAGGTGCTGGAGCACACATGTAGAGACCCCTGCCAGAGCTGAGATACCTACACATTCACTGACTCACTTTCCTCCTGCAGTTGGCATCATTGCCTCTGTTTGTGAGATGGAGGAGGACTTTGAGGATTGGTGTTGGAGATATGGGTTAATGTTGGACTTGTGGGCTTGGGCAGCACTGAGTTGGAAGTTTTCTTGATGTGTACTTGACCTTTACATAAAGCTCTCTCTTATACATGCATTTCTGTGGATTTGTTTCTCTAAAGTATCCAGACTAACACAACCCTGCTGGTATCTGAAATACCAGTGACATAGCTTTCTGTGTCACAGAAACACACAAGTAGCCACCACGGTACAACAAAGTGACAGAGAAGTGGTAAATGAGAAGAATGAACATGTACCAAATTCTTCATTTACATTGAGTTGATCAAAATCCTGGCTAAAATAATTCTCTATAAATGTCATATATTTACATAGTAAAGGCATTATATTAGGATTGTGTATCACACTTTTCTCTAAGTGAATTTGGTTTTTTTCTTCTATCTGATTTTGAACTCCTTCAAGTTTAAGGAAATTTTCCTTTTTAATTCAAACATTAGTGCAATTACAATATATTATTTTTGTTGTTGGGTGCTATTGGATTTTGTCAAGTTCATCAGGACCCCAAGTACAACACCCCAAGTACAACACTGTGTCATCCTTACAATGGTTGTTATGTTTGTGCCTAAAATTAACTGTATCCTTTGGTTTCGAGTGTCTTCCTCTTTTTTTCTGACCTTTTAGTTTACCAAGCACGATTTCCTTCTCCAGGAACTGGTATCTCCTGAGAACTTGGCCAAAATGAGAAACTAAGTGTGAGCATGCTTGCTTCTAAGGATCATTCTGGTTGCATTTCTTCCAAGACATACTTGTTCGTTCTTCTGGAAGTTCATGCTACTCTCAATATTCTTCACCATAATTCAACGGCTCCAATTCTTATCCCATTTTTCTTAGTCATTGACAGCTTTCACATGCATATGAGGCAATTGAAAATATGGTTTGGGTCAGAAACAGTTGAGTTCTAAAAGTGACCTCTTTGCTCTTTAACACATCACAGAGTTCTTAAAAAGCAAGTTTGCCCGATGCAATATGTCATTTGGTTTATTGGCATTGCTTCCACGAGGGTTGTGTTGTGGCAGTTGTTACACACCACTGAGTCAATGCCAACTCATAGCAACCCTGTGTAAAACAGAACAAAGCACCACCCTGACCTGCACAGTTCTCACAGTTGTCCCTGATTGAGCCCATTGGTGCCGCCACTGGGTCAACCCATCTCATGCAGGGCCTTCCTCTTTTTCTTTATTCCTCTGTTTTATTAAGCATGAGGTCCTTCTCCAGTGACTGGTCTCTCCTGATAGCATGTCCAAAGCACATAAGTCTCACTATCCTTACCACAAAGGAGCATGCTGTATGTACTTCTTCCAAGACAGATCCGTTTGTTGTTTTTGCCGTCCACAAGACTTTCAATATTCTTACCAGCATCATAATTCAATTGCATCAATCTCTCTTTGGTCTTCCTTATTCAACCTATAAGTGAAATGAATTTGTATCCAGGTAAAATGAAACATCTGACAGCTTCAGTGTTTTCTCCATTTATCATGATGTTGCCCATCAGCCTGATTTTGAGAATTTTTATTCTCTTTATTGACTTGTAATCCACATTGAAAACTGACGACTTGGCTCTTCATCAGCAATGTTTCCAGTCCTTTTCACTGTCAAGCAAGGTGGATCACCTGCATGTCACAGTTTGTTCATGATGCTCCTGCCAATCCTGATGCTAAGTTATCAATCATATGTGACCTCGTGAATGTAGTTAAAGGTAGAATGATTTTTAGTTCAGCTCTGTGTATTCCTTCCATTGTCTTTTGATGCTTCTTGAATCATTCAATAGTTGACCCATAGAATCCTTTGATATTGAACTTCAAGACTTAGATTTTTTTTCTTTATTTCTTTCAGCGAATGAAGGTCTTGAAAACTTTTCCATCCGTGTGACTAAGGTTGACTCAACTTTGAGGAGGCAACCCTTCCCCCGTGTTTGGAATTCTTTCCAACCGGTGGGATTCATCTTCCGGCACTGAAGCAGACAGTGTTCCACCGCTGTGAACAAGAATGTCAGTGGCTAATGTTGCAGAAGTTGGTCCACTATGCCTTCTTCATTGTCTTCACTGCATTTGGAAGCTCTACTGAAACCTATCTGCCATGGACGACCCTGCCGATACTTGAAATACCAGCGAGAGGGCTTCCAGCGTCAGAGCACTGAGCAAGCCACCACAGAATGACACACTGTCAGAGAAGTGGGACTCTGCTTATAAGGTGGCATATGAAAAACCACATACAGAGAACTGTGATACAGGTTTCAAATTTGTTTTATTTTATTCACTATAGCGTAGTTTGCTGGAGGCAATCACAAAGATGAGGAAAATAAGAGACTCTAAAGGTGGAGACATTAGCAAGTCTAACTTGCTCTCTTTCAACTCAAAGATAAGCTGATCGTTTCTACCAAGTAAACACTGTGTTTAGAACAAATTAACTCATCGATTTAATAATTGACTTACTATAAATGAAGATAATAAAAAATTTATAGAATTAATTTAAATGCTAAAATGCTTTTTTTCATATCTTCAAAAAATAAGGAGGATTATTTACTGATTGCTCCTTTCGCTCTATGTAACTAACACACCTAAGTACTTTCCCAGTTTAAGAACTTTTCATAATGCCTCACATATGGCTGTGAGTATCTGAGAGCTCAAGTATTGTAAAAGACCACTGCATATCAAAAGGCTATTTCTGCAATTGCTCTGTTGAGGTCCTAAAATTTGAAGCCACCATCGGAGACCCATAGACACATAAAAGAACCAGGTAAGTGGAATCTTTTTGGCAGAATTCTCTGACTGGACTATGCTCCTGGAGAATCAATCTGAATTCTAACCCAAAGGCCAGAAATGGAAAATAATAGAGCAATTATTTCCCTGGATGAGAAAGCTTTTGATCCTAGCACCTGTAGAAACTATTGCCTCTGTTCTTTGTAGATCCTGATTTATCCAGGCTCCAAGGTGCCTCACTCTGGAAAGGAGATTAGCTAGCCAGGTTTATCAAATACCTAGTGCTGCTCATTCCTGGGCTCCCTGCACTCCAGTGGGCTTCCTTTAGTGGATGGAAGTGCTCAGATGAGTTAAGAATAGACCCCAAGTTTATTTTCAGCCCAGGGCCTCTTACTTTGCTTCCTTTGTAATATCTAGACATTTTTTTTAAACCACAGCAGTCTGTTGGATTTTTCTAACATGCAGACTAAATTGATCAGTTTCTGGTTATTCCTTTGCTGGAAATTTGATCATGAGCAAAAAGAATAAAGTTATGTGTGTGTTGCATATATGTGTACTATATATTGGGTCTATGCATTCTAAATGAATATTCTAAGTTTTCAAGGGCAAAATCTTCATTTTGAAAGGATTCTAGTCTTTTCAGAAATTCATTATAGAGTAGATTGCTGGAGGCAATAGCAAAGTTGAGGAAAATTAGAGGATATAAAGATGGAGAGATTAGCAAGTTTAACTTGCTCTCTTTCAACTCAAAGAAAAGCTCCTGATCTGAACAAGATTACGTCAATGTCAGCTGAGTAAAAGGAATATTTTCAAGTGCTAGTTGAACATAAAAAACAAGCTCACTGCCATCAAGTTGATGCTGACTCATAGTAACCCTGTAGGGCAGGGTGGACCTGCCCCTGCAGGTTTCCAAGGCTCTCACTCTTCCCAGGAGTAGAAAGCCCTGTCTTTCTACCAGCAGCTTCCAACTGCTGACCTTACCATTAGCAGCCCAGACCCTAACCAATACAGCACAAGAACTCCGTGATGGGAGGACAGGAGGAAGGTAAAAGGAAAGAGGAACAATCTAGGAAGCAAAGCTATAGATAGAGGGTATAAACATAGGTATGCACTTATGTAAATATATTCATTCTAAAAACAGAGGTATTGGCCTATGTACATATATTGATATGGCAATACATTGAGGAAGTGGATGGACTTTGGGCCTCTGCTCAAGCCCTCCCTCAATGCAAGAACCCTTTGTTCTAACAACCTGGCGCTCTATGATGCTCACCCTCCCAACACAATTTCTAAAGACAAAATGAGTGCATAAGCAAATGTGCTGAAGAAAGCTATCAAAAGACATAGCATCTGAGGGATGAGTCCCTCAGGGCATGGTATAGCACCAATGAAACACAGGATTTCTCTGGTTCTTTGAGGCTTCCTCAACCCCCACTATCATGAACTCAGTCCTGCTTTCACTGCAGGCTAGCCTGGAGCATGTGCACAGATACAGATAAGAGCTCACAACACATGGAATCCAGGTCTGATAAAGCCCCCAGGGAAAAAATGGAAGTAAGGATACCGGAAGAGTAGGGGGAAGGGGGAACCAATCACAATGATTGACACATAAGCCCCAACCCAGGGGTATGAACAACAGCAACGTGGATGAAAGGAGACAGCAGTCAGTGTCAGATATGAAAATAATTTATAATTTATCAAGGGGTCACGAGGATGTGAGGAGGGAGGAAGGGAAAAATAGAGGAGCTGATACCAAGGGCTCTAACAGAAAATAAATGTTTAAAAATGATAATGGCAACATATGTAAAAATGTGCTTGATACATTTGATGTATGAAATGTTAT
Organism: Tenrec ecaudatus; assembly: GCF_050624435.1. Taxonomy (NCBI): domain Eukaryota; kingdom Metazoa; phylum Chordata; class Mammalia; order Afrosoricida; family Tenrecidae; genus Tenrec; species Tenrec ecaudatus. The sequence continues at coordinate 110,506,373 of NC_134538.1, forward strand.
AAGAGCTGCAAGAGCCACCAATAAAATGTTTTCTAAAGAAGGTTAAAAAAAGAAAGAATACCAAAATATATGTATATAGAAGGAAATACAACCTTTTCAAGACCACCATTGAGTTTTCTAAGTGTGTTTGATGGTTCTGTGGCTGGTTATCAAATGTATCTCAATGGTTATTACCCGACTGGAAATTTAAGAAAAGTTAAAATTCCAGAAATAAAGTATCTATAAACATACTAACTCACTGGGTAAAAAGTGAAACTCCAGCCTTCCTTCTGAATCCTAACTTCAGTGAGTGAGAGCCTCTTAGAAAGGCTGTGTCATTTTGAACTTTAATGGAAGCACACCAGGTTGAACAAGGCTCCTCTTTCATTACTGCCTCTTTTAAATGCAGCATTGGGTCCAGTTGATGGACTAGTGGGCTGTCCTGTCGATTGATAGGTGCATCATGTACCATATAATTATGCATATGACATATCCAATTACAGTGAGTTATTTCATAGATGGTGTCTGCAATTTGTGTTACCTAATTGCCTCATTTAAAAACATCATTATATTTCTATAAATGTGTGATTCTCATCATACAATTTCAAAGTAAGGTGCTGGATACCTACAGGACACAAAACTAGTAAAATAATATGCAATTCCCATTTCTATATTAAAAGAAAAAATGTATGCTTATTAACAGGAGTATAGAAAATCTTGGGAGCTGAAACTCAATAGTGACAGGTCAACTGAAATTGAACAAGGAACTTATTAGCCATGAAACAAATGGGTTATGTCTACATATTCAGTACCTGTATGTACAGAACAAATGTTGTTCTTCAAGGAAAGTTGGTGGACACCTTGCCCAGAGCATTCACAAGGTAAAGAAAATATGTCACCAGTTTTCTACCTATATATTGTGGATAGAGATGATCTTATTAATAAATAGGTGGATATAGTTGAACATTAACAAGAGTGGTTATATCTGCTTTGCTCACATTTAGTTTTTTAATACCACAAACAACACTTATATGTAGGTTAGTTCTTACTGATACATGTTAATAATAGATCATGAAGTAAATATACAGATGCTACATGCTTCATGACAATGCATACCAAGATGACTCTGAGTCTTTAAACTCTCTAACCTGTATTTTCCTTTGAAAACGCACGTCCACTTGAATATGGTAAAAGAATAAATGAAGATACTTGTTATTTATCCCTTTAGGCAAGTAATCTATTCAGGAAAGACAGCTAAAAACAAATGATTCTCATGGCAAGTCATCTCCATGAAAGAGCTTAGGAACTTAAGATGCAATGCCATCCTGTCCACTGCTTGCATTCTCCTTTCACCTAGACTGGTCTTTATCAGAGGTTAGACCCCCCTCTTTCACCATATCACCCTACCCTCTGCCACTCCCCACTGCTATTTGTTTATAATCACCCTCATTCAGAATCAGTTGTTTTTTATTGGGTTCACCATTCACTCTTTAAAGATGTATCTATTTCCTAACAGAAGCCACTGCCTCTATTCTACTTGTAATAGCACCAATATTTAACTTCATATACTCAGGCCATTTATCTATTATGGCAATGTATGACCCAATAGCTTAATTCCTAGTACTTATCACCCTGAATTTGACTGTTGTGTATAATAGTCCTTGGAGAGCACAATTAGTTAAGCTTTGTACTAACTCAAATGTTGGCAGTTCAAATTCTCCCAAAAGTTCAAATTCACCTCAGAAGAAGGCCTGGTGATCCATTTCTAATGGAGTGCAATTCTAGTCTGGAATCCATGGGGCTTCGACGAGTTTAAATTGACTTAATGGCAACTGGCTGGAGGTTTTCATTTGTTATGGGTCAAATACTGCTTTCATCTTTGGGAATAAAAGGTAAATTAAAAATAGTTGTCCTAACTGTTGTTGTCACACGCCATCTAAACAGATTCCAATTTGAAACAACAACAGAATGAAATGCTGCCCCCAGCCCAATGCCATCAGTACAGTTATTTTTGGACTCATTGTTGAAACCACTAAGTCAATCCACCTCATAGAAAGTCATCCTTTTTTTCACTGCCCTCCACTTCAGCAAGCATAGCTCACTGATCTCTCCTGACAGCATGACCAAAGTCCAGGAGACAAAGAAGTCATGCCACCCTGTTCATAAGGACCATTCTGGTTTGTTCCTTTGATAATACATCCCCATAGTTCAAATGCTTCCCTTCTCAGTCTTTCTTATTCAATGGCCAATTTTTACATGCATATGAGGCAACTGAGAATAGCATGGCTTTGGTCCAGCACAACTGAATCTTCAAAGTAACATCCTTGATTTTCAAAACATCAAAGAGGTCTTATGCAGCAGAATTACCTGATGCAATGAGCTATTTGATTTCTTCCTTCCCTGGGCACCAAATGTGGATTTGAGTACAGTGAAATCCTTGACGACTTCAATCCTTCCTATCATGATGTTACCTACTGGTCCAGTCGTGAAAATGTGAGTTTTCTTTACAATGAGTTATAATCATGAATGATACTTACACATCCCACCATTCAAAATCCACTTTCTATCATGGCAGTGGAGCTAGGAAAGGAGGAAGGCACCAAGACACAGGAGTAAACAAAGCTTCAGCTGTCACACAAAGTCTAGGTAAATGTGTTATCGTGCATTTGAGTGAGCTGAGGAAAGAAGACCAACCAATACCAAAGTGTCTTATTGAAACAGGTATTGTAACAACAGGGACACTTAAGAATGGGTTTCACAATTGTCCTCCAGACAGGCAGAGGTGTGGCTTCTCCCCACCACTAGCTGAGGTTGGCCTCTAGTAGAATAGCTTCCTTGCACTTTATACGGCGGTTGGGTGTAGTTTGAGCCAGTTCCTGCCACCTGGAGGAGGAGGTCCTGGGGCACCATAGACTGGAATCTGAGAGGGGAGGGAGCCTGAGGTTACACAGGTCTTTCCACTACAGATCAGCTAACTTCAAAAGTGGACCAACGTTGTGACGGGGTAGCAGAGGCATCTGTTACAAGTCACCATATTGGCATGTAACCATAATTCTCCTGCCTTGGGACTCATTATTTATTACTTGGACTTATTACTTATTAATGCAGTTAACACTTAGGAACTCCTCAAAGCTAAACACAAACAGTACATGTGCAGTTGACTATGACCCATAGTGCCCAGAGTGGCAAAGGCAGCACGCAGTTACTATTGTCATGTGTTGGTAGAGAACAATACGCTTTTGCTTATAGAGTCACTTTACTAGGATTAGGAAAACTTCCTAATCTGAAAGTTTATAAACAAGCAGAATCATTTCTGTCATTCTTCTCTGTGAGAACTAAATGTGATGATTCAGAGGAAAGCCCTTTGTGCAGTATAAAGCATAAAGGAAATGTCAGTTTTTAGAGATGCATGCAAAGGCCTCAAGCCTCATCTCTGTTCCGAAGTGAGACTGAATCGCCTATTCAATAGACCTATCAAGCGCAGATGCTAGGATGTATGGACTTGTTCTTTTTTCTTTTGCTTAAAACCCTATGTCTTTTATTTCCACCTGATGAAAGTTAACTTCTAAGAAATAATAGATCATTCCCCCCCTACTACTTCCTGTGCATAGTCACTAAGAGAGCTATTACCAACTTGTACATTGTATTTAATTATAAACATTTCTTCCTACCTCATATGATAGTGAACTTCTTGAAGGCAAAGACTATACCTGGTTCTTCTTTGAATGCCTATCACGTACCATCATATTTGGCATATAGTAGGCATTCGATAAATGTGTGTTGAAATTGTTGAGTTAATTTGCCATCAAATAACAACAGCCTCCTTCCTACTTAGCTGTGTCTCCCAGCAGGCAGTCAGGCCCAGCAGGGTGAAAGAGATGAAAGGAATTCATCTAAAATCAATTTATTTGGGGGGGGGATATATTGTATTCAATGAAATGAATCAGTTTCATCTTCTTGTGCATAGCTTCAGAAGTGTACAAGATCATAATTTAGTGTCAAATACCAAGTCCCGTAAGTCATGTGGAGATATATTACTTTTGTGCATAGGAAAGCACTGTAAAAACAATACTAACAATCAGTAGCAATGGAGAGTGAGATACTGACAGTTCAGGAAGTAGTGGTTGGGGATCGTACAGGTTTCTAAAAAATGCCAATAAACTTATAAATAGTTATGTAAAGCATAGACTCATAAAATTATCAATTTTAAGAAAAAATAAAATACAACTTTCAAAGAGAGAAAAACGCAAGCCTATTTTCATTAGCTGTCATTATTTCAGTTGAGAAGATTATAGGTGAGAAGACAACTACAGATTATGGGGAACACTTATCAGGACCATTTCCTATCTACTCTGAAGCATGTGATAAATACTTAGGACGTTTCGAGCAATTGGTTAAGAAAAATCCTAAACTTTGTTGAAATGAAGATTTCTGTTGGGTTAAATGATGCCCAAGTATTATTAGGTTAATGTCGCCTTACTATTGTTATCTTTCTTAGGAGGCTTCAAGATAATTCTGTGGTGGAACGAGATTTTTAATATGGCTCTTCTACCCAATCTCCTATCACTTCCACCAAGTGATTGGGCAGGACTATGCAAACAGGGCATGTGGAAGAGTAATAGAAGGGATTGGTCAATTTTCATGATCACACCCTGGCTCTAAGGATGAGCCATCTTTGGAGCAGCGGGAGAGAGAGAACTCCCAGGACCTTTTGAAGAGGGAGTTTCAAATCTCTGTCTAAAACTGTAGAGGCCAAAGCCAGAGGCACCAAAGACTGCAGCACAGAAAGGGACTGTGGGACAGAACAAGAGAGGCAGCACCAGGACTCTGGGATTGTGAGACATAGTGACAGGCCAGCTTCCTGGTACAGGAAGGCAGCGCCCCAGGGACCATGTGAATGAGAGAAAGACTTGGTTGCTGCCTGAGGAGGGGTGTTACTGCAGACCAATTATTGCATCCTTGCTGTTCGCTGATCTTGACCTGGGCTAACCTATGCATTTCCCTAATAAAACTGTAATTGTAAGTAGTATCTGTCATTTCTGTGTGGTCACTGCAATGGATTATTGACCCAGCATAACAGTAGAGTGCCATGGAAGAACACTGGGTGTGAGAGCAGGCAAAGACAGCATGGAGGCATGTCTAACCATGCTTGTGGCAATAGGGAAGCCAGAGGAAGTGGGTTATGACCACTCATGCTATTCACAGCAAGTTTATAGTCAGTCACCCAAGGTGCCCAACTTTAACATGCACAGAAGGGAATGAAAATGCCATAGCTGGAATCAGGCACACCTTGGTCCTTAAAGTGGCATCCTTGCTTGCCAACCCTTTAAAATCACCTTGTGCAGAAGACTTGCCCAATTAACTGTTTAGTTTGATGCCTTCACTGCTGTTTCCATGATCACTGATTGTTGACCCAAGTAAAACTTTGACCCCCTCAAATTTTTCCCTTCTGTTATGATGCTGTTCATTGATTCAGTTGTGAGAATTTTGTTTTTCTCTATATTGAGTTGCAATCTATACTGAAGTCTTTCATCATCATCAACAAGTGCTTCACGTCCTCCTCCATTTCGGCCAGCAAGGTCCTGTCATCTGCGTATCCCAGGTTCTTCATAAAGCCTTCCTTTAATCACGATGCCACATTCTTCTTCATATGGTTCAGCTTGTAGATCATTTGCTTGGCATACACAGTAATTTATATGGTGAAAGGACACAACGCTGATGCACACCTTTCCAGATTTTAAACCATGTACCATTTCCTCTTAATCTAAGTACAGATCCCACATGAGCTCGAGGAACTGTTCTAGAATTCCCATGTTTCCCAATGGTATGTATCGTTTGTTATGATTCATACAGTCAAATACTTCTGCAGAGTCAATAAAGCATAAATAAAGACACGCTATAAATAATAAAAACAAGCGACAAATAGAATTTACCAAACGAAAGAAAAGCACTCTCCCTTCTGAACTTCACTGATATTTTCCCCCTGCGCAAATATTCAGGGATTGGCTTGCTAGATAGTACTTGTAATCTACACATATAACACGATTTGTCATGTTATTTTACTGTAGACCATATCAAAGAGTGTGGAGTGAGAGTGCTCCCCAGCTCCAGACAGCGGTGTGAAAGAGCTGGCTCTCTCCCACTCATATGCCTCTATCGGTTGATCTGACCCTAACGTCTTCCACTGAGAAGGAATTGGTGAAATCACTCTGTACCTTACCTGCTATGCTCCGTATCCTGAATCGCCTTACAAAATATGCCAGACTTTTTCATGCCCTCTCTCCTTTTCAACTCACAGTGCCCTTCCTCCTTTACATTCGTCTCAAATTGGTTTTAAGTTACTGTGCTATTGCTCAAAAAAACCTCACTGCCATCCATTCGATACCAACCCTACAGGACGGGGTAAAACTGCCCCTGTCAGTTTCTGAGAGTATAACTCTTTACAGAGTAAAAGGCCCTGTTTTCTCCCGCTGAGCACCTGGTGATCAGCTGAGCTTGAACTGCTGACCTTGCAGATGGCAGCCCACTGTGTAACCACTACACCACCACCACTCCTCACTGCTCTAAAAGTAACATTTATTTTTGGAACCGCTTTCCTGGAGACACCATTTGAGGAACTCTGATGGTGGTTGCTGATAGTTTCTTGGTGAGTCAGTGAAGAAAATATTTTCTGACAATCGTTTTAGCACATTTCAAGTCACACTGTAAGGTGTTTGTTCTCCTTATCCCAGGAGAACCCTTCTTGATCAGCCAACAGAAAGACAAGGTTAGGAGGTCTGGATGAGTTTCTCGGAGCACTCTGGGGCCCCAGGAACAGGGATTCCCATCTTCTTAGACCAAGAATCTCTTTATTACTTTTCATAGCATGGTCCTTATATAAAGCACTCATGATACATCAATGTGTTATGCTCCACAAACTTGGAAATAAGGTTATAGTCATAACTTAGCCAGTAAAAATATTTATTAACACTTTATATATTTTTTCATAAAATTGCATCAAGAATAAAGGATACATACTAATCTCATTTCCCCAAGAAAAGGAAATGCATTTGTTTATTTAATCAATACTATTATTCAAATACTAACATTAATGATGAACTTAAAGAATTCTTCCAACTTATCCAGTCTGAAATTAATCAAGCATTCAATCAAGATTAATTGATAATTATCAGTGACTGGAAGGCAATGTTGATAACAAAGAAGAAGGAACAGTAGTTGGAAAATAGGGCCTTGCTAGAAGAAATGAAGCTGGAGATTTAATGACAGACTTTTGCAAGATTTAGTCATTGCAAATACCTATTTTGAAAAGCATGAAAAACAATTATATATGTAGAATTCACCTGATGAATACATAGGAATCAAATTGAGTGCATCTGTAGGAAGAGACAGTGGAGAAGTTCAATAGCATCAGTCAAAATGGAGCCAGTTGCTGACTATGGAAGAGACCATCAATTGCACACAGGTACGTTCAGAGTGAAGGTGAAAAAATTAAAAGAAGTCCAGAAGAGCCAAAATGCAGTCTTGACTACATGCCAATCAAGAATTTAGAGAACATCCCAAGAACAGTAGTTGGAAACTAGGTGTGGAATGACATCAAGAGCATCGTACATGAAGGAAGACCTGACTAGGTGTGGAATGATATCAAGAGCAACGTACATGAAGGAAGACCTGACTAGGTGTGGAATGACATCAAGAGCATCGTACATGAAAGAAGCAGAAGATCATGTAAAAGTCGAGAAAGAAAAGACCAAATTGGATGCCAGAGGACTGAAATTTTCTCTGGAATGCAGAGCAGCTGACGCAAGTGGAAGACATGACGAAATAAGAGAACTGAACAGAAAATTTAGGAAAACAAAGTAAAGGATTATAATTAAGCCTGGATAAAGACCTAAATGTTAGAAAACCAAACGGAAGAACATGCTCAGTCTACACCCAGCTGATAGGAACTAAAACTGTAGAAAAACAAATTCAACCCCCAAGTAGCAAGACGAAAGATTCTATGAGCAAAACATCTAATGATGTAAGACGTATCAAAGGACAAAAATAACCCGCCACCATTCAACCATTTCAAGAGGTAGCTTATGATCAAGAACCAGTTCTACTAAAGGAGTGAGTTCAAGCTGCACTGAAGATATTAGCCAAAGACCAGGCTCCAGGAATTGACAGTATTTATACCAACTGAAATGTTTCCCAGAGTGCATCCACCACTGGATGCACTCACTTATCTACTATCACGAGAAATTTGATAAATAGCCACTGACTGAAAACAATCCACATTTGTTCCCATTCTAAGGAAAGGTGAACCAAAAGAATGTTGCTATTTATTTTTTTATAAATCATTTTATTGGGGCTCATACAATTCTTATCTCAATCCATCCATGCATCAATTGAGTAAAGCACCCTTATACATTTGTTTCCCTCGTCATTCTCAAAATTTGCCTTCCGCTTGGGTTCCTGGAATCAACTCATTTTCCTTTTTCCCCTCTTCCTCCCTCCCTCCTCCCCCTCCTTCATGAACCCTTAATGATTTATAAATTATTATTTTTATCTTACCCTGGAATGTGGCTATTTAAAATAACATTAAAATCACAAGCAAGTAAAATATTGCTGAAAATTATTCAACCACAATTGCAGCAGTATATTGACGGAGACCTGCCAATCAATCTTTGATAGTTATCAAATGCTTTAAATTCTCATTTTTCAGCAAGCAAATTGTGTCATTCTCATATCCCAGGATGTTAATAAGCCTTTCTCCAATCCTTACACCCCATTTTTCTTCATATTGTTTTGTTTTGTTGTCATTCGCTTGTTTGTGGTCTTGTTATTTTGTTTAATTTGGTTGCTTGGTTTTGCTCTGTCTTGTTTTTGTGCATGTGATTATCTCTGCAGTTCTGTATAAATAAAATAGGCTGGATGAACAATCTGGAAGAGAAAACCACAAAACAGGGGGAACATCGGAGAGGGAGAAGTCGGGGGAAAGGAAGTGGTGTTAACAAACCCAGGGACAAGGGAGGAGGGTGTAGGAAGCCTGGTAGGGCATGACCAAGGGTAATGTAACCGAGAGGAATTACTGAAACCCAAATGAAGGCTGAGCATGACAGTGGAACAAAAGGAAAGTAAAAGGAAATAGAGGAAAGAGCTAGGAGGCAAAGGCCATTTATAGAGGTCTAAATACAGGCATGCACATCTGTAAATATATTTATATATGAGGAGGGGGAATTAGATCTATGTGCGTATATATATAGGTTTAGTATTAAGGTAGCAGATGGACATTGGGCCTCTACTCAATGCAAGAATACTTTGTTCTATTAAACTGGCATTTCATGATGCTCACCTTCCTGACACAATCGCTGAAGACAGAGTGGGTGCATAAGCAAATGTGGTGAAGAAAGCTGATGGTGCCCGCCTCTCAAAAAATATAGCATCTGGGGTCTTAAAGGCTTGAAAACAAGTGGAGATCTAGATCAGAAGCAACAAAGCCCACATGGAAGAAGCACACCAGCTTGTGCGATCACAGTGTCAGAGGGATCAGGTATCAGGCATCATCAGAACAAAAAGCATATCATTGTGAATGAGGAGGAGTGCAGGGTGGAAATCCAAAGCCCATCTGTAGGCAACTGGACATCTCCTTATGGAAGGGTCGCAGGGAGGAGATGAGCCAGTCAGGGTGCAGGGTAGCAACAATACAACATACAACTTTCCTCTAGTTCCTAAATGCTTCCTCCCTGACCACTATCATGATCCCAATTCTACATTTCAAATCTGGCTAGACAAGAGGATGTACACTGGTACAAATAGGAACTGGAAACACAGGGAATCCAGGGCGGATGATCCCTTCAGGACCAGTGGCAATACTGGGAGTGGGGAGAGAGGGTAGGGTGGAAAGGAGGAACTGATTAAAAGGATCTACATATAGCCTCCTCCCTGTGGGATGGACAGCAGAGAAGTGGGTGAGGGGAGACATTGGTTGGACAGTGTAAGATATGACAAAATAATGGTTTATAAATTAACAAGGGATCATAAGGGAGGGGGGAGCGGGGAGGCAGGTGGGGAAATGAGGAGTTGATGCCAAGGGCTTAAGTGGAGAGCGGGTGTTTTGAGAGGGATGAGGGCAGTGAATGTACGAATGTGCTTTACACAATTGATGTATGCATGGATTGTGATCAGAGTTGTATGAGACCCTAATAAAATGATTTTTAAATAAAATAAGATAGTTAATCATAAACATTATTAAAATGAAAAGGTGGACAACTTATTTTTCTTTCTGACAATCCCTGCAAAAGGTTGCACCATCCATGCTCCTTTCTCTGAAGACATCTTTTTATTGGCTAGCTTTTATCCTTCTTCCTCTACAACAGCCTCTGTTTTTAGTATGTCTTCTGGCCAAAATTCTTGGAAAGTTGGACAGAAATCGTGGTTCCAGAGTAGGATGCCCCCTTAGAATATTTACTCAGAGCATGAACACCTGTACTCATCCCATAAAACATGCGAAGCACAGATGGCCTATGGCTAGAGGAACTAGAGACTTCCCAATAAACTTAAATTTTAATGGGCTTTATTTATTAAAGTATATTTAATCAACCCAAATCTATTTTAATACCTCACTTTTGTTTATCGGAGATTTGTAATTAGGTTTAACCAGCCAACAATACAAGCTGATATAAAAATTGCAATGAAATCAGATTTTTAAAGCAGTCTACGTAACTATATTCCTGTTAAATGTATAATTTCAAGTATTTAAGGTTTTTTAATATTGAAACCCTTATTCTTTCACACAGCAAATATGTTCCCTCTACTTGTCAGGTCCCCTACATTACAGCACTTTCAAGGACCAAATAATTAATGGGAAATCTGTTAAGGAGCCCATAATTAGAAAATAGTAGCTTCTAAAGCTGTGAAAAGTACACAATATTATTTTAGCACATAAAAAGGTCATCTAGCCACATCATGGGAAATGGTGGTCAGGGAAGGTAAAATGAAAAAAAATATATAACTAAAGGACCAGGGGAAATTAACCCGGCAATAATCTGAGGGAAAGAATATCAGGGTCATAGAAATCATGTGTAAATGTTTCGAGCAAAAGAGAACAGGGCAAGTATCAGCAAAAGAGGCCAGAGCAAGAAGCACGTGGAGAGAAGGGATGAAGAAATAGAAAGAAAGGAAGTAATTCTTAGCCCCTATTGTTTTCTTGGAGAGGACAAGGTTGAGAACGACTGTTCCCAACTGTGGTCTCTGAAGAACTGAGCGCTGAGCTCGCAAATGGATCTTCTTACCATGTGATTCAAGATCTGACATCATGGCGGGGGGCAGGTTCCAAGCGAGTCTTTATAAAGGATGGAAGAAGTTTCAGCTTCACAGTTAACTGAACACAGGCACCCTCATGGAACTGCACACCCACACGTGGCGGCCTGAGGCGAGGGACAGACAGACACCTCGGCACAACCGAGCAGAAGGCCAAGGAGCAACTGGAAAAGGGGCAACTTCATTCTGGTTACTAGCTTTTCTCTCAAATTCAAATCAATTCCATTTATTTTCAATGTGTTAAATATATACATAACAATATTTGAAACCTCAACAATCTTTACATTGACAATTCAATGACATTAATCCTATTCATAATGTTATGCAAACATCGCCATTTAGTTTCATGCTTAATGATCTGGGTGTTGCCATGAATGTGTGATGATTCTAGGCATTATAACCTTGTTCAAGAAACAAGATATAAATTTTTGATAGGTTAAGCATAGGAAATTTAAATATAATTTACTTCGTTTTCAGATATTCTATAGTAGAGGACAAGAGCCCCAGCGACACGGTGGTTATGCATTGGGCGGTTAACTGCAAGGTCACCAGTTCAAAAACACCGGCTTTCTAAGCCTGTAAAGCGTTGTAGTCTCAGACTCCCACGGGCAGTTCTACCCTGTCCTCTAGGGCCATTGTGAGTCAACTGACTCGATGGAAATGAGTTTGGTCGATAAGGGAAGAAAGAATAACTTGAAAATGCAGCATAGAGCATCAAGCCAGCTATATTTGAAAGTAAGTGGAAAAGCATGACTATAAACCACTTCTGTTAAAGATCATGGATTTTTTTTTAGACCTGGATAACTACATTGCTTACATAATATGAGGAACACAATTGTCACTGCATTGTGCATGTGAGGAATGTTGAAATTCAAATGTCATATTACATATATACTTAACACGATTTTAAGGAAAATAAAACAGGAATCTATGTGGTAGTTCACATAACACACATGATGGACATCCAATGCTGGACCTGATCATTCTTGTCCATCCAAAAGAATGCCTCTTGGTTTTCATAATGTTTTAGAAATGTTCTGGAATTTAGTTCCTCAACTCTGATTAGTGTCTACACATTTCCAAACATCTTCTCAAAGTGAACATTTTGTCTTCTAGAGTCGAGACTCTGCAGAGACTTTCCATCTTTTGTGAGAATTAAACATGTGTCCAGTTCTGAGAGCAGTTTCCGCTCATTAAGGAACTGATGGGGCCTCTCATTCACAGTGATCCTAAGAATGCTGCTTTCTCCATCCATGCCATTCTTTCTCTTCTTTCAGGTCTAGTGACCATTGTTCTGTGTCCTGTACAAGCCCTATTCAGAGTTTTCTAGTAAATTGCACAAAATGTTTTCTTTCCACTCAAGCACTTCTTAAAGTAAAATCATTAGGCACCCGGTATTAGCCATTGATTTATACTTTGCTTTCTTCCCACTTGTATTGCAAAATCCTCTGCCTCCTACCTTTGCTAAAGAGAGAGGCTGAACAGCTCAGTGACTGGCTAAACTCAGTGCTTCTGGTCTTTGTTCTCTCAGCTGTGACGGGATTCGTATCTTACATTTTGCAGACACCATGATATGGTGCCTACCCTTTCTGTGGGGAAAAAAATCCTGTTTGACACTGATATTAAAAACGACTTCTTTCCCATTGTACAGCCCTTAAGCTTTGACAAATGACATCACACTCAACCCTGAACCAACAACACTCAACCCTCCATCTCATGTTGGCCATCAAGGATATAACAGCGTAGGAAGATTTCTTTATTTTTATGTTGATAAATATAAAGCACATAGATAACTATCTCGAGCAAAAAGAATGTGGCAAAGACTGGGGTAGGAACTTTATTCCTCGTGTTTTGTAGCATTGTTCCACAAGGTTGTCACAATCACATGCTATTTTCCTCTTAACACTGCAAATGGTTGTTTGGTTTTGATGCATTTTAATAGATAATTTACTTTCAGTTGTCCAAACCATTTTTCCACTGTACAGTTCACTCTCGAGCGGCTAATCTTAAGCTTCTCCACTTCTGCCTGGCGGTGCAATATTTTGCTACTTTCTTAGCACTCCACATGGCAAAGCTCGGACCGGCCTGTTTTTTTGGCTTCCACTGTGAAGCAACTGCTATTTCTTAACCACATCAATTGCATCAATAGCCTATTTCTCAAATATTTATCTGCTATATAGTTTGTGTCTATTTTGTCACTGCCAAGATATGGTCATTTCGTAATTGATTTAGACCTAAATGGTGTCATTCGTTTTGCAGAAGCATGAAGCTATGGCAGCCTATTGTAACAAAATACTACTACTTACTGGTAAGAGCATCATAGATTACGCCATGCGGTTTCCTTTTCTCCGCTCAAGCAATGCTTTCTTAACTAAAAAACAGCAGGAACTTGAAACATTTTTAAAATCAGATGTATTCTCTTTCTTGGTGTCACCAACTAATGAATACCACTCTAATGTGCAGTCTAGTTTTCAGAATATCTGCCCCCATAATCACATTCCACTATGTTCATTTTATTTTCAAAAGTGTTTAATTAGGGACTCATAGAACTCTTATCACAATCCATACATACATCAATTGTATAAAGAACTTTTGTACATTCATTGCCCTCATCATTTTCAAAGCATTTGCTCTCCACTTAAATCCTGGGCATCGGGTCCTCTTTTTTCCCCTCCCTCCCCACTCCCCCTTCCCTCATGAGCCCTTGATAATTTATAAATTATTATTTTGTAACATCCTGCCCTGTCCGACATCTCTCTTCACCCCCTTTTCTGTTGACTGTCCCCCAGGGAGGAGGTCACATGCAGATCCATGTAATCAATTCCCTCTTTCCAACCCACTCTCCCTCTACGCTCCCAGTATTGCCACTCACACCCCTGGTCCTGAAGGTATCATCTGCCCTGGATTCCCTGTGCCTCCAACTCCCATCTGCACCAGTGTACATCCTCTGCTCTATCCAGACTTGCAAGGTAGAACTCAGATCATGATAGTTGGGGGGGGGGGGGGGAGGAAGCATTTAGGAACCAGAGGAAAGCTGTATTCCTCATCAGTGCTACATCGCACCCTGACTGACTCATCTCCTCCCCTAGAACCCTCTGCAAGGGGATCTCCAGTGGTCGACAAATGGGCTTTGGGTCTCCACTCTGCATTTCCCCCTTCATTCACTATGGTAATATTTTTTTGTTTTGATGATGCCTGAAAACTGATCCCTTCAACACCTCATGATCACACAGGCTGGTGTACTTCTTCCATGTGGGCTGGGTTGCTTCTGAGCTAGATGGCTGTTTGATTATCTTCAAGCCTTTAAGACCCCAGATGCTATATCTTTTGATAGCTGGGCACCATCAGCTTCCTTTGCCACATTTGCTTATGCACCCATTTGTCCTCAGTGATCATATCATGGAGGTATGCACCCAATGATATGACTTTTTGTTCTTTGATGCCTGATAACTGATCCCTTTGGAACGTCGTGATCACACAGGTTGGTGTGTTCTTCCATGTGGGCTTTGTTGCTTCTGAGCTAGATGGACGCTTGTTTATCTTCAAGACTTTAAGACTGCAGATGCTTTATTTTTTGAGAGGTGGACACCTTCAGCTTTCTTCACCACATTTGCTTATTCACCCGCTTTGTCTTCATCGGTGTGTCAGGAGGGTGAGCATCATAGAATGCCAATTTAATAGAAGAAAGTATTCTTGCATTGAGGGAGTACTTAAGTGGAGGCCCAATGTCCTTCTGCCACCTTAATACTAAACCTATAAATATAGGCACATAGATCTATTTTCCCATCCTCATATATATATTTGCATATATACATATCTTTATCTAGACCTCTACAAATTCCCTTTGCCTCACAGCTCTTTCCTCTATTTCCGTTGACTTTCCTCCTGTCCCACTAACATGCTCCGTCCCCACCTGGGTTTCAGCAATACCTCTTCGTTACATTACATTTGATCATGCCCTACCAGGCCTCTCACACCAACCTCATCATCAATTTGGATCACTTGTTGTTCCCTTGTCCCTGGGTTTGTTAACACCACTTCCTTACCTCCCACCTCCCCCCATTCCCAATTCCCCCAGAAACTGTCGATCCCGTTGTTTTTCCTCCAGATTGTTCATCTAGCCTATCTTATTTAGACAGACCTGCGGAGATAATAACATGCACAAAAACAAGACAGAGCAAAACCAAGCAACAATATACAACAAAACAACAACAACAAACCACTGACAAAGAACTAAACAAAACACAACAAGAAAGAAAAGCTTGTAGTTAGTTCAAGGATTATTTGTTGGCCTTTAGGAGCATTTTCCAGTCCAGTCTGTTGGAGCACCACGCCCTGGCCCCAAAATCCACCCTCAGCATTCCTTGGGGACCTTGCCGCTCCATTCCCTTGCTGTTCCACTGCACTACCCCAGTGCTTTGCCTTGGTGTGGTGGGATCAGGTCGGGTGCAATTCCCACACTGTGTCTCCGGTGCTGTCCCCTGCAGGGCCATGGGTCAGTGAGGGACATCATGTCTCATAGTGAGGCTGGCCATGTGGTTCTCTCTGTGGACTGGCTGCTCTAATTGGGGTCATCATCCTCAAGGCCTGGTGGGCCAGGATGTGTTCCACTTGCTCCTCCTTCCCCTTCATCTGCTCCCGTGTGCTCCGATCAGATATGTCCCTCTCCCAGAGCTGCAGATTCAATGCCATCCTGTGAAATAAATTCTATTGGGGAGGGGCAGGCATTCATTTAGTATTTGGTACTGGGGCCAGCCCCCCAGACCTCTTCGTGCCTGCCTTTACTTCGTGGCCTTGTTATAACCCAAATCTCGGTTTCCAAATGCCTTTCCCACACACACAAAAAAAGTCAAGGATCCTTGGAGAAATGGTTAATTCCAGAACTGGGACAGGAGAGGTATAATATGAATCTGAAATAACTTCTTTTACTATTAAAAAAGAAAAATATATAACAGCCCAACAACTCAAGAAGAAAAAGATATGGAAGCCAGCTTGCAGAGATACCCACTGTTCAAATATAGGGCAATTTTACCACAAAATAAAATACATCAAGCACAATGCATTAAATAAATAAAAATAATCCTTGGTCCTTATTGACAATCAGTAGATAAATAAATAAATGGGAGGAAAAGTAAAGCTTTTCTTGACAGCAAAACCCCAAGTAATACACATAGAAGGTAGAGTTAGAAAATCACCATTTTATGACAGTCATAAAAAATTGATTCAGGGGGGCGGAAATCATCAATAGGGACTGAATCTAGTGGGGAAGCTTAAAAGGAATAGGATTTTTATATAGACTCAAAGTGTCTTTCCACAAATTATATACTAGTTTCAAAAAATAATAACAGTACAGTCACAAGATTAGCAAACAAAGAGTTTAAAATTCAAATAAGGAAGATTTCTAGATAAGAGAAGAACTAAGCATCTCTAATGTAGTAATCACCAAAAATATGTAACCCATATATAATCATAAAACATCATATGCCCAAATAGAGGAGAACTTTGTAAGATAACTGTCCTTGTACTTTGTATTTGTCAATGGCATGAAAAAAAGAAAGAAAGAAAAGACTGAGGGTATGTTACAGTTTGTTTTTAAAAGCGTAAGGATATATGCCAACTAAATGTGAAACGTTATTCTGATTGGATCCTAAAATAGTAAAAACATTTTATAGAGGACATTTTGGTGCATTTGACAAAACCAAAGTATGGCATGTAGATAAATGTAGGTAATAAATACATCAATGTTAAAGTTCCTAAATTTGATCTGACTATATAGAACATAGGTAATACATACAGATTCCTTTATACAAATTCTTTTTTATATATTCTTAAATAGGAAACACATAATGAATGATTATTGAGTAAGGAATTGTGTTGTCATGGCCTACTTTTCACAAAGTTCAGAGGGGGAAAAATCAAAATATAGAGAGGAAAGAAAAAATAAAATAAATATGTCAAAATGCTAGCAATTGGTAAAGGGTATATTTGAGCTGTTATGCTATTCTTGCAATAGTTGTAAGATTTAGATTATTTCCCAATAAAAATTTATAAGAAACCAAGAAGGAAATTTACAAGAAATTGAAAATGAGAAAAAAATAACATAATCTATTGCCTAAAATCAGTGATTCTTAAAGAATGGTTCCCAGGCCAGCAGTAATAGCATCACCTGAGAACTTACTAGAAATACCAATTCTGAGGCCTCAGTCTCTACCTACTCTAACCAGAAACTAATTTATAATCAGAAACTCTGAAAGTTCCAACACAATTGGTTTGAGTGAGACCTGGATGGGGACTTTGTAACCACTCGTGAGGGGATTAAAAATGCATCCAGACATGAGGCCCAGGCAAGCTCAGTAACCTATCCTTGCCTGTCAGATGGGCTCGCAGTGTGTTGCATTATTGTTAGACCTTATTCTTGTCCCACTTTTGTTTTATGCAGTCAAATGTCATTACCAGTGTAATCAGTGAGCACACAGTGATGTAATATACTAAAAAAGCATATATCAGCAAATGCATGTTGAAATTTCACATCTTTTAAGAAATTCAGGGTTTATGCCCCCCTAGCATCTGTGATCCTTGGCATCGTGAAGTGACATCCATCACCTGTGAAGAGGAGCCCATTGCACATAAACTGGGCCCTGAAGATAAACATTCTGTGCAGATTAAGCTCCATCAGCAGGGCAAGAAGAGCCCTCGTGGTTGGGGCTCTGAGTGACAAGAGCTCTTTCTTCTAAACATGAGAGTTCATCCTGAAACAACCAACTACAGACAACCTAGTGAGCAATGAACTTGAGCATGTCAGTAGAAGACCACATTCGTTAAAACTAATTCAAACCATAGGCAGGAACTGAAAGCTGATGACCTTTGGAATCAGCAAACTTTGGAATATGCCTCGAACTACTCCCAACAACTCTTTTTAAAACTCTCCTCTCTAAACTGTTAACTCTTTCCCGCACTCTTGACCAGAATTTACTATTGAATGTCATATTCTGCCAGGGCAGATATTTTATTATTCTGGAATAGGAACACAATTTTACTCCAAGGTAAAATGTAAATAGGCTAAGCAGAGACATATGGCTTCACCTGATATAATGGAGATGATGTGCTCTTACTTGTATATCCCTTCATTTTTGCTACAAGCATTTACTGATAGCACGGTGTTGAGTTATTTGGGATCTGGGAATAATAGTATTTTGAAGGCACACAGATGGAAAAAGTCATTGTGAATCCATCAGCGCAAACTTTTAGATCCACCTTTCAGATAGCGGTCCAAGGTAAAGTTTTGATTGAATCTCTAGTAATTCATCTTAAGGACTCATAGGATTGCAGGGGAGTTGGTATTAGGCTGCTAATCCAAAGGTTGGCAGTTCAAACCCAACAGCCATCCCTAGGAGAAAGACGTGACTCTATTTCTGTAAAGCGTTACAGTCTCCGGTATCCTGTAAAGGGTCTCACTGACTCAGAATCGACTGCGTTGCAGTGGGCTTTGGGGGTGGCGAGAAGGAGTTAGCTCCTTCGTATAATGAACCTTCAGATGAAGCTCTTCAACTTGATCATAATTAACAGCACCCCTAGATCTTTACTGAATGTGGTAATGCTTATAAACTTAAAATGTCACTTCCAGCCAAAGTTGGGTGACACCATGGATCAATTTTTATCCAGCATTCTAGTGTTTATAATGCCATGTAGCCATTCAGAGCATTGTAGAGTGCTGAGGAAGCGGTGTTATAAATTGCCACAAACTGGACCACACACTGTCTCCTCATCGCAGCACGAACTGCCATATCTGTATGCCTCGGCACATACTGTTTCTCAAGAAGGAATGCTCTGTCTCATTTTTTGCCGGCAAAAGTCAGTCCCAGTTGAAGGAACACTTCCTTCATGTGTGGCTCTTTTCAGGCTTTAATAAAAAGACTGCTAGGGCACAAACTGTTTGACCTAAATTACCAACCTTCAAATGGAACCTGGGCAGGAAATTGCTAACTGAAACTTTGGCAGTTTGAACCCATTAGATGCTTCAAGGGAGAAAAATGAGGCAGTCTGCTTCTATAAAGAATGACAAGCTTGGAAACTTTATGGGGCCATTCAAGTGTGTCCTATGGGGTCACTATGGGTCTGAATCCCATGACAATGGGATTGATTTTCCTTTTGTGGCAGTGCAACAGTAAAGCACTGAACTCTGTGAGAGAATATCCTGCTGATGCACTTCCACAAAATTACAGCCAAGAGACTCCTTCAGAGCCGTTTACCCTGCTCCACCACCACTGGTCTGTCAGTGTGTCGTACTGTGGTGGCTTATGTTGCTGTGATGCTGAAAGCTATGTCACTGGTATTTCAAATGCCAGCAGGGTCACCCAACATGAACAGATTTCTGCAGAGCCTTCAGACTAAGCACAGACTACAAAGAAAGGACAAGCTGTCCACTTCTGAGGAATTAGCCAGTGAAAACCTTATGGACAGACCCAAAACATGGTCAAATAATGGAAACCGCATAAGAAGAAGCAGAACCACTACACTGAGCAAGGGGTAAGGAGGTGGTGTTGACAATCCAGGGACAGGGGAGCAATAAGTGATCCAAAATCAGTAGAAAGGAGGGTGTGAGAGGCCTGGTAGGGAGTCAGCAAGGGCAAGGTAACCGAGGGAAATTACTGAAACCCAAATGAAGGCTGAGCATGATAGTGGGACAAGAGGAAAGTAAAATGAAATAGAGGAAAGAACTAGGTGACAAAGGGTATTTATAGAGGTCAAAAGACTGGAATGTACATATGTAAATATATTTATATAAGAGTGTGGGGAAAGAGATATATGTACATATATTTAGAGATTTAGTGTTAAGGCAGCAGATGGACATTGGCCCTCCACTCAAGCACTTACTCAATGCAAGAACACATTGTTCTATTAAATTGGCATTCCAGGATGCACACCTTCCCAACACGATTGCTGAAGAAAAATGTGTGCATAAGCAAATGTGGTGAAGAAAGCTGACAGTGCCTGGCTATCAAAAGATATAGCGTCTAGAGTCTTAAAGGCTTGAAGATAAACAAGAGGCCATCTAGCTGAGAAGCATCAAAGCCCACATGGAAGAAGTACACCAGCCTGTCTGACCACAAGGTGTAGAAGGGACTAGTTATAAGACATCAGAGAACTAAAAATCATATCAGTGGGTGCCCATCTTCCTGATACAATCAATGAAGATAAACGTGTATATAAGCAAATGTGGTGAAGAAAGCTGATGGTGCCCAGCTATCAAAAGATATAGCGTCTGGGGTCTTAAAGGCTCAAAGATAAACAAGTGGCCATCTAGTTCAGAAGCAACAAAGCTCACATGGAAGAAACACACCAGCCTGTGTGACCACGAGCTGTTGAAGGGATCAGGTATCAAGCATCAAGGAACAAAAAAATCATATCATTGTAAATGTGGGTGAGTGCATACTCAAAGCCTATTGGTAGCCAACCAGACACCCCTTACTAAAGGGTTATGGGGAGGAGATGAGCCAGTCAGGGTGCAGGGTAGCAATGATGAAACATATAACTTTCCTCTGGTTCTTAAATGCTTCCTCCCCCCCTCCCACTATCATAACCCCAATTCTACCTTACAAATATGACTAGATCAGAGGATATACATAGGTACAGATAGCAACTGGAAACACAGGGAATCCAGGACGGATTACTCCGTCAAGACCAGTGGTGAGAGTGGAGATGCCTGGAGAGTGGAGAGAATGTGGGGTAGAAAGGGGGAACTCATTATAAGAATCTTTGTATAGCCTCCTCCCTTGGGGATGTACAGGAGGATGGACAGCAGAGAAGAGATCAGGGGGAGACGTCGAACAGTATAACATATGACAAAATAATAATAATTTATGAATGAGGTGGGGAAGTGGGGAGGGAGGGGGGAAATGAGCCTCAGATATCAAGGGCTCAAGTAGAAAACAAATGTTTTGAGAATGATGATGGCAACAAATGTACATATGTTCTTGACACAGTGGATGGATGTATGGATTGTGAGAAGAATTGTATGAACCCCCAATAAAATGATTTTTTTAAGTGTGAACATATTAAAAAAAACAGAACATTGTCAGAAAGTGACAAAAGATGAGCCCTCAGGTTAGAAGGCACGCAAAACATGACTGAGGAAGAGCTGTCTTCTCAAAGTACGGACACCATAAAGACGTGGACGGAGGAAAACCTGTGGAAGCCAACCTTCGGGACCTTTATCAGCCTGTGGGCTGATGGTGCGTGACTCGCAATGCAAAGAGACAGCTACAATTATTAATTAATAATAGCAATGGGAATATATGGTGTATGACTATAGAAAAATTGGAAATCATTAAAAATTAAAAGGAATGCATAAAGACATTCTAGTCATTAGTGAGCTGAAAGGAGCTCATATTGGCCATTTGGGATGAGAAATTATATGATTTACTATGTCAGGAATAAGAGCGTCATGAAGGCTGGTGTTGTATTCATCTTCAAAAAAGGCATTTCAAACTCTGCCGTGATGTACCACGCTGTGAGAGGATTACATTTATCAGTATTCAAGGAAATACAATCATTACAACTATCATTCACATTTATGAACAAATCACCAGAACTAGTGATGGGGAAGTTTAAGAATTATGCCAATATCTTCAGTCTGAAGTAGATTAAACAAGCAGTCGAGATGCATTGATGTTTATTGGCAATTGGAATGCCAAAGTTGGAAACAAAACGGAAGAAACACTAGTTTGAAATCATGGTCTCAATGGAGAAAATAAGCAGGAACTATATGATGAATTTTGCAAGACCGATAATTTGTTCATTACAAATATCTTTCTGCCTACAGCACAAAGGGCAACTATACAAGTAGACTTCTCCAGAGAGCACAGACAGAAATCAAACTGACTATCTCTGTCCAAAGAGACGATAGAGAAGCTCAGTGTTAGCAGATAAAACCAGGCCAGGGCCTGACTGGAACACACTGCCAATTGCTCATACATCAGCTCAGGTTGATGCTGAAGAAAATTAAAACAAGCCCACTAGAGTTAAAATATAACCTTAAATCTATCCCACCTGAATTTCAGGTACAACTCAAGAACATGTTTGCCGCATTGAACACTAATGACAGAAAACCTGATGGGCAGTGGAAGACATCAAGACCAGCTTTCATGAAGAAAGCCAGGGGTCATTAAAAGACAGGAAAGAAAGCAAAGAGCTAAATGGATGTTAGAAAAGACTCTGAAAGTAGCTCTTAATTACAGCATAGCCATGGCACATACAAGAGATGAAGAAGTCAAAGAGCCAAACGGAAAATTTCAAAGGACAGGTTGAGAAGACAGAAAATAATTAAGCCTTGAGTTGCAATATTGAAAGATGCTGTGGGGAAAATATTGACTGATGGAGGAGGTATCCAAAGAAGGTGGAAAGGATACACAGAGTCCCTGTACCCAAAAAAGCAAGTCCACAGTCCACCATTTCAGGAGGTCACAGACAAGCAAGAACCAATGGTGCTGAAGAAGTCAAAGCCTTTGCCCTCAAAACCAGACCCCAAGAATTGATGGAATGCCAACTAACATGCTTCCCCGAGCTCATGAGCACTAGAAGCACTCACTCTGTGCCAGGAGACTTGAAAGGACACACACTGTACTCAGCCCCTGACTGGAAGAGAGCAACATTTGTATTCCAAAGAAAAGTGGCCCGACAAAGTGCTCACATTATCGAACAATCTCATTGATGTCGCCTGCAAATAAAACTTGGCTTACAATCACTCAACAACAGTTGCACGTGTCCATCGACAGGGAGATGCAGAGGTTTGGTCACGTTCCCAAGAGGACCTGGGCCAGGAATGCGGGCGCTGTCTCGTTCTGCTGTGACGCTGAGCCAATGGGACTCGACAGCGCCATCAAATGGAGTTACTGTTTGGGGGCTATTAGCTCACCTTATACTTAGCAGTCTCCGGTTTGGGTTTCCATGCTGTTTGTTCATCATAAGTCCATTGCCGTGGAGGCAGTTCTGCTAGGACCACCCCACAGGGTGTCCACCTCTACACAGTTTTATAAAAGCAGATGGTTAGATGTTTTCTCTCTTCTGGGGAACACTGAGACATATACATGCATAGCATCCATCTATAAGAGTAAGTAAAAAACATTGCTACAAAATCATAGGAACATTTATTAAATAAAATATCCTGCTGCTTCTCAGCATGCCTTCCATCTAGGTCTATGTACTCCCAAAGGTGGTGTTTCCATCTCGCTCACCTTTCCTGGAATAGTTGTGTGATCTTTCATTTGCACTACATCAAAATGGCAGTTTCTGCATCCTGAGGGACTTATTGTGCCCCTTTTAAATTTACTTTGTGTTTTGGGAACAAAAACAAATGTGAAGGGGCAAGTTCAGGGCGAAAGGGTCAATGAAGTAGTTTCCCAATGGAATTCCCAGAGGACAGGCTTTGCTACCCTCAAAGAATGTGCAGGTACATTGACATGAGGGAAAAGAATTCCTTGGCACAACCTTCCTGATCTGTTTCTCACCAATGCAGTTTTCAATTTTCCATTTCCTTTAAAGTTCCCCATGATGAACACCCATAATTGTCCTGCTCCTTTGAATAAACTCTATCATGATCATTCCTTTGGAATCCCTTCGAAAAACAGCCATCATAACCTGAAGAACTGGCTTCTCTGCTCTGAATTTAACTGGCCAAGCAGATCCTCTTGGTAGGCACTGCTTTTGGGGGATCTTTTTGGAAGACACTCTAATAAGAAAGACGGAGGCAAGTGCATTACTGAGAGAACTTATCTGCAGCCATCTGCGGCTCACAAAGATGTTTTGTTTACAATAAGTCATACATATATGAACTGGAAACCTAGTAGCCATACTTTTTGACTTGCCCCTGTTTCATTACTCCTTTAGGGCTAGAATGATCCATATTTACTTTTATAAAACCAGGTGTCTCAGATGGACATAAGGTCTCTACACAAGTCCTCCCTCAATGCAAGGACACATTGTTCTAATAACTTCGCGTTCTGATACCTTCCCAACACAATTGCTGAAGACAAAATGGATGCATAAGCAAATGGTACCAGGCTCTTAAAAGATACACCTTCTGGAAAATAATAATAATTTATAAATTATCAAGGGTTCATGAGGAAGGGAAGGTGGGAGAGGGAGGGGGAAAATGAGGAGCTGATACCAAGGGCTCAAGTAGAAAGAAAATGTTTTGAAAAGGTTGATGGCAGTCTATGTGCAAATGTACATGATGTGTGGATTGTAATAAGAGCTGTATGAGCCCCCAATAAATGATTAAAAATAAATAAATATTTTAAATGATATAGCATCTGGGGTTTTAAAGGCTTGAAGTTAAATAAATGGCTATCTAGCAAGGAAGCAATAAAGCCCATGGAAGAAGCATACCAGTCTGTGTGATCACAAGATGTTTATGGGATCAGATATCAGGAATCAGAAGACCCAAACAAACAAATATATCGATGCAAACAATTGGGATTCAGAGTGGAGACTCAAAGCCCATCTGTAGACAATTGGACATGCCCTCACAGAAGGGTCCAAGGAAGGAATGAGTCAGCCAAGGTGCAGCACAGCACCGACAGAACACACAACATTCCTCTAGTTCTTTAATGCTTCCTCCCCCACTATCATGACCTCAGTTCTACCTTACAAATCCGGCTAGACCAGAGCATGTACATGAGTAAGGATAAGAGCTGGAAACACAGAGAATTCAGGACAACTACACCCCTCGGGACCAATAATGAGAGTAGCAATCCTAGGAGGGGATAGGGAAAGTGCGGGTAGAAGGGGGAGGAGCAATAAACTGACTGCAGTGATCAACATATAACACCCTCCTCCCCCCCACCAAGGGGGACGAACAACAGAAACTCAGGTGAAGGGAGAACAGCGGACAGTGTTATATTAAAAAAAATAACTTGTAATTTATCAGGGGTACACGAGAGTGGGCGGGGAGAAAACAGGAGCTGATACCAAACTCAAACAGAAAGAAAATGATGATGGCAAATGATGATGATGTACAAATGTGTTTGATACAATTAATGTAAGAGCTATAAGACCCCCAATAAAATGATACATTAAAAATACAGGTGCCTAACAGTGGTTAGGGTCTCAATGCAGGTTACCTCAATTTGAGCCTAAGTGAAAAGAATGCTGTATCATTCATTCCAATTTGCCATAACAAAGATTTTTTCAGATCACTGAGCAGATGCCGTTGGAGGAGGAAAACATTTTTTTTCATTTGTCTAGCCTTCGTCTCAAAGAAAGAGAAAATGTGTTGTACCATATATTGCTATGCTTCCATATAATTAGCAATACATAGAGTCTATGCACAACCCACTGCTTTTAAAAACCGCTTAAGGAGTCCTCCTTTACCAATGAGATGAAGCGCACAGTTTTAACTAAAAGTCACAGTGAGATCTGAGGTAAGAGACAGTGTTTAGTAGAACAAATACTGTAGCAGGCAGCAGCTTCCTAGTTTAAGGCTACAGATCCAAATAAAGGAATATAGTTCCATATTCCCTCAGAAAACACCAGTCAAGTCAAGGCTATTAATAGTCTTTTGATCCTGGAACATTTAGCAATGCACCACTTCCCTTTAGACAGCAATGAGTATTTGGCTAGTCCTCATGGCTCTGTGGGTCAGGTACCCGCTGCTATCTGAAAGATAGGAAACCGTTTAGCTGAGGAAGGTGCTATTGTATTGAGGGAGTGCACGCGAGGAGGCCCACTGTCCACCTGCTACCCTACTATTGAACCTATAAATATATGCACATAGGTCTATTTCCTTCATAATCATAAATATATTTACATATGTACATGTCTGTATTTAGGCTTCTATGTATGCCCTTTGCCTCCTACTCCTTTCCTCTATTTCCTTACGCTTTCCTCCTGTCCTACTACCATGTTCAGCCTTCATTCTGGTTTCAGTAATTCCTCTGTTACCTTACCCACCTTCCCGACATGATCACTGAAGACAGACGTGTGCATAAGCAAATGTGGTGAAGTAAGTTGATGGTGCCTGGCTATCAAAAGATATAGCATCTGGGGTCTTAAAGGCTTGAAGGCAAACAAGTAGCCATCTAGCTCGGAAGCAACAAAGCCAACAAAGAAGCACACAAGCCTAAGTGAACACGAGGTGTTGAAGGGATCAGGTAGCAGACACCAAAGAACAAAAACCATCATTGTGTGATCACCTTACCCTCATAAACACTGAAGACAAATGTGTGCATAAATAAGTGTGGTGAAAAGGCTGATGGTGCCCAGCTATTGAGAGATATAGTGTCTGGGGACTTAAAGGCTTGAAAGTAAACAGGCAGCCATCTAGCCCAGAAGCAACAAAGCCCACATGGAAGCAGCACACCAACATGTGTAATCATGAAGGGCCAAGGGAACCAGGTTTCAAGCAACAAAGACCAGGGGGAAAAAATCATATCATCATGAATGAGGGGAGTGCATGATGGGGACCCAATGCCCATCTGTAGACAACTGGACATCCCTTGCAGAAGGAGTAGTCGGGAGGAGATGGGTCACTCGGGATTCAGTGTAGCAATAATGAAACTCACAACCTTCCTCTAGTTCTTGAACGCATCCTCTGCTCCATCTATCATGATCCCAATTCTACCTTGCAAACGTGGTTAGAGCAGAGGATGCACAGTGGTACAGTTGGGATCTGGAAACACAGGGAATCTGGGACAGATGAACCCCTCAGGACCAATGGTGAGAGTGGTGACACTGGGAGGGGAGGGGGGTAAAAAAAGGGGAACAGATCTCGGGGATCTACATATAACCTCCTCTCTGGGGGATGGGCAACAAGAAAGTGGGTGAAGGGAAATGCCGGGCAGTTTAAGATAAGATAAAATAATTTATAAATTATTAAGAGTTCATGAGGGAGGGAGAGTGGGGAGGGGGGAGGGAAAGTGAGCTGAATCCAAGTGGAAGGTGAATTTTGAGAATGACGAGGGCAATGAATGTATAAGGGTGCTTTACTCAATTGATGTATGTATGGATTGTGATAAGAGTTGTATGAGCCCCAATAAAATGATTTGAAAAATAAATAAATATTTTTTAAAGCTAGGAAACCATCACAGAGACTATCACAGCCCTGTCAATGGGCAGACTCACCCATGAAATCCCCCATTGCCTCTTCTGAATTTCTTTACCAATCCTTGATTATTTTAATTTGCACACTCCCTGCCTAAAATCACAATCTCTTTAAGAAAAGCTAAAAGCACTAGGCTAAGCTCACGTCTATCAATATTCTTTAACCCTTGGACCAATGGTATGCCAACACAATTATCTTGATGCTACTCATGGGCATCACCACTTCTCTTTCAGAGTAATCTACTGTGGTGGCTTGTGTGCTGTTGTGAGGCTGGAAGCTATGTCACTGAGAGTTCAAATGCCAGAAGGATCAGCCCAAATGAACAGGTTTCAGCAGAACTTCCACACAAACAATGAAGGAGGAGTTGGCTACCCCCTTCGGAGGAAGAAGCCACTGAAAACCTTACACATAGTTTTGAACATTGTCGGATACTGAAGGCCTAAGAAAGGGGAGGAGAATATTGTCAGACATCATGACAGAGGATGGACCCTCTGGGTCAAAGGGCACTCAAAATGTAACTGAGGAGGAGCTAATTACTTGGAATGAAGACAACCATGGTGACCTGAGTCAGGGAAAGCCTGTGGGAATGTAACCTTTGGGATCTTCCTTCAGTGATGGGGCACCACTACAGGTCAGTCAGGGGAAACAGCTGCAAAAATCTGTAGTGACT
This sequence comes from Tenrec ecaudatus, assembly GCF_050624435.1. NCBI lineage: Eukaryota > Metazoa > Chordata > Mammalia > Afrosoricida > Tenrecidae > Tenrec > Tenrec ecaudatus. The sequence goes on from NC_134538.1 coordinate 110,534,422, forward strand.
GGAACTTGGAATGTGTGAGTGTGAAGCCATCAAAGATGCAATGGAACACATAAAATTGAATATGCTAGGCGTCAGTGAACGGAAATGGACTGAATCATAAAGCCATGATTGACTGTGCTGAGAGGAGTGGCATGGCATTCATTGCCAAAAAGGACATTGCCAAACCAAGCTTGAAGTGCAATCCTGTCTGTGATAGGATTATTGGGGTCCACCTTCAAGGAAATTCAGTCAGTATAACTGTTGCTCAAATTTATGCACCAAACACAAAAGCTAGTGAGGACAAAATTAAAGAAACCTACCAATATTTTCTGTTTGAAATTCATGAAATATGCAATCATTATTGGAGATTAGAAGGCGAAAGTTAAGAACAAAGAGGAAGTAACAGTACTTGAAAATTTGGGCTTGGTGATAGAAATGAAGTTGGAGATCCCATGAGAGGATTTTGCGAAGCCAACAACTTTTCCTAGCAAATGCCTTTTTCAAGAACACACAAGGACTTCTCCAAGTAGCATATACAGAAATTAATTTGACTACATCTGTCAGAAGACTCCATTGGGAAGCTGAGTAACAGCAGCTAAAACCAGGCCATGGGCTAACTTCTGAACAGACCATCAATTGCTCATATATACATTCAGTTCAATGATGAAGAAAAGTAAAATAAATCCATGAGAGCTAAAATGCAACCTTGGCTCTATCCCACCTGAATTTTGAGAAATCTCAAAAACAGATTTGACACACTGAACAACTAATGGCAGAAAACCTGATAAGCTGTGTGAAGACATCAAGAACATCGTACATGAGGAAAACAAAAGGTCATTAAAAAGACAGGAAAGAAAAATAAGATCAATGTAGATGTCAGAAAAGATTCTGAAGCTTGCACTTACTTAATCAATGAGAAGCTAAAGCAAATGGAAGGCTGTGATGAAGCCAAAGAGCTGAATAGAAAATTTCAAAGGGAAGCTCAAGAAGACAAAGTAAAATATAATAATGATATATTCAAAAATCTAGAAATAGAAAACCAAAAAGGAAGAATACACTCATGGTATCTTAAACTGAAATAACTCGGAAAACAATTCAAGCCTGGTGTTCCAATATGGAAACTTTCTATGGGAAAATATTGAATGATGCAGGAAGCATCAAAAGAAGTTGGAAAGAATAAACATTGTCACCGTACTAAAAGGATGAATCAACCGCCACCACGTCAGGAAGCAGCATATGAGCAAGAACCAATGGTGCCGAAGGAAAAAAGTTAAGTTGCACAGAAAGATTTAGCCAATAACAAGTCTCCAGGAATTGATAGAATGCCAACTGAAACGGTTTTCTTTGTTTTGTTTTTTAAATCATTTTATTAGGGGCTCGTACAACTCTTTTTACAACCCGTACATACATCATTTGTGTCCAGCATATTCATAAATATGTTGCCATCATCATTCTCAAAACACCTGCTTTCTACTTGAGCCCTTGGTATCTACTCCTCATTTTCCCCTCCCTCCCCACTCCCCTCTCCCCCTGAACCCTTGATAATTTATAAATAATTTTTATTTTATCCTATATATTACACCATCCAATATCTTCCTCACCCAGTTCTCCACTGTCTGTCCTCCAGGGAGGAGGATACATATAGACCTTGTCATCTGTTTCCCCTTCACTCTCACCCTCACCCTCCCTCCACCTTCCCGATATCACCACTCTCACCACTGTTCCTGAGGGGCTCATCTGTCCTGGATTCCCCATATTTCCACTTCCCATCCGTGCCAGTGTACATCTTCCTGTCCAGCCGGTTATGTAAGGTAGAATTGGGATCATGATAGTGGGGGGGGGGGAAGCATTCAAGAACTTGAGGAAAACTGTATGTTTCATCATTGCTACACTGCACTCTGACTGGTTCGTCACCTCACCACAGTCCTTCTGCAAGGGGATGTCCAATTTCCCCCAGATGGGCCCTGGGTCCCCACTCTGTTTGAACAAGAGTATGAAGCACTGGAAGCCCTTACCCATCTATGCCAGGACATTTGGAGGACAGATGCTTGGCCAACTAACTGGAAGAGAGCCATATTTGTACCTATTCAATAGAAAAGCGTCCCAACAGAATGTCCAAATTATAGAAAAATACCAGTGATGTCACTGGCAAATACAATTTTGCTGAAGACCATCCAACAACATTGCAGTACATTGATAGGGAGCTGCCAGAGGACCAATCCTTATTTATAAGAGAACTTGGAACAAAACATATTATTCCTGATGTCAGATAGATCTTTGGTGTAAAGTAGAGAATATCAGAAAGAGGTTTACTTATGTTTCATTGATCATGCAAAGCATTCAGCTGTGTGGATAATAACAAACTATAGACAGCCTTGAGAAAATGGGAATTCCAGAACACTGCATTGTGCTCGTGCAGAACCTGTGCATGGATTAAGAGGCAATTGTGCAAACAGAGCAGGGGGATACCGCATGGTTTAAAATCAGGGAAAATATGCGCCAGGGCAATATCTTCTCACCATGCTAGTCAGTCTGTACACGGAGAAACTGGCTTTTATGGAGAAGAACGTTGCATCAGGATTGGAGGAAGGTTTCTTTAAAACCTATAATATGCAGATGACACAACCCTGCTTTCTGAAAGTGGGAAGTTGTAGCACTTGCTGTTAAAAAATAAGGATTGTCCATGGACAGCTCCTCCTCCCCCCAGAAGAATTCACTTCAGAGGACAGCACTGAAGCTGCAGCTCAGAAAGAGGGACATGTCTGATCAGAGCACACGGGAGCAAATGAAGGGGGAGGAAGACAGAGTGGCGCACATCCTGGTCCAACAAGCCTTGAGGATGATATCCCTGCTCAAAGCAGGCAATGCACAGAAAGGACCATAGGGCTCTCCCCACTAAGAAACATAACATCCCTCATTGACCCATAGCACGGCAGGGGGACAACACTGGAGACAGCGTGGGAATTGCGCCTGATGTGACCCCACCACACTGAAGCAAAACACTAAGGGCATGCAACAGAACAGCAAGGGGAAAAGAGCAAGGAAGTCCCAAGGGAGTACCAAAAATTGATTTGGGGGCCAGGGCATGGCACCCCATCAAATTTGACCAGAAAACACTCCTAACTGTTAAAAAACAGACCTTGAACTATTTAGAGGCTATTCTTGTCATTGATTTGTTGTTGTTGTTTTGTTTTCTTTCATTTTGTTGCTTTGTTTTGCTCTGTCTTGTTTCTTGGGAATATTATAATCCCTGCAGGTTTATCTAGATAAGATAAGCAGGATAAACAATCTGGAAGAAAAAACAACAGGACCGAGGAGACGTGGGAGAGGGTTGACAGGGGAAAGGAAGCGGGTGTTAACAAACCCAGGGACAAGGGAACAACAAGTGACCCAAAATCGATGGTGGGGTGGGTGTCAGAGGTCTGATAGGGCTTGATAGAAGGCAATGTAATTGAGAGGAATTACTGAAACCCAAATGAAAGCTGAGCATGATAGTGGGACAAGAAGAAAGTAAAAGGAAATAGAGGCAAAGGGCATTTATAGAGGTCTAAATACAGGCATGTGCATATGCAAATATATTTATATATCATGATGGGGAAATAGATCTATGTGTATATATTTATAGGTTTAGTATTAAGGTAGGAGATGGACATTGGGCTCCACTAAGGTACTCCCTCAACACAAGAACACTTTGTTCAATTAAACTGGCATTTCATAATACTCACCTTCCCAACACAATCACTGAAGACAAAGCAGGTGCATAAGCAAATGGGGTGCCTGACTATCAAAAGATAGAGCATCTGGGGTCTTAAAGACTTGAAGACAAACAAGTGACCATCTAGCTGAGAAGCAACAAACTCCACATGGAAGAAGCACACCAGCCTGTGTGATCATGAGGTATCAATGGGATCAGGTATCAGGCATCAAAGAACAAAAAAATCAAACCATTGTGAGGGAGGGGGAATGCAGAGTGTAGACCCAAATCCCATGTGTAGGCAACTGGACATCCCCTTACAGAAGGGTGGTGGGGAGGAGACAAGCCAGTCAGGGTGCAGTGTAGCAATGATGAAACATACAACTTTCCTCTAGTTCTTTAATGGTTCCTTCCCGCCCGCGCCCTTCCTGCCCCCCTCCCCCACTATCCACTATCATGATCCCAATTCTACCATACAAATCTGGCTAGACCAGAGGATGCACACTGGTATAGATAAGAACTGTAAACACAGGGAATCCAGGACAGATAAACACCTCAGGACCAATAATGAGAGTAGTGATACCAGGAGATTAAGGGGACGGTAGGGTAGAAAGGAGGAACTGATCACAAGGATCTATATATAAGTACCTCCCTGGGGGACAGACAACAGAAAAATTGATGAAGGGAGATGTTGGACAGTGTAAGACATGGCAAAATAATAATTTATAAAATATCAAGAGTTCATGACGGGGGAAGGTGAGGGGGAGGGAGGGGGAAATGAGAAGCTGATAGTAAGGGCTCAAGTAGAAAGAAAATGTTTTGAGAATGATGATAGCAACAGATGTACAAATGAGCTTGACCAGTAGATGTATGTATGGACTGTGATAAGAGTTTTACAAGCCCCCAATAAAATGATTTTAAAATGAATAAGGATTGTATCAATATGGATTACAACTAAATTTAAAGAAGACCAAAATCCTTACAACTGAACCAATTGTCAACATCATGATAAATGGAGAAAAGGACTGAGTTGTCAATGATTTATCTTGCTTGCATCCACAATCAATACACGGAAGCAGTAGTTAAGAGATCAAAAGACATGTTGCGTTAGATTAATTTGTTGCACAAAATCTCTTTAGAACACTGAAAAATGAATATGTTACTTTGAGGACTAAGGTGCTCCTGACTCAAGCCACGGTGTTTTCATTTGCCACATCTGCCTGTGAAAGTTGGACATTGAATAAGGAATACAGGTGAAGAATGGATGTATTTGAATTGTGGTGCTCGTGAAGAATATTGGAAGTACTATGGCTACTAACAAGACAAACCGATCTGTCTTATAAGAAGTAAGGCCAATGTGCTCCTTTGAGGCAAGGATGGGGAGACTTGTCTTGCATACTTTGGACCTGCTGTCAGCAGAGAGCAGTCCCAGGAGAAAGACATCATGTTTGGAAAAGTAGAAGGGCAGTGAAAGGCAGAGAGCCCTCAAGGAGATGGGTTGACACAGTGCCTGTAACAGTGAGCTCAAGCAGAGGAACGATTGAGAGGATGGTGCAGGACTGGGAAGTGATTCGTTCCATTGTGTTAAGATCGCTATGGGTCAGAATGCACTTGGTGGTACTCAACAGCAACTATGACTCGGGCCCAGGGTCCTGGTCAACTCAGGGGCCTGCCTTACTTGGAGACCGAGTACGTTTTCTTATTTCCTAAGGACTCTTGGTTCAATTGTCAGTAAAGCTTTTGTACCCGCTTAAGAAATCAAAGTCTAGCTTCCACAGTTTTACCTAGTAATCTTATTCAGATTTATAATATCAACTAAGATAATTGGCTAGACTTTTAAAGAGCTCAATTCCCGGCCACTTTCTAGTCGATTCTGACTTGCACAGACACTACAGAACACACCAGAACTGCTCCGCAAGGTTTCCAAGACCATAAATATTTTCTTCTTTTCTTAGATAGAGGGTTGCAATTTTCCCCTTACCCTCATCCTCTCTGGTTCCATTCCCTCTACTCCCCACCTGTAGCCTTCCAAATCTGCTTCTTTGGCGTGTAATCCATTCTCCTTGCTTTTTATTCTTTGTATTTGTGTTTATGAGATTGAGCACCTTTGGTGAGCATAATGTCCCCCAAATTTGTTGCTTCTTAGAGATGCATAATACTCCATTGTTTGTATATATCAGAGCTGATTTATGCATTTCTCCATAAAGGGGCACTTGGTTATTTCCATCTTTTGACTATTGTGGCTAGTCTTGTGATGAACATGGGTGAGCTTCTATCTATTTATGTTTCATTTTTTATTCCTTTGGGGTATCGACTGATTAGAAATAATACTGGATCATATGGTGTTTCTATTCATGCTTGTCTGTGGGAGTAATATGTTGCTTTCCAAAGTAGCTGCACAATTTTGCAATCCAACCAGCAGTGTATCAGTGTTCCAACCCTCTGCATCCTTGCTACCATTAGCTATTTCCTGGCTGTTGCTGTTGTCTCCGTTTTAGACCAGTGCTAGCGTGAGGGGGCATCTCACTGGACTTTTGATTTTAGTTTCTCTTGCAGCTGGATGTCATCTTCGGTGCGTTGTCTGTTCATTTCTTCTGTCCCGTTTTCATTGGACGATTTGTGCTTTTCCTTTTGAGGCAGCGAATATAACCGGTCTTCAGACAGCACCACCATCCTTCTGCAGGAGACAGCTGGTTTAAACTCTGGCCTCAGAGTCAGCAGCCCAAGGAGAGAACCCTGCACTATCACTGCAAGCTCCTTTCTGAAAGTGCTAGCAGCAGCAAAGAAATCCAAAATACATCATCTAGTGCAATTAAATTAACACTTTCAGTTATCTGTAAATTTGCTCAGTGTCATTAACATTTGAGAAAGGCATTCATTTGTTTTGACATTTTTAAATATTTAAATCCAAGGAGCAATAAATGGCCCAGGTGCCCATATGTCAGATTAAATAAAGTAAACTGCCCCATCCGTTATCCATTTCATTCTAGACAATGTCACAAGTGAGAATTCATTACTGCATTACAACCAGAGCCAACACTGAATTTCTTTCTTCTGCTCAATTATTTTAATTATCTCAATTGATTGTCATTTTCTTTTTCCAACCATTCCATTTCTACAAATTGATATCAGAGCAAGGTGAAAGAAAGGCCTAGATAGAATGAGAGGTTGAAATTCATATTATTTCTCAAATATCTTTTTGTACTTTTCCAGTTACTCTGACCTCAGCTAGGAATTCAACCATCCAAAAAATTCAGAAAAAGGAAATTATTTTTCATGCAATTAATCCCTATATATGTTTCAAAACAATGTACTAAAAATTACTATGGAAGACTTAATTTCTATTAGAAATTGATTGAATGGAGAAAGAAGAAAAAACATACCTAGAAATGCATGTGGATTTTAAGTAAAGGCCACTGCAGAATAATCAGAAGTTAAATATGCGTCTAATAAAACCACTCCCAAAGGAGCCATCTTAGTTTATAGTTTGAAATATTCGGTCAAACAATACTTAATTTAACAAGCTAAAAGTAATATTTAACCATTTGAAATGCCTCACATATTGAATAAAAACAAGCTAACATTCTTCTCGTTTCCATGTAGAGAGACTGTTGATAGAGGCCAGATAACTTGTGAAAGGTCATGTGGGAGAGCTGATTCTCACGAGGTCAGAGTATCCAACTATAGATCTTCGAATTCCTGCCAAACAGCACAGGCTCACAAATCCACTCCTTTATCTCAGTGCCTACATCCCAGAGAGTAGTCAAGTCGGTACTAAGAACAGCACCTACCAGAGTAAGGGGAAACATTATTGAGCCTGAAATGAGGTGAACCAAGAAAAACTAATACAGTTCATTTGTTTTCTATTCTACTCTAAAATTTGCTGTCTCTGGATTTTTCTGAAGGCCAGTATTTTATGTAGTTTAATGGTTTGTGCCAAAGGACCCCATTATGTGCAAGAAATAGTTGATTCCAAAAATGATTTGATTCACTTATCCAAATCTGTCTATGAGCAACCTGACAAAAGTCCCCGTGTGTGGGGAAATCCAAGCCTCAAATTGATGACAAGGAGAAGCCTTTGGTTGTTTGGCTTCTCTCTCTCTCTCTCTCTCTCTCTCTCTCTCTCCTTCTCCATCGTCTTCTTCTTCTTCGTGATAAATGAGACTAGAAAGGAGGAGGGTATTTCTAAAATTACCCAAGCCAGGATGATGAGGAACAAGAAAACCCCAGATTTATGCTACTTGAGGTTCAAATGGCCAGACCTGCATTCACAGGAGGTTGTGTTGTGCTGCTGCAGTCTGGCAGCAGACAAGTGAGAAAGAGAGCGGAGAACAGAGCATATAAGTGGGCTCAACACTCCTAAAGCTGCATCAAGTGTTTCATTCAATCTCCTGCTAAAAATGTCTGCATCTCATTCAATAGACAAAAGGGTAAGAGAAGATGGTATTTTTAAAGCAGGGAGGAGAAAAATCGTCAGATCATTTCCTGGCTTCAACACTGTTGACTGTTGCTAAATTAACAGAACATTTCGTACGTGAACACATTATGAAATCTTTAAATACAATCATAGTACATTTTAAAATATCACTTCTAATTATATTTTCTTTTGACAATGTAATTATACTTCAAGAGACTGTGATCAGGACAATTTTTCGCTGCCAAATTTGAGAACATAAGGTGGAAAAGGTGCATTTAGATTATCTTACGAAAAAGGTGACTAAACTTTATGTAACCTTCTTTCCTCATATTATAAAGGGCTTAAAAATAGACTAACAAACACAAATTTTAATCTTCTTTCAAGTCATTCATTGATTTCTAATTTCATGTTCTTTAGTACAATGGTGGTCACATACTAGAGCCTGCTTTTCCCCCCATGGATTCATTTTCTTCATATTTAAAAGCACAGGGTTAGACCAAGAGCTTCTGCTGTGATTAGTCCAAAAGAAATAACTTGAACCCTGAGGCCTCTGTCCCCTGAGGGAAGCTACACAATGCCCTTGCTGGTACTCAGGCCTCAAAATGCCCAACAACAGAGCTTCCCAGGAGCCTGCACTAGTTCTTTCCTTCTGAGGTCTTAGCCTTTCCCGCTTCCTCTTTGCACCAACTAAATCTTAATACATGGGTTTTGTTGTCGTTGCTGCTGTTTTGTTCCTTTCTTTTCTTTTCTTTTCACCTAAATGGGATTTATTTTGCTTCTCTCGGCCCTGAAATTGTTCTCTCCGGATCCTAACTGGCTTTGCCTGAAAAATCCTTCCTATAAAGGCTTAGGCCCGGCCTACAGCTTCAAGTCCTGATAGTACTCATTTGTATCCTTTTACAGTGGTTTGGTTTGGGTTTTGTATGTTTTCTCCTACTAGTTAAAATGTCTGTAAAATTCAAATATGTAATGAATATGCTAAAGAGAACAGGCTCGGAAATGTATGATCATAAATTTTCTCTGCGTAGTTAGTGAAATTTTGGACTAAATTCATCAAGAATTGAGCAGCAAATATTTAAAAATAGCCACATCCTTTGAATTGGGAGTGTGGGGGAGATGGAGAAGGGTGAGAGAGAGTTAAATAAAGAAAAACACAGCTTCTTGGATATATTTACACGCACTTATACATGCCATTTTTGAGGAAGACAGAAAAGAACATTTTAAAGTGCCAGCATATGCCAGGCATTAGCTTTTGTAGGTGGGTCTAGACATTTGAATACGTGCCCCTAACCTGTCAAACGCTTCATGGCAGAGAGTGTTCTTTGCTGAAGATGGAAGAATTGAGGTTGACACAAACCTGAAAGTCGAAATCGAGGAAGGGTGATACACAGTTTTCAATTCCACACACTTTCATCCCCAGATGAGAGCAAATCATTGGTCAGCATAGCCATGAATTACAAGTGACACAGAGCTCCTGGATTAAGTGGTTTCCATTTCTGCCTCAGCTGGAGACCATAAATGAGAATGCATTTTGTTGAAGGACGAAGTGTAACCATCTGACAGCTGCTATGGTATGGAAACTCAGCAAAACCAGGAAGTGTTACCACCTCATTTGGCAACTTCTAATCATCTTGGCAATTACATCAGTTTGCCTTTTACAGACCTCTAGGCACTTTTATATCTTTTCTTCTTTCTATAAATAGCTAGAAGTGCTTTGTGCATCACAAAACAACAGCAGAATCTCAAATGTTTGCAACTAGCAGCTAAGTTATTTGGTCTGTCCGATCTTAGCATGTCATACACTTTAAAAGACAACGCTAGATTTGAATGACATACTTTTTACAAATATTATGACATTTGTGTATAATTTGTATTCATGGAAAACTAAGGAAGTATTCATGTTTTAAATGTCTAAGGAAGGATCACCCTACTAAATCCTATTTATATTCACTACTCACTGCAAGGCATATCTCTAAAAACTCTTTTTGATTTATTACATTATTTTATTATGTTCAGAGAGTGGGTCTTTTATCCAATAGTTAAATGACTATGTCATATAATTTCTCTACTGGATAGATGAGACTGGGGGAAAAGTACATCTTTTTGGTAGGAATCATGAATATTCATGGTGTCAAGAAAATTGTAGCCATTCCACAACTAGATTTCAATCATTTTTGTGTATGTGTATGCTTTTTCCTAAACTGATAAATACAATGAATTTTTTCTTTCTCTTTTCTACTCTTGTAAAGAGTTACAGTCTCAGGAACTCATGGATCTATCCTGTCCTATAGGGTCGCTAGGAGTTGTCATCAACTGAAGGGCAGTGAATTACATTTTTTCAAAAGAAAGTTACTGACTGGAAATTTAGATGGCAACATATGTACAAGTGTGCTTAATAATACTGAATGATGGTTTTTTAAAGATTAGTAAAAGCCCCCCCAAGAAAATGATTACTATTGAACATCACTATAAACTCATTAAAATATAATTCAAGTTTTAAAAAAAGAAACTTACTGAGTATAAAATAAATCCATTGTGTAATCAAAAAGAATTTAATGAGGCAGGTTTTTAAGATATCTAATTTTCGCTTAAGGAGGCCTGGTGTTATGTATTGGGCTGCTAACCACAAAGTCAGCAGTTCAAAGCCACCAGCCTCTACATGAGAGAAAAATGAGGCTCTCTACTCCCATAAAGACTTGTAGTCTAAGAAACCTACAGAGGCAGACCTATCCAGTCCTATAGAGTTGCTATGAATTGAAGTCAACTCAATAGGAATGAGTTTGGTTGCTGTTGTTGCTTCGAGTGAGCCTTTCCTTAAGTGATCTGTCAGTCATTTGGGAAGTCCCATGAAACTGGTTGTCTCTCAGATAAACCCCTTGCCCCCATGTGTAGTCAGTCCAGCGCTAAGAGACAAGGAAATCTTTATGGAAACAAAATCCCATCTCTCTTCCAAGGAGCAGCTAGTGGGTTTGCACTTACTGACCTTGCATTAGCAGTACAATGCTTACTCAGTGCTCCTTCTTGAAAAAGAGGAAAACTCAGTAAGACACTGTGTAATGAATGAAGCCCCCAATGTACTGTCTAAAGGACATCAATAAAGGGATGCCTAGATACACTATGCTTCTACTCGACTTTCTACATGTGCTTATCACTTGACTATAATGCCTGGCACAGCTTCCCTGCCTAAAAACTCTTCCTCCCCTGCCTTTCCCAAGCCCTGACCACCCAAACCTGCGGTGACCTTTATCTTGCTCTGACTTCCTACCACATCGAGGTACACACTCCATTAACAGACGCCTGTCTTGAAGTCACCAAGTTCTAGAGGTGGAGTGGGCTACTCACTGGGCAGCTGACCACAGCCAGGCATTTAAACCCACTCAAGAGTCAAAATTGACTCGTCGAAAGTGCCTTTGAGTGAGTCTTGGAACCCTTCTCAAAATATGGATTTCTGATATATATAGGAGGATGGGGAAATAGATCTATGTGTCTATATTTATAGGTCAAGTATTAAGGTGGCGGAAGGACCTTGGGCCTCTACTCAAACACTCCCTCAATGCATGAATACCTTCTTTTATTAAATTGGAACTCTATGATGCTCACTCTCCCAACACAACGGCTGGAGCCAAAGTGGGTGAACAAGTAAATGTGGTGAAGAAAGCGGATGGTGCCCGGCTATCAACAGAGATAGTGACTGGGGTCTTAAAGGCTTGAAGATAAACAGGCAGCCATCTAGCTCAGAAGCAACAAAGTCCACATGGAAGAACACACCAGCCTGTGTGATCGAGTGGTCCCAAAGGGATCAGTTACCAGGCATCAAAGAACAAAAAATCATATCATTGACTGCACACCTCCATGATAGGATCGCTGAAGACAAATGGGTGCATAAGCAAATGTGGTGAAGAAAGCTGATGGTGCCCGGCTATCAAAAGAGATAGTGTCTGGGGTCTTAAAGGCTTGAAGGTGAACAAGTGGCCATCTAGCTCAGAAGCAAATAAGCCCACATGGAAGAAGCACACCAGCCAGTGCGATCACGAGGTGCCCAAGGGTCCAGGTATAAGGCATCATGCAAAAAAAACAAAAAAGATATAAGTGTGTGTATGTATGTGTATATGTATATATGTATGTGTATATATATATCATATTAAATGAAGGGGGAAGTGCAGAGTGGAGACCCAAGGCCCAAGTGTCGGCCAATGGAGATCCCCTCATAGAGGGTTTTAGGAGAGGAGATGGGTTAATTAGGGTGTGAGGTAGTATCGATGAAGAACACAGCTTTCCCCCAGATCCTGGATGCTTCCTTCCCCCAACTACCATGATCTGAATTCTACCTTGCAGGGCTGGATAGGACAGAGGCTGTACACTGGTACATATGAGGGTTGGAGGTACAGGGAATCCAGGGTGGATGATACCTTCAGGACCAAGGGTGTGAGGGACGATGCTGGGAGAGTGGAGGGTGAGTGGGTTGGAAAGGGGGAACTGATTACAAGGATCCACATGTGACCTCTTCCCTGGGAGAGGGACAGCAGAGAAGGGGGGAAGGGAGACTCCGGATAGGGCAAGATATGACAAAACAACGATGTATAAATTACCAAGGGCATATGAGGGAGGGGGGAAGGGGGAGGGAGGAGGGGAAAAAAAAGAGGACCTGATGCAAGGGGCTTAAGTGGAGAGCAAATGCCTTGAGAATGATTGGGGCAGGGAATGTATGGATGTGCTTTATACAATTGATGTATGTATATGTATGGATTGTGGTAAGAGTTGTATGAGTCCCTAATAAAATGTAAAAGAAGAAAAGAGAAAAAAATGATTAGGGCAAAGACTGTATAGATGTGCTTTATACAATTGATGTATGTATATATATGAACTGTGAAAAGAATTGTATCAGCCCCAATAAATTGTTAAAATAAAAAAAAAGAAATACCCAAAAAATATATATATGGATTTCTGTCCTTTGCTAATAGATTTCCAATCAACCCAAAATTGAGTTGGAGTCAATTCCTGATCATTGAGATCTTAGAACAGAGCACAACTTCCCCACGGGGTTTCCAAGACTGTGAGTGCTACAGACGCAGATTGTCACATTTGTTTCCCACTAAGCATCTGATGGGTTTGAACTGCTGGCTTTACTGAGAGACTCTAAATGACTAGGCCCCCATGTCTCCCTGGGGCTGCGCAGAAAGAGATGAAATGGTGTGTCTTTGCTATTCCTCGTAGCTCCTATCAGAATGTGAGCCCAGCAGTTATCCCTCAATCAAGCCCTCTGAAATAATGAATGCGTGAACAGAAAAAGAATCCATTCTTCATTCTGAAATCTCAGAGCCCTCAAAATCTCCAGTTCTGTCCCCTCGTTACAACTGAAAAAAACAAGCCTGCTTTATATCATTTTCTGATTTGTCCGACTTTTTATGTGTTTGCAGAGGTGTTAGTTCTGCTTGACTCTATCACCTTGATTTCCTCGTTGGCATGCCCATATTTATAAGGTGACACATTGAAGGGAGATCCACAGTTGACTTCTGTTTTTGGTTAAATGGTGATCAAGATCTGTAGCTTTGGCTGGTCAATTTAAGCATTTCTTTCATAAGACTTGGTCCAGTTCCGGCCCATCGTGTCAACTGTGATGTGTGTGTGCTTTGGGACACCTAGAGGAGAGGGATTGAACAAGCAAAACCGCACTCACTGCCACCCAGCCAATGCTGACTCAGCGATCCCACAGGGCAGGCAAGAACTGCTCCCACGATTTCTGAGACAGCAACTCTTGGCTGGGGTAGAAAGCCTCTTCTTTCTCCATGAAGCGGCTAGTGGTTTCATTCCTTGAAAATGTAAGTCAAGGCCTAATGGAAAGGAATTCCTGAAGGTGGAGGCCTACAACCCAGCAGTAAGATGGGAGGTCTTTGGAACTGAATGTAAGAAACACACTGACCCACACAGCAAGAGCAGGGGAGACCTGCGCCAACGGGCAAGCTGTCTCTGCTGATTCAAAAACTTAAAGTTACTTGGTGGCTGTGTAGCTCAGTAGGCTATGTGTTGGACTACTATCTGCAAGTTTAGCAGTTTGAAACCACCAGACGTTCCACAGGAGGAAGAGGAGGCTTTTGGCTCCCATGAAGATTTAGTCACAGAAACCCCTGGGGCCAGTTGTTCTGCTTTGTCTGATAAGGTCTTTATGAGTCAAAAGCAGCTCAATGGCACTGAGTTTGGTTTGGGTTTTTTACCTGAGCACAGGAATTGTGACATTGTTGTTGATGGGCCAGGAAACCTATTTAGTTATCACCAGAATAAGAGGTTCTTAAACTCAAAATAGCTCTACAGACAGCTTAAAAAGAGGCAAATGCGTCCTTTTAGTGATGATCTTGTAAAGATTATTTTTGCTTTGAGATTGTTAAGTAAATAAACATTTAATTTAGCTTTATTTCCTAAAGGACTCATTAATTATCTTATTATGCTATTTTCTTCTAGCTACATTTGTTCTAAGCTACATTATAGCTTTATGGATAAACAAAATTATGATTTGATCTCATGAGGTTTTTTAATCATTTAAGCCAACCACATTATGATTATTTTTATGATCTTTAAATTCATTCTGTGCTCTATTCCAAGAAGAGTATTCTACAGTGTCTGATTACTACCTACTGAAAACTCAAAATATTATTCAGTGAAAATGCATAAAAATTGAAATTTCTGTTTTTGAAATAAAAGAGGAAAAACTTGCTGATAGTCCTAGTAAAATAAAATATGGGCAAAAGTGAAGTAGATTGATGACTTTTTAAAGAAATGCCCATTTTCACTTATAAGTAAACAAATAAAAGTCAACACAGTTTTAAGCTGCTATTATAAAGATGTGACCTACCAAGAAGGAAATAAGATCATAAAACCAACCTTGATAAGATTGCTGGGAATGAGTAGGGTTGGGTATTATAAACTGCTAGATTTTTTTAGACATTTGAATTGTGTGAAAAGAACTATTAAAATATCAGATGCAGCAATCTTGGTTTTTTATATTCAATCATCCCTAGTCCCAGTAATTTGTATGTTTTTATAAATAGAAAAATAATTATATATTTAATTAAGAATGAGAGAATGAAATAGTTCTTAGTCATTGATTTGTTCATTCTACTTTGGAGGAAATGGACAAAAGAATTAACCTGAAAGAAAAAATAGGATTTTTTTAACAGCTATTTATAAATAGCTATTTATAGCAATGAAAATTTAGAGACAGTCTATGTGTTCAACATAGGGAATGCAAAGACATAATAAAATATTAGATATAGCATGATGTGCAGACCATGTTTAAACAATAAAATATGTGCATTAGTTAATAATGAGTTTTTCTATGGGGTGAAAAAGTGGAAGTACTTAAATGAACAGAGCAAAGTGGGAGGCCAGGTGTGCTTTGCTTCGGTGTCAAGATAAGAACTGGCAATTGTGCACTGTAAAAATTTGAAACTACAAAAATAGTTCTGGAAAATCAAGGTTAGACAGAAAAATCGACATATGACATAGCAATGTCCTGATCAATGAGGACAGAATAGAAAGAAGCCCAGTATCCCCACAACTTACATTATCCTGCAGATTACAAAGAGAGTCTTTGATTACATGCTTGTCTTTGATTACATGCTTCCATGGACAAAACAATCATAGAGATTTGAAAAGAAGAGAAAACTTAAAGACTGAAATAGAACTACTTCCAAGCTATGATTCATAATCAATTCATTATTAAATATATTTAAGGTAACAACAAGACTTTGTGTGTGAAATGATGTCTTACTTGGTAGAAGGCATTTTTGAATAAGACACAAAGAGATTGCAAATGCTCATTGCTAAAGGTCAACAGTGACATCTTGAAAAGTGGGGTTGATGTTTCCTCATAAATTGATGGGTTAAAATATAATACTGGACCTAGCGGTCATACTTGCATCTTCACTGATTTAAATAGATTCAGATATTTTAACTGTTATTATTTTTGGCACTAAGATCATCAAAATGTTTCATTCAAATAACACAGACATACCTCATCTTATTGGACTCCTACACTTTAAAGATACTGTATTTTTTTTATAAATTGAAGGTAGTCGCCATGCTATGTCTAATAAATCTAACAGCATCAATTTTCCAACAGCATGTGCACAGTTTGTATCTCTGTCACATTTAAGTAATTCTCACAATATTTTCAAATGTTTTCATAATAGTATTGCACCTTAAATACAGTGCACAAAAACAACTCACTGGCATGGAAAGATTTCCAAATCATAGAGACCCTGTCAGACAGAGTAGAGATCCTTCCGTGGGTTTCAAAGGCTGTCAATCTTTACAGAAGCAGCAGCTGGTCTATTAGAATGGCTGATCTTGAGGTTAGCTGTCCAACGCATAACCCACTGTGCCACCAGGGATTCCTGAACGCAAAAGAGCCTGCCACAAAAACCAAACACACTGCCAGCATATCAGCTCCAAGTCATAACGACCCTGCATAGGGTTCCCAGGGCTAAAAATCTTTACATGAGCAGATAGTATCGTCTTTCTAGCAAAGAACAGCTGGCAAGTTTGAACAGCCAACCTTAGAGTTAGCAGTTCAACACTTACTGTGCAGCACCAAGACTCCTTTAACAGACTACAGTATAGTATAAACATAACTTTTATATGCACCGAGAAACCAAAAGCTCATGTGTTATAAACTCAGTGTCAGCTGTTATAACTCTTGACCCAAAGATTAGCTCTTCTAAGAGAATCTCAGTGATTTCTCCAACTGTAGGATATACATGTTGATTTCTAAAATCTAGAATTATGTTTAAAGTTAATCATCAATAAGCTAGGAGAACTCTAAATAGGATAGACCACAGAAGAAAAACATTGAGACATATCTTATTCAAATCACCCAACTTTAAGAAAAAGGAGAGAATCCTGAGAGCAGCTAGGGAAAAAGAACAGTCAGTACAAAAGAAAAGTGATAAGGATAAGGTTGGCCTTCTCCACAGAAACTATGCAGGAAAGAAAATCATGGAATGAGATAAACCAAATTTTGAAGAAAAAACCCTGCCAACTAAGAATCCTATTTCAAGTAAAATTATCCCTCAAATATGAAGGAGAAACAAAGGCATTTCCAAATAAGGAAAAACTAAAGTAATTCATATAAGTAAGACTAGCATTGCAAAATATATTAATCAAATCACTGTGGTCAGAGAATCCACAGGAACAGCACACACATCTGAGAGCATCACACAGGACCTCCGCCACCCAAAAGACAAGTAGCAGGCTGGATTCAAAAACAAGACCCATTAAGATGCTGCCTTCAAGAGACACAGAAACAGTCTAAAAATCAAAGAGGGGTAAAAAAAAAAAACACCCTCCCAAGCCAATGGCAACCATGAAAAAGGCAGAAGTGGCATTATCAATCTCCAATAAAATAGACTCCAAAGCAAATAGCATAATTGGAGACAAGAATTCACTCTACGTGACGACCAAAGGATCAACAGACCAGGAACATATAGCCATAATTAACATATATGCACTCACTAAAAGACATCATCTAAATACATCAACCAAATCCACACACAGTTGAAGAGAGAATAAACCATTGGAGGAGTAGAGGACGTCAATACATCGTTCTCAAAGGCGACAGATCATCAGGAAAAAACTCAGTAAAGAAACTGGAGAGTTGAACACAATCAACCAGCTTGGCCTCCGAGATATACACAGAGCAGGACAACAGACAAGTACCATATATACTCATGTATAAGCTGTTTTCCAGCACATTTTTATGCAGTCTTTGTGGTAAAATTAGGTGCCTTGGCTGATATTCGGGTTGGCTTTAACTCTAGTATATATGGTACATATCATTCTCCAGCACGCACAGTAAAATAGACCACATGCTAAGCCACAAAACAACCCTTAACAAACTCATACACCTTGAGATTCTGTAAGCTATTTTCTCAGGTCATGATACTGTAAAACTGTAAATCAACAATAAAAAGAACAGGAACACAGAGACTGAATGATACACTACATTATAAAGACTGGGTAATAGAGAAAATAAGGAGGAAATTAATAAAATCCTTAAAACAAACAAAAATAATAAAACAGCATACCTAAACCTTTGTGACACAGCAAAAGCAGTTACCAGATTTATAGCAATCGATGCATACATGGAAAAAAGAAGAAAAAACAAAATGAACACCTTAACATAACATCTACAACAAATAGAACAAGGGCAACACAGCATAAGCCCTCCACCAAGAGACAAAAAGAAATCATAAAAATTAGAATAAGAGTTGTATGAGCCCCTAATAAAATGACTTTTTTAATTACAGCAGAATAAAAGAACCAGAAAACAAACAAAAAGGGGGAAAAACAACAAGAAGCTGATTCTTTGAAAAGATCAACCAACTTTGCAAGCTGCTCGCAAACTGAAAAATGAAAAGAAATAGAAGATAGCTAGAACCAATGAAACACACACTATTCCTCTGGTTCCTTGAGGCTTCCTCACCCTCCACTGTCAGGACCCCAGTCCTGCCTTTTACTTTGAGCTAGACTGGAACATATACACTGGTGCAGATAGAGCTCACTACACATGGAATCCAGAACAGATGACCCCCTCAGGAACAGAAATGGGAGTCGTGTGACCATAGGGTAGGGTAGGAGAGGAGAGGAAGGGGAAACCAATAGCACATAACCAATCTCCATATAACCACACCCCCACCCATCCCCCAGGGGGGTGAAACAGAAACCATGGGAGAAGGGAGACAGCAGTCAGTGGTAAGATATGAAAATAATAATAATTTATAGGGTGAGGGGGGGAAGGGAGGGGAAAAAAGAGGAGCTGATACCAAGGGCTCAAATAGAAAGTAAATGTTTAAAATAAATGACAGCAATATATATACAATAGGCAAATATTGTAAATATATGTAAATAAAATGAAAGCAATATATGTACAAATATGCTCGATACAATTGATGTATGGATTGTTATAAGAGCTGTAAGAGCCCCCAATAAAATGATCTTTAAAAAGAGAGATAAGAGATGATAGCTAGAATAAGAGATAGCTAGAACAACAGGTCAAAAGGAAATAAAAAAGAGTAATACCCTTCTACAAAAATCTGTACTACAATAAGTTCAATAACCTAGACGAAATGGACAAGCCTAGAAATACACCATCTATTCAAACGAATGCAAATAGATGTAGAAGACCTCAGCAGATCCATAACAAAGAACAAGTAGGGGAGATCATCACAAAACTCCCAACCAAGAAAAGCCAAGGAACAGATGGCTTCACCAGGGAATTCTACCAAGCTTTCCATGAAGAACTGTCGCCAATTCTGCACAAACTAACCCAGAATATAGAACGTGACAACGAACTCCCAATGTGCTATGAAGCGAGCCTATCCCAGATACCAAAAGCAAGCAAAGACCCCACAAAGATGGAAAACTACAGACTCACGCCACTCATGAACACAGACTCAAAATACTCAATGCATTCTGGCCAATGTAATCCAAATATATTTCCCAAAAAATATACCACCATCAGGTGGAATTCATATCAAGCATATAAAGAGGTTCAACATTAGAAAACAATTCATATAATCTACCACCTAAACTAGACAAAGACTACATATCACATGTTCATATCAATAGACACAGGAAAAATATCTGATAATTGAGAGGTCAACACTGAGACTGAATGGAGACAGGATTGAGACAAAGAATGTGAGGTTAGGAGCGACTTTATTAGGGTAGGGAAAAAGCTACCGGAGGGAAGAGAGAGCAGAGAGAGGGACAGGAGCAGGAGCATCTTGGGCCCCTGGACCATTCTGAGACCCAACGAGTTAGGTCAGGGAAATCGCAGCTGGTCGGTGAAGGTGAAGCGGTGGGAGACATATAGGGCTCGAGCGAGGGAAGTAGACGTTGACAACAAGAATGGAGATTTTTTGGTTGCTGCTGCAGGACCTTGAGTCAGGATGCGATCCATGGGAAGTGCCTTTGTTGTTTGCCAACCTACTCCCTGGAGTGCTGGGACAGGGGCTACACAACCTTGGTCTGGAGAGATAAGCTCCTTGGAATGTTGGGGCAGAGGAGGCATACTTCAGAAGGTCATTCATCTTCTGGAGAGGCTGGAAATGGGGGCCTTGAAGTTCTATCCTCCTGAGGAGCCAGAGAGGAGATGGGGGCTGCCTAGTCTGGACCCAGCCCAACAATAATATCCAACACCCACTGCTGATGAAAACACTACTAAATACTAGTCGAAAATAAGCTCCTCAGCATGCTGGTGCTATTGTTAGCGGCAATCAAGTTGCCTCCCACCCATACCAACCCCGTGCCATTCTCACAATTGCCCCTATGCCTGAGCCCATGGATGCAGCCACTGTGCCAGTCCATCTCGTGGAAAGCCTTCCTCTTTTTCACCGCCTTTCCACTTTACCAAACATGATGTCCTTCTCCGGGGACTTGTCTTTCTGACAGTAAGTCCACAGTAGGTAAGACGAAGTCTTGCCATCCTTGCCTCTAAGGAGCACGAGGTCCTCGCTTCTTCCTCCACGGAGCAGTTTGTCCGTTTAATGCTCTTTTCATTGTCCTTTCAATGCTCTTCTCCAGCACCACTCAAATGCATCAATTTTTCTAAAGTTTTCATATTCAATATCCAACGTTCACATGCATGTGAAGCAATAGAGAATACCATGGCTTGGGTCAAGGACACTTTATTCCTCAAAGTAACATTCTTGCTCTTCAATACTCCAAAGAGGTCTTGTGCAGCAGATTTGCCAACTGTAATACAGCTTTGGACTACGGACTTCTGCTTTGGTTGTGGTTGTTGGTTGTGGATACAAGCAAGACTAAATCCTTGACAACTTCAACTTCTTCTCCATTTATCACGATGTCACCTATTGGTCCAGCTGTGAGGATTGTGTTCTTCTTTACATTGAGTTAGAATCCAAGATCTTATAATACAAGATCAAGGCTACAATCCTTGATATTCATCAGCAAGTGCCTCAGGTTCACCTCAATTTCACCAAGCAAAGTTTTGTCATCTGCATATTGCAAGTTGTTAATATGCCTTCCTCCGGTCCTGATACCATATTCTTCTTCATATAATCTAGATTTTCTGATGATTTGCTCAAAGAGCTTGAACAAGTATGATGAAAGGATACAACACTGACACACACCTTTCTTGATTTTAAACCAAATGATATTCCCTTGTTCTGTTTGCACAACTGCCTCTTGATCCATGTACAAGTTCCTCATGAGGTCATGCATTAAACCAAGAGTCT
This sequence comes from Tenrec ecaudatus, assembly GCF_050624435.1. Taxonomy (NCBI): domain Eukaryota; kingdom Metazoa; phylum Chordata; class Mammalia; order Afrosoricida; family Tenrecidae; genus Tenrec; species Tenrec ecaudatus. Next base: position 110,555,765 of record NC_134538.1, read on the forward strand.
ACATCGTACTCAATGGGGAAAACTGGAAACATTTCCCCTGAGAAGAGGAAATATATAATGATGCCCACTATGACCACTCTTATTCAACACAGTGCTGGAAGTCTTATACAGACCCATCAGACAACAGGAAGAAACCAAGGAAATACGAATGGGCAAAGAAAAAGTGAAATTCTCACTGTTTGCAGAGGACATGATTTTATATTCTGAGAATCCCAAGGACTCCACAAAAAGATTACTGGAAATAATCAGAGAATATGATAAAGTGTCAGGGTGCAAGATTAGCAAACACAAATCATTCAGATTACTGTACGTCAACAAAAAGAACTCTGAAAAAAGACATAAAAAATGCTATTGACAACCACATAAAGGATTAAAAATTTAGAAAGAAAACTCGCAAAAGAAATAAAAGGCCTATACAAAGAAAACTACAGAACACTATAACCCAAAAAAAGCTGTGTGAGCCAAGGATTACAAATAATAAGATCCAAACCTGTAGGAGGGAATAGTACCAGTGCCTCAATTTTAAACATCTGGATTGCATAAACTATAGATGATATGGATCCCTGGTGGAGTAATGGTTTAGGATTTGGACTAATAACTACAAGGTCAGCAGTTTGAAACCACCAGCTGCTTCACAGGAGAAAGATGGGGCTTTCTACTCCCATAAACAGTTACAGGCTCATAAACCCACAGTGGCAGTTCTATCCTGTCCTATAGGATCACTCTGAGTCAGCAGTGAGTTTGGTTTGGGGTTTTGTGGATGATAGTAGTAACCCAAAATCCATTTACAGGTTCCTTGCCTGAACTGAGTCCCTGGTGAATCCCCTGCGCACACAGGTTAGGAATGTTAACAGCCCTTATCTCAGGCAAAAAGCACTGTAAAGTTGATTTGAGCCACTGTGCTCAGGCTGAAATGTAACACCTTGCCATTGGATCTCCCTCAGGAGCCAATGTAAATTTTTTAATACTCTCTTCTTTCTCTTAGATTAAGGTTTTATATGGAGATTGTTGCTAAGCACTTGTTGTTTGCCTTTCTTTTCTATAATCAATTGTATAGGGAAACGAATTGGTGGAATTTTGAAGACAACAGCTGGATTGATGATTGCCTTGGGTACAGAAAAGGAGGTTGGAGGCAATGGGAAGTTAGCATCAATGGGTGCGAAAAAGGCGAGAGGTGGAGAGAGCCAATATCAATGGACACAGGAAGGAAGAAAAAGCTGCAGAGTTGATTGTGTCGATGGTTGTGCAACCCCCTTGGTAAGATTGAAGCATTGAATTGTTTGATATGGCAACCATAGATCAATAAAATGTATACAAAGATTAATAATAGTACAACTTGAATTTTTCCATGCAGAGGATTATCACTGGTACTTAAAAGTATTCATCCTTTTGTCACTTCAATTCAGTGATTTTTTATGTGGTTTTACAGCCACTATTGTATCAATCATGGAATTTTATAATAATCTTAACTATATTGTTGCCTCTTAAAGTGCTTTCAAAAATATGACCCTAGAATAATGCTTTGGGAGAAAAAATTGCCATGTGTCAAAGTTATTTTAAAATGAGGATTTGATGGTCTGTCTAGTTTATATGTGGTGAAGGGCTGTCACAAAGCATCGGACATCTATTTAGCAAAAGCTTCAGCTCACTCTCAAGGGACATTTAATATCCAAAGATACATAGCTCCATGAAGGAAAAAAAACGACACCGTAAGGTAACGAAATGACAATACTAAAAATCCATGCTATGGATTTTGCTGTGCTGCATGGCAACCCAAGGGGTGTGTGGTGAAGGATCATAGTGCCAAACACCCCGATCAGAAAACAATAGTTCACGAGGGTGCAGAGTGATTACAGCTACCCAAAGGTGAACATATATGCATCTATGTATCACATTATAATGTTGTTATATAATAGTATGCATTGCTAAATGTTCACAAGTTCAATTATTGATAATATCTTTAGCTTATAATAGCTGTTCTGGTTTTAATATGCAACAAATAATATGCTTATGTATTGCTCTTTCCTTTTTTTCATTTGCTTTTACTTGGGAGTTATCGTGTGGGAAGTAAGCAGTTGCTAGTGATAAATCCATTCTGGCATTCTATCGCCCCGAGTCTGGATTACTTTCTCTACAATCTGCCAGGGGATTTCTGACCATCAGCTTCATTCAGTGTAGGCCACAGATTTCAATCAATCAAATAGCAAACAAGTTAGACCACTCGCAGATGCTAAAGAAAATACATTTAATTTAAAGCAACAAATTATGCTCTATTTAAATCGCGTTATCTCTTTCCATTTCAGACTAGGCCCTCAGAACGTCCACATATTCTCAAGTCATTGCTGATATGAATTTACGAATTTTGAAAAGGGCGTTTTAGTTATCTTGTGTTGTTGATAGGCGTCCTCAGCTTGGTTCTGACTAGCTAGCTATCCACAAGAGAACAGATCACTGCCCTGACCCGGGCCGCACTCCCAATAGCTACATTGGAGCCGATGGTTGCAGCCACTGTGTCACACCGTTTCATCCAGGGTCTGCCTCTTTCTTGCTAAAGCTCTGCTGCAGCAAATCTGATCTCCTTTTCCAGGAACGGTTCTCGACTGATCACAGGTCCAAAGTATGTGAGATCAAGTCTCATCATCCGTGCTTCCAAAGAGCATTCAGGCTGTACCTCTTCCGAAACGGATTTGTTTGTCCTTTTGACTGTCCGAGGTTTTCTTTCTTTCTATTAAAAGATCACTTTACTGGGGGCTCTTATAGCTCTTAAAACAATCTGTGCATCAATTGTATCAAGCATATTAGTACATATGTTGCCATCCTTACTTTCTAAACAATTACTTTCTACTTGAGTCCTTGGTATCAACTCCTCTTTTTTCTCTCCTTGCCCCCTCCTACCATCATGACCCCTTGATAAATTATAAATTATTATTTTCATATTTTACACCAACCATTGTCTCTCTTCCCCACAGTTTCTGTTGTTCATCCCCCTGGAAGTGGGGGTGGAGGTGGTGGTGGTTATATGTCGAACATTGTTATCAGTTCCCCTTCCTCCCTTCCCCTCCCCTCCCCATCTTTCCACTACCCTCCTGGTATCACTACTCCCATTTCTGTTCCTGGATTCTGTGTGTGTGTGTGTGTATGTGTGTGTGTGTGTCATGAGCTCATTTCTATACCTGTGTACATGCTCCGGGCTAGCCCACAGTGAAAGGCAGGATTTGGGTCAAGATAGAGGGTGGTGAGGAAGCCTCCAGGAACCAGAGGAATATTGTTTCATTGATATTGTTTCGTGCCCTGGTTGACTCATCTCTTCCTATGACACTTCTGTGAGTGAATGTCCCATTGTCTACAGATAAGTATTGAGTCTCTGCTAAGACCCCTCTCATTCTCAACAATATGGTTTCTCTTGTCTGTTTGTTTGTTTGGGGTCTTCTGATGCCTGTTATATGATTCCGTCAACACCTCATAATCACACAGGCTGGTGTGCTTCTTCTATGTGGGCTTGTTGCTTCTCTGCTAGATGACTGCTTTTTTAACTTTAAGCCTTTAAGACCCCAGACACTTTATCTTTTGATAGCTGGACACCATCAGCTTTCTTTACCACATTTGCTTATACACTCATTTTGTCTTCAATGATTGTGCCAGGAGGGTAACTATCACAGAATTCCATGTTGTTCAAACAAAAGTGTTCTTGCATTGAGGCAGAGCTTAAGCAGAGGCTCCACATCCATCCACTACCTAAGTGTATTGTCATATAAATATATGTACATGGGCCAATATGTCCATTTCTGTGAATTAATGTATTTACATATGTGCACATCTATGTTTATACCCTCTATCCATAGCTTTGCTTCTTAGATCTTTCCTCTGTTTCCTTTACCTAAGATACATTCAATATTTTCACCAGCACCACAATTCAAATGAACTGAATCTTCTTCAGTTTTTCTATTCAATGTCCAACTTTCACATGCTTATGAGGCCATTGAAAATACCGTGGCTTGGGTCAGCTGCACTTAGTCCTCAAAGTAACATCCTTGCCCTTAACCATGTTAATGAAGTTTTTACAGATTTTCCTGATACAATAGGTCATTTTATATTGTGACTGCTCCTTCCATGAGCCTTGGTTGTGGAATCAAGCAAGATGTAATTCTTGGCCACTTCAAACTTATCTCCATTTATCATTACGTTATCTATTAGTCCAGTTGTGAGGATTCTGGTCTTTTTTAATTGATTTACAGTTCAAGTTGAAGGCTGCTGTCTTTGATCTTCCTCAGCAAGTGCTTCAAGTCCTCCTCACTTTTAACAAGCAAGGTTGTATCATGTGCAAAATGAAGATTGTTTATATGCCTTCCTCTTCTCCTGCTGCTTTGTTCTTATTCATTTAGTCCAGCTGTTGTCTTATAATGAAGGCAGTTATACAAGTAAAAGTACTGGTTTCTACCAATATTCCAAAAGGAAAAACAACTGGACCAAGATCACACCGAGTTAATGGCAAACCCAAGAAGTAAGGCATGGTGGAAGCACCTTTAATATTGCAGAGCTGCAGGTTGTTCTCCAGCTCACACTGAAGTGCACTGAAGTTTCGCCTCCTGTTCTCTAATTTCTATGTAAAAGGAGACTGCTCCTTTAACTTTTCCAACTTTCTTTTTATAGTGTCGGATATTTTCCCTTTTAAGGTCACTCAATATCAATTTATGACTGAGTCAATAAAAATTATTTTCAAAATAGTGTCTTGAGCAACCCACCAAGGTGAGTGTTACTACGGTAAGAAGGAAAGGAAAGCAGGGCCAGCGTTGGGTTTTCTTAACCATAACAGGATTTATTGGCACTGACGGCCTGCAGGGTGTTCAGTTGGAAGGAGAGTAAAGGGTGAGGGGAGACTGGAAGACAGCGAAGAGAGAAGATCCGAGACTGAGAAAGGGAGAGTGAGAGAGAAGAAGAGACAATGAAAGGTGTGGCCACCCACGAAGGTGAAGAACATGAGAGAACAAAGGAATCCCATGTTAATAAACTTTGGGGACAGAAATAAATCAGTATGTCTAAAAGGAGCCTGCGTTTCCCCCCATTGGCTGTGGCACCAGCAGAACTGGAAAGAAAGCCGGGAAAGTCTCTGTGCGACTACTTGGGAAGGCGAGGTGTCAGGTTATGCTCTGCAGACCGAGAAGGGGTTAGAGACCTGGCTCTCAAGGGCTGAGAACCTTAGCGTAACTACTGGGGCCTTACGTTCGAACCCGCGCTTGGTAGGGATGGACGATAACGAGGCAAATAATACATCATTGCCTATTGTCACAATCCAGTTACAGTGTTTTGTTCCCTAAACCTCAAAGTCCTTAAGGTTTATTTTGTATTCAATTGCTATCATTTTCTTTTTTCTAAGTTTAGAAGGAAACAAACACCATTGTTGAATGTTACTATGATTTTCATTTTTCATACCACGGCATTTACTTAGTCCTAATCTTTTGAATAGAGAACAATGCTTTCTGGTGTACATTACAAGGAATCATTTAATCAACAAATATCGGACAAACTTAAAAATGAAAAAATGTACCATAGATTAAAGTAGCCTAGAGCCCCAACTAATTTTTCTTAAGGCATTACAAAACCAACTTGTAGTTAATAGATATTTACAAATCAATCAAGAACGCATACTGATAATAAATGAAAGTTGTTTTTAATACACAATTACTGGAAATCCATGTTCTTTTCTATTGGCCTCGCATACAGTAACAATCAATAAACAATTGTTGAATAGAGTTGGAAAATGTTTTTACTTTGTCTACAGAAGATGAAGCTAATTCACAAGGTTAGTGAGCTTAAAACAAACAATAAGATCTCATTTTTCACCTTGCCCCCAAATTTTCAGTTCAAACCAGGAGAAATAGTAGAGCTAAATATTACCTTTATACTGTCTATGAGAAAAGAGTTGTCTGATTTGCTTAAGGCTAAACATCCTGTGGTGCAGAATCATGTCGTGGAAGAAAATGATGTTTTAAAACTTTTTTTTAAAAATGATGGCGTGTATTCCTGAAACAACAGCTTACAATTGAGGATCAGAAATGGTTAAGGCACACATTCCTGTCACAGCAGCCTCTTCTCAGGCTTGCTTGCAGGCAGGCCTCTCTGCGGCAGTCTAACTCCCCCATGCAGCCCCGAGACCTCTGTGCAGTGTTACGGAGCTTGATTAACTCTGCTCCACAAGCCCTCGCATTCTTGCTCATTGGCTGGAAAGACCAGCCCTGTTGCTTGTTCTCTTGTTCTGCGCTGTCTACTTTTCAGCCCTTTCTCTGGGTTCATAGCCTTTATCTGTTGAACTGAAGAGCTTCAGCACACGGAGATGTGGAGGTCCACACGTGAATATTATTTCTTAATGACAGTGAGATGCTCCCTTTCTATTTCTGAGATTTCTCATTTTCAACCCAGCAGAATGACTAAACTGACCAATTCCCATGTCAGACTTCTATGTACCTCATTTGCATGATTCTAGCCCACCAGGGTACCATGCACCTTATTTATATTATTAGCAAACTAACTGTGTTAGTCTGGGTTGACTAGAGAAACAAATTCAGAGACACTCAGATGTGTGTAAGAAAGAGATCTATGTAAGAATAATTTTACATTAAGAAACTATCCCAGCCCAGTCCAGATCAAGTCCATAAGTCCAATATTAGCCCATATGTCCAATACTAGTCCATGAATTCCTCTTTAGACTCATGCAGCCATGCAATGATGCCAAATGCAGGAAGATCAGAGGCCAGTGGGTAGAAAGTCTTGTGGATCCAGTGATGGTAGAAGCATCTCAGCACTGGCATGGGTCTCCACGTGGCTCCTTCAGCTCCAGGGCTCTCGCATAGCTCCACGAATCTTCTCAGTAAATGTCTGTCCTGCACCAAGCAAGCTATTTCTCTCCTTAGCACCTCCAAATGAGGGCATCCACCTGAAACCTGATTGACAGGCTAAACTCCGCTCCTTCACTCTTAAGTGTCAAATTGACAACAATTATGTACTTCCACACTAACCAATCACCTTGATGGCATAGAAACATATCATATTTGCAGAGCCTTACCCTGGCACTAAGAAGACCTAGTGCCATAATGGGTTATGTGTTGGACATAATATTCTTTCAGAAAAAACTCTCCAAGGCCTATAAGATTTAGACTGGCAACTAAATCTTAGGTTGATAGAATAAAATTATAAGTTGGTAGGATCTCAGAGTCTCCTTTGCAGTCACCAGGTGATTCCTTTGACCTCTCCTCTTTTTTCATGTCTCTACCTTGGTTTTGTCTGATACATGGGATGTTTCCTTTTGTTTAACAATTTTATTGATATATAATTCACATACCACACAATTCAGCGGTTTTGATTAAAAAAGACTTGTGCAATCATCACCACAGCCCATTTTAGAACACTTTCTTATTTTGGTATTCATTGTTATTGGCTCTCCATTTTCCTGCCATCTCCCCGGCCATAACTCTCAAAACTATTATTCTAGTTACTGTGTCTACATATTTACCGATCCTGGATTTTATATAAAGAAAATCATACCCACCCCTACCCCCACCACCTGACATAAAAAGACCCCCAAACTCTAAAAAACAACAAAATTAAGCACAGAAAGACCTCATTCCAAAAGAAAACAGGAAATAATAAAAACTAGAACAAATTTAAAGTGGGTCAATATGGAAACAAAATTATAAGATGTTAAATTTTAACCTAGCTATAACTGCATTAATTCACTTTCTGCTTCCCTCTGTCTGGGAACAAGGTTATTTCATCTCTGATCAAGGGTCCAAGGGAATTCAATGGAGGCTTCATCCCACTGGGGACATTACAAATGAATGTTGAGCTTTCGCTGCCATCCAGAGTCTCCTGAAAACCAGGTGCTCAGAATTTTAGCTCTACTACAATGTCTTTCTTAATCTTGGATTTTGTCATTGACAATCCTCAAACTATAGAGACTGGCGTGCTCCTTCTGTGTGGACGTAGCTGGCATCTCACTTAGACGACTCCTTGTTTTAAGACAGGCTTTTAGAGCCTCAGACACTAGTCCTTCTGAGAGTTGGGCCCCATCCACTTTCTTTACCACACCTGGCCAAAACATGTTTTACATACTATTTGCATAAATAAGGCATCCTGGTAGCCCTGTCAGGTATGGGCTGGACTGTTAACCTGAAGGTCATAGGTTTAAACCCAGCAGTTGCTCAATGGGAGAAAGATGAGGCTGTCTGATCTTGTAAAGATTATCAGCCTCGGAATGCCTATATAAGGTTGCTATGATCAACTCATGACAAGAAGTTTGGTTTATGTCTACAATATAGGTATTCAATTAATCCTCATAAAGTTTCTAATGGGAAATTTTTTCTAAGTTATTCTTATTTTACATGACTTTTCTGTGTGAACCCTGAAACAATTGTAAGCCATTTTTTTTAATCATGATTTAAACTTTTTGCTAATTTAGATGCATTCACTAAGTTTCGACCTAGGAAATGAAGCATGGTTGTCTCTTTGCTCTGCCTTTTTACTATCCTGTGGTTTACCCACACTAGTGAGGCCACTGTTTAATTGGTTGTACGTTCCCATGATGAGTCTCCATCCTCTCACAAGAGAGTCTGCATCTGTGTCTATAGGACCCCTTTGAAGCAAAATTTAGAATGATCTTTTCTCTTTTGTTTCTCCTCCTTCTTTTCATATTTGAACTTAAGTTTAAATGTGTGCAGTTCTTTCCAAAATTCTACATACACTTTTATCTAAGAAACAAAACCAGAAAACTACAAATCTCAAATTCTGTAACCTATGTTGTCTAGGCGATTCATTCATTCTAAAAAAAACTTCCTCTTATTAAGCACATACTTAGTGCCAGAAGAAGAATCCAGAAACGTAGGTGGGATTCTTGCTTTCATTTAATAGGTGCGACAAATGAAGCTGGCTTGCAGAGGTTAAGGAATTTGCCCCGCAGAAATAGCAAAAGGAACTGCCACAGGTTGCCGACACCACTAAATTAGCCATCGTGCTAGTGTGCCTCTGACAAACCGGACACGGCAGTAAAGGGAGGACCAAGCTGATCGCGGACCTTCATTAGCATTCCTCCCGCTAAAAGGAACATCGTGGTTTCATCTCTCTTCAACATATTACTTACAAGGTTGTTTAAGCCCTTTAAAATATTAAATATTTAATTAGTCCTATTATGGCATCTCCCTGAGGCAAATAGTTAGTCTGTATAATTGTTATGTTGGTTAAAAGGAGAACAAAAGGAAGCTTGAGCATAAATTAACAATAATGAAACAGATCATTACATTTCTTGCGTGGAGATTAACATGGATAACTCCCTCCAAGTAAAACTGTAAAGTGATTATTAAAATCAGTCTTTATAGATGACCTTAGTCATTACTTTATACCTTGTTCTCCAAACAGCCAAAATGGCCAGTCAAGTCATTCAATATGAGGCGACCGTCCTCACGCATTAACGTCTCAGAATGTCCGCCAAAGACTCCTGCATCTACATGACTCGGGGTTTTGTTTCGAATGGAGACCTTAGCATTCCACTGAATTATTTCCTTCATTTTGGGCAATCATTTTCCAACGATTCTACTGCAAACGATGCATGGATTTCTTACATTGGTTCCTTATTTATAACATAAATATTGAAACCATTATTTTTACCTCAAATACAATAGTGCTGTAATTAGGTGAAGGAGCCCTGTGGCAAGTGATTACACGATGGGCTGCTAACTGCAAGGTCAGCAGTTCAAAACCACCATCCGCTCCATGGGAGAAAGTTGAAGCTCCCTACTCCCATGAAGATTCACAACCTCGGAAACCCACAGGGGCAGGTCTTCCTTGTCCTATAGGCTCCCTGTGAGTTGGATCTACATGATGGCAGTGAGTTTGGTTTGGGTTTGGTTATTAGGTGGGACAGAAATCTTTGGAAAATGTAATTAAAAGATAATGGAATTTTCCCATTAAAATTTGTGAATCTACCTCATATTATTTTCATCCTTCTAAAAAAGATCACTTCCTAAAATGTAAATTTGCTTGTTTGCTTGAAACAAACATGTGGGACACTAAAGAATCCAAGTCTGTTTCAGTTTGACGGTTCCTCTTTTTGTTCAGCCCCTCAGACCAATGTTTAGATCTGGTGGTAAGGAATCCAGGGAGTTTTTAAGGCTGTGACCTATATCAATCTATCTCTCTCTTTCTCTCTCAAATTTTAACTTATTTATTTTGGTTGTTTGGGTTTTTTCACTTGTGGATTTTAATGCACACACAACAAAAACATTTTATTTATTTGCACAGCCATCTCATCCAATCAAATCAGAACAGCACCCCAGCAAATGCCCCATATATGTGGTTGTTTTCCTTTCCTAGTTTCTTGGCCCCTCCATAGTTTCTTGTCCCTTCCCTCTCTACCCACTCATGGCTGGTCTTGTGAAAAACATTATTTTTTAAAAGATGCATAATATTCTGTTGCAAGAATGTATCAGTTTGTCTCTCCTTAACTCTACAGTTAGAGGTCTTCATGGCTTCCATCTGTTATAGAGAATCTGCTGCAACAGGCACAGGTGGGCATGTGTCTGCTCATGGCTTCCTCTTTATTTCTTTAGGGTATAGACCAAGTAGAGAGATTGCAAGATCATAAGACATTTGGATTTGCATTTGTTTAAAAAGGTGCCAGGCTGGTTTGCATACTGGTCATATAATTCGACTGCCCCACCAGCAATGTGTGAGCATTCCGTTTTCTCCACATCTTCTCCAGAATTTATTTTCTTATTTGCTTAATTTGTAAGAATGTCAGTATGTCATTGTTTTGATTTTGTATTATTTCTTCTTTCTAATGAACGTGAACATTATATCATGTGATCATTGGTCACCTGAATGCCATCTTTACTAAAAGGTCTTTTTATGTCTTGTGCCCATTTTGGGATTAGGTTATTTGTATTTTTCTTATTAAAGTATGGTAGTTTTCCATAGATATTTTAAAGTAGCCCATTATCTGATATATCACTGCTAAATTCTTTTCCAAATCTCTGAGTTGCCTTTAAATCCTTTTGATGAAGTCTTCAATGTGCATAAAAGTATTTTTAGATGGTCCCAGTCCTCAGTTTTGTCTTCTATAGTATGAGTACTTTTCATTGTGTTTGGTGGTGTGTATATATACCTTGTGTGAGGGCCCATAAGTTTGTCCATAATTTTTCATTGATGGTCTTTATAGTCATAGGGTTTATATTTAGGCTTTTAATCAATTGTTTTTGTACATGGCGTGAGCTATGAATCTTGTTTCATTCTTTTGTAAGTAAAGATTCTTTTTTTCTTTATATATATTATTTTTATATATTATTACACTAATTGGGTGTATTTTCCTATTATAAAATTTAAGACTATCTCTTCACCACTTAATGTGGTCTCGTCCTTTATCAAACATGAAGTGCATATTAATGCACCAGTCTTCATTATGCCAGTACCACGCTGTTTTGATTACGGTGGCTATATGGCAGGTTTTAAAATCTGGGAGTGAAAGTCTTCCTACTTTGTTTGTGCTTCCTAACAGAGTTTTGTTTATCCTGGTTTCTTTCCTTTCCATTTAAAGCTAATGATTAGTTTTCCATATCTTTGAACAATCTTGCTGTGATTTGGATCAGAACTGCATTGAACTTAGCACGTAAATACAAATAGACGACCTTAGCAATTCCTGAGGCCTAATGTAAGAAAGGTATCTTAAAATTACTTCTCACTTTTATTTGAAAAATGTGGCATTATTATTGCTGTTCCTTGATGAACTTTTACAGTAAGGCTTAGCTACTGTTTTCCTCCCAGTGTTCAGTTGCAGGAAAGTGTGTTACTCTCCAGCTAAATCTACTCATTCTTCTTTGATATTTCAGCAGCCTCTTACATTTCCCTTTTTGGCTTTCTTGTCAAAAAACGATAATTACATTTAGCAAGGAATTCATGTCTGATATACTATGTTTCATCTTCTTAATCTTATTTCTTTCATTTCTCTCTTTATCTTGCCTGCTTTAAGTGGATTTTATCACTGGAAGTCATTTCTGATATCTTAAAGGAACAAGGAAAAGCTAAATTTTTTTAGTGAATTCAACAAGTAAAGGTCAATCTGGTGGGTAATGTAACAAGAAGATTGTCTGGATATATAAAGACAGCAAGGAGTTAAGACAGAAATCATTTTTCCTTCTTTATAGGCACGTTCATTAATAATATCACGAACACAAATTACTGAAACATGTCAGAGAACCCAACAGGACTCATGACCCTTGACAGACAAGCTTCAAACAAAATACACAATGGAGACTAGCTGCAGGATGGAGAAAAGGAAATCTTAACTTGTAATGAAATTTAAAATATAAGGATCCTGACACTGAAAAGCAGCACAAATAGAATGTTTTCAGTACCCTCTCGCTACGCTCTTGAAAGTGGTTTTAAGAGCCCTAGTATCCTGTATTTTAAACAAAAGTACAGTGGAATAAAGCATGGTCCTCGGGTAATGTACACAGAAACCACCTGGGGAATCTTCTTAATTCTGGGACTCTGACTTCTTGTCCAAAGCCAACTGGGATTCTAAAATGTCCCAGGTGATGTTGAGGTAGCTAGTCATAGGGCTACATTGTAGAAACTATCTGTGGAGCTACACATGGCTGAATCAGATCTTAACTTTGCCCCTTAAAATAGTGTTAACATTGGTCAAATCCCTCAGAAGCTCAGGCTCACTGTTCCCTTATCAGTAACATAAGATCTACAAAAAAAAAATCCAAAAGCCATTGTTGTCAGTCAAGTCCAACTGATGTTGACCCTGTGGTCACATTACTATTGGTGACAGGTGTCACCGAGTCATTTTCAATCACTGCTACCCCATGTGACAAACGAGAGTTACCCCGTGGAGTTTTCTGAGCTGTGATCTGTATAGGTGCAAATCTTTTCTTTTTCTCCTATGGATTGAGTGGCTGGATTTGAATTTCCAACCAAAGAGTTAGCGGCTGAGCATTCAGGCATCATGCCACCAGGGTTCCTTCACGATAACATTTCTCCCTAAAAGATAGTCTTTTAACAATAAGACTGGTCTTGACCTTAGAAGTCAAATATTATCATTTAGATTTAAGTACAAAAAAACTCACAAAATGAAAACCCTGATTTTGTCCAATAAATTTTACATGGTAAAGACAAGTATGTGTGCAAATATGCATGTGAAAGCATGTATAAGAGGGCTAAAGAGTTTTTAAATGCTTCTTCCCCCCACTATCATGATCCCAATTCTACCTTACAAATCCGGCTGGACTGGAGAATGTACATTGGTTCAGACAGGAACTGGAAACACAGGGAATCCAAGACAGGTGATCCCTTCAGGACCAGTGGTGAGAGTGGCGACACCGGGAGGATGGAGGGAAGGTGGGGTAGCAAGGAGGAACCAACTACAAGGATCTACATATAACCCCATCCCTGGGGGACGGACAACAGAAAAGTGGGTGAAGGAGACTCAGACAGTGTAAGACATGACAAAAAATTATAAATTATTAAGGGCTCATGAGAGAGGGAGGGTTGGGGAGGGAGGGAAAAGAAATGAGGAGCTGGTACCAAGGGCTCAAGTAGAAAGCAAATATTTTGAGATGATGAGGGCAATAAATGTACAAATGTGCTTGACACAATGGATGTGTGTATGGATTGTGATAAGAGTTGTATGAACTCCCAATAAAATGATTTTTTTTAAGTTTATGGGAGGGAAGAATGCACTATAGAAGATAGCACCGAAGATACAGCTCAGGGAGAGGGGCAGGTCTGCTCAGAACACACAGGAGCAGACTAATGGAAGGAGAGAGAGAGAGAGAGAAAAGAGAGAGGGAGGGAGAGAGAGAGAATCTGGCCACCAAGCACTGAGGATAATATGCCTGCTTGGAGGAGTCTATGCACAGAGGGCTGGCCCCACCACGAGACACAGTATCACCTCACTGATCCATAGTGCAATGGGGGACAACACAGGAGACACAGTGCAGGAATTGTGTCCAGTCTGACCGCACCACACCAGGCCAAACATGAAGGGAGTGCAACAGAGCAGAAAGAGGGCAAAGCAAGGAAGTCCCTGAGAAGTCTCCAAAATAGACTTCAGGGGCAGGGCTTGGCACCTCATCAGAATTGATTTGAAAACATCATAAGGGTCCAGAGACAAACCTGGAACTATTTACATGCTTTTCTTTCTCTCTTCCTTTTTTTTCATGTCTATCTATATAAGATAGGCAGGATAATCAATCCCAAGGAGAAAACAATGGGACTGACAGTTCTGGGGGGCCATGGGAGAGGTGGAGATGGGGGAAAGGAAGGGAGGAGCCAACAAACCCAGAGACAAGGAAACAAGTGATGGCAAGGAGGGCGTGCATTGTCTAGTGGGGCTTCATCAAGTGCAACGTAGCTGAGAGGAATTACAGAAAGCTGAATGAAGGTCGAACAAGATAGTGGAGCAAGAGGAAAGCAAAAGGAAACAGAGGAAAGAGCTAAGAAGCAAAGGACATTTATAGAGGTACAAAGTCTGCCATGTACATATTTATATATAACAATAGGGACATCGATATATGTATATATATGTTAAATATTAAGGCAGCAGATGGACATCAGTGCTCTATTCAAGTACTCCCTCAATGCAAGAATACTTTGTTCTAATAACCTGGCATTCTGTGATACTCACCTCCCCTACACAATCTCTGATGACAAAGTGGGTACATAAGCAAATGTGGTGCAGAAAACTGATGGTTTTCTTCAAAAGATATGGCAGTCTGGGAAGTTAAACAAGTGGCCATCTAGCTGAGAAGCAACAAAGTTCACATGGAAGAAGCACCCAGCCTTTGCGATGACAAGGTGTCAACAGGATCGGGTATCTGGCATTCAAAGACCCAGACCAAACAGTCATATAGATACGAAGGATGAAGTGGGGGGGGGGCTGTGGGGGAGCAGAATAGAGACCCAAAGCCCATCTGTAGACAATTGGACTTCCCCTCACAGATGGTTCACAAAAAAAGGGCAAGCGAGCCAAACTACAGTATAGCACCAAGAAAATATACATTTGTCTAGTTCCTAAAATCTTCCTCCTCCCCATTATCATGACCCCAGTTCTACCTTACAAATTTGGTTAAGCCAGAGCATGTACAAACACTGGTACAGATAAGAACTCTCAGCACAAGGAATCCAGGACAGATAAAGCCCTCAGGAACAATAATGGGTGTAGCAATACCATGGGGGAAGAGGGGATGTGGGGGGAGGAAGAGGTAACTGATTACAATGATCGACGTATAACCACCCCCATCCCAGGGGGATGAACAACAGAAAAGTGGGTGAAAGGAAACAGTGGTTGGTGTAAGATATGAAAATAATAATAATTTATAAATTATCAAGTGTTCATGAGAGTGGGAAGGTAGGGGAAGAAGGGGGTAAAAGAAGAGCTGATACCAAGGGCTCAAAGAGAAAATGTTTTGAAAAGAATGATGGAAACATATGTACAAATGTGCTTGACACAATGGATATACAGATTGTTATACAAGCTGTAAGAGGCCTCAATTAAATGATTGTTTTTAAAGTTGGGGGTTGGGATGGTACCCAGAGTTAAGAAATAGTGAGTGTGAAACTTGATTTTTTTTTTTTTATGTAACCTTCATTCATACTTGGAGCCCTGGTGGCATAGTGGTTACTCATTGGGCTGTTAACTGCAAGTTCAGCAGTTCTAAACCATCAGCCCCTCAACAGAAGAAAGGCAGAGCTTTGCACCCCTGTAAAGAGCTGCAGTGTTGGAAATCCATAAAGTTCTACCCTGTCTTACAAGGTCTCTGTGAGTCTGAATCAACTCAATGGCAGTGGGTGGGCTTCAAAAAATTTATGTAAGTTATGAAAGTTAAGTTTCACAGTCACTATATTGGTTACCAAGGAGCTCTGCTGGGTTATCTGTTGAGCTGCTAACTGTACGAACCCACCAGCTGGGAGAAAGATAAGGCTTTCTGCCCTCGCAGTTAGGGTCTCAAAAACACAGAGATGGATTTCTATTCTGTTCTATAGGATCACTAAAGTAGACAGTAATTTGATGGCAGAGATTTGGGTCCTGATTTAGATGCTGATTACTGGTCTCCCTGGGTGGTGCAAATTATTAATCACTTTGATCAACGGGGTGAAATAGCATGCTGTTAAAATGCAAGACATGTAACATAGTTAAAGATATAGTCTGTTAAGACTCAGTGTGCTTTTAAAAAAAATGTAACAGCCCTCTCCCTTGCAACAAGAATTCTTTTAAAATTTAATCAGTAAGAATGTACTAACTCTGAAAGGAAGAAAGCAAGCAATTCAGATAAGCAATGGAGCCTGAGACCTAGGTGGTGCTGGTCTGAGGAATTCGCCCCTCAGGAGGTTCCAGGCTGCCTTCATTCTAGGAATAATGGAGATGTCAGTTGATGGTCTGATAATCCCCTAGGAAAATATAAATTATTTTCTTGTGAGCCGTACTTCCTTTATCAAATTGTTTTCATATCCTCTGATCATTTCAAAACCCACTAATTACTTCTCCAAAGCCTGCCACATAGTTTAAGATATATAGATTATCTGATTTTCACTAAACCTTTGAAGTTGTTTGGAGGTAGCAAATCCCATGGTTTCCCTCTGTCTATATCTCCTAGAAATTAATTTAGCATTTCCTGAATCAGCCTGGTCTCTGTCTTGGGCTGAAACAGTGGCAAGCATCCCATACCTTTTCATAGAGTCAGCAACTTGACCACTAATCTAAAGTTTGGCTCGTGGGGCCCCTCACAGGTGCCTAGGAATATCGACTGTCAATCCATTTCTGGGAGGTCACAACATGAAGAGCTGTATGGAGCACAGTCATAATGCACAGAACATGGAATGTCCATGGGTTGGAATCAACTCAAGGGCAACTGGATTTGTGAGTCAATTCTCAGATATATATATATATATTTCCCTAAGTGCATGGCATCCACAAAAAATATTCTTTATGGATTGAGGGAAGGTACAAGGAGGTACCCCCCAAAAATAGAATTGCACTGGGCAGAGCAGAGATTCATAGTATGCATTTTTCACACTAGTCAAGCATCGAGCAATTCACTCTGTATTAGTGCACCCAGTGGCATCACCTGGGAAGGTTCTCTCTGGTCACAGTTGATTATTTCATAAAAGTAGTTTTGCTGAAACCTCAGTTTTTATGATGGCTAATTTAAGAGAACAGCATGCAGCTGTGAAATTTTGTTTCCTGCTCAGGAAAAATGCCACAAAAACTTTTGTGATGTTGAACATTGCTTACAAGGACAGCGCTATGGGAAAAATTCAAGTGTATGTGTGGTTTTCTCATTTCAAAAAAGATAAAATGTTGATGGATGACAAACCTCATTGTGGATGTCTGTCAGCTTCCCGAACGGACAAAAGTGTCAACTCATAGTGCATTTGGAGTTCATTCCACCAGGTCAGACTGTTAATCAAGCTTTCTATTTAGAGGTTCTGAAAAGATTCTGTAACAGAGTGTGACAAAAACACCTGACTTGTGGCAGATGGGGGCCTGGTTTGCCACCAAGACAATGCACCTGCTCAAGCAGCCATCTCAGCGAGCCAGTTTTTGACCAAAAACACAGCATGCCTCTCTTGCTCTATACACCTTACTCACCGGACTGCACGTCTTGAGATTTCTTTTTGTTTCTGTGAGTGAAGAGGGACATGAAAGGACAGCAATTTGCCAACATACAAGAGGTGATGAAACAAATGAGGGAGGTGTTATCAGCCATCCAAACAGCTGAGTTTTTTTTTTAAGTTCCAAAGAATAGAATTGCAGATTTGACATAAAATGTAATAGAGAGCATTTTATATATAATATATAAGATTATGAAGTTGTTTTGTTAAAAAAAATTAAATACATATATTTGAAAAAAATTCTGATTTTTTTGGAGGGGTATTCCCCTGTATAAATTAATAAATAAATTGAATTTGAAAAGCTGACTGAACCATATTAAGAACCTAGAAAGCTTAATACATTTTTTGATAATACACACTGTTTTATCAAATGTATTATTGGCATTTTGGCCCTGGTTTTCAGGTGATTTTGATATTAGATTTTATTCAGGGTCCCAGAAATCATCTTTTTCTCCAGAACAAGCTCAAACTGTGGCCTGAAGTATGCAGAAAACTTGGGAAGGTTTTTTGACTAAGCAGCAATGGTGGTTCTTTGCTCCGCCTAGACTAAGATGAAAGTTCTCAAAGCGCAGAGACAGAAGCACGCCCACAGGAGGCTGATAACACTTTACCAGGCCGGGCTCCTACGTGGGTGTTAACTCCACTCTCTGAAGAGAACTGCTAAAGTGGCATTCATTAAGACTGAAGCCAGATTACTATAGAAACGCCAAATCTACATGCATGCTTCCTATAAAATGCAAATGTTACCAAAGAATGGGTCTCCACTGAGTTTCCCCTGCACCTATTCCTTCTCAAAGTTAAATCACACAGGCAAGCACTTTCACAAAGGCA
Organism: Tenrec ecaudatus; assembly: GCF_050624435.1. NCBI lineage: Eukaryota > Metazoa > Chordata > Mammalia > Afrosoricida > Tenrecidae > Tenrec > Tenrec ecaudatus. The sequence continues at coordinate 110,574,257 of NC_134538.1, forward strand.
GTCTAGAATTCTTAAGTAGCAGGGATTTGTGGCTCTGCTGCAGAGGTGCCCCACAGGTTGTTGACAACTCTGCAGCCCTGATGAATGCCCGCTCAGGAAGCATGCACAATGGAACAAGTACTGAAGGCAGACAGGAGACATTTCAGAGCCTGGAAAGTGGAGGAGGCTCCTCCTGTACAATGTAACTTCTCATTGGGGCTGTCTTGCCCTGAGATCCAATGTTCTCCCTGGTTAAGTCCCTTGGAAAGTGTGATTTCCAATGACTGCCTTATAAATTTTTTTAAGTTACATTTTAAAAATAACAATAACCAGCACAAAAGTTATAGAACTTTATCTTTTCAAAGGCAATATTTTTCTGCAGGTTACTAATAAAATACAGTATGAATTAATAATAAATCACTGGTGACTGCTAGAGCTAAGGGAATAGAAAGAAGCAATGGGAAAGAAAGCTTGAAGAGGGAGGAAAAATATTTTTTTAAAGAAAGAGAAAAATAATAGTAGGAGTGGACATTTACAGAATGCCTCATATAGACTAGCCCATTTGATCTACATACAAATCCCATAATGTGAGCACAATGTGCATTATCCAATTTCATGCATGTAAAAACTGACACACAGGGAGTTAACGCATTTCTAGGAGTCTCGCAATGCAATGGTAAAAGAGTCCAGTCTATCCCAACAGAAGAATTTATTTCAAAGGACGGCATTGAATCTGCAGCTCTGGGAGAGAGACATATCTGATCAGAGCACACGGGAGCAGATGAAGGGGGAGGAGGAGAGAGTGGAGCACACCCTGGCCCACCAGGCCTTGAGGATGATGTTTCCGATTAGAGGAGCGAGTCCACAGAGAGGACCATATGGCCGGCCCCATTATGAGACACAATGTCCCTCACTAACCCATAGCCCTACAGGGGACAACACCCGAGACACAGTGTAATTGTGCCTGATCTGATCCTGCCACACCGAGGCAAAACACTAAAGGGGTGTAACAGAACAGCAAGGGAATGGAACAATGAACTCCCCAGGGAATACCGAAAATAGACTTTGGGGCCAGGGCTTAGCACCTCATCAGACTCGACCGAAAAACACTCCCAAAGGCCAACAAACAGTCCTTGAACTAACTACAAGCTTTTCTTTCTTGTTGTGTTTTGTTTTGTTTTTTTGTCATTGGTTTGTTGTTTTTTCTTTTGTTGCTTAGTTTTGCTCTGTCTTATTTTTTTACACGTTATTATCTCCACAGGTCTGTCAAAATAAGATAGGATGGATGAACAATCTAGAGGAGAAAACAATGGGACCCACAGTTCTGGGGGGACATGGGAGAGGGGGAGGTGGGGGGAAACGTAATGGTGTTAACAAACCCACGACAAGGGAACAACAAGTGATGTTAACAAACCTAGGGAAAAAGGATCCGCTTCGGTGGTGAGGAGGGTGTGGGAGGCCTGGTAGGGCATCATCAAGGGTAATGTAACCAAGAGGAATTACTGAAACCCAAATGAAGGCTGAACATGATAGTGGAAAGTCATGGAAATAGAAGGAACTAGCTAGGAGGCAAAGGGTATTTTTAGAAGTTTACATACATGCATGAACATACGCAAATATATTTATATATGGGGATGGGAAAATAGATCTATGTGCATATATTTATAGATTTAGTATTAAGGTAGCAAAAGGACATTGGGCCTCCACTCAAGTACTCCCTCAATGCAAGAATATTTTCTTCTATTAAATTGGCATTCTATGATGCTCACCTTCCCAACACAACTGCTGAAGACAAAGCAGGTGAATAAGCAAATGTGGTGAAGAAAACTGATGGTGTCCGGCTATCAAAAGATATAGTGTCTTGGGTCTTAAAGGCTTGAAGGTAAACAAGTGGCCATCTAGCTCAGAAGCAAGAAAGTCCACATGGAAGAAGCACACCAGCCAGTGTGATCATGAGGTGTCGAAGGGATCAGGTATCAGACATCATCAGAACAAAAAATCATATCATAGCGAATGAGAGGGAGAGTGTAGAGTGGAGACCCAAAGCCCATTTGTAGGCCACTGGACATCCCCTTACAGAAGGGTCTCGGGGAGGAGACGAGGCAGTCAGGGTGCGATGTAGCAATGATGAAACATAAAACTTTCCTCTAGCTCCTAAATGCTTCCTCCTACCCCACTATCATGATCCCAATTCTACCTTACAAATATGGCTAGACCAGAGGATGTACACTGGTACAGATAGGAACTGGAAACACAGGGAATCCAGGACAGATGATCCCTTCAGGGCCAGTGGTGTGAGTGGCGATACTGGGAGGGTAGAAGAAGGGTGGGTTTTAAAGGGGGATCTGAATTCAAGGATCTACATGTGACCTCCTCCCTGGGCGACAGACAACAGAAAAGTGGGTGAAGGGAGACGTGGGACAGGGCAAGATATGACAAAATAATAATTTATAAATTATCAAGGCTTCATGAGGGAGGGGGGAGCAGGAAGGGAGGGGAAAAATGATGACCTGATGCCTGGGGCTTAAGTGGAGAGCAAATGTTTTGAGAATGATGAGGGCAATGACTGTACAAATGTGCTTTACACAATTGATGTATGTATGCATTGTGATAAGAGTTGTATAAGTCCCTAATAAAATGATTTTTTTAAAAGATTCTAGTCTACCTGCTGAAAGACCCCCTGCTGTTAAGAACCACACTCAGTGGACTTCCCCATGTCCACTGTAGTTAATTTCTGAGTGTCTGTCACATATCAGTTCTCAATCAATTTAAATGAATGAAATGAGAGCTCTCACAACTTCTAAGGCCATTTACGAGATATAAGGGGGGGGAAGCTCCTTATTCACCTTGTCCTAATTTCTAGCCTCTAACCCAACTTCAGTTACATATCGGAGATGCTTGATAATACTTTGATGAGTGGATGACTACAAGTTCAAATATCTATAGATAATCTGAACCATATGCAGGCACAGCTCACAGTAAATTAGGAGGAGCGGATGTGTTTTCTGTCTCCGTGTAGTTCTACAGAGTGCTCTAGCACAATGAACACAATGGTCAATGGCATTACCCAACTTCTCTTGTCCACTTGCTGATAGAAGACAAAGTTGACATTCTTATTCATTTTTTGTTCAAAGAAACTATCATTTTATGCTGTATATAATAATGGGTCCCTTAAGCACATTTTTTTAATTTAAGGGTTTATAGTTATATCATTTAATGATAATATCATTTTCTTAAGCATGAAAGACAACTAATGAATAGTCAAAGCAGAGTTGAATTTAAAATTAGGTACATTAAACAGTGCTTCTCAACACTCTCCAGTAAATAAGCTCAATAGCAGAAAAGACAGAATGTTGGAACCTAGCTAGAGGCAACCAAAGTTCATCGTTCATTTTTAAAATTTGCTAAGTTGTAATCATTTTTGTTTTACTATAAAAATATTTTGATTACTTAACATTGTATTTTTTAAAAAGGCTACCTCATTAACCTTTGGCATTCAGAACCCTGTGGGAAATGTTATAATCCATAGGGGAAACCAGGAACCCTGCATCTTGTTCAGACTCTCATTTAGATCCCCACATATCTAGAAGCAAATTACATATATTAAAAGGCATACAAACACAGATTCAAAATTAATTTGATTATTCAAGTACAACTGAGTGTGAGATTTGGTGCCTGCACACTTGGCACATATATTTCTCTAAAAGCACAAACTTAATAACTACATATAAAGGCAAATAAATACTTCCCATATGAAACATGAGAGGATTAAAATTCTCCAAGTCTCTGACTCTGGGCATATCCAGCCAGGAGAGTCACCAAACCAATGAAATTCACTGAAAGTAGGTAGGGCCAAAACATTACAAAATAAGAATTTCCTGTGTGCTTTTCCCCCTGCCCCACCCTCACATTAGTCCTAGTGGTATATAGTGGTTATGAATTGGGGTGCTAATCTCAAGGTCAGCCATTCTAAACCACCAGCTGCTCTGAGAGAGAAGATAGAGCATTCCACTCTTGTCGAGTTACAGTGAAGGAAACCCACAGGGGCAATTCTACCCTGTCTTCTACTATCTCAATGAGGCAGAATCCATGGGATGGCAATTAAAAAACAAACAAACAAACAACCCTCTAATTAGATAATACGTGTCACATAGTGCAGCACCATCCTCAGTCTGGATTGCTGAGTTGACACACAAAGACTGAGAGAGTCAATGGAAAGCACAGTGGACATTTTGTAGCCACTGAGATATCGCTGTTACAGTGCAGCCGACCTAGCCCTCCTGACTGGTGCTCCCTTTTAGGTTACACTCCAAGCACACCAAGCTTCCTAAACATGAAGCGTGGTTGTTCTCAGGTGCTGTTGAGTTTGGCTCCAACTGATAACGACTGTACAACAGAGCAGAGCACTGGTGAATTCTACCCATCCTCACAGTAAGTCCGTTCTTGCAGCCACTGTGTCCTTTCCTCTGGTCTTTGCGCTCCCCTCCAGGAACCCCGGTGACATGGAGATTGGGAATTGGGCTACTAACTGAAAGGTCAACAGTTTGAAACCACCAACCTCTCTGAAGGGGAAAGACAAGGCTTTCTACTCCAATAAATGACTCGGGCAATGAGTTCTTACCTTTTTTTTTTTTTTATTTTGTTGGGGGCTCTTACAGCTCTTACCACAATCCATCCATCCATCCATCCATTGTACCAAGCACCTTTGTACATATGTTGCCATCATCATTTTCAAAACATTTTGTTTCTACTTGAGCCCTTTGGTATCAGCTCATTTCCCCCTCCCCCACCTTTCCTCCCTCATGAACCCTTGATAATGAGTCTCTATTTTATCAAGCAAGATGTCTTTTTTCAAAGGACTAGTCTCTCTCCCGATAAGATGACCAAAGTGAGATAAAGCCTTGCTATCCTGGAGTCTAAGGAGGATTCCAGCCGCTCTTCTTCCAAAAGCTGATGTCAAATAGCCTTCTTATTTCTGCCCTGGGAGTCCAGAGCTGCAGATCAATAATCTATGCATTATTGGCATCTTCTCCCCAACAATTTTGACTATATTGACTCAAACTTGTTCCTTTAAAAAATTCTTTCAAGTTGGTTATTTAGAAGTGTTGGACAAGCAGTTAACACTTCTTTTAAACACACTTCCCCTGGACGTAAATAAAGACCCAACAGCACATTGCCAAGATCTCTACTAGATTAGGCAATATTGGTGACTATGTTGTAATAGATCTCCATTTCCCCTTACCCATTAAGAAGTCATATGACAAAACAAACACAAACTTCCTAAAAAGTCACAATAGATTAATTATTCATTCATTTCCATAAATCTGATACCCTATTATTTAGCATCTCAACCAATTTTAGGAGTTACATGAACTTAGACTTTTGTTTTTTAACTAGGCTCTACCTTGGTGTTTCTCAACCTCTACATTATTGACATTTGGAAATGGATGCTTCTCTGTGGTGTGGGGAGAGCAACTCTCCTTTTTATTGGAACATGCTTAGCAACTTGGCTAGGCCTCCAGGGAAAGTCATTAGCACCCTGTCCCTAGTACAAACCAAAAGGTGTCTCCAAAGGGCCAATGTCCTTGGGAAGGCAAAGATCACCTCCAACTAGAGCCACTGAACATCAAACTTACAAGCTGGGTTTCACTCGGAGTTCCACCATAGCCTGATGGAAGTGTCTTACAATCGCAGTGAAAGGTGATAAACGAGTTTTCTTGAGTGCTCCGCTGGGACCACTAGCTGGTAGGGTTGTAGTTGCCACCTGGCCACTGCGAGCTGAGAGCGTTCTGGGAGGTACGGAGGAGTGACCAAGGTATATGTTGGTAACCTGGCAAAGGAGAGTCAGAAAGGTCTTTCAGCTATTATGGTCCCTTAAGAACTGTGTGGATTGCAAGAAACGCCCAGGATTGGCCTTTGCGGAATTCGAAGATCCCAGAGATGCAGGAGATGCAGTTAGAGGACTGGGTGGGAAGGTGATCGATCTCCGGATCCCGAGTGAGAGATGGACTGTCAGCAGACATGCCTCGCCGATTTCGTTTGACATGCCACCTGCTCGCTGTCCCTTTGATTCTAGAGAGACGTTTCGAGTGTAGAGAAATGGGGCATTATGCTTCTGATGGCCGCCAGCCGGCGAAGGAGAAGCAGGTTTCTCCATTTGAGTCGGATGCCGTGGTTCAGAACGTCATGAGTTTCAGATAGCGTGCTGAGGCGCCTTGCAAATCTGACAACTGGGATTCTCCCAGACCCTGATGAGCACGAGAGGCCAGCTCCCCTGAGTCATCTACACCTGGCTTCACCTTATTCTTTAAAGGGCAGAAAATTTGGCACGGTGATTGCCGTAACCATAAATTTGGCGGATAATTGGAGGCCCCTCCGGTTTAGAAAGAGGAACACTAGATTGACCACATTCCCAAGTAGAAAATCCTCCTGCATCCAATGAGGCTCACCCGACTCATTTGGCTGTCAGTATGAACGGGCGTTAGGCTGATGAAAACAGCTAGATGCAGCAATTGGCTAGATCTGTTAGACCATGGGCCAACGAGAGTCAACCTGCAAATTTGTGAGGTCAAGGTCTAGATTATATTCAATATCCAGGGGCAGGCGATATTCTGGCTTGACACAGGAGCAAAGGGCACAGATCCAAAGCTACATCTCCTCTGTGATCTAGATCTGACTCTCTTCATACATCAAGATCAGCTTCATTCCGAAGATCTAGATGTGGTTCTGTAAAAGGATTGAGGTATTGCCCATCTCGATCAAGGTCATGAACCAAGTCCCGGTCTTTTTCAGGACCCAGAAGCAGTCGTTCCCCAGCAGGAAGTCCGCGCACAAGTGCAAGCCCTGAGAACAGACTGAAGCTCTCAAGTTCACCTTTTGGGGAAAATTATTTTGTTTACATTATTATAAGGGATTTGTGATGTCTGTAAAGTGTAACTGAGGAATGGCATTTCAACCATCTAATCAAAATGGATCTGGATTATTATTCTGTAAATTCACAGTAATAAGAAAGATAATAAACATCTTTGTTGAATGTAGTAACATCGTATGATCTAAACATGTGGGGTTTTTTCTTTGGCACATTGAAATAAAATGTTTCTAAAAGATTCTTCTTTATTCTATTCACTTCACAAAGAAAAGTACATATGAATTGACAAAGATTAGCAAATAACAAATTTACAAACTAGCAAAATAATCACTTATAATCCTATTCCAGTTACCATATTTACAAACAACCCTCTCCAGATTAATTCACTCCATTCAAAGAATGATACTGAAAGCCAGCTGTATGCTGGACATGGTATCAGGTATTAGAATGTTGAGCCGGACAGATTTCAGCCCTGCTAGAGCTGACAGCTTTATCAGAGAAACAGATCAAACACACTTAAATAAGTATTAATGGCAAACGATGTGTTGTGAAGAAAAAAAAACCAGAGGGGGCTGTGATAATGTAACACTGGGAGCAGTTTAAGAAAATGGCTCCGTGGGAAGTCTGAGAACATGGCACCTCAGACAAGAGCAGAGAAGGCTGGAACAGTGACTGGCACCCAAGGAGTACTTATCACCTGCAGGGGGCTTATACGATTCTGTGCAGAAGAGCTCATTTAGTTCTTCTAACAACCCTATGAAATAAGGACAAGTATTATCCTCTTTTCAGATACAGAAAAGGGGCACACATAAGCATCTTGCCCAGACCAGAAAGTTAGTGGTAAATGCAGAATTTGAGCCCATTGTAACCACTGGGACAGCCAGTCCCTCAAAAGGAGCCAGAGTGAGAGGAAGATGCCCTGGTATTTCCCTAGACCTTCCAGGAGTGACCTTCCAGTCACCGAGGAAGAACAGCGAAAGCCATCGCATTATATATTTATGGTAGTCTCTTAGTTAAATGCAGCCTCCTCAAATCCTTTCTTGGGAGAAGATGGTGTATCAATTATTTATAAATTAATTAATTATGAGGGGAATTAGCAGCAGAGGAGTCTAAAACTGAAATAGAAAAGAGAGGGGGAAGTTCCAAAAGGCTAAATTCACATGAGCAAATCGCTCACATCATATTTTTGATTTGTCAGGAGGTTTGATAAATTTTGATAAAAGCTAACAAATTAATATATCTTGAGATGAAATGAAAGCTTTCATTAGGGGAACCGATCACAATGGTCAACGTGCAATACACACGCACACACCTCAAGGAGACGAACAACAGAAATGTAGATGAAGGGAGACAGTGGATGATTTAATATAAGAAAATAACAATAATTTATCAAGGGTTCACAAGCGGGGAAGGGCGCAGGAGGGAAGGAAAAAAGAGCTGATACCAAGGTCTCAAGTAGAAAGAAAATGTTTTGAAAAGGATAATGGCAACATATGCACGAATATGCTTGATACAATTGCTGTATGGATTGTTTTAAGAGCTGTAAGAGCCCCCAATAAAATGATTTATAAAAATAAAACAAAATGAAAGAAAGCTTTCATTTAGCTTCTCTGTGTGTGTGCTTGCATTAAGTTGAAGTTAGCTCCCTTAAATAAAATTATTTACAAAATTAAATTAAATAATAAAATTGTTTCTAATATCTTAAATGAGCTAAGTCACATACTGTGAGGATGACATGTTTAAGTCATTAAATAAAAAAATGATTCATTATTATAATCCTATAATAAAAAGTATGTCAAGTTTACTAAATGTCTTTTATTGTTGCTGTCTGTGGTACTATTTATTTTCATATCTGTATGACTATCTTATATATAAATTCCAAATGTAACTCAAGAGAATAATAAAATTCTTTTCCTTCATAATTTACTTCCTATGAATATGATAGCTCTTTGCAGAATTTAAAGGAAACACCAGTATAATTACCTCAAACTCACCAAAACCAAAAGCAAGTTCACTCCCATCAAAGATGATTTGACTTATAATGAACCTTCAAGGACAAGTTGAACTGTCCCAATGGGTTTCTGAGACTAAATCTTAACACGAATAGAAAACCTCATCTTTCTCCTTCAGAGAGTCTGGTGGTTTCGAATGGCTGACCTTGCCACTACACCACCAGGATTCCTGTACAGCCACCTCAGTTTGTTAGCATACTGGGGTAAGAAAGCTCTGCTTATGCACTTAATCCTGGTGGCACTTGCCTCATAGTTGTTTTAGATATTTCAACAGAATCTATCATCAGAGTTGGAAAACAACCCCAAGGCCTTAGGACCAATAATTTCATCTTCATAAATGAAGGATGGAAAGCAAAATATCAGGGAATTCGGTACTCTGAATACTTGCATTTTCTAAAAAATTGAGAATTACCTATAAAAGACTTAGCATCTATTTCCTATGGTTAAAAACATTTAAAACATTTCTCCATAAGTTGTTGTCTTAGTAAATGGTATTTTAATCAGTCCATGAGGATGGAAGACACAAAGGGTAATCATAGAGAAATGACCAATAATTGTCTAGTTTCCAAGTGGAAGTATTAGAACAGCAGGAGATTGAGTTGAATGTGTACTAACCTAAGGTGATACCTGGCAATTGTTTTCTAAAATACTGTCAATCCACATGATTATCATATTCCCCATTATCAAGAAGTGAATTGCAAAAGGAAATGTTAAAGTGTTATTGCATGATGGGAAGGACGGGTTGCTTGGCATTCTAAATGAAATAATATTTCATCATTTATCACAAGAAAATATACTCTTTTTCCTATTACTATTGCTGTAACATAATTATCAACTAATTAGTTTCAAAACCATACCACTTTTTAAAGTTTTGAAAACATCTAGATGTATTATTGTGCATTATCAACTAATTCAGAAGCACTACGTTGGGTTAAAAAGTGGTATATGTGTGTACATGTATTTTTAACATTTTGTTGTTTCAGTGAACATTTACAGAGTAAACTGGCTTCCAATTCAATAATCTGCACATTTTTTATTCGTGATACTGGTTGAAAACCCCTTCTTCTCTGGATCCCCATTTGTGTTTGTCCTTTTTCCCTGCCCGTCCTGCCTCCTGCCTCTGTGTTTGGGGAAAGATTGTCCTTCCCTGTTGTTGTATGACCTTGGCATGCTCCTGTATGCGTGGGAGCACATTCCGCCTTGGTGCTATTAGCTGCTTTCTGGGCCTGTCTGTGTTTGGCTGAAAGGGGATCTCTGGGAACAAACTGTGTTCCATGTTTAAAGGGCCTCTGTAGGGTCCCTAGAAGTCAGCATTGACGCCAGTGAATTTGGTTTTTGGAAGGGTCATAGGCCTGATGCAAGTCGTGATATTTTCATTTGCTTCCTATGATCTTGAAAATTGGACATTGATTACGAAAGACTGGGGAAGAGACAATGCATTCAAATTCTGGTGCTGGCAAACAACAGTAAAAGTACCCTGGACTGCGAAAAGAACAAAAAAATTGTCTTGGAACAAGTACAACCAGAATAGAATGCTCCTTAGAAGCAAGGATGGCAAGCCTTTGTCTTACTCTGGACATGTTATCATCCAGAAAAGGGCCTCATGTCTGGTAAAGCGGAGGCGCAGCGAGAAAAAGGAAGGCCCTCAGCAAGATGGGCTGACACAGTGGCTGCAACAACGGCTCGCACGCAAGAGTGTAGAGCAGACCCGGGTGGTCTCTTGTTCTTCTGTGCCTACGGTCACTATGAGTCAGAACTGATGCCGCGGAAACTAACAGCAAGGGTCACAGTCTTGGGAAAGCCACAAGTCTCTGTCAGAGCAGGAAGTCTGGTCATTTTTTATTGTTTTGAATTTTGTTCTACATCTTTCTCCACCTTCTGTTGAAATTCTTGTCAGAATTGCCAGTAGTGGTAGCCAGGCACCACCTAGTTATTCCTGAGTCAGACTAGGGAAAAGGAATTCAACAATGAAACAGAAACCTAAATAGCACAACTAACCTATTTGATCTCATAGACACGTAAATAAAACCTCACCCAAAAAAAGCACAGTCTACAGTCCTTCCCAGCACACAGGAGACATTTGCCATCAGAGACAACAAAGCAAGGCTTAATAACTTTTGAAAAATCAAAATAGAGCAAAGCATCTTCTCTAATCACAATTCTATAAGTTAGAAAGCAATCACAAGGAGAACAAAGGAAATTTACATATATGGAAATATCCTCCCTAAAACCACATGGATAATAAAATAAATCATAGACATATATTTTAAATCACAGTAGAATGAAAATACCAACATACTAAAACCTTTAGGACACAGTGAAGCAATCCTTTTAGTCAATTTATAGCCAAAAAATATAATCAAAAAGAACAAAAATCAACACTTTAATGCTACAACTTCAAAAAATACAAAAAGGGAAGCAAAAACTTTTAAAAATATATAATACTTAAATATTCTTAAACTATTTCACTTGTGCTGGCTAAACTCAAGCTTTTGTAATTTTTGACACAACTTTATATTTCCGTTTCCTTTCTATTTGAGAAAACAATGTTAAGTAATTTTGCTGTTCCTAGCAAAACATGTTAGTTCTCTTTTTATATAGTATTTCATAACTATTTCCTACCTACACATTACAGAAGCAATTTCCTACTCAAAAGACATGTTTATAAATACACCTTTAATTCGTGAAGTAGAATGTGGGTGTTGGTATGGTTTTTAGTCTAGAGATTCTCAAAGTTTGGCTCTAGACCAGTGGCATCAGCACCATCAGGTAACTTGTTAGAAATGCAAATTTTCAGACCATAGCCCAAGCTTTATTTCTGAAGGTCAGGGCCGGGGACCCAGCAGTGCTTCTTCTCACCCTCCAGTTGATTTGGATGCACATTCAAGTCTGTGGAAACTGCTTTGTATTGAAGAAACAATTGATGTTTTTTCCTGGGTTAGGAGCCACGTCAAGGCAGTCTTTCCATTTGCAACATTCCATTCATAAGAGACTTTCAGATAGACAGATATAGATAGATAGATAGATAGATAGATAGATAGATAGATAGATAGATAGATAGATAGATAGATAGATAGATAGAGAAAGCTTGAGAGACCAACACTAGAGTGCTTCAATTTAGTTTTCTCTAAATTAATAAGGAAAAGATATCCATTTATCATCCAGAATACATGCTCTTGTGATCTGAATTTCTCCTGATGATCCTGAGATGATTTTATCACCACTCTCAAGAGTTTTATTCCCCCTCATTAATTCACCGTGGCTGCTTCTGCTAAATACCATCAGATGAAGATTAATGATACTTCTAGACCTTGGCCTGTGCAGAGTGGTTATGCATTGGGCTGCAATCCTCAAGGTCAGCAGTTCAAAACCAGTAGCTGCTCCTTGGAAGAACAGTGGAGCTGTCCACTCCTGTGCAGAGTTACAATTTCAGAAACCCACAGGGGCAGTTCTATCCTCTCCTGTAGGGTTGCTAGCAGTCAACATCAACTCAATGGCAGTGAGTATAGTTTTTTAATATCTTTTCCTAAGCTCATTCCATTTTATATGTATTTTTAATCACACATTTTTTCAAAAAGGTATATTGCTATTTTCTATCGCTTTGTGAAAACAATGTCATTAGTAGAAAAATAACATTTTGTCAATCAATCTCAGTGTACTTTAACAAACAGAACCGATTTCTCTAACAGAACTGAGAAAGAGCAGAATGTTGTCTGCATAAACTGATCAGGGCAGTGAGTCCGAAAGGGTGAGTTCTGGTGGGTTGCTATTTCAATAAAGGACAAGCAACTAAATGGTTTTCTCTCTTTTTTAAAACATTGTATTAGGGACTCATAAAACTCTTAACACAATCCATACATACATTAATTGTGTAAAGCACATCTGTACATTCTTTGCCCTCATCATTTTCAAAGCATTTGCTCTCCACTTAAGCCTTTTCCATCAAGTCCTCTTTTTTCCCCTCCATTCCTGCTCCCCCTTCCCTCATGAGCCCTTGATAATTTATAAATTATTATTTTGTCATATCTTGCCCTATCCGGCATCTCCCTCCACCCCTTTTCTGTTGTCCGTCCCCCAGGGAGGAGATCACATGTAGATCCTTGTAATCAGTTTCCACTTTCCAACCCACTCTCCCTCTACCTTCCCAGTATCGCCACTCACACTCCTGGTCCTGAAGGTATCATCCACCCTGGATTCCCTGTGCCTCCAGCTCATATCTGCACCAGTGTACATCCTCTGCTCTATCCAGACTTGCAAGGTAGAATTCGGGTCATAATAGTTGGCGGGGAGGAAGCATTTAGGAACTAGGGGAAAATTGTATTTTTCATCGGTGCTACATCACACCCTGACTGACTCATCTCCTCCCTTAGACCCCTCTGTAAGGGAATCTCCAGTGGCCAACAAATGGGCTTTGGGTCTCCACTCTACATTCCCCCTTCCATTCACTATGGTAAGATTTTTTTTTTCTGATAATGCCTTATACCTGATCCCTTCTACACCTCATGATAACACAGGCTGGTGTGCTTCTTCCATGTGGGCTTTGTTGCTTCTGAGCTAGATGGCCGCTTGTTTGCCTGCAAGCCCTTAAGACCCCAGACACTATATCTTTTGATAGCCGGACATCATCAGCTTTCTTCGCCACATTTGCTTATGCACCCGTTTGTCCTCAGCAATTGTATCCTGGAGGTGTGCACCCAATGGTATGATTTTTTTTGTTCTTTGATGCCTGATAACTGATCCCTTCAGAACCACGTGATCACACAGACTGGTGTGTTCTTCCATGTGGGCTTTGTTGCTTCTGAGCTAGATGACCACTTGTTTATCTTCAAGCCTTTAAGACCCCAGATGCTATATCTTTTGATAGCTGGACATCATCAGCTTTCTTCACCACATTTGCTTGTTCATCCACTTTGTCTTCAGTGGTTGTGTCAGAAGGGTGAGCATCACAGAATGCCAACTTAATAGAAGAAAGTATTCATGCATTGAGGGAGTACTTGAGTAGAGGCCCAATGTCCTTCCACCACCTTAATACTAAACCTATAAATATAGGCACCTAGATCTATTTCCCCATCCTCATATATATATTTGCGTATGTACATGTCTTTGTCTAGACCTCTACAGATGCCCTTTGCCTCTCAGCTCTTTCCTCTATTTCCGTTGACTTTCCTTCTGTCCCACTATCATGCTCCGTCCCCACCTGGGTTTCAGCAATACCTCTTGGTTACATTACCCTTGATCATTCCCTACCAGGCCTGCCACACCCACCTCACCACCAATTTGGATCACTTGTTATTCCCTTGTCCCTGGGTTTTTTAATACCACTTCCTTACCTCCCACCTCCCCCCATCCCATGTCCCCCAGAACTGTCGATCCCATTGTTTTTCCTCCAGATAGTTCATCCAGCCTATCTTATTTAGATAGACCTGCGGAGATAATAACATGCACAAAAACAAGACAGTGCAAATCCAAACAACAGTATACAACAAAACGACTGATATCTTCCTGTTTCTACTTGAAGGAGGGGTGGAAGGAAGTAAACAAGCAGGGTCCTAAGTACAGGGCGAAGGGAAGACATGAAATCAGGTAAATTCAGGAGAAAGAAGAAAATGTGCAATAATGAAAAGAGTGAGGTGAGTTGACCAATCAAATCCTGAGGTCACAAGTAGGCAATGCAGAGCAAGGTGAGATTTGTTCCCAAATGGTCAACCACCACTGGAAGGTGTGAAGAGAGTCCGTGACATGATCTCCCTAGTATGACAGACGGATGGCTCCAGCACAGAGGGACGGAAGGAAAGCCTCTAGGAACCAGATGCTGAAAGTAACAAGACCAGCCACAAGAATGAGAACAGTGGTAAGAAACCCAAAAGGCAGTGACAGTGGGAGCAGACAATAGATTCAAAGAAAGACAAGAGATTCAAACAAAGCTCACTCACGAGCTAGAATGCACGGATCTCCTCTACTACCCCCACTGCTCTTGAATCAAGTTCAACTCGCGGGGACTCATTGCATAGAACTCTCTCCTAGTTTCCAAGGTTGCACATCTTTACAGAGTCAGACTTCCACATCTCTCCCCCATCTCTTCTACTGCAAAATTATGTTTGGGAAATTGGAACCATGTGTCCTAGAGCCTTCTCTCCAGCATCACTTAACACCTCAAAAACTTAAATCCCTCCTGAACTGTGGTTCTCAACCTGTGGGTCACGACCCCTTTGGAGGTCGAACGATCCTTTCACAGGAGTCGCCCGATTCATAACAGAGGCAAAATTATAGTTATGAAGTATCAATGAAAATAATTTTATGGTTGGGTGGGGTCACCACAACATAAGAAACTCTATTAAAGGGTCACGGCATTAATAAGGTTGAGAACCACTGCTCCTGAATCTCACCCACAGACAGTCAGTCAAACATAAGCAGACTCTACAGTCCACTTTAGAGAAGCACCCTGTGTGCATTCATGGACACACACAACATGCAAAAAGGACATGCAGTGGTATTAGAGTATGGTCTTCAAGTCCCATCAGGAGCGGCAGCAATCCAACCTCAATCCATTCTCTCTGCTCCCTCCTCCCGAAGCTGCACGGTTCTGTGGGTGCCTGAGGGAGACCGCGTTCTAACGGCCCGTGCTCGCCATGTCAAGCGTGTCTTTTCTGGCTACTGCCCGTTTAATTTTTTAAAGTCCATGATCACTTCCGGGAAAAGATGCAGCCCCACTGATACTACCCGTTCCCCTGTCTTGTCACTCTGCGCTTCCTGGCTCGGAGGGTCTACAGGTGATGGTGGAAATAAGTCCACTATGTTGGGACTGCTGTTCTACTCTTTGATTTTTGAGGACTTTGGGGCAGCACTCACAGTTGGTTGCCAAGGCATGGTTACTATGGTAACACCACCAGCCTGCATTGGAAAACAAATTAAAGCCTTCTTTCATATGAACAGTGAGTGATAGTGGCTTAGCACAGTCAAGAGCTCAAAATCTCCTCCATGAGTTCTCCTCGCTTGGTGGTGGTTTTAAGTCGTTCTCCAAATAGTGAACTGGCTTGTTTTGTCCTGTGTGTTTGGGGGAGAGATGAGGCTCTCCACTGGCATGCAGAGTTCCAGTCTCAGAACCCACAGGGGCGGCTCTACCCTGCACTCTAGGGTCGCTCTGAGATGGAATCGACTCGGTGGCACTGAGTTTGGAGTTGTATTTTTTGACAGAGAAAATTCCCATGTTTACAGAAGTTAACCTTTTGTATGGGGAGGGAAAGTTTCCTTTCCATAGTGTTGTTGCTGAGTTCTGTAAGCATTTTTGAGGTCAGAGTTGAGTTTTTCATTCCTCCGGCCTCTCAGAGTAATTTCTTCACCCTTCACCACTGTGCCTAATCACTCAATTTCTTACCTACAGAGATCCACGACAGTAAACCCTCCACACTAGAGAATAAAAATAATAAAACAGGTTAGTTCCTGACAGCTGATACTAACAGTTACGCTTATGCAAAACTAATTTAAGTTGAAATTGGCTTATTGTGTGAATGAATTATGGCATTATACATATAATGTAATATTTAGCTGTCCGGTTTCAATAAGAATTGTTTCTATTCTTGGCAATGGAAAAAGTTTTATATGAAATTATGCCATTTCTATGCTTTTCCATTCCTGGCATGCCAATATTATAGAAAGTCTGATTTGAAATATAAATATAAAAAGTAAGTACAAATCCATATTCAATGGTGATCTGATTTCTATTTTTCCCCTTTAAAGTGCCTGTCTTTTAAATGCACACATGCATTTTCATACATTCTGAATTCTGAAGTTCTGAGCAGCAATCAAAGCTGCAGGAGCTGACCTACTGCAATTTTACTGCCATGGCAAAATCAGTCCCTTTATTCTAACCTACACATTCTCAAAGACAATCTCAGCAGTATACTTTTTCTTTTTTTTTCATGACTCTAGTTTATGCAACTTTTCCTTTAGACCTTAGTGCATCCATATAGCCAGGATCCCTAAATTCAGCAAGTGATCAAGTAATAGTATTATTTTCTTTTTCATTAGTAAAGTATACATACAGAACAGACTACGAGATATAAATTGGGGCCAGAGAGGCATGCTAGGCATGTCTCCTTTATGACATCCATTCAGAAATTTTTAAATGCGGGAGCTTACATAAGTCCATTTTAAAGTAAATACATTCAAGAAGAATTGAAGTAAAGAAAGAAACAAACAAACAAAGATCACTGCTGCCCTGGGGTTCTTTGTATATGAGGGGCCTGGAACCCCAATGGACACTGCAGGCTAGACTGTCACATGGTGTCCTTCACGGCTAAAGTTCACAGTGAACCAACCAGCTCTCCAAGTGAATGATATATGTAAGGAAAGCCAATCTGCTTGTATCCCCTGCCACAGAAGTGGGATCTGGTAAATATACTGAGACATCTAATCAGGAACACAATGGAAAGCTTTCCTTTTGCAAAAATCAAAGATGGCCGATGGCCCTATGGACGTGGTCTCTTAGATGTTAGACAGCACCAACTGGAGGAAGAGAGGAAAACACTTTTCTCAGAAATCTCGTTCTTTGAGTAATTATGCATTCGCTGTGCTCTTAGGGTGCCTGAATACCAACAGAATGTCTAGATATATTTTGTGAGAATTCTATGTTCTGATCTTTGTCCTTGACTAAGAGCTCGGTTTGAAGATGCCTGTCTGAGTCGAATCCTGGGATTCTAAGCAGAATCCCATGACAAGCGGTCTGCCAAGCAGAGGGACTCGAAGGAACTTTGTTTAGCTCTTCACACTAAATAGTTCCCTGCTTCCCACATAAAGGACCCTCCTGCAAATTGTGATTCTGGGGATATCAAAGAAAGCCTCACAGAAAAAGGAGTCAGGCATAAAGCAGACGAAACAAAAATTCATCCCCACAGCACTGTGAGTCTAGTGATCCACCAGAGAAAGTAACTCGACATGTCATCATTTTCAGGGCAGCTTATAAAATCCAATTTCATCTTTCAACAAAATGTGGTTGACAATGTGCGTCACCTCCATGGCCAGAAATGTGTTTTAAAGATAAATAAAACAATGAATTTAATTTACCTCTTTCTCTGATACAACAGAGTGACTTCTAAAGCTAACCAAAAAGAAACTTATTGAAAAAGAACACTTTTTCAAATATAGATAAATGGTAATCACACTAGCAAACTGACAGAATTCTCTGTACCAGTTAAAATACATGCTTTTGTGTCACTTGTGTGGAAAACATATATTTAGCTATAACTTTTAATAGAATAATTCATATAAGTGCTTCAGCTATCCACCGCCTCTTATTATAAAATCCAGGGCACACTTTAAAAAGAATATCGCTATCTTTTAATTATTCATGGAAAAAATGTTAACAATGTGAGACTCTGTTTTACTTTAAGACATTTATGGGAATAATGAAAAAGAGAACTGAATAGAACTATTTGCCACCTACTCTTCTACTATATTTATATTTGTTTTCTCTTATCATTGTAAGCCTGACCTTGAAAGGACAGCTCAGACAGACATATGCACACCCATGTTCACCGCAACACTATTCACAAGAGCAAGGAGATGGAAGCAACCCAGTGGCCATCAGTAAACGAATGGTAAGGAAACCTTGGCACAGACCTGCCAGGAAGACTAGGTTTTGTTCAACAACAGTGAGGGGACCAGGAAGCACCTCCTGGCACAGATGGAGCTGGAGAACGTGATGCTTAGACAAGTTCATCAACCAGAAAGACAAATGTTATCTGAGACTACTGTTATAAAGAGTTGAAAAATAGGCCAGGACTTGCATACCAAAGGGGAGGTGACCAAGGTGGGTACAGAAAGGGAGGGAAGATGAACCAGCAGGCTAGAGTTGACAGGTACTAATTGGATTGAAGGGGGAGCTAGTATTCCCCCAGAGAGAAAAGAGAAATCAAAAGAGGTGGAGCAGGGTAAACATTTGGGGGGGGTGTAGTTTTAAAAACTGTTGAATGTAAAATTGATTATCTGAAATGTAAACCCCACCTCATTCCCCATTTTTTAAAAAGAGTAGACTCTGTGTCAGGTTGGTGATCGGTATTTCTCTATGAAATGGCACTATCAGATCCCATCGTGGCTTGTTAGCCAAGAAACCAGCCACATCCGTTTACAGCTTTTACGTGTATAAAGTTTTCAATTCTCCGACGTTCTGATAAAATCATTGATAAGTGAACTTCCAAACACACGTAAAAATACCATAGCAAGTACTTGTGGATAACCTTGCCCTACGAGAGGACAATCCAGACCTGACTTTAAATAACTATATATTGATGGAGCGCATAGTCTGTATGATGGTCTAATACACTAAGTGGTGAAATGTATTCCTAATTTGAAAACATTTCTGGAGGAGGTAAATCATTGGCCATTAGCCTCAATGCTTATTGTCTGCCCATGACTTTTCTTCAACAAGACCTTCCAGCACTTTAAAAGTGTATCACACTTTACCTAAATGCCGTGATTCTTCTGATAAAACATGCTGTCATACTGAAATGAAAGATTTGCAAACAATGTTATTTTTCAGTATCACCAAATGAACATTTTTATTTTATATTTATGGTAGCAGGGAGGTATGGTTCTAAGTTTGCAACCAAGAACAAAAACTGAGCTGAATAAATAAATTTCTGAATTGACAAATTAAGTGCTACATCTGTCCAGACAGAGAAACAAATTGTTGAAAACAGCATTATTACTACAAGCCTGCGTGGCTCCCTTGGCAATGCCTGCTCCCGGGGAGGGAAGGGGCAAAGGAATGGATTAATTACACGTGATGAATGACTTTGACACTAACGGGGTGTTTTGATGAAGATGAAGCTTTGAAAGGTTTTCCTGAGGGAGGGAAGGGGTGTTGTTTCATGACTCAGACAAATACGTGTTTCTTCATATTTTTACATGTTAAAGATTTTTTTAAAACCAGCAGAAATGCATTATAAATGTTGGCATATAAGAATACATACACACATGCGCGCACACATGCGTGTGCACACACATTGCTCATATTCAATTACTTTCAACATGCCCAAAAAGTCCACTCTAGGTTTCTGCAAGATGAATGGCTCCTATTTGTTCATGCACTGTGCTAACCTCATGACTCTGCTTGTTCCCGACATTCTAGATGGTAGCTTGCATGTTCTCAGTGTTTAATAGTTCATTCAAAACTGTGTCGGTACCACACTACAATAATATCAATGCATACAGTAAATTTATAATTAGCTGCAAGACAAGGGATAACCGGGGGGGGGGGGCGGGGGGGAATCAGCTCTATTTGAAAATGGTTGTATCCGGAAAGCTTACTTCTAAACAAGGGATCAATACTGACTTTTGTTATATTTTTAGCTAGTACCATTAAAAGACAGTTAACTCTTTTCATTTGTTTGCTATAGACTCAAAGTATCGATATTTTTCCCCAATAACACATCAAGTCTCCATGCCTCCTTCATTTAAACTGCATCAAGTCAATTCCAACTCATAGCAACCCTGGATGAAAGAGTAGAAGGGCCCTTGTGGTTTTCCAAGGCGATACATCTTTACAGGGAGCAGAAAGCCTCATCCTTTGCTTGCAAAGGGGCTGGTGGTTTTGAACTGCTGGCCATGCAATGTGTAGCCCACTACATCACCGGGGCTCCTTACCCCATCCTAACTAATTTTCTTCTTCGTCCTCCCAGTTAAATAGAGGAAATGGAAATTGTGTGCCTTTCTTATAGTTTTTTCTCATAAATTGTAACAATACTGATCATAAGCACCAACGTTCATTGAAAATGACACAAAACCAGGCATGACACAAAACCAGGCATGACAGAAAACCAGGTGACAGTTTGCTGTCATCTGGAGTCAACTCAATTGCAACACGCAGCAGTAACATTCAGGCAGAGAGACACTGCAAGGGGGGTAGGGGTAGGGGTAGGGGGGAGGGAGTAGTTATTTCTGAGTCATCATGGATGCTAAAAACGGACTCTGATGATCCCAGAAACGAATTGACCAATAGAATATATTCTTTAAGTTGAGAGATTGTCCTCGGGGGTGTCATGCTGACACGCTGGACAGAATGAATGTGCTAGACAGAACTTTCTTTTCCTTCCCTTGCCGCAGCACACCACCTGCACAATTAATCTGCCACCAGCCCCCACAGCGCTGAGCGTGACTTCGGTAACAGAGCAGCAGATCAAATGCCTGTGTAATGAGTGCTGTCTGGTTGCCAGCCTCCTCCAGGAGCCACCTCGCGGATTGTTTTGTGGCTCTGGGATCCAGCCCAGTGTCTAGCAGTAAGAGGCACGATATAACTTTGTTTTAATCGGACAGATTTAAGCCACTACTTAGCGTTGTCTGTGTTGAAACTTAAGGAGTCTTGGAGGCGCGGGAGGTTAGGTATTGGTATAGAGACCGACAGGTCACTGGTTCAAACCCACCAGTCTCTTGGAAGCAGAAAATTGAAGCTGACTGCTTGGAAGATCTCCACCATTTTTAAACCCAAAACCTGCAGAGATTGCCCCATGAAAGAGTTCTGGGAAGACCTCCTTGGTCTGCAGAATTGTAACTTCAGCTCCCTAGAGAATGTCTGGTTCCGGCCCATCAGAACTGCTGGTCCTTTCACCAGGAGAGGTGGGGAGGGAGTGGGCAGAGCACTGGCAAAGTGGGCAGTCTTGGAATGCAGGGAGGAACAGGCTGTGCAGCCCAGCGTGGCTGCCCCAAGGACACAGACTCTGTAAGGTTGGAAGAAAAGGCTCTTATGCAAGATGTGCCTGGGACCTCTCCTGAGATATGCCTGCTATGTCTGCCGCTCAGAGGTAGAACCGATCAGGAGTGCCCAGACTGCCCATCGCTGAGCTTGCCTGTGCCAATATAAAATGCCTGTTCCAAATACGGGAGAACCGCAGACCGCAACGCAAATCTGTGTGTCGAGATGTCATGCAGCCGAATTCCAACTCAATTTTTCCCATAAAAAATAACTGAAAATGGATTCATCTGTTCTCGACCAACAAGTTTTTACCCCAACCTTGTCTTTTTATACAAAACATTACCCAGAAATGTCAAAGTAAATAAGTTCATAGTTAAATAATATAATTTAAATAAGAAACAAAACATTTTAAAAAGTATTTAACAACTACAGTATGGCCCATACCTTGAGACGGAGGAGGATCTGGATCTGTGGACACGGATGTGGAGGGGAGGGAGGAGGGACGGATAGAGAGAGAGTTATTGTTTGGAAGGGGAACCCCCTTCCATAAAAATCAATTGGTAGCTGCATTTCAGGAGTTTCTCCCTTCTTTGCCTGGCTGGCTTTCTCTCAAAAAGAAAAATCTGTCAAATGTGATCTACTGTTGGCGTTTCCTTAACAGTTTTCTAAAAGGGTTTACTAAGTTATCACCAAAAATATCGATAACATGGTTAACCAGTTCCTTATTATGATGATTCTTTTCAAAGAACTCTTCCTGTTCTTTTATCTAAAAACAGTATTAAAAGCCACAAAAACTAAGAAAATTATAGCAAAACGCTTGGAACACAGCCGCAAAAGGTTTAAACAACGCGCACTAACAACGCCAACTACCTTCAAGTGACCAAAACACGAACTGCTTTTGTTAACCAAAATCACGTGCGTTGGGTCGGATTCCAAAGATGTTTTTTCGTTCGAGCTCCGATGCAAACTGTTCTCGACATTTCGCGTGGAAATCCTGTTCTACTGTATTCATTGAATCCAAGCAGTCCCGAGTTGTAAATGTCTGACTTAGAGAAAACTCCCGCTTGCTCGTTAATGATATTTTAATATTAAATTGCCCTTACTTTGACACTATTGAACTTAACCTTTCTCATACGCAGCTGCCTTCACTTACTGCGCGGGCTGCGTTTAAATCACTGACAAGGCTCTGAGCCTCTTCTTGCACTAAACCCAATGCTGCCAAGGCAATTCTGACTCACAGGCGCCTTGTGGGAAAGAGAACCGCTCCCTTGCACTCACGTAGGAGAAACTAGAACCATCCGCACCTGTTCTGAATCACCTACAAATTCTTCAAGGTACAGGTAGGAACACAGCTCAATCAAACCCTGGCAGCTGTCTCTGTTCATTTAGATCGCCTGTTGTTTGGGGTGTGAAAATCAGAAACAGAGATATGTCGATCCTTAAAGTTCTGCTTCTATTGCCATGTTTTCCCCAGTTAATTCGGGGTGACTGTTCACTGAGGATGAAAAACTTAGGCCAAAGTATAAAAAGCTGAAGACAGTGGGATATTAAAAAAGATTTACCTCCTACCCCTTGCTGTAATTAGAGTGGTTTAACAAACCATGTTGTTAACAAGAGACCTATATTTACATTATCATAGCACATACTTCATTTTTCAATTTATTAGAGAAAAACCAGGCAAAATATCACCTACGACTTTCCTTATGATTCCTTTGGTACCTGCTTCCACCTCGAACTAGATTCTGATAGCAGAAGGCAGTGGTCCAGGTATCAGGGAAACCAACTCCCTTTCCCTTCTCCTTTTTGAAAATACACTGTTCATAAGATTGAGTATACTGCTTTGTCCTAGGTGCCTTAGTGGCTCCATGTTTAAGACCATACCTGCTAAATGAAAGGTTGCCCGTTCAAACTCAGCCAAGCCTTCTGTAGGACACAAACCTGGCTGGCTGTTCCTGTAGAGTACAGCCTAGAAAACTCAGCTCTCTGTTCCATAGGGTCACTGTTCATCAGAATGGACACCAGAGCGCCCAACAAACAGCAGCAGGATGCTCCTAACAAGGAGCTGTGTCACAGCGGCATGAATGTGCCCCTGAGCTCCCTGCTGGCCAGAGTGTTGTGACCACCCCAACATCTCCATCATGCATGTTATCAAGGATGATTAAAGAATTAGTCAAATCAGACAGTGCAAGACATGAACTAATAATAATAATTTGTAAATTACCAAGGGTTCATGAGGGAGGGAAGAAAAGGGAAGGGAAAAAATGAGGATCTGATACCAAGGGCTCAAGTAGAAAGAAAATGCTTTGAAAACAATGATGGCAACATATGTACAAATGTGCTTGAGACGATGGATGGATGGATGGATGGATGGATGGATGGATGGATGGATGGATGGATTGTGATAAGAGTTGTACGAACCCCAATAAACTGATTTTTAAAAAAGAATTAGTCAAATCATTTTCCTACTTAAATATTATTGTTGTTGCTAGGTGCCTTCAAGTCGTTCTGGCTCACAGCAAGCCCTGCCAGTCCTGCACCATCCTGGCCATTGGTCTTCTACTCACTTCAATCGGGTGGAATCAAAAGCCGTTAGGGTGCCTGGCCACTCCTTCAGATGTGGGGGCCTCACATCCCCATGATGCATGTTGTTCAACTTCAATAACCCAAACTAACATATTCGTTTCTCACCAGGGTCGTGTGATGGTCATATTTCACCATTCATGAAACACTTTACTTAGCTATGTGCCAAGTTCTGCAGCAAGTGCTTTGCCTCACATTTTTGTAGCCTCCTAGTTGAATACTGAATGAACTAGGGACTTTACCGTCAAAATGCTCCGTAGAAAGGTGGATAGCAATATTTTGTCTACCATAATGGTATTATCGGGAGGTACCGGTCCCTGGAGACTGGCCTCGTGCTCGGTAAGGTGGAGGGTCTTGAAAAAAAGAAGACCCTCCACAAGATGCACTGACACAGCAGCTCCACCCACAGACTCAAACACAGCAGCGATTGCAGGCACGAGGCAGGACCAATAGGCCACCATGAGAAAGAAGTGACTCACCCACAGCTAACAACCCCTAATATAGTAGGTGCTGTTGCTACCTCTAGACGACAAGGCAGATCTCAGAAAGTGTATGTCCCTGCCCAAGAGCATATGATAAAGGGGAAAGCTGGAATTCAAGTTCAGAACATTCCTAGACCCAGCGCCTAGTCCTGAAAGAAACAGCTCTGCTCGCCTGCCAGCTCTCTCTCTCCTCCAATAAAGTCATCATTGTGTCTTAAATATCGACAGGTCAATCTCACAAGCAGGCTTTCCTTTTAAAAATGAATTTGCTGCATTATACCTCACTACCTGTTCTCATATATTTAAGCAATTATGTTTTGTTTTAAATAGTAAGAATACACACTGACTTAAAATATGAGTTAGGCATTTATGTCAAGAATATAATTAATAACTCCTGTTAATTGGTATAGCAATCCGCACTGCTCCTTGTGCAGGCTATTTAATCAGGTCGCTCCTACTTACCGGAAGTCTTCCATTCTCACGGCAGCGTTCCTTCGCCACCTAGAGGCTCCGCTCTGAAGTGATGCTGTATCTCGGACTGGCTGCAGGCTAAAGAGCTTTGGAAACCTGTTTACATTACCCACTTCTGAAGTTTTCCATCCTCCTTTCAAAAACAAAATTTGCCTTCTCCAGGAATCTCTGTACTTAACCATGACAAAGACCAACTGTGTTAAATTAAGCATGTTGTTACATTTTTATAAGGATGAATTTGAGAGCAGCCATCACAAAAGAGATAACTAGTTCGTAAAGAGCTCAGTGGTTGGTATTTTAAGAACGTATCTTCCACAGTTATATGCACTATTTTCTCCAATACTAATCAACTACAAGATTATGTGAGCAGTGATTAGACCTTTTGAGTTTGTCTAATATTTGAATGCTCATCATATAGGTTGCCGGATATTTTCAAATAACAACCAGAAAAAAAGTAAAACAGCAAGACCTAATTCCCTGATCTTTCTTTATATGAGCATTATACTAATAAATCTGATTTCTCAGACATTAGCAATAATGACAAAACTGAAGACGTGTGTTGAGTAACCTCTGTGTTTAAATAGTCTCATATATGATGTCTAACTTCACAAAAATCTGAAGGTTATGGGGGCAACCATTTGATAAATAAGAAACTGAGTCTCTCGTCAGTGATAAAGCTGGTACGTTACAGGTGGTATATGATGATGCTGGCATTTAAAACAGACTCTAATCATCTATTATTTTCCATTACATCGTGTTAATTTGAAAATGATCAAGAGCCACTAATTATACAAAGTGACAAGTGATGTGTTAGTGTCATTAGTGTGGCTCTTTTGCATTAAATATGACCAATGAAATTGCTTAACTTGCTTAAAACTTAATCCCAAGTCATTGCAGTAGAGTAGATTTTTAAATCGCATTTTCAATTTGACGTTACCATGACAGATGAAATTATTTAACCTGAATAATGTCCCAGTGGGAAGGTGGTTGAAAACAATGAAGAAGAGGTGTAGATAAAGAAGGGATGAGAGTGAGGAAAAACAAGGAAATTTGGGCACGGTTGCAAGCATCTGACAAAAATAAATTCACCACCAGGTGGATCCTGACTCTTCTGCTGGTGAACAACTAGCTGGTCCTACAGAGCCAAAGCCAACCATGTCCACTATGTCCACACTCGAGATACTTCTCACTGCTCCAGGATCTGCCTATTACCAGAACTTCCTCCTGAGATGTCTGTTTTGCAGTGGTTCTCAACCTTCCGAATGCCATGACCCTGTAATAACAGTTCCTCGTGTGGTGGTGACCCCCTCCAACCACAACATTATTTTCATTGCTACTTCATCACTATAATTTTGCCACTGTTATGAATTGGGCGACCACTGTGAAAGGGTCATTAGACCCCCAAAGGGGTCCCGACCCACAGGTTGAGAATCACTGCTGTATTGTGACATTTTACCACTTACATGATAAATATGTAAATTCAAGATGGGAAATGAGTGATTAGGAATATTTGGAGAGGTCCCTACAAAAGGAGAGAATTACAGTTATCTTTTTCCCCCCACAATTATCTTTGATAACATATACTTATAGATTATTGGACATATTTAAATTGGAAAAGTAACACGGGCATTATGGATCTTCTTAAATGTTAAAACTAGAATGAATGTTAAAAATACCTACTGTTATAAGCATTATCTATTTTCACAGATGAGAAAGCAGAGGCCCACAGAGATAAAAAGTCCTGCCCAGTATGCAAGATAAGGTGAATTCCAAGAATCAAGCCTAGGCGTCCCAATTACCAATCTCATTTTATGACAGATTAGGTAGTATGTTCTGTAGGTTCAAGTTGCAGCTGCTGCTGCTGCTGCTATTAGCTCCCAACCAGTCAGTCTTTGACTCATGAAAACTCCATGTTTGACAGAGTAGAAATGCTCCATAGGGTTTTCTTGGCTGTAATCTTTAATAAAGCACTGCTCTTTCCTTCCCGGTGTCTGTCAAGTTGATGCCAATACATAGTGCACCTCCAGGATACAGTAAAACTTCCCCATAGGGTTCCCTAGATGTCACCTTTCTAGAAACAGAGTGCCACATCTCACCACTGCACCATTAGCCTTTCCGCTAGCAGCCAGGTACTTCAATTGCTGCACCACCGGGCAGCAGTTAACCAAACCCATTGGCATCTATTGGATTCCAACTCATAGCAAGCTGTGGGGCAGAGTAGAACTGGCTCATCACTTTTCTGAAACAGTGAGTAGGAATGGAACTGAGGACAATGAGTGTTCATTTGGTTTGTTTTTAATATTTACAGAAGCAAACCATCCATCTTTTTCCTGCTTAACAGCTGATCGGCTTGAACTCCTTACCTTCCAAAAGCAGCCAGTTTCAAACTTCCTGTGCCACCTATATTCTTTGCTAAAGGTATATAGTCCCTTTTTATTAATCATTTTATTGAGAGCTCTTACAGATATTATAACAGTCCATAATTCAATTAAATCCAACACAATTGTACAATTGCTAGCACCATCAGTTTCAAAACATTTTCTTTCTTCTTGAACTCTTTGATATCAGCTCCCCTATATGCCCTCCCGACCCCCCAGGAACCCTTATTATTGCATGTATATTTGCTGTATCTTACACCACCGCATATGTCCATTCACCTGCCAATCTCTTATTCGGTCCCCTCGTGTGGGGCTGTATAGTCATCATTGCTATCAGCTCCTTTTCCCCATTGCCCCCCTCTTCCCGTGCGCTCAGGGAATCATTATTCCCATTACTGTTTCTGAAGGGTTATCCATCTTGGCGCTCATGCACCAATCTTAATTATACAAAGGAACACGCTCAAGTCTAACAAGATTAATGAGGTAAAACAAAGACCGTAATAGTAAAGGGAGGAAATATTAAAGAACTGGAGGATAGTTATGTGTTTCATCAGTGCTATACCACTCCCTAGATTGGTCATCTCTTCCATGTGGCCCTTTTCTGTGGTCCAATTATCTTACAGGTGGGTTTTGGGTTTCCACTTTGTCCACGCTCCTTCATGTCAATTTGGTTGCTTGTTTTTGAAATTTTGATACCTTATTCCCATTGACACCTCATGAGCACATAGGGTGGTATATTCTTTTTCCATGTGGGCTTTGCTGCTTCCCTGCTAAATGGCCACTTTAACTTCAGGCCTTGAAGACCCCAGATGCTATGTCTTTTAATAGCGGGCACCATCAGCTTATGCACCCACTTTGTCTTCAGCGATCATGTCAAGAAGTGAGTTACATATTCCCTTCTTTTCTCATGTAATGCAGCTTTGTTGGGCGACTGCCCAAATATCTGTCTGTGCTGGGCTGCTACAGATAATGGTGGCACCTAGTACAGTACCTGACATACAGTACATACTCTATGGATTGTTTAATGTGGCATGCCTACATGAACGCTGTAGTAGTTACATAATCTGTCGACATGCAAATGTTGTGGAGGCTAGCCTGTCAATGAGGTCATAGCCAATGTGGTCTCTGTGTGGGCATAGCCATTTCCTGAGGATTCTGGGAACTCATTTCTTCCTTCCTGGAGGTGGGACATAAACTCTCTGTTACACATTCCTGTTGTCAATCCCCATGGAACTGTGCTGATAGAGTCAGAACCCTGGAGCAGGAGGAGCCACGTGGAGACCTATATTAGCGCTGACAGACCTTCCATCACGACTGGATCCACAAAACTTTCCAACCACTGGCCTGTGACCTTACTGTATTTGGCATCATTGCATGTGCTCTGTGAGTCTGAAAAGGAAGTTATAGATTGGTATTGACATATATGGTAATATTGGATTTATGGACATGATCTGGATTGGGCTGAGGTGTTTTCTTAATATATAATTACCCTTTGATATAAAGTTCTCTCTTACACACATATGAGTCTCCCTGGATTTGTTTCTCTAGTCCACCTAGACTAACACAAATGCATTCACAAATTGACATCTATGACACAACTTTGCTTGCTGAAAGTGAGGAGGACTATCGCTTCTCGGCCTTTTGGCTAAGATCAAGTGAACGTGAGGAGGACTTGAAGTCCTTGCTGAAGATCAAGGATTGTAGCCTTCAGTATGGATTATAACAACATCAAAAAAAACCAAGTTCCTTGCAATATGACCAATAGCTAACATCATGATAAATGGAGAAAAGTCTAAAGTTTTCAAGGATTTCATCTTACTTGGATCCACAATGTATGCTCGTGAAAGCAGAAGTCCAGAGATCAAAAGATGAGTTGCATTAGGCAAATCTGCTGAATAAAACTTCTTAAAGCGTTAAAAGAAAAGAAAGAAAGGAAGAAGAAGAAGGAAGAGAAAGGCAATTTGAGGACGAAGGCGCGGCTGACTCAGGCCATGGCATTTCAGTTGAAGAAGAGTCGATGCATCTGAATCATGGTGCTGGCGAAGTATGTTGAAAGTATGTTGAAATCATGGGGGGCAGTCATAGACTTCCCCCAAAGAACAAACAAATTTGTTTTGGAAGAAGTCCAGCCAGAATCCTCTTGCAGGCAAGGGTGGCAAGACTTCATTTCATGTGCACTGGACATGTTCTCCAGAGAGACCAGTCCCCGGAAAAGGACATCATGCTCGGTAAAGTGGGGGCAGTGAAAAAGAGGAACACCCTCTCCAAGCTGGATGGGCTCAAGCATAACAAGACATGTGAGGATGGAGCAGGATGGGGCAGGGTTTCACTCTGTTGTACATGGGGTCACCATGAGGCAGAACTGACTCCACGGCACCTAGCAACAACAAGGACACATAAATGAATCAGAGTAAAATGCAAATTCTTAGTTATGTAATTCAATCATTCTAAGAGAATAACACAATGTAAACATAGTCTCTAGACTCGTGGCAACCTTGATATGGTACACAGTCAGGATGGCTGGAGGGGCCTATATTGGAATGCACCTTAGAAGCTACCCATACATGACTTCATATTTTATGTAAATCATGACAACTTAAGGAACACAATCTATCTTAATTCAAAAGAAACATTCAAGGTTGAACCATAGAGTCAGTGTTCTCGATGCTGCTTCAGTGAAGAGTAACTGTGGGTTTGAAGGCTTGTGAATGGCCATTAAGACACACTTTTGGTGTCTCCCCTTCTGGAGCAGAGAAGAGTGAAGAAATCAAAGGCACGTGGAAACAATTAGATCAACAGACTCATGGACCATGAGAGCCTCAGCCCCCATAAGCCTGAGACCAGAAAGCTAGAAGGTGTCCAGATTCTGTTGCTAACTGCTTGAAAGGGGATAGAGTAGGAGAAACTGTGAAACAAAACTGAAAGTAATAAGAAATTCTAGGTGTATTGGTCTGATAGAGAATGGTAGAGGGCCTAGGCCCATGGTTCTTTGAGACCTCAAACTCAGAACTCAAACCGCCTCATAGCTCAGCGTTCAGTCAAATGATAGACAGGCATGTATGGTGCACAGTAACACCAGAGAGATATGCACTCCTAAAAACAAGTAACTACGCAAGATTAAGGAAGCTCAGAAGAAAGATGAATGGATACAGTAATTATGGGGGATAAAGAGGAAATAAGAAGGAAAAGGCATTACATTATGGTAACTGCAATCAACGTCACAAAGCAAAATGTGTATGAATTGTTGAATTAAAAACCAATTTGCTCTGTAAACTTTCACCCAAGACACACTAAACAATGAAATGAAAGAGAGAAATGTGAAATGAAAACTACACTATTTTCAACTGTTTCATAGGTTGGCCAAACTGGAGGGAAATTGGCAAACTCATCATAAAATGTCAATCACAAATTCCAGATAAGATAATCCACTATGTAATGTGATTGTATGAAAATCTAGCAAAATTACAAGTGCAGATAACCTGTGACCCTGCCATTTCCGTCTGTGCTTCTGCAACCGCAATGGCTGATGTGTTGCTGATGATAGCGAAATATTGAAACTAGCCCTGCTAGCCAAGCAAAGTGAATTGTTCAAATAAATTAGTTCCCATTCAAATAAGGTAGGCAAGCTCCCTCTGCCCGGCTATGGAAATCTCCCCCAGAACAATAGCCAAGTGAAAACAACATGTACTTCATTATGACACCATTCATCTGACGGTTGGTCATTCCTTAGAAGGGAAGGTAGTGAGCCTTTCTCTGGTGTTCTCAGGGAAGACTCGCTCCCCAGGTAAGGACATCGTGGCAGAGCAGTGAAAGAGGAAGATCCTCAAGGTAGATGGCCCCAGTGGCTAAAACAATGGATTTAAACATGGCAAAAATGGTGAGGCTGAAGCAAGGCTGGATATTTATTTTATTCTTTGCACAGAGGATCACAATGAGTCAGAACTAACTAGATGGCACCTAATAACAATGTATCGTGTGTTGCACATTGTCTTTGGTGTAAAGCAGGAAAGAATATAGGATAGTATTTGCTGGTATATAAATTTTATAAATGCTGGAAGGATATGTAATAAATTAATAATAATGAACTATGTCTGGGAGAGGACAGAAAATGAACAAAGTAAGATACAGGCATTTTACTATGCATTCATATTTTACAATTTTTGAAAAAAGAGAAGAGTCCTGGGAGGAGTGAAGAGGTAAATGACTACATAACCTAACATACTTAAGAGGGATTTTGTCAAGGTCTTTTGACATGATCTGGATCAACTAAGAGGGAATCTTGAACAGGTGATCAGCTAACTGGTTGCCAGAGAGTGGCACACATGCTACAGGATCAGAGGTACCCAAAGTCAAATGGCTGCATTCATAGTTGAAGCCACAATTGATGAGAGGCTTTTGTAAATTTGGCTTCTGGCTTCTTCCAAACTACATATGAAGATAGATTCTGAGTCAGGAAGAGCCAACACCCATCAGATTATGATATGTTTAATGTACTATCTATCTGTACAAGGAAGATGACAAGGTTAGGAAAGCAATGGTAAATAAGCATAAAAATAAGACAAATGGGAATCCAACCAAGAGTCAATGCACAAGGGCTCTCAAATATGCATAGAAGTCAAATTCTAATGCCAATCATAAATCCTAGAGCCAATACATTTTATCTGACTCTGGAGATATAGTAATAGACTAGCCAAAAACATAAAGTGAAAAACAAAATCATATACATGAAGATTTGTTGACAGAAGCATATTAACAAAACTGATTGTGGTAGGCAAGGTTCTCTAGAGAAACTAAATCAGGATATATGGATAGATTTATACAGCATGAAGGAATATAACAGCTAATTAGACCACACAACAGTACAGAGGGCTCAGTTCAACTCACTTCCATGGAACAGTTAACATACTGGAAGTCCTTCAATTCAAGAGGGCAGCTGCAGGTCCAAGGTCAAGGAAACAGACAGCTGAGTCTTCCCTCAGGCAATGCAGGAAGTCTAGCCACAGGCAGCAAACAGAAGGGTGGTGGGTCACCAACAGTCAGCAGTTTAGGAGCTTAGTGAAGCAGGCGGGGATGGAATATCAAACCCAAGTAATACAAGACAACAGAATCCACCAGTCTCAAGTTCAAGCGATGTACATACCAGCAACATACCAAAGCAGGTCTCCAAGGAACCTCAAGTTTTAGCTATACAATCCACAGGTTTGCTGTCCCATAGGTAGGGTAGCTCACAAGCTGAGGCAGAGAACTGACTAAAGCAGCCACATACTGGGCCAATCACCAAAGAGCAAGAGGGAAGGGGGCGGGCATTGTCAAGCTATTTATCTCTTTATCCTCCAATCAAACTGTGACCTTATTAATCCCACATGGTCCTATTGGCCAGGTTGGCACAATAAACCTACCTATCACACTGATACTCTCGATTCCATACTTGGATCTCTCAAGTCAGAAAATCATGTGGACAAATGAATAAAAAAATGATTCTCCATTGCAATATTACAAAGAGAAAGCATCATTTTCTTTCCACTGTTTCAATCATAAGTGTTAGCTATATGTAATACACATTTCTCAATTCTATCCACAATCTGAGAATTACATAATTTATATTTCAGTTACTTTAACCATAATTTTTCATATATGCTGGTGAATTCTGCTAGCCTGATACCAGAAACACTTTAAAATCCCTGCTCTTCTAAATGTTTTACATATCCCCTTACAGAAAGGTCACAAGGAAGAGGCAAGCCAGTTAGGGTGCAGTATAGCATCAATGAAGTATATAGTTGTCCTCTAATTCTTTAATGCTTCCCCCACACACTATCATAAGCCCAAGTCTACCTTACAAATTCGGGTAGACCAGAGCATGTACACGGGTACAAATAAGAGCTGGAAACACAGGGAATCCAGAACAGATAAACCCCTCAGAACTAACAATGAGAGTAGTGATACCAGGAGGGTAATAAGCAGGTTGGGGGTAGAGGGTGGGGGTGATGGGAGGGGGAACCGATTACCATGATCTACATATATTCCCCTCCCTGGGGGATGGACAACAGAAAAGTGGGTGAAGGGAGATATCGGTCACTGCAAGACATGAAAAAATTATAATTTATAAACTATCAAGGGTTCATGAGGGAGGGAGGAGAGGGGAGAGAGTTGGGGAAATGAGGAGCTGAAACCAAGGGTTCAAGTAGAAAGAAAATGTCTTGAAAATGATGATGGCAATATATGTCCAAATGTGCTTGACACGCTGGATGGATGGATGTGTTGTGATAAGAGCTGTATGAGCACTCAATAAAATGATTTTAATAAGTTAAT
The DNA here is from genome assembly GCF_050624435.1 of Tenrec ecaudatus. Lineage (NCBI taxonomy): Eukaryota > Metazoa > Chordata > Mammalia > Afrosoricida > Tenrecidae > Tenrec > Tenrec ecaudatus. The sequence goes on from NC_134538.1 coordinate 110,608,024, forward strand.
TAATTAATTTAAAAGTTTCATAGAACCACAGCATCAGAGTTCACAAAAAGATGTTTTATTCTGTCTACTTTCTATCGGACACATTATAGGTCTTTATTTTTGACTATTTTAAATCCTCCTAGAAAAGAATAATGATCTTGCAAATATTTTTCATAGGAAAATTTTCTTTTTAATTTTTAATTAAACTTAAGCATAAAACTCAGAAAGAGTTCAGAGCCCTGGTTTTTCCATCAGGCCAGTTTTGCCCACATAGCCTCCTCTGGGGAGTATTTTTTGGCTGTCACAGTGTGCCAGGGTGCTACTGGCATCTAGTGGTATCCAGTCTGGGATGCTGCCAAACCTCCTAGAATGCATGGCAGCTCTCCACAAGGAAGAAAAGATCCAGCCTGCAACACCAGTGGTCCCGAGCTTGAGACATTTGATGTGTTGTGATGAGAAAGGTAGTTGCGTTTGGAATCTGGCCAGAGCGCATACATGATGGCCGTTTCTGCTAATCAAATCCATTCCTAAATGTCATTGTCATTTTAAGTATATGTGAACTCCAGTAAGTGAACCTGCGACTGCATTTTCAAAAGATGCTTCCATTTGACGGGTTTTGTTATTAATGCCAGGAAGTTCTTTCATTTGTTCCCAATTCTGAGTCAGAAAATAATGATAGGCTTGGGAACAAAAGAGGGAAATAAAAACATGTTCAAGATGTTACTAATTTTTCTTCTCTGCTTTGAGCCACAACCAGGATTATCTACAGCTGTGACATATATACTTACATTGTTTTACACTTTTGCAATTTGCCAGATCATGCCTGAGTTAGTCTGCATAGACTAGAGAAACAAATCCACAAAAACTCACATGTATATAAGAGAGAGTTTTATATTAAGGGTAAGAGTACATTAAGAAAGCATACCATCCCAGTGCTGTCCAGGCCCATAGGTCCAACATTAACCCATATGTTTGACACTGATCAACAAAGTACTTCTCAATCTCACAAAACACACACAATGATGCCGACTGCCAGAGGAAAGCCGAGTCAGTGAGCATGTAAGCATCTCAGAGCTGGCAAGGGGGTCTCTACATGGCTGCTCCAGCACCTAGGGCTGCATCGGGATAGGTCCATGTGGCTTCTCCTCAGGGATGTCCCACAGGAAGTGAGCCTTGCCAGCTGAGGTAGAGAACTAGCTAAGGCAGCTGCACCCTGGTCTGACCATCAGAGAGCAAGAGACCTGAGAACCAGAGAGGCGAGGTTTACTGAGCCATTTCTCTTTCTGCCCTTCAGTTAATCCCACATGTGTTTATCAGCCAGGTTGGCACAATAAACCTCAACTATCTTAATGTCCAAAGCTTTAAGCATGCCTATGAACCCAGAGCATAAATACATGAGCCCTTCACTGATGTTCACTGTGGTAGACAGAATGACAAGACAAACAGGCATAAAATACATGCTTGTATACTGCATTTGCAGATGAGCGATAAAATGGTGATTAAATAAACTAACCAAACTTTGGAGGTTTATTCAACTCCTCTACAATTACCAAAATAGAACTTGCAAATCCATTTAACCATCCCCAAAACGCTGTGGTTCCTTTACAAGTAATTGTTTTCTCTCTTTTCTTGCCAAAAAAGCTTGACTTTTTAATCTAGGTCAAGCAGAGATTAAAAAGTAAACAAACCATTGACATGAGAATCCATTGACCTCTATTGAACTCCCCTGTCAGGGGGAATCTGGTATTTACTAAATGAAGCCAGGGTGGAAAATAAGCCTGGGGAAATCCAGGACTTTAGACTTACAGGTTTAATGCCTTTGGTCAAATAGTACATGCTAGTCATTTGATCATTTTCCGTACTAAGTAGAAGTACAGTCTACACAGGCAGTTCTCTAGCAAGGCAGTGAGGAGATGAGTTGAAAATTGGGAGCTTACAATAATGTGGAGACCACCAATTTCAACTTAAATTTAAATAAAAAGATATTTCTGCTATTGGGCTTCCATTAAGTTTTGTCAGCATCGTAATTCACATTTCTATTTAAAATATATCTGCAGAAAAAAGGGCAGGGGATAAATAAATGAATGAATGAACTATATCTGAGACCGGGTGTCCAGAAGACTTCTGTGTCTTTTGGATTCTCGGGCATGCGTAACATGCCATCAGGAAAGGAACCCTCCCATGCCATTGTCTTTTAATTCCATCTTCCACAAACTTTTTGAAGCCCCCCCCCCCCACCGACTCTCACCCATTTAGAGTTGCATTTTTCCCACATATTAGTGAAGGTTCCACAAACTGGTTCTTTTTCATGATTTCTTTGCCTTTTAAAAGTTAGTCCTGTGAGTCAAGGGGTCTGAATTTCAAACCCTGATCTGACATCGATACTGTGAGTCACCTTGACAATTTAAGAGTCTGAACCAGACTTGCACTGCCTCTCAGCTCTGCTGGCGTTGCGGTTGGGTTTTATTTTTATGTCCACCTCCCTTCAGTACATGGATTCCCATCCCTTACACTGATTGTTCTTGCTTTTGTCCCGGAAGGACTGCATGCCTTTCATTTCCTTGCCCTACAGCACATCCCTGTTAGAATACGCTGCAGCTCAGAATCCGTGAACTGAATTTAAGCATTCAAAGACTGAATCAGCAGAGTCCCAATGCCAATTAAAGAAACTTGGAAACATCGTGGAGGTCAGCTGAGAGATTATCCAGGATCCTGTGCAAACCTCCCGTTCCTTTATCCAAGATTGATTAGACCATGTCCATGTCATCCTGGTTGAAAAGCAAATTTGGAAAACAGTACTACCAATTCACTTTTTCTAAACTTTATAATTTTCAAATGGCTCTCAAATATTACTTTACTCAATCTTCATCATAACCATTCAAATTTGACACTATTGATCATTACTAGCACCAGGAGAAAGACGAAGCTTTCCACTCACATAAAGAATTAGTCTTGGAAACCCACAGGGGCAGAGCTCTCCTGTACTGTACAGTCCCTGTGAATCAGAGTCCACTCAATGGCTGTGAGTTTGGTTTTGGAGTATTGACATTACTCATCTGGTTTCTCTTGCTGGGAGGCACCTCTAATTACTTGGCCAAGTCAGGGATTGGGGATAGGATTACTTGTGATTGACTCCTCCTCTTATCTTTTCTGTATCAAATTCAGCCTAACTACTTTCACCTTTCTGAGGAACTGTCTCCAAATAAATTAACTGGGTCAAAAACACATGTCACAGAATCACAAGGAAAGCAAAGCACTTACTCCCCAGCATCTGGCAGGATTGGTAGCTGGCAGCTCACACTTGTTTCCCTCTGAAGCCTTGCCCTTATGCCTAAGGGAGCTATCTTATCTTGCCCAGGATTGTACCCTTTCCTCTGGCCAGTCCCTGCAGCAACTGAGACCTGCCCTCCTTCCCTCCTTCTAAATAGTGCAGAAGCACCACCCTAGCTGCTAGTTACAGAGATCCCAATAGAATTACTGGAACCTCTGTTGCAATTGGATCATGGTTCAACTTCTCCCCCTGCTTAGTCTTGCTTCTTTCCCCTCACTCTATGTAGCTCCCCATAAACCTACTCACAACCCTCTATAGCAGACATTCCCAGGAACCAGATTAAATACAGTCTCCTGATTCTGAACTACGTATTTTTGTACAGGATGTAAAAATGTCACAACAAAACTGTATCTGACTGCCCAGATTCAATCACATATTTTTTAAATGCTCCAGTAAAATAACTGTCTTTTTAGATCTTTGTAGGTCATGATCATCAGGATCACCAGGAGCAGTGGTTCTCAACCTTCCTCATGCCATGACCCTTTCATACAGTTCCTCATGTGGTGGTGACCCCCAATCATAAAACTATTTTCATTGCTACTTCATCACTGTCATTTTGCTACTTTTATGAATTGGGTGACCCCTGTGAAAGGGTCATTAGCCTCCCCAAAGGTGCCGCAACCCACAGAGCAAGGCCTTAGCAAAATTTTTAAAAACAAATATTTTGTTTCTTATTTTATGCAAGCAAATTAAAACTGGAATAAAATTAGCCCTTGCTGTCAAGACCTAGCAACAAAAAAGCTTGGAATGGCAACTCTCTAAGAAGACAGCAGAACCATGGCCACTTCCCAGAGCCTTTGCTTCCAGAATCTGACTCCATCAAAGGGCCCCAACAAAACATACTGATCATTGGTCACAGAGTAGTTATGAACTGTTACAGAAAAGGTTTACCTTCTTTTATGTGTTTTCCCAATAAGTCTCCATATGGTACCAAGGCACGATCCCTTCTAATTTTTTAATCTGGTACACGTACACAGACACCTTGTATTTGCAGCGTGGTTCTTATTCCATAATCTCACTCCACTTGCAAAGTAGCTACCCTTAAGCTCAATGAGAAAAAAAAACCCACACATTTTACATGTTAAGTTTTATGTGTCATAAGATGAGTTTTGTTGGCTTTCTAAATTCTTTTAAAGCTCATTTGTTTGCAGTAGAATGGGTCAAAGCAGTTGTACACCCCTCCTTCTGATTTACATAGCAATTGCAATATGATCCCTAAACAGGATTTCTAAAACAACACAAGTGCATACTCTGAAGCACTTATGCTGCCTGCCAGAGGCCCTGCCCCAGCCACTCTCAGGAAACCCCACTGGTACATGAGTAGAGGACCAGATGAGGTTACAAGAGGCTTGGATGAAGAAGGACCCCAGAGAGAGAGACTCAGTCCACTGCTAAATATCATTTTTAGTTGTTTTCTTTTGTTAAATAAGGAACAGTCTGAAGGTAAATATCTCCCTGTGGTAGGTAGACTTATTGTGCCAACCTGGCCAATAGGAACATGTGGAATTAATCAGGTCAGAGTTTGATTGGAGGAAAAAGGGATAAACAGCTCTGCAAGGCCCACCCCCTATCTCTCTCTCTTACTCTCTGGTGTTCAGACAGTGTGTGGCTGTTTTAGCTAGTTCTCTGCTTCAACTTGTGAGTTACACTACCTGTGGGACAGCAAACATGTGGATTGTTTAGCTAGAGCTTGAGGTTCCTTCAAGACCTGCTTTGGCACACTGCTGGTGTGTACATCGCTTGAGCTTGAGGTTGGTGGATCCTGTCTTCTTGCATTGTTTGAGTTCAATACTGCTGACTATTGGTGATCTGCCCTTCTGTTTGTTGCCTGTGGGCAGACTCTGACTGCATTGCCTGAGGGAAGCCTCAGCTGTCTGCTTCCTTGACCTTGGATCCAGCAGCTCATGTGAGTTGAAGGAAGTGAGTTGAACTGAGCTCTCTGTACTGCTGTGTGGACTAATCAGCTCTTATATTCCTTCATGCTGTATAAATCTATCTATATATAACCATAAGTGTCCTGATTTTGTTTCTCTAGAGAATCCTACCTAACACACTCCCCCTCCCCCTACCTCAAAAAAAAAGTACTCACTACCATCGAGTCAATTCTGACTCATAGCATCCCTATAGGACAGGGTAGAACTGCCCCCGTGGGTTTCCGAGACTGTCACTCTTTATTGGAGTAGAAAGCTTCATCAACTTTTTCTTTAGAACAGCTGGTTGTTTCAAACAGCTGCGCTTGTAGTTAGCAGCCCAAAACATAACCACTGTGTTACCAGGGCTCCTTATGATGGTAAACACATAACATAAATGTGTCCTTATGTTCGTTTATTATATATATATGTATATACATATATATATAATTTCACTGAATTATTAAGATATTATTAGTTAGAAAGAAAAATCCAAGTATAAGATTTCTCTCTAAGATTTCTTAAAGAGTAAGAATAGGTATGTTCTCTTGGGAAGAAAATGTACTACTCTCTGATCTAAAATATTTTTCTAGAAAATTTTACTAAGCCAATAGTCATAGATCATCAAAAGTTACACTGTGTATTATTGTGAAATTTTGAGATAACATTAATGTCTAGTAATAGGGGTTTAGTAAAATAAGTTATGGACGTTCTTTTTTTTAATTAAATACTTTTTTAAACATTTTATTAGGGGCTCATACAACTCTTATCACAATCCATACATATACATACACATCAATTGTATAAAGCACATCTGCACATTCCCTGCCCCAATCATTCTCAAAGCATTTGCTCTCCACTTAAGCCCTTTGCATCAGGTCTTTTTTTTTCCCCTCCCTCCCCGCTCCCCCGTCCCTCATGTGCCCTTGGTAATTTATACATCGTTATTTTGTCATATCTTGCCCTATCCGGAGTCTCCCTTCTCCCCCTTCTCTGCCGTCCATCTCCCAGGGAGGAGGTCATATGTGGATCCTTGTAATCAGTTCCCCCTTTCCAACCCACTCACCCTTCACTCTCCCAGCATCGCCCCTCACACCCCTGGTCCTGAAGGTACCAACCACCCTGGATTCCCTGTGCCTCCAGCCCCCATATGTACCAGTGTACAACCTCTGCCCTATCCAGCCCTGCAAGGTAGAATTCGGATCATGGTAGTTGGGGGGAGGAAGCATCCAGGATCTGGGGGAAAGCTGTGTTCTTCATGGGTTCTACCTCGTACCCTGACTGACCCATCTCCTCTCCTAAACCCCTCTATGAGGGGATCTCCAGTGGCCGACACTTGGGCCTTGGGTCTCCACTCTGCACTTTCCCCTTCATTCAATATGGTATATATATATATATATATATATATATATATATACACACATACATACACATACATATATACATATACATATATATTTTTTGCATGATGCCTTATACCTGGTCCCTTTGGCACCTCGTGATTGCACTGGCTGGTGTGCTTCTTCCATGTGGGCTTTTTTGCTTCTGAGCTAGATGGCTGCTTGTTCGCCTTCAAGCCTTTAAGAACCCAGACACTATCTCTTTTGATAGCCGGGTACCATCAGCTTTCTTCACCACATTTACTTGTTCACCCACTTTGGCTTCAGCAGTTGTGTCGGGAGAGTGAGCATCATAGAGTTCCAATTTAATAAAAGAAGGTATTCATGCATTGAGGGAGTGTTTGAGTAGAGGCCCAAGGTCCTTCCGCCACCTTAATACTTAACCTATAAATATAGACTTTTATTAGGGGCTCTTACATCTCTTATCACAATCATCCATGTGTCAAGCACATATGTACACATGCTGCCATCATCATTTTCAAATCATTTTCTTTCTACTTGGTCCCTTAATATCAGCTCATTTTCCTCCTCCCTCCCCCCGCCTGCCCACCCTCCCTCATGAACTCCTGATAAGTTACAGATTCTTATTTTCATATCTTACATTGTCCTCTGTCGCCCTTCACCCACTTGTCTGTTGTTCGTTTCCCTGGGAGGGGCTTATATATTGATCCTTCTGATTGAGTCCCTCTTTCTCCCCCAATGTTTCCCTTATTCTCCTAGTATTTCTATTCTCATTGTTAACCCTGAGGAGTTTATCTCTCCTGGATTCCCTGTGTTTGTGGACTCTTATCTGGAGCAGTGTACTTGTTCTGGTCTAATCCAATTTGTAAGGGAGAATTGATGTCATGATAGTGGGGGGAAGGAAGCATTAAGGAACTGAAGGAAAGCTGTGTGTTTCATGGGTGCAATACTGCACCCTAACTAGCTCATCTCTTCTTTGTGAGCCTTCTATGAGGGTATGTCCAATTGTCTACAGATAGGCTTTGGGTCTGTTCTGGGTCTTAGATGCCGGATACCTGGTCCCATCAACACCTCATGATCACACAGGTTGGTGTGCTTATTCCATGTGGGCCTTGTTGCATCTCAGCTATATGGCCTCTTGTTATCTTCAAACCTGTAATACCCCAGAAACTATATCTTTTGATAGCTAGGCACCATCAGCTTTCTTCACTACATTTGCTCAAGTACCCATTTTTTTCCTCAGTGATGAGCATCACCGAATGCCAGATTATTAGAACAAAGTGTTCTTGCATTGAAAGAGTACTTGAGTCAAGGCCCAATGTCCATCTGCAACCTTAATTCTTAACATATAGAAGTGAGTACATAGATCTAGAACCCTCTCATTATAAATAAATATATTTACATGTGTACATGCCTGTACTTGGACCTCTATAAATGCCCTTTGCCTCCTGGGTTATGGAAATTCTTACTGGGAAATAGGATGAAGTCATTAATATGATATTTAATAAGATCTTTAAAGGCTTTAAAATATATATACCAGTATAATTATTTTAAGTTTAAATATATTTCATATTTTTAAAACCATGGTATAGGTTAATTTTGTTAGATAATAAGTGTATACTTTTGTTCAAACAAAAAAAGTCTGAAAAGAAATACATCAAATGTTACTCGTGGCTGCCCTTGAGTATTTGAGTTATACACATTTTTTTATTTATTGCCTTTGAGACTTTATTCCAAAATCAATTATAATAAATGCATGTTACCTCTTTAATAAAATTGCAACATGTTTTTTTAACCATAGGGGAAAGGAAATGTACTTAAGTACTGACGATTGAGAAGAAAAACAGCTGTTCATTGCAGTGACAGGGAACAATTTGTGTGATACTTCGGAGAGAAATAGTCCTATCTTCCTATCTTGAAATGATAATAAATAACAACCACCTTTACAATGAAGCAGTGTCAGAGTACGACAACGGGAAGCCAAAGTAGAATTAATAGTCCCAAACTCGTACATCAAGCAAATGCAAAATTCTCCTAGACAAAGATGCTGGTAGAATAAATTATCAAGGAGATAAAACTACTTTTGGCAAATAACGCTAACAAAAACAAACTATGTTTTAAAAGCAATTTTAACAGACTACGTTTTAAAAGTATTTAATACTGATTTTGATATGTAGTAATAAATGTTTTAAAACTATACATTACTAGATTCATATAATCACCACATTCAGAGCTTGTAGAAAGAAATATTTGGAATGTGGTGACACAAATAACCCAATATAGAATATATTTGTATTTAAAGATTTACGAAACCATTTTTATGCAGTTTTATGAATATATTCACATTACAAGTGTAACTTCTTTGCTTTAATTTCTTTTTCCCTATCATGAGTTTGCGTACACACGTGCGTGTGCTAAAAACGGTCATAGTATCAAAAAACAATATTTCTTTATTGTCTCAGCTGATAAGTTTTCTGCATTCTGAGCAGCTACTTGCACTGGAGCATAAGTTGTCTATTTTTGTTACCTAGTGAAAATCCAAAAGAAATTGAATTTCTTTGATTCATAAAGACATTGGTAGGTTTATGAACATCTCTTTTCATTCAAATCACATTGACCCATACATTGACCAAAGGGACCAAACTCAGAGTAATGTTTCATAGAAAGAGACATCTTTTCCTCATTGATTTCAGTGAAGAATCTGATCAAATCTGCACTTCCATTTAAACCAGAAGCATTGCTATTCCCAGGCCTTACGTTTTATGGGGAGAATCTTCCTGGTATACTGGAAAAGAACAAAGGCAAACACCACATTCTGCTTTAAGGGAATCAGGAGTTCGTTGTCCAAAGAGAGCACATACCAAGCTGAGAGTGCGTGCATACTGAGCACAGCAGAGTTGTTCAAGTGAGCACATAACCTTTGCCACGGAACCATTTCTCATCCGATGCCACTGCGTGTCTCACGGGGCCTATAGAGGTTTCCTAAGGGAAGAAAAAACACTGTGTGTAACATTTCACTAAACTATGTTTGCGTTTGGGCTCCTCCGGACGTGGGTCCTGAGGCAAGGATTCAAGTGAAAATCATTTGGTCAGTTAAACTCCAGTAAAGACATACAGAGCAGGTGGCAGTCAATACAGACTATGTGGCTAGGTGACCCGTCTCGCGGGTCATTAATAGCGTGGGTACCTGGAAGAGGGACTGGGAATGAAGATGGGCAAGAGACACAGAGAATGGAGACAAGACAGGAGTCTGATCAAGTCTCATTTATTGAGCTGAGAGCAGAGGCTTAAATAGTCAGCGAAGGGCAGGCACCATTATGTCATATGGAAATAAGGTATAATAGGGGTAGCCAATAGTCACACACCTACCAAATGGCGGGCGATTGTGCTCAAACAGGTCCGCATGCTAATGAGTCATACCAGACACCTGGCGGAAGTGCCGCCAAGTGTGTGTTGTCCAATGAGCGTAGCGGCTGCTAGCAATTGAGCACCAATCCTAGCAAAGGTCAAGTAACTAATGACCGCAGGGGAAACAAGGGCAGGAAGACCACTAGGCACGATTTATATGACAGAAAACCGAGAGTAAATACATGAAGGTTGCATATGGCTTTGATCCAGGGCTGAGGGACATGCAGTTCCCTACAACTAGGCAAGTGTGCCGGTTTGTTTCTGCTCCATAGCAAAACACCAGACTCTTAGTGAGTGTGTGTGTGTGTGTGTGTGTGAGAGAGAGAGAGAGAGAGAGAGAGAGAGAGAGAGAGAGCGCTTAACGTCTGGGTCACTTGGCTAGTTTCTACGTTTAGCTAGCAGCTCTGCTTGGTCCAAATGCTCTCCAAAGTCTGGTCCATTTGCCTGAAGATTAACACGCTGGTTGCTCTAGAGAACTTTAGCGGGGACCACTCAGCTATAAAGTGGTTGCTCATCATCCAACAGGTTTAGCAGGGCTTCCTCATGTGGCAGCTTTTGGGTTTCAAACATTTGCAAGAGAGCAAGCCCTGAGAGCACACAATGTTCTCCAAGCCTGTGATGGCATCGTGCTTGCTAATCTCCCATTGACTAAAACAAATCCCGCGTCCAACCTAACTGCAGAAGTTGCAGAAACAGATTCCACAATTTCATGAGGGTGGTCTACACTGTCAAATGACAGGGAGAGGAGGAATTTGTGCTCATCTGATAATTTACCACCTCACTATTTGCCACAGTGTGTGACTGGAACCGAATTTGTCATCAAAACTCTGAATTAATTCATGCATTGCAATGAATCCAACTGAGGCATTGAAATCCAGTCTCCATCAGACACTGGAAAGTTGTGCTCAAGGATTTTAACTCTCCAGAAATTCTAGCTGGCTGCACTGAAGCCAGCAGCTCGGTTCAGAAACAACCCTCAGCACAGCGATGAGAGAGGGTCATCTGCAAGCAGTAGCTGAGAGCCTCTAGAAATCATCATTCCTGAGGGATAATATCAGGATCCTGTGCGCAGATGATCTCAACAGCACATGTTTACCTTCCCAAGAGACTCAGTCCATCCTCCACAGATCGCTTCAGTTAATCCATTCCTCATTTCAACTCCACTTTCCCCCCTCATACACAAGATAACAAAATAACTCAAAAGTCAAAATCACAAGCACACAACTGTTTCTTGGGTAAAAGAATAGTATAGCACTCTCTGGGCCCCACTAAGCATCTGCCTACCCATCAGAAAGCTCTAATTGAGAATAAGAACTAAAAACCAACTTGTTCAATAAACATTACTCATTATACATAGATGCCTTTCCTCTTCACACAGAGGGAATGAACTATAAGCTAACCTTCTTACAGCATCACATTACATCGTTAAAATATATCAACAATTAAGGAATAAGTCATTGGCAAATAAAAGTATGTTCAGAAATGGGTTGATCATGGAAAGTAGTGACATAATCACTCTGATCCAGGTGTTCCAAAGACTTGAATCCAAAGTGCAATGTTAGAAAGGTAACATTCTAAGTTCATAAGATACCTTGATCAGTGTAGTGAAGGATGGTATCGCATACTGGTCAAGATCATGAACTCTGAAACCAGACTGTTTACGATGATAGGCTGATCCAGCCACAGCTCTGTGACTTTCAGCAACTTATTTATGTTATAAGGCCTCCATTCTTTCACTTGTGAGATGAGGGTTGTAATGTTTCCTCACTCAGAGAATTGTAGTGAGGTTTAACACGTGCAACACTCAGAATAATACTCAGCAATGTCATTTTTGGTAGTATATAATCAGAAGTCATACATGCATAGTCTTTAACTCACAAATATTTGGAAATGGAAGTAACCCAGAAAATTGATACAGATATAATTGAATTATAGTCAACAGAACCAAGCCAGTGGTGAATGATTTGATTCCAACTCATTTGTGTCAACAAAACCGGTGCTCCACAGAGCTGATCTTTTAGAAATAGATCATCCAGTGTTTTTCAGAGGCATCCTTGAGTGAGCTCGAACTGCTAACCTTTCAATGAGTGGTTGACTGTTTAAGCATCTGTGCCACCAGGGCCTCCTTAATGATATCGAAATTATAATCCATAATAGGGTATTCTTCCTTAATATCTTGAAGAAATTAGACTCTATAAAAATTAAAAAGCCAGTGGCTTTGACCTCAGTGGATTCAGATGTGAGAAATAAATGTCACACTGAACATAGGAGACAACATTTAGACACACACGTATAACACCCACCTCCGTACTGACATCCACAGATCAGTGAATGAGTGCATAAACACACTGAAAACAAGTTTCATGAGGCGGCACTCACTGTGATATTTTCTACTCTCTCATGGCATAATGGCTTATGAGTTGGTCTGCTTACTGCAAGATCAGCCCTTCAAAACCCCCAGCCACTCCAGTGGAGAAAGATGAGATTTTCTGATGCCATACAAATTTACAGCCTTGGAAACCCAAAGGGCCAGTTGTATTCTGTCCTATAGGGTGACTCACTGTGAGTTGGAATCAACTCAATGACAGGTGGTCTACTTCTGTTTATTAAGATTTTGATAGTGCACAACTATTTATTTCCTCATGATTAATGGATCAGGAACTAACGTTTAAAGAGCAATAGATAAGAACGTGTATAATTGTGTTCTTCTCATTTCTGCCTACCCTTCAGTCCCAGGCCTGCTCGGCAGTACAGATGTCAAGCTTTCACTCAGCACGAAGGGGAACAGAGATTGGCTACATATCTTCTCCAGAAGTCTTCAACAGATCAGAACATCCTAATTGCTAATGATGGTGCCAGCCGCTCACCCTTTGCAGCATGTCTCTGAACCAACAGGACAAACACTCTTGCTTGAGACAATGACAACCTCTCGATGACCTAGAGTTCTTTGACCTGTGGAGGACGTGGGACACATGACCTTTGACAAGAAGCGGCCATCTAAATAGCTGGAGGTCTGGGAAGAACCGCTCTTCAGCTCCAGAATAGGCAGTATGATTCCTACCCTTTCTTCCAAATCCGAGCCAAAGTCAAACAAAGGCCATCTAATTGAATTCTTTATAATGTAGCAAATAACAAAGAATACGAACCGAGATCCTTATAGGGACATCAGATGCAAGATTATACTAAATATAGTTTAAATGATGTTGCTTAACTTACACAATACTATCACTTGAAGCACAGTGCACTTGCTTTTTCATTTTTTTCTACCCAAGCTAACTGTGCATCACTAATTTCTACCACGAATTATGATTCATATTTCTTACATGCCCTCAGGTGCCTTGATAACCACACTTGCAAGGTTGAAATAAAAACAAAAAGTTCACCCCACAAAGTGCTCTTAAAAATTCTTTCCAATTTAGATTACACACTTAACCCCCTCTTCTTGCACGCCCTTCCTCCCTTTCTCTCTCTCTCACACACATACACATACAATAAATGCAAAGAGGTATAACATTTTATACTTTGTTACCTGAGTAAAATTTAGAGAGGTATTATATATTTTAATCTAAATATGATTTATCATGCTTGCTAATTTTGTGGCAGTGGAGGAAAACATCTTTAAAATGTCTTATTTGCTCAAACTTTTCCACATATCCTGCTACTATCCTCAACTCAAATAATGTTCTACATAATAAATATTTGTCCATCAATAAATGGGTACTTTTACTGACATATTAACTTGATCGAACAGTTTAAAAAGGTAAATATATCTTTGTGTTAGGCCAGGTAGACTAAAGAAATAAATCCAAGGACACACACATATATATGTATGAAAGAGCTTCATATTGAAGAGCAATTGGATATTGAGAAAGCATCCCAGTCCAGTACCGATCAAGTCCATATGTCTGCTATGAGCCCATATGTCCAATACTCATCCATAAATTCCTCTTCAGACTCACACAGCACATGCAATGATGCCAATTGCAGGAAGGTTTACAGGCTGGTAGGTTTTGAAGTCTTGTGGATCCAATCCAGCACTGGCTTCACCCACTCTCTGGGTGTGACTCCTCAAGCTCTCTGAGTATCTCAACCGCAGAAAGTAAAGCAGAAAGAGAGTGTAGTGTGGCCCATCTCCAGGGAAACAGAGGAAGTTCCCAGAATCCTCATGAGAAAGCCATGCCCACAAGGAGGCATCATCAGGCTGTGACCTGATTGATTGGTAACTACCACAGTCTTCCAAGATTATATCGATATGTGATGCTGGGAAGTATGAAAATTGAGGACCTGCTTAACAATTTCTGCTTGACTACACCTTGAAAACTTAAGAAAGACAAGGACACTTTATTAAATACGACACTGTTTTCAAGCAAGGCCTTGAAAAGAACAAGAGAACCATTCATTTAAATTTTTTCATTGACCTTGCGAGGCATCTATCCAGTATCTTTATTAAAAAGAAGGCTGTGAGTGAGTATCGCTCCCACCTCTGAATTTTGATGGCCTTATAAGCCATTCAAGCTTCACTTTGGCGGTTCAGGTGTCATCAGAACCTATTTCCAGTCACCCGTAGGTAGCTTTGTTGTAGCTTCCAGTTACCATAGTACCCATGGTTCTCGCTCAGGCTCATCCTATTACCCAACCAAACATGCCTCGTATTAAGAACAAAGTTACTTCATGTAAGATTCAGTTTCCAGCTTTTTTAACTTTAGGCTTTTTCACATTGCTTCAATAATGAATTAATTTGACATTTTAGCCTTCATTCTAGATTGGAAATCTACCATATTCAAATATAATATGACAGCAAGGCCCCTTTAATTTCCCAATATAGTGGATTATATACGAAAAAAAGTATCACTCAAAGGAAAAAGGAAGGCACGTAAAACTTAAGACTGATGATGCCAGTAAGTGTCGGCCTACTAACTGACAGGTTGGTGGTTCAAACCCGCCAGCTACTCTGCGGAATAAAGAAAAAGTTTACAGTCTCAGGAAATCTAATTAGAGTATTTACAACTTGAACTTGACACCACAAAAATGGGTTTGGCTTATGCAAATACCTATTTTTAGTTGACAAATCTAGTTAAGCTAAAAGCATAAAATGTTTATTGTGTAGCACTGTATTAACCTATGAACAAAATGACCAATCAACACACATTGTCATCACGCCAGTTTTGACTGGTGCAGATGCTGTAGGACAGTCGAACTTGCCCATGGGGTTTCCAAGGCTGCAAACTTGGCAGCCAAGCACTCTCCACGGTGCCATCGGGCCTGCTCTGCTGAGATGAAGTTCTAAGTAAAAGCGGCAAATAAAAGTTTCTTGGGGAAAAGTATTTTGAGGTGTTATGTCAATGGATCTCACCCTCTTGAAGCTGTGTTATATGTTTTTTTGGGTTTTGGTGCATGAGAAGAAACCCAGGACATTGATGAACCTATAGGGACAGCAAATAGAATAAGGAGTTTGGGGGAAGGGGGGTTAAGGGTGGGGGATAGGTGAGGGCAGGAAGGGAAATGAGGTCAAGGATTCCATGTATAAAAAGATTGGAAACTGATTGTGGTAACAATTGTACAATTCTACTTGGCATGATTAAAATATGCAATGATATGATATATGCACTAAATCCCAACTGATTGAAAAAAGAATAAGATAGACTTGGGAGCATAACAGGAGAGGTTGGGGGAAATGGGGAGATAATAACTATGAGTAGTTAGTTCTAAAACTGAGTGTGGTGATGATTGTATAATTCTTCTTGATGTGATTGAGCTATTTGAAGTGTATAATGTGTGAGTTATATAATAATTCACTGCTGGGTCCCAATAAAACTGTTGGGAAAAAGAAAGAGAAAAAGGATAGCTACTCTCTGGAAACCCCATTAAGCAATTGCTTGCTAATCAGAAATGTCAAATTGAGAATTTGAACTAAAACACAAGTTGCTCAATAAGCATTACTCAGTGTTCACAGATACTTGCCTCCACACACAGAAGGGACTGAATTATAAGCTAAGCCTACTTGTAGACATTGTCACATCACGTCATAGAAACACAACGATAAAGGAACAAGTCATTGACAAATATATTCGGAAATGGAAAATACGAGATGCAGAATTTCAAGGACAAATTAATGCAAAAGAGTCCCAGCTGGATCATATTTCAGACAACTCCAAATACCAAATTATATCAACAAGATAAAAAGAAAATAAAGCAATCTAGTCAGAAAGAAAAATTAAATGTAACAGAATAATCAAAAAATGAATATTTATATAAGAGTACCTTGAAGCATGAACTATTCATTTTAATAGTTTTATCAATATGTAATTCAAATATCAGCTAGTTCAATCACTTAAGTATATCAAAGAAAGTTGTACAATCATCACCACATTCAATTTTAGTACTCCTTCTTCTTTCTTGTACTTGTTATTATTAACTCCTCATTTCTTCCAAACTCAAGAAACCATTCATCTATTTACTGTCCCTACAGATTCACCTATCCTGGATTTCATACACAAACATACCCACAAAAGCAACAACAAAAACAAAGTAAAACAGAGGGGAAACCTCAGCTGAAAAGATAATAGAAATTAAATCAAAGAAGATAATAGAAGATGATAGAAACTAGGACAAATTCAAAATGGCTCAAAAGCAAAAACAAATGATAGGGTGTTAAATTTTAACCCGACTACATCTACAATAGTCCACTTTCCAGCGAACTCTATCTGATAACAAGAAGTATTCCGGTCCCTGGTTAATGGTTAGGGGACACACACCGGAGGCTGAACAGTGTGGGGACCCTGCAAACAGAGTTTGGGCTTCACTGTCATCCCTAGGCTGCTGCAAACCAAGTGCTCAGAATCTTAAGCTCTAGTTCCATTCCTTCCTCCAGTCTCAAATTTTATTATTCACAAACCTTAGATTACATTGACTGGTGTGATACCTCACTCAGGTGGCTGCCAAGTTTAAGATAAGCCTTTAAGGCCCCAGACACTATTCCTTCTGATGGCCATGAACAATCTGCATTTCACCACACTTTGCTGTAATGCTCATATCTTCAGAGATCTCTTCCTGAGGGCCATATCATAAGAACTAATTGTTCTCAGATTAGGGATACGATAAGGTGCAAGTTCAAAATCCATTCAAGTGCTTACGGTTCACATATGTCCCTGGCTCACTTGAGAGAAAGCATTATTCTTTTATTGAGGAACATTTATAAGTCATCCCCAAGGGCCATATGGCAAATCTATAGATAGCATCATTAATTTAGCCAATGTCATAGAATTTCAAATATTGTTTAGAAGAGGAAAGTGTACGTGTTGAGGGAAGCTTTTTAGACCAAAATTCATGAGTTGTTGACCTGCACAGATCAGAAATTGAAGTGACTGGATGCTATGCACAAACCATGAGAAAAGGGAGACAAGGCAAACTTTCAATAATGCTCATACACGAAGGCAGAGCATGCCTGCTGGACTAAAACATGTCATAAAAAACCAAAGGGCGTATGAAATTAGCAAATTTATGATAGTCCAAAGCTGCCATTCACTGGGCACTCTAAGAGCAAGAGATCTGAACCAAAGTTCAATGACATCCAAATCCATAACCTTGGGATAGCAGTCATCCGCTCCTCATCACTAGAGGCCTCTTTAGAGTGTTGAAAAGCAAGGCTGTGATGCTGAAGATGAAGGTGAGACTTCTCCAAGCCATGGTATTTTCTACTGGTTCATATGCATGTGGAAGCTGGACATGAATAAAGAAGAACAAGGAGAGTGGATGTGTTTGCATTGTGGTGCTGGTGAAGAACAGTAAAAGTACCATGAACTGTTAAAAGGACAAACCAATTCGTATTGGAAGAAGTATGGCCACGCTATTCCTCAGAGGCAAGGATGGCAAGACTTAGGAACAATTGTGAAGTTGGGTCAGGACCAGACAGTGTTTTGTTCTGTTGTGCATAAGGTCAGTGTGTTAGTGACTTGATTTCATGTCAACTTAAAGATATAAATGTGCAGTGGGGGATGGGGGGAGGGACGATGGATGGTAGCGGGGTGGAAAAGGGAAATGGTATCAAGGAGCCCAGGAAGAAAAGGAATGTTTGGAAACTGATTGTGGTAGCAATTATACAATTCTGCTTCAAGCAATTGAACTATGGAATGATATGGTATATGTAACTCCCAATTAATAATGAAGAAAAAAGATATAAAAGTGTAGGGGTGCAGTCTAGCCTGACAATTAGGTCACAGCATGATGTATCCTCCTTGGGGCATGACCTTCTCATAAGGAGGGTCCTGGGAACCAACCTTCTGTGCATTCACCTTCCGGCTTGTTCACCCTAATGCCTGTAAACCCTATTGTACGGACACCCTCATTGGATCCACACAACTCTGCACCCATGAGCCTGTGATCTTCCTGCACTCTGCATGATTGCCTGTGGCTGCATGATTCTGAAGAGGGACTTATGGACTGGTATCGGACTTCTGGACTTGAGTTGGACTAGGCTGGGATGTTTTATTGAAGCACAATTACTTCTTGATATATAGATTTTTCTTATACATTTATGAGTGTCACTGAATTTGTTTCTCTAGTCAATCCAGGCTAACACAGTCAGTATGGGTCAGAACTGACTCCATGACACCTAACAACAAAAACAACAGGGCATTTCATCCTTCACCTCAAGGGAGTTTGTCAGTTCCTTAAATCGGTCACCAGTGAGTTGACTTTGTGAGTTTTCCATATCAGAGCCTTCTGATGTGGTCAATGAAGGAAGTTATATACTTCAAGGATCTGTGTTAGACACAGTTGGATAGAGAAATAAATCCAAAGACACTCATAAGTGTGGAAGAGAGAGTAATTTTATACTAAGAAATTATCCGGGTCCAGTCCAGATAAATTCCTTAAGTTTGATATTAGCCTATAAGTCCAATATTAGCCCATATTTCCAATATGAGTGCATAAATTCTTCTACAGATTCATGTAGCATATGTAATGTTGCCAAAAGTAGGAAGATCACAGACCAGTGGGTGAAAAGTCTTGTGGAAGCATCTTAGCACTGGTGTGGGTCTCCAAGCGACTCCTCCAGCTCCAAGGCTCTGGCTGCATCAGCATTGCTCCACGTGGTTTGTCAACAGAATATGAAGCAGAGAGAGCACGTCTCCTGCCCCTAGGGAAGAAGACAGGAGTTCCCGGAAAGCTCAGCATAAGGCCATGCCCACATAGAGGCATCATTGACTGTGACCTGATTACAGGCTAGATTCCACCCCTTTGCTCAAGTTGACAAGAGATTATGTAACTGCCAGAAGGTCAGAGTCTGACGTTCTGGTTATCTATAGTACTTGGTCTGGGTCATCAAGGACTGGATAGAAACTAGGTCCAAAATGTCCAGTTAGGAACATAATACCAGGTACAGTCTCCCCTTGACGGTCTATGTAAGTCATGTTAAGTGTTGTTACAAATGGCAGGCTGCCCCACCTTGTTTACCACCAACAAAAATATAAGCACCTTCTCAAAGATGTACCTCCTCCTACCTCCCTCCTACTGGGCTGAAAGGTTCACTTAGCACCCAGGTGTGAGGATCTGCTGATTTGGGGTGACTGTAGACAATGTTATATGGCAGGGACAGAATTGTCTTCTCCCAACACACGAAACTGAACCCACCTGAGGTGGAGGCTTCTCTGCCAGGTGGTTATTTAAGATGTACAAATAAGGAGGTGATATATGGATCATGCTCGGGCTTTCTACACCTGAAAACAGTGATGGTCTTGGAAACCCACAGGGGAAGTTCTACTCTGCCCGAGAGGGTCACCAGAAGCCAGCCTTGACTCAGTGGCAGGAAGTTTGGCTTGTATTGGTATGGGTCATGTGCATCAGGACAGCATACCACCTTAACAAATAAGGAAATCTCAACCAAGGGCCAAAGTCACTGCATAAACAAGGAAAGAAGTAGGTGTATCCAAATACTAATGCGATTTTACTTGCATTAAATAGTGAACAATTAAATAAATAGCTAGCCCATGTAATAGATATTAAATACATTTGATACATTGCCCAATTCATAGTCCTTTCCTCTGTAGCTATGCCTCTGGAACATTGTGAGTTCACCTCCAGGAAGCATTCCCCAGGACCCGGATATTTGAAACTCCTTTTTTTACTGCAGTCCACTCTGCTTTTTGCTGGTGCCAACACGGTTACTTACTTCATGCTCAATCCGGATCTTGATGACCCGTGTTGCCACTCACACCTCCTATGGCTCACCTCAATAGAAGAAGAAAAGGCCTGGAAGCTAAAAAGTAAAATGAGGGAAACTTGAGAACTGGTGGGGGAAAAGCAAACAAGTAAACTATGTCTGAAAATAGAAAATATTCTGTTTCATGCTTTGTACTAAATCCAGTAGCTGTGTTTTGAAAACTTTTTGAATAGCTATAACTAAAGCTTTCTGAGAACTATTAAGACTCAGATATTGCCCTCAGAGTCTTACAAATAGTATTTTATTTAATACATATATCAACTCTAAGACACAGGGACTATTAGCCCTCTTTTCACACAAAGAAGCTAAGACAAAGAGAAGCTACACAAGAGGACAAGTACAACAGGAGTTCATTGTGGTGAGCTTAAAAATGCAAAAGGGGCCTAGGGGAAAAGCTACTGTATACAATCATTCCAGGAGTGAGATCCAGGGAGTATGGCAGGGGACAGACCAAATCCAGGAATACATACGGCAGCCAACTAAAAAAGGGGGTGGGGAAGCATGGGTAATAGGGGAACAGGGCACTGACCCACCCAAGGAGAGGGTATTGTTTATATCTCCACGGGGAAAGTGGGACCAGACTTCAACCCAGTGCTCTAAGATGTGAATGCAACATCCGGCATGAAGCAGGGAACCAGTAGAGAGGTCTGAGGGGCTGGCCCCAATCCCCACTACATGGACAGCACCCCCGCTCCCGCAGAAGAATTCACTTCAGAGGGCAGCACTGAAGCTACAGCTCAGGGACAGGAACATGTCTGATCAGAGCACACAGGAGCAAATGAAGGGGGAGGAAGAGATAGTGGAACACATCATGGCCCACCAAGCCGTGAGGATGATATTCCCGCTCAGAGCAGCCAAAGCACAGAGAAAACCATAGGGCTGGCCCCACCATGAGACACGACATTCCTCACCCCCATAGTGCTGCAGGGGACAACACACGATCTGACCCCACCACACTGAAGCAAAACACTAAGGGTGTGCAACAGAATAGCAAGGGGAACAGAGCAACCAAGTTCCCAGGGAATACCAAAAATAGACTTTGGGGCCAGGGAGTGGTACCCCATCAGACTCAACCAGAAACACTCCTAAAGGTCAACAAACAGACCTTGAATTATTTACAAGCTTTGTTTTTTTGTCATTCGTTTCTGCTGTTGTTTTGTTGCTTTGTTTTTCTCTGTCTTGTTTTTTGTGCATATTATTATCATCTCTGTCGGTCTATCTAGGAATGTACATATGTAAATATATTTATATATGACAATGGGGAAAGGAAGTGGGTGTTAACAAGTCCAGGGACAAGGGAACAAGTGATCCAAAATCAATGGTGAGGAGGGTGTAGGCGGTCTGGTAGGGCTTGATCAAGGCCAATGTAACCAAGAGGAATTACTGAAACACAAATGAAGGCTGAATATGATAGTGGGACAAGAGGAAAGTAAAAGGAAATAGAGGAAAGAACTAAGAGGCAAAGGGCATTTATACAGGTCTAAATACAGGCATGTATATATGTAAATATATTTATATATGATGATGGAGAAATAGATCTATGTGCATATATTTATAGGTTTAGTATTAAGGTAGCAGATGGACATTGGGCCTCCACTCAAGTACTCCCTCAATGCAAGAATACATTATCCTATTAAACTGGCATTCCATGATCCTCACCTTCCCAACATGATCACTGAAGACAAAGCAGGTGAATAAGCAAATGTGGTGAAGAAAGCTGATGGTGCCCGGCTATCAAAAGAGATAGTGTCTGGGGTCTTAAAGGCTTGAAGGTAGACAAGTGGCCATCTAGCTGAGAAGCAACAAAGCCCACATGGAAGAAGCACACCAGACTGTGTGAGGTGTAGAAGGGATCAAGTATCAGGCATCAAAGAACAAAAAACCATATCATTGTGAATGAGGGAGAGTGCAGAGTAGGGACCCAAAGCTCATCTGTAGGCAACTGGACAGCCCCTTACAGAAGGGTCACAGGGAGGAGATGAGCCACTCAGGGTTCAGTGTAGCAACAATGAAAGCATACAACTTTCCTCTAGTTACTAAATGCTTCCTCTAACCCCCGCCCCCCCCCAAACACACACTATCATGATCCCTTTTCTACCTTACAAATCTGGCTAGACCAGAGGATGTACACTTGTACAGATAGAAACTGGAAACACAAGGAATCCAGGACAGATGATCCCTTCAGGACCAGTGGTGGAGTGGCAATACCAGGAGGGTGGAGGGAGGATGGGGTAGAAAGGGGGAACTGATTACAGGGATCTACATATAACCTCCTCCCTGGGAGACGGACAACAGAAAAGTGGGTGAAGGGAGACATCGGACAATGTAAGATATGACAAAATAATACTTTATAAATTATCAAAGGTTCATGAGGAAGGGGGTAGTGGAGATGAAGGGAGGAAATGAGGAGCTGATGCCAGGGGTTTAAGTGATGAGCAAATGTTTTGAGAATGATGAGGGTAATGAATGTACAGATGTGCTTTACACAATTGATGTATGGATGGATCGTGATAAGAGTTGTATGAGCCCCCAATAAAATGATTTAAAAAGAGAGAGAGAGAGAGAGAGAGAGAGAGAGAGAGAGAGAGAGAGAGAAGACAGTCTTCACAGAGAGGGATGAAACAGAATCACAAAGAGAATCAAGGAGTAGATCACAATAAAAGTGCCCAGTGACTAGGCAGCGTCTACTCCAATTCTTTGAAACCTAGATTCATTCTTGTCTTTATTGATCAGCTTCTTTAATCTTGAATTAGTTGAGTTCCATTGTTTAAAACAAGGCCTTAACTACTCCTATTAAAGACTCTATGTAAGGCCAGTTAGTAACATCTCATTCACTAGGACTCAGTGGGCAAGAGAAAGAGTAAGAAAGAAAGAAAGGAAAGAACAGTGTTTTCTACAGTTGGTGTCCATGGCAGCAACCTCTCAACACTCCCACTCTGCCCCACCCTAGAATCATGGCCTTATTTCCAAAGTGTGTGCATGTGCTTGATATAAGAACAATAGATTTGATAAAATGATTTTTTTCCTAGACCACTCTTAACCGTGATTTGGAAAAATGAACTGAGTCTGCAAGATAAAAATGGGTTTTTGTGCAGGGTAAGGGGTGATAGATGAGAGCAGTCATTTGGGAAAATATTTTCAAATTATCCTTCACAAAGGAAAAGCTGCATGACTATAAAGAAAAAATCATATCAGCAACACTAAATAGGAAGACTAAATAGCAATTAGGAATTAACAGGCTATGTAGGAGAGTGGGGGAAAGGAGCAGTCCAAGATAACTACTCTAAGCCTGGGGGCGGGGTGACTAAAATAATGATAAAACCATTTACTAAACTTTGATATCAGGAGAGCTGGTGTAAGGAGCTCAGGTATGTGTCCATGAGGTATCGGTTGTGGAATGTGCGCAAGTCCAGGAGGGAAGTTAGGACTGGAAGGTGGCTACGGATGTGGGAGTTGTCAACAGGGTTGGCAGTCGACTCAGGTCACTAAGGACGTTACAAACAGAGGAGGAAGGACGGAAGCACAGCCTTGGGAAAGGTCAACATGTAGGAACAACACACAGGCTTAAAGCCAAGTGAAAGCAGCTTGACACAAGTCAGGGGTGTTAGGGGGAAGGTAGCTTCTTGGATGGGATGGCCAACAGTGCATCTCAGTGAGGTCAGGAGAACTGAGAGTTCAAGAATGGGCCGCAAAATTTCTAAATGACAGAATTGAGCGCTTTCAGTACATTGATGGGAGAAAGTATCTGCTTACAAAGGGTTCTCAAGCTAAGTGAAACCCTTTCAAGATATTTGGAGTTTAAAACAGGCCTAATCATTCATCTTTTCTTTTTATTTTTTCATGTTAAAGATCTGATTACAGGTAAGAGAGGACTATGGAGCTCTGATGGTGTAATGGTTAGGCTTTGAGCTGCAATTTGAATGGTCAGCAGTTCAAAACCACCAGCAGCTCTGTGGAAGAAAGAATGAGCTATCGGAAAGGGGTAGGGGTCACTTTGAGACATTACTGACTGATGGCAGCAAGTTGTCAGTTTTGAGGAGAAATGACTAATGAATCTAGAAATTAAAGATATGTTTAAGAGGCTAAAATGGGTGGACATAGATCCTAAAATGGGTAGGCATTAGGATAAAAACTGCAAGTTGAAGATGATCCTGAGCAGGAAAATCTGATTTGGAGGAGAAAACAGTGCAGAAAGCTAATAACTTCTATCCTGTCATAAATTCACAAAGGAGGTCACTAGAGAGGAATGAAGATGTTACTGTGTGAAATCAGTCATAGAACAGGCCTCGTAGATAATCAGCACTTTAACAATCATTCGTTGAAGAAATGAAAGAATCTGCTAGTAAAATAAATGTGTGTGAATATATACACTGTTTGTTTGTTTTTTATAATCTAGTTCAGAAAAGAGAGTGCATGCTGTGGCCATTGGTCCTACGGAAAGCCAGAAACAGCAAGCTCTGCTTGGAACAGCAGAGTAGAATGCAATTACACGTCTATCCTACTTCACTAAGAAGGTTGTATTACCAGCATAGTCGTTTGCCTTTGGGAATGACAAGGTAATTTAAATGGACTATTCTAATTCCCAAAAAGGAAATTCCATGCATGTACACTGGTACAGATAGGAAGGGGAAACACAGGGAATCCAGGGCGGATGATCCCTTCAGGACCAATGGTGACAGTGGTGATACCGGGAGGGTGGAGGGAGGGTGGGGTAGAAAGTGTGAACCGATTACAGGGATCTACATATAACCTCCTCCCTGGGGGACGGACAACAGAAAAGTGGGTGAAGGGAGACATCGGCAAATGTAAGATATGACAAAATAATAATTTATAAACAAAGGAAATGCCATGCTACTCTTTCCCTGTGGCCTTCATTTAATATCACTGTTTTCCTATAAAATGAACGTGTGCGTCCCCACATGACCATTGGGGAGGTAGCAGGCCCCCAGAGCCAGTGACAAATCAACTAAGGAAGTCAACACGCTAGAGTAAAATGGTACAATGAGTAAAACAAAATATTCTCACATTTGAAGTAAAAAGTTGAAGCAACAAGTGATTGTTATAACCCACTGCTTAGTGAAGACCAAAGACTAGTCTTCGTTATGGATTTCAGCAGTCAAGAAGTTAAAGGATATTTTGCTTTGGGCAGATTTGCTGCAAAAAGATCTCTTTCAAGTGTTAAAAAGAAAAAAATATGACTTTGAAGATTAAGGTACCCCTGACCCAAACTATGGTCTTTTCAATCCCTTCACATGCATGCAAAAGCTGCACAACGAAGCAGAGACGCTTACTGAAGGAGATCTGATACAATGCTTTTGAATCATAGGGTTAGCAAAGAATCTGGAATATGCCAGGAACTGCCAGAACAAACAAATCTGACTGGGAAGATATATAGCCAGAATGCTCCTGGGAAGTAATGATGGTGAGCCTTTACCTCAACTACTTAAGACAGTTGTTAGGAGAAACCAAAGCATAAACAAACCTCATCATAAAGTTGATTCCAACTCCTAGTGACCTGATAGGACAGGGAGACCTGCCTCTGTGGGTTTCTGAGACTGGAACTCCTTTTTGTGAATAGAAACCGTGACTACCCCTCCCCAGGAGAGACCAGCCTCTGGAAAAAGATATCCTGTTTGGTCAAGCACAGTGTCAGTCACAAACGAGGAAGCTCCCCATGAAAGTGGATTTACACAAGGGCTGCAGAAATGAGCTCAGTGGTGCCGGGCTGGGCAGGGCTTTGTTCTATTGTATATCAGGTCACGGAATGGGAACTGGCTTGATGGCACTTAGCGGTACCGAAGTCTTCTGAAGAAAAGAAAGAAACTTTGCTCAGTGTGAAGCAAATAAAGCTATTACATAAATGGATTTAAGACAAAGGCCTGAACAGATTTGGAAAATTAGACTATTATCTCTTGTTTTCTATACTTTGCTCTCCAAGGAAATGTGGTAAACAATCATTAGCTGAAGCAGCAAATGGTACGGGTTAAGATTAACTAAATGAGAAGATGTGAAGACAACTGAGATTAGTTGTCCTCAGACTTAGACATAAGGACCAGTGCAGAAGGTACTAAACTACTCTGTGCCAAAGACCCTTTTGGCAATCTGGTGAAGTCGATGGACTCAGAACAATATTTTTTACATGCAGAAACTAAAATCAATAGCAACTACTATTTATCACAATTTTTTCTTTTTAATTGTTAGTATATATTCACTCACTGCTATCAAGTTGATTCTGATTCATAGCTAGCTGCTCATAGTATAGCATAGGGTAGAACTGGCCCTGTGGGTTATCAAGACCATAACTCTTTACGAAAGTAGAGGTTCACTTCTCTCTCCCTCTTGGTAAACCATTTCTTTATTAATACATTAAATAACAAAATTGGTGAAAACCTAATAACTACTATAATTCTGAACCATTACAAGGTTCAAACAGCATATAAAGATGATTATATCCTGTAAATTAATACAAAAGTGTTATTGAATTCTACTCTGACACAACGAGGGTCAAGAATAGCAAATATAGCACTCTATGGTTCCAAGGCTTGGAGTCTACATTCATAATTCAAAGAAATTCTACATTTCAGTGTGATTTTAAGAAAATAATGATGTATTTCTCCATCATCTGAATTCACAGACCCCAGATTCAGAATGTCTGGTTGTCTCTTTTTATTAAAATGATAAATGTGATTGATTTTCATTGACTGTGATTACTAATTAAATCAATACAAGCTCTCATACCCTAGAACTATCAGTCTTTGGAGGTTATAGAAATAGAGTCATGGCAACAGAGGGAAAGTTGAAAGTTAAAGGTCCTGGAAGTCTTGGAGCTGCTTCCCTCTGGTACCTAGAAGAAGCAATGCCCAAGAAATTAACTTTATCCCTAAACTAGCTCAAAGAATG
Source organism: Tenrec ecaudatus (assembly GCF_050624435.1). Classification (NCBI taxonomy): domain Eukaryota; kingdom Metazoa; phylum Chordata; class Mammalia; order Afrosoricida; family Tenrecidae; genus Tenrec; species Tenrec ecaudatus. The sequence continues at coordinate 110,635,132 of NC_134538.1, forward strand.
TCCTCTGCAGAAGGATGACATAGTGGAGTTTCCTCACTTATCCAGACAAAGCTTTACTCCCAATAGCTTGAGAACTCATATTACAAACGACAAACATATCTAAGATCATGCTGCTGAGTATGGTTTCTCTCCTCGATGTTTTAATTTAAAATTTCCTATATGGCTCCAGAAATGAGCAAGAATTTTCATTCTATAAAAAATCTAAATGGAACAATGTTCTATAACATATTATTAAAATATTCTCATGAGAAATTTAGAATAAGTGCATATGTAAAATATTTTTAAAGAACAGAGCCTGTAAGTTGAGCACTCTCTTTGCTTAGTTGGTTTTCAATTGCGATTACTATACAGAGTAGGAGATTAATCCTTAGCCCAGCTGCTACCGCCCAAATGGACATTTGATGGTTTATGAAAGACGAAAATACTCCTCTGGGATTAGGAGGTAATGAGGGTCTTCAAGGCCTTACTCAAGACAGAACTCTATTTTCCCACCTAAGGCCAGAGAAGTCAAACAGCTCACACCCTCTGGCTGTAGAAGCTTTTACTAAAAGATGAGCAACCCAACACCAGGCAGAGAGCAGTTTGTTTGGTCTTTTGTTTTTCTGAAGCATCATTAGCGGAGTACATCTCCATTTTAAGAAAGCCCCACCACATGACAAGTTGCTGGCACTTGAAGACCTGTGCAAAGCAGTGTGTGTGGCCACAGAACAGAACAAGGGGGGTACCGTCTGTTTAGTGAAGACAGAAAGCTAGGAAGCTCCAAGGACTGAAGTTGGAGAAACTATAGACACAAAGCAGGAACTCAAGGCAAGTCTATCTGAAAAAAGAAGTGCCCCAGCCGGCCCTGGAGGGTGTGACCAGTATAAAATGAAGACAGATGTTCCTTAGTCACTTCTGCCTTGAGGGTGTTCTCAATCCTTCAGTGAAACACAGTAAGTATCATCCAACCCACGCTGGAGCGGTGACAGAAATCAGACATGCGGTCTGTATGTTTGCTTCAATGAACTCTTGGTGAGTTTTAAGTGGTGTATAATTCATCCAGTGGTATGCATCCAATTCTTCTAAATTAATGCTTCTAGACTATCATAAATCCCCAACATAATGGAGAGAAAAATTTATCAATTCAGTAACATTTTTTTTAAGTCCTTGACCTAGGTGAATCAATTGATATTTGCAGGGATGTCATTTGGAAGGAGGGCTCGTTCCGATGTTTGGATCTAACATTCCTTACATATCAGAAGATTTTGAAAGCTATCCAGGTGCCAAGGTGGGGTAGTTTGACCTTTCCCCACACGCACACAACTTCATACTTACATTTTATGTCTGCACATGGCACACCTACTATCACGGAAAGGTGTAAATCACAATAAATACAGAGATGTGGAAAATGTATCTATCAGTTCATTTTGTTTAGTACTGTCATTCCGTTCGTCCTCAGGCTGGCTCAGTAAAAGACCCCTGTGCTGCATGGCTGTCTCCCACTTTGGGGAACGTCTAAGCTCTCCGCTAATTTGCAAACTTCTTTGTAGCAAGGACCCTGCCTCACTCCACTGGGATCTCTCCGAATTCCTAGAGGAATCCCAGGGGTAGAGCGAGCCCACCATCAACGGCAGCACCAGAGTGCCTAACACTTCACACGAAGCAGTTGTTCCTCCATAGGGACAGTGCCCTACACCGGTGATAAATGCGGAAGGCATTCATTCAGACTACAAGCTGTTCGAAGTTTTCCCACTGAAGAAATGATGAGATTTGTGTTTGGAGAGCTCCTGGCTGTGCCGCTGTGCTCAGTACCTCAGCCTCCTTGATGTGAAATGGAAATCTGCCTCAGAGGAGTGTTGGGAGTTTAAAGCAAGCTCTATTTATAAAGTGTTTGGAACAGAGCCTGACACCTCATGGCTTCTATATTAGCATTTTTATTAGAGGTGTTACTGATTTTATTATCTTGGACTTCTAGAAACAAACCAAAAATCCAAACTTATTGCCATTGTTCCAATGGTACTTATAGCAACCAAATAGGACAGGGCAGAACTGTCCCCTGTGGGTTTCCAAGACTGTTAACTCTTCACAGGAGTAGAAAGCCTCATCTTTCTCCTGTGGAGTGGCTGGTGGATTTGAACTGCTGACCTTACGGATAGCAGCCCAGTGCATAACCACTAGGCCACCAGGGCTCCTTAAGCTTCAAGAAATAGGTTTGCCTAAAGGAATAAATGCAATAATACAGATTTCATTTTGCACATTGGAGAACTAATTTCAATTATTAAAGTTACTACCTTAAGCAATCGGTCAGCCAAACTGTATTTTTTGAGGTGCTCTTGTGTACTATTCCTGGTTCTGGCAATACAGAATAGTTCCTGCTCTCAACAAACTTACTGTCTGTGGCAGTTACATAATCTCTTGTCCACTTGAGCAAGGAAGTGGAGTCTAGCCTGTCAATCAGGTCATAGCCAAGGAAGCCTCTGTGTAGACATGGCCTTCTCCTGAGGATTCTGGGAACTCTTGTCTTCTTCCCTAGAGGTGAGACACATACTCTCTCTATGAGATATTCCTATTGACAAGCCACATGGAGCTCTACTGATTGAGCCAGAGCTCTGGAGCTGGAAGAGCTACGTGGAGACCCCACCAGCACTGAGATGCTTCCACCAGCTATAGATCCACAAGACTTTCCACCCACTGGTCTGTGACCTTCCTACATTTGGCATCATTGCAGATGTTGTGTGAGTCTGAAGAGGAAATAAAGACTGGTACCAGACATATGGGCTAATATTGGACTTATGGACTTGATCTGGACTGGGCTGGGATGTTTTCTTAATATACATTACTCTTTATATAAAGCTCTTTCTTATACACATATGAGTGTCTGTGAATTTGCTTCTCTAGTCACCCCAGACTAACACATTATGGTCCCTTGGAAGTGGGGCACTAGAGAAGCAAATCATGAAGATGAAGAGAGTGGATGCTTGTTTGACCTCCACCTATGCTGGTTTTTCTTCTTTGGCTAGCCAGAAGTCACATATGGCCATGCAGTTTACTGGATTTTCTGGAAAGAATATGGGAAGTTAAAGTTTTGATTCTTTTGTTTGGTGGTTGTCTTTGGCTGTTCCTGTTTGAAATGGCAAAAATTATAATAGTTAACCTAAGTAAAGGCATTTCATATTAAGCAAACATTCTGCACCAGTCCTAAAGTACAACCACAGGCCTTGTAGCATTCTCAGAAAAACCAAATAGCCCCTTGTCCTTAAAACTAGAGGGGACCGGCCAGCCAAGCTCCCTCTTCCTTTCAGGCTGCTGGTCCCTGCGCAGGTTCTTCTTCTTCTTTTTTTGTTAATAAACTCTTTTAGTTCTTCCAATTTCACATCTCAGTTGTTCTTGTCGGCTCATGTACAACAAAATGAACGTTATTAATGTATCTTTTGAGCTAAGGGGGCAAAATCGCCCCTTGGATTTCTCAGAGACCATGCTGCTTAGTGAAAATGGCTGACAGAAAGTCTGGCCCTGGCTTGATTCATTCAATACCTAAGGCTATATTTTGAATCAATGGCATAGTTTAGATAAGGATTGTTTTAAAATTTTAGTTTAGGATCTGGCTATACTAGGTTTACACTGTTTTCTTCTGACTATTGTTATTACATAATGATTGACAGAAATGATTATTGGGGTGTTTGAAAACAGAGACCTTGTAAGCCCACTTGTCTGATTAATTTGGATCTTTAAAGGGGTTAGGACTCACCTGAAAAGAAGGCTCTGAGAAGATATGCCCAACTAGTGTCTTTAGTGATCAGGACATTTGAAGGTGAAAAGACTTGCCTAAGGGGCTGTTGAAATGTTGGAGAAAAAAAAGGGGACCCTTTGTTTTTTAAGAATTTGAACTAGTGGTTTGCGCCTGAGGCTGGGGGAGAAAAATGGAGCCATGGGAGGAACTCTCAGCTCTAGGACTATGGGACTAAACATTATATTAAAGGAAACCTGTGGGCAGCCTGAAATGCTTGCTCAGTGACCACCTGGATCCACTTGTTGAGTGGAAGTGAGAAAAATGCAGCAATAAAGAGATCAGTTGAGTCTGGCCACTGCCACCTATGTTCACAGGGACTAGAGAAGAAAATGAGACAAGGTTGACTGGTCTGAAGTTCATGACCTAGCCCAAGGGAACTAGGATCATTGAGAATTTGTGATGCCCCCTCCCCCACCCCTGTGGTCTACAGGCAAGGCAAGCAATGGGCACCCTGCTGAGGCTAAGTGAGGCAGCCCACAATGATTTCACCAGAACCTGACCAGATGAAGAGAAGATTTTTGAGCCTGTGAATTGGTGCATATTGCTGCTGAATTTTTGGATGCCCTGTCCTGATTTGACTTTGCTTATGGATACAGGCTCACAGGTTCCAACTGGAATAAAGGTTTTTCACTTCAAAGAATATTATTGTCTTCTCAGAACACTGAGTTGATTTAAGTGGGCAGTCTAGAAATTGGGTACCCAAAATGGGGGTATAAAGGCATGAAGTGACTGGCTTACAAACTTTCATGGGTGGGGGAATATGTCGATAGGATTATGTGTTCACTTAACTGCAATTGTTAGGTATAGAATATTGTTTTGTTCACTTATAGAATATTATGTTTAAATGAGGCTGCCATAAATTGAATTGTATGCATTTCAGTTTTATCCTTGTGGGTACAGACATGATTTTATTATTGTTTTGTTTAAAACTTATTTATGGTTAAAGAGTCATGGAAAAGTGTCAAGTTGACAAGATGTGGTCTGTGGCAGTGACACAATCTCTTGTCAAATTGAGCAAAGGGGTGGAACTACACTGACGGAGTCAGAGCCCTGGAGCTGGAGGAGTCAGATGGAGACACATACCAGCACTGAGATGCTTCCACCGCCACTGGATCCATAAGACTTTCCACCCACTGGCCTGTGAGCTTCCTCAATTCTTGGCATCATTGCATGGGTTGTGTGAGTCTGAAGAGGACTTTATAGATTGGTATCAGAAATGGGCTAATACCAGACTTATGGATTTGATCTGGAGTGGGCTGGGATGTTTTCTTAATATATAATTACTCTTTAATATAAAGCTCTTTCTTTTTTAAATTATTTTATTGGGGGCTCTTAAGCTCTTATCACAATCCATACATACATTGTGTCGAGCATATTTGTACATATGTTGCTATCATCATTTTCAAAATGATTTGAGCCCTTGCTGTCAGCTCATTCCCCCCCCAAAAAAAACAAACCCTTGATAATTTACCATTTTTTTCATGTCTTATACCAACCACTATCTCCCTTCACCCACTTTTCTATTGTCCATTCCCCTGGGAGGGGGTTATATGTACATCATTGTGATTAGTTCTTCCTTTCTCCCCTTCCCCCCACCTTACTCTTACCTTCCTGGTATCACTATTCTCATTATTGGTCCTGAGGGATTTATCTGTCCTGGATTCCCTGTGTTTCTAGCTCTTATCTGTACCAGTGTACATCCTCTGGTCTAACCACCTAAGGTAGAATTGGGATCATGATAGTGGGGGAAGGAAGCATTGAAGAACTAGAGGAAAGTTGCATGTTTCATCAATGCTATACTGCACCCTGACTGGCTTGTCTCTCACTTGTGACATTTGTGTAAGGGGATGTCCAATTGTCTATAGATGGGCTTTGGGTCTCCACTCAGCACCACCACCCCCTCATTCACATTGATATGTTTTGTTGTTGTTGTTGTTGTTGTTGTTGTTGTTCTGGGTCTTTGATGACTGTTACCTGATCCCATCGACACCTCATGATCACACAGGCTGGTGTTCTTCTTCCATGTGAGCTTTGTTGTTTCTCAGTTAGATGGCTGCTTGTTTATTTCCAAGCCTTTACAACCCAAGATGCTATATCTTTTGATAGCTGAGCACCTCAGCTTTCTTCACCATATATGCTTATGCACCCATTTTGTCTTACAAAGCCCTTTCTTCTGTACATATGAATGTCTATGAATTTGCTTCTCTTGTCAACCCAGACTAACACACACTCAATCTATGGGGGAAATAAAATAAATTAACATATAAATTTTTAAAACCTAACTTATAAATAAAAAAATATATAGTGGGACATTCATTGATGGCCTGAAAAGTTGTGGGATGGAGACCTGCTGTATATATGGTTTAAGCTGAGTTTACCAGCATATTTTTTTTAATTTTAACAATTTATTAAGGGCTCATACAATTCTTATCACAGTTCATACATATACATACATCAATTGTATAAAGCACATCTGTACAGCCTTTTCCCTAATCATTTTTTTCTCCTCTTTTCTTTTTTTACATTTTATTAGGGACCCATACTACTCTTATCACCATCCATACTTATACATACATCAATTGTATAAAGCACATCCATACATTCCCTGCCCCAATCATTCTCAAAGCATTTGCTCTCCACTTAAGCCCCTTGCATCACCAGCATATTTTTTATGCAGTTTTGGTAGTAATTAGGGGCCTCAGCTGATAGTTGGGTAGGCTTATACTCGAGTATATACGGTACTTGAAAAGAGAGGCTCCATTAACATTCCTAGAAGCAGAGAACTTGAGTCCAGACCACAGTAATGAAGTAACCACTCAGAGACTAAGCAAAGAGCTTGTTAAACAGAAGCAATAACAACTGCAAGGGTGAGTGACCTATAATAGAAACAGATATTCAGGCTGGGTGCACTTCAAGTGTGCATGTTGTCAGATAGTGTTCAGTGGAAAATGAAAGACTGATGATGAGGCAGAGAAAGAAGAGGAGTGGAAGAGAAAAGTTTCCATGAAGGCATCACAGGAGGGCCAGAACAGCCATAGATGGAATGACCTTAGGGAAGGTCAATGATACTGTACAGACTATGTCAATATGCATACTGTAGGATTGTAGAACTAGTGGTGGGAAACTGAGACAGTGATTCACATTTACTTTCTATATAAAGCATGAAAAGAGATTATAATATGCTGAGGTGAGTGGAGAGGGAAACCAGAGATTTAAGAAATTATTTCAACAAGTGGGAAATCGGATATGATCAGCAAGTATAATAGGAAGAGACCCACAGTGGGGTATGCCTTTTGCCATTTACAATCATGGTTTTGAAATGATTCTAGCCAACACAACTTGGTTTTTAAGAACATTTCTTTGCCTGAGTGGAGGTGCAAAGTTACATGTAACACTGTGTTGAGATTCCACCAAGCAATGGAAACAGGGAAAATCAATCAGGACGCATTTGTTTCGTTTTGCTTTTTAAAAAAAAAAATCATACCTTACATTTTACCTAGGTTAGAAGTTAAATTATTGTGGGGGGGAGGGGTGGGGGAGGGGATGTAGGGAGAAAGGGAACCGGTTATGAATATTTTTAAATGACAAGGGCAGAAGATTAGAAGTCTTAATGAGGTTGGAAATTTGCAAGAGTGGGATAAAGTGAGCAAGAGGGACAAGAGGTAATGATCAGAAAATAAGATGTTTGAAAGGAAAGCGAATTCACTGCATGCAGTCAATTCTGACTCATGCTGAGCCTCCAAGGACAGATTAGAAGGGCGGCCGAGGGTTTCCCAGCCTGGAATAGGAACTCTCATCGTTTTCCCTCTGAGCTCTCAGTCAACATGGAACCCATTACGCTACCGGAACTTGCTGATGAATGTGGCTGCTCTGACCTGTAAGCTAGAAAAAGAAGAGTGGATGAGAAGATCAGTATCAATAGTAACTTTAAAAATTTTGACTAACTTTAAAATTTTACTCAATATCTTTAATAGGTATGTCCTTAAAATCTCTTGAATTATTGGAGCTGGTTGAACATTTGTTCTTTCTAATCATATATGGCTTTTATTATGAAGATTAGTTATACTAGGACACATATGATGACTCCTTCAGTGTTCCCTGCTTATTTTGATCCTACAGTAGAAGTTCCCAGAATTATATTTGGAGTCCTAAGTCTGCTTTTTAGAGTTTACCTGTGTCCTTCCTCTTTTACAACCGGTGTAGGAACCTGAAAACTGGCTTATTAGTATTCTCAAAAACAGCACTGACTGATTTCCTCTGCAGCTGAAATAATGAGAGGGAGCTAATACCTGAGGGAAGAGCCACCAGACAGCAGGCACCGCAGGATAAATGCCTCCATCGAGGTGACAACAAGCTCAAGGACCAGCACAGATGCTGATGCCATCAACAGAACTGGGTTTCCTAAAAAGATACGCTCAAGTCCTAGCTCTGGAACCTGTAACACAGGGCTTTGTCTGGAAACAGCCTTTGAGTAATTTATCAGTTAAACTAAGGAAAGTTATGAATAGTCCTAGATTTAAGCCCTAAGTTAAAAAAAGTTATATAGTTTTCCCTTATGGCTCTTCTCATGTAAAAATCCATCATGTAACCCCTGGTTTACAAACTGCAAGGAAGCACAACTTTACATTACCAAATGCGGGAAACAGAAAAGTTATTCCCCAGGTTGTCTCCCCATAATATGTGCCAAACCTAAGGTGCTACCTGCTAACACATGGTCAATGACTGCACACTTGGAGGTCAACTGCTTAAAGTTTATCTGCCTGAAGGTTATCAGCCATCGAGGGCAATCAGACGCTATATTCTGTCCCACCCCAGTAGAGCCCATTCCCTTCTAATACGGACAATGGATTGTTCCCCTGAAGGAGAACCCCAAACACCTAAGATCAAATCAACTCAGGGATGACCAAGGTTAGGCTACCATCTTGAGTCTAGAGCCCGCCCACCTTGTTCCATGTGTGCCTTCCTGTCACACATATGCCTACTGTGCACGCCGTCCTGTACACATGTGCTCACCCATAATTGGAGGGGCTTGCACACTCCCTGAGGTCTATAAGCCTTGGTTGGAAATATATTCTCTCTCTCTGCATGGATCTGGCTGTTGAGATTATGGCCATCCTGGAAGTGAGCAATTGCATGCTTTATCTTGTCTGGTCTCTCTCTAATTTTGCCCCTCAATTACCCAACCACCCTTTGGACACGTTCGCTGTGGGGGCTGGTACCTCACAACCAAAAAGCTACCAGCCTAGACAAGTTAGGTATCTAAGGGAACTGGTAGGATAAGTTATTTAGTTGTTTTTTCCCCAGTCTCTTTCTCTAATAATGTTTTATTCATTCCAATGGATAGTCCATGTTCCCATCCTTCTGTCCTGTAATCATACCGTCCCCCACCCACCACCAAAAAAAAAAAAGATGTCAGTTCTGAGAAAGCAAAACTCTTTCAGAAGTTGCTGTTCCTATGTTAGGCTGGATTGTCTATGGAAATAAAGCTAGTAACATTCGTGTGTGTGTGTGTGTGTGTGTGTGTGTGTGTGTGTGTGAAAGAAATTTATATCAAGAAGTAATTTTATATCAATAGGTATCCCAGCCAAAGTCCAATTCAAGTCCATGATCCAATGATAGCCAGAGTCTTCTTCAGACTCAGTTTGCTGCAGGCCAATGGTGACGTGGAAAAGAGAGAGACCACCAGACAGTGAGTCCAGAGTCATGGGGATCCGAGGTTGGTGGGAACATGGCAGGGTGCCAACAGTTCCCAAGTTGGTTCCCCGAATCAGTATCCCACATGGGGCCACCCATGGAGGTAGGCGGAATCCTAGCAAGGAGGAAGTTGCAGGGGCAGAGAGGAAGTTCTCCGTGTCTTTCTTCTAAAAAGGCCACAGCACCAAGGAGACATCACCAGGCTGATGGGCAGATTGGCTCAACTCCTACCTCCACACGGGAACCATCAAGTTGGCAAAAATCTAACAACCACACTGCCCATCTGTATATTGAATCCTGGACATCCTTCTATAGCCTGTTTACAAGCCCTGCCTCTTGGGACTCGGGAAGCAACATCTCACAACAGAGATGCTTCCTGAAACTAGGCCCAGAATGCCTATTACTACTTTCACAGAAGCTATTTCAGACACTGGAGACATAACGTTGCGAAAGAAGTAATTAAATGAAAAGGTCACAGATGGAAAAGGAGGCTGAGGGGAGGAGAAACGCAGAACCCTGGGAATGGCAAGAGATGAAGTAGCCGGAGGCATTGGCTATTTTCAAACCATTTTATCACAAAAACACTTGGCAATCATTAGAGGCAGTTATGCACACGCCCGGCTTTAGCTGGCGAAACACAGTTTCAACTGCAGCAAGAATACATTCTTGACATGCGCGGTTTCAAGGTACTTCACTTTTTCCGTTTCTATTTTACAGATTTGTATCTGTGCATCATTTTCCCTTCCGACAATTCATTTATTTGATTCATGCATTCAACAAATGAGGGACTTTATGGGGGACTTTATCACGTCCCCCATATATGTCTCACCCCTTAGGTGGACACAAACCCACTGACATCCCATCATAGCTACCTTATAAGACAGAGTAAAATTGCTTTGGGCGTTTTCTGTGACTGGAAATCAATATTGGAGCAGAGACAGTCTCCTCTTTCTCCAGTGGAGCTGCTGGTGGGTTTGAGAAGCTGACCTTGCATTAGCAGTCCAATGCTCACCTCACAGCAGCCCCAGAGCTCAAGTAAATCACACGCACACACACACACACACACACACACACACACATTTAAAATCAACCTTGGTCTTCATGGAGCTTGCAGTATAGGAGAAAGACAAACAAGCACAATGTTTAAATTATAGTTTGTTAAAAAGCAATGAATGTTGTAGAACAAAGTACAAAATAGTAAAGGGGTGCACGTGAGGGGCGACAGGTGTGTGTGTGTGTGTGTGTGACTTTAAACAGGATGTTTTAGCTCTGTTATGAATGATCTCCAAGTTATCTTATTAAAGGTAAAAAGAAAGCTGTAGAAGGGTGCGACTAGTAGGCTGTCACTTGTATTTTCTAGGAATAGATGTACATGTTTTTACATCCATAACCTATCTATGGAAGATGCTTCAATAAATTTTCCACAAGATCGTGGAACTCACCTGAAAGGGGGGCAGGGCAAGGGGAAGTATTTAACGTCCCTCTTTCATGCCTTTGGAATTGTGTGCCTGTGAATCCATTTTTTAAGGCATGTTCATCAATTCTTTGCATGAAGGTATCATAAGCTAAGGTTAACTGTGGCAGCCAAGGTGGTACAGTGGTTCAGCACACAGCTGCTTAGTGGTTGGAACCCACCAGCGCTGCTCCACAGGAGAAAGATGCAGCAATCTGCCTCCCTACAGACTAACACCCTTGGAAACCAGCCGTAGCCATTCGACTTTCTCCGGTGGGTTTCTGGGAGTCCGAGTTGACTGGCTGCAGTGGGTTCAGCTTTTGTTAAGGCCAGCTACAGTAGGGAAAGAAAGTGACAAATCATCAGTGACTATCAAAGAAATGGTCCTTACACAATGTTTTCCTACCTGCAGGGTTGTATAAAGTACATCTTTTCCATCAAAGCAATGTGAAGAAAGAAAAATGACTATTAGGAAACGATTGATCTTTATGAAGAGTCGAAATATGCAGAGAAGAAACATCTTGATATTTTCATTTGCTTTTCCAGGAGTGCTTTGATGGCTGCCAGCTTTGCTGTAGTAATAGTCAAGCTCGAATTTCCAAATTCTCATGAATTTCTTTAAGGCCTGTCTTATTTTAAAATTCTTTATTGTCGGTCATGACATCATCACATAGCCAGTCTCTAACATTGTCAGTGTCTGGTCGGTTTTCCCATCAGCACTTTTTTTTTTAGATACAGGTGGGTGGCATGATGTTGTTTGCTTTTGCTTCCTGGTCTGTGTTGGCAGTTTTCCTAGAAATTGGTTAAGACCAAGCCAGTGGCCTGGCTTTTGCACTGTACCCTTTGCATTTGAGCAGGGTGGGGGAGTAGAAAGGTGTTTCTATTAAGTCACTTCCCAGTATCTAAAGAGGAACGAGAAACACAAAAAGATATTTTCTGAGACAGGAAATTATCTTTCCAAATATATCTGGAATTGGCTGGGTAACGAATCAGGAGTTACAAGAAAACTAAAAACAGGTTGGCTTTGTTTTTGTTTAAACCAATGATTTTTATGCTCATTCTGATTGCATATTGTGGTGCTGTCACCTTAGAAGGCAATGTGTATGATTGCCAAAGGATGGTTGAGAAGGTCTCCGGTAATCCTACCTCATCTCATTTTATAAACAAAAACTAACTGCCATACAGTCGACACTGCCTCATAGTAACCCTACAGGCAGGGTTGAACTGCCGCTGTGAGTCTCTGAGATTTTAAATTTTTATGGGAATAGAACGTCCAGTCTTTCTCCGACATAGCAGCTAGTGGTTTCAAACTGCTGACCTTTCTGGCCACAGCCCAGTGCATAGCCTCTACACGATCAGGGTTCCCTTGTATTATCCTGAAGTCATTGTACAAATCACTGACTTATGTGATCTAGAGAAAAGTGTGTATTCTGGGTGGACTAGAGAAACAAATCCAAAGAGACTTGTGTGTACAGGAAAAGTTGTATATAAAGAGTAATTGTACATTAAGAAAACATCCCAGCCCAGTCAAAATCAAGCCCCTATGTCTGCTATTAGCCCATGTGTCCAATAGTAGTCCATAAATTCCTCTTTAGACTCATGCAGTCAAGAAATACTACCGAATGTAGGAATGTCACAGGCTTGGGGGGGGGGGGAGGCCTTGTTGGTCCAGTGATGGGAAAAGCATCTCATCACTGGCAGGGGTCTCCATGTGGCTCCTCCAGCTCCCAGGGCTCTGGCTGCATCAGCATAGTTCCATCAGGCTCCTAGTCAGTAATGTCTCATAAGGAGTGTGTGAGTGTCCTGCCTCCAGCCAGCTATTTATCTCCTTATTGCCTCCAAATGAGATCATCAAGCTGCGACCTCTACCCCTTCACTCTCAAATTGACCACAGATCAGGTAACTGCCACAAAAACCATAAAGATCTCTCTAGGTATGGTGTTCCAACAATTTCAAAACTCTATCTCATCCCTTCTCTTCGCTCTCCTTTCCATTATAGCTTCTGAGGCACATTTTCCCCTCAACGTGCCCAAGGTTTGAATTCTAACATCTCGGGGAATCTTTGTATAGAGTTCTTCCTTCTAAATTACTCCAGGAAATATTTCTATTGCTCCAGCCCATGACACATGTCATGACTAAGCCAATTACTGGAGAGAAAGAGCTGCGTGCTTTGATCAACCAGGTCTAGGTCATGAACCTCTCCTCTACTGCTGACAGCAACAGTGCGCTCACTGCCACCTGCACCACAACGTAGTGTGTCCTAAGCTCCTCTCTCACTTCATGTTAATCCTACTCCTAGCTCTGAATTCTGAGCAAGCAAAAGACATAACATTTGTTATACCCATACTCAAAAATATCTCCCAGGGTGCCTGAAATATCCACCATTAAGAGATGTATTTCTTTGAATTAAGACATGATATCTCCAAAAACTGTTTTAATTTTATTTCAAATATATATATATAAAGCAAGCCTTACATTTAATTTATACTTGAGTTTAAGATTGATCATTAAGTCAGTCACATCCAGGGCTATAGAGGAAGGAGACATGGGGCCAACACGTTTGAAAATCTCACTCAGCCCATAAAAAGGTATGGGGCACTGGGAAGTGAAGCCCTGGGAAAGAGGCAAAAGAGGTCAGGACCTGAAGTAGTAGAGAGAGTGGTTACTTAAAAGGAGAACAACATCAACAAAAAAGAAATACAAGATGTGAAAGACAAAATTTCATCCAATCAAAATTTTATCCCAACATTTAGTGGACACTGGCTTTACACCTACTTCATCATCTTGAATAAGTCTGTCGTGCCAGGAGTCTGAGAAGCCAAGCTGGCAAGTGAGGTGGTGTTAGGAAATACTCAGGAGCATAGTAAAGATGGAAATTCCAAACCGGGAATTCCTTAGTGGGACATAACATCTGGGAGGACTTGCCTTGATCCCCTACAGCAAAACTTTAAGAAAGGACTATAAAAGTTATGAATTCTTAGTCCCTCCTAGGACCAAGGGAAAAAACTCTATCTTTAAACCACAAAATAAATAAGTGAAGTGGCTCTTAAGTTTAATAGTAATACAAATAATTCTTTCCACCCCATATATCCCACTAATTTAATCTTCCTTTTTTGGGACTCTTGCCTTTGGCAAAGAAAAGAGCTTACATAATTGGAATATATCTGCCACCCATAAAAATGAAGTTTTAAAATTTCTCATCCAAATTTAAAAAATTGTTTTGTTCTCATCCACCAAATAAGGACAAGTTTAGAAGACAATGATTTTGTTGTTATTAGTTGATGGTTACACTTGGGAATATGATTCCCCATTATGTCAATTAATAATTGTGTTTGTCTGGGTAGACTAGAGAAACAAATTTATGGAGACTCATATGTGAATAAGGAGGAGGTTTATATACAAGAGCACTTAAACATTGAGAAAACACCCCAGGCCCAGTCCAGTCCAAGTCCATAAGTCTAATAGAAGCACATATGTTTGATACCAGTCTATAAAGTCCTCTTCAGACTCACGAAACACATGCAATGACACCGAATGCTGGACGATCACAGGCCAGTGGGTAGAAAGTCTTTGGATCCAGTAGCACTGTAAGCATCTCAGTGCTGGCAGGGGTCTCCACGTGGCTCCTCCCATTCCCAGGGAACTGGGTCTATCAGCATAACACCATGTGTCTTTTCAATAGAGTGTCTCTAAGGGAGTGAGCAGTGAGAGAGAAGTGTCTCCCGCCTCCAAGGAGGAAAATAATGGATTTCCCAGAATTCTCGAGAGAAGGCCATGCCCATACAGAGGCCTCATGGGCTATGACCCAATTGACATACTAGACCCTACAACCTTTACTCTTAATCCTCCCAAGTCTCAAAATGACACCAGATTATGTAACTACCAAGTACTGCCCACAAACCAGAGTGACCTGGCCCACAGACCTAGCTGTCTGCTTCTGGCGGCAGATATGTCACCATAGTGTAGAATGGACATCACTTCCTTTCTTAGGTATAGATTTCAGACCTGTGTAGTGTTCACCCTGACACCCCCACCCCCGCAACACACACGCGCAAAGACTTCCATGGGATATTTTTACAAGGAGAGAATGTGGGACCATCAGCAAGTACATCTGTCCTGATAGCTGTTATTACATCACTGGCAATGAGCAAATCAGCGTTCAGTGTGCTAAAAACCATGTTTCTGTTCTCACAAGAACTTACATGACTTAAAGTCATTTATATGACTGGTGTGTCAGGCTGGGTGGACTAGAGAAAAAAATCCAGTGACATTCATATATGTGTAGGAAAGAGCTTTATATCAAGAAGTAATTATATATCAGAAAAACATCCCAGCCCAGTCCAACTGAAGTCCATCAGTCCGATACTAGTCCATAAGTGCCTCTTCAGATTCACACAGTCACAAGCAATGATGCAGAATTTAGGAATATCATAGGTTGGTGGTGCAGATTCTTGTGGATCCAATCGCAGTGGATGCATCTAGTGCCCTAGAAGCAATCAGAGTCCTCCAGCAGGAAGGTCAAGGACCAGAGAGAAGGGGAGGTTCCCAGGGCCCTCCTTCTGAGAAGGCCACGCCTACCAGGAGACCCTCAGGCTGTGACCTGACTGACAGGCTGAATACCACCCCTGTACTTTTACATGTCTTCAAGAGATTGACATGAGATTATGTAACTACACCTGTAGCTATGTTCATTGATGAATGCAGTAAATATTGAATACCTAGGCTTTCTGCGAGTCATTCTTGACTCATTGGCAGTGGGCTTGGTTTTGTTATTGTTGTTTGTGATATGTTCATTATTACAAGAGAAGCCAGGTGGTGCAGTAGGTTAAGCATTGCACTACTGACCCAAAAGTATTTGGTGTGAACCCATCGGCTATTCTGAGATAGGCACCCATGGGCCTTATGACCAGGTGGCTGGCTGTCAGGGATGGTTATCAGGATCATGTGAATCCTGAATAAACAAGGCTGTGGATTTTGAGCTCCTCCTAGAAAGACATGCCCATAGAAGATACATAAACACCTCCAATTGTCACCCAGGTGTCCGTTAACTGGTTGTCATCCAGTCAACTCCAAGTTGAGGCAGCCTTATGTGTGTCAGAGCAGATCACTGCACCATGGAGTTTTCAATAATTGATATTTTAAAAATAGATTGCCACAGCTTTCTTCTGAAGCATTTCTGGGGACTTCAATAATCTCCCACCTTTTGCTTAACAGCTGAATGTATCAACAGTTACCACCACGCAGGGCTCCAATGGTAAGGCATCCTTTCATCATCTTTCTCTCATTTGGTTTACATCTTTTAGATAATGATAATTTAATAAACTTAAATTAAGACTTTCCCATTGCCTGATACCCTGCTAGAGGTCCCTGGAGTCGGCTTCCAGAGCACGCCTGATCTGGGTTGCAGCTGAGACAGCATAAGCGAATACCTTCGCTTCCTCCTAGGCCTGCCTCCCACTCCACAACAGAGCCCCAAAGAACTTGTTTGGCCTTTTACCCTGGGGGTGGGGGTGGGCGGGGAAGCAGCAGACAGTGAAGAGAACGCAGTGAATATTAAAGGGAAAGGCATTCTGTCGATGCTGGTGACCACCACTGTAGCTGTTGTGTTCGTGAACATAGCAGCCCTGAAGACTCTTTCTTAGGGTGCTGTCACTCAAAGAACCATGAAGTTGGTGGCAAGAGCGCTCATCAGGGCTGGTGGTTTCCAAGCCCTTCAAGTTCTAAACATAACCCGGAAGTGCTTGAAGGGACTCCACCAGGACACACACAAAAATGGCACTGAAGCAGAGAGGCATGATGAAAGCAGCCTCAATAAGTATTTCCTCCTCAATAAACCCATTAGAATCTTACCACCAGCATGCTGCTGGGATTATCGTACAGGCTTACCATCCGATATTAAAACTGTCGAAATATCTTGGCAGACAAAAGATTATCATTTGATCCAGAATAATGTTTGACTTCTTATTAAGCCAGTATGGTCTAAAATCGAAAGAGTATTATCCTGATTACTTCTTCAGAAACATAACACTTAATTATAACTTTTTAAAATCATTACTAACTTAAAAAATACTAACCCCAAAAAAGTACAAACAAGTGCCTACACACCAAAGGTATACTCTTTCTTCTTAAATCCCTGACCCTCGTAATAGGAGAGATTGACTCTATGCTGCCCCAAGCCAAACCCACAGCCGTTGAGTAAATCCTGACAAGGAATTCTTAAATCAATGGCAATCTGATGTCCATTTGCAATGATTTTTTACCTATATTGGGTTTAGGGACAATATTATCAGCCAAAGGATCCCTGGAAGGGTCACGGTCATGCATAAGGCTTTGAGCCTCATGGTTAGCAGTTCACACTCACCGGCAGCTCCTTGGGAGTAAGAGCAGGCTTTCTACTCCTGTCCACAGTCTCAGAAACCCACAGGGGTCACTAGGAGTCAGCAAGCTCACAATGAGTTTGGTGTTTAGTTATTATTACCTCAACCAAAAAGAATTTGCCAGAAGTGAGAGAAACAGCCAGAAACACTCTACATGTGCCAGATAACATGTGGGAGAAAAAAGTAATAAAGAATGTTGTTGCTTGTAACGATTGTGATAAGAGTTATACGAGCCTCCCATAAAGTGATTTTTAAAAGAGAATATGTGGTTGCCAATAAGATTCTTTTTGTGAAGTAAGGGTGTCCCCTTTATGTCAATGTCTTCCTTTTCTCAATGAATCTAAAGCAATATGGAATTGCTTTGCAGTAAGAGCGCTCTTAGTAAAGGATAAGAGGATGATCTAAATTGACAATCCTCAAGGGATTTCAATAACAGATTGGGTTCGGCTTTTTGGTTTCTGCCATTCTCTCATCAGGATACTGTTTGGCTTTGGTGTAAAGGATTAGGTACAGATTCCCATTGGATGTTAAGATGAATGAACAATCACATAGAGTCTGAATGAACCACAGTGAAGGGCTCAGCAGGAAGTATGAACAAACCTCTCAAAGTGAATGAACTTTCCATGAAAGAGCAAAAAATGAGTAGAAAGAGGGGAGACTGACTGCCGCCCCTGTGGCAGCTGTACTTCAGAGGGGCGTGGTAAAAACAGTTAAACACGTGTGGGGTCAGGCAGTGAAAGGGAGTTCCAGTGTTCTCCAGACGCTTTCACCCAGTAACTGTCTGAGTATGGAAGTTGCTTTTTGTTTTGCCCAAGTCACACTTGTGTTCCCCACTCGGCAACTTATGTCTTCAACTCCTTGGTGAGTAGTCAAGATCAGAGAAGGCAAAGCCCTACAAAACGGAAGAGGCCAATAAGTTTGGGATCCCAGAGCCAGTCACCATCAGAGGACGATGGGTCATCAGCAAGGCCTGCCAACTTCTCTAACCCTCAAGGTCCCACAGCTAACCCTTTACCATACCCCACCTTGGGGACTGACATCAAAGAACGGGGCTAGAGAAAAAGCGCTTCCGTCAAATAACCAGTTTTTTTCTCCTGCCCATTTGCACTGGCAACTAGGAGTTGAAAGACATAGTTAATTGACTTTAGAACAGAAGCATAAGGAAATATCAGTGGAAGACCCTATCTATTCATAACTGAGTAGCATAACATTCCATTTCTTTCTCTAGGAGAATCTATAAAATCCCAGGTATTATTCAACAGCAAGCAATTTATGGTTGAAAAAAAGTTACAGGGTGATATTTACATTTGCATATATATATATATATAATTTGCTTCTGTTCTAGTTCGTCTTTTTTTATTCCAAGCAGTTTATTTAAAGGATATTGCATTGGCTGCTTTATACACACCCACCCCTCACTATCGACATGGCTAGGTCGCAAAGCCTAGGTCATTAGGCGAAAATGGGCCTGACATGAAAATACGGCTGACCATACCAGATCGCCAAATAGAGGCAAAGTCAGACAAAATTCAGTGTCCTAGAGTTCATTCCAACTCTCAGCAAGCCTGGCGCACGGGAAGGTAGCAGTTTAAGGACGCCATCCAAGAAATACTGATCTTGAAAACTTAGAGAAAAGGGCTGATGTTTGCTTTTGAGCGATTGCCTTGATTTTTTTTCTTTCTTTCTTATTATTGAATCCCAGAGAGACAAATTCAAGAGCTTGAATGGTTACTCATGTTTAAAAAAAATTAATTGCGTTATTTACATTTGAATGAATAATTTTCTTTTCTTTAAAAAAAGACCCCAAGCAAGCTCATCTAAGCTTTGAGTCGCTTGCGTCCCAGGGCTGGGGCGGGGTGGGACGGGTCGCCTTGGACCCAGGTGAAGTTGGACAAGGAGAAACAAACGCACAAGGTGCAGAGGAGGTGTTTTCCCGGGGACCCACAGCGGCCTCTGAGACCCGAGAAGAAGGGAGTCCTTCCAACTCCGGCCTCCACGGGGCTTGGGAAAGAAGGATGCCTTGAACCCCCCTTTCTAGGGCCAGCGCGAGCAACACGGGAAGTTCTCTTCTTTGTAGCCCGCAGGGATTCCCAGCTTCAACTCTTCCGGGAAACCCTTTCTTCACCGCTCCTCTTGCGAAACCTCCTGGGCCCGCCCTCCTCGCGCTCGCTGGCTCCTCTTTAAAAAGGCCCAGAGCCGCCGGTCCGCACCCTCCCTCCCTCCCGACCCGCAGCCGAAGCCAGGAAGCGAGCGCCGCCCCGCAGGTAGGTCGCCCGGTCCCGGCGCCCCTGCTCCACGCCCCGACCTGCCCCCCATCACGCCCCGGTCCCCGGCCGGGAAACCACCCCGGCGGTCGGGCCAGCTTCTGGCTTGCCCCCCGGAGTTCAAGCGCGCCTCTGACTCCACGGTGCACGGAGGCGCAAAGGAGACAACGGTTTGGCCCGGCCAAGCTAGCTTCCTGCTGTGCGGCAGCAAATGCGGGGTGAAGCCTGCAGGGAAAGAGCTCTGGCCATCGCCCGTTCCAAGCTGCTCCCCAGACAGGCGCTGCAAACTTATCTGGAGATCTTCAACCGCTTCCGTCCTTGGTCGCCAGGTATATCACCTTGGCAATGGCCTCCTCAGAGAAAGCGTCAATTACTTCTTAGTTCCCTGGTCGCTTAGACTCAGACTCAAATTTCAAATATCTAGCAGGTTTCGACTCACAGCCCACCCTCTAAAGACAGAGTACCACTGCGTCTGTTTCCAAGACAGCAGCCCTTTACAAGAGTAGAAAACCTCATCTCCTGTGGACCGGCAGGTGGTTTCCAACCGCTCACCTTGCGCTTTAACAGAACAGGTGAAAGGACAGGTGTAATGAACAGGAATGAGTTGGAGAAGGGGGCAGTGAGAGATGGAAGACAGAGAACCTGCTGGAACTAGTTGAGGGAAAGGGCATGCCTCGGGGAGTATGGGGAGTGGCAGGCTTTCAGGCTGGGTGAAGTCAACCACCTAGGACAATGTAATTCCTAAACCCGCGGGCACCAGCCCACTAGGCTGATTCTAAATTCCAGCGTCCTCAAACCCAAGAAGACTTTTTGTTGAATTGGCTTGCTTACTTCCTAGTCCGTGCGTAGGCAACACCCACTGTGGAGAGAGCATGACCAGGTGTACTGGACCTGAGAAATAGAGCCAGTCCCAGGATTGGTCTGGTCATAACCTGGAGATACAGACAGGTCAAGTAAAAAAAACCTAAACCCAGTTCAGTGAGCGGAGGCAACTCACTGGAGGCCCAACCCGCTGGGTCACCTGCTTTTCTTTCCTTTCCAAATAACCTCCGCTTTCGGCTTGCCCTGTGGTGGTTGATGAATCCACTGGTTCTCAGGTCCAAGAGCCCCTGATCACCATAGCCCTTGCAACAGTTTGGGAGGTGCAATCGATTCCTGGTTTTAGCTAGCGGCTCAAGCTCTCCCAGCCTGTTTCCACATGCCAAAGAAGCCTAGCAGACCAGAGGATCCACCAAGTCCAGTTAGAAGATGTTGAGGGGGTGAGGGGCAACGATGACAAAGACGACCAACAACTACCTGCCCTGGATTCAATTCTGGCTCTTGGAGACCTAATACGATGGCACAGATCGGCTCCTGAGTGGTTTCCAAGATGCAATCTTTACAGGAATAGCAAGCCTTACCTTTCTCCGGACAAGGTGAAAAGCTTTGACTAAATGCCTTCAGGTTTAAATATGAATATCTCCTTAAAGCCACAAATATAGCCAAGTAATTGCTATTTTCATAATAATACTGATCATTTTTCTAGGGAAACCACCCAGCTCTAGCGAGGAAGTCCTTTCCCACCAGGACACCTTAGAGATCGATAGCGTTTTATCACTGAAACCAATAGCTTTCAAAACCGTTCTTTAGAGCTGTCGTGTGAGAATGTCTTCTTCCCCCTATCCATGAGAGTCACATAAATGTTACTCACAAGATAGAACTTTGTTTTCTGATACAGATGTTGTAATTTTATAAAATGGCATTTTTATTTGAAGCAGTAATTTTATATATCTATAGCTTCTTTCAAGGCCCCGAGTTTTCCAGAGTGAGGTGACTTAGTATAGTATGGAATGTGACCAGCATACTTTCCATCTGCTTGGCAAGGTAGAAAACTGGAGAACGCCCTCCCTCTTTATCAGTCTTTGAGGTGGCAATGTAAGTCCTCCACACGTATAGAGAAACTGAGTCACAGACCTTTCTCCTGGCAACATTTATGAGTTCAGAAATCGTCCTATACAAAACCTGAGCCCTAATTTGAAACTATTTCCAGACTTCTCCTTTGCTTAAACTTGCTAACTGTTGTTTAGAAGCAACCAAGTAAATGTATATGCCCACTAGTAAATCGAAAACCTTGAGTCTTATGCCTGTTTGTAAATTGTTGTAAGAAAAACTGGTTCATTTCTCGAAGGATTTTCAAGTTGAAGAAACCCTATACAGTTGTTTGTTAAACATCTACTTCTCCCCATAATTCCTGTATTAAGAACCTAGGACAGGGTGTGAATAAGGGAGTTTCCTGAATGCTGGGGGTTTTGGGGGTCTTTTTTTATTTCTCCTGAAGTTATAGATAGGCTGTATGATAATAGAAATAATGTTTACAAAGCAAGGCCTCTCACACTACCTGTGGGAGTCTATATACATTCAAAGAATGGACCATTAGTTATCAAGACCTCCTAAGCAGTTCATATTACTGCTTGAGATAATTTGAATGATGTTTAGGTCATTGCCAAAGTGATTTAATTAATTGTTCTTCTTTGGCTGATAAGAAAGCAGTCTTAGGAAAAGTAAAATTACAGGGTAATTAAGGCCTAAAACAATGCATGGTAAGAAAGCTTGGTCTATATACTTAATCTATTCTTTCAAAAGCATTCAGGAAAAGCAAACAAAGGATGCTTACATGGTTTGAAGAGCACCTTCAGAAACCTCCCACTGCAAGAAGAATGTTGGTCTACTCAACGAAGTACAAAGGGCCTTCAAAAATTTGTGGGAAATTCTACTACCTTCTAACTCCCCCTTTCCATGAACTTTTGGAGTGGAACTTGTGTTTCCACTCGTTAGTTAGGTGTGATTTTGACATCCTAATTTAAATGCATGTTCACAATTTTCTAGAAGAATTTATTCAGCCATGTGTAGAGTGGTCTTACTGTGTATTCTTCGGCATTCACCTATTTCTCAGAAATTATTTTGGTAGAATTTCTTTTCTTTTGGATTTCATCTTTTTTAAGTCATTTTATTGGGAACTCTCACAGATATTATAACAGCCCATAATTCAAATTAGATCAAGCACAATTATACAATTGGGAGGGGAGGAAATAGGGGAAGTGAGCAGTGAGGCAATCATGAACAAGACGGACAGGAGATAGCAAGGGTTCTAAAATTAATTGTGAGGAGGGTGTAGCTTTCCTAGTCATGTTTGATGAAAAAAATTGTATCTGAGAGGAATTACTGAGAGGTAAGCAACGGGTAAACATAGTGGGGCAGGAGGAAAGAAAATAAGAGAAAAGAAGAATGTGTCTTTTCCATGTAAATTATATAATCAGTCCTAATACCTAATACAATCTTTACTATAAAGTAAAGATCACTTTAGCTCTAAAGGAAAGAAAATATATGCAAAGGGAATTTTGAAAAGTTTGGGTCTATATTTTGAATAAAAAGAAGACCCACAGGTAACTTAATATATTGATCTAGCACACCTCTATTACAGGGCTTCTTTTGACCCTGCATTTATGTGGTAGTGATCAATGCTTAGATCATCCCTGGTGGCTTTTATGAATTGATAAGTGATTACAAAATTAAAACTACCAAATCACTTGCACAAATCATAAATGTCTCTGACCACGTTAGTACTAGAGAAAAGCAAAACCCACTGACTGACTCTAAATGTTAGGTGAGTTGTTGCCATCTACCAAATTGCCCAATCAATCAATGGGCATCAAGTGTGAACAACCTAAATGCTCTCCATCAGTGAGATGGAGTTTTCCCTTTTTTAAATCATTTTATTGGGGACTCATACAGCTCTTACCACAATCCATACATCCATCCATTGCTCAAGCACATTTGTACATTTGTTGCCATCATCATTTTCAAAATCTTTTCTTCCTACTTGAGCCCTTGGTATTAATTCCTCATTTTTTTCCCTCCCTCACAAACCCTTGATAATTTATAATATTATTTTTTCATGCCTTACACTGGTGTCTGAGATGGAGTTTTCCAATAGTTCCTGGTTCTGATCTGGAATTGTTGGAGAACCACTGACTTGTAAGAAGTTGTTCAGGATTTAGAATGCAAATAGAGATCAAAGTAATTGAAGTCAATCATGACTGAATTCCCAACTTTGTCATGAGCCCCAGGCTCTAATCAAATGAATTAACCAGCCTAGAGAGCAGATAATAAACTTACATGATAAAACTCTTGGCCAGGAAATCACAAGACTATTTTAATATGTCTTGACAGGTGTAGCTGAGATCTTAATGTGCATTAAGAATGCAACACTGTGTGTTTTTAATCTGATATATGCCACGTTGTATATTATATTGCTGCTGTTGTTAGGTGCAGTCTAGTTTATTTTTTATTTATAGTGACCCAATGTGTCAGATTAGAACTGGCCCACAGACTTTTCTAGGCTGATTAGATTAGATTAGATTAATTAGATTACAGGAGCAGATTACCAGGTCTTTTCTACTGTGGAGGGAGCCCTGATGGCATACATTGGGCTGCTAAGTGCAGGGGACAGCAGCTGGAAATCACCAGCAAGAAAGAGAGGCTTTCTACTCCTATAGACTCACCATGTTGGAAACCCTCCAAAGCAGCTGTACTGGCTCCTATCTGGTGTCAGTGAGTTTGGTTTTTGGTGGTGGTTGTCTCCAGTGAGCCATTACTCCTCAAAACCATACTCAACTGCCTCCAAGCGATTTCTAACTCACAGGAACTCTGTGTGACAGGGTAGAAATAACTGCCCGGTGGGTTTCTGAGACTGTAACTCTTTTCAAGAGTAGAACGCCTGTTCTTTCTCCTGAAGAGTATCTGGTGGATTTGAACGGCTGACCTTGTGGTTAGCGGCACAATGTGTAGCCACTATGCTACCATGGCTCTTAGTGAAGCCACTGGTGGATTTGAACCACCGTCATTTCAATTAGCAGCACTTAATCCATTGTGTCACCAGGGTTCCATATGACTTAGAGCAAGGGTTTGCAAACCGTAGCTCTCAGCCTCATGCAGCTGTTCCATATATACATGTAGCTTGACGTAAAATTGAAAACCTTTAAAAGTAAAATATTATTCAGATAATGATGATTTCATTTTTTGTTAATATATATTTATGGCTCTTGAGTAATTTTTAAATTGTTGGGGGTGTTGAGGGTTCTAATCAATGGCACCCACTATAATGTCTTGAACTGTAGAAGAGTATTTATTCGGTTAATTGGACTTCAAGAATCTGAAAGCAATTCTTTACATTGCAGTCCCTAATGGAAACAATAGCCAGCTTATACAGGCAAAAACCCATTGATCAGGGATTTTCCTATAGAGCAAGCAGGTCTGACAAAAGCAGAAATCAAAATTAACGTAGACATTCTTTAGATCAAAACAGGGTATGTCTGTTACAAAATCATCATAGCAAAACAGGATTGATTATAATTAAAAATAACAATATTAACTATAGCATCCTGATCTTGGGAAAATAAGAGTACATTCTAAAATCAATCACTCGCAGGACTTTCCGAGATGGAAGGGGAAAGCAGGCAGGTCATTCAGCAGTCAACACAATGTCAGACAGTGGCTCGGGCCAGTGTCACAGTGAGGGAAAGGATTGGCTCTTCCATCTCAACAGTTTGCCAACCCCCTTACTAGAGTCACCCACCACTCAATGTCCAAAGTGCATTCTGGGAAGCAGACATTGTATCATATGGACATTGTGCAGATACCTAGTCGTAGTCTGATCCTGATTTTTCTTTAGCTTTTCAAACAAGCTTCATGCTCTAGCAGTGTTCATCAATATTGCTGAGAGCGACTTGATTTCATGTTGTGTCCTCAGCCCTCATCAATAGTTTCTCAATGTCTGACCGGGGTCACCCTTGCATAATAGTCAAACTAAGTGTGTCTGGCAACAGTGACCTCTGAGTGGGAGGCTCGAGTAACAAAGCTGTGATGGTGAAGTTGTGTCACTTCGGCAGGCTAGGATTCTCTGTGTTTGGTGGTTATACAATGATATAATGATAGAATGTTCTTCCATTTTGTGATCTAAAATGGTCAACCTCCAATTTTGCATAATGTCCATTTTTCCAGAGTAATCTGGTCTTGGGAACTTAACCATGTCAGGTGAGGACTGAGCGTACTTTCTTTTTTAAGTATGTTATTTATTTAAAATTCAAACCGAGTGTGCTGCATCATTTATTGAATCTGACAGCCCTATTTTCACTGAAACCCCCTCCACAGTCTTATGTTAACCATCTCTCTGAAATAGTCTGCCCCTAGCCTGCCAACATTTTCTGTTTCATCAACCTGCTCCACATTCACCACCATCTGAAGTCATCTTATTATTTTTATGTGCATTTCCCAACTGTCTGACAAGAATACACACATATGTATGTCCCATTTTGTAACACAAATTCAGAGTTCTGGCTTGGCACTTTCCAAAGAAATAAGTTCTTTGAATTCTGAAAGATACCTGTATTTTTCATCTTTTAATCCTCAGCATACTGTCTGGAATAAGAAGTCTTAGCTAAAGGACTATATTAATGTGTCTTTTTTCATGGAATGTGCACAAATATCACAATATGGCAATATTCTCGCAAACAGTTCTACTGCCACTGAGTTCATTCCAACCCTTGTAAAGACTGACATTCTTGGAAGCCCCCAGAAGCAGGTCTACTCAGTCCTATAGGGTATCGACAAGTTTGTTGTTTGGTTGTTCTTTCCAATGAAGCTGTCACTCCCCAAAACCAAACTCACTGCCATCAAGTGGTTTCCAGCTCATAGCGAGTCTATGGGACAGGGCAGAACTGTCCCCATGGGTTTCTGAGACTGTAGCTCTTCACAAGATTAGAAAGCCTGATGTTTCTCCTGAGGACCCTATAGGATTCTAAACCAACCCTATAGGACAGGATGAAACTGTCTCAGGGAGTGCCAAGACTA
Source organism: Tenrec ecaudatus (assembly GCF_050624435.1). Taxonomy (NCBI): domain Eukaryota; kingdom Metazoa; phylum Chordata; class Mammalia; order Afrosoricida; family Tenrecidae; genus Tenrec; species Tenrec ecaudatus. The sequence goes on from NC_134538.1 coordinate 110,661,577, forward strand.
ATCTTTTGTCATATCTGCTCACTCTATAGGAAAATCCCTGATAAATGGCTTTTTTCCTACATAAACTGGCTTTTATTTCCATTAGGGACTTCAATGTAAAGAATTGTTTTTAGATTCTTGCAGTCCAGTTAACCAAATAAATACTCTTCTGAAATTCAAAACATTAGAGTGGGTGCCATTAATTGGAACCCTCAACACTCCCAACAATTCAAAAATTTCTCAAGCCTTAAATATATATTTATCAAAAAAATGAAATCACCATTATCTGAACAATATCCTTTAAATTTTTTCAATTTTGCTTCAAAGCTACATGTATAAACCGGAACTGCTGCATGAGGCTGAGAGCCGCAGTTTGCAAACCCCTGCTCTAAGTCCTATGGATCCCTGGTGGCATAGTGGATTAAGCGCTGCTAACTGAAATGTCAGTGGTTCAAACCCACCCAGTGGCTCCACTAAGACCCATGATGGCATCATGGCTATGCATTGGCTACAATCCACAAGGTCAGCAGTTCGAAACCACAAAAGATTCTTCTGGAGAAAGACCAGGCTGTCTACTCCTGCCAAGTGGTTGATGATTTTGAACAGCTAACCTTGTGGTTAGCAGCCCAGTGTCTAATCCACTATGCCACCAGGGATATATATATATATCTCCAGATATATCTGGGATATATTAAAACAAACTGAACTGCAGATGCTGTCCCTGTTACAGGACTCCCTTCTGACCCTGTTCCTTGTGATGAAAGGAAACATCCGAATGATAGTCTTCAGCTCATTCCAAATATGTTGCTAAGTCTTCTAGGGCTTTCAGAAGGAATCACAAAACAGAAGGCAGCATTTCTTAAAATCCCTGCCTACAAGCATTAAAATGAATGATCCCGCCACATCTTCAAGAGTTTAAAATGTTATTTGCAGTTGAACTCCCTGGAAAGCACCAGGCCATCACTGGATTTGTGTGCTACAATACCACTGAGCATGTATGCATTTCCAGCATGGGCAGGGCCCAAGGCATTCAGAAGCCTGCAAGAGCAACCATGTCAGAATTCAAAGCTGAAATCCCAAATGGAAATAAAGAGGGAACGTGTTTAATACCCACTGCATCCAAGTGATAAACTAGATGCAATCCCTGGGTTACTAACATCAGACTCACAGATATCTACTTGCCCTTTAATGTTATGCAAATGTGTTCTCACTTTGAGAGTGATTGAAGCATCCTCTACTCACAATAGATTTTTTTTTATCTCAATCACCTTCACTAAATAATTGAAAAAGGCTTTGAACCTTGCACTAAAACCAAAATCAAAACCCATGGCCATCAAATGGATTAGAACTTATACTGACCCTACCCAGGGTTTGCAAGACTGCAAGTCTTCACCGATGCTCCAAGGAGTGCTGGTGTAGTTGAATGCCAGGTCTTCCACAACACGCCACCAGGATTCCTTCTCTGACTGACCTAGACTTTTTTAAGCCTGCAGTTTACATTGTTTTTAAAATTTTATTGTGGTTTGGGTGAGCGTTTACCATGCACTTTGGTTTTCCACTCCACAATTCAAACACACTTTATTTCATAACATTGTTTGCAAGTCTCCGCAAGGTAACTGATTTGTTTCCACTTCTTCCCTGTATTTACCATTCCCATTCATCCTTCTTTCCTATCGCTTCCAACCCTCTGAGCTTTGTCCCTGGGCAAGCACTGCCCTCTGTTCTTGTATTGTCGGTTGTGGTTCTCTACTCCTGTGGAGAGGACAGTCTTGTCTGGGGAGCCAGCAGGGTGCTTCTCCCCGTCCTCTAGGGTCACTATGAGTCAGCACTGACTTGATGTAGCGAGCTCGGAGAGAGTAGAGGCCACAGAGTGACTAGCAGTCATGGTCTAGGGCCTTCATCAGTCTCCATCAGGCCGGTAAGCCTGGTCTTTCTTAAGATTTTGAGTTTTGTTCCCTATTTTTTTTTCTGACTCGACTCTATCTAGGACCTTGGTGACTGTAGCCAGGAACCATTTGCTTTTCCTGCACTCGGGATGCTGGAGGCAGGGGTGCCTGGGGTCCAGGAGTCCTTCAGACTCACTGTTTCCATGCCGCTTACTTTCTTCACTCTTCTAGCCTTTGAATCCAGAAACCAGTGGTTGCCGCTTAGAGGCGTGCCTGATGAGCTTTTAAAGCCACACCCACTAGTCACCAAAGTAGAATCAAGGACCAATTGACCCAGTGTGCGCTGACACTGTGGTCCTGAGCCCCCGGCCCAGCAATTCACCCCCTCAAGTGGTTTCGTCCTGCTTAATAAGCTTATATAACTTTACGCTCTGCATACTGTACTGTATACATGGACATATTAGCAGCACATACAGAGGAGGTTTTAAAAGTTCATGGAAAAAAATAGAATTAAAAGATAATGCAACTTTCCCACAAATATTTTTAAGTCCCCTCCTATAAATACATACGCAAAAATAACCTTCCGTCAAGTCTATACACAGTCGGGGACAGTGTCCTTACCTTCCCCCCATTATTCAGCATGCGTGTTTGGATCTCCTTACGGATTACTGTTTAGTATCGCAGGCTCATATGCATGGCAGTGTTTGCCTTTGTTGCCATTAAGGTTTACACTCCTCGTCCCAGTACTGTCCTTCGCCTCGATTGCTTTTTGCTGATCTCTCCCTCTTGACCTTTCTCTTCACCCAATCGGTGTGTCCCCTCTGTCAGAATCAACTCCTTGGCACTGAGTTAATATTCCAGGATGTGTATCTGCAGTAGTTTATCCATTCATTCATTCATGGGTTTAGGTGGTTTCCATCTTTTGAAAAGCACAGGGTCTCGTTTATAACCTCGGGTCTGCCTCTCTTGTCTTACACTGTATGAGACTTGCTACTAACGAATATTGTACTTTTCTGTGCAAGTTTCATCAGACTCCAACTGTGGCTCACGGAAGAAAATTCTTCAAGAGTTCTCTGAGAACTATGAAATTTAATTCACCCTGGTGTTAGATGCTGTCTTTTTAAAAATTAAATCATTTTATTGGGGGCTCTTACAGCTCTTATAACCTTCCATATATCAATTTTATCAAGCACCGTTGTACATATCTTGCCATCATCATTTTCTAGACATTTACTTTCAATTTGAGCCCTTGATATTAGCATCTTTTCCTCTCCATCCCCCTCCCACCCTCATGATCCCTTAATAAATTATAAATTATTATTGATTTAATATCTTACACTGTCCACTGTCACCCTTCACCCATGTTTCTGTTATCCCCCTAAGGTAGGGGGTATTATGCATCAAACATTGTGATCGATTCCCCCTTTCTGCCCTCCTCCTCCCATCTTCTCCCTACCCTCCTGGTATGAATACTTCTCATTATTCCTGAGGGGTTTATCTGACCTAGATATTTCTCATGTCACAAGCTCTTATCTTTGCCAGGGTTCATGCTCAAGTCTAGCCAGAACTGAAGGCAGGACTGGGGTTATGATAGTAGGGGGTGAGGAAGCCTCAAGGAACCAGAGGAATATTGTGTGTTTCATCAGTGCTATACTGCGCCCTGGTTGACTCATCCCTTCCTTTTGACCCTTCTGTGAGGAGATATTCCATTGTCTACAGATGGGTTTTGGTCTCTGCTCTGACCCCCCTCATTCTCAACAATATGCCTTTTGTTGTTGTTGTTGTTTGGGATTTCCTGTGCCCGTGAACCTGATTCTATCCACACTACATAATTGATCGCACAGGCTGGTGTGCTTCTTCCATGTGGGCTTGTTTCTTCTCTGCTAGATGGCCGCTTGTTAAACTTCAAGCCTTTAAGACCCCAGATGCTATATCTTTTGATAGCTGGGCACCATCAGCTTTCTCCACAACATTTGCTTGGCTTCATTTTGAGTGATTATGCCAGGAGGGTGAACATCACAGGATGCCAGGTTGTGAAAACAAAGTGTTCTTGCATTGAGGGAGGGCTTGAGCAGAGGCCCAAAGTCCAACCAGTTCCTCAATGTATTGCCATATAAATATATGTACATAGGCCAATACCTCTATTTTTATGAATTAATATATTTACATAAATGCACACCTATGTTTATACCTGTATCCATAGCTTTGCTTCCTACATCTTTCCTATGTCTCCTTTCACCTTCCTCTTGTCTCACCATCACACTCACCCTTTTTCTGCCTCTTAGTTAGATTGCTGTTGCTCCAATACTCCTGTGATCTCTACGTCCTCCTCATTGTTCCTTTTAATTCCCTAGTTGTCCCCTGTCTATGGAATTCTTTGCTCATCACTACCTTCCCCCACTACCTCCCCCTCTTCCAGAACCTTTGGTCCAGTTGCTTTCTCATTGGGCTTGCTTCCTATGCCTATCTTATAAGGCAGGCAAACCAAAAATAATATAGACAATACAAAAAGAAAACAAAAGATTAGAGAAAAAGAAAATATATATATATATATATATATATATATATATATATATATATATATATATATATATAATAACTAGCAAAAAAGAAAAAGCATAGATAATTCCAGGTCTGTCATCTACTTTTGTGCCTATCTCCCACTGGTCCTGCCCCTCCTAGCCTGAAGTCTATTTTGGGGACTTCTCGGGAACTTTGTGGCTAGGTTTTGCTCCCATTGCTGATCTGTTATGTTCCCTTCTTGGTCCGCTCTACTATGGGGGGGTTCAGACTGGATTGACAGGTATTTTTATACTTACCTAGAAAACTTTGGTAAACTTTTTAGTCATGTTAGTTTATAAAATTATGAAATCATACTAGTTAACAAATAAGACTCAAAATGGTCCTATAACTAATGTGTAGTCTTTATTTTATTTCCATTTTTGTATTTTAATAAATAATTTATAGGAGCTCTTACAGGCCTATAATAATCCATACATCAGTTGTATCAAGCACATCTGTACCTATGTTGCCATCCTCATGTCCAAACAATTTTCTTTCTACTTGAACCTTTGGAATAAGCTCCTCTTTTTCCCCCTCTCTCCTGCACCCTCACACCATTGTGAACCCTTGATAATTTATAAATTATTTTTATTTTCATATTTAATTTTCATCTGCTGTCTCCCTACACCCACGTTTCTGTCAGGGGTGGGGGTAGGGAGTACTAGTCCATAACTGGAAGCAACCAATATGTCCTAAATAAATGATTGGTTAAACAAACTGATAGTCAAAAACCATTGACTGCTACTTGGCAACAATAAAGAACAGACTTTTGATATAAAAAACAACATGGGAAGAACACACCAGCCTGTGTGATCGAGTGGTCCCAAAGGGATCAGTTACCAGGCATCAAAGAACAAAAAATCATATCATTGACTGCACACCTCCATGATAGGATCGCTGAAGACAAATGGGTGCATAAGCAAATGTGGTGAAGAAAGCTGATGGTGCCCGGCTATCAAAAGAGATAGTGTCTGGGGTCTTAAAGGCTTGAAGGTGAACAAGTGGCCATCTAGCTCAGAAGCAAAAAAGCCCACATGGAAGAAGCACACCGGCCAGTGCGATCACGAGGTGCCAAGGGACCAGGTATAAGGCATCATGCAAAAAAAAAAAAACAACGATATAAGTGTGTGTATGTATGTGTATATATGTGTATATGTATATATATACCATGTTAAATGAAGGGGGAAGTGCAGAGTGGAGACCCAAGGCCCAAGTGTCGGCCAATGGAGATCCCCTCATAGAGGCGTTTAGGAGAGGAGATGGGTTAATTAGGGTACGAGGTAGTACCGATGAAGAACACAGCTTTCCCCCAGATCCTGGATACTTCCTCCCCCCAACTACCATGATCCGAATTCTACCTTGCAGGCCTAGATAGGACAGAGGCTGTACACTGGTACATATGAGGGCTGGAGGTACAGGGAATCCAGGGTGGATGATACCTTCAGGACCAAGGGTGTGAGGGACGATGCTGGGAGAGTGGAGGGTGAGTGGGTTGGAAAGGGGGAACTGATTACAAGGATCCACATGTGACCTCTTCCCTGGGAGAGGGACAACAGAGAAGTGGGGAAGGGAGACTCCAGATAGGGCAAGATATGACAAAATAACGATGTATAAATTACCAAGGGCACACGAGGGAGGGGGGAGCAGGGAGGGAGGGGGAAAAAAAAGAGGACCTGATGCAAGGGGCTTAAGTGGAGAGCAAATGCCTTGAGAATGATTGGGGCAGGGAATGTATGGATGTGCTTTATACAATTGATGTATGTATATGTATGGATGGTGATAAGAGTTGTATGGGTCCCTAATAAAATGTAAAAAAAGAAAAGAGGAGAAAAAAATGATTAGGGCAAAGACTATACAGATGTGCTTTATACAATTGATGTATGTATATGTATGAACTGTGATAAGAATTGTATGAGCCCCTAATAAATTGTTAAAATTAAAAAAAAACATGGATAGATTTCATAGCATTTATGCTGAGTGACAAATGTCTATCTCAACAGGGGACACGGTCTATGTCTCCATTTAGATAGCATTCCCCAAGTGACAGAGTCATGGAGGTAGACAGATTCGTGGTTGCTAGGGATTGGGATGAGGGAAGTACAGGTAGTCATGCGGGAGGTCTTTGGGGTAATGGACTATTTCTGTATCCTGATTTCAAGATACATCTGGTTAGGAAAGGAACCTAGGTGGTACAGTGGGTTAAACAGTAGGTTGCTAACTGAACGGTTAAAGGTATGAACTCACCAGCCACTCCAAATTTTGAGATTGTTCTGTAGCTACATAGCTATTACCATTGGGGAAAACTAGGTAAAGAATACTGGGTTAGTCTGGGTAGACCAGAGAAACACATTCATAGAGACTCGTATGTGATTAAGAAAGTGGTTTATAGCCAAGAGCAATTGAATATTGAGAAAACATCCCAGTCCAGTCCAGATCAAGTCCATAAGCCTGATATTAGCCCATATGTCCGATACCAATCTATAAAGTCCTCTTCAGACTCACGAAACACATATACAATGACGCCAAAAGCAGAAAGATCACAGGCCACTGGGTTGGAAGTATTCTGGATCCAGTGGTGTTGTAAGCATCTCAGCGCTACCAGAGGTCTCTACATGGCTTGTCCAGCTCTAGAAGTCTGGTTGCATCAGGGTTGGTCCATGTGGCTTCTCCAGCTCCTGGGGCATAGCTCCATGAGTCTTGTCAGTAGAGAGTAGAGCAACTCTCAGGGAGGGAGTAGAGGAGAGTGTGCCTCCCACCTCCAAGGAGAAAATACAGGAGTTCCTAGAATCCTCAGGAGAAGGTCACGCCCACACAGAGGCCTTATTGACTATGATCCTACTGACAGACTAGACCCCACCCCCTTCACTCTTAATCCTCAAAGTGACAAATTATTATATAACTACCACAAATACATAGGGCTCTATCTCTACTCCCTTTACAACATCCTGTGAATCTACTTAGGAGCCTTGTTGGCGTAGTGGCTACCAGACTTTGGGCTTCTACTGCCAGGTCAACAGTCCAAAAGCACCACCTGCTCCATGGGAGAAAGATAAGACCTTCTACTCCCATGAACATTGAGTCTTGGAACCTCACGGGGACAGTTCTACCTGTCCTATAGATTCAATGCAGTGAGTTTTTTTTAATGCATTAATATGTTTTAAAAAAACTATTTCATACTTTTCTTTTTAAAAGTATTGATTTGTTACGTATAAGTATTTAAAGTGTATTGCATTTTTAAAAGACATAAAAACATCCTGTTTTGACATTTCCATGTTTTTATTTTGCTCTAATCCTCAAAATCAGGAAGTTGTGTAGCTCTCTGATTTTCTTTCCTTTTCCTTAAATGTATTACATAAATAACTGTGTATTTTTTATCACTTATGGTAGATGAAAAAGAGGAAAACACAAAAGTCACACTGGTGTTAACAAACCTCAGGAGATTCCTGGTTTAGACCAAGCCAGAAGAATACTTCCTGAGCTTCATTTCACAAACCCTCACGTGGGTTCTGCAGGTAGAGGGGGTGGTGAACAAGGCTCATCCTGACCCATTCCTCACCAGTTGTCCACCAGTTGATGCTGATTCATGAGTGTCAGAATAGACCTGGGTTCTGTAGGTTTTTTCCTCTCCTTTTTCAGTTCAGTATCTATTTAGTTGAATGACTCTTTTAAAATAAAACTCTGGGATATATATGAGGAGGCCTCAAAAGTTCACAGGAATATGAAATTATAATATAGTGATTTTTTGAAGCTCCCTACATTTATATATATAATAAGATATCATCTTATCAATCTTCACATATTCAAGTCAGTGACATTAGTTATGCTCAGTATATTGTGAGACTACCACCCTGTCTGTTCCCAAATCACCCTTCACAGAAACTCAATTTTCCTAAGAAGACCCCGAAGCATTGCCAATATTCCTGAAGCAGATCACCAGACCTTTCTTCTGAAACACCCTCTGGATGTGAACTGCCAGCCTTCTGGTGAAGGTTAACAGCTGAGCACAGTAACTTTGCCCACTCCTGGTCCCCCTGTTATGCCCCCCACACACATATACAGACTCTTGAAAGTTGTGCTAATTGAAATGTCTGAGGTGTGGTCAATCAGATGGAAATCAAGAAAGAGGGGTCAGAAACATTTCAAGATTTATTCTACTCCCCGCCTCCCTGGTATTCATAGCACATGAGACAGGGTAATATGGCGGAAAGGCTGGAATGTCACAGGCTTGAAGGTGGTGTGAAACTAGGGACAGGAAACGTCATTGTGGATTCCATGGGAAAGGTGACTGGGAACGGCCAGAATGCGCGGGGATTTAATTTTGAAAAATACGTCTTGAGTCTTTGGATAGTCACTTTAAGAAATCCTGAGAAATGTTATCTATGTATAGCACATGTGGGTGGAGATTACTTGGCGTGGATGCTGAAATATCATCTTACAGAAGCTAGAATGTCTGACTCACACACACACACACACACACACACACACACACACACACTTCCTGGTAATAACTGCTACCATGGTTTCCTGATCAACCTCTGCCACCTTTGGTATCTGAGTCATTGATGGCTCTTCCCTAAGCTAAACCGCACCTTGTGAGATCATGTTGCCTATCTTGGCTCTACTTTCAAGCAGCCCTGCTAGAGCTATTTCATCAGTACTAGCAGTCTGCGGGTTACGAACAAGATGCATTCCTGATTGTGCCTTTAAATGGAAGGTGTAGGCAGAGCAGGTTTGACCTGACTTCAGTCCAAGAGAGGAGGAGCCCTGCAGGTGTAGTGCAGCTGGGACTCATCCCCTGTACTGCGGGAGACCCAGGACACTTTCTGCTCCTGTGAGGATTCCTCGCGAAGTTTCACCCCGCCCTGTCTGGTCCTTATGCGTCAGAAGTGACTCCAGAGCAGTGAGTGTGGTGTTCTTGTTTTAGGGCAAGAAAGGGCTGCAGGCATTTTCGGTTGTTCAAGTGCTATGCTTATTAGCAGGCGAAGGTGATTGTAATGAAGAATTTGTTCCCAGCAAAGGTTGGTCCCGTTGCTGCAGAGTGATGACATATTGACATGAAATGAAAGTGCTAGTCGAAGTTCATAACCAGGGGGCTACCGCCTGGGACATCTTCCTGCGTGCTGGGTCATCCTGAGGCTGGGGCCACTCTGCGGTGCTTGAACAATTTTAGCCTCTTTCACTGCTTAGTAGTGCCACTTCCTATTTACACCCATCTTCATATTTTTTCTATTATTTCCATTCTACAACTGAGACGATATAACGTGGTTAAAAGACTTCTGTGTTTCAAAGACTTGCCACAAAACCCATATTACCTCGATGAACTCATGTTTAAACATAATAGTTATTTTCAGTTACAAACACGCAGTGGGTTAACATCCAACTTTACACAGTACTTACTGTAAAATACACCTTCAATATGCTCTTCTTTGTGGTTGGGAGTAAACATCTATTAGGAGCTATTATTAGGAAATTTTTTCCAGGTTAAAAAACAAAGTCTCTAGAGAATTTTATTTGTTTAACTCAGTCATTCTAGGTATGGTGACTTTAGGTCTGAGGGGGGGAATTTTACATTAAAAAGTAAACATTTTATTACTCTGACTTATAGACAAAGACTAGTGTCTTTATAATTTATTAGAAAAATGATTCCAGGAAACGGCGAGAAGGGCAAGATGCATGCACCATTGAAGCTGCACAGGACAGTCCAAAGGCATGTAATCAGGTTGGCCACTGGCGCTCCGTTCCACTGGGGCTTTCTGCAGGGCCTGGGTGGAAATGGAGAAGTGCTTGTCCAAGGGGCCCTTGGTCTACAGTGGCTCTGTGGGCGGTACACGTCTGAATGCTAAGCATCTCTAGATCACAAAGAGAACCCATGACAAAAATCAATAGATAAAAGCTATGGGGCTCCAAAGCGAGTTTCTCAGGCAGTGGAGGTTTAGGGGAGCTCAGTGACTGCCCAGGAGCTGGATCTAGGACAAGCAATGCTTGAAGTGGGGCTCAAGATGAGGCCAATACAATTATCAACCTCACAACTTCTTAACTTGCACAAGGAGTAACTGCCCTGTGAATAGCTGTTACTTTTTACTCTTAAGTCAACTGTGATAGTTCAATTTTTTTTTACTGTCTTTGTATTCGCAAATTGCTCAGGAATGTCTCTGAAGGTTTAAGAGTGAAAGTACATTTTAATGCTTGAGATAACAGCCCAAGTACCTAACATTGGATTGCCACGCCTCATCTTCAGAGGAAAATATTTAAAAGGATGTGAAACAATTACAAATGAGAGGAACTCACACTGCACCTGTTTCTGCACTTGTGTTGAGATAAATCCATATTCTCTAATGCCATTTATTCTAAGGCCGTATAAGAAATTATGGGTTAAGCAGGAACTTCTTAAAAATCATGGCACGCAACTAGAGATACATTTACCTATTTACATAATCACAGTTCTATAGGTATAATTAACCTTTAATCTGAGAAATATATACAGAGGTCACATTAAGTAGATAGTTGAACATCAAATTAATCAATTGGATCACTGATCAATTATTACTCTATTAAAAATTATAGCCAGCAATTATTGAGCATGTATCTCAAGCACTGTATCTCAACTAATTCTCTCATTAAATCTGAAGTAGGTACTACTTACAGATGATGAAACTGAGATACAAGCATTTTTATTAATTGCCCAAAGTCATATTGCTCATGAGAAGTGAAGCAAAACAATCATACCAGGTAGTCAATATCTTCATTTTTTTTTTAAGTTCATGGAAAATAAGAATAAATTGTAGGTTGATTTAGCCACAGTCAAAATCTGGAGTGATTCTTTGAATGATTAAGATTATCCAAATGAGAATATTATAATAAAGAAATCGTGCGTTTCAGTACCAGATACTGGCAACCTAATCAAATCTTTACTTTGTCTGTGAATGCTCATCTCAAGCATTCCGATGAGAGAAAATTATATTAGATAGAATCATAGAGGAAAAGTGGACGGATAGGTCCACTCACTGGCGTGGAGTCAATTCTGACTCACTGCGACCCTGTAGCACAGAGTAGAACTTCCCCTGTGGGTTTCCGAGGCTGTAAATCTCCACAGAAGCAAGAAGCGGAATCTTTCTCTCACGGAGCAGCTGTGGGTTGGACCTGCTGACCTTGTAAAACTCCAACGTATAACCCAACATAGAAGTAGTCAGACATATTTTTCAACATACATGCCAGTTATTCAGAGAAGAAATAATTACTCTTCAACAGTTTAGAGGTTTGATTCTAACTGAGTAGAAACCAATGATTACAATATTATTTGCAAACTAGTTTGCAATTTATAAGTTCTGTTGGAAGGGCCTTTTGTCCTGATGTGCACTGTCTATGACTGATGAGAGGTGGTCCTCTGACATCTCCCGGTGCTGTCCCATATGTGGCCATGACCATCTCTGGTACACATTCAAGGTATCTCCAGCTGGCTTACAAAATGATTCCGTTGCTGTACTTAATTTGATGATCAGTGCTCCGATAGACATACAGCAATGTCCCGTGTTCCGTGTGCATTTCCCCAGGACTATCGTAGGTGTTACAAGAACAATGGAACGCCGAGACATGACCCCACCAGGACTCGACATAATCGGATTTCGACGTGAAATGTCGAGAAGAGTTTGCATAGCAGCTCACACAAAACTGGGGAATCTGACCAGATGCACGGGGTTTTTATAAACAAAAGCAGGTCGTGTTTCGGTCACCTTGAGGTAGTTGGCGTTGTTAGTATGTTTTATTTAAACCGTTTGCGGCTGTGTTCCAAGCACTTTGCTATACTTTTCTTAGTTTTTGTGGCTTTTTGTATTGTTTCTAGATTAAAAAATGGGTCCTAAGAAAAGTTTTTTGAACAGAATCATCATGATAAAGAACTGGTTACCTGTGTTATCGATATTTTATGATAATTTAGTAAACACTTTTAGAAAACAGTGAAGGAAACACCAACAGCAGATCACATTAGACAGATTTTTTTTTTTAAGAGAAAGCCAGCCAGTTCTAAAGAAAAAAGGCAAAGAAAGGACCAAAAACCCTCCTGAAAAACAGCACTCTGTTGATTTTATGGAGGGCATTCCCCTTCCAAACACTGTCTCTCTCTCTCTCCCCATCCCTCCTCTCCTCATCCGTGTCCACAGACCCAGATCCTCATCCATCTCAAGGTCTGGGCCATACTGTAGTTGTTAAAACCCTTTTTAATGTCATGTTTCTTATTTAAATTATATCATTTAACTCTGAACTTATTTACTTTGAAATTTCTAGGTAATGCTTTGTATAAAAAGGTAACGTTAGGATAAAAACTTGTTGGTCGAGAATGGATTAATCCATTTTCAGTTATTTCTTGTGGGAAAAGTTGATTCGGAACCTGACTGCATGGCCTCTCGACTCTCCTTCTAGAACGGCTTAGCGTCGAGGTCTAGGGTTCTACTGTACACAACTCTGGACAAATTCAGGTAAAAATGCAGCTTTGTTTCATAGGTTTACATGGAAAGGAAAAATTTCTGGAATGCCTGTAGAATGTGTAAGCTACATCTACTCTACAGTCTGCATGCGCAAAAACTGAATAGTGATTATGTCCAGAAATGATATCATTTAGACACTTTGTCTTGTCCTCTTGCCCCCTGCTTCCTTTCACCTTCCTGCTCCTTCAGTCCTTTCCACGGTGCCTGGGACAGGGCAGGGGAAGCACTGCTGCTTGAAACTCCTACGTTTTCCCTTTCTAACATTTGTTCCACAAATGCCATCACAGACTAGTCAGCAAAAGATTGACAGTCAGAACTCACCCCACAGTGTCATGGAAGAAAGGCTTCGTAAACTGCTTCCATGAAGATTACAGCCAAGAAAAGCCTCTGGAGCATTTCTACTCTGTAACACATGGAATAGTGATCAAAAGTTGGGGCTGATTGGAAGGCAGGAACAATCTGGGAGGCAATAGTCTTAGCACTGAGCATCTGTGAACAAAGGATATATATGCATATGTCCCCCAAAACAGAGTTCTTTTTTCAAAGCTATGTATTTAATTTTTTTACAAAACCACCTTATCACTTTCAAAGTGCTTTCCATTACCCTTAATACATTTGTCAGATCTGCTGTTCCATTCCTAGAAACATTTTTCAAACTCATCTGTTTGGATGGCTGACAGCACCTCCCTGATTTTTTTCTTCACCACTTGTATGTCATCAAATCACTGTCCTTTCATGTCCCTCTTCATTCATGGAAACAAAAAGAAATTGCACAGAGCGAGCACAGGTGGGGCAAAAGAGGCATGCTGGGGTTTTTCAGTTTTGTTTTGCCAATGTGTTAGTCTGGGTAGACTAGAGAAACAAATCCATGGATACACATGTGTGTATAAGAAAGATATTTATATATAAGAGCAATTCAACATTGAGAAAACATCCCAGCCCAGTCCATATCAAGTTCATAAGTCTGATATTAACCCATATGTCCAATAACAGGCTATGAAGTCCTCTTCAGACTCACAAAACACATGCAATGATGCCGAATATAGATCACAGACCAGTGGGTAGAAAGTGTTTGGATCTAAATATCGCCCACCTCCATGATTTCTTTCTCCAGTCTACCCAGACTAACACAGCCCAAAACTGGCACACTGAAATGGCTGTGTGAGCAGGTGCATTGTCGTGATGACTAAACCTGCCTTCCATCTGCCACAAATCAGCCCTTTTTTGTCACATACTATTACACACATTGCAACACTATCTTTTCAGAACCTCTAAATAGAAATCTTGATTAGCAGTCTGACCTGGAGGAACAAACTCCAAATGCACTAAGAGTAGACATTTTCATCCCTTCAGGGTTCAGGAAGTTGACGGACATCCGGAACAAGGTTTGTCATCAGCATTTCACCTTTTTTGAAATGAGAAACCCACTCACACACGTGAGATTTTCCCATAGCATTGCCCTTGTAAGCTGGATTGAACATCACAACAGTTTCTGTGGCATTTTTCCATAACAGAAAACAAAATTTCACAGCTGCATGCTGTTCTCATAAATCAGGCATCACAAAAAAAAAAAAAGAAAAGAAAAATTAGGTTCAAGTGAAACTGCTTTCACGAAAAAAATTCGATGTAACCAGAGAGCATGTCCTCAGGGGACGCCACTGAGTGCACTCACTCAGCGTGGTGAGTTGCTCAACGCTCGCCTAGTGTGAAAAATGCATACTCCGAAAGCTCTGCCCAGCAGAGCTTTCCTTCCATTTTGGGGGGGTGCCCCCTAGTATGTATGTATATAATATGCATATGCACACACAATAAAAAGTGAAAAATATTGCTCCAAAGTTATAAAAGCCTTTATTTCATAAAAATATCAAATCTGAAGCTATTATTTCTTGACATATCCTCCAGTTAAGACTAGAAAATTCTGAAGGCAATGATTCCATGATTCCAAACCATCTCCTAAGAATTGTATAGTTTGGGCAACCTTGAAGGACACAAAATCGTGTTTCTTTTAAATGTTCTTTGAGGGGGCAAACTCAGGGATGTGAGCTGGGTAGGAGAAGGTTTCTCAACAAGATTCACAGAGGCTGCTCCTTGCGGCTCTTAGAGAATGAGTCGTAGGTCCGTTGTCGTGATGGCGAAAAGGTCCCTCAGTGCTACTTTCCAGGTCTTTTTTCTCATCAGTGTAGTTTTCAGTTTTCTTAACCCTTTCGTAAGCCCATGATTGTTCTCTGGCCTTTAAGAAAATCTGTCAATGTTGCCCTAGTTGTAACCGCCCCCTCCCCCCAAAATAGTCACCATATCCTTCAAAGCTGACCTCTCTTCCTTTAACGTAACTGGCCCAGGGAAGTCCTTTACAAGTCGGTGTTTGATGAGATCTTGCGCTCTGGATCACACTGATGAATCCAAGACTTGTCTCTAGTTATGATTCATTCTATGAACACTCATGTTCATTCACTCTGATCTTGATGAAAAGACTGATGAAAAGGTCTTTGAGCAAGCTGACCTTTACTCAATGTGTTTGATACCCACTAAGTTTAAAGATGACTTAAGGAGGCCAAGATATTCTTAAAACTGAAAAAGCTGAACCACAAGAAATCTCCACTTCAGGAGCTATCACATGAATTAAGGCATTCCAAAGCACAGCGGCCCTGCTAGGATAGAGTAGACTGCCCCCTCATGCGAAATCTTGAAGGAAGCTGACATATTTGAGTTTCTTATTGAGAATATTTCTAATAATACTCTATTAAGAATAAGACCGGAAGGGTAGGGGGAAGTGGGGAAAGGAGGGGAGGAAAGGGGAACATTGCAATGTTAGCCAGCCCCTAACAAATCATCACGGGTCCAGTACAGGGATAATAAGCAAAGATTATAGTAAAGTCATAGAGAATATGAGATAGAAGAGAGATTGAAATAATAGAGTCAGACACATTTCATTATAGCATGCTCACCTCAGCTCCTCTTGGTGGTACAAGGCAGGCGAGAGAGAGAGAGAAATTTATTGATAACCAAGGTTTATATATCTTTTGGGGACCTGCAAGCTCCCTAATTACAGGTAAAGACAACATCACAGGAAAGGGTTGTACTATAGGTAATACAGTAATAGGAAGGGGACAGGCTAGGGGTACATGCGCAATAGGAAGAGGAGGGATGGCTTCATCCAAGCCTAACCTTGATTGCCCTAGAGCTGGAGAAGTTATTTTGCCTAAGCTTTCAGGGGAAGCAATCCACTGTCCCTAACAGCAGGGAGGAGCCCTACCTATTGTGGGAGAAACAATACTGTCTGCTTGCTCTGGATGGCAGGAGTCTTTAGGGAGATAACTTGACAATCATTTACCATTAGTTGGAAGCAGTGTCCTAAGTCTAACAGATATATATTTGGGGGAATGGAGCTGGAGAACAGTCGTTTTGTATCCCACAAACATAACCACATACCCTCCTTCAGGGGGAAGAACAGGGAAGACAGTGGTTGGTGTGAGATATGAAAAGAATAATAATTTATCATCTCATGAGGGTGGGGAAGAAGGGAAAAAAGAGGAGCTGCTACCAAGGGCTCAATAGAAAGTAAATGTCTAGAAAAGAATGATGGCAACAAACGTACAAATATGCCTGATACAATTGACATATGGATTGAAATGAGTTGTAAGAGCCCCCAATAAAATGATCTTTTACAGATGGGCATTGGGTCCCCATCACGCACTACCCTCATTCACAATGATATGATTTTTCCCCTACCTTTGTTGCTTGAAACCTGCCCATTTCTAGACAACTGGACATCCCTTGCAGACGGTTAGTGTAGAGGAAATGAGTCACTCAAGGTTCAGTGTATCAACAATGAAACTCAAAACCTTCCTCTAGTTCTTAAACGCTTCCTCCCCCGCAATTATCATGATCCTAATTCTACCTTGCAAACCTGGTTAGACCAGAGGATGCACAGCGGTTCAGTTGGGATCTGGAAACACAGGGAATCTAGGACAGATGAACCCCTCAGAACCAACAGTGAGATTGGTAACACCGGGAGGGAAGGGGGTGTAATAAGGGGGAACCAATCTCGGGGATCTATATACAACCTCCTCTCTGGGGGTGGGCAACAGAAAGGTGGGTGAAGGGAAACGCCGGGCAGTGTAAGATAGGAGAGAGTAATAATTTATAAATTATTAAGGGTTCATGAGGGAGAGGGAGCAGGGAGGGAGGGGGAAGGAAAAAAGGAAAATGAGCTGATTCCAGGAACCCAAGCGGAAGGTGAACTTTGAGAATGATGAGGGCAACGAATGTATAAGGGTGCTTTACTCAATTGATGTATGTATGGATTGTGATAAGGGTTGTATGACCCCTAATAAAATGATTTGTTTAAAAAAAGAGTCTTAGAATTAGATTCAGGTTTTAGAATAAAAAATATCAATTTTTCATATTAAAAAATGATCTTTTAATTTAAAAAAGAAAGAAAAAAGAGTGGGACTGGATTTTTGGCTGTGATAGGTATTTTAAGATTTTAAAGTGTTAAGGATATGTTTCTGGTTTACTAAGAACCAAAAATGAATGTCAAGTTTTAGCACATCCCGTTAGTATCAATAGAGATGAATGCATATTTTTCATTAATTCTCCATACATCTTGGTAAGACTTATGAATACATTTAATACTATTGAACTTACAGAGCTAAACCCTACAAAACAGCAGAGAACTGCCCCATATGGCTTCCAACCCTATAAGTCTTTACAGAAGTGGATTCCCACACCTTTCTCTTGGGAAGCAGCTGGTGTTACGTTGATAGATTATACCTAAGTTGATAAACTGTGCTCTTAAAAACTGCTGGGTTCTGTCTGCCCATCTTTCTTTAGGATTTTTTGAGCCATAACATATATTAATTGATTTATAATTTTCTTCTTAGTGCATTCTTTATCAGATTTTCCTTTGAGAATGGTTAAAAGCATTCACACCTAATACAGATGCTACTTGACAACTGTAGTCTCAATGCAATGTCCATAGTTTATTGTATCTGAGTGTCTTGGTTTGTCACAGCATCTCTTCCCTAGGACTTTGTTAAATAAGGTACATGTGAGCATGGGTATGATCATTGTAAATCCTCACAAATTTCAGAAGAAATACTCTCAAAATAATTCATTAGCAATTAAAGTAAATGCAGGAAAGTGCTGTCCCTGGGGATGTTTTATCAAGTTAACAATTTGTCAATGTTCTAGAACATAAAATGACAATGATGTCTCTAAGGTAAACCAAAGACATGTATAAACCATAGATGCATGAATGGATTTGGGGTTTGCACTTAATTCTAGCTCCAATCTAAGAACAATTCTTATGACATAGCCCTGCTTGACGCTTGACCTCATGGGGAGATGGGTGCTATATCAACAGTGTGATGAAGAAACTAGATAGGGCACAGCTGTCAGAGAAGATAGCAGCTCGGGTCTTCAGGGTTTGTTTTCAAATAAGCATCCATCTAAGTGAAGTATCAAGGAAGTCCACATGGAAGAAGCACACCAGCCTGTGTGATCCAAAGATTGTAAATAATTTAATTCAGAGCCAAAGGAGGGAATGGCATCGAGTTTAAATTGTGAACACCTGGTTCATAGAAGGAAATGGATGACAGTGGAAGTCCAAACTCCATTTGCAGGGTCCATGCATGGATTCAGCCTCCAGGGAATCCTGTCTACTTCAGTAAACAGTTACCGTCTCAGAATCCCACCCTATGAGCGAGCATTGACTCCTTGGCAGTGAGTTTGGCGTGATTTGGTTGGAGATATGGCAGGGATGTTGGGTGGAAATGGCGAGCTGATAATGATGAATGTAGATTTGATTGACCTATTGAATTATATGATATGTGAATTATATGACAATAACATTGCTGAAATAAATAGAGCCACTGCAGAGATAACATGCTAATTGCGGTTTCCTGGAAATTCTCATTTTCTCATATTTTGTTGGTTATTTATATTTTCAGTTATGGAGGACACATGCACAGATGAGTTTCCCCTTACTATGAATTCTTCAGAAAAGGAAGAGGCTGTGTGTGTGTTTGGAACGGGAGATTTTGGAAGGTCATTGGGATTTAAAATGCGCCAGTGCGGCTATTCTGTTGTTTTTGGAAGCCGGAACCCCCAGATGTCCAGCCTGCTACCCAGTGGTGCTGAGGTCCTGAGCTATTCCGAAGCTGCCCAAAAATCTGACATCATAATTGTAGCAATCCACAGGGAACATTATGATTTTCTCACAGAACTAACTAAAGTCCTCAAAGGGAAAATATTGGTTGATGTCAGCAACAACCTCAAAGTCAATCAGTATCCAGAATCCAATGCCGAGTACCTTGCACAGCTGCTGCCAGGAACCCACGTGGTGAAAGCATTTAACACCATCTCAGCCTGGGCCCTCCAGTCGGGAGCCCTGGATGCAAGCCGGCAGGTAAGACCAAGTAATGAATGACTGTAACCCTCAATCTTTAAAACGTTAGTCTTTTAATATGCACTTGCCTCAGGAATGCCAAAATACAATTCCAAAATAAAATGCCTTCTAAACCGCTCATTCTGCTAACATGTGCTGGGAATAATTTGCTTTTATTTGACCAGGTAAGACAGTCAGTTGTTGCCGGGGTTAGCACACTGTCTACACTCTGGGCTTTTAGCCCCACAGAATCCAACAGGGTGGCCTCTTGTCTGTGCTAGAAACTAGCACAGCTAATTCGTTGGAGGATGCTTTTTCCCACTTCCTCTACCTTCTATAAGATTCCTTTAGTTGCTGAAATTAGAAACAGTCCATAGATTATGTGGCATTCACAAACACAAAGGAGAGAGCAAGCTACTCACACAAGGTAATATGCCTAAAACTGTCCTCCACTTAGGAGCCCCTGTGGTGCGGTGGTTTTGCACTATGCTGTGAGCCACAAGGTCAGCAGTTTGAAACCACCAGCTGATCTGCAGGGGCGGGGAAAGGCTCAGTGTTTACTCCCTTAAAGATTTCCAGTCTCTGAAATTCTCAGGGGCCGTTCTAACCCTATCCTATAGGATCACTATGAGTTGGCATCAACTCAATGGCAGTGAGCTTGGTTTGGAGTTTGATCCTCAATTTCCTTGGCAATGCAACAGACTGATGCACATTTTAAACGTCCTTTTGTTAAGTGTGTTTTGTATAATAAGCTTGTTTGAAAAGCAGAGGGTGTACTGTTGTTTTTGCACAGCGCTTATAAAGTCATTATTAACAAAGCTAATGATAAATACAGTCAATTCTTCTTCATACAGGTATTGGTCTGTGGCAATGACAGCAAAGCCAAGCAAAGAGTGATAAATATTGTTCGTACTCTTGGACTCACCCCATTGGATCAAGGATCGCTCATGGCAGCCAAAGAAATTGAAAACTACCCCTTGCAGCTATTTCCAATGTGGAGGTTCCCAATTTATCTGTCTGCTGCGCTGTGTATCTTTTTATTTTTCTACTGTGTAATTAGAGATGTAATCTACCCATATGTTTATGGAAAGAAAAATGAAACATTTCGCCTGGCTATCTCCATTCCAAACCGGGTCTTTCCAACAGTGGCACTCATCCTGCTTGCCTTGGTTTACCTCCCTGGTGTGCTGGCCGCCATTCTGCAGCTCTACCGAGGCACGAAATACCGCCGATTCCCAGCCTGGCTTGATCACTGGATGCTCTGCAGGAAGCAGCTCGGCTTAGTCGCGCTGGGCTTTGCCTTCCTTCATGTCCTCTACACCCTTGTGATTCCCATCCGCTATTTTGTACGATGGAAGTTGAAAAATATAACCCTTACCCAGGTAAATCACCACTCAGTTTTATTCTCATTTTCCTTAAAATAGGGAAGGGACTTGCAATAGCTCCTCACATGTCCTATTTTATGATTCTAGAAAATAATTCTGAGCATCTTTGTTTTTTAAAGTAACTAGAATTATTAGCCTCATGACTGTTTCTTTGATGAATCCGGTCAAGGTATCATGCAACCATTGAGCTGAATTTAACTGTGAAAGTTAGACACCCCATGTTCACCCTTCACCAGGTCTGTGTTCTCAGGACTGGCAAGGACACTGAAGGATTAATGAACTTGAGGCTCCGGGCTATGCAGTGATACCTGGAATTCACCTGGGTTACAGTGAAAGTGGAGCAATGTTTCTATTTTTATGCATGCCACTTCCCTTTGGGTGTCAAAACCAGTTATCTTGTTAGTAAAGGAACTGTTCACACACGTGCCATTAAGAATAACCAATTTCACTAAAAGGTGCTTATGAAGCCATCACTTCCCTTGAAAATGTACATTCATGTTCAACTTGTGGGAAGTTGTCTCCACTAACTAGAAATAAATCCTAAGAAAATGTCAGGCAGTATCTCTACAGAGCCAAAACATTCTGAGAAAAGTAGCCAGTGACTGCTGTACATCAGTTGTCGTAATGATTGGTTTGGCCGGACCTTACCTCAGTCTTAGAGATTATTGGCTAGTGTCTCACTGATGGCACTTCTATGGGTTTCTCGATGTTATTATCCTAACCATTGCATTACATTGGGCATTTTTTGAGTAAGAGTGACACAGCAGGGCCTTGATACTTCTCAACCTGGGATGCCACATATTCGATGTTATGCTATATTCCCATAAACAGTTACAATCTAAAACTTCGCAGGGGCCGTTCTGCCCCATCCTATAAGGTCACTGTGAGTTGTCATCGATTGATGGCAGTGAGTGAGTTAAACATGAGAGAACTCCACGTTTGCCTGTGTGGAGAGTTGGCATAAAAAGCACAGAACAGGATTCTGATATAACCAATGGAGACATTAAGTGTTGTTCAGGGAACAAAGAGCCATATGGTATAAATAAATAAATTATGTTTAAATACATTGTTTTAGGATTTATAAAGTAAATTAAAACTTTAAGCCCCAAATCTGGAGCCAAATAGGCTCATTAAGTCCCAAAAGAACCGATTACATTTTCTACCCAAAACACAGCATCTAAATGCATTGTTATCTTCAATTGTGTTTGCCTTATTATTATTGAGAAATGCTCTGCATTTTGCCATAAGCCAAGCAACTGTGCTGAGTTCTTTTCCATCCCTTGGCAAGGATGGGCAGTTTGTAAAAAATGTATTTTTTAAATGGCTTGTCATTTCCGTAGGCAATGACCAATAAAGACAGCTCATTCAGTACCTCTACAGCCTGGCGGAGTGATTCCTATGTGGCCTTGGGAATCCTGGGTTTTTTTCTGTTTCTGCTCCTGGGAATCACTTCCTTACCATCTGTCAGCAACACAGTCAACTGGAGAGAATTCCGATTTGTCCAGGTAAGGTTAACAAGGATTTGATCTGCTTTTTTGTTTATTTCGGCAAAATAACTATGACTTTACAAATAGTGTAAACACGAGTCCTCTGAATGTCCAGCTTACAGGCAACTCCTACTTGCCCTTGAAGGCTAGATAAATTTGCCTCTCGTTTTGAAACAAGTGAAACACCCCCCTAAAATTCTTCACAACCACCTTCACATGCTGAGCATGTTGCTTTTACATAATTGAGGAAGCTTCAGGCCGTTTCTTGTTCTAGGCTAAGTAAGAATCCTTTACACCTAGTCCCAGTTTTCCTCCAAATTAGACTTACTGAGGCCATTCTGAACTGATCTCAGTCATCACCTTGGGGCTGAGAGTACGCTCATTTTCTTCCCATGGCATGCCTAATTTTTCATTTTGCTCCATCACTTCCCTCCAACCCCCAGACCAAACTCAGTGCCATTGAGTTGATTCCAAGAGAGAGTAGACCTGTCCCTGTGGGTTTCTGAGACTGAGACTACATATCTCTTCATGGGGTAGGAAGTCGTGTCTTCTTTCCACTGAGCAGCCAGTGGTTTCAAACTGCTGACCTTGCAGTTAGCTGCTCAACTCATAATCTCTACGCCAATCTCATTTTTATGAAATAGCAATGAAAACAATGTTATGGTTTGGGGGTCACAACAACATGAGGAACTGTATTAAAGGGTCACAGCATTAGGAAGGTCAAGAATCACTGGTTTATCACCATGCCAGATTAAATCTGTACAAGAAAAAATTTTAAAATGTTCCCCCAACATACCAACCCCCAACACTTCATTCAAGGTGGTTGGTAACAGTTCATGTAGACCAGTGATTCTGAAAGACTGGTCTCTGGGCCGGATCAGCAAGAGCACCTGGGAACCTAGCATTACTCAAACCCTTCCCCCACCCCAGCACAGCCCACTGAACCCGAAACTCCAGAGGAGAGCCGTCACATGTGTCTGCTGTCACATGGCCTCCAGGTGATTCTGATGTGCATGTAATGCAAACTAGTAAAACAGAAGAAACCATTAGTAATTAGAATTAAGTTTGCATTTTATAGAACTACTGCAATTTTGTCTTGCCGTTTCTCCCGGGGTGGGGGTGGGGGAGCAAACACTGTCAATATTTTCCGAGGTTTTACTTATATTCAATGTACAAAGACAGAAGGGAAACATTGACATTTAGAAGGTAGGATAAAAAGAAGGGAAGTGAAGTTTGCTTAATTTCCCTTTAATTGCCATAGAAATTAGCTAGCATCTGCTTTCTGCAGTAACATACTAATAAGATGTTTCTTGAGGACCTGGTGGGTCTTAATCGGCACTGTCCTCCAGAAGACACCGTTTGGGCATGGATTCCAGCCCCAGAGTCACCCCTGGGAAACGCTGGCTTCCAGTGAGGTTAAGATGAACTCACTGTGGAGTGTTTGAGCAACAATCTATCTCCCTTTGAATACAGCATCCTCCTCAAGGAGGGCGACTGCCTCCTTCAGCTGCTCCAGGGAGAAAGACAGGGCTTTCTACTCCTGTAAAGATTCCCAGCCTCAGAAACCCAGAGACAGTTCTTTGTCCAACAGGATCACAATGGAGGCAATGGCACAGAGTTCTTGAGTTCTCAGTATCCTAAATGTGACAAGCATCACCTATTTGTGGTTGCTGACAAATATCTTGCAAGGTTTTCACTATGAAGATAAGTCATGTGTCCTTACATTGGTTGTTTGTGTCTTTCTAGTCCAAACTGGGCTATGTGACCCTCATCTTGTGCACAGCTCACACACTGGTGTATGGGGGACAGAGATTCCTCAGCCCTTCCAGCTACAGATGGTATCTGCCTCCAGCCTATGTGCTGGCCCTCATCATTCCTTGCACCCTGTTGGTGATCAAGTTCGTCCTCATCATGCCATGCATCGACAAGGCTCTTACTCGGATCCGCCAGGGATGGGAAAGAAAATCAGCATTGAACAGAAAAACAGATATTTAATGCAAATTTTGACTTCTCCCCACCTCTGAACTACTGCTTTGAACTTTGAGAGACGATGAATGGGTACAAATAAGGAAGCTTTCATCTTCCACCATAGCGGGCATTTGTGATCAGAGAGGGAAGCTTTGCCTTGATTTGAGCCCATCTGCAGAAGAGAAGAGAACACTGGGTTTTCTTTCCTTCCAGGTTAGTTTTGGATGAATCAGTGCAGTAGCCTGCCTGCCTCTTCTTTTCTCAGAAGCGGTAGGGCCACGGTTGAAATTAGCTTTGTAGTTTTGCAGGAAGAGGGTTCTTTGCTGTGTAATCAATATGACCTAATGTCTTGCAAACTACAGGGACATCACCTGTAATGTCCTGCTCTGCCTTCAGAAATGAGAAAAGTGAAAGACAAACCAGTAAGAAATTGACCACTGGCCGAAGCTTTATTCTGTAGATTTGAAGAGAGGCAAATGCAGTACAAGAACTGAGATGTATTTACTTGTTTGGGGGGAGGGGGTAGATAAAGATGACCACAAATACTGCCATAATAAATCCTGTAGTTAAATGTACTCCTTCATTTTTTCCCTTTGACAATATGGATACGTACTCTGCACAACTTGTATTTATAACAAAGCAAAAATATCACAACTGATTGAGAGAAAGTGTGCAAATCTATAAAACTGCCACAATGCCCTTCCTCTACCAGAAACGGTATTGGAAAGGAGAATAAATTGGAGGGGTGCACATGGACACTTCTCAATGTACTTCAGGATGATGAGTTGATGGAAGTCCTTGCACAAAAAGTTTGAGTAACTCAGAATGTATTTAAGTTAATATGCACCAGTCGTTTATCTTGCACAAAAATGTTTAAGCCAACCAGATGGCAAACTAAATAAATACTGTAAACTGGTACTACCTTAAGCTTGGTAGTAGTTAGGTGTCTGCTTCAGCATGATTAATCTGATATGACTAATCTGATGATATATTCCAAATGTTGTTTAAGAAGAATCATCTATTGGATGAATTTCTAGTATTTAAAAAAAGTTGTTTCTGTAATTTGTCACATTTTATTATAATTTCAAAGCTAAATAAAATGAGTAATCCGATGGGATAAATCTTACAGATACATACATGAGAGAGAACTATGAAGAGCGAAGGACAAAAAGGAGTGGCTGTCACTGTTTTTCTGTGGGGAAGAAGCTACAGAGCTAAGATGACCCAGAGCAGGTCTAGCCTTCCGAGCCTGCGCAGAGGGCTGGATGTGCCATCTTCCCCACACCAAGAAAATCAACCACATTAAGTTGATATTTTTCTGCCTACTCTATAAAAGCCTTTTTTAAATCACATATGACACATGGCATTAAATAAAATGTTCTAAATATAAATATATATATCAATGTATCAGTACTAAATCCCAGATTTTTCTAGAAAAGCTTTTAATAACAATGTTTCCATATCATATATTCAATTTTATATTTCAAAATTTTCACAATTAATTTTTATAATGTCATTTTCACTTAACATATTAGAAGTTTCATTCTCTTGCTTGATATTTACATATCTGTAGTGGTTGCATAATATTGCATTAAATGAACATTTATTCGTTATTTCCTAGTAAAACATATAGATGTATTCATATTTGATGAAACAAGGAACATTTAAGAGCATATTTTAGCACACATTTTCAAAATGTGTTATGTGTGGGTTCAGTAAAAGCTGCCCAGCGAGGAGCCCTAAGGAGCCCTTGCGGCATCTTGAGTTGTGCATCGCTGCCAATCACAATGTCGGCCTTTGAAGCCACCAGTGACTTCTCGGGAGAAAGAAGGGGCTTACTACTCCCATAAAGGTTGACAGCCTCAGAACCCCACGCTGGTCGTTCTACTTTGACCCGTATGGTTGCAAGGAGATGAAATTGGTTTGATTACGGTGAGTTATCAAGTCCAAAGTGAAAGGGCGCCCCAAGCGGTTTGGCCTAACAATTGCATTGCCAAGTGTAACTCTAAGGGCTCCAAAAACCCTCAGATGAGCAGAGACCTCGAATGTCCTTCCACCTCCCCTTTGCCCAAGGCCATCAAGCCCACGTGACACTTGAACACAGCTGACTCCTACAGTTTATTTAAAGGGGGAAAGAATGAGTTTGGTGTCGGTGGAAATAGGATGCTTTCAGCAAATTCCTTTTATCAAATCTAAAATGTTTTACATTAAAAAGTCAGATTAAACTTAATTTACTGCTAGTATGTTTCTCATATTCCAAGAAAATAGGTCTTAGGTCAATAAATCTTTTACTTGTGTATATTTCTCCCATGTTAATGAGTGACTGCTTGTATAAATACATGTTCATTAAACATAATTTTAAAAATATTTTCTAGTTGTTTAATTCTGGTTTGATTCATCAATATTTTAAAGAGTGAATAGAAGGTTTCTGGTCATATCATTTCCAGAATCTGGGACTGAAAATGCATCCTTTCAGGGATAAGAAAAAAGATGATCTACCATTTTAAAAACACATTAATGAGGGATGAACCTTAACCATATATATGGTTAGTGAAATAAGTCAGAAGCAAAAGAACAAATATGGTGCAATCCCACTTTCATAAAATATCAAGGGTGGGCAAAAAAATGTACAGAGATTAAAGTTTATCCATCGTACCAGGGAATGGGTGTGGACGTGGGAAGAGTCATTAGCTAGGGAACCAAACCTTTTGTTAAGGATGATGAAAACATGTGAATTGATAGCTGTTACTAGAATTAGGTCCTTGTCTTTTACAGAGACAGATTTACACTGGTTAGACACAGAGGCAACACTGGGGAGTTTTATGAGAGGCTGCTAGCGGAATGGAGCAGCACAACCAGTACGGTCAGTATATTGGCTTCCTTGCGTGTATAGGTTTGCTAAACGTGTGTAAAGGTTCCATTAGGGCACATCATTTTCCTAGAATGTCAGTCGAGAAGTCAGGTGCAAGGAGCTATGGGGAATGTAGTCCCAAGGGGGAGATGCAGTCCACAGAATGGTGCCAGTTCTTGGTCTCTAAGGCACTGTCTGTGTAAAATGGCTTAAAGAATTTATTACGAGAGAAATCTGATTCTGGGGGCTTGTCTGAGCTCTCATCCTCTGAGGAAACCACCCTTATCTAGTTCGGGTCCACATCTTACTTTTGCTCTCCTGCCCGTCTTGTCTCAAGACCAACCCACATGTGGCTTGTGAAAACTAGAAAATGGTTTCCCTTGAAATCACCGGTCTTCTTTTTCAATAGCGTTTGCTCTGAATTAACGTTCCTCATGATCCCAGCCTAGCTCTGAGCTCTCAGAAGTAAGAAAACAGAGCCGATTGCAATGATCCACACATACCACCACCACTCCCTCATCCCCCAAGGGAAGGGACAACAGAAAGGGTGGGGGAAGGGTGGGTGACAGTGGTGGGTGAAAGATAGGAAAATACTTTATAATTTGTCAAGTCACGGGGGGGAGCGGCGGCTGGTGGCGGGGGAGCTGATACCAACTGAAACACAAAAATGTTTAGAAAAGGTTGATGGCAACATATGTACAAATATGCTTGATACATTTGATGTATGGATTGTTATAAGAGCTGTAAGAGC
Source organism: Tenrec ecaudatus (assembly GCF_050624435.1). Lineage (NCBI taxonomy): Eukaryota > Metazoa > Chordata > Mammalia > Afrosoricida > Tenrecidae > Tenrec > Tenrec ecaudatus. The sequence continues at coordinate 110,689,314 of NC_134538.1, forward strand.
CCCCAATTAAATGATCTTCAGAAAGAAGAAGAAAGAAACAGCCAAATGAAGAGGGAGATGGGAGAGCGTGGAGGAGAGGGGCAGTGCAGGCCTACCCTGATCAAATGATGGGGGAAGGGGAGGGAATATCAGTACGACCTTCCTGTTACCAGGGAAACATGAAAGGATTTTAATGATAGCTCCGTGGGTCAGAGAACAGGCTGTGAACTACAAGGTCAGGATTCGAGCCCACCTGTTGCTCTGTGGGAGAAAGGTGAGGTCGCCTACTCCCATGAATATTTACAGAGTCGGCAACCCATATGCAGTTACTTTTCTAGAAGAATCCACTCCACAGCAGTGGGTGTTTGGATTGTATACGGTGATGAGCTAAGGCCTGAGCCAAAAATTTGATGTGCATTTTTAATCCTCATAACAATTCATTAAAGCACCGTTCATATCCTGATTGTTCAGATGAAAATAAACAAAGGGAGACTTAAAAGCATGAGCATCTTGCCCGAATTCACTAGTAAGAGGCAGAGCTGGGATGTAAATGGAGTTAGTCTGGCCCCACCCTCTCTTTGAACACAGCAGTGTATGGGAACACACCCATTCTGGTTTCTCAATTATCCCTTTGATTCAATGTGCTAGGTTGGATGAGTCACTGGAAACTCTTCTTTTTTAAAACAAGAAGTTCATTTGCATTCAAAATATTCCTGATTGCCTATACTTAATGGTCCACATTTTTGTGTTGCTGATTTTCTCACATCCTGAAAGGTTAGGGTGACCTAGGATCTGTGATTTCAGCATTGAGCACATCTCCCTTGAATCTACCACTTTGCCTTTCCCTTCTAGTCTGACCAGGAGCTACACTAAACTCGAAGGAGATTTGTTCTTTGTTCATCTCAAAATGACAAAATCTCCTGAGCTGGGGACTCAAAGGAAAAATGGGAAAGTACAGTAAGTCCATCCAAGGAAGGTCACTTCTCGTGGGAGTACACGGACATCCTCACAAGCAGAAATCTCTTCCATTTTTAGGGCTTCAGGTAACTATCAGAAAAATTTCTGTTATATCTAATCAAAGTTACCGTCTGGGAACCTTCATCAATTGGTCTGTGTCTTCATCCAAAGCAGTACTTTTTCTGCTATTAGCAGGGGGAAAAAACTCAAGTACAGTAGGGTCATATGATCTGATAGAATAGGGAGCCCAATGTGTTTGTACAATACAAGGCCATCACCTAAATATTGTGTAAATGCCAAACTGCTAGGAAAGTTCTAAATGTCTCATCTCGGTTCACAAAGCAGTCTCACTTTAGGTAGCACGCAGTTTTATAGCCTGCCTTGGTTTGGGTTACACAAGCAGCAGACCCAGAGGCAAGGAATCTAGTTCAAATAGTTTATTTTGGAAGGGAAATCATTAAATCCTGGGAATGGAGTGGGAAAGTCCACAGAGAGCAAAAAATAACGTGTGAGTGTTTGTGCCACTTGCTAGCTAATTTAAGACAGTATCAAACAAGCCTCAGGAGAGCGGGGTGCTTATCCACCAAAGCCTTGTTCATTACTGGTAGAGAAGGACTTAGAGCCCTGACTTTCAGGCACTGACGTTCCGACAAGTCTGCAGCTTACGCTACCTTAGCCAGGGAGCAGCCCGCGGGCTACAGGCTTCCGTTCCTCCACCACCAGCTTACAGTGGAGGTAAAGGCAAAGGGGCAGTGGGCATGGCACTGACCACTGCAACCCAGCGAAATACAGGCAAAGGGAATGAATGAAGAGTGTGGTCGTTACGCAATTTCACGTCAACTTAACAAAAGAATGAAGGGTGTGTACAAATGTGCTTGATACAATCGATGTATGGATTGTTATAAGAGCCTCCAATAAAATGACTTATTGAAAGAAAAAGAATAAGGGGGTGGAGCTTAGCCTGTCATTCAGGTCAGCCTGAAGGTGACTCCTTGGGGGCGTGGCCTAATCATGAGGCTTCTGTGTTCAGAAGAAGCTACTTTCTTCTCTCTGCTTCACATTGCTGCTAAGCCACATGGAGCCACACTGCCATTGGCTCCACAGGACTTTCCACACTCTAGCTGATGATCTGCCTGCATGTGCGAGTGAGTCTGGAGAGGAATTCATGGGCTAATATGGGACTTATGGGATGATATAAAAATTATGGACTTGATCTGGACTGGTCTGGGATGCTTTATTGATGTATAATTATTTCTTGATATAAAGTTCTTTCTTACACATACATGAGTGTCTCTGGATTTGTTTTTCTAGTCTACCTGGTCCAACACAGAAAATTTTATAGGGAAATAAAAGACTCTTCAGTATGTGACAATATATTCTACTTCATTTATAATGAGATTAACGAAATTGAACCTATACTGAGTTGTCATTCATTTATCAGACAGACAAAAATTCAAAAATCTGAACACATTCTGTGGGTTAGGCTGTAGAAACTTAATTCTCATACTTTGAGCATGTATGCACAAATTAAGACAGAGTCTATGGAGAAAAACTGGGCTGTATCTTCCCAAATTCAAAATGCATTTAAGTTTTGACCTGAGTCTTGGTCCTAAAAATTTACCTTTGATTGTGCGTGCAAGCATTTGAAATTAAATATATGTGCTGCTATTCCTTTTTCTCAAATAACACTTATGTTTTTCATAAACAACAGTATGGTAAAAGCAGAATATGGAGAGTGACCATCAATCTTTGGGAGTGGTTACATTAATTAACATTGATTTCACAGATGGAGATCATTGCAGCTATTTACCAAATGTACTTTATGTACACACATAACAAGATCTCAAATGTATAAAGCTATGCTTTTAAAAAGTAAAGTGCAGAAAAAAAGACAGCAAAGCAAGGTACATTTGAGAAGGGCTTCAAAAAATTTGTGAGAACAATATATTAACTTTTAATTGTGTTTTTCCACGAACTTTTTGAAGACTCCTCACACATTTTCTTGTAATTAGCCTAAAGAAGCACTAGAAGCATTTCAAAGAATCTACTAAAAATTGTGCCTAAATGATGTACAAGCCAGGAATGGGAGCAATATATGACTTTTATAAGATTCAGCTTTTTTTAAGTCCTATAATTGGTTTCATATCCTTCTAAGTTTTCTCTAATTCAGGCTACACCCTCCAGTTTACTCATTCTTTCCTCTTATACAATGTTTTCTAAATTTTTATCACCCTGCTCATTCTTCTTCTGGTCTCCAGCAAATTACTTAATATTCTTTTGAAACTATAGTTCCCTGAACCAAAACTACAACCCCGGGTGAGGCCTACCAAGGTTAAAACACAATATTATTGTTTCTTTCCTTATTCTAGATCTTGTGTCTATGGTTATGTAGCCCAAATGTTCATGAGTTTTTTTTTGAGAATTATATAACATCAGGATCATACCATATAACAGATCTAAGTTATTTTCACATAAAGCATTATGTCAAGTCATTCTGCAGTTCACCCTGCTAACTCTCTCCCTACTCTAGTCCACCACCAGAATCTTCAGTCAATGTAGTGAAGACTTCTGAGCTGGATATCAAAGCCCAGCCAAAGTAATAAGCCTAAACTGGCCAGTTCTTAACGACATCACATGACCAGAGAATCTAGAATAAGATATCCACCATTCACCCAATTCAACGAAACCATGAGCACAGAGTCAGACAACTCCTCCATTTACTGGGCCCAAATTAATCCGGCACGCTTTCTTCTTAGAAAGATGGGCAAGAAAACACACTAAAGATTATTTAAACTAATCTATTATTGCATAGATGACTGGTAGCTTCACACAGTTATTCAAATGACACAGCTAAGTAAGTGCATCATTTTTATATACAGTAGTCATGGAACTAAAGCTATGGAGGGCTACCAAATAAAAATAGGCAGATATTAAAAAGGAATAGAGGGAGCAAAAAATAAAAATAATGGATAAGCTTAAAAGAAATACCTTTAAAGTATAAACGTATACTAAGGAAAAAATGTATTATTAAAATTATTTTAAGGAGTTGCATTATTATACAAGAATAATATTTGTAAAATTATGCAAAAATAATTTTGTAGTTATACAGGAGGCAGGACAAATGAAACAGGCAACTGTGTGATGGAATTTTGCAAGACCAATGACTTCTTTGTTGCAAATATCTTTCTTCGACACCATCAATAATGACTAAACACGTGAACTTCACTAGATGGAATATACAAGAATCCAGTTAACTGCATCTATGACAAAGGATACATCTCAATTATAACAAATTGTGGTACAAGAACTAGACAGACGTTTGGAGAAATATAAAATGAAGTATTATTTCACACTAGGTTAAATTTATCATAAATCAAAGTGGAGTTTTTTTTCAAAACCATTTTATTGGGAGCTAATACAAATAATGATATCATTCCATAGTTCAATAACAGCAAGCCATATTGTGCAATTGATTCCATGGATAGTTTTAGAACATTCTCTTCCATCTTGCACTCCTTGATACCAGTGCCCCTTTACCACCACCCTCTCTCAGGGTCCCCCTCCCCCCAGAACCTTTATTCTACTCATTGTCTCTATAAGTTCATCAATCCTGGGTTTCATAAACCAAAAAAACATACAACAAAAATCCAAAAGGGCTGCCCACAATGACAAAATACATCAGAGTAAACTTCAATATGGAAAAAAGAAAAAGAAAGTAAAACATACACAGAGGATATGTTGAAAAGTAGATCAGGCCCAACGGGTGTCAGAGTGGGGATCAAGTGACAAGACTGTCGCCATTCAAGTCATGTTTTTCACTTTGATCTCCTATAGTCATCTCTCCAATACACTCTGTTTAGTAACCAGGTTATTCCCATACCTCCACAACGGAGAGAGGGAAATCACCGGAGCCTTCCTTCCTGTGTAGATCTCACAAATGTATCTTGGCTTCCACTGTCCTCCGTAACTTCGGATCGTGTCATTTACAGTCTTTGAGTCACTGACTATGGTGTGTGTGCTTCTTCCACTTGGACTTAGCTGACCCCTTACTTAGATGGCTGCTGGTGATAGTTCGGTTTTCTGTGCCAATGTGGCTCCTGGAGGAATTTGTGGGTGGAGTTTAGCCTGTCATTGGGGTCATCGCTTGATTAGCGGGCAACCGAAATTAAGTGCTTTCCAAGTCTGTCCTCCTTCCCTCATTCCCACTGGAGGTGAACCACGCTTTGTCTCTGCTTTACCTTCCTGCTGCTGAGTCACTCAGAGAGTTGCCAGATCCCTGGAGATGGGTCCACTGCCATTGGATCCACAAGACTTTTTTAAAAAATCATTTTATTGGGGGCTCATACAACTCTTATCACAATCTGCACATACATCCATTGTATGTCATGCACATTTGTACATTTGTTGCCTTCATCATTCTCAAAACATTTGCTTTCTACTTAAGCCCTTATCAGCTCATTTTTACCTCCCTCCCTGCTCCCCCCTCCCTCATGAACCCTTGATAATTTATAAATTATTATTATTATTTTGTCATATCTTAAACTGTCCAATGTCTCCCTTCACCCACTTTTCTGTTGTCCATCCCCCAGGGAGGGAGTTATATGTAGATCCTTATAACAGGTTCTCCCTTCCTACCCCACCTTCCCTCCACCCTCCCAGTATCGCCACTGTCACCACTGGTCCTGATGAGATCATCTGTCCTGGATTCCCTGTGTTTCCGGTTCCCATCTGTACCAATGTACATCCTGTGGTCTGGCCAGATTTGTAAGGTAGAATTGGAATCATGCTAATGGGGGAGGGGAGAAGCATTTCAGAACCAGAGGAAGGTTGTAAGTGTCATCATTGCTACACTGCACCCTGAGTGGCTCATCTCCTCCCCAAGACCCTTCCATAAGGGGATGTACAGGTGCCTACAGATGAGCTTTGAGTCCCCAACCTGCACTCCCCTCATTTACAATGATATGAGTTTCTGTTCTTAATGCCTGGTACCTGATCCCTTCGACACCTCGTGGTCACACTGGCTGGTGTGCTTCTTCCATGTGGGCTTTGTTGCTTCTGAACTAGATGGCTGCTTATTTACCTTCAAGCCTTTAAGACCCCAGATGCTATAACTTTTGATAGCCAGGCACCATCATCTTTCTTCACCACATTTGCTTATGCACATATTTGTATTCAGTGATCTTATCAGGAAGGTGGGTACTCAATGATATGATTTTTTTTTGTTTTTTGATGCCTGATACCTGATCCCTTCAACACCTTGTGGTCACACAGGCTGGTGTGCTTCTTCCACGTGGGCTTTGTTGCTTCTGAGCTAGATGCCGCTTGTTTACCCTCAAGCTTTTAAGACCCCAGACGATATATCTTTTGATAACTAGACACCATCAGCCTTCTTCACCACATTTGCTTATTCACCCGTTTTGTCTTCAGCGGTTTTGTCGGGAAGGTGAGCATCATAGAATGCTAGAAATTAAATACTTTTCGATGCAAAGCTCTCTCTTACACATATATGAGTGTCCCTGGATTTATTTCTCTAGTCAACCTGGTCTAGCACATTTCTTGTTCGGGAAATCAAAGTTGTAAATGTAAAATCTAAATGCATATTTAGATGATGCGATTTGTGATAGATGATAGATGATGTGATGGAGTGATTTACTTGATATGGGTTTTCTAGCCACAGTCTTTATAACTTCCAACAAACCACAGAGCGGGACCATGCAAATTGGGTGATTTTTCTTTTCTGGATTATAAGGTTAGTTGTGGGTGCTTGCTAACAGTGTTCATTGTGATTGTGAAAACTTGGAACTCTAACATGGGCATGTCAATTTTGCCATCCTGCTGGGAATAAAATGAGTAATCTCTGAAGCAGAAAGCAGAACTATCATGAATAAAGCAGAACCAGCTTATTCTCTGGACTCTGAGATGCCTGTGCACGGGATTCAGGGGCAGAGAGCTGCACCACCAGAGAGCTGGCAGAGGAATAGCAGCAGCAGAACCAGCAGCTGGAGCATGAGACCTGGTGGTCAGCTTCCTGGTGCTCAGAGGAAGCAAAGCTTGGTGCCTTTGGGCATCAGGCATCTAACTTAGGGAGCTAGGTCTGTTCCCCCTGCAGGAAAACCTCAACCCCTTATGACAGGCTTACCATGACATGATGCACATTTGGGGCATATATCAACAAACAAACCTAAAAGAGCTTTGTAGCATTGTCCAGAGCAGGGCAGAGAGTAAAGAGCTTAGTGGTTGAGAGGTCCAGCACCAGAGAGAGTCCTGCCTCCTGGCAGAGATGGAAAGAGGCTGCCCTAGAAGAACTGTGTCTTGAGCATTTCTTACCTTAAATTTTAATCTGTTAACGTCCCTAACAAAGCTTATATTCATGAATGTGGTCTCTAAGTTCTATAAGACCATTACAATGAATTATTGAACCCAACAGAGAAGTAGAAAGTCCTGTGTTTTTTTTTAAGTGCTGTGGGAGGGATGGCAGGTTTCAGAATTGGTAATGGAGCTAAAAGGGTAGAAGCACATCTGACCTCGGTGCCCAAATCATCCTCAGGCTAATTGTAAAGTCTGATTCTCCTCCCCATTAGCAAATTATCCTCCTTTTATTTAAGGAAAACTTGAATACATGAAGGCCATTTTATAACATTTTATTTGCTAATCAACCACTCGTTTTCATCCACATTGACTGTAGGTTTTTGAAAGTGGTGACAGGAATGTAGGTAACAAATGTATAGAGGTTGTTTAGGGGAATTTCATCCTCACTATATTTTCTGGACAATTGTACACAGATATATTATGGGACATCCCTGATTCGTTTGGCTCAGACAGCTTTGTTGAGCCTGGGGTTGATTCCTACATAGGGGTTCCCATCTTCATAGAAATTTTCCAAATCTCCTTGAGTGTCAATGGCATGTTCTTAAAGCCCCACCATGGATGCACTTGTGATGCAGGTGGCATATTCTCTAGTCAGACTTCTTTGATGGTAGCACAAGCCTTCCTCTCACTGCCCTTCTTTGAAGAAGCCATGGTCCTGGCACCAGGTTGGAAAGGAGCCTCCATGCCATTTTTTAAATACTAATTGAAGACATAGGAGAATTGCCTTATAACTTGAACTGAGGAATATTGTATAGTAAGAAAGTCTAGAAGTAATACAATAAAATATTGATAATTTGATTATGTGAATTAAACATCTATATTGACATGAGACAAAAAATAATATATACAAAGTCAAAAGGAAGAGGATAAACTGAAGAAAATTACATTTCGATAACTAATATCTTTAATATTTCAAGAGTTCCTACAAATGATAAAATAGGAAAACATATCAAATATAAGGAAAATTTAAAATGGCACTTAAGCATATGAGAATATGTTCAGTTTTTCTCTTAAGAGAAATGAAAGGATATACAACAATACAAGATAAAATTTGTCATTTCTCATGTCCAAATTTGCAAACACCCAGAAATCTGAGAGCCTATTCATTGGCAAAACAGGTGATGGAAATACAAAATTATACAACCCTGAGGCAAAGGAGCTTGATAATATCTAGTATTAAAAAAAAAACACTAGCAATATATCTAGAAATCTAATCCAAAAAAATCCTGGTTGAAAATATAAAGTGATCTAAGTGCAAAATGTATTTTTAAAAAGGCAAAACTCAGTATAATAGAGTATACTAACATTTAGATAAGAAAAAAGAGATATATGAATAAATTTACAAATTTGGCTATATATTTACAAAAAAGTAAAACTCATAAAAATTAGTACTGATAGATTAATGGTCCTTAAACTTCAATGCACATAAGAATTACTTGTAGGAGTTAATACAAGCTATCTATGAAAAGCCAACAACCAACATTATAGTCAACGGAGAAAAGACTAAAACAATCCCACCGAAAGAAAGGACACACAAGGATGTCTTTTCTCCATTTCTTTTCAACATCATACTGGAGGTCCTAGCTCAAAACATTAGGCAGCAGAAGGACATTAAAGGTATCCATATGGAAGAGAAGGAGGTGAAACTATCAGTATTTACAAACCCCAAAAGCTCGACAACAGGACTACTGGCAGCAATAGAGGAGTAGGGAAGAGTGGCAGGATACAAGATCAAAAAACAGAAGTCTATTTGTTTGCTATATACATCAGACAAGACCACAGAAGAGGAGATCAAGAAGGCAGTACCCTTCAAAATAGCTAAAATTGAAATAGAACTATCTAGGGATGTATCTAAAAAAAACACACACCAAAAGACGTAAACAAGGAAAACTACAGAACCCTATTATAGTAAATCAAAAGCAAACTCCACAAATGGAAGATTATCCTATGCTCCTGGATTGGAAGACACAGTATAGTAAAGATGCCACCCTTACCCAAGGCACTATATAAGTTGAATGAAATCCTGATTAAAATACCAACAACCTTCTTCAAAAAATTGGAAAAATCAACCACCAATTTCATATGGAGAGGGACGAAGCCCAGAATTAGCAGAGAACTCCTCAAGAGAAGGACAAAGTTAAAGAGCTCGCCTACCTGACTTGAACACCTACAAAACAGTGTTGTACTGTAATAATGACAGATATTCAGACCAATAGAAAAGAACAGAAAACCAAGAAATAGAACCATCAGCATATAGACAACTGACCTTTGACAAGAGCCCAGAAAACATCAAGTGGGAGGTAGTTGCCCTCTTTAGCATTAGTGCTGGAAAGAGTGGATATCCACCTGTAGAGAAATGAAACCAGACCCTTACCTCACTCTCTGCATAAGAACACAGTCAAGGTGAATCACTGACCTAGAAGGAAGACCCCAAACTATCAGTCATCAATGAAGGAATTGGAACCAACCTAAGAACCTTGGCACAGGGAATACATAGGCTAACTGTACTAGGAAAGGGTACACACACAAATGAAGCGGAAATCATCAAATGGGATATACTAAGGATAGAACACCTGTGTGTGTCCAGAGTCTTCCCCAACAGAATAACAAGAGAACTCACAGACTGGGAGAAGATTTTAAGCAACGACACAACAGACAAAGGACTTATTACTAAAATCTACAATATCCTCCTAGCCTACAAAAAGAAGAAAACAGTTAACCCCCAGAGGAAATGGGCAAAAAACCTGAAAAGAAGTTTCACTAGGGAGGAGACCCGAATGGGCAATACACATATGAGAAAATGTTCCCTATTATTAGCTCTCAGACAAATGCAAATTATATACCAGCTAACACATTGAGGATACCCCAAATCATAAAATCAGAGAGCAACAAATGTTGGAGGGGGTGTGACAATATAGGAACTCTCCCCCATTGCTAGTAGTCCCGTAGATAAGTACAGTCACTGTGAGAAGCCATCTGGAGATAGTTAAAGCAAATGAAAATTGAGTTAACTTAGGACCCAGAAGAGGTAAGTAATAGACCAAGACCAGTCATCTGCATTCTGATGTTTATTGTGGTACTATTCACAATTGCAAAGAATTAGAAGCAACCTAAATTTCCATCGATAGACAAGTGGATTAGAAAACTCTAGCACATACACACAATGTAGTACTACACATCACTAAAAAGTACTGATAGTCGCATGAAGCACATCATCTCATGGGAAGAGTTGGATGAAATCATGCTAAGCAAAGTTAGCCAATCACAAAAGGCCAAGGACAACATGAGTCCACTGAGGTAAGTATAAACAGCACAGTAGATATAGAAGAAAAGCTACTTATCTGACACTTTACAGATTGAGGTATAGGCAAGTGGACAAGGGGCAGACCAAACCCAAGGATGTACATGTCATTTCAACACAAAGAAGGGGAAGGGGGTGACAGGGGAAGGAAGAGGGGTAAAAAAAGAGGGAAATGATTGCATTGGGGGAGCAGGGCACTAATTCATCCAGGGGGAAGGTATTGTTTATGTCTCCACAGAAATGGGAGTGTGCATGCAGACCCCACCATGGTGCACCAAACCATGAGGGCAACGTAAACACATGGAGCAACTCACGAACAGAGAGGTCTACAGGGCCAGCCCCAATAAGGGCCAATTTGACACTTACACACAAACCTTCCACCACCCCTAGAAGTACATGCTACAGAGGACAGTACTAAACCTACAGTTTGGGAAGAGTGCTGGCCTGCCACATCCAAACGGTAAACCAAGCAGGAAAAAGAGAGAGCGAGGGCCTGGACCCCATATTGGCACACCAAGCCCTGAGGATGACATCCCTGCATGGAGCTGCTAAGGCACAGAGAGGACTGTAGGGCTGGCAACTGCTCAACACATCACATTCCCTCATTGGAGCATAACGCTACAGAAAACAATACTGGGGACACACGCCCACAGTGGGGAGAACCAAGAAGGGAATATAAAAGATCTACAACACAGCAGGGGCAAAGAACAGCCACAAAGCCCCTGAGGAGCCCCCAAATAGACTTCAGGTTGGGAGGGGCAGTTCCCGGAACCCCCAGGACTGGTGGGAGATAATCATAAAGGTCAGTGGGCAGACCTGGAATTATTTATGCTTTTCATTTGTTTTTGGTTGTTTTGTTTTTTTGTTATTTTCCCCTTTTTCATTCTTTTTGTTTCTCTTTTTATTCAAAAACAAAATCTTTTGTTTTCTTTTTGTTCTGTCTCTGTAATTATTGTTTTCCTACCAATTTAAGATAGGAATGGGAAGCAAGCCCGAGTAGAAAGCAACAGAGCCAAAAATACTTGAGGGACATGAGGGGAGGAGCAGGCAGGGGAAAGGAGTAGTGAGCAAACAACAGCATAGACAGGGAACAACTAGGGAATTAAAAGGAACAACGAGGACATAGAGATCCTGGTGCTGTTCCAGCAATAGCAATCTAGCTGAGAGGAATTACTAAGGCAGAAGAAGGGCAAACTTGATTGTGGGAAAGCAAATAGAGAAAAGATCTAGGAAGCAAAGCTATGGATACATGTATAAACATAGGTGTGTATATATGTAAATATGTTAATTCTCATATAAGTCAACCCAAATATTACCCAAGGCACCTAATTAAAAAAATCATTTTATTGGAGGCTTGTACAATTCTTATCATAATCCATACATACATCTATTGAAGGCACCTAATTTTACCACAAAAACTGCATTAAAAATGTGCTGGAAAACTTGGCTTATCTATGAGTATATACGTATATGGCAATACATTGAGGAAGGGGGCGGGCTTTTGGCCTCTCCTCACGCCCTCCCTCAACAAAAGAACATGTTGTTCGAACCACCTGGCATTCTGTGGTGCTCACCCTCCCGACACTATTGCTGAAGACATATGGGTGAATAAGAAAATGTGGTGAAGAAAGTTGATAGTGCCCGGCTGTCAAAAGGTTAAGTGTCTAGGATTTTAAAGGCTTGAAGTTAAACATGTGGCCATCTAGCTGAAAAGCAACAAGCCCACATGGAAGAAGCACACAAGCCTGTGTGATCATGAGGTGTCGACAGAATCAGGTAACAGGCCCCAGAAGCCCCAAAACAAAACAAAAAACATTGTTGAGAATGAAGGAGGTCTAAGCAGAGACCCCACACCCATCTGTAGACAATAGGACTTCCCTTCACAAAAGGATCACAAGGAAGGGATGAGTCAACCTGGGTGCGGTATAGCATTGACCAAACATACAATATTCCTTTGGTTCTTTGAGGCTTCCTCATCCCCACTATCACAACCCCAGTCCTGCCTTTCAGTTCTGGCTAGCCCGGAGTAGGTCTACTGATATAGATAAGCGCTCAGGACACATGGAATCCATGTCAGATAAACCCATCAGGAACAGCAATAGGAGTAGCGATACCAGGAGGGTAAAGGGAAGGTGGGAGGAAGAGGAGAGGAAGGGGGAACCAGTCGCAATGATCTAGGCATACTCCCATCCCCCGCTTCCCCCATGAAGGTGAACAACAGGAACATGGGTGAAGGGAGACAGCAGTCAGTAAAAAATATGAAAATAATAATAATTTATAATATATCAAGGGGTCATGAGGGTAGGAGGGAGAGGGAAAAAAGGAGGACCTGATACCAAGGGGTCAAATAGAAAGTAAATGTTTAGAAAATGATGATGGCAACATCAAAAAATATGCTTGATTCAATTGATGGATGGATTGTGATGAGTTGTAAAAGCCCCAATACAATGATTTAAAAATAACAGCAGAAAAGTGAATGACGGGAGACAGCAGTCGGTATATTAAAAAAAAAAAAAAGAAGAATTTACAAATTATCAAGGGGACGTGTGGAAGGGAAGATGGAGGAGCGAGGGAAAAAAATGAGGAGCTGGTACCTAGGACTCGATTAGAAAGAAAATGTTTTGAAAAGATGATGACAACATATGTACAGATGTATTTGACACAATGTATAGATGTATGGATTATGATAAGAGCTTTTAAGGGTCCCCAATAAAATAAAGATTTTAAAAATAATAATAAAGAAATAATTTGATTAAATTACTGGTTAAACAAGCCTGTAAACAGTCAAAAAGAAAAAGACACATGCGCTCACACACTTTCTTTCTCCTGTGCTTTTCCTCATGCCATCACTAGTCCTGTGGAAAACGCAGCTCGCAGGTTGAAATGCCACCAATCTAAGACCTCGTCTAAAATGTCTCCAATCGACCCAAGGCCCAAGTGTCGGCCACTGGAGATCCCCTCATAGAGGGGTTTTGGAGAGGAGATGGATCAGTCAGGGTGTGAGGTAGTACCGATGAAAAACACAGCTTTCCCCCAGATCCTGGATGCTTCCTCCCCCCAACTACCATGATCCGAATTCTACCTTGCAGGGCTGGATAGGGCAGAGGTTGTACACTGGTACATATGAGGGCTGGAGGTACAGGGAATCCAGGGTGGATGATATCTTCAGGACCAGGGGTGTGAGGGGCGATTCTGGGAGAGTGGAGGGTGAGTTGGTTGGAAAGGGGGAACTGATTACAAGGATCCACATGTGACCTCCTCCCTCGGAGAGGGACGGCAGAGAAGGGGGGGGGGATTCCGGATAGGGCAAGATATGACAAAATAACGATGTATAAATTACCAAGGGCACATGCGGGAAGGGGGAGCGGGGAGGGAGGGGCAAAAAAAAAAGAGGACCTGATGCAAAGGGCTTAAGTGGAGAGCAAATGCTTTGAGAATGATTGGGGCAGGGGAATGTATGGATGTGCTTTATACAATTGATGTATGTATATGTATGGATTGTGATAAGAGTTGTATGAGTCCCTAATAAAATGTAAAAAAAGAAAAGAGGAAAAAAAATGATTAGGGCAAAGAATGTACAGATGTGCTTTATACAATTGATGTATGTATATGTATGAACTGTGATAAGAGTTGTATGAGCCCCTAATAAATTGTTTTAAAAAAATTTACAGAAATAAAATAAAATGTCTCCAATCCTGATAGTTTTGTGACTGCATATTGATTGATTGGTTATTTTGGGTGCTTATCTATATAAGATAGGCAGGATAGGCAACCTTACTGAGAGTGACTGGTCCGATGGTTCCTGGGGGCCATGGGGGGGGAGAGTGGGGAGCCAACAATGATGGGTACAAGAGGGCAAACAGTAAGTGTTCTAAAGATGAAGGCGAGGAGGGTGTAGCTTTTCTGGTTGTTTTTAATCAACCAAATTGTATCTGATTTTGTATCTGTATTGTATCTGCAAATCTGAGGAATTACTGAGATGTGAATTTTGGGTAACACAGAAGTGGGGTAGGAGGAAAGTAAAATGAAAGAAAAAATTTTAAAATATTTTTAAAAATAAATTAAAATTACTGTAGGACGAGTTAAAATACAGTTTGTTGCATTCCACACCCAAAGTTTCCGATTTAGTGGGTCTGATTTGTAGCCTGAGAATTATGTATATTCTCATTGCTGAAGCAGCTGCTCTAAAGAACAGCTTTGAGAGCCAGGAGGCTCTCCTGTGTGGGCAGGAGGACAGGTGAGTAAGATGAGGGAAGAAGCAGGAAGAGAAATGAGAGGGCAAACACAAAAATATTTTACATAGTTTTCAACTATATTGTTTTTTAAAATGCTCCCCAATTCAAACAAAAACAACTAAGCTCACCGATCGGGTCGCCCGCCTCCTGCGCACGTGTTGTCCCTGCCGCCTGCGACCCTCCGCCCGCAGCCATGGCCCCCAGCCAGCTCGCCTTGCTTAGCGTTTCCGACAAGACCGGGCTCGTGGAGTTTGCCAGGAGCTTAACTTCTGTCGGCTTGGACCTCGTTGCTTCCGAAGGGACTGCTAAAGCCCTGTGCGACGCCGGCCTGGCGGTCAGAGATGTCTCTGAGCTGACAGGGTTTCCGGAAATGTTAGGGGGCCGGGTGAAAACCCTGCACCCTGCAGTCCACGCAGGAATCTTGGCTCGTCATATCCCAGAAGATAGTGCGGACATGGCCAGACTTGATTTCAATCTCATAAGAGTTGTGGTCTGCAATCTGTATCCGTTCGTGAAAACGGTGGCTTCTCCAGATGTCACTGCGGAGGCAGCTGTGGAGCAAATTGACATTGGTGGCGTCACCTTACTGAGAGCGGCAGCCAAAAACCACGCACGCGTGACCATCGTGTGTGACCCAGAGGACTACGCGGCGGTGTCCCGGGAGATGCAGAGCTCTGACAGTAAAGACACCTCTGTGGAGACTCGGCGCCAGCTAGCCTTGAAGGCGTTCACTCACACCGCCCAGTATGATGAAGCCATTTCCGATTACTTCAGGGGGCAGTACAGCAAAGGAGTGTCTCAGCTGCTCTTGAGGTATGGGATGAACCCTCATCAAACTCCTGCTCAGTTGTATACACTGCAGCCCAGACTTCCGCTCACAGTTGTAAATGGCGCCCCTGGATTTATAAACTTGTGTGATGCGCTGAATGCCTGGCAGCTGGTGAAGGAGCTCAAAGACGCTTTAGGCCTCCCTGCCGCTGCCTCTTCCAAACACGTCAGTCCGGCAGGTGCTGCTGTTGGGTTTCCACTCAGTGAAGATGAGGCCAAAGTGTGCATGGTCTACGATCTCTACCCCACCCTCATGCCCATTGCTACCGCGTACGCCAGAGCAAGAGGGGCTGATAGGATGTCATCATTTGGTGATTTCATTGCACTGTCTGATGTTTGTGATGTCCCTACTGCCAAGATCATCTCCAGAGAGGTATCTGATGGCATTGTTGCTCCAGGATATGAAGTAGAAGCCTTGAAAATTCTTTCTAAAAAGAAAAATGGAAATTACTGTGTGCTTCAGATGGACCCTTCCTACAAACCAGATGAAAATGAAGTTCGAACTCTCTTTGGTCTGCGTTTGAGCCAGAAGAGAAACAACAGCACCATCGACGGGTCATTATTTAGCAATGTTGTTACCAAGAAGAAAGAATTGCCGGAGTCTGCTCTCAGAGACCTCATCGTCGCCACCATTGCCGTCAAGTACACGCAGTCGAATTCCGTGTGCTACGCCAAGAACGGCCAGGTCATCGGCATTGGCGCTGGGCAGCAGTCCCGCATTCACTGCACGCGCCTTGCAGGGGACAAGGCAAACTCCTGGTGGCTTAGACACCACCCGCGAGTGCTTTCCATGAAGTTTAAACCCGGAGTGAAGAGGGCGGAAATCTCTAATGCCATCGATCAATATGTTACTGGAACCATTGGCGAGGAGGAAGATCTGAGAAAGTGGAAGGCGCTGTTTGAGGAAGTCCCTGAACCACTGACCGAGGCCGAGAAGAAGCAGTGGGTGGACACGCTTAGTGAAGTTTCCATCAGTTCTGATGCCTTCTTTCCTTTCAGGGACAATGTAGACAGAGCTAAAAGGAGTGGTGTGGCGTACATTGCCGCTCCTTCCGGTTCTGCTGCTGACCAAGTTGTGATTGAGGCCTGCAATGAACTGGGGATCATCCTGGCTCATACCAATCTCCGTCTCTTTCATCACTGATCCACCTCGTGCTGTTCTTTTGTAGTTTGTTTATATAGCTCTGAACAATCAGAAATTTTCATGTGTTGTGTTTTTCCCCCCTCCCCAAAATAAAACATTAAATCTTAAAAAAAAAAACAAACAAACAACTAAGCTCAACAAATTAATGACATTGCAACAGATAAGCCATTTTCCCCAGGGACATTAGAACACAGTATTTTGCATGAACATTTGTAAACAGAGCTTCAAATAAATCTTAAACTTCATTAAGTAACTGCTACTAGTGATATTCTTATTACTAACTTATACACACATAATAATGCATGAAATTAGAGCAAATGATGGTTGTAAGAGTATCATGCAGAACTATAAAGAAGATAACTGAAGACTGATGGTGTTATATTTGATTTAGAAATAAAAATACTCATTAATGATTTTTCCTTTTCAAAAAATGTGTTATTTAGCTCTGGATATGGATTGAGTTATGTGTCCACAAAATATGAATTATATTCCTAACCCATTTAAAAAAAATCTAAGAACATCTCACTGTCATCAAGTCAAATCCCTGTGGGTTTCTGAGATGGTAACTCATTTTTTAAATCATTTTATTGGGGGCTCATACAACTCTTATCACAATCCATACATCCATCCATTGTGTCAAGCACATTTGTACATTTGTTGTCCTAATCATTTTCAAATACTTTTGTGTGTGTGCATATGATTTTTTAATATTAAACTAATGGTCTTCTCTGTAAACATTTACCAAAATCATGACAGCTTTTTTTTAAGGGAGAGGGTAAAAATATAAAAATAATTTTAAAATATATAATGCCTTGGGAATGTAAGGGGCTTCAAAAGCTCATGGGAAAATTAAGTGAAAAGATAATGTAATTTTTCTAGGATCTATTTTGAAGAGCCCTTGTACTTAGTGCTCTTTTTAGGAAACTGAGTTATGAGGTAGTTTCACTTTAATTTATACAAGGAAAAATATGAGGTGAAATTAAAATAAATGCTGACATTTTGATAAATGCTTTCTCCACGTTAAGAAATACAAATTCCTATAAGATATTTTCTGAGCCTTTACCAGTTCCTAGTTCTATTGAGTCCAGTTGATTCCACCTCATCTTGACCCCACGTAGGTCAGAGTAGAACTTGGTCCAGAGTTTTCCACGGCTGTCTTCTCATGAGTAGATAGACAGACCTGTCTGCCAGCGCATTCTTTTACTTTTTATAATCATTTTATTGGGGGCTCGTACAACTCTTATCACAATCCATACGTACATTCATTGTGTCAAGCACATTTGTATATTTTACCCTCATCATTCTCAAAACATTTTCTTTCTACTTGAGCTCTGGGTATCAGCTCATTTCCCCCTCCCTAACTCAGGAACCCTTGATAATTTGTAAATTTTTTTTCATATCTTACACCAACCACTATCTCCCTTCACCCACTTTTCTGTTGTTCATCCCCTTGGGAGGGGGTTATATATAGATCATTGTGATCGGTTCCCCTTTTCTCCCCCACCTTTCCCTTACCCTCTTGGAATGTCTACTCTCATTATTTGTCCTGAGGGGTTTATCTGTCCTGGATTCTCTGTATTTCCAGCTCTTATTTGTACTTGGGTACATGCTCTGGTCCAGCCGGATTTGTAAGGTAAAACTGGAGTCTTGAGAGTTGGGTGGAGGGGGGGTGTCTTTAAAGAGTTAGAGGAAAGTTGTAGGTTTCATCGGCGCTATACTGCACCCTGACTGGCTCGTCTCTTTCTTGTGACCCTTCTGTGAGGGAATGTCCAATTGTCTACAGAAGGGCCTTCGATCTCCACTCTGCCCTCCCCCTCATTCACATCAATAAGATTTTTTGTTCCGGGTCTTTGATGCCTGATAGCTGATCCCAGGACACCTCATGATCATCTGAGACTGTACTCTTTTCAGATAGAAAACCATTCTCTAGGGGAGTGCCTGGTGTTAAACTGCTGACCTTGTGGTTACCAGCCCAGCCACATCACTTTAAGTCAATCTCTTTTGAGGCCTAAGAAATTAGATTAAACAGCAAGCACCATCAGAGGAAGATAGATGTCAGGCCACAGGCACACACAGAAGAGATAAAAACCTTCTCTAAGAGCCAACGAGGGCAGAAAACTCTCCCCGGGCCAACCTCATTGTTGAGTCAATCTCAACCCACAGCTAGGATTCCTGTGGCTAAAATTCTGTATGGAACCAACTGCCACTTCTTCTTCTGTGAATCAGCCGGCGAGTTTGAATCCAAGAGTTTGGGGTAGCAGCCAGGGATTTAACCACTATGCCACCAGGGCTTCTTCTGATAAAGTAGGAACTCTGGATTTGTGTTTGTAGCCTCCAAGATGATGAGAAAATAAATTTCTGTTTGTTAACGCTAACCACTTCTGGTGTCTGTACTCTAGTAGCGCTAGATAAACATGCTCTTCAACTACAACGGTCCAAAGTACCCCGGCCACTCCGAACTAAGAGCTCCCCAGGGTCCGCAGTTGGTCTCGAAACAGCATCCTCTAGTGAAAGGAATAAGGACTCCACTTTAGAATTAAGACTCCCAAACTGGGGCAAGGAAAGTATAATGACTTCTGGAATACAAGGACCAAACAAAGACTAATGTTATCATGTCGGAGAGACAACCCACTAACTGAATATGAGGAGAATGAAAAAGAGTGACTATACTGTAGTGGGTAGAACCCGTCGGCTCATTCCAACACTGAACTATAAATGAACACAGAAGAACACAAGTTTAATTGGTCACCATTTTGACAACTGAAAGTAAAAGGAAAGAAGGAGGCATTTATCCTGACATTACTTACTCCTCCGTGACTAAGTAGTGCTACTTGACCTTGGAAAGCTTTTCTCTACAGAAAAAAAAAGTAGTTTATAGAAGTAAAAAGAAAAAAAAAACAATTAGAAAATGACCATTTTGTACCCACTAATGAAATGCTGCAGGCAGCACTTATCAATAGAAGAAATTACGAGAGACAACTGTGAAAGGAAACCGTATCGGATCAGCATCGCAGACATGGGGCGACTACTAGATGGCGGCAGCACGTGTTTTCTGTGGAACAAAGAGTGCCCAGAATGTTTGCCAATTAAGTTGAACCTCAAACTTAGCAAACGGTGACTATTAATTCCATTCATCAGAAAACATAGGGGGACTTTAAAAGAGGGAAATGGACTTTAGAAGATAAAATGATAAACCTTATTCCTCACCATAAGCACCATCCAGTTTAAGAAACTTTGTCAGTGATGACACCAGGCAGCTGTCCTATCCTGAAGAACAAAGGGTCCTGGGAAGTTAACCTTGGAAATGCAGTCTTTTTTCTATTAAGTGAAGGAAAATGGGTGTCCTTTAATGATTTTTTTTAAGATTTGGTAACAAAAATAAGTCAGAAGGGGTCAGGCAGATGACTAATGTTTTCCCATTAAAATTCTCCCCAGGAGAGACAGTGAACCTAGGAGACTCAACAGCCACTTCTGGGAGTCACTGAAGTCAAACGTGGAAGAGGACTCTGCCAACAGGGACTCTGAAAGAAATGAAATGGCAGACAAGTGAAGATCGGATCTCCTTCGTATGGAACTTTCTTATTTGTGTCTGCTGCGTGCCACCGTCTTCAAGACATTGGACAGCATATGAAAATTAGGCTTTATATGTCCAGTCTCTCCTGACATCTGAAAATGCACAAACCCAGAAAAAGATAGGATGCACCTAGAAATTCTACTTGCTAAGAACAACTTTGCTCTGATGACTGACTAAATACCGTATATACTCGAATGTAAGGCACCCTGAGTATAAGCTGAGGTACCTAATTATTACCTGGGAAACCAGAAAAACTGATTGACTCGAGTATAAGCCTAGGGTGGGAAATGCAGAAGCTATTGGTGAGTTTCAATATTCAAAACAAATGAAAATAAAATTACTAAAAATTGAGACATCAGTGAGGTAATGTATTGAAATATTTATTTTAAATAAAAAACATAAATAAAAGGACAAAGTCATTTAACATTGGTAAACCAGCACAGTAAGTGGAAAATAGGTTCAACAAAAACAATACGGTATCAACAATGATACCTTCAGAGTATTATTCCCTGGGCTCAATCAGCAACCAAGCTAACATGTAAAGAGTTAAATTCCCTCAAAACTGGATTCCTCATCATCATCCATGTTCCAATGCAGAGCTTCAGCTGGTGTGAGGTCATCATAGACGCTGTCCTCACTGAGATCGCCCTCATCACCATCATTGCTGTCATTTTCATACAAAGCACAGTCTTCACTGCCATCCATAGCATTACTAATACTACATTTCTGGAAGGCACGTCACACCATGTCTTCTGAAATGTCTTCCCATGCATCTCGAACCCACTTTGCTATTAACTCTATGTCAGGCTTCACGAGATTTCCTCCTTTTGTTAGTCAGACTTGACCAGATGACATCCATTCATGCTACTGACCCGTGTATAAGCCGAACCCCAGTTTTTCAGCACATTTTTTGTGCTGAAAAATTCGGCTTATACACGAGTATATACGGTATGTAAATTTAATTGGGGAATATGAAAAGATGTCTTGTCATATCACACCCTTATGCCTCTGAGATTCAGTGTCCATGAATGTTGATGTAATGATAAATAATGTCAAAATCCATTTCCTAGCAATTATTTAGTATAAATATCTGAAATTAATTATGTCAGCAAAGAATCACAATATTTTAAATGAATGTATCAATTCAAACAAATTTTTTGAATATTGATTCTCATATAAATTATTTTTCTTAAATCCATTTGATTGCTTATAAATACTAACAATAGTGTACAGTGCTGTTATCTTGTCCACCAGTCACTAGAGTCCCGGAACAGGCCTTTGCAGGTAAGCATCAGTCATAGAAGTAGATCACAAGGAAAGCCTGAAAGAACAACTTAATCAGCATAATCTCCTTGAGTTGCCATATGTGAAATCAGCAGCTCAGAGTGTCTCTTAGATGTCTCCTAGGTCCAAAATGTTAGGAAATTTAATAGTCGTCGTCACGGAACAAATAACTCAGTGTTTTCTATAGACTTCTTGTGGTTAATGCTCGCTCTCAGTTTTTGTGAGGCTGTTGTTTCGATGCTTGATGGCAAACAGCATACTTATTAATCAATAGGATGAACAACCATAGTTCAACTTGTTTTCCAATAGTCTCCGCCTGGTACTGTAATCCATGGCCTGAGTGTTTTTTAAAAGGCATGTTAAAGATGGAGTGGGAGGACGTTAAGTATTTTTAGGGTTGTACTGCAATATCTCAAGAGACATCTACTGCTGCGACCCAAGTTGAACATCTTCCACACAGACAGGGGACAGAGGGTAGTTACGATGAAGATTGCAATTAATATCAAGCTAGAGAACATCGTGTGTCGGGATTTTAAAAAGGAAAGAAGGCAAAATAATCTTGGTAAATGACAAAAAAACAAAACACTACTGCCGTCAAGTGGATTCCTACTCAGAGTAATACTCCAGGGCAGGGTAAAACTGCCCTTGTGAGTTCCCGAGACTGTAACTGTTTACAGGAGTATCTTAAAACATTACATTTGAAGAGTTGTCATGGTCACTGACTGGGGGAAGGGGAAGCCGTTGCCTATTATTAGGGTGAATGAGCAAATGCTGTAGAGAGACGTACTTCACTTGACCCTGGGAGCGAGGGAACATTCTTCATTAGGGCTACTATGCTGTCAGCATGGAATGGTTCGCCTGCTAGTTGTTTTATCAGAGGCTGGGCCAGTGCGTGTTTTCAAAAGAGAATTCAAGCATCAAACATACATCATTTTTTTAAATAAATCTTTTTATTGGGGCTCATACAACTCTTATCACAATCCATACATACACCAATTGAGTAAAGCACCCTTATACATTCATTGCCCTCATCATTCTCAAAATCCGCTTTCCACTTGGGTTCCTGGAATCAGCTCGGTTTCCTTTTTTCCCTTCCCCTCCCCCACCCCCCACTCCTCCCTTCCCCCTTAATAGTTTATAAATAATTATTTTATCTTATCTTACACTCCCCGGTGTATCCCCTCACCCACCTCCCCATTGTCCATCTCCCAGAGAAGAGGTTACACATAGATCCCCAAGATCTGTTCTCCCTTTCTACACCCCCTTCCCTCCTGGTGTCGCCACTCCTACCGCGGGTGTTGAGGGGTTCGTCTGTCCTAGATTCCCTGTGTTTCCAGATCCCTACTGCACCGCTGTACATCCTCTGGTATAACCAGGTCCGCAAGGTAGAATTGGGTCATGATAATTGGGAGGGGAGGAAGTGTTCAAGAACTAGAGGAAGGTTTTGAGTTTCATTGTTGCTACACTGAACTCTGAGTGACTCATCTCCTCCCCACTACCCCTCTAGAAGGGATGTCCAGCTGTCTACAGATGGGCATTGGGTCCCCATCACGCACTCCCCCTCATTCACGGTGATGTGATTCTCACCACCACCCCGCCTTTGTTGTTTGAGACCTGGTCTCCTCTGCCCTTCACGATCACCTATGTTGGTGTGCTGCTTCCGTGTGGGCTTTGTTACTTCCGTGTGGGCTTTGTTGCTTCTGGGCTAGATGGTCGCTTATTTACTTTTAAGCCTTTAAGTCCCCGGACACTATATCTCTCAATTGCCGGACACCATCAGCCTTCTTCACCACACTTGCTTATGCACACATTCGTCTTCAGCATTTATGTGAGGAAGGTGATCACACAATGATGGTTTTTGTTCCTTGGTGTCTGCTACCTGGTCCATTCAACACCTTGTATTTGGTTAAGATGGCCGCTTGTTTGCCTTCAAGCCTTTAAGACCCCAGATGCTATATCTTTT
Organism: Tenrec ecaudatus; assembly: GCF_050624435.1. Taxonomy (NCBI): domain Eukaryota; kingdom Metazoa; phylum Chordata; class Mammalia; order Afrosoricida; family Tenrecidae; genus Tenrec; species Tenrec ecaudatus. The sequence goes on from NC_134538.1 coordinate 110,712,948, forward strand.
TGATAGCATAACATCATTTATAACATTTATACGGTATAACTCAAAAGAGACCCTACAGGACAGAGTAGAACTGCCCCTGTGGGTTTCTGAGACTAACTCTCCAAGAGAGTAGAAAGCTTCATCCTTCTCCTCAGCATGTTCATAGCTTCAAACCCATGACACCACCTGGTCACCCCAGGGTGGGGATGAGTCCACATCGACTCGATGGCAGCGAGTGAGTGGGAGGTAAATCATGAAATGGCAGAGGCAGAGTTCAAAAAAGTCACATAATCAGAAATGCATAACTGTTTTGATACTTTAAGGAAGCAATCTAGATGACTAGTAATTGCTGTTTTCTATTCATTTGAGAAATATTACATCTCCTAAATAATTTAAATTGTCATTATAAATTCAAATTTAGCCATGCTCTCTATATAATAAGGAAATGGTTATAACTGTTGGTTAAACAAAATACCCAACAACTGACAACTTTAGAAAGTTTAGTTTAATCCCTCAACAAACATTTTTTTTGAAAGCCAGCAATGTCTCACGAAGTGCAAACACGTCTACTCTCAAGCAGTTTTTATTTTAGCATGAGGACAAAGATAATAAACCCCAGGGGTTGGGGGCAGGAAGGGGAATCATGTGGTTAAGGGCAGACAGTGGGCAGGATGCTCTTTTAGGTTTCTGGGAAAGCATATTTTATGGGGCCATATTTGAGGAGAGGGTTGAAAAGATATGGGAAGAAACTGCATGGATAGCTGGCCAGAAGGCCCAGTGAGATGTCAAAACAAGCACACAGATCCGAGGCAGGGCAATGGTTGTTTCTCAGGGAAGAGGAAACAGACTAACTCATGAGACTCAGAGCGAGTCTGAAGGAGACCGAGTGGTGGCAGATCCAAGAGACAATGGGACAAGTGCATAAACCCACCCCATCAGCCTCAGCAAGGACATTGCCTTGTTAATCACTGTGAGAGGGGAGTCCGGCGAGGCTCTGAGCAGAGAGCCAACATGTTTCAAAAATGTGGCTTACTTTACTGTATGCAGACTTGACCATATATGGGCGGAGGAAGATAGAGACAGTTAAAAGACAATAATCTGGGGAATAAATTACAGCGGTTTGGGTCGGGAGGCTAGCAGCGGATGTGATAAGATGTAGTTGGATTTAGGAGGACCAAGCTTCAGGGGAGGAAGTTTCATTTAGGACATGATAAATGTGAGGTGCTTCTAGACGTCTATGTGATTTGGTTAAGCACACAGTTACTCATGATATACACACCTGAGAACCAATCAGGAGGTCAGCGTTTGGGAGTCTTGGCATGCAGATCTGTCTAAAGGAATTAAATGGGTCACCTGAGAAATAAGCATAGCTAGAGAAGACGTCAAGTCTGACAACTGAGGCACTGAGGCCTTCCAAGCTACCATGGAATTGATTGCAACTCATCGGAATCGATTCCATTCCTCATAGGACAGACTCTAACTGCCTCTGTGGATTTCTGAGGATGTCATCAATCGTACAGGAGTAGAGAATTGCATCTCTCTCCCGTGGTCCACCTAGTGGTTTTGACCAGCTAGCCCTGTGGTTAAGAGGCCAACACAGATGCCATGGCAAAGAGATTGGGAGCAGTGGCCAGTGAGGGAGAAGGACAACGGAGTGGAGATCTAGAGAAAAAATGTAAAGCTTTCTCATGCTCAATAGGATAAAAGCTAAAACTCGGCCATTCGACTTAGCAAGCTGAGGGGCAGTGGAATCCTAATCAAGCCAATGTCAACGGGATAGTGGGGATGAAAGCTGCATGGCGGGGCAGGGTCGAATGATGAGGGAGGACTTGGTGGCAGTGAACGGAATGCATTTAAGACAAGGATGGAAGAGAGCAGACACGTGGAAGCACCTGGACAGGAGGATGTAGATGACTGAATAATATCCTTGAAAAAGTTCCATTCTACTTCGGAGCCGCATGTCCTTACCCAACGAGCAGTAAATGGCCCGCAAGCCAAATTCTGCCACCCGGGGCTAGAAGTGAGCATGTGGACGGAGGTGGAACCCCATCCTTCCTGCAGGCTTATTAGAATGTACGCGCATGTGGAGTATTTGAGTAAAAAGAGCCCCTGCGGCAGCGGAATGCAAGGAAAGTAGTATCAAATTTCAGTAAGGAAAAAATGTCAAGGGAAGACTCAGAGAAGCCAGCGGAAGGAAGAGGCAGCAGTCTATGCGTGAACGCACACTGGAGGGGCCTTGTAGAGAGATGGGGAAAGACAAGGGATAAACAGGGAAACGGGGACAGAGAATAGCACGGGCTTCCTTACGATGCTCCTGCAGAGCGGAGGATTTGATGAGCGGAAATCATACTATTCTGCACATCAGTTTTCCACTGATTTCCAAGGGGAGGCAGAGAGCAGAGTGAAGTATTCTTTGAGTCTAAGCCCACCATGAGGCTGGATCAGGTCCGATGGGGGCTTCGGTTGAGAAGTGGAGGGTCTAGTCAACCACGGCGATCAATACATAGTTTATTCCCAAAGGACAATACCTGACCCTGAGAAAGCGCATCATTGTCAGCAGATCTTTGTTCCTAGTCTCTCTCAGACCTGTCCACGGAGGGGACTGACAGTGCTGGTATGTGAGATGGGCTGCATAACTGCCCCATCTCAGCACGCACAAGCCACCAGTGCAGGACAAACTAACAGATGAGCAGTGAATTTTGTAGTTAGTGTATTCGATGTCTATTGAAAAAATGCACACTATAGACAGCGGTCATAATGGCAAAGGGGCGCTGGTGGGGTAGTGCTTCTGCATTGAGCTTCTAGCCACCTGATAGGCAGTTGGAAAGGATTTGCTGTTGAGAGAGAGAGAGAGAGAGAGAGAGAGAGAGAGAGAGAGAGAGAGAGAGAGAGAGAGAGAGAGAGAGAGAGAGAGAGATTGGGCTGTGGCTTTCAACATCCACACCCAGTCACAGCCTCGGAAACCCCCAAGGGAGTCACTCTGAGGCCGCACCGACTCAACAGCAGTGAGCTCAGAATTAGCAAGTCTTTATAGAGTTCGGTAGGTCAGTTACTTTTAAAATGCAGGATAAAAGAATTTATTTAGGAAGGCAAAGGAGAAAGGAAATAAGATCTCTACTAACAAACTGCCCAATGTTTGGGGTGATGATTGTTTATTTAAATAAAGAACTTTGATTCGTTTTTGTAAAACAGCACTTACCTGTTGGAAAAGACTTCTCTGGAAGAGAAGCTAGTGGTGGGTATGACGTGCACAAAGCGCTCACTTCTAGCCGACGGCCACAGAAACCGAGGCATCTCCCTCTGCTGTCGCTAGTCAACTAGAGACCTCAGGGTAGACTTTCTAAATATCTGTTCAGAAACTGGCTTATTTTTCCAGCTCTGTACCTGTGGTTTTAATTAAACTAAAGATCCTATCAATGTTTATCCTTAATATAAGGTACTTTATGTCCCACTGCTTTCTAGATTCCTAAATAACTTATGCTTCAAGGGCAGAGACAATAAAATGTTATCTCTAGGTTCTAAGTAACTTCATTTAGTGAAGAGGCTTATCAGCAATAAGATACGATAGGGGAAACAGATGAAGTGAGGGAATGAATACAAAATACTGAGTCTGAAAACACTTTTAAAAATTTTTCATTAAGTATATTAAATTCCTTAAAAATAGGAAAAATACCTTAGTATTATAGATCAATTAGCAAATACTTGAGCTATTGATGATAGCTCAAGAAATTGTCGATGTAAAACTATTCATTTAGAACCGTGGAGCTAGAATGTGAGTTTAATTGAGCATCTAATAGATGTCAGAAATGTAAAACAAAAAAATGCATGAGGCCTTCTCTCTTTGAGAATCTAAATTTCAGCGATCATTTTCTACCTAACTCACAAGAAGAGGTAGCATTCGGTTGAAATTGCCGATAGGGATGTAAGGAAGCGAGTCGCTGTGGGGGCGCTGCAAAAGACCCTCCGGAATACCCTTGGGAGAGGGAAAAGAAGAAATCCAGCCAGCAGAGTCTGCGGCCTGCAGAGTTCCAGAAAAGATGGGGGTGGGGGTGGGGTGAGAGTAGGGTATGCCATGCACGAGGGACAGCTCGGCCAATTGGAACATAGGGAAACCACGTCAGCCTCATCACATGTGCCAGTGGCATCGGCGGGTTGGAGAAAGACGTCCTTATTGCTTAGACATGTAAACAGATAGAAACAAGGTCTTCAAAAAGTTTGTGGGAAGAGTCCATTATCTTTTCATTCCACTTTTCCACCATCTTTTTGAAACTCTTTGTATTTGAAGCCCTTTGTATTTCAGGGCAAAATATCATGATGTTATTCATTATTTAAAGCACTCCAGGAAAAGAGAGGAGGAGGAGGAGGAGGAGGAGGAGGAGGAGGAGGAGGAGGAGGAGGAGGGTGTGGTGATATTTATTGACTGTGTCTAGGGCCCAAGCCCACTCCAGTGTAAGAAGCTACGCTGGGAGCCGACCACTGCATTTCCCACATGGCTTGGCCAGCTGACTCCCAGTGATGTTCTCTCATTTGGGGTACACGCCCGCGCTGCCCCAAAGCCCTGTCATTGGCCCAGCTCTTCCTTGCTGTTGTTTTCTTTCCTCGGACTTTCCAGCCCCAGCCTTGCCAGGCTCCCTCCCTCTGCTCCCTCCCAGAAATCCAAGTTCCAGCCCGGTGAGAGTCTGCCCAGAAACAGCAGTTGGTTGTCTGCATATTTTTTAAATGCCATAGAATCTATTTCAAATTATTGTTGTCATTACCAAAAAACCTCACTGCTATCCAAGTGACTCTCACTACCCCTTTCCAAGTTTCTAGGACTACAAATCTTGATGGGGCAACTTCGTCTTTCCTCTTCCTCCCGAGGAGCAGCTGGTCAGACTGCTGACCTTGCCATTAGGTTAGCAGCCCAAATCCGAACCTGATGTCTACTTGGGTCCAATTCATAGCGCCCCTGTGCATCACAGGTCAAAACCTTGTCCAGCCCTGCCTCAGCCCTGCATGGTTGCAATGTTAGAGCTCACAGTTGCAACCACTGTGTCAATCCATCGCACTGAGGAGCTGACCTTTGGAGATGACCTTCTCTCCACCAAGCACAATGTCCTCTCCGGGACTGATCCCTCCTGGCAACATGCCTAAGGCTCTTGGGAACATTTCTTCCAAACAGATTTGTTCATTTCTCTTGGAGTCATGGTACAGTCATTATTCTTCTCAACAACATAATTCAGCAGCTTCAATTCTTCTTTGGACTGTGATACTCCTTGTCTAAAGCTCTGCGTGTATATGAGGCAATTGAAAATACCATGTCTTGGGTCAGGTACACCTCAGTTCTCAAAGTGATGGCTGCCCTTTTTTAAGGCTTAATAGACATCTTTTCCAGCACAAGTGCCCAATGCATTATGCCTTTTCGATTTCTTGACAACTTCCATTTTTTTCCTGGTAATCATTACCTTATATATTGATTCCATTTTGAGGATGTTGGCTTTTCTGTTGTTGTTTATGCTGAGTTGTATTCCATGATGTGGTCTTTGATCTACATCAATAAGGAATTCAAAGAACCTGCAGGCACAGTCAATAGAAACTAATCCATACAGTCAGGTTCTAATCATCTGTGGACCTTTCTAAGACAATGGACTGGGCTCTGAAGTTCTATGCCCTGTCAGGACTTCAGATTCTCATTTGTGAAATAAGCTTGTAATTAGTTCTAAAAATGCTAGGGTTCTAACTAACACAACTTCCTTTTTGAAATAACCATGTTAGGTCCCCTACAGTTTCATTGGAAGGGAATAGATAATATTGCCGCAAAACATCTTTTTAAAACATTACACATGAGGATGGGGAAATAGATCTATGTGCCTATATTTATAGGTTTAGTATTAAGGTAGCAGAAGGATATTGGGCCTCCACTCAAGTACTCCCTCAATGCAAGAACACTTTCTTCTATTAAATTGGCATTCTATGATGCTCACCTTCCCGACACAACCGCTGAAGACAAAGCGGGTGAATAAGCAAATGTGGTGAAGAAAGCTAATGATGCCTGGCTATCAAAAGATATAGCATTTGGGGTCTTAAAGGCTTGAAGGTAAACAAGCGGCCCTCTAGCTCAGAAGCACCAAAGACCACATGGAAGAACACACCAGCCTGTGCAATCACAAGGTGTCGAAGGGATCAGGTATTAGGAATTGTCAGAACAAAAAAATCTTATCATAGGGAATGAGGGAGGGGAGTGTGGAGTGGAGATCCAAAGCCCATTTGTAGGCCACTGGACATCCCCTTACAGAAAGGTCTCAGGGAGGAGACGAGGCAGTCAGGGTGCAATGTAGCAACGATGAAACATACAACTTTCCTCTAGTTCCTAAATGCTTCCTCCTCATGATCCCAATTCTACCTTACAAGTCTGGCTAGACCAGAGGGTTGTACACTGGTACAGATAGGAACTGGAAACACAGGGAATCCAGGGCAGATGATCCCTTCAGGACCAGTGGTGTGAGTGGCGATACAGGGAGGGTAGAGAGAGGGTGGGCTGGAAAGGGGGAACCGATTACAAGAATCTACATGTGACCTCCTTCCTGGGAGATGGACAACAGAAAAGTAGTGAAGGGACAGGGCAAGATATGACAAAATAATAATTTATAAATTATCAAGGGTTCATGAGGGAAGGGGGAGTGGGGAGGGTGGGGAAAAATGAGGAGCTGATGCCAGGGGCTTAGGTGGAGAGCAAATGTTTTGAGAATTAAGAGGGCAATGAATGTACAAATGTGCTTTACACAACTGATGTATGTATGCATTGGGATAAGAATTGTATGATCCCCTAATAAAACGATTAAAAAAAGAAAGAAAGAAAAACATGATCTCACTGACAGGGGCCATTTTCAGGTCTGAGAGACTTGACTTTTACCCAATTTAAAGGAGATGGCTCTTTAGGAAATGAGAACTAAATTATTAAAATAAACCTTGTTCAAAAAGTGAATATTAAAATGAATATTCAGAATGATAAATTATAAATAAAAAATTGAAAGTGACAGATTCCCCAAATCATAAAATATCGCAAAAAACCAACTAAACAAACAAAAAAATTACTCATTAAAAAGAGATCCTGCCTTAATAAATAGATTAGAGTGATGTGAAGTTATCAATGTAAAGCAACAGCACAAACGGTGCTGGTCTCTGATTCTATATCTCAAAACATTTTAGTAACTAAAGGACCAATAAAGTCATTGAGATACTTTGTTTCTAAGGTGGTTAAAAAATAATGTATTCCAAGCGGATTGCTGCCGATGCAGTTAGGTTAACATTTAGCATCCTATCATTTGATCTCCATTATAATCCATTGGAATTTTTTCTAGTTTTTAGTATTTTATGCTTTTTTTTCAATTGAGGTTTTAATGTTTTACTTTGTTATTGTTTTAGGGTTTTTAAAATGTTTTTCTGTATGTGAAATCCAGGATAGGTCAAGTTGTAGAAATAGTAAATTAATGGTTCTTTGGGGATATGACAGGGGAGGCTGGGCAGCTAATAACGAGTATGGAGAAAATGTTCTAAAACTGATGTGCTGATGTTTGTACAACTTTTCTTGATGTGATTGGACTATTGAATTGTATTCTATGTGAATTATATGCCAATAAAACTGTTGAAGAGAACAATTTCTTCTTTTTTAACAAAAGTGTATTTTTAAATATTATGAAATATGCTATATTGGCGAGGTTAGATTTATTGTGGTGTCCATATAAAAACAGTAGCTTCTAAATCAAAACTTTTCCTTTCCTCAAAAGTAGTGCTAAATCCTGATTAAATCTTTTGTGTGTGTGTGTGTGTGTGTGGGGAGAGTTTATTAAAGGCCCTGGCAACATTACTTCTCCACATCCTGCTCTGCAGCCTCCTTGGCCCTTTTCGCTCGGATACCTAAGAGCCGGGCGTTGGCACGGGCCATGCGGAGACTGGCGAAGACCTTGAAGTCCTTCTCTTCTTGCGGGATGACCCGGGCTTTCTCCTTCTTTTAGACGTTTCGGATGGGCATCACAGGTCCAGTAAGCTGCGTGGCTAGTTTGAGTTCCTCCGCAGAGCGGTCTCCCTTCTTGGGGGCTGAGGGCTTCCTGGGGAAGAGGATGAGCTTGGAGCCGTACTCCTTCAGCCGCTGCACATTGGCCTGCAAGGACTCCGTGGACTTGTTCCGCCGCCTGGGGTCTACAGTTGCCGATGGTGCGGTGCGGGCCACCTTCTTGTGGATGCCGGCCACCCTCAGCTCTTCCAGGCTGAAGCCTCGGCGTGCACGGACTTTGGTGTGATAGCACACGTGGGGCAGCGCACGATGGGCCGGATGGGGCCGGCCGCGGGCCGCGGGGCGATGTGGCGGGCTTTAGCTTGTCGTGCCTTGCGCCTGCGTATCTTCCGCGCCGGCTGGTTGAACCACGTGGACACACGCCGCTGCCAGTCCTTGTGGAAGTGGGGCTTCAGGATCATGCCATTCCGGCTGGGCGCCATGGTTGCCTACGGCCCTCCTCCAGGTGGAACGGGCAAGCGGAAAGAGAGCGCGCCCGCAGTGCCCTGATTAAATCTTAATATTAAAATGGTAAGTATAAATATGCACATTTAGTTGAAAATACATGACAAGAAAAAAGCAAGACGAATACAGAATGGGTGAGATGTTGATAATTACTGAACCTTGATGATGGATGCATGAAGATTCTTGACATCCATGTGCTTTAAGGTGTGGCCCTCGGTCTCATAAGAAATACATATTCTCCGGCCACATCCCAGACTAGACCCGATGGGGTACTGGGTACAAACTGGACAGGTATCTTTAAGTTCAGCAGTTTGAAATCACTAGCTGCTCCTCCAGAGAACAACGGCAAAGAGTAAACAGTTCCAGTTACGTCTCCGAACCCCAGGGGCAGTTCTACCCTGTCCTGCAGCTGCTCTGTGCGTCAGAATTGACTGGCCGTGAGCTGAGTCCCAGAGCTGCTGAACCCGTCTAGGAACTGCTTTCAGACGATTCTCACGTGTGGCTCTCTGCTGGGGAACAGTGGATTACTCTCCATTCAACAGCCCTGGGGAGAACAGGCTTCTTTAACTGAGTGAAAATAATTTGGAACATTTTTATCAGAATATTAGAATTAACTATTAAGAAGGCTGGTGATTTCCCACTCCCACTAGAGCTTCCGTACGCACACCCCATCCTCGATTTTAGCCTCGATTTCAGTCTCTCTTTCGACCATCCTGCTTTTCCTAAGTAACTCCCCAAATTTCCTTTCGGCTGCTTTGTGGATGTCACAGAACAAATACTTGCAGAGCGTGTTCCAAAATAAGTATAATGTTCTGCTGACACCTAGCGGACAAAGTAGAACACTGACCCAAGTTTATTTAACCCAAACTCCAAACACCACACTAGACAGTTTACACTCAAATAACAAACAAAAATGTCTTCAACCAGAAAAATTAATCATCACTAGGATAGGAATCACGTAAAATATTTATATTTCTTTTGCTACGCAATGCTAGATCACTCCTAAAATGGGGCCGACTTCCATAGCTCATCTTCAGGTGCTCAGAGAAGTCACGGAAGAAACTTTTCTTCTCAGAATTGTTTTCGCTCTCCATTACATTGCTATTGGTAATTTGTTTTATGCTTTTTGTTTTTGTTTCGTTTCGTGTTCAGCTTTTTCTGTCTTCTTTACAGGAGCGCCGGCGGCTCTGTGGGCTGCTCATCGAGCTGCTACCGCAAGGTGGGCAGGCTCAAACCTACCACCCGGCCCGGAGGAACAAGATGGGACTGTCTGCTCCTGGAAAGACTGAAAGGTCATGGCAGCGGCTTTGGAATTCGGCTTTTTAAATCTTCCTTACGTTTTATTTTCAACCTGTCAAAAACACAACCTATCCTATCAACTTATTCACATTGTATAATGTGATTAAACTACCCAGGTATGATAATATGTTACTTCTAATTTTCTACATTGTCCAATATTAAACATATTTTCTTACAATGTAATATGTTTATTCCAGTTGCCCCTTTACCAGAACTTAATTTGGAAGGGTGTAACTGCATTAAAATGGGAAGACAAGAGGTACTCACTGCCACGGGGTCAATTCCAACTCTTTGCCATTCTGGAGGACAGGACAGAACCACCTCTGTAGCGTTCTGAGACTGCAACTCTGCACAGGAGCAAAAGCCTCATCATTTCCCCCTGAAACAGCTGGTGGTTTTGAACTGTTGACCTTACAGCTAAGCAGCCCAACTCATAACCCACTATGCCACCAAGGCTCCTTAAAGGTATGAAGTGGCATAAATCAAATGTGATCATTAGTTTGCGCTTTCCTGAAGGTTATAACGAATCACTTCTGTGGAATTCTGGAGCATTTCCTATATGCTCTGGTAGAGCATATATATATATATATATATATACACATATATATAGTCATAGTTAGTAGGACTTGATAGAACATAAAGCATATTAGAAAATAAAAGGCCAGGTTTAAGAAGATCTATAGTTAGATCCATCCTTGCCATTAATTAGTAAGACCAAGCCATCCCTAATAAAATGTAAAAAAAGAAAAGAGGAGAAAAAAATGATTAGGGCAAAGACTGTACAGAAGTGCTTTATACAACTGATGTATGTATATGTATGAACTGTGATAAGAATTGTATGAGCCCCAATAAATTGTTAAAAAAAAAAAAAAGACCAAGCCAATGGTGTCTAGTCAATTTCCACTCAGAACAACTTTGTAGGAGAGAGTAGATGCACCCTACAAGCTTCCCCGTGCAGTAATCTCCTCAGAAGCAGACAGCCCCAGCTTCTTCCCCGGGAGTGGCTGGGGGACTCACCTCATGGGTCTTTCAGTTGACAGCCAGTGATTGACCACTGCGTCAATTCACGCAACAAGACATACCAAATAAGAAAATGTACCTTTAAAAATGATATCTATATAGTAGAGAATTAAACATATACATGTCATTGAAATAACATTACACATCACTTTCACTTTTTTTTTTCACAAGACTATTTTGGCATTTTGTCTAGAAATTCTCTAGAGGAGCAAGCGAGTGAAATGCAAATGCCTACTGCCATCAAGTAGATTTGGACTCACAGCGCCCCTGCAGGACAAAGCCAGCCTGCTCCTCTGGGCTCCCAGGTGGCACCAGGGCTCATCAAAGCTCTACCTCACTGCCATCAAGTGGATGCCCACTCACAGCGGCCCACCACGAGCGGGGTCAGCACTGCCCCTGTGGCTTTCTGAGGCTCTAACTGCTCATGGTAGTAGAGAGCCCGGTCTTTCTCCCTCAGAGCAGATGTTCTGAACCGCTAACCTCACGGATATCAACCGCTATATGTAGCCGCTATGCCGCTATGCCACTATGCCGCTATGCCACCAGCGCTGACCAGACAGCCAGTCCTACATGGGGCTCTGGTGATGCAGTGGAATACACATACCTATGAAGAGGGAAACATTTTTTTAAATGACCACAGAGTTGGTTTGGACTCATAGTGATCCTATAGAACTGACATGTTGGCCTTTCAAGATGTAAAAAACCTTCATGAGATCAGGCCGCCTCATCTTGCTCCCTCAGGGCGACTGGTGGGTGGAAATGCTGGCCTTGTGGCTGACAACTCAGTGTGCAGCCCACGACACCAGGCTCCTTTTATAGAGAGACTTAATGCAAGAAAATGCCTCATGCAGTTGTGAAGGTCCTGAAGGCTGGGAAAGTCCAGGCATCTGTCTGGAAGCTTCTCCTGACTCAGTTTCAGGGACTGTTGGTTCCCCAAATTGGCAGGTCAGGTGGCAGAGGGCTGGCTCTTTATGCCAAGGGCCAGAGGTCAGATGATGACTAGAAGGACCAGAGAGGGAGAGTAAGCCATCTGGAGCATCCATTTCCATTCTGGGGGCCAAGCACACCCCAGGGAAACTCCCCTTCTACTGATGGAGCGCTCACCCAGATCTCATGCGACAGGCGACGATTAGAGCAGTCAGTCCAGTGTCCGCCAGAGCACTAAGCACAGCCTCACCCAGGTGTCCCATAACCCAGCAGCACAGAGCCCATTCCGTGCACCTGACAGTCAAACACCGCACTGCTACTGAAGGTCTTTTTCTTTCGTTGATACTTTGAATGAAGTAAGCAGCGACAGTTCTCACATACGACCTTCATAAGACCATGCATGATAAAATAAACTTAATGATGGAAAAGTGGTGTGATCAAGTAACTGTTTGGCTTTCCCTGCCTTAAATCACCCAAACTCAGTGCCGATGAATCGACTCCGACTCATAGGATATAGTAGAAATGCCCTTGTGGGTTCTTCTGCATGTAACTTTTTGTTGTTGTTATTAATCCATATGTTAGACCAGGTTGACTAGAGGGAAAAAATCCAGGGACATTCATATATGTTTAAGAGAGAACTTGTGATCGGAAGGTTTATTGCGCCAACCTGGTCAATAGGAACATGAGAGCTTAATAGGGTCACAGTTTGATTGGAGGGCAAAGAGACAAATGGCTTGCCAAGCCTCGCCTGTCTCTCTCTTGCTCTCTGGTGATTGGACCAGCGTGCGGCTGCTAGTTCTCTGCTTCAACATGTGAGCTACACTATCTGTGAGACACCCAACCCATGGACCATGTCACTAAAAGCTTGAGGTTCCTTTGAGACCTGCTTCGCCACACTGCTGGTGTATACATCCCTTGAGGTTGGAACCGTCGGATCCTGTCGTCTGGCTGACTGCTGTTTGCTGCCTGTGGGCAGACTGCCTGCATTGCTCTACGGAAGACTCATCTGTCTGCTTCCATGACCTTGGGCCCAGCAGCCTTCATGAGTTGAAGGATTTCCAGTATATTAACTGTTCCACAGAAGTGAGTCGAACTGATCCCTCTGTACTGCTGTGTGGACTAATTAGCTGTTATATTCCTTCATGCTGTATCTATCTATCCCTATATATATGTATAAGTGTCCTGGTTTTATTTCTCTAGAGAACCCTAAGACAGAACTTTATATCAAGAAGTAATTATGCATCAGTAAAATATCCCAACCCAGTCCAAATCAAGTCCATAAGTTCTATATTAGCCTTTAAGTCCAATATAAGTCCATGAATTCCTCTTTAGAGTCACACAGCACTGGCAATGATGCAGAATGCAGGAAGATCACAGGTTGATGGGTGGAAAGTCCCATGGATCCTGCGGCACTGGAAGCATGTCCAGAGCTCTGGCTGCCATCAGTGTGGCTCCATGTGGCTTGTCAGCAGGAATGTGAAGCAGAGAGAGAGAGAGACCCACCTCTTCTGATGTCAGAATCAAGAAAGGGGAAGTTTCCGAAATCCTCATGAGAAGCTCATGCCCCCAAAGACTAATCATCAGACTGTGACTGAACTGACAGACTAGATTCCAGCCCTTCATTCTTTTTTCAAGTTGACATGAAATAGTGTAACTATCACAATCTATAACTTGTTATTTTTATTATGATTGATAATTGGTATTTTATGGGTTGTTTTGAAGATCAATACAGAGAAATTACAAATAATTTGAACATAATTCATGTGTTGTCGTTGCTCCGGGTCACACCTGGCTGTATCTCCCATGTTTGGAGTTAGATGGGGATGCAGGGGTGGGCAGTTTGTTCACTCTGCAGCCATCGGCTGAGGATGCTCTCAGAAACTGACTTAGCTCAGTACCACAGCCCAGGGAGGACAAGACCTCTGCTCCACATCTCCAGCCCCTCAGGATCTCCAGACAGTAGCTACATTTTTATCAAGCTGGCAGGGTAATGGGGTTGGGGGATCAGCACAACTGCATGTAATTTGTTAGGCAGGGTTCTCTAGAGAAACGAAACCAGGACATTTATGATAATATATGTGTTTACATAGCAAAAAGGAATATAACAGCTAATTAGTCCACACAGCTGTACAGAGGGCTCATTTCAACTGACTTTCCTGTAACAGTTAATACACTGGAAGTCCTTCGATACACATGGGCTATGGGTTCCAAGGTCAAGGAAACAGACAGCACAGTCCTCCCTGGGGCAAGACAAGCAGAGTCTGCTCACAGGCAGCAAGCAGCAGGGTGGGTCACCAACAGCCAGTAGCTCAAGAGCTTAGCAAAACAGGCCTGGATGGGATATTGCACATAGCCAATGCAACACGACAGGATCCACCAGCCTGAAGCCTAGGTGATGTATGCATCAGCAGCGTGGTGAAGCAGGTCTCAAAGGAGCCTCAAGCTCTAGGATCGGCCTGGCCCACAGGGAGTGTAGCTCACGGGTTGAGGCAGAGAACTAGCTACACCACCAGCACGCACACTCTGATCACCAGACAGTGAGAGAGGAGGGCGAGATCAATTGAAGAGGCATTTATCTCTTTTCCCTCTAAACAAACTGTGACCTCATTAATCCCACGTGTTGCTATTGACCAGGTTGGCACAAAAATCCTACCTATCCCAGGAAGTAAGTCAAGGCCTTACAAGATAGTGTACCTTTCTTGTTAATTAGGCTTGCAGAGTTTGAAGATATCTCAGAAGAGTCAAGGTCTTGTTTGGAGAGCTGAGAGAGGGAGGAGGGGACGGGTGGTTAACTCAGCACCATCTTCAGCATGTAATTCTCTCCAAAAGTAGAAAGCCTCATCTTCCTCCAGCTGAGGGGCTGGTGCTTTTGAACTACTGACCTTGCAGTCAGCAACCCATCTTTTAACCCACTACTACATCACCAGAGAGACGGAGAGAGAAATGTGTACCATGAAAACGTTAGATGCGGGTAAGTCCAACCCTGTTCACGTCCGTGCTAAACAGAGGTTCCTCTTGACCATAGTGGTAAGGATTGGTGGAGCCACAAGAAGGAAGACAAATGAGGAAACAGGCCGAGTAAGCAAGAAGACCACGAGCCAGGGACTGCAGAGATAACAGATGCATCCGGGTCAGCACATCAGGCTGTGGCTGCAGAGTCCCCAGGGCACCAGATCAAATGGCAGGTCAGATGGCAGGCTACTGGCAGCTGCCCCGGTCAGCAGGTAGTATTGTGGGAAGATGGCTCAAGTACAAAGAACGGCAGGTCGATGAGTCAGACACAGAATTCAGACCAGCAAGAAGCAAACCAGCTCTCCAGTCTCCGTAGATAAGAAGTAGGCTTCCCCTAAGGAAACCTCCTTCCAGGACTGTGGCCCAAGTAAGGGGGTTCTACTCCACCCTAATCTTCGGCTGCTCGCAGCCAAGTCCCATCATGAAGTCGATTATGTCTTGTTAGGTCACACTATGAGGATAATTGGCAAATTTCTGAGAATCCTGGCCCAGCTAAGTTGACACAAAACCTAAGGCATGTATGCATTAGCACACACAGACACTTTGTGTATTATCAGGTTTCCCTGCCTAGATTACGTATTCACAAAATAGATGATGTCTAAAATGTGCCATCCAGGGCGTGAACAATATACTTATTAACTAACCTACAATCCCATGCCAGAGCATATACAGAGCATATACAAGCATATCCAAAGGGGAAGTAATTAATTAGAAGTGTCAGATAAGCGCAAACCAATTCCTGCATATGTTTACGCCACCTTACAGCATCCAGCTCTGTAGGAACCACATAACATGTATTCAATTCCGGCGTGAACAAATGAACTGAACCCCACAAAATGCAGTCAGAACAGGCTGGGGGGAAGAGAATGGAGAGTATGTTGCTGTCAGTGTTGGCGGCGCGGGAAAACAGAAGGAAAATGCTGGACTTTAGGTTCTTCAGAGTCTCCTGTAAGCACAAATGACTTTTTAAAACTCATGAGAAACAAAAAGATGAAGCCTGCCCATACTTCTACAGAGCCATCTCCCATTGGATTGCACTTCACAACAGCCCAGCACCATGTGCCCTGCACAGAGAAGGCACCCAGCGGGCATCACTTAACTAAAGGGATGAATTAATTAGGAAGCTAATATGCGAATGAAAGCAACTTAGAATCCCAATGTAATGAGAATCCCAATGCAATGAGCCACGTGGAGAATGCTTGCTCCTCAGGAAGCAGGAAGCCTCCTCTTTACCTGCGATCACCTGGCGTCTCTTTTGTTGCCAACAGCCACACCATTTGGGATTCAGTGACTGTCTCTGGGAGTCAGGGAAATAGTCAGAAAATATAAAATATGAGCTGAGAAGAACAAGTATGTACAGTGTTCATACTTTTAAACATCAGATGTGTACAGAAAGCAGTTGGAATTTTATTCAAACAAAATTTTAATATAGATTTGCATTTCTAAATAATTTTTCACCTGGGTGGGTGATTAGCTGCTCTTTAATCTTCTTGGAAAACATTAAGCCCTCCCAGTACTCAACTACATGTCCTCAACTCATAAATTTATAACAATATAGTACTTGAAGAGGAATTTGCTGGAAAATTTTAAAAAATTAACTTTCAATACAAATAAAAATTAGTAAGCCATTAAAGAGAAAGCTTCATTGTTGTTCGAGTGGGATTTTGTGGTTTGCTTTCAGCTGGTGTGGGTGATGCCTGGGTTTGTTTGATTAGATTTACATAGAACCGTGCGCTTTGGCGTTGTCACTGAGTGCTGCCCAATGGGTTCTCTCTACGCACAGCCATCACCACCTCTGCTGCTAAAACCAATGGCCAAGGCTTCATCTATGTTCATGTTTGTTGTCGTGAGTTGCCCTGGGTTGCTTCTGAATCAGGGGACTTTGTGTGTGCAGAGCAGCACTGTTCTGTGTGCTTAAAAGGCTGTGTGACATTTCAGAAGCAGACTGTGAGTCCTGTCTTCCTAGAGGACGCGGGGTTGCTCAAAAGCGCTGACCTTTCAAGAGCAGTGAGGCGCTTAACAATTGGCCTACCCGAGTGGTAAAATAGTATATAGAGCATGCGGCTATTTCTATACATAGAAAACTACCACCCCTCTGACCAAGCACGAGGGTAGCGATACCAGGAGGGTAGAGGGAAGGTAAGGGGAGGATGGGGAAACAATGATCAATCTATAACATCGCCCACACCCCAGGGGGTAGACAACACAGAAGTGGGTGAAAGGAGACAGAGGACGACATAAGATATGACAAAAATAATTTATAATTTATCAAGGGTTCATGAGGGAGGGAGCAAAAAAAAATGAGAAGCTGATACCAAGGGTTCAAGTAAAAAGATATTTTGAAAATGATGACAACAGATAAACAAAAGTGTTGACACAATGGATGGATGGATGGATGGATGAATTGTGATAAGAGTTGTAAGAGCCCCAAATAAAAATTTTTAAAAAGATTGGGGGAACCATCCAGAATACGGCCTTTAGTCACACTTCAGATACGGACATGAGTTTACCCAGTGTTGGGTTTGTTGGTCTTCCTTGGCAGCATTCCCTCCAGGCTGAGGCTGAGAGCACCAGGCAAGGAGGTCAACAGCAGGGAAACCGGTCAGGGGACTGTAGTGGATGAGTCCCTGTAAAACTCAAAGGCAATCACACAGCCTCCTGAGGAATGTCTGAGGGTTCCAGACTGTTGATCCCAGAACTTGGAAGACAAGCACCAGAGAAGAATGCAAGAACCTAGAGATACCGTTTTTAAAATTTGCCTGGATGTGCTTGAAACATATGCTACCATTGTTGGGCCACGTCAGCATCAAGTCCACAGCTTCCAACCCAGCTGTCTTATGTAAGTTCTTGAGGGCAAAAGACACTTTCTGCCCTCTAGAGAACACCATGCTCATCTGGTAAATGTTTAACAAGTGGCCCTCTTAGAGAACATTTATTATATACAGTTATATCGTTCTTTGCTTTATTGAGCTGCTCTGAGATTGAAGGTCTGTGGCAACCCTGTGTCCAATGACAGCCAGCATGTGCTCCTTAGTGCCTCAACGTTACATGTGAGTGATTCTTACAGTATTCACACCTTTTCCTAAGATGCTCACTGCACATGTCAGAAACGACAATATGGTATCAACAAAACCCTTTATGCACTGGGGGGGGGGGACTACATGACTCACTTTACTGTATTATTCACTTTATTGTGGCAGTTTAGAACCGAACGTGGAGCAGTGTCAGTGGACAAAGTTACTAAAAATGTTAGGGATATAAAGGGTGTGTAGCAAATCATTTACGAATAAAACATACAATCATGTATTTTGGAGTTTTAGATGAGAGATAGAGCCTCACAGAAGGCTTTCATTGATTCTTGACCAGCATTTGCATCCATAGCCCATAGCCAATCAGGATTATAATTCAACCAAAGTTTCAAAAACAGTTTCATCCCAATTCATCAACATTTCTCAGTTAATGTAATGCCCTTAGATCTTTGCTGCTGAACCGTTTCTCATTCTCTTGCAAATTGTTTTCATTAAACTGAAAAGTGTCTTTTAATATTAGCAAGAATTATGGCAACTGTCTTCCTTATCAATTTTTCTATAGTTGTCAAGATAATGACATTGATTCTTTATCAGTATCTATAAAACCCTGAAAATCATTTGAATCAACTTTGCGCTTTAGAATTAAAGTTAAATGATACGATTTTTCTTGAGGCTAATTATGCTGAAATAAGTCTTTCATACACGAGGTAGATTATTCTAATAAGTCCAAATAATTAAGAATGCTGGGAAACTATTTCCTCAGCTGCCTGCACCATTCCCAGTGAAATAGCTGCAGGCACAGACCCTGACATGGGGATCTGCATTACTAATATTTTCTCTAACAAGTCTACTCCAGGTCTAGAGTGGACAACCAACAAGACCATAATCAATACGCAGTTTATAGCACAAGCTGACTTCATTGGTGTAAATACAAGAGGACTTCAAAAGGTTTTGGGGGACATTCCATTATCTTTTGTTTCCACTTTCCCATGATTGGAAGCTCCCTGATCCTTCTCCTATTGTCAGTTTCAAGACACCAACTTGATTTCACTGAACTTGGGGATCAATGTTCAGTAACATACTATCACATAGTACAAATACAGAAAAACAATGGAGAACTGATGCACTCTGAGGAATAAACACTCAATGAGTATTTCCCCCTAATCAGTTAATAAAATTAAATTTATCGTATTAGCAGTGTTTGACAAAATCTAGCAAAATCTAAAATTAACGCTCATGAACCAGTCTGGTCAGTTTCAAGAGAATTCTAATATTAAAGTAAGCACAAATTGTACATGCAGAAATTGTTGGAATGAAAAATGCTCTGCTATATACTTGCATAGTCTTAACACACTCACGCATACACACACAGAGCACATCTCACAGAAGGCCTCTCTGGGCTCTGGAAAAACCTGCACTGTTGAACAAGCTTAGAGTTGGTTACTGATTGCCAAAGGATCAAGAGGGCAACGCAATTCATCTGTTATTTCCGCTTATACTTCTTGATTCTCCTTTGTCCGTTCTATAAACAGACATTTTTCTAAGAATCGCCTGCTTCCACCTCTAGACTTCACCTGGAGATGCAGGTAAGTGTGTCCCTTTGTTTATTTAACAGGTGCGATACTAGTCCCCTAACAACTCCAATTCTGCTAAGAAATAAGAAGAGTTCTTCATAGATGAAGTTCTACTGACACATTGTTTTGAAATTGGGAATATCTGTTGATTTATTTTTTAAATTAGCATCCGGATGTTTTCTTGAAAGATATGTTTGATGGAGAAGTCTGATGTTAGAAAATATTAAAATATGGAAAAGCATGATCCCCTCTTGGATGTGTTAGAAGGTGTACAGGTATGGCGACTGAGTTTCCTCAGGGGGAACATTCGTACAAAGTAATGGAATATGAAGCTAGGGACTGGAACCGACTTGAGCAGAACGGCTGGGGTTTGGTATCTGTAGCTTGCACTTCATGCAGAGCTCATTCCTCCCAGATTCCTCTCATTCACGCTGAGAAAAACTCTCTTCTTTTCTCTTTTGCCCTGAGAAAGTCAGACCTATTTCAAAGTAATTCCCACCCACCTTTACTACAATAAAAGAGAAACAAATTGCTCAATTGAGCAGAAATTCAAGCAGATTTTTCAACGGAGTATGGATCGAATGTAAAGTATCTACAACTCTTCAACAATACAAGGGGTTTTCAAAATGTTTGTGGAAAATGGAATTGAAAGACAATGGAGTTTTCCCACACATTTTTGAAGCCCCCTTCTATATTTAATTGAGGTAGTTCAATTCTCCCATAGCATCTCAGATGATTGATCACTTAGACTGAAGCATGACTCTTTGTTTCCTGCCTTTGCAATATTGCAACCTGCAGTTTCTCGGATAAAGTACAGAAACAGGTTC
The DNA here is from genome assembly GCF_050624435.1 of Tenrec ecaudatus. Taxonomy (NCBI): domain Eukaryota; kingdom Metazoa; phylum Chordata; class Mammalia; order Afrosoricida; family Tenrecidae; genus Tenrec; species Tenrec ecaudatus. Next base: position 110,733,112 of record NC_134538.1, read on the forward strand.
CTATCTTCGCAATATTGTAACCTGTGGTTTCTCGGGTAGAGTACAGAAACGAGACTCTAGCAGGTTCCCTTCTCCCCTTTAACCACTAACTTCCTTTTACTGGCAGCTCCTGGGCTAGAGAGGAGGGCCATTGCTAAATGTCTTTAAGTACAATATGTAAGTTAAATGTATTTTATGTTCCCCTAAGAGTTGGAATATTGTTTTTTTTTTTACAGGATAAAGGCAGCTTTTTATTTAACACACATTATATGTACACATTTTTTAGTGTAAACCATCTTAAGTGTACAGGATTTTGGAAGAAAAATTTGACCACTAGCACACTAGCAATACAAATTTCAATTCACCTTAGTATCCCTGTGGACCAGGGATTGGCAAACTGGCTCTCCAGTCATATGTGGCTCTTTTGGTAAAATACATGTGGCTCAAGTAAAACTATCATTTACTTTTAATCATAATTTCATTTGAAGGCTATTCAGATAATATTTTTTAAAAGTATATTATGGCTCTCAAATAATTTTTAAGTTGCGAGGGATGTTACTGGCTCTTCCATCTCAAAAGGTTTTAGTGTGAGTTTTTCAGTGTTTAAAAGTGGTACGTGCAACAAGTACAGGTGACTGTGAGGAAGACTCTGTAGCAAGAGGGGCTGGGGCAACTGTTTTAAAGTGCCATATTTGCACTTCAAATTTGCATAACAATAAAGGCAAGCAAGCATTTCCCGTAATCTGACTTTTGTAACCCAGAGACTTCCTGAATATAAAAATAACCAATTTCCTGAGAGGGAGGGGCTAGGGGAGAGCTCTGTAACGTAAGAGAAATGCTACTCCTAATCCAGGTAATTCCCAATTTACGCCGCTGTATAAATGTGGCCTCTGGCAATAGCCAAGAGCAGCAATTCGTCCTTTCCCTGAATTATAGTTCAGAATTTTTCTTGTGCCCTCACCTTCCCCCTCCCCATGGTGGTAGACTGCCAAGCCTCCTTTCTGCCCCAGGCCTGGCATCTTATTCTTACTTCTAATCCAGGGTAGAAGCTCTGACATCAGGATGGACTCCATAAAAGGACAGAGAAGAGGGGAGAGAGTGGTCAGCAAGCCAGCCCTAAGTGAGGTTCCATACCGGCTTGCTTCTGCCCTGACTGCTGGATTTTTTTCTAGGGACCGATCATAAACTTTTATAGGAGAATACATCTGAGTGGGCAAACAACCAGATTCTGAAGCCAAACCTCTTTTAAGAGATAAGGACCCCTTTAATACATTAATCCAAATATTTTTTTTACAAACATTCAACCTGAGGACAGTTCGATGTTGACACACAGGTGATCTTTCTATCTGGGGAAATAGTCACAGAATCCAAGAAATTGCTGTCTACCTGACCCCCAACATGGTGGTGGCGACCGTTAGGAGGGAGGTTAGAGAAAGGACGTAAGTCTTGGAAGGGACTAGTTTGGGCATCAGTTTCTTTATCGTTCTTTAGCCATGCCTATTTATATATATCCTGTTGATCAAAAAAGGTCCTTAAAATTAACCCTTATAATTGACAGTAATAGAGCAACCATCATTTTAGGTATTTCCTTTAAATTATTTAAATATACTGATTTCTGAAATATTCAGTTCAGGAATAGGAAAAAAAATCCCTCCAAATTCTTGATCCAGTCGAACTACAATCAGAGAATCATAGTCCTTAGAGAATAAGATCAAGCTGAGAAAAGATTTGAAAGAAACGATGAGTGTCTAATAATGCTGGTGTGGCTGCTTCTTCATCTGCTGAGCCACGGCACGTCGTAGGGCTTCCATTTCTTAAGCCTGCAAAGTGGGAACAGCAGGAACGGGGTGACTGGGTCTGCTCTAGTTAGGTGTCATCCAGTCAACTCTGCCCCTCACAACCCTGTGCATTAGAGAAGAAACCCTGCGTGGTCCTGCGCCATCCTCACAATTGTCCCTATGCCTGAGCCCACTGATGCAGCCACTGTGTCAGTCCATCTCACAGAGTGCCTTCTCTTCCTTCACGGCCCCACCACTTTCCCAAGCGTGACGTCCTTCTCCAGTAACTGGTCTCCCCTGACAATATAGCCAAAGTATGTAAGATGAAGTCTTGCCATCCTTGCCTGTAAGCAGCACTCTGGCCTGACTTCTTCCAACACAGAGCAGTTTGTCCTTTTCGCAGTCCATGGTACTTTCAATCTTCTTCTCCAGCACCACCATGCAAATCCATCCCTTCTTCTATGGTTTTCCTTATTCAAGGTCCAATTTTCCCATGCATATGAGGCAATGGAAAATACCATGGCTTGGGTCAGTGTGTCAGTATGGGTAGACTAGAGAAACAAATTCATAGAGACTCATATGTGAATAAGAAGGAGGTTTCTATACAAGAGCAATTGAATACTGAGAAAATGTCTCTGCCCAGTTCAGATCAAGTCCATAAGTCCAACATTAGCCCAAATGTCTGATACCAATCTATAAAGTCCTCTTCAGACTCATCAAATACATGCAATGATGTCAAATGCAGGAGGATCACAGGCCAGTGGGTTGAAAGTTTTGTGGATCCCTTGACATTGTAAGCATTTCTACATGGCTTCTCCAGCTCTGTAGGTCTGGTTGCATCAGGGTTGGTCCATGTGGCTTCTCCAGCTCCCAGGGTGTGGCGCCATGTGTCTTGTCAGTAGAGCATCTTTCAGGGATTTCCAAGGAGGAAATCCAGGAGTTCCCAGAATCCTTAGGAAAAGGCCATGCCCACACAGAGGCCTCATTGGCTATGACCTGATTGACAGACTAGACTCCACCCCTTTACTCTTAATCCTCTCAAGTCCCAAATTGACACCAGATTATGAAACTAGCACAGTCAGGCACACCTTAGTCCTCAAAGAAACAGCCCTGCTCTTCAATAATCTAAAGAGGTTTTCTGCAACAGATTTACCCAATGCACTCCATCATTTGTTCTCTTGATTGCTACTTACATGAGCATTGATTGTAAATCTAAGACAAAATCCTTGCCAACTTTAACCGTTTCCCCACTGATCATGATGGTACCTATTGATCCAGTTGTAAGAATTTTGGTCTTCTTTACATTGAGTTGTAATTCATGCTGAAGGCTGCAATTCTTGCTCTTCATCAGCAAGTGCTTCAATTCCTCTTCAATTTAAGCAAGCAAGGTTGTGTCCATCTGCATTTCACAAGTTGTTAATAAGCCTTCCTACAAACTTGATGCCACATTTTTCTTCATATAATCCAGCTTCTCTGACAATTTGTCAGCATAAAGATTAAACAAGTATGGTGAAAGGATATAACCCTGGGGCACATCTTTCCTAATTTCAAACCATGCAATGTGCCCTTGTTGTATTTGCACAACTGCCTCCTCATCCATGTACAAGTTCCTCATGAGCACAAGGAAGTGTTCTGGAATTCCCATTCTTGTCAAGGTCATCCACAGTTTACTATGGTCCACACACTTCAATGCCTTTGCATAATCAACAAAACACAAGTAAACATCTTTGTGGTATTCTCTGCTTTGAGCAAAGATCCATCTGACATCAGAAAATATCCATGGTTCCACAGCCTCGTTCTGAATCTGGCCTGAACTTCTGGCAGTTTCCTGTCAATGTACTGCTGCAACCGTTGCAGGATGATCTTAAGCAAAATGTTACTTGTGTGTGATATCAGTGATATTGTTCTATAGTCTGAGCATTCTATTTCGTAATCTTTCTTGGGAATAGGCAAAATATGCATCATTTCCAGTCAATTGGTCAAGTAACTGTCTTCTAAATTTCCTGGCATAGACGAGTGAGTGCTTCCAGTCCCTCTTCAACTTGCTGAAACATTCCAATAGTAGTCTGTCAATTCCTGGAGCCTTGTTTTTGGCTAATGTATTCATTACAGTTTGAACTTCTTCCTTCAGCACAATTGGTGCTTGCTCTTATGCCACCCCCTGAAATGGTAGAACGTTGACTTGTTCTTTCTGGTACGGTGACTGTGCGCTCTTTCCACCTTCTCTTGATGCTTTCTGCATCATTCAATAGTTTGCCCACAGGATCTTTCAAAATTGCAACTCAAGGCATGAATTTTTTTCTTGAGTTCTTTCAGTTTCAGATATGCAGAGCATGTTCTTTCCTTTTTCTTATCTAATTCTAGGTAAAATTTGCATATTCCATTATAATACTTAGCTTTGTCTTCTCAAGCTGTCCTTTGAAATTTTCTATGCATCTTTTCTTCCATTTGCTTTAGCTACTCTATTATTAATAGCAAGTTTCAGAGTCTCTTCTGGCATCCACTTTCATCTCTTCTTTCTTCTGTCTTTTCAATGACCTTTTGCTGATGGTTTTGATGTCCTCCCATGGCTCCTCAGGTCTTCTGTGATTAGTAATCAACGTGTCAAATCTGTTCTTGAAATTAGGTGAGATAGAGAGAAGGTCATATTTTGGCTCAGGTGACTTATTTGGTTTTCTTCAGCTTTATCTCAAGCCTACATATGAGCAAATGATGGTCTGCACCACAGTCTGCCCCTGGTCTGTTCGAGGTGAAGCTATTGAGTGTCTCCATTGGATCTTCCCACCGACGTAGTCAACCTGACTTCTGTGTTCTCCATCTGGGGAAGTCCATGTGTGCAGTCACTTTTTGTGCTGTTGCAAAAAGGTATTCACTATGAACAGATTTTAAGTTTGCTATGAATTTGCTATGAATAGTATTCTATTGTGTGACAGCATGACTATCATGTGGCAGAATGCAATAGAATGCCTATGACACCAGTAAAGGTAAAAGGCCATGAGAAAACCAAAAGAGCATTCTATAGGTTCAAGATTTTCATTATCATCTCCACTAACTCCCTATTCAAAGCACTAACCATTTCCTTTGAATCACTGCAGCATTCCTGACAGCCTCTGCTGCTTCCTCTCCAAGAATGGGGCACACACATCTCTGGGTATTTTCAGACACCGCAAACTGTTGGAAAGATTGGATAGAAAGAGACAGACGGACAACCTCCTATAAGAGCTAGTTCCCAGTCAATCCCATTCAGCTACTCTAACTCAAGTTTCACTAAGGGAAGGCACAGGCCCGTGGGCCGTGTGTTTCAGTAGGGTTTGCGACAAGCCCTCTCATCAACTGTCCTTGCTGTGCTTTGTGAACAACCGATGTACGTGGTACATCACTCTGACTCCAGGCAGGTCCAGTGAGCTCATTTTCCCTGTGCTCCAGATGAGGGCAGCCCAGATGGGTAAAGGGTCCCTGAGCTGTGAGTAGGGCATTCAAACATCATATCCAAATTCCAACCGAGCCCAGTGCCATTGAGTCCATTCTGACCCTCAGTGACCCTGAAGGGCAGGGTATGACTAACTGAGACAGCAACTCTGCTAGGCAATATACAGCTTCATCTGTCTCCCACACAGTAGCTGGTGGTTTCCAACTGTCAACCTTAGAGTTAGAGTCCAACGGGCGATCCACTACACCACCAGTTAAATCACGTAGGTGATTTAATTTCAATTAACTTCTTAAAATCAGTTCCTTAAGTTCTCAGTAGCCACATGTAACTATTGACCACCCTGTTTGATGGCACAGATAAATAGACTTGTGTTATATCAATGTTATATAAAACTCAAGTATATATATATAAACTTAAGTTTTATATAGCTTATATATATAGTTTTATTTATATATATAGTTTACATATATGTTTGTGTATATGTATAATATTTCCTCCTTGACTTTCTACAGGACACATTATCCCTTACAAGGTTCCCAAAACCCTGATAAATATTTTATACGCCAGTTTGTAAAATATCAATGAAAGAAGTTTAACATTCGCTGAAAATACTTCCTCGTGATATGACTGAGTTCTTACTCTGGGCAGCTAGAGGGAAAAAAAGGATTTCTTTAATTGAAAATGAAAATGAAAATCCTAATCATCAAACCCCCAAAAATCTTACCATGGAGAAAGTACTTATTGATAACCCATGTTATTAAACAATCTTTTCCAAGTATTTAGAGAGCTGAGCTTCCTCTGAGAGAGTTTTAAACCATAAAATTTCACACCCAGATTAGAGTTAAAAGAAATTGAGACCTTACCCTGGTAAATATGATTGGTCATTCTTCCTGCCTCACTAGACCTGTGACTTATCAACTGCGGGCAAAGGTGAAACAATGGCAGGTACTTAGACGATTTCACTACTGATTTGAGCAAGGCAGTTCTGGTTGAACACCATGTTTGGTGCTGACACTGTTCTCCAGGGACAAAGAGAACGTGCCCGCGGCCTTTTATCTTAAAGGCATAAAGAGAAAGGGGTTGGAGTGGGTTGATGAAACACACCTGGGCAGAATGAGCTCTTCTCTGAAAGGCACACACGGACAGGCCACGGCTCAGGCTCAGCACTTCTGGAAAATCGCACAGTTCTACTCTGACCTTTATGGGATTGCCATGAGTTAGAATCCATAGGCCTTACCTTCATGGTGGAGTGGGTTTCGCATCGGGCTGTTAATCACAAGGTCAGTAGCTCGGAGCCCCGAGTCACTCTACAGGCGATTACATTTTCTGTTCCTGTAAAGATTTACAACATCAGAAATGAAAAGGGGCAGTTCTACTCTGCTTAAAGGGTTGTTAAGAGTCAAAAATAGATTTCATGGCAGTGTTCTTAGCTTATAAAACTTGTATCTGTCGAGAAGCATCACACAGTCCTCTAACCCATTTGCACAGCCCTCCATCACTACGGTACAATCGCATCATTGTGGTATCTTTTTGCAGGCAGGACTCGGTATATTGTTCAGATAAATAACACACAGTGTTCTAACTCCCCACACTGTCATCACCAGATAAGAATCCCATTCAAACTTTATAAACCTTATGATGTAGCTATGTTGCTGGTTTCCTTTAAATGGCTTATGGATGACAAAGCCTGTCTCTAGGTTCCTGTGATCTAAAGACATGAAAATAAAAATGAATTCTTCAACCCCTGACCAGCCCAGGGAGGGACATTCTCTGCCGGGCTGAGCCGGGCGTGTCACTGTACTGTGGATTGCATAGACATGAATCAGACCCTGCGTGCGTGTGGGACAGCCCTGGCCCCTACTGTAGCTCCTCTAACATAATGTATGTGACCCAGACATGGCCCCAAGCCCACTCCGGAAGTCCCGCTGCCAACCATGATGCATGATCTGCCATCCACCACGTTTGGGGGAAATATGTTCTTTGACCTCCCACGTCCCTTTTAAAGCTGGAGGTCTCAGCAACCTCTTGGACCCCATTGTGACCTCAGCTAATTGTGTCCTTCATCCGGATAATACTTCTCCATAGCTGTCTTGGCCTTGTCCCATTTAAGACTTAATACATGATCTCTTTTTTATAATTTAAGCTGGGAAAAAATGAGTTTTCATTTCATTCGAGTTTTTAATTGGTTCAAAATTAAAATCGACGTGAGGTAGGTGTGGACTCTTCCCTGGGTTATGCAAAGGCATGTCAAACATGATTGCTTCTAAGCTTCCAGTTCATACGTGCATGGGCTTATTCCAAACAACACACGTCTTGCCGTCAGTGGATGCCTACTAGTCGAGTTCTCTCCGAACCCGTCTTGTCTTAGTCTCAGTGTGATGCCTTCAGTGAAAACGTCCAGTCCAAACAGTGGCTTCGAAGGGGATTGGCTGAGTCAGTTAAACTCAAGCCACACAGGTCAGCTCAGAAGATTAAGCAAGTATGAGGGGGCGGGAGGATCCCAAAGGGGTAAGTAATCCCGAGAGATAGTCTCAAAGGCCACACGGTGGTCCATGTGACTCACTAGGAAGTTGTTTTAAGAAAGTTGCATTGAGGAGGAAAAGGTCAGGAAATCTGTACCAAGGAACTTCTTTTCCATGACGACAATGCACCTGCTTGTTCTTATAAAATAGCAAGGACTGTCCCCAGAGATATTAATTGGAAATCTTACTCCATCCACCCTGGGACCCTGATCTTGCCCCCTCCAGATGTTTTTATTATCCAACTGCAAAGAACATTGAAAAGAAACATGATATGATGCCTTTGGGCTCTTACTTGGGGAAGTTGGGCTTATTGATCCAACCCAGGGACTGGATGCTGCTGATGAACTCTCCAAAGTATGTGAAGTGTCATCTTACTGATCTTGAGCTGAATGCCTCAGGGTGAGACTTACAATAGGATTGCATGGTTCTTTGGGAATTTATGAGCAGGCCTGAACCTTTGTTTACTTTTCGCTGGTAAACAACTACCAGAGCATTTTCCACTAGCATTACAACTTGTTAACTTGCTTAATAAACTCTTTAATCATGAAAAAGAGAAAGAAAAGAAACATGATTGAGACCCTTGAGGATGTCATTTCTGACATGGTATAATTGAAGAGCATGAAATTTTGTGGGGCCAGGGTTCCAGGACTAGAAATGTGTAGACCTTGATGGAAGAAATGCTGGGAAACAACAGCTTCACGTCTTGCTATTTTCTGTTTAGTAAATGTTTCTATAGATTTCTAGCAATGCTTTCTGACTGTTAGTCTGGGTACTTTAGGGAAACAAATCCACAGAAGCTCATGTATAAGAGAGAGTTTAATATAAAGGTTAAGTGTACATCAAGAAAACATCCAAACCCAGTGCTGCCCGAGCCCACAAGTCCAACATTAACCCATATGTACACCAATCCACAAAGTCCTCCTCCATCTCACAAAACACACACCACGATGCCAACTGCAGGAGGAAAGCCAAGTCAGTGAACATGTAAGCATCTCAGCACTGACAGGGGTCTCCACATGGGTGCTCCAGCACCCAGGGCTTTTTGAGGAACTGGCTAAGGCAGCTGCACCCTGGTTTGACCATCAGGAAGAGACCCGAGAACTTGAAAGGTGAGGCTCACTGAGCCATTTATCCCTCCACCTTTCAATTAACCCCACATGTGTTTATCGGCCAGGTTGGCACCATAAACTAACTACCTCACTGACTTACCCCTCTTATTTAGCAACAGAGGAGCTAAGTCCCTTCTGTGGTCCAATGCAGGCAGACACCTGGGCTCTTTGGAGGGCAGTATTACTGTAAGGTTCTAGAGTGGTTAATACCTCGGTTCTGGGCTTCGCCTGGTGGAAGACTTCATGTTGAAGGTTGTTTTGTAATCCAAGTGAGTTTTTACGAAGGGCAGGATGAAGTTCAGGTTTTCCAGTCTCAAAGGGGTTCACCACTGAGCACAAGTCAACTCATGACAAAGAGCACCCGCATAAGCGGAACTGGGGCAGTTGGGGAATCCCAACAGCCATGGGGTCGAGGGAGCAAAAGGGAGCAGGGACCAGAGCTCAGGGCAAGAGAGCTCAGGGGCAAGGGAGGCTGTGAGTCCCGATTAGGCCCAGAGTGGACTTGCCACTAGGAACCTGGCAAGGGCAGGGCGAGGGGGCAAGAGACCATGAGCCAGAGTGTTGTCCCTGCCTTTATTCTAGCCCACCCCCTGGCTGGGGAAAGGAGTAGTTGACCTCATTGGCTGGGTTGAGCCCAGCTGGTTGATGTCATGAGCCTGTGCCTAGTTTGGACCACCAAGGTATGATTCCCACCTGGCTGAGGGGTGGAGGTGGGGCCTTGAGTATGAGCATGCTCAGTTTAGGGTCTTCCTAGGTATCTAATGGTTGCCTGATTTCTTCCCAACCTCCTCTATGGGGCCTTCTGTCCCTAAATCTAGCTACCTAACACTACCTCTAAGATCCTTTCTCTGTAGCCCTGTCTGGCCTTTGTCCTCAGGAAGCAGAACAATGAGGAACTCAATGTCAACTTGGCTTATGGTCTTGTGGTCCATTTTTATTTGAGCCCACCCATGCTTTAGACAGACTGTGTGTGACCCGTCTATAGACTGGTGTATGATAGGAAAATTTACCTGTGCCTCTGTTGAAGCATCTATGTGATGTGGGCAGGGTTGAGGGAGCAAACACTGTATATGCGGGAGCCGGGAGGGAGCACTCTCTAGAACTGACGATGACAACACAACTCCACTTAAAAGTGATTTAACGGTGTTGGGGGAGGGCAGAGAAAATGTTCTAAAGTTGATTGTACAATTCTTCTTGTCACGATTGAACAATTGGATAGTGATAGGTGGATTAAATGCCAATCAAATTGTTTTCACAATAAAATGAAATGTGGGCAATTATATCTTCTTTGGACGGTGTGTGCTTTAGGTGAGTTGCCATCGACAGCACCTACTTTGATGCTTGGCTCCTATTCATAAGGTTTCTGGGGCTTCCCCCACAGAAGCAGGCAGCCTATTCCATCTCCATAGGTTGGTCTTCATCTGAAGGCTGGTCCAAGAGACAAGGTCACAAGGAAAACATTAGCTGTGTTGAGGATTTCGTTTTGCTTGGCTCCGCGATGGAAGCAGCAGCCAAGAAATCGAAGGATGCATCTTTCTTTGTTGTCAGGAGCTGGTGAGTTGGTTGTGACTCATGGCACTCCTAGGTACACCAGAAGGAAATGCTGCATCACTGACGTTATGTCCGAGCCCATTGTTGCGTGCCTGTGTCACTTCATCTCCTTGAGAATCTTACTCTTTTTCATGGCCCTCCAAGGACTGGGCTCTCCGGATAACAAAGTACATAAAGCAAAGTCTCATGATCCTTGCTTCTAAGCAGCATTCTGCTTGTACTTCTTCCAAGGCAGATGCCTGTTCTTCTGGCGGTCCATGGTACTTTCAACATTCTTTGCCACACCACCATTCAAAAGCACCAATCCTTCTCTGGTCTGTATTCAAAGGCCAACTTTCACATGCATATGAGTCACTGAAAATGCCATGGCTTGTTCAGGACCATTCTACCCTCTGCTATAGGGTGTCTAGGAGTTGGCAGTGACCCAATAGCAGTGAGATTCGTTTTTGAGTTTGGGGTCAGGTACACTTTACTCCTCAAAGTGATATCCTTGCTCAACAGCAAATCTGCTGTGTAAGATCTCTTTAAAAAGTGTTGGAAAAGCAAGGAGATTACCTAAGAGGAGTAAGGGGCACATCGTCAAAGCCATGATGTCTTCAATTGCCTCATAGACCTGTGAAAGTTCAACAATGACTAAGGAAGATTGCCGAGAATTGATGCATTTGAATTATGATGCTGGTGAAGAATATTCAAAGTATTATTGGGCTGTCAGAAGACCCAAAAAATGTGTTCTGGAAGAAATATAGTCAGGTCAGAATGCTCCTTAGACATGAGGATGTTAAGACGACACTTCATATACTTTGGAGAATTTATCAGGAGAATCCGGTCCCTGGAGGAAGACATCATGCTAGGTAAAGGGGCAATAAAAAAGAAGACCCTCATAGTGTCTGGGGTCTTAAAGGCTTAAAGATAAACAAGCAGCCATCTAGCTGAGAAGCAACAACGGCCACATGGAAGAAGCACACCAGCCTGGTGCTCATGAGGTGTCAGTGGGATCAGCTAGCAGGCCTCAAAAACCCAGAATATAGAATCATATCATTATGAATGAGGGGGAGGGCAGAGAAGAGATCCAATGCTCATCTGTAGACAACTGAACATCCCCTTACAGAAGGGTCACAAGGAAGAGAGGAGTTAGTCAGGGTACAGTATAGCACCAATGTGAAACAGACAATTTTCCTATAGTTCTTTAATGCTTCCTCAACCCCACTATCATGACACCAATTTTACCTAACAAATCCAACTCCACCAGAGCATGCATACTGGTACAAATAAATAAGAGCTCACAACACAGGGAATCCAGGACAGATAAACCCCTCAGGACCAATAATGAGTAGTGATATCAGGAGGGTAAGAGGAATGTGTATGGGTGGGGGGAGGAAGGGAGAACCAATCACAATGCTCTACATATAACCACCTCCCAGGGGGATGGACAATAAAAAGTGGGTGAAGGGCATCAGTCAGTATAAGACATGAAAAATAATAATTTATAAATTATCAAGGATTCATGAGGGAGTTAAAAAAAAAGGTAGCTGATACCAAGGGGTCAAGTAGAAAAAATGTTTTGAAAATAATGATGGCAACATATGTACAAATGTGCTTGACATAGTGGATGGATGGACTGTGATAAGAGCTGTGCGAGGCCCCAATAAAATGATTTAAAATAATAATAATTTTTAAATTATCAAGGGTTCTGGAGGGAGGGAGGAGAAAAGGAGGTAAAATAAAGAGGAAGTGATGCCAAAGGCTCAAGTAGAAAGAAAATGTTTTGAAACTGATTATGGCAACATATGTATAAAGGTACTTGACACAATAGATGGATGGATGGATGATGATAAGAACACCCAATAAAATGATTTCAAAAAGCAGACCCTCAAGGAAATGCATGGACACAGTGGCTGCAACAATGGCTTCGAGGTAACAACGGTCTGGAGATGGCACAGGACCAGGGAGTGTTTGCTTCTATTGTAATTAGGGTCTCACTGAGTTGGAACCGACTGGGTAACACCTAACATGTGTGTGGCTCATACAAGGAACTTAGTCAAGTTGACTATTTCCCTCTCCCTCTACCTTAACTCCTTCCATTGAAATAAACAGAACATCAAAGAAAATGTTCCATATATCTCTCTAAGTTTGTAGACTTCCCAAACCAGTTGCCATCAAGTTTATGAGCAGGTACCCTAAAAAAAACAGAACTTTTCCCAACATTATGTATTTCAATTTCTTTACAAAACAACCTCTCACCTTTAAAATACTCTCCACTACACTTAATAAATTTACCATTCTTGGAAACATTTTTCAATCTCATCTGTTTGGATGGCTGACTGCACCTCCCTTGTTTATTTCTTCACCTCTTCTACATCATCAAATCACCGTCCCGCCATGTCCCTCTTCATTTGAGGAAACAAAAAGCAGTCACACTGAGTGAGGTCAGGTGAGTAAGGTGGGTGAGGCAAGAAACGCATGCTGGTTTTTGCCAAAAACTGGTGCACTGAGATGGCTCTGTGAGGAGGTGCATTGTTGTGGTGGCAAAACCAATCCCATCTGCCACAAATTAGGCCTTTATTGTAGTATATTGTTTTACAATCTTTTCAGAACCTCTAAGTAGAAGAGTCTGACCTGGTAGAATGAACTACAAATGTACTATCCCCTTCACATCAGAAAAAAAATGAACCTAGTCGACCTTTGATTTCACTTGGCAAACTTTTGTGGGAGTAAGGTGACAATGGTGTCTTCCACTGGCTTGATTGGATGTTTGCTTTCAGGTCCTGTGAATAGCACCATGTCTCATCACCAATAAGGACCTTGGTAAGAAGAGTCTGGGTCACTTTGGAGCTGTTCTTTCAAAGCACAGCATGTTTCCACTTGACACTCTTTTTCATGGTCAGTCAGAACCCGAGGCACACATTTTGCAGCGACCTTTCTCGTTCCCAAATCTTCCATTAATATTCCCTGAACCAAATTCCAAGATAACTTTCCCATCTTTTCAATGGTCTGTTGTCTATCTTTGGGCACAAGTGCACGGATTTTGTCGACATTTTTGTCTCTTCAGGAAGTTGGCAGATGTCTAGACGAGGTTTGTCATCAATCAACATTTCACCTTTTTTGAAACAAGAAAGCCACTCGTATACTTGAGTTTTTCCCATACTTACATCCCTGTAAGCTGTGTTGAACATCACAACAGTTTCTGTGGCATTTTTCCCAATCAGGAAACAAAATTTCACAGCCGCATGCTATTCTCTTAAATCATCCATCACAAAAAATGAGGTTCGAGCGAAACTGTTTTTATGGGGAAAATTCACTGTGAACAGAGAGAACCTTCACAGGTGACGCCACTGGGTGCACTAACAAAGCGAGTTGTGTGATGCTTGCCTAGTAGGAAAAAATGTGTGTTATATGATGATCAAGCAAATAAGTATGTAAAGTTCACAAAACAGGATCTAGCCATTCCCTCCCACCCCACCTCTGTACACTGGTCATGCAATGATGGCTTACCATTGCATTTCTTCCTAGAATTCTTGCTGAATACTGATATAAAAGGGCTTAATGGATTTGTTCCAAACATAGTATATCACTGGTGTAGCATTAGTAATTTGTTAGAAATAATATTAAGAATTTTGTTTGTAGCACATTAAAATTTATTTCTTTAGCAAAGGACAGTAGGAAGACCTAAATTTAAATTCCACGACAATTTAATTTTAGCATTAATTTAGTCTCAAATTAAGCTACTTACAAATATTTCTGGGCTGCTAACCACAAGGTTGGCAGGAGAAAGATGAGGCTGCCAGTAAAGATTTACAGTCCTAGAAAGCCCATAGCAGATGGTTGAGTCAGAATTGACTCACTGGCATTGCCTTTTGGGCTTTGTGTGTTTTCAAATGCAGTCTTTTTCTTCTTTTGGTCTTCTATTGTGAATTAGGTGAAGGTTTAAAGAGCAGTTCATCAGCTTTATATTCAACAATACATACGCATTTTGTTTCATCTCATTGTGTTCCCCTGGATGCACCGTAATCACTTATCCCATTTCGTTTCCATCCCTTCTTTTCCCTAACCCTTTTGAGCTTTGTCCTTGCTCAAATGCCGCCCTATTCGTCTCAAATGGTCGACTATTCGCACCCCTCCTTAGTGTTACTGCTTCCCTTAGAAAACTGTCTAATGTCTGGCTGAAAATTGAGCCATGAGTTTGTTTCGTGATTCAGTCCTGATGGGTTGGTTAATAAGGAGTCTCACCACTCTATCCAACAAGTAAGTCTAGACTTTTTTTTCCCCTATGATTTTTAGCTTTGTTCCATATTTTCTCTCACATTCTTCAGGACCTTCTACTATGATCCCCTTTAAAGAAGTTGGTCGTGGTAGCTGGGCACCATCTAGTTCTTCTGGGTTCAAGGTTGTGGAGACAGATGATCATTTGGTCCATTAAGCCATTGGACTAATTGTTTCCATGTGACTGAATCTCTTTACTCTTATTCCCTATGGGCCGGGGGAGACCAGTAGTCTCTCTTTACATGGCTGCTCTTAAGCTTTTAAAACTCAATTTGCTACTCAACCAAATAGAATGTAGAACACTTTGTGGGAAATGTTATGCCAATTGACCTTGGTGTCTCCCAAGCCTATTACCTTGAGTTCTCAGGCCGTGACTCGTGCCCTCAAGGTGTCTGGTTGTGTCTAAGAAGGCTTCATAACTTTTATCCTGTGTGCTCCACCACGTTCATGGGCATATTTCCAGTAAAACTAAATACTGTATATACTCGAGTATAAGCTGACCCGAATATCAGCCGAGGCACCTAATTTGAAAAAATGCATTAAAAATGTGCTGAAAAACTCAGCTTATACATGAATATATATGGTATCTGTGTATAAATATCTTCTGTGAAATCTATGCATATGTCCATGAGTATACTCCCCTTCTTCCTTGTACACCTGTTCAGTTTGCATGTCTCTCCAAGCATCTACTTATAGATCATACTTATTGCAAATTGTTCAAGTACGAGTTTTGAGTGAGTTTATTCTCAACTTTGAATAGGCAATGTTTAATAAATAGGACTCAGCATTTATGATCTTATAGTTGGCTACCTTTTTGAAAAAACAGGTTTCAACAAAGAGGTCAAGGGGCTCATAAATGACTAACTCATCTAGTCATAGATGATTGTTACAGTGCTTATAAAAACAATCATCTGCTTCCTGAATCAAATAGAAGACAGGCAACATATTGCATACGACATGTGATCAGGCCAGACCAGTCCCTCGGAAAGGACATTATACTTGGTAAAGTAGAAGTACAGCGAAAAAGCGGAAGATTCGTTAGTATTGACGTAATGGCTGCAACGATGAAGTCAAACAACCACAGCCGCGGGACAGCACAGGACAGGTAGTGTTTCATTCTGTTCTGCACAGGGTTGCTAAGAGTGGGGGCCAACTTGGTGGCACCTAAAAACTACCTCCACCACCTACGGGAGCAATAGAGGTTATTAGACTTTTTTTCAGGAGTCAGTAATTTCCATTTTGGAGTTTGAGTACCGAAAGAGAGAACCTGGGAATGAAGAGAAAGAAGTTACCATGAAAGGAACCAATGGCCCTAGTGAGAATCTAGCTCGGAAGGTGGGTGTACAGGAACCATGGCCACCATCATTAGTAAGCACAGGGCCACATTCAACTGCATCTAGCCACAGGCTTCAGCTCAACTCCTACTCAAGGCATTCTTAGCCCCTCTACACATCCCTGGCCTGCCACTCCACTTCCCTCCAAAGTCAGTGGCCCAACTGCCGTAGAAAAGTATTGGGTAGGCACAGCATCTCATTCAGCCAGACCTTTACTTCCAATCTAAAGTACTTTCTGACGGAGAGATGAGTCAGACTCTGTGGCATGGAGACGACCCAGGGCGGTACAGTGTACTCTACTTTGACAAAGGTATGATCACTGAAGGGAAGGATGTTGAGGATTAGGGGTGGGGGAGATGGACTTCTGCTAAGTTAGGTCCACTTTCCCTTATTTGGTCTTGGTTAGGTGGGAAGTGTCATGGTGTTGTCCTAGGTAACGGCAAACTGTCCTGGTGCTAAGGGGTGTGATTTTTGTTATCATAATGGGCAATGTGCTGTCTCGAGGTCAGTTTTCTTCCCACTGTGCATGCTCAAGATGGGGGAAAGTTCTCTAATCACAGGATCCTTGAATTAGTCATTTCTACTGCAGCTTATCAGCGGATTTTTTTCTTGGCTACTCCCTTAATTTTTAAAAAATTCTAATAAATTTATTGGAGACTCTTACAGCTCTTAGAACAATCTATACATCAACTGTATAATGCAAATTTGTACATATGTTGCCGTAATCATTTCTAAAGCATTTTCTTTCTACTTTGAGCCCTTGGTGTCAGCTCCCCTTTTCCCCCTCCCTCCAACCCTCATGAACACTTAATAATTTATAAATTATTTTTATTTTCATATCTCACACCAACCTCTGCTTCCCTTCACCCACATTCCTATTGTTCATCCCCCAGGGATGGGGTGGGGTGGGGTTGTAAGTTGATCATTGTGCTTAGTTCCACCTTTTTCTCCTCCCCCCAGCTTTCTTCTACTCTCATGGTATTGCTACTCTCATTATTGGTCCTGAGGGGCTTATCTGTCCTGGATTTTGTGTTTTGCGAGCTCTTATCTGTTGTACTAGTGTCCAGGATCCGGTCTAGCCAGATTTGTAAGACAGATCTCGGTCATGATAATGGGGGGAGAAAGCATTAAAGAACTAGAGGAATGTGTGTTTCATCAGTGCTAGACCCTACCCTGGCTGGCTCATCCCTTCCTTGTGACCTTTCTGTGAGGAATGTCCAATTGTCTACAGAGGGGTTTGGGGCCTCCATTCTGACCTCCCCTCACTGGCAGTTCGCACTGAAGCTGTTGTTTGTTTTGAGTCTTCTGATGCCTGATCCTGTCCACACTTTGTGATCTCATGGATCGGTGTGCGTCTTCCATGTGGTTTTGTTGTTTCCCTACTAAATGGCCACTTATTTAACTTCAAGCCTTTAAGACCCAGACACTCTCTCTTTTAATAGCCGTACACCATCAGCTTTCTTCACCACACTTGCTAATGCACCCATCTTATCTACAGCAATCATGTCGGGAAGCTGAGCATCACAGAATGCCAGGTTGTTAGAACAAAGTGTTCTTCTGTTATTCTTACGGTGTTTTTCAGTGGAATTTTCCAGCTTCCAGTGCTTTCCCTAACAGCGGGCCCATTGCGTTGTTCACACAGTAGAACAGATCCATGGAGCTTCTGTTTAGGGACGATTACAAGGTCTTTCTTTCATGGTTCTGTTGGGTGAGCAGTCAAGTGCATACCATGTGGGAAACAGAATCCGATGTATGCAGACAAACTCAGGAGTCTGGGAGGCCAAGGCTCCTGTGCAGGAAACCATCATGTCTGTGGGCTGGAGATGCATCCACTCACATTCTCTTAAGTAAAAGTTAATCCCCACAATGCCCCCACCATAACCATGGCAAATCTAAGGTGCTATTTGCAAACACATGATCACTGACTATACACTTGGAGGTCAACAGCCAGGTTATCTGCCTGAAGGTTGTCAACCATCTAAGGCAGTGGTTCTCAACCTTCCTAAGGCCGAGACCCTTTAAAACAGTTCCTCATGTTGTGATGACTCCCAACCATAAAATTATTTTCGTTGCTACTTCAAAACTATAATTTTGCTACTGATATGAATCAGATGACCCCTGTGAAAGGATCATTCGACCCCCAAAGGGGTCGCAACCCACAGGTTGAGAACCGCTGAAAGGCAAACAGACCCTCTTGTCTGTCCCATCCTGAGTAAGACCCACTCCCTACCTCTTCCCCCTCCTGTTATGTGAAAGCCTACCGTACAACCCCTTCCTGTTATGCATGTGCTTACCGAGGTCTGTGTGCCCAGAGTATAGAAACTCCTGAGATGACATTAGTCTCTCTGCTCGGACCTGGCTCTTGAAGTCATGACTGAGAGGGGAGCCCTTGCATGCTTTATCTTCTCTGATGTCTCTGTGACCCATTCAGTTGAGGGAGGCTGGTCCCCCACAATACCATTTGCGACACCTATGCTGGTACAGTTCCAAAAGTGGGATTTAATAAGTTCCCCCAAAAGTGTAGTCCCTAACAGTCAGCAATTTTCTGTGTAATTCAAGTTACATGAAGCAAAACCAAACAAAAAACTCACCTTTGACCTGCTTTGAACTGTTCATCCGAGGATGGGGGTGGGGTTGAAGGTGAGCTTTAAGGGGGAAAAAAATCCTCTAAATAAACTAGGGTAAATACGGATCTCTTGCCTTGCTGATAATTTGTCAGCATGCTTTTAATTTGCTCAAAACTTTTCCTGCATAGGAAGTTCTGAGTTTGGGGGAAGGGATGGGTCTTACATGAGTCCTCTGGCTAATTCAAAGAATTCCTTTTCCTAAAATGTACCTGGGCCAGCTGGCCCTGCCCAGTAAACATAGTCCACCCTGCCTAGGCTTTACGTGGGAAACGCCCAACTCGGCCAGGAGGGCGTCACCTCGCGGGGGTGGGGGGTGGGGGGGAGCACAGCCGGGGTTGTCAGAAGCCTTGTGCAAACCTCAAGGACAACGCCCCTCCCCTGCGCAGCGACTCCAGTTCCTGGAGTTTTGATGTCACCCAGGAGCATCTTCACAGTTGCCACAACGCCATACAGCAGTCTGTTGAGAGTCCTGTTACCCACTCAACCAAGTTCTTTAAAATAATAAACGAGCCCCCCCCCCCCCGAAGAAACCAGGAAAGGGAACGAAGAGAAGCAAAATCTCTGGCACTGGACCCGTGTGGGAACGTCCCATTCGTTCCGAGGGAGGAAGGGACCTGGGAAGAACATTCGCTACCAGCGGACTGGCTACCAGGGCCTGGGACAAACGCCCCAAATTTGGGCGGCCCCGGCGGGGAGCGGAGCCCGCTGGCGGGGGGTGGGGTGTGAGTAGGGGCGTGGCCCCGCGGCCACGTGGGCGCTCGGGGGCGGTCCCGCCCTGGGCGGCGGCGGAGCCAGCGGGGCACAGAGAGGGCGGCGGCAGAGCCAGCGGGGCACAGAGAGGGCGGCGGCAGCAGCGGCGGCAGCAGCAGCGTAGGCACCATGTCGTACCCCGGGCACCCAGGCGGCGGAGGAGCGGGCGGCGGCTTCTACCCAGGCGGGGTAAGTGCGGCCAGCCTGGGCTCCAGGTCGGGGCTGCCCCGCGGGCACGGGGCCGCGGAGAGGCCGGAGGAGGTGGCCCCCCGCGCGAAGCACTGCCGGTTGGCTTGGCTTCCCCGGCTTCCCCGGCTCCGGATGTCCCCCGCCTGCCCCCTCACCCCAGGGCCCAGCGTGGGAGTCGCTTCTGTCTGTCTGTCTCTTCCCCGCCCCCCCCCCCAACCCCGTTCTCCTTCTCCCTAGTGGCTTCGCGGGGTGTGGGCGCGGTGGATTGTGACCCCGGCCACTTACCTGGTGGCTCTGGGACCACCCTGCGAGATGTGCAAATTGGGTGTCGGGTTCCCCCCCTCCCGGTGTGCGTCCCCGGAAAACAACAGCCATGTTAAGGTAGCCCACAGAGCCAGCTTCTTCCCTGTGACGAGGAAGTGAGAGGGAGCACATCCGCGGGTCGGCAGGCGGCCGCGCTCCGGAGTGTGTGCGCGGTTTCCAAAGAGGGTCCCTGCACCCCACTCCCCGCCTTAACGGGCCCGGGGCCGCCCAGCCTAGCCAGGCACCCTCCTCCTGTTTTAAGTTACTTCCCTTATGCAGCTGTCACGTTCCTGGCCGCTCGTTTCCTCGTCAGTTACTAGGTGAAATGATGGTGAAATGGAAGCAAGTGGTGAAATGATCGCGTTCGAATGGAAGGGGTGACGTGAAGGGCGAGGCTCCGAGCGGGCCCGTCCGCGCAGTGACCGATGCACGTGTGCTTTCTGTCCACAGTACGGAGGGGCGCCCGGAGGGCCCGCGTTTCCGGAGCAAACTCAGGACCCGCTCTACGGCTACTTTGCATCCGTCGCCGGACAGGTTAGCTTTCTCATCTAACACAGGTCCATGCTGACCCACAGCGACCCTAGAGGACAGGGTAGAACTGCAACAGGGGGTTTCCCAGAGAGAGGAGTAGTCTTTCAGCCACTGATCCCATGGTTCGAACTGCTGAGCAGCCCAATGCTTAACCACTAAGGCACCGGGGCTCCCCATTTGTTACAGAAGGAAAAAAGAACTTTTGAAAATGAATCTCCGAGCTTTTGCAAAGAAGAGGGAGGAGACGATTGACAACTATTTGAAATATTTAGAAGAAAATACATGCATGTTTATTTATATCGATTCAATGCCAAACTGCACTTGTGATTGAAGGAGGGTGAGTTTGCAGCCGACAGGGGAGCGCTAAGAGTGGGAGTCGACCCGATCGCAGTCAGAACTTGGTTTTGGTTTTAGTGAAGAGCTAGCTAGAAGGTAGAAAGATAGTGCCGGGTGGTTTCAAGAGAAGAAATTCAAGATCTAGTGAACATAAACTCCTAATTCAAGAAATGTCTTCATAATTATGTAGCTATATTCTACTGGATACTTTCTAACAGTGAAATTGAATTGGCCATCAGTTCCTCCTCACCCTCAGCCTTAGGAAGTAGGTAAAATCCCACTAGTTTCTAAATATATTTAGGATTATTCTCCTACAATAGGCGCCCTGGTGGCCTAATAAGTTCCCAGTTGGGTGACTCCAGCAGCCTTCTGTAGGAGAGCGGTGAGGCCACCTTATGAGATCCACAGCCGGAGACGCGGTACAGAGCCATGCTACCAAGCCCTCGAGACTACCTGTGGCTCAGAATTGACTTCTTAGCTGTTGGTTTGGGCTTAAAAAATTTGGGGGGCGGGTTCTTGGTTTCCTACTCTAATGCAACTCATCTTGTGAACCATTTAGTTTCTCTGTGAGGCAGGTGCTGGTCCTAGATAAGGCTTCTCCATGCCCTGTGAAGCATTGTGCCTGTTGACTTATTGGGGCCACCTCCCCAGGAGCTTTCACTCGTCTCCCTTCTGGGCTGCATGCCTGGAGAATCAGCAAGCGCCTGCTGACCTTGAGAGAGGACACTGTCCCCAGCCCAAGAGGCCCCTGTGTGTAGTACATACACTCTTACTACCGGTGTTTGCTCTCACAAGTCCAATTTAGTTTTATTGTGAGGAAGAGTTAGAAATATCAAGATTCTAATGTGACAATAGCAATGTGTTGGAACTGACCCAATGGCAGTGGGTTTGGGTTCTTTAACATGAAAATGCCACAGACCACTATGGGATAAAAGTTTAAGACCACCTTAAAAACAGCACCCTGAGAAACAGTTTGAGAAATCGAATGGAAAATTGAGGCTACAATTGGAAGAGCTTCCTCTTAAGTATCTGTTTAATCTATTAATGATCCCTATCTTTGAAACCACAAGACACGGCAAACTGCAAGTCTAGTATTCTTAGATTGCCTCCACCTGCAGCTTGTAAGTGACCCTACCTGCTTAGCTTTCAGCAGGCCTGGCCTGTATTCAGCATACCCATTGCCTTTCAAATTATTGACCCTGCTCCTTCACTTGTGACTTATTATACCCATGTACTTGAGGGGTTAGTTATTGTACTTTGAAATCCCTGAAAAATGACATCTGGCTAGCTCTGATCTCGTTCAGCCAATCAATGGGCATTGGGAACCCCTGCCTTCCAGACAGAATTGTGTGAGGGTGAAAAATAGCATTCATCAAATCATAAGAAAAACTAACCAAACTCCCTATTTACTGTGGTCAATTGTGTACTCCACAAAAGACAGAACACAGAAAGAAATCTCAATTAAAGAGACTAGAATAAGATTGTTAAGCACTTTTGAAAATAATTTTAATTTAAATACTTGTTCGTTTTGGTAGCTTCCTAGCTTAGACTGAATGAGTAGTTGCCATTATACATTAATATATACATATAACTCATTTCAGGACATGGTTTTGTTTGTTTGTTTGTTTTATTAGAAGAGGAACTTTTGCTTGAAACTACTACCAAATCTAATTCAAGGATTTAGCAAATGGAGGGGCTGATTATCCAAGAAGAAAGCATGCCTTCCTTCTGCTTACTTAGTAATCTACAGTGAACAGTTTTAGTGAAGCCCATGTGAAACTGTTCACTCCAGATTCCTAAGTAAGCACAAGAAAGCTCATGCTTGCCTTGCTTATTGGGCGCCCCGTTCCTGCCAGGGATTGCAAATTTACAAAGAGGCTTTGACTCCAATGAAAGGTGCCATGGGGGTGAGAGAGAGAGATGCCAGCCCGACCTAGAAGCAGGGTCTCTGATGGGAAAAACTGTGGAATTGTTTACTAGCGATTAGCAAGCAAGCACAAATAACCGTGCTTTTTGGTAATCCAATGCCATACAAATGAAATGTACAGAAGTAAAACACTTTCAGGCTCTGTCAGATTTTGTTTAATGATTATTTACAACACAGCTTGGAACTGAATGCCTTCTTTACTTAGGGATGGGAACTGCGCTTTTGTACATGTCCTCAATTATCAATTTGTGGAAGAGGGCTTAATAATTCGATAGCTTTCACCATGAGACTGTTTTGGGGAAGCAAAGGGAGTAAAGGAATGCCCACTTTATGGGCTGCATTTGGTGGGGGGGGGATCTCGTGAGCGATGATACTGATTGTTTTGGTCTTTTTACTGCATTGAACACTGAAGGTAATCAAAGAACCAGAAGGTACAAAATCACTGTTGTGACTTCTCTTCCTGTTTTGTTTTTCATCCACCCCCCACCCCCAAAGGATGGGCAAATCGATGCAGACGAGTTGCAGAGATGTCTCACCCAGTCGGGCATTGCCGGCAGCTCCAAACGTAAGTTGACCGAGCACATCTCCACCAGCCCGCTTGGGTATCTGAAGTTCACAAGTCCGTGTGATAACTGCAAGCGAGGAAGTGGAGCTTTTCTGATTCGGCAGAGTTGAGAATGTCCAAAGCTAAAGCCAGTTGTTTATTATTTCACAAAGTATGTTTAACAATTCCTAGTATCTGTCCCCACCATCGAAATGGATTTCTTGGGTTTGGGTTCCGTGTGTCTGGGCCATTTGAAGCAGTGAGACCGTTTCTATGGTCACCTTCACAAAGGACACGTTCAGGTGTTGAAATGAAATCTGCCAGGTCAGGTGTCACTCATGACAGGAGCTAACATTGCCTGCTGTCTGTTTGCCAAGAACATGCGCTGCCCCAACCCTGGGGGACATTGAGGGCTTTGTGTGGCCAGCCCCACATTCCTGGTTCTGGTTCCTGGTTCCTTGGGTACTGAACTCCAGGCACTTACTCAAAACATGCCTAGCCCATGGCTTCCCTCAGAGCTTTCCTCTTTAGAGGCTGTGTCGCCAGCACGTGGTCCGGCTAAGTAGGAAATAGCTGTCTGATTTCTGGACTCCTTACACTGGTCCATCTCTTTCCCTTCGTCCCTTTCCCACCTGCTGGATCCCTGCGGTGGAGGGCAGCCCTCACACCCCCAACCAGGGCTGCAGGTGAGGACATGGTACCAAGGCTTTGCAGCAGGCCTGGGGCCTGTTCCAGCATCAACCTGGACACATGCACCTCATGCTTTTTCTTCAATTCACATCTGACAAAATCGCATCTGGGCTCAGCTGTGTTAACCCCAACACCTTTGCCAATCTTTGAGACAGAGTATCTGACTTCACTCCAATCTCATGCTAAGTTGTGAATTAAAATGCTCAAGGTAGAATTGATACTTATTTAGAAGGCACAGGGACTTCTTTGAACCACCTTGTAAGGTGCATTTTAACTGACCCTTGTTGAACTCTTGTGTCTTTCTTTTTGTGACTGAACTAGCTTATTATGATAATTAAAATAAAAGAGGAACCTTTTATATTTCTATCATTTTATATTGATCCTAAACCAAAGCAGCAGCATTTTCTAAATTAAGAAGAATTTTTTCAACATTTACAGGCAACTTACTGCAAATTATTAACCTGGACCAGTTGGACTGGTGAACAAAAAAGTTTTATAGCTAGTTTATGGAAGTATCACAGAGGAGACTATTATTCTGTCCCTTCTCAGTAGTAAGAGGCATGGCAGGTTTTAACCTCTGACTTTCAAAGTGGGCTGTATTTCCCTGGAGAGCAGGTGTTCTACCTGTTTCGTTTGCGGAAGCCACTTTGAGTGAATGAGTTAGACATAGGCATTTCCTGAGTCATCAGGACCATGTGATCGTATTCCTTTGCTTACTGCCATCTGGTCCTGAACTATTGTTTGCAAATACTTCACAATGAACCACAAAACCCGTCCTGCTGTTAGTACACGGTAGAACCCTGGACCTCGCCGGCACCCATTCTAGGGGGAGTGTGTCTGCGATGCTGTCATGTTCCATATCCATTTTTTCATAAGAAACAACTGAAAATAGCTCATTCATTCTCTACCACCAAGTTTTTACCCCAAAATTTCAAAGTAAACAAGGCCAGAGTTAAATCATATAATTTAAATAAGAAACACATTTTAAAAAGTGTTTCACAACTGCAGTATGGTCCCTACCTTGAGATGGATGAGGATCTGGATCTGTGGACAGGGATGTGGAGAGGAGGGAGGGATAAAGAGTCATTGTTCGGAAGGGGAATGTCCTTCCTTGAAATCAACTGGTAGCTGCTTTTCAGGCGTTTTCTCCCTTCCTTGCCTGTTTTCACTAGGACCTGGCTGACTTTCTCTAAAAAAAAAAAAATTTTTTTTTTTTGTCAAATGTGGTCCACTGTTGGTGTTTCCTTAACTGTTTTCTAAACGGGTTTACTAAATTATCAACAATATCGATAACATGTTTAACCAGTTCCTTATCATGATGATTCTTTTCAAAAAAGTCTTTCTTAGGACCCATGTTTTTCTTATACAAAAAGCCATAATACCTAAGAAGATTATAGCAAAACACTTGGAACACAGCCACAAAAGGTTTAAACTATCAACGCCAACTAAAGCTGAGTGACTGAAACACGAACTGCTTTTGTTTATAAAAACCACAAGTGTTGAGTCGGATTCCGATGCAAAATTTTCTCGACATTTCGGGTCAGAATCTGATTACTGAGTACTGATGTGGTCGAGTACCAGGGTGCTACTGTACATCCATTGATCTTTTCCACTGAGGTTCACAAACAAAAGGCACACATTCTCGTCTTTTTGAGGGGAAAGTAGGTATGTGAGGTTGGATTGACTAAAAAAACAAATCCAGGGACACTCATGTGTTCGAGAGAACTTTATATCAAGAAGTAATTATATATCAAGCAAACATCCTGGCCCAGTCACATCAAGTCCATACGTCTGACACTAGTCCATAATTCCCTCCTCAGACTCATACAGCCACATGCAATGATACGGAATGCAGGCAGATTATAGGCTGGTGGATGCAAAGTCTTGTGGAGCCAATGGAAGTCTCACAGGGTTGGTGCAGGTCTCAGCGTGCCTCGTGAACAGGAAGGTGAAGGCAGAAGTAGGGGGCGGTGGGGGGGGGGGGCCTCCAGAGAGCCATTTGTCTAGGACCCACCTCCAAAGGAGGTCATCAAGCTATGACCTCATTGACAGGCTAAACTCCACCCATATCTTACAGGTGCCATACTGGGACCCAAAAAAACTAACTATCACAGTGGGGGTGGGGGGATGAATACTCCAGCTACTGTCTAGGAGCCTCCTCTTAACTAATTTAAACACAGCTGTACCTAGAGATTAGGTTGATGGAAGAAGTTGTTTTAGTTGAGGCAGAAATTCAACTTCTCTCTTTCCTTGAGTTGTTCCCTTGCAATGAAGATGAGAGGACCATCTGTAGGTACAACTTGTCTACTAGGCCCATTACATAGACTGTTTCTAAGGCAATCGAATGCACAGAACAGGAGAAAGAAGGAAAGTAAAAATAAGATTATCTAAACTATATTTGAAGTGTGGACTGATTTAAAATAGGATTCACACTAAAGAAAAAACAACATATCGTGTGTTCTCACCTTCCCGATACGATTGCTGAAGACAAATGGGTGCGTAAGCAAATGTGGTGAAGAAAGCTGATGGTGCCTGGCCATCAAAAGACATAGCGTCTGGTGTCTTAAAAGCTTGAAGATAAACAAGTAGTCATCTAGCTCAGAAGCAACAAAGCCCACGTGGAAGAAGTGCACCAGCTTGTGTGATCACTAGGTGTCAAAGGGATCAGGTATCAGACATCAAAGAACAAAAAATCATATCATTGTGAATGAAGGGGAGTGCGGAGTGGGGACTCAAAACCCATCTGTAAGCAAGTGGACATTCCTTTACAGAAGAGTCATGGGGAGGAGACTAGCCAGTCAGGGTGCAGTGTAGCAAAGATAAAACATACAACTTTCCTCTAGTTTCTAAATGTTTCCTCACCCCACTATCATGATCCCAATTCTACCTTACAAATCTGGCTAGACCAGAGAATGTACATTGGTACAGATAGGAACTGGAAACACAGGGATCCAGGAGGGTGGAAGGAAGGTGGGATAGAGAAGGGGGAACCGATTACAGGGATTGACATATAACCTCCTCCTTGGGGAACAGACAACAGAAAAGTGGGTGAAGGGAGACATCGGACAGTATAAGATATGACAAAATAATAATAATTTATAAATGATTAAGGGTTTGTGAGGGAGGGGGGAGTGTGGAGAAAGGGGGGGGGAATGAGCTGATATTAAGGATTCAAGCAGAAAGCAAATGTTTTGAGAATGATGGCAACAAATGTGCTTGACACAGTGGATGGATGGATGTATGGACTGTGATAAGAATTATATGAGCCCCCAATAAAATGATTTTAAAAAGAAAGAAAAGTTGTATGAGCCCAAATAAAATTACTAAATTAAAAAAATAGAATTAACACTTATTTTGTGAACATATATTAACATAATATATATGAATATAATATATATGTTAGGAGCCCTGGTGGTGTAGTGGTTATGTGTTGGACTGCGATCTTCATGGTCGGCAGTTTGAAACCACCAGCAGCTCCATGGAAGAAACACTGGGCTTTGTACTTCCATAAACAGTTACCAGTTTCAGAAATCCACAGAGGATCACCATGACTCGAAGGCAGTAAGAGAGAGATTGGTTACATATTATAGCAACGTAACATTTATTAACATTAATTAAAGCTGTTTTAAAAATATGCAATTAACACAACTGAGCACGTTTTCTTCACCCAAACTGAGTAGATCTCAGGAATTAGGCCTGTGGCTGGTTGCACATTGTAGCTCCCAGGCCCCATACAGCTCATTTGGTACATGCCTGTGGTTCTGAGGTCAAATTGAAAATGAAAATAAAACTATCAAGTTTCATTTAAAGGATATTATTCAGATAATGGTGATTTCATTTGTAAAAACACATTTACGGCTCTTGAGTAATTTTAAAGTTTTTGTGAGAGATTGGATTGGCTCCTCCATCTCAAAATTTTGCCAACTCCCAATCTCGGCCATTTGAACTCTCCAGTGAAGTTTCTGCGATCTCAATCCCCTTCACAGCCTTCTCATAAAAGTTGCTAACCGAGCTCTGGCCTGTCACGTGTAGCTCAGCTGGAGATGGAAGGGCCAACATAGAAGTAACACAGCGACAAACATGGGAAACTCTAATGGGCTCTGTTTGAAGACCCTCTAGTGGAAAGGGGGAAAAAGTAAATGCAGCGAATTTCCTTAGCTCCCTGGAGTTCTGCATTCACTTTAGTTAGAGGCAGGGAGAATGTGAAGCTTGACAGATCTATTAAAAAACCTGAGTTCACGAGTCTTCACCAAGCCCCAGACCTGGAGAAGCCTATAGCTGGGCTGTGTAAAGAATTTCTAGTAGAAGATACGCTTGATACCTGGCACTGAAGCTTAGAGGGTTTTAAATCGACTGTGGTTAAGAGGCAGCTGGTGGGGCGGGGAGGCTGATGGGAGAATGAAGCTAGGACAATCTGTGAAAAATATTCATGTGAGCTTCTTAACTAAGTTCTATATATTAGTCTTGTCCCCGTGAGGGAGCCCCAGTGGCCTGGCGGTCACATGTGAAGCTGCTAACCGTGGGGTCCGTGGTTGGAAACCACCAGGCCCTGTCAGAGAGAAGCAAGGCATTTTCCTCCTTCAAAGAGTCACCGTGTCAGAAACGTTTCGTCTGCCCTTTAGCGTCTCTGAGTTGGAATTGACGCGATGGGAGTGAGTTTTTGTCCATTGATCTTTGTCGCTTCTGCCCTTTAGCCTTATAGCTTCTTTCTCCCTACATAATGCTTTCCATTAGCATGTATGAGTGTGGTTTTTTATTTTTAATTTCCTCATGTTAGGTGGTCGATTACCAGTAGGCAGTTAGCGAATGGGTTAAAGATAAGGTAGTATATAATACCATCTAAAACACAGACCATTGTAAACATTTCCAAGAGTTGAGACCAGAGTAAGTCAGCTCCACACGCCCATCAGTTGGCTTCAGTACACGTTTTGCCCTTATTTTCCTCTCTAAGCCTGAACTAGAGTGAATTTGACGCAAATCCTTGATAGCGTATTTCTTCTGCAAAGACTTGATTGAGCATATGCCACTAAACGATGCCGCCCACAGTGCTACAGAACCAAGACGACCCTCTGAGGGCTGAGGACTGCCACACCAGCCCTGGTGTTTTCAGTGACCACATCTGCCTGTGAGAGCCGGGCAACCGACATGGAAGCCCCGGAGAAACGGTGCCTCTGAATGACGGTGGTGAAGACCTGGAACATGCCATGAGCTGCAGAGAGCAAGCGAACCGGGTTTTGAAGTACAGCTAGGTTTCACCTGGCAGGGCAGGCTGGCAAGACGGCTTCTCTCTTACTTCAGACCTGTTATCAGTAGGACTAGTCCCAGGACATCTTTCTTGCCTGGTGAAGTAAGAGTCAGTGAGCAAGAAGACCCTCCCCAGGATAACCTTTCACCTTCAATTACACTCCATTACACTTAATACGCTTGTCAAATCTGCTATTCCACTCTTGGAAACATTTTTCTAATTCATCTGTTTGGATGGCTAACAGCAGCTCCCTCGTTTTTTCTTCACCTCTTTTAGTTGTCAAATGTCTGTCCTTTTCATGCCCCTCCTCATTCACGGAAACAAAAACAAGACGCACTGAGTGAGGTCAGGTGAATAAGGTGTGTGGGGAAAGTGAGGCATGCTGTTTTTTTGCCAAAAACTGGCACACTGAGATGGCTGCGTGAGCAGGCACATTGTTGTGATGGCAAAACCCGTCCCACATCCGCCACAAATCAGGCCTTTATTGTCGCACGCTGTTAGGCTATCTCTTCAGAACCTCTAGATAGAAAGCTCGATTAATGGTCTGACCTGCTGGAATGAACTTCAAATGCATTATTCCCCTCACATCAATAAAATGAGCATTGGTTTTTTTGGGGGGGTACCACCTCGTATACTTTGCAACTCTATGTAATTTGGCTCTACATACATTTAGTAGCAAAGAAAATTAAAGCATATAGATAATAGTAACTTCAATCAATTTTTATGGATCCAACATAATGTGAATGTTTGCAATTATGTTCATACAATCACATGTTCTTGCCTTTCCAGCTTTTAACCCGGAGACGTGTCGGCTGATGTTTTCTATGCTGGATGTATCCTTTACTTTGTTGCCTAGAGTAGTTTTTTCTGACCAAAATCCACAATTCCTTCTAAAAGACTTTATCTCAAAATTAGCACCTAGTAAACAAAACTGAGCAATAACTACCCCAGAGCTTTCTGAACCAACTTTACAGAAGGAATTCGGTGTGAACAATAAAGGAAACTTAGTATGTATAATATAAGTCTTTTAAGAATTTAAGTATGCATCAGAGTAGAGCAAGTAGAGAAGTAAGTGGCCCAGGAGGCTTTGACTTTCCTTCAACATTGTCTTGCAGGCTTCACACCTGACCTTTAAGCGATGGATTGTTGTACATCACAGTTGCTCAACTCCATCCAGCTCCGCATCACTGTGGAGGGGAGTTTAGCTAGAGCTGAACCTGCAGTGCCTTTTGTCCTCCCTCAGTTTCCACAGGGGGTATCCTTGGGTGTGGGAGGGCTTGACAGGGGGTCGTAAGGCCAAAGGAGACTTAGGACGGGAGGGTGGACAGCAGAGTCTGGGGGGCATCCAGAAAGGGAAGCCCCAGTCCAATGGCATTACATTTGATGCAGGGCTTGTATTGAAGGTGTTATTTTCTTGTAATCACATCACATTGTTTATACTTTTCCCACCGTGAAAACAGGTACTTGGAGTTTGTTTTTTTCTCTCCATTGGCCCTTATATTTTTGTTGTTTAACACCAAGAAGAAACCCTAGTGATTTTTAAGTCTTGTTACCAGGAAGGATGTTAGCTCTTGCCCCCCCACCCCCACCTTATCCTTGATCTTCGCTGAAGTGTTGCAAATGAAAGATGGTCGCATCCTTGATGGCAGTTCAGAGAGACATGTCTGGCACAATGGGTTTCACTGAGTTTAAAGAACTCTGGGCTGTACTGAACGGCTGGGGACAGCACTTCATCAGCTTCGACAGCGATCGAAGTGGCACCGTGGACCCTCAGGAATTGCAGAAGGCTCTGACAATGATGGGTGGGTATTGCTGGCTCCAAATTGTTTGTTTGCCAAGAGAGTTGCTTCTCATTTCCAAAGGCGTCACTTGGAGGCAGTTTCTCTGTTGGGTCTGATCTGATGTCTTGACTATGTTAGCCATTATGTGCATTTATAATAAGTTCTCAGTCTTAAAAAAGAAAGAACAGTAACTGTGCTTGGTTATTTTTCCAATGATCTGTTTCATAATCTTTATTGTTTTGTTGTTGTTGGCATAATTTTCTCCCTCTTAGGATTCAGGTTGAGTCCCCAGGCTGTAAACTCAATTGCAAAAAGGTACAGCACCAATGGGAAGATCACCTTTGATGACTACATCGCCTGCTGCATCAAACTCAGGGCGCTCACAGGTATGCACGCGGGTGTAGTCGCGGCAACACCACGGTCATGCCATTTCACTCGCAGCGCTTCTGAACGTCTGTTCCCCCCATTCTAGTTTCCTTCCTACAACAGTGTATTCGTGACATTTCTCTCTGGCTTATCAAAAGAATAGCGTAATGGTTAAGTGCTTAGCTGGTAACGAAGATCGGAAGTTCAACTTTATCCAGTGGCCACATGGAAGATGAGGGGGCAGCTCTATCCTGTCAGATGGTGTCAGCATACATTGGAACCATAGCATACAACAGCAAGCATATACAACAAAGTCAAAACACATAAAACTGCTCACACAGGTTAGCAAGAGAGCTCAAATTAGCTTGTTCGTACCTTGCTAGTGTGTAATCCAACATGGAACATAATAAATTTGGTTTTCCAGAATTTTCATAGGTTAATAATTTGCCATTACAATGGTCTTTGCAAAACTTTGCCAAAATGTTCTAAAACATATCAGGTTATTAAGTTTGTGATTTCTCTCTAGAATGTGAATTATTCCAGAAGAATGTGGCTGCTCTGTTTAGTTCTCTTTCCTAACGCATCGAACGGGCAAGTGACTTGAAATGGCTGTCTGGTGCTTCAGATGCATCTGACTGAGCCAGGAAGATTGGCAAACTTTGGTACACTGTAGAAGTTATACATCAAATACACACACATTCATACAACTAGCAACTCTGGCTCTGGCCTTTGATCTGTATAGTCTAGTTGGACAAGTTACGTGTTATTTCACTTGAATCCTATGCCAAAGTAACGAACTGTTGTGATTTTAGGAAAGAGTAAACTAAACCATAAATTTCTACTGGGTTGTTTACAGACAGCTTTCGAAGACGGGACACTGGCCAGCAAGGTGTTGTGAACTTCCCATATGATGACGTAAGTCTCAGTGAATTCAAGGGCTGCTAAGTGGGTGTGGTTAAGGCATGCTTCAGAGTGTCCCTGGTGAAGTTACCTGCTAACAGCATGTTTTACATCCAAAAATGTCAGAGCTCTCGAGGATTAAGTGATCCGAGGGAGTGGCTGTCCAGATTTTAAAACTCACTAGTAATGTTACAGAGTCCCTGGGTGACAAACAATTTGTGCTCAAATGCTAACCCGAAGGTTGGTGGTTCAAGCCCATCTGACAATACTGTGGAAGAAAAGACCAGGTGGTGTGCTGCTTGTTAGGACCGTAGCCAAGAAAACGCTTGGGAGGGGTTCGGCTCTGTAGCGCATAGGGTCACCGTGAGTCAGAATCTACTCAGTGACAGCTGATAACAGCATAACAGGTAATTTAGTTAGAAAGTTCTTATTTATGTGAGATACTCTTTTCAAAACAGTGGCATTCTAAAATTGAGACAATAAAGTTTCCTTACTATTAGCCTTGTCCATCAGTAGCCTGCCACAGTTTAACTAGCACACTGCATCAAGGCAACTCGTGCTTAAGACCCAGCTTGGCGCACATATTAAGCTGCAGCTGAGGCAGGTTTCTGCATTCGCCTGAGCCTGAGTGAGAGCAGAGGATGTAGTAGTAATGCCGTCCTCACTGCCCTCAAGAAACGTCGTGCAAACATCTGTCTGCTTTTACCTTCTTGCACATATCTCCTCAATCCTGGAGGAGTGGCCGTAACATAGAGCTGTGCTGTGCATACGTGGGATCTTCCCTAAGTCTCACGGTAAAAGAAGTTACTTGGGGAACAGCCAGTCTACATCAGAAGCACACACCCTGTAACCGGTGTGGATACAGCCAAGGGCCACCTCTACTGCATTAGTTGGGTGCGCTTAATTAAACAAAGATGTTTTATTGTTTTCCTCCATATTTTGTTCATTTTCAATCCACCTTTCGAATTGCAATCACTGAGATTACAATTCTAGATTGTTTCTGTTACGAGTACAGAGATGTACATATTTTCGGCTTATCAGCTGCTGTGGCTATGCGGGCACTTCTAAAAGGCTCCCTCCCTGTGTTCCAGGAGACCCCTTACTCCCTCTGCTGGAAGATGCTGTCTCTTTAGGGTGCACTCGCTTCTCAGAGATGAAGCTCACTGGCTGCGATTCGCACGGTGGGCAGTTCAGACCCACCAGCAGCTCCACAGGAGAAAGACTGGCCTTTCTAAGCAGTCAGGCTCGGAAACCCAAAGGGGTCGCTCTGAGTCAGCATTGACTTGATGGCAGTGAGTTTATCTTCTCGGCACGTAGAATAGAAAGCTTTGGCCTCAGAAGGGGCTGCTGCGAAGGCTTGGGTCCTCCGTTCCTTTTCCTGAAGGCAGGGTGACGGCTCTGTCTTGTCCTAGAGCGCTACGAATTAGTGATCGCGGGGTAAAGCCCAGCGCCTCACTGGTGTCGGAAACTGTGTGTCTAGTTGGGAGGCGAACACTTTGCAGCGAATTCCGGGGCCTCTAAATGTTCCCAGGGGCTGTGACAGTGGAAACCCAACTGTCACTGGTCGTCAGGCAAGACATGTCTAGGTATCAGCTGAATTTAAATAAGCCCTTATGCAAATAGGATCTGCTTCCTATAAGATTGGCTTTGAGAATCTTTTATGTAACAGCTTACCTCACCAAAAAAAAAAAATCTCCCCATCTACCATTTATTTGTATTTTAGAAAGTTTTTTTCTTTCTTAATTCACAGTTTAAATTTGAAAAGCAAAATGCAAGCTGCCTGACAAACAGATAGGGTGCCTTGAGTGCACGCGGCCTGTCCTCTAACACCGCCTCTCCCTTGCAGTTCATTCAGTGTGTCATGAGTGTCTGAATCAAGAGGAGCCGCGTGGCCGCTCGACATCCTCCTGGGCTCTCCTGTCGTCCTCCCCAGCCGTGTGTACACTTAGGTCGCCGTGTATCCACAACAGCTTGTAAAAGTTTATGTACCGCTTCAGTTCTGTGTGTAGTTTCGATAATAAATTCTTTGGAATTTAAATAATCCACAACCATGACTATCATACCATTTTGAACTTCCTGGAGCCACCGTCAGTCATGTCAGCCAGCCACGCCTTATTTTCTTGCTAATGCACTTTCTTGTAGACCTAAGTATGCAAATGTTTAAGGAGTATTATATATATTTTTACTGTAATATTCTAAAAACTTAGTCAGATGACTGCTGTTGTCAGCTCCCAGAGGGGCTTTTGCAAGTCGTGCTGTGTGAAGAATCCCTGTCTGTGCTCACTACCCCGTTCCTTGGGAGTAACCGGAGCACGTGCTGGAGTGGACACTTAGTTAAGTCGGAAGGCGTACAGGTGTCTTCACAGGTGAGTGAGTGGACAAGGAAGCAGAGTGATTATTTTCTGCCTCTTTAAAGCCTCTTGAATCATTTGAATGGTAAATACTGCCTGTCAATGAGTCCCTCTTGGGCATCTTCCAGGTAGATTTTTAATATACTTTGAATTCTCAGTACAGTATGAGTTTCCCTACTTAGAAAATTGATAGAAAAAGACTAAAGGAATATTTGAAACCTGTTGTTTTGTGGTTAACTGGAATTTAAGTGACTTGACTTTGTCCATTTCAATATTTCTTACTTCTCTACAAAGATTTCCTTTTAAAATCAGAAGATAACTAATTTTTAAAATATCAGTACACCCATTTGTAATGTGCACTTTGCTCACACTTATATCTTAAAAATACGATGCAGAAGGACTGGAAAGAGTGTACCCAAAATTTGAGGTGGTTATTGCTGGGAGTTAGGATCATGGTTTGTTTTTTTTTCTTTCCTCTTACTATGTTTCTAACTTTTCTCTGATAAGAGGTATTACTTTCATAATAGAAGAAAAAAGGAATTTTAACCAGACTTTGAAGTTAGACCTGGATTCCTGTCCAGGTTGTGCCTCCCGTTAAGTGTATTCCCTGCTCATGGTAGGTGGTCTTGGGTCCCGGTCTTCTCCACTGTGCACAGGGTAGCTGTGAACTGTAACACAGCGTTGGCATGAACGCGTGCCAACAGTATCTGTTTCTTTAACTAAAACTGATTGGGCAGCTTTCTTTTCCAAGAAAGTTGAACAGATAAAAATGAAGTTGGTCTACATACAGTCTCTTTGCCCAGAGTGTATCCAATGTATTTTAAAAGTAAAAATATATGAGCATTATCAATGAAATAAATGATCAACTGGTTGTCAGTCAGCAGAAATAAAGCATTTTTTATGTATCTTTAGCCTAATTTCACTAATTTTAATATAGCTAAAATGTTTATGTGGGGCCTACAAAAAGGTCATGGAAAATAGAGCTAAAAGAGAGTGGGTGTTTTTTTTAATACTATATATTCAGTCCTAACTTATTAGAAAACTTGTATCAAATAGTTCTGCCCTGGTTATCGGTTACATAGTAGAATATGTGTCAACCTGCTACACATATGGTGGGGGTGTAGGCTTCATCCTGGAAGAGCCATGTCTGCACAATCAAAAGGCCTTCGCTGAGCCAAGGCTGCCCAGAAAAGGACTGAAGGAGGTGCACCTTCAGCAGCTCCTGAACCTGTTCGTTTGTTCAGACTCACTGTCTCTGAGGAAATCAGAGTTGAAGGAAACAACCCTTTCCTGTTTGAGGGCAAGGGAGGCTGAGTCTCATACAGTACGGAAGACCCTTACCGGTCCTCGGTGTGGGTGACGTTTGAACGTCCCATCACTTAAATAATTCCCAAGGTAGGCTGCAATAAGCATGGTTCTGTAAGGTACAATAAAGCCATGTGTCTGGAAACGTTCAGTGCACGCATTTTTAATGAACACACCGCAGCACGATTTATCCTGTCCACTTAATTCACCGTTTCTTTCTGAAAGCATGGAGTATGTCCCTTCAGTTCAGTCTGTCCCTACAGTTAGGAAGCTTCCTTCCGCTCGACAAACTTGAAGTGTCCATCCCCTCTTTAATTACAGCTGGGTCTTTATTCCAAGGGACGCGCATGTTGCCTTGCTTCCGGTTTATGTTGGCTTGTGCTTCGTTCACTGTACAGTTGCAGTGAAGCCTCGCCCACTTCTTTAAAACCAGCTTTTTCCTTAATGCACCTCGTCAAATGCTCCACTCATCTAGCGGAAAACCTCAATTGCTTGGAGAATTAATCTGTTGCCTCAGTTCAGAATTCAACCGTCTGTTGGAGATGAACACTTCAGTCTTGTGCAACAGAAGATTCATGATTTGTATTAACTAGCATCCATAGAAATGTGGATGGAGAAGACCTGGCGCTTCCTGGGGCAATTGGCGTAGATGTACACTGCAGCTGTCTTACTGAGTCAGGCCAAGCTCTCGCCCCTCTTGAGCCACGTGGAGCTTAGACTCTACCGTGATGTCCCCATGGTGCCACCCACCCTTGAAGTGGCCTGGGAACTTCATCTTCACCTGTCTTTGAGCCAGACTATGCTTTTGCTTCACTGATTATTTGTCACTGTTCCAGTGCTCATCTTAATGTGTAAAATAAATATAAGACATGGAGGTATATACAAGGGGGTGCCCCCCAAAAAAACCAAACTGGTAGTACGCATTTTTTCCCACTAAGCAAGCATCTAGCAACTCACTTTGAGATAGCTTCCAGAGGTGTTGCCTGGGAAGATTCTCTGGTTAGGATGGATTTTTTGTAAAAGCAGTTTCACTTGAACCTCGTTTTTTGTGATGGCTGATTTAAGAGAACAGCAGAGTGCGGCTGTGTCATTTTGTTTCCTGCTCAGGAAAACTGCCGCAGAATCTGTTGTGATGTTGAAGATGGCTTACAAGGACAGCGCTATGGGGAGAACTCAGTGCATGACTGGTTTTCTAGTTTCAAAAAAGGTGAAATGTCAAATGACAAACCTCGTTCCGGACGTCCATCACCTTCCTGAATGCACCCACAATGAACCACTGAAGAGATAGCAAAGTTATCTGGACGATCTTGGAGCTCAGTCCAGTGAATTTTAACAGATTTTGGAATGAGAAAGGTTGCTGTGAAATGTGTGATGTGCGGCAGGTTCTGACTGACCGGGAAAAAAAGCATCGAGTGGAAACATGCTTTGTTTTGAAAGAACAGCTCTAAAGCGACCTTTTTTCCAAGGTCATTACTGGTGACGAGACATGGTGCTATTCTTAGGACCCTGAAAGCAAACATCAAGCCAGTGGCAAACACCATCGTCACCTTGGCCCCCCAAAATAAAGCTTAAGTGAAATCAAAGATAAGACGGTTCTCATTTGTTTTGTTTTTTTGATGTGAGGGAGATAGTGCATTTGGAGTTTGTTCCACCAGACTGTTAATCAAGCTTATTGTTTATAGAGGTTCTGAAAAGATTGTGAAACTGTGTGACAATAAAGGCCTGATTTGTGGCAGACGGGACTGGATTTGCCACCATATCACTGCACCTGCTGACGCAGCCATCTCAGTGCACCAGTTTTTGGCAAAAAACAGCATGCCTCTCTTGCCCCACACACCTTACTCACCTGACCTCGCTCAGTACAACTTTTTGTTTTCTGGAATGAAGAGGTGCCTGAAAGAACAGTGATTTGACCACGTAGAAGAGGTGAAGAAAACAGAGGTGCTGTCAGCCACCCAAACAGATGAATTTTAAAAAGGTTTCTAAGAATGGAATCACAGTTTTGACAAATGTATTAAGTTTAGTGGAGAGTACTTTGAAGATAAAAGGGTTGTTTTGTTAAAAAATATAAATACATAGCCTTGGGGGACAAAATCCATTTTGGGGGCAGGTACCCCCTCCTGTTTCAAAAAAGATGGCCAAGAAAGCCTGGAAACCTTCATTTTATAAGACTATCAAGATGTGAAGCTCTTACTCTACACATTCTCCGCTGGACCTGGGCACTTATGCAGGCCTCATTTCCAGCTTCCCCCAGAGAACGCTGGACTCTGACTGCAACGTGGGAAAATGGTGGTCAGCCTCATGTTCCTCTTTGGTGTTCACATGTGGAGGCATGGAGAAGTCTGAGGGGGCTAGCGTGTGGCTTGGGGGTGGGGGGGATAGGGTGAGGTTTCCCAGTGAAATTCTCACAGGAAGCACTTGTTACCCTTGAAGAATGAGCTGGTACATTGTTATGAGGGGAACATGTTGACCCAATTGCATACTCTTTCTCACAATGCAGAGTCAATTTCATTAAAAATTCTTCACCATAAGCCCCGTGATTATTCTGTATCCTTGGAAAAGTCTATCACGATTTTTCCTTTGGAATCCTTAAGAAGAGTCATAAGCCTCTAAGCCAGCGGTTCTCAACCGTAGGTTGCGACCTCTTTGGGGGTCAAATGACCCTTTCACAGGGGTCGCCCAATTCATAACAGTATCAAAATGACAGTTATGAAGTAGCAAGGAACATAATTTTATGGTTGTGTGGGGGGTCACCACAACATGAGGAACGGTATGGAAGGGCCGCGGCATTAGGAAGGTTAAGCTAATCTCGCTATCTCTTCTCAGACGGGCGTGGTTGTGAGTGGACATTGCTGAAGGAGCCAAACAGGTGTACGGAGAGAAGGTGTCGGCAGCCTCCACTGATCACAGACATGTCGAAACACGTTGGCCTAAACTAGTGCACATCTGAGCTGGAGCCCCAGTCGATCACAGTCCCGTCTGTCTTAGCTTCACGTGATCATTATTTTGAAAAGGCTCATGCTACACGCACAAACTCCTAGCCAGTGACATTCTTCCAATTTCCTCCCACAAAAACCGCACTTCTTCGATGACTTACAGCTACTCTTTACTTCGGCAGAGACCTGAACTTGCCAACACTGGAGTGGCAACTCGAGGGTCTAATGGTCACTGGGAGAAGAGGCCAGAGCGGAGTGAGGATTAGACAGTGAACTTATCACAGAGCCTGAACTCTGACGTCAGCACCAGCGAGTGTATTAAATGAGTATGTTCCATCTTGAATATGACGTGAGGCAGGTGGGAATCTGCCACCCAGGGAAGAAAGTCACCCAACCAGTTGAGTCCACTTGGCCACCTGGAGGACTGGTTCCCAGGGGAGGGCAGTGTGGAATAGAAGAGACGAACAAAACGCCACAAAGTGTCTGAAAGAAACAGCTGAGAGAGGAGGGCAAAAAAAAAAATTAGAAACGTGTGTTAAAATAACATAAATCTTTTATTGAAAGTCACTTTATTGATGTTACAATGACGGTAACATAGAAAACCATGGCATCTTATTAGCCTCAGAAGAGAAAACTAATAAAATTGTGCCAGAAATTTGAATCTCAAGTCACAGTGACTTTAAAACAGGATGATTTGTTTATCCCTATAATGAAAGAACAGGCATCTAACTGGGGCAGCCATGAAACAAATCACGCTTGCTCAGGAAAGCAGCGGCATGTACATTTCAGTGGTGTTTGCCAGAGCCAGGTAACTTTAAAAACAGTAAGAGCCTGACAAGCAGAGTAGCAGAATGTAATGTTACCGTGACGCGAATCTAAGTATGTACACGTGACTACCTGGCTTCCATACACGAAACCCTGCTGCTGCTGACACTTCCTCAGGAGGTGGGGCATCGCCCCTGGGGAGGAAACATGCGGAAAGACACTAGCGCACACAGACTAACTGCAATGCTTACGCAGAACGTCTTTTGGGGATGCTATTTTTGAGTGGAAAGTCTCGTCCAGCAAGTTAAAAGGAGAAACCAGACCAATACATATATTTAGTCGTTGTCAATAAACTTTTGTTAAGCACTTTTTAAGTCAGTGTAAAAGCATTTTTTTCCTCATACAAAATAAAGATATGGGGACATTTTACCTATTAAAAAATGGTTGTAGAATCACAGTTTTATTTTATGCTGGATCTAAAAGGAAACGTGGGGTTTATTGACCAGGCAGTGATACACATGGACAATTTTATTAGGAACTTGTGTATTAATGAATAAATGTATTCATTCAGATCAGCACTTTCTGTAATGGATTTTCTGGTATAACTTAGCACCACTATATTTAAAGATTGGGGCTATTTGCAATATTATTTTAGGGCTTAACTTCAAAAATACTCATCAGCAGCCTGAAACTTAAAACAAGAAGCTAAGGCCTAGGTAAATGTTGAGTAATATATACATATGTATTTTTTAACGTAATAGGAAACTACCCTGTTCTTCACAAACTATGAAAACTTTTACTTTGTATGTGCAATATCTTAGAAAGACTGCTTAGTCTCATTGTATGCCTTTTGTTTTAAAATGCATGTTGCATGCATGTGTGCACCTGCATATTCACACATACATCTTTCCCCTTAGTTTTTTTTATTTTGATTGCCAGGATACCTAGGGGGTTGAAATGGTGACTGCCCTAACCACAACTCTGCCAGCCTGGAAGTGACTCCCAGTGTGATACAGCTCTTGGAGCAATATAACAGGGACACACCACAGATGTGGCCAGCCCTACCATAGACTGACCGGCCAAGTATACGTAAAGAGTTAACACTACTTGTGGCTGGCTGCAAAGCACACAGACCGTCAGATATCCCGCCCCTCCCCCTAATGCCTCCCCAGCGGTCATGCTGCGCTCTCCCTGCCCACTGAGCTTCTGGGCCTTTCTGCTACTGTGCCAGGACTAACTAAATCTCCCCTCCTGCTGCCCCCCATCCCCCCCCCCCCCCCGCTCCTCCTCAGGTTCCCTGTTTCTTCCTCCTCACAGGGAGGGCACAGGAGTGGGCTGGGCCCCTCACAGTGCCAAACACAGAGGACACTGGCTGTGCAATCCTCCTTCCCCCAGTGGGATCCACTGTGCTGTACTGTGTGGTAAGCACTGATTTATTCCTTTCCACCGTCTGCCTGGCACCTGGCCAGGGATCCCACTTCCAGAGGATCTGACTGTCTAAACAAAGAGGGACTGCTTACTGTCTAAAACCAGAGTGGGCACCCCCCAGTTAGCCCATGCATCAGTACTTACAGCTTCCCTGGTACCCAATGCCTACCAGTTGACACACTTAGTGAGAGGACTGGAAATTTTCCCTTAAATCAGTATTTATTGAATTCTTATGACGAGACAATTGTAACATCTCTGATATTAGGGCTGTTAGCCATATTTAGAAATGGAGGAAAAGGCATACAATAGACATAAAGGCGGAATAGCATGTCTCCTCTGTTTCCTTTCACCATTTTATATTGGATCGGGCTAGAAATGCTCCGTAGCTGCCTGAGAAAACTTCTACTTCGCCTCCCGTGTCTCTCCAGCTTAGATATTTACATAGAAAGCATGGGGTGCTTGTACATCGTGCGCGGGCCATTCTCTCTGCCTCGGGACAAAATCACATCCAGAACACCAGTCAGCAGGGCCCCTAACGGCCTTCCTTGGGAATACCCACTGAGAGTCTAAATTTGTCAGAGAAATGTGCAAATGGCTTTAAGATTAGGTAACCATGGGAGATAGACTAGATAACGCCAAATACAATCCTACAGACACTAAATGTTTTCAACTGTACTCTCTCTCCATGGAAAAACAAAAACAAAACTCATGACGTTTCATCCGTTGTACGTGAAGGTGAATGAAACAAAGGAGAGCGACTACAAACTGTATACAGTTATGTACCTCTGGACTGGCCATGTCTCGTAAACAGCACAGGGGAATGGTGTTCACTTGAAATAATAACTTTCATTTAAAAATAATTACGATGCAGAGAGACCGAGAGAAGAAACCTGAAGGAAGATATGGAAAGTAAAAAAGATCTATTGGCTACTTAGCCATTTATAGATTCATTCAATTCAATATTTGTATAACTATAACTAGAGAGCATCAGGTAGCTTCCATCCAAATCTATAAACTCTTCCATAGTCAAAATAAACCCTATAACATTAGCTTTTTATAAACCCTATAACATTAGCTTTTTTATCAGAAAACATTCAGCGCACATTAAAAAGTGATCATGGTCAAATACCACTGTATTTCCTGTATCTTTAAGTCTGTCTACCCTCTGTCCTCGACTGAGTCATGTGGCGCCATTGCCCAGGGGTCGCCAAGTCTTAGTCTGGCGGATTGTTGTAGTGTAGGTCTGGCAATCACAGCCTGTCCTGTCATAAAAAGTGCTCTTTATGCCGTGTGTTTTGGGATGCTTAGATCACTCTGAAATATTTCAAAGACTTTCAAATGAGAGGTATAGGAGAGAAGAAATAGAGTCGGAAACATTGCTGTTTCTCTTGAAGGCTTCAATTTAGGCATCTACAATGATTAGCCATGGAGGGGAAATGGATTTTGCCTATAGACGTTACTGAGAAAAATGAAATTTAAAGAGTGTTTCCGAAATCCTGTCTGTGGATTCCATTCACCTCGGGGGGGGGGGGGGGGAGGAAAGACGATGGAGCAGTTCACATACAGAACCTGTGACGGATGCTGACAACGTCCGAGTTCGCTCGTTCACTAGTTCACTCGTTCCCTAGACGAGCCTGCCCCGGGTAGCTTTCTTCTTGCCAGGTAGTTGCATTATGAGAGCTACCCAACTTGGGTTTTAAACGAGGGGCTTTTACCATCGATTTCTTATTTTTCCATAGATGAAAATATTTAGGGTCCAAAACATCTGACCCTGTTCCCTGCCAGCTATTGGTGTTGCAGCTGTTGTCACTGCAAACCTGTGACTTGCGGCTTCCTTCCGCCCTTTCTGGCCCACTGATGTGTCCAGGCTAGATCAAGGGCAGAACCTCCCCCCACCTTCCTTCAGTCAGTGCTGACGGGCCTCTTCAGACAGTCCTGCTGATAACACATACCTTTAATAATCAGTGGGAAAGCTGTTCTTCTTAAAACTTATCATTCATTTCACACTTACAGGTCACTAAAATTTTTGTTTGTTTGTTTATGAAAAAAACCCTGCAGGCCTGAAAGGGTTCCCATACTGGCAAGTAGGAAGCCACTGATCAGGAGCAACTGTAGCCTCTGTGTCCTTGGCGCACTGGTTTCATCTCAGCAGGACGGCCTGCCTGGGGCGTGCTGTGCCCTGGTTCTGAAAGTTGGCAGCTGCTGAACCAGGCACAGGGGGCCCTCGGCGAGAAATGGGGTGGCAGGTCAATCAGCCCTAGGGATGAGCAGCCAGCAACAGCGTGTCAAGGCAGGACAGCAGCCGGGCAGTACTGGGCTCCTACTGCAGTTAGCTGTGCGGATTTGCTCGGCTTTTGTTTGTTCTTTAGCTCCATGAACCCTGCAGTAAAACTGTCCACCATTTAAAGGGATAGCACACATTTTGGACAAAGACTAATTACAGAGAGCAAATTTAGAGCATTGACTGCTGTCTTTACAACATCATCTGCTTACACAATTAACCATTTGATGATGATGATGATGATGTGACTTGTAACCGACTGATTTTAGGCATTTGGCAAAATATGCATGTAACAGCTGCTTTTTTAATTTTAAAAATGTTCACATATGTACAATTGTCCTTGTATGCTGATATAAATATGAAGAGTAAAAAACAAAACCAAAATAAAAAAACATGTTTAAAGGTAGATATGACATATTGGCCTCTCGAAGCTTAAAAGTCCTGCAGAAAATCCTATATGCCTTAGCTCTGCATGCTAGTGTCTATGGTGGGATGTTGTTTCCTTAAATGTGGAAAACAATGAACAGAAGTTTCATGCAGATAGTATTACTGGCTACAATGAGAATGTGCTTCAGGATGTCAAGTTCTGAATCCACGATAGTCCCTTAGGACACTTGCTACATTGGGGTCATGTGAGTTAGTTCTACATTTATCTGTCATGCGGATTATCCACGGGCATACCAGTTCCTTTATTTTTCCATGTTATAACATAATATGCCGGTGGTTCTTTTCATGGTTCAGTGGAATCCTAAGCCAGTGACAAAAAGAAAATGATATCCAGATGTGATAATCAGCTTCCTCTCCTCAGTGGCAGATCAGAGGGTCTTCATGTTGTCCGAAGAGCAGATAGATTTGCAGTGGTTCCGTGAGGCTGGGTGTCTATAAAAGTTGAAGTAAACAGTTTCGATGTATCACATGTAAACAGTTGGTCTTAAATGGATGTCTCCCATAGCTGCACAACAGAGGAGGATAAAAACATACATTGTGAAAACAGGACACATCGATTCTAAGCTATGAAGGCAAAAAATACTTAGCTGGTTCCATTTGTATATGATTACAGATATATACTCTCAGCAAGACTACCCAATGGATAAAATAAAGACTCTAATAATAAGAGAGCGCAATGATTGGGGGGAAAAATTGTTAATGACAGCACAATGGACTAAAATCTACAGAATTCTACACTTCAATAAGAAAAAAAATCCAAATTAAAAGTGGGCTAAAGGCA
The DNA here is from genome assembly GCF_050624435.1 of Tenrec ecaudatus. Lineage (NCBI taxonomy): Eukaryota > Metazoa > Chordata > Mammalia > Afrosoricida > Tenrecidae > Tenrec > Tenrec ecaudatus. Next base: position 110,777,558 of record NC_134538.1, read on the forward strand.
TGAATGGCGTACCAATAATGACATTCAAATGGTTAACAAATGCATCTGGTAAATGCCAGTCAAAACAATGCCGCAATATCACCTTACACTCACAATGATAACCCAATTAAAACCCAACAACGAACTCCCTACCTCCACCCCGCAAACACCAAACACTAGGGAGGAAACAGAGAGACTGGAACTCTTATACATGACCGGTGGGTTTGTAAACATGTACAACCACTGTGAAAAGCTAAAGGAAATAGGACTAGAAATACCACACAACTCTGCAACACCTACACTGGGCATACACTGCGAAGAAGTAAGAGACAGAATGCAGAGAGACCTCTGCTCCCCGTGTTCATTGTAGCGCAGTTCACAGGAGCAAGATGGCGGAAACAGCCCATAATAAAGGAATGGATCAAGCAACTGGGTAGCTACATGCACCAAAACACTCTGCATCCCTAAAAACAGCGATGAAACCATGAAACACCTCATGACATGAACGGCCCCGACACTATTAGGCTGAGTGAAGTTAGTCAATCACAAAAGGACAAATGCTGCAGGAGAGAGACCACTACTAGAGGGATAAACACCAGACAAAGGCAGGCCTCTGTTCCCAGGTCAGGTAGCCTTCTAATTTGGTGTCTCAAGCAATGCGTGGTTTACATGCCTAATGCTCATGAGATGTATACATCACCCCATAATTTATACATCTGAATAACCACTTGGGGACAGGTGGACTCACCTCTGCTAAGGTAAGTCTCTCATTTTGGGGGGAAAGAGAAGAGCAATGCATTGCCGCCATACAACACGGCACTACAGTCACCCCAAATCAATAGATACCCCTACAAGTGTGCTGAGGGAACCTTAATGGAAATTGAAATCCAGAGGCAGGGCTAGAAGGATGTCTGTCTGGGAGAAGGGGACTTCACTTCTGTTTGGTGGGTAAACCAGGTGGGGCAACCCTACCTCTGGAAAAATGCTGGACGTTACTTATGTAAACTCCCCGGGAAAGTATACACCCATTTGGTCCTGGTTTCTGTCCAACCCTTGGTGGCTCGCGGTGTGTGCTTCCTCAGACTGTGTTCTTACAGGGAGCACAGCATCCTTCAGGGACCACCTCAGAAGCATCCAATTTGAAAACTCCACTAAGCAAATTGGACTTCACCTTAAACAAGCCTGTAGCAGATGACAGGAACTGAAAAATTCTCTTGGACTGAAGGCTGAAACACCCTAGTGTGAGTAGAAGCAGATGACTACTATTCCACCAGGTTATGGATTTGGAATTCATTGGACTTTGCGGGTGCCTAGTAAGTAACAACTCAAAATTCCTATATATGTCCTATTTTCTTTTCTTTTTAAAAAATAAATCATTTTATGGGGGTGGGCTCTTACACATTTTATAACAACCCATCACTGAAATGTACTAAGCACACTTGTATATGTACAATTTTCATACTCTCTTTGCTTTTTTATGACATGCCTTAGTCCCAAAGGGGTAGTTTGCCTTTGCGAGTGAGCATTATTGAAAGTGTTGCCTTTTCTCCAACCCCTCACTCTTTGTGTAAACAGGGTCCAGTCACTTACGTTTTTAATTTGCACAAGTCAACAATTCATCTATTTTAGCCTAAAAGCATGCCGTATACATGTATACTTTAATTTTCTCAACAGTATTTTAAATTCTCTTTCACTGGCTATATTAATGATACTATTGGGATGATTTATAATGTTCCCCAAGAAAAAATGTGGTCGCTAAAGTGGACCAGGGACATGCATAAACCACAGATACACGAATGGATTCTTGACCCACATTTAATCGTAGTCCTAATCTATGAACAATCAGTTCTATGATGTGGCTCTACTCAATACTGGCCCGTACAAATAAATCACTAGAGATACGGGTGCTATAGCAAGTGTGGTAAAGAAATCAGATTGTTCTTGGCTATCACAAGGAATAATGTCTAGAATCTTAAAGGTTTGTCTTAAAACAAGCAGTCACCTAAATGCACACTGAAGAAGCACACCAGTCTATGTGATCTGCGGAGTGTAGACAATAAAATCCAAGACCGGAGGAGTGAACATAGCTTAAACAGAGCTTAAATTCTGAGCATTCCGTTTATAAAAAGGCGCTAGATGAGTGAAAGCCCCAAATCCATTTGCAGGACCCCCACATGGATTAAGTCTCTGGTGAATCCCTTCTGATCACTGCTCAGAGATGCGAACAGCCCGCTCTCAGACAGAGTGCCCAGGAGAGCAGGCCACTGCAGATGTGGTTAGGTTCACATTGAGCACTTTACCTTTTGATCCATTTTAAATTTGTTCTCGCTTTGATTATTTTATGCTTTATTTTCAACTGAGGTTTTCCTCTGTCTTATTTTGTGATTGTTCTTGGTTTTAGGTGTGCGTGTGTGTTTTCCTTGAAAACATTTGAAATGTTTCCCCTAAACATATGAAACAAAGGGTAGGTAATTCTACAGAGGCAGTAAGTGGATGAATAGTTTTTATGGTTGTGGCAGGAGAGTTTGGGAGAAACTGAGGAGCTAATGACAAGCACAAGGAAGAAAAAAAATTTTCTAAAGTTGACTGTGGTGGTGACTGGACAACTTTTAAAAATTCATTTAAACTACTGAATTGTATGATATGTGAATTATCTATCATAAAACTTCAAATTAAAAGAGTCTTCAAGGTTAGCTTTCTCTTTTCTCTAAACCTCTCAATTTTTTAAAAAACAATTGCTTCTTTTCACACAAAACCCCAATCTTCATTTAAAATAAAGTAAATATGTCCAAAACAGAATAACTTAAATTATTAGATTACTATAACTTAAATTATGGTATTAAGCTACATCTATCCTTTGCCCACAGAATTTTGATAAAATCAGGTAGAACAGTGATTCTTCATCCAGTTGTGCATTGCCGCACTGGGGGAGGTTTTCAAAGAGCTACTGGGGAGGCAGTCTTCAAGCCAAGAGCCCTCTCAGTGGGGCACGGGGATCAGTCTACTTGTACTTTAAAAGCTCTCCAGATGACCCCCGTGTAGAGTCAAGGTTGAGAATGTCCAGTGACTTCAGGGAAATATGATTCTATCAGGACCACCATCACCTGTTTAAAAATCACTGAGTGAGCCTAGGATCCAGGTTATCCAGTCCATGATTCCATTCCTACTTCAGAGAAAAGGAAAATCTCCCTCAGGACTTGATGTTAGCAGAGTAGAGTGATGCATTCAGCACGAAGTCACACCTTTAACTCCCCCGCCCCCCTTCATTAGCTCCTTCTACTGGCCCTCTTGAAATCCACCTTCCACAGTGTTCCGTAATTGCCGTAATGGACGGACAACAACTGTGCCCCAAACTGACTATGAATCCAACTAGGTGCACCAGAGAACGAAGACCAATTAAAAAGACAAAACTAGATGATAAAATGTGTTTCCAGGAAGCGTGATTTGGGCATAATTATTATAAGTAGGAATAAAGCCAGCCTGAAACCAGTGTGACTTAGAGTGTATCCAATTTCCATCCAAATTCTACTTTTATTGAACATTTGGGGCATATCACTGTGTACTTAATGAATTTCTAGGAAAGAAAGAGGGGAAAAACTAAGTGACTAAGTGGATGTTTCTATGAGGGCTTTATTATTCTCTCAAATTCTTTGTAAATTCTTTTCTACTTTCACTATCCAATATGGATTGTGGTAAAGGCATGTATGCTGTCCATGACCTTAGGTCTGATAGACAGGTGGATCGACAGGATGGATAGATAGTTACATACACAGACAGATAGACGCATCTGTGTTTACATATCTTTTGCATCAAAAAGACAATTCTCCACCCTATACTCTTTGGAAGTCAAAGAGATCTATCACTGTGATCTCACACAGTGTGAGTAACATGGTGAGCAAGTGTTGGTGGAAAGTCTGGAAAGGAAGGGTTACGCAAGATCTTACATGGTATCTATGACATGGTATCTATGACATGGTATCTATGACATGGTATCTATGACATGGTATCTATGACATGGTATCTATGACATGGTATCTATGACATGGTATCTATGACATGGTATCTATGACAAATGGAAAGTCTGAACTGACGTACAGATTGTGTTGTGGAACAATAGAGAGTTTAGATTTTGGCTTCAGAGAGCCCACTGATTAAATAATAAGCAGCAACTTACAGAAAGAAGAAAAGAACTGATGAATGGCATTGTGGGAACCTAAGTCATCACTTTCCAAATGAGGAAGAATAAAGAACACTAAGCCATCACTCAGAACAGACGTCTTCGGTGTGTCTGTGTGACTACAACAGAGGGCTATCCGGAAGACAGGGGCGCTGACAGGGAATGCTGCTTATTCAGTTCTTCAGAGCCCCCAAAGGCAATCCAGTGATAGGACTACTCATTCTGCTGGCTCATGGAGATGTGCCACAGGGAACAGAATCAATCAGGCCTTCCACACACAACTATCTTAGTAGATGAAACTGTTTGAGGTGTCATTGCTCTGGCCTGTGCAAAGGACTGAGGGCCAGCCATTGCTTCTGGGAACCTTCACTTCCATGGGTCTCATGTGAGAAAGAAGGTCACCAGCAAGCCGACCCACAGCATGGTAATAGCAGACTGATGAACTAAAACAATAACATAAACAATCCGTGGAGGTGGGGGACGTGTGTGACTGAAGTTTTGTACCTGGATAATTCCCAAGAAGCTGAAAAACGACATTAGCCTTAGAGTTCATTATCCCATAGTCATACAATAAAGAAGTAGAGACCCACAACAAATCATCTTTAGGTCAGAAAGCTGAATACTGAGCTGAGACATCCTTTTTTCCTCTCCAGCCACTTCTATATGAGCAAGTGATGGAAATCTTTCTATATTAACAAGTAGCAAAGTATTTTTTATGATAAAAAAACACCACTGATTGTTTTCAAAATCCTTTTGATTACAGGGATCGATTCAATGATTACCATTCCTGCTGGCTTTGGGCTGATTGTTTTAAAATGTGAATGTTGATGTTCACGTCACCCCCTGTGGTTTAGGTTCAGAATCAGACTCTGCGACGTCTTTCAAAACCAGAAGTGCACAGGAACCCAGGCAGCCTGAACAAATACTTCCTCCTAGCCTATTAAAGTGTTCACTTTGTTTCCAGCATTATTTGTAAGATGATCAGCGTTACTGTCTGAACACAACCAGGCATGGCCCATCATCAATAAAGGCAATTGCTCTTCACTTGTATCTTTCACTTGGGTCTCTATGCGCCTGTCTATTCCTCTGAACGCTCACTTTCAAATTTCACAAAACGGATGTGTTCTGGGACACAGAATGGAATCATGAGGAAACGTAAAAGTGGAATTCCTATTTAAAGGAAACTTTAGGTGGCTTCATTAAAAAAATAAAAATCAGTTCCTTCATATGCGTTTTTTAAATCGGCACTTCTCAAAATATAAAAAGCAGCAAACTGAGTCACACACACACACTTGCCTCTACTATTGCAGCATCAGAATTCCTCGATATTCAAACTGTACCCTCTCGCCCAAGCCATTCGTCTGAATTTGGGGGGAGGGTGGGGAATCACAGATCAAAACAACAACAACAAACCTATTGAGTGCTAGCGACCAGTAAAAGGCATGAGTTTGCAATTTGAGATAAGCAAGGCTAGTATGCTTAATCTGTCATTACTTAAACTTGATAACACAAAATGAATTCTCTGTTTTTCTATTCCAGATTACAATATTTTATCAACTATGAATAATAAAAACAAATAAAAATTAATAGATGCCAAATATCTTTAGAGTTTATCAATCTAAGAACAGTATTTTGCAAATAGATGTCTGAACCAACCCCACCACCAAGAATTCTATTTTCAGGTTTCCCTTCATTCTCTTATAAAGGAGGGAAAATGGCGTCCTCATTCGCAATAAGCACTCTGAGAGAAGTGGCAATGGCCGAGGCTGTGGGCCAACAGCAAATGCTTCCACCTACCCTGGCGCTTTGTCGGTTCACTTTCTTCTCTTCGTCAGGAAGTGGAGGCATTGGGTAAGGGTATTTTCTGCTGGACGCAATTGATCCAGTGGATGAAGAAGGAGACTTGGCAGGAGATAGAGTCCTGAGATGTTGAGAATATATGAAAGAAATATCATTTAGTGGCCTCATCTTAATTTCAAATATCTGAAAAGCAAGTTCAGAACAAACTATCTGAGTTCTACTTTTAGAGGTCACTACTGCTCAGGCTTAACTAATGGGAAGTTACTTGGAAATGCTGTAATTTTATCTTCCTAACTTTGGCTCGGCAATGGATCACTCTTAGATATTAGTACAGAGAATCAGACTTTTCAGAGGAAAAGCCATTAATGAGGTTTCCTACAGAACAGGTAAAAAGCTAAAATGGAAAAGAAATGAAGTATCTTAAAGACTCGTAATGGTCAATTAAGTGCACAAGGTATTTATAAACTGCCTTATTTTTTAACATTTAATGTATCTTTTTAGGTACAGTCATATCTTAAGGTCTTAAAATATAAAACAATGATTGTCATTACTAGCTGCTAAGTTACACATCATTTTACACAAAAGTCATGCATTCAAAGGCCATTGTGTTAGTTGTGAGACAAAGGCAGATACAAGGGACTGAATAGAAATTAGTAAACATGCAAGCAGTAAAAAGTGCAGAGTTCCAGCCAAACAAAGAGTCGGATGAGAACACACAAAATGGTCTGATTAGTCCCTACAACCAGTAATTCCTGACCAAGGAGGATTCTAAGCCATAGTAGCAGCCCTCAGTAAATCAGGTAGGATATGCTTGTCATGTAAAAGGGAGGCGCTGTTCCTCCATTGGCCTTTTCCAAAAGCTCAGGACAGGACTGTCTGAGCACGTGTATTCTGCAGGAAAGGACTGGGTGGGCTGCCGGTGTGCTCGGCTACTCGCCACGCTGACAACTGCGACTATGCAGGGCACACAGGAAAACCCCGGACTTGCTGCTAACTTCCTTTTAAAGTAGGGGTGGGCAGGGGGAAACCGCTGAGAGGGGATCATCTCAACTCATACCACACCAATGAGATTTAAAGACGATAAATCTGCAGCAGCTATCCTATTCACAGATGTTACCACTGACCACGCATGAACTCCTCAATCCCTGTTGCAAGGTGGCACTGAGCCGGCGACACTGTCACATTGTGAATATGCATTTCAGTGAGATGCACGTCATCCTCTGGGGTTGGCTGACCCAGGCTGGGGATTCGTGGGAAGCACTGGTTGAGGGTCCATCTGCCAGCACCGGAGTCAACAATAATGGTGTATTTTTTTCCCTCCCTTTTCAATCTTGGTCCCTCTCCATGTTATATCCATTGCTCTGGTTCTGCTGTGGTTTTCAACAGAGTTTCCATGGCCTGGACTCTGAATTCCAGTTAGCATGTGGAGGCCAATTTTCATACAAAACTAGATTCAAGTGAACGTTCGTGCTCATTTTTCAGATTCAAGAGTGGGTCGGCTCCCTTTTCAGCCGTAAGTCCTAACAACTCCTCTGTTTCTGGTAAACGGCCACGACGGCTCCTGCCTGTGAACTGCCAGTACACAGCACCCAGTGGACTTCCGGCATCTCGATGCTGACCCCAGCTCAGCAGGTGAGAGTAACTTAGTATATCAGCACATCCAATCCTTTAAACTGCACTTAGGGTGCCACTGTATATTTTTTTAATTCAGAAATTAAATGTTCTTCTTTAATTATAAGTAAACATTTCAAAAAGAACTGTGATCTTAAGAAATCAATTCAATGCATGTAAACTGTGGACAAATGTTTAGATATTTAAGTGCACCTTATAAAAATCAAGAATATTAACTGGGTTTCAGATTTGTAGGCAAACGATTGCTGAAAATATCTGAGGAAGCTCGCTAGGTTACAACCAGCACCTTAGTCGTATGCACATGACTCACTGCTGCGGAGTCAGGCCCAGCTCACGTCAACCCAACAGGGCAGGTGGAGCTGCTCCCTGGGGTCTCAAAGGCAGCACATCTTTAAGGCCAGTGGGTTTGAACTGCTCCCCGAAGTGCAACCTACTATGTGGCACCAGGGCTCTTTTTGGTTCATGTTCTTATAAAACCAACTCCACCGCCATCAAGTCAATTCTGACTCCTAGGGACCTTACATAGGATTTCCAAGGTTTTGCAAATCTTTATGGAAACAGAAAGCCTCATCTTTCTCTTGAAGAGCAACTGGTGGAATTGAACTGCTGACTCTGGCAATTAACAGTCCAACACTGACCAATAACACCATCGGGGCTCATTTGTTTACACTGGGGTGTGTGTGTGTTTAATAAACTAGTCTTTTTTAAGCGTTCACAGCAATGTGTCTGTCAGTATGAGCTTAGAGCTTGTTGGCTTACGGCCGCATCATCATGCCAGCCCTTCCCTTGGTCATCGGTCCAAATGACCAGCCTTGGACACACACAGGGCATTTCAATGAAGTATTCAGAACGTCTAGTCTTCCCCTGAAGTACCTCCCCACGGCCAAAGCCACTACAGAGTTAAAGCATAAAGAGGAGGTATTCTTCAGAACTACAAAGAAATTGGATTTATTCTACTTTTTACGTAAACACATTAGTGGACTGAAACTTTGAGCCCAGACGGGAAGAGTGGCAGCCAGGCTGCTTTGAGTAGAGGAAGGACAAGTCCTGGTGGCGTGCGACAGCTAAAAGGCAATGACCTGAAGAATTTCGGGGAGGGGTGGGATTGGCAATCAGGCACCAAGCAGGAGTCAGAATATGAGTAGGAAACATATAGATTAGGGAATATGTAAACAAACCAAAATTTCTCACATAGCTCTAAGGGAGATGTTTCTCCAGCTCCAATTTTAGGCTCTTTTCTGACCCTGCTACTTTCCTGGTGGCTCCGAAGTGATTTTCACTTAAAACCCGGGCCAAGTCGTTCCCTTACAAAGTCATCTTTGGAAAGATATTAAGTGGTACCATTAGTGTGTTTTCAAAAACCACAATAACCATGTTCTTGTTCTGCTGTGTCCTGGAGTTGATTTTGACTCGCAGTGAACCAATGTGACCGAGTAGAACTGACCCAGGGTTTCCCAAGCTGTAATCTTTAGAGGGGCAGTTCGCCAGTTCTTTCCTCCTGTCGAGCAGCTTGGTGGGTTTGAACTGCCAACCTTTGGGTTAGCATCTGAGCATTTCCCCATTGCACCACCAGACTGCTTACAATCTCGATAGAAGGTTCCATATTAGAGTTATACAATGAAAGTCTGTCCATGTGTCAATGGACCATGTTGTGTCTAGAGGGTACATCGGACTTCAGGGATCCACCTATTGTAGCTATGACTACAAGACAAATCGCAGTGTCATTCTTTCCCCCACTAGTCAGAGCCAATCACACAAAAGGGACACATACTGAAAAGCCAAAGCCTCTGCCGCTGAGTCGATTCCGACCCACAGCAAGCCTATAGGACCGAGTAAAGTTTCTGCCGCTGTCAATGTTTACAGAAGCACACGGCTTCATCTTCTCCATGGAGCCACTAGAGGGCTGGAACTGCTGACCTTTCCATTAGCGGCCCAGTGCATAACCTGCTAAGCTACCAGGGATCTTGTAAGGCAACTAACAGGAGGCTTCAGAAAGTTTGTGGAGAAATGGAACTGAACGATAATGGAATGTTTCCATGAACCTTTTGAAACCTCTTCTTACTTAAAGACTGACAGTGAAATCGGAACGGAACAGATTTTGGAATCTGAGAGACCCAGGCTCTAATCCTGACTCCAGTGTACGAGCTTGGTAATTTCGCCTAACCTCTTTGTGCCGCGGTTTTCTCCATCCATAGAAAGGGAATAAAACACGTATGCCTCATGAGAAATAAGGGTACCTTGATAGGCACACAATACACGACAGTGCTTATCAGCTCCCTTTCAGAGATCGCACTTCCCATAGACACTGAAAATGGACTCAAAGGCATGCAGTGAGTCACCCGGGGGAGAGGAACCCCCAGGAGAGCAGGAAAGCACTGTCCCCAGCAGAAGGGCGCTCAGGCTCTCTGTGGGGTGGGATCATGCTCTCTTCCTCCCCCGTCTGCTTCTTTCTGAGAGTAGTTACATGCTGGTGAAAATGTGGGCAGCCACTCTCTCATCAGAACAGGGGCATGGTGCACAGCTGAGGGGTTCTGCTCCGTCAAAATCTTTGGTCATTAACTTTGTTCCTTGCAGCGGTGCAGAAACCAGACATGAAGGGCGGGGATGTCTTTTGGACCAAGTTATGGTTGTTATGCAATTCCCCTCGCAGCTTGAGAAGTCCCCACAAACTCCATAGCACGTGGCTGACTCATAAGGCAACCTTTACTCCCACTGGTGGTACTAATGGGAAAGAGAAGCCGGAATGACCCGGCAGGAGATGAAGCAGGTCTCGGCTGAAGCGTTAGATTGACAAAGCATAAACCAAAGCTCTGGATGCACTGTAAGCCTCTAGCATAGACGACCCATGAATTACATCCTCTTTGCGTTGGAATGCTTGTGCTAAAAGTTCAGGTACAAGGGTTTACTTCTGCTGTGGGAATAGCTCGTTTTTATGCCATAGAAGTATAGTTCTTATTATAACAATTGAATTACAATCCTCCACTGCTTTTGTTTTTAAATTCATGTAAACATTGATTTTCAATGGGACTATCCACCCTAGTATTGAAACCAACATCTCATTCGAAGAGGCGATAAAGGAACCCTCTAAAATTGCCCTTGCAGCTGCGAACGTGCAGTGGGGTGCTAGCGCACTTCCCCATTCAGATTGCGTTTGGGCATGCAGCTTCTGGGCAGACCTGGGCACTTCAAGAACGGCGAGCGCCTCTCTGGGAGCCACGCCAACTCCTCAGCTCACCCAGGGGAGGTGAATCAACTCTTCCGGGTACCATTTCACAAACAAGTGCTGTCAAATCGCCAACTCTGCTTGGGGACTGAAGCCCTAGCCCACGGGACTGAGACCACAGTCATCCTCTTTGGGTTCCGTGACTGCTACAAATTACAATCTGCCCACAAGCCTGAGGCAAATAGAAAGGAGCAAGAGGACTGCGGGTAAGCCAAGATTCCAAAGAACATTCAAAATCATCTTACCTGTCTTCCTGACGTTGGCCATCTTGGGAGCTACAGGTGGAGGTGGGATGTTTGAATGTGAGTGCATGTGTATGAGCTTCAGTGCGGGAAAGTAGGATAAGCAGGGGGGCAGGGCAGGAGGAATGAATATAAAGGGAAAGAAAAGCAGGGGATGCTTTTGTGAGCAGGCAGGAGTTATGCTTTCCTTCGGGTATATGCAAATGTTATGGATCAAATTAAAATGCAGGTGGGTCTAATCATTTTCTCAAACTATACAGGACTAGACTAAATGGTACACTGGAAGAGAAATTCCACCTTATATGGGGTGCTGAGAGTTAAATACACATACATATTTTTACATCTGTTAAATGCTGAACCAGGTCGTGGCAATAAGTAACAGGGAAGCTCATTATTAACATAGCGCTCAGAAGAGGTAGTAATTGAGGCTACAGTCTGGCTTAACATTAGTTATACACAAAGCAGTCATACAGAAAGTGGACATTTACCTCTAGGAAGTCACCTTGAGATTACAAAGAGTGGGGAAAAAACTTGCCGTTAAGAGGTCTTAGAAATATTCCTTAGCCTCTAATGTCATGCAGAGCTGCAGCCAACTGAGTAAATTAGGTGGATTCTAAAATGTAGGGATAACCTGCACTCATTTTTGAGTCAAGAACATGCTTCTGACTTGCTTCCTACAATTATTGAAATAGCATACAAAAGCATTCTTATTCACATAAAGGATTCCTTAGATATCTACTCAGCACAGTCTTCTCTGGTAGGAAATGTTTGCACTGAGCAAATAAAATCTAAACTCATCCCTATATCTTCGTGTGGTCTCTATTATTTCAGTAATCTTCAAGTTAGGGCGATCATTGTTTTACCCAAAGTGAAATTCCATTACATTTCATATACTTTCTTTTCATGTTTTTTTCCCCTTGATTTTTGTAGGCACTATGCACTCTCGTCAGTGGTAAGTAGGAAAAATGCATTGTGAGGCCACTAGATTCTAGAAATTAAATTGCTCAGGTTAATAGTGCTTCTTCATTAGTGGGAAGTATGCTTCATGCCCATAGAACACTCCGCAGCATCAAACGAAAAGAAAGCTACTAAAAAGCTCAAGATGGTGGCAGGGACATGCACTGTGGGGCAACCCTTTCAAATGGCTTCATTTGAAACATTCGGAAATGAGCTCGGCTTGCTCACAAAGCCACAAACAGAGACCAATAGGCAGCAAATAAACAAGGAGCCCTTTCCACCTACAGGAACTTGTATTGGGAGATACAAGATAGAGAGATCCGGTCATAGGACAGGATTGGTATGGTCTGTGAGTTTTAAAAGGATACAAAGTTAATTTATAAAATACCTAAAGTATGGTCCTTCAGTGTTTTTATTCACATCTTCTACCCACTTAGCTACATTATAGTCTCTTTTGAACCATGGATTTAAATACCTGCAGAAAGCAATGGAAGGAACAGAGAAAGCAGAACAAGATAGAAAATCTGAAAATACACAGCACAAGCTTAGCAAGGACGTCTTTCACCCTCCAAATGCAAGTCACTCTGGCAAATCACCCAAGACAGGTGCTGGGTGACTATGCAGCCGTTTGTCCAATGGCATGAGAATAAGCTCGACAAGGCTCGAGGCATTCTAGAACGCAGTCCACAGTGCAGGGGACGCTTTATCTAGCGGCCCTGGAGGAGCTGGAAGTTCTCTTTCAATCACAGCACTGTGAACAGCCCCACTCACCCACCTCAAAGGAGCCTCTCCCAGGCCATCTCTCAACTGGCCTCGTGGTTTTCAATCAATAATGGTGCTGCTTGAGAATGTCAGAGGGCTGCAATTCCAACCTGGTGCTTGGGACATAACAGCCCAGGAACTATGAAATACAGAGGATACATCTCTTTCCCAGTACGAAAGGAAGGCTGTTATGTCAGGAGACCCCAAGCTGGAGTTAGTAAGAAAGCATGCTCCTGCTGACTCTGGGGAGAGCAGAAAAGGACCCCTCTTCTGATCCCGGAGCCCAACACACATTAAGTGTGGTCCAAATAGGCTTCCATGACCATGACACTGGGTTTAATCGTTTAGGTACAGTTGCAATGGTCCTGCCGCCTCCCTGTGCACTCCAGACTACAGTGCTCACATTTCCATTCGGAAATGGCTTGCCCAAGTTGCCTTCCAGGTCTCTGGACATAAGTGATGGACAGAGGACAGGAACGACCTTATTAGCACCTCCTTAATGGATGTGAAAGAGTCTGTACAGGAAAATATAAATGGTCATAAAAATTTGGGGTACAAGTTTGTTTCTTTTCAGAGAGTCTCCTTTGATTTTTGTGCTGGGAACCAAGCAAGACCACACCCTCTAAGAATGTGCCCTAGTAACATAATCTGGCTCTAATATACTCAACATTGGAAGAATTTGGAGGGTTTGCCTAATAAAGATAATATTAAACAATGATAATCTAACTTCTATAAAATTTGAAGTTGTTGGAATGAAGAAAATTATAACATACACTACTTATTTTTGATTAACATCTGCTTCTTTACTCCACATTTAGGGTTTCAGTTGTTTGTAAATCCATTTAAATCAGAATTACATTTCCAGAGTTATATCTAGTTTTTGAAATCATTTTAAAAAATATCCTTTCCCTCAGTCCCCACCTCCTCAATTTTATCTCTAACTAATGTCCTCCACGAAATAATACCACAAAGTTCCCTCCTAAGGGAAGGGGTTTGTTGCTTTCTGTGCTTCAAAGACCATTTTTGTTAAAACACCATCTCCTGACTTAGGAACAATTCACATTAGTTTTTGCCTTTATGCCAAAATCATTGCCAAGTTGTGCTTTTCACGGAAATAGTCAATTAAAACTTGCATCATGGTTTCCACCGGGACTGAACAAAAACGTCCCAGACCAAGAGCAGCCACAGATGGAGGCTGGGGAGTCTGGCCCAGGGAATGCCGAAGGAAAGCCCATGCAGCTGTCACCAGGTGAGACACAGCCACACAGCAAACTGAGTCACCCACAGGCAGATGGCCACTTGTTCCTTTCACTGATAATCTAAGACTCACAAAGGACCAGCGTCGCGGCTGCCCTGTGAAGCCCACACTGCACGGCTTGCCTTGCTTCCCAGATTTTCCTGGGTCAGGGAGTTATGTCATCAAGCTGCGAACCACGTAGAGAGCCCTTAAGTGGCTGTCTGTCAGTGAAAGTGGATTCAGAGTGGATTCCTACCATCTTAAGTGGCGAGGGCGATGGGGTGTGTCATACTACTCTAACCTGCCGGTGTGGCTTGGCTTGGCTTGCAGCGCAGCATGCATCCAAAGGCGCCGGGCAGGGTAGGAGAGCTCTTTGTGTTCTCCTGGGTGGAAAGGCGGAGGAAGAATAGCTGGTGCTGGCTGGACCAGGAGCACCTCTGAGCGGACACAGACTTAGAGATCAAATGGCCCTGTTTTCAGCCAAGGAAGGGGCTTGGGGGAAATTAAGTGGCAGCCCAGAATGAAGGGGCAGGTGGAGACTGACCTGTGATCCAGACTCCCTGTTTGGGGGCTGTCAGAGCCCCCTGGGCTTATGCCTTGGGATGGGACTGTCTGGGCGAGGGAGTGCCCAGGCTCAGGTGCTTGGGGCTCCCTCCTGCAAAAACACAATATATAATACAAAGTCTGAGCCAATTTTGTTTTTAAAAAACATTTTGCACAACAATGAGGACGATGCGAAAGCTCTGAGTGGAAAAACAATACAGTACACAAAAGACATCTTATTTTGTTAATTAGCCCGGTATGCATTTGTGCTGCATGTCATAATTCACGTGCCTGCTTTTCATCATCCTTTGGGATGATGAGATAGTAACAGGACTGTTGGAATAATGGATTTGACATTTCATCTAAAAATGGGGGGGTTATGTTTATTTATGGTCCTCTGAGTGACACAAATTATATCATTACATCAGAAACAAATGGGATTATATGGACAGTAAAAATGTCAACATAATTCTTGATAAATGATGTAATAGGAATGATAATATAGAGGGAGACAGTTCCCATACAATTCATGTGAGAACAGTGGTTCAATTTAGAAACTTGACTCCATTCAATTAGCGTGGGTCATCTAGCCCATATCAGGAAAGTCTGAAACCTCTGAGTATATCCTTGTGATAGGTTTATTGTGCCAACCTGGCCAATGAACACGTGTGGGATTAATCAAAGGTCAGAGAGATAAATGGCCCTTGAGCCTCGCCTTTCTGGTCTCTTGCTCTTTGATGATCAGACCAGTGTGCAGCTGCCTTAGCTGGTTCTCTGCCTCAACTTGTGAGCTACACTACCTGTGGGATACCCAACCCATGAACTGTGTCACTGTAGTTTGAGGTTCCTTCAAGACCTACTTCGCTACACTACTGGAATACACATCACTTGAGCTGGAAACTGTCAGACCCTGTCATCTGGCTGACTGTTGGTGACCTGCCTTGAGGTTTGCTGCCTGTGCCCAGATAGCCTGAATTGCTCTACAGAGGTATCAGCTGTCTGCTTCCTTGACTTGCACCCAGCGGCCCTCACGACTTGAAGGACCTGCCAGCGTATTAGCTGTTTCACAGAAGTGAGTTGCACTGAGCCATTTGTACTGCTCTATAGACTAATTAGCTATTTATTTCTTATGTTTTTATATATATATAAATATATATAAAATCATGTGTCCTGGTTTTGTTTCTCTAGTGAACCCTGTCTAACATAATCCTTTATACTTTTCCCTCACAAAAAAGATGCCATCAGGTATCTTATTAAATATAATAACTGGATTACCTTACAGGAAATATTTTATAAAGACTCAAATCACTTTTAATCACATGATATGAGTAAAGATCGTAAACAAAATTTCAAAACATAAGTGGTCACTCTTGAAAACAGTTATGTGACTCTTACTAAACACAGTCTTCTTTGGGTCCTCAACTCAGAGCCTAACATAAAGTTCAGCTTTCAATCCCTTTCACATGGCAGTTTGTAAAGCCTTGCTATAGGAAATCCTATTAGGAAGAGGAAATCACACACAAAGGACATTCTAAAGAACAGTTTGATCTGTTCTCTTGTGAGCAGCCGAGATAAGCTAAAGGAGCCCTTACCAAGTGACCCATGCAAAACAAACTGAAAACATTCCGAGAAGAGTTTATCAGTAATGAGCCCCAGTGCATCCAAGCACTTTGGGAATGTATAAGATAAACTCGAACAGATTAGTTATTTATGATGAGGGTTCATGATGCCATTCTGGACCATGCAATCGTATCACTTAAAGGTATCTATTGTTCTAAGGTAAAGTGTCCTCTAGTAAACTTTGACGAGCCACTTACAAGACAATACCATTCAGCTGGGAGGTCCAAATTTCAGGGCAATGCTATTATTCCTGGACTGGAAAAGGCAGGGTATGTGATGGAAATGGTAATGTGGGTTTCTGGCAAGCAGTTAACAAATACCTGTGTGGGGGGTTTTCAAGTAGTAAGGCATGAAGAAGCAACAGAGATCCCGGGAATAATAACTCCCACCATGACAGATCATTAAATTTCTTTTAGATAGATCAAAAAAATACAGGAAATTAAAATCAGTCAGGTGGCAAGGTCAGTCCAGAAGGATACTAAGGGTGTGTTTTGCTCGATGAAAAGAGATGAAGCTTTGTTATGCTCGTACTTTCTTAGGTGGAGAAAGAAACAAAAAAAAAGTGCATGGTGATTACTTCATTACAAACTACTTCAAATGTAACCTCTGACCCCTGACCCCAACCCCCCCACAATGTGCTGACATTGACAGCTCTTGTATTGTAGTTAGTGGCCATGGTTCGGTTAAGTTTAGGTAAATGCCCTCTTGTCTTCAGAAGGAAAGCTGACAAGTGGAAGCTGTTTCAGTAGTCTGAGAGAATGCTTAGATTGCAGTCATGAAGACCTCCGAGTGGAGGAGTCAGCTCGTGAGCAGTTTCATGCTCTAACACGGTGGGTATTTCCCCCAGATGCTTCCAGCTGAGTGAGTATTAGGGAGAGGAAGGGTGACCCTTCTGGAATGGCTGGGCCCCAGGAGATGAGAAGAGAAATGTTATCAAAATTCCCTTCAGACACAGAACCAAGAAGACACCACAACGGCAGGTTACTGGAGGAAAAAGCCTGTAGCGAGGGTGAGCCCCTACTATCAGTGCATATGGGTTTGGGCACAGTTGCGGAGATGCCTAAGTAAAAGAGAAAAGTCATGGTTAATTTTGAAAGAGCAAAAGGGAATTGAAAAGAGACAACCAAGACCAGAGGCTTGGCTTATGGCTCTTGGACTATGTGGTCAAATAACTACTCAAAGAAAGCAACTGCACATGACAATGGACTGCCCTTTACCATTAGAGCTTCAGACTTACTCAGTTGAGTTAGACCGAGGTCGAAATCGTTTCCCTCTGATTTTCTTTCTGTTGCCTCCCAGGTTCCCTGGCGGGAAAAAAAAAGATGGTTTATGGTTAGATTTACATGTAAATAAATGACAGTCACGAGTCGAGTTACACAGGATTCCAAGGGCATGTCATTCACAACTAGGACCACCCTAACATGTGTGGCACTGTGTCTAGATCACTGAGGCTACTGAATCCCATCAATTCCCATCCACACAAAAAAAGAACTGGACTCTCAATCTAAGTATTATTCTCCTGTTGCAAAGAAGGGCTAATAAAGAACTTGTAGGAAAGAACAGGATGTTTACAACCAGAGATCCCAGAACACGAGTCTGGGGTTATGTAGACTGGGGGATTGCGAATGCTGTCGTATACCTTGCCAAGAATTACTCCGAGGTCGCCCATTTTCACAGATGTCTGAAATATGTTTTGTGTCTGGAATTCTTTCACTCCAAGAGTGAGAGAGTCCGTTCGATCTGAAATTAAAGTTTTAATAAATTTTTCAAATATTTATTCAAATTAATGTTTTGAAATCAGTAAGCAAAATTTCTAGGCATTACTGTGCATTAAAGTAAATTTTTAAAAATCTGAAATGAAAGAATGAAGAGAACATGAAAGTCTTCATGAAGAAGGCAGAGTTACACAACATTCAATTTAAGAAAAGTCAAATACAATGGAACCCCATTACAATAGATTGCCATTGAAAAGAATCAGGTAGCAATATAGCCAATTTATATTCTCCAGAACACAACACCCACATAGAGCAGATTCAGCATACACAACCCCAGAAGCAGAGTTATAATGGGGTCCCACCATAGATGCTTCTTAATTGTAAAGCAATGATTTCCATTCAAATATTATGAGAACATGGGCTTCCTAGAGATTTTATTACGATTTGCCAAACTAAGCCAAGTTAGCCTTTATGAAAGTAAGGTTTGGTTTGTTTAAAATGATTAAATCACTTTCTAAGAATTGGTATTTTTCCCATAAGTATGGTCCAAACGACTAGAGCAATGTTGGTTTTCCAATAACTAAAAACTGTATCGTGGACGTCTCTCTCACAAAGCCCATGTACCATTAAGCCTTCCTACTATTTGTCCCACTTTCTTTAAATGCAGTCTATAACAAACAAATTTTACACACCTACCTTGAACCACACATAAAAAGTATAACAAAAGATTTTTTATCCCTTTTTAACTGCTTAAAAATCACAACCCATGAGATTTTGCAAAAATCTGGGAACTTCATATGATCTTTTAAGCTCATTTTGAAGTACTTTAGAAAATAGCATGATTCTTAAAATGTTAACCACATATCAGTCCTGTTCGGTGAGTCTCAACTTTCTTAATGCCGCAACCCTTTCATATAGTTCTTCATGTTGTGGTAACCCCCTGACCATAAAATTATTTTCATTGTAACTTCATAACTGTAATTTTGCTACTGTTATGAATCGGGCAACCCCTGTGAAAGGGTCATTTGACCCCCAAAGGGGTCCCGAGCCACAGGTTGAGAACTGCTGGCCTAGTTAATAGTTAAAAATATTTTTAAAGGAATATTTCACTGATGAATGAAAATAAATGGCACTCAGTAAAATTATTTATAATTAATTTAAAATATTAATTCCTTAGGTTGGGACTTTTTCCAACATGGTTTGCTAATTATACAAGGATTCATATTTTGTACAAAGGATACCCACTGCTTTCCCTATTTGTTTATCACATTATTCAATTTGAAATTAAATCTCTGATCAAAAATATGTAATACAATTTTCAATTACTTCTCTAATCTTCATATTCTCCTAGCCAAAAAGATCCTGACTAAAACAATCAAGTTTTGTTTTCTGCTTATCTGTATCCCTCACTGCCAACGAGTTGGTGCTGACTCATTGCGACACTATAGGACAGTGTAGAACTGCCCCTGTGTGTTTCTGAGACTGTTATTTTTTTAAAATCATTTTAATGGGGACTCTTACAGATATCATAACAATGCATGAATCAATTATGTCAAGCAAACTTGTACATATGTTGCCATCATCCCTTTCAAAGCATTGTCTTTCTGCTTGAGCCCTTTGATATCAGCTCCTCCTTTTTCCCTCCCTGCGACTGTGACTCTCTGAGAGCTGTAGAAGCCTGACCTTTCTCCCGTGGAAGCCCTGGTGATGTCAAACCGCTGGCCTTGTGGTTAGGAGCCCAGTGCATAACCACTACACCACCAGAGCTTGGCATGCAGCCGGAGTCCTTGTAAACAAATTAACACTCCTACTACACCTTTATTGCCCACGTGAAAACAATACTTCATGTTTATAATAATTCTGTACAAAAATGTTCCCAGATTTCACAAATTCCTTTAATTTTCCTTCCCGATTAATGCTTCTATGTATAGAGTGAGATCTATTGCAAGTTTTTATAGATGATTCACTCTGCGTAGAATTCCTGAACAGCTAATGTTTTCTCTCAACAAACTAACAATTTCCCCTCCAATCTACAAAGTAATTAACAGTAACCAGAGAAATCCATTGTGCTACCAATTTTTAAAATGCTTTGCTCCCCTATTATCAACCTTAAATGCAAGAAAACAAACAAAAAGTCCTCTTGTACAGGAATATCGCAACTCCCTTCAATGTGAAGGTAGGTTTCCTTTTCTATAACACTTCAACTATCTACTTCTATTAGTTCATACTCCTAGGCAATAATAAAACATGCAGAATCTTAAGTAGTTTTATACACCTTATGATCGTGGAGTGAAACTACAGCATCAACTTTTAAACACACACAAATATCCACCCTGCCGCACTACTGTAAAACTCAAGGCAAATATTAGACATACTCAGTTTTGCTATAATTATAAAGTCTAGAAGGAATAAAAGGCAAAATCATAATATTCAAGTATTTCATTCACAGAGAAGCAATCTTTGTTTTATAGCGAGCTTAGCTTTGCTATACTCCATTTAAAATAATTTAACACAGCATTTATATCAGCACTTTATATTTATAGCTGCTCTTACTGAAGCATGACAGTAACCTTTTTCTTTGACTCCCAAACATGACATAAGCTCAGCATTGAGAATACGATGGCATACTGTGCATATTCTCTGTAGCCAGTGTAAGCTTGGGACGACAACCCCCTGGGTTCGGATGCAGATTTAGGTCTGCTGCTGGTTTCGCTTTATTTGGCGGCCTGACTTGTAGAACCAGCGGCTCTGAGCATATGGCATTTTGAAGCAGAGTAATCAAAGAACAAAGGGTACTATTCGGTAACATTCCAGAAAGAAGGAAGAAGTCATCAAACCTGCTGCAAAACAATGAAATGTTCTGACTAATGGAATAATGCGTGATGGAACAGGTAGAAATCTGAAAATGCGACAGAAAAGCAGACCTCTTCTTAGAACTAGATGCTGAGTTTGTGCTGACTCCAGGAGGGATGTCGCTATAAAAAGAGTCGCCAGCGCCAGGCTTTTTTACATAATCTCCCTGGGGTGACTGTCTAAGGCATAATAAACAGTTCAGAGTCAGAAAAACACGACACACACGTGAACACAGACATATACAAATAGTATTTCGGGAGGAAAAAGGAGGTAGGGGTAATGAGCTACATGAATCAAATCTATAACAACACATAAGATTATTCATACATGTGACAAGTCAAAGTCATTCTAACTGCAGAGGCCAGGAAGGCCATCGTGGGAGTCTTACAGAGTGGATGAGGAGAACTTTAGTCAGGGAGCAAAACATGGAAAGATGAGTCTTTTTACTGCAACTTAATTACACTAGGGGATGTTCTCTGCAGTTCTGTTTTGTGTTTTTTTCCTTTCTACATTTGGTGCTGAAGGAAAAGGGCCAGGAGAGACAGCCCTTGCCCAGATAAAGCAGTTTCCCCAACTCAACCCCACCAGTGAACCAACTATTCATACTTTCTAAGCATGACATTATGATACCTTCATTTGCTCTTAAAAACCTGGATTAATTTCTACCTATGTTCAATAAATTTAATCCAAATAAGTCTTTCTAAGAGTTCTGAGTTCATTCTGGAGCTTCATTATACAGTTAATAGAAATATAAAGAAATTGAAATAGAACCACAGTTGAATCAAACAGGAAATTCTAAAACTGAACAGAAAAGTATGTGAAGGAACAAATTTAGTAAAAGGCATGGAAGAGTTGGAAAAATACCCAAAATCTTGTTGAAACTATCAAGGGTGTTTATAGACAGCTGGTAGGCGACTTCAGTTTTCTATCTCCAGGGAATTGAGAGTGCAAAAAGGCGACATCTGTTTAGACTGTCCTTCTTAACAGGGTCGCCGTCTTGAAGGAGCCAATCTGGCCATAAGCCAAGGCCCAGGTCCCAAACAGCCAAATGTATCCAAAACACTAGTCCACTCCGTACGTTTGTTGGAGGTGCCAGAACCAAGTCCAGAACTGGGAATGTTAAGTAGATCCTGCACTTAACTGGCTCCAACAAAAGCACACGTCATGGACTCCTTTCCCACTGGGCTTTTCATGATTTCCTGCACTAATCTTGGTTACTTGTTGATGCTAAATTCTATCCAAAAACACCCTTTTGAAATATTCCTTTGTTTTTTTCCCCAATATTATTATAAATGTTTATAATTCTTGGCTATTTCTTCTTTGAATGATTAAACACTCCTATTATTTTAATGCTATCTTATCCTACAGCTCTAGAACTCTGGAGAAAATTTTTTTCAATTGATCTAAAAGCACATCTTTAACTCTAAGTCTACTCCTCTATTTCCAGTATTTCATATCTACTGATTTTGACCGTAATTCTTTTGTATATAGTCCTTCTAAATATTTTAAATCCTTAGACTTCAGTTCATAATATCTGTCCTACGATAATATATTATGAAATACAAGCTCTAAGGGAAAAATAAAGCACCTTCATATTGATATGTGTTAATACAAAAAAAAAACCCCAACCGCCCACAGTTCACTGCCCTCCAGTCAATTTAGACGCATAGTAACTCATATGGGACAGAGCAGACTGACCCTTTGGATCTCTGAGGCTGTTCAGCATTCTTTGAAGCCTATAGTGACTACCATGCCAGACAGTCTGACCTAATTTTAGAATGGGAAAACTATGTCATATTTTCCACATGGTATGTATAGATGTAGTAAACATGTGCATGCTTTTTAAAAAAATAATGACAGTGGAGGAATAAGGGGAGGCTATTGTTTATTGTAATTAGCTAAGTTATTTTTTCTCAAAGAAGGACCTCTTCCTACATTAACTAAAGGATATCTGCACATAACCTTGAATTGGTATTTCACTCTGAGTTTTGAATTGATTTGAAGGTATCTGCCAGACTCTAAGGCAGGGACCAGTCCCTGTGATTTAAGGACTCTGGAAGAGCTGGTTCATGCCACTGTTATCATGCTCTGTCCTCAGTCTGTAGCACCTATGCTCAGTGCTAGCTTACTTTTATTCTACTTCGGCCAACTGTTAAAGTGTTCATAATTATAAATCATCTAGTTGTTTCCATTCTAAATTTAAAGGGGAATGTTTCTTACATTATCCCCAAAGCCATTGGAGAATATCATGGACTCTTATGAGATCATTCCCCAAAGAGTCCCATTGAATGTAAGAATCAGTTGAATTCTCAAAATTAGGAGAAATGAAAAACAAAAACAGTTAATCGACTCTAACACATAATGTTGAAGGACTCTCTCCTGCTTGTTTGGTGTCTGGGAAGTCTCTTAATGGAATGGCCCGTTTTCAGGCTTTAAGTTATAGTGCATAGTGTATACCAAGCCACACTGACAGAGGTATGAAAATCACAGAAATCATAACCAGATAGAAACAAACTACAAAAGGTCTGAGAAAAGGTGGTAAGCTCATGAGAAGAATGCACAGGGACCAAAACAGGTTAAAGAGAAAAGAAGTGGGCAGAGATAGCTTTCTGCTTAAGGTAACAGCATGGATCAAGACAATATGATCCAACTATTCATATTTCTCATTAATTATAATGGCTCGTGTCTATTTCATTCAAAGAATGAGGATAAGATTGCAAACGAATATAGATGTTTTATATATCCAAAAACCAATGTTTGTTATTCTATTGCTATTTTGCAAGCCCATCTGAAAACTCAAACTTATAATCCCGTTTACAAAGCATACAGCTGCTATATCCTAAAGCAAGTATGCTGTAATACTTTTTAAAAATCAACAGGAAAAAAAGTGAAGGTGTTGAAGAGATGGCTAACTCATCATCCTCTTCCTGCAAAATGTCTAAGGTCTCTTCCTGGCTCCTTGGTCCCATGGTTTTAACCTTCACATGAAGGCACTGGTAAATGTAAAAGGATATTGTTTAGTTCTGGAGAGCAGCTTCCGCTGTGCTCAAGGCTGTTATTTTTCATTGCGTAGCTTTCGGAAACAAAAAGAAAGTGAGCTTTCTTCTCATTAATTTTTTTGTCAGACTTGCTATTAAGCATATCCCATTCCTTCAAAAAAGGGAAAACTTGAGTGTACATTCTCAGGAGAAAAAAACTATCAGGTTATTACATTAATTGAGAGATTTACTTGCTCACCTTCTACAACAATTCAAAAACAAGGCCCAAATTGGCATCACTAATAAAAATACAATCTTTACACATTTCACAAGGTTCGACATCTCGCGCCAAAGTCAAACTGTGAGCTCACCCACTTTCAAGAGCTCAGCCAGTTTACGTGTGGGTTCCGTTCTTCTAGAACAACCACATCCACCTCTTTCTTCTGAGTATCAGAAACACAGAGTTCACCAGGGACCACATATTAATAACTTCCTTTGTCTGAGTTAGAGCTAAGGAAAATTTGTTACTTCTCAAGATCACATCCTAGCAAATGGGTTCCTTACCCCCTTGTTAACTCGCCCTTCCATTATGTAATCACCGATGAAAAACTAATTTAAAGGCAATAGCAAGTCAAAATGTTTACATCTATTCCCTGCCATGCCTAGGATCTGGGCATATCTTAATTTCATATCTGTAGCTATCTTCACAAGACTGTGAACTCCTGCATGCTCACTTTAATCCATCAACTCCCTACCTTCTCCACCACCACAAAGATGTATCCTCAAAATGGAAGATAATAGTTCCTTCAGAATCTTAACATATTCAGGACTTTCTTATTCAATTTCTTTTTCCCCCTACTTCCTTCTGTTTTGAGAGCCACAAGG
Source organism: Tenrec ecaudatus (assembly GCF_050624435.1). Lineage (NCBI taxonomy): Eukaryota > Metazoa > Chordata > Mammalia > Afrosoricida > Tenrecidae > Tenrec > Tenrec ecaudatus. The sequence continues at coordinate 110,802,161 of NC_134538.1, forward strand.
CAACGCAGATATTCAGAAGGCATGCCAAGGAGGGAAAAGTCCTGTTGATAAACTCTATCAACATCTATCCAATCTCTGCTAGGAATATGTCACCTCTCAAAATGTGAACCAGATCCAAAAGAGTTTGGCTTGGAAATTATGAGTGAGTGATTCCAAAGGCAGAAAGAAGGTTGAAGAGGTCAACAGAAAGGAGGCGGTGGGTGCGAATGGTTTCTTCCCTATACCTCTGCGTATATTTGGGCAATTGTCCTATTTACGTGGCTTCTCACTGCCTTAACTTTGCTTATGTTACACATTTGAAACACTTTACATCCTATTAAATTCCTAAATCACTTAGCTATATTAAATTACATTATATCTTTCCCGGTTATGAGAAATAGAGCTGAATCATCAATTTCTGGCAATCTTATTGGTCTAATTTTATTTCCTACTGGAGAAAGTTATCAACCTTAGGCTTCTGCTAAGACTTATCAACTCCCTCCCGGCAGAAGGTCTATATGGTACCTGCTGCTTTTTAGTGCTTTTTAACAGAAGAGTTTACAACTCTAGAAAAAAATTAATGTAATCTATTGTCTCAGATGTACTTCTTTCATAAATGATGAATTTGTTTCTCCCGGACAGGGCAATCTTTTTTAATATCTACCAGGTTCTAAATGTGCAGTGGGAGCCATTACTTTATACATACCCTATCGATACTTCTGGCTAAAATGTTACAGGGATTTTAAATTACAGGGTGAAAGAAGATAGAACAGTACAGTTTGATTTCTCCATTTGTGAAAATTGAGATTGCGGCCCAGAAAGGCAATACCCAGCTGATTACACTTTATCTTAATCTGTCATAGGCATTGAATGGAACAAAGGGGAAAGCTACAGAAACAGAAATCTACATAAATATCTCAGATGTTAATGCTCCACTTCTTTTTAAATGCTGCCGGTTAAACAGATTATGCTGAATGGGATGTCTGGCCTCTTCCATGGGCTTTTTTTATTTTTTAAATGAGTACTAGATAATCAAAGATTCAACTGTGTAAATTTTCTTGACTGCCTGAATAATTGTTTATTCTATAAAAATATTTTCCCACGCAAAGACAAAATAGGTTCACCAGATACTAGGACATTCCCCTGAAGGCAACACTGTGCCCAAATAAGCTTTATTGCTTACACGTGGACATTACTGATATTAAAAACAGCAAAAGAAACACACATTTCCTTAGAAAGTACGAGGCAGTAAGTGTGCCATTATAAACATCAGGCAAGTCAGTAGCCTCCCAGTGGTGCCTACGATGTGATATCTTAATGTAGAAGTTTGCTTAGTTGGGAAAAAGGTCAATAGCCACATACATTTCACTATGGAAACTACATAAATTAGAGCCTTCACTGATTGTAATATTGTTGGATAAAAGAACTCAAATTGTTAAGATTAAACAGATCAACTTTAAATAAATGTATTTTATAGTATCATTATTAAAATTATTCAAGGTCATGGAAAATCAGGATTAGCATATAATAATTGTAGCCTAAAAATCAAGCGAATTCGATTTATGTATATATTCCAAAGATGCTATCAGGATTTAAACTTCTGAGTTACGGGTTCTGATTATTCTCATCACATACCTCTGTTCTCGATAGTTTCTATTCATTGACAAGAAGAGAGAAAAAAAACAGAAATAAAAGTTAGTTACTCATGGATATGTATTGGGAGAGAGTACTAAACAAATATACAGCTCTATCTAGCATTCATCGAGAGATCTACACTAGAAGATATTGAGTAGATTTAAATTTTCACTCAGGTATTAGAAGAAGTAATAAACATTTAGTGATCAAACCATTGTCTATTTTTAAACACATGGATAAGTGCAATTGCTAAAGAGTAACATGTTTTTACAACATAAGTAGTATTAAATTTTTAGTATGCTCTAAAGTCACTCATGTTTCAATCATAGGTTTTCAGACATTAGTTGTAAACAATGGAACAAATGAAGCAAATTACTTAGCTAAATTAACTGTTATTTTCACAGAAGTAAAATCACAATCCATTCCTTTTAGAATGTATACTCTAAACTGTATCCAACCCTAAGCATTTTAAAGAGGAGATCATAAATTGACACCAATCACACCCAAACCCACTGACTTCAAGTCCAATCTGACTCAGAGCAACCCCACAGGACCTCTGGCTGTTCAGGGCTGTCAGTCTTCATGGAAGCAGACTGCCTTCCCTTTCTCCCACCGAGTGGCTGCTGAGTTCAAACTGTCACCCTTTCAACTAGCAGCCCAATACTTAAGCCCACTAACCAGCCTTTCAACTAGCAGCCCAATACTTAAACCCACTAACCAGCCTTTCAACTAGCAGGCCAATACTTAAACCCACTAAGCCACCAGGCCACCTAAATTGATGTCAGAACATGTTAGTTCATCACGTAAGATAAATATGAGTTAGTGCATGGCTGTTCTGGGTCTCCTAAATTGAGTTAGTGCACGGTAGTTATGGGCCTCCTACATTAATGCTACTTGGTCACTGAAGCTTCACATAGGGAATGCATTATTCACAGCTAAACCTCAGTTTTAAAATTTGGCAATATATTAAAATACATGAGCTCCTTTATAAAAGTCTCTCAAAGAAAATTGGGTCATCATGTACCAGACTGTTTTCATCTACCATGGCAGATATTAGCACCGTTTTCCAGCCATGCTAGAGAGATGAAGAAACTGAGTGATGTGGGGCTCTGTCCTCTAAGACCAAGGCTAAAGGTTGCCATATGATTGCCATTTGTACCACTTTCACCTGCCAACTTAGCCCACCCACACCGTTTAAGTCTCACGTTCAATAATGGTGCTGAGGAATAAAAATGCCAGTTCCTTGCTTTTGATTTTTCATTCCTGAAAGCATCAGAAAGGATGAAAAATAAGCCTGGAAATTTTCTGTTACACACATTTTACTGGTCATTCCTTGCACTTGATCACCTAAGTCATGTTGACGCAACTATGACCAACTTCACGTGACTATTCCTCATTTCCCGTTTCTTCTATTCCCCATGCCAAAGGTTGGAGGGGGGTACGTATTTTCAGTGAACTAATCAAATATGCGATTTTAGGTCTTAAATTCATTTTTGCATTTTAGTTAAGACTATGTGAAACACCACATTCCTGGATTATAATTCCCATACTAAAATTTCCCCACCCTCTTTCTATTTTAAAAAATATAGATGAATCATTTCAGAAATATTAAAGCTTTCACCGTTTGAGTTCAAATTACTTATTAAGAAAATACTGCAACATGAACAAGATTTGCCGCTCTTAATTTGCAAAGCATACATATTCATACATGAAAAAGCAAAACCTCAAAAGAATCATCATGAGAAATAAACAATCATCTACAGCAGGAAATACTCCCAACTATAATTTAAAAGTGGACAAGGGGATGTCAGGGGTTAACGGGAGTGGTATCGAGATTTCATGTGTTCGGATAGGTCTTTCCAAGATTGTAAAACTGAAATATCCACTGTGACCCCTAGGTGGCAGCAAACCGCCACTGCGAAAGCTAACCAAATCCCTCTCGGCTTTCTTGAGTGTGATGAATGTCGCCACATAGTTACTCCCACGCAGCCAGGCTTGTGGTCGCATTACTACATACATTTTGTATTTGGAAAGTTGAAGAAATACTATGACTCCCAAAATATGGCTAACTTCCCTGAGGCCTAAGGCCTGATCAAAGAAAAAAATCCATTAAAAAAAGTCTTTCGGACTAAATGTTTTTTCATTTCTGTGTTATGCGGAAGTCAGATTGTACAAATATAAATACACAGTATCCCTCATGATCTATCAACAAAGAACCTACAGATCAAGAGCTGAAGAGGTGGATGAACTCAGTGCTCAATGCTCATTTAATCAGGAGAAAAGAGCGATCTGCTGTGCTCACCTTAAACATACAAGGCTCTGTAACCATGATCGACTGACTGTGCAATTTCATTCACGTCCTTCCACCAGGGTCTTTCTGTGTTTTAATGGCATATAACGATTATCCTAGGATTAACTAACTGCTATCCATAAAGACAACTCTTTTCTGAGTTTCACCTCACACCAAGCAATTGTCATTTACTTTTAAAGTTGTTTCCTTTGATTCAATTGGTTTAAAACCATGTCAGGTAATAAATGGGAACTAAGTATGTTATAAACGGAATTGCGGCCTTCCAAAAGGTGTGACAACTTGGCAAGATCATGATCCTTAGCATGATGTACTTATCCTCCAGTCTGTCGCCTGGTGTGATTTTCCTCAGGGTTTAATGGTTTTAATTCCTAACCATTAAGATGTTAATGAGGCAAAATAAAAAGCTGTTGTGTTCCTGAGGAAGGATACATTCTGCATGATTAGATGGAATCTTGAGCCAATCTCTTCTGAGATATAAACAGATTAAACAAGCCAGCCCAGATCAGAGGGGGCTTCAACAACCAAGAAAAGAAAGAGTGGAGTATCCTTCAGACCTGGGGTCCCTGCGCTGAGAGCCTCCTAGACCTAGGGAACGATTGACACCAAGACACGTGGAGATGTCCAAAGGAGGTCAACTCCACTGGTTTTGAAAGGCGACAAAGGCCTTTCCCTAGAGCCCACAGAGAGAAGCCTTCTCCTAGAACTGGGCCCTCTAACGTAGACATGGAGATTCTCACACTGTGAAAGACTAAATGTAGGTTTGTTTAAAGCCACGTATTTGTGGTATTTTTGTTATAACCGAACTAATTAATTAAGGCAATGTACACAGAATGATCTGTGGGCCAGGAACTATTTGGAGATTTTACACAATTTAATTCACAGAAAAATGATAAGTTTTGAAAGCTTGAGATAATTTTATTTAAGTCTAAAATTTACTAATCCAAAAATCTCTTCATGATCTAAATATGACCACTAAGGAAAACAAGTGAAAAATGGGGTAATGCCTATATGCCCAGCAAAATTTGCAAGTTCAAACAGAGGAAAACTCTGGGCCTGGGGATTAAAATATCATCATCAAATATAAGTATAGTTGTGAGTTTACACTCTTAAAGGTGATCCAAGGTTTACCATTTGTTCATTTGTATGTATTAAGTTTAAATCAGCTATTAGAATATGAAGGGCTTTTTATATCATAACATTGAAGTACATCAAAAGAAAATTTATAAAGAAAATCTAACACGATAAACACATAACTGAGTGTCAAGCATTTGAAAGTACTTATTTAGTAAATCTTTAAGAAGATCAAACACTATTCAAAGTTTCCAAAAGCTGGTTTATGACTTCTTTATACTTCACAATTACAACCCCAAAATATTACCAGTTGAACATTGAAGCTAAGGAAGAGTTTTAGGTCTTGCCATTTTTTAAATCCAAGTTTAATTTTAGCAAACAAACCAACCTCTGAACAGCATTTTTGTCACACAAAAACATCCCGTACTGAACAAGCCCCAGAGCTGCCATTAGAGCGGTTGGGAAGGAAAGAGGCTTCGCCCTAGAACACTGCACAGAGTGGAAGCCTTTCAGAGAACCGGCGGCTCTCGTCACTGCACCGTTCTCAAAGCCCCACGCTTGCTGAATGACAGTCCCTCCTAGGCTTCCGGAGATGGGTATAAGTCAAAAGATGTTGTGAACGCAAGGGAAAACCACAGCAGCCTTTGTACAGCGTAAGAGCCGTGTTAATTTTGATTCACCTAGTGATCTTAGAGCAATACTCAGAACCCTTAGAATAGACAGCAGTTGCCTCACAACCTATGATAAAGAATTTTAACTCCAACGGCTAACCATGCCAACCATGGTCATTTGACTGACTGTTGAGCCAAGACACATTTTCTTGGCAAATATATTTACGCAATGATGCAAAACTCTCTATACCTTTCATTCAACCGAAATGTGTTACTGTGTATTTCGACAGTAGCAACATAGAGATGGTTCACTTACTTATAGCCCCATGCAGTTATTCCTAAGATGAGGGCCAGCACTAAAATGGTGCCGGCAATTATGCCTATTATGATATTGGTACCAGCAACACCTGTGGGAGAATGATGACAAGCAGTTACGAACATGAAATTCTAGTGTAAACCTCTTTCAAAAGCTTTATTCTATAGATCCGAAATCACCACACTAACTTTATTACTTTTATACAAAAGCTGAACCATAACTTAGCTTCCATTGTAAATTTGTTTAAAATTTCTTTATGTATGTTCCTTTAAACGTTCTTGTGCAAGTACATTTTTACATCATTACAATTCCCAATGAGGTTACTGAACTGAACAAAAAAGGGAGAGTGAAGGAAAAATGGGGCCCAAAATTACGATATTGGCACAGCATCTTTGGGGAAGAAGGGTTAGAAAGCCATGCTTCTTGTGACCCTGACTCCTTCCTCAGAAATCCCAGAAGGGCTATTGGGGTACGTTTTTTGTTGTGGCTTTAAATCATTTAATTCTATACATAAATTTTATCAACATTCCATCCATCAACTGTATCCATACCTCAACTGTATCAAGCATAGTTATACACATGTTGCCATCATTCTTTTCTAAACTTTTACTTTCTACTTGAGCCCGTGGTGTCACCTCCTCTTTTTTCCCTCGCTGTCTCCCTCCCACCCTCGTGACCCCTTGATAAATTGTTATTATTTCCATCTCTTACACTGACTGCTGTCTCTCCTTCACCCACGTTTTTTGGGGAAAGAAGTGTTATTGTTTAAATCACTCCATGTTAATAACTGTGCATGGTCCTGTATTGTTTCTTGGTGTATGTGTATGTATGTATTAGAGTCTCTCAAAGTAAGTAAAAACTCCTTAAAGAAGAACAAAACTCAATGTCTTCGAGTCAATTCTGATTCAGAGTGAGCCGACATCCGGTTTCTGAGGCTATAAATCTTTACAGGGGCAGCTAGCACCATCTCTCTGGGAGAGAGGGCACTTGAGGAGTGACTGGGGCTTGAACCACCAGTCCTGTGGATAGCAGCACAATCCTTACCCAGCAGCTCCTTTCAGGAACAAAACATGCCTATAATTTACACTATCAACACTTGGGTGGTGTAGATTTTTAAAGCACCGGGTTTATAGTTTCTGGTCTTTTGGCAACGATACTGTGGTATCCTAGAGAGAGGAAACTAGAACTAGAGGTTGGTGATGGTGTAGCATGAAGGCGAGGCTGCACTGGACCAGCAGAGAGCCAGGGCACGCAGAAGGTAGGGCAGAACTGAAGTTCTGGACTGGTAAGTGGCAGGGCAGAGCCAGCATCTGTTGTTAGAGCGGAGACAGATTCCTTAAGAGGCTCATGACAGTAAGAATAGCCTTGTCAGGTGAAGGCTTGGTCAACAAGGTCAACGTGAGAGAGACCCAAAAGCAGAAAAGGAAGATCTGAGAACAAGTTCTGATCCCAGGATGTCTGATGTGCGGATAATAATTTGGACAACACGTTTAATTTCAGTGCTTTCATCCAGAGCTGCTCAAATCTCTCCTTGCCTGCGTAATACCTAAGGCATCCTTCTATCCACCTAGTATCAGCAATCCTGTACGACCGTAGGCAGTTCTGAGATCCCCACGACAGAAGCAGCAGCCTCTCTGCAGGCATGCTGGATGACAGAGCTAGGGCATTTGGGCAGACTGGCCTAATGTCGCATGCCCTGAGGGGTGGGTAGAAGCAGATGCCATTGGATCCCTTGGGTCACTGGGATTTCCTTACTTCCTCATCTCCCTTTCTTCCAGTGAGTTAACAGGGTCAATCAACTTGGCCTGTGGTCTTCATTATTCTTAAGCAGTGGTGTAAGAGTTGATAAGACACTTAAACCCATAGATGTCAATATCTGGATTATCTATTAGAACCAGCCCCACACAACCATGGCTAAGGGTGAAAACTACAAATACTATGATTTCCTTTATAGTCATATTGGCTGAGATTTTTAGAGATAAATGATTGTTACGGTTTGAGCATAATTTAATTTAAAAATAATCAACAATGAACTAATAAAGTAGTTTAAAAGGTATATTTACTTCCAAGACATGAATTATTTCAACCGTTTGCATTTAAGTTCTACTTTGCCATTTGGGTCACCCCAACGTGTAGAACTGCATTTGTTGTTCCTTAAACCCCTTCCAGACAGTAGCCAAGGGTACTACTTCTAGAACTATCTAGAATTCAGGCTATAAAACTGGGTTTGGCTATGGATGATATTATATATAATAAAGAATACAGAAACAGAATATTTTAATTCATATTTTAATTAATCAAATAATTTTATTAATAAATAATATAATGGCCATTCGTTATTTTTAATTAATATAATTATTCTAATTAATATTTAATCGATTGTTCATATTCTTATTTAGTCCATCCCCAAATATAAAAGACTCTAATTTTCAAATAGTAATTTTCTGCACTTATAAGAAATTTAAATTTATGATTTCCATTAGGTTGAATAGATTGTTTGACATCTGCAAACAAGTACAATACTTGAAAAATTTCAACCAGAGATAGGACTAAGTAATGTTAGCTCAGAAGAAGAACATATATTGAATAATTTATACCATATACCTGTCAATGGGAACGTTAAGTTTCAAAAGGTTTTCCCTAGTGATACATTAGAATTCATTAACATGTGAGTTTGACTTATATTTCATTGGCCTATAAAAATATTTCAAATAAAAATATCTGAAGGACAATGGTTTTCCTCCTCATGTATGATAAATATGTCATGATACCAAATGAAGTACCTACCATTGCCAGACAGAGTAATGCCCGCCTTTTCAGCCTCATTGTGTGGGAAGTAGGTGCTGCAGTCTGCACCGATCCAGTGTCTGTTACACACACACTTCAGCTCATTACTGCAAACCTAAATTCAAAACTCAGTCTTGAGCAAACACACTCTTGAGTACAGAGGCACGAAAAATAAGCATTAATTTATAATTATAACAGACAAAATTTGGTGATACTAAAAAATTCTGGGTACTTTTCAATTCCTTCCATTCATTCATGCTTTCGTTCCCTACTCAACTATCTGAAGAGATATTTTCTAAAAACCAGTGGATGATTACAAGGGAACAGTGATTTTTTCATCTGTGTGAAACTTGAATGAGATCCAGAGAAATCTAATACAGGAGAGAGAAGCCTGATGCTTGTAGGGGTCTGAGAAGAAAGCTTTATAGACTGTTACCATGGCCCCTCAGCCCAACTTACAGAAAAAGCAGCTCCCTCAGAGCCATGGGAGCATGAGCTCCCTAAGTAAAGCAATCGGGGAGAGAAATCACACAGTGGTTTATACCAAATTTTTAGACATTATCAGAAAAGGAGTATTTCTTTATATTTCCAACTAGGAGAGAGAATCTATATCTGGATTTTTAAATTCAAGACAAGTTTCAGTGCAGTGAGGAGCAGGAAAGACTTAACTTCAAGATCAAAGCAGCTCTCACTGAGGCAGGTTTTTACAGTATGATTTCTGTCTTCTGTTTGATCAAATTTGCCATAATTAGGCAAATAAGCAGTTGAAAGTGGTATTTGTTTCTGTGATATAAAAGAAGTAAATCCTGACCACTGGCCAGGTACTGGAAAAATACGTACCCCGTTTCCTGAACAAACTGTGCCTACTTTACTGCTTAAGCAAGTGCTGAAGTTGAAAGAAGCCACCGGAAGGCATCTCTGTTCTAAGCACATCATTCTGGGACCACATGGTGTACCATCTTCCACATAGCCAAGGTCAACATCTTCTTCAAGCTTAACATGCCCGCCACTGCAAATGAATTAAGAGTGAAGAGAAATTGCGTTTCCAATCATCCATTTTCATATGGAGAATATATTCAAAAACTAACAAGTGAGCAATAGCACACCTGCTCAATTTTATCTTTATTTAACAAAAATCAGTCATATAAGTGCCTTTTGTTAATTCTCTTGTTAGTTTATATATACCTTTACTTTTTAATTTTATTTAATTGAAGGCATTATCCATTGGCTTTTATCTGTGGAATCTGATAAATTATCCTCTGTCTACCTCTCCTACCTCACACACTCCATTTTCCCTTCCCTCAACCTTCCCACCATACTTTTAGCTTAATTAACAACTAAATGTTAATTCAGTTAAGCAAAAAAGACTATCATGATCAAATCCTTTCTTTTCCTGCAGAAATTTTTGTCTTTCCCTCACATTAATAATTTTGGTAGTTACATAATCTGTTGTCTATTTGAAACTTAAGAGTCAAGGGGTGGAGTTTAGTCTGTCAATTAGGTTGCAGCTTGATGAGCTCATTTGGAGGCGCTAAGAGGATAAATAGCTCGCTCGAGGCGGGACACAGGCTCACTCTCTGCGAGGCATTCCTGTTGAGAAAACACATGGAGCTACTCTAGAGCCCTGGAGCTGAAGGAGCCACACGGAGACCCCTGCCAGTGCTGAGATGCTTCCACTGCCACTAGATCCATAAGACTTTCCACCCACTGGCCTGTGATCTTCCTGCATTCGGCATCACTGCATGTGTTGCGTGAGTCTGAAGGGGATTTTATAGATTGGTATCGGACATATGGGCTAATATTGGACTTTTGCATGTGATATGGACTGGGCTGGGATGTTTTCTCAATATTTAATTGCTCTTGTATATAAAATTCTTTCTTATACACATGTGAGAGACTATGAATTTGTTTCTCTAGTAGACCCAGACTAGCAGAATAATCTAGTTTTTGTTGTTTTTTATTACTTTTCTACAAAAATTTCCACAGTTCTTACTAATTCAAAATTAATAAAAAAATTTATAGAAAATTTTTGTATTACGAATTAAAAATTAATCCAAACTTTCTGCCAGCTGACAAAAGCACCACTTCAGATTGTCTGAGCATTAGTTCATCATTTTAGAAAAATCTCTTCTGGAATTTTCTGGCTTGCCTGTCCCAATGTGGAGCTGTAATTCTTAGATTTCCACTCAGTACCAACAATTTGAGGACTGTCCAATCTCTTTTCTCTGGTGGGTATTGGCATCCTATACTCCTCACTTTTCTCAGTCCGGTTTGTTCTAACATTTTCATTAAAGCATTTACTGGAAGAATACTTTCCAGTAAATCTCAGCAAAGCATGAGAAAACTTACATACTGAAAACTCTGTATTTTCTACCCTCACACTTGAATGATAATTTGCCTATGTACCTAATTCCAGTTTAGAAATAATTTCCTCCACTATCTACTGATGCCCAGGGATCTTTTTTTGGAACACAACCCAATAAATCACCCCAAAATCCAAATTCAGTGCCACTGGGTCAATTGTGACTCATAGGAACTCTGTAGGACGGAGCAGAATGCCTCTGTGAGTTTCCAAGGCTGTAAATCTTTTCTGAGTAGAAAGTCTCATCTTTCTCCTACAGAGAGGCTGGTGTTCTCAAACCGCTGACCTTGCATTTCGCAGCCCAGCGCACAACCCATATGCCACCAGGGCTCAGTGCTGCATCCTGTGCCATCTTTGGAAATTTCATAACGACATGTTTACATGTGTCCCTAATTTCACCCACGGTGCCTGTACCTGGGCTGAGACCATTAATTTGGCAGCTGAGGTTCCTCGTTTCTAGACGGCATTCTCGATTTACTCATTCGCCAGCTCCTCGGCTGTGTCTTCTCTCCTCTGAGTCGCGCCTGTTCTGATCTAGTAAGCAGTTACCCACGTCCCACCTTGTGGTCCTTTTGCTCTACTTTCCAGGAGGCGATGGCAACTCCTGAGTTTTATTTATGTCATATTTTAAATTTCCAGCAGCACATTTTTCTTCTTGAATAGGCTCCACATTTAAAAATAAGCATCCTATTTTTGTTTCCTAATAGAACAAGTCTCTTGCAAATACTAATTGCTTTTGTTGTTTTTCTTCTGATTTTGTGTTTTATTTTTTCATGTGCAAAATTCCCCTCACATGTCTGCTATTCTTTGATACCCTGCTCCTATTTGGCACAGGAATCCAAAAAATGATTGGGAATTTTAGGATTTTTTTAAAAGGATTTTCTGACTGAACATCAGTGAGCCAAACCACTTCCCCACAACCCACGCTATCAATCTAGCCTGCTGTTCTCTAGGGTGAAGACCATGTGTTTTACCTTCTGCGGTGATAAAGTTCAATCTTCCACTGGGTAGGCAAGCCCCAGGTTAAGTGGATCAAGAAAGTAACCTGTGGATCTATTTGCTTCTTTAACAAATTTTTACCTATTTTTTAAAATTTCAGCACCTATACCCCGAATTTCTTTACACCCTCTTTATAACCAGGTGCAGTTGTTAACTTCTGAGATTTCGGGGACTGGCATATTGTATTGGGCTAGGTCTCAATGAGTGGCTTAGGATTCAGCTTTCTAATATTTGATGTCGTTTGTCACGCAGACACTTGCTTCCCACATTCCAATGCCATGGCTGCCAGCTCCTTTCCCTGTGGATGTATGCATTCTTTTTTTCTTAATTTTCTTTTATTGGGAGCTCTTACAGTTCTTATAACAATCCATACTGGATGTATGCTTTCTAAAACAAATCTATTTCGTGTCCTCTCTGTGGGGCCACAGAAGGGCGAGTGCAGAAGTAGATGCATTTCTTTAATCCATTGCGCTTACGCAATGGTTCCCATTAATTTTTCTTAACAAAGTGCAAACTAAATCGACTGGATTTACTAATAAATAAAACAGACCTCTGTTGTTGGCAGGTGCTGTCAAATTGGTTCTGACTCATAGAAACTCTATGTACAACAACAAACTACGGATTTCCCCACTACCTAATTCTTCTTTCCATCTCTTTTCTCTCGGTGTACACTCACCTACTCCTATGACTAAGATTCTATTTGAGCTTACGAATATACTCATGAACAGAAAGCAGAAGTAAGTTTCAACTGTGTCCCTAGGAAGTGAGATGACAAGTTCTCATAAAATGGTCAGGTCATTACCTGCAGTTTAATGTTCTCCCCTGCTGCACAACTAGAGTCGATGTGATTTCACCATCAAGTTCTCCAAGTCTTGGTAGATTACCAATATTCGTGCACAAAAGGTAACCACAGAGGACATCCCTGTTTCAAAAGAGTACCAATTATAGATCCATAAAGATGGAGCAAATCCTTTACCGTTTGAACAAGAATCTCTCTCAATTTAGCATGACCATCCCTTCCTCAACATGTTTCACTGTTCCCTCTTCTACCACAGATAATTCAAATTTAACTTGTAAAATATCTTGAATGATGTTGGGTACCATTATGTCTAACACACTTTAATTATTAATAGAGATCATAATAAACCTCTTTCATAAGTTTCTTGTGAAGACTGAATAATCGATAAGTAAGATGCTATACAGATCTACCAGACTTTAGTAGAAAATTTTAGAAAAATTTTAAATCCACAAGAATTTTCCTATACTAGAGCCATCTATAATATATCAATTTAGGAACAAAAATCAATTCACCCTTAAAGATATACTATTTACTGCATTTCATTTTACTGCATCTGTCTTAAACAAAAATGTTTTCTCAACACAGAGGGGTATTTATTTCATTTTTTTAAGTACCATTTATGTTCCCAGAACCTACTTAGTATTTTATGATATATTCAGAAAATCAGACATGATCTTTACCTTCTGGGAAATTATATTCTAGGTCAGAATGTAAATCAATATATTTATACTTATTAAACAGAGTTGGAACCGGGGCCACAGAATAGTACAAAGGATCGTCAGGGTTCAGAAGGGGGAGGAAGATAATTCATTTCTACAGTCAACGGGGAATGGATTCACAGAGAAAGTGGGGTCGAGGCGAGGGTCAAGGAGGGATAGGTTGCTGACTGGTGACAGTAGGAGTCTAAAGGTGCTTGCACAGCCTTTTCTCCCTTGTGGGGCCATCGCTGAAGGAGCAGCAATCGATCCCTTGTGACTTCGGACTGGAGCAAAAACCAGAAAAGGCATTTCAGTGCACCTTCCCACATTCTCAGGAAGATGATGTCTTCCCCTCTCTCCAAGGAACTGAGACAGAAATACAATGTAATACATAATACCTTCAAACTTGGGGGTTAAAACTAATAAAGCTGCTTGCAGAGGAAATAACTTACAAGTTAATAATACAGGTTCTTAGTGTGAGGAATAGCAATCCGAATGGGAATGAAAGGCTGCTGGTCCCTGAAAAATGATGCTGCCTGCCTGCTTGAGCGACAGATTCTAAGGAGGTCACCTCACCGTTTGTTGCACTGTATCCAGGTGTCTTTGTCTTTGCCACAGTTCCCCTTCTCGGTGCCTTCAATATTCAGTTTCTCATAGCAGTATTTGTCCGACACGGTCACCTCTGAAGCACAAAAAAATGCGCTGTCAGCCAGGGACTGATCAAATGTTTACAATAGAGAAACACGCACCTTAAAGACTCTCCTTCACTCTAAATGTTATCAATTCAAAATACTGTAACTCCAGTTCAGAGCTTTCCCACACCCCAGACATCTAATACACGGGTTCATTTGGTCAAGACTGCCCATTGGAAATTTGGGAAACAAGTATCTTTAGACTGCTGGAAGGATCCAGACAGGTAGGTTGCAAGTATTGACCTCCTTAGCCTTTGGCCAACAACTATGCCACCAATGGCTCCTGGAATAAAATTCTCCCAGCAAGGGGGTAAGCACTGGACTGCTGACTGCAAGGCTAGTGGTTCAAATCCACCAGCAGCGCTAAGGGAGAAAGATGAGGCCACCTGTTTCCATAACGATTTACTGCCTCCGAAACTCTATCTAGGGCCGAGTCAGCACCGACCTGATGGCAGTGGGCTTGGTGGTTTCTCTGAGGCCCTTTCACGGCTGCCGTACTTGAAGTATGCACTTCTCGCCCAGCAACTTTTATTAGTAATTAACACAGTGGGTTTAACATAGTTGTGCACTATCATTAAGAATTGGGGGAAATGGTGGCATATTTTCTACTTTTTCATTATTTCTTAATGAACCGCTTAATTTCATTCTGTGATTAGAAAAGCTGAAATCAGTGCTAAAATCATACTGAGAATGCATTCTAATGGTATGGTAGCATCTTTGTTAGATTATCTTCTTTCCATTTTCCCCCCTGAAGTTGCGGTGGGTCAATAGATTTATCTAAGAAATCAACTATTGGTTCACCCCGATCGTGAGAAAACTTTTGGTGCACATTATAAATGTGTGCCTGTGTGTGTAGTTCCTCTTCCTACTTCTTGCTCTCGGCTACTCTGTTTCCTCAAGTGGAAGAGATTTTTTTTAAATGCAATTCGGCTTTTTTCAGAATACAAACCCACAGGGCTAAACTTTACCCAATCACATTTTCTCTAATTGCTCAAATGAAAGCATCGACTTTCTGTTGTCCCATGATGATTAAAGTCACTGTTTATGATAACTGAGGATTTTCCTAGAACTCATTATATTTACAACCTGACTTCTAGTACGCACTGTCTTCTCAGAGAGGGTGTAGACCAGAAATTGTTTTTGGAAGGGCCAATAATAACTTCTTGGGAAAATGTATTATACAATATTTAAATATAAACCTAGAGTCACAATATATCTTTAATATAAATGTCATATGTTTCCTGTGAAAACACAACATATTTTGAAGAGACTTAACATTAAAAAGAAATTTTTTTGGCAGAGCTACATCCACAGAAGGTTACCTCTGAGTTGGAATGTGGGCCACACACAGAAAGATATTGGAGGAGAAAAAAGCAACACCAGCTAAAGTGGCAATAGTTCTACGTCAGGCATGCCCAAGCCAGGGCACATGTCCATCCCATATGGCTACACAGGTGTTGCTTGAGGGCTCTCAGCTGAGGGAAGTCCAAGTGGAACTGAAATCCAGGTTGGTTTTTCTCTTGACTGTGTGCCCTGGCGTAGGCTTCATCTGCCTGGCAGCAAAGCTACCTTCTGTTTCATCCAAAGGCACTGCTCACTAGCCAAGATGTGTGGGGCTTTGTTCTCCCAAAGGAGTGTCTTTCTCTGATTTTCATGAAAGCATCTAAGCTGTTTCTTCCAGTCACGAAGTGGTCAAAATCCTACTTCAAGTACACGTCCTTGTAAAGATCATACTTTAAAGGACACACTATTTACTCACTTTGTCCCCATATGTATTTGCATTGTCTGTCCCTGGTTTTACATCTTCCTCCAAAGCAAATTCCCTGCAATGAAAAGGCACACCCATTAGCAATGCAATACCTGCTTACACTCGCTAAATGAAGAAACATCATGGGGAAAATAGTAGATGCGCATTATAAAGTCTTTGATCTCCAGTA
Organism: Tenrec ecaudatus; assembly: GCF_050624435.1. Lineage (NCBI taxonomy): Eukaryota > Metazoa > Chordata > Mammalia > Afrosoricida > Tenrecidae > Tenrec > Tenrec ecaudatus. Next base: position 110,818,358 of record NC_134538.1, read on the forward strand.
TTGGTTATGACATTTAAATGGATTTCCTTCTTTTGATGAGATCTCATTATTTCTCTCATGGCGGTGTACATAAAAAATGCAAGTAAAGAAAATGAAGTGCCCTACCTGAACCCCATCACATGGGTATCCATCCATTTTATGAATGTTAGGGGCACACTAGAACAAGAGAACAGAACTGTGAGTCAAATGCAGAGGAAAGGTATCAGCTTGAGCTAATCTATTTAATACTTTCATTTCAGAAATAACGTCAGAGAATATGATTTGCCTTTTAAACTACCTGAGAAGGAAAACCAAGAAGGTCAAGAGAGTTCCAAGCATTTCAATGACCACAGCTTTGTGAGATAACACCAGGGCTACAACACACTTCAAAGCTCTGTCATCACCGTCGAGGAACAGCCACTGTCTCTAGTACAGACTTTGTTGCTACTCCCCAGTCCCCAAAACCACTTTGCAAGAGAATTCAGGATGAAATGCAGCTGGTGTACTTCCTCCTAATAATCTACATTTACCAAAGGCAACAAAAAAATGAACTAAGATCTGACTGCAGTGGACTCACAGAAGGTTGTCATGAAGAGAACCCTGTTTCACACAGAAGCAGCACTGTTCAGAGCAAGAAAAAGAGGGCACACAGATGAAATAAAAAGAATGCCGGCGGAGGTGGAGCAGTAAGCACAGATTCCTGGCTTTTGCCTTTCCAGAGCGCAAAACAGCCAGTGCTCTTAATGACCCTCGAAGCAAGACTCTATTGGGAGCATGGTAGGAAAAGGCCAGGCTTGGCAAACCTTCTTTTCCCCGCTCATGGAAACTGCAGAAGTTTGCAAGGCAATTTTGTAAATAAACAGTATTTCCAAACTGTAATATGCATCCATGTTTCTTCTTCTTTTTTAAAAAAGAAAATGCCCCTTCAAAAGGGAAAGCCCAAATTGCATGATGTTATGGTGATGACAGCACTGGCTCTCTACGCGCAGCATCTCCAGATTCTGGGAAGCAATCATTTTATGTGTTTCGATCATCATAGTAATGCATTAAGTACTCACTGGGGAAATGTAAGAGAGTAGGGAAAAGCATCACAAAAAATAATTCATACTCTCACCACCCAAATGCAACTACTTTCAACATTTTGGTGTGTACTCTCCCTACCCTTTCCTATGAAATTTGAAACATATCCAATTGCATTATATATTATATATTGTAATTTTCCCTTTTCTTTCATCACAGAAACTTCTTCATTTCAGAGTGAACGTTTCACATGTATCATTTCTAGTGAATTAACAAACTACATAACCAATGTATTAAACATTCACTTAAAATGACCCCAATGTATGCTGTTACAGCTAAAGCAGCGAAAGCATCTTCAGGCAGACACTACTTTTGGATTTAGAATACATTAAAATTCTGGCTACTTATTTGTAACTGCTTTGTAAAGAAATGTTACTAGTATACAGTCCCTCCAGAAGCCTGAGGGCTAAACATTTCCTTATATCATCATCACCAGTAGGGGTTCACATAGAGAAACATTTCTAATTAAATCGAAAGAGAGGAAACTAATTTCATGCACAAGATCTTTAGTCTCCTAATCAAAAACAGCCATTTTCAATGGTTAATCTAAAACTACCATCCCTGTAACTCTCTTCTCTGGAGAAAGAACAATATGCAACCAGCCCAGGCTTTGCACGCAGTTCTGGTACTCAAGGTGTGTCCCCAGAACAAGCTTGCTGCTACCTCGGCAATCCCCCAAATCGCCATGCAAGCCAACAGGTGCAGATCGCAACTAGTGACCCTCCCATCACTCCTTCCAAAGTCTGACAGCGATCGGGCACCACTCATCTGTTCCTCAGTTCACAGGCACACAGCAAAGAGTGTAGCTGTGCAGCCTCTTTGTTGTCCGGTGATAAGTTATATCACCCATGTGACAGATTATAAAAATAGAAAATCAAAAGTGAGAATTGGCCAATAAAGATAAAAGAGAAACAAAAAAAGATGAAGAAGAAAGAAAAATGACAACTGGAAGGGAGCTCAAATGAACCCTAAATGGACTTACAGAAGGAATCGCTCACCGCGGGGCGGGAGGGGGGACAGGATACACGCGCTGCAGCTCACAGGGCTCTAGCTGTGTGGCCAGAAGCACTGGCTGCAGCAGAGCTTACCCACACGAAGAAGTCCGTGGTTTTGATAAAAGGTGACGCGCTCCTAGGGGAAGGAACCCTGAGAAAAACAAAACGCTTCCCCTTAAAGGCGCCCTCAGAGCTATTTCACAACATTGAAAGACAGGAGTACACTGCTAGAAGGTGATCCAAACTTCGACAACACTTCGCCAAAGCATAGAAATAATATTTTCTCCATATCCTAGGCTAAACAGCAAGAAGATGAGCAAGTTTCAAACTACCCCTGAAAGAGTTTTTACAAAGAAATAAAAATATTTTACTTCTAAAAATTCCTAATTTTTAAAAATTTATCATAAAAGGATAAGTATATATTACTATTAGGGTTCTAGTTCATACATGCACAGGTTTATTCCACACCAAGCATGTGTAAACAAGGCTCTGTAATCAACGGATGGCTTCAGGCAAGTTATCTTAATGTACTTAATATGACGCCTCCAAAAAGGTCCAATCCAAACAGTGGCTTCCAAAGACTTCTGCTACACCAGTTAAATCCAAGTCAGCTCTGAAAGCTATGGAGGTGGTTTGGGGGACTCTCAGGGTACTCGGATTTTCTTGAAGGAAACCGGGCAATCAAGAGGCTCGTTTTGATGACTAAAGAAAAACAAATTATGCATTGCTAAGAAAAAGGCCAGGGGAGTTGTACCAAGGAGGTTTCTTGCATCACGATAACGCAACCACCCAACTCACTCTTCAAGAACAGCAAATCGGCCCTAACCAGAACTTCCCTGGGAAACTCTACCCAGCCACTTCTCATGCCTGCCTTGCCAACCTTCAGACTTCTTTGGACGTTGCTGTTTTAACACGGCTTTATTCTTTGGGTAAAGGTTGGAGAGATAGGACTACCTCCTTCAGAAGTGTGTAGACTTATATGGAGTCTATGTCAAGAAAAGCTTCATAATTCTATATTTTTGTTTAATACAGTAGGTATGATTTTCTTAGCAACTTATTTTTTTTTACTTATTCTTGTATACCAAACAATTGATAGGGTCATTACTTTTAAATTTCCCTCTGTATTTGTAACCAACTATAGGAGAGTTCTAGTTACTTTGACAAAAGAGATTTGAAAGTCATAGGGTATGATTTTCCCCACTGATGAAACTCACTATCATGGGTTCATGGTTTCTCCGTCCACGGTGAGTGTGCTGTCCGACACGACAGGGCAAAGCAAGGGCTGACCACGATGACATCTGCGAACCCTTTCTTAAGTTGGTCCAACTTTTCCCCACTTGCCTATATATGACTAATGGCATTAGATTCAAGAGAAGCCTTTGATCTCTTAGACAAGCTATCTTAGGCAAACAAGCATCAAGTCAAGAAATGGGTCTTTTCCTGAAAAGCCAATGTTTTATGGGTCTCTCTACTCTGGTGGCTATCGCTCTTGGGTCAACCATCTGAAGAAAAGTCTCTATTGTCATTTCTGCCCTCCATCAACAGATAGAAAGAAAACGTCTTCTTATCTCAGTTAAACAAAAATAGAATAGGCAAGGCACGCAGGTAAGTTCAATAACAAGACAAAAGTATGCGGAACATATGCCCGAGCTTTCTTTACTGAAATTTACAATCAGTGAAGTAAACATCGATGAGCAGTCCCATGAAGCATCTGTCTGTCTACATATCTCTTGAGTTATAAAGGGGCCATAAAGATGCCCGGGTGGAACCGTGATTAAGCACTGGGCTGCTAACCAAAACATTGGAGGTCCAAACTCACTAGTCAATGCAGGAAAAAGATGTGGCAGTCGGCTAACCTAAGATCTTCAGCCTTGGAAACCCCACTGGACCATTCTTCTCTACCTGGAGTGTCTTCAGAAGTTTGCTTTTTGGTTTGGTCAAGTCGTCTCTACTTTTATCCACAGGGTTTTGAGTCGCCCAGATGGCTCAGTGACGAAGGACTTGGCTGTTAACTGGCAGCAAAAGCCCAGCAGCCCCTTCTCAGGAGAAAGCGATCTAGCAGTCAGCTGTCATGCAGATTAATCCCGGAAACCCTTCAGGTAGTGCGACTGCATCCTGTACGACTATGTCACTATGAGGTGGAATCAACTCAACAGCAGGGTTTTTTCTAAGAGCAGTGATCGTATACATTACCTGGCTTGAATTTCCTGAGCATGTTTCACGAATATCACAATCATTTACCGCTTCTCGGCACACAGTCCCCATCGGCTGAAACTAAAATGAACCAAATTAATGTGCAAAACTGTGGTAAAAAGGGAAAAAAAAAGAACTTCTCACAGTTCCATCTAAAGAAGCAAAATGAAAATTGTTTGCATAGGAATATCACGAGCTATCTTACAATGGCAGATGTGAAAACCACAGTTCCTGAATGAAAATGCTATTTTAATGGTTTTAAGAGAGTTTCTTGTGTGAAATAATTTACATATTCATCCCACATCAGACTGACGATATCTTGCTAAAACACGATAGTGCCTGATATCCAAGGGTCAAGGTAAGCCAACTTCTAGAAATTCTCCATTCCCCAAAGCGCTTGGATTTACATTAAGCTTTTCATTCTTACAACTACTTTTTCCACAGTTCTCTTCCTTGTTGTATCTCCAAGAAAGTCGAAACTCCCTTCCAGGAGGGTGTGCAAGCTAGACTTTCTGGCCAGGCTCTCTCTCAAGCTCCCCTCCTCCTGACTTCCCTTCTGGCTCAGTTTCATACTGATCTAAATTTTGTTTTTTACTGTTTTTATGCTTCTGTTACTTGTGGCTGTATGTGCGAGATTTTTTTTGTTTGTTTGCCTTTGGTTTTGGGTCTGTTTTCAAATATCTGTAGAACTTTTGGTGTCAGAGTTGTAAAAACAAATTTTAAACCTCATTGGATTTATAAATTGCAAGGACACTCATTATAACAAAAGAAAACAGAAATACAGAATATGTTATCATCCATCCCCTCTCCACTTTAATCCTATCCCCCTGGAGACTAATGTTAACAATTTGGACAGGGACGTTCTAAATTTTTGTCTCTACTTACATAAACATAACACATCATTTGCTTCCTACACATACATACACACTTCCTGTGTGAACTTAATCTTCCCCTTGCTCACAAGTCTCCTGCAGGTCTTACAACTCCTGCACTGTAAACTACCAGCTCCAATCAGGATTTTAACAGCTATGTTTTAGGGATGTAAACAGAATTTGCTCATTCATCGAGGATTTACTAGGCATTTAGAATATTTCAGGCACTATCCCAGCCATGACGGACTAAGTGGGAAACAGAACACGAACTCTGTGCCCAACTTACGTTTCCAAGGGGGGGGGGAGGGTATAAGTGGCCATAAGAATAAAGAATAAGCAAGATAATACATTGTTCTACTTTTCCTCTGGGGATTAAAGCAAGATATAATTTTAGAACATCTGAGGTAGAAATATGAACAGTTTTAAGGCAGATTTTATATCCAATATAAAGGTCAAGAACTGCCAGGGCACTTCCAGAAGTAGAGAGTGAGGAAGAACTTATTCTCAGTGCTGGGACAGAGCAGTAACTACATGCACTAACATTCTGTCCGTCAGGACTTACATCCCAGCGAGGAAAGAGCGATAATGGGCAAGCAAGCAATATTTTAAGAAGAGATCTGCAAAAGTATGGTTTTGAACAACAAGCTCAAATGGAAGAAGCACACCAGCTTGTGTGATCGTGAGTTGTTGGCGGGATCAGGTAACAGGCATCAGAAGACCCCAAACAAACAAACCATATTGTTGAGAACGAGGGGAGGTTGGAGCAGAGCAGAGACCCCAAACCCGTCTGTAGACAATGGGACATCACCTCACAGAAGAGTCACAAGGAAGGGGTGAATCAACCAGGGAGCAACACAGCACCTTTGAAACACAATATTCCTCTGGTTTCTTGAGACTTCCTCACCCCCCACCACCATGACCCCATTCCTGCCTTTCACTGTGAGCTAGACTGGAGCATGTACATAGGTACAGATAAGGGATAAGAGCTCACGACACACAGAATCCAGGAACAGGAATAGAGGTATCAATACCAGGAGGGGAGGGGGAAGGAAGAGGGAGGAGGGGAGGAAGGGGGAACCGATCACAGCGATGAACACATAACCACCCCCACTTCCCCAGGAAAATGAACAACAGAAACCGAGGGGTAAAGCAGACAGCAGGTGGTGTAAGATATGAAAATAGTAACCATTTATAATATATCTAGGGGTCATGAGGATGGCAGGGGGAGAAGGGAGGGAAAACACGAGGAGCTCATACCAAGGGTTCAATAGAAAGTAAATGTTTAGAAAATAATTATGGCAACATATGTACGAATATGCTCGATGCAAGTGATGTGTGGACTGTTGTTGTACGAACTGTGAGTCCCCGATAAAATGATCTTTTAATGAAAAAGAAAAGCATGGCTTTGGGGTCAAATCCACCTGGTCACCTGGTTTTTTGTTTGTTTGCTTTTTAAGACAGTTCTATGGTAACACACACAGGTGCTAATGTATCTTCCTTGGTTGCTTTCTTGTCGCAAAGGCCACATGGAAGAACTGCAACAGAGACTTTTGGACCCACAACGCCTACATTATTCACTATCCAGTCACTGAAATGTTTGCCAAACCCTGTTTTATAGATATGCTATGGTAGATACATGTCGGAAAAGGTGGATAAAGGGAGGTACACGTTCTTCTATTCTCTCACCTCCGTTCCCTATGTTGTGCCTGGGTCCCTTAGGAGTTCGGGGAATGGGTGGCCATCGAGAAGCAGCAGAAGAGATCTTACTTGGCTGATGCAGCTGTAGCATATTTTGTGTGTTAGTTAATCATGCCATTCAATTTTGGGTATTTTCATTTTTAAAGTTAGTACTTGCTCCTTGAAATGACTTTGTCACAAGGAGCTTAATTCTAAAAAGCAAAGCAACTGGTGAAATTAAACACTTTACAGCTGGGCGTCTAAGCAGTGGAGGGTTCAAGTAAGTAAGTAACCTGGTACCCCTTTTCTATGGCAGTCAGAGGAGGCAGACAGAATACACTGAGATAGCCAGAGGGGAGAATGCCTGTTTCGCATTTAGTTTAATCGTCCTTTTTTTTTTTTTTTTTAAGAGAGCACTGTCAGACATCTCTGCCGCTGCCTTGCTTGACTCAGTAAGTTGCCAGAAGGCACAGTGGAAAGAGGATATAAAGCAAACTGCTGCCAGCAGATCTGGGATGTAATTCCACATCTATCGCTCATTATCGAGTAAGCCTGCACAAATCACCACCTTCCTTGGGATTGGCTTGCTCCATAAGAAAAAGTGTGAAAAAATGCTTATAAAAATGTGGTTGTGATGAGAATTGCCTAAAAGTGGCTGATTTTGTTCTAAACAAGGACACGTGGCAATGTCTGGTGTAGTGGTTCTGCATGGGCTGTGATCCAGAAGGCCAGTGGTTGGAAACCACCAGCTGCTCCTCTGGAGAAAGACAGAGCTTTCTACTCCCATACAGAGTGATAGTTGCTAAAAGAGAGTACGCGTTGTGGGTAAGCAGGGCCCAGGACGTAGAACGCTGAAAGGAAAGGAGACTGGGCGGATGGACGATAACACGTCCTTCTCTCTTGTTAACAGAGAGGTCCGTCTGCTCTGTGGCAGCATCCCTGTTAGACTTGTGACTGTATGGTCTTTCTCATCCTGGTTTTTCGGTGCGTATCTATGCAACATAGGCAGAATAGGCAAACTCACAGAGACAGAGCCCATGGTTCCTAGGGGGCATGGAGGGAAGGAGGCCGAAGGAGGTGAGCAGTGAGCCAATAATGACAGGTACAGGGGGATAGTAAATTCTAAAATTGATGGTGAGGAGGGTGGAGCCTTTATGGTAGTGTTTGATCAATCCAATTTTATCTGAGAGGAATTACTGAGGTGATGATGGGTAAACATGATAGTGGGGCTGGAGGAGGGAAAAAAAGGAAGGAAGAAGAAAGTAAAGTATATATAAATATGTATGTGTGTATATATGTAAACCTAGGTATATTTGTTTGTAGATGTATATATGCAGATGCAACAAGGAAGCAGATCGACTTTGGGCCTCTACTTAAATCTTACCTCAATACAAGAATGGTTTGTTTTAATAATGTGGCATTATCTAATACTCACCTTCCTGACACAATCGCTGAAGACACGATGGGTACATAAACAAATGTGGTGAAGAAAGCTGATGGTGCCTGGCTATTAAAAGATACAGTGTCTGGGATCTTAAAGGCTTATAGTTAAACAAGTGGTCATGTAGCAGGGAAGCAACAAACTCCACATGGAAGGAGTACACCAGCCTGTGTGATCATGAGATATTGACAGGAATAGATATCAGAAGCTCAAAACCAAGCAACCAAATCAATGAGAAGGGACATGGATGTAGTGGAGACCCAAAACCCACCATAAGCTATTTGGATTGTCCTTTTCAGAAGGGCTACACTGATGCTGTATAACCCACTCGAGGGGAGTAAACAACAGAACTGCATGTGAATGGATATGCTGTGCGGTGTAAGATATGGCAAATAAATAAATAAGGGTTCCTGGGGGTAGGGTAAAGGAGCAAGGGGATAAAAAGGAGCTGATATCAAGGAGTTCCAGAAGAAAGAACATGTTTTGAAACTGAGTGTGGTAGCAGTTGGACAATACTGCCTGATGTCACTGAACCATGAACTGGTATGATATCTTAAGCGTTCCCAATAAAATAATTCTAAAGAAAAGGGAGATATAGTCTCAAAAACGCACAGAGGCAATTCTACTCTGTCCTAGAGGATCATCATGAGTAGTATTGACTCCATGACAGTGAGTTAGCTATTTAAAAAATTATTTGTTTGGAGACATGTTTGTTTGTCTCAACTGTGAGGAATGAGGGAAGATGATGGCACCTATTGGGTGCAGGCTGGGGATGCTGCGAGACAGAATGTACAAGATACACACTCACCGAATTATCAGGCCAAAAATGCTCGTACTTCCACGGTTAAGAAGCCCTGGCCAAAGATGAAGAAAAGTGCTTAGCACAGCTGATGGTGCCCAGCTATCAAAAGAGATAGTGTCTGAGGTCTTAAAGGCTTGAAGTTAAAAAAGCAGCCATCTAGCAGGGAAGCAACAAGCCCACATGGAAGAAGCACACCAGCCTATGCGATCATGAGGTGTCCACAGGATCAGGTAGCAGGCATCAGAAAACCCCAAACAAATAAACATATTGTTGAGAACAAGAGGGGTCGGAGGAGAGACCCCAAGCCCATCTGTAGACAATGGGGGATCCCTTCACAGAAGGGTGGCAAGGAAGGAATGCGTCAACCAAGGCGAATATAGAACCCACGGAACCCACAGTATTCCCCTGGTTCCGTAAGGCTTCTTCACCCCCAACTATCATGACCCCAATCCTGCCTTAGGCTGGAGCATGGACACAGGTACAGATAGATACGAGATCAGGTAGAGAGATGGAAGTAGCGATACCAGGAGGGTAGGCTCAAGGTGGGGAGGCGGGGGGAAGAAAGTACGGGAAAAAGGAGACAGCAGTCAGTGTAAGATATGCAAATAATAATAATTTATAATTTATCAAGGGATCACAAGGGTGGGAGGGGGAGGAAGGGAAAAAAGAGGCACTGATACTAAGGGTTCAATAGAAAGTAAATGTTTAGAAAATAATGATGGTGACATATGTAAAAACATGCGTGATACAACTGATATATGGATTGTTGCAAGAGCTGTAAGCACCCCAATAAAATGATCTTTAAAAGTTATTAGCATAATCCCTGGCACACAGCTATTTACATTTATGTTGGTTTCCTTTCCCACCCTCTCTCAGGCAACAGCAAGTGCTCATTAAGAAAGGGCTGTGCAGTTTTTGTTCATTCAACAAATATTTACTGAGTGCTTGTAGCAGCTACTTTGTAACCACCTGGTTCTGGGTCCATAAAATATACAGACTACAGGGTGAGGCGGATTCCAAACCTCAGAAATAATGTAGAATATTGTACCAGATTTTATATGAAAACGAGATCAAAGCAACGCATTTCTGTAGGAATGGTTAGCCCCCAATAATCGTCTTGATGATTTGGAGATAAATGTGAGGATGTAGTTTGGGAGGATGAGAATCGATCATGTGTTTGGTAAAAATGCATGAGAATACATGTAAAGTCAGCTAAGCTTTTTTTTTCTTGGATAATATTTTTATTGAAGGTAAGTATCCTTCTTCGCTCCGCTAAGAGTTCATGTGAGAGATATGCCGAAGTGAGCGAGGCGAATAGAAGGTCTCCTGCTGAAATACACCTGGCTTCACCGAGAAAGGCATGACCCACACCCAGGTGGGCAACTCCTGGTTTTGTTCAATGAGCACACACCTCCTGGAAGAGCACAGGGGGACAAGGGCTAGGGTTAGCCAGCCTCAGGCTGTCTTCCTGTGCTCGTGGGTGTATAATAGTGGGCAGACTGCAAGCCTTACGGGTCTTTGCTCTCTCTATTTAGGTGGGAAGCGTTATTGCAGTTAGATCTCAAAAGAGATTGTTGAAAGGGCCATAAACTATAATGCATGGAGCTCAACTAGCCACTAATCTGTGTTAGATATGATTTCTGAGATTAGATTACATTCACACAGCCTTAACAATCAATTATCTTTTCCTGCCAACTGGTCATTCATCAATGAATTTTTACCTTGCATTTTTTACAGCAAAGGCCATCGCTGCACTGCGAGTCTTGAGTCAAGGTGCATTTCTTACAACATTCTGCTCCTTCCAGGACACATTCCTAAGGAACATAAGCATTGTGAAAGCATCAGAAAATGGTATCATTTCCAAACGTACCAGCATAGCTTCTAAAATAAATTCATGACCTCACAAAAATAGGCTTTATTCTGCATATCCTTGAACATTTCAATGAACAACAAACAGTTCCTCTATGCATCTCACTATGCAGACTTGGGAATACCCTGGACTAACCACAAACATCATCTAAGCAACCAGAGACTTACCGTGGGCGTCCCACAGTCACACTCCTCTCCAGTTTCAATAAAGCCATTGCCGCACTCTGGGGGGTCCAGAAGCTGTGGGAAGTCAACCAAAAGGGGAGTAAAAGACGACGGAGAAGCCAATAGCAAAGCCTTTATAAATGACCTCAAGTGCCCTATCTACAAGAACTTCAAAAAGTTCATGGAAAAATGGTTGAAAGACAATGGAATTTTCCCATGAACAACTTTGAAGTCTTGTATGGAAACACACGTGCCAGCCATTCCAAAATGCATGTTAATTTTTCTAAACTGAGAAAAGTAGGTTTATAACAGAAGTGTCTCCTTCTGTTTCCCTTTCATGTTTAATCGTGTACGCACAGACAGCATACATGCCAATTAGGGTCAATCTAATCGCTGACTAAAACCAAGCCTTAGAACTGCCAACACTTTCATTTTGAACCAGAAGCAAGAGATTTAGAGACAGAACATCTAGAAGCGATTCTTGGTTCAATTGCTTATCTTGGTCAGCTCACCTTCTTGGATTCTGAGTGTTTACTAGCTAAGCAGGAATGATGGCCTTATTAGTTACCCTTCTACATCGCAGGATTGTTGTGGGTTCAGGTTCAACCACCTTTGTTAAGCCGTTAAAAAAAACTATTTCTTCTTGTGAAACTAGAGGGTTATTTCAGAAACAAAGAGGAAAGCATTACAGGAAATAAGAAGCCTGTTGATTTGGTTCAAATAAAATCCAGCTCCTTCTACTAACACAGCTTTGCAGATAACAGCACTCATCATTTGCCCAAATAAGGAAGCCATTATTAGGCTTCACATGAGAGTGCCTTTTAAGAGTCTTGGCCTTACTCTTTAAGGACCCGGACATTTTATTACCTTTTGATTATATGATGTAGTACGTAAAAGGCAAAAGCAGAAAACAGCTACTGTGTGCCAGCTACATACTATTCTTTCAGAAGTTAATCAATGCTTCTTTGTACACACACGCCCTTTAGTAACTAACTGAAGGGGATGAGCAAAGCAAAATAAAGACAACAACAACAGCAACAGAACCCTCTTGATTGTAATTCCACAGAAGAACCAGCTCATCTTTGGGTTCCATTTTCAGTTGAAATAATGATCATTATTGAGATAGCTTTGAAAGCCAAAGGGAAACTGATCCATATGAAAATACACTTATTCTCTGAGGCTGGGCTCAGAATCTACTTTGGTGAAAAGACTGGAATTACTATACAGTTAGAGCAGCAGTGATTCTATTTAAAACCCCCTTCTGTGGCTTTGAGAAAGCATGTCTACTTTTCAATGCAATAGGATAATATTTTCTAAATTTCACCGGAGTGAACAGAGACTGAAACTGGGTGATGACAAAGACAATGTCATATGTTTCTGATATATACACAAGCATGCAATCATTTACGTAATAAACCAGGAAAATGCATCCTACTTTATGTGCAAAATATAGAAGAAAGATATGCTTTCTAATCAGTAACCAGAGAAGGCTTTGCAAGTTCTTAGAGTCTCCGACAAAGTTTAAGAACAGAAAGGCTTTCTCCTTTGCTATTCGAACAAGACTTGGTTTTCATATCAAAAAGTACTTGTAATTCAAATCATGCATAATAGTAATATTGCTTATTCTGCAAGGCTGTGGTAGGTGAAGGAGGATATGCCCCCATTCTACCGGGAATCGCTGTGACCAGGTGTCCACAGGGGAAATCAATAGAAACGAAAAGCAAAATAAAAACATGTTTTCAAGCAAACTCTGAGTCATCATTTGTCTATATACAAATAAAATGGAAAATTTCCAGGAAGCAAATGCTCTGATCTCTATCTACTTTCCATTTTTATCAGTCAATACAGTCCAAAATGCCCAACATTATAGTGACTGAAATTGAGCTACTTGGCATATCAAAATGTGACACATAGGAAACATTCAAAAGCTGTTTTTTATAGGACCCAATAGTTGAAATTTTTTACTTAAAATACAATTTACCCCAACTATCACTGAATCCATTCCAACTCATAAGCAACACAATATATAATTTCTTAAACTTTAAATATTTAAGGAGACAGACTTTCACCTTTCTCCCATATAGTATTAGACTTACTACCATCGAGTCAATCCTGACTCACAGAGACCCTAGCAGACAGAGTAGAGCTGTCCCTGTGGGTTTCAGAGACTATTAATCGTCACGGGAGTGGAAAGCATCTTCTTTCCCCCACAGTGTGGCTGGTGGTTTCAAACTGCTTACCTTTCAGCTAGCTGCCCAACACATAGTCCACTATGGGACCAGGCTCTGTATAATACAATAGAGCAGCGGTTCTCAACCTGTGGGTCGCAACCCCTTTGACGGTCAAACGACCCTTTCACAGGGATCACCTGATTAATAACAGTAGCAAAATTATAGTCATGAAGTAGCAACGAAAATAATTTTATGGTTGGGGGGGTCACCACAACATGAGGAACTGTATTAAAGGGTAGTGGCACTAGGAAGGTTGAGAACCACTGTGGAGGGATTAATAACAAATGACAATGCTCACACATTTTACCTTAGAGGGTTTGTTGAAAAGGCAGGCACCACCTCCACTATTCAAGAAATCATGATACTCTTCAATATTACATTGGGTGAACTTCTTAGGAAGATAATAACTACAGAAGAAGAAAATCAATAGTTAAGCATAATGTTAATCTTCCTGGTATGTATGATTGTCTTCAAATTGTACCACACTAAAACTGCACATTTTATTAAAATTAAAGACTAAACCCATATTAGGTAGACTTTTACTAAGTCCATATAGTTTTATTCAATCTGGCTATTTATAAATTCTTCAATTGGTGAGTAATGGTGGTCATGGCTTGTTCACTATTTGCATACATATTCAAAGGAGGTACATACATACAGTTCCTGTAATTTAAACAAAGGAGAGTTAGGATCAATGTGTTTCCTAAGGAGTCTTTTATAAGTAATACAACTGGGTGGTAACACAAACTGAAGAGCATTCTCAAAACAGCTGATCTATAATTGTAAACTGTGCCAAGGCCATAAAAGTTTAAAAAAAGAGTCAGGAACTGCTTCAGACAGACCAACGAGACATAAAAACTAAATATGATACCTGAATCTGAGCCTTTGCTATAAATAACAATATTGACATAGTGAGCAAAACCTAGAATGAGACTTAAGTATTGAATGACTTTACTGGTTGTGTTGAGATTCTGTGGGAGATTGCCCTTAGATGTCAGACATACACCCTGAGGTGCTTGGGATGATGGGCACCAAGCTAGCACCTTACTCTCAAGTAATTCAGAGGCAAGAAGCCCATTATACTCTTGTTGAAACTTTTCTTCTAGTTTGAAATTGTTTCAAATTTTATAAAAATATATCCCTACCACTAAACAGCCTAATAGAAAAAGAAACTTGCATTAAGAAACTCACAAGGAAGAGAGGTGCCAGTCAGGGTGCAGCACAGCACCAACGAAACACACAACTTTCCTCTAGTTCTTAATGCTTCCCCACCACCACCCCCCGCCAACCACCACCATTATCATGACTCCAACTCTACCTTACAAATCCGGCTAGACCAGAGCATGTACACCGTACAGATAAGAGCTCACGACACAGGGAATGCAGGACAGATAAACCCCTCAGGACCAATAATGAGCGTAGTAATACCAGGAGGGTAGGGGGAAGGTGGGATAAGAAATGGAGAACTAATCATAATCATTGACATTAATAACACCCCACCCTCCCCAGGGATACAGGCAACAGAAAAGCGGCTACAGGGAGACAGCAGTCGGCATGAAAAAAATAATTATTTATAAATTATCAAGGGTTCATGAAGGAGGGAGGGAAAAAATGAGGAGCTGATACCAAAGGCTCAAGTAGAAGGAAAAGGTTTTGAAAATGATGGCAACATATGTACAAATTTACTTGACACAATTGATGGATGTATGGATTGTAATAAGAGCTGTAAAAGCCCCCAATAAAGTGATTTCTTAAAGAAACTCTCAAAATGAGATTATCCATACATAGCTCTAGTAATTCTACTTTTTAAGATTTTTCTTAAAGAAACAATTAGCTATGTTAACAAATACATATGAACAAACATCTCAGATGAACATAATTTACAACAGGAAAACATGACATTAATGTTCAAAAGTAAGAGAGCTGTTAACTAAACTGCTGTATATTAACAAAATAAAATACCACGTGCTTAGTAATAATCATGAGGTTAAGAAAATTTAAGCACTCATAAAATGTGATTATATCATGTGAAGTGAAAAATGTATAAACCTAAAGCAAACTTCCACCATCAAGATATCCCAATTAAAAAGCAAACAGAAAGAATAAATGCTAGAGAGGATGTGGAGAGGCTAGGACCCTCATCCATTGCTGGTGGGTCTGTAAATATGTAAAGCATTGTGGAAAGCGAGATGATGCCATCTCAAAAACCAACTAGACCTAGAAATTCCACCCCGCCCAGCAACCCCTCAGCTGAGGGTATACCTACAGTAGTAAGATGCTGAGTAAGAATGGACATGTGCGGTCCCATGTTCATCACGGCGCTCTTCACATTGGCAAGGAGCTGGGAACAGCCTAAAGACCCACCGTAGATAAATGAATAAAGAAGCGTTGGTCCATGCACACAATGGAATAGTATGCATGGCTAAAAAGCAATGATGACGTCATGACATGAATGGCCCTGGAAACCATTAGGCTGAGTGAAGTTAGTCAACGACAAAAGAAAAAATATTGTATGAGATCACTACTATAAGAATAAGAACCAAGTCAAAGACTTGCATCCAAAAGTGAGCCGGTTTTAGAAGTTACTAAGGAGGGGTACTGGCCAAGAGAAGGA
The DNA here is from genome assembly GCF_050624435.1 of Tenrec ecaudatus. NCBI lineage: Eukaryota > Metazoa > Chordata > Mammalia > Afrosoricida > Tenrecidae > Tenrec > Tenrec ecaudatus. The sequence continues at coordinate 110,834,276 of NC_134538.1, forward strand.
AGATGAAACAAGAGTAGAGGGTTGACAGGTGCTAACTTGTGTTAAAGAGAGGGCAGAGAGAGGAGAGAAAATGGCAGGAGTGGATAGTAATAATATAGAGGGTGTTGATGAGTTGTATGCAGAGTAGCTAGCCTAAAATATAACACACACGCAAATGGATAAATCAATACATAGCCCGAATAATCCAAAATTTATAACAACAATAAGAATGGATTGAGAAAAAAACTATTTAAATACAGGTGTACACATATTTTAACATCAGCTATGGTTATCATTGAGCCCCTGGTGGCATACTGGGTTGGTTACGAGTTGAGCGTCTAACCTCAAGGTCAGCAGTTCAAAACCACCCATCACTCCCTGGGAGTGAGTCTACAGAATTGATTTGATATCAGTAAGTTTGAGTGAGACAGTTTTCATTGGGTGGTAAGAAAAGAGGCAGTAAACATTTCATTTCCTGTACTTTTCAAAATTGTCTTACATTGTTTTTAGTTTTTTTAAGAGAAAAGAAACAGTTACAATTAAAATGCCTGATTTATGTAGTCGATACCTCAGCCTGTAAGAACTATGTTCATTTATATGCCTCATTCTTTTCAAAACAATGATTAATGCTTTGTGAATCATGAATGGTATTCAAAACAATTAAACTAAAAACAAAACCAATTCACTTCCATCGAGTGGCTGCTGATCCGTAGCAACCCTGTAAGACCGGGTAGAAGTAGCGCTGAGTGTTCCCTGGACTAACTCTACACGAGCAAAGCCCGTCTTTCTCCTGTGTGGTGGCTAGTGGTTTCAAACTGCTCACCTTGTGGGGTTAGCAGCCCAACAGGTAACCACTGAGCCACCAGGACTCTTTAAAATGATTATTCATCCTTTTCATTCCAAACTCTCTACGTGAAGCTGCTCTAGTACAAATAGTCTGGAGTTTAAATTGTTTGAACTATTTTGTTTCTTTCCTTTCCCTTGCCTAACAGGCCATAACTTTGAGTGAGTGAGTGAGTGAGTGAGTGAGTGAGTGAGTGAGTCAGTCAGTCAGTCAGTCAGTCAGTCAGTCAGTGAGTGAGTCAGTGAGTGAGTGAATGAGAGTGAGTGAGTGAGTCAGTGAGTGAGTGAGTCAGTGAGTGAGTGAGTGAGTGAGTGAGTCAGTGAGTCAGTGAGTGAGTCAGTGAGTGAGTCAGTGAGTGAGTGAGTCAGTGAGTGAGTGAGTCAGTGAGTCAGTGAGTCAGTGAGTCAGTGAGTGAGTCAGTGAGTGAGACAGTGAGTGAGTGAGTCAGTGAGTCAGTGAGTCAGTGAGTGTATAGTTTCTTATATGGATTACCAGTATTTCCTTTTTCCTTTACAATGCCTGCACCCTGGCCAATGTTTTTGGTTTTTAAAAATCATTTTACTGGGGGCTCTTACAACTCTTATCAGAATCCATCCATCATCCATTATGTACACATGTTACCATCATCATATTCAAAACCTGGCCAGTGTTTTTACACCTTCCATTCTGATCCATCCATATGTCTTTGGCAAGTTGTGGACATTTTATATGGCATTTAGGCCTGAGAAGACTGTGTACAGCCAAAGTAAACAATAAATCAAATCTTAACCTCTTAACACTGGGCCCTTAGAAGTCAAACCCTGTTCAGGCTCCTGCCCACTGCACAAGTGCAAACTCACGCTGGTCTCCAGTTAGGGTTAGGGGAGTAGAAAGTCCCATCTTCCTCCCATATTATATCTTAGTGTCGCATTCAGAGGGAGACAAGAGCACAGCAGGGAAAAGAACAGTGAGTTATTTTCAAATAGAAATGACTTACCCAGTATCTCCCATTATACAGCCAGACCACGTGTCCTCACATTTACACTCCCCTAAAAGAAAAGGAAAAACAGGACTTTTTACCAAAGTATGTACAGATGCATTAAAGTATTTCCCAGGTTAAAAAAAATCTATACTTTGCTCTTTAATTACCTTTATTTAACTGTGATATCTGCTTCCTAATTTTCCTTATAATTATTTTATGTAATACAAAACAACCAAAATATACTTTGATCTTATCAAGATTATGTATGTTTTACTCAAATAGCATCTCCTGTTATTTTAAAGAGTGGCCATATTTCAAAAGTATTCACTCAGCATAGTTTAAATACAATGTAATTAGACAGCAATGTACTATTGAACTATACAGGAACTGATATCCATTTCATGGCCTGTTATCAAAGCTGTTGCAATTTCGGTTCATTTTTAAGTCTCTGCACTAAGGCTACTTCAAGAAAGCAGTATAATATAGTGGTGAAGCAGATTCAAATCAGAAAGAGCCTGGGTTTGAATCCTGAGTCTGTCCTCTCTGCACATCTTTTACTATCAACCAAAGCCTTTTAATCAAGCAACTAAACAAAAGAATCACATCCTTAGAAAGTATTTTATAGTCTAGTTGACATACAACTAAGCTATAGATGCATGGATTAAAACTTACCACTGGCTAACTTTGTTTTGTCTGAGATAATACCAATATTATGGGCCAAGGACTGGGCAAGTGTAACTGCCATTAAATCGGTTTTCCCAAACTGAAAAACAAAAATAAAATACATGTAAGAGAAAGGTGGGTTTTTCTGCCCTTCCTCCCCCCACCCCCATTGGTCCAAAGAAAATGTCACAATATAATTTAAAGTATTTGTTTCTAAGCATTTTCTTTAGAAGAGGCTAAGCACACAGTAATAAATGCATCTGGGTTTGTTGGGTCATAGTGGGAAGACTAGAAGTCAGGGTATCATCTACTTTGGGGTTTGGAAACTATTTGTGAAGGCAAATTTTACCCGTGACATTCAAGAAAAACTTAATACTTATGTATAATTAAGTCAAAGTCCTGCTGATAAAACTAAATAAAAATGAATATCTGAATTAACTGGAACTTTTTCATCTGTGTGCTTCCTTATACTCTTGAAATTTCTCCAAAAATCAAATAGGATGAGGTAGCAGCAAAATTCAATGATGCTACTTGGCCAATAGAAACTTGAAAAGAACAGGGATTTTTTTTTTTTCAAAACAGAGTCTCCCAAAGATTCCAATTATTTTACTTTCGATCCACTTTGGAAGGCTTGCTGTCTTTAGTGAGTACATTCTAGGATTAGAAGGAAACCCTAAAGCTAGTATATTTTCTCTTTCCAAATGTAGTAAGTACTGAGAAAGAAAGAAAAGTTACTGTCGGGTTGTTATGCTTCAGGGAATTCCCATATATACTTGAATATAAGCCGACCTGAATATCAGCCGAGGCACCTAAGTTTACCACAAAAACTACATTAAAAATGTGCAGAAAAACTCAGCTTATACATGAGTATATACGGTATTCAATTCTCTAAGAATCAGTAAAAGTGATAAATAAGGGCTTATTTACAATGAATGTAAAAATAAAAACTCTGTCTTTTATGGAAATTATTTTAAATAGAGCATGAGCAGACTTATCAGACTTTATCTTCCATTATTTCCCTATTTTGTCCTCTAATCATTTAGGGTAATCATATTGATTGTTATTAAAAGCCATCTAACATCTGGAGCATGTAGAACACCAAGAACGTATTTCTTAAAGATTAGGAAAGCATTTCCAGCCATCATACCACTGTGGATTGTACAGATGTTCACACCTACTTCATTCACGCCTCCTCCTTTCAGCAATGAGCAAATCCCACCAATATAAGCTGCCCCGCTCCGGCTACTCTCAAATTGACTCCCCCTTTTAGAAAAGGAAATGAAAAAATGCTTACTGCTCACAGTACAAACATCATAGCACCGCTCATGATTAGTTTATTTGCTTATTTACTACATTTACGTACATATCACAGATCAAATGTCTACTCTGTATGCTCCTGACTTAAAGGAGGAATGTTAAACTGTCTACACACATACATAAAGAGAAAGAGTTGTGAGATGTTTCCCCACATAAGCAATAAGTGTCTTAAATAGAAGCAGACCTACTAAAATAGAAACACTGATATGACACACTCTCAAAGGATGCAATCTCACATCTGAGCCATTTCTGCCACGTATGGGTAGCTTGAATCTCACAATGAGAAAATATCACCAGACATGATCGCAAAGAGCAACATCCTACAAAATAACTGCCCTTTGTTCTTCACGTACGTTAAATGCAGACTAGAAAAAGGAAGGCCGAGGTAACTTTTCAGATGAAAGGAGACTAAAGAGAGGTGACAGTTAACTGAGATGGAGGCTCTGGATTGGATCCTGGATGGAGGAGTGGGGGAGGAGCTAGAGGAATAGCTAGACATTTGATTAGAAAAAAATATGGTATTGGTGTTTAATTTTCTGGTTTTAATAACTGTACTGTGGTTATATATGGAACACTCACTGGTGATGAAGTGGTTGCTCATTGGGCCACTAACTACAAGGTCAGTAGTTCACAACTACCAGCAGCTCCTTGGGAGAAAAACAGAGCTTTTTACTCCTGTAATGAGTTGCAGTCTCAGAAACTTACAGGGGCAGTTCTATCAACTCGGCAGTGAGGTGAGGTAAGGTGGTTACATAAGAGTGTTCTTAATCTTAGGAAATACAAGTATGTCTCCAACTAACACCCAGATGGAAAAAAAAGTAGTTAGTTGGATAGATGGATAGGTGGATGGATGGACGGATGGAGAGTGAGTGGGTGAAAAGCACGGACGGAAAAAGAGGTGAGAGAATGAAGGAACAAAAAGGACAAAATATAGCCAATTGATGAGTGTGGGTAAAGCATATATTATATCCCTGTAGCATTCATGCCAATTTTCTATAAATTTGGAATTATAGAAAAATACAAAGTTAACAAATACTGTCTTTTGCTTCCATTAAAACATTTTCAACATTTCTGACTTAGACAAAAGCTTTTGAAATCTACTATAGGAAGCTTTCTATTACATCAAATATGTATGAATTACCCAAAAATGAAAACAAAAATGAAAGAGAAACATAAATAAATAAATACCAGTAATACTAAGTTGTCACTTTAGAACCAAAACAAAGGGTATGTTAACATTTAAAACACGGTAGCTTTAAGGAATAAAATGAATGTGCTCTTTTGAGAATTGGCAGTATTTTTACTTTGCAAATGCTCTGATGAACTCTCCTAAAGTGTAAACCAAGTTTTCATGCAATAGCACACCTTAACATTAAACCTCTTTAATATTTTCTTGACAATTTCAAACAATTTATCGTTATAAATGTCTTCCAAACATATTTGCCATGTCAAATCCTAACTGCAGCAGGGCAAGTTACATCGCATTCACAGGGAATAGAACATTCAACATGCAATCAAAGAAATAACAAATCATTAAAAGAGTTACGTACGAAAAAAGGTGAACTGCATCACTTTTCTCTTTGATAAAATCCCTCCTGTATTTCATAAACTCACGTAGGGTGATCAATGGATTTTCAGATATGACGAACTTGTTGTCAGTTGCCCAGGTCTCCATGGCAACCAATACTATCCTTGTCCTAAGTTGGTCTTTATATATCTAGTATATTAACAAAATGAACACACCAGCTGTATACGAGGTAAAAAATCCAGTGATTTGTGAACAGAAATAACAAAGTTCCTTTCTTTTATGGAACTTGGGATCTAATTAAAGGTAAGACATTCAATTATTTTTTTATATAAATCGTTTTATGGGAGGCTCATATAACTCTTAACCCAATCCATACATCCATCCATGTGTCAAGCACGTTAGTACATTTGTTGCCATTATCATTCCAGAAATTCAATTATTCTTAAGGGAGACCATTTTTTCTCTAACTTACATTCCCTTTGCTCAACAATAAAGAGTTAAATTATTCACCAAGTAACTCCACAAATAGACACTAAATAGGACAAAAGATCTTGTATCGGCAAATCTGGCGCTCTTACTCCAGGATCCAGGCGCCGGAGTCCATTTTCAGGCACCCTAGACAAAGAACGCGTGTGCTCTTGACTTCTCCTAGCAAAGACTGAACAATGAAGCATCTCCAAGGAAATAATGACTTAAATTCTTGTAAGGAAACAATGAATTGCATACTGACTGCCCTGAGTAATATCCACAGGCAGTGTGTTGTCAAGGAGCTGGGAGCAAGGGGATTCCTTATATCGTGGCGCACATTGGGGCCTCTTTCCTGGAGGACAGAGCTGGGGTGCTCCTCTATTGTCAGAAGTCTACAAAGCCATCTGCGCTAGAGGCTGTGGTTCATCGCTGACTTCTCCCTGTGATCAACACAGGAAGGTATTCCAGCCAGAAATCTGTGGGTGACTTCGACCATTTCCTTTCATCACCTTGCCGGTCAGAGATCTAAGTCAATAAAGCCCACTGCAAGGTGACTCGGGACTTACAAGAGCATCTTGGCTAAGGTGGAATTCAGAGCAGCGGAAGTCTAAGATCTATATCCTCGGTGATACCAAGGTCTAACCCTTTTCATTATGGGGAGAATGAATCACGTTGATACTTACTAAATCAGCCATGTTCACCACAGATTTTGCATAGGTATTTGTATGTACAACTGACAGCCGATGCTTTTTAAACTGAAAGGAAAGGAAACCAAGTGAAGTGCTTCCAAAGACATCAGGAGATAAACTTCACAGCAAAGAAAATATGGTTACGTCGAAATATCCCTAAGGCTTTCTTTGGAAGTGCTAAGATGTGAGACCTACTGCTTTATAGGTGATGTCACCTGAGGCAAGGTCTCAATTTACTCAATTTACTCATTAATCATACATAAATAAATGACATTTTTTCCTTCAAGTGAATCAAAGTATATAAAAATGCATCTTACATCTGAAATGAAATAAAATTGATTGAGGTACACCACATAACAGACTTACTTAAATTTGTAGTTACAAGAGAGAATTCTGTGCTGGGAATCTAATCACACTGAGTGCGACACGTCCATGAATTGAACACAGAGACTCCAGGTCAAAATAATTAACTCAGTAAGAAGAAGGGAGTTTGGCAGGTTTTTATCCTACGAATCTTTACAGCTTGGCTCTATGAGAAGACCATATGGTTTTCAGTGAGGCAAGACAGAAACAAAAATGTCTGCTTTTCTCAGGATAGAGCTGTACACGGTAAACCAAGGCATTACATTATTACTGTTCCACTTCCCTTTAATATAAGTGAACAGTTCTGTATTTTAAACCTTATCAGTTTAGAAAGATTCAAATATTAATATCTATATTAACCCCACAAGGCCCCAAAGTTTTTTAACTTCACAAATTATCCCTAGTTTGTTGTGTTGTTGTTGTTTTTTCAAAAGAGAATGGACAGTGTGTTTATTCTGATACCAGGCTGAGAACAGGCCATCCCTAGTTATTTTAGACCGTGGCTTACACAAATACCTCTCCAGGACACAACTTGGCAGGTCCCTGGTTTCTTCTTACCATATTTCTGAACGTCTTACCATATTTGTATCCTATGAATCTTTACAGCTTGACCCTATGAGAAAACCATATGGCTTTCAGCAAGGCAAGCCAGAAACAAAACTGTAAAAAACTATGAAATCCTACCATGAGATGATCATTGACAATCATTAGTTCAATATATTTGGTTTCCTCCTCTACGTTGCGAGGATGTCGGCGAAGCTGCAATGTAATAGAAAAAGCAGCGCCTAAATGAGCCTTCGACACTTGACTGAGAAAGGTAACGTGAACAAGGAACTCGTTTCCTCCTTTACCCTCCTTTCAGCGAATACGTTTTCACATTTCATCAATTTACTTAGTTTTTTAGTACATAATACATAATGCACTGGCTTCAAAAATTTTAGAAATTGTAAGGAAGGTCAGGATCCAAGTCTTCTTCTCTCCTCCATCCCCAGCCTACCTCATTTCTACTCTTTGCCCACAATTGCGTATACCACTGTTACTGGTTTTACATTTATGTGAAATAAACCAAATATGACTACATATTTTATTTCTACTTCCATTTATTTCACTTTTCATTTAACTCTATTCTGAAGATAATTAACACATTAAAAGCATCCTTTTTGGTTTAATTTAAGCTCCTGCGGATCTGAGAGGCTAGAGGGAGCAGATTGATTGGCATATTGAATCTGTCCTCTCCCTCTTGGGAGACACCATCCCAGGAATTTTCCAAAAGAAACAGAGCTTTACTTGCCTTAAAAGCTTCTAGGCTGCCTTTGCCACACTTATAACACATTTTCCCACCTTCAAAATCATGACTATTAGTCAGTAACCACCGTGGCAGCCATCTTTGTGCTCTATGGTTAGTTCCTAACTAACTCAGTCTTCAGCGAGATCTATAACTGAACCTTTTCTTTCATGCCATGCTTCAACACACATGCAGCAGATTTTTTTCCCCTTGTCTTTGGGCCATTTTTATGGTAAGGGTATGCAATCAAACTTAAATCAATATTTAAATACTTATGTTGAATATGCTGTATTCAGACAAATTAAAAATTGCTGCCACTTGGATGTGCCTCACTAATTGCATTTTCAAACTTAAAAATATCTATTTTTTAGTTGACAGAGAATGAGAAGAAATTAGTGCTGATACTGAACTGTACCCAGAGACACAAGTCTTCTTTCTGCTTAAACAGTGTCTGTCTTTAGATTACTGAGAAGGAGCTCTGGCGGTATAGTGGTTATGCACTGGTTGACTGAACAAAAGATCAGCAACTCAAATCCATGAGCTGCTTCGAGGGAGAGAGACAAGGGGTTCTACTCCCGTGAAAAGTTTGTCTTGTAGGGTCACTCTGAGTCAGAGATGACTTGGTGGCAGTGAGTTTGGTTTAGATTGTTGATTGAGATTGATATGATTGGCTTTGGTCTTTGTAGAAGGGACTTGAGGTGTACTCATTAATAGAGTAAAATTTCCAACATCTCAACGTTTTTAAAACGTCAGAGCATTGTCCTATTAGCAGGCAAATTCATGGCACCTTATCTCCAGTGAACCACGGCTTTCTCAGACAGGGAAATCAAAGGCTTCCTTAGGAAATGACTTAATGTTCCCCATGTTTATGAAGAGCTAGAGGCATGTGTTAAAAGAAGTCATCCTGCTCTCACAGTTTAAATTCATGAACTTAAGGAGGATTTCAAGTTGGATTCTGACGATGAATTTCTTAAAGCAGCACTGTTTCTGTCTAAACCATGTACCAGCTCAGATTCTGGCAAGTCATTTTCACATTTCAGAACTATCATTTTCCTTCCCATGAAAAAGGTGGAGGATCAGTACCTACTGCACGGGCTAAAGTGCTACAAAACACTGGACCTTCATAAAGCTGCGTACTAGTCTGATATCCTAGATTCCAAAGAGTTCTGTTGAGACAGACACATTTTATGGCTCAAAAACCTCATGGACTCATTTAAGGATGGTATCTTTATCAGAATTAAGGATGGTATCTTTATCAGAATACATACCAGGCAAGTAGACTCTACGATATACACTGGCAAGGAAAGAGACCCATGATAGAAAAACCCTGAGATACGCTGAGCCATGGCTCTACAGTGCCCCTACAGGACAAAGAAGCTTATCGCCACCACTATCTTGGACACTTTCCAGTCTCTGAGACAGCATGGCCTCACATCCACTGCTTCCACAGAAATGTCCCTATTGTTTTCCCCTCCCTGAAAAATGCCTGAACGAACATGTACTCTCTCATAGAGAGTTAATGTAAATTTCAATGACTAGCATTGCCAAATGTTTTAAAACATCACAAATTATACCTGTAGGCACATACCTGCCTTTTAATCCTTTTTGATCTTGGCATCAAAATAAATTTTGGTGAAGTGATATTTACTTGTTGGAATTCTAAGAGAAAATTTAAAAAATGTAATTTGAGTTAGTGTATTTGCCATCCTTCTTTATTTTTCTTTTTTTAAATCATTTTATTGGGGGCTCGTACAATTCTTATCACAATTCATACATACATCCATTGTGTCAAGATCATATATACATTTGCTGTCATCATTCTCAAAACATTTGCCTTCTACTTGAGCCCTTAACATTGGCTGCGCATTTCCCCCTCCCTCCCTACTCCCCCCTGCCTCATGAACCCTTCATCATTCATAAATTATTATTATTTTGTCATATGCTACACTGTCTGACGTCTCCCCCGCCCTCTTCTCTGCTGTCCATCCCTCAGGGAGGCGGTTATACATAGATTCTTGAAATTGGTTCCCCCTTTCTACCCCACATTCTCTCTACCCTCCAGGCATTGCCACTCTCACCACTGGTCCTGAAGGAGTCATCTGTCCTGGATTCCCTGTGTTTCCAGTTGCTATCTGTACCAATGTACATCCTCTGGTCTAGCCAGATTTGTAAGGTAGAATTGGGATCATGACAGTGGGGGTGGGGGGAGAAAGCATTTAAGAACTAGAGGAAAGTTATATGTTTCATCGTTGCTACACTGCACCCTGACTGGCTCATCTCCTCCCCACAACCCTTCAATAAGGGGTTGTCCGGTTGGCTACCGATGGCCTTTGAGTCTCCACTCTACACTCACCCACATTTACAATGATATGATTTTTTGTTCCTTGATGCTTGATACCTGATCCCTTCAACAGCTCGGGGTCACACAGGCTGGTGTGTTTCTTCCATGTGGGATTTGTTGCTTCTGAACTAGATGGCCACTTGTTTATCTTCAAGCCTTTAAGACCCCAGATGCTATATCTTTTGACAGTCGGGCACCATTAGCATTCTTCACCACATTTGCTTATGCACACATTTGTCTTCAGTGATCGTACCAGGAAGGTGGGCACCCACTGATATGATTTTTAGTTTTTGATGTCAGATAACTGGTCCCTTCTACACCTTGTTGTCAGATAGGCTGGTGTGCTTTTTCCATGTGGGTTTTGTTGCTTCTCAGCTAGATGGCCGCTTGTTTATTTTCAAGCCTTTAAGACCCCAGATGCTATATCTTTTGATAGCCGGGCACCGTCAGCCTTTTTCACCACATTTGCTTATGCACACATTTTTCTTCAGTAATCGTGTCAGGAAGGTGTGCATCCTGGAATGTCAATTTAATAGAACAACATGTTCTTGCATTGAGTAAATGCTTGAGTAGAGGCCCAATGTTCATCTGCTGCCAGCCTTCTCTAATATAAGACTATAAGCTTTTTACTAGCCTTCTCCCTTTTGATGAATATTATGTTATACCAAATTGTACTTAATGATAACAGAACAATAATCTAAGTAGTTGGGTTCAAATTAATATTACATGCTATTAATAAATAAAGTTCACAAAAGCATCAAACATCATTTCCCCTTTTTATCTCAAAATGTTTCCGTCATCTCTCTTTCATCATGATCTGCATCAGAACTCTCTAAAATAGCCAACTTGACCTGTAATTCCACTACTGATCTTATAGAAGCAGCAAAATAAATAAGAGAAATGATAAACAAGTAAAATCAATAACCACATGCTTATCAGATAATAGAATTTTCATAAGGCACTGAGATGTTGATTTAATGTCCCCCCAATTAATTCACATTCTTCTTAACTAATAAGCAAATTTTCTCAGGGTTTGTTTGTTCTTATTACTGAGAATTCCTTCTAACTTGAAGATCAGAGTTATATATCAGTTGGTTATGTATACAGGTTCATCTTTGAATATTAGATGAGAAGATCTATAAAGAGAGATCTCCCTACAATGTATCACTCTGTATGGTGTAGACTTCCTAAAATTTTGATACTTGGCTGACTGACCAAAATGGACTCAATGTGAGGCTTATAATGTGAGCAATGGCATATAATAACAACAGCAATCTTTATCATTGTGATAGTTAAAGTTATGGGTCGATTGGCTAGGCCACAATTCTCTGTGGGTTTGGCTGTTGAGACCTAGTAGTCCTCCGTGATGAGATGCCCGTGAACGTGTGACCCATTTCCAATATAAACACACTGGAAACACTTGCTTTGTACTGGGTCTGTGAAATTGGCTCATCAACCTCTAATTTGAACTTGAGCCAACAGCCTGAAATATTGCCTGCCAATCCTGGGAGTCATCAGCAACCTGCCATCTTACCTGCTGATCTTGGATTCATTCGCCTCTGCGGCCACAACCTGCCAACTTTAAGTTCATTTGTATCTATAGCCAGAAATCTGTTGTCTTCCTGCCCATCTTGGTTTCATCAGCCTTATGGCTCCACAAGTCAGAGATGCCTCTATCTGACCCATCTACTTGGAATTTACCTCTCTGTAATTGTGTGATCCATTTGATAGATGTAAACACCTCTCTATAGACATACATATAAAAACTTCACTGGTTTTACTTCTACAAAGAACCCAACCTAAGACATTTAGTGCCGGGAAACGGGTGCTTCCTGGAGACATTCAACAGTGTCTGAGAAGGCATCTCTTTGCTAGAGGCAAAGTGCCCGACAATGCCCCAAGTGGTATATTAAGAGGCACAGTTAGGTTAATCTCATCAAAAGTGAGTGGAAGGGATACTGGCTGTATTGATAATGTATTCGCAGACAAAGATGGAGCAATCAATGCAAATAAGAGGGGTGGTGTTGTAGGCTGGAATTTAGAGGGTATAAATTCCCATTTTTCTGATTATCTGACCATATGTCCCCATGTCAAGTTTCAAGGTCCCATTTCTTCCCAATCAACGGTCTCACTTTAACACCATTAAAGGTTGGGAATTCAGTTAGTGCTGTAATTCAGGCACTCTTAAAATAAAACTCTTCGCTTGGATTTCAGCAACATCGATTCTGTTATTAATAAATAAGGCTTTCTTTCGGGCACAAGTTTAAACTTTGAGGTCTTTTATGCAGTGCTTAAGCCCTGACTCTGAAGCCCTAAAAGAATCCCTTTCTTTAATTACTTATCTGTTAAAAATGGGATCCACCAACTAGTTTCTCCACAGTCTCATCCTGACAAAATTGCAGAAGTATCACACAATCTACTAGGGACCGTCCTTTCAAAGAATACTTGATCTACTGATGGTGATATTTTACTCATTAATATTGCCACCACATAGCATAGATTAGCAGCACTCTCTTAACGAATGGAGGCAGAGTTATCATGCCTTTAAAACTACTCAGCCTTGGGATCCATTTAGAAAAATTACCCTTATAGTTTTGTTCCTCCAGAACCACCTTTGGTACCAAATGGTTTATAGATAGTTTGGCATAAGGCCCCGTACCCCCACCCCTCCTTACCCCTTTGAAAGTGGACAGCAGCACTCCAGCCCCTTCTCTAACCAGTGCATTTGCTGTTCCATTTTCTTGGATGGAGAAATGACCCAGTGTATGACTATATACTGATCCGTGGGTTGTGACTAATGGTTTGGCTGGATGGTCAGGGACTTGCAAAGAGCATAACTGGAAAACTGGTTACAAGGAGGTGTTGGGAAAAGGTATATGAGGAAGAAGTATTACGAACTCCTCTGGATGGGTCAAAAAAGTGAAGAGATTTAACGTGTCTCATGAGCATTCTACCAAAAAGTTACCTCTGCATGGTAACAATCAAGTGGTTTAGACCACGTGTTCCCCAGAAACCAGCCCCCCTCTCTCTGCAGCCACTCCCGCCATTGTACAAGGGGCTCAGAAACAAAGTGGCCATGCTGGCAGGGTTGGAGGTCATGGGCTCAACAATACAGACTTACCCAGGCTGCGACTGCTGGGTGTCACATCTGCCAGCAACAGAGACCAACACTGTGTTCCCACTATAGGAACAGTCCCCAGGGAGATCAGCCAGTAACCTGTGGCAGGTTGATCATGTTGGACATTCCCATCATGGAAAGGGCAGCGGGTTTGGGTGTGCCTCCCCCCTTACTGGAATAGACATGTTTTCTGGATACAAATGTGCTTTCCCTGCCTCACAGAATGCCTTACCCAGTAGCGCATTACTCCACACAACACTGCCTCAGATGAAGAGACGCATTCACAACAAGTGAAGTGTGGCAATGGGCTTGTGACATGGAATTTACTAGTCTTACCCTGTTCTCCATAATCCTGACGCTAGGGGTCAGAATCTTGCAGAATCAGGGTACTGTTCCCTAGGTAGCTGTATATACACTAAACCAGCATCCAATATACAGTGCTGATTCTGATTCTCCAATAGCTAGAAATTATCAGTCTTGGAACCAAATGGCAGAAATGAGAGTAACATCACTCTATTTCTCCTAGTGACTCATTCGCAACGTTTTTGCTTCCTATCCCTTCAACCTTATGCTCTTCTGGTCTGGCAGGGGTGGGTGTGGGGTGGAAGGTTGTCTTTGTTCCAAAGGAAATATTCCTACCTGGGGGGATAACACTAATTCCACTGAACTGTAAGTTAATGTATTGAATGGTGTGATTTATCCTGATTATCAAGGGGAATTGGATTGAAACTATGTAATATAGATAAAGAATATTTCTAGAATCCAGGAGATTTCTTAGGACATCTTTTAGTGTTATTATGCCTTGTAATGTCAAAGGTAAACTATAGCAACTCAATTCTGACATGACTACTAATGGCCCTGATCCTTTAGGACTTAAGGTTTGGACCACCTTATTAGGCAAATAACCATATCCAGCTGAGGTGTTTGCTTAGTACAAAGGGAATACATACTGGACGGTAGAAGAATGCAATCCTAAATACCAGCAATAGGCATGTGATTAGTTAAAGAAAGAAAGATTGTAATTATTGTATGCATCAAGTATTTTTGGTTGTTCACTTTATAAAATATAACATATACATGTGTAAATAATCTGTTTTATATGTCAATTATATCATGCTAGACAAAAATATGATTTTATAATTGCTTTTATCGACAGATCGTATGGTTTAAGATGTGACCAGATGACACATTGGCAAGGGGTGGACTGTGTTAACTAAGGTTTTGTGTCAACTTGGCTGGTCAGGGTTCTCAATGGTTTGGCATTTAAGACCTAGTAATAATACTCAATAATGAGATCACCTCAAGGGTGTAGCCTATTTCCAAATTAAGAAAACACTATGAAAAACTTGCTTGTGTTTTGCTGGATCTGAATCCTGAAATAGTTCGTTGATCTCTGACTCTTTGAATTTGAGTCAATACCCTGAAATGTTGCCTGCCAGTCCTGGGAGTCATCAGAAGCGTTCCATCTTACCTGCTTACTTTGAATTTATTTGCCTCTTCTCATGAATACACACAATATTCACCAAGAACAATTATGTCCACAGCAATATATAATCCATGAGCAAGCCTCAGTAACATGAATTGAAATGATATAATGAAATGATTAAGCATTCAGTTTCTAACAGAAAGGTTAGTAATTCAAACCCACCAGCAGCTGTGCTAGAAAGAAGACGTGATCTTTTTGTATTAAGAATGTTGTTGTTGTTAGGTGCCACTGGGTTGGTAACTACTCATAGCAACCCTATTTCAAACCGCTGACCTTGCAGTTAGCAACCCAACACACAATCCGCTTCGCCATGAGAGCCAGCCCATAGACACTCCTAAAATAGTGCACTTAAGATTTGTGTACTTTGTGGTATATCATATTTTTAAATTGAGTGTTAAGAAAGAGATCCTCAGGCAATAATTAAGTCAATGTGTCTTCCTACAAGCACTAGTCCTAAGAGATTTGCACTGATCATCTGTCTGTCTCAGAGGAATATACAGTGTAAAGCAACATAAAATTCTGATAACCCCTGAAAGAGAATACAGTTCAATCTTATTACATCTAAAATAAATAATTGTGCTTCTGAGGTATTTCATAAAATTATACTCCAATTTTTATTTTCAATTTCGGATTTTCTTCTCATTTATTGCAGTAAACCTCAGCATCTTGGAAGACAAATGTCACTCTGACAAGCATTACAAACAGGCCAAATTCTCATGCGAAAAGAAAACTGAGGCAGAGCTGACTTTTTAAACTAAGACTCTCTTTAAAACCATTATCAATAACCTCAGAATTTCCCACACTCCCAGAGTCTCTATGGAAAAGGAATCTAAACAAAGATAAAAAAATTAAATAAGGCGTGTGCGATAGACACCTAAAATCACATCCTTAGAGGGAAACTTAATTCCTTTAAATATTAATTGGTTTTTATTGTTTCCAGTAATACCTATTAAATTGTAGTTTTATTGTCAGGCAGCAAGTCCTGACTTATTTTCATCCCATATTTTGGATCTGGAGAGTTTCATACGGTAATTGAAGACGCCGTCTCGAGAGTCAGTGTAAAGAATGTGCATCTATGTGCGCATTGCTGATTTCTGAGATGACTTCTACAATAAGATTTTCTACCCCCTTTATTACAGAAGAGAAGAGTATTATTTCCCTTTATACGGATTACAGTAGGCCAAAGAGTCAATAACTTATTTCACAGACTAAGGGATATTAGAGAACATTTCTTTTCCATTGAAGAGACCATGTAACCTTGTAAGTGGATTTTCTTAAGCAGCAGTTTATGAATGGCATGCTCTCAGACTTGCTCCAATTAGCTGTTAATTTTCCATCTTCCATGTTTCCCTCTCCCAGGGTATAGTCTCTTGGGACCACAAACCAAACTCCCACTCTGCTCCTTGCTACATGTGGGATCTAAGACAAGCTCACTGAACCTCTGTCTTTCATCTGTAATGTGGGAATAATAATATTGATCTCAAAGGCTTGTTGCAAAAACTAAAATTAGATTTAAGTGTTCAGAGCCATTGTTTTTTCACTAAGAAATGCTCTAACACTATTGCTCCTTTAGTGCTTTACTTTGGAAGACAGGGGTGGTTCGGTGGTAGAATTCTTCCATGTGGGAGTTCAAGCACTGTCTGTCCGTGGAAGGTTGCATTCTGCTACGATGCTGAACGGGTTTCAGCAGAGCTTCTAGACTAACAAGTACGAGGAAGTAAGGACTAGTCATCTAATTCTGAAAACCATCCAGTGAAAATCCTGTAGATCACAAGGGTCCTACCTCATTGTCAACCACTAGGAAGCAGGGCCAACTTGACGACAGCCAACAATGACAATGACCTTGCTTTGAGACTTATAATCCTAAGTATTTTTTCACTGTACTCACTTTCCAAGCCCATTCATGATTAACACAAGGTCGTTTGTATTTTATGTCTCCCCTGAATTCTATTAGAAGTCATAAGCTAACAGTTGTCTACATCTAGATTACTATTAAAGTTGGGCCATTAAAAATAGAAAGTTATTTTATGTATATCATACCAGAAGGAAATTCATCCAAAGGAAATTCAAAGAGTCTGGATTTATAGACTGAATGAAATTGGAACTCTTCCTGAAATGACACAAGAAACAGCAATTAAAGCATGTGCAACCGAGCATCTCATGGCTTCAGGCAATCAAAATTGGAGTAGCTTAGATCCTTCAAATTACTGTTTGGGAAGAAAGAACAACTACTGTACAACTTTTCCCACTTACTCCTGTATTTTCAACACAGGAGATATTCAAGTCCAAGAGTGGCTCTCAGCCTTCCTAATGCCGCGCCCCTTTAATACAGTACCTCATGTTGTGGTGACCCCCCAACCATAAAATTATTTTCATTGCTATTTCATAACTGTAATATTGCTACTGTTATGAATTGGGTGACCCCTGTGAAAGGGTTGTTCGACCCCCCAAAGGGGTCATGGCCCACAGGTTGAGAACCGCTGACCTACACCCTTAAAATATGAAAATGTAATGATGTATATGGGGGGAAATGGGGTGAGGAGAACTCTTAGGATCGA
Source organism: Tenrec ecaudatus (assembly GCF_050624435.1). Taxonomy (NCBI): domain Eukaryota; kingdom Metazoa; phylum Chordata; class Mammalia; order Afrosoricida; family Tenrecidae; genus Tenrec; species Tenrec ecaudatus. The sequence goes on from NC_134538.1 coordinate 110,851,876, forward strand.
TGTCTGAGCAAAGGAAAGGAGCACTTGCCTGGGACGGGTCAGCTTCTTCTGGCTCAATGAGATACGTGTGGTTCCCGTCGTAGAACATCCCGCTGCCGAGGACAGGGAAATATCAGACATTTGCTTTTCAGAACAAGATTCCCTCCTCTAAACAATATCATTTAAAATCCACAAGGTCAGTTAAGACTTTTTTGTTTTTTTCAATCATGTCATTGCGGGCTCTTACAGGTCTTATAACATTTCATACATCAATTGGATCAAGCAAATTTGTTCATAAGCTAAGACTTCTTCTATCCCATTCATCAAACACGCACACACTCATCTTGACCTGACCTCATGCCTAGAATTGACTTGACATTCTTTAGCCTTTGTCTATTTCTCCTCACTCTAATCAATATGTCTGAGATCAATATGTAAAACCCTTCTTACATGTTACAGAGGGCCGGATGAAAGCCTCCTTTAGAGCTCAGGAGTTGCATTTTGAACAATCTCCAGATAATTTTGTTGCAGATTGTCAAGGAATGTACTGAATGGTCTTTCAAAACCCAAACTCACTGCCAGTGGGTTCTGACTAATAGTGATCCTATTAGGCAGCGTAGTGCTGTCTCTGTGAGTTTCTGATGCCGTGGTTCTCCATAGAGGCAGAGTGCCTCATCTTTCTCTGATGTCCTAGGTAGTGGTTTCTGACTGCTAACCTTGTGTTTTATCAATTCACTATGCCACCTGGACTCCTAGTGAAAATGGCCTATCATAAAATAGTCTACCTGCCAAATGCCCACCTGCCTGCCTGAAAGATACTTTAGTAACCAGAGCGAATACACGTAACAAGGTACCGAATACAAGGTGTTTCATATTTCTTTCTTTATTTTGTCTTCCCACAACCCTATGAGGACAGTACAATGAGTATCTTCATTTTGTGGATAATGAAACTAATGTCCAGAGAGACTAAATAACTTGCCCAAATTATACAACCAAGCAGGCTATATAGATATAGAATATGAAAGATAGATGTAGGTATTGGTATCAGTATTTCTATAGGTGTAAGTATAGAGAAATATAGATAGCAAGCTGACCAGCTAGCTAGCTAGCAGAAGCAGAAATAGAGCCCAGGTAAAATGATACCTAAAGTGCCCATCAGCAATCTGCTACCCACCATCACTCATTCATGGAAAAATGTTCTAGAGCACCCATAATGCCTGAGATGCTATGGAGGCAGGAAAACACGAAAGAGAATAGTTGCCTGTCCCCACTGTGCTGATACCCATCCTAGGGAGTACAGATGATAAATGTGTATAATAAACAAGCAGATATACATATTGAAAGAAAAACAAACTCATAATCACGGAGACCACACATTAAGGGTGCAGCTAGCCTCATCTTTCTCCCTTGGAATAGTTGATGGACTTGAAATGCCAACCTTGCAGTTAGCAAGCATCTAACCCACAGCATCAGTAAGGATCCTTCAAATATACATTAGATAGTGATATATTCTAGGGACTAAGATAAAGCAGGTCAAGGGAGATCAATGGTGCCAGGGGAGCAGGGGTTGGGGAAAAGGGAAAGGAGACGTGTGGTTAATTTACAGGTTGGAGCAAACTTCAGAGAGAACTGATATTTAAGCACAAACCTGAACGAAGCTGAGAAAGCCTTGAAGACACCCGTGCAAAGAATATTATAGATGCAAAGAGCTAAGACAAGAGAATCTGGGTGTGTTTAAGAAATAACAAGGAGGACGCTTTATGTATTATAATTGTACAATTGCGCCTCCAGACCCCTCGGTAGTTAGAGGTTGGTTTACGCTGATGTCATAACACTATAAGGGACAACACTGGAGACAGAGTGCAGGAATTGTGCCTGATCTGACCCCACCACACCGGGGCCAATACTAAGGGCATGCAACAGAGCAGCAAGGGGAGCAAAGCAAAGAAGTCCCCGGGGAATACCCAAGAATTCGGGTTCCAGGAATGGCACCCCATCAGACTCAACTGGAGAACACGCCTAAAAGTCAATAAACAGACCTGGAACTATTTATAGGCTTTTCTTTTTTTGCTGTCTGGTTTTGTGCTTATTATTGTCTCTGTGCTTATTATAAGATAGGTGGGATAGTGCTCGCTTCTGCAGCACATATACTAAAAATAGGTGGGATAAACAATCCAGAGGAGAAAACAATGGGACAGGTGGTTGGGGGCAGGGCACACAAGAAAGGAAGGGGGCTGTAAACCAACCCAGTGATACCAACAAGTGATCTAAAATTGATGGCGAGGAGGGTGTAGGATACCTGGTGGGGCTTGATCAGGGCAACGTGGCTGAGAGGAATTACTGAAACCCAAATAAAGGCCGAACATGATACTGGAACAAACAGAAAGTAAAATGGAAATAGAGCAGTGGTTCTCAACCTTCCTAATGCTGCGACCCTTTAATACAGTTCCTCACGCTGTGCTGACGCCCAAGCATAAAATTATTTTTTTTGCTGTCTCACAACTGTAATTTTGCTACTGTTATGAATCATAATGCAAATATCTGATATGCGGGATGTATTTTCATTGCTACAAATTGAACATAATGAAAGCATAATGATTAATCACAAAAACAATATGTAATTATATATTGTGAAATATGTATTTCTAATTACAAATAAATGGCATTTGTTTTGAAGCATGGTGTAGTATGAGTTAACAGGCTTCACGTGGGGTCATATTTGCATGTGGGCGGACCTGCCTAGAGATGGATAGAGGAGCGGTGCCTCAGTTCCTAAGACCATGGGAAATATGTGCTTTCCAGCAGTCTTAGGCGACCCCTGTGAATGGGTCATTTTACCCTCAAAGGGGTCATGACCCACAGGTTAAGAACCACTGAAAACGAAAGAACTAGGAGGCAAAGGCATCTATAGAGGTCTAAATACAGGCATGTACATATGTAAATATGTTTATATATAATGATAGGGAAATAGCTCTAAGTACATATATTTATATGCTAAGTATTAAGGTAGCAGACAGACATTGGGTCTCTACTTTTAAGTATTCCCTCAATGCCAGAACACTTTGTTCTAATAACCCAGCATTCTGTGATGCTCACCTTCCCAACACCATTGCTGAAGACAAAATGTGAAGAAAACTGATGGTGCCTGGCTACCAAAAGATATAGCATCTTTATAGATAAGCAAGCGAATATCTAGCTGAGAAGCAACAAAGACCACATAGAAGCACACCAGCCTGTGTGATCATGAGGTGTCAATAGGATCAGGTCTCAGGCATCAAAGACCCAGAAAAAAAAATCATATCAATGTGAATGAAGGAGAGGGTGGAGTAGAGACCCAAAACCTTTTTGTGGATAATTAAACATCCCCTTACAGAAGGGTCACAAAGAAAAAAGGAGTCAGTCAGGTTGCAGTATAGCACCAATGAAACATAGACTACATATACTCGTGTATAAGCTGAGTTTTTAGCACAAAAAATATGCTGAAAAACTGGGGTTCGGCTTATACACGGGTCATTGGTACCCCAGTGATGTGTAACATCTTGCGGGTGATTGCGATTGCCGTTGCTCCACTGTTCATTCAAAGCCTCGCTGACACTGCAGGGCTTTGAATATGTGTTTACTCACATCTAACCAGTCAGAGCCGTCCTATGACGTGGATGGCTCCAATTCGCAGAAGCACCCACAGTGATTCACTTACACCGGCAGCTGAACTGGTAAGGATGTGTCTGTGGCTGTGCTCCGTCTCTCCCCTCTGGTCTCTGTGTTAATTCACATCCTGTATTTCCCACCCTAGGCTTATACTTGAGTCAATCAGTTTTTCTGGTTTCCCAGGTAATAATTAGGTACCTCGGCTTATACTCAGGTCAGCTTATATTCGCGTATATACAGTAACTTTCCTTTAGTTCTTTAATGCTTCCTGCCCCCACTATCATGACCCCAATTCTACCTTACAAATCCAGCTAGACCAGAGCATGTATAAGGGTACAGATAAGAGCTGGAAACACAGGGAATCCAGGACAGATAAACCTCTCAGAACCAATACTGAGAGTAGCCATACCAGGAAGGAAAGGGGAAGATGGGGGAAGAAAGGGGAAACGGATCACAATGATCTTCATATAACCCCCTCCCAGAAAGACGGACAACAGAAAAGTGGGTAAAGGGAGACATCTGTCAGTGTAAGACATGAAAAAAAATTGTCAATTTTAAAGGTTCATGAGGGAGGAATGGTGGGAGAAGGGAGACAGGAGCTGATGCCACGGGTTCAAGTGGAAAGAAGGTGTTTTGGGGGTGATGATGGCAACGTAAGTACAAATGTGCTTGACACAATTGATGGATGGATGGATTGTGATAAGAGTTGTACAAGCCCACAATAAAACGATTTTAAAAAAGAAATAACAAGGAGGCAACATGACTGGAATACAGTACCTGAGGGGGCTAGTGCAAATGAGATCCAGAAACCAAAATCAAACTCACTGCCATAGAGTCAATTCACACTCTGGGTGTCCCTGTAGGGCTGGGTAGAACTGCCCCTGTGGGTGTCTGCTGCTCTTTATGGGAGTAGAAAGTCTCTTCTGTCTCCCCAAAGAGATCAGTGGTGAGACAATAGTAGGTGGTGCCTTGGCTTTCACTCTGAGAAATAAAGTGCACTGCAGAGTCCTGATCTACTGCATTAGGGGAAGGGGGGGTGCCAGGGGAAACCAGCCCCTAACATATCATTACAGGTCCGGGCAGCGCAATTGTACAGCGATACTAAGTAAAGATTATAGTAAAGTTATAGAGAGCATGAGAGATAGACGGGAAATATTGAAATAAATGGAGTCAGACACAATTCGTGGTAGCATGCTCACCTCAGCCCTGCTTGGTAGTCCACATGGAGGGAGAGAAAGAATCTTTAATGCTAGCCAAGGCTTTTATATTCTCTGGGAACGTGCAAGCCCCTAATTAGAGGGGAAAACATACGTCACAGGAAGGGGTTGTGCTATAGGCAACACAGAAATGGGAGGGGGTGATCTAGGGGTATCCATGCAATAGGAAGAGGAAGGATTGGGGTATACATGTGGCAAGATGAGTGGATCCTAGGTACAGGATGGCCACCTAATTTTGGATGTCACAGAGCTGGTTTGGCTTGTTCCCTGGCTCAAGTGATAGAGTCCATTATCAGCAGGGTGTGAACTCCACCTACAGGAACCAAGCTAACCCCTTAGGGGGAAGTAATCCATTGTCCCCAGCAGGAGGGAGCAGGCCCACCCCTGTGGTGGAGGAGACAGCAGTCTGGCAGCAACTGCCTTCAGGGAGGATGTCTGTAAGCATAGGATCTCCCCCCACAGGGGGGCATGACAGAGGACACTGATGAAGGACCTTCCAAATGCTCCCTTACAACCAATCTTATGCTATGGCAAGTAGAGGAGCTAAAATGTTATCACAGCAAACCAAGTGAAAGAAGATGGTGTGGCTAAGGCAGAGTGTTAATGGTAAACTCAATGCTGACTTGTAGCAAGAAAGCCTAGTCTCTCTCCTGTGGAGCTGCTGGTGATTTTGAACAGTCAACCATGGGGATCCCAACTCATGGCTTAACTACGAGCAGTAAGGTGTATCTTTTGAAAACAGAATCATTATGTTGAAAAATTAGAAGTGGAGGTGCAGGAAAGAGAAACATTAAAAACAACTCCGAGGCTAAATCTGAGCAAATGAAAGGGCAGAGGTGCCATTTAATGAGTTAGAAGAGCCTACAGAACGAGTAGAATAAGGTGGGTGGAGGGAGAGGTTCAGGCCAGGAATTCCACGCTGGACCTCTTAGGCTGGAGATGCCTGTCAGCCACATGGGAATTCTCTGGGGGGCTTTGCAAGTCATGCAGTCTCCCCTCCCACTCAGAAACCCTGAGAGCCACTCCATCTAGGAGAACACTGTCCTTCTCATGAGATCAGCTCCACGTGAGGTTGAAGCAGTTTACCTTATTCGTCAGGCTATGGAGAGGGCAAAGAGGGCAATCTTCTGTAGTCATTTCTTGGCTTTAAGTGGAATTATTACAAAACACTCAGGCTGCTAAACCTAGAATGATATTTGCCTTTCACTGGTGCTTTGGTGACAACAGGTTTTTTTCCTGAGCTATAATTATAATGGCCTCGAGCTCTGCCTCTATCCAAATTCTTTCATTCCTGCTGTAACATCTTCCACATGCTCTCAACTTTTCTGTGCGCTTGGAAGTGCTGTTCTCACAGCTGCACGGTTTTCAACCATAAGCACACTTTCTTGCTGAATTTGGATGCACTGCATTTGGAATTTAAAGATAAACAGATGCAGTTTGTAAAATATCACTGCCAATACACAGCAAAGGAGTCGGAAAGGGAAACATTTTCAAGACAGTAGACCAAATATGGCAGTGAACACGCACGCTTCAGCCCTGCAGAGAGCTGGCCAGATCCACACAGAAAAGTTTTAGAAGCCGCTACCCTTCACCAAAGTTTACATAGTAACGGGGGTAAGTCGCAAGCAGTTTGTGTGTTTCAACCGTTTTGAGTGTATTGCCTTAAGAAATCCGTGGTTTTATTGTATTTAAATATCAGGATACACTGGCTGAAGAAAGAAGATTCTGACCCTCTAGCTAGAAAAACTCTGGTTTCTGATAGAATAATCATGTCATAAACGAATCCTTGAGAACGAAAAAGTATGTTTGGTTTAAAGATTGACACCTTTTCACATAAGTACTAAAAAGCATGTGTAGTCCAGAACACAGTATATATGAGGGGGTTCCACCTCCAAATGTTTTTTTTCAAAGCTATGTATTTAATTCTTTTTTAACAAAACAACCTTATCACCTTCAAAGTACTCTCCATTACACTCAATGCATTTTTCAAATATGCAATTTCATTATTGCAAACAGTTTTTAAACTCCTGTTTGAATAGCTGGCAGAACCTTCCTTGTTTGTTTTTTTTCTTCACCTCTTCTATGTCATTAAATCACGGTCTTTCGTGTCTTCATTTGTGGAAACAAAAAGAAGTCACGCAGAGGGAGGTCAGGTGAGTAAGGGGCCTGAGGCATGCTGGTTTTTTGCCAAAAACTGGTGCACTGAGATGGCTGCGTGAGCAGGTGCACTGTCGTGGTGGCAAAACCAGTCTCCTGCTACCACAAATCAAGCCTTTATTATTAAGATTATTAATCACTTTATGGGGGGGGGGCTCTTACAAATTTTAGGACAATCCATCATTTAAACCAGGTGTCCTCAAACTACAACCCGCGGGCCACATCTGGCCCACTGGGTGTTTTTGCCCCATTTGTTTTCTTTACTTCAAAATAAGATATGTGCAGTGTGCATAGGAATCTGTTCATAGTTTTTTTTAAACTATAGTCCGGCCCTCCAAAGGGTCTGAGGGGCAGTGAACTGGCCCCCTGTTTAAAAAGTTTGAGAACCCCTGATTTAAACTGTATTAAGCACACAGGTACATATGTTGCCATCAACCTTCCCAAACCATTTTCTTTCTACTTGAGTCCTTGGTATCAGCTCCTCTTCATTCCCCTCTCCCCACCCTCCCACCCTCGTGAATCCTTGATCAATTATATATTATAGTTGTTTTTCCATGTCTTACACTATCTGTTGAATTGGACCTTTTTCTGTTGCACACTGTTATATAATCCTTTCAGAACCTCTAAATAGAAGCTTGATTAACAGTTTACATTACAAGTAGACATTTTCGTATGTTCAGGAAGTTAATGGATGTCCAGAACAAGGTTTGTCATCAATTGACATGTCACCTTTCTGGAAATGAGAAAACCACTCCTAAGCTTGAGTTTTCTCCATAGCGCTGCTCTTATAAGCTGTGTTCAACATCACAACAGTTTCTGCAACATTTTTCCCCAGCAGGAAACAAAGTTTCAGAGTGGCATGCTGCTCTCTTAAATCAGCCATCACAAAAAACGAGACTACTTTCACGAAAAAAATCCACTGTGGTCAGAGAGAACCTTCCCAGGGAAGCCAATAACGCAGAGTGTTGCTTGATGCTCACCTAGCAGAGAAAATGCACACTCTGAAAGCTCTCCCAGCAGAGCTTTTCCCATTTTTTTTTGGCGGGGTGGGGGTGGGGTGGGGAGGAAGACCCTCTCGTACTTAAACAGGCTATATCCAGGACTGAGCCTTGAACTACAAGCCAATTGAGCAAACACTAAAGTGACTCTCTCTAAAGGTATTTGAAATAAAACAGACTTTCCTACAAGTCACCACAAGGGGGCAATGAACTCACACTTGATCATATTCCTTCCGTTCCCATAGTTACAGGGCATTTTCGTAACATCAAACACAAAGACTGCAACAGAAAAACACTGCTTATTGGTCTTTTATAATTGAAAATCAGATGCTTGTAAGATCTGTAGGAAAAAGGCATAAAAGCGTATTTTCTCTTTAGTGTTCTACTGAATACAGAAAATCAAGGAAAGGAAAATCTTAATGTGTACTTGGTTATTTACAAACATGAGTCATGAATAAAATAATATATTTCATATAGAAATAACTAAAATTGAGACAAGATAAATTAAATATTTAGTAATATTGCCCCCTCCTTAAATTTTTGTCAATAATTTTCAACAATTTAGAAAGTAAAATTAAATTGGAAAAGTATGAATAACAAAAAATAAAGAGTTTTGTTTATTCCATATGTTCACAAATGTCTAAGACAGTGGGAGGCATAAGGAGAAACCAATCACAATGATTGACATATGGCCCCCTCCCAGGGGGACAGGCAACAGAAAAGTGGGTGGAAGGAGACAGTGGTCAGTGTAAGACACTAAAAAAACTACAAATTATCATCGGCTCATAGAGGAGGGAGCATGTGGGAGGGAGGGAGGGAAAAAATGAAGAGCTGATACCAAGGGCTCAAGTAGAATGAAAATGAGATGGCAACATATGTACAAATGTGCTTGACACCATGGATGTATATATGGATTATGATTACGAGCTGCACCCCCAATAAAATGATTTTTTTAAATCTAAGTAAGTACGAACACACTAGTACTTACAGTATTTCTAGTCACACAGTGTTTGTTTCTTTTAGTTTCATTTTAGTTGAAAGTTTATGAATCAATTGGACTTTGCCAGAACAAATGAGGGAGGGCTTTGGGTCCTACTTAGTTCCAGTCACTTAAAATTTCTCTGTTACTTTTTATTCTCCTTTAAATGATGGTGACAGGATTGGTAGCAAAGAACTGGTCTTGGGTTCTTAGGTGTATTATTAAAGTCCTGTTGAAACTCAAGCTCACTGCCTGTGACTCAATGCCAAGGCACAAGGACCTGATAGTACAGGACAGAACTGCTCCTGTGGGTTTCTCGGTTGTGATCATTTATTGGAGTAGAAGCGTCCATCTTTCTCCTGCGAAGCAGCTGGTGGTTTTGAACTGCCGGTTTTGTGGTTAGCAGATGGTAGTAATGCTGTCTATGAATTCTCAAAATATTGGGCCCATTTGAACAACTAAGAGCTAAGTTTGAACAAGTATTAAGCAAGTTGTTTACACCATGACTTCGGATTGAATCACACTCCAAAGGGAAAAAGTAAGGAAAAAAACAGCTTTTGTTGGGTTTTTTTTTCCATCGCTTTCCCCTATATTATGAATTTGCTGGACACCAGTGTCCACTTGCGCAGCTGAACTCGTCCAAGCTGACAGCTGGCCTGGGATCAGATATCATGATGTTATTGGTGAAAACAAGTTAAACTTTTCTTTAACTTGGGTTAGAAATCTGAGAGCTCCAAAATAAGGATTCAGCACGGGTTGGTTTGTTTTTAAAAATCTCTTTATACAAAGAATTTTTTTTTCAAGCAAAATAGTCCCTTAGAAGCAGCAACAAGCAAATGGAAGTCTTCCACTCCCTTCTCCAGCTACTAAATTGGCCCCTCAGGCTTTCACTCTGCCTTTCTAACTCACCTGCTGCCATGGTCTGACCAGAAGATGTAACTTGGGGAGATTCACTATTTCCCAGCCTTCCCCATTTGCTCTCTTTCCTAAGTTTCTTTAAGATGTCAGTCTACCACCACCCCACACCCCCCACTATCATGATCCGAATTCTACCTTGCAAGTCTGGCTAAACCAGAGGATGTACACTGGTACTGATAGGAACTGGACACACAGGGAATCCAGGGTGGATGATCCCTTCAGGACCAGTGCTGAGAGTGGCGATACTGGGAGCGTAGAGGGAGAGTGAGTGGGTTGGAAAGGGGGAACCGATTCCAAGGATCTACATGTGACCTCCTCCCTGGGGAATGGACAACAGAGAAGTAGGTGAAGGGAGACGTTGAACAAGGCAAGATATGACAAAAATAATAATTTATAAATTATCAAGGGTTCATGAGGGAGGGGTAAAAATGAGGACCTGATGCCAGGGGCTTAAGTGGAGAGCAAATGTTTTGTGAATGATGAGGGCAATGAATGTACAAATGTGCTTTACACAATTGATGTATGTATGGATTGTGATAGAGTTGTATGAGCCCCTAATAAAATGATTTTTTTTAAAAGAAGTATAAAAGAGATGCCAGTCTAACCACTTCCCTTGGAGAAGCCCATGGAACACGGTCTAGCGGCCTGTCCCACCTTCTGTGGATAGCAGGTCTACCTCACTCTTCAGTGCCCACACTAGCTAGCATTTCCCCACAACTGTTCAAAGGATCTCTATCAAAGAAAATAAATATATTGATTCTATTTCTTGAGCTAGATCTGGTCACCCCACTAGATTGAGAGCTCCTTGAGAGTAGGGTTCGTGATTGAATCACCTTAATGTTCATCGTGGCTTCTCCATAACTGCTTGCTAGATGGGAAAGCCCCCACATTGCTCAGATGGTAGCAGGAAGGAAGCATAGCATAGCTGCCAAATAAAAACTTAACCAAACTGAAATAAAATGCTGCCTTCTGGAAAACAAGCCAAGAAAGACCAGAGATGACTTCGTCTAGATAAGATGCCGAAGATGACACGTTAAAAGGAGGTTTATAAGCCGCTACCACACAAATAAGAGATAGCCGCCTGCTGACCTCCATTCTTGACAAGAAGAAGGAAGTAGATACATTCCCAGGTTAAACATCAGCAAACATTCGTTGGTAGTGAAGTTTACGAGGAAGGAAGCAAGGCACCAAGGTAGGGCAAAGGGCCCCATCCCCTGGAGAACTCTGAGAAAAGAGTGGATGCTTCCCGGAGTTTGCAGTGGGTTGGGGCTGAGCGAGCTGGGTAGAGCTGAAAGACAAGGGCCACGGCTTCGCTTCCAGAGTTTTCTCATCAGGCAAGGGGCCAAGAGTTTCCAGCGACTACAATTGCTATGATTCCATGAAAAACTAAAAGCCAGTAGCTAGGAGAAGTTAAAGATTGAACTATTAACAAAGAACTAAACATCTACCCAAACACACACATCGAACTTGAATGACACTGGGCTGTTAGAAATACAGCTTTGAAACTAGATGAAAAATAGTGATACTTCCTGGTGTGCTGGAGATTACTCACTTAACAGGTGAAACAAGACTGGCCTCAAGTTCCCTGTTTTCAACTAGGTAATGGTACATAGGGATTCTCTATACTCTTCTTTTCTGTTTGAAATTGTCCTTAATTAAAAAAAACTTTAAAGTTTCTCATGTGATTATAATGATTTATAAAGGTTAGAAACTGTTATTTTCAAATTCAGCAACTTTTATAATAGTCACCTCCTCTTCCTCGTCTTTTTTAGCAGAAAGGAAGTGGACTTGCTTCATGCTGGACTGCAAGTGGAGAGTTTGGGCAGGAGCTCTTTCCCAGTATACCTATTGTGCATTGGTAAAGGAGAGAGTGGGCAGGAGACCTTTACCATATACCCACTGTGCTCAAGTTGCCCTGGCAAAGAAGGAAAGACGCCTTTGCTCTTGAACTTGAAGATACAGGGCTGTCTAGTTTTATGTCCCTACATGCATAGAGACATGGTTCCAGATATTTGAAGATTTGGACTAGATATGGATTCATTTAGAATGGGCAACAAGTTAATAAACATTGAATATATTTCCTATTCTATACAATTAAAAAACCTTAGAAACTGGTGAATTGAGAAAATTTCCTCACACAAACATAATTACTGATCAGTTTTGTGCCTTTGAGTATACTTAGGCTTTTATTAGACGCTGACAGGTTACAACCTTTGAAAGGATATGACCTGTGTATCTATTTCTATTTGTAGTTTTATAACAGTGATTTTAGAAACATCTCACTGGAAAACAAATTTTACAATTAAGCAAAGGTTCTGACCAGTGGCTTTTCAGAATTTTTTACTCATTTACCTATTGTGGCCATTTGAAATGTGTTTTCTATCATTGTAGAACAAATAATGGGATTATCACTTATGCCACTTTATTAAAAGGATTCAGATCTACCTCATTCTCTTTAGTTACTGCATTGTATTTCACAGAACAATGCAGTCATTTGTTTTCATGTTCTTTAAAGCTTTACCTACTGATTGTACATTGAATTTTGCAACCATATTTCATTGTAGACCATTTAAAACCCTGAATTTTTCAAGTAATGATGTCAGAAGCTTGAAAATAGGACATGAAAATTATCATTGCTTGCTCAGTGTGAGAAATTTAATGAAGGAAATGTAGTATATAAATAATGTAGTGTATAAATAATGCTTTAAGTAACCTGCCCCATTGTGAGAACACGGGAATTCTCAACCCATTCCTTCTGCATATGTTTAAAGTGAAAGCTACTTCTTTGATATCCCAGAATAGTTCTGGAAATCACTTCATGCCTCTAAGTCCCAAAATTACTAAAGATACTTGTAACATAGGGTTTGTGGGAAACAAAGATTTTCCCCAAATTGTCTCCCCCAAATATATGCCAAACTTAGCTGCTTTTGAATGACTATACACTTGGAGGTCATCAGAAGTAGATAAGGAGTTATTCTTTTTTCCCTAAAGATTATCAGCCATCTATAGCAAGCAGTCACTACTGTTTATCCCACAACAAGTAGGACCCACTCCCTTCTGATAAGGATAGTAGTCTGTTTCCTTGTAGGAGACCTCGGAGATGTCAAGCCCACCCAAGGGTGACTAAGGTTAGACCATGAATCTAGGGTCTGCCCATCTTGTCACATGTATACCTCTAGTCTCTCCTGTTCCTATGGGCACACCCCTAGCTCATCCCCTTCCTGTCATGCTTATGCCTATCGTGCATCCCCTTCCTTTGATGTGTATGCCTATTGTACTGCCCCTTCCTGTGATATGTAGTTACTTGTAATCACATGGTTATCAATAAAGGGGGTGCTCCTGCTCTCGCTCTCAGGGTCTCCCCACGAGGGCCACCAAACGAGCCTGATGTGAGCATGCTACCATCAAAAAAAAAAAAAAAGAAACTTGGAAAGTAACCTTCATGTGGAATATCATATATCATAATTCCAAAGCTCACAGTTTTGTCAATTCCAATTTCTAAATCAGCTTGGTTTATATGCGTTTTAAAACAGTAAAAAATATCACACACCAGTGATCTAAAATTAATTTCTGACATAAAATATGGATTTCAATTATGGTACATTAAAAATGAAGAAAACAGCAGTTACTGAAAGAAGGCATTGCACAAACAATTGTTTGAGCACTTACCGAAGTCCGTGGCACGTTGACAGTGCAACAAATGAGGCAGGGCTTCGTCGTATATGTCCCTGGTAGTAACAGTGTTCCCCGCCCTGAAGAGAGAAATCCAGAACATAAACCTTTGCCATCACAAGAGAATTAGTCCCATAATTCTGCACATTTTTACTTACATTGCATTTCCATATGTAAGGCCCTGTGCAATGTTTCATCGTTCACATGGCATTATCAATCCTTTGCAAACAGAATTATTCCTAAGCGTTCCTAGTGAGCTGACTCCAATCAAAAGAAAGGGAAATAAAAGTTGACTCAAAGCTTCCTTTCAGGCAGGTGGTGTTGATGGAGTGAAGAAATATATATTGAAATACACAAGGAGTCCCTGGGGCAGGAGAAGTTTAAAATCATCTATTCCCTTGGCCATGCGTGAGTCAACCTTGAGTAAGAGCAAGTTGTTGTATTGTTTTGTGTTTGTTTGTTTGTTTTCACATAAAGCTAAGTGAAAATGAATGGAAATCAATGGAGTCACCAAAGGTAAACTCAAGGTAGAAAACACCTGCTCTGACACTGCTTAGAGCTAAGCTTGAATGGCAGGCGGAAGCGTTCCTACTATTTCTTCCTCGGCTCACCAATGGCCCGGGATGCAGTCTACGGGCAGGGTTTGAAGTTGTGCAGGTTCTTCTAGCAGGCAGTCTGGCTAACTGAATTCCATTGACGGAGAGTCATTCACCTGGCCTGAGTCAGTATGAACAGACAGACTTGCTATTCACAGCGTGGGCTGTAGACCAGGTGTGTTGACATCGCCAGGAGCTCGCAGACATTCAGAAGCTCAGGCTTCATCTCAGAAACTGCATTCAACAAGAACCCAAGGTGATTCTTAAGAAAGTTTGAAAAGCATTTCTCCAAATGACCTTTTCCCATCCCTCTGCTAATTTCCGATTTCTTCAGTAGCTAAAAGTCACTAATTAAACTGACTCACTGAGGTGCGGGAGTGAAATCGGAAGGATTGACAGAATACGTGTATGTGGCAAATGTTACCTACCTCATAAACTGGCTTCAGGGTCTAATCAGACTTAAAATATTCAGTGCTTTTCCAGGGTACCTGCCCCTAACACATCATTACGGGTCCAGTAGGTGCAACTGTACAGCGACAATAAGTAAAGGCTATAGTAAAGTCATCGAGAGCATGAGAGGTAAAAGAGATTGAAATAATGGAGTCAGACACATTTCATAGTAGCATGCTCACCTCAGCCCCGCTTGGTGGTCTATGTGGAGAGAGATATTTAATGCTAACCAAGGCTTTTATATTCTCTGGGGACATGCAAGCCCCCTAATTACAGGTGAAGACATACGTCACAGGAAGGGGATGTGCTATAGGTAATACAGTAGGGGTAGGGGTGATCTAGGGGTATCCACGCAATAGGAAGAGGAGGGATTGGGGTATACATGTGGCAAGATGGGCGGATCCTAGATACCAGATGGCAGGCAGCTTAACTTGGATGTCACAGAGCCTGTTTGACTTGTTCCCTGGCTCAACTGATAGAGACCATTATCAGCAGGGTGTGAACTCCACCTACAGGAACCAAATCCATGACTGCAGGCCCGTCCATTGTCCTTAACAGCAGGGAGCGGGGCCTACCCTAGTCTGGTGACTGGCTGTCTTCAGGGAGGGTGTCTGTAAGTGTCTGACCTCCCCCCACAGTGCTTGACAAGTATTCAGGACAGAACAGGAAGACAGAACTATGTAAGAAGACTGAAGACACTTTTTTCACTGGAATTCCAAATACGACTGTCAGTGCTAAGACCGTTGCTCCTGGAGAGATACTGAGAAGGATCTGGTGAATCTTAGCTTTGGCGAGGGAGAGAGCGAGTCAGATGGTACACAGCACCTCCAAATCCCCCACTGCATCACTGAGCATCATCAACTGATCCCTGTGGTTGCACTGAATAGTGGACACGTTAGATCTGTCAGAGGTGGGCTGGAACCCAGAAGGCCAAAGGACGTTGAGAATAGAAATAAGGCCAGACATTAGGAAGTGAGGCACTGACTTCCCAGGGAAGGGAGGTCCGGTGTAGATGTTGCCGGCCTGGCCTACTCCACCCACCAGCTGTGTGATCTCAAGCAAGTTATTTAGCCTCCCTGTGTCTAGTAGTTTCCTTCCCACGCAGATAATAATCTCATGGGATTGAGAGAAGTAAATGAGTGACGATGTGTAAAGCAGTAGAATGATGGTTGGGATATGTTACGCAATACCTGCTTGCTACTCTCACCATACTTCTTCAACCAGTATGCTGAACAAGATATCAAAGAAGCTGGATTACATGAAGAGTGCAGCATCAGGAACGGAGGAAGACTTATTAACAGCCTGTGATATGCAGATGACACAAACTTGCTTGCTAAGAGTCAGGAGGACTTGAAGCACATGGTGATAAAAATTAAGTCTTGCAGCTTTCAGGAAGGATATCAATTCAATGTAAATAAAATCAAAATCCTCATGATTAGACCAATAGGTAACAACACGATAAAATGGGGGAAAAAAAGACTGAAGTTGTCCAGAATTTCATCTTGGGTCCACAACCAATGCTCATGGAAGCAGCACTCGAGAGATAAAATGATGCACTGTGGGCTGAAAAGCAAAGACGTTACTTTGAGGGCCAAGGTGTGCCTGAGCCAAGCACTGGTATTTTCAATCACCTCATATGCATGTGAAAATTGTACATTGAATTGGGAACACCAAAGAATTCATACATTTGAATTATGGTGTTGGAGAAGAATATTGAAAGAACCATGGACTTCCAAAAGAACCAACATATCTGTCATGGAAAACGTACAGTCAGAATGCTCCTCAGAGGTAAAGAGGACCCAACTTTGTCTCATGTACTTCAGATGTATTATCAGGAGAGGCCAGTCACTGGAGAAGGACACCACACTTGGTAAAGGAGAGAGGCAGAGACAAAGAGGCAGACCCTAAAACAGATAGACTGAAGGGCTTACACAGAAGAACAACTGTGAGATGGCACAGGACTGGGCAGTCTTTTCTTCTGTAGTTCATAGGATCAGTATGAGTTGAAACCAACTTGGCGACACCTAACGAAAGCGACTATTATAATTATTGTATGTCAATAATTATCTTACCCAATACACACATATACCTATACCCACATTAAATCCTCACAATCTTATGAAGAAATGTTATCCTTGTTACACATCCACCACCCCCCTTTGCCACCGAGTTGATGCCAACTCATAGCGAAAGGTTAGAATAAAACGTTTCCATAGCACTTTCAAGGCTGTAAATCTTTACATGAGCAGGAGAGACTGGTGGGCTCCAGCTATCAACCTCACGGTTAACAGCTCAGTGCTTATTAACTCGTTATATGGCTCCTGTCTGGTATACAGAAGAGGGCACACTCTGGAGAGCAAGATGATCTACCTGGGAAATGGCAAATAGGGACACAAACTTTGTGTGAATCCAAAGCTTGAGTCTTTACCCCTAAAGCTATGGATTATGTAATGCAAATACAAGCTTTTCTCTGGACTCATTTAAAAATTTTGTTTTCTATTTTGTTTGTCTAATAAGGCTACATAAACTAAACATATTGTTAAAACATCCTCTGTTGGACTCAGAGTAGGGGACTGTGATAATTAGGTTTTGTATCAACTTGGCTGGGTCAGAATTCTCATTGGCTTGGCAATTAATATTTTTTAATTCCCCATAACCTGGCTGTGTGTACACCCCAGACCAACCCTCTTATATTGCTTGTATTGTCTGTGTTACAACCCCTTCCTCTGACGTAGATCGTTATCTGTAATCAGGGAGCTTGCATGCAGCTCTCTCCTGCCCTCTTATCTCACCGCCACTTGTACCACTAAGAGGCGCCAAGGTGAGCGTGCTACTATGAAATGTGTCTGACTTCTTCATTTTACACTCTCTCCTATTCTCAATGACTTTACTATAATCTTTGTATATCATAACCGTACAGTTGCGCCTACTGAACCCATGATAGTTGTCAGGGGCTGGTTACCCCCACACCTGACAACAAAATATAATCACAGCCAATCAGTTGTAAGAAGACGAGAGGGGGATGCAACATCCTCACTCAGTTAGAGCTATGGCCTGCTTCTGAAATAAGTGAAAGCTGTGAAGTAGTCTGCTTCCTTTTTTCCTGGGTCTGGAACCTGCATCTGGCCATCAACCTCCACTTCTTTGGAACTGAGTCAATGGTTTGTCTTATTCCTTGCTGATCACCGATCTGGGTCATTCACCTCTACAGTCATGAGAGGCCTCCAGTCTAACATCTGACCTGCAGACTTAGAAACTGCCTGCACTTGGACTTGTCCACTTCTATAATGATGTGAGCCATTATCTTTATGATTACTAATCACTTCACTGGGGGGGGGGGCTCTTACAAATCTTATAACAATCCATCACTTAGTTGTTTTAAGCACACTTGTACATATGTTGCCATCAACATTTCCAAAACATTTTCTTTCTACTTGAGCCCTTTCTTTTCCCCTCTCCCTCTCCTATTCTCGTTAAACCTTGATCAATTATATATATTATTATTATTGCTAGTTTGTGTCTTGTTTTCCTTCATCCACATTTCTGTTACTTATCCCCTGTGGGGGGTAGACTATATATCCAACCTTGTGATGGACTTCCCCCCACCACCCTACCGCCCACATCATCCCTCTACCCTCATGATAGCAATACTCCTACTACTGTTCCTGAGGGTTTTATCTGTCGTGAAATCTATGTGTTGATGCACTTATCTGTACCAATATGTGTACTGGCCAGATTTTTAAGGTAGAACTGGGTCTTGGTAGTAGCAGGAAGCAATCAGGAATGCGCCATTATCTTGATGTGCATATATGAAAGTCACTGGTTGTAATGAATAGAGTTTATATCAAGTAGACACTCCTAGGTGAAGGTAGGGGTGAAACCTAGCCTATTACTCAAAGGCTGAAGACACCACCTTGGAGGTGTGGTCTTTTGTATGAGAGAGAACCAGAGCAGAGCAGAACAGAGAGCTCTTTTCCCTTAGCTTTTACTGGATCTGGATTCTACATCTGGTTTATTGATCTCCTATTCTATCACCTGCCAACTCCTGGAGCCATCAGCAGACTGATAACCTTGGATTCATTTACCTCTGCATCCACCAGCCTGTAGATCTCCTGGTTCATCATCCTGCTTTTTGTTCATCAGCTTCCACAGCTATTCAAGTCAGGAGAAGCCTCCAGGTCACAGACCTATGGACTCAACTGAACTAGACTTACCTACTTCTACAACTGTGTCAGTCATCTCTTGATATAAATCCCTTTCTATATACAAACAAATACAAGTGTCACTGGTTTGCTTCTCTAGTGAGCCCAGCAAAAAACAGGAACTATGCCTAAGATTAGATTCTAAGTACATGAGAGCTTGTCTCATGTTATGTCTCAACTGACCTTGATTTTTTAAAAACATCTAATTGGCTAGGAATCAATATCATAGACTTTTTGTTGCCTATAAATTAAAGGTCAGTAACCAATGAAAATCCTGTCTCTAAAAGTGTTTTCCTATATTGGACAATAACTAAACAACCTGGTTAGAACCTCTCTTGCAAAGGTCTAGCACTCACAGTGAACACTAGACAATAATAATTACATTATTACATTATTATATAATAACAAAAAATAATAATAACAATAAAATAATAGAAACAAAGAGAGGATAGTCACAGGAACTGTGGTATCAGTGAAGGGAGCACAGAAGTTGAGAACTTATTGTACATGGAGAAAATATGTCACCGCACAAGAGTTGTATGGCTTGAGCCTTTCTCCTATGGGAAATGTTTCATTTTTAAAATTATTAGCATTTTCATTAAAATATAAGTCCTGGAGATAGGAAAAGGTTGGCTATCTTTAAAAGACAATCCTCTACTATATTGAGGAAGAGGCAAATTGATGATTAAATAATAAAACTATCTTCCACTAATTTTTATTTCTGAAAATTAGGAGTCAGTTCAAAGACAGCATATGGTTAGGACTCGATCTGTACAAAAGCCTAACAGTGCACATGAAATGAAGAGCTCAATATGGCTGAATCATTATCAAATGTTTCCATGACACTTCAAGAGAAGTATAAACACCAGCGGGGGGGGGGGGATTGTCAATTTAACTAATATAGCTCAAAATTCAAGGCTGTCAATTGGTGGTATATGCAATTCTTTTAAATAACAGAGGAAATTAATTTTTCTTTTTTTACCTGGTTTAGATGGGCCGGGCCAACCAGGTGGACCACCCCTTCCTGGCCAGGAGCTCAAACCTAATTACCATCCCAGTTCTCTCTCTGGGGACCCATTGGGGTGAGGTCAAGGTCAGGAGCTTATACTGACCTGCTAGTTACCAAGAGGAACCAATACAGCATCTGGAATCTTGACATCTTTTCGTGCATGACCAAATTGAGTCACACATATTAGACAGATTATTTTAAACATACTTATTAACAAACATGTCTGAAATAATGTACCCAAAATGTTCTTCGGAAAACCGGTAACAGTCGGAGGCAGCCTCGGGAAACCAAGCCTTTGCCTTCAGAACGCTCCAGAAGAGGCCATACTGAGGATCCCCGTCTTCCTGCCCATGCTCGACAATGAAAGAAAGTCTCAGCTGGGAGAAATAAGTCCCGGCTGGTGCATCTGGCCACGCCACATATCTTAACATCAGTGATGTAACCAAGGAGAGCGCACTGGCAATAGGCATCGCGTCCACTTGGTAAAATTCTCAGTTCAGCATTGAAAAGGCATTTCCACTGTATTTATTAACAAAGACTGGATTGCCCATAGGACGAATCACAGCCTCTGGAGGTGGGTCTTTCTCATTAAAAGCAAGCCAACTGCTCCTGGTATCTCAATTCCATGGAAATTAATTTTTCATGACTATATTTTAAGGTTTTATTTACCATATATTAGTGTTATACAAACCAAGACTTAAAGTAATGATTTTTTAAATATGCCTAAAAGTATTAGTCTAAGATGAGAACTTTCAAATTAAAGGACTGCCTTATTTATATAAATCTATTGTAAACTTGTTAAATTTAAAATGTTTCCTTCCACTTTGTAGTTAGTTTCTTTTTACCATTATATATTTATATGTATATGTGTAGATAGGTAGATAGATAGATAGATAGATAGATAGATAGATAGATAGATAGACATGTGCTTATAGTGAGAATTCTAAGAATTCATAGGGTTCATGATCAAAAATTAAAATAACTCCCTCAAATATAATCTTTAGGTGCAATATTTTTTAAGAGGAAGGCATTTTTAACACATTTTGTCTAACCTCTCAGGAAAAGCCTATGCATATTAAAGAAAATGTACATATACATAAATATACAGATAAAAATGTGATGTACAAGTGGTTTTTTTACTATGCACAATGCTCTGCTATTTAATTTTTTTCTCTCAAAGTAACGTCAGTATCTTTCTACTGCAATACATCATTATTTCAGTTATGGCATAATACTCATTGTAGGGATGTCGCACTTAAAAAATCTTGTACTAAAGGGCATTTAGATTATTTCCAGTAATTAGGGGGGGTGTTACCATAAACAAAGTACCCCTTATTGGCAAAGTCGACTAAGCTTCTGACTGCTAACTACCAGTGGTTCAAATCCACCAGCGGTTCAACCCCACCAACCACGGGGAAAAGATGAGATTGCTCCTGTAAAGATTTACTCTCTTGAAAACCCTATGGATAGGTCTACTCTGCCTTGCAAGGTCAATAATGGAATTGACTGCACAGCAGTAGGGGGGAGGGGTGGACCATAAACAATGCAGCAACAAAACATTATTTCATATTTTTGTGTCCTTATATATGTAAAAGAAATGACTAGACATGGACCTGGTAGATCAAAACATTAGTACATTTAAAATTTTAATAGATACTTAAAAGAAAAAACGTAATCTTATTTGTTTGCACTTTTAAAAAATGTCTTGTTTTAAAATGTATTCTACTTGAAAATAAAACTGCATTCTATTACAAAGTACATTTAAGAGCAGCAACTTAAAAATGTGTATTAAATTATAAAGGTTTGCCATATCTCATTTGACTTTTGAGAATACTTTATGGGAGTAGGTATACAGTAAGCTGAGACAGATGTGCAAAAGAAGATAAGCTAGAAGATCCTAACAGACGGGGGCCCTTTATCTGGCTGCCAGTCACACAGTTTTATGCCTTTGTTCCAAAAATAGATCCAGTGTCCTTGAAGCTTCCTTCTCACTCCTTGATATTTAATAGCACAGTCACAACAATGCAGATGTTTATTATTAGCTAATTGGATAGTTATCATTCAAAAGAAACTCACTTCAAAAAAAAAGAAACTCAATTCTATAAAATTGGACTGTATGATAGATTGTAGGTCTACTTATTGGCTTCTCTTTCCAGTGGGGAGAAGCTTATTGAAATTTTAATTTTCCCATCACTACCATTGAGTTAATTCTGACTCAGAGTGTGAATCTTTATCGGGCTTCAAAGACTGTAAATATTTACTGGAGTCAAGTCTCATTTCCTCCTATGGAGTGGCTGATTGGTTTGAATTGTTAACCTTACAGTTAGAGAAGTAACAATAATTTACTTTAACATTCAGAGACCTGTGTATGTATGTATGTATGTATGTATGTATGTATGTATGTATGTATGTATGTATGTATATATAATCATTTTATTGGGGGGCTCTTATCACAAACCATACATACATCCATTGTGTCAAGCACATTTAAATACATATGTTGCCATCATCATTTTCAAAACATTTTCTTTCTACTTGAGCTCTTAGTATCAATTCATTCCCCTCCCTCACCCTTCCTCCCTCACGAACCCTTGATAATTTTATAAATTATCGGTTTTTTTCATGTCTTATATGGACTGCTGTCTCCATTAAGCCACTTTTCTGTTGTTTGTCCCCCTGGGAGGATTGTGATCATGATGATTGTTGTGATCAGTTCCCCCTTTCTTCCCCCACCTTACCCTTACTTTCCTGGTATCAGTACTCTCATTATTGGTCCTGAGGGGTTTATCTGTCCTGGATTCCCTGTGTTGTGAGCTCTGATCTGTAGCAGTGTACATGTTCTGGTCTATCTGGATCTGTAAGGTAGAATTGGGGTCATGATAATGGGAGAGAAGAAGAGGAAGCATTAAAAAAAACTAGAGGAGAGTTGTATGTTTCATTGTTGCTGTACTGCACCCTGACTGCTCATCTCTTCCTTGTGTCCCTTCTGTGAGGGCTTGTCCAATTGTGTACATATGGGCTTTGGGTCTCCACTCCATCCTCCCCCCCACCATTCACATCAACATGAATTTTTGTTCTGGGTCTTTGATGTCTGATACCTGATCCCATTGGCATCTCATTATCACACAGGCTGTTGTGTTTCTTCCATGTGGGTCTTGTTGCTTCTCAGCTAGATGACCGCTTGCTTATCTTCAAGCCTCTAAGACTCCAGATGTTTTATCTTTTGATAGCCGGGCACCATCAGCTTTCTGCACCACATTTGCTTATGTTCCCATTTTGTCTTCAGCAATCATTTGGGAAGGCGGGCATCAAAAAATGCCAGGTTATTAGAACAAAGTGTTCTTGCATTGAGGGAGTACTTGAGTCAAGGCCAATGTTCATTTGCTACCTTAATACTTAACTTATAAATATATGCACACAGAGCTATTTCCATATCATTATATATAAACATATTTACATATGTACAGGCCTGTATTTAAACCTCTATAAATGTCCTTTGCCTCCTAGTTTTTTCCTTTATTTCCTTTTACTTTCCTCTTTTCCCACTATCATGTTTGACCTTTATTCCGCTTTCAGAAAAGCCTATTTTTTAATTAAAAACACAAATAACATCTCAAAAGAAATTAAGGGCTTATTCTAAATATGATGATTATACAAACGAGTTTACACAGCTTGAGTTATAAAACTATGACAAGCCAATAAAGAGGAGTAATTGGAGCACATCATCATCACCAGTTCAAACCCACTAGCTGCTCTGTGGGGAAAGGATGAGGCTGTG
The DNA here is from genome assembly GCF_050624435.1 of Tenrec ecaudatus. NCBI lineage: Eukaryota > Metazoa > Chordata > Mammalia > Afrosoricida > Tenrecidae > Tenrec > Tenrec ecaudatus. The sequence continues at coordinate 110,875,479 of NC_134538.1, forward strand.
TGCTCCCTTAGAGATTCATGATCCTGGACAGTTCTACTCTGACCTAAAGACTTGCTATGAGTCAGGATTGACTTGGTGACACTGGGTGGGCATAGATCTCCACAGCGTTCCACTTGAATCCCTGTACCTGTTTTTCCCCCTAGATTATGATCTCTTTACTTGCTCTTTCTTCATGTGTGAGTGTATCCCTGAATGTCAGGTACCTCATCAATAAAACTGGGATAATATCTCCCCAGCCTACCTCCAAGTGATTCTATGAGATACTGAAAACAACGCTGAAAAATAACTTTAGAAAATGTGAAAGGGAACAGTCAAGCAATGTTTACTGAAGAGTCGATAGTATCTCTTGAGCTGACATACTCACACTTTATGATCAAGGCTAACAATTTGGGTGTTATCAAAATACTGACTACTTTATCTCCTGCCCCCAAAATGTTCTGCTAGATAGCTTGGAAGTGATACCCAAGAATCTGTATTCTAGCAAATACTCTGCTTTTCTCATCCAGGAACATACTGAGCAGGGGTTCTCAATCTTGGCTGCTTATCAGTCTCCTAGGAAGCTTTGTAACCCCAATGCCAAAACTATACTGCAAACCAAATAAATCATAACCTCTGGAGCATCTTTTTAAATTTCTCAAATGAGATAATGCAACCACAGTGGATAAGAATGCGTACTTTAGGATTATTGCTCAGTAAAAGTAGTTCCCACACTATCAGAATCACTGTGGCAGGCTTTGTAAATCAACTTACCATAAGCCTACTCCATCAGAATTTCCAAAAGCCACATTCTCAAGTGCTTTATAGTTGCAGAAAATTAATTATATTTGGAATCATTAACCCCAAAATAGCCAACTCTATCCACCCAAAGAAGACCAGAAACACACATCTCTCACAGAGTCAATGTTAACCATATTGTGGGTGTTCTATTGTGTAATTTATTGTGCAAATTCACCAGTTGTGAAGATTCTGGGGGTTTTTTCTTCTATGAATCCTCATTTTATTAAAATTTACCTTTTTATTAAAACCAATACATATCAGTTCATGTTACTGTTGTTAGGTGCCATCGAGTTGGTTCTGACCCATAATAGAATGACACCCTGCCCAGTCCTGAGCCATCTTCATAAATGTTGCTGTGTCTGAGCTCATGGTGACAGCCACTGTACCCATCCAGCTCATCGAGGGCCTTCCTCGTTCATCAGTCCCTCTAATCAATACAAATACAACAGTCTAGTTCATACCAACATCATATTTAAAGTAACAGTGTCTTTTATGTGAATCAGATAATAACAATCATAACGTCAGGATTCGTTTCCTAGATAGGCTATGGTAAACTACCTCAAACGAGGTGGCTCATCATTCTGGGCTGCTAACCACAAGCTCAGTAGTTTGAAACCACCAGCCACTCGGAGGGAGAAATATTCTTTCTATTCCCGTGAAGATTTCCAATCTCTGAAACCCACAGGGAGAGCTCTGCTCTGTCCTATAGGGTCACTAGGAGTCAGAATCAACTTGATGGTAGGTGAGCTTTTGTTGGTGTTTTTATCTTATTTAGTTATTTTCTCCATCCTTTGGTTCTTAAGTCTATTTTTGCCCTTGAGTCTAAAGTGTTTCTCTTACAAGTGTATGGATAGGCCTGTTTTCTTCTCCAGCCTGGCGGTCATTGTCTCTTGACGGGTGCATTTAATGCACTGACATTCAATGTCATTATTTATATATGTGAGTTTGTTGATGTAGTGTTGCTGTTTGTGTGTTCGTTTTTTTTTTTATTGGGGGCTCTTATCACAATCCATACATATATCCATTTTGTCAAACACATCTGTACATAAGTTGGCACCATCTTTTTCAAAACGTTTTCTTTCTACTTGAGCCCCCGGCATCAACTCATGTTTTTTTCTATACATTGAGTTGTAATCCATCCTGAAGGCCGCACTCTTCAATTATTAGCAACAAGTGCTTCAAGTCCTCCTCACTTTCAGCAAGCAAGCTGGCGGCATCTGCATAGCACAGGTTGTTAATAACCCTTCCTCCATTCCCGATGCCTCATTCTTCTTCACACGGTCCTGATTGTAAAGCATGCTGTATTCTCTTAGCCTGTTTGAATAACTGTCTCTTTGCCCTTGTACAGGTAACGCATGAGCACAATGAAGTGTCCTGGAATTCTCATTAGTCTGACTGTTATCCAAGATTTGTTGTGATGTGCACAATTGAACACCTTTGCATAGTCAATAAAACACAAGTAAACATCTTTCTGGTATTCTCTGCTTTTAGCCAAGATCCATCTGATGTCAGCAATGTTGGCCCTCCTAATCCCTTCCTCTTCTGAATCAGGTTTAAATTTCTAGAAGCTCCCTGTCGATGCACGGCTGTAATTGTTGTTGATGATCCTCTGCAAAATTTTACTTGTATGTGATAATAATGATATTGTTTGAAGACTTCCACATTGTTGGCTCATCTGGGTTGGAATAGATACACATATGGGCCTCTTCCAGATTTCTTGACATAGGTAAATGAGTGAGTTCTTCCAGTGTTTCACCAGCTTGTTGAAGCATTTCAAATAATATTCTGTCGACCAATGACACTATATAAGGTTTAAGAGGCTGTAAATCTTTGTAGGAATAGATAGCCTCATCTTTCTGCCACAGAGCAGGTGGTGGTGTTAAAGGGCAGACCTGGAGGTAAGCAGTCCAACACGTATCTGACAGAGCCACCAGCACCCCTTCCTTTACAGCTGTGCATCTCAGTATGGTTCCTAGGCCAGCATCAGCTTGAGAGAAACACAAATGATCGGGCCTCATACTGGGTTGCTCCTTCAGAGGCTGTGCAGATACGGTTATCAGTGTTTTCTAATCCACCCTCCAGGTGATTCCGATGCCCTGATGTATACCATACGTGCCTCTGCACTCTCCTCAAAGGTAAGTCCACTGAAATCCTGCACACATTCCTGGACCGAGTCTTCCTGCAACTGGAAAGGTGAACACAACAGTAGCTCTGTTTTCCTAATTGGCTTTCTCAGAAACCAAATGGAAGCAGTGAGATAACAATATGCAAGAATGTTCCATGTACAGGTAGCCAAAAAAAAACAAAACAACCCAACAAACAGCTACTTTTAGTTGGTCAATGTATACCATATAGGATGCATCTATGGCTTGGATTAAATGGGGTACAAGTGATTAACTCTCTCAGTTGGCTTGAGATTAAAAGATTCCACAGGATGAGAGCCTTTCAGTGTTAAATTTTTTAAAAGGGTGTAAATTAGAATGCCTTAGTCACCCTAAAAGTGTCCAACGCAGAGACTTCACCCTTATAAATCATGTGCACCACTTTTACAGCCTTCTTCACTGCATACTGGGGCTCATGCCAATCATCTCTGTCCGCAAACCCTGACTCTACATTAGTATTATGTGGGAAACATAACACAAATCTCCATCCCATATCAATTAACAGAGAATGGATAAAGGTAGGGCCTAGCTTCTTGGGTGATGCAATTTGCTTGAGAGCCTCTGCTGAAACGGAAACCTGTTTTTAAACTTCGGGGCACTCTAGGTTCCTCCCAGGTATACACTGCTGCCCAGGCTGCACTGCCTACTGCTGACACACAGGTTGTCTTTGTATGTTTACTGGGTATGTGGCTACATGACTGGAGTCTGCTCTACCAGGCGAATGTCACTTTTCTTCTGGGTCTGTTTCCTTTGGTTTGGCATTGACATGAGGAGCCTGCCATTTCTTTCCTCGGTCCTCCCTTCTAACAGTGAGAAATGGCATTTGCAAATGATCTCTAAAGAGTCAGAGTCTCTCTTCTTGTGAGTCAGCTCGGCCACCTCCAGAACATGCTCTAATTGTTTTTGCAGTAGCTGTCAAAAAGTCAAAACCTCTTTTCTCTCTCAACACAGATGTCCACGATCCAGGCATTTTGCCACTAATAAGCTCAGCTTACGGGTGGATGAGGAAGGGATCTACCACAGTGTCTTAACTGTAGTCCCTGGGTGGGGAATCAGTGCACTTTGCTGCTAACTGAAAAGTTGGTAGTTCCAGTCCACTGAGTGTCAATCTACTTTCAAAAAATAAACTCTTAAAGCCCTAGGGATACGGTTATACCCTGACTGCCATGGGGTTTTTATAAGTCACAATGAAAGTGTTGGCAATAGACAAAAACAATAGATTAGTTAATTGTAACTGGTCAATCTAGCTACATACAGCATCATTTTAAAATCCTCATATTTTTACAAAATTAATATAAAAGATGACCTTCAGTTCTCTTATTAAATCAAACAAAGCTATGCAAATTACTTATTTTTGTCCGGAGAACAGCATGAGAATTTTTTTCAGATGTCAGATAATCATTACAAACCCATTATATTACAAATGCCTTATTAGACTACTAAAAAAATTTAGGTTCCCACAAAACACTCCTCAGTAGCATATAACTGTAATGCAGAGGGCACTTACCAGGATCACTGTCATGCAGTTCTAAATTGGGAAGAAGGAAAATCAATGGGACCGTATTCCGTGACTGTAATTACAAACTCCAGGAAACCACTGCTGCATCACTGTGTCTTTTTACAAACAATAGAAGTTCAAACGTGTTTCTGTACGGGAATTTGTTTCACCTAAGACCATATTACTGATAACTTTATTCTCTAGTTAATATTTTAATAATAGGAAGAAATAGGCAAAAGGGCAGTTAAACAGAAAGAAAGTATAGGTGAATGTAAACTCAACAAAGGGCTGGGAGAAGAGAATATTATTTTTGTTTATTTGTTCATTTTTGCTTTAAAGAAAATGTAACTATAAGAATGTTAGGTAAAGAAAAAAGAGAAATAGTTTTTGTCACTCATGCCATGAATTTTCCTGAGATTTCGATCAACTCCCCCTCTGCTCCACTGTTTTACAGAAGGATAAAGAGAAAAGGTGTAGCTCCCAGCATCAGACTCCAGTGGAGTTCCCCCACTTTCTCCTGCACTCTGAGTCAGAACAAGGATTCAAGAGTCTACGACAAGCAGCAGCAGTCATCTGTATGCCTCCATCAGTGATTTAGGGGTAGCCCAGGGATCTTTAGAAGGTATATGCAAAGAATTTGTTTCCTAAGGGGAAACTTCCCAGGCAATATCTTTCAAGGAGGTAAATTATCATTTAAGGTTGTACTTAGTAAAACGTGACTCTAACCATGAAATAAAAAAACATTTTTTGTTTTTGCAGGTTTTTCCACAGGCCTACAGGTTGATCATTTGTGTTATTTATTTCTGTTGCTTATGACCATTTCTGTTACTTATCTACCTGAGAAAGGAAGAGGAGGTTGGAGTGATGATTTCTAAAGTCCCTTATGATTCCATGATGCTATAGACATTTTTTAAAATCAAAGGTTATAAAAAAAAATTTCAACCCCAGGATAACTTCCAAAGAATCACTATAATATACAGTGCATTTACTAACCACAAAAAAATCATTTAAATAAAATCAATAGTAAATGGTACTTATAAGTTTTAAATGTCAGAGATTTTCAACAGTTATTTAAAAAATATAAACAATGTATAAATTATAAAACAATATCACTGATATAACAGATGAGTAAAATTTTGCTGAAGATAAACAATGGTTGCAGCAGTACATTCCAGGGATCTGCCAAAGGTTCAAGATGAATTCAGAAGAGGGCATAGAACATCATTGCTGACGTCAAATGGATCTTGCCTAAACGCAGAGAATAACAGAAAGATGTTTGCTTTTGGTTTAGTGACAGTGCAAGGAATTTGACTATGTGGACCTTACAAACTATGACTAGCCTTGAAATGCATGAGAATTCCAGAGGACTTCATTGTGCTCCTGTGGAACTTGTACCTGGACCAAGAGGCAGTTGTGTAGTGCATGGTTTAAATTAGAAAAGGTGTGTGTCGGAATTGCATCTTCTCATCATACTTATTCAAACTATATGTTGAGCGAATAATCAGAGAAATTGGATTATATGAAAAAGACTGTGTCATCAGGGTTGGAGGATGGCTTATTAGCAACCTGAGATATACAGATGATGCCCTGGCTTGCCGAAAGTGAGGAAGACTGACTCTCCTGGTGATGATTATGAAGATCAAGCCCTGCGGACTTCAGCATGGATCACAACTGACTGTAAAGAAAACCAACATCCTCACAACTGGACCACTTACAACTCACTCTAAAAGGAGAAAGTTAGAAGTTGTCCAGATGTAGTCTTGCTTAGATTCACAATCAATGCTCATGGAAGCAACACTGAAGAGGTCAAACTATGCATAATGTTGGATAAGCCTGCTGCACAAGACTTCTGTTGAAATGAAAGGATGTTACTTTGAAGACTAAGGTGCCCTGATCCAAGCCCTGGTATTTTCAATTGTCTCATATGCTGTGAAAGTTGGGCGTTGAATAAAAACTACTGAAGAAGAATCAATCCATCTGAATTATGGTTGGTGAAGAATACTGAAAGACTGCCAAAAGAACAAACACATGTGTCTTGGAAGAAGTACAGCCGGGATGCTCCTGAGAAGCAAGGGTGGTGAGACTTTTACTTTCATATTTTGTACAAGTTATCGGGACATCATGCTTGGAAAAGTAGAGGGCAGAGAAAAAAGTAAGGCCCTCGACACGATGGATCGACACAGTGGCTGAAAGAAGGGCTTGGTCATAAGAACAGTTGTGCGGATGGTGTAGGACGGGGCAGGATTCGCTTCCGTTGTGTGGGGTCACTGTGAGTCAGAAATGACCCGATGGCCCCTGGCAGCAGCAGCACAACGCGTATGAGTCATATCAAAGCCCCAATGTTTGAACTTACAGAAAAGAGGAAGCCTTGGGAATTAATCAACTAAAATTTTAGCTCAAAGAAACATGAAATATTAGAAGGAAATAGTGAAAGTTAAAGCAATAATCATTAAAAATATTATTAAAGACAATGAAGCTGGTACATGGAAAACATTTAATAAAATAAAAAAGACAACTTTGACAAGGGTCAGCAAAATAAAAGTGAAGTCGTATAAGGAATGAAATGAGACATAGTAATACAGAATCAGGATACTGAAAATTTGAAGCAAATATGGTACTCATTCTTTGGTTTTCACTATCGTCTTATTTTTATCATGATCACTTATTCATCGTAAAGTGGGATTTTTCTAAAAATTAAGGACTAACAGGCTCATCTTGACAACACTGGGGAGAAAACTTGTTTGTTTGTTTTGTTTTTTGCTTAAAACCAGTTACCACAGCTTCCAGTACAATCACTTATTCTATTAGTTCTGATTTTTTGTTGCAAAAAAATTATTTGCAAGAGTAGATTTTAATAAGACAGAGTTATTCTATTATTAGAATTAAAAGGTAAAAGATATTTTACTCATATTATGCAACAGTTAATTAGTTCCATACATAGAAATGTCATTCATTTGTGCTACTTTGATTTTTATTTTAATGCATGGCCATGCGCTTTAATCTTTTAAGTTTATGGATAACATCTTGAATTTTAGCAGACGAAATAACCTGTTAGGTACTTCATTGAAGAAAAATATCTTTAATCAGAATAAATAAAGAGGACTTTCTATCCCCATAGATGACAAAGAAAGCACAAAGATGGAGCTCATGCTGATAGCAGCTGTCACTTTTCATTCCCGCACTCTCAGGACTAAGAAGCCTGACCTGTATGCGCTGTAATGGGCCAATCCATTCGCTTCAGGCTATCGTGCTAAAACCACTTGCAATCTTTACAATGCCATTAGGCAGCTGATGCATTATACATGAGGGTGGACCTAGAGTAACCTTGCTTCAGCCCCAGAGGAAAAGCAAAATTCACTCAATCCCTAAAGACTTATTTCCATAATGCAAAGAGAATTCAATCCTGGAATCTGAGCCCTTCCTGAAACCACGCTGACTACAAGATGGCAGAGGAGCATATGTCTGCCTAAGCCTGCCAGGAGAAAGGCACACACCATCAAACTCACCAAGAGATACTTAAGAGGTGGACTAGCAACGTATAAAACGTAAGTGAGGAGAAATATGTAGAGATAGCTCCTGAAATAACACTTGAAGGAGACATACTTGGCGGTCTGCTTATGAGATTTGTATAGCCCTTTTCCTCTTGTGTGTGAGGAGATTGGGGTAATTCTGAAGCACCTTGGCAGGGGTGCAGCCAAAGACTGTCTAGATTTGGCAGGATGATTACTTATTTTTTCCCATAAAACTCCACATTTCCTCCAGATGTAGAGAAATGCACACAGAGGCATAAGATGGGCATAAGAACGGAACCATGTGTTTGCCATGTGAGAGACTGCGACGTTTTTCAAACAAAATAGTGTAGAAGTAATGGTGCTTCCCAGCACTAAACAATGTGCGATCCATCTTCTAATGGGGACACAGAAGAGCTAAAAATAACTCCAGATAAATGGTATTAAACATGGTATTCTTATAAGGCGTTTCATCTTCTCTAGAATACTGGAAACTGTACATTTACATAATTGAGACTTGCCTGACTCAACCACATCTTCAATGTTCAGAGATTATTATGTATTCAATTACTAAAATAATTCCAAAATGAATGCAATTGTAAACAGTGGTAAACTAGTATTTACATTTGAATTCCTCTACTATGGTATTGCCTTTATTTCACTCCAAAAAGGCAAGAGGCTGCAGTAGACTGAGCAAGAGCCCTCGTGCCAAACAACCTGCCTTGACTTCAAAATAGTGGACAGCTTACTTCATTGTCTTGTGCCTCAGTTTCTTCATCTACAAAATGAGGAAAACAATCACGCTTCTGGAGCAGTTAGGGGGTTAAATTACTTCGGATGTCTAAAGCTCGCTCATAGGCCAAGGATTTGTTTTTACTCTGACTACAATCACTACAGCTCCTCTGATTGCCCCAAAGTCTAGGTATCAAAACTGCTACCTTCATGCTATCAGGGACTCAATGAGGTTATGGGACAGATTCTATCGTATAGATAGCACAAGAAAAGAAATCTCAGAGGGGACAAGGAGCATCAATGGGGGCATAATAATTACTTCCTTGTGAAAGTACAAAAAAAACATTTAGAATGATATCAAGCAAAGTACAGAAATCCTCCTATTTTTCCAATCAGAGGTGGTGGATTATACTATGCCATCAATAATCTTAACAAAGCAAAATGAGTTAGGAACTGTGAAAAAGAAGTTAACTCTTCCAAGCAACTTGAATTAAACCACTGGTAGTGTTATTTGTCCCTAAGACATCATTGTAAAGGCTGACTTAATTGTTAAAAAGGGAAAAGGATAGTGTGTGTGTTGTGTGTGTGTGTGTGTGTGTGTGTGTGTGTGTGTAAAGGATAGTCTTTCTATAGGACAGCAAAATTAAGACCATGATCAGTGAATGGAACTAACTCAACATGGATTCCAATACACTTTACACTCTTTGCCAGCAAGCCAGTTCTGACTCATAACAGCCCTGTAAGACAGAGTACAGCCCTCGGTGAGTTTCCAAGGCTGTACACTTTTGTGGGAGCAGAAAGCCTCATCTTTCTCCTATGAATTGACTAGTGGTGCTGATCTTATGGGTAAGAGCCTAACTCGTAACCCCTACACCACCAGGGCTCTTTAAATTAAACCCAAACCTACTTCAGTCAAATCAATTCCTACTCATGGTGACGCTATATAGACTTTCCAAAACTGTCCATATGTATGGGGCTGATAGCCTCATCTGAGTAGGAATGCCGGGTGGATTTGAACCATAGACCTTGCAGTTAAGAAACCCAGTGTTTACTGAACAATGCCACTAGTCTCCTAGTCCCATACACTAGCTATCATAAAATATGCTTCTTTTCCCAATTGTAATTTTGTATAGAATTAAAAAGACTTCTATGGAAACACCAAAGCTCCTGCACTAGAAGGGGAAAGTTAATAGGTCCCTTTCTGATATAATTCACTATTTTAAATGAAAATATTTTTCAAATGAGCACTGGCACAAACCCACAGGATCCCAAAATAAATCGCAGTGCCAGACCTATTTACAGCTACAGAGTTTCAATAACTGATTACAAAATTACAAAAAGACTAACTCAAATTGTATTTTTTAAAAGGCTACATCTCATTCCTGTAGAATCTGTACACACTGTCACTTTTATAATGTATTTATAATAATAATGAAGTCATTAATGGAAAAGTAATGCCTGTGCTATTGTTGTATGATGTAGAATCCGTTTCCACTCACAGTGACTCTATAGGACAGAGTAGAACTGCCCATAACGTTTCCTAAGCTAGAATATTTATAGGAACACAGCATCAGATAATTCTCCATGGAGCAGTTGGTGAGTTAGAACTACTGACCTTTCAGTTAACAGGCAAGCACTTAGCCATTGTGGCACCTAGGGCTCCTTAAGACGAATTGAACTAAGTGGCACAATGGCCACATGGCTCAGATGCTAACTGAAAGATGGGTGTTCAACCCACCAGCAGCCAGCCCCTTGGGATAACCTCCTCCTGGGAAGATGACACTCTTAGAAGCCATATTGAGGAAGCTCGACTTTGTCATATAAAGTCATTATGAGCTACAATGAGCACAACAACACAAATAATAACATCTAAATATTTGGGAATAAAGGAACTATATTGATCCAAAAATTACAATCATTTTATTACTGGCAAGATTGTTATTAAAGGCTAAACTATTTCAGAGAAAGGACTTGGGAGAACATTCCTCCAAGTCATCCAGTTTTAAAATTCTACAGTGAAAGTGGCTAATTTTTTTCTGAGTAGTATAAAATGATTCCACGTGCATCACTGTGTCAACTGAAGCTTTTCCCTCGGGTAAAGAGAGAGCTACTTGTATGTGCCCATAACCTATAACATCACCACCTCAAGTTCCTCCCTTCTTCCTACACCAGAGGCTTTGCTCAGTTTCCCCCTGGGGCACAGTCCTTAACCCACGTTTCCCAGAAAGCAAGTGCAGCACAACAAACATGACTAAACTCGAATGCATGAAGCAGACACATCTGCAAACTCCCCTGCACTGCTTTATTAATTGTTGGTGATTATGCTAATCAACTGTATTTATACACACTGTGGAAAAGAATCTGTGCTCCCAAACAAACACAGTAGAGATAAAATATCACCTCGATTTATGGTATGTGGAAAAAGAGGTAAACATTTTAAAATCCCGGTTACCATAGCAGCAGGACCCTGCAAACAAGCGGCCATCTAGCTCAGAAGCAACAAAGCCCACAGAGAAGAAGCACACGGCCTAAGCGAACACAAGGTGTTGAATGGACCATGTAGCAGACACCAAGGAACAAAAACAATCATTGTGTGATCACCTTCCTCACATAATCACTAAAGACGAAACTGTGCATAAGCAAGTGTGGTGAAGAAGGCTGATGGTGCCCGGCTACTGAGAGATATAGCGTCTGGGGACTTAAAGGCTTGAAAGCAAGCAAGTGGCCATCTAGCCCAGAAGCAACAAAGCCCACACAGAAGCAGCACACCAACATAGGTGATCGTGAAGGGCAGAGGAGACCAGGTCTCAAACAACAAAGGTGGGGTGGTGGTGAGAATCACATCACCGTGAATGAGGGGGAGTGCGTGATGGGGACCCAATGACCATCTGTAGACAGCTGGACATCCCTTCCAGAGGGGTAATGGGGAGGAGATGAGTCACTCAGGGTTCAGTGTAGCAACAATGAAACTCAAAACCTTCCTCTAGTTCCTGAATGCTTCCTCGCCTCCCAATTATCATGACCCCAATTCTACCTTGCCTTGCGGACCTGGTTATACCAGAGGATGTACAGCGGTGCAGTAGGGATCTGGAAACACAGGGAATCTAGGACAGACGAACCCCTCAACACCCGCGGTAGGAGTGGCAACACCAGGATGGAAGGGGGTGTAGAAAGGGGGAACCGATCTTGGAGATCTATGTGTAACCTCCTCTCTGAGAGATGGGCAATGGGGAGGTGGGTGAGGGGAGACGCCGGGGAGTGTAAGATAAGATATAATAATTATTTATAAACTATCAAGGGACAAGGGGGAAGGGGGGAGCAGGGAGTGAGGGGGAGGGGGAAAAAGGGAAACCGAGCTGATTCCAGGAACCCAAGCGTAAGGCGAATTTTGAGAATGACGAGTGCAACGAATGTATAAGGGTGCTTTGCTCAATTGATGTATGTACGGATTGTGATAAGAGCTTTATGAGACCCAACAAAAAGATTTATTAATTTTTAAAAAGAAACAAAGGACATGCCCATCAGCTGGCTGTAAAAGGCACAGAGGTCTCCTTCTGTTCACAGGGCTGTGGAAAATGCCTAAACTTTGGATTTGCAAATTTAGGGTAATACCATTAGGAGCTTAAGCGACAACTTCTATAAATAAACCCATTTCCAAAATATCTTTTGTAAAACCATTTTCCCAAGCATGTCACTCAATTACAGTCTAGGTGGCTAAGCGATCCTTTATCCAAGAATCTCTGGGAAACTACCTCAGTGAGAATCAGAAACAGGGAAGTACGTTCTCAAAAGGAAGGGAAAGGGATGAATATGAAGACAGTATTTTGGAAGGTAGTCCTATGGCTGAGTTCTGTCTTTTAAAATGAGGTAAAAGCTTTCGCATATAAATTACTTGGCAACAATCTGTATTCTTTACTTTTCATTTCAAGATGAGCCTAAAATAAACACAGATACATAACTAGAAAGCTACTTGAAAGACACATACTTCTCCTTCAGAAAATTCATCACTGATGGAATGATATGGATGGCTTAACACTAATGCATGCAGCAACGTTTACTGCACATAAAGCTCTGATTTCTTTTATCTTCTGAATCGCCTTACTCATCTTGCTTTTAGAGATGCAGCAAATATTCCACATGGTGATACGGTTTTGAGAATCAATAAGGAAACATGACATCCAGAGTATGCAAAAAGAGATTAACCCCTTTGTTTATCCTTTCCACTGCAGTAAGTATTTATCAGTGACACTTTGGCAGTTTAATAGCTATGTTGCTGCTCCCCACAGCCATAAAGAAACTATTCAAGCACTTCCATACGATTCAATTATATGCAGTACAATTCAAGAAAAGTCTATGTCTCATAAAAGGATATTTTAAATAAAGGTTTTGTCATCAAGAAGAAAAATACAGTTACAAAACTATCATCTTTGCTTACAGATTGGGTTGTGGTGAAGTCCTAATAACTGTACCTGCGGTGGGGACATAATTTGGAAGCGGGAGCTTTCTTTTGTTGATGAGGCGATGCCAGGGTAATTTCCAAGTGACATTTAATTAAGAGAGCAGGAGGGAGGCATACAGGAAGAAGCCAATACCATACCAAGGTCATCTACAAACAAAGGTGCCCCAAGGACTGCCAGCAGTCGTCAGAAGCTAGGAGAGAAACCAGAGAGCCCCAACTGCCCTCTTTCCGCTCCCCACCCCAAATCAATATGCCTGAGACCTGGATTTGGACTTTTACCCTCATAACTGTGAGGAAAGAAAGTTTTGTTCTTTAAAGTAAAACTTTTATTACAGCAGAACAAAGTAACTAAGACTCTTGCTTTTAAAACAAGCAAATAGTATCATGAATGATAAAAGGAGAACATATTTTAAGTAGAATGTTAATTTTCACATGATATTTTTATGTTAAATCTATACATTATAATATATCACATTACATATATATAGCACCATATAATTACTTGTGGGTTTTGTTTGACATTTTACAAATAAAACCACTTGAAGGATATTTTAAGCAACATTTTTACAATTAAAAACTACTTTTTTTCCCTTTTATAACAATGATCTCATACAAAATCTGTCTTTTTATTACTGGCTAATTTCACTCAGCATAATGTTTGTTGGTGGTGGGTCAGGCAGGGAGAGAAAGTGGAGCACCAGGTTAGAGGGGTGACAGGTAGTAAGCTGGGTGAGGGAGACTTATCCACGAGGAGGAAGAGAGATCAAGTGGGGCCTGGGCAGGCCACTGGGGATTTGACAAGTACTTTAAGTCGTTGAAAACAAAATTATCTTAAATGCAGACCTCCACTTAATTTCATGATTAAAAAATGTTGGGCCTTTTCAAAAGAAATGTTATGTCCTTAATGTTTCAAGTGTTCTACAGTCACAGACCATTTCTACCTCTTTGAAATATTAAGATTGTGCTCCTCATGAAGCATAAACAATGCAAGGTCTCAAGAAATTTTCTATGGATGCTTTACTGGTTCATACCCCAAACCAAACTCACTGTGATCAGTTGATTCCAACTAATAAACAATAGAGGACCAATAGGACGGAGTAGAGCTGCCCCTGTGGGTTTCTGAGATGGAAAATCCTGCCTGCAGCAGAGCCTCCTCCTTGTTCTACAGAAAGGTTGAAGGTTTGGAACTGCTGACCTACACCATTAGGGGTCCTCATGTTGGGTAGGAACCCGAAGTTAGAAAACCCAGAGAATTACCCACAGTGCTGACAATTACTATATATATATAAACACTGCTTGTTCATGTTTATTTCAAATTTCTATGACTAGTTATATAACAGCATGGCCTTGATAAATCAACATATATACAGTTTAAAAGCTTTATATCATAACGCTAAAGGTGATTGATTACAAATTAGCTTTGTTTAAGTTTTGGAAAATTATTTCTAACATCATATTGCTTGCAAATTATCTTTATCATTTTTAACTCTTTGGTGTGGGAAACTGAGGACACAGCCAAATTCTCCATGCTCATAATTAAGAGTCTTGAAGGCCAACTCTAGTGGCCTTCATGGTTGTGAGATAGAGATGACTCCCAGCCACATTCTCCATACTAAAAATCACCCCCACATTATACCCCCATCATAGTGCAACTTTAAAGATGCCCGTTAGAAGCACATGGCTGCTCTCTCTGCCGCCAAAAGCTGTCTCTAAGAATAAACAAGTCCTATTGTTCTGCTCGCTTAAAGGGCCTTTGACTCCCCTCTGCCTGCCCTCAGTACTGGTCTTGGGTTGATCCCCCCAAACGAGCTCAGGGACATCTGGGTTAAGACACTTTCCACCTTGTTACATGTGTGATTGACAGGTCCTGCATACATAGTCTTAGGGCTAAGACTATGTAAGTCTGTTGGAGAATACAATCGGTCTCTTTCTTGTTCCTGACTTCTGGAAAGGTGAGCACCCTGCACACTTTGTCTGTTTTCCCTCAACTGCACAGCCAGACCCTTTGGGTCTTGAAGCTGGACCTCACACTTCAGGGGCTATAACATATTAATAGTTCAATGTCTACGTTTATTTGGCTTTGATGAGCTCATTTACAAGCTTTCTCTTCATGAATATGATCATGAATGGGAAGAAAAGGCCTGACTGAAAAATGTCTGGCATTTAATAGACTCATTTGACTGTCCCACCAGGAGTCAGGTGCTGCTGAAAAAGGGAAGGAAGGTGGCTTAAGGTTTTCTCGCATCTTTTGTATGCACCCAATTTCTCCCGAAAATGGATTTTCCTGTGCTGATTTTTTAAACGTCATTAATGACATCTGTCCTCTACGAGATGGTAAAGGCAGGATTTTTATGAAAGGAACTAGAATTTTGTCTTAGAAAAACGTGTGCTAAAGGAACCTGAGCGTTTGCCTTTAGCACAGGCGCCTGCTGGGAGATGGTGCTGTGTTACACTAGACCTCTCTCAGGAGCTCCAGCCCCGGAGAGGAAAGGTGGATGTGAACAGCAGGAGGAAAGCAGTTCTGCAGAAAAACTCAGTCTATCTCTTTGCTTCTAAAGCAACTGTCTGGATATCCCGTTTCCAGAATTAACAGTTTCATTTCCGTGTGCCTAAGCTGTGAAAATAATTTTTGAAAGGGCAGTTATATCGCCATCATCAGGGTAACACATTCCTCTGAGTCCCCCCCCCCGCCCCCACTTACACAGCCACTTTCTCCTCTGACACCTGCTCCTCTCTCAACTCCCTTCCCATTTCGACTCCACTGTTGATCCACCTACTCCTTTGCTTCCTTATTCAGTCTCTTACTGTCACTAAGAACACAACGATTTGGAGACCATTACTGTTTCGTGTACTTTCAGTAATTAATGGGTTCATTACCAGCTAACTGGAAGTTACAAGATCATAATCCATCACTGGTTTTGTCCATACCTATCCTTAGGATTTGGGATTCTGAGTCAAAGATGAATTTGGGGTGCTCACATACAAGAGTTTAGAAATAACGTAAGCTAATAAAAGAGACATTTATCAGATAATACTTTTGATAATCATAGAAGATCAAAGTAACAAAAGAATCAAATCAAAAGTAACTGTATTTCTGATTGACCATGATCATTCAAATATAATAAATGATTTTCTGGCATACATTCTCACTTTGTAACCCCAAGAAATCTTCCTCTTTCCCCAATCTATGCATCTTCTTGGTATATATAAAGAGTTTATTTAGTATTCCTTTCCTGGTGTTCTAAAGTGGATACTATCACTATATATCTGAGATGTCCATTGAAAGATAAATTAAAATGACACTGGACTGGATTGATCATTTGCATTTTTGATCCAGGCACTAGAAGATAGGGGAAAACTGCCCAAATAAGTAACCAAATTTGATAGGAGCACCCAAAGGATTTTTAAGCAAATCACTGTTGGAATTCAAATATACAAGAGTGTTAGGGAATAAGTGACATATACTCCAGAATTCATTAGGTATGCATACAAGCATACATAAAATGCATTTAATTTTCATAGCTATAGTAGAATACATACAGATAATTCAGTATACCGTTGACTCTGGAGTTGGATAACCTAGATTCAAATTGAAACTTTACCCCAACTTATGTTTACTGTTAGCAACTGACAAACTTTTCTGAGCCTTATTTTCCTGTGTAGTACACTAATAGATATGTGTTTAATCACATATAGCTATGTGAAAATTGAATACACGTAAATTTGTGTACCTGTGTACCTGTCACAGCATGAGAAATAAATTAGGTTTTAGTATTCTTCATATCTTAATATTGATTACCTAAAGCCAACATAACTAGAAGCTCCAATTAACCAAATTCTGGTAGTTTTCAGCTTCATATTTTTTCCATCGGAAATAATAAAAATGGTAAATTTCATTGTTTCGACTCACTTGTTGCTACACATCAATCCCAATCTCCTTTGTTTTAAAAATCCAGAGCCATAGTTCTCCATAATGAAGTAAAAAAGATTTAATTCTCCAAATAGTCTGATTAACTAAGGCTTTGCCTTAAGTGTTGTTTTAAAGTCCATATTAAATAAATGAATACCAAAACCAAACTCATTGTCATTGAATTCATTCAACCCACAGCCACCCTACAGAACAGAGTAAAACTGCTCCTGTGGGTGTTCCAGGCGGTAACCCTTCACAGAGGTAGAAAGCCTCGTCTTCTTCCCGAGGAGCACCTGATGGTTTCAGGCTATTAACCTCGCAGTTAGCATAACCACTGCATCACCACTATGCTACCACGACTCTTCAAATACATAAAAGTCCTTCCTAAAATTAAGGAGCACATTTGGAATTTAATTTTTAAATGAGCTAGAAATAAATGAAAGTGAAAGATGGGAGTAATACGTTTTATTAAAAGAACAAAATGTACCTCACTTTTCTGCTTAAAGACTATCTGTGAGGCTTTTGAAAATTTTTTTTAAAAGACAGAGTTTTTGTAGAACTTTCAAATCAGCATTGTGTGTCTATCTGAATGAGATAAACCTGCCTTCACTGAAACATACAGTGTCGCTGTAGAGAGTACAAATCCTTGTGTTAACAAATAATCACTAACATGTATCTCATTTTACTCTAAATATAAAACTGCAATTGTCAGCAAAATTCAGAATGTGGGCAACTCTAAAAGAAGAAACTATTCTATTCAGCAAATACATTGCAGGAGGAAAGAAACGAGAAATTAAGGGGATAGGTAGATTAAAAGAGACTTTTAAAAATGAAAGTACTTTTTCAAAGAAACCTAGAGCATTACACATGAGAGACAAAGCTTTAAAGAAACATTAGTGAAGGGGTACTGCAAAAACATCAACGTGATTACAAGCCTTCAGAGAGAAGCAAGGGACCTGGGCTTAGGAAGGGCATGGCAAGCTTCCAAAGTCTACTTCTTTGTACTGAATGGCAGCTAGGTGTTGATCTTCTAATAATTAATCAAGCTATGCATTGTTTTGGGTGAATTTCTGTGGTGGTGTTATATTTTTCTATTTAAATACCCTTCAAATAAAATTTCAATCTAAAAGATTCACCAAAACAGCTCTCGTGTATTTTTTTCATGCAAATGGATTCCTTTCCAACCTTATGTTCACACCCTGAAGTCAAATTCATGGCCCAGGAATTGTCACACAAAAAAGCTCCAAGATACCTGAGGAGCCATGTAATAGACTTGCTTCTAGTCATCATTTAATTCTAACATAATGATTTTGGTTTTGAAGTCACATCTTCCAGGTAAATATAAGCACAGGTGTGCCTAGAAGAAGAAATGAAATTCTACAATGTAAAATTTTTATTTGGCTCAGATATAATGAAAAATACTTAAGAAAATTCTGAATCGTTCATAAACTCTGAACAGATTCCATGTGACAAGAGTCATCCGGAGAAGTTAGGCACTGAGGGTAAGAAGTGAGGGAACAAAAAAAAAAAAAAGTGAGGGAGCAGAGACTAGATAGTTGACTGGGGACTGGTGGGGCAGGATCGAGTCGTTTCAACTTAGATCCTGGATGAAGCCCGGAGGAGACTGTTGAAGCAGCTTTTTATATGAACTAGAAACAAATGGAGGTGCGGCTGAGATCGAAGCGGTTTCCTCGGAGGGAGAAACAGTCTCCGTCCACCCTCTTGATGGAGTTGGATTTCTCGTTTCCTCAGCTGGAGAGATTGCAGGGTTGGCAAAACCATCAAGAAAGAAATTGCAATTCTCAGGCTGGAAAAGCAGCCAAGAGTCTGGTCAAGCCAGTGCTCCATGGGACATCTATGTGTGCACAGAGCTTAACAATCTCAGAGCGGAGTTCATTTTGTTGATGGAAGTACAAGATTCTTGGAAGTGGACGTTACTGGAGAGTGAGCAGCTAGCTGGCTAGATCAAGTGTTCATGTTCACATTTGTATTCCACCATTCCACTGACATATGGAGGTGGGAACAGACAGCCAACTTCCTGCTGTTTCCTTTCTAACAAAGCAATAAAAGCTATCTTGTATTCAGAAAAAAAAAACATTATCGTTCAGAATAGAAAATAAAGCCAGAAACACACAGATAAGAATAAAATTAGCCAGGAGATTCTAAACTATAAGTCTTCCTTCCCACCACCGCCCCTGCCCCTCCCCCTATATAAGTGCACAGGTGGCATTCCCTTGGGGGAAACAGGAGAGCCCTTGCACCCTTTCTCCAGCGCGGCTGTGACATAAACAAATCAACCACACAACCAACCATTCTTAGAGGGGCAGGAACGTTCTGGAGGAAGTGACACAATTATGATGCTGAGGTCACCGGCAAGAATGAGCAAACTCTGAGTATCTATCAGTTACAGATGTAACAGGAAATATTTTCTAGAGAAATACCCTGATACCTAGAAGTTACTTAAAAATATTTCATACTAAAAGAAAAAGATGGCAAGGAAAACAAGATGATTGGTAAAAAGTATATAGTTGTTGGAGCTTGGGGTATTCTTTTGATTTCTACTGCATTTGAGACGTTCAAAAGAATGGTATTCTTTTAAGTTCGCCTATAAGGGTGAGTCAAAATATATCGCCCCTGGGGTTCCAGGTCATACATGCAAAGGTTTATTTATTTTATTTTTTTTTATTGTTAAATCATACTTTATTTTTGTGCCCTTAATTATTTACTAATTTCCTCATGGAGCTAGAGTTGTGAATGTAAGTACATACACTGCATTTCTTGAATCCTCTGCCATAATTTATTGAGCTTGCTGCAGGTCAGCTGACTTTTATCTTTATTTTTTTTTATTTTTTTTTTTAATTTTAACAATTTATTGGGGCTCATACAATTCTTTTCACAGTTCATATATATACATACATCAATTGTATAAAGCACATCTGTACAGTCTATGCCCTAATCATTTTTTTCTCTTTTCTTCTTTTACATTTTATTAGGGACTCATACAACTCTTACACAATCCATACATATACATACATCAATTGTATAAAGCACATCCATACATTCCCTGCCCCAATCATTCTCAAGGCATTTGCTCTCCACTTAAGCCCCTTGCATCAGGTCCTCTTTTTTTCCCCTTCCTCCCTCCCCCTTCCCCCCTCCCTCATATGCCCTTGGTAATTTATACATCGTTGTTTTGTCATATCTTGCCCTATCCGGAGTCTCCCTTCCCCCCTTCTCTGCTGTCCCTCTCCCAGGGAAGAGGTCACATGTGGATCCTTGTAATCAGTTCCCCCTTTCCAACCCACTCACCCTCCACTCTCCCAGCATCGTCCCTCACACCCTTGGTCCTGAAGGTATCATCCACCCTGGATTCCCTGTACCTCCAACCCTCGTATGCACCAGTGTACAGCCTCTGTCCTATCCAGCCCTGCAAGGTAGAATTCGGATCATGGTAGTTGGGGGGAGGAAGCATCCAGGATCCGGGGGAAAGCTGTGTTCTTCATCGATACTACCTCACACCCTATTTAACCCATCTCCTCTCCTAAACCCCTCTATGAGGGGATCTCCATTGGTCGACACTTGGGCCTTGGGTCTCCACTCTGCACTTCCCCCTTCATTTAATATGATATATATATACATATATATACATACGGTTTATTTTTTTTAAATAAGTTTAAACATGCTGCAGTGATTAGTGGGTGGCTGCAGAGATGATCTCAGTAACACCATTGTTTAGTCTCATTCAGGTACCTTCCCCAAATGATCTAATGACACAGTGGCCTGCAAATGAACATTTGAGGCAGACAAGTTAGCTCAAAAGGTTATGGAGACTGTTTTGGGATAATATCTTGATATTTTCCCCCACAAGGCATGGGATAATCAGGGAGGCTGATCAGAAAAAAAGTTTGAAGAAGTTTGAAAATGCACTAATAAGAAAAAGGAGAGGAAAAAATTGCATCGAGGATATTTTTTCCATCAGAAAAATGTACCTGCTCATGCTTCCAGGGTAGAAAGGGCTAATATCTAAAAATTTCATTGGGAAATCTAAATCTCTCCATCAACAGTCCTACCCACCCCCTTCAGACTTCTTTCTGTTCCCCAAATTCAACAAACATTTAGAAGGAACATAATGTGAGTCTCATAGTCTTATGAGGATGGCTAAACTATGGCTTTGACATGATATAAGAGGGAATACCAAAAAATCCTGGATATTTTTGTTTTTTCAAAGCTATGTATTTAAATATTTTACAAAACCACCGCATCACTTCAAAATACTCTCCATTACACTTAATACATTTGTCAAACCTGCCCATTCTTGGAACTATTTTTCAAACTACCTGGTTGGATGGCAGACAGCACCTCCCTTGTTTTTTCTTCGCTTCTTCTATGTGGTCAAATCGCCATCCTTTCATGTCCCTCTTCATTCATGTTAATAAAAAGAAGTTACGTGGAGCATGGTCAGATGAGTAAGGTGTGTGGCAAAGAGAAGCATGCTAATTTTTGCCAAAAAACTGGCACACTGCATCAGCAGGTGCGTGGTTGTGACAGCAAAACCTGTTTCCCATCTGCAATAATTCAGGCTTTTTTTTTTTTTTGGTCACACACACTTATTCAATCTTTTCAGAACTTCTAAATAGAAGCTTGATTAACAATCTGAACCGGAGGGAAGAATTCCAAATGCACTATCCCCCTCACATCAAAAAAACAAATGAGCATCATGTCGATCTTTGATTTCACTTGACGAGCTTTATTTGGGTTGAGGTGACAATGGTTTCTTCCACTGGCTTGATTGATGCTTGCTTTCAGGGTCATAAGAATAGCACTGTGTCTCATCATCAGTAATGACCTTGGAAAAAAACCTCTGGGTGGTTTCAGAGCTGTTCTTTCAAAACACAGCATGTTTCTACTCGAAACTCTTTTTCCTGGTCAGTCAGAATCCAAGGCCCAAATTTCGAAGCAACTGTTCTCATTCCCAAACCTTTCCTTAAAATTTTTTGAACCAAGCTCCAAGATAATTTCCCCATCTCTTCGGGGGTAAGCTGTCAGTCTTTGAGAACAGGTGCACAAATTTTGCCTCCATTTTCATGCATTTAGGAAGTTGACAGATGTCCAGGATGAAGTTTGTTATCAATCGACATTTCACCTTTTGGAAATAAGAAAACTACTTGTACACCTTTTTTTTCTTCTCATAGTGCTGTCCTTGTAAGCTGTGTTCAACATCACAAAGTTTCTGTGGAATTTTTCCCGAGCAGGAAACAAAATGTCACAGCCACACACTGGTCTCTTAAATCAGACATCACAAAAAATTAGGTTTCAACGAAAGTGCTTTTACAAAAAAAATTCACTGTGTCCAGAGAGAACCTTCACAGGTGACGCCACTGGGTGCGCTAACTCAGAGCAAGTTACTCAATGCTCACCGAATGGGAAAACATGCATATTACGAAAGCTCTGCCCAGAGGAGCTGTTTTCAGTTTTGCAGTGGTACCCCCTCAAAGACAAAGCAATACAGAATTCTTCAGGAACGTGTTAACCAAAAGCCAAACTCACTGCCATCAAGTCGATGCTGACTCATAGCAGCCCGATACGATACGATAGAACCGCCCCTCTGAGTTTCCAAAGCTGTAGCTCTTTGCAAGAGCAAAGCCCCGTCTTTCTTACAAGGAACGGCTGGTGGTTTCAAACTTCTGACTTAGGGTTAGCAGCCCAACCCGTAAACAGGGAAGGGTTGGAGAGATGGAAAGAATAGTTGGGTTAGAGATGGATATAATACAGAAATAATAGTTTCACATTTTAAATTTTGTTTAATAAAGGTTTCTTTGATTTTGTAGCAACACTTTCTGTCTTAAGCTCATATAATTCAAAAACTGTCTTCAGGCTGTCATTTAAATAGAACAATGCAACTTATTTTTAGCACTGATTATAGGGTTTAATTTGGATAAACAGCTTTATTGCACTAATAGCATTACACTGAAAAGCAAGGAATAGAGGTTCCAAACTGGCATCCTCCTGCTGCTGACTAGGTAAATTAAGAGGCAAGGAAGCCAATAGTAGGAGGCAAGGTACCAGAAATAAGAGGTCAGGTGTACTAGGGTCTGTGGTTCATATCTCCCCCTGCGATTTTCACCCACGGAGAGATTTGAGGGGTCACTGAAATGTTCTACATTCAACACATCTGCCTGTGAGATCTACTAATCCCTCGCCAGATCCAGCAGAATGGCGTCCGCCACTCTTTCCTGTGCCTGTGAGCCAAGTCCCATAGCATGCAGTAGTTTCCCCAGACTGCTATCTAAAGGTGGTCATAATCTCAGGCTCAGGGAGAGCCTCCAAGAACTAGTCACAAAGGCTCACACCTGAGGTCTCTTCTATGCAACCCTCCCAGCTCCTGCATTCCTAGGTTGTGTATCTCCTTTGGGAAGGAACAGAGCAACAGCATCGAAATGCCCTGTCCTCTCTGCTCATGCCCCATCGTCAAGCATTGATAACAACAGGTAATTAGACACTAATTTGCTGCAATTGAAGATCCCTTAGGATATTCATTTGTGGTAGAGCATAGACCCGGGGAGCACAGGCTGCAGAACTGTGCAGGAGGCAGCTGGGGTGATGCATGAGGGAGCTGAGGCAATTCAGACCCAATGGGCTCCAAAACACTAATCTGGTCTTCCTTCCTTGAGGGACAGCATAGCACAATCCTGATACCAGGGAACCCTACAAGCCAATTATACATTAAAAAAAAAATTTCGAAGCCCAGGCCAAAATCTGGTTCTACCAGTTGGGGCATGACAAAGACTCTTCTAAAGTCTGTTAATAGTGGCCAGAACCAGTTTGCCTCCAGGTGGGGTCCCAGGACTTATGGTGACCCCACCAGGCCGTCCCTGGACCCGCAGCTACATGGTAAGACCTCACTGGACTGGCACCACAGTCTGCTAACCACTGCCGGCCTCAATTCACCCCGCAAGGCTTCCCTCCTATGCTCTCCACCAAACTACAGCAGCTCCTAACCCAATCAGCCTAAACATGCTCATAGCCTGCAAGTGTCCAGCCAGTGACCCCTGAGAGGTCCACCCAACCTGTCCTCCAAACAACAGAATAGGCTGCAGTGAGAGAGAAACCCCAGAAGGACACAGTCATTAACCGACCCTCACAGGGAAACTGGCTATAGGCAGCCCGCAGGAGCATTCCAACCAACCTCCCAAATAGCGCGCTCAGGACATTCTGACTCCTGGGAAAATATTGCCAAGCTCCTCAATAAAAGGCACAGAGATAGTAACCTGCCTCAACAACAAAAAAATCAAGAGAAATAAAAGGCAATGTCAGAGGCAATCCTGACCCTAATGAAATTTATAGAAAAAGCAGACATGGATAGGCCACAGAAAGAAATCTTAAAATTGCTCCATGGCAGCCATCTATCAGGAAGCAACAAAGCCCACTTGGAAAAAGCATACCAGCTTGTGTGATCTCGAGGTGTCAGCGGGATAAGGTATCAGGCATCAGAAGACTCAAAACAAATATATTGATGCAAATGATGGAGGTTGGAGTGGAGACCCAATGCCCATCAGTAGATAACTGGATACTCCCTCAAAGAAGAGTCACAAGAACGAATGAGGCAGACAGAGTGCAGCACAGCACCGACAGACCACACAACATTCCCTTTAGTTCTTTAACACTTCCTCCTCCCCACCACTATGATGACCCCATTTCTACCGTAAAAATCTTGCTAGACCGGAGCATGTACACTGGTACAGATGAGACACACAGAATCCAGGACAGATAAACCCCTCAGGAACAGCAAAGGGAATATTTGATCCCATGAGGGTATAGGAAGGTGGCGAGAAAAGGGGAAGAAACAGAGAATGGTTTACAATGACTGACATATAATTCCCCCCTCTCCAGGGGAATAAACAACAGTAACCACAGCAAAGGGAGACAGTGGACGGTGTAAGATATGAGAATAATAATAATTTATAATTTATCATGGGTCCACGATGGTAGGAGGCTAGGGGAGGGAGGGACAAAAAAGAAGAGCTGATACTAAAGGCTCAAACAGAAAGAAAATATTTTGAAAATGATGATGGCAATGTATGTACAAATATGCTTGATACAATTGATGTATGGTTTGTTATAAAGCTGTAAGAGCCCCCTATAAAATGATTTATTAATTCTTTTTTTCAAAAGGATGCTGCTTGGAGTCATCCAGGATGACGGAAGCAATTGAGAAAAGGATGAAACAATAGAAAAGGTGAAGACCATGCACCAAAGGTAAATACAAAAGTTAAGGGGCGAGGTAACAAAAGCAAATAAAATCACAGACTTCGCCAACAGACTAGAAGGACCAGAGAATCTTATCAGTGACCTCGAGGATAATCAGGCAGACTTCAACAAATGGGAAAGACAGTCAAACAACATAATCAGAGAAGCGAAAGAAAACCTGTGAACAATGTATGATGCTATGAAAAGGAACAACATTAGAAAAATTGGACTATCAGAACAAGATACAATGATGTCAATGGGAAAAATAGCTAGGGAATTCTTAGAGGAAAACTTCCACAGCTTAACAAAAGAAAATAAGGCAATCATTCAGGAGGCTTAAAGGGCATTAGCTAGACTGAATATCAAGAAGAATTCACCAAAGCCTTATAATATTTAAACTATCCAACTTTGAGGAAAAAGAGAAAATCACAAGAGCGGTTAAGTAGGAAAGGCAGTCACTTATAAAGGCAGCCAAATAAGAATATGCTTAGACCTATCAACAGACCGTGAATGTATTCTGAAAGTTGAAAGAAACGAATGCAAACACAAGAATATTCTAACTAGCCAAATGATCTATTCTGATAGATGGAGAAGTAAGAGTCTTCCTGGACAGAGAAACCCAAAGAATACATTAAAAGAAACCCAGCTGTCCAAAAATTCTTACCAACCCAGTATGGACAGAAGAACAATACTCACCAAGCACAAATAAGAAATTACCACAAAGAGCAACTCTACTTAGTGGTCAACACATTGAAAACAGCCCCAAGGCAGCATTGGCTCAACAATGAAAAGAAGGGAAGAATTAACCACTCACACACGCACAGTGCACTGATAATAGGGGAGGTAGAAAAACGCCCAACACAAAAGGTATGATATGACATCACAGAGTCCACAGATGGATGTAGTAATTCTGAATATCAATGGACTGAACTTGCCCATTAAAAGATAAAGACTAGCAGACTGGCTTAGAAAACACAATCTATCAACCTGCTGCCTACAAGGGACACATCGAAGCTTACAGAAAAAAATAGGCCGAGAATCAAAGGCTGGAGAAAAATATACCAAGTAAATAGCCATTCAAAAAACCAGGGGTTGCAATCCTAATCTCTGAAAAAATTGACCTGAAGGTGCAAATCATAGCAACAAATAAGGAATGGCACTATATAATGTTCAAGGGAAGAACAGACCAAGAACCAGTAAGTATAATAATAAATATGTGCCCAATGAGAAGCTCATGAAATTTGTCAATCAGACACTCCAAAAGATCAAAAAAGAAATCACAGGCTCAATAATCATAGTAGGTGACTTTAATACACCTCTCTCTGAAAAAGATAGATCATAGGGAAAGAAGCTTAACACGGAGATGCAGAAACAAACTACAATTAGGTGACTTGACCTGATAGACATTTTCAGAGCTCTCCAACCAAATGCAAAAAAATTCATATTCTACTCAAGTCCACATGGCCCATAATTTCAAATAGATCATATGTTCAGACACAAGTCAAACCTGTGTAAATTCAAGCAAATAGATGTCATTCAGATGTCCCACTAAGACCATTATGCCATAAGGTTGGAAATCAACAAAAGGATGATTAAGAAAATAAGGGCAAACAATCGGAGGATGAATAGTTATTTTTGCAAAATGAGTGAGTACTGGTCCAGATCAGAGACAAAATTAGGAAGTTTTTAGAAACTGAGATTGTTAAAGTTTATTGTGCCAACCTGGCCAATAAACACATATGGTGTTAATTGAAGGGCAAAGATATAAATGGCTTGGCAAGCCTCGCTTTTCTAGTTCTCGGGTCTCTTGCTTTGTGATGGCTGGACCAGGGTGCAGCTGCCTTAGCCAGTTCCCTGCTTTAGCTGGGAAGGCTCACTTCCTGCAAGACATCCGTGAGAAGAAGTCACATGGACCTACCCCAATGCAGTCCTAGGTGCTAGAGCAGCCATGTGGAGACCCCTGCCAGCACTGAGATGCTTACACATTCACTAATTCAGCTTTCCTCCTGCAATCGGTGTCATACTGTGTGTTTTGTGAGATTGAGGGGGACTTTGTTGATTGGTGTTGGACATAATGGGCTAATGTTGGACTTGTGAACTTGGGCAGCACTGAGTTGGGATGTTTTCTTGATAAACTTACCCTTTATATAAGACTCTGTCTTATACATATGAGTTTATGTGGATTTGTTACTCTAATGTACAGAGACTAACACAGAAACCTATGAGAATGAGAATACAACGTATCAAATCCTTTGGGATAAAGCAAAAGCAGTTATCAGAGGAAGTTTTATAGCAATAAACACATACATGATAAAGGAAGAGAGACTTATGATTGATATGCTGGCACAAAACGCCAAACTAGAGCAGAGTCAACAGGACAATCCTACTTGAGGTAGTTAGTTTATTGTGCCAACCTGGCCAATAAACACACATGGAGTTAATTGAAGGGCAGAGAGAGAAATGGCTCTGTGCGCCTTGCCTTTAGAGTTCTCAGGTCTCTTGCTCTCTGATGGCTGGACCAGGGTGCATCTGCCTTAGCCAGTTCCCTGCTTCAGCTGGCAAGGCTCACTTCCTGCAAGACATCCCTGAGGAGAAGTCACATGGACCTACCCAGATGCAGCCCTGGGTACTGGAGCAGCTGTGTGGAGACCCCTGCCAGTGTTGAGATGTTTACACTTTAACTGAATCGGCTTTCCTCCTGCAGTCAGCATCATTGCATCTGTTTTATGAGATGGAGAAGAACTTTGTGGATTAATGTTGGACTTGTGGGTTTGGGCAGCACTGGGTTGGGATGTTTTCTTGATGCACACTTAACCTTTATATAAAACTCTCTCTTATACATGAGCTTCTGTGGATTTGTTTCTTTAAAGTACCCAGACAAACCCACTACTAATAGCAAAAGAAAATGACAGATATTTAGACAACTGGAAAAGAAATGAAAACCCAGAATTGAAATCATTACCATACAGACAACTGATCATTGATAAGGGCCCCAGAAAATATCAAATGGGAAGCAGATGCCCTCTTCAACAAGGTGCTTGGGAAAAATGGATATCTACCTGCAAAATAAAGAGTCAAAACCCTTACCTCACTCCATGCACAAGAATAAACTCAAGGTGGACCATAGATCTCGAGGTAAGACCCCAAACGATTAGGGCTGTTAATGAGGGAACTGGGACAAACCTAAGAACTTTGGTGCAGAGAATATATAGGCTATCAGAAATAGGGAAGGACACAGAGAGGAAGCATAAAGTGACAAGTGGGATATACTGAAGATAAAACACCTGTGCACATTGGAAGACTTACCCATGAGAGTAATATGAGATCCCACAGACTGGTGAAACATCTTTAGCAATGATGCATTTGACAAAGACCTTATTACTATAATCTACAATATTCTGCTAGCCTACAATAGGAAAAAAAAAACAGCCCATTGAGGGGGTAAGCAAATGACCTGAACAGAAGTTTTATAAGCATGGAAGTCCGAATGGCCAATAAACATATGAGAAAATGCTTCCGATCATTAGCCATAAGGGAAATGCAAATTAAAACAACTATGAGACATTACCTCACACCCTCAAAAATAGCCCAATTCAAAAAATCAGAAAGCAACATGTGTTGGAGGGGGTGTGGTAAGACAGGAACTCTCATCCACTGCTGGTGTTCCTGAAGGTAAGTGCAGCCATTATGGAATTTGATTTGGCAGTAACAAAAAAACCAATGGAAATTGAGCTACCATATGCCCCAGAAATCCCCCTAGTGGGCATATACGCACAGTTGACAATTGCAAAGAGTTGGAAACAACCTAAATTTCCATCAATGGATGAATAGTTTAAAGAACTGGTACATACATACAGTGAAGTACTATGCATCCTTAAAAGGCGGTCATGAAGCATAGCATCGCATAGGAAGAGTTGGAGGAAATTATGCCAAGCAAAGTAAGCCAAGCTCAAAAGGACAAATAAAACATGAGTTCACTGAGATAAGCTTAAAAAGGACAGTGGGCATAGAGGAATACCCACTAAACGCATAAATTCCCAGGATGAGGTCCAGGCACTCTGGTCAGACCCAACCCAGGGATGCATATGGCAGCCAACTAAAAAGAGGAGAAAAGGTGGGTGTGTGGATAGTGGGGATACAGGACACTAATCCACCCATGGGAAGGGTATGTATTCTTTATGTCTCCATAGGAAAGGGAGAGAGAAACCTGACCGTAACCTGGTACTCCAAACCTTCAGGGCAACATACAGGCACGAAGCAACAAACTACCAGAGAGTTCTGCAGGGGCCAGCCTCAATCCCATCTACATGGACCCCCTTCCCAGGAGAATGCACTATAGAGGACAGCACAGAAGAAAAAATAGGAGCAAACTAAGAAGGAGAGAGAGAGAGAGAGAGAGAGAGAGAGAGAGAGAGAGAGAGAGAGAGAGAGAACAAACTGCATTGTGGCCCACCTAGCCTCGAGGATGACAGTCCTGCTCAGAGCATCCAATGCACAGAGAGGACCATAGGGTTGGCCTCATCACGAGACAAAACAACCCCTCACTGACCCACAGGACTGCAGGGGACAGCACTGGAGTCACAACGAGGGAACTGTGCCTTGTCTGAACCACATACACACGGGGGGTCAAAGGAGTACAACAGAACAGCAAGGGGAGCAAAGCAACGAAGATTCCGAGGAATCCCAAAAATAGACATCTGACTTAGGGGTGGGCAGGGCTTGGCACCTCATCAGACGCAACTGGAAAACATTCATAAAGGTCAGCAGACAGCTGGAACTATTTATAGAACTTTTGTTTTCGTCTTCTTTTTCTTCTATGTCTATCTATATAAAATAGGCAGGATAAATAATCCCAAGGAGAATACAACAGGATTGACGGGTCTCGGAGGACAAGGAAGAGGGGGAAGAGGGGGAAAGGGCAGAGGGAGTCAACAAACCCAGGGACAAGGGAACAAGAGATTTGATATTGATGCAAAGAGGGTGTAGAATGTCTGGTGGGTTTGATCAAGTACAATGTAGCCCAGAGGACTTACGGAGAGCTGAATGAAAGTGGCATGACAGTGGGACAGAAAGAAAGTAAAAGGAAATAGAGAAAAGAACAAGCAGGCAAAAGACATTTATAGAGGTATAAATATAGGCATGTATGTATGTGTATATGTATATATATAATGATAGGAATATAGGTCTATGTACATATAGTAACATGATAAATAGTAAAGTAGCAGACGGACATTGGACTTCTTCTCAGATCCTCCCTCCCTCAACGTGAGAACACTTTGTTCTAATAACTTGGCATTTTGTGATGCTCACCTTCCCAAAACAATCGCCGAAGTCAAAATGGGTGCATAAGCAAATGTTGAAGAAAGCTGATGGTGCCTGGTTATTAGAAGGTATAGCATATCGGTCTTAAAGGCTTGAAGTTAAACAAGCAGTCATCTAGCAAGGAAACAACAAGACCCACATGGAAGAAGCACGCCAGCCTGTGTGATCACAAGGTGTCAATGGGAGCAGGTATCAGCCATCAGAAGACCCAAAAACTAACAATCATATCAATGCAAATGAGTGGGGTGGGGGTCGGAGTGGAGACCCAAAGCCCATGTGTAGACAATTGGACATCCCCTCACAGAAGGGTCACATGTTAGAGACTAGCCAGCCAGGATGCAATATAGCACTTACAAAACACACAACATTTCTCTAGTTCTTTAATACTTCCTCTCCACCACTAACATAACCCCAGTTCAACCTTACAAATCCAGCTAGACCAGAGCATGTACACTCATATAGATAAGAGCCCTTGACACATGGAATCCAGGACAGATAAAGCCCTCAGGATCAGTAATGAGAGTATCGATACCATGAGGGATGGGGAAGGTGCAGGGGGAAAGGGGGAACTGATTGCAATGATCGACATATAACAGGGGATGAACAGCAGAAATGTGAATGAAGGAAGATAGTGGACAGGATACAATATGAAAATAATAGTAATTTATCATTTATTAAGGGATCATGAGGGTGGGAGGGTAGAGGAATGAAGGTAAAAAAGAGGAGCTGATACCAAGGGCTCAAGTGAAAGAAAAAATGCTTTGAAAATGCTGATAGCACCATATATACAAATTTGCTTGCTACAACTGATGTATAGAGTGTTATAAAAGCTGTAAGAGTCCCCAATAAAATGATTTGTAAAAAAAATAAAAGCAGTGAATATATTAGCTTTATCTGATAATGGCAAACTATTTACAATACAATGTTAGCAAAAAACCAAGATATTATAAATATTTATGATTCCATCTATGTAAAAATAATGTGCATTGTGTGTGTATATTTGTGTATACAGGACACATACAAAGAACTCCTAGAAGAGACACCACAAACTTACAACAAAGTGCATTCATAACTGATGAGCGCAAAGGAGGTTTTCTTTTTCATTGCGCTCTCCTATACTCTACACCTCTTCTACGACAAGCATGCGTCAACTTTAAAACCAGAAAACGAACAGCAATAAATATATAAAACGCGGCAAAAAGTTCAAAGATTGAATTAAGATCATGGGAAATTTCCACAAACTTTTGAAGCCCCCATGTAACATAAGTCTAATCAAATAGGATACTATATACACTATTTGGCCAAAATTTACAATATTACATAAAAATAGGGTAGAAAGCAGCCCTAAATTTAGGGTACTTTTTTGTTTCAGATACTCTCATATTATATCATCAGTAGACTGGGAAAACATAAACACACACATAGATATGTGCACACATACATGCACATGCACGTGCGCGCACACACAAACCAGTGAGCGCGCTAGTACCTCTGCTCACAGGGCTTTTACTGTGTGTAATCTTTTCAGATCTAACCCGACAAGAGATGGTATGGTTGGATTTCTGGTCCACGTGTTTTAAACTTCCTGATACTTTCCTAAACATTTGATAATTTCATTATTTTACCAAAGGAGGGTGTTTCTTGTCTGAACAGAGATCTTAACACTTGTCTAAGATTCAAACATTCAAAATTAACATTAAAAGCAAAATATACAAATCATTCCTGTGGCGTAATCTAGAAAAGAACTAGAGGGAGCTATGTTAACTCTATAAATATTACATCAGCCATCCCTATAGTATACCAAGAATTCTTTTTCTGATAGTTATCAAGCTATTTTGTTTGTTTGCTTCCTTTTTTCCCTCACAAGTAGATGATCAAGTTTCTTAGTAAATTAAAACTCATTAAAATAATCTTGTTATCTGATAGAGAACATAGTGAAATGGCTTATTGCAGGTTAAAATGTAACACCTTATTATTTGGTGTCCCTTTTAACACATTTAAAATTTGTTCCAGGTTTAAGCATTTTATAATCTCTTTTCAATTGATTTTTTTGTTGTTTCATCATTGTTAATTTTTGTTTGTTTCCTGATTTTGTTTTGTATTTTTTTTCTGTATATAAAATCCAAGAGAAGTAAATGCAGAGTCCGTAACTGGATTAATTATTACCTTGGGGCACGGCAGGGGAGGTAGAGGGGATGGAGGGCGAGCGTCAATGAGGACGAGAAGGAAGAAAATGTTCGGAAACTGACTGGGGCAATGACTGCGCAGCTCTTCTTAATTCGACTGAACAACTGAATTGTGTTGTGAATTGCGAGCCAACACAAATTAAGTTTTAAAAACTCCTTGCAACTGAATATTAGAATTATCATTGATCACTGAAATAATAATCAATAGTGCTTACAGATTTTCAAAAACACGTTTCCCACAGAGAGGAACATTTCACTTACTTTAACTTCCACAGTCTTGCCTCCAGGCTCAATGTGTCTCTCTCTGTAGTCAGAGGACAGCAAATCACTGAAACAACAGCAAAGGAGTGATGGTTACAGAGCAGTCTGGACACGGAAAGAGTGGAAACCCAAATCACCGTTACACATCCCAAATTGCAACAATGTTTACACCCAATGTAAAAAAAAAATTCTCTCCACACAGTTTGCTATTTCTAGTATAAAATACAAAGCAGAACTAACTACAGAACCAGCCACTTCGTTGTTTAGAAAAGGCGATTGCACTGATCCAGGCAGCAGTTCTAGGAAACTACCACATGCAGAACCATTCATTTAAAAAGCATCTTCTGGCTTATTTAGTCTCTTTCTCAACCAGCTTCTCAGCAAATATTTCTTCCTCTTCTTCTTTTGCTTTTTGGAATGGTGATAACCATTTATTTATTTATTTTCATTAATAGATCATTTTACTGGGGCACTTACATATAACAGTCCATACATCACTATAGTAAGTGGACATGAACAAATATTGCCATCAACAATTTCAAAAGATTATCTTTCTCCTTGAGCCCCTTGCTACCAGTTCCTTTTATTCCCTCCTTCCCGTACTCTGCCATGCTCGTGAGCCCTTAATAGATTATGTATTTTTAGTTATATATATCTTACACTGCCCTTCCTATCCCTTCACCTCCAATCCTGGTGTGCATCCCCCTTGAAGGGGGTTATTTTGCCATCATTGCTATCAATTCTCCCTTCCTTCCCAGTTCCCCTCTTCCCTTTCCCTAAGCCTCCTGAAGTAGTTACGACCATTACGGTTTCTGGGGGGTTTGTTTATCCTAAATTCTATAAATTGAGAACTCTCATCTATACCCATGTATGTAGGCTGGAGTAGCTCAATTTGCGAGGTAGGACAGAGATCATAATGGTGCGGGGAGGAAGGATTAAAGATCTAGAGGAGAGTTGTGTGTTTCTTTGATCTGTCTCCTGGTTGCATCTTCCCTTCCATTTGGCCCTCTGTGCTGGAATGTCCAATTATCCCCTGATGGGCTCTGGGACTCTACCTCGACCCCTCTCCTTCACCTCGATGAGCTTGCTTATCAAATATCTTCTTACTGAATAGTTTTAATGGATGTCCCCGGTGTTTCTTGATGTGGAATGTGGAATGCTTTATTTGTCAAAGTATTACTTTCATCCAGAAATAAAAAGGAGGTTCAAAAAGTCCAAATGCAAAGGAATAGACCACCATCCTTTTAAATAAAAATCCCCTTTTAAGATTCCTTCTCCTAATCAATCTTGTTGTATATTTTTAAGTTTTTCTAACTTTTATCATCTTAAACTTGCATCTCATTAATCTATATATGCAAAAATTCTTCCCCTTTAAGAGTTGCCTCGTCATGAGTTCTGTAAAAAAAAAATAACTTCAAATCTTTAAACTTAAAGTAAAAAAACAAACCAACAACAAAATCACTGCCATCAAGTCAATTCTGAATCGTACAAGAGTAAGAAATGCCCCCCTGCGTTTCCAAGGCTATGAATCTTCACGGGAGTAGTAAGCCTCCTGTGGAGCAATTGGTGGCTTCAAGCTGTGGACCCAACTCAAAACCCATTAAGCCACTCGCATTCTTAAAGCAGTATAACATAAATAATATTGCTGATACTGTCAGGTGTCCTCATATCAATGCTGACTCGTAACGACTCCATGTAACACAGTAAACTCTCAAAACTCATTGCCATCAAGTCCTGGTGGCACAGCGCGTTATGGTTGGGATGCTAACCGCAAAGTCGGCAGTTCAAAACCACCAACCACTTTGTGGGAGAAAGATGCAGCTTACAACTCCCATAAAAAGTTCCAATCTTGAAGCCCACAGGGGCAGTTTTACCTTGTCCTACAAAGTCACTATGAGTCATAAGTGACTGGATCAATGGTAGTGAGTTCAGTTGCGTTACTATTATATTGACTCCATGTTTCATTTGGCCTTGGAATAAGCATATATACTCTCCTACTGACTGAATGGAAGGATCAGGGAGGATGCTCTCAGCTGCAAGCAGTGGAAAACAAAATCCTAAACAATCTTTAAAAACCCTTAAACACCTACATGGTGCTGGTCTCTTTCCTGGCACCCCTAGGAACCATTGGGTTGCTGTAATTCCGGGTACCGCATTTACGGAAACTCGTCCTTAGGTCGAAAGCCCTGAGTTTCATTAAAAGAGTAAACCATTCACCACATAAACTCGCAGCATCCATCTTCTCAAGAACCTTTTGCCAGAATTACATCATATGGACATACCTAGATCTCTTCTATGACAAGGGCATTTGAACCACAATGACGGTCTTTGATCAACAAAGCCTCCGCTCCAGAGATCGCCCCAGGGCAACATGGCCACTCACACAGAGTGGAACGCCACAAGGACGATGGCAGAGAGAAGCACTGTCACATGGAAATGTAGACGGATCTCCCATTATCCAAGTTAATTAAAGCAGGTAAATAAAACACCCCCAGGGGAGCCCTGGTAGCGTGGTGGTTTCATGTTGGGCAGCTAACTGCAAGGTCAGCAGTTCAAAGTCACAGGCCCCTCTGTGGTAGAAAGATGGGGTTTCTACTCCCGGAAAGAGGGACAGTCTCACATCACAGAAGTAGATCTACCCTGTACTATAGGGTCGCTAGGAGTTGGCTTTGACATGATGGCAGTGAATTTGGAATGTGGTTTAGGAAGAGTATTGACTGAAGCAGTAGTAGTAGTAATAATAATTTTTTAATTAAAAAAAGCTTTTGAATCCTATGGGTTTTTTGAATTTCAAAAAAAATTTCCTTTGAATAACAAAATCTAGGACAAGAGAATACTGCACAAAATCAGTTGCAGAGGGTGAAAAAGCAAAATCCTCTTAGGAATTCTATAGCTCTTTTAATAAAACCTCTATACCTACAAGACTTGCTGCAACGCGTTCCATGTAATTTAAACCAAGAACAGCCTGCGCAATTTAGTTTAATTTGTTTGCAGTACTGTGGAAGCCAGCTAGATGTTATTATTCTAATTATTAAGCTGAAAACCTTCTATTTTAAATATTTTTCTCACTACCAAACCACAAAATCCTTACCACCAACTTTATAACCTAAGTAAATTATCTTGTTGCCTCCTGATGAGAGATAATCAAAATTACTCTATGTTCTTTTCTTTTATATCATTACCAGGGTTCTATTTACATCATTTAACATACAAAAATGGAGACTTCTTAACATACAAACTCAAACTCACTAGCATCGAGTCAATTCTGACTCTTAATGACTTTATAGGGTAGAGTACAACCACCCCTGTGGATTTCCAAGATTGTACATTTTTACTGGAGTAGAAAGTCTCATTTTCTTTTGTGAAGTGGTTGGTGGTTTTGAACAGCTAACTTTATTTTTTAAATCATTTTATCGGGGGCTCGTACAATTCTTATCACAATCCATGCATACATCCATTGTGTCAAGAACATATGCACATTTGTTGCCATCATCATTCTCAAAACATTTGCCTTCTACTTGAGCCCTTAATATCTGCTGCTCATTTTCCCCTTCCCTCCCTCCCCACTCCCTCTACCTCATGAACCCTTCATCATTCATATATCGTTATTTGTCATATATCACACTGTCTGCAGTCTCCCTCTGCCCTCTTCTCTGCTGCCCCTCCCTCAGGGATGAGGCTATATGTAGATTCCTATAATCAGTTCCCCCTTTCTACCCCACATTCTCTCCACCCTCCATGCATCGCCACTCTCATCATTGGTTCTGGAGGAGTCATCTGTCCTGGATTCCCTGTGTTTCCAGTTGCTATCTGTACCAATGTACATCATCTGGTCTAGTCAGATTTGCAAGCTAACTTTAATAGTTAACCCCCTACACCACCAGGGCTCCCTCCATAACAGATAAGAGTTTTTATTTTACCTTAAATGTAATGAGGTTGAATTTATTCCATGGTTTTCAGTCAATTCAGGGGCCATGTGTTTTATGAAGAAGGGAAAAAAAGGTGTTTTTAAAATTGAATGAGGATTTACTTTTTATGTGCATGACAGAAATATCTTGGGATAAGTAAAACAAAAGCAAGGAACATAGTTTTCATCGTAAAAATTATTATTCTTTGTCCAGTGCTGATTGTCATAAATCAGAGGCAGTTGGCAGAGTACAAAAAATTTAATTTAAAATCCCAAGCCCAAAATTCTGTTGTCCATTCCTGCTCTGTCACTTACTTGCCATGTGACCTTGGTCAAGTTATTTAAACTTTATGAGCCTAATTTGCTCGTATCTGAAACAGAGACAATAAAAATTATCTCATAAAGTTGGTATGAGACTAAACAGTAACATATGTGAAATGCTTCCTCAATACTGATTTCAATCATCCTGTTCTCTAATGACTATCTCATATCTATTCATCTTCCCCGAGAATGCTCACTGGAACTGTCTAAGGATTTTTAAGACATTGACCTTACTGTGTTTTCATTGTCCTTCCCCTGTTGTGCTCACCCAGTGCAGTTTCTGTTTCAACTTCCATCATGATTTCACTCCCTTAACTACATGCCCAACTTCTGCACCCTTAATGTCGGTACCTTCACCGCACTCATTTGACAAAATGTCAGCAGTGGTTAAAAAGAAAGAAAGAATTAAAATAAAACTTGAACAATTCCTCTAAATGAAGTCTGACCTCAAGATGCAGAGCGTCCTGAATGCTCATACTTTGAAGCTATCAACATAATTATCAGCTCTACACTACTCAGAAATCCCAATACATTTGCCCAGCAAGTTTACTGTAAGCAGACTCTTTGAAACTGGTCCTGTCTCAAATTTCCACAATGTTCCTTCCTCGTGGAGCCTAATGATGAATTATTTCTATTCTCAATGGAGACAAAAGAGGATGGCCTTATCTTTTCAATACACCAACACCTTGTTTCTGCGCCATCCTCAAATAGGAGACATCAACAGGCCTAAAGCACAACGAGCTTAGCCAAAGACCAACTTGCAATTCTACCTTCAAAATATATCCGAGCACAACTTCACAGGGAAGAAAACGGAGTTCATCATCTTTACCAGGTGAGCAAAGTTAAGACCAACAACACAGGAAACCAGTATCATGTTCTTCTGAAGTGATGCACAATATAACTTAGCATGGTCCCTTTAAAAATACATAAAAGTATCAGCAGGGTTGCAGGTAAGTCGGTCTCTCTATTAAAAAATCCTAACTTGTCATAGAGTTGATTCTGACTGATAGTGAGCCTACAGGACAGAAAACAGAACTGCCTGTGTCAGTTTCCAAGACTAATTTTTCACAAGAATAGAAAGTCCTGTCTTTCTCCCATGGATTGGTTGGTGGTTTCAAACTGATAACTTTGCAGTTCGCAGCCCAATTTGTGTTCTTAGATTAATTTCCATGGACTGTCTCTTGACTGGACAAGACACGCCTGGTGCCAGGATTCACAGACTCACCTTGTGAAAAGGAGCTGGGGGCACTGATTTCAACACGCAGCTATCACTGAGGCCTGCTGTCTTTAATATTGCTCCCAACCTCAGCTGCTTAGACCCTTAAGGCCCAGAACCTTACTAGTTCAGCTTCTCCAGACAGAAAACTTCCTTCGTCTGTCAGGGAAGGAGCAACATATTGGCCCGATGATGGGAACTGCGGCGATCTGGGGTGTTAACTGCTCTTATAAAGATCCATCTTCTACTTGCAATGCATCACTTGGCCTGATTATATTTATTAAAATTCTGTCTGGCGGTTTCCATTTTCATACTGCTAGTTGCGATTTTCAGGTCTGGTTTTGGGTACTGAATAGAATTTCAGTGCTTATCTTTGTCACTATGGGATCCTCCAGCTTCCAGAGAAAGAAAGCTCATCAAGCTGAATACGCCCTCTCTTCCAGGGCAGCAAGCGGGAAAATGAATACTAATCTATGTCACAGAGCAATCTTTGCCAGGAATGGTTCCTACTCAGGAATCCAGCAATGGGAAAGTAACTACAACCTCTAAAAAGTGTGTAATGTTGAACAGTTTTCTGGCCTAAAGTAATATTTAAACAGCATATGTTTTATACAACATAAATAAGTTTTAAGCCAGAAGTATATTATTGCATTTCTCGCTTTTTCCAGATGCTTGTAGATGCAAAACAAAATTAAAATAGGACTGTTGGAATTCTCATCTTAAAATCAAGTTTTAGAGTTCAGCATCTTTTAATATTAACGTACCTTACTTGCTCATACAACCCAGCACCCTGAAGTATCTGGTCCCTCCAATTCCAGAACACTCCCCAAGACCAGCCTTTTGTTGTAACTAGTAGTCTGCTTTACCCAGTCTGTTAAATTAGTTACCATCGGTCTATTCTTGTTCTGTCTTTCAGAGTTTTATTATTGCTGCTAACCTGCTTTGTTTGTGGAGTTTATCATACCTTCATTGTCATCATCCCAGAGAAAAGACAGATGGTTCAGTCTTCCATACGTAACCAGAAATATGGAGATAAACTTAAATGTCTGCTTCTTCTATGATGAGCATATGGTTTTGATGGCACATGGTTGAATTAAGCCTAATATACTCTGAAGAGATTTAATATTAGTTCAAGAAATTGAGCTGCCAATTAATGAATTGAATTTTTTCCTAGAGTGGTAACTATGAAAAAAAAAACCTCACTTGGTTGTTCTAAGTTTGGTAAGCTTTTAAAAAAACTATACCATTTTCTCATAATTACTCCTCAAACTGGCTTAGATAAGCATTAAGTGGGGGTGGTGGAACAGTAATCAGGATTATGACCTGACCCTGAATATTCTAAGAACAAATATATTATTCTGTAATCATGTATATACATACATATATAGAATACATATGTATATATGCTATAAGCTAATATTCATACTGAAACTACAAAGATGAAATTAAATGTCTAGCTGTCCTATTCTCTTAGATTTCACAAAATTATTCTCTAAGCTGTTCCAGAATTGAATTTTCTTGTGAAAAATTACTGAACCTTTCGCATCCTAAAATATGCAAAAGAAAATAAGGAAAAACTATCAGACCATCAATTGTAAATGTCTATTGCCAGACACAGAAAACTTATTATCTAAGGCCTTTGGATGAGACACCTCTTTACACAATTATCTGATGAATCATTGTATTCCTCTCAATCTAAATTCAGCCACTGTCCCAGAAAAGTGTTTTTATTGCTGCTCTTCCATCAGAAATTTCAAATTATGCTCCTATAAAAGAAAAATCAATGCATCCTAGTATGGCTTAATATTCAGTTACTGGCGAATATGCAGAGAATCTGAAACAAAATAATCTATACTAAAACCATCCAAATGAAAAGAACCTCAGATATGTCAGAATATAACAGATCTGACTGTCATATTCTTCCCATGACTCTCTTTGGCTTTACTCTCTAATTTTAGGTTTTATTATCAAATGAATATTTTTAATGAAATTAAGCCATGTCTTTGCTTATGAAGTACAAGATGAAGAAGAACCGATGGATGTTATGCAGATCTACCAAGAGTTACAAAATTGCAGTTAAAGAGTTCCACAAATACTTCTAAATTCTAATGAAATGAAAATATGAATTAAAGGTAGCACTGGGCCACAGCAATACTGCCCCAAATGCTTGCGAATCACCTGGGTTTTCATACATGGAGATTGCTGGGTCATGAGGTGTCAGGACTGCAAGAGGCTTGAAACGTGACCAAACATCCAAATCATCTTTTTATGGAAAAATATCTTTTTAAAACCCACATAGATCCAGTGTAGATCTGCCTTCTGGTTTTCTGATACAGTATATCTCTTTTTTTAATATATAATTCATTTTATTGGGGGCTCGTAAAACTCTTATCACCATCCATACATCCATCCATTGTGTCAAGCACATTTGTACATTTGTTGCCATCATCATTTTCAAAACATTTTCTTACTACTTGAGCACTTGGTATCAGCTCCTCCCTCCCTCCCTCCCTCATGAACAACTTGATAATTTATAAGTTATTATTTTTTCATGTCTTGCACTGTCCAACGTCTCCCTTTGCCCCTTATCTGTTGTCCATCCCCCTGGGAGGGGATTATAGTTAGGTCATTATGCTCGGTTCCCCCTTTTCCCCCCCCACCTTCCCCTTATCCTCCTGGTATGGCTACTCTCAATATTAGTTCTGAGGGATTTATCTGTCCTGTATTTCCTGTATTTCCAGCTCTTATCTGTACCCATGTAATGCTCTGGTCTAGCCAGATTTGTAAGGCAGAATTAGGGTCAGAAGAAATCTGCATGTTTCATCGGTGCTACACTGCACCCGAACTAGCCTGTCTCCTCCCCACGACCCTTCTGTAAGGGGATGTCCTTCTATAAGGGGATGTCCACAGATGGGCTGTGGGTTTCCACTCTGCACTACCCCCCATTCACATCAACATGATTTTTTGTTCTGGGTCTTGGATGCCTGATACCTGATCCTGTCGATATCTCATGATCATAGAGGCCGGTGTGCTTCTCCCATGTGGGCATTGATGCTTCTCAACTAGATGGCCCCTTGTTTGTCTCCAAGCCTTTAAGACCCCAGATAGCAATATCTTTTGATAGCCAGGCACCATCTGCATTCTTCACCACAATTATGCACCCATTTTGTGCATAATTTGTGCTTCACTCTTTTTCCCTCCTGCATCGTTTGCTCCTGTGTGCTCTGATCAGACATGTCCTTCTCCCTGAGCTTTAGCTTCAGTGCTGTCATCTGAAGTGAATTCTTTTGCGGGGAAGGAGACAGCACATCTTTACGGGCACAGAAAATCTCATCTTTCTCCCAGGGAGCATCTAGAGGGATTGAGTTGCTGACCTTGCACTTACCAGCCCTATATAGAACACACTAAGACAACAGGCATCCTGGCAAACGATTAAGAAAACCTGGTTATTATAAGTTGCATAGAGATGGCCAAATAATTCAGGAAAAGATACAAAACACATATTGAAAAGTTATGTGCGCTCTCTCACTCCCCCTTCCTCTCTTCTGGCTCTCTCTCCCTGTCCTCTCCCCTGCTCCCTTTCCCCTTGTCCTCCTTCCCACCCCCTCTCTGCTGCCCTCAGGTCTGGTCTCCCACCTCCATGGACCACCAAGAGGGGCTGAGATAGGGAGACGCCATTGGGGGCACAGCTTTTAAACCTACAGAGTCCTAGGCAACCAGGTGGTCTTCAAACACTAAACACAGTGCCTGCCAGCAGGGACACACCGCGAAGAATGGAAACAAGGTGCCGTAACAAGAACATGTCCCTTCCTGGAGACAATAATGCTCACAGCAGCACTATTCACTATGGACCCCAGAGTCAACCCAAGCATCTATCGGCTGACTCACACAGTGTGGTCCATCCATGCCACCGACTCTGACTCTGCTGTCAGGAGAAATGAAGTTCCCGCCCTGCTGCCACCTGGATGCGCCTGGGAAACACAACCTCATAGGATGCCTGCAGGTGTGACATCTTCAGAACAGGCACCCCTGGAGACAACGCCGGGAGCCCTGGGGTAGAGTGGGGTAGGGGGTGCTGCCTTGGTGGGGCAATTAAAGGGACAACAACCAAGAGGACCGATGGTCCAGGCATGTGCTGTATCACCGAGGTCACGAGTCAGATTCAACTTTACTTGGCATTTGGGGGTGGGGTCCTAGTGCTGCTCAATCTGTGTTCTGTCCTGGTGGGCTTACTTGTCCTGAATATGTCAGATCCACGGGACCAAGCAACATGCGACCTTTCGTGTCTGGCTCCTATCCCTTGATTTAAGGCTCTGGGACTCACCTTGTTGTTTTTAATTATAATTCTTTGTGGTTGGGCAGAATCTAGGAACAAAAGCTCATGCAATTCTGCAGAAAGAGCATTTTTAAAATCCCTTCCCTGCCCGGTTCCAGTGCCACCAGACCAGTGCCCTCCCTGTGCCCCTGAGCAGGTCACACAGTCCTTTCTGCAGGGCCCTCCTCTGTCCCTCTGGAGAAGAGCAAAGACATGAACGCTGGGTCCCTGGACCCCGTGGGAACCCGGTGCCACCTGAGCCTCTTTAGAAAGAGGGCACAGCCAGGATCAGTGAACAGCGTGCAGAGGCCAAGTCTGAGTGGCTC
Organism: Tenrec ecaudatus; assembly: GCF_050624435.1. NCBI lineage: Eukaryota > Metazoa > Chordata > Mammalia > Afrosoricida > Tenrecidae > Tenrec > Tenrec ecaudatus. The sequence continues at coordinate 110,918,627 of NC_134538.1, forward strand.
CCAACTGGCCATCTGGCACCGAAGGAGGGCGACTCAGCTCTCCCTGGGCTCAGTTCTCCGAGTGAGACCCTGGGTCACTTCAGGGCTAAGACCCCTCTTCCCTAGACAGTCAACCTCTGAGAATCCCCTGGGCTGGCCACTGGCATTCTGGAAGGAAATCACAAGGCACAGCCAAGGTACAAGGAGCTGGGCCCACGAGCCAGGTGGCCTTGATTTGGGTGCAAACTCTGATAGAGACTTGGCACCAGACCTTCTCCAAAGTACTGCAGTTTTCAGTCTCAATTTTCTCATCTGATCTGTGGGGAAAGTAACATCCGAAGCTTCTCTTAAAAACCCAGATGCAGCTATACCGATGTTCACGCAAATAGAATGCACATTACATGGGCTTGTCCTGGTTTTCCCAACTACGTGACAACCCCACCCCAGATCCTTTCCTAGGCATAATCTGTGTGTGTGTGTTATCTGTGTGGGCAAGTTACATGGCAGGTCATTGTGACACAGTGACAGTTATATGGAAAAAACAGAAACACCTGTCAACAATGCATGCCAAAATACTGATTTGCCTTAAAATATTCTAGGCAAGGTGATGGGCACATAGAGGAATCATATCACCATTCTCTTGACTTCAGTACATATTTGGACATAATAAAAAGTATTAAATAATAGAATAAAAACACCCCAAAACAAAATGGAGATGGAAAAAAGTTATATGCAAAATTAATCATAACTAAATAAGAGAAGTATTAAGAAATGAGTGCTAAAGAGATGCACTTTCCCCCAATAGTCACTGTTTTCCTGCGGTAGGGTCTGCCTTGATTCCTAACTACCCCGTCTACAGAGGGCTGAGTTACTTGGTTAGGAATCGCATTGGTTCACATTTCTGAGTTGGATGCAGTCAGTTTTTGAAAAATTTATAAACAATGGAGATTTTTTCGCTTTTATTTCTCTCTATGTTCCAGAGTAAGATAAACAAAGAGATTGTAAGTGTGTTTGCTGTACAGATCCAAAGTGTCCTTCAGGTAGACGACTGAAGTCTAGACTATCTGGGAGGAAATGGGGACAGAGAGCATTAATATAATCACTAACCTTCAAAAGTCCAAAATTAAAGACGAAACATCTAATAGCTCTGGCTACATAAAAATTTAAAACACCCCTGAGAAAATGACACCACACTTAGCCAAAGACAAATGGCATACTGGGGACAAGAACAAAAAATGGGGGGGTTATTTGTAGAAAATAAAGGTGGGAGGGCAAAAATCTGGAAACACAGGAAATATTATTCTATCTTCTTTTGTAACACAACAAATTATTTGTTATACATTCTCCTGTGTTTAAAAATATTGGTGGCTACTCTGAATAAAAAGAAATAGTTAATTTTAATGTATGAAGGGTACTTACAAATCACTGAGTTTAGGGTGAAAAATCCCATTTAAAATGATAAAATTATATAATGAAACAATTACTAAAATATCTAGAAATGTTTACACCTCTATCCATAGTTTTGTAAATATATTAATTTGTAAAAATAGAGGTATTGGCCTATCTACATAGATTCATATGGCAATACATTGGGGTAGTGGATGGACTTTGAGCCTGTGTTCCAACCTTGCCTCAAGATAAGAACACTTTGTTCTAACAACCAGATATTCTGTGATGCTCACCCTCGTGAGATGATTGCTGAAGACAAAATGGGTGCACAAGCACATGTGGTGAAGAAAGCTGATGGTGCCTGTCTACCAAAAGATATAGCATCTGGGGTCTTACAGGGTTGAAGTTAAGCAAGCAGACATCTAGCAGAGAAGCAACAGCCCACATGGAAGAAGCACACCCGCCTGTTTCTGTGGGATCATAGAAGGTGTCTATGGGATTAGGTAACAGGCATCAGAAGACCCAAAACAAACAAAAACATTGTTGAGAACGAGGGGGGTCAGAGCAGAAACCCAAAACCCATCTGTAGACAATGGGACATCCCCTCACAGAAGGGTCACAAGGGATCAGTCAACCAGGCCGCAGTATAGCACTGACGAAACACACAATATTCCTCTGGTTCCTTGAGGCTTCCTCACCGCCCACACTCATGACCCCAATCCTGCCTTTCACTTCAGGCTAGATCAGAACATGTACACAGGTACAGATAAGAGTCACGACACATGGATTCCAGGTGAGATGAACCCCTCGGGAACAGAAATGGGATTAGCGATACCAGGATGGTGGGGGAAGTTAGGGGAGAGAAGGGGAGGAAGGGGAGCCAATCTCAATGATCAACACATGATGACAACCACTGCACCCCCCAGGGGAATGAACAACAGAAACTGTGGGGGAAGTGTAAGAGACAGCGATCAGTGTCAGATATGAAAATAATAATAATTTATCAAGGAGGGACAAGTGGTGGAGGGGGAGGGAGGAAAAATAGAGGAGCTGATACCAAGGGCAAAAATAAAAAGTAAATGTTTAGAAAATAATGATGGCAACGCATGTCAAATTATGCTTGATACAATTGATGTATGGATTGTTATAAGAGCTGTAAGAACCCCCAATGAAAGGATCTTTTAAAAATAATGATAAAAAATAAAAGAAAACATGAGACTTAAAAAAAATCTAGACATGGCTAATAAATATTTCCAACCTCCCAAGAATTAAAGAATAAAGAAAAGAATATTAGAAGAACAAAATGTTTTTAAACCTGTTATAGGCAAAGGTTTGAGAAGATTATGACAGAAATACAACTTTATTCAACTTGAGAGAAAGTAATTGTTATTACCTTGGGAGACCTCCATTGGTTTAATCGATATTGAAGGCAGATGGACAAAATGGCCCTTTAAGAAAGGATTCAATATAAATGGCCAAGAACACTTAGATATGTGAACAAGGATATTCATATAATAATAGTGAGATATTTTTAACATGGAAATATTTAGGAAACAATTTTAGTAGTTTAAAATAAAGGCCAAAGAACAGAAAAAAAATGCTATCTCCTTAATTTAATGTAACATGGGGAAAAATTTTTTCCGAAAGTTGGTGGCAGCTTAGCAAAAGGGCAGGACATGACAGGAATTCTAACTGGTATCAGTAATAAAAGAACTTAGATTTTGTTCTTTACTTCACACTTTTTCAAACTTATTTTTTTGGGGAGTTAAAACAAAAATCTCATTGCTTTGTTCAATCACATCAAGCTGTACTGTACAATTGCTACCACTATCAGTTTCAAAACATTGTTTTCCTTCCTGAACTCCGTGACATCAGCATCCTTTTCCCCCCAGCCCCCACCCCACTCCATCACAACTGTACCCCCACCAAAACACTTATTCCACTTTTTGTCCCTAGAGGTTCATCAATCCTGGGTTTCCTATACTGCAAAACATAAAAATACATTACAAAAAAATACATTAAAAAAATTCAAGAGGGTGACCCCCATGACATAACACATCTGAGACAAACCCCAAAATGAACAAACAAACAAACAAAATACAGAAAATGTTTAAAAAATCAAATCAGACCTAACATGCATCAGAGGGTATCAACTGACAAGGTTCAAGTCAGAGTTTTCATCTTCATCTTTATAGTCATCTCTCCAGTGCACTCTAATTGGTAACTAATTTCCTCCCATCCCTCTGTTATGGATACAGGGAACTCACTAGAGGCTTATTTCCTAGGTAGATCCCACAAATGTATCTTGGGGTCCCATTGTCATCCACAACCTTCTGCAAACAGATTCTCACACTTTAGGCTCTGGTACTATTCACTCTTTCGACTTCAGATGATGATTTACAGTCCTTCGGTGACTGATGATGGCGTTCTTCCATATGGACTTGGTTGACATCTCACTTAGATGGCTGCTTGTTTGGGGACAAGCCTTTCAGACCCCAGAGGCTGTTTTGTCTGATAGCCGGGCACCATCTAAATACTTCATTCACCACACTTTGCTATAGCACCCTATCTTCTGTGTTCCCTTTCTGAGGGTAAATATTGAGCATGGCAAAAATATGATGTAAGAACTAATTGTTCTTAAATTGGAGCTAGGATTTAATGTGACCTCCAAACCCATTCCTTAATCTGGTTGTTTGTGTGTTTATCTGCTTTGGCTCCGTTTCAAAACCTCCTTGTTAATTTATGGTAGAGAGTCTGAGCGATCATCCCCTGGAACTTAAAGATCTTCCATTAATGTTGTCTTTGATTAGCCCCTGGTACTAATAATTTTAAGGATAAAATAATAATAATATAAAGATAAAAATACTAATAAGGAGTAAGAGAAGACCAACATCAATATTTTAGATCCCAGGGAAGAAATTTTTGTCATGGAATGAGGAAGAAATACTTGCACCTGGAACAAATTCGGGTTGGGTCAAGAAGGACAACTGACCAAGTACCAGGTTCAATCCAGCATAATTAAGATTACAATGATCTCTTTCTGATAATAAAGCTGTTCAAATCCCTTGCCTGTAGCAAGGGTAGGGTTCTGCCAGAGGCGTAATCTGACTAGATACCCTGCAGATGAATCTGGGGCTCCCACTGTCCTCCATAGCCGTCTACAAATCAGGTGTTCATAATTTTCCCTTCGTCATATTTAGATTTTAGTGCGCTTCTTCCATGTGGACTTAGTTGACTCTTCACTCAGATGGCTGCTGGTTTGAATGCAAGCGTTTACGACCCAGATACTATTAATTGCCGGGCACTCTCTGCTTTCTTCACCACACTTTGCTGTCACACCTGTATCTTCGTTGATCATGTCATGAAAGTGAGTATTGAACACGGCCATGTTATCAGAACGAACTGTTCTTAGATTGAGGCTAGAGTTACGTGGGAGCCCAGAATCCATTGGCTTGTCTGCAGAATATAGACAACTGAAGTTTACTTTGGCGGTCATATTATGACAAAATCAAACCCCATTAGATCAATTACACCAAGAAGAGCAACAAACCGATCAGCTGACGAGCAGACAAAACAAAAACAAACAAAGGTCAGAAAACAAAAACCCACAGAAACAAAAGAGTAAAACACTATCAAGCATTCCCCTGCAGTATAAGACAGTTGCACTGACAGCACCATCAATGTTTCCAATGACATGTACTCTGGACACTCGGCATGAGGAGCCTTTGTGAGGAAAGTTCCACCAGGAGCCTGAACCCATGAGTTGTCCTACACAGTTCAATTTCCCGTTCAATTGAGCTCTGTTTACCTAAGCGTGGGAGGTGGTGCCAGAGGGAAACTTCCTGGATCAGTTCTTCCATGTTCAAATCCATGCCCACCAGATCCAAACATGCCATATAACTGCCAGGGGGCATCGAGGTACTAAAGATATGGCGATTCTGGGTCAATTCCATTGTACGCCCACCAAACTGGGGGTTCCTCCCAAGCTCCACTGACTACCACTTTCACACCCCCAGGTCAACTACTCTCTGCTTCCTCTCCCATCTGAGTACCCCAGTCCTCAGTCCAAGGGTGCAGGCAACTTTGAGGCAGGGCTCAGTTCATCCAGCTGAATTTCTATGTTGTCCTTCTGGTGTAGCTCCTTGGTTATGCCATGCTGCCTGCAAGGTCAGTGTGCAAGGTCAGTTCACCAAGGGTTAGGTAGAAACACATTCACAGTCTCTACCCAGGAACATAAAATCTGGTCCACTGTCCCCCTAGATTCCTTACAATCATCATTTAACATCCCTTCCCAATTAATTCACTTCTTTTTTATCCTATTTTTATTCTTTTCATATTGAAAATAATGTTGCTAAATCTTCTCATTTAGGTATACATATATAATAATTTTATTTTTAGGCATTTATTTATAAAGGCACAGTGTCCTGTGTACATGTAAACTAACAGTACTTTTAAATAAATGTTTGTACAAGATTCTGACAAATTAAAGAAACAAAAGAAATTTTTATATGAATGTGCTGTAAATCCATATGTTTTAATAAAATTGGTCATTAAAATACTTAGTGATGCGCTCAATTTTCTTCTGTAAGCAAGTAAATAAATTGCAAGCAAAATCTTTTTTAAAAAGACAAAATACCATTCAACAATGTGTTTACATGTTCAGTTTTTGGGAATATGTGAGAATTTAAAGGTCATTTGATTCCATGAAATTTTAAAACTTATTAAGAAAACAAGAAATTAGAACAACTATTGAGAGCCACAATAAATGGAACTGACATTAGGCATATTAAATTCTCAAAAAGAAAAACTCTGTGAGAATTTCAGCACTCAAGTTTAGGTTCATGAAGGAGATGTGGCTTTAATTGCTGGAGGACAGGATGCTGTTGGTAGGCTGGAGGAGTCAGAAAAGGATATTTCACTGAGGATTAATATGAGCAGAGTAGGGGGTGGGGGTGGGGGTGGGCGATGGGAATGCACAAGTAATTCCAGAGGTTGAGAGAGCATGAGCCCCCCTAGAGGGAGGCAATAAAGCTGAGGGAAGTACTATTACTAAGAACTACTATATAGAGAATTATTTTGATGAGTCAGGCTCTGTGCCAAGTACTTTAAGTGCATTAAAGGCTCACTGAAGATCCACAGCAAATCCATAAGTTAGGTATACATTTGGTCCCAAATCTAGAGTGGTAAAGGACAACAAGCTCAAAGTTACCCAGCTGGTCAATGATAGTGCTGAGATTTATTCCCAAGTCAGTCTAACTCCAGAGTTCAAATTAACTCCATCATATTCCTAAATTTACAGAAAAAGATAAGCCATACTGTTGAGGAATTTGTCCTATAACAGTAGCATGGCCAATGAAACGGAAATTCCCCATCAAAATGAGCCAGAGGATTAACAAGGGCGACCCATGATAAAAATATCTCAAAAAAAAAATCTCAACTATACGACTTTACAATTAATTTTTCCACTTCAGAGTAGCTGGGTGAAAAATTCCACATATCCACACATCTGTGTTCATTATTAGTGTGAGAATATTTAACAAGGCAGAGAAGGCAGAGTAGTTCACGAGCACTCTGAAAAATTCATCACCACCATAATCACAAGTGATATGCAAATTCAGTATCTATGATCAAAAAAGGAAGTATAATTTCTAAATTTATTCTAAATCATTATCTTTGAATAATTTACTTAACAATACCTACTACCACTGAGCTGACTACCGGTCGGAGTCACAGCCACCCTCTTGGGCAGAGCAGAACCACTGGAAGGGAGCTTGCAGGCTGGGTCTGTCTTTTTGGCAGCACTTCCTCATCCCCCCCTCCCCACGAACCTGCTGGCGGGTTTGAACCGACAACATTTCAGTTAGCAACCCAATGCTAAATCACTGTGCCACTACAACATCTTTAAATTACTAATAACTAAAAAACAAGTAAACTGAAGCCGTATATTAAAGAGTTGCAAGGGGCAATAAGCCAAAAAACAAACCAAACCCACTGCCACTGAGTCAATTTCAACTCACAGAGACCCTATAGGACAGAGTAGAACTGCCCCTTTGGGATTCTAAGATGGTAAATCTTTATAGGACGAGAAAGGCTCATCTTTCCTCCAAGGAGCACATACATGGTGGGTTCAAACTGCTTCTCTGGCAATGAGTAGCCCGATGTGTAATCCACTGGCCTGTGATCTTCTACATTGGCCACCAGTGCATGTGGTTCATGAGTCTAAAGAGGACTTTATAGATTGGTATCGGACATATGGGCTAATATAGGACTTGTGGACTTGATCCGAACTGGGCTGGGATGTTTTCTCAATATTCAATTGCTCTTATATATAAAGCTCTTTCTTATACACATATGAGTCTCCATGGATTTGTTTCTCTAGTCTGTCCGGACTAACACACATGGCCTTGGTGATAGAAACGAAACTGGAGATTGAATAATAGATCTTTGAAGTACCAAGTACGTCATTGCAAATACCTTTCCAACAACATGAAAGTCCACTAATCCATGGGCTTCTTTGGTGGTCTGGTGGGTGGGCTACACATTGCCCGCAATAATGCCACCAGGGATCCTAAATGGACATGACAATGACTACACTTCTGAAAAACATTTAAAATATTTACTTTTTAAATATTTAGTACTTGAGTGTCACTAAAATGGTGCTTCTAACCTTTTAGGTTGCATCGTGTTTAGCTTCCATATCTTGATTTCATAAAGAAGTTCCATTTTCATTTCAGGAAGCCATAGTGCAGGGATGAGAACAGTGGTAGCTTGGATTCACATATCGTGCATAACATAATAATCGATGAATTAAACTATCTAATGCTGAGGATGACTTTTCCCCCTGCGACCCCTTGAATTTTTAAATGGTATGCACATTAATGAAAGACTCTCCGCAATTTCTACCCACACATGAACACATGTGGACGTGCCTGACTATACCTGAAATAATATAAATGCTCTTCTTCTTAACCACTTTGTCTATATACTTACTTAATTTTTTTCTGGATACAAATGGGTAAGTTATATAAATTTCTAAGTGTATATTTTCTATGATATGGAACATTAAAACTTTATCAAAAAGAACATAGAAATATTTTCTATATGTTCATATGTCTGTATTAATGTACACATTTAAAATAACTGAAAATTCACAATTTTCCCCAAAGTTACTTCCCTGAAATCCATGTCTCAAGCAGTCAGTGGCAATATTCTTTGACATTACAAATTTGAAACATGCAGGTAGCACCACACATTCACAAATAGAAAACCAGGTAAGCTACAGTACATAAAAAACTGATGACTATGGAGGGAACTTTGTTTCAACCACTTTCCATCTACTGGTAATAAGAACTTTTTTTTTTCCTTCTAAAGCTGTGGTATATTCCTTTCCCTACAAGGTTAACAATATCTTCTAAATTAGATCTGGTTGTGTCCAACATATAGGAAGAAGCATTGATAAATGACCCAAATAAACAGAACCTAAAATACATCAATCACCTTAAGGTTAGGTTAGACATACCATTTTAGTGACATTCAAATACAAGCCATTAACTTATGGATCCATTGCAATCATCAAAGTTATCTTAACTGAGGGCCCGATATCAGCTTCACTGGAGCATGTTCAAGGAAAATTTAAATAGAAGGACAAATGCAATTACGAACTAAGTCACTGTCTCTCCTATTCTAAGAGAATGGCTAAGACATTTAAGAGAAATGAGGACTGAATGAGCATGTGAGTAAAGGTAAAAAATAGTAATTTCCAATTTCATTTTAAACTCCTTCAGATAAAGTACCAAGCTAGAGGCTTTCCAGCAGAGTATTCCATGATTAAACACATTTAACGGTAGTTCCACAAAATGGTGTTGGTAATAATAAACAACTTCAAATTACACAAACAAAAACAGTTAAGTCATCAAGTGTCTTTAATTGATTTCATATCAAGTAAATACAGTTTTGTTTGAAAATTAAGTCAAAGAATACTTCTGCCCTGTATTTCCCCCTACAAGATGTTTTAGCTAGTATACAGTATTTGGAAAAATAATGTAACTTTTAAAAACCCTTTTCTCAGTAACATTTAAATAAGATTGCATCATGTAATTTCTTTTTTACAATCTACTGAGAAAAACAGCCAGAAACTGACAATAGGCAATGATTTATGCAAACGGAATGAAAGCAAGTCAGAAAGTGCTGTCCTTAAGAGGGATTTTTCTTAGGTTGGAGAAGTAGTTTAGACAGCAGAGCAAAAATATATGTAAAATAGGTATTCCTCAAAGAAAGCTCTATCGCCTATTTTAGTTCTACAAGAAAACAATTAACAACAAAGCTCTATTTACATAGAAACAGAAGCTATTTATAAATACATTTCAGTTAAGCAGAAGAAAAACACAATTCGCTTTATTCAAATTGGAAATCCACTTCTTTTTTTTCTTAGCCAATTTGTTCATGAGGAAAATAACACTTCAAAGTGTGGTTTGGTTCACACAAAAGCAACCTAAATAAGAGGGAAAATCTCCCTCCAAAAGTCAGAGGGTGAAGTAGAATAGACTCTGTAATTTGAATAGCCACCAGAAGCAATTATCCTTCTCTGGAAGGGCAGCTGAGGGCAGTCACTTCACCTTACACCTTATCTGAGCTAGAAACAAAAGCATATAATATTATTCATAGTTTTAAAACAAAGTGCTGGCATGAATCGCTCAATTTCTCAGTGCTAGCACAGTATTTCCAAAAATTATATTCACCTAAAATTATGGTTGAGTTTGGGAACTGTTTACAAAGAAATATTAGAGACACACTTAATGTATTAGTTTTTGAGGAACGTCGTGAATTAAATATTTTGTATATATTTTAAAATATATCAATATGAAAATAATTGATATAATTATTCATGCGCACACATAACTGAGATCTAAAATGGGTCCTCTGTTGGCACTACCTATGTTGGTATGACTAGTTTAATACCACTGCCTAAGTAACTGATGATGGAACTACTTACCAATCTTGCTTCCACCAGTCTTGTGGTAAGCTGAATTCTAAGACAGCCCCCAAGACTCCCAATCCCACTGGTTTCACAGGCTGCATGAAACCCTCCCTTTGACTGTGGGCAGGATGGCAAGCACGTGAACATACCACCCCTGACTATACAGTTATATGAGGAAAGTGGTTTGGCACAACAATTAAGGTCTTAGATCAGTTGACTTTGGACTAATCAAAATAAAGATAAAGTTAGTGGACCCCACTTAAAGCCAAACCCACTGCAACTGAGTGAGTCTTTAATCAGATCAGGTAATAATAAAAGATGATCTCTTGCTGGACTAGAAAAATCAACAGTCATATCAGCAATTTCATATGGAAGGGGTCATGTGGCATGGAACTCAGTGCACCGTATAGGAGCTAAGAAAGGTCTCCAGCAAAAGGAAGCAAGAAAATGGGGGTGGGAGGGTGTTGGGGGCTCAGTCACACAATAACAAGCCAATCCAAACTTGTTGCCACTGGGTTGATTCCAACTCATAGCGACACTATAGGCTAGCAGGGTCGGACTGCCCCTGTGGGTTTCCTATAATGAAATGGAGTTCTGAATTCTGCTAACAACCAAAATGAGTTAGGAAGCAAACATCGAGCCTCTAACAAAATTGCATCGCGATTTCACACCTTAATCACACCCTACTTAGAAGCTGAGCAGAAAAACCAGCTAATCCATACCTGAACTCTGATCCAGAGTCAGTGAGATAATAAATTTGTCTTATTTTAAGCCACTGGGTTTGTGGCAATATGTTACACAAAAACAAAAGCCTAATACAAATCCTAACCAAAGTCTGGGTTTCTCTGTACTCTTCATCTGCAATGAATATATCAAAATCCTGAATGTCTAGGGAAGCAATTGAACCACTTACAGATATACGAACATTTGGGAGAAGGCTTGTCTGGAGGAGAAGGCAAATTTGTTTCCATAAGCATTAAATATAGAGTAAATGGAAAATGCTTATAATAAATTCTAATTGGAAAGGACAGAATACAAAACTCTACGTATGATTACAATCATGTAAAACATGTGAACCAATACTAGAAAAAGGCTCCCAAAAGAGGAGGGAGGAAAAGACTTTTCCTTGAACAGTAGAATCATGTAAGGAGATTTCCCTGCTCCCAACCTCCACCCCTACATTATCATAAATTTTGGACATTTTTAAGATCATTTTATTGGGGGCTCATGCATACATAAATACCTATTGTGTCAAGCACATTTGTACATGTGCTGCCATCATTTTCAAAACATTTTCTTTCCACTTGAGCCCTTGGTATCAGCTACTCATTTTTTCCCTCCCTCTCCCATACTGCCCCCCATGAACCCTTGATAATTTATAAATTATTAATATTTTTTCATGTCTTAAATTGACCAATGTCTCCCTTAGATTTTTGACATTTTTAATGAGCTAGTTCTTTAAAATTTTTATCCTAATCTGTCATTGCTTGGAAAGGAAGAAGGGTTGAAGGGCAGTTACTAAAACTAAAGAAACTAAGAGTGGGATAAATTTTTCCACAGGGGTTAGATCAAAATGGGGAAACAGATACAGTATTATCCATTCAAATTAAGTGCTAAGTAAAGGTAAAAAAATTTCACAGCTTCTATCTATTGGTGACTGCTTTTTAAATGGATGGTACTGTTAATGTGTTGTTCAATGTATCATAAGTATATTACATTATACTAAAATGTTGACAAAATAAATTGCTATGTTGAAACCAGGATTGTAAAAAGTATTTTCATCTTTATTCCTTGTGCTTGTTGGTGCTGTTACAGGCCAAGGAGTCACTCTGGACTCAAACAAGTCTCCGCATAGCAGAAGGGCCATTCCATGAATACCGTTAACAATGTGGCAATGGTGAGTGGTCGTGGTCTATCAAGTACTTTCCCTTGGATTTTTACATATTCTTAAATGGGGAAAGGGGAGCTTTGTTTCTTACACTGTTTGCTAGCTATAATGTTAAGAAGATAAGTAAGTAATATTGCCCCTAGCATTGCAGTTCATACATGTACAGGCTTAATGTAAACAAAGTATGTTTGAACTTATCTCTGTTTCAGGTATTGCTGCAGGCAAGTTGCTTCCATAATACACTTTTACTTGTTAGGGTACCTTCTTAAAAATTACCTCTTGTGCCATTGGGAAAAAAACGATTTTGAGATCAAGGCTACTATAAAACATTTTACAAAACTCATGTGGACATCTTCCAATATCTCTGAAGCTTTGCAAGACAAGTTTTTACACAAAATGAGCACTTTTAAGGCGGGTCAGAGAAACAAAAAAATGAGTGAAGAGAAGTAGGATCATCAACCTAGACAACTGAAGAAACTGTCCGTGAAGTCCAGCAACTGGTAAGAGAGGCTAAAGGATGCCACCAATGAAGTAGCTGCTGAAGGGGCTCTGAAGTCACTCGGCCCTTCCGCTCCTAAGCCCACAGGTCCATGGGTAGCAAGTGTTGTGTGAGGATCAGCTGATCAGAGACCTTTCAAAGCAAGATCGAAACTAATGAAGACGGCTTTATAGAATGAACTATAACCAAGGACAAGTCTCGAATTTATCAATAGGATCCAGATAGCAAAATCCCATCAAAACAGCAGCTTCCACGGGGATCTCCTTGGCCAGATAAGTTCAAGGCAGAGAGGTCAGCTTTGAAGATTATGATGGCTTTATTTGGGATTCAAAAAATCATCAAAATTCATCTTGACTATCCTGAAAGATACCAGTGGAACAAAGAGGTTTATTATGAAGTTTTAAGATAACTGACAACTGCATCTGTAAGAAAAACAACAACAGGAAATGGCATCATTTTCCATCATTACAAAGCATCTGCTCAGTCTTCCAGGGTGGTGGCTATTGGTGGTGGTGGTGGTGTGATGAGTCAGTACCAACTCATATCAGCACTGTGTACAACAGAACACTGCCCACGACTGCACCATCCTCACAACTGTTCTTAAGTTTACACCCATTATTGCAACTACGGTGTCCTTCCATCTTGTCAAGAGTCCTCCGTCTTTCCCTCTGCCCCTCTGTTTTACAAGCATGCTGTCCTGTTCCAGGGACTTGCCTCTCCAGATAACATGTCTAAAGCACGTGAGATGAAATCTCACCATCCTTGCGTCTAAGAGTATTCTGGTGGCACTTTTTCTTTTCTTTTTTGTTTTGTTTTGTTTGTTTGTTTTTAATTTTTTTTATTTTAACAATTTATTGGGGCTGATACAATTCTTTTCACAGTTCATACATATACATACATCAATTGTATAAAGCACATCTGTATAGTCTTTGCCCTAATCATTTTTTTCTCTTTTCTTCTTTTACATTTTATTAGGGACTCAAACAACTCTTACCACAATCCATACATATACATACATCAATTGTATAAAGCACATCCATACATTCCCTGCCCCAATCATTCTCAAGGCATTTGCTCTCCACTTAAGCCCCTTGCATCAGGTCCTCTTTTTCCCCCCCCTCCCTCCCCATTCCCCCCTCCCTCATATGCCCTTGGTAATTTATACATCGTTATTTTGTCATATCTTGCCCTATCTGGAGTCTCCCTTCCCCCCTTCTCTGCTGTCCCTCTCCCAGGGAAGAGGTCACATGTGGATCCTTGTAATCAGTTCCCCCTTTCCAACCCACTCACCCTCCACTCTCCCAGCATCGTCCCTCACACCCTTGGTCCTGAAGGTATCATCCACCCTGGATTCCCTGTACCTCCAACCCTCATATGTACCAGTGTACAGCCTCTGTCCTATCCAGCCCTGCAAGGTAGAATTTGGATCATGGTAGTTGGGGGGAGGAAGCATCCAGGATCTGGGGGAAAGCTGTGTTCTTCATCGATACTACCTCACACCCTAATTAACCCGTCTCCTCTCCTAAACCCCTCTATGAGGGGATCTCCATTGGCCGACACTTGGGCCTTGGGTCTCCACTCTGCACTTCCCCCTTCATTTAATAACTGGTGGCACTTTTTCTAAGACAGATTTGTTTGTTCAAAATGTTGGTGGTCTTTGAGGATAACAAGGTATATTCTATAAGAATTTCATTCGAAAACCTGACCCAATCCAACCAACAGCCCTAATCTTGCCCCATCTTGTTTGTCCTAAAACTCAAAGAACATTTAGCAGAAACACGGTTGGAGTCCCTCAAAGAAGCCCAAACTGCCAATTTGGCATGGTGAAAATGAAAGAGCTCAGAATGCTCAGAGAAAGGATGAGAGAGAGGGAGACAATGCTTCCCAAAGTGTATAGACCTAGATGGAGGACAGGTCAAAGAACAATAACTTCACATGAGGACCTATTTGTCTAGTAAATAGCTCTGATTTTCTAGCAATATTTTTTTACTTACCGTCATATAAGCCTGTACTATGAGCGCTCTTTCTCCCATCTCCCACTCCTTCTGAACACAAAGGAAAGCTGGCTCTATCACAAGAGATTAACGCGAACAAAGAGGTCTCTCTCGGTTGAAATGTCCTAGTCTACTAACTAGGGTCCTGGATTTGTGTATGCCTAAGGCCAGTTCCATCTCCATTGTTCTGAATATAATTCGTGTAAATAAACATTAATTCCTTGCATTGGTTAACCTAGTTAGATTTCAGACACTTAGAACTCAAGGAATTATTTAAAAATTTTTCATTGGAAAACCATACCCCACCCCCCTGCAATGCTTATCTTACCCCATCAGACTTCTTTTTCTTCCTAAAACTGAGACAAAATTTGAGCCCCTCAAAAAAAATAAAATAAAACTAGGGTGTTGACTTGATGAAAATGAAGGGCTCAGAATTTGGGAGTGGGGAGGGTTGGAAAGATGCAAACTTTACATAAGCAGTAAAAGGATAACTCACCTAATAATCTAGCTTGCTTTAGAAAGTAAGCAAGAAGGTAGAAATTATATTGCTCTCCTAATTCATAGTTTATGTGTACTACGAAAGATATACCATATATACTCGAATATAAGCCGACCCGAGTATAAGCCGAGGTACCTAATTATTACCTGGGAAACCAGAAAAACTGATTGACTCGCGTATAAGCCGAGGATGGAAAATGCAGAAGCTATTGGTAAGTTTCAATAATCAAAACAAATGAAAACAAAATTACTAAAAATTGAGACATCAGTGGGGTAATGTATTTAAATATTTATTTTAAATAAAAAACATAAATAAAAGGACAAGTCATTTAACATTAGTAAACCATCACAGTAAGTGGAAATAGGTTCAACAAAAACAATAAGTTATCAACAATGATACCTTAAGAGTACTATTCCCTGAGCTCAATCAGCAACCAAGCTGAATGTAGAGTTAAAATCCTTCAAAACTGCATTCCTCATCATCATCCATATCCCAATGCAGAGAGAGCTTCAGCTGGAGTGAGGTCATCATAGACGCTGTCCTCACTGAGATCACCGTCATCACCATCACTGCTGTCATTTTCATACAAAGCGCAGTCTTCACTGCCATCCATAGCATTACTAATCCTACGTTTCTGGAAGGCACGTCGCACCATGTCTTCTGGAATGTCTTCCCATGCATCTCAGACCCACTGTGCTATTAACTCTATGTCAGGCTTCATGAGATTTCCTCCTTTTGTTAGTCGGGCTTGACCAGATGACATCCATTCATGCCACATCCTTTGCACACGGTCTTTAAAAGGCTTATTCAAAGATACACATCATAGGACGGCTCTGATTGGTTAGATGTGTTAGATGTGAGTAAACAAACATTCAAAGTCCTGCAGTATCGGCAGGCCTTTGAATGAACAGCAGAGAAACGGCAATCACCCACGAGATAACAGGCGCTCGTCCTGTTACGGGGAGTGGGGGGGTGGGGGGCAATGAGATGTCACACCTCGCTGGGGTGCCACTGACCTGTGTATAAGCTGAACCCCAGGTTTTCAGCACAAAAAATGTACTTGAGTATATACGGTAAATCCCTCTTAAATGCTGCTAAAAAATAATATATTGTATTTAGTCAGGATTTTAAACATCAAATAAGATTCCCACTCCACTCCCCACCTGGCCAGACAATGGAATGCATAAAGTAAGAATCAAAATGCAGTAAACTTTTTAAGTCATCCATCCATCCATAAAAGAATAAAAATTTTATG
Organism: Tenrec ecaudatus; assembly: GCF_050624435.1. NCBI lineage: Eukaryota > Metazoa > Chordata > Mammalia > Afrosoricida > Tenrecidae > Tenrec > Tenrec ecaudatus. The sequence goes on from NC_134538.1 coordinate 110,935,107, forward strand.
GTAAAATAATACAAAAATTCTTAAATATAATATTCTATTTGTGATATTTACTTATAGGTATAAATAATGACAAATTTTATGCAACAGAGCATATTATATAACTTCTGGACCTTTTATTTATTATTTCGCTTGATGAGATTTTTTTTCATAAAAGATCATTTTATTGGGGGCTCTTCCAGCTATTATGACAATCCATACATCAATTGTATCAAGCATGTCTGTACATATACCTTGTACATATACCTTCATTATTTTCTATTTCTATTTGAGCCCTTGGTATCAGCTCCTCTTTTATCCCTCCCTTCTCACCACCCTCGTGACCCCTTGACAAATTATAAATTATTTTTATATATTTTTAAACAAAATCATTTCATTGGGGGCTCATACAACTTTTATCACAATCCATACAACCATCCATTGTGCCAAGCACATTTACACATTTGTTGTCAACATCATTTTCAAAAAATTTTCTTTCTATTTGAGCCTTTGCTATCAGCTTCTCATTTTCCCCTCCCCCCCCCCACCCTCTGTCCCTCCTGAACCCTTGATAATTTATAAATTATTATTTTGTCATGTCTTACACTGACCAATGTCTCCTTTTACCCACTTTTCTGTTGTCTGCCCCTCTGGGATGGGGTTATAGGTAGATCATTCTTTTCATGTCTTACACTGACAGCTGTCTCCCTTCCCCCATGGATTCTGTTGCTTGTTCCCAGGGGGTAGGAGGTATGGTTATGTGTCCATCGGTTTCCCCTTCCTCCCCTCCTCTCCTCACCTTCCCTCTACTCTCCTGGTATCCCTATTCCCATTCCTGTTTCTGGATTCTGTGTCATGAACTCATATATCTTATCTGTACTTGTGTACAAGCTCTGGTCTACCCCGCAGTGAAAGGCAGGACTGGGGTCATGATGTGGGGGTGAGGAAACCTCAAGGAACCAGCGAAATACTGTGTGTTTCATCAGTGCTAGACTGTGCCTTGGTTGACTCATCCCTTCCTTGTGACCCTTCTGTGAGGGGATGCCCCATTGTGTACAGATGTACATAAACGATATGTTTTTGCTTGTTTGTTTGGGGTTTGTTTTTGGGGGGTTTGGGTTTTGTTTGTTTTGTATGTTTTGTTTGTTTGTTACCCAATCCCAGAGACACCTTCTATGATCCATAGAAACAAGCTGGTGTGCCTCTTCCATGTGGGCTTGTTGCTTCTCTGCTAGATGTCTGCCTGCTTGTTTAACTTCAACCCTTTAAGACCCCAGATCCCTAATCTTTTGATAGCTGGTAACCATCAGCTTTCTTCACCACATTTGCTTATGCACCCATTTTGTCTTCAGTGCTCATGACTGGAGGGTAAGCATAATAGAATTCCAGGTTGCTAGAGCACAGTTTTCTTGCATTGAGAGAGGGTATGAGCAGAAGCCCAAAGTCCGTCTACTACATCATTGTATTGACATATATTTATATGTACATAGGCCAATGCTTCTATTTTTATGAATTAATGTATTCAAAAGTGTACACACCTATGTTTATACCCCTACCCATAGCGTTGCTTGCTGGATCTATCTTCTGTTTCTTTTTACCTTCCTCCTGCCCCACCATCACGCTGGACTTTTTTTTTTTTACAAGAAAAAGGTGACATATAAGTTTTTCATTATTCCAAATTCCCTAACTTATCCTTTAAGTAAAATATTTTTCTTTCCCAGATTTAAATGAAATATCCTCACTGAACAATAATTATCTGACTATCCAGCTCACAGTGGAATTCTTGACCAAGATCACCCTGTTTTGAAGATCACACTGTTTGTATCTCAAGTATCATTTAGCACATACTAATTAGCCCAGCACATGATTTGAGTTATAAGCTACTGAGGGCATTTGTATTTCAGGAAATGTCTGGTATCATCCATTATTTTTAATCATTTTATTGGGGAGGTGTCATTCATTTTGTCCATCATACTAGACCCTGAGAAAGAAGTAGCATTGAAAATATGTAATGAGAAGAAATAAACATTCCAAATGAATCAAGCTTCCTTGGGACCAGTATTTCCTGATCTCTTATGAGTGAAAGACCTCTATGGAAATTTGACGAAAAGCATGACCCGCCCTCTTGAAAGCACGCGTGTGCACATGAAAAATACTGTGACTGCAATTTCAGTGGTTTCTGGGACGTTGAAAATCCACCCACGGGCAACTAACTAAGAGCTTGTATCCCATACCTATTGAAAGTTCCAGTTCAGAAAAATAGCAAAATCCTTTGTATTAAAAAAGCCAGTATAGTTTTACATGTTTTCTTTCTAAGCCAGATAACTAATAGAAAACACAAGGCAATAATACAGAAACATCCTACTTAGCATTTTTTAAAGGCCAAAATGAACCAAAGTACCAAGGATAGAGCAACAGGATATGTGTCATGTCGTAAGTGATCCATAGCCAACCTTTGGCATAAATCAAGGGACCCTTTCCAGAAACAAGATTTTCCTCAGGAAAAAAAAATATTTCTTAAACTATAAAAATAGTCCTTACCACCTCAGTTTACTAACAAAGTGATACAGTGGTTTACAATTTCTGAAAGGTTCTGATAAAATAGTTGTTTTCATGAAGGGGACTGGTTATTAGGGACAGGGGGAGTCTGTTTCCATATATTCTTGTGGAATCTTTTATTTGTCCTTTGTCTGCTCATCCTGCTCTGTGGACCAGGGAGGCTGGCCCAAACTGCCCAAGTCTAAAGGTTGCCTGCTCTCTGGCTTCTGGTCGATTGGATAGTGGGATGTGGGGCAGGAGATCAGTGGGAGGGGGAGGAGTGAAGACAGTATCTCCTCTAAGGCGCTCTTACTCAAGGTCCCTAGAACTGGCTCTCTCCACAGAAGGTTATGACTCTCGTCCCCTTCCAAGACCAGTATCCAAACTCTCCTTGAATTCCCAGCTGTGCTGGTACTAAGCCAGGGGTTACTGCAGTATCCCATGGGGCTCCCAAATCCTACGCTTCTGTGAAAGATCTCACTGTAAGTAAACCCTCTTACAATAACCGTATTTTGAATGCCATTTGTTCCCTGTTGGTACACTGACTGATTTCACATTTTGAATTACTATATTGCACACGGCTAAAATTATGTAAAACTTTAAAAATTTAAAGTATATTTAAGTAAAAACTTTAACATTTTTAGGTATAAGTGTTGTAGGACTTGGCAACTACCTGGAACTATTACACTGGGAGGCAGTGTAAGGCGTCAAAGATTTAATGAGAGCTCCAGAGTGGAATTTCAATTTGGGTTACTAACTGCAAGGTCAGCAGTACGAAATGAGCAATGGCTCTGAGGGAGAAAGACAGGACTTTCAACTCCTGTAAAGTTACAGTCTCAGAAACTCATAGGGGCAGTTCCACCCGGTCCTAAAGAGTTACTATGAGCCAGCATTGACTCCATCGATGGCAGTGGCTTGAGTGACACCATGACCAATACAAACTGCAGGGAACAAATACAGTCAACAAGGTTGCCTCTGATCCCCCAGGGAGAGTGCAGAAGTACACATCACAAAACCCATTCATTAGGCAGTCCCGTACCCATTGTAAGCTTGTAGACCCAGAGTGTAGGGTAGTGTCCTCTTAAGCACTATTGTTTACTCTGGTTATGACACCAGCTTCTTCCTTCTGATCCTAGCTACAGATTGGGGGAATCTGCTGAAGATTACATGAAACAACAGAGAAAAGATTCGAAGATGTTGGTCGTTCAACCTGGATTTACCCTAGGTTCAAGTAATTCTCACCTAATCCACGACAGAAATTTTTTCTCAGAGCTTCTAAATATTGATGGTAGTCTGTTCTTTCTTATGTTTTATTTGTATTTTGATCTTGATATTATAATTATTATGTTCTTCTTGGTGTTTCTTCTTTTTGTTTCTCGTTGTTTCTATTGGGTTTCCCAGTTTGTGAAGCACAGAGGAGTAGATGCATAGAGGCAATAACTGATGCAATGCTTTATTTGGGATGTAGAGGGGCTGAGGAAGGGGGAGGGTGAGGGGAGTGGGGAGCGATCAGCAGATGTCGAGCGAGAATGAGCACTGGAACTGATTGTGATAATGTACCAGGGAGTACCAAAAAAATTTTTTTTTCCAAAGCTATGTATTTAAATTGTTTTACAAAACAATCGCAACAATTTCAAAGTACTCTCCATTACATTTAATACATTTGTCCAATCTGCCATTCCATGCTTGAAAACGTTTTTTCAAATTCAACTCCCTCCTTTCTTTCTTCCGCTCAACTACATGGTCAAATCGCTGTCCTATGTGGAAACAAGAAGTCGCATGGAACGAGGTCAGATCAGTAAAGTGTGTGGGGCGAGAGAAGCATCCTAATTTTTGCCAAAAACTGGTGCACTCACGGGAGCACATGAAGGGGGAGGAGGAGAGAGTGGAGCACAGCCTGGCCCACCAGGCCATGAGGATGATGTTCCTGAGTAGAGTAGCCAGTCCACAGAGAGAACAACATGGCTGGCCCCACTATGAGAAATGATGCCAATCAGTGACTAAGGGCGATACAGGGGACAGCACCAGAGACACAGTGTGGGAATTGCACCTGACCTGATCCCACCACACCAAGGCAAAGCACTGGGGAGTGCAGCGGAACAGCAAGGGAATGGAGTGGCAAGGTCCCCAGGGAATGCTGAAAGTGGACTTTGGGGCCAGGGCGTGGTGCCCCAACAGACTGGACTGGAAAACGCTCCTAAGGGCCAGCAAATGATCCCTGAACTAACTACAAGCTTTTCTTTCTTGATGTGTTTTGTTTTGTTCTTTGTCAGTGGTTTGTTGTTGTTGTTTTATTGTCTGGTTGTATACTGTTGCTTTGTTTTCCTCTGTTAAGGGAGATGGAGGAAAGGGCTAGGAGTCAAAGGGCATTTATAGAGGTCTAGACAAAGACATGTACATGCAAATATATATATGAGGATGGGGAAATAGATCTATGTGTCCATACATATAGGTTTAGTATTAAGGTGGTGGAAGGACCTTGGGCCTCTACTCAAGCACTCCCTCAATGCATGAACACTTTCTTTTATTAAATTGGCACTCTACGATGCTCACCCTCCCAACACAATTGCTGAAGCCAAAGCGGATGAACAAGTAAATGTGGTGAAGAAACCTGATGGTGCTCAGCTATCAAAAGAGATAGGGTCTGGGGTCTTAAAGGCTTGAAGATAAACAACCAGCCATCTAGCTCAGAAGCAACAAAGCCCACATGGAAGAACACACCAGCCTGTGTGATCACATGGTCCCTAAGGGATCATTTATCAGGCATCAAAAAACATAAAATCATATCATTGGCTGCATACCTCCATGATACGATAGCCGAAGACAAACGGGTGCATAAGCAAATGTGGCAAAGAAAGCTGATGGTGCCCGGCTATCAAAAGAGATAGTGTCTTAAAGGCTTGAAGGTGAACAAGCGGCCATCTAGCTCAGAAGCAACAAAGCCCACATGGAAGAAGCACACCAGCCTATGCGATCACAAGGTGCCAAAGGGACCAGGTATAAGGCATCATGCAAATATATATATATATATATATATATATATATATATATATATATATATATATATATATATATATATATATATATACCATAGTGAATGAAGGGGGAAGTGCAGAGTGGAGACCCAAAGCCCATTTGTCGGCCACTGGTGATCCCCTCATAGAGGGGTTTAGGAGAGGAGATGGGTCAGTCAGGGTGCGATGTAGTACCAATGAAGAACACAGCTTTCCCCCAGATGCTGGATGCTTCCTCCCCCCAACTACCATGATCCAAATTCTACCTTGCAGGACTGGTTAGGGCAGAGGTTGTACACTGGTGCATATGGGGGCTGGAGGCACAGGGAATCCAGGGTGGATGATACCTTCAGGACCAAGGGCGTGAGGGGCGATACTGGGAGAGTAGAGGGTGAGTGGGTTGGAAAGGGGGAACTGATTACAAGGATCCACATGTGACCTCCTCCCTGGGAGACAGACTGCAGAGAAGGGGGGGAAGGGAGACTCTGGATAGGGTAAGATATGACAAAATAACAATCTATAAATTATCAAGGGCACATGAGGGAGTGGGGAGCAGGGAGGGAGGGGGAAAAAGGAGGACCTGACGCAGAGGGCTTAAGTGGAGAGCAAATGCTTTGAAAATGATTAGGGCAAAGAATGTACGGATGTGCTTTATACAATTGATGTATGTATATGTATGGATTGTGATAATAGTTGTATGAGCCCCTAATAAAATGTTTAAAAAAACAAACAAAAAAAAACTGGTGCACTGAGTTGGCTGCGTCAGCAGGTGTACAGCTTTGGTGGCAAAACCAGTCCCCTGTCTGCCATATATTGGGCCATTTTTGTCCAAGCACACTGTTACCCTATCTTTTCAAAACCTCTACATAGAAAGCTTGATTAACAGTCTGTCCTGGTGGAATGAACTACAAATGCACTGTCCCCCTCACATCAAAAAACAGATGAGCATCATCTTGATCTTTGATTTCACTTGACAGGCTTTTGGGGAGTGAGGGGATGATGACATCTTCCACTGGCTTGATTGATGTTTGTTTTCAGGGTTGTAAGAATAGCACCACAGCTCGTCACCAGTAAAGGCCTTGGGGAGAAGTGTGGGTACCTCGGAACTGTTCTTTCAAAGCATGCCATGTTTCCACTTGAAGCTCTTTTTCTCCGTCAGTCAGAACCCGGGGCACAAATTTCTCAGCAACCCTACTCATTCCCAAATCTTCCATTAAAATTCACTGAACCAAGCTCCAAGACAGTCCAGATAACTTCCCCGTTCATCTCTGAGCACAGGTACACAACTCTTATTGGCATTTTCCTCCATTCGGGAAGTTTACAGAAGTCCAGGCCTTTTCTGAAATGAGAAGACCACTCATACACTTGAGTCCTTTCCACAGCGCTCTCCTTGTGAGCTGTGTTCAACATTACAGCAGTTTCTGTGGCATTTTTCCTGAGCAGAAAGGTAAACATCACAGCCACATGCTGTTCTCTGCAATCAGCCATGACAAAAAACGAGGTTTGAGTGAAACTGCTTTTACAAAAGTATTCACTGTGACCACAGAGAACCTTCCCAGGCAATGCCATTGAGTGCACTCACTCAGAGTGAGTTGCTCAATGCTCATCAGGTGGGAAAAATGCATACTATGATAGCTCCATCCAGCAGAGCTTTTTTCTGGTGTGTTTGGGGTACCCCCTTGCATATACAACTCTTTTTAAAAGTGATTTAACCATGGAAGTATATGATATGTGAATACTGTATCAAGAAGAGTACTGAAAAGAGAGAGGGGGGGAGGAAGAACTTGAGCAATGGTTACCATGGGTGAAGGAGAATGGAGCTGTTGCTTAAGGCACTGATTTTCTGTCATTGGTGGTGGAATAATTTGGAAAAGGATGTCAAACACAAAGAGTATAATCAATGGCATTGAATTATAGCTGTAGAAATTGTGGAATAGGATAATGTTTTGCTGTGTATGTTTTTGCTACAATTAGGATAAAAATTCTACATGAATAACCATGAGTAAAAGGAAGAAAATATACTAGAATTGAATGTGGTGATAATTGTGCACCTCTTCTTGATATGACTGAATTATTGAATTGTATGACATGTGGATGAAGTGCTAATAAACATGTTAAAAAATAGGTTGGTCATATTGGCAATCAGAGGCTACCCACTGGCCCCTCGCCATGCTGCTTCCTGAAGGAGCCCCTGGTGGTATCGTGGGTTATGCACTGGGCTGTGAATGAGAAGACCAGCAGTTTCAAACTACCAGCTGTTCCTCGGGAGAATGACGAATGAGGCTTCTATCCTGTGATGACCGACTGTCTCAGAAACCCACGGCACCAGTGCACTTTGTCCTGAAAGGCTGCTAAGAGTCGTCTAGATGGCAATGAAGTTTTTTCAGTTATCCCTGATATTTAATACCTGCTCATTAACACTGCAATACCCATGAGAATATTGTAATCCCCAGGTGCATCAGCAAAGCCATTTCTGATTAATCATTAGCATTCCCTGGGAAACAAAAAAAGCTCTTGTACACAGAAAAGATGTGTCAGACTTTATAAAACAGGTTCAGTAATTAAACATTTACCCCATTTTCATTTGTATTCTGGAAAATGAAAAAATACTACAGTTTTCCATGATGGAAGGCTTATTCCTTTGTTGCATGATAAAACAGATTAAAAAGGTCACTCCCCTATGGGTAACAGCGGAAGCCCAGAATACATTTACAGACACTACACATGGGCTAAGTCTCCAGTGAGTCCCTCTGACCATAATGGAGGAATGGGACCAGCCTGGTTAGCAGACAGAGAATGCTGTAGAGACGATTATAGCAGATTAAAAGGAAAAGTCTGACTTAAATTGTTACAATCTTATTATTTGATCTCCCTTTGACACATTTTGAGTTTGATATGGTTTTTAATATTGTCTGTTTCCTTTCAAACGGGTTTATCTGTTATATTTCGTTATTGTTGGTAGCCTTCTGGACTCTCCTTTAAGCATTGTCCTACATTTGTTGGTACAGGAAACCCGGATGGGGGACTCTGTGGAGACAATACCTAGATGAAGTGTTCCTGGGGGTGCAGCAGGGGAAGTGGGGAGGAGGTAATGGGGAGCAGGCAACAACAGGAGAACAAGAAAGAAGAAAATGCTTTGAAGCTGATCGCAGTCCTGACTATGCAATACTTCTCAATACAACTCAACTATTGAATTGTAGGATGTCTGGAGTATGTCCTAATAAAATAGTTTATTTTAAAATAAAAAGAACCAATAAGGAAATATCTCTTTTAAAAAAAGTTTATTCCCTTAAAAACTTCAGAATCGATATGTGAGCACTTTTAAAAAGCCTAACGAAGGCACTTTTCTCCTCACACAATGCTCAATTGCTTGAAGAAACTGCGCCACATGAAAATGAAATACTTTTGAGGGGAGTCATTTTTCCTATGTTAGTTTATGTTTTCCGTAGATTTCAGACTAGAAGAGCACTAGTTACATCACAATAGATTATGTACCAGAATATATATCTTGATATTATTCCTAAACTCAAACATTTTATAACCAAAAAAGATAAAGTTCAGAGGCTATTTTAAAATGTACACTGGTATAATCTTTGTCAAAATATTTATTAAATATTATCTCCATTTTGTAGCAAAATCATGCAATTTGCTTTCTAAAGATTATTATGTAAGAGTCAGAGATATTTATTTCCTTGAAGTAATTATTTACTACTAAGAAACCATGTATGTAACATTTGACCTCCAGTGGTTTTCATGTTCCAATTATATGTGTCAGAAACAGGAAAACAGGAAGTGAACATACCATTGGGAATCTTAAAGAATGAGTTCAAATGGAAAATCTTTCTTTGGAGAGAGTGCTTGCTTTCTTTACAATGTGCTGGTTCCAAAAAGGAAAACAGAGCAGAGGCACTGTATTTCCACCTCAAATCCAATCACAACATCTACTGTCGTGATTCCTTGGAGACTTGGCTACTTTTCTCCCCTTGCTGCCCTGTTGCACTTTTAATAATCCTCTAAATAATTCTGCTAAAACTGACCACAGGCCATCCATTGAGAAATCCAGTTTTAGGGAACTTAATGGAGGTTTCTAGATCGATCATTCCTTCTACCTTTATTATATGTGAGGGAAAGTTAAAAGAAAATAGTTGGAAATAATTGTTCAGAGGAAAAAATACAAACACTAATTATTTTAACAATATACAAACACAGCTTTATTCAAGGCTGAAAGTCAAAGGAGAAATGCAATAAATGCCTCTGCTCCAGCCCACAAATCTCAGTCGTGTTTAATGATGCATATATTTTAGAATTGGTAATAAAGAAAAACACTCTCACTGTCTGTATTCTCAGTCATCAAATTGATGCTGACTCTTACTAACCCTATAGGACAGCATAAAACTGCCCCTGTGTGTTTCTGAGACTAAAAATGCTTATGGGAGTAGAAAGTCCTGTCTTTCCCCCATGGAGAGGCGGTGGTTTTAAACGGGATACCTTGTGGATGACAGCCCAGTATATAAACATTACACCACTACGACTCCTGCAAATACAACAGTAAGAAGCACATTAAACTTCAACAGTTGCCAGGATATAGCATGTGAAGCTTCCTGGCATCAAAAACGTTTATAGCTTTTAGCTTTTCCCAGGCATTTCTCGGTTTTGATAAGAAGACATTTAACGTGGACAGAAGAACAGCAGTGGTGGGAGATCTGGTTCCATTTCCTCCTCCAGTTTCATCAACGTGGCTTTTTTATTTGATGCAACCATATTCCCTACTACTTAAGATTTTCTGAATCCCTTTCCCAAAACTTCCCAAATGCTTGCTGAAAGCTGTGCATGCCTGTGATGATTGATTCCAAATGTACAACAAAGGAAGCCAGGATGATGGGAATGCTCTGTTACATGAGCAGAGCCAGAATCTATCATTGCCTCATTTGGCTATCATATGGCATGATTTGGGTAAACTATTTAGGAATTCTGTGTCCTATCTCCAGATCAGCAAGATTAGGATGTGATTAACTATTTCAGTGTTAATTAATGTTGATTAAATTCTTCCCGACCCAAAGCTCACATTCATTAGGGTCTGAATTAATGCAATCAATGTTATCGCCGAATTCTTTCTAAAATGGTTTTGAATATCTTTCAGTCTCTTCTTCTGGAGATAGTAAATTCAGTACTCACAACACATTTCATTAATTAAACTACTAATAAGTTACTTAGCATGAGAAGAATAAAGTTCACAAATGTGTGCAGAAACTATTAGATAAGGTTCCATGGCATATCAAGGATCACTACAGAGACTAGAGCCTCCTAGTCTTGGTTTTATGGAATAATCACTCTGGGGCTCTGGAGACATGCAGATTCCAAACCCTCCATACCACAACTACCGAATCAGAATCTCTTTGGTAGAACTTGGCTTTAGAACCATTTCTCCAAAAATCTCCTGATACTTCAGTGTCAGTTAGTCTGAGGGCCAGCTTCTGGGTATCACTGGAAAAGGTCACAGATCTCAGCAGCATGATCCTAGTCAAGGCTGTGTCTGGAAACTTCCTGCACCAGGAAGAGAAGACTGACACAAAAGCAACTTCTAAGAGAACCCAAGGCTGCCAGAGATTATGTATCACTCTGATAACAGTTGTGCAAGGAACGCCATCAACTGGCTCTCAGATTTAAGGAGTGGTAAACAGAATATTTTTGTCAAAAAGTGTGACGGGAATTTGGGAGAAAAGCAAGTCTTCATAGAACAGAAAAAGTATGAGGATCTGTTCATGCTTACTCCTAAACTTTTTCTTTTAATCGTTTTATTAGGGGCTCATACAACTCTTGTGACAATCCATACATCAATTGTGTAAAGCACATCTGTACATTCACTGCCCTCATCATTCTCAAAACATTTGCTCTCCACTTAACCCCTGGCATCAGGTCTTCATTTTTCCCCTTCCTCCCCACTCCCCCCTCCCTCATGAACCCTTGATAATTTATAAATTATTATTTTGTCATATCTTACACTGTCCGATGTCTCCCTTTACCCACTTTTCTGTTGTCCATCCCCTAGGGAGGAGGTCACATGCAGATCCGTGTAATCGGTTCGCCCTGTCCAACCCACCCTCCCTCTACCCTCCCAGTATCGCCACTCACACGAATGGTCCTGAAGGGATCATCTGTCGTGGATTCCCTGTGTTTCCAGTTCCTATCTGTACCAGTGTACATCCTCTGGTCTAGCCAGACTTGCAAGGTAGAATTGGGATCATGATGGGGGAGGGGACCATTTAGGAACTAGAGGAAAGTTGTATTTTCCATCGTTGCTACATCGCACCCTGACTGGCTCGTCTCCTCCCAGATACCCTTCTGTAAGGAGATGTCCAGTGGCCTACAAATGGGTTTTCGGTCTCCACTCCGCACTCCCCCCACTCCTAAACTTTCTATAGAGACTTCATGTGGACTCCTGGCTCCTTGGAGCAATGTCTTTCAGCTGACCCTGCTAACTTTTAAGAGTGCTCACAAAAGTCATATTATATTAGTCACATGTTACTCATTAGCTGAGAGCAGTGCTTCCCAATATGAAAACACACATGCCACCAGGCACACATAGGAAAGACTTATGTAAAAATTTATTTTAATATTTCATTAATAATTTCAACATGCATCACTAAAAGAAACAGAATACCAAGGCTAGGATTTCATAGATATAACCATTCATAGATATGTAATGAAGTGAAAATAATTGAAGATGACTCTACTATCCATTTTTCTATAACTTCTTTCAAATGGCTAGGTAAGACCATGCAAATAAGGTAGCAAGAACTCTAGCTGGAGGGTCGGTCAGTTTTGTCCTTCCTCTGTGTCTTGGGGAGCCATCTAAGAAGCCAGCACAGAAGAACCCTGGGGCCATCAAGAAAAAGCAGCCCCCAGGGGAGTGTGCATGCGAGACCCTGTGTGACGTGGCAGGGGTACCGGAGACTGTAGCACTGACACAGCAGTCCACGAGACTGAGACAGCAGCAGGAAGGTGTCCTGGCCTACTGCTTAGGCAGAAGCCTAAGTCCTTTCTTTGGCTGCGGTCTAAAGATCCTGTGACTGAGAGTTTGAGAGACATGCAAAACTGCGAGCTGAAAAGAGGCACTGTTACGGACAAAAGACTATCCTTACTATTTTCTGATGCAGCTTGTGGTAACCTGTTAGCGTCCCTCATAGCCCCATCAGGGTGCCTATGGTCTGTAAGTTTTCTGTGGCCATTCTAACAATTTTTCAAACCCACCAGAGTAGAGTGGCATGAGAGGAATGGTTGATGTCAAAATAGGGTAAAAGAAGAAAGAGAGGGTTCAGGTCTCTGGGGCTGGTGTGGAGTTAAGATTTTCCGTCGCTCTGCGCAGCTAGAAGAGTCAGATGTGGCCACCACACGACTGTCACCATTGGTGTAAGGCAGGGGTGGGATTGGCTGCAAAATGGCTCCACAGTGGGATTGGCGGCAATGGCTCCATAGTGGGATTGGCGGCAATGGCTCCACAGTGGGATTGGCGGCAATGGCTCCAGACGTACAGAAGCCTGGAGTTGTGAAAGAGCAAGAAGGGGGGAGCTTGGAAGTGAACGCTTTGATTCCTTGATTAGTTTTGTTTGTTGTTCTTATTTATAATGCTTGAAAAGAAAATCTGAGCTGGCAAACTTCATCTGAGAGGAGAAAAGCCACTCCCAGAGTTGTGCAGGAAAAAGCCAGGCTGGTCATACAAAACGGCTGATAGAAGGCCCAGCCTGTTGGATACCCCCTGAGAGAGGCCCCAGGCCGCATGGGTGTCAGTGCAATCGTAAAGAAGAAAGCGTGCAACTTGAGTGTTTTCAAAAGGATGATGTAGTTAGCGGTTGGATTATAGATATTGGCTTCTCCTTCAGAGTGTTATACATACATGTATGACAGAAATGAATATTGCCATCTCTGTTTTTCAAACTATCAGCTGTCCTGTTCTATTTTAAATGAACAGAATCTGAGGCCTGAAACCTTTTTAGAACTACTTGTGTCCTGTATGTTAATGAAGGAATATGGAGATTAACTTTTACTACGCCAACACACATTTTAAAAGCTATACATTTAACAATCACTGGACAATGTATTAAATTCTGCATCTAAATTTATCTTCAAAATGGGGCAAATTACTGGTTGACAAAAGGCCTGGTACACTGCATCTATTAGGTTTCACCATTCCTATAATTTCCATGCCTGCCTCCATTCTGAGTGTTAGCCTCAAATACCATAGAGGGTAACCATGTTTGCTTGTTTCTTCCTGGGCAAAACGATGCCCTGTTTCTATGGGGCACCTGCTTTTCCTTCTCAACCAATCGCTGCTAATCACAATTCCTCACCCCACACTGGCCTAATTGGGGGGAGGGGGGAGCATAGAAAAGGCATCCATCCAGGAAATAGGCTGCAGACCAAGACTACATCCAGTACCACTGTATCCATTCCAATTCCGAGTGACCGTGTTCTCCAAACTGGGCCAAGGATTTTTTGAGTAGGAGTTGAAAAGGAAATTCCTTTGCCTCTCAGGTCTTTGGAATTAAAAAGATAAAATGCCCAGCTTGCCTTAAAAACTTTTTCTTGTGTGGGTGGAGAGCGTTTTCAGGAGCCAAGAGTAAAACTATCAGAGAGATATAAGACGAGAAACTATGATGATGCACAAGTCTCTGCATCAAGGTGGCTATTAAGCAAGGTCCCACCTGCTTACCTTTCAGCCGGTTGAACCCAAGCTGATAAATTATCCTTTCTAAAAATCATGGCTAGAGTTGGGTGTTTGTCTCTTACCACTGAAAGAGTCCTGATCCAAATTCAAAGTGATTTCTGAAACTTTCACAAGAGACACAATTTCTGCCATCCTCTAAAACTGGAATACCCCATGACCTGTCTTTTCAGAGTACCCCAGAGTGTTCTGTTCTATGCCAACTACAGTCAGGGGCAGATTTACTGGGAAGGTAATAGCACCTACCAAGTACACTTCCTTCCCAAGTCCTACAAGGAACCTGGCAATATGTTCGCATGGTCTTGTGTTTTTCACATTTGCAAAAGAAAATTATTCAACCACAATGGGTTACACAGGTGCTGGACATTCCTGGCATCTGGTCAAGGGGAAGCAAAATTGGGCATCCATTTACATAGTTTGCATTTAGTGGGGCATATATTTGTGGTTCGCATCTCTTCAGTGTATAGTTGTTTTGCTTGCTAATCTTCAAGGTATAGGAATGGTATCTAGGTAAATCTTATAGCCTATTATGCCAACTCGTCCATCACCAGAACAAGAAAGTTCAGGTGGAGTCCTAGCACCAAACATCATGCCCTGTGATGCTTGTCACTGAAAAGTGCAGAAATGAAAGATTTCAGTTAGAAGCTTTAAAAAAAAAAAGTCTTGCCCCTCCTCCCAGAAGAGTTTATTTCAGAGGACAGCAATGAATCTGCAGCTCTGGGAGAGGGACATATCTGATCAGAGCACATAGAAGCAGATGAAGGGGGAGGAGGAGAGAGTAGAGCACATCCTGGTCCACGAGGCCATGAGGACGATGTTCCCACTCAGAGCAGTCAGTCCACAGAGAAGACTACATGGCGGCCCCACTATTGGACACAACATCCCTGAATGACCCATAGCCCTAAAGGGGACAACATTGGAAACACAGTGTGGGAATTGCGCCTGATCTGATCCCACCACACTGAGGCAAAACGCTAAGGGGGTGCAACAGAACAACAAGGGAAAGGAGCAGCAAGGCCCTCAGGGAAAGCACAAGGTGGACTTTGGGGCCAGGGCTTAGTGCCCCATCAGACTGGACTGGAAAACACTCCTAAAGGCCAACAAACAGTACTTGAACTAACTACAAGCTTTTCTTTTTAGTTGAGTTTTGTTTTGTTTTCTGTCATTGATTTGTTGTTGTTTTGTTGTATATTGTTGCTAGGTTTTGCTCTGTCTTGTTTTTGTGCATGTTATTATCTCCGTAGTCTGTCTAAATAAAATAGGCTGGATGAGCAATCTGTAGGAGAAAACAATGGGACCGACAGTTCCGGGAGGACATGGGAGAGGGGGAGGTGCAGGGGAAAGTAGTGGTGTTAACAAACCCAGGGACAAGGGAACAACAAGTGACCCAAATCAGTGGTGAGGAGGGTGTAGGAAGCCTGGTAGGGCACGATCAAGGGTAATGTAACCAAGAGGAATGACTGAAACCCAAATGAAGACTGAGCATGATAGTGGGACAAGAGGAAAGTAAAAGGAAATAGAGGAAAGAGCTAGGAAGCAAAGGGAATTTATAGAGGTCTAAATAAAGGCATGTACATATGTAAATATATTTATATATGAGGATGGAGAAATAGATCTATGTGCATATATTTATAGGTTTAGTATTAAGGTATCAGAAGGATATAGAGCCTACACTCAAATACTCCCTCATTGCAAGAACACTTTATTCTACTAAATTGACATTCTGAGATGCTCACCCTCCCAACACAACCGCTTAAGACAAAGCGGGTAAATAAGCAAATGTGGTGAAGAAAGCTGATGGTGCCCAGCTATCAAAAGATATAGAGTCTGGGGTCTTAAAGGCTTGAAGGTAAACAAGCGGCCACCTAGCTCAGAAGCAACAAAGCCCACATGGAAGAAGCACACCAGCCTGTGCAATAACGAGGTGTTGAAGGGATCAGGTATAAGGCATCATCAGAAAAAAAATACCATAGTGAATGAAGGGGGAAGTGCAGAGTGGAGACACAAAGCCCATTTGTCGGCCACTGGAGATCCCCTTGAAGAGGAGTCTAGGGGAGGAGATGAGTCAGTCAGTGTGCAATGTAGCACCGATGAAGAATACAGCTTTCCTCTAGTTCCTAAATGCTTCCCCCTCCACACACCCACACACTATCATGATCCAAATTCTACCTTGCAAGTTTGGCTAGACCAGAGGATGTACACTGGTGCAGATACAAGCTGGAGGCACAGGGAATCCAGGGCGGATAATACCTTCAGGACCAGGGGGTGAATGGCGATACTGGGAGGGTAGAGAGTGGGTTGGAAAGAGGGAACCGATTACAAGGACCTACATGTGACCTTCTCCATGGGGGATGGACAACAGAAAAGGGATGAAGGGAGACGTTGGACAGGGCAAGATATGACAAAATAATAATTTATAAATTATCAAGGGCTCATGAGGGAGGGAAAAGGAGGGAGCGGGGAGGGAGGGGAAAAAAGAGGACCTGATGTCAAGGGCTTAAGTGGAGAGCAAATGCTTTGAAACTGATGAGGGCAATGAATGTAGAGCTGTGCTTTACACAATTGATGTACGCATGGATTATGATAAGAGTTGTATGAGCCCCAAATAAAATGATTTTTTTAAATGTCTTGAGTCCATTCCAGTGCATAGTGACCCATTATATGATTTCCAAAGCAATAAATCTTCTTGAGAGCAAACAGCTTCATCTTTGGGTTTAAACTGCCAATCTTGCAATTAGCAGCCCAATACTCAACCCTCAGTGCCTCCAGCACTCCCTGAGATAGAAGCTAGTCTGTGAAAAATTCTTCCAGTCATCATATAGCTAAAATTATAAACAAAAGACACTTGATATACATGCACTATACATTCTTTCCATTTTTTGAAAGTGAAATATTTGATTAAGTTTAAAATATGCCATCTTAGCTGGAATTTCAAAATACAATAAAACTTGTAAAAAATTATTAATGCCTGATTTGGAGAAAAAGGGTACCTTCTTTTGCCATGTTTAAAGTTTTTCAACAACTCACAGAAAACTAAGATAAAAAATAAAGGAATATGAAACAAAACTGACAAAATGCAATCATGAAGTCAATGGGAATTATTGTGACATTAAGAAGTGAATGTTATAATTTATTTAGATTATACCAAAGATAGTATTTCATTAAGATAAAATAAAAGTTGGGGCCAGCCCCAATCCCAACTACATGGTCACACCCCACCCCACCCCGTGCCCCCTGCCATTCCCCAGAAGAATTCACTTCAGAGGACAGCACTGAAGCTACGGCTCAGGGAGAGGGACATGTCTGATCAGAGCACAGGGGAGCAAATGAAGAGGGAAGGAGAGAGAGTGGAACACACCCTGGCCCACCAAGCCCTGAGGATGATATTCCTGATTACAGCAGTCAATGCAGAGGGGGCCACAGGGCCAGCCCCGGCTTGAGACATGATGTCCCTCAATGACCCACCATACTAAGAGGGATAGCACAGGAGGCACAGTGTGAGAATTGTGCCTGATCTGACCCCACCACTCCAGGGCGAAACGCTAAAACAGAGCAGCAAGGGGAGCAAAGTAATGAAGTCCCTGGGGAATACCAAAAATAGACTTTGGGGCCAGGCAATGGCATCCCATCAGACTCCACAGGAAAACACTCCTCAAGGTAAAAAAAAAAAAAAAAAAAGACCTGGAATTATTTATAGGCTGTTTTGGGTCATAGGTTTTGTTGTTGTTTTGCTGCCCTTTTTTGTGCTTATTAGTGTCACTGCATGTCTACCTAGATAAGATAGGTGGGATAAACAGACCGGAGGAGAAAACAGTGGGACCAAAAAGAAGGGTTGGCAGATGGGAGAGATGCAGGTGGGGGAAAGGAAGTGGATGTTAACAAACCCAGGGACAAGGGAACAACAAGTGATCCAAAATGAATGGTGCGGAGGGCATAGGATGCCTGGTAGGGCTTAATCAAGGGCAATGTAACCAAGAGGAATTACTGAAACCCAAATGAAAGCCAAACATGATAGTGGGACAAGAGGAAAGTAAAAGGAGATAGAGGAAATAACTAGGAGGCAAAGGGAATTTACAGAGGTCTAAATACAGGCACATGCACATGTAAATATATTTATATATAATGATAGGGAAAGAGATCTATGTACATATATTTATAGATTTAGTATTACGGTAACAGACAGATAGTGGGCCTCTACTAAAGTACTTCCTCAATGCAAGAACACTTTGTTCTAATAACCTGGCGATCCAGGATGCTCACCTTCTTGACACAATTGCTGAAGACAAAATGGGCACATAAGCAAATGTGGTGAAAAAAACTGATAGTGCCCGACTATCAAAAGATTAGCATCTGGGGTCTTAAAGACCTGAACATAAACAAGCAGCCATCTAGCTCAGAAGCAACAAAGCTCACATGGAAGAAGCACACCAGCCTGTGAGATCAGGAGGTGTCAATGGGATCAGGTATCAGGCATCAAAGACCCAGAACAAAAAAATCCTATGATGTGCATGAGTGAAGTCCCAAAGCCCATCTGTTGACAATTGGACATCCCCTAAGGTCACAAGGAAGAGATGAGCCAGTCAGGGTATCATATAGCACCAATGAAACATACAACTTTCCTCTAGTTCTTTAATGTTTCTTCCCCCCACCCCACTATCCTGACCCCAATTCTACCTTAAAAATCCAGCTAGACCAAAGCATGTAGATGGGTACAGATAAGAGCTGGAAATACAGGGAATCCAGGACAGATAAACCCCTCAGGACCAATAGTGAGAGTAGTGACACCAGGAGGGGAAGGGGAAGGTGAGGGAAGAAAGGGAGAACCAATCACAATGATCTACATATAGCCCCCTCCCTAGGGGATGGACAACAGAAAAGTGGGTGAAGGGAGACATCAGTTAGTGTAAGACATGAAAACAAAAAAATGTATGGATGATATAAGATATGGGAAAAAATCATCTATAACTTATCAAGGGTTCATGAGGGAGGGAGGGCAGAGGAGGGAAGGGGAAGAAATGGGTAGCTGATATCAGAGGCTCAAGTTGGAAGCAAATGCTTTGAAAATGATGATGGCGGCATGTGTGCAAATGTGCTTGACACATTGGATGAATATATGGATTGTGATAAGAGATGTAAGAGTTCCCAATAAAATGATTTTAAAGAGGATTAAAAAAAAGAAAGTAAATGTCTAGAAAATACTGATCGCAACATATGTACACATGTGCTTGTTACAATTGATGTATAGATTGTTATAGGAACTGTAAGAGCCCTGAATAAAATGAATGAAAAATAAACAGAATCTTTCAGATCCAGGGAAAAAAAGAAAATGTCACTGAATTGTATGTGTAATAACTGTTGAAGTGACAAATGCTTTGCTGTATATATATATAGATAGATAGATAGATAGATTTATAATCACAATAAAAATTAAAAATGAAAGTAATAAATAAGTTCTGGGGTTGCTTGATAATATAAATAATGAAGCAGAATTAATCATGTGAACATCTTAGAAGAAGAATTAATTGACTGATTTGACATGAAATACTGACACCAATACAGAAAATGCAAGCCCAAGAGATGTCACCAACTGAGGGCAGTGATGACAAACTAATTAAAGAGGGCCCACCCAATGAGCACTGACCGTCCCCCATTATTTTTAAATTGGGTCATTCGATGACATGGAATCCCCTCTACACCCCAAGTTTAAATGCCATAACACCATGAGCTCATGAGAGAAATTTGAAAGAGGTATTCCAAATTTGAATACCCATCAGATGTATAAGGGATTACTAATAAATTATAAAGCTAATTATTTTCTGAACTAGAAATAATTTAAAAATTAAATTTATAATCAAAGAGTCCAATTTAATTTTCCTAAAAAACAGATTTGTAGGGGTCCACAAAATTAGGTTATCACACCCACAGGTTGCCCTTAAGACCCTTTTTAAACCTTGAGTCTTATAAAAAATTGGTATAAATAGATAGATAGATAAATAAACTGGTTTCTAAAAGCCACCTTTGAGTTGATCATTGGCCAAGATAAACTTGTAGGGCCATTTTTCCATGGGGAGTACACCCTTTTATGAATAATCTATGTGCACTCAGTTTCCAGAAACAGAACTCCGGAGTCTAACCAGAAGCTGTGCTTCAGTGTCAACTGCTGTTCTGCCCCATCTTCTTAATAAGGTAGGCAGGGGGAGAAACTGCTGCAGGTTTTGTTTTGTTTAGATTTCTCTCTCGCGTTTTTTTCCCCATGTACAGATCTGAGTTATTTGTTTAATGTTCTCATCTTTCATACCCCCTAGAATAATACTTTTAAGGTGACCTGGTAGTGGCAAATTCCCAGAGTTTCTGTCGATTTTTCTCCCTCCTTTTAAAATGCTAATATTGCAGTGCAAAGAACTCTTAAGAGTTGATGATTATTTTCCTTCGGTATTTTTTAAATGGGCTCCATTATTTCTGGCCATGCAGTTTATGGGCAGATCTACACTGATTCTTCTGAAAGATCATCGATATATTATGTTGCATTTGTCTCTTGCTGATCTCAAAATTCTGTCATCGCTGGATTTCTAGGATTTACTTAGGATATGGCATGGCACTGATCTTCTTGTAATTTTTTTAAAATTAGGGTTGATGCATCTCCTGAGGCAAAGTTTCGTCAAAAAGGATTTCTGCTACGGTTCCAGTCCATAAACCAATATATCACAAGCAAAACGCTGACATATGCCTCTGTGATCTGCAAACAGCTAGGGACAAGTTCTCTTAGTGAGAATACTTGTCTTCATTTGTTTAGGTAGTTATCAAGCACTTAATCATTTTTGTTCCACCCAGAAACTATGTGTATGTATGTGTACCTGAATATATCATATACTTGATCCTGAAGTTTGCTCAGAAACTAATGAAATACCAATTGGAATGTTTCAACAAGCACTGATGTAGCACTGACGCAGTTCTGCCAGGAAATTTGGAAGACAGCTATTTGGCCAACTGACTGGAAGAGATCCATATTTGTACCAATTCCAAAGAAAGGTGACCCAACAGAATGCTCAAATTAATACAACATCACTGATATCACAGACAAGGAAGATTTTTGCTGAAGATGCAATGCAACAGTGCATTGACAGGCAACAGCCAGAAGTTCAGTCTGCATTCATCAGAGAACATGGAACAAAGGATATCGTTGCTGATGTCAGATGGATCTTGGCTGAAAGTAAATAATACCATACAAATATTTACTTGTGTGTTATTGACGATACCAAAGCATTCAACTGTGTGGATCATAACAAACTATGGAATAGGATTTCCAGAACACTTAATTGGCTCATGCAGAACCTGTACATGAATCAAGAGGAGAACAAGGACTACTGCAGAGTTTAAAATCAGAAAGGTGTGCACCATCCTTATTCAACCTGTAAACTAGATAATATGAAGAAGAATTGTGGCATCAGGATTGGAGGAAGACTTATTAGCAACCTACAATATGAAGATGACACCATCTTGCTGGCTGAAAGTGAGGAGGACTTGAGGAACTTGCTGATGAAGATCAAGGATTAAAGTCTTCGGTAACAATTGCAACTCAATGGGAAAAAAATTTTTCACAACAGGACCATGATAAATGGAGAAAAGACTGAAGTTCTCAAGGATTTTTTTGAATCCACAATCACTGCTCATGGAAGCAGCAGTAAAGAGATCAAAAGACATGTTGCATTGGATCAATCTGCTGCACAAGGCCTCTTTAGAGTGTTGAAAAGCAAGGATGTTACTTTGAGTACTATGCTGAGCCTGATCCAAGTCATGGTATTTTCAATTGCCTCATGTGCATGCGAAAGGTGGACACTGAATAAGAAAGACGAAAGAAGAATTGGTGTATCTGAATTGTAGAACTTCAATATGGAAAGTATCACGGACTGCTAACAGGACAAACATAGCTGTCTTGGGAGAAGTACGGCTAGAGTGCTCCTTTGAAGCACAGATGGGGAGACTTCATCTTACATACTTTGGACATGTTGTCAGGAGAGACAAGTCCCTATAGGATGTGATACTTTTAGTAAAGTGGAGGGGCAGCAAAAAATGAGGAGATGGATTGACACAGCACCTGAGACAAGGGCTCAGGAACTACTGTGAGGACGACACGGGACCAGGAGGTAGTTCATTCAGTTGTGGATAGGATCACCATAGGTTGGAATTGGCTCAAAGGTACCTAACGACAATATGTTTACCCATATTGTTGTGGGATTTTTGGTTTGTTTTATTTTTTTAGGTCTAGCTCTTGTTTTTCATTTATTTTTTCATGCATACATATGAGTTATTTATTTAATGCTCTTGCCTTTACAGAGTACCTCCATGAATAATACTTGCAAAAATGACCTGGTAGTTTTATCAACGTGACTAGATCTCAAAAGCCAAGTCATTATACCAAAATGGAGCATTTTTTTCTATTTTCCGATTATCTCTTTGTTCATTTTATAAACTTAAAAAAATATGATAATAGAAAATCGCTAACATTTTCTGTGATAATTACTACGATGATCCCAGGGATGTATTATTCTCCTGGGAAAAGGAGGCTTAGAGGAGAGAAGGTTGGATTAAAGCAGCCTGTGTGAGAGGTGGACCCACAGTTAAACCCCTTCACCTTCCGCCTGTGTTGGGTCCCAATATCCCTCACAAAGCCACCTTCGGGACTCTGTTCCCACTCCCGCAAGCACTGTGTGCAGGATCTAGGAGTCTGTTACACAAGGCCTGGCAAAAGACTAAGGTTTGGGACTGTTTTAGGGTATAAAAGATACCTCAAATATTAAATATTATTTAAAGAGACCATTTATTAAGTCTTAAACAGGGCAAAGATAAGTCAAAGACACATCATCCAGATGAGAGACACCATCAGTGCAAAGTCATAATGGTACCCAAGGGTTTGCTGAGATTCAGAGACTTGGAAAGTGCATGAGAGGACCAAGGAAACTCTCACAGAAGCATGACTTGTGGCAGATGGATACATCACAGTCACAGGTGGAACTATAGAAGTGGGAATGGGACCATGATTGGTACATGTACATGATGTTAAGCAGAAAAGCTTACAAGACTGGTCCAGGGCCTTCTGACCAAGGCAGTCAGGGCATGACTCATGACTATACAGCCCCAGTATGGTAGAACCCATCAAATACCCATCCAGACAAGCCCTTAAAGGAGACTGCCTCTCCATGGCCTGGTCAGGAGGGATAAAGGAAATCCACTTTCCAATGCACTCTGCCTGAGAGCAAGACAGCTCACACTGCCAGTCAATGGTCAGCAGTTATTCAGTAGAGGTGTAATCCACTTGGGGACTCTACACATGGATTTGGGACTTTTACTATTACCCATACCTTCCTGAAAACCTTGTGCTTAGAATATAAGCTTTAGCACAGGGCTTCCGAGAAGGCACAAAGGGTCTTGCTCCTCTGAAAAAGAGACTTTCAGTTTCGATTTGACTCTGGATATCACTGAATTCACATGCACTTCTTCCAAATAGCCTCCCCAGTGCTTCTTTCTCTTCTCCCTTCCCAAACCAAAGGATTTTGAGCTGCAAGGTCTCAAACTACAAAGAAACTGAGAGCCCACAGCAGGCACTTGCTAGCTAGATGCTGCTTGCATGCGCCCCTCCCCCCATGCTTTGGCCAATGGAGATCAGCCAACACTGCCTTTGGAAAGAGCCTCTACTGGCAGGATAGACAGAAGGGCACAGAGCAGCTTGCCAGAGGTCATATGTAGACCCTCCAGAAAGAGAATCTTCCAGTCATTGCTGCTATGCCTGCTGCCTCCCTAACTCAATACTCAGATAGTTGATGAGTGCACAGTAGAGGTTAGTTGCCATTGAGACCATATTTTTCTAGATTCCTCCATCTGTTCTGGATATTTAGGGCCCGTGTCCGCCATTACAAGAGACCAAGGCCCCGTATCCGCCATTGCAAGCGACCAAGGCCCCGTATCCGCCATTGCAAGCGACCAAGGCCCCGTATCCGCCATTGCAAGCGACCAAGGCCCCGTATCCGCCATTGCAAGCGACCAAGGCCCCGTATCCGCCATTGCAATCGACCAAGGCCCCGTATCTGCCATTGCAAGCGACCAAGGCCCCGTATCCGCCATTGCATGCGACCAAGGCCCCGTATCCGCCATTGCAAGCGACCAAGGCCCCGTATCCGCCATTGCAAGCGACCAAGGCCCCGTATCCGCCATTGCAAGTGACCAAGGCCCCGTATCCGCCATTGCAAGCGACCAAGGCCCCGTATCCGCCATTGCATGCGCCTAACAGCAGGTCGAGGGTATTTCCAAGTGTTCATCGGAGGCTCTAAAGAGCAAAGGCAGCTTCCCAGGTGCCATATGCTCAGACGCCACATGCCAAAGGCAGGATACAGAGTAATTACAAATTTGTTATCATATAAACTTTTTAAAAATGAGCACATAATCTCAAGTAACCCTCATGTTCCTGTCACTTTGAAAAGTAATAAATACATAGGTTTTTATACGTTTTCTGGAAATTTGATCCTTTGAGTACACTTTCCTAAAAAGAAAAAAGATATCTCTCCCTCAGGAGACTAAAATGTCTTCAATTCACTCTCCAACTCTTTCACACTTATTTAATTATGGCATGCCACTCTTGCGGAAAACCAATGGAGAGGTGACTAAATATCTCATTTGAAGGAACAGCCCAATGAATGGAGTTCCCTTGGAGGCCAGAGACGTATCCTGGCATCTCTGCATAAGGCAGCACCACCACTGATCCAGTGTATTCTAAAGTCCTTTCCCGAACATGGGACCACTGTACAACCAAGGCAAATTGTTTAACTTCTTTATGTTTCCCCAATTTAAAGAAAGAGTTGCTGTGATATTTAAATGATATAATGACTATAAAGTTTCTTGAGTAAGGAAGGTACTTTAAATTATTGACTTTCCCCCCTGAATTACAGCTGTTTGGCCTTCTGCATTTCTTGGTCTCCTTTACATTTGTTTATTACAGACTCCCTATTAACCTCGGGCAGTAGAACAGCACATCTTTTGTAGCCGTCTGCCTTTTCCAAATGAAATTTTATTAGAATTCTCATTAATTTCCATTTCAACCCTTCTCATCTGATCCCTATTTAGTCATTTAAAAACTAGAGTCTATCTCAAAATGTATGCAGCTACTCTTTTGGCAGTAATATATAAGTTTCTGACAAAGAATTTATAGTCCTAACAAAAGGCTTGACTACTTCATAAATTATACTCTCCTCTTATTTCTCCTAAGGATGAAGTTTTCCTACTTCTACTCCAAA
The DNA here is from genome assembly GCF_050624435.1 of Tenrec ecaudatus. NCBI lineage: Eukaryota > Metazoa > Chordata > Mammalia > Afrosoricida > Tenrecidae > Tenrec > Tenrec ecaudatus. The sequence continues at coordinate 110,960,642 of NC_134538.1, forward strand.
GTTTTCCTACTTCTACTCCCTTGACCTGAGGTCAACTTCTTTAAAACTAACCTATTTCTTGGTGAGGTGCAAGAAGGAAACGGGGACCATCTCAAAAAAAGGCCATCTACAAGGAGGAGGTTACTGTCACTAGGTACAATGCTACATGAGAGAGAGAGGATTCTGCCTTGCCAAGATCATCGTAGTTACCTTTCCTCAATAAATGTCCTTCCTGTGGTTTTTCCTCTTTTGTTTCCCAAATAACATTTCCTCTTTGAAATCTGTGCCATTCTTAATTTTTTTTTTACCAACAGATAAATAAATTTATTAAAATAGTTGATTTAAGCATCTGCAATGGTGACTTCAGGCTCAATACTGATGGAACTGATCTGCTTCACTATCTCAGACGGACTGTGCAAGTCAATGAGACGCTTGTGGATCCTCATCTGGAATCGATCCCAGGTCTTAGAACCTTCCCCACAGGGAGTTTTCCTGGTCGTAATTCTCAGAGTCTTGGTAGGCATCCTAACTGGTCCCTTCATTTCAGGTTTTTCTCCTTAGCCCCTCTGATTAAGTCAGCACACACTTTCTCCAAGGATTTCACATTGCGGCTGGTCAGAGTAATTCTAATTCGGTGAATGGCCACCTCTGGTTCCACAGGTGTCTTTCCGGTGTCCTTAAATGCCATGGCGGCGGGGCGCTTCCTGACCGACTTGTTCCTCGGTGAGAGCGAACAGCGGTGAGTCAGGAATGGGAGCGGGGGACAGAGCACGGCGGGACGACGGCCGCGTCTTCCTCAAAGAGCGCCATTCTTAAATTTTATGAATACATAAAGTTTCTTAACTTTCCTTCTCAGCCAAAAAACATTTTGCTCCCAAGGAAGAAAACAATAACATTTTATTTGGTAGAGAGTTGTTCTTGTGGTACAATATCCACAAATGCTGGTTTGGAGAATCATCCACCTCCAGTTCAGCCCACCTGCCTTGAGTAGGATCAACTTTGTGCTCAGGGCAAGGGCTAGGTCTAGACTTCACGCAGCCACTGGGCACATCACATCTTTACTCTGATGCCTGTTCAAGGGATGGATAGACGACTTAATCAGAACTTGTGAGAAATAATAAGACAGGGATAAAAACAGGCAATTCTGTCTACTGGATAAAGCCTGAAAGCACATTATTACATATTGTAGCTCGGCGTATACACTGAGGCAAAGGCAGAAATGGCTAAGAGTACAGTTAAGAGTGGTAAAAGATTCAGAGCAACAAAGTCCTAGAGATTTTTAAAAAGGTCCACTCTTTCAGTTATATGAGTCAATAAGCCTCTTTTCGCAGATTTATTCTTCTTCTTTTTCTATGCCAAATAACCTTGGTGTCCTCCCAAGACTATAGTCCTGAGCCCTCGGGGTAAGTGATTCATTCCCTCTTCGAATATTGGATCATAGCTAAGATATTTTCCTCAGTTTGCCCCACCCTCATACGCTCTACTACATGGAGAGCTACCTTGATGGCCGTGTGGGCAAAGGGACACATCTGTTCGTAAGCATAGTCCATTCTCCTTCCCACCTTGATCAGCTTGCTGTCTACCTGTGTATCCACCCTAAATTGTTGTCATTGTACAACTGTGTTTACCTCTGTTGCCTTTAACTCTTGTACTCCTTCCAACGTCTTCCTTTGCTTTCACTAATTGTTACTGGCCTCCCTCATTACACAGTGCTTTCCCGACACTTAATACACTTGTGCAGACTCTAGTGAGTGAGCTGTTCTCCCTTTCCCTCCAACTCCTGGAAGCCATCAAGGAATGCTTTTGGTATGTGTGAAAATAAAGCGTTTTCTTGAGTTTTTCTAATAGACTTCTCAAACAATTTTTGTCCTTTTGTGTTAATTTAGTTCACTCCGCATAATGGCCTCCAAGTTCATCCATGTCATGAGGTCTTCTGTAGAGTCATCATTGTCCTTTAACCGGTGAGAGATCATTTCTCTGTCATTGAAACCAGCAGATTCACACATCATTTTTGACAACTTGACCAAGTTGATAATTTTCGCTTTTCACAACAACTCTGCAAGAGCACTACTGCCATTTTAAAGGCAAGGATGCTGGCCTCCAGGGACAGTACGCAATAGGGTCAAATTATACAGATAACGGGGAGTTTGAAGAGCCACAGCTCAAGCGTGTATCTTTTGAAACCCTACTTTATCATAGTTTTCCCTTTTCTAGAATGACATTACATAAATATCTGATGTGATGTGTGTACTCCTGCTTGTCTCTCCTTGCTAGTTCAACCAAGTGTGAGACTCTGTAGGACTCAGCTGTTTATACTTATCAAAAATCACAAGCACTGTGAGGCATAGTGTCAAGGGAGAAATGATCAGTGAATACTATACTCAAATGGGATAGTTCTGAGTTAACATCAATTCAAGGACACCCTAACTCCTTTTTACCATCCTATAACTTGGCCTTTAAAAATACAGAGTTAGTAAGTGGCAGGACAATGTACTACACATCAAATCAAGTCTGAAGACTCAATGATATACGAGATTTCTAAGCAAGAAAAATCACATATTCATAAATACATTACTCATCAACTTTATATTGCCGTTCATCCTCTCTTGGCCAACATTTTCTGTATGTTCTCTATACCTCGTGGCTAAGGTACTAGAGTTATGACTTGTATTTGGGGAAGCATATCACATAAAATCTAATCAATCACAATTAATCTCAGCACAGCAAAGGAAAGGTTATCCCAAGATAATATAATCTTAGTGCTTGGCCTGGACCTTTGTCTGAGATAGCAAAAACAAGCAGCAATCAAGCCAAAGAAATAGAGAGCAATTCTTCCCCAGACTAACATAAAACCAAAAACCTACCCATGCTCTTCTTTTGCTTTCTATTTCTTCACCTTCTAGCATATGACAATTAATTAAATCACATCTATTCCCATTAACAGAAATTTGAATTTTCCTGTTTTCATCTAAAATGAACAAATGTTCTGAAAACCATAATCTTCCAAGCAGCTGGGAGAATGGTAGGGCTTTCTACTCTTGTAGAGTTAGTTTCAGAAACTCATAGGGACAGTGCTCCCTGTCCTACAGGGTCCCTGTGAGTCAGCATTCACTAAGAGGCAGGGAGTTTGGTTGTTGCTGTTTTTTAATCATCTTATTGGGGTGCTTACAGATATTGTAGCAATCCATAAATCAATTATATGAAGCAAACTTGTACAGATGTCACCGCGGTCATTTTCAAAGCATCATTTTTCTGTGTGAGCCCTTATTATCAGCTCCTCTTTCCCCCAAGTTTGCTGTTTTTTATCAAGGCATCCACCTCAAAACTTCCTCCACAAGGTTGTTTTTATTGAAGAATCCATGTCATGTTAAGTGGAACTTATTTTTCTTTTGAATCATAAAGTTTGTCCTTGGAAGGATCCACATGTGACCTCCTCCCTGGGAAACGGACGGCAGAGAAGGGGGGGAAGGGAGACTCTGGATAGGGCAAGATATGACAAAATAACAATCTATAAATTATCAAGGGCTCATGAGGGAGGGGGGAGCGGGGAGGGAGGGGGAAAAAAGAGGACCTGATGCAGAGGGCTTAAGCGGAGAGCAAATGCTTTGAAAATGATTAGGGCAAAGAATGTACGGATGTGCTTTACACAATTGATGTATGTATATGTATGGATTGTGATAAGAGTTGTATGAGCCCCTAATAAAATGTTTTTAAAAAAGAAACTAAGGTTTTAAATTTTTTACCATTATACATAAATCAAAACTAGAATTTTTCTTTGTAGCTATAAAAACAACACAATAGAAACAAAATAAAGTCAACAGAGTTATCTTTGGTCTTCATGTTTCCCCTGAAATGATGCACCATCCTGACTATCCATGCCTATTCCAGATCTGCTATCACCAGTGATGAACATAAAATGAAAACCAAGATACTATGTTCGCAATAATTTGAAAGAAATTCCTATTCAGACACTTACTACAGCTGTTTCTCGTGCCTTAGCTAAAATACTAAGCTTGGAAACGACTGTGATCTGCTGCTCTAATTGATGCCTATTTTTATCTCTCTGTACAGTTGCTTTCTGTCAGCACCCCCTACACAGAGAACAAAGCCCAAGAAAGGGAGGAGGAGTTTAAGCAAGAACACAGCAGGAGAGTAGTTTACTTCTCAAAGGAGACTACTTTTCAAAAATGAATGCTTTTCAACTGGAGTAACACACTGGATAGCTAAGAAATTATAGAGGATCACATTACTATACGTTGAAGGTAAAGAGATGTCTCAGTAAAATGTGTTAATATTTCCAGCATTCAGCAATTACTATTAAAATTAGTAAGTGTTATTATTTAAGAGCTGACTATAACAAATGATAATAAAGAATTCTTTCTAGAATAAAATACTCAACCTAGATTTTAATTATAAAGTTTAATTTATTGAAAAATAGTAATAACATAAAAAATTAATCTTATACTCATATATCTGATTACCTAAAGCCAGATAATTCTGGTAACAAGCCAAACTTTGCCATTATATAAGAAATCCCAAAATTATTTAGATATTGAAAGGGCTTTTTAAAATCTGTAATTATATATATTAAAATCAGCTATGAGCAGGGTAGGACAGGTGAGACCGTTTAAATCCCAAAAGTGCCAAGAAATAGTTATTTGGGATTATTTTGATGAATGGAGAGAGATGACTTTGGAGTCAGAACCAAGTTCAAATTCCAGCCCCACACACGGCTGATCCCTGTGCCCAGGTGATCCACGTCAGTGTGTCTGCCCGGTTCCTCATACCAGTACATTAAAATGAAGAAATGAACAATTTACTTACATAAGGTGGCTGTGAAGGTTACATAATACTCACAAACACACACACATACTCTACCATTCATTTTGTACAAACGCTTGCATGTGTATGCAGTGTTTGATAAATATTATCTTCCACCCTTTCCCATCGTATCTATAATACTGACGTCTCCTCTAAATTTTTAAAAAAGCTGTCTCATGAGTGCCTTTGTGTTCTCTCGGTTTGAATCTGGAGAGCATATCCAACCAGTTCTGGCTAGTGATCAGTCTACATGTGTGCCATTTCCAGGAATTTTAAAATATGAATACAAAGACAGTTAAAAATATCTTTCAACAGTAGCTTTTTATAAAAGATCCACAATCAGAGCCAGATGTGTTTTGGAATTGAGAATTTCTTTGAATCTTTAAAAGGTTGTGTCATATTTATATCTATGTTACATAATGTCCCCAGCAGGATATTGGGTACTGACCTACAAATATATTTCTATTTATGCACCAAATAATAGTCCCACAAGTGGAATAAATCAAGTCTGTAAAAATTCAAATGTATTGTGGTAGGCAAAATTCTAAAGATCTTGCCCAAGATTCACATTCCCTGTTATTCAATCAAGCACTAATGTAGGTACTGCATAAAAAGACTACTGTTTCCATTCCATTGACCTTAAGATAGAGACATTACTTTGGATTACCTGGGTAATCACATGAGCCCTTAAAAACAGAAAAGAGTCTATCCAAAGAGAACAGTTCAGGAGGGATGAGGAAGGAGAGGAAGTCAGAAAGATTCTTCAAAGCATGAGAAAACTGGACTAGAGGAAGGCGGCCACTGGCCAAGGAATGGGAGCTGTCTCTAGAAGCAGAGAATAATCCAGGGCCATCTGCCAACAGGAAACACAACATTCAGTTCTAACTGTTCCAAAAGCTTAAGGATCCCTGAAGTAGATTCTTCCCGAGACTCCAGAAAAGAACACAGCCACAGAGAACCCCACAAGGTCACCCTGTATCCAGACTTCAGATCCACAAGAACAGGAAAGTAATACATCTGTATTGCTTAAGGCTGCTAACACTAAACCCAAACCAAATTCACTGCCATTGAGTTAATTTCAAAGATAGTTCTGTGTTGAACTGTCTCATAAGGCTATTCCAAGACTGTAATCTTTACCTAAGCAAACTGCTGTATCTTTTTCCCTAGGAGCAGGGAGTGGGTTCAAGCCAACAACCTTTGGTTAGCAGCTGAGTTTGTTTGGAAGATTAAGAATTTTAGCCCTCAGTCTGGATTACTACGTAATGTAAAGAAAACTGCTAAGAGACTACAAATATTGTGGTATTTTATCAAAATAATAGAAGAGTCATAATCATCTCATAAACTATTAAAACAGTTGGACTGATGGAGTATAACAGGTCCTGCTTGCCATCAACAGAGAGATACTCATATACTCTGGCTCAGAAAGCTGGTTAGACGGCGTCCTATTGGCATAGTATTTCTCTTTTCTTTGTTTTTTTTTTCTTTCTTGGTGTCAATCGATACAAGATAGGTAGGATAAGCAATCCCAAGGAGACAACAGTAGGATGGATGGTTCTGGAGAGCATGGGAGGGAAGGAGACGGGGAGTTGGGGGCAGTGAACCACTTATGACAGGGACAGAGGAAGAGTAAGGGTTCTAAAATTAATGGCGAGGAGGGTGCAGTACCTGGCGGGTATAGCGCTTCTGGTCATGTTTAATCAATCAAAATGCACCTGAGAGAAATTAATGAGAGGTGAATAATGGGGAAACACGATGGTGGGGCAAGAAGAAACTAAAAAGAAAAAGAGGGAAGAAGAAGAAAGCAAAAATAAATGTATAGGTATAGAGAGAGATATGTAAATATTTAAATATACATACACACACAGCAAGGAAGCAGATGGACTTTGGGCTTTGACTTAATCTAACCTCAGTAGAAAAACAGTATAACAATGTGGCATTGTAGGATACTCACCCTCCCAACACAAGCACTGAAGACAAAATGGGTATATAGGCAAATGTGATGAAGAAAGCTGATGATGCCCGGCTATCAAAAGATATAATGTCTGGGGACTTAAAGGCTTGTAGTTAAACAAGGGGTCATCTAGCAGGGAAGCAATAAAGTCCACATGGAAGAGACACACCTGCCTGTGTAATCATGAAGTGTCGAGGGGAATAAGTATCAGAAGGTCAAAAATAAGCAACTGAATTGATGTGAAGGAGTGTGGATATAGTAGAGACCCAAAACACACCTCAAGCTGAAAAAAAAACCCAGAAAAAAAGTAAGTTCCAAGTTGCATTATTGAGGGATTCTATTGAATACTATTGAAAGCACCAAAAGAATATGGGGAAAAATACACAGAATCACTGCAATAATAAGAATTGGTTACTGTCAATCACTTCAGGAAGCAGCATATAATTAGGAACCAATGGTATTGATGGAAGAAGTCCAAACCGCACTGAAGATATTGGCAAAAACAAAGCTCTAGGAATTGGCAGAAAACCAATGCAAATGTTGCAACAAAAGGATTCCACACTAAATGTACTCCCTCTTCTTTGCCAGGAAATTCTGAAGGCAACGCCATGCCCAACTAACTAGAAGAGATTCGTATCCATGCTTTTTACAAAGAAAGGTGATCCAACAGAATGCAGAAATTACTGAACAATATCTTTAACATGACATATAAGAAAATTTTTTTGAAGATATTATCAAAATCAGTTGCAAAAACACATCACCAGGGAACTTCCGGAGATTAACACCAGATTCAAAAGTGGATGTTGAACAAAGAATTTCACTGTTGATGTCAGAGGATCTTGATTGGAAGAAAGGTATCTACGTGTGTTTCAGGTATAAGTCACCTGCTACCATAATATTTATAGGCTAAGTCTTACATACATCACTTTTAGGAAACTCCACATCCAACAATATCTTCCAACAAGCACAGTATGTTAGCCACCAAACCAGCACAATCTGATAACCTGGTTTCCTATTATACTATCTTTTTTTTTTACTATTATATTAAAAACATCTGGAAAGTACTACCTTCTTAATGCTCTGTAGTTCTAAGGAGCCTGGTACCATGGACATGTCCTTATTGTGAAATAAGCCATGGTGATGGGCTGTCAGTCACACTTTCCAGCTCAAGAATGCAATGCCTCACCTCAGACAGAGCAAGTTGCCCAGGACCCAGCAGGCACTCTTCTTTGACCTAGTTTGCAGTAGCTAAATATGTTTGTCCTTTCATTTTTAAAGTTAGTCATGGTTTCTAACAGAAGTTATTCAGAAGATATTATCTTTTTTTAAAAAATATGCCTGGGAACTGTTTCAATTACTTTGGTAGATACATAATCTTGTGTCAATGTAGGGTATTAAGAGTGAAGAGGTGGAGTCTAGCCTGTCAATCAGGTCACAGCCTGATGATGCCTCCTTGTTGGCATGGCCTACTCATAAAGAATCTGGGAACTTCCCCCCTCTCTCTACCTTTGTCTTCCTGTTTACAAGCCATGGGAAACTTGGGAAACATGAGACCTGCGAAGGGCCCCTCTGGCTGCTTCACTTTCCTGCTGGTGAGTCACTCGGAGAGCTGGAGGAACCACATGGAGACCCACACCAGCACTGAGATGCTGCCACCGTCATTGGATCCACAAGACTTTTCACCACCAGCCTGTGATTGTCCTACATTTTGGTATCATTGCATGTGCTACATGAGTCTGAAGAGAAATTTATGGAGTAGTATCAACCATATGGGCTAATATCAGACTTATAGATTTGATCTGGACTGGGGTGGGCTGTTTTCTTAATATACAATGACTCTTCCATATAACGCTCTTTCTGATACATATATGAATGTCTCTGGATTTGTTTCTGTACTCAATCCAGTCTAGCACAATTACTAAACCTTGAACAGAACAGTTCTTATGGAACTTTAATGACTAGCACACTGGTTAAAAGTTGGAATCAGACATTACCAACATGGTGAGAAGATGCAGATGGTAACTGAAGAATGTCAATGCGGGGGTTGGGGGGCATTAAGCTCGGTAGTCCTTAAACATGAGCAGTTATCAAAGTCACCCAAAGGCTATAAAACATTTCCTAGGCCCCAAAGGGCACTCTGAATTCAATTTTCTAGCCACCTAGACTCTGAGAGAATAAATTTGCATTTGTTAATGCTATCCTCTTGTGGTATTTTTGTTGTGGAAACATTAGACAACTATCACACTGGGTAAGGAACATGCTATTTTATTTCTATTAAGTTACCAGATAATGTAGTCTCTACTAGTCTAGGTACCACCATACTAGGAACCGAATGTCCTAGAATGAAAATGGTGGGGACTCGCATTGACTTCCCTTACCCTAATTCATTTCAGTTGGGGTCCAAGTATTGGTGTGTTTTTCCAAACAGTTTTATTGGCAAGTAATTTACATATCATATAATTCAATAGTTCAATCATTCGATCACATCACAGAGAATTATATAATCACCCCCACATCAATTTTAGAGCACTTTCCCCCAATAGTTAAATCACCTTTAAGATGACTGATACAATCACAATCCGTTCTAGTGCTCCCTAACCCCTCCTGTCTTCATTAATTAACTCCTGAAATCTCCTCCCCCCTCCATCTCTAATGCCCCTATCCCTATATTCCCTTTATTCCCTTGTATCCCTTATTATCATTAGGCACCCACTAATCCTATGCTTCACATCTGGGAAACCCAACAGAAAACAGTAAAAAAAAAAATCACACTAAGGTGGTAAGGGTAAAAAAATAATAGCATGCAGACAAAAATACTAATAATACGTAAGAAGGAAAGGCCACCAACAATAATCAAAAGCCAGGAAAGAAATTTCTGTCATGGAACCAGTAAGAGATACTTGCACCCAGAACAACTCAAGTAATGTCTACAGCAGCAGTTCTCACCCTGTGGGTTACGACCCCCTTGGAGGTCAAACAACCCTTTCACGGGTGTTGCCCAAATCCTAACAGTAGCAAGATTATACTTATGAAGTAGGAACGAAAATAATTTTGTGGTTGGGAGTCACTACAACATGAGGAACTGTATGAAAGGGTCATGGCATTAGGAAGGTTGAGAACCACTGGTCTACAGGTGGTCAACTGGCCAAGTATCCAGTTGGATCCAGCAGAATCAAGATTACAACGGCTCTGTCTGATAGTAAGGCTGATTGAGACTCTTGCCTGTGGCTAGAGCAGATCTTCTAGCAGCTCAGTCTGGGTTGGTGGTTTCTAACTCTCAAGTAATTCTAATATTCAACAGGCGTGAGATCACCAGGCTAAGAAAATCATCAATAAAGTGACTGAGTATATACCTAGAATACACCATCACTATTCTAGAATGCACAGTCATCGTGTGACAGTGTATCCTAGCTGGAGGATAGATGCTCTTGGATGGTACATTTGCAGACTAGTTTATGGCCTCTGCAAAAACCATTTCTGGGTATTGAATTGCACAGTAGCAATGAACAGTGTACCTGAAGGAGAACCCTAAGCCACAGGCACTGTGATTCCCAAAATCATTTTTGCAGAGTAAGTGCTAGACCAACATCTGTTATTTCTCTGAAATCTTCTAGTATTCAAAACCATGCCCATGTGTTATTAGTTAACAGAGTGGCTTTTGAAATAGCACAGCTATAGTGCTGTTTCAAAGCCATTTCATCACACTAACATGGAAGACTATTTATTCGTATGACACACTTTAATTAGAAGTATGTGTGATTACACACTTTAAATGCATGGTCCCTAGAGCAAAGTGAGAACTAGGATTTTCTGTGGAGAAGAAATAAGCTGAAGAGCAAGTCAAAAATACACACACATATAAATGTGAGAGGGATGAATTAGATTTACATCAAAATTAGATCCATGCAGACAAATGAAACAAGACCTATATCTCTACCCACGCACAAAACAGAGCCAAGATGGATTAAAAACTTGAATATAAACCCCAGAGCTATCAGAATCATCAGTGAGAAAACTGGAACAAGCTTAAGGGCTCTGTTGCAAAGCATACAGAGACCACCAATTACAATAACGGAAGCACACACAATGGAAGACAAAACAGATCACTGGGACATACTGAGAATAAATCATTAATTCACATCAAAGGAGTCATCAAAAGAGCAAAACAGATTGGGAAAACATTTTTACCAATGGCACAACGAACAAAGGTCTAATTACTAAACTCTACAGACCTCTACAACAGCTCAGTAAGAAAGTAACAAACAACCGAATTCAGTAGGAAAAAGACACAAACAAACAGTCTACCAAAAGTGGCCTGAAAAAATGATCAACAGCCATCAATGAAGACCACAATGAGATATCACCTTACACTAAGACTGCTAGCCCAATTCATAAAAACACAAAACCTCGACTGCTGCAGAGGTTGTGGAGAGAATGGAACTTGTATACACTGTTATTTGACTTGTAAATACATACAAACCACACTGGAAAGTGATGTGGCAATACTTAACACAAGTAAGAATGGAACTACCACACAATCTGGCAATACCACTATTGGGCCTAGATCCCAAAGAAATGAGACAACACAAGTGGATTTATGCTCTCCGGTGTATACTGCAGCACAGTTCACAATAGCAAGAAATGGGAAGCAACTCAAATGGCCAACAGAAGAAAAACATAAATTATGATACATGCACACAATGGAATATCATACATCCCTAAAAAAGAGCGATGAAAGCATGAAACCACATGACATGGAAGGACCTGGAAGCCATTAGGCTGCGTGAAGTTAGTCAATCACAAAAGAACAAACAGTGAAAAATAAATAAATAAATAAATTGAAGAGAAAAAAAGAACAAACGTTGTATGAGTCCACTACTATAAGGAGAAATACCAATTAAACCAAAACCAACCTGCTGACCAGCCACGAACCATACATCACTCCCCTTACATGCACTTCATAAGAACCACCTAAAAAGAGGCGAACTCAGATCAGCCGGGGTCACTGCTTCAAGAAGGGAAAAAGAGAAAAGGCCATCCACTTGATGCCATCCAACATTGAGACAATGTTGTGACAAATCAGCAGACACTCCACACCGATGAGAAGGGAACCTTACAGGAAAGTCTGGGTAAGACCAGAGGAGGGCATATCTAGATCTCAGAGGCGGCATCTCTACTACTGTTGGTGGGTAAGTGGGGAGGAAAACCTCATGTCAGGAAGGGATGCTCAACAGGAGTTATAGAGAACACAAGGGGAGAATAAACTGGTTCTATGTTTCTGGTTTGACATGTTGAATTAGTTTCTACCCATCCCTTGATGAACCACACCATGGACTATGCATTACAATGACCACAGGTGCTGGCCTTACGGGAACATAGCATGTCCCATAGAACACACCTGACTCAATGTGGAAACTTCACCGAGCAAAGTGGGCCCTATCTCAAAATTACCTACAGCCCTTGGACTTTAGACTGAAATTCCCTGGTAAGAGACAAAACAAATGACAGCTACCCCAGGCCTGTGGAATTGCTTGTTGTTGGGCCTTGGATAGGATCCCTGGCTTAGCGGGCATCCAATGAAAGGGGGCACAGATCCATCATCTATTTACTATCTTACTGTCCTCCTTGCATTAATACAACATATATTAATCTGATAGGCAAAGATCTGCCTTCGCAAGGAATGTTTAGGAAATTTCCCCTTAGCATCAACCCCTACGGGCAATGTAAAGAAGGCTCAATCCTTTGAGAATTCACTCTGTACAAAGCAACAACTTGTGGATGTGAGTACAGCTGGACTACCCTCGCACAACTTATTTTTCTCAACAGTATCAATGCAATAGTCTTATACCCCAGGGGGATAATTGATAATGTTTTCCTGGCATAAAATAATATTAAGATCATTAAAGTAAATCAGAGTTGTACATAACCCCAGACAAGCAGTTGGATTCTCGGCTCCCACTTAGTACTTCTAGTCCCAATCCAAGAACAGTTAGTTCTTATGACATGGCCCTGATTAACTCTCGCCTTCATAAAGTAATCACTGAAGCTATGAGTGCTACAGTGAAGTGTGGTGAAGAAAGCAGATGGTGCCCAGCTATTAATTGAAGGAGTGTCTGGGGTCTTAGAGGCTTGTATTCAAGCAAGCAGCCATCTAACTGAGGCTAAGAGGCCAAGTCCACTTGGATGAAGCACACCAGCCTGTGTGATCCAAAGATGACAAATAACAAAATCTAATTTAGATGAAGGGAAAGTTACCAGTTAAATTGTGAACACTCAATTTGTAGAAGGCTATGGAGGACAGTGGGAGCCAAAAATCCATCTGCAGATTACCTAGTCAAACTAATCCTCTGGCAGATCCCCTCTGGCTACAGCTGAGGGGGAACAGCCTTGCCATCGGTCAGAGATTACTGTAAATTTAATTATGGTGGACCATAATCAGTTGACCTCCCTCTAGGGCCATCCTCAATTTGTTCTAGGTTGAAATATTTCTCTCTTATTCCAGGACAGAAATTTTCTCACTGACTTATATTAATATTGCTGGTGGCTCTCTCTCTCTCTCTCTCTCTCTCTCTCTCTCTCTCTCTAAGTATTTCTATCGAGTTTCCCAGTTCATGAAATACAGGAGTGAATGTATAGAGACAATAACTGATGCAATAGTTTGTTGACGATGAGACAAAACTTGAGGGGAACTGGGCAGCAAATCATGAATATGGAAGGAGGGAGGGGCACTAGAACTGTCTGTAATGATCTATATACAACTCTCTTTAAAAGCAACTTAACTACGGAATGCATAAATAAGTGAATTTATACCAATAGAAATATTAGGAAAAAATTAGATCCATAGAAGCAAAAAAGGAAGAGGGGAAAAGATTAGTCAAGTAGTAGTAACGATAAGAGACCTCTACAGACCAACATGGTGAAAGAATGGCTATCATGTTCACAACTGTAAAATAGACTTCTATTAAAAAACTATGAAGTGATTTCTGTACATTTTTTAATATCATGAAGTTATTAATCATGGTTTAGTTTTGCTTTGCTTTTCAATGATTAGTGACTGCTGTTTGGAACTTCTAAGGAATCTGATATAAATATGGATTCATAGATATCAATCATCTTCTAAGTGCAGCTGTCTTTATATATGGCATATTTTGTGTGCAATGAACCCTCTCCCCCTACGTAGACTCTGAGTTACTCCAAAAAGAGGAACACCTCTAGAAAGTCGCATGACTGTTTAATATCTCAAAAAGGGTCTAGAACCACCCAGTTTAATCATCAATGAATTTCCTGAACAGAGAACAGGCGATCATCAAAAACCAAAGTCTGAGTGATCATATTGCAAAAGAGAATGTGCCAGGTGAATAATGTGATGGACGAGGAAAAGCACAGGCCTGGGCATACTGCCTTTCCCCCTGAAGGAAGCTACAGGATCCAGTGAGATCATGAGTCGAGCAGTCAGATGGGTCTATTTCAGGATCCAGAGCGATTCTTAAGTAGCCTGACACTCAATATCTCTAATCTGATTATTCAGGTACTTACAGCAAATTTTACTAAAATGAACAATAGATCTTTTAAGCAAGTTATTACAGGTCTCAGTAGATATGAATAATAAGAACGGGTGCGTGGGATTGACAATGCCAATGAGTCAAGTTCAGTAAGAATTCCCAGCTTCCATTGGTTCCCATTATTTTAAAATCAAGGAGCTCCTTTTGGATTAAGTGTAGATTTAAAAGATCAGACAGTTCTCATGTCAGCCGGTGTACGGGATGAGCGCAGCAGTAGTGGTGTAATAGCACTCCAGTCTGTTTATTCATTGAAGGTCACCTTCATTCAAGGTTTCTTCTTTTTTTTGACCAACCCTGCTAGCTATTTCTCCAATATTCACTGCCATACCACTTGCTAAAAAAAAAAAAAAAAGGATGATCCCTTTATATAACTTAGCTCCCCAAATGATGATGGGGACAGTGAACAAACCCCAGTTCCACAGCAATCCTGATGGTTATTAACTAATAGTCTCTGTAATGCAGGAGTCCGGGTGGCATAGGAGTTACCTGTTGGGCTGCTAACTACAAGCTCAGCAATTCAAAACCACCAGCTGCTCCTCGGTGAAAGACAAGGCTTTCTACTCCCAGGAAGAGTTAGTCTCAGAAACCCACAGAGCCAGTTCCACGGGTCACTCTGAGTCAGAACCCACCCCATGGCAGTCGGGGAATCTTGAGGACCACTGTGACTGGCACATTGATGTTTCACGTTTCATGCACAAGATCAGGGTTTGAGTCCTGGCCAACAACTGAAAGTGGTTTCAACATTGCATAAGTTTAGAAAGTCTATAATACAATTCAGATTTTATTAAAGGAACAAAGGGAGAAACCTACTACCTTCGCATTTAGGGATGCATTATAATGATAAAACTGTAAAGATTAGCTTCTGCTAGTCATGATAGTTTTACAGCCTGCTAATCCTAATTGTCATCAATGTCACTGAATTAGATATGCAAAATTGTTGAATTGGCAAATGTTTTGTTATTTATATTTTTTACCACAATAAAAACAGATTTTCATAAGATAGTTAGCCACTGGGCTTCAAGTTCATTAGGCTCAACACCTACTGAGCATTTACAGAAAGAATCTAAATTTTTAGCAAGATTCAGAGGTGGGGGGAGGTGTCTTGTTAAAATGCAGATTCTGAGTCAATATATCTGAGGGCTAAGTGTGAATTCACAGCAGGGAGCTGAACTGGAATGGACTAATTCAAAGCCTTGGTTAACCAGGCCTCACATCACACAGGCCCTTTATCACCCAAGTCCTATCTATTATGCTGGGTCTAAGGGGTTTCCATATTGTGCTCATAACCACAAGGTCAGCAGTTTGAAACCACCAGATGCTCCTCGGGAGAAAGATGAGGCTTTCTAGTCCCATAAACAATCAAAGTCTTGGAGACTCACAGGGATAGTTAGTTCTACCTGTCCTGTAGGGTGACTATGAGCCAGAATTGACTCCAGGGCAGTGGGTTTGCTTTTGTTTTACTTTAACACCACAGCCTAAGCATGCTCCATGTTACTATGAACTGCTTTAATGGGTATCTCAGAGTCCCCAGATGAATGAGGCATAGTTTATGGTTCCCCTCCGGTTCAGAATTAAAGGGGAGAAACTAAGAAAGAAGAGCGATGCAATGACTACTACAAACGTCAGACTGAGTGGTGGTCTCTTAAAGTGGCAGGAAATTAGAACAAAAAAAGCTCTAGAGCAGCGGTTCTCAACCTTCCTCACGCCGCCACCCTTTCATTCAGTTCCTCATGTGGTGGTGACTCCCCAACTTTAAAAAATGTTCGTTGCTACTTCATAACTGTCATTTTGCTACTGTTATGAATCAGGCAACCCCTGTGGAAGGGTCTTTCGACCCCCAAATGGGTCACAACCCACAAATTGAGAACCGCTGGCTTAGAGGATACTAGGAATTTTCTATGTCTGAGTAAATAACAATTATATACTCACATCCTCTTTATCATTGTTTTTAAATCATTTAAATTAAATCCCAAGCAAGCTCTGCCACTGGGTCAATTCTGACTCAGAACACCCCTAAAGGGCCGAGTAAAATTTCCCCAGGAAGTGTCCAAGACTATAAATCTTTGTGAAAGATTGACACCTCTCTCTCCAGTGGAATGGCTGATTGGTTTAAAACACTGACCTTTCCATTAGCAGCTGAGTGCTTAAACCACTGAACCACCAGCACTCATGCTCATATGTTATTTGGACTGATGAGTATATATATTTTACCATAAAGGGGTTTTTTTAATTAAATAAGCAAGAGTTTTAATCAGGCACAATGTGAATATACAAAACTCACAAATAAGCGGTGGTGTCTGCAGAAAAATTATCAACAAATAGCCAAAAGCTAATCAATGAAGTTCCATCACATTCCTACTCTCTCTTGTCCCCACCTTCACTCCAGCCTTTTCACTCGATTCGCGAACCAGACCAGGTTAACAAGTGCTTGAGGATGAGTCATCGTCTTGTATGTATCTATGACCTCTCCAAACCTAGAGAGTGTATCTACCATGCGCACAGTGCTCCATACGTGCTCAATGGACACAGGCTAATACCTAAGTGAAAGAGTGAATGAAAAATGACCCAGCAACATAAAACAAAATCTCTTAATACTCTCAAGCTTCCAATCACATCCAGAGGTAGCAACTGGCACTGGAGAATAGACTTGGAGAAAAAAGAGCTCATAGTTTTAAATGACGTATTATCTCTGACAACAAAGCTAACCATTGTCGCAAAGAAAAATAAATGTAAATAGTTTTCTATTAACCATGATAATGCATGTAATGATTATTAATTTTATATCAGAATATAATAAAAATACATATTTTTGTCTATTTTTAATTTCTTATTCTGAAAGAATTCCAGGACCCTCACTATAAATAAGAATTATGGCCATGCAATGCTTAAAATATTGAAGATATAAAAGATTCAACCCAGACAGCACTAGACTTCTGGATACACACTAGATGATACTTTAGATTTAAATTATTTCTATCAGCTTTTATGTTAGTCCGGGTAGACTAGAGAAACAAATTCATAGACACTCACAAGTGTATATAAGAGCTTTATATAAAGACTAATTGTACATCAAGAAAACATCCCCCCCCCCAAAAAAAAGGAAAAAAGAAACCATCCCATGCCCACACAGGCCTCATTGGTTGTGATCTGATAGACAGGCTAGACTCCACCCCTTCACTTGGAATCCTCAAATTGACACCAGATTATGTGACTACCACATCTTTCCTTTCTTTTTTACCTTACTTTACTAATCATTAGGCAAAACTGAGGCTTGATACAAATTAGCTGTTCAAATTCCCCATCTGTTTCTATTCTATATGTATATATGGAAATTTATTAAAACTGTGTCTTTTAATCTAAAAATAGAGTCCAATCCTAAATGAAAGTACATTGGTGTCTCATACATTGCTCCAAGTGCCCTACATCTTCTAATTTATCTTAAAGAACCATATTTAAACTTTTGTGTAGCAACATCTGATTAAAGCATATAAAAGTCGGACTTTATTTATTTATTTATTTATATTCTAGAAATGAAGCAGAAGCAAACAATTCATTTTTTTTCTTCCCTTGAAACTTTAGCAGAGAGCAAATACACCAAATTTTTAGGGGGAAACTTGCATTTTTGCTTCTGTGACTACACTTTCTCTTTAAAGGAATAGAGTGGAAATGCTAATTGTCTAGCCTAGGCCCCAAGGGCAGTCCCTGCACAGAATTGCTTTGTCACGATGTCTACCTGAGAGGTATACTCAGGTGGGTTTGTACTTGAACAGGCCCATCTCCTGCTTCTACCAAATGCTGCAAAGGACAGCTGACCCCTTAAGAACAGCGGTTCTCAACCTGTGGGTCACGACCCCTTTGCAGGCCGAACAACCTTTTCACAGGGGTCACCCGATTCATAACAGTAGCAAAAGGACAGCTATGAAGTAACAACGAAAATAATTTTATGATTGGAGGGTCACCACCACATGAGGAACAGTATGAAAGGGTCACGGCCTGACGAAGGTTGAGAACCACTGCCTTAGAACCAGAAGAGAAAAGAACTAGGACAAAGAATCATCTTCGGAGAGACTGTGTATATTCCAGGACTTATTGGCCCCATCTCCCCAACATTTCTTAAACTGGATAAAATGAAAGATAAGGTGAAGTAATTATTGCAGCAGGTCACTATATGGCTGTTTTGGTTATAAACATAAAATAGAACATGTGGAAATATGCCATTAAAATATAACAAGTGAAAGTATGCCATGGCTTGCCATAAATTTTAACCTCAATATATATGTATATATGCATACATATTAAGGAAATATATGTTGTTGTTGTTAGGTGCCATCCAGGTGGTTCCTACCCTATGGCAACCCTGTGCACAACGCAACAAAGCACTGGCCGGTTGTGCCATCCTCACAATCGTTGAGAGCCCACTGTTGCAGCCACTGTGGCAATCCATCTTGTGGAGAGCCTTCCTCTTCAATGCCGCCCCTCTACTCTACCAAGCACGATGTGCTTTCCCAGAGAATCTGAGGTGAGTTCCTCATTTTAAACAGATGCCAGTGAGAAGCAGGATGCAGTCCTGCAAAATGGAGCCCACTAACAGAATGGGGTCCACATGAAGCCGTTCCAGCAGAGTTCTCACAGGGAATCTGTTTCTTTCTCTTTCCAAATCCCAGAGTATCCTGTCAGGTACTGTTTCCCAGCTCCTCCCAACTGCCGTTCACTTAACTCTTGGCCCAGCCACCAGGCTGCAGCAATGTTCATGACATTCACCCGCACCCCAAAGCACAGCAGGCCCATGTTGCTGGCTATTCTTCCCCTCTGCTTCTGGAAGCATTCCCTTAAAGAAAGTTCAAGTTGATCTTTATCTTCTACCAGTTTCCAGAAAGAACCCTGATCTTCTGTAAGGCTTCCACTTTAGAAAAATGTATAATTCTTATTATTTTTACTGTTCCTTGGGGTGAAAATATACAAAGAATCCATCGCTTCAACAAATTGTACAAGTGCATTATCCCTTCTCAAGTTTTTCTTCCACCCCTAACCTGTATTCATTACCCTTTAACTCCTCATATAACCTTTTGAGATGCTGTTGTCAATTTGGGGGGGAAGGAGTGTGTGAAAGTTCACAAAGTAAATTAGTTTTCCATTCAAGAATTTATGCACAGCCCTTTCCTGTTTTCTAGGCTTTGTTTGGGGGCAAAGGCTGCCTTTAGGTCTCATGATTGCGCACTCCTCCCCCGTGTTAGCATTCACTTCATAAGGCTGTCTGTTTGGCTCAAAGTTGATCCGCAGGGGTGAGCTCAGTTCCAGAAGGAAGAGTATCTTTAGGCCACAGTCTTCAAGGGCTCCACTTATCTTTGTCATGAGCTTGAAATTTGTTCTACAGTCTTATTTTCTCTCTTCCTGTCTAGGACCTTCTACTCTGATCCAAGTCAGATTAGTTGGGTAGTGGCAGCTGGGCACCATCTAGTTCTTCTGATCTCAAGGTAATGGAGGCTATAGTTTGTGTGATCTACTAGGCCCTTGAGCTAATTGTTTCCTTAAATCTTTGATTTTCTTCACTCTTTTTTGCTTTGGAAGAAGGGGAAACCAACAAACGAATCTTAGATGGCTGAAAACTTCTATTTCTAATAGCTAGCATGTTAATCTTTCTTTGTTTCTTACTAGTATACTTAGTATTATCACTTCTATACCACCTTAGACCCAAACTGTTCAGTATTAAACAAAATAAAAGTCAGATCAGAGCAGCATGCCTACATTCTCGGCTTGAGATAGGTTATACTGTAAGGCAAAAACGTTTCAGAGAAGGCAAATGCAAATATTTTACATTAAAACAAGCAATCTACAAATGTGGTAAAACTGCACCCTTTAAAAGGCAAAAACTTGGCATACCCAGTAAAACAACAGAGTTCCATTGAATTCTGGCTCTCCTGAGCTTTACAGTAGTAAACACTTAACTGGGCAAAACACTATAGCACCACCAGATCTGACTAGCTGAAAACACATGTCAGCAGGTGAAGCCTGGGAAAGTATATCTATTTCTCAACATGATCTATATAGAAATATAGACTTCTGTGAAAAATATTTCTCAGAGACAAAGAGAAACAAGCCAGCTCTGTGCAGATGGTATTCTTACCTGGGGTGAGCACTTACTTTCCAGCTCACTTGAAAACACAATCTTTAGTATAAAACAAATATAGCTATTACAGAACATGTTTGCAATTACTCAAAATCAAATCTTTTACCTTGCCAATTATTTTGATCACCCAAGATTTTAACAGCCATATGACAAACATAAGTTCTATTAGCTAAATCTGGGAAAACCAATTCCCCTGACTTGCAAAGTGTTCTCTGACTGGGCTGCACTAGGCAATTGAGAAGAGTCCCTGCTAGATTATTTAATAGGGTGCAGTAATTTGGCCCAGAGGGGAAAATAGCAGCAAGCTCTGATAATTTAATAATGCCACTTAACCACTGAAAATCCTCAAAAGAATGTCTATGCAATTATGCAAAAACCTTTGATTGCATTATAAGCTTCATTGTTTTACAATTAATCTGTAACACAAAAACATACAATAATTTTAAAATATATAAATAGTAATTATAAGGTATTTTCTTTGAAAAGCTAAGAACCACAAATAGTCTTGGTTATATTAAATAATTTGCCAATTACTTTATTTCAAATTTAAATAATATGCTGGCATGTGGACAGAAATCTCCAGATTTCCCTATTAAATAAAAAGTGCAGAAACTGCTAAAACATTCCAGCTATTACAGAACATATTTCCAATTACTCAAAGGATGATGTGTCTGCACTGAGACTGTACTTCTGAAAACAAACCAGAGATCAGAAAGCTTAAATTGACAAGTTATAATATGAAGGTATAAAGGGACCTAACTCCACTGCGCTCAGCTCTTATCTATCCCTTAAAACTGCTGAGTCGAGCCCTGCACAGCTTCCTCCTCATCCACAAGGATTGCCTTCTGAACTCTACAAAAAACTCCAGCCTCTGAGGTCCTATTGCTTTCATAATTCCTACCAGATGCCCCTTAAGAAACATTTCCCCAGGTCTTAGCTTGAGCATTGGTCTCTGTCTTGTATTATTTCTAGCTCAATCATACATATTCAATAGACCTCAAAGCTCAAACCTCCCTGCCATCAAGGCGATTCCAACTCATAACGACTCTACAGGATAAAGAGAAACTGCCCCCGTGGGTTCCTGAGACTGTAAATCTGTATGGGAGCCGAAAGCTTCATCTTTCCCCTCAGAGCAGCTGATGCTTTCCAATTGCTAACCTCACAGTTATCAGTGCAACTTGTAACTCATTACACCACCATGCCTCCTTATGGCCCTTTGAGTGCCTTCCAATCTGGTTCTCTTTTGCTCAGAATTCGCAGCCTAAGGCTGTCCCACTCACTACTGAAGTCATCCTGGGATGAACCCAGGAGGCATTCTGCCTGAGAGAAGTAGTAATAAAGTCTAGTTTTGGAATTCACAGTTTAAAACTATTTAAAGATGACAACATGAAATATGTTTCACTTAAGATATGGCTAAGAAATATGAGTTTCTGGGGGTTGTCAGTTTTATCCTTAAAAGTTCAATGCACCCTGGATTCCCTGTGCCTCCAGCCCCCATATGCACCAGTGTACAACCTCTGCCCTATCCAGCCCTGCAAGGTAGAATTCGGATCATGGTAGTTGGGGGGAGGAAGCATCCAGGATCTGGGGGAAAGCTGTGTTCTTCATCGGTACTACCTCGCACTCTGACTGACCCATCTCCTCTCCTAAACCCCTCTATGAGGGGATCTCCAGTGGCCGACACTTGGGTCTTGGGTCTCCACTCTGCACTTCCCCCTTCATTCAATATGGTGTATATATATATATATATATATATATATATATATATATATATATATATATATATATATACACATACACATATATCTTTTTTTTTTTGCATGATGCCTTATACCTGGTCCCTTTGGCACCTCGTGATCGCAATGGCTGGTGTGTTTCTTCCATGTGGGTTTTTTTGCTTCTGAGCTAGATGGCCGCTTGTTCACCTTCAGAACCAAGGGTGTGAGGGGCGATGCTGGGAGAGTGGAGGGTGACTGGATTGGAAAGGGGGAACTGATTACAAGGATCCACATGTGATCTCCTCCCTGGGAGATGGACGGCAGAGAAGTGGGGGAAGGGAGACTCCGGATAGGGCAAGATATGACAAAATAACAATGTATAAATTACAAAGGGCACATGAGGTAGGGGAGAGTGGGGAGGGAGGGGGCAAAAAAAGAGGACCTGATGCAAAGGGCTTAAGTGGAGAGCAAATGCTTTGAGAATGATTGGGGCAGGGAATGTGCGGATGTGCTTTATACAATTGATGTATGTATATGTATGGATTGTGATAAGAGTTGTATGAGCCCCTAATAAAATGTTTTTTTTAAAAAAAAAGCTCAATGCATGTTTCATGGGCAGAGTTTTTGTTTGTGTGGCTGGTTGGTTGGTTGGTCGGGTTTTTGGGGGTAGAGTTTTATTATGAAGGAAAGGAACCTCAGTGTTAGTGTAACCTAGTATTTGGGCTGCTAACCTTAAGTTGAGAGGTTCAAACCCAGCAGTGCTCCAAGAGGGACAGACTAGGCTATTTGCTCCAGCAAAGAGTTATAATCCTGTAACCCTATATAGAGTGGCAATGAATTGAAATGAACTCAATGGCAATGGGCTGGTTTAAGAAAGAGCGGGATATAAAAGCCACAAGAAATATGACAATTTTTCCATGCTACTTGTGAAAGACATGGAACTAAAAATCTTAAATCCCTGCTTATACTTCACATATTCCCTTCTTATTAAGTAATATTTATAGAGAAACACAGTTAAAGCACCATTAAGAAGTAAAGTCTACTTTGGAAAGTAGTTTAGCATTTCTCAAAAAGTTAAGCATCGAACTATCATGTTATTGTGCTGTTGAGCAGATTCCAACTCATAGTCAGCTTATAGAACAGGAATATTGGCCCGCGGGGTCTCTCCTACTACAAAACTGCCCGCAGGTTCTAACCACAACCTCTTGGTTAGCAGCTGAATCTTGTACTATTCTGACATGAGGATGTCCCATACGTCCCAGAAATTCCACTCAGTGACCTATCCAAGAAAATAACATGTCCACACAAAGCCTTGCATGTAAATATTTATAACGGCATTATTCAAACTAGTCTCGAGTTACAGATAAGCTAACAGCTCAGCATAGGGTAAACAGATAGACTCAGGGTGCTATATCAGTACAATTAAAATTTTGTATACAACACATTGTGGAATATGGTATAATTGAATGAACATCTACCTAAAACATAATAAAGTATTATTTTTATAAAAGGAATTGCTGCAGGCTACATCACAGCTGAACTTCAAGAAACATTATGTCAAGTGAAAGAAGTCATGTAGAAGAAACCTCACGTCCTATCATTCTTTTTACACAAAATGTCCAGAAAAGATAAAGTTCAAGAGACAAGTGGTGCTGGCTGCCTGGCAGTGCGGATCGTAATGGGGATTAAGTGTAAATGTGAGTGAGAACTCGCATAGAGGAACGAAAAGAAAGAGTAAATACAATGGATTTATTGTGAAGGCTGCATGGCTCAATAGTTACTAAAAATCATTGAATTGCACTTTTATGAGTTAATTTTATGATATGTAAAATATATCTCACAAAAGCTGTTTGAAAAATAAAGGTATCACATTTTATGTCATAAATAAGTCCTCAAAATGTGTATGATATATTTGATAAGAAAATACAGATAAAAGTAAGATTGGGATGAAATTTAATAACAGGTACAAAGAGAATTTTAGAAATTATTTTCTTAAAAGCACCTAGTAATACTAAAAACTATACTCTTTTTAGTACTACTGA
Organism: Tenrec ecaudatus; assembly: GCF_050624435.1. Taxonomy (NCBI): domain Eukaryota; kingdom Metazoa; phylum Chordata; class Mammalia; order Afrosoricida; family Tenrecidae; genus Tenrec; species Tenrec ecaudatus. The sequence continues at coordinate 110,984,842 of NC_134538.1, forward strand.
AAAACTAAACTCTCTGGAATATGGACAACTCTTTGTAAAAACACAATTTCTCAAAATTGGCTTAAAAACAAATAGAAACCTTGGACATATCAATATCAACCAAAAATGTTTTAAAAATATTTACTTCTTAGAAAATCTCCATTGTTATCAATATAAAAACCTACAAACACTAAAAAATTCACATATGATTCCTACACTGCATAATATAGTGTTCAAACCCAGCAGAATTTTAAAGAATTTTTATAAGTGAAAAAATTTAGTAATTTTTATAAGTGAAAAGTTCATTTTGCAATTTTTAAACCCTAGCACCCAAAATTTATTATTGCAGATGAAAAAATTCTGCATAACAGCAAATCTATTTCAGCAATTAGGAATAGGGTACCTAAAGAAATTGGATCTTAGAATTTTACACCAGAAAACTTCAAAAAAATACAATCAGTTACAGCAATCAAAATTTGAGACTAGAATTTTCAACTGAGCCAACTTCCATGTCCTCTGGATGTGTCCTGCTAATAAGCCATGGAGTTATAAGAAGAACCCTTGGAAAAGCTATTGCAAGTTACCTCAAGGGGTTAATTGGAGAGCTATGCCTTAACTGTTTGATGTCTGTTGGCCTCCTCTATTCTGGAAAAATAGTGTCTGTCTTTGCATCAGCATTTGACTAGAAAAAACTAGGAGTCAGCGCTAAAGCCAGAGGGTTATACAATCCGGATCTATTCTTTGCCTCACTCTAGAGCAGCGGTTCTCAGCCGGCGGGTCGCAGCCCCTTTGGGTTTGACCCCTTTCAGAGGGGTCGCCCGATTCAGAACAGCAGCCAAATTAGTCATGAAGTAGCAAGGAAAATAATGTTATGGTTAGGGGTCACCACAACATGAGGAACTGTACTAAAGGGTCACGGCATGAGGAAGGTTGAGAACCACTGCTCTAGAGAACAGACTGTGACAAGGAAATGTAGGCATCCCACGTGTTGTTTCAACTGCTTCATATGCAAGTGAAAACGGGAATACATCATAAATCCCAAAGAAAAATTCATGCATTTGAGTTACGGTGGTAAGAAAGAAGATCAAATACACCATGTTTTCGAGAAGAACCAACAAATTATGGCATCTGACACCACCAATGGAAAAGATACTGTCAAGCTCGGGATCAGACAACAGCAAGAGTAAGGGTCTAGTATCACTTTCTGAGAATGGACGTTCCCCCTGCTTTTCATCCTGTGGCAGAATGGCCAGTGGCTGGGCCAGGAAAAGAACTGACCTGCCATTTTTATATATTTACACTCAACCAATAGGGGTGCCAACACTCCACAAGAAGGCCTGCCGGGAGGTAAAGGAAACTGTGGGCTCTTTGAGTAACAACTCTGAGCAGATGCCAGTGGAGGTCACTGCAGGGACTCTATGACAGGCCGGAACCTGGTGACAAGATAAAAGGGAGAAAAGAAAAATGTCAGAAAGAGTGGAGGGAAACACAGAAGGAGATAATTTACAGCCGAAAGGGCAACCAGGCCTTGTCCAGTTATAATTTAGATACAAATCGGATGTAGAATTCCAGTCAGACTAATAACTAGAAAGCCTAGCAACATAACTAGAGAGGCTGCAGCACTGAATTATCCAACAAGACAAAACAGAATTTATCTCCTGAAGCCAAGAATAAGTTTTAATTAATTTGATATATTTAATTAATATAATTATATTAATATAAATTAATATGATAAATCACAATAAAAGATAAAATAAGAAGATGCATTTGTTCACTTGACCAGACGCATTCAAAAAAATTTAATACTCATTCCAAAAAAGGGGGAGGTGGGAATAAACATAAGCACTCATAGGATACTTTAAAAATATATAATAAACACTGGTACAGATAGGAAGTGGAAACACAGGGAATTCTGGGTGGATGATCCGTTCAGGACCAGTGGTGTGAGCAGCAATACTGGGAGTGTGGAAGGAGGGTGGGGTGGAAAGAGGGAATCGATTACAAGGATCTACACGTGACCTCCTCTCTGGGGTACAGACAACAGAAAAGTGGATGAAGGGAGACGTCGAACAGGGCAAGATATGACAAAATAATAATTAATAAATTATCAAGGGTTCATGAGAGGGGAGGGAAGGGGGAAAATGAGGAACTGATGTCAGGGGCTTAGGTGGAGAGCAAATGTTTTGAGACTGTTGAGGGCAATGAATGTACAAATGTGCTTTACACAATTGATGTATGTATGGATTGTGAAAAGAGTTGTATAAGACCCTAATAAAATGATTAAAATATATATATATAATAAAGCTCAGCTCTCTCAAATAAAAAATAAACACTATACTAAACAATGAATACTACTATTACCAGAAGAAACATTTCATTTGGTGTCATTATCACCAAATAAGAAAGTTTCTAGGAAGAAAGCCAAGATGAGTACCCGGACAAAGCCTTTCAGAAAGAAAAAGGCCGCACTCATGATTTCCAGTCATGTTATTGTCGAACCATAGTTCAAAAGAAACAATGCAAAACCATTGACAATATTAAGGAAGTAAATTCAGTAAGGATCAACACAATTGTTTTCATATAGCACCAACGAATATGATAAATATTATGAAATATGGTAAAAAATCATATCCACAATAGTAACAAAATTATAATTCCTAAGAAAAGGTTTTACCTACAAAAATAAAAATGCTAAATGCTATCCCTGAAAACACCTGTACTTAGTGTGGTATCTTTCATTTCCATACCACACCATTGCTTACTCACCACCCCATCAAGGGCACTGGTCATGCTCTGAAATTAACTTGTGTCCAGTATGCACTGTCCTGACTAGAAGCTCACTCCGTGCCTTTTTCCTTGTTTCTGCTTAGTTTCTGATACAGGGGTTATGAGTACTTGCTCAGTACTTTTTAAAAAAGTAAATTATATGTGTAAATATCCTCTAAAGTATAAATTTTACAATGATAGGGCTCCGAAGTATTCCATCTCCAACACAGGTTTGTCTTCTACATAGAAATTTGACATTAAATGTACAAATGAACAAATATCTACCAGAATGATTTTAGTTGAATAGCAAGATAATGTTACAAATTGTTTAGCAACTGTAAAACCTACTGCTATTCATCATCATCACATAACATCATCAGTTTTTATACCCACTCCTCACTTAATGGCATGGCTAGGTTCCGAAGCTTAGGTTATTATTAAAAAATCAGTTTTATGTAAAAATGAAGGATCATCACATCACATCACTGCCAAATTGCACCATTACACCACTCTCAAAGCATTGAGAAGCATTTCTCAGCCAAGTTGACACACAACCTTACCTATCAACATCTCAGTGTTTAATACTACCAGAAATATATCACCAATAAACAAAATAGTTGGATAGCATACCGGTTTACTACTATTAGAAATTTGAAATTTTAGCTAATGAGATAGTAAATGAATTTAGAGTAGTTGTATAGTTTTTTTTATCACGACTTCCTCCCCCCTTTTTTATCCCTGAAACCATTTTACTGGAAGTTAATACAGATATCATATTTCATAGTTTAATCACATCAAGCAGTAAAGCATGACTTATTTTCATCTTCATAATCAACCACACTGCACCTAGGGCCTGTCTAAGGATGAGGAAAGGTCAAAAAGTGTTGCAAGAAATCCAGGTCATGCATACACAGGTTATTCCATGCGAAATCGGTTTAACCATGTCTCTGGGATCAGTGGACATCTGCAGACAACTTCTCTCCGTAAGACCTAAATCTCCTTAGGGTTCTTTCAAAAAGAAGATCCAATCAAAACAATGACTTCCAAAATCATCTGCTAACCCAGAAAACCAAACCCAGTGGCAGCAGGTTGATTTCTGGGCCTGTAAATACTTACAAGAGGACATAACCTCCGCTGTCTCCCAAGGAACAGCTGGTGAGATTGAACCCTCAATGGTGTGGTTAGTAGCCCAATGCTTACCAGACAGTGACACCAAGGCTCCTTAGGGGATCTGCTGGGCCAATCAAATTTAACAACAATAGAACAGCTCAGAACGTTGTGGCTATTATTCTGGGAGGATTAAAAAAAATCTTGATAATTTTTTCTCAAATTATCTGAGGAGAATTACGGGAGCTTACTATGAAGAAGTCTTGTGAAAACAGACAATTCCATTGATAAGCAAAAGACCAGGAATTTTGCATTGAGCAATTCTTTTTCATCACAATATATCTGCTCATTCTTTGAAGGTAGCAAGGCTGGCTACAAGAAGTCCATTGGGAAACATTGCCCTATCCACTCTATAGACCCGATCTTGCCTTTCAGTATTCACTTTGGCACCCAGACTCAATGAGCATTGCAAAGGAACACAGTTTAAGTCCCTGAAGGATACCAAAGCTACTGTTTTGAAGTAGTATAAATCAAAGAGGCTAGAGTTCTTTAAGAAAAGGTCAAGAAGATTGAAAAATGGTCTACAGAAGTACATAGACCTAGTGAGTGGCCATCTAAGGTACAAGTATTGTCCTCTCCCTGTCCACAGCAAAGCAGACAGAAGAAAATCAAAGACTCATGAAAACAATTAGTCCAAAGAACCAATGGATCATGTGGACATTAGCCTCCGCAACTCGTAGACTAAAAGAACCAGATGGTACCACTGCCAACTGTTTTAAAATTAATCACATTAGGAGGTTCGGGATAGAGTAAGAGCAAAATAGACCACAGAGCTCGAAATCATAAAAGAGATCAGGCTTACTAGTCAGATAGAGTCCAGCAGACCCTCTGAGGTAATGGCAGCGAAACAGCATGCAGGTCTGAAAATGAACTCATCACATGACTCAATTTTCAGACCAACACAGACAAGTCTGTAAGGGGAACAATAACTCTGGGGAGGCACACACTCCTCAGAGCAATCAACCAGTTGAGATCTAGAAGGCAACCTTTACCCAAGGAGAAAGTTTAGAAGGGTTGAGAAGAAGCAGCACTGGAAATATGAGACATAGGGAGGAAGTAGGATTAGGATAAGTGATATTACATTATGAGGACTAGAATCAATGAAATGCAACAAATTAATATGGACTGTTAGTGGTAAATTGATCTGCTCTGTAAACCCTCACCCAGCTCACAATCTAAAAATATGTTTAGTGTATAGACCTAGATGGAAGATATGTCGAGAAACAACAGGTTCATATTTTGACACTTTGGCTTAATGAATGTCTATGATGCTGTAGCCTTTCCTCATAAATGAGATGCTTCTAGAGCTAACTTATAATTTCAACTAAACTCATACCAGATCTTTTACCCACTGTATTTCTGTTTCTCCAACAAATCTACAACAGAAAGTAAGCACGAGAAAAAACAAACCTGGACTTGTTTATTCAACCAGAATTTGGATGTTCCTTGCTTGACCTTGCTGCTGCTTCTCCAGCACCCCTCTCTCCCCACCATCTCCATCCTCCAGGAAGAACCCCAACTACTGGCATATGTCCTGCCTGAGGTCCCAGTTTTCCTTCCCATCCCATTGAGAAATAGGAACAGCAGAGCCGGTTATGAGGATCCCAGAGTACGAGAAACGATTTCATTGCTGTTGGAGTAAGATGATAACAGCGAATCTTTAAAAGATTATACAAATTTAGGAGATGGATCATGTAAGGTCTAAGGACTGGTCAGCAGAATTCCTTAAAAAATGTCCATCCTCTTTGATGAAATGTTTCACAGGCTAACCAACCAATTATAGTCTATCTGGAGTATCTGTTGGGGGGGTGGGGGGGCAGTGTTAGGAGGTTTGTTCAGCTAGGGCAGCTATAATAAAAAATTTTAAGCATAAACATCAAGGGGTACTGGAATGAAATTTTCTTTAATGCTGTTTCATTTCTTTGGGAAGTTTAATTATCCACTTCTTGAAAAAGAAACGAGTGATTTACAGGAAAAGATTTGGCCTGAATTGCTCAGAATTACTTAGATAATATAGCCCAATGTTTTTATTAAGGCTTTTCCTTTTTATAAAGGAATGTTTTCCCAAAAAATGTATTATCAGTCACTGACCTCAAATGGTCTAACATAGCCTCAGGCTTAGTTGAGTCAGGCAAGGCCAAGCCATATGTCTGGTTTTATTAATATATCTGTCCTAAAGCGTGAAATCCCTCAACTGTGTGACCCTGCAAAGGAGCAGCATCGCTTCCCATGCTTTTCTTCAAGGTTCTGACAAACCAAGAACTGGCTGTGCTTTTCCTTATTAACCTTTCCATGTTCTCTATCTGCCTCCTGGAGAAGTTACATACCGCAAGTTTGTACTCCCCTTGTTTAACGTATAGATAAGCTTGTTACTGAACATGTATAAAGACTATTACATAATGACATTTTCCCTTCCATTCTAATCTCAAAACATGTATTATTCAATCCGTGCTGAGACTAGACTCCGGCAACTATAAATATACTTACTCAATTTGCCTCTGGTTAAAAAAAGACTCTACCATGTAGCACAGCCTAGAACTGCTTCATAAGAAAAATCATATGCAAGAAGCATTTTCAATTTTCACCTTCCTGCTCACAACCAACAGAACCACAACACAAATCAAACTGAAGCTGAGAAGCATCCAATATAATTTTTTAAATTATCATTGTGGCTGTCAACAGTATAAAGAAAACCAGCTAATCACAAACTATGCTTTATGTAAATCTCAAGTGAGAAGTATTTTCCCAAACCAAGCATCCTCCACTTATATGATTACTTTATTCTTTATTAAGATTGTAATTTCAAATTTTTCTGACAATAAGAACAAAAATGCTCAGCAGAAAGAAAGTGTGCTCCTCTCTTACATTCTAAGCTCCATGCTCTGATAACGATGGCCATGTGTTTCTTCTTCAGAAACAAAACATTTCTGGGCTCAGATTTTTTTCTAACAGGAGTGACACTATTTGGGCAAAATGGAGAAATCTTTTTTTCCTCCAGTACTGACAGTCAGGAAGTCAAACCTGTCAAGAACCAGAAAACATTGGAGCTACCAAACTTAGAAACGGGGAAGAGTCACTAAACTAGGTAACCAGGAACCTGCGCTCTCAATCAGGTCTAGAAATAGATATCTCAACCGTTTACTTTTTGATGCTCCTCCACTGGTCATTTCTTATCTCGTGGCAAATTCAAATCTCTGGTTTTGTACCAGTATGAATTCTCAGCCTGGAATTCTATGCTCGGGCGATGGCAGTGAAGGAAAGAACATCCCTGCACTCAGGGAGCTCACACTCCAGTGGGAGGAAAAGGGCAACAAACAAAGTAGCTGGGACTATCTAACTTTGCCAAGCAGCTGATAGCTTGGTGTGACCTGTAAAATGGCAACATCATATAAGCCAACCCACATATTAAATAGTAATGAATATTGTATTTTTTAATAAAGCAGAGGAGGGGAACAGGTGGATGAGGGAGTGGAGACAGAGGTTACAATGGGAAAATGGGCAACCAGTATCCACAATGAATTTGTGAAAATTTTCCTACTATTTCATTAGTTATTTTATGAGGGTATTTTTAATGTAAGATGGCATGAAAGCTACTGAAAACTAAAACCAGTCATTGAAACATATAAAATGTAAGGTATTTATGTAAAGCAGGAATAAAAGATACAATTTTCATGATGACCTATGCAATTGGATTTAAAAACATGGTGATATGAAAAATTGAATTAAGTATATCCTAGGACATTAACTTTAAAAAGAAGAAATAAAGTACATTTTGATGAGCTTAGTATAAATATACTCTACATTACATTTTTAAAATATTTATTCTCAATCACTGAAGACAAAATGGGTGCATAAGCAAATGTGGTAAAGAAAGTTGATGGTGCCAGGCTATCAAAAGATATAGCACCTGGGGTCTTAAAAGCTTGACGATAGACAAGCAGCCATCTAGCTGAGAAGCAACAAAGCCCACATGGAAGAAGCACACCAGCCTGTGTGATCATGAGGTGTTGATGGGATTAGATATCTGGCATCAAAGACCAAAATAAAAAACCAAAAAAAATCTTATCAATGTTAATGACGGGGAGGGCAGAATGGAAACCCAAAGCCCATCAATTGGACACCCCCTGTCAGAAGGGCCACAAGGAAGAGGCAAGCCAGTCAGGGTGTAATATAGCACTGACGAAACACATAACCTTCCTCTGGTTCTTTAACGCTTCCTCCCCCCACCCCCAACCTGCCACAACAGGACCCCAATTCTATCTTACAAATCTGGCTAGACCAGAACATGTATACTGGTACAGATAAGAGCTCACAACACAGGAAGTCCAGAACAGATTAACACTCCCGGGCCAATAAGCAAAGCAACAATACTAGGAGGTAAGGGGTAACCAATCACAATAATCAACAGATGCCCCCCGCTCCCAGGGGGGCGGACAACAGAAAAGTGGATGAAAGGAGACATTGGTTGGTATAAGACATGAAAGAATGAATAATTTATAAATTTTCAAGGGGACATGGGAGAGGGAAGGTAGCAGAGAGAGGGAAATTAAAATATGAGGAGCTGATACCAAAGGCTCAAATAGAAAGAAAATGTTTTTAAAAAGATGATGACAACATACATAAAGATGTGACTGACACAATGGATGTATGTATGGATTTATTCTCAAAGTGCAAACAACTTTCGTTGTTGAAATAGCGTAATAGCTTCTTTCCATCTGACATAAGATTTGCCAACTATTTAAATTGTTTTCTTAACTACAAAAAATGTATATTGTTGGGGTGAGATATAAGAATTACTTATAAAATACTTATAAAACAACTTAGTGATTTAAAAGATAAATTGTACTAACATATGATTTAACCATTAATATAACCATATGACAACTTTGTAAATCAGTTCCACAAAAATTAGGATACTATTAATTTTAGCTAGTGAAATGATTGGCTGAACATGGAATCCATCTAAAAGGGGGTTTACTGGCTCAAAAATCTGAGCACTTATGTGTACCCCTTTCCTAATTATCCATGTTGGAATGCTGGGAAGTTGAGCACTACACAAGACAACTTTCAGATTTCTCTAATAAGGTAGCCATTCACTGCATAGAGCTCTAAAACACTCAGTATGTGGCTAATGCAATTAAAAACTAGAATACTGTTACTTTGATGAACCATCTATCATTAAGCACGCACGGCCACATGCAGTTAGCAGCTGCTATATTGGACAGCACAGCTCCAGTCCTGCCTGCTATGCCGCTGTTCCATTAGCGCAGTCTTCCTTGTCGTTGACTGCCTAACGGAGAAGACTTGGGCTCCAGTTCTGATTCTCAGTCCACCTGTCTGCCCTTAGGGACGCAAAATTTCTTTCTGAATCATTCTATAGCTGCCTCCAAGAAAGCTAAGGGCTGACTCTGCCCTTAGTGTTGTAAGTCTTTTTGTGTCAGTGAGAGGCACTGGGAACACACTCTCTCTCTCTCCCTCTGTCCCTGTGCCTTCCTGCTTATTAGGAGTCTGCCTGCCTCCAGGGTCAGCCCATGTGGGCCACTCAACCCTACAGGCTGTCATGCCCTCCCACATTTGCACCAACTTTGGATGCACTTGACTCCACACCCACTGGGCTGGGATTCTGCCTCAAGTTTCAGCTTTCTGTGTCATCACCCTGCAGTGGCATGAGTCTTAAGAGGACCCTAGCTTGCACTGGACTTATGAACATGAGTTGGACTGGGCTAGTGATTTAAAAGAAAAAATGTATTAATAAATGATTTAACCATTAATATAACCATATGGCAACTTTGTAAATCAGCTCCACAAAAATTAGGATACTGCTACATTTAGCTAGTGAAATAATTGGCTGACCATGGAATCAATCTAAAAGGGGATTTACAGGTTCAAAAATCTGAGGACTTATGTGTACCCCTTTCCTAACTAGGCTAGTGCCTTCTTGATATAAGATTATTTCTTGATATTAAGCTCTTTCTTATACATGTATGAGTATCACTAGATTAGTTTCTCTAGATACCCAGCCTAACACAGAAGTTTCTTTCAAAAACATGAATAGACAATTAAATGCCCTGTGATTAAAGCCACACTTACCTAAAAGCAAGAAAGTAGATTCAGTGATTAACAAAAGGCTCTTGCAAACCTAATGTTCTGTGATTTCAAACCTAAAGTCCTAAGTATACAACTGATCGTTCTCAAAAGTACACTGTACCTACAGAATCACCCTAGCATCCTAATCCTGACAGGAATCTGCTCCCTGTCAACACAATGAGTATCAGGCAATGTTTCAATGTTTGGAATCACACAGTCTCTGAATGATTAAGTAGTAAACATTAAACGTAACATTTTTCTTTCTTTGATTATTAATAAAGATGCTTTAAGACCCAAAGCATGATTCCCAATATTTACTGACATTCTAAGGAGATAGGCTCTATATATTCTCATGCAAAACAATGGAGTAACTCTTACTCTCCACCTTCCATTCATAAATGTGTACAACTATCCTACTTCAAATGCATACACAGTTCCTGTATCTTCTAGTCTTCATAACTTGTAGTTGACAGAATAGTTCTAAATTTAGTACTAAATAGATGATATTAGTAGTTGTAATATAACATAGTAACAAAACAAATCTTTACAGAAGCAATTAATACCTGCAAAAGTACGTGAAGCATAAAGGAAAAAATAAAAGAAAAACTTACTGATTTAATACGACATCGAGAATGAATGATGTTCCAAAGGCATCAACCTGGAAGGTTGCTTGGTCAACATGAGTCAACTGTAATGTCAAAAAGATAAAAGATATTTACTGTGCAGCCACAGAAGTCAGATGGCAAGTATTTCTTATGACCATTCTAAAAGGTTTACAAAATCATAAATGAGAAAATGAATTCAGCATGGATAATAAATGAAAACATAGAAAGATAAAATTTATACCAACTTAGAAGTTAAACATTAACCTATCAGAAATAAACTGCTATCCAATCAAGAAAGACAAGTGTCCCAATCTTTCTGGCTTATCACAAGTTGTTACACATGTCATTTCTGAGAAGACTGCAAGTCATTCATCTCTCTACATTACATAAATTTCCCCTTTAAATTTTACTATGCCATCCCAGAAACTCAAAATCAAAAAATATAGTGTTCTCAGTAACAGTAATACTAGCATATTGAATAAAAAGTGCGTATTAAGTGATAAGAAAGGAGGAAGAAATTCTGTGTATTCCATTTTAATTCCTAGATATTAACAGTGGTTCTATCTAAGCAATTGGACTAGAAATTATTTGAGCAATTTTGTTTACAGGTTTCTGTAGAAATTACACGTAATTTCTAAAATAAATATGCGTAATTCTTAAAAGGGGGAGGAAAAAACAGCAAACGCTATGTTAGAGAAGACAACAATCTATGGAACAACTGTATTTATATAGCACACAAGACAGATGGCGCTCCCTGGAAACCAGTGCACCGCAGGAAAGAACATCCAGGATTCTGTGAGACATAAAGAACACCTCGATCATCCCTAAGCTATGGTACTAGGTGAAAAGTGAGAATAGGTCTTTAATTGTTTAACAGTAATAAAGCTTTTTGAAACCTTTGTAATAAATAAGGACAAGAGAATGCTGAACCTTAGTTGCTAGCACATTCTAATCCTCATTAAACTCCAAAAATGAAGAGCTAGCTGAATATCTGTAAGCCTCATTAAATAGGCAGCTATAATGCTTTACAACTACTAATACCGTCGGTTTAGTACTATATTTAGAACTATTACATCGACTACTTACACGTTATAAAGAATAGCAAATACAGTAAGTGCACATAGTTTGAAGTAGGATAGTTGTAATTGATTTAAGAATGGAAGATGGAAAGTTAGAGTTGTTCCATAGGTCTCTTCAATTAACACCCATACTACCAAACTCTGGCTTCTTTTTTATTCTATGATAGGTCTTGGAGACACAGCTTGTCTCCATTTTTGCATCTGCCACAGTTTATATTTCCTTGCTCTTTCTAAAACTGTCTCCATACCAAAATCCAAAACCTGTAAAATCCAGATTTTCAACTGTACCAATTCTAAAACTTCTCTATCAGGATTTCAAGATCCCCCACAATCAGCTCCTAAACGCCAGGTAGGATGCCACACAACCCCTCACGAACTCATCCACATGTCATCCACATGCACAATGATCTCTTCCGCTTCTCAATTCAGCAGGCTATGCTCAGCGTGACTTCTTTTAATTTGGGGTCATCACCTGAAAAAATTCAAGCCTTAGTGCATTATTGAAGGATTCTATGAGCAAAATGTTGAACAATTCATGAAGCATAAAAAGAAGATAAAAGAACTACACAAAGTCACTGTACTGAAAACACCGTCCATGGTCAATTGCTTCAAGAGGTAGCATGTGACAAGAACTAATGACAATGAAGGAAGAAACTCAATCATCACCGAGGGACTACTGAAAGGCAAGGCTGAAGGTACTGACAGGATACCAACTGACATGTTTCTGCAAATGGATACGATGCTGGAAGTACTCACTAGTCCATGGTGAGAAATTGGAAGACAGCCATCTAGCCAACTGACTGGAAGATAGCCAAATCCATGCCCATTCCAAATAAAAGTGATATAACAGAATGCAAACATTTTCAAACAATATCATTAATATCACACACCAGTAAGATTTTTGAAAAGATAATTTTTAATGGCTGTGGTAGTACATCAAAGACGATCTGCTAGAAATCCTAAGCAGATTCAGAAGAGGAAATGGAGTGGAGCATATCATTACTGATGCCAGATGGACCTTGACTGGAAGCAGAGACAACCAGAAAGATTTTTATTGGTTTCTTATTAAGAATGCAATTTGACTGTGGATGCTCACAAACTACAGATAACATATTCTATGGGGAAAATATTGAATAATGCAGGAAGCATAAAAAGAAGATGGAAAGAATACAGAGGCACTGTACTAAAAAGAACTAGTCGACATTCCACCACTTGAGAAGGAAGCATATGAACAAGAACCAATGATGCTGAAGGAAGAAGTGCAAGCTGCACTGAAAGCATTAGCCAAAAACAAGGGTCCAGGAATTTATGGCAGGCCCATTTAAATGTCTCAACAAGTTGACGAAGCACTGGAAACACTTGTCTATGCCAGGAAATTTGGAAGACAGTTACTTGGCCAACAGACTGGAAGAGATCCTTATTTGTACTCATTCCAAAGAGAGGTGACCCAACAGAATGTTTAAACTATAGAACAACATCACTGATATCACATCCAAGTAAAATTTTGCTGAAGAACATCCAACAATGATTTCAACAGTACACTGACAGGGAGCTTCCAGAGGTTCAGACTGGTTTCAGAAGAGAATGTGGGACAAGGCATATCATTATTAATGTGGGACAAGGCATATAATCACAAGGCATATCGTGCTGAAAGCAAAGAATGCCAGAAAGATATTTATGTGGGTTTTATTGACTATGCCAGGTCATTCAACTATGTGGATCATAACAAACTATGGATACCTTTGAGCACAGAAATTCCAAAACACTTTATTGTACACATGTGCAGAACTACATGCATCAAAAGGCATTGTGCAAACAGAACAAGGGAAACCTGCATCGTTTAAAATCAGAAAAGGTGTGTGTCTAGGTTGTATTCTCTCACCATACTCATTCAATCTGTGTGCTGAGCAAATCGTCAAAGAAGTTGCATTCTGTGAATGTGCTATCAAGATTGGAGGCTGGCTTATTAACAATCTGCAACTTGCTGGTGAAGATCAAGGATTTCAGCCTTCAATGTGGATTTCAACTCAACTGGACCAATAGATAACATTGTGATAAATGGAGAAATGCGTAAAGTTTTGAAGGATTTTGTGATGATTGGATCTACAATCAATGCTCATAGAAGAAGCAGTCAAGAGATCAAAAGACAAGTTTCATTAGGTAAATCTGCTGCACCTCACCTCTTTGGAAAGCCAGTAGGCTACTTTCAGGACTAAGGTGCTTTTGGCCCAAATCATAGTATTTCAATTATCTCATATATGTGAAAGATGGACATTGACTAAGGAAGATCAAAAAAGAATGGATGTATTTGAATTATCGTGCTACAGAAGGATATTGAAAGTATATGGACTGCTAAAAGGCCAACAAGATCTGTCTTGGAAGAAATACTGCCAGAGTGCTCCTTTGAGGCTAGGACAGTGAGACTTCAGATTACATATTTTGGACACGTTGTCAAATTGACACACACTGCAACAAAAGCAAAGGAACAATTGTGAGAGTGGCACAGGACTGGGCTGTGTTTCATTCTGTTATGCGGAGGGGAGGAACAAACTAGACAGCAGTCTCTCGCTCTCTGATACCTAGGGGTGCTGTAAGTTGGAACCGACTGAACAGCACCTGTGGTAGTTACACAAGTTCGTGTCAACTTGATAAAAGAATGAATAGCCTATCAATCAGATCATAGCCTCCTGGTGGTCATGACCCTCTTATGAGGATTCTGGGAACTTCCTCTCTTTCTCCCTGGAGGTGGGAGACTCTCTCTGCCTCACCTTCCTGTTGACACGCCACGTGGGGCCATGCTGATGGCAGCCAGAGCCCTGGAGATGCATTCGTTGCCATTGGATCCACAAGACTTTGCACCCACTGACCCGTTATCTTCCTGCATTTGTCATCATTGCATGTGTTGTGAGTCTAAAGACAAATTGATAGGCGAGTATCGGGAATATGGGATAATAACAGGCTTATGGGCTTGATCTGGCCTGGGCGGGAATGCTTTCTCAATATGCAATTGTCTTTGATATAAAGCCCTCTTTTACACACATATGTGAGACCCTGGATTTGTTTTTCTAGTCAACCCACCTGAACACAAGACCTAACAATGACACTCTTCAAATATCTTCAAGACTCAGATCAAGTCCCTCTGATGAAAGTTTTCCTGCCCTCCCTGCCTTCCTTTGGTTCCTCTTCGCCTCCTAAGGGTCTCAGTACGGACCGGCAACAGGTACTTAATTAGTATTTCCTGACTGATTGAATCAGCTATAAATTACCTGCTTATAGTCCTTCCATCAAAACTTGTCCTAAGGCTGTGTCAGCAGATGATGTTGTTTCTTCTGCCTACCCACTCTCTGAGTTGCCTAAAATGCTAACAGTGATGTTTTGAGAATGGCCTAAAGAAAGTTCTGCTTACCAGAATTGATGTCTCAGTTAAAAGTAACCTCTCCCTATTCCATTCCTCTTTGGCACTTATATTACTATTACAGATATTATCTCTGCCTCCCCTGAAGTAGAAGAATTAATATTTTAAACATGAAAAACAAAGCTGGAGGAATGTACATCTTGGTATAATTATAGCTTGGATCAAAGTAATTTTGGGGCACAGTTTTTGCCATTTGCAGTAAATCTCCCTAAATCTTTTTATTTTATTTTCCTGCAGTTCCACCTTGAATCTGATATTTTATTGATCTTAGTCACGTGCCATGAGGAAAATTATATATTTAAATGTGAAATAAAATATACTGACAGAGTAAGTGTTATTTAGAAATTAGTGTTTTCATTTCATTTTTCACCATAGGAAAACCAAACCCAGTGCCCTGGGCTCAATTCCAACTCCCAACCACCACAGAGGGCAGAGTCGGGCTGCTCCCTAAGGTTCTGAGACTGTTCATCTTTACAGGGGCAGACAGCTTCATCTTCTCCCTCTGTGACTAGTAGGTTTGATCCTGTGGTGAGTAGCCCAACCCTCAACCCACTGAGCCACCACAGTGCCCTAATAGGAAAGGCAGAATATTAGTATGACTCGAATGGGAAGCAGGCTTACACTACATACAGATGGATTCACTCAACACACTTTTACTGAGAACCTACCAAGTGAGAGGAGATTTGAGGGGCATGGTGGTGAAGAAGACTGCCTATGTCTCCGCAGATGAACATTAATTTTATTGTTGTTGGCTTTTAAATCATTTTATTGGGGGCTTGTACAACTCTTATCACAATCCATACATATACCCATTGTGTCAAGTACTTTTGTACATTTGTTTCCCTCATCATTCTCAAAACATTTGCTTTCTACTTGAGCCCTTGGTATCAGCTCATTTCCCCCCTCCCTCGCCGCTCCCCCTTCCCTCATGAACGCTTAATAATTTATAAATTATTATTATTTTGTCATATCTGATAACATCCAACATCGCCCTTCACCTACTTCTCTGCTGTCTGTCCCCCAGGGAGGAGGTTATATGTAGAGTCATGTAATCTGTTCCCCCGGTATCACCACTCACCACTGGTCCTGAGGGGTTCATCTTTCTTGGATTCCCTGTGTTTCCAGTTCCTATCTGTACCAGTGTACATCCTCCGGTCCAGCCGGATTTGTAAGGTAGAATTGGGATCATGATAGTGGGGGAGAAGAAGCATTCAAGAACTAGAGGAAAATTATATGTTTCATCATTGCTATTGTACCCTGACTGGTTCGTCTCCTTCTGCAAGGGGATGTCCAATTTCCCACAGATGGGCCCTGGGTCCCCACTCCACACTCCCCCTCATTCACAATGCTATGAATTTTTTTTTTGTCTTTGATGCCTAATACCTGATCCCTTCGACGCCTTGAACAAACATACCATTCTCATATTTAATTTTTAAAAAAGAAATTGTCTGAAGAGGGACAGGATAGGTGGGGGGTTAAGGTCATCCGCAAGACCTCTCTGTGAAGGTGTCATTTGGATAGCTGAATGACAAAAAGGGATTGATTGTATGTAGAGTAACAGGCCACCAAGATGTCTTGATCCCCTTAAATAGCAAAAGAGTCTTTGAAAAATGTGACTAAGTTATGGCCCTTGAGATGGAGAGACTATGTTGGACGATCTAAGTGGGTCCAATGTGATCACATGGGTGCTCATAAGATGCAGTCACAAGGGTCAGAGGTCAGAATGATGTGAAGAATAGGCCACAAGTCAATGAATGCAACAATCCTCCAGGAAGTAAAGAAGGCAAGGACCAGATTCTTCCCTCGAACTTCTGGAAGCATGTCCTTGAGCCCTGCTGGCACAGTGGATTATGTGTTGGATTAGTAATCACAAGAACAGCAGTCCAAAACCACCAACCTGCTCAGCTGAAGCAAGATATGGATTTCTAGGCTTTCAAAGTGACACAGTCTCAGAAACCCACAGGGACAACTCAACCCTTTCCCTTCAGATCCCTATGAATCAGAATCTATTTGATGGCAGGGAATTTGGTTTGAGTGAGATATGTGTCAGACCTTTAACCTTCAAAACAACAAGACAGATAAACATGCATTGCTTTAAAGAAGCAAGTAGTTGGTAATTTCTTATGGCAACAGTAAGAAACAAACACAGCGTTGTTACTGAGCAGTAAGAAAAGCAGCGGGTGTGGACAGCTGATTGCTCAGAGGTCAACGCTGCTTTCCTTTAACACGTGAGTAAAGCCCAGGTGCCACAGCAGCAGGATTCATCCCTGCCACGTCATGAGGGCCAAACTCCAGAGGCGGTCCAGTCAAACCAGACGCATAGTGATGGTGATTAAAACAAGCTGTTCCTCTCAGAAGCCTGCTGCCTTCTCCAAGGGTCCAACGGAAAGATAACCCCAAGAGAAGAAGCGTGTTTCTTACGTTAACTTATCTAGGAGAAATAACGAATTCTGTAGAATTATACTGAATTCTTATTATATTACAACTTTGGCTTATTGTTCAAGATCGGAAAACTATACTTAGACCTTCCCTTCTTAGTTCAAAGGAAAAGTGAAAGTTTGAGGGAAAATGTTTATAGGGATTTTCTTTTGCAGAGGGTGGGGCAAATAGTGTAGATGACAGTGGCTGACATATGTGGCAAAGCCCAACATCTATTCAGTTAGAATGAATATTGAAACTCTAATAGCTCTCGTAGCAATCTGAAAATATGTTTAGAGAAAATACATCCTTTCAAATTACTTTGTAATAATTATCTAAGAAACTATTACATACCTCAGTTATCATGGAATAATGTTGACAGGGTTATTGCCAATTCCCCTTCAGCTTACAAATAAGGAAAATGAGGTCCATGTGGGAAAACATCATTTTCAACGTCACATGAGTTGTGGACAGAGCAGGTGTTTGCTTCCTGGCAGGCTTCCTATCCTACTGCACTCCGTGAGGGCACTCTGCAGCTCAGGGATTCGCGCAAGTATTACTGGGTTTTAATGAGTCATTACTATGGGGGAAGCAATCTCAGTCCTAATATACAAAATATAATGAAAACAGGCCACTGGACATCGCCTTACAGAAGGGTCTCGGGGAGGAGATAAGCCAGTCAGTGTGCGATGTAGCAACGATGAAGAATATAACTTTCCTCTAGTTCCTAAATGCGCCGCTCCCCCATCACGATCCCAATTCTATCTTACAAATCTGGCTAGAACAGAGGATGTACACTGGTACAGATAGGAACTGGAAACACAGGGAATCCAGGGCAAATGATCCCTTCAGGACCAGTGGTGTGAGTGGTGATACTGGGAGGGTGGAGAGAGGGTAGGTTGGAAAGGGGGAACCGATTACAAGAATCTACATGTGACCTCCTCCCTGGGAGACGGACAAGAGAAAAGTGGGTAAAGGAAGACATAGGACAGGGCAAGATATAACAAAATATTAATGTATACATTAGCAAGGGTTCATGAGGGAGGGGGAAGTGGGAAGGGAGGGGAAAAATGAGGACCTGATGCCAGGGGCTTAAATGGAGAGCAAATGTTTTGAGAATGATGAGGTCAATGAATATACAAAACTGCTTTACACAACTGATGCATGTATGGATTGTGATAAGAGTTGTATGAGCCCCTAATAAAATGATTAAAAATATATTAAATACTAATATTTAGATAATGAAAACAGGAAAAACAATCTTTAGCTTTCTAAGCTGTTTTCTTTAGATAAGTTGGTATAGTTAACACATGTGCCACAGAGCACACATTCTAGGGCCATTAAGATGACGTTCTCAGGAATTAAGAATTACACTTTGAAATATACATGGAAATTCATCTTTTAAAGAAAATGTGATATAAATGTAATAAAATGTGTGTGTGTACATGTGTTAAGGATTGCAACAAAAAGTGAGAAATCCATTTATAGAAGTTGTGAAACAAAAGATTGAAGGAGAAAAATGTAAAAATATAAAATAACTGTCCAGATGGTATGAATTCTTAATAAATCAATATAATTACATAAGGACAATTTTAAATTCAAATTTCAAAAATGAATCACAGGGTTTTAGAGCAAAAAAAAACCTGATGAAAGCTGCTCATTATCCACAGGCAATAACAGGTTTAAATGTGCAGTTAATACAATCTCCATGCTTAATGCATTTTACCTCTTGGCGGCTCTCTTCTTTTCCCACCTCCAAGAGCCAGTGACACATGGACTAACTATTGGTCCGAGAGATCAATTATGAATAGGCCTTTCAAGACTGCTTTAATGATAACCATTTTTTTAAAAGCAAAGTCGAATCAGAACTTTTCCACAAGTAGAAAGCCAAGTGAGTTTGGGTTTTTAATGAATCCCAATCAAGTACTGAATCAACCAACGAGGAAATAGATTTTATTGCATGTAATAGAATCTTTAGGTACTCTGGGTCCTAAGTACTACTTGGCCCTTTGATTGCTTCAGCTTAGTTTTTAAATATTATAATTGCTGGAATTCAATAAAAAACCAAAATGCCAAGAGTGGAGTGTTGCTAACCCATACCATCCTGCTTTTCTTTGAATCATTTTATTAGGGACTCATACAACTCTTATCAAAGTCCATACGGACATCCATTGTGTCAAGCACATTTGTACATTCATTGCTCTCATCGTTCTCAAAACATTTGCTTTCTACTTGAGCCCTTGGTATCAGCTCCTCATTTTTCCCCTCCCTCCCCACTCCCCCTTCCTCATGAACCCTTGATAATCTATAAATTATTATTATTTTGTCACATCATACACCATCCAACATCACCCTTCACCCACTTCTCTGCTGTGGCTCCCCCAGGGAGGAGGTTATATGTAGATCCCTGTAATCTGTTCCCCCTTTATCCCTCACTTTCCTTCCATCCTCCCAGTATCGCCACTCTCGCCACTGGTCCTGAAGGATTCCCTGTGTTTCCAGTTCTTATCTGTCCCAGTGTACATCCTCTATTCTAGCCAGATGTGCAAGGTAGAATTGGGATTGTGATAGTAGGTGGGGAGGAAGCATTTAGGAACTAGAGGAAAGTTGTATGTTTCATCGTTGCTGCATCGCAACCTGACTGGCTTGTCTCTTCCCCGCCACTCTTCCATAAGGGAATGTTCAATTGCCTAAAGATGGGCTTTGAGTCATCACTCCGCACTCTCTCCCTCATTCACAATGATATGATTTTTAGTTCTGATGATGCTTTATACCTGATCCCTTTGGCGCCTCATGATTACACAGGCTGGTGTGCTTCTTCCATGTGGGCTTTGTTACTTCAGAGCTACATGGGTGCTTTTTGCCTTAAAGCCTTTAAGAGTCCAGACGCTATACCTTTTGATAGCTGGGTACCATCAGCTTTCTTCACAACCTTTGCTTATAAACCCATTTATCTTCAGCGATCATAACAAGGAGGTGAGCGTACAATGATATGATTTTTGTTCTTGGATGCCTGATAACTGATCGCTTAGGTATCTCATGATTGCACAGGCTGGTGTGCTTCTTCCATGTGGGCTTTGTTACTTCTGAGCTAGACAGCCGTTTGTTTGCCTTCAAGCATTTAAGACCCCAGACACTAAATCTTTTGATAGCTGGGCACCATCAGCTTTCTTTACTACATTTGCTTATGCACCCATTTGTCTTCAACGATCCTAACAGGGACGTGAGCACACAATGATATGATTTTTTGTTCTTTGATGCCTGATAACTGATCTCTTAGGCACCTTGTTATTGCACAGGCTGGTGTGCTTCTTCCATGTGGGCTTTGTTGCTTCTGAGCTAGATGGCTGCTTGTTTACCTTCAAGCCTGTAAGACCCCAGATGCTATATATTTTGATAGCAGGGTACCATCAGCTTTCTTCACCACATTTGCTTATTCTCCCACTTTGTCTTCAGCGATTGTGTCGGGAAGGTGAGCATCATAGAATTTCAGTTTAATAAAACAAAGTATTCTTGCATTGAGGGAGTACTTGAGTGGAGACCCAATGTCCATTTGCTACCTTAGTAATAAACCTGTAAATATATACACATATATCTATTTCCCCATCCTCATATATAAATATATTTACATATGTACATGCCTTTATTTAGACCTCTATAAATGCCTTTGCCTCCTAGCTCTTTCCTCTGACTTTCCTCTTGTCCCAGTACCATGTTCAGTCTTCATTTAGATTTCAATAATTAGTTTGGTTACATTACCCTTGAAAACTCCCTACCAAGCCTCCTACACACTCCTCACCACTGATTTGGATCACTCGTTGTTGCCTTGCTCCTGGGTTTGTTTCTTTTTGTGTTTGTTTGTTAAGATTTTATTAGGGGCTCATACAACTCTTATCACAAGCCATACATAAATCAATCATGTAAAGCACATCTGTACATTCTTTGTACTCATCATTTTCAAAGAATTTGCTCTCTACTTAGGCTCTTTGCATCAGGTCCTCTTATTTTTTCCCCTCCCTCCCCGCTCGCCCCTCTATCATGAGCCCCTGATAATTTATAAATCATTATTTTGTCAGATCTTGCCCTGTCTGACGTCTCCCTTCATCCCCTTTTCTGTTGTCTGTCCCTCAGGGAGGAGGTCATTCATAGATCCTTGTAATCGGTTCCCTCTTTCCAACCCACTCTCCTTCTACCCTCCCAGTATCGCCGCTCACACCCTTGGTCCTGAAGGGATCATCTGCCCTGGATTCCCTGTGCCTCCAGCTCCTATCTGCACCAGTGTACATCCTCTGCTCTATCCAGACTTGCAAGGTAGAATTCGGATCATGATAGTTTGGTGGGCGGGGGATGAGGAAGCATTTAGGAACTGGATGAAAGCTGTATTTTTTTTTCTTTTGAGCACGTTATTTTTTTATAAACATTTTATTAGGGACTCATACACCTCTTATCACAATCCATACATACATCAATTGTATAAAGCACATCTGTAAAAAAAGAGGACTTGATGCAAAGGGCTTAAGTGGAGAGCAAATGCTTTGAAAATGATGAGGGAAAGCTGTATTCTTCATCGGTGCTATATCACACCCTGACTGACTCATCTCCTCCCCTAGACCCCTCTGTAAGGGAATCTCCAGTGGCCAACAAATGGGCTTTGGGTCTCCACTCTGCACTTCCCCCTTCATTCACTATGGTAAGATTTTGTTGTTGTTCTGATGATGCCTTATTCCTGATCCCTTCGACACCTCATGATCGCACAGGCTGGTGTGCTTCTTCCATGTGGGTTTTGTTGCTTCTGAGCTAGATGGCCGCTTGTTTACCTTCAAACCTTTAAGACCCCAGACGCTATCTCTTTTGATAGCCGGGCACCATCAGCTTTCTTCGCCACATTTGCTCATGCACCCATTTGTCTTCAGTGATCATATCCTGAAGGTGTGCACCCAATGATATGAATTTTTGTTCTTTGATGCCTGATAACTGATCCCTTCAGAACCATGTGATCACACAGGCTGGTGTGTACTTCCATGTGGGCTTTGTTGCTTCTGAGTTAGATGGCTGCTTGTTTACCTTCAAGTCATTAAGACCCCAAACGCTATATATTTTCATAACCGGGCACCATCAGCTTTCTTCACCACATTTGCTTGTTCACCCGCTTTGTCTTCAGCAGTTGTGTAGGGAAGGTGAGCATCATAGAATGCCAATACAATAGAAGAAAGTATTCTTGCATTGAGGGAGTACTTGAATGGAGGCCCAGTGTCCTTCCACCACCTTAATACTAAATCTATAAATATAGGCACATAGATCTATTTCCCCAACCTCATATATATATATATTTGCATATGTACATGTCTTTGTTTAGACCTCTATAAATGCCCTTTGCCTCCCAGCTCTTCCCTCTATTTCCTTTGACTTTCCTCTTTTCCCACTATCATGCTCCGTCTCCACCTGGGTTTCAGCTATATCTCTTAGTTATATTACCCTTGATCATGCCCTACCAGGCCTACCACACCCACCTCACCACCAATTTGGATCACTTGTTGTTCCCTTGTCCCTAGGCATGTTAACACCATTTCCTTTCTCTGTACCTCCCCCTCTCCCTAGTCCCCCCAGAACTGTCGGTCCTGTTGTTTTCTCCTCCAGAT
This sequence comes from Tenrec ecaudatus, assembly GCF_050624435.1. NCBI lineage: Eukaryota > Metazoa > Chordata > Mammalia > Afrosoricida > Tenrecidae > Tenrec > Tenrec ecaudatus. The sequence goes on from NC_134538.1 coordinate 111,007,997, forward strand.
TGTTCATCCAGCCTATCTTATTTAGACAGACCTTCAGAGATAACAACATCCACAAAAACAACACAGAGAGAAACCGAACAACAAAATAAATCAAAACAACATCCAGAAACCAATGGAAGAAAAAAAACACACAAGAAAGAAAAGCTTGTATTTAGTTTATGGACTGTTTATTGGCCTTTAGGAGTGTTTTCCGGTTGAGTCTGATGGGGTGCCAAGCGGACCTGGGTTTGAATTCTGAGTCTTCTACTTACTAGTGAAACAACTAGGGAAAGTTGGTCAATGTTTCTGAACTGAAAGTCTTCAACTCTAAAAGAGCAAAAATAGCTGCACGCACCTGGAAGACTTGTGTGACAGTGAATGTTAAACTGGATTTCATTCGACCTTTATGGTGTGCCAACAGTATCTCAGGAAAGATTCCAGGCCCAGGGATATAATCAGACAATGTTTTGACGCTAGCCAAGATTTTCAGTGGCTTATTCCTTAAACGTGAGCAGCCTAGGCCTTCTTCATACTATGTTCTGAATATGGCAGCTCCACTCAAACCGGCTCACTTTGGGTGACCTTGCTGGCATTTGAAATACCCGTGACAGAGCAGCCAGCTTCACAGCAACACACAAGCCACATCACACAGTGCTTTAAAATCAAGACAGCTGTGTGCCACGGTTGGGTCCTCTCTGCTCATCAAATCAGAGGAGAACTTGATTATATGGAGAAGAATGAGGCATCAGAATTAGCAACTGCAGATGACCAATCTTGTTTGCTGAAATGAAGAGGACTTGAAGCACTTGCTGATGAAGATCAAGGATTGCAAACTTTAGTACGGATTACAACTCATGGTAAAGAAAACCAAAATTCTCACAATTGGACCAATAGGTAACAGTATGATAAATGAAGAAAAGATTAAAGTTGTTAAGCATTTCATCTTGTTTGGATATACAACCAATGTTCATAGAAGCAGCTGACCTCCTCCCTGGGAGATGGACGGCAGAGAAGTGGGGGAAGGGAGACTCCAGATAGGGCAAGATATGACAAAATAACAATCTATAAATTATCAAGGGCTCATGAGGGAGGGGAGAGCGGAGAGGGAGGGGAAAAAAAAGAGGACCTGATGCAAAGGGCTTAAGTGAAGAGCAAATGCTTTGAGAATGATTGGGGCAAAGAATGTACGGATGTGCTTTATACAATTGATGTATGTATATGTATGGATTGTGATAAGAGTTGTATGAGCCCCTAATAAAATATAAAAATAAAAGAAGAAGCTGTCTAAAATTCAAAGGATGCACTGCATTGGGTAAATCAGCTGCACAGACCTCTTTAAAGTGTTGAAAAGCAAGCAGGGTGCGTCTGGCCCAAGCCATGACACTTTCAATGGTCTCATATGCATGTGCAAGGTGCACATTGACTAAAGAAGACCAAAGAATAATTGACACATTTGAATTATGGTGCTGGCAAAGAATATTGAAAGTACATGGCCTGACAGAAGAACAAAAACATTTGTCTTTGAAAGGCATTTATGGATTGTCATACGAGTTGTATGAGCCCCAATAAAATGATTTTTTTTAAAAAGAAAGAAAGGTGTACAGCCAGAATGCTCCTTAGAGGCACAGATCAGAGATTCTGTCTCGTGTACTTTGCACATGTTGTCAGGAGAGACTAGTCCTTGGAGGATATTACGTGTGATTAAGTGGAGGGGCAGTGGAAAAGAAGAAGGTCCTCAACAAGATGAATTAACACAGTGGCTGCAAGGATGTACTCGAACATTCGTGAGGACGGCACAGGGCAGGGCAGCGTTTCATTCTGTTGTACATAGGGTCAATGTGAGTAGGAACCAACTTGATGGCCCCTAACAACGACAGGGATACAAAGATGAGGTAGACGTGGTTCCTGGGACCCAGAGAAGTCACAATGCATTTGTGGGAAACTAGGATGCAAGTAACTGGAAACTATTTTTAAATTCAAAAATAGATCCATGTACAAGATGTAAGAGCAGCCTTGAGATGGCAGTCACCAAAAGAGGAGTGGGAGCCCTCAAGCCAACAGCACAAGAAAAAGCACACACGCAAAAGGACCAACAGAGGTGCACGCTCAGGGCTTTCTGGAAATGTAAGAAACGCTACATTGCGAGAGAGAAAATATGAGGTAGCTATTGTGGTATGTCAGGTTGGAATTACAGGCACCAAACGTTTCTAAACCAGTGGTTCTCTATCCTGGTTGCATATTAGTCTTGCTTGGGAAGCTTTTTGAAACTGCATGCTCCAGGAGCTCATCCTCAAAGGACTGGCTTGGATGCCTTTGGGCTGGGCTAACCACAGAGAAGAGACCCAAAAGTGGAAAAGAGAATTCTCCTTTGTGCTTTCTCCCAATATATGAGGGCCATTTAAGATTCCAACAGCATCATTACACAGGCACCTAGCATACTGCATCACACACTGTTTTTTAACAAAGAAAGGGAGAAAAACACTGGAATTCCCAAGGTAGTTCCATCTAATTGAACCACTCTCCAATTCAAATTCTGGCTATTGACTTTATTTGATGTTATTTTCTCTCTCTCTCTCTTTTTTAACAATGCAAACTAAACCAATTTTCTTCCTTTGGGAGATATGCAAGGGGGCTTATAAAAGATCACATCAAAATTTCCATTATTTATGCATTCCATTTTTCCAAAAATATTCTGAAGCCCCTTAGGACAGATTACATCTTTAGACACCAGGACTCAGGAAACCTAGGTGAGGTCACAGATGCCAGTAAAACATGCCTTTGTTTGAATGAAGATGCATTATTGAAAGGCATGTTCTGAACTTACCTTGCTGACTCTTCAGTTCTGAAAGCACTGTGATCCCTTCACTGCTGAGGCCCCTGCTCTCCAGTGGTCCCTGCTCCAATATCCGGAAGGCCGGGAGAGCCTGTGCACCTCTTCCACTGGCACCAGCTCCCACCTTCTCATCTCCATTCAGGAAGTCAGGCAGCCTCATTACCTATTTATGGTCCAACTATCTTCTGCTAAATCAGTCTCTCCATCATCGTGGCCATTAACCATCCATTACTAGGCCTTCAATTTAAAGGCTGAACAAGAAAACGCTTACTTGCATAATAACTGAAGCTCGAAATAGACCTTTAAGGTACTTGGTAGCCTCAGAACAATACAGTATAAAGTCATATTGAACAGTAATTGAAGCTGAGTGCAAAGAACCTCAACTTTGGATGCAAAAAAATTAACAAGACAAAATTAGCAAATGAATCCGTGTGAGGTCAGCCTAACCGCTCTACCCCAGCCCCACTAACTACCAAATGCATTTAGGGTGGAGCTACTACATCTTTCTATGCTCCCCTCTTTTCTTCACCATATGTGAATGAAAAAATTTCCCTAACTATAGAATGCATTTTTCCTGTTTTATATGAGAAGTATATATAAAAAGCTTGTTGCGGATAATGTAACTGCTGAAGGCTAAGTAAAAAACAGGTAAAAAGTGCAAAGTGCTTCTGAAATCACATTCACAAACGAAGAATCGGTCAGATTCCGCTCTAGAACAGAAAAAGTTAAAGCCAGCCTTCCAAGCACAGCATAAAGTCTTTCAGCGCAGTCATTGGTTAGGACACAGCATTTACTGCAAAGATTCAGAATGTTATAAATCAGCCCTCAAAATCATTAACCCGATGGGCTTCTGTGTACTACAGAAAACCCGAAAGGCTCCACTCACCTTGCATGTTTGAAAGAAAACACAAATAGCCAATAAGAACAGTTTTATTACATGTGTTGTGTTACACATAGCCAACCAGCAATCTTAATCTAACTGCCCACAGAACAAACAAACCTGTCTTGCAATAAGTACAGCCAGAATACGCGTGACAAGCAAGGACGGCATGGCAAGACTTGGTCACACTTACTGTAGACTGTCAGGAAAGACCAGTCCCCAGGGGACATCACGCTGGTAAGGTAGTGCGGCTGCGACATAAAGAAGACCTGGGTGAAATGTACTGACACAGCCGCTGCCACACAGACTCCAAGAGAGAACAGGTGTGGGGATGATGCAGGACGAGGCCGTGTTGTGCTCTATTACACACAGGGTCATTATGAATGGGTACCAACTCAACAGCAACAAACAACTACGCCTGCGACTGTGAATACCATCTGAATCTAATAAAACCAAATTATTTCAATTTTTTAACATTGCAAGGAAAAACCTACCAGCAGGCACACAAAATGATTATTCTGCTGGATAGGGATAGTGAAAGACACCTAGAAATTATTTTGCTGACACATATTTTTAGTTTTACTTGCATTTTTATGAACTTTCGTCATTGTTAGCCCCTGCAATTAGATGATCCATTTTGTCACCCCACTCTTAATACAATGACATACTTTCGCTTTAGCGATAAAAGGGAAATACTTCTTAAAAATACATGGACCCTAGCTCATCTCTGAGAGTAAGAAATCCAAAGGGACAGTGTTATTAGATGTAGGAAAACTTAACACATCAAGTCACTCTACCCTTTATATATTCAGTAAGACGCATGTGTGTGGGCTCATGGGTACACATTATGGTAGGTGGGAGAAGGAAAGTTTGCAAGCTCCTTTAACCTGGAAAATAATTATATCAGAAATAAGCAAACTTGGTCATCCTGCTGAGTCAATATCAGAAGATTCCAAAATGGAAGGAATAACTGTAGACCTAAATGAAGGAGATGGGACACAGACCAGCACTGATGGGTCTTCTAGACTGAGGACCAGCAGTTGTTAGTTTCCTCAAATGACCGTCTGGGTTACAGAGCAGAATTATTCCACTGAATTGTTTTCTTGGGTGTATTCCTTATAGAAGCAGGTCACCATGCCTGTCTCCCAGAGCATCTGGGTGGGTCTGAACTACCAAACTTTTGAGTTAGCAGTCTATCCCAAACCACGAGGACCACTGTCTCACAGTTGCCAATGATGTGAAGTCAGAATCCCATGCAAATGATCCCTTATCTCTGAAATATATACTTCATATCACTAAAAAAATAAAAGCACTGTAACCTGGGGATTGTATTTGTTTTATGACACATGTCTAGATAGAAAAGAGAAATAACAAAAGAGGAGCTGATACCAAGGACTCAAGTAAAAAGAAATTGTTTTGGAAATGTTGGTGGCAACATATGTACAAGTATGCTTAATACCATTGAATAATGGATTGTTAAAAGATATGTTAAGACACCTGCCTCCCCCAATAAAATGTTCAGTATTGTCACTATTTTATCTTCACGACAGGAACTGAGCACTTATAGAAACTATGGGATACAAGCAGACTTTTCCCAGCTTGTCTCCCCCAAATATATGCCTAACCTAAAAGGCTGTTTGCCAGTACGAGGTCAGATGCTTAGAGATATTCTCCCTGAAAGCATTCAGCCATCAGACTACTGTCTGGTCCACTGTAGGTAGGGCTCACACCCTACTGATAAGGATAGTAATTGTTTCCATGGAGAGCCAGAGAAGTAGTCAAACCTGCTCAGTGACATCCAAAGATAGGCTGCCATCCTGAACCTAGGACCCACCCACCTTGTCACATGTGTACCCCCAATCCCTCCCCTTCCTATTGTGTGTATATCCCTAGATCGTCCCCCTCTCATTACTGTATCACCCCTTCTTGTGTACAACCCCATCCTGTGACATATGTCTTTACCTGCAATTAGGGGCTTGCACTCCCCCCCCCAAAGATAGATAAGCCTTGGTTAGAAATAAAGAATTCTCTCTCCTGGTCCTCACTCCTCAGTCCTCTCTCCCCTCTCCCCGTCCCCACTCGCTTGCTCCTGCAATTCCCACCTTCTGCACCATCACATGGACCACCAAACAGGGCTGAGGTGAGCATGCTACCATGAAATGTGTCTGACTCCCTTATTTCACTCTCTTTTCTCTCTCTATTCTCTATGGCTTTACTATAATCTTTAAATCTTTTTGCTGTACAGTTGCACCTGCCAAGCCTGTGATGATTTGTTAGGGTCTGGCTCCCACATAAGAAACAATTTTATACCAAAGGCTGATGGAATTTGACTCCCACTATGTCAAAAGCGGAGAAATTCAATCACAGGGCTCCATCACCTTGGTTAGGGCAGGATGGTGGAGTTCTGGGGCCACTAGCTAAAGGCACTCATTTCGCCCTCTGCGTAGACTCAGCCTTGACTCACTGCACACATGTGGGGACATGGGTATAATTTTCTGTAGGTTCTATGCATGGTCGAGGTCTCTATGCAGCTGATGTGCCTTGATAGGAATTTGAATAAACCAAACTCTCTAGTTATAAATTTTCACCTATGGGGAGTACATGAGGGCACTTTCAATAAGGCTTCTGTGCATCTGACATGCTGGGTCAAAGAGTGAATTCCTAAGACAGCTTTCTTTACCAAGTGAAAAGGCTGGGGAGCTATTCTCTCTCCTCCATTTATCTCAGGGCCTTGCTTTTGTTGCTCAGCACAAATGAACACTTTGAAAGTAACACAAAGGTCACTTTTAATTTAACTTATTGAATGATACTGTAGGAGAATTTATTCACTTCACAAAAGGGTGCACGGTGCTCTGAACTACTCCCACTGAGTTTCTGGGAAGCTGGCTCCTGGCAGGGCCCCCTGACTGAAATGTTCCCCAGCTCAGCATCCTCAGCACTGCCATTGAAGTTGTCCTCCTTGGCTCTTTCTGGACTTGTCTGCGTGCTCTGCCATCTCTCCTACCACCTAGTCCTGCACCTCACCCCTACCCACACCACTCCTCTGTGCAAAGCACTCCATGAGAATCACAGGACATTCTGAGCAAGACACTGTCTGTGCAGAGTTTTATTGTCTGGAAAAACATGTTACTGATAAATAAGGCAGCAATATAATCCAGTACAAAACTACTGTACATCCTCGAGTATAAGCCAACCCGAGTATCAGCCGAGGCACCTAATTTTACCACAAAAACTGCATTAAAAATGTGCTGCAAAACTCGGTTTATACACAATTATAAACAGTATTTTGAAGAGTTTTTTTTGTCAATTTTAAAACTATGTTGTTGTTAGGTGCCATCGAGTTGGTTCCGATGCATAATGGCCCTATGTACAACCAAATGAAATACTCAATTCCAAACCATCTCCACACTGGTTCTTATGCTGAACCCACTTCTGCAGCCACTGTGTCCCTCCATCTCGTCAAAGGCCTTCTTTTTCTCTGCTCCTCCACTATCATACCTAACATGATGTCCTCCTCCAAAGACCAGTCTCTCCTGACAACATGTCCAAAGTACATGAGACAAAGTCTCCCCATCCTTGACTCTAAAGAGCATTCTGGCTGTACTTCTTTCAAGAGAGATTTGCTTGTTCTTTTGGTAGTTCATGGTACATTCCACATTCTTTGCCAGCACCATGATTCAAAGGCATCAATTTTACTTCGGTATTCCTTAATCAATGTCCAACTTTCACATGCATATGATGTGACTGAAAATGCCATGACTTGGGTCAGGCGCACCTTAGTCCTCAAAGTAGCCTGCTTGTTTTTCAACACTTTAAAGAGGTCTTATGCTTCAAATTTACCCAATGCAGCTGCTTCTATGAACAATGATTGTGCATCCAACAAAGACGAAAACCTTGGCAATGTCAATCTTTTCTCCATTTACCACAATGTTACCTATCAGTCTGGTCGTAAGGACTTGGTTTTCTTTATATTGAGTTGTGATCCCCCTGGAGGTTGTGATCCTCGATCCTTATCAGCAAGCTCTTAAAGTCCTCATCACTTTCAGTAAGCAAGGTTGTATCACCTACATACAGCAGGTTGTTAATAAGCCTTTCTTAAATCCTGACACCACAGTCTTCTTCATATAATCCGACTTCTCTGATGATTTCCTCAGCATATGGATTGAATAAGTAAGGTGAGAGGCTACAACTCTGACACACTTCTTTCCTGATTTTAAACCATGCAGGATTCCTGTGTTCTGTTCACACAAATGCCTTTTGATCCATGTAGAGGTTCCATGCCTGAGCACAATGAAGTGTATTCGAATTCCCATTCTTCTCAAGGCTATCCATAGTTTGTTACAATACACACAGTCAAATTCCTTTGCATAGTCAAAAAAACACAAGTAATATCTTTCTGGTGTTCTCTGCTTTCAGCCAAGACCCAACTGACATCAGCAATGATCTTCCTTGTTCCGTGCCTGTGTCTGCCTCGTTTGGCTAGAGAAACGAATTCATAGACACTCATAAGTGTATATAAGAAAGACCTTTACATACTAGAGCAATTGACTACTAAGAAAACATCCCAGCCCAGATCAAGTCCATAAGTTCGATATTAGTCCATATGTCTCATACCAATCTACTATAAATTTCTCTTCACATTCGCACAATACATGAAGTGACACTGAATGCAGGAAGACTGCAGACCAGTGTGTGGAAAATCCTGTGGATCCAGTGGCGTTGTAAGCATCTCAATGCTGGCAGGGGTCTCCACATGGCTCCTCCAGCTCAGGGGACTAGCGTGGCTCCATGTGTCTTGTCAGCTACACTGTCTCCCAGGGAGTCAGTGTATGTCCCACCTCCAAGGAGCTATTTATTTCCTTAGCACCTCCAAGTGAGGTCATCAATCTGTGACCTGATTGACAGGCTAAACTCTACCCCTTCACTCTTAAGTCTTATGGGGGAGGTCAGATGCTCACAGGCATCCTCCCTGAGGACCATCAGTTGCCAGACTGCAGTAGGCCCCACTCCCTGCTGTTAAGGACAATGGACATCTGCAGTCATTGATTTGGTTCCAGTATGTGGAGTTCACACCTTACTGATAATGGTTCCTATGGAGAGCCAGAGAACAGATCAAAGCGGCTTGGTGACATCCAAAGTTAAGCTGCCATCCTAAATCTAGGAACCGCCCATCTTGTCACAATGTATACCTCCAATCCCTCCTCTTCCTATTGCGTGTATGTCCCTGGGTCACCCCCTCTCATTGCTATATAACCTATAGTGCAACCCCTTCCTGTGATGTATGTTTTTACCTGTAATTAGTGGGTTTGCTCAACCCCAAAGTTATATAGGCCTGGGTTAGCGACAAAGGCCGCTCCCACTGGTCTCTCCCCGCTCTCTCTCCTCGGCTCCTCCTCTCTTCTCCTAACCTCACTCATTTGTCCCCTTTCCCCTTGTCCTCCTTCCCTTCCCTCCCTCTCCAAGTGGACCACCTTGCAGGACTGAGGTGCGCATGCTATCATGAAATGTGTCTGACCCCATTACTGCAATCTCTCTTCTCTCTCATGCTCTCGATGACTTTAATATTATATTTCTATATCTCAACCGTACAATTGTGTTTACTGAACCCATGATTAGTGTTGGGGGCCTGGTTCCCCCCAATTCATACCACAAAATCTTAAACTGACAGCAGATTATATAACTACCGCAATGCTCTCTTCTGAATCTGGCCTGAACCTCTGGAAGCTCCCTGTCAGTGTACTGTTGCAATCACTGTTGGATGATCTTCAGTAAACTTTGACTTGCATGTGACATTAATGATACTGTTCTATAATCTGACCAGTTTGTTGGGTCACCGATCTTTGGAATGAACACAAATATGGATCACTTCAAGTCTGTTGGCCATGTAGCTTTCTTCCAAATTTCCTGACATAGAGGAGTGAGCATTTCCAGTACCTCAACAGTTTGTTGGAATATTTCAATGATTATTCCGATGAAACTCATAAAACATAGCTTTTGGTGAATGCTTTCAGTGTGGTTTGAACTTCTTCCTTCAGCACCACTGGTTCTTTCTCAAATGCTTCCTTCTCAAATGGTGGAATGTCGACTAGTTCTTTTTAGCGCAGTGACTCTCTGTATTCTTTCCATCTTTCTCTTTATGTTTCCTGCATCATTCAATATTTTTTTCCATAGAATCTTTCAATATTACAATTCAAGGCCTAAATTGTTTCTTTAGTTCTTTCAGTTTAAGATATGCTGAGTATGTTCTTCCTTTTTGGTTTTCAAATTCTGGGTCTTTGCAGATTTCATTCCGATATTTTACTTTATCTTCTCAAGCTGCCCTGGTGGCACAGTTGTTGGGCTGCTAACAGCAAGGTCAGAAGTTTGAAACCAACAGCTGTTCCTCGGAAAAAAAGACAAGGCTTTCTACTCTACTCTTGTAATTAGTTACATACTCAAAAATGTACCGAAGCAGTTCTACACAGCCCTACAGGGTCACCATGAGTTGGAATTGACTCAGTGGCAGTGAGGCATATTTGTATTCCTCTCTCTAGTGTAGCTCATACTACTCAGCTTTCTGAGCACCTCAGCAGCTGAACTAAATGTAGTTACTTATAAAAAGCTGCAGAATCTGACTCCTGATTCTAGAGTCCAATTTCCTGTGATCAAATCCTAGCTCCATCCTTTCATACTTTATGTCAGGCATGGTTCCCTAGAGAAACAAAACCAGGACACTTGATTATATATGTATGTATATATATATATCCTATACAGCATGAAGGACTATAACAGCTAATTAGTCTACACAGCAGTACAGAGGGCTCAGTTCAACTCACTTCAGTGAAACAGTTAATATACTGGAAGTCCTTCAACTCAAGAGAGCTGCTGGGTCCAAGGTCAAAGAAGCAGACAGCAGAGCCCTCCCTGGGGCAATGCAGATGTAATGCAGATGGAGTCCATTCACAGGCAACAAACAGCAGGGTAGTTCATCAACATTCAATAACATGGGAGTTTAGCTTAGCAGGCTCAAGCGATGACATACGCACCAGCAGTACTGCGAAGCAAGTCTTGAAGGAGCCTGAAGCTCTAGCACACAATCCTCAGACTGGGCTGGCCCACAGGTGGTATAGTGCACAGGCTGAGGAAGAAAATTTAGCTACAGCAGCAGCACACATGCTCCTGTCTCCAGAGAACAAGAGAGACAGGGGTAGGCCTTACAAAGCCATTTATCTCTTTGCCCTCCAATCAAATTGCAGCCTGATGAATCCCATATGTTCCTATTGGCCAGGATGGCATAATAAACCTGTCACGTACGTGGATGATCTTAGGCAAGCTCTCTGTACCTAAATCCCTTCATTTGTTGATTGGTGATAATTGTACCTTCAGTGGGGCTGATGGTTAGTTGTTAGGCAGCTAACCACAAGATTGGTGGTTCCTACCCATCATCTGCTCCTCAGGATTTGTTAGAGCCTACAGTTTTAGCAATCCTATATAAGGGCACTATGAGTTTGCCTTGACTTGACGGCAGTGGGTTTGGGTTTGGGAGGGTGGCTGTAAAGACTGAATACCTATAAAACACACTAAAACAGCCTAACTTCATAAATGTTGTTACTATGCCACATGAGCAACACATCTGAGCATGCATGAATCTGGCGTTATAAACAGGAGCCAGAATTGTTCCTGCTTTGCCTGTCTTCCACTTCGCTTGTTTTGAAGTCTGCTTTACAACTAGAGTACCCTTAGCTCTCAGCCCTATACCAAGTATCTCAGTATCCCATGATAACCACCTCATTTGGTACAAACTATGGGCTCACTTATGAACGCAAAACAAATCTGACAGCTACTGACAATAATATGAACAAAAGGTATTTTGCAAACTAATTAGCCAGAAATGGGATATTTCCCCATTTCTCAATAATGACAATGATAAAGGTTACTTTCATATAGTTGAACCAATGAATTTATTGGTTTCTTCATTATTTTCTAGTATTTATAACTATCATTATTGCATTACAGCAGAGTTTTCCTAGCTATTGAAGAGGGACAATAAGATGATTCAGTATTGAAATAGGTTACCAAAGGGGGTTGAGAAACTATCTCAAATATGGACATAACAATCCTTTATTTTTAAAACAAAAAAAATTGTATTTAAGGTGAACATCTGCATCAAATTGAGTTTCTAATTCACAATATATGCATAAATTATTCAGTGATATTGAATACACTAATTTCCTTCTCATATTTGCTTAATTATCTTCACAGTAATTTTTAACCATTTGGTCTCATAGAGATGATTTTTTTAAAGGAGCTCATAACTCATTGTGGTAGACCTTTAGTCTCAACCAGTCCAGTAAGTCTGGACATTTCATGAACTTGAGTTCTGTTCCACATTTCTCTCCCATTCTATCAGGATCCATCTCTGTGGCTCTGATCAGAACAGCTTGTAGGGGTAGCAGGGACTGAGGATCATCCAAAATAATTATTGAGCCCTAATATGAAATATAAAAGAGTCAATGAAATTTTTAATGTAAATCTGGCAAGGTTAAATGTCATAAGAAAAGGAACATAATTCAAATTCTATAAAATATTTGTCAATATTGTCTGTTGCCTCATTATTCCAAAATAGAATGACATGAAGGGGAAATTAAGAATTACCAAGTCCAGTGAAAACATGCTACAGAGAATGGGAGCAATTAAAAGACCTGATTAATAACCAAAATATAACTAAAATATCCACATGTTCAAAGGCCAAGAGACCATGAGCTACTGTCGCTGTTTCCCTTAACAGGTGAAATGGAAGCGCTTTAACTTGCCCCGATGGCCCTGAGGAGAGATGCTGTACAAACACTGGGCATACACACACGCACTGTGAAGTGGAAGGAGGAGGAGAGATACCTGCTTAAACTCACATGGGACCCATGTGCTGGATACCAGATGCCCCTCCACTCATCTGCCTTCTTACTGTCCTCCTGCCAGCCCTCCGACTTCTCTGCGGAGTTCATCAGCAGCTGCAATGGGCACTCAGAACTCAGGCCCTCCTTCCAGGTAAGCACTTGACTAGGGAAGTAGCAGAGTGCAACTCGGAATCAAGATCAACAACTCAGGGTGTGGACCAGGAGGCGTGCAGCAGAGGCAGTTCTCCCAGCTCCTCTTGGTCACTGAGGCCTCCTTTCAGGCCCTCAAGAACAGACTCCGCATGCTCGCCCAGGAAAGGCTCCTCCTAGCCCCTCAGGGCACATACCTCCGGGCCCTTCCATCTGTCCCCACTAGCTCTGCCAGGGGGCCTTGCCAAGCCTGTTGCTACCAGCTGTGCCACTAGGTTGCTTCTGGGCATGTCCTATCTTCAAGGTTAAGCGCCCTAAACCTGTCTTGCTTCATCCTGCTGCTGCTTCTTTTCCTGCTTCTGTCTAGAAAAAAAAATCTTTTGGTTACATATATAACGGACTTCAAAAAGTTCGTGGAAACACTCTATTATCTTTTCATTAAATTTGCCCACAAACTGTTTGAGGTTCCCCGACAGACACGAACCCCTCGGCAATCTCAAGGCATGACCTTCCCAGCAGGGACACAAACTGACAATCCCTTCTCAAGAGGTTCCAGGCCCTTCCCTGGGATAGACCACTGAACCCACCTCTGCAAGGTGCATATCCATCACAGGCAAGCTACCGCCCAGGACCAAACGGAAAGTATCAGACCCAAGTGGTTTAAGCTCACTCAGAAATTATCAATCAACCGGCACACAAGTGACAAACCCTCTGGGGCAGAAAAGTAGGGCAAGAATAAGTCCTGCAGGCTTCTGGGGAAAAACCTCCCAAGCTGTTTTTCCAAAGAATCAATGCACAGACACATATAAAGAACCTCATTTCAACCCCTGCACACGCACATCACAGAACCACCTCCAGCAACAACAATAGTTCCCGCATGTGAAGCTCTTCTCTTCCTGAACACTTGCTGCCAGGAGCATATGATGCTCAAATAAAAGCATACGGGCTTCTTCTAACCCAATTCTTTCTTGAGAAAGAGAAATCATACGAACAATTAACTTGGGAATAACAGATTTAGGAAAGAATGTTTATTGAAAACTGTCGGAAATTCAGGCACACATGGCTGACTGATTAAGTGTTAAAATATTTATCAAATACGGAAATTCACTGCAAGAAAATGGAAGTTCTTTCACTGAGCTGAAAGATACATGTAACACGGAACCCAGAGTCCTCTCAGAGAGAAGCTGAGAAAAGGAACGTCTGATCGTAGCTCGTTTGCCAACAGTATAACACAGCGATCAGAACGAAAGAACCACAACAAAAAGGGAAGGCCAAGTGATCAGATTTCATTTAAATTATATTAATGTTATGCCATTTAAGCTATATCTCGATAAAGCTGTCATTAAAAACTACTAAAAATCAGGGTTGCTGGGAAAAGTATTTTCAAATGCAAGGCAATCTTAGATTGCTAAAAAAAATAACAATGGGCTGTCTTACATCATTTGGAAGTCTACTTGCTCGGAAGACTGGCAGCTCAGATGGTGCCCAGCTATCAAAAGAGATAGTGTCTGGGGTCTTAAAGGCTTGAAGATACAAGCGGCCATCTAGCTCAGAAGCAATAAAGCCCACATGGAAGAACACACCAGCCTGTGTGATCGAGTGGTCCCGAGGGGATCAGTTATCAGGCATCAAAGAACAAAAAATCATATCATTGGCTGCACACCTCCATGATACGATCGCCAAAGACAAATGGGTGCATAAGCACATGTGGCGAAGAAAGCTGAAGGTGCCCAGCTATCAAGAGAGATAGTATCTGGGGTCTTAAAGGCTTGAAGGTGAACAAGCGGCCATCTAGCTCAGAAGCAACAAAGCCCACGTGGAAGAAGCACACCAGCCTGTGCGATCACGAGGTGCCAAAGGGACCAGGTATAAGGCATTATGCAAAAAATATATATACATATACATATACCATAGTGAATGAAGGGGGAAGTGCAGAGTGGAGACCCAAAGTCCATTTGTTGGCCACTGGAGATCCCCTCACAGAGGGGTTCTAGGAGAGGAGATGGGTCAGTCAGGGTGCGATGTAGTACCGATGAAGAACACAGCTTTCCCCCAGATGCTGGATGCTTCCTCCCCCCAACTACCATGATCCAAATTCTACCTTGCAGGACTGGTTAGGGCAAAGGTTGTACACTGGTGCATATGGGGGCTGGAGGCACAGGGAATCCAGGGTGGATGATACCTTCAGGACCAGGGGTGTGAGGGGCGATACTGGGAGAGTAGAGGGTGAGTGGGTTGGAAAGGGGGAACCGATTACAAGGATCCACATGGGACCTCCTCCCTGGGAGACAGACGGCAGAGAAGTGGGGGAAGGGAGACTCCGGATAGGGCAAGATATGACAAAATAACAATCCATAAATTATCAAGGGCTCATGAGGGAGGGGAGAGCAGGGAGGGAGGGGGTTAAAAAAGAGGACCTGATGCAAAGGGCTTAAGTGGAGAGCAAATGCTTTGAGAGTGATTAGGGCAAAGAATGTACGGATGTGCTTTATACAATTGATGTATATATATATGTATGGATTGTGATAAAAGTTGTATGAGCCCCTAATAAAATGTTAAAAAAAAAAAAAAGACTGGCAGCTCAGTAGGTCACTAAAAACCCTGGCAGCTTTGTGGATGGCTCTGTGAGCTTCAAGGTTGGCAGTTCAAACCCTCCCACTTTCATTGGGAGACATATGAGGCTGTCTGTTCCATAAACATTCACAGTCTCGCAAACCCTGAAGGTCACTGTGGATCAGAATCAACTCAAAGGCAATGGATGTTTTACCCCCTCTGCAGCATATCTGCTTTAGATTTTTTTTCCATTTTGAAGTTGATGCTCTTCCTCAGAGTAAACATGTTTTTAAAGAAAAATAAACTATTTAAATGGAACCATTTAAATGTTATCCTTTAATCCAGCAGTTATTTTTTAAAAAAACTGGTAAGCTGTTAAAAAAAATACCGATTCTGACACTCAACTTGGTTAAAAATATAGATTCTGATGCTGGAAAAGTCTGACCTTTTCCCTACTGCCTCTCAGCCTCTTAACATCCTGCTCCGCCTTCCTGTTCCCATTTTCCACGTGGGAGCGCACACTTGCTATCCCGAAAACAAGCCTACCTTATGTTCGAGCTAATATTAAACGACAAAGAAGGAACAAGACTAATTTGGCTCGTTAAATTCCTAGAAAGAGTTCCGTGAGACCAGTCGGAACCCAGAATACGCAGAATGTTCTACCCTCTCAGCATATTTGATGAAAACGACATCTCTTTTGAAACAGTGAGAGAAAGTGAGATAGACGCATAAGGTACGGGGCCGCCATTGTATACCAAAACATGACCATGACGGGAGTTTCCGAGAAAGCTGGGCAGCACTGATGAAGCTCTGACGACAGACGGAAGGGACCCTCAGCTGGGCGCTTTACCTGCGCTAACTTCGCCTTCGATTTGCACAAAATATACACTGTGTGCTTTTCTTCTCCCATTTTATTGGTATAAAAACTGAGAAGAGGAGGAAATTAGTGCTTGTTAAATTTACATAGCTAGCTAGTTTTGAATCCATGCAAACAAAATTGAGGTCCTGTAATTGTCTATGATCATCCTACAGGGCTTCTTTTTGTTTGCTTGTTTCTAGGAGCCTGCATGTCCTGGTACTGGTTACACGTCGGACTGCTAAACGCAAGATCAGCAGGTCGAAGCCACCAGCAGCCCCACACGAGAAAATGAACGAAACGTTCTGCTCCCATAGAGTTTTGGTCTCAGAATCCCACAGTGGCAATTCTACCCTCTCCTATAGGACCACTGTGAGTCAGAACTGACTTGATGGCAGTGAGTGTTTGAGACAATGATTTTTAAGAAAGAAACCATATAGGAACTTTCTTACTAAAAAGAAAGATTTAGTAAAAAAAAACTATAATAGACAGTAGTAATAAAGTAAAATCGACAGGAAAACTCATGAAGAAAAGCACTGGCCTGGATCACAACCAGCCTTTTTTATCTGTTACCATAAAAGATACCTCGAAAATACCTTAAACTGTGATGGTTACGGGGTGGGCAGTGGGCCAGGGAGGACAGGTGAAGCGCTGGGCGGGGGGCAGACGGACGTTCCGCTGAGAGCAGGGGAGACAGTGCTCCGTGAGAGGGGTCCAGGGGGGTCCATAAGGCAAGTCACCGTGGGGTTTGTTTGATACGCAGTTTCAGTTACTGAATACCCCACCTAATTTACAATCAAGAGTGAAGAAGTAACCCACCCACTGAACACCAAATGTTTTCAACACAGATAACCGATCATTGAAAAGAATCCGGAATATGTGTTAAATGCCTACATATCAGTGAGAAATAGGTGAATGTGCCATAAAAACAGGAAAAGTCTATATAGTGGCCTTTTAAAGGGAGATGTATAGATTGTCAAAGCTGCTCTATGTACTAATGACAGTAAAAATTCAGAAACCATCTCTATAGGGAGTAGATAAATAATGGCAGATATATAAAACTCGATTATTTTACCTATATAAGACATAACAATAATATTGACGAGTGGCTGAGGATGTATGTGATGCCTTTTAAACTTAAACAAAGCACTACTAGATATTATTTATGGAAAATATTTAGGTAGTAAGTTATGGAAACAAAGCCAGAAGAGATCTTCACTGATCTCCAGGTTTGCTATTTTCCCTGGGAATAGAGGGAAACGAAAGGCCAGGAGGACATAAACAGAACCTGTCATGTTTATTTCTTTACCTAAAAAAAAAATTATTTCATAGTCTTAATTATGGGTAGTGAATTCAAGGTGTCTGTCATATTAGTCTACCTACTTCTCTGTATGCACGCACTATTTCAAAATATAAACCTTTTAAAATTAAAAAAATAACCAAAAAGGGCCCTAGAGAAATTTTTAAGAGCTACGGGTTTTTATTTCTTGTAGTTTCTCTAGCAACTCTACAGTTGCGTTACTCTTTCCTTCATTATTTTACAGTACTCCCTCCCCAATTGGCCACATGAGGGTACTTGTACAAACTGAATTCTACTTCATACCCATGCAACTCACTGCCTCTAGTCCAGTGGTTCTCAACCTTCCTCATGCCGCGACCCTTTAATACAGCACCTCATGTTGTGGTGACCTCCAACCATAAAATTATTTTCATTGCTACTTCACAACTGTAATTCTGCTACTGTGATAAATCGGTGAGCCCTGGGAAAGGGTCATTCGACCCCCAAAGGGGTCACGACCCAAAGGTTGAGAACCACTGCTCTAGTTGGTGATGACTCAGAGACCCCTACAGGAAAGGGTAGAACTGCCCTGGGAAGTTTCCCATATTGTAATTCTTTAAAGAGAGTAGAAAGTCCTGTCTTTCTCTATCCTACCGTAGCCTATTCTAGGACAGCAATAATTTTTTAAAGGGAGTAATAATAATTGTTAGTGAGACCTTAGGAGCCTATGACCTTCAGACACTGCAAGTGGAGATGTAGGATGGAACAGCTGCTTTGAAAAACAGTTCTGTGGATCCTCAAAATGTTAAACATCCAGCTACTATCTAAGCAAAGTGCATTATAAGTACTATTACTTTTAAGAGCCAAAAATTAGAAAAAATATCTATCAAAAATAATGTATACCAAAAAAAGAATAATGTATAAATAATGAAATCCTATTCAACAATAAAGAAGGAATGAAGTACTAATCCATGCTAAGCATAGCTACCACATAGTGTATGATTCTATTTAAATAAAATGTCCAGAAGAAACAAATGTATAGAAATAGAAAAGAGACTCATGGGAAAAGTTCAGGAAAAGTCGATTTTTCAAAAACACATAGAATTAAAATGAAATAATGTGCTAGACAAAAAGTCATCCTGTTCTTTGCTTCAGAAAAATTTTTAAATGAGAATATTGTCCTTAATTCAGAACCACAGTTAGAAAAAAATAACTAGAGACATCTTTGACAGAGTATGTCATGTGAGCTCATACCCGTTATCTGTAATACCCTATGTCACTCTCCCTGCAGACATACATGACTGCCTTAAACAAAATGCAGCTCCCAGGCAGCAAATGGCAAAGCCTAGTGCATGAAGTCACACACAAAGGTTAAATAGTTTCAATGTCTTTTTGTTGCGAGAGACAGGGCAATAAAGTGACATAGACAATTTTGTCACAGTGATTAGACGGGCCCAGACAGCAAGGCAGTTTTACATGGGCGCATGTCAGTATGCCAATCACTGTTCAGTGTTCCCACCACTTTCTCTGGGGCGCTCTCTCCTTACAGGATGGCCCTGCCTCTTCTAATAAACCCTGCCTCAGACTTGAAGCGAGAGGGACAGCGATTTCAGTTCCAGTGAAGGAATTCTCACAGAACCTGCGCACTGCACATTCTGGGTAGCTTTGTTGGGAGAGCAAAAAAGCATAAGTGGGTGTGGGAGGTCAATGGAAGCCAGATATAAGGCATACAGAGAGAGAGAGAGGTACAACAAGGCCTATGCTTCCCTCCATATTGTTCTAACACATGTGAATAAGCAGAATAACTGTCAGGTACATATTGAAAGCTCACGAGACCAGGAGCATACATTTGTGTCACAGAACATATCCTTCCAATTTCAAGGCAGAAGATGAAGACAACTGACTACAAATGCATACTGGGCACCAACGAAAGGTCAGGCATAGTACTGGGCATTGCACAATGATGACGTGAATAGCAAAGTGCAAGCCCTAGACTACAGTGTGTCTCATGGGGACATCTTCTAACACACCCAAGATATCAGTGTCCCAATGCATTTCACTCTCCTCCTGCACAGCACACATCCACATGGCACAATGGTCAAACGTTAGTCTCTTAGCACCCCTTCAGACTGAGTATGAGCTCTAGACCTGTAGACAACTGATGGCTCTCAAGGATTTCAAGACACATGCTCAGCAAGCATGGAGAGTAGAATGAGCACATCACACTCGGGCCTTAAGTTCTGAGGCTTATGAGCAATGGAATCGAGGCGAATGCATAGGAAGAAACGGAAAGGGTAGAGATAATTCTAGCAATCAAGAGAAGAGATACTTCAATCCACATCCAAAGGAAAAAGAAGGGAAAAAAGAACGAGGGGCAGTTGGGATGGAAACCAAACAAAAGAAAACTGCAAAACACGGTGGCTGAAAGGTGCATGAGTACCTTCTTTTGGAAGGATCAGCATAAAGCTGGTTCTTAGGAAGCGGAGCTTAAAGATACCCCACATGTCCAACTTTTCTGAACTGCTACTCCTTTTCTCCCAGTACTCTCCCTCCCATCTTTGTCTTTGTGTTCCTTAATTCACTGCAACATCACTTAGACCTCACGGTGTAGAGCAGCAGTTCGCAACCTGTGGGTAACGACCCCTGTGGGGGTCAAAAAGCCCTTTCACAGGGGTCGCCCAATTCATAACAGTAGCAAAAATGACAGCTATGAAGTAGCAGTGAAAATAATTGTATGCTTGGGGAGGTCACCACAACATGAGGAACTGTATGAAAGGGTCGCAGCATTAGGAAGGTTGAGAACCACGGGGTAGAGGAAATGGCTCAGGTGGTCCTGGAGGCTGGCAACTACCAAATCTGGGGTTCAAGTGTCAATCTCCTTCCCAACCCATCAGGCTGCAGAAGCTAACAAACCCAGCCTGGCAGGTCGGATGACAGGCTGCCAATGGGATCCAGAGCGAAAGAAAACGTTGCCAAAGAATTCCCATCCATTGGTTGCAGATCACACTCGCCAGGAAACTTAGGGTGATGTCTTCATTCACACCTCCACTAAGGTGGTGACTCACACCACAGTCCATCCCACCCTGCGTCATTAACATAATGACAGCAGACTCCAAGATGGAACCACACCCACAGGCATGAAGACTGGGGCTTAAACTCTGTGACACAATGGAGGGTTCTATTAGGAGAGGCAGGTTAAGGAATTCACTGTACCACAAAAGGAAATAGTGAAATGGAGAGCGTGATGAACTATAACACATTTTCCATTTCCCAAAATAAGCCCAGCAACATATAACAGAGATGGCTCCCAACACTGAATGTAAATAACCTTTAGAGACTTGTTCTTTATTTTAGTTGCTATGAGAAGAGAGAGAGAGTTGACAGAAATAGAGTGGGGTAAAATAAACAAAGGGTCATAGAGAAAGAGAATGAGGGAAAAAAGAGCCAGTTGCTCATTTTGTACAAACTATGATGTTTCAGAGCACAAAATCCTGTGTGAAATGGGGTGTCATCTTCTGGACCAGGAGAAATACAGTCTCTAGAGTCTAAATGTAAACTGAGAAACGTGGTTCCTGCAAGCCCCTTACCACTAACTGCCCATTGACCTTTAGAAAATGTCAACCTGTCCAGAAAGAAAGGCCACGCTCACAGGAAAAAATCGCAAAAGGAGAGCAGCAACCAGGAGTGGCAGAGCCTATAGTAGGAGATAAGGAGGAAAAGGGATGAAAAGCAAAGCAAAGCAAGGCTTGACTAGGAGAAACCTAATATGCCAATTGAGGTAGTTAGTTTATTGTGCCAACCTGGCCAATAAACACATGTGGGGTTAATTGGAGGGAGGAGGGATAAATGGCTCCACGAGGCTCGCCTTTCTAATTCTCGGGTCTCTTGCTTTCTGATAGTCGGACCAGGGTGCAGCTGCCTTAGCCAGTTCCCTGCTCCAACTGGCAAGGCTCACTTCCTGCAAGACATCCCGGAGGAGAAGCCACATGGACCTACCCCGATGCAGCCCTGGGTGTGGGAGCACCTGTGTGGAGACCCCTGCCAGTGCTGAGATGCTTACACATTCCCTGACTCGGCTTTCCTCCTGCAGTCAGCATCATTGCGCTTGTTTCGTGAGATGGAGGAGGACTTTGTGGATTAGTGTCAGACATATGGCCTAATGTTGGACTTGTGGGCTTGGGCAGCACTGGGTTGGGATGTTTTCTTGATGTGCACTTGACCTTTATATAAAACTCTCTCTTATACACGAGTTTCTGTGGATTTGTTTCTCTAAAGTACCCAGCCCAACCCACCAATACTGGAGATCAGAGACTAAGAATGGAACAGGGTTCTCTCTACGTCATGGCATCAACAATTTCACCCAGTCGTGAGTCACTTGCTGAGTACTTAGCACTACAAAACTCTGTGCTAGAGGCTGGGGATAAACCAAGACAAAGAAGAGGGCTCATATCATAAGACACGTAACAAACAAACAAACAATAACATTGTTGAGAACGAGGGGGTTTGGAGCAGAGATCCAAAGCCCACCTGTAGACAATGTAACAATCCCCCCACATAGGGGACACAGGGAAGGGAAGAGTCAACCAGGGTGCAGTAAAGCATCAATGAAACGGTTCCTTGAGGCTTCCTCACCCCCCACTATCATGATCCCAGTGCTGCTTCTCAATTCAGACTAGCCCGGAACATGTACACAGGTACAGATAATAGATGAGAGCTCACAACACAGAGAACCAAGAACAGGAGTGGGAATGGTGATGCCTGAAGGGTTGGGGGAAGAAGAGGAGCGGAGGGAAGAAGGGAGGAACCAATCGTAATGATCGACACATAACCATGGGGAAGAACAACAGAAAACATGGGGGAAGGGAGACAGCGGTCAGTGTGAGAGATGAAAATAATGACAGTTTATAATCTATCAAGGGCTTATGAGGATGAGGGGAAGAAGGGGAGAAAGAGGAGCTGATACCAAGAGCTCAATAAAAGTACATTATCTAGAAAAGAATGAAGGCAACTTATGTACAAATTTTCCTGATGCAAGTGATGTATGGATTGTAACAAGAGTTTTAAGAGTCCACAATAAAATGATCTTTTACTAAAAAAAAAGATAAGGGCTCATGTTTCACTCATGTTTTTCTAGGTAATTAAAATTAAACATATTTTGCCTCTTTACTCTATGAAGCAGCAAACTATCAAAAGATTTAAGAAATGCCCAGAACAACTCATTAATGAATTACTTTAGGTAGGTTTTAAATTAAATGAGCTATGAATTAATATTGCTTTTCCTTCATTAACAAGAGGACTTTGTCTTTACAAGATCATAAGAACCGTAAGAATACCATGCTAAAACTGACCTTAGGAATTAAATTAAAGGATAATTTTCAGTACCTTAGAACCAATAGCTTTCTCCTTTTTAACCCAGGATGATCTTGAAAGCCAATAAATGAGTGTATTAAAAATTTTCCATTCACCTGGAATCCACACTTTTCTGCCACTGAGAATAGATGAAGCCCTGAAACTACTGCCCTAGGATAAGCCTAAACCAGAAAACAGGTTGGCTTTACCAGTAATAAAAACCCCAGCCTAACCACAGGGTTCTTTAAGGACTATCTGCATGAGATCAAACTGGAAACAGCAATTGGAGAGATCCGATAGGAAACGTACAGGGTAATGAGCTGGTGTTAAGGAGAGACAGTTCTGACAAGGAGGACGAAGGTGATGGCCCAACCTGAAGAATGCAGTTAGTAACGCAGAGTCGTGCATGTAGAAATTGTTGAACTGATTTATGTTCCATGTGCATTTTTGACAAAAAGAGTAGATAAAATAAATAAATGAAAAGAAACAGAATGGGTGGGCAAAAACTGAGCCAGTTGCTCCTTTTGTACCAACTGTGATTTTTCAGAGCAGAAAAGCCTGTATGAAAAGGGTATCAAAAACAGAAAGGGGTGTCATCTTCTGGACCAGGAGAAGTAGTCTCTAGAGTCTGAGAAAAGTGGTTCCTTCGAGCCTCCTACCACTAACTGCCCAGTGACCTTTAGAAAATGCCAACCTCTCCAGACAGAAAAAAATAAATTGCTCTTCCCTTTAAACCAAGCACTTAAAGCTTTTGTCCGAGGAGGGGTAGATAATCCCAGGTGCCCTGAGAGTAAGTCTGGCTGTACAACAGACGGCTCTCTCTATCAACCCAAGGCCTAGATCAAGAATGGAGTCGATCACCCATTGCTAGCTGGTGCTCAGACCCTTTCTGGCAGCAATCCCTGTGGGTGAGCCGGCAGGGTATTGAACAGACCGACACCGTGGACACCGTGCACTGAGTTCCTTCTCTCATTTCCCTCAGCCTCATCGCTCGCCACTCATCTCTATCAACAGCCTGCACCTGCCTGATTTTGGGTAGTTGCTAAGACCTCTTCAGCCAGCTGTTTGCACTCCCTTTCCTCAGTCTACCTTAGAGTGGTATCAATAAATGATGTATAACCGTGGTTGCACTTATGCTTGCTCAGAATCCATAGCTGGGTCCCTGGGCAGACTTCTTACAGGATATCCAACGGACACAGAAATTCTAATAGCGAATCCGAGATCTGCAGGACCAAGTTTGGCAAAGTGGCTGTCCTTCTTGCAGTAGCCTTACTATCTAAACCAGACATGGAAACAACTTAGAGAAATGCTGGAGCTGTCTGTGATCTCACCAGCATGACCCTAACCTCCTGACATCACCTGTGAAGGAAATGAAGGCAATTCCTCCCAAACAAGCTTACTTAAAAAACAAAACTTAAAAAAGAAAGAAATGAACCAACTAGAGGTAAAATCTAGAAATACGATGCTGTACTGAGCAGACTTATTGGGCTACTGTCTACCAGGATTCCACTGTCTCCACGTAGAAACACTTTAAGCCACTTGCCAAATATGAGCTCTTGAGACCTAAATCCGGGAAAGCTCCATCAATTTCCCATCCTGAAATTTAACTAATGTTCTTTACTTGGGACATATATATATATATAACAAAAGGGCAAGTTCTAATATCCTAATATATTAAATCCTAATATCCCCGGGAATAAAATTAATTTTTTCAAAGAAGAAAAATTATTTACCCTTGATGATACATACAAGAAAGGTCTTCAACACAAACAAACAGATGGGGGAGTTTTCTTTAAAAATTACTAGGTTATTTATTTCTTCTCTTTCCAGTTAGAACTGCTGGTATTTCTGGATCACGGTACAGCAGTTTTAATTTTATTTCCACAATCAAGTTACACAGAATACTTTGTCCTAGAGGAAACCAAACAGATTTCTATCTTAAAAGGAATTCAAATGGTGAAATCAAAAGCAAAAGACAGCTAGAGGTCAAAATAATATGCTTTCAAATTGTTGTACTTATGTTTGTAAAATACAGCATGATGAAAATGACTTGCAATCAATGACATGAAACAAAAATGCATACGAATTCTTTAATGGAAGATGGTAAACTTTCACCCAATTAACTTTCACTCAATTCACTGTACTACAGATATTTATACAGAAATACACTGAGGTAGTGGACAGACTCCAGGCCTCTGCTCATACCCTCCCTCAATACAAGAACACTTTTGTTCTAACAAATCAGCAGTCTGAGATGTTCACCCTCCCGACACAATTGCTGAAAACAAAACGGTTGCATAAGCAAATGTGGTGAAGAAGGTGGATGATGGTGCCCCGTTGTTAAAAGATATAGCATCTGGGGTCTTAAAAGCTTGAAGTTACACAAGCCACCATGCAACAGAGAAGCAACAAGCCCACATGGAAGAAGCACACCTCCAGTATGATTATGAGGAGTCACTGGGACCAGGTAATAGGCATCAAGAAGACACATAACAAACAAACAATAATATATTGTTGAGAACAAGGAGGGTTGGAGCAGAGATCCAAAGCCCATCTGTAGACAATAGAACAATCCCCCCACAGAGGGGCCACAGGGAAGGGAAGAGTTAACCTGGGTGCAGTCAAGCATCGATGAAACATACTATATTCCTCTAGTTCCTTGAGGCTTCCTCAACCCCCACTACCATGACCCCAGTTCTGCTTCTCAATTCAGACTAGACCAGAGCATGTACACAGGTATAGATAAGAGACGGGAGCTCACAACACACAGAATCCAGGAACAGGGATGGGAATAGTGATACCAGGAAGGTAGGGGGACAGAGGAAGAGGAGGGAAGAAGAGGAGGAACCTATCATAATGTCAACACATAGCCATACACCCCTGTCCAGGGGAAAGAACAACGGAAAATATAGGGGAAGGGAGACAGCAGTCGGTATGAGATATGAAAATAATGACAACTTATAATCTATCAAGGGGTTATGAGGGTGGGTGGGGGGAGAGGAGCTGACACCAAGGGCTCAATAGAAAGTAAATGTCTAGAAAAGAAGGAAGGCAACATATGTACAAATTCGCCTGATGCAAGGGATATATGGATTATAACAAGAGTTATGAGTGCCCAATAAAATGATCTTTTCATAAATAAAACAAAAACAAAGAAATATTGACAACCCTTAAAAGAGCTTATAAATAAAAGACTGAAAGACCAATACTCATTCACGCATTCACTCATTTATTTGTTTCGCTACCTTGTTGCAAGATGAGCCCCGGTGACACAGTGGGCTCACACACCAACCCAAGGTTCAGTGGTTCAAACCAGATGCTCCTGATCTGAAAGGTCAGGGAGAGCTGTGCTTCTGTAAAGATTTACAGCCTCGGAAACCCTACGAGGTAGTTCTAGCCTATGGGGCAGTTTTACCATACAGTTGCTGTAGTCAACATCAACTCAATGGCATTGGTTTTAGTTGTTATTCCAAAAAGGATTTCCAATTGCTTATGTGGATACATACAAGATTCAACATAACTTTTGAGTAGATGAGGACATTGGAAGGAAGGAAAAATCCATTCCTTCAATTAATAACCATTGAGCACCCAACTGCTGTGAGCCAGACACGGTTCCAGGTAGTAGAAATGTGTGTTACATAAACAGACAAGGTCATTAGTCTCATACAGTTTATATTTTAGTAAATATACAGATAAAAACAATAAACAAATCAAAGATTAAAAATAATATAAAATGATATTAAGTGTCAGAAAGACAATAAAATAGTCACGTGGTAAGGAGTCTGGAGGGGGAGGGGAACCTACTTTTCAAAATTTGTCAGAGGAAATCTCTCAAATTACATTTACCTTGAATATTTATTTTAATCCATGTCTAATATAAACCTGAATATAGTGAGCATAAAGCATAACCACCCAGCTTGACAAATTATCATCAAAGGTTAAGAAATACTTGAAGTCAACTTGAAATAGAACTTGTAGATGAGCTAGGAATGAAGCTGCTATTCAAGTACATGGTATGACTTTCTTTCAGCATTAACTCGAAGAAACAGTTATGTGACAAATCTCTCCCACTGATCCTGATGAGAGGACTCTAAGACTTTAGGTAATACTGTAATTGGCTTACTAGGAATACTTATTGAAATGGTCTTCAATGTATCCTTAAGAGAAAGCCTGGTAGGTGATTGAAAGGGAATGAGAAGCGATTGAGAACACGGATAACAATTCAGATCCCAAGCTTATGGTAACTTGACTAAAAGACAGCTGGATATTTAAGAATACAGAGAACACAAGACACTGGTAACTGGTAACCAAAGGGGAAAAAACTGGTAACCAAAGGGGAACCCCTATCCCAGACCAATTAAACCAAAATCACTGGAGACGATGCGAGGCACAGATGAGAGAAGAGATGACGGTTACCCATAGTCCATTTTAAGTGAGTAGAATGTATGGCAGATTACATTCCAACACGCCCTCACTTGGTTAATCTGCAGACTGACTTTGCTACAAGGTTAAAAGAATATCTGAGGGAAAGGTAGAAATTATACATCTTTCTAAACATGAAGACCTATAACAAACACCTAAACTGAACATCCATTCACCTTGAATCAAGTCATTTAGGAGTCCTGGGCAGGACTAAGTGTTTCTTAAAGAAATCATTTTAGTTATATTCCAACGTGGAGATGGATACACAACCATAAATTAAATAAGCATGTAAGAGACCAAGAGGACTATTCCATGTCAATTCCCAGGGCTTTTTTTCCAGAAATTTATTGAGACTTATTTTCCCAATTGCACTGTTTATTAGCTATATGATCTTAAACAAGTTAATTTATTTAAGCTTCAATTTTCCCATCTTTAAAATGGATATATTACTATCCTCCTCATAATGAAAGGTAATGTGTGTGAATCACTCAGCAGAGTGGCACACAGGACATGCTCAATGTTCTTATCTTTCAACTCTTTCCTCCAGTGTTTGCGTCCTAGTAGCTTGCTATATTACCACAGTAGCATCTACCTAGACGGTCACAGAAGCTGACATTTTTGGTGATAGCTGGGTCACATAGCCTGAACAATTTCACAGATTAGCCTATGAAACTAGTTATAATGTAAGAATGTAAAATTTGTTCCTTTTCTTTTGGGGAAGTAAATAAGAATAGGCATCCCTGGTCAACATTTACTATTTCTATTTTTTATTCACTATGTAATAACATTAAATATTTTCAAGAGTTATATGAAAATACAAGTAGCTCCAAAGAGCCAGAGATAAGTATTCTTTGATCTCTGTGGCCTGAATGACTTCTAAAGAAATTGTTCTCTAAGCAGTTTAGTTTTCAGTGCAGCTGAAATCACTGGATTCAAAGTCTCTCACAACTAGCCTCTAGCTCTGGGACTGTGCGCATTACAGTTACTTACGACATGCGACTTTTGTGAGGCTACACTAAGTTAATTTCCATAGAATATTTTGCAGAGTGCTTGCCACATAAAAAGCAACCCCATATTAAATATTTTAATATATTATATGAGTATTATAGGAATTTTCCTAGTATAAAAGTTATCCTACTAGTTTAAGAAAATGCTACTATAAGTAAATTATAGAAGTAAATACTATCTATGAGTGCATTGTACTTATATAAGTAAATAGTGCGAAAATTCAAAAAACCTGTCCTATAGAGCTACTTGTCAGAATCAGCCTGATTCTGTGCATTGAGGCTGATCAACAGCAACCCTGTAGGGCAGAGTAGCACTGGCCCTGTGAGGTTCCCAAACGATCATTTTTTATGGGAGTGGAAAGCCTTGAGTAAATACCTTATGCAAATTCTTATATAAGTAAATAAACTACATATTATTAATAAGTAGTACTAAGAACTAAGTAGTACTTATTATAAGGTGCCCTGGTGGTACATTTTCTCTTTTTCTGATAACTTTCCATCTTCCTTTTCACTTCTCCTTCAAAGACTCCTTGTCTGCTTCTACACACACACACACACACACACACACACACACACACACACACTCACATTTCACAGCATGCTCTTTCCCCTGTGGGCTGATGCATGATTCCCAATGATGCATGTGACTCTATCCTAACCCCCATGGAGCCACTGAGCACTAATGACCTTAAAAAAAAAACCCTGCTGTCAGGGGGAACAGAGTGAAATCCCCAGGGAATACCAAAAATAGACTTGGGAGACAGAGTGTGGCACCCCATCAGACTGGACTGGAAAACGCTCGTAAAGGCCAACCAACAGACCTTGAACTATTTATAGATTTTTTCATTTTTGTTAGTTGCTTTCGTTCTTGTTATTATTATTTTGTTCTTGCTTTCTGCTGTTGTTGTTATTATGTTGTTGGTTTTGACTTACTTTGCTGTTTTATTTGGTTTTGCCTGGTTTTTGCACTTATTAATGTATCCACATGTCTATATAAGATGGGTGGGATAAGTAATTTGAAGATGAAAAGAATGGGACAATGGTTCTGGAGGGGATACGAAAGAAGGGGAGGTGGGAGAAGGAAGGGGTGGGAACCAACCCAGGAACAAGGGAACAACAAGTAAACCAAGATCTATGGAAGGAAGCTCGTAAGGTACTTGGTGGGACTCAGTCAAGGGCAATGGAGCAGTAAGGAATTACTAAACCCAAATGAAAGCCGAACATGATGGTGGGACAAGAGGAAAGTTAAAAGGAAATAGAGGAAAGAACCAGGAGGAAAAGAACATTTATAGAGGCCTAAATACAGGCATGTATATATGTGTGTATGTATGTATATATATATATATAAAAATAAGAGGGGAATAAAACTATGTACTCATATCTATATGTTAAGAATTAAGGTTGCGGATAAACATTGGTCCTCAACTCAAGTACTCCCTTAATACAAGAACACTTTGTTCTAACAATCCAGCATTCTGTGATGCTCACCTTCCCAACGTGATCGCTGAAGACAAAATGACTGCATAAGCAAATGTGGTGAAGAAAGTTGATAGCACCCAGTTATCAAAAGATTAGCATCTGGGGTCTTGAAGGCTCGAAGATAAACAAGCAGCTATCTAGCTGAGAAGCAACAAAGCCCACAAGGAAGAAACACACCAGCCTGTATGATCATGAGGTGTCAATAGGATCAGGTATCAGGCATCTAAGACCCAGAATAAAACCATACCCAAGAGGAAGTGGGGGGGGGGTCATGGAGTGGAGAGCCAATGCCCATCTGTAGACAATTGGACATGTACTCACCGAGGGTTCACAGAGATGAACCAGTCAGGGTACAGTATAACACCGATGAAAAACATAACTTTCTTCTAGCTCTTTGGTGCTTCCTTCCCCCCACTATCATGACCTTAGTTCTACCTTACAAATAGGATTAGACCAGAACATGCACACTGCTACAGATAAGAGCCCAAAACACAGGGAATCCAGGGTAGATAAATTCCTCAGGGCCAACAAGGAGAGTAGAGATACCAGGAGAATTAGGGGAGGGTGGAGGGAGAAAGGGGGAATTGATCACAAGTATCAATCTAGAACCCCCTCCCAGGGGGATGAATAATGGAAAAGTGGATGAGGGGCAATGGAGGACAATGTAAGATATGGAAAAAATAATCTATAACTTATCAAGGTTTCATGAGGGAGGGCGAGTGGGGGGGGCAGAAGAAATGGGGAGCTGAAATCAGGGGCTCAAGTGGGAAGAGAGTACTTTGAAAATGATGGTGGTGGCAGATGTGCAAATGTGCTTGACTCGCTGGATGAATGTATGGACTGTGATAAGAAATGTAAGAGCCCCACCAAAATAATATTTAAAAACAAACAAAAACCCTCCTGTCAGTGTGCCATGAGAAGAAAATAGGCCTGCCTCAAGGCACTTTTTAGATGGGCTCTAATTGTCAAAAGCAATAGCAGGACAATATAAGAATTGCGATATGAAAAAAGCAAATCCACTATGTGTCAACTGCAGAGACTGGCGCGAGGCTGATGACTTTGGTGCACAGCAAAATTTGGGGGCAGAATTCAAAGACACCTAAAAGAAGTGCCTATATACAAATTGGGATTTTGTAAGCTAAAAGGAAAACAACATTCTGAATTTTGCTTCCTTTTAACTATTTAAATGTAAGACAAGAAAACTGATTTAAAAAAAAAACACTGCACTGAGTCGATTTAGACTCTTAAGAACCAACCCCACAGGACAGAAGAGAATTGCCCCCATGGGTTTCTGAGACCATAAATCATTACGGGAAACGACAGCCTCCTCTTTCTCCCATGGAGAACCTGGTGGGTTCCAGTGATCTTGTGCTTTTCAGCCCAATGCATAACCAAGGCTCCAAGAAAGTTGATGCCAGAACAGTTTTGGATGGTGGCAATAGTTGATCAATACTGGGGTACTTAGGTTTACCAAAAGCACATTTAAAAACCGTCTGTGCTAACCTTGCAAAAAAATTTTCAAGGTTGTAATTCCTAGGACTCTTCCTCCAGGGAAATGGTACTGCAGACAATTTACCATCAAGCTGACTCAGTGCTCCCCAGTGAAACAGCATAATTTTAAGTACAGCTTATCCATGCCCAAGCACATCTAGAAGTAGTCATAAAAATAGAGCACACTTACTGGTTGCCATTCTTGCTTCCCGTCCTACCCCCATGCATAACTGGTTATCAAAACTATTAAAGATCTATGACCTTCAGCATCTGACTAACTCCTTGTGAAGCCACAATACTTCTCAGTGAAAAAGACAGTGGAGACATAAGTAAGCCATCCCTTCAGTGTCAACAAAGACTTCTATTTTTCAAATGCTCTGCTATTTGTAGGGAAACATAATCAATGAGTAAAATCAAGCTATCAAAAATGTATGGTATCATCGCACAATAAAATAATGCACACTTTGCTTGTATCTAGGTCAATTAATTAACCAAATTACCTATTTTTAATGTTACAACAGTTCTGAGATACTTAGCTTGAGTAAAAAAGCACTAAAATAGCAAACACATGATTGTATCAAATCATCAATAAAATTAAAAAGTTATATCTTTCCCATATGGCTATCCAGGCAAAACACAAGTTTTCTAAGATTTCTAAGACTCCATGGCTTAATAAGCTTTCAGTTAGGGCCAGTCAGTCCACTGAGATAAAAATAAAGGATACATTTAAATAATTTAGCTTAAAAAATCATGTACAACATGGACTCATCTGGACAATGTTGACTTCCTGCCCATCAAACTGCCAGCATTTCTATAAAACCAAAAGGAAAATCTATTTTTTAAATGTAGTTCTATTCCTATTCAGAGGCAAAACCTGTTAACAAAAACATATTGAGAGTAAAATTATGGTGTCTTACATAACATCATAGGCTAACATTAAATAATACAAGTGCATTGTTGATTTTCGTACTCTCAGTCAATGGACCCGATCATTATCAGGTGAAAAACAATTCCGTGAATTACTGTATATACTCGAATATAAGCCAACCCGAGTATAAGCCGAGGTACCTAACTATTACCTGGGAAACCAGAAAAACTGATTGACTCAAGTATAAGCCGACGGTGGGAAATGCAGAAGCCATTGGTGAGTTTCAATAATCAAAACAAATGAAAATAAAATTACTAAAAATTGAGACATCAGTGGGGCAATGTATTTAAATATTTATTTTAAATAAAAACATAAATAAAAGGACAAGTCATTAAACATTAGTAAACCAGCACAGTAAGTGGAAAATAGGTTCAACAAAAACAATAAGGTATCAACAATGATACCTCAAGAGTACTATTCCCTGAGCTCAATCAGCAACCAAGCTAAAATGTAAAGAGTGAAAATCCTTCAAAACTGGATTCCTCATCATCATCCGTATCCCAGTGCAGAGCTTCAGCTGGTGTGAGGTCATCATTGACGCTGTCCTCACTGAGATCGCCATCATCACCATCACTGCTGTCATTTTCATACAAAGCGCAGTCTTCACTGCCATCCATAGCAATACTAATACTACCACTGACCCGTGCATAAGTTGAACCTCCATTTTTCAGCACATTTTTTTGTGCTGAAAAACTCGGCTTATACACAGGTATATGCGGTAGGTTAGATGGCATCTAAAGTCATTTCTATCTTTAAGACTTTGCAATTCTAATGATTATGCAAATTAGAGTAATGTAAGTTCACTTCAGGGAATGTATTAAACTCAGAAAATTAGGGCACCATTTTGCACTGAAGTGATGTCATAAAATTCCTAAATAGTAGTCAAGCATCTGGGAGGAATTAATGTTATTTAACCAAGATTCATATATTCCTAAGTGCTTTATAAACATTAACCCATTATATAATATTTCCAGTATTCTCAGCCCCTAAGTTTTTGTGATGCTTAAGGATTATGTTAATTGACATTTGCCAATTAATTAAGGTGAACAATCACAGTTTGAAACTGAAAGTATTCATTTCCAACTATTAGGACTATCCCACATGAACATGAATCTAGTCAGGTAACTTTCCTTAATGAAATCCTATAGAGGCTTCCCACTGCTTGAGAACAAAATGCAAATTCATCACCAACCCATGAAGGTATGTAGCTTCTACACCCCACCCCCAGCATGCCTGTTTTGTATCATCTGCCCATAAAATCCTAATTGTCTAGGAGTTACAAAAAAATGTGTCTGAATCCTACCCCTACACTCTTGTTTTATAAGCCCTTCTTGCCATCTTTAACCTGGACAAATTCTTCTTACCATCAATACACAGCTCAGATAAAACACTGCCACCTGAAAGCCCTCCTTGATCACCCACATGATTAAGTAGAGTCTGCTCTGCTCACACCGCTCTCTGCATTTGCCTGCAGCATAAGGTATTCAGTGACAGTGTGTCATTGCTCAGTGACTCATCTATCTCCCCACTTATCTGCGAACTCCTTAAGGCTACACCTAGAAAACCATTCTGATTTCATTTCTGAAGTAGAGAAGTTGCTAAAAGGTGCATAGTTAGTTGTTGTTGTTGTTGTTGTTGTTGTTGTTGTTAGGTGCTGCCAAGTTGGTTCACCCTCATAGTATGACTATCTAATTTATATCTAAGATATAAATTATATCTGTTGAACGAAGTAAAAGATACCATGCAAAACTTATACTCAAAAACCAAAACTCACTGCTATTGCGTTGATTCTGACTCAGAGCAGCCACTTAGGCTTTTAGACCTCAGTTGACAGCTTTCAGGGAAACTAAAAACCAAAAATCAAACATACAGCGATCGAGTCGACTCCGATCAGCAATCTTAAAGGGGCAGGGTAGAACTGTGCCGTGGCTTCTGATTCTTTAAGTCTTCCTGGAAGTCGAAAGCCTAGTCTTCCTCCCACAGAGCCCTTGGTGGTTTCCAATTGCTGATCTTGGAGCCAACAGCCCAACATGTAACCACTGCACCACCAGGGCATTTTCTGAAAAACTCTCCAGCTCACTGTCAACAATGTCATTGCTGACTTGTTGGCCCTAAAGGACAGGATAGAACTGCCCCTGTAGTTTCCGATATTGTAACTCTTTACAAAAGTAGAAAGTCCCATCTTTCCCCCAAGGAGTAGCAGGTGGTTTCCAACTGCTGGCCTTGCAGTTAGCAGTCAGTCTTGGAAACTCATAGGGGCAGTTCTACTTGGTCCAATGGGGTCACTATGAGTCAAAATTCACTTGATAATAGTGCGTTTTGTTTTGTTTTAGGGAAATTAGAAATACCAAACTGCAAGAATTCCTTAGCTTCTTAACAATAGGAAGAGTTGACCTACTGCAAAATTCAGTCTTCATTATCAGTGATTTCCAATAGTAGTCTAAGCAGCATAGTAAATGCAAGGGCTTCCAAGTAATCGAAGAAGCCCTGGTGGTACTGGCCACAAGGTCAAGGGTTCAAACCCTCCAGCTACTCCACAGGAGAAAGCTGAAGCTACCTGCTCCCTTCAAGATTTTGCAACAGAAACTCCTCAGAGGCTCACCATAAGTAGAATCAACTCAGTGGCAGGGAGTAACCGAGTGTCCTCCCGCTCAGGTGATCTAGACAGGCAATTAGTACATGCCATGTGTACCTGCCTATAAGCCAGGCACTGGTAAACTTTCTTACATCAGTGAGTAATAAAAATTACACCTATGGCAAGGCAGTAGCTTTACTTTCATTTCTGACTTGAATAACTCATACCGTCTCATTTAAACCCTATTAATTCAATCGTACCTCACCCAAAGGCAATCATTCTTTCCACAAGGGTTATTGCTTTACATAGAAGAGAAGCTACATGGTCCAAGGTATCGTCTGCCCGATTAGAAAGGTCTTTGTCCGAAAACACTGGAGAAATGTGCATCAAAGGCCATACATGAAGGGGCATTGGGCTGTTTCCTAAAGTGAGTGATCTTTCACAAAGACAGAAAAGGACCGAAGGTGCCTGAAGACAACATTACCTCATGGGACTGAGACTTGAGCGTTTCTAGGTTCACTCCTGTGCTCCTCTTGCTCTGCATCTCTCCGCCCTTCTGTGCCCCTCCCTCTCCCGGTAAGCATGTGTTTTAAACCACTGACTATGTCAGCCAACTTCAGACTGTGGGAGACTGTATAGGACACAGGACCTCATGTCTTCAAGGAATAATTTGCAAGGATAAAAACATAGGTGTGGAAGGGCAAAAGCTGTTATATTTAAAACTAGCCAAAAACCAAAATAAAACACACAAAAATCAACTAGTTGTGATCTTTAGACATTATTTAGATCCTGATTCAAACAAAAATAAACACAGACACACATGATATTTATGAAACAAGTGTAAATGTGAAAAGTCTGGATATCTGATGATTTTTTTAAACATGAAAATATTATAGTTACTTTTTACTACTCATCTTTTAGAAGTATATTCTGATTTTTTTTCTTAATGAAATGGTGTATCTGGAGTTTGCTTCCTGGTAATACAGGAAAGAGAAGAATATAGTTAAGGTTCAGAGAAACAAGATTAACTATGAGTTGCTGATTGTTGAACCTTTAGGTTCAACAGTAGTCTGTCTACCTTTATATGTGTTTGAAATTTTTATGGGTGTAAGTACACGTGAGAATATTCCTCTACAGAAATAATCCTAATTTATTGAAATGTAAGAGAGACACTGTTTCCTGCCTCTTCAGTTTTACCACAAGACAAAATTGATAGTGAAAAGCACTTATCAAACAATAATTTTAATGATAAAATTTTACATTAAAGGTTAGATTAATAAAGTTAAGGAAAATAAAAAAAGGTTAGATTAGAATTTCTATGTAAATCTAGATTAGATTTAAAATTTATATTAAATTCTAGATGGAATTTTCTACATTAATTTAACTTTGAAGGATATTTCTGTGGCCCTTTAGGTCAAATTCCTACCTTATAAATTTTAATAACAATGAGTATAAGAACGTATTCTAAGATTATGATGATTGTACAACTCTTTTTAATATGATTGAATCACTGAATTGTACGCTATGTGAATTATATGCCAATAAAACTATTAAAGTAATATAAAAGTACAGAAAATATTTAATAGAATTAAGTATTTGACTTTAATTACAGATTTAAACATTATGCTTCTACTTATACATATTTACATATACAGATAACTATAACTATTACATCATCATTACACCCTAGAGTATTAATGAGTGCTTAGCCATGCGAAAATGCTCCACTTGCTATTCTTTTACTGAAATCAACACAAAATTTCAACTGAATGAGCAAGTCCTTTCGAATTATCTTCTATAGCTAGAGGAATACCATGTTGATGTATATAAGTACACCAAAGATTCACATCACCTCAAACATTTACTTAAATTACCCAGTAAGTTCAAAATCATTTCCAGGCATTTCTGCATATGTAATATTGATCTGTATTTGGGTACAGTGGTAAATTAATTTTTTTTCTAAATTTCTAAATACCCAATCAGCATCACAGTCCTAATTATATCAAGGGTACCACTGCCAAAGATGAAAGAGGTTTTCTGGGGAGAGAGGTGAGTGGGCACAACTCTTCTGTCCACAAATCAGACGGAGCTACCAATCTTACCGCTTAGCTTGTTTTGAGATCTGAGTTGCAGTAAGGGTGTGTAGCCTTGCTTTTGTCAACCTTTCGACAATACTACCTAGAGTCACACCGCCTGCGACGGCATATCTTTGAAGAGGAAAACAGCAATAATGGTGCAAACCTTGCCCAAATACCTTCTCTCTTTTCCTGTGGGCATGGCTTTTGCTTGACAGCTGAGGGCGGCGGGGGGTGGGGGGTGGGGGGGGGACATCAGCCTCTTGGCTCTGGGCGGATGGTGGAGGCACGTCGTACAAAGTCAGTGAGGTTGAGTTCCTTCTTGTCCCCCTTTTCTTTGGTGGTCTTGTTTGTTGTTTTTTTTTTTTGGTACAGGGAGCACCACGCAAAACTCGCATTAGGATTGCGCTCATTTTCCGCAAGACATCCCGTCTCCGCGGCAACGGAAAGCCGGGCCGCACCGCGCACCCCCACCCAGCCCCGCTGCGCCTCTCACCTGCCCGCCGCCAGGCGCGCCCCGCACCCGCGTATCCAGCGCGCCGTGCCGCGCTTCGTCCTCGCCGCCCGAGCGATAGACCAGCCGGAGTGGCACGATGCTCTGGCGCTGCAGGAAGCCGTTGTCCTTCCTCCGCTCCAGCTCCGTCAACGAGGCGTCTCCTCCAGGCAGAGAGAGGGCAGCGGATAAGGGCGCAGAAAACACGAAAATCCCACCCTGAGCCACGCGCGTCCCTCCTGCGGGGCTACGGCTCCCCCGCGAAGCTGCCCGCGCGCCCCCCCTTTCATCCCCCCCCCCCCGCCCCGACCTCGTCGGGGAGAGACGCAGCGGGCACCGGGCCGAGCGCCCTGGACCAGCTGCTCCCCGAGCATCCCGAGCGACGGGGCCGGAGGCAGGACACCGGCCCCACCTTCCCGTTCTTCTGCAGAAGAAGCCGAAGGCATTGGCCCAAAGCTTCGGATGCTCCGTGCGCCCGCGCCCACACACAACACACACACAAACACACACATAGACAACAAACACACACACAAACACGCGCGCGCGCACACACACACACACACATTTTTGCTCCACCGCCCGCCGCCCTCCCAAATAAAAATCGCCCGGCTCGCTCCGTCAATAGGGGCGTCCCCTTTCTCGGCGCCCCGGGGCTGCAGACCCTCCCGGGAAACGAGCCGCCCCGTGGGCACGGAGGGGGCGAACTTACCTGCCTGGCCGCAGCGCACCGGAGCCCAGGTCCCCAAGGCGCCGAGCAGCAAGAAGGGCACCGCGGCGGCCGCCGCCGCCTGCATGGTGCTGCCCGCCCGTCCGCCGCGCCGCTCCTCCCGGGCACTGGGGCTGGCTCCCTCGCCCGACGCGCCTCGGCCACCCCTGGCAGCCGGGCCGGTGCTGCGGCGACCGCGGCGCTGCAGCCCGCTCCGCGTCTGCCTCAGTGCGGCACTGAGCTCGCCCGGCGCTTCCGCCGGCGGGGAGCGGGCGCGGGCGCGCGGGGCTGGCGGCCGGGGCTGGGCGCTCGCTGGCGCCTCCCACCGCACCCCCGCGGAGGCTCGCGCGGCCCCCGGCCTCGGCGGGGAGCGGCTCCCGCGCACTCGCCCCGCGCCCGTGAGGGGCGCGCGCCTGGAGTCGGCTGGGAAATGTAGTTCACGCGCCACGGTGCGCTCGGCTCCGCGACGACGCGGGGCGCTGGGGCTTCTCCGGGCCGCGGTGGCATCAAGGGAGGGCCTCGCGGGCCTGGACCCGTCCACCCTGACAGCAACGAGATGCAGGACGCTGCCCACACGTAATTCTCGCGCATTATTAGCTCGAAAGCACACTCTCGTGGTAAGTTCAGCGGTCCACCAACATTGACTCCAGACTTACTATGTGCCAGGGGATCCAGCTCTGATAAGACCTAAGTAGAAGAAGCACCACCCTCAGATACAACCGAGTGAACACGCGTCTTTGGACCACACCAGGCCGCAGGAATGGTTGGCTCCTAGGTTACTACCGGAGGACCCATGGTCACCGAGTGGAATTTGACTCAGCTCCCTAGACTGGGTTTCAGAATCATCGTTCTCCCAAATACCTAGAAAAGGGCCCTCTGATCCATACGGGGGAACTTGAGAGAACCATCTGGAGAAGGCCTTTCACAGAGACTTGAGGGATAAATTGGATTTAACCCGAATATCCAAGATGTTTTTGTTGTTTCTCCGTTATCTACCGCCTGCAAACCTGCATTCTAAAATCAGACATCCGCTTTCTCAGACTGTTCGCTCCATTTCTAATTACAAGCGTTACAGATTCTTCAGGATAAAACAATAATCATCAATTAACGCTTGTGTAGTGACAGACCAAAATGTCTTGGAAGAAGTATGGCCAGAGTGCTCCTTAGAGGCAAGGATGGTGAGACTTCATCTTACACACTTTGGACCTATTGTCAGGAGAGAACATGTCCCTGGAGAAAGACATCTGTTTGTGGTAAAGTGGAGGGGCAGGAAGGCCCTCAAGAAAATGGATTGACACCACAGCGGCAACAATGGGCTCATGAATAGGAACAATGTAGGACCAGGCAGTGTTTCATTCTGTAGCGCTTCAGGTCGCTATGGATGGGAACCGACCTGAAGGCTCTTAACAACAACGACACACATGCTCTCAAAAAAATGATACAACATGATGTGTAGAGAGGAGAAAGTTAAGGTCTGCAGTTGGGCCTTCCAAATACTGCAACTATTAAATTTAAACTAATTCAATTTAATTAAATTTCAGCTTCTCAGTCACATGAGGCACATTTTAAGGACTGAGTAGCTACTGCTGTCTAGTAGCTACTGTTTTCGACAGCAAAGATATAGAACATTCCAACCACTGCAGAGAATTCTGCCAAATAGCACTTGCTTCTAAAATTTAAGTGCTCGAGTTTCCTTGGCTTGTCATAAGTAGACCTGACGCTCCTGCTTTCCAATCCAAGTGTCCTACAACATCTGCCTAGGTGAAACCTGTGTTTATGTAACCTCCATCTTAAAACATACTAAAAAAAAACCTCTCTCTTCTACATGATACACTTCAAATATTTGAACTGTTTTGCTTCTTCCTGGTTTCTGGTGGCCTGGTTTCTCGCTGCCCTACCATCTCAATGATCCAAAAATGTGACAATATTCCATATAAAAAGTGCAGTGCCTAAAGGTGTGCGAAAATCGATGGCTCTTGGAAAATGGATTATCTTAAACTTAACCAGGTAGGAGGCATTAACAGAAGATAGGAGGAACACAAAATCACTGTACCTTAAAGCATTGGACAATGTTCAACCATTCCAAGAGATAGTATATGATTGCGAACCAAAAGTGTTGAAAGAAGTTTAATTACATTGAAAGCATGAGTGAAAAATAAGGCTCCAGGAATTGATGGAATGCCAAATTGAAATGTTTCACTATGCTGACGAAGCACTGGGAGCACTCACTAGTCTATGCCAAGATTTGGAGACAGCTAGCTACCTGGCTGATGGGAAGAGACATATATTTGTGGCCATATCAAAGAAAGATGACACCAGAGAATGCAGAAATCATTGAACAGTGTCATTAATATCACATACACGTAGATTTTACCTGAAGCCCCTTTAAAAATGGCTGTAGCAGTGCATCAATGGGGAGCTGCCAGAAATTCAACCAGATTCATAAGCGGATATGGAACCAGGGTCATCATCGCTGACGTCACATGGATCTTGGCTGAAAACTAAGAAGTCCAAAACAATGTTTGTGTTTTCTGGACTATGTAAATCCATTTGAGCGTATAGATCATAACTATGGATAATATTAAGAACTGGGAATTTCAAAACACTTCATTGTGCTCGTGCAGAACTGCACATGGACAAAGAGGTAGGTGGTCATCCCAACAGAACAAAAGAATGCGGCATGATTTGTAAACAGGAAAGGTGTGTGTCAGGGTTGTCTTCTTTTGCCATACTTAGTATGCCAAACTATGTGAAGAATGTGCTATCATTCTGCAGGAAGGCTAACAACCTGTGATATGCACGTCACCCAAATCTGCTTGCTGAAAATGAAGCGGACTTGAAGCATGTGCAGCTGATGACCGAAGATTGCAGCCTGCAGTCTGGACTGCAGCTCAGTGTAAAGGAAACAAAAACTTTCACGACTGGGCCAATGGACAGCATGATAAAAGGAGGGATGATTAAAGTTGCCAAGGAGTTCATTTTGCTGGGATCCACGTGCGATGCTAATGGAAGCAAAACCGAACAAAACGCATTGCCATTGAATGGCATCCTACTCCATGACGCTGCTGAGTTACATGTTGGGCAAGAATGGCGAGACTTTGTCTTGCATGCTTTGGACATGTTATTAGAAGAAACCAGTCCTTAGAGAAAGAGATGATATTTGGCAAAGTACAAGTCCTTCGTAGGGGAGGAAAACTCTCAAGGAGATTCATGGACACTGTAGCAGCAACAATAGGCTCAAGCATCACAACAGTTGTGAGACTGGCTCAGGACCAGGGCAGTGCTCCGTTTCATTGTGCATGGCAATGCTGTGGGTCAGAACGGACTCAATCTACAGCACCTAACAACACGTTTCTGTAGCTTCATCCATGTTATGCGTGTATCACAGATTCATAATTATCCCTTCTAAAATTTTTATTGTGAATTAGGCAGGAGTTTGCATATCAGATCATCATTTTTGCATTCAACAACTATGCACACCTCCCAATGACCTGCCCTGCCCCCTGTTCTTTGTTCGTTTGTTGTCTGCCAACTCCCTTTTGTAGAATATTCTCTTACCCTTCGCTCACGTTAACACTAGTCCACTCTCTAGTTCATTGCTTCCCCTTCTGTGCTAGTCTGGGTAGACTAGAGAAACAAGTTCATAGACACTCATCTGTATATAAGAAAGAGCTTTATAAACAAGAGCAATTAAATATTGAGAAAACATCCCAGCCCAGTCCATCTCAAGTCCATAAGTCTGACATTAGTCCATATGTCTGATACCAATCTGTAAATTCCTCTTCAGACTCATGCAACACATACAATGGCACCGAATACAGGAAGATCACAGACCAGTGGGTGGAAAGTCCTTTGGATCCAATGGCAGTGGAAACCATCTCAGTGCAGGCGGGGGTCTCCTGGGGTCTAGCATAGCTCCATGTGTTTTCTTACCAGGAATGTCTCCCAGCAAATGAGCCTGTGCCCTGCCCCCAAGCAACTATTTATCTACTTAGCGCCTCCAAATTAGGTCATCAAATTGCAACCTGATTGACAGGCTAAACTCCACCCCTTCACTCTTAAGTCTCAAACTGACAACAGATTATGTAGCTACTACAGCTTCCATTACTTCTAGTCCATTACTTCTCCTTCCACACCTGGTAGCG
This sequence comes from Tenrec ecaudatus, assembly GCF_050624435.1. Lineage (NCBI taxonomy): Eukaryota > Metazoa > Chordata > Mammalia > Afrosoricida > Tenrecidae > Tenrec > Tenrec ecaudatus. The sequence continues at coordinate 111,050,070 of NC_134538.1, forward strand.
ATCAAAGTCTGATACTTTTTGCATGAAAATCTTTCCTTTGTTTATTAAAATAACATGCAATGTTTGTCCTTTTGTGATTGCCTAGACTCAATCACCATAATTTCCTCCAAATTCATCCGTGCCATGAGGTGTTTCAAAGATCCATCACTGTTCTTTAAAGATGTGTAGTATCCGTTCTTTGACCAGCGGGCATCAAGGTTGTCTCTCTCATTTTGTAGTTGTGCTGCATAGACCCTGGGTGTGCCTATTTCTGCTCATGTTGTGTATATTTCTTTAGGGTCTGTACCAAGTGAAGGCCAAATGGCATTTCTATTCCCAGTTGTTTGAGAAAGCTCCTACTGCTTTCCATGATGGCTGTACTTGTACAGCCCCATCAGCAGTCTACAAGGACGCCAATTCCTCCATGCCTCTGCCAGCAGTTATTTTCTGATTTTCAAACTTGGCTATCGATATTGGTGTGAGCTGGTATCTCATTTTGATTTGCACCTCTCGAATGGCTAGTGACCTCAAGCATGTCTTCATGATTGTTGGCCACCAGTATGTCTTCTTTGGTGAACTGTCTACCCAAGGCCTCTGCCCATTTTTAAGTTAGATTATTTGTTCTTGCTGTGGTGACAATTATTTGTTAATTTGGGTGGTACTCCGTTATGTTTATATATTAGTTTAGTTATCCACTTAGCCATTGCTGAGTATTTAAGTTGTCTCCATAGTTCTGCTATTGTGAATAAGGCTATGATGAACATGCGTGTGTATTTTTCTCTTCGTGACATGGCACTTACTTCTTCCTCTAGGACATAGAGTAAGTAAAAAAGCATTGCTACAAATTATAAAACCGCTCAACAAAAATATAAAAATGTGAAAATAAAAATGAATAATAAAAAAATTAAAACTATAAAAACTATTGGCTTCTCTATATAGTCTTCACCTAAGGCTATACTTCTAATGGCAGTGCTTCCAACTATGTCTCCTTCCCTGAAGAATTGTGTGCTCTTCAGTTTATACTTTGTCAAAAGTGCAGTGTTGGTTTCTTCGAGGGACTCAAATCCTGTTCCTTTGAAATGTTCTTTGAGTTTGGGGAACAAAGCGAAGTCTAAAGGGCAAGATCGGGACTGTAAAACAGCCAGAGTGAGATTTCCAATTAAATTCTCATAGGACTGCCCTTGAGGTAGAATAAGCAAGTATTGTTGTAATGGGGAAATAAAAAATTCCTTAGTGCGAGAGGTCTGAAGGGTCGGCTCCTATCCCAACGATGTGAACACCTGCCCCTCTCCCTAGAAGAACTTATTTTAGAGGATGGCACTGAATCTGCAGCTCCAGGAGAGGGACATATCTGATCAGAGCACACGGGAGCAGATGAAGGGGGTTGGAGGAGAGACAAAGCACATACTGGCCCACCAAGCCTTGAGGACAATGTGCCCCCTCAGAGCAGCCAGTCCACAGAGAGGACCACATGGCCAGCCCCAATATGAGACACGAATTCCCTCACTGAGCCATAACATCCCTCAATGACCCATATCCCTATAGGGGACAACACTGGAGAAACAGTGTGGGAATTGTGCCCCATCTGATCCCACCACACCGAGGCAAAACACTAAGGGGGTACAACAGAACAGCAAGGGAATGGAGCAGCAAGGTCCCCAGGGAATGCTGAAGGTGGATTGGGGCCAAGGCTTAGTGCCCCAACAGACTGAACTTGAAAACACTCCTAAAAGCCAACAAACGATCCTTGAACTAACTACAAGCTTTTCTTTCTAGTTGAGTTTTGTTTGTGTTTTCTGTCATTGGTTTGTTGTTGTTATTGTTTTGTGGTATATTGTTGCTTGGTTTTGCTCTGTCTTGTTTTTGTGCATGTAATTATCTCCGCAGTTCTGTTTAAATAAGATAGGCTGGATGAACAATCTGGAGGAGAAAACAACGGACCAACAGTTCTGGGGGGGCATGAGAGAGGGAGAGGTGTGGGGAAAGGTAGTGGTGTTAACAAACTCGGGGACAAGGGAACAACAAGTGATCCAAATCGGTGGTGAGAGGGTGTAGGAGACCTGGTAGGGATTGATCAAGGATAATGTAACCAAGAGGAATTACTGAAACCCAAATGAAGACTGAGCATAATAATGGAACAAGAGGAAAGTGAAAGGAAATAGAGGAAAGATCTAGGAGGCAAAAGGCATTTATAGAGGTCTAAATAAAGGCATGTACATATGTAAATATATTTATATATGAGGATGGGGAAATAGATCTATGTGCATATATTTATAGGTTTAGTATTAAGGTAGCAGAAGGACATTGGGCCTCCACTCAAGTACACCCTCAATGCAAGAATACTTTGTTCTACTAAATTGGCATTCTATGATGCTCACCTTCCCGACACAATCACTGAAGACAAAGCGGGAGAATGAGCAAATGTGAAGAAAGCTGATGGTGTCCGGCTATCAAAAGGTATAGTAACAAGCAGCCATCTAGCTCAGAAGCAACAAAGCCCACATGGAAGAAGCACACCAGGCGATCACAAGGTGTCGAAGGGATGAAGTATCAGGTATCATAAGAACAAAAAAATCATATCATTGTGAGGAGGGGGAATGTGGAGTAGAGACCAAAAGCCTTTCTGTAGGCCACTTGACACCCCCTTACAGAAGGGGATGGTACAATGTAGCAATGATGAAACATACAACTTTCCTCTAGTTTCTAAATGCTTCTCACCAGTCAGGATGCAATGTAGCATTGCACCAGCCAGGGTGCAATGGTTCCTAAATGGTTCTCACCCTCACCCCCCACTACCATGATCTCAAATCTACCTTCCAAATCTGGATAGACCAGAGGATGTACAATGGTACAGACAAGAACTGGAAACACAGGAAATCCAGGGCAGATGATCCCTTCAGGACCAGTGGTGAGAAGTGGCGATACCGAGAGAGTGGGATGAGTGGGATTCAAAGGGGGAACCGATTACAAGGATCTACATATAACCTCCTCCCTGGGGGGTGGACAACAGAAAAGTGGATGAAGGGAGACGTCGCACAGGGCACGATATGACAAAATAATAATTTATAAATTATCAAGGATTCATAAGGGAGGAGGGAGAGGGGAAGGAGGAGAAAAATGAGGAACTGATGCCAGGGGCTTAAGTGGAGAGCAAGTGTTTTGAGAATGAGGGCAATGAATGTACAAATGTGTTTTACACAATTGATCTATGTATGGATTGTGATAAGAGTTGTATGAGCCCCTAATAAAATGATTAAAACAAAACAAATTCCTTAGCGCAATTTTTCTTTCCTTTTTCTTATCAATGCAGTTCTCAAATTTCTCAAAACTTCTTCATAATAAGACCCCATAATCATCTATGTTCTTCAAGAAAATCTAAGAACATTACGCCATTGCGGTGCCTACACAGCCACCAACTCTTGCCGACTGGTCCTTGAATTTCACTGGCCCACCACCACTTTTTTTAAGGCGCTCTAACAAGACTAAGACAAATATATCATTGAGAGAACTTGCCTGCAGCCATTCAGTGATTGCAGAAGTGTTTAAACATGTTCTCTATGGAATAAGTTGGTGCATATAAACAAGAGCATTCAGCAATACTTTTCTTACTCTTATGATATACCTACTACCTAGGCTGCTGGATCATAGGCTATTTCTATTTTCAACTCTTATTTCTTTCTTTCTTTGGACTTTTTATTGTGAATGGAATGAAAGTTTACAGTTCGATAGAAAATGTTGGTAATTGTAAAGGCTGGCTGAGGGAAAATCAGGGGTTCATTTATACTACATGAATAATTTTTTTAACTTTTTGTTAAAAAAACTTTCAATGGTTTTCATGGATCTTGGGACTTCAGAAATGTTCGTCTGTATTGAAAAACCATTTAGACAAAATGTGAAGGTTCCATTGTTACTTTTTTTAACTTTCAAACATTTTGTTTGAAATAAGAGTATGATGATGAGTAAACAATTACTGTTACCAAAGCTAGAGTTCATACATCCATGGGTTTACTTCAAGCATAATGTGTTTAAATATGTCTACAATTACCAGATGGCTGCAGACAAGTTCTCTCAGTAATCTAATGTCTTGGTCTCATTCTCACTCACTGCTATTGAGTTGATTCCAACTCACAGCGACCTCACAATGTGCCTTTAAAAAAAAAGTCCATTCAAAACTGACTTCCAAGGGGATATGCCAGGCCAGTTAAATTCAAGGCAGTTAGGTTCATTCAGAATATTGGGTGACTGTTTTATGAAGCTCCAAAGGACAAAGGATGATCGTAGGGACTAAGCATGAAGAAATTTTAAGAAAACTGAAAAATCCTCTGATAAGAAAAAAGGCCAGGAAAGTTGCAATACAGATTTTGTTTTCGTTTCAATGCACATACTTATATTTTGAGGGTAGTAAGGGAAATTCTATGAGAATTTTGTTGGAAACTGTAACCCGTCCACCATACAGGCCAGATATTACCATTTTAGAATTTTTGTTCCCCAAACCCAAAGAATCTTTACTAGAAACAAGACTTGAGTCGCTGGAAGATGCCAAATCCGCGTTTTGGAGAGCAGGATTCTTTGAGGCAGGGTCAGAGAGACGGAAGCACTGCCTTCAGAGATGTGCAGACCTAGTTGCAAGGTATATCTAGAAACAATGGCTTCATGTTTGACATTTTTGTTTAGTAAAGGTTTCTATGATTTTGTTGTAATGCTTTTGGACTTACTCGCATGTGGGTGTGTAGAAGTGGTTTGTTTTCTTCTTAAATCAAATTATAGGACCTGCGTGCATCAGTCATGATATTGCACATTACACTGTTTTAATATTTAATTCTATGTTGCTCTTATTTTAGGAAAATAAGTGGAAATGGGAAATGAAAGGCCTAATACTATTAGTACTTCATGTAAATATAGACTTCATGCAATTTTAAAAAAATATAGACTTCAGGTCGGTGTAAATGATAGGTCTTTAGTTTTAATCAGACTCTTGATTTAAGGTGGTCATTTATGCCTTAAATTACCATGAATTCCCATGTGAAGGGAAGCAGCAGCATAGAAGAATATGAAAAGCTAGGAATTGTTCTTTAAATGATCTTTTCTGAGAAAAGCGTGCTGGTTATTTATTTATTATCTCCCAAGTCTAAATCCATCCTCTGCCCTGCCTGGTGATAGAGGAACAACACCTATAGGATTCCATTTGCCAACTGGTTTGATAGGAGATTCGGCTAATAGAGGGCGCTAGAGGAACACTGGGACTCCACCGCAGAAAAAAAACAACTTTCATCCTGTCTCCCATGATTATCTGGTGTGGTCATCCGTAGTTTGCTCCTTCCTGAAAGTTTCTTCAGACTGAAGCTGGCTGCTCCTGCAGTCCAGTTCCTGACAACACCCTCAGCAAGTTTCTCTACTGCTGCCATTCTCATTTGGCTTGCATCCACCAGCACATTTCTTCACACTGGCAATCCCCTGAGACAATCATACATCTCTGCAAAGATCGCGAATTTGGGGAGCTATTCTCTAAATTTCTGCATCGTTCACTCTCCTTCAATCCCCGCAGTACCTAAATTTATCTTCCGGAATTATTTCTTCTGTCCACTGTTATACAGCTGTTCTTCAGAGCTGTTTTGAAACATTTTTATAGTAGCAATTTCTTTGGCCGTGCTTGAGCTTACAGCTGTCTTTAGACACTTTGCTTGAAGTCACCCAAGGGATCTAATCTGGGAGAGCCTCTGCACTCGAGTCACTGTTGTTAGGTGCTATATCGGCAGTTCTGACTCAGTCGCCTTTGTACAAAAGAACAAAGAGGTGCCCAGCCCATGCCATCCTCACCAATGTTCTTATGTTTGAAGCCACTGTGTCAGTCCTTCTTGTTGAGTCTTCATTGACCTTTGACATTAGCAAACATGTTCGTCTCCAGGGACTGGCCCCTCCTGATAGCCTGATCCAAGAACATGACACAAAGTATTAGTACCATTGCCTCTAAGGCGCATTCTGGTTGTACTTCTTGCAAGACTTACTTATTCATTCTTCTGGTAGCGCACAGTCTGTTTAATATTCTTCACCAATACCATAGTTCTAATGCATCTGTTCTTCTATGATGTTCCTTCTTGATCGTCCAGGTTTCACATGCACATGAACTGATGGACAATACTATCACTTAGGTCATGGTCATGATCTGAGTCCAGTTGTGAAGAGTTTTGTAATCTACATTGAAGACCATAGTCTTTGATTTTCATCAAGTAATGATTTCAATGTCAAAGTAGGGCATTCTTCTTCATATACTCCAGCTTCTTAAGCTGCTTGCTATCCGCAAAGACAGCAGTTTGAAATTAGCAGCCAAACTTTCTACCCGCATAAAGAGTTAGAGTCTCAGAGAGCTACCCTTTCCTATAGGGGTACTCTGAGGTGGAATTGACTCTATGGCAGTGAGTTTAGATTTTGTTTTTATATACAGAGTGAACAAGTCTTCTATCTTAAATACAGATTGAACAAGGATGGTGAAAGGATACTACCCTGATACACTCTTCTCCTTGTTCTATTTGAATGACTGCCTGCCTCTAGTCTTGATCATTTGTTACTTCCTGAAATAATGAAACATAGAAAAAAGTATTAAGATTGCAGGGAGGAATGGGGAATGGATAGCAGTGATGGTGGAATAACCCCCTCCAGGGGGACGAATACCAGGATGGGAGGTGAAGGAGCAGAACGAGTGGTGTAAGATATGTATAAATAGTAATAACAATACATATATATTGAGGGGGTGGTGGAGGGAGGGGAAAAAAGAGGAGCTGAAATCAAAGGGCTCAAGAAGAAAGATAATGTTTAGAAACTGTCAATGCCAAGAATTGTACATATCTGCTTGAGATACTGAATGTATGGATTGTTATATGTAAGAGCCCCTAATGAAATGATTTATTTTTTTAAAGGGGAAAAATATTAAGATTGCAGATTGCAATGTAGTCAATTAATATGGCCTTTCTAGCCACAATTCTTTATGCAATGTGTTATCATTTCTAACTCTATGCCTTTGGCTATCATCCCATTTTGGAGGGAGTTCTCTCCCATACTAATGAACAGGGATGGGGTGGGATTGGGTCCTGACCTTAGCAGAGTGTGGTCTGCTCAAAGACAGAAACTACACCTCCATCAAAGCCATCCCTTTGTGGAGAAGAGCCATCTGAGACACGGTGCAAAATCCCAGAAGCACTGGAACAGCATGTTTGCCATCTCTGTGTGCAATGGCTGAAACTGAGACCACTGGTACAAGAGACTATGCCATTGGGCCTGTATGACAACACAGAAGCCAGGCTGAGACCAGAGACCAGGCAAGGAAGCCATGAGACAGAACAGAGACAATGAGACTGTGAGAGTAAGATGGGCTTTCTGGTCCATGGAGGCAGAAGCCAAGGGATCACATGGCTGAGAGGCTGAGGACTGGGGAGAGACTGGGCTGCTAGACAAGAAGAGGTGTTGCTTTGGACCAATGATTGTATCCTTACAATTTATCGACCCTCACTTGTGGTAACCAATTAACTTTCATAGCAAACCCCCATAATGGTATTATCTGTGATTTCAGTGGGACCATTGAAATGAACGATTGAACCCAGAATAGTAGAGCGCCAAGGGAGGAATGACTGGTGTTAGATTACATAAAGAGGATGGACCCCTGCCTTGTAGGAATAGGGCCATCACAGGAGGTCCGATACGCCCTTCTCTATGCCATTTTCTACTAAGTGATTAATGAATAAATGTTGGTCAGCAACTTTGAGGAAGACATTTCTGGATGGGGCCAATATTGTCACTGAACCAAGCTAAAAGCATACCATCAAGTTGATTCTGACTCAAAGTGACCTTAATAGAGCTTCCCAAACTGTGAATCTTTATGGAAACACCCTCAGTTTTATTCCATGGAGCAGGTGGTGGGTTTGATGTGCTGAACTTTGCGTTCACCAGGGTTCCTTTCAATGAAGGTGAGAGCTTTGTGTTTATTTAGCGCTATCTCTTAAAGCACTTCCAGTGCCAAACCCACAGTCCCGCCAAGACTCCTGAAAGTTATTACAGCATCGTTAAAAATGGCAGAGGAAGGCAGTAGAGAAGTCAATCAGAAGTGAGGTGCTTTTAGGACATAACCAGAGGTTAGAATGCTAACATGTAAGTAGAACTCAACTTGTTGCTGGCTTTGAAGGGGAAGTAAGTGAGCTAAAAGGCAAGGAAAGCAGGCAGCCTGAGGAAGTCAAAGGCAGCGATGAAACACTATCCTTTTGGAGCCTCCACATGGGAATGTTGCTCTGCCACCCTAATTTTAACATAATGAGACATGAAGGTTGTAAGATAATACATATATTTTATTTTAAATGAGTAAGTTTGTAATTGCATCAACAGATAGTGGCCAGAGATTCCAACCAGATTCAGAAGAGCACATGGATGGTGTATATCATTATTGACATCAGAAGTATCCTGGCGATATGACAAAACAATAATTTATAAATTATCAAGGGCTCGTGAGGGAGGGGGTTGTGGGGAGGGAGGGGGAAAAAAGAGGACCTGATGCAAAGGGCTTAAGTGGAGAGCAAATGCTTTGAAAATTATGAGGGCAAAGAATGTACATACAATTGACTGTATGTATGGATTGTGATAAGAGTTGTATGAGTCCCTAATAAAATGTGTTTTTTGTTTTTAAAAAAAAGAAGAAGTATCTTGGCTGAAAGTAGAAAACACCAGGAATATTTTAATTTGTGTTTTAATTATACAAAAGCATTCAACTTCATGGATCATAACAAGTTATGAGTAACACTGAAAAGAATAGTGAATAAACATTAAGGGGGCCATATATGACCTCCTCTGCCTACACAAGGGAGAATCCATCTCTGCACTAGCCCAAGGTCAACTGCCACAAAGCAGAGGTCAACTGTTCCTCCAACAACACTTTTCTTTGCTGCTGGGTTCAGCAATCCACTGCAATGGCCACGCAGGACTCACAGACAATACTCATGATTAAATGAAAAAAAAAAACAAACCCATTGCCATTTGTCAATTCTTCCCCCTGCCCACCCCACTTGATTTCTTTCTTTTTAAAATCATTTTATTAGGGGTTTGTACAATTCTTATCACAATCCATACATCCATCCATTGTGTCAAGCACATTTGTACATTTGTTGCCATCATCATTCTCAAAACATTTTCTTTCTACTTGAGCCCTTGGTATCAGCTCCTCATTTTCCTCCTCTCTCCCCACCCACCTCTCTCATGAACCCTTGATAAATTATATGTTATTGTTTTATCATGTCTTACACTGTCTGACATCTCCCTTCACCCACTTTTCTGTTGTCCGTCTCCCAAGGAAGGGGTTATATGTAGATCTTTGTGATCAGTTCCCCCTTTCTATTCCACCTTTCCCTTCCCCTCCTAGTGTCACTAAATCTCATTATGGATCCTGAGGAGTTTATCTGTCCTGGATTGCCTGTACTAGTGTACATCCTCTGGTCTAGCCAGATTTATAAGGTAGAATTATGATCATGATAGTGGGGGAGGAAGCATTAAAGAACTAGAGGAGGGTTGTATGTTTCATTGGTGCTATACTGCACCCTGACTGACTCTTCTCCACCCCATAACCCTTTTGTAAGGGAATGTCCAGTTGCCAACAGATGGGTTTTGGGTCTCCACTCCGCATACCCTCTCATTCACAATGATATATTTTATTCTGTGTCTTTGATCCTGATGCCTGATCCTACTGACGCCTTGTGATCATACAGGCTGGTGTACTTCCATGTGGGCTTTGTTGCTTCTCAGCTAGATGGCCGCTTGTTTATCTTCAAGCTTTTAAGACCCCAGATGCTATATCTTTTGATAGCCGGGCACCATCGCTTTCTTCACCACATTTGCTTATGTGCCTGCTTTGTTTTCAGCAATTATGTCAGAAAGGTGAGCATCATGGAATGCCAGTTTAATAGAACAAAGTATTCTTGCATTGAGGAAGTACTTGAGTGGAGGCCCAATGTCCATCTGCTACCTTAATACGAAACCTATAAATATATGCAAATAGATCTATTTCCCATCAGTCAATTCTTACAGTGATCCTATAGGACAGATTAAAACTGCCACTCTAGCTTTCCAAGACTATCTTTTTATGAGAGTTGAAAGCCTCATCTTTCTCCCATGTAGCAGATAGTGGTTTTGAACTGCTGATTTTGCATTTGGCAAGTAGCCCAGTGTGTAACTCACTAAGCTATCAAGCCGCCTCAAGCAATGATTAAGGGGTTTATTAGGGAAGTTAACAGGTTACCACAAATGAGATCAGAAAACATTAAGGATACAATACAATCCACATTAGCACCTCTCCTGACCGAGGAGCCAGGGCTCTCTATAGTCATCTACCGCACATTCCTTGACCTCTGCCCTGCGGGTCCACTCTTCTGCCTCATAGTTTCATAGTCTCCCATGCTGCTCCTCTGCCCTGGGTTCCTTGCTTTAACTTCTGGTTATTGGTGTGGCTCCTTTACTCTCCTCCACGGTCTCTTTGCCAAAGTCACTGATGCCTCTGGTCTTGGCCTCTGTTGCTTTATGCAGAGATCTCAAACGTTTCCACTGTTGGCCCTTCTTCCTTGATGATCCTGGGATTCACTATGCTCCTGCTTCTGAGATGGTTTGTACTTGTAGCCAAGAGAGTGGCAACTAAACTGACTAATCCTCTCTCTTAGTATTTCACAACTCCATTTGCATAGTCCCACCGCAAATGGGAATCCCAGAACACTTCATTTTGTTCATGCAGAACCTGAGCAAGAGGTAGTCTTTTAAATCAGGAGAGGTGTGTCAGGAATTATCAGGAATTATATTTCACCAGAATTAGTCAATCTGTATGTTCATGAAAGAATTTGGAAAGCTAGGCTATGTGAAGAACAAGACGTCAGGATTGGAGGGAGGATCTTAGACAACTTGAAATATGCAGGTGAAACAACCTTGCTACTGAAGTGAACATAGTTTACTCAAAGAACTTAATGATCAAGATCAAGGACTACAGTCTTCATTATGGATTACAACTCAAGTATAAAGAAAACAAAATCTTCGCAATTGGACCTACAGACAACATTATCAAAGGATTCAGTGACCTCATGGATTGGGTACACAATCAATGCCCATGGAAGTAGCAGTGAAGAAATAAAATGACAGATTGCATTGTACAAATCTGCTGTGAAGGATCTCTTTAAAGTATTAAAGCGCAAAGATTTCATTTTGAAGACTTAAGTGCACCTGACCCAAGCCATGGTATTTTCACTCACCTATCAATAAGGTAGGCCACAAAAGAACTGATACATTTGAATTGTGCTACTGGTGAAGAATGTTGACAGTACTGTGGACTGCCAGTACTGAAATGTTCTATGGGAAAAGTAGTGAAGGATGCAGGAGGCATCAAAAGAAGTGAAAAGAATAAAGTCACTGTATCCAAAAAAAACTAGTCAACATGCAATTATTTCAAGAGGTTACATATGAGCAAGACCCAATGGTACCGAAGAAAGAAGTTCATGCTGCACTGAAAGCCTTAGCCAAAAACAAGATTTCAGGAATTGATGGAATACCAACTGAAATGTCTCTACATGCTGATAAAACACTGGAAGCACTCATTCATCTGTTCCATGAAATTTGGAAGACAGTTACTTGGCCAACTGACTAGAAGTGATCAAAATGTGTACCCACCCCAAATAAAGGTGACCCAACAGAATGCTTAAACTATAGAATAATATCATTAATATTACATGTAAGTAAAATTTTGTTGAAGATCATTCAAAAACAGTTGTTGCAGTATATTGACAGCAAGGTGCAAGAGGCTCAGGCAGGATTTAGGAGAAGACATGGAAGAAGGGATAGTGTTGCTGATATCAAACAGATCTTGGCTCAAAGTACAGAATACCAGGAAGATGTTTACTTGGGTTTTGTTGACTAGGCAAAGGCGTGGATGATAACGGGCTATGGTATCCCTGAGAAGAATGGGAATCCCAGAAAACTACATGTGCTCATTCAGAACCTGTACATCGATCAAGAGACAGCTGTGTAAATGGAACAATGGAATACTGCATGGCTGAAAATTAGGAAGGTGTTTGTCAGGGTTGCATCCTCTCATCATACTTATTCAATCTGTAATGCTGAGCAAATAATCAAAGAAGCTGGATTATATGAAGAATAGGGCATCAGGATTGGAGAATGGCTTATTAACAACCTGCAATATAAAAATGACACAACTTTGCGGGCTGAAAATGAAGATGACGCATTTGCTGATGAAGATCAAGAATTATAGTCTTCATTATGGATTACAACTCAACGTAAATAAAGCCAAATTTCTCACAACTAGACAAGTAGGTAATACCATAATAAATGGAGAAAAGATTGAAGTTGCCAAAGATTTTTGTCTTGCTTGGGTCTGCAATCAATGCTCATGGAAGCATCTGTCAAGAGGTCAAAGAACACACTGCATTGGGTAAATCTGCTGCATAAGACTTCTTTAAAGTGTTGAAAAGCAAGCAGGCTACTCTGAGGACTAAGGTGTGCCTGGCCCAAGCCATGGCATTTTCAGTGGTCTCATACGCATGTGAAAGTTGGACATTGAATAAGGAAGACTGAAGAACTGATGCATTTCAATCATGGTGCTGGCAATGAATGTGGGAAGTACCATGGACTGCCAAATATGTCTTGGAAGATGTAGAGCCAGAATGCTCCTTAGAGGCAAGGATGGGGAGACTTTGTCTCATGTACTTTGGACGTGTTGTCAGGAGAGACTAGTCTTTGGAGGAGGACATCACGCTTGATTAAGTTGAGAGGCAGCGAAAAAGAAGGCCCTCGACAGGATGGATTGACACAATAGCTGCAACAATGGGCTCAAGCATAAGAACAACTGTTAGGATAGTTGGGGACCGAGTGTTTCATTCTGCTGTACATAGGGTCGCTATACACCGGAACCAACTTGGTGGCACCTAGCAAGAACATAGTTTTAAAATAGACACAAACTCATCAGTTCAAAATAGTTTGTACTGGGTTATATTGCTGCTTTATACAGCAGTAACAGATCTTCCCAAACAAGAAAAATATTTGAGAAGGGACAGTATCTTCCTGCATTCTGCATCATTGCATGGAGCTGTGTGAATCTGAAGAGAGACTTATGGACTAGTATTGGACTTAAGAACTTGATGTGGACTGGTCTGGGATGTTTTCCTGATATACAATTACTTCTTGACTTAAAACTCTCTCTTACACATATATGAATGTCAGTGAATTTGTTTCTCCCATGAGCCCAGCCTAACACAGCTCCTTAGAAGCAAGGATAATGAGACTTCATCTCAGGTACGTGGGGCATGTTATTAGGAGGAACCAGTGCTTGGAAAAGTACATCATGCTTAAACTGGAGGGCCAGTGGGAAAAAAGGAAGACCTTCAATGTGTTGGTTTGACACAGTCACTAAAATGAGTTTAAAAACAATAATTGTGTGGCTGGTACAGCACAAGGCAGAGAGCTTCATTCTTTTAAAACCAACACCCTCCAGGGACAAGGGAACAAGTGATCCAAAATTAATGGCAAGGAGGGTGTAGGGGGCCTGGTAGGGTTTGATCAAGAGCAATGTAACTTAGAGGAATTACTGAAACCTAAATGATGGCTGAGCTTGGTAGTGGGACAAGAGGAAGGTAAAAGGAAACAGAGGAAAGAACTAGGAGGCCAAGGGCGTTTATAAAAGACTAAATGTAGGCATGTACATATGTAAATACACTTATATATGATGATGGGAAAATAGATCTATGTGCATATATTTATAGTTTTAGTATCAAGGCAGCAGATGGACATTGGGCCTCTACTCAAATACTCCCTCAATGCAAGAACACTTCCTTCTATTAAACTGGCATTTCATGATGCTCACCTTCCCGACATGATTACTGAAGACAAAGTAGGTGAATAAGGAAATGTGATGAAGATAGCGATGGTGCCCGGCTATCAAAAGATATAGCATCTGGGGTCTTAAAGGCTTGATGTAAAACAAGCAGTCATCTAGCTGAGAAGCAACAAAGTCCACATGGAAGAAGCACACCAGCCTGTGTGATCATGAGGTGTTGACAGGATCAAGTAACAGGCATCAGAAGACCCAAAACAAATATATTGGTGGAAATGATGGGGGTTGGAGTGGAGACCCAAAGCCCATGTGTTGAAAATTGGAAACTTCCTCGCAGAAGGGACACAAGGAAGGGAATGACTCATCCAGGATGCAGTGCAGCTCAGACAAAACACACAATACTCCTCCAGTTCTTTAATGCTTCTTTCCCCTACTCTCATGGCTCCAGCTCTACCTTACAAGTCCTGATAGAGCATTGAATGTACACTGGTACAGATAAGAGCTTTTGACACTCAGGATCCAGGGTAGGTAAACCCTTCAGAAATAGTAATGGGACTAATGATTCCATGTGGGGTGGAAGTGGGGTGGGGAGGGGGAACTAATAGCAATGATGGATGTTTAACCCCAAATGATGAGTACCAATAACAGAACTGTGGGTGAAGGAATACATTAGATGGTGTAAAATATTAAAACATAATATAAAATTTAGTAAAGGAAAAAAATTTAGTAAGGGTTCACCAAGGTACTAGGGTAGGGAGGGAGGGAATAAAGAGGAGCCAATATCAAGGGTCTCAAATAGAAAGTGTTTTGAAAATTATGATGGCAGCATTTGTACAAGCTCACTTGATATAATTAATTTATGGATTGTAAGAGCCCCCAATTAAAAAAAAAGCACAATGGTACCTAACAAGAAGTTTGAAATAATTTCTTACAGGAGCAAAACAAAATGAACACAGCTCCTATCTGCAGACTGGATATTGGTAAGCAGAAGAGCTCAGTCAGTCATCTGACACCTTAATGATCAGAGGAACAAAGCCTACTCCTATTTCCACCACTACATTATAACAGGTGGACTTTCCTGGACCAGAAATAATAAACCATTGTATTTTATGTGTTAAAATACTTAGTCATCTAGTACTATGAAATACCAAAGATGGGTGCTTTTAATGAACATAAATGTATTTTCTCAGCTTATGAGGCAAGATGTTTGCATTTAAAGCACATGCTCCAGTGTAGTGATTATGCGTTGGGCTGTTGACAGCAAGGTCAGCAGTGTGAAACCACCAGCCACTCCAAGAGAGAAAGATGAAGCTTTCTCTTTATGTAGTCTTAGATACCCACAAGGGCAGATCCATCCTTTGCTACAGGGCCACTATTGTCGGAATTGACTTGATAATCGTGAGGTTGTTTGTTTGTGGGCTCCAGGGGAAATCTCTTTGTACACTGGAAGTGGAAATCCTTGCCTATTTTAACCTAGATTCCTCGGTGATTATGTGTATCTATCCCCACCATTTGTGCTGTGTAATTTATTTTTATATGTCCAAGATTAATTTTAGATACACAACCCCAAGCCAAACCGCTGTTGAGTCAATTCTGATTCAATGCAAGCTGAAAGGGGAGAATAGAACTGATCTTATTGGTTTTCCAAGGCTTAACTTCTTTATCAAAGTTTACTGCCACATCTTTCTCCTGTGGAGTGACTGGTGTGTTTGAACTGCCAACCTTTGGGTTAGCAGCCTAACATTTAAACAATGTATCACCAAGACTCCTCCAGACAACACTACAGGGAGCTCTTCTGTTGTATTATTCCCAGATTTTCAGAACCTGAATATATGTATAAACCCAACTAACTGACTTGTCATTTTGCTTCCCATTTAAACAACTCCTGTTGAATTATAAACTGTAATTATCTTTGGCCACATTGGATTTCTTGGCAGAGTTGATCATCTTTCAGTAAAGAACTTGTTGCTCATAACCTGTGATTATTTACAATAGTATCATTTAGCCTTCAACGACTTCAAAGATTATCACCCATAATCATGTCCCTTGCAGAAGCAACCTGCATCCAATGCCTTCACGATTCATAGTTGAGGACATTCTGAAAATCTCCCTACAGGGTAGGCTGAAGGACCCCTAATGGCATAATGTTTAAGTGCACAGCTATTAAACATTGATGGTTCAAATCCACCAACTCCGCCAGGGAAAATGTGGCTGCTGGCTTCCATAAATATTAGTCTTATAATTACTCCCTATGGGACAGTTCTGCTCCATCCATTAGGGCTGCTTTCAATTGTGATTGACTTGACAACAATGGATTTCTGGGTTTGGGAGTCAGGTCAGGTTCAAAGGAAACATCCCCAGTAGTATTAAACCAAACCAGGAAAATTCACGAGCATGTAAAAAGATGATCTAGCTACTAACAGTGGAACTCCGGACCTCGAAACTAATCTGCTCTAGAAGGAGCGTCGAGATCCGATACAGTAGAGTTCCAAATTAATTTTTCCCACAAGAAATAACTGAAAACAGATTAATCTGTTCTGACCACCAAGTTTTTACCGTAACCTTGTCTTTTTATATAAAACATTAAACAGAAATTTCAAAGTTCAGTTAAATAATATAATTTAAATAAGAAACACAACATTTAAAAAAAATTTAACAACTACACTATGGCCCATACCTTGAGATTGATGAGGATCTGGATCTGTGGACCCGGATGTGGAGAGGATCCCCTTTCATGAAATCAACTGGGGAGCTGCTTTTCAGGAGTTTTTTCCCCCCTCCTTTTCCTTTTTTCACTAGGACCTGGCTGACTTTCTCTAAAAATAAAATCTGTCTTATGTGGTCTGCTGTTGGTATTTCCGTAACTTTTCTAAAAGGGTTTACTAAATTATCAACAATATCGATAACATGGTTTACAAGTTCCTTATCATGACAATTCTTTCAAAAAACTCTTACGACCCATATTTTTAATCTAAAAACACTACAAAAAGCCACAAAACTAATTATAGCAAAATGCTTAGAACACAGTGGCAAAAGGGGTTAAACAATGCGCACTAACACCACCCACTAACTGAGAGACCAAAACACGAAATGCTTTTGTTTACAAAAATCACGTGCCTGGGTAGAATGCCAATGTTTTGTTTGAGCTCTGATGCAAAATTTTCTCGATAGAGTTTGAAATGATGCAGTGGGGTACTGGGGTTCACACTGTAGGCACTGTGTGTACTTTTCAGGCACTTCAATGTTTCCAAAGGGTTTCTTTCTGTTAAAAGTTCTCTTTGAAATGTATTAGATTGCACCACCACGAGTTGCATCTGAGTCTTTTTGAGTCATCTCTACTCCAGAACAAGGTAAACCCGTACTTGATGGTTTTTACTGGTTACCTTTTTCTGAAGTCGATCCAGCCTTTCTTTCAGTGCCTGTAGATGTACTCAAACCTTTAACCTTTGATTAGTAGCCAGTCCTCATTTGCGCCACTTAGAGACGACTGAATTTTAAATACTGCACTCATTATTTCATGCCATCTGTGGCCCATCCTCCAAAATATTTTCAAAAGCATACTACAAAATCAGCAGTGCCTATGAAAATACCTTGAGGGTCCTGTGAGTTTGGAGTTTGCCTATTTGCATAAAACAGAATTGGTTAGATCTCTCTCTCTCTTGGGAGAGAAGTACCTGAGTCCTTGGCTTCACACCAGAAAGAATTCACCCCAAAGCCTGGTTTGTGATTCAAGTAAGTTTAGAGAATAGAAGCAGCACAATTGCGGGCAGCCGCGGCTCAGGCACTCGGGCTGCAGCCAGGCCATGCAGCACTGTCGCAGCCTCTGGGAGAGAGAGCATCAGAGCAAACCTGAGGCTTTTCAGGGCCACTGTTGGGAGGCATGATTACTGATACTGGTCGACCCCATTGGCGGAACCAAATTCACCTGGTCAAGATGGGCCAACTCAGGTGTAACACCCACCTAGGTGTACCATCTCTTTCTGGCAAGAGTGACAGATGCTTTCTTATAATTTGATAGGAGTCTTAGTCCCAGTGGTCATTTAAATGTTTGATTTTAGGAAGTCAGAAAAGTATTGACCAAATTCACAGTACAACTCAGTAGATATTTAAAAACCAAGTAAAACCTGGTTCTTGATTTCCTTTACACTACTGCTGATTTTTTACCCCTGGTTTCCTGTCCCAGGTGTTCTACCATTGTTCAGGGTTGATAATGTACTTTTGAGGCTTTTGACATTTTGCTGATAAAATTATTTTTGCAGCTTTGACTAAAAAGAGCTTTCTAGATTTTGGTAAGGTGTGTGAAGTGGGATTTTAAGAATGTTTCCCTTTAATATTGTTTACAAAATTAATACAGCTAATTAATGTGGTAGGGCTTGTCTGTAATGGCCTCAATTCTGTTTAAATGTTATACAGATTCTGCAGTGGAAAATGTGTATGAGTATGTTGAAAGGAAAACTTTTATGCCATTTTTTTATGGGGTCAGGACACATTGCTCAATTTCTAAGCTGGATTTGTATCTGCACTCATCCCCTTGGATGGGTGACTATCTGCATAGTATACTATAAAACCATAATGGCCCTGTTATGATTTATAGAATTTACCTAAACAAACATAGCATTAAAAAACATTTATGGTACTCATTATGTGTGGGAAACAGAACCAGGAGAAGAGTCTATGTGGACAAATTCTTGATGGTCATATTGAAGGTGTCTGGGAGGCAGATTCTGGTGGAAGAAGGTCTTCATGCTTTTGATCAGGAGATGCAGCCCAGTCAGCTTCTCCTAAGTGAAAGTTGTTCCCCACAATGTCCCCTGCAATGATGCCAATTGTAAGAAGCTGCTTGCAAGCACATGGTTGCTCCTATGTGCTTGAAGGCTATCTGCCTGCAGGCTGTTTGCCATCAAGAGCAATCAGACCACACCAAGGGTGAGTACAGCTCACTCCCTTCTGGGAGCATCACAGATTGCTACCCTGGAGAAGAGCTCAGGGACATCTAAGGTCAAGCCAACTAGATGACCAAGGTTAAGCTGCCATCTTAACTCTAGAATCTGCACATTTTATGCATGTACCTTCCTAATTGTATGCTCCTAACATATCCCTTCCTGTTACACACGTGGGTGACGTGGATTGTATGTTCAAGATAATAAAAATCTGTGAGAGAATACATTCTCCCACACTCTGGTTCCGGTCTCCACGAAAGGGGTAAGCCCTTGCATGCCTTGTGTCTGATGTTTCCTTAATTTACCCTTCAATTACACAACTACCCCTTTGGACCAATTCAGTTGTTACAAATTCAGTTGTGGAGGCTGGTTCACCACAGTAGAGTATCTTAGAGGTTTGAAAAGTCACCATTCAAAATAATGTAAACAATTTAAGGAAGTATAGTAGATGGGTTGGGTCTTGTTCTTATTAAATACAAGTAAGGCCTGGTGCTGACCAATTGTGAGGAAACAAACAGCAACCAATGCAAATGGAAGACTTACTATTGTATGTCCACACTAAGTAGGATCTTCCAATGATGCTATTTGACACTGGAACAAAGATGTTGAAAATATCCCAATTTTTCATTGTTGTCAAAATAATGGTACAAATTATCATGCAGTAACATGTTGGACTCCAGAGGAAGGCAGGGCTTTCTATTCCTGTAAAGACTCGGTCTCAGAAACTCACAAGGGCAGGTCAAGCCTATCCTATAGGGCCACTATGAGTCAGCACAAACTTGATGGCAGTATCTAAGCATATATAAAATATGTTGGGATTCATGACTCCAAAAAAAATTTAGACTGATTAAGTTACTTTTTAGCAACAATGTATGTTCACAAGCATTCTCTTGAAACTAATGGTTGCAGCCCATGGCTGTAGGAATATATTCAAAAGCAAGTATCTCCTATATTCTCTTCTACAGTAAGTTCTTATTTTCCTTATATTTGTATTAGTTCTTCTTCTAAATTATCATATTGCTAAGCACCAAAATCGAAATCCAATCCTCATTAGGAGGGATCTTAAAAAGTTTGCGGAAAATGTAATTGAATGATAATGCAATTTTCCCAGACACCTTTTGAGGCCCCTCATTTACTTCATAGCTACAACTATCTAAAACTCAATAGCCATCCTTCTTTCATTTCCTGATACAAAATTAGGGGATAAAGGACAAAAATTTTTACAAAGGTGAGCATAGCAAGGAAAAGCATCATGGTAATCTCATTAAATCACTCCTGTAGTGCTTCAATTTATAAAGGGCATAGCACTCCCCCCCCCCTTTTATGGCTTAATTTAGCCAGGAAAACTGAAAGAAAAATAATCGCAACATAAATTCCTTAAAAATATCTACTTCAAAAAGAACTAGATATATGTAAAATGCTCCCAATATGAACTATAGTTGTTACGAAAGTAAAAAATCTAACTATCCATGTTTGAATTCCAGAATCCCAATAAAGAAAATCTGTGTTTCCCAAATGAAAGCTGAAGGGGATACTGTCACATTATCATAGCAATTATTCAAAACACAACAAACGTACCTAAAATATCTGAATTTATAAATGCTAGCTTTTTATTCTTAAATTTCCTCTTAAAACTAGTTTCCAGTGACAAAGCAAATGACTATTCTTAATTATGAACATCTATAAACACATATTCAATTATAAAGAAAAATGCAAATAGTACCTTTATTATTTACATATGGTTCTGTAAACAAAGTTGGCAAGAACATTCTCAGAATTCGTACACAGATTTATAAAAACTTCAATAATATGAACCTTGACCACTTTTCAAAAGTAAACATTTTATAAAGACTAAAAGCCAGGAAATGTAGAATTGGAAGGGGAAGAAAAAAACATTGACAATAGATTTGAGTTTTCTTCTTCCCAAGTATCTAAAGCATCACATGTACCACTGTTTTCAGGGTAGCTTGTGAAACCCAAGAATTCTGATTTCTCTTCACTAGTCTGAAATAAGTCCAGTAAAGATTGTGCTGGTGAGCTAGAAATTCCCTTTTCTTCTTGTGTAATAGGAAATTCAGTTCTTTTCTTATCTAATTCCACGTTTGGTTCCAGATTTTCTTTTTTAGTTCTTCCTAGTAATAATTTCACTTTCCGGTGTATTTTACTGGGAGGTATACTATCCATAGTCTTAAGGTTACACTTATTAGATTCGTCAGGAGGATTATGGGATGAAGTCTTTGCTTGGATTGTTAGGTCCTCCTGTAAACTGTTTGTTGCTATCAGGCCAGAATTGGGACCAAATGCTGAATTAAGGTCCTTTTCCTTTAAGTCCTTTGCTGTATCTGACTTTTGTTTCAGTTGAGATGAACCATTATTCTCCGTACTGAAATTGGAAACAAGTAGAGATGTCTGTAGTTTGCATGGACAATGATTCATCTTTAGTTCTTCTGCGTTATTTTCGGTTATAATTAATTTATGATCAAAAATATCAAGACTACATTTCTGTTTATAATTCTGTTTTCTATCATTTTCAGCAATATTTAACATGGAACAATTCGTTGTCGTTTCTGCATTAAGCTCTCTTGATGCACTTGAAGGACAAGGGATGGGGAGCTCGGAAAAAAACACAGGCTCTTGTTCAGGTTTGTGGATTTCTTTACACAGAAAAATCTGCTCCATTTCATTTACATTATTATTTCCCGTGACGTACTTTTGAGGAGTATGTTGCAATTCTAGCTGTTCTTTTGGTTTGGTCTTCTTAAGGACATTTGTAGTAAGAGGAGAAGGGGATCCAACACTGTATTTTATTCTTTAAAGAGGGAGAAAAGGGAAAAAATTGCAAACAAAGTAAGATTCTGAGTAGTTAAAAATGAATAAAATTATATCTGTTAACTATTTCATAAACTTATTGAAGTTTTAAAGGTATGATTTTGAAGTAATAAAACTTAGCCTGTATGACCAAAAACAATCTTTTTTTCATCTGCATTCTTCCCTACCCTCAGAGAGTTAACCAGTATTTGGATACTGTATCTAAGCTACTTTTAATCATGTTTGAGGGAGCTTCAAAAAGTTACTGGGAAAAATGCTCATTACCTCTTAATTACATTTTTCCACAAATATTTTGAAGTCCTCTCTGAAATCAAGGAAACATGACAAAAAGATTAGGATCTACTACCACATTCATTTTTATTATCCTGAAATATTTATCTCTGTGCTTTGACCTAGTGTATCTGTTTTTATAGCAATGTACAAAATAAAGTTTATTTTGATAAAACATAAAAACATTTTTGTTTATATTTAAAAAAAATATTTATGTTGTACTTTTACTTTTGTGTTTGACTTAACTTCGCTTAGCATGAGTCCCCTGAGGTAAGCATTAAAAAAAAAATGCAAAAGGGGCATAGGGAAAAAGCTACTATATAAAACATTCTTGGGGTGAGGACCGTGTAGTATGGCAGGGACCAGATCAAATACAGGGATGCACATGGTAGACAACTGGGGAGGAGGTGGAAGAAAGAAAAAAAAAAGATGAATCTAAGGAAGAAATGAGTAGCGGGGGCATGGGGCACTAATCCACCCCAGGGGAGGGTATTGTTGGTATCTCCAAAGGGAAAGAGGGACCAGACTTCAACCCAGTGCTCCAAGGTATGAATGTAACATTCCGGCATGGAATAGAGAACCAGTGGCGAGGTCTGGGGGCTGGCCTCAGTACCAAATACTAAGTGGATGCCTGCCCCTCCCCCTAGAAGTATTTATTTCAAAGGATGACATTGAATCTGCAGCTCCGGGAGAGGGACATATCTGATCCGAAGGAGCAGATGAAGGGGGAGTAGGAGAGAGTGGAGCACATCCTGGCCCGCCAGGCCTTGAGGACAATGGCCCCAATTAGAACAGCCAGTCCACAGAGAGGACCACCTGGCCAGCCCCACTATGAGACATGACACCCCTCACTGACTCATGGACCTGTGGGGGACAGTACCAGAGACAGTGTAAGAATTGCGCCCAATCTGATCCGCCACACTGAGGCCAAGCACTGGGGGAGTGCAGTGGAAAAGCAAGGGAATGGAGTGGCAATGTCCCCAGGGAATGCTGAAGGTGAACTTTGGGACCAGGGCATGGTGCCCCAAGAGACTGGACTGGAAAACACTCTTAAAGGCCAACAAACGATCCTTGAACTAACCACAAGCTTTTCTTTCTTGTTTGTTTTATTTTATTCTTTGTCAGTGGTTTGTTGTTTTGTTACATATTGTTGCTTGGTTTTGCTCTGTCTTGTTTTTTGTGCATGTTATTATCTCCGCAGGTTTGTCTAAATAAGGCTGGATGTACAATCTGGAGGAGAAAACAACGGGACCAACAGTTCTGGCGGGGCAAGGGGAAAGGAAGTGGTGTTAACAAACCCAGGGACATAACAACATGTGATCCAAATCGGTGGTGAGGAGTATGTAGGAGGCTTGGTAGGGCGTTTTCAAAGGTAATGTAACCAAGAGGAATTACTGAAATCCAAATGATGACTGAACATGACAGTGGGACAGGAGGAAAGTCAAAGGAAATAGAGGAAAGAGCTGGAAGGCAAAGGGCATTTATAGTGGTCTAAATAAAGGCATGTACATATGTGAATATATATATGTATGAGGATGGGGAAATAGATCTATGTGCATATATTTATAGATTTACTATTAAGGTAGCAGAAGGACATTGGGCCTCCACTCAAGTACTCCCTCAATCAAAGAATACGTTGTTCTATTAAATTGGCATTCTATGATGCTCACTTTCCCGACACAACCACTGAAGACAGAGCAGGTAAATAAGCAAATGTGGTAAAGAAAGCTGATGGTGCCCAGATATCAAAAGGTATAGTGTTTGGGGTCTTAAAAGGGTAGGGTAAACAAGCGGTCATCTAGCTCAGAAGCAACAAAGCCCACATCTTGGAAAAACACACCAGCCTGTGTGATCACGAGGTGCTGAAGGGATTAGTTATCAGGCACCAAAGAACAAAAAATCATATCACTGGGTGCACAAGCAAATGTGACAAAGAAAGTTGATGGTGCCTGGCTATCAAAAGGTATAGTGTTTGGGGTCTTAAAGGCGTGAAGGTAAATAAACAAGCAGCCATCCAGCTCAGAAGCAACAAAGCCCATGTGGAAGAAGCACACCAGCCTGTGCGATCATGAGGTGTCGAAGGGATTACAAGTATAAGCATCATCGGAACAAAAAAATAAAATCTTACCACAGCGAATGACGTGGGGAGTGCAGAGTGGAGACCCAAAGCCCATTTGTCGGCCACTGGAGATCCCCTTGCAGAGGGGTCTAGGGGAGGAGACGAGCCAGTCAAGGTGCGATGTAGCACCGATGAAAAATACAACTTTCCTCTAGTTCCTAAATGTTTCCTCCCCACCCCCAACTATCATGATCCGAATTCTACCTTGCAAGTCTGACTAGACCAGAGGATGTACACTGGTACAGTTAGGAACTGGAGGCACAGGGAATCCAGGGCGGATGATCCCTTCAGGAACAGTGGTAGTGGTGAGAGTGGCGATACTGGGAGGGTAGAGGGAGAGTGGGTTAGAAAGAGGCAACCAATTACAAGGATCTACATGTAACCTCCTCCCCGGGGGACGGACAGCAAAAAAAGTGGGTGAAGGGAGACGTCGGACAGGGCAAGATATGACAAAATAATAATTTATAAATTATCAAGGGTTCAAGAGGGAAGGGGAGCGGGGAGGGAGGGGAAAAATGAGGACCTGATGCCAGGGACTTAAGTGGAGAGCAAATGTTTTGAGTATGATGAGGGCAATGAATGTACAGATGTGCTTTACACAATTGATGTATGTATGGATTGTGATAAGAGTTGAATGAGCCCCTAATAAAACGATTAAAAAAATAAAATATTTAGTATCAAGCTGGAAAAAGTGATTACTTTTTGAGATGAAAAAATACTTTCTTAAATTTCACACACACACACACACACACACACACACCCACCCTATAACTTTTTTCTTACTGAAGTATCTTTATATCCTAGCTTGTATTATATAATCCTAGATTATATATGGATAGAACGAATGGCAACCGTTCACTAATTATATTTCCTATTACACATTGTTTTGTTTATGATTCCCTTTAGGTAAGTGGAGGGGAGTGAATATAAAAACACTAAACCGGACACAGCTCTTTTTCTTCTTATCTCTTTACTTGTCAACAGAGGTAAAAAAAATGCAGGTAATAGAGGATTTAAGATAAGTGATTAAGGAAGATCTAGTTTATGAATATAAATACAAGTTCATAATTTTGCTTTAGTACGCTTGCAGGGAATGCAAAATTTTTACAGTAACCAACATCATTTTAATAGTTGGAAATGTCTCTTCTTCAAATGCTAATTTTTATTAATATCAGCCATGAAAAACTATTCTAAATGTCACAGAAATTTGATGTTTTAGAAGTAGTTCACTTCGGCCTATGCAAAAGTTTCCTAACTTATTTTCAAGAAACTATCTTGGTATCACACTTGAAAATAATTTTCATGATTTAAAATCCATCTAAAAAGTATTCAATAACCTAGTTGGTTTATCTCTAACTCTTGGGCATATGCAGATGAAATCAATTATTTCTCTTTATTTTTAGGAAAACAATCTAACCAGTATTATTTTGTTAATATGTAGGTCTTATAAACTGACCACAATCTATTAACATATGAAAGTCCTTTAAATACCTTTAGTATGTTTTCTTGCAAATGAAGAGTTGAAGGAGAGGTATTTAGTGAAAATAGAGACTATGAAATGAGGCAAGTGGCAAAAGGGTTTTTATAGCCTCTTTAGCCTATGTAGATGTTAAACTTCGTCATTCTGGATTAGGGGTTAACCAATTGTAGTGAAAATGAAACTAAATAATAGTAATAAACAGCTGGATATAGTTCTAAATAAAGGTTTATTGGAACACTACCATATTGCGTGTGGCTGCTTTCACATGACAATGGCAGAGATCTAAGTTTCACAGATATTTACTAACTTGCTCTTTAAAAAACCCAAAACAATACCAAATTCCTATTCCAAACGGCACTGTCAAGGAGATATTAAAAATAAAGCATTTTAAAAATAAGATTTGTGTGGGAACAAGCACAATAATTAGTCCATTAACATATTTACCCCCTTTCTAAGGACAGCAAACTTTTCATTCACTTTTAGTTAATGAAAGAGAACTATTTTAGTGATGCTCTAAACATGTCTTGATATATTACCTTTTCTTTTCAGGTGTGTCCCTTTCATATTCCACAAAGTCAAAGACTAACTTAGATATGACGTCATCGACTACTTGGTATTGGTTACTGTGTGCAAAGTTTCGGTGTTGTTCACATAGAAGGTGCTAAAATAAAATATAAACATATAGAACTTTATTAAAAAGTTACTAAAACTATTTTGTTTCCACAACCTTCCATCCGCACATTTATATATGCTAATGTTTTTGGAAAGCATTTGACAGTGAGCGTATTATTAAATTAACCAGTTCATAATCAAGAATACAGAAGTTATTCTCAGTCTTCATCAAAAATAAAAACGCAGTTTGTAAGGATTAAACTCACGTAAAACAAAAATCTTCTCGGAATAGGTGAAACCTAGCTAGATTCCTACCCCACCTTTTGGCTTGCAGGCATTAAATATCTATAAAGTCTTGTGCCAGGACGGCGTTGGAAGCCTCATTTTGTTTCCCTAGCATCACAGAAGTTTTACGAGTTTATTATGGGATTCTATTTCCAAAAACTAAACTCAGAAATGGCCACAAAAAGCCTCCACAATATTTAGGAAAATATATATAATTTTACACTCAAAATAATTTGACATATAACTTATGATGCTTTGTAATGATAAACATATGGAAAATATTTTCAATTTAAAAATCTATTAGAATAATCTACTCAATTAGAAGAGAAAATATTAACAAAGTAAAACAATCTCCAACTTTTGTGTAGTGCCCTTCTATTACCACCTTGCTCTTATTCATCCAAGACATCGTGATTTCAATGTCACTTTATCATCTCGGTTTTCTATAATCCTCATTCTAATTCAAGAAACCTTATTATTGCCATTCACCTTGTATACCCATGTTTCTGACACTCAATAATACTAGCAAATAAATGCTTGCTGCTATTGCGTGATATTTATTTTCTCTGCCACACCATAAAAAACACCTATACTAATGCTTTATGCCTGGCACTAATAAAAAAACTAAACAAATGCCATCATTATAGGCAGAACCAAGCTACCGTGTAAGGTAAAATTCAATAAACATATATTTATTTTTTGTAACTAAGAATATGCAAATAACTGTTTTTAAGTTTTCCAAGAATATATATCTCAACATCTACTTTTGCCAATTTTCCTTTTTTTGCCAACCAGTGGCTAAGTTTTTATTTTTTATGCCCAACATTTTCTAAACTGATTGTTGTTTTAATAGCAAAGTGTAAATTCAGGACAAATCTAGAATTACAATTTTCAAATGATTTTGGAGAAACCAAAGTATTGGTGCGATTTTTAAACTCTGATGAAAAGCAATTAGTCATTATCCATGTTTCTTTTTTTCCTTTATTATATAAATAAAACAAAATACTTAACTTTGGGGTTATAAAATAATAAAACTTCAGTTAGAGTCTAAAAACAGAAATAGTTTAAGAATCAGATATTTTAAAGTATTATTCCTCTACTTAGCCTCCCCACCACCTTCTACCAAAACCAAACATCAAAGCAAATTTCTCTACTATTTTAAATTTTAGTAATTCAACTAACACTAACAGCTAATACTTTCTTAAGGAACACAGACAGGGAGCCAGGATTCAAACCCAAGTAGTCTGGATCTTGCTCTCTGCTTAAGTTTTGCTCTCCTTCCAGCTCTCCAATTTAAATGGTCCACTATCAGGCATTCCTTGCCTAATTTGAACAAATAGAAACACCACTATTCCAATGGTTTTTTTGTTTTTCATATGAGGGGGCTTACAAGCGTTTTGAACTAATTCTATTTTTAATTCAATTTTCCAAAAATCTTTTTGAAGTTCTCTTGTGGAACTTATGTTTTGATCGCGTCTGCTCCTTTCATAAAATGTAATATTCACGAAGGCAAAGAATTAGTTTCATTTGTTCTATGGTGTTAGTACGGAAGTGACTGGCACATAGTAGGGTTTGTAACTTTAAATATATTTTTGTTAAAATAATATAAATAAATAAAATAATATAAAACCACTTATATTATCAAATTGTAAACCACATAAAATTTAAATAGTAAATGTTACTCAGTTTTAGAAACATTAATCCCTTAAAAAAAGCGTATTTACACCTCATACCCACCCTTCTCTTGGTCAGTGACTGGTGGAGGATGAGGGTCTCCCTCCCCTGCACAGGCACACATGCACCAGCTATTCCAAGCCTACTGGGGCCCCAGCCTATTGGCCCACATGCTCTTAGCCTTTAGGGTTCTTGGGCTTCTGGCCTCCTGGCATTCACCAGGCTCAGTTCCACACGTGTGGGTGCTCTTTTCATGTGGTTGTTCGTGCTCAGTTGTGAACCCCAGCGTGGCTTCTGCACAGCTTGGCACGCTCTCCAGAAACAGCGTGTACCCTTTTGAGACAGTAAAACCTGAAACTTATCCTGTTTCACTTGGATTACAAAACGTGCTTCTGCCTGAATCCTTTCAGCGTGCAAAGCAAAGAACCTAGGTGAATAGAGACCAATTGCTGTGCTGTGGATGGCCATTTACAGGCTTTTAAGACCCCAGGAACTGACAGGTTATCAGGCCAATTTACTGATACCCATAAAATCATGACTATGGATGGACACCATAAAATCAGGTTTCCAAGTCAAGAAACCATACGATGTATGGAAATACACAAGTAGCCTAGCGGTTGCTCTTTGTCTAAGTTTGGCTCACTGTTGTAAATGCATGTATCACTCAACTTTTTACAGATGTACAACTTATTGACAACAATTACAATTATTGACCGTGCAACTCTACCTTTATCAATTTAATTTTTTCACCACTGTTAACCCCTCCTTTCCATGTCACGCCTGGTAACCACTAATAAAATAAAAATCATATTTACAGCTTCGAGATCTTCGTATTTCTGCGAGCAACATTCACAGTATCCTTTTTTTTTCTTCTCTTTCATATGGACCTGAAGTGGGTTTCCATTATATTTATTACCATCTGTTTGGATTCTGATAATAGAAATGAAGAATATTTTATAAAATTTATTGAATTTGTAGGAATTTGATTTGAGAATTTTATTAGCAAAATTTCTAATAAGCAAACTAGGAATGTAAAGTCCTGAAATTAATGAATTTTAAAGATATCTGGAGAACATTTCAGATATCTTAAGAGAAAAACCACATGTTTATATTTAAGTGCCTCCCTCTATCAAAAGTGCCCAAATATTACTCACAGGTTTCAAATTTTGAATAGGTGTAATAAAAAAATGAGATGAAAATCAACTAAAATAGTGAGTAGAGACTGGTGCAAAGACACACACACACACACACACACACACACACACACAACTATGTAACTAAAAAATATATATATGGTTGCCACTGAGTTGATACCCTTTAGGACAGGGCCAAACTAACTGACCCTGTAAGATTCCAAGACTGAAACTCCTACGAGAAAGCCCCATCTTTCTCTTATGGAGCAGAAACTGCTTCCCTTGTAGATCACAGCACAAAGCATAACCATAGCATATGTAAAGCGTACTATTGCAAATACTTGCTTACGAAGTTGCTATTCTGAACAATATTCCGTTTAGATGGAGTCTTGGTGGCATAGTGGTTAAATTTGGGGCCACTAACCGCAAGGTCAGTAGTTTGAAGCCATCAGCTGCTCCACATTCAAAAAGACTCTGCTTCCTTAAAGAATTAGTCTTGGAAACCCACAAGGTCAGTGCTACCCTGTCCTACAGGGTTGCTGAGTTGGGATCGACTCAGTGGCAGTGAGCTGTTTCCTTTAGTTGTGAAAACCAACCTTAGTTTAACCTGAGCTTGCTTTTGGATGCCAGGGGGCTTATCCACATCAAATGGACCACAGGGCTTCTGGACAGAGTAGTTTATAAAGGGCATGTTGCTCAGCTGAAGATAAAATGGCTTATAAAATCTAAAAGAATAGAAAAGACAAACATATGAGATTCTCTGTCATGAAAGGAAACAAATTTTAGTCATACTATTCAGAATCACATAATTTACCCCAAATCTTAAATATGCAATATAGAAATCCATAGGTTTCTCTTCTGAGACTTACATTAATTATACTTAAATCATACAAATCAGACTTAGTACTTACTGACATGTATCTTCCACTTTTACAAAAGGCTTTTTAAGTGTACCTGCTTTTAAAAAATAATAAACAATGTATTAAGTGCTTATAAACACAGAATTCTTTTACTTTTTAAAATACTTGGGACAAAAAAACCTTAAACACCCACTTTGACATTTTAACTGCTTTCCAACATTTCCCAGTTCCAAAATAACAAACATTGTTTCTATCCTGACATTTTACATTTTTAATTATGAATATATAAATAACACATCAGTATTAGCAATGCTTGGAACTTTGAAAGCATGGAAGGAGCAGTTTATTACATACATGTATTCACTATTGTACACACCAAAGCCTCCATCTCAGTTCAAAATTACAGTAATAATTAGATTTACTACTCAAACTTGTATTTAACATGCTAATAAAAAACTATCTACATCCCTTTATACCAAACCAAACTCACACCATTGAGTCAATTTTGAACTGTTGACTCTGTAGTTCTCAGCCCGTGCTTATCCCACAGTGCCACTAAATGCGCTCTACAAAATAATTTCAAAAAATTTAAAACTATATTTTGATATTTGGAGTTTTCTATAATTCAATGATTTTTTTCTTTTTAATAAAACATTATCCAGAAGAGATCCATAAGCTACTCTCTCCTGACAGCCATAGGGTCACCCATATTCAGAATAAAGGAAAGAACCTCTGAATAATCACTTCAGGCTTCTTCAAGTGACTTTTTAAAATACTACCTTTATAGGATTTGTTGTATTTTTGGAAAACAAAACAAAACAAATATGTCTTAGGATATTAAAATACTTACATCTTGTTTTCTGAGTAAAAACACGTTTCCCCTTAAAAATAAAAAATGGAATATAGTAAAAATACTGAGTTTGAAAATACGATGTCTAACAGCAACCACAATTTCAATATTCTCAAGATAAAAGACAATTATGTGGGGGAAATTCTGTATCAGTAGTAATTAAGTTTTATGGGGGAAAACTTTTATTAAAAATCAACTCAACCAAGAATGTGAAGTAACTTATCACTAGATTTGTGCGTTTGTCTATTTTATGCTTTCAGTTCTTTCAGTTTTTGATTCATGTGCTCTGAAACTTGTTTTTAAATATGCTACATTCAGTATTTTGTTATCTTTTTGGTGATTGTTATAATATTATAGAAAGTTCCCCTTCACTAGTCTCTAGTAATATTCTTTATTCTGAAGTTTGCTGTGATATTTTTATACAATCTAGCTCTCTTCAAATTAGTGTCAGTACAGTTTATCTCCGGATATCCTTCTACCTTTATCATATTTGCCCTTATATTAAATGTTTCTTATAGTACTTGATTGTCCTTCTAAAAATCTAGCAATCTCTTTTTATTGTTATCTGAGATTGATTTAGGCTTAATGGAATTAATTATAACGACTGTACTTAACCCTTACAATTTAGTATAAAGTTTATTCCTTCATTCTCCACTTTCCTCCTTTTTGATTATTTAAAGAGTTATCAAATGACTCTGGACTTAATCTCTTTTCAGTTTTGTTCGGCAGTTATGGGATTCACAATATACACACAGTTTTCCATAACCTACTTAAAATATATATTCACTTCAAATAAAATTAACAGCCTTACAACGATGAGACACGTTTTAAAATTAATATGAAATTAAGGAAAGACATACCACATCTCTCATGGAAGTGCTTGACTTCTTGAGTAAATACACTTCTTTTTTCTTTTTTTCAATATAGTGTCTAAGGTCTTTATTGAAAGAAAAAGGACTGGATTAGAATTTTTCCCTTTGCCAGTTATAAACGCTGCTATTTCTTATAACTGTATTGAGTTTGATGAAGAAATTAGTACTATAGGTATCCTTGGCTACTAGAATTCTTACTATCTAAGGTAAGGAACAAAGGTAAAAGATAAGTAATGAACTGTCAAAAAACGATAAAACCCTTACCATCAATATGAAGAATTTTTACTCCCCATGTTAACGCATTTGATAATATACTATTTGAAGAAATAAAATCCTGTAAATGCAAAAACAAAGTTTGAAACTTTTTCTAGAAAAATCAGTATTTTAATGATAAATTAGAAAAAACTCAAATTCAATTACGTAGTATTTATTGTCAGATAGGCTGTTATTCAGAACAAACCATACAGAAGTTACATTAAAATCTTTTTAAACTTCTAAAAATCAATCCTGTTTATTATATTCATGTTCTTAACGATTTAGTGCACATTACAGGGCAAGTTTAAGAAATTATTTTAAAGTACGAAACCACCACAAGCTTCAGAAGTCTCCAGTAATATTTTAAAAAGGCCACAAGATGGAGATGTTTCTCCAAGAAAGTTTAGCTTTTAACTATTAAAAATACAAAAACAAAAACGAGGAATAGATGTTTTCAAGAACATCTATAATTTCCACGAGAATTTTTGTCATTTCAACTTACATGATCCTTGATGGCTTTTTCAGCTAGTAATTTTCCTCTGCTGAGGCACACCTACAGCAAGATCAGAAAACAAGTAAACTTTAAATTATAAAAAATTAGAGTACTTCTTTGGAGAACAGATTAAATAGTTAAAATAAATAAATTTTATTTCTATGGGTCTTTTGACTATCAATATAGTAAGCATATGGAAACAGTGATTTCTTTAATATCTTTATAATAAAGTTTTCTACTAAAAGATGTTTCCTTGTTTTTGTAGAGCCACTAAAAACAGAACTGAAAGAGACCTAAAAGATAAGTGAAAAATAAAACAGCAAGGTTAGATTCTATTGGAATTTTGTACCTATACTTAAAATGCTAGCTTATACTTTAATATATTACCAAACTGAAGGTTTAAGGATATGAATATCTAAATTTTCTGTAGTTTTTGTACATTTTGCTTTTAAATAAAACATGAAAAAAAAGTAGTTGAAATACTATGAGCACTAAAGAATTTGAAACCTGCCATTGGTGTAAACTGTGCCCAGAAGCATGGACTGAAATATTATGTACGTTGCCCTTGGTCTCTCTCTGCGGCTTTCTCCTCTCCTGTTATATGGAGGCCTGGTGGTGGTGTGGGTTCCCCAACGGACTGCCATCTGCATAGTCGGCAGTCGAAAACACCAGCAGCTGAGAAAGACTAGGCTTTCTACTCCCATAAACAGTTACAGTCTCAAAACAACAGGGGGACACTATGAGTCAGCAATGACTTGATAGGAGTGAGTTTGGTTTATATGGGGAGCTTCAAAAACTGACCCAAAAATTCCATTTTTCCACAAACTTTTTGCAGTGCCATCATACCTTTTTTTTCAAGTGATGTACTTATGTAATTCTCTTCTCAAATTCTGCTTCCCCAATTGCAAGAGTATACAAACTGAGAATACTTTAAAATAAAAATTATATTTCACTCTAAAAAGGAGACAATGCATTTTGTTTCTTAATCTTTGCTTCTTCCCACACCCAACTGAATCAATTGTCTTTCCATGTATCCTCCTATGCATTAACAATGGAGTAGGAGGCATGTAGTGTCAGTAATTTTAATACATGAGTTGGCAAACATTTGCTATAAAGGCCCAGATAGTATACTTTATAGGTTTTACATGCCATTTGATCTCTACAGTAAATTCAATTCTATATTTGCAGTAGCCACAGATGATATATGTGACAGATATGGCTAACAGAATTCTATGTATGGACAAGGAAACGGAATTTAGTATAATTTACATCTAAAGGCTCAAGTACAAAGAAAATGTTTTGAAAATGATTATGGTAATAATTTTTAAATTATCAAGGGCTCATGAGGGAGAGGAATGCACAAATGTGCTTTACACAATTGATGTATGTATGCATGTATGTATGGTGATAAAGAGCTTTTATCAGTCCCCAATAAAATGATTTAAAAAAAAGAAAATAATGGCAACATATGTACAAATGTGCTTAACACAATGGATATATGTATAGATTGTGATAAGAGCTGTAAGATCCCTCAATAAAAAGATTAAATATATATATGTATAGATATAATTTACGTGTCATGAAGTATTTGCTTTCTAATTCTCCTCCAACCATTTATTTAAAAATATAAAAACCATGCTAAGCTCGCAGGCTGAATAAGTGGGCTAGATTTGGCACATAATAACAGTTTACTCACTTCTTCTCTCTGAAACAATAGTTTGTTTTTTTTCTCTTTAAATTGTCTACTGTTCCTTTTTGTATTTTAGTTGCAAATTACTCTAAAAACTAAGTGTATACAAGGTATGACTATATAGATATTATTAAGGGATCTTTATCTTTCTGTAAGACAGCTACTGTATTCATGATTGAAAAAGTCATCTGGAATGTAGGTAATATTTTCTCCCTTAGTGAACTCTACTCCTGCCAGCCTGCTGTTGAGAGTTAGGAGACTCAAGTTATGTACTTTTTAAAGATACTCACTGAGTCTGGACATTTGAATGAACTTCCATCATGACTGGGATGAGGTGAAGTGGTTTCTGCAGTATACGCAGATTCTGGACTTGGTACAGGAGAAATTCGACCCAGAGTCTGTGCAACTTTAGCTTCCTTTTTATTTGAAACAAGGTAACTGATGTCTTTGCTGAGAAATTCTTCAACTCGCTGGAGTAAAGGAAAATAAAGTATTTTAGACGAAGTTATAAAATCTTTCAATTGCTTCAGATACTGGGCACAAAGTGAGATTTCAAATTCACATTTACTATCTTGTAATTTCATGATTTATATACTGTTATTCTGGGGCTTAAATGCTAAAAAAGTTCAATAGGAGTTTCAGCAATGTAATGTCTGCACAAGCATGTACTAGACGTTTTACATACTTTAGATATTCTAATCAATGTAATTCACATAACGCTTAGTATTAATATGATCCTCATTTTGCAGAAAACTGAGCCAAAAAGAAGCTAAGGGTTTTGTATCAATTATAAGAACCAGATTTGAATTGTTATTGACATGTTTATGCTCTGAAGTACTACTTTTGCAATAATATGCTAGTAATTAGGCACATGTGGCTACTAAGTAATTGTAATGTGGCTACGGTTACTGAGCATGTACATTTTATATTTTCATTTTAATTAATTTAGTCAAGATTAATTACATTGAAATAGCTACATTATCCATAACATCTACCTGAGGGAAATTTGTCCTTAGCATTGTTGGAAGACATTCCCCATTAAAATAACTGGAAATTATTGCTAAATATCTGAAATTATAAACCCATGGACTAAAATCAAGGCTATTGAAGATCACAGCCATTCAGGGGCAGGAAATAATAACTAAAACAAAGCCTTATAAAATTATTTTAAATAGCTATCTATATATAGTATATATAGAATTTCTCCATGAGATAATAAAATAAAATGATACAAACTATATAAAAGGTAAGTTAATTTCATTTACTATTGACTAGATATTGCTTTGACTAGTGGCCACTTATGTAAGTACAAATCATTACTTATTTTTCTGAGAAACATTCATTTTCACCAACCAGTAATTAAGTATCCATGTTTATTCTGGATATTGAAAACACAAATGCCTGCAAGGGTCAGGCAGAATATAAATGAGTGAAGCAACCAATTTACACACCAATTCCTTTCTATTTCACATAAACTTCCAGAATCCAATTTTTCAACAGAAGTCTAATCTCCTAGCAATCAAGTAACATTAAAACCCCCTTGCTACCACATTATGACAATCAAACATGTGCACAGCCTATCAGTGTGGTGTTATTTGCCAGTGGTTAATTCATTGTGAAACCATGTGTGGTGTCTTATCTATGCTTTGACTTTGTGCTCACTGGTGATGTGATGGGCTACATGTTGGGCTACTAACAGCCAGGTCAGCAGTTCCAACCCCCCAGTGCTGTAGGGAAGAATGACCACGCTTTCTACTCCAGTAAAGACTTGAGTAAAGATCTGGAAACCAGAGGGCGCAGGTTCTACTGTCCTATAGATTCACTATGTGTTGGAATCAACTTAATAGCGATGCATTTTGAGTTCGATTTTTACTCTTAGTGATATTAGAGGTCAAAGAACTGCTCCTTAGGGATTTCAAACTGTTAATCTTTACAAGAGCAGGCAGCCTCATCTTTCTCCCTTGGTACAGTTGGTATGTTTTAACAGCCAACGTTATAGTTAGCAGCCCAAAGCTTAACCTTTCACGGGCTCCTTTATAACTGCTACTATTACTTGAGTTGATAACCACAATGGCAGTTCAAAACCACCACCTGCACCACAGGGGAAAAGCATGGCTATCGGCTCCCATAAAAATGGATAGCCTGAGAGGTATCAAAAAGATCCAAAACAAACAACTATATTGATGCGAACAAGGAGGGCTGGAATAGAGACTGAAAGCCCATCTGTAGACAATTGGATATCCCCCCACAGAAGGATTCTAAAGGAATTATTCAACCAAGGTGCAATATAGCACCAAGAAAACACTCATCATTCCTCTAGTTCCCGAATGGTTGCTCCCCCAACTACACTTGATCCAGTTCTACCCCACAAATCTGGCTGGACAGGAGAACGGACACTGGTACAGATAAAAGCTCTAGACACGTGGAAATCAGGACAGATAAACCTCTCAGGTACAGTAGTGGGAGTAGAGATATCATGAGGTTAGGGGGATGACCGTGGAGGGGGAAGGGGGCAAAAAACAGACATGTGGGTGAAGGGAGACAAGTGTGAGATATGAAATAATAGCAATATATAATTGTTCAAGGAATCACGAGGGTGGGAGGATGGGCGAGGGAGGGGAGAAAAAGAGAAGCTTATACCAAGGGCTCAAGCAGAAAATGTTTTAGAAATGACGTTGGCAACATATGTACAAATATGCTTGATAAAATCAATGTATGGAATGTTTTGAGTCTCCAATAAAATGATTTTTAAAAAATTATAGCCTCAGAAACCCAAATACAGTTGCTGGGAGTAAGAACTGATTCAATAGAAGTGGGAAGGAAGGGGAAGTCGCCTTGCCACTACTTAAAGTTACTTCCATTATTTCAGAATTCACTGCTGTGTTAACAGTGGCTGAGTTTGTCAGACATACACTTTTCAGATAAATGAGATTTTAAAAGCCCTGGTGGCATGGTGTTTACTATTTAGGCTCCTAACAGCAATGTTAGAAGTTCAAAACCATCAGTCTCCATGGAGGAAGAACTTTCTACTCCAGTCAACAGTTATAGTCTGAGAAACCGACAAATGTAGCGATACCCTGTCCTATTGGGTTGCTATGTGTCAGAAATGACTTGATGACAGTGAATTTGGTTTTTAGAGAAAGTAAAACATAAACAGTACAATTAAACCAAAAAGCAATGCCACTATCTAAAGAGCAAGATGATGATGCTGTGCCAATATGGCTTTAACTCATAAGAGACCTATGCCCAATGGAACAAAACACCAATCCTGTGCTATTCTCCTAACTCTGATGTTTGGCCCATTGTTGTGGCCACCCACCATCAGCTGATCGTCCTCTTTTTTCCTGTACTCTACTAAGCATGAAGTCTTTTGCCAGGGACTGGTCCCTCTTCTTAACGTGTCCGGGTAGCATAGTGGGCTATACACTGGGCTACTAGCCACAAGGTCAGCAGTTGAACCCCTAAGATGCTCTCCAGGAGAAAGATGGTTTCCTACCTCTAAAATTTTATAATCTGGAAAATCTACAAGAACCAGAATCAATGACAGTAAATCTCATTTGGTTTTTGTACTCTGATTACATGTTCAAGATCCTTAAGATGAAGACTTGTCTTCTTCCATTCCAAGGAGCACACTGGCTGCACTTCTACTGTTTCTTCTTGCAGCCCACAGAACATTCAACATCAACACCTTAACTAAAATATACCTACTCCTCTCTAGGCTCCATTAATTAGCCAGCTTGCACATGCACATGAGGCAATTTAAAATACCATGGCATGGGTCAAGTGTGTCTTTGTTTTCAAAGTAACATCTTTGCTCTTCATTACTTTGAAGAGATCTTCTGCAGCAGATTGCCAATGCAATACATCATTTTGATTTCTTTGCTGCTTCCAAGAGTACTGACTGTATCCCAAGTAAAATGAAATCCTAGATGTGATAGTTAGGGATGTCATGTAGACAGTCCTGGGTACGGGTAGGAGTCAAACCAAACGATCAATCTGGTCAAAGCCTGAGGATACCTCCTTTAAGGTATGGCCTTTTGTTTATGAAAGAATGGGCAGAGTCGAATCCTTTTGGGTCCTTTGCCTTACTCCTAGCTAAGACATCCTGGGGTAGCCCATGTGGGCTGTTGACCAAGGGAACCAAGCTTCAAGCTTGTCATGTTCCCACTGACCTTGGATCCACAAGACTCTGCACCCACTGGCCTATGATCTTCCTGCTTCCCATTTGTCACTGGCATGAACTCCATGAGTCTGAAGAAGGTTCCAGCTGTCATCAGACCCATGGACTTGAGATGGGGTGCCTTCTTAATTTAAAATTACCTCTTGATATAAAGTTTTATCTTATACTTTTATGTCACTGGTTTTGTTTCTCTAGACCAGAGGTCAATTTTGAGATGGAAGAGCCAATCCTGAACCTCACAACAATTTAAAAATTATTCAAGAGCCAGGCATATATTTTTACAAACAAATGAAATCACTATTATTTGAATATTATCCTTCAAATTTTTTTTCAATTTTACTTCAGAGCCACATATACATACTAAAAGAGTCAGTTTGCTAATCCCTGTTCTAGACAACCCAGGGCAACACACTGATAGCTTCAATCTTTTCTCCATTTACCATGGTCTCTAAATTCAGGTGGGATATACTTATTTTGGATGATTACATTGAGCTCTTTGTCTCATTCCACAAACATAATTAATGTATTTCCTGTGTATGTGAAGTCCATATGTATTGCTGCTGTTTATGTTGCTGAAAAAGGCATTTGCAATAAAGAAGTCACTGAGCTTACAAAAATCAATCATGAGATCGCTAACTTTGTTTCTATCACTAAGGCCATTATTTTCCAACTACAGACCTTTTTCTCTTAGCTTCCAACTTTCACATTCCAATCATTAGTAATTATCAACACATCTTAATTGCATGCTTAATTGTATGCTTGACTAAAGATATTGGCGAGATACTTTAATTTCTTCATCACTGACTTTAGTGGCTAGTGTATAAATTTGAGTAATAGCTGTCCTCCTTTTTGGTGGGCTAACACTATCCTATCACAGAGAGCATTGTACTTCTAGACAGATTTTGAAATT
Organism: Tenrec ecaudatus; assembly: GCF_050624435.1. Lineage (NCBI taxonomy): Eukaryota > Metazoa > Chordata > Mammalia > Afrosoricida > Tenrecidae > Tenrec > Tenrec ecaudatus. The sequence goes on from NC_134538.1 coordinate 111,089,356, forward strand.
CTTTTTTGATGAATATAATGTCATCCCTCTTGAATTTGTCATCCATTTCATAGTAAACATGACGAATTCAAAAGGGTCAATACCAGTCCATTTCAACTCACTGCTACCTAGGAGAGCAACTAAATTCAGACTGCATACATGCCACGTTAAGATTAGTGGATGTTTGCAACTCTTCGTTCTTTGACGTGTCTTGCAGTCTCAGAAACTCATAGGGGCAGTTCTACCCTACTCTGCATGGTCACTACGACTAGGCATCAACTTGATGGTATGAATTTTCAGTTTTGAGTGTTAGTGCATTAAAGTCCTGAAGGCTTTGTTCCTTTTGGATCATTAAGGTCAACTCTTCTTTGAGAAGGCAGCTTTTCCTTCAATTACATTTTGCAAGTCTTCTAATTGGAGGGGATCATCTATCTTCTGGTACTACAGCAGTGTTCTGCTTAAATTCATAGGCTTGGAGTAGCTGATCCCTCAGAGTGAAACAGCCTCTTCTTTCCAGTCTGTTCTTATTCTGAAAGCTCTGCTGAAACTTGTTCACCATAAGTGATCCTGTTGGTATTTTAAATACTGGTGGCATAGCTTCCAACATCACAGCAACACCAAACCTACCACAGGTATGACAAATTGACACAAGAGTTGAGGGAAGAACAAGGTAAATGATAAAAAGGATAGACCTATGTACTTTAAAATAAAATGCAAATTAAACATGAAATGCGATTTCAAGAAATTACGACATTAATATTTCTTAAAGTTTAATCCTAGTATTCTTAGGATCTAGAGATCAAATTTTCTTTATAGTTTATGTACCACAGAAAGAAAACAGGACCGAGGGAATGTACATCATTGGATTTCAGTGAAGATAATGCATTGTGTCACAATCTGATAAATTATTTTTAAAAAGAAAAATACAGTAAAGTTTCTAAGTCAAATTCAGTCAAAAATAAAGCAGCAGGTACCCAGTTGTAGACTCTAGTAATCTCTCAGTATAGCAGTTTCCCTTCTTACTGGCTTTATACTTAGGACTTCTGAGTACAATGTTTTTAAGATGAATTCCACTGTAAAAACAATTGGTAGTTGTGAGGTGCTGTCGAGTTGATTCCCACTCTTCGTGAGCCCATGTACATCAGAACGAAACACCACTTGGACCATGCCATTCTAACGATTATGTTTGAATCCACTGCTCTAGTCACTGTCACACAAGTCTAAAAATTACTGACTAAAAAAAAATTGGGTGATTCATCAATTTTGAAAAGGCTGTCAAACTATATAAAATAGTTAACTTTGTATACGTAGCTATAAGAACAGAATGGAGTAATGCGCTAGTGTGGGAACCAAAAGATCAATCATGCTTTGATTGGGGCTAGCATTTAATATCTCTGGACTCAGCACTTCAGTTCTAAAATGAAGGTCTATACCCAGATTAAGACACTCTTAATTGGGAGTGCAAGCAATTAGGAATGCATCCATATGGTCACTATGACACCTCCTAATGTGATTTCAAGCACACGAGAATGCTTTAGTTTTAACAAAAACTAATAGCAAAATGTAGTTTAAAAATGACTTCAAAGACTAGGTAAATAAAGAAATTCCAGGAAGCTTGTTATATATCCTCCTGATAATTGAAGAATCTACTCAGAAAACATTTACTCCAGAAGCACCCATAGTGATTCACTTACACTAGCAGCTGTGTCTGTGGCTGCACTCCATCTCCCACCTCTGGTCTCTGTGTTAATTCACATCCTGCATCCCCTGTCTGCATGGACTCCACCCCCCTCCTCCCAGCAAACCTGTTGTGGGGGTGGGGGGGGTATTACCATGAAAATTCTTTATCAAAGTCTTGGTTTTTTTTTATCCTATTAGAAATGGATACTCTTGAACCAAAACAAAACACCAGTAATATGAGGCTGGTTTCAAAATGAAGGTTGTGTCACGAGCAGAAGAGAGCAATAACAGTATTGCAAGTAGGGAATTCTATGTTGACAAAAAGCAAGTGAGGGAGTGGCAGAAAATGAAGGCTGACTTGGAACAGATTCCAAAAGCTAAAAAAAGCTCCCCATGGTTTAACGTCTTTTTATGGGCCTCTAGAGAGTGAATTGCATAAATGGGTTATGGAGTGTCGTCAAGATGGTTACTATGTAACACGCATGAGAATCCGCACACATGCTCTACAAATGGCTAAGGGTGACAAATATAAAGCACCAGGCATTGAAAAATTTGCTGCATCAGCAGGATGGTGTACCCGCTTCATGGATAGGTTTAGCCTACTATGTTTGAGACAAAGAACAAAGATTTCCTAGAAATTGCCACAAGACCTTGAAGAAAAAATTATGTCATTCCAGTCATTTATTATAAAACAAAGAAGGATTTATAATTATGATCTGGAAGATATTGGGAATATGGATGAAACTGCTATGACTTTTGATCTTCCAAGTAACAGAACTGTGGCAAGTTTAGGAGAAAAAAACATTTTTCTCAAAACCACAGGAAGTGAAAAAAAAAACTAAAAAACACTTTACAGTTGGTTCTATCATGTTTGGTTAATGGAACTAAGCTGGGTCCTGTTATTATTTTTAAAAGAAAGACCCTGACTAAAAAGATCAATTTGCCACCAAGAATTACTGTGCTTGCACATGTTAAAGGCTGGATGGATGAAGACGGAACAAAAAAATGGCTGGAAGAAATTTGGAACCGACGACCAGGAGCATCTGGATGTATATTTGAATAAGCCTTTTAAAGACCATGTGCGAAGGATGTGGCATGAATGAATGTCATCTGGTCAAGGCCAAATAACAAAAGGAGGAAATCTCATGAAGCCTGACAGAGTTAATAGCAAAGTGGGTTTGAGATGCATGGGAAGACATTCCAGAACACATGGTGAGATGTGCCTTCCAAAAATGTAATATTAGTAATGCTGTGGATGGCAGTGAATACTGTGCTTTGTATGAAAATGACAGCAGTGATGGTGATGACGGCGATCTCAGTGAAGACAGCGTCTGTGATGACCTCACACCAGCTGAAGCTCTGCATTGGGATACGGATGATGATGAAGAATTCAGTTTTGAAGGATTTTAACTTACATTTTAGTTTGGTTGTTGATTGAGCTCAGGGAATAGTACTCTTAAGGTATCATTGTTGATACCTCATTGTTTTTGTTGACCCTATTTTCCACTTACTGTGGTTTACTAATGTTAAATGACTTGTCCTTTTATTTATGTCTTTATTTAAGATAAATATTTAAATATATTACTCCACAGATATCTCAATTTTTAGTAATTTTATTTTCATTTGTTTTGATTATTGAAACTTACCAATAGCTTCTGCATTTCCCACCCTCAGCTTATACTCGAGTCAATCAGTTTTTCTGGTTTCCCAGGTAATAATTAGGTACCTCGGCTTATACTCGGGTTGGCTTATATTTGAGTATATACGGTAACACATTAAAATCATAATAGCCTTAAGGTCATCCAAGAGTACCCTTGATCTTAAACAAATTCTCAGAATTTTGCCCAAATTTCCTAATTATGTAATCAAGGAGCCCAGGTGGCACAAAGGTTTAAATGGTTGCCCACTACTCAAAAGACTGGCAGTTTGAACCCACTCAGCAACCCAAGGACAAAGACATGTTTCAATAAAGATCACAGCCTAGAAAATCCTGCAGGACAGTTCTACTCTGACACATAAGGTTGATATGTGTTCAGAATCATTTGCCCCTAACAGAAACAACAATCCAATGTGCAATGTAAGAAAGAAGTAGGATTTTGTAGATTCTTAACACATTCCTTTTGTTAAGAGCATATCCCGTAATTCAGGGGTTCTCAACCTTCCTAATATCACAACCCTTTAATACAGTTCCTCATATTGTGGTGACTCCCCAACCATAAAATTATTATCGTTGCTACTTCATGACTGTAATTTTGCTACTGTTATGAATTGGGTGATCCCCAAAGGGGTCATGACCCACAGGTTGAGAACCACTGCCTTAAAAGCAATTTTAACACTATGATTTCAACTGCTCTTCTGTGTCCTGTAGCAACATGCTTATTGTTATACAAGTGCTGCTTATATTTTTATATCAAATTTATATCAAACCAAGCCAAACTCATGGTCATGGAGTCAATTGTGACTAAGTCTTCAAAAGCTAATAATCAAGGAACTCTTGCTGCCTGGAGAACATGCCAGCATTTCACCCAAGTAACAATCAGTGGTTCTACTAGAATATGGGAGGTTATTTTTCTTAAAGTTTGGGAGCTTTACATTAGACTACAAATTACAAAGATCTTCCCCCATTACCCCCCTTAGCAATAACAAGAACTGGTAACAATTTTAAACTTCGGCTAATAGATGGTTACAAGTTTTCCAAATGGATTGTGTATGTATTGCTACATTAAAAAGTACTAGTAGCATCCTCCCTCCCCCCACCCCACCCCACCTTTTTTGATCAAAGTATATGGTTTTGACTTACCCCTCCTAGATCCTTAATGTCTTTTTGAAGTTTTTCAGAGATTGCAACAGAAGGTAAGTCAAGGTAAAATACTTTTCCCCAAAGTGGCTTATAATTGGATTTTTCTGGTTTGTTGTTGTCAGTTTTCAGAGATTTCAAAGAAGGTCTGTTTTTTTCATTTTTGACTTGGATCCCACCTGTTATTAAAAAGTTTCAACTTAAATCATGTTTTATGCAAACAAAAGGTCAGTTTAAAAAATACTGTACAATAAGCATATCACAAACTCAAAAAAATTAAAACTCACTGCCCTCAAGTCAATACCAACTCACACAGAGCATCATGGGAGGGGAATGTCTTAAAAGTTTACCAAGTTAACAGTCAAGAGTCAGGATCAACTCGAGGGCCATAGGTTTGGATTTTGTAATGAGCTTTTCAATATACTACTGTAAAGTACGACTTAAGATAAAGACAAAATGCATTCTACACTTTAACAGGTTCTACATTAATTATTTTTTACAATGAGTTTCAATCAGGAGGAAGTAAAAACGTTTTATAAACGTTTCCCTCCTTGGAATGCATATTCCACGAGTGTATTCATGTAACAAATAGTTGAGCATCTGCTATCCTGACGAACACTCAAAACTGAAATGCTGTAACACCTAGATATGCAAAAATCTTGTTATCCAGAATGGACTTGGTCCTCAAGGGCTCATGATTCAAGTTTTAGTTTCATCTACCATTTGTCCATCTATTACGAAGCACGGAGCTTTATTGAAGGACCATTCACTATTATTTCCACTGAAAACAAACCCGAGACACGTGAACTGTTTTAAAATCAACCTGTGAGGGGAAGGGAAAAAAAAAATCAACCTGTGAGCTCAATCTGTCCGTAAATTGGAAGCGCCATATAAAAAAGAAAACCGTAGGGGTGGGGGCTGGAATACTTCACCAAGGAAAACCGTAGGGGTGGGGGCTGGAATACTTCACCAAGGAAAACAGTAGGGGTGGGGGCTGGAATACTTCACCAAGGAAAACCACAGGGGTGGGGGCTGGAATACTTCACCAAGGAAAACAGTAGGGGTGGGGGCTGGAATACTTCACCAAGGAAAACCGTAGGGGTGGGGGCTGGAATACTTCACCAAGGAAAACCGTAGGGGTGGGGGCTGGAATACTTCACCAAGTCAGCCCTAGGAAATGGAAATTTGCTTTTGTTTCCCGAATTGCCCATAATGTTGGGAATGTGTTTGAAATACATTATTCCTAAACTTTATGAGCGCAGGAAAATGAGCTTCACAGAAAGAGCCAACACACACAAACACACACACACACACACACACACACACAGCCCCGATCCGTGCACGAGGGGAGAAGCCACCAGCGCCCTTCTGTACTGAAAATACGGACGTCCGCTGCACTGCAGCCCCCCGACTTCTCGGGCGCCCACATTGTTTCCTCGCAGCTTCCGCGCCCGGGGCCTGGTCCGGCCTCGGGCCCTTTGTGAGGCAAACCGTGGACGGAAGGCTCGTTTGCGCAGAGGGCGAAGGGCGCACTAGCACGAAAAGAAAAGTGGACCTTTAAGGAACCCATGGAGCCGCCATTAAGGAAGGGGAGATGAACACGGCCTGCAGGCGGAGGAGGAGCTTCGTACCCTGGAAATGTCCTTTGCTGTGGATCCTCATGGCTCCAGAGTTCATGGCAGCCGCCCGGCACCTACATACTGGGTCCGGAGATGGCGTTCGGCCGGGCGGCCGCGAAAACACGGCTCTCCTAGTCCTTTGACAGGGACTTGGCCTCGAACCTTCCGCGGCCAACGACGACCGACGTGAAGTGGCGAGGCCGAGTCCGTGACCGAGTTTCCGGGGTCGGCCCCGGCTTCCAGGCGCCGAGGAGGAAGGAGCCAAGCACCGGCGAGAGGGCCACGGCGGTTGAAGATTTGAAAACGCGTCACGCAGCCGCGGCGCCTCTACGCGCGCCCCGCCCGCCCTCACGCTGCGCCCCGCCCGCCCTCACGCTGCGCCCCGCCCGCCCTCACGCTGCGCGCGGCGCCCCGCCCCTTCGAGCGCACCTCCCTTGGCCCCGCCTCCTCGCCCTCGGAGCCGCGAACCTCTCGCGCCCACTTCCTTCAGCGGCGCGCCGGGGGCCCTTGTGCCCGCCCCCTCGTGCCGCTCTTCCGCCCGCGTCGTGCCCGCCCCTTCGCGCCGGGACTCCGCCCCCACTGGTCGCGTCTCCGCCCTCTTGGTCTCCTGGTGGGTTGCTTGCCCTCTGCGCTTCTGACCCCGGCTGAGGGTGCCGCGCGCTTCGGTCCTGGCGCAGCCGTCGGGGGTCCTGCTGACGGCCACTCCCAGTGGACGCAGTTGGTGCTGGAGGCCAGGCCATCCTGCCACCGTGGTCGTTCCCGTGTTTTAGACTTGTCCGCCTCGCCCGCCCGCTGGTCGCCTCCTCCACCGGGTACGCCACTGGCCGCGGTCCCGGAGGCTTCGCTCAGGCTGTAGCCCGCGCAGCCGGGGCCCAGGGCCCGGGCCAGGGCCGACCGCGGCGACCCCTGCCCAGGGCGCGTCGCGTCGCAGAGCGTGGTTTTCCCGCGATCGCCCCTGAGCCCGCCAACCGGGCACAGGCCGCAGGGGGACGTGCGGGTCAGAGAGCCGGAGTCCCGCCCGCAGCCCACGGCCCAGGCGGGAACGGAGCACGGGGGTGGGTGGGGGTGATCTCCTGCCCTTTGCCACTTGACGGTGTGGCATGCTATTTTGACGCCTGTCGTGCACAGGCTTCTGATTTTCATTTGTTTCTGTGTACGTAGATGTCAACATAACTGGAGAGGGAGTGGGATTTGACATCTCAAGTCCAGAGTTTTAGATTTCTGGATCAGTCACTTGCTTTGGGTAATGAGACATTAAATTACCTAATCACTTTGATTCTCAGTTTTCTGATTTGTAAAACGGGCATGGTAATACTAATGTAAGAATTTAAGTTAAAATATTTATGAGAGTGCTTTGTAAATGGGAAAATGCTGCACACAGACACAAAATTGGGGGAGGGAAGTTGTAAACGCTGGAGGACTAGGGTGGTATGTTGTATTCCGTAATAACTTATTGCTCTAATAAACACTGTTTAATGGTTGATTTTTTTACTTAGTAGCCCAAGAAAGTTAAGTGTGCTAGTACCATCCTTTTGCAAATAAAAAGCCTTAAAACATTGACCAAGGTAGCCGGTGGTAACCAAAAGGGGGAACACAAGAAATGGATCAGGTTTACTCAGGAAAATGATTGCTTTGTTTCCAAGGTCTGGGGAGACAGCATGAATTAGACGGCTGAAGTTACGGTGCATTCTGAGCTAGAGAGGGAGGAAAAGTGAAAGGTGATTTAAGATATACAGACTCAATACTGATTCTCAGATGACAGGAGGTCATCAGATCTTGAGAGGAAGGAGGAGGTTGATTGGAACAAACATACAATATTTCTTTGTCAAAATCTTAAAAAATATGAACTTCAGAGCAATCACAAGACATGTTTATAATTTTAAAGCCTGAGAAACAATACTATGATAATAGAATGTATTTGTAAATATGGGAGCAAATTAAATTGTCCTGATAGTAATGTGGAATAAGGAAGTAGTGATGTGCAGAGGATGGTGAAATAGTGAAAGAGATGTTGTAAAGCTTGGAGAATTTGAGAGGAAACTGGGAACAAAATGTATCTTCAGAATTCACAGGAAATTGCCAGTATGTGAAAACAGACATCTGTTTCCACTTGTTTGTGTGTAAGGTTATGTCAACATAATCATACAGGCTTCAATGACTATGGTCTTGGGTAATTTTGAGCCTTAATTTGAATTTGTGAGAAGGAGGTAATAATACTTTTCAAACTGTTATAAAGATAAAATGTATCATTTTAGAAAGTTTTATTAAATTATTACAGTATGCCTGGCATAAGACACCTCCATTACTTGAAAAATGGACTTTTGATTTTGGTATTTAGAATGTTACTGGTTTTCTCAGTGAAATTTCAGTAACTACTGAAGGTCAAAACAAAACCAAACTCCTTGGCATCAAGTTGATTCTGACTCATAGCAACCCTACAGGACAGGGTAGAACTGCCCCTGGGGGTTTCTGAGACTGCCACTCCTCATGGGCATAGACAATCTACTCTCTCCAGTGAAGGTGGTGAAGGTAGGGCCTCACTAACATTGATGGGCTTGAAGTGTGAGATATGTTTTGGTGTGTGCATCTTTATATGTTTCGGAAACCCACAGGGGCAGTTAAATTCTGCCTCTCTATCTGGGGTTGCTAAGAGTTAGAATGTACTCAACAGCAGTGAGGCCTTTTTTCTACACAATGCTTTTAGCACAACCTTGTCTACATTCTAGTTGATAATGCCAAGATCTGCCTATGTAGAAAGTCAGCCATATTACTAGAGCATGTTAATTTGTAGCTGTAACTTGTGGTTAATTTTGAGAAATACTAATTTTAATCATTCATTTTGAGAAAATCCATTTTTTTAGAAGTCATCAAAAAGGGGCTTGGTTGTATATTTATGGCCAGTAAGGATAGAAATATCCTTATATAAAATATCAGTAACTTGGTAAAATTATAAATTAAACACATTTTGAAAACGTACACCCAGAAGAGTTCGTTAGATGAAGGGAATATGTACAAGGAGGAATGACAAGGAGGAAGGTTATTTGTGGTGAAAAGTTGATTATAGAATTTTATTAAGCAATACCAGAGAACTGTGTACAGAATCATGGTTCAATTAAAATAAGCATTTGGCAGTAAATCAAGAGAAAGGAATTTGATTCAATACTGGTTGTATCCCTGAGTCATTTTATGACCTTGGGTAAATATTACACTTCTATGCTCGATTTTTCTCGTTTTTGGTGACGATAATACCTGCTTAGTATCTCATACATATACATGTATTTATGTATTTATATCTAGAATGCTGACAAACTGATTTACTCATTCTTCTGTAGTACTCTCCCTTTCATTTTCCATCTTTTGCTGTAAGCATCTCCATTTAGTTAGCAGTTGTTTCTTTTCTCTATCCATAGTAAATCTAGCTTAGGTTCTACCTTTATTTCTGATTCATTTGCTAACTGTAGATTCTTAACTGAGTTTCCTTGCTAGTTAATTTTCACATATTATAGTCTCATTATCTTGGGACCTTGTCATGCCATCACATTGGTTCTGACTCACAGTGACTCTGCACAATGACACACTGTCCTATCCTTTGCCATTCTTACACTGTTGTTTAGTTTGAGTTCATTGTTACAGCCTTTGTGTCAGTCCATCTTGAGCTTCCTTTTTTCCTCTGACCTTCCCCTTTGCCAAGCATGGTGTCTTTTCCCAGATAGTGGCCTCTCCTGATAACATTCACAGTACATGAGAAGAAGTCACACTATCTTGGCTTCTAAGGAGCTTTCTTTGCTTCTTCCAAGACAGATTTTGTTTTCTCGCATTCCTTGGTACTTTGAGTATTCTTGACCATCACCAGAATTCAAGTACATCACTTCTTAACATGGTTTAACTTATTCATTGTCTAGCTTTTAGCTACATCTGAGGCAGTTGAAAAACCATGTCTTGGATCTAGTGTATCTTAGTCTTCAAAGTGACAACAGTGGCATTCCCAAGGCTTTTCCAAGGTTAAGTTTTTGGATTTGCAGATTAAGCATATACAATAGCTAGGTGAGGTTGGTTAGGAGTTGTCTCAGATGAGAGTTGGCTAGCAAACCAGGGTGAGTTCAGCAGATCAAATCCTAGAACACAATGTAAGAAAAGGATTAAAAATGAGAAATGAGCAAGATAGGAGACTCAGAATTTGAGAGCCAGTCCCTCTAAGAAATACAACACAGAGACTATGAGGGCATGGAGTTCACAAGTTAGCATTTAAGTCCTGAGCTAAATTAATTTCTTGATGGTAGTACTAAACACATAATGGGCCATGGTCGTTAAAAACAAAAAATCTACCTACTCCCTATTTTACATTTTATTTTCTGGAAAATTGAAAAGGAGGCTATATTTTTAGCTCCCATAATGAGATACATGTAATGGTTTTATGCAACTTTTCTAAAATAACATGTTTAAAAAATCATCCACTTGATGTCACTGAGTTTGGATATTATGAAATAAGAATATATATAAAAGTCCACTAATCTTAGTTCTTTTATCTAAAAAGCTCTATGTTGATTTCTGACTCTCTTCCCCCCCCTTAAGTTCTAAATCTGCCACTCATCTGTCAATTTGTCATATTGTGCCTATTGGAATCTATGCTACCAGTATTTCAAATACCATTAGGGTTACCCGAGTTGAACAGGTTTCAACCATGCTTCCAGGCTAAGAACAGTGTAGGATGAAGGACGGGACCTCTGAAACTTCATGAAAACCAGTGGAACATTCTCAGGTTTCGTGCCGGAAAAGGAGTTCCTCATGTTGCAAGGCACTCATACTATGACTGTGGAAGAGCTGCCTCCTCAAACTAGAGGAAATCTAGTGCTGTGGTTGGAGGAAAGCTTCCAGAACCTTCATTTGTGATGAAACAACTGTAAACATCCATTAATAATCAGAACATGGAATTTTCTAAGTATGGATCTAAGAAAATTGGAAGCTGTCAAAAAGGAAAAAGAATTCATAAACATTGATATTGAAAGCATTAGTGAGCTGAGATGGACTGGTCGGCCATTTTGAATTAGATAATCATATGGTTTACACTGATGGGAATGACATTCAAAAGGAATGCTATCACATTCATAATCAGAAAGAACATTACAAGATCAAGAAGTATAATGCTGTCTGTGATAGCTCTATACCTACAAGGAACTCCATTTAATACAACTATTCAAATCATTGCACTGAACACTAAAGTTAAATGAAGAATTCTACCAACTTCTTCTGTCTAAAATTAATCAAACATATAATCAAGGTGCATAGATATTGGCCTAATGGAATACAAAAGTTAAAGACAAAGAAGAGGGAGGAGTGGTTGGAAAATATGGCATTGGCAATGAAAATGAAGCTGGAGATCACCAAGGACTTTATTATGTTTGTCTTTATTCAGCGAGATCAATGGCCAGTATTCACATGGTCTTCTTCAGATGGAATACACAGGGAATCACATTGACTACATCTCTGAGAAGAGACAACAGAGCAGATGAATATCATCAGCCAAAACAAGGGCAGGGAAAACTGGAGCAGACTCTTGGTTGCTCAGGTGCAAGTTCAGTTAAAGCTGAAGAAATTAAAACAAGTTCGTGAGAACCAAACTACAGTATTTCCCACCTGAATTTAAAGAACATTTCAAGAGCAAATTTAATACACTGACCACTAAAGACTAAAAAGCATTTGTAGGATGACAAGAACATCATGCATGAAGAAAGCAAAAGGATATTAAAAACAGGAAAGACCAAAGAGGATACTTTGAAAGTATCTTCAGAAGATACTTTGAAACTTCCTCTTGAACTTAGAGTAGTTAAAGTAAATAGAAGAAACTATAAAGTAAAAGGGCTAAACAAAATTTCAAAAATTTCAAAGGGCAGCTCTAGATGATACTAAAGGATTATAGTGAAATATGCAAAAACCTGGAGTTAGAGAGCCAAGAAAGAAGAACATTCTAACCATATCTCAAGCTGAAAGAACTGAAGGAACAAAGCCTTAACTTAAAATAGTGAAGGATTCCATGGGCAAAATAGTGAGCGGGTACAAGGAGCATTAACAGAAGATGGAGGAATACACAGTCACTGTACCCCAAACACTTGTCATTCAATTATTTCAAGAGTTCACATATGTTGAAGAGCCAATGGCAGTGAAGGAAGAAATCTAAGCTCTACTGAAATTATTAGCACACAACAAGGCTCTAGGAACTGACAAAGTACCAACTGAAATGTGTCATCCAGCTGACAGCATTAGAAACACTCAGTCTGTGGCTGGACATTTGGAAGACAACGGTCTGGCCAACTGATTCGAAGAGATCCATTCCCCCAAAAGATGATCCAACTGAATGTGGAAATAATTGGACAATATCATAAATATCACATGCGAGTAAAATTTTGCTGAAGGTAATTGCGGGAGTACATTCACAAGTATCTGCCAGAAATAAAGCTAGATTCAGAAGAGGCTATGGAACAGAGGATGTCATTGCTGACATCAGATAGATCTTGTCTGGAATCAGAGAATGTAAGTAAGGTGTTTACTTGTGTTTATTGACTATGCAAAAGCATTTGACTGTGTGGATCATAACAAATGGCAGATAACACTGAGAAGTCCTGAAACTTCATTGTACGCACGTGGAACCTCTTCCTAGACCAAGAGGCAGTCATTCAAACAGAACAAAATTGGTGTGTTTGAGTTAGGGGATCGGTGAAGAATATTGAGGATACCATGGATTTCCAGGGCAGGAAACAAATCTGTCTTCGAAGAAGTACAACTAGAATGCTCCTTCAAGATAAGCCTGATGAGGCTTTGTCTCACATGCTTAAGCCATGTTACAGGAGAGATCATCCTGGACAAGGACATCATGCTTGGGAAAGTAGAAAGAAGAGCCTCTCAAGGGGCTAGGTTGACGCAGTGGCTGCATAATGGGTTCAAATGTAATAATTTTAGGAATGGCACAAGACTGGGCAAAGTTTTGTTCTCTTGTACTTAGTGTCTAGATGAGTCGTAACTGACTAGACAGTACCTCATAACAACTAACAATGATTTAAATTATTACTGTAATTAAATTCCTTTTTCTTGCATTAATTTTAGGTGAACATATTCAAATTGTCAGCTTTGCTTGATTGGTATCAACATAAAGTACTATATGTGTTTTAAACTTCTAGAGAAAGGGCTATACCTATATTTTTAGTATATGTATATAGTTTTTCCACATAAAGGAACTTTGTTGGTATAAATGAATGTACATTTCTATACTTGAAGATTTTATGTAAATTTTAGAAGTTAAAATTCAAATATTTATATAGATATAAAAATATACTTATCACCTAGATATTTAAAAAGTCAAAATTCTAGTGTATTTGCTTTATTCTGAAGTATTTTGAAATGAATTATGGCTGCTAGAGCATTTCAGCCTTTAACACTGTGGGATGAATCTCCTCAGTGCTCTGTTGGCTCAAATGGTTAAACACTGCTGCTAACTGAAAAGTTGGCAGTTTAAACTCACTCAGTTTTTCATAGAACAAAGACCTGGCTGTCTTCTGTGAGACAGCTCTGCCCTGCCACATGGGGTCACTACGCGTTGAAAATGACCCAGTGGGACGGAACAAACAAACATGAGAATGGTGCAGGGGTGGGCATAGTTCCGCTCTATGATTTATGGGTCACAGACTCCTGAAGAGCGGCAGCAAGACTAGCTCTATAGGTAATAGTGTTACACCTGCATTGGTCTGATTCTTCTTTGTGACACTTTTACCTTGTTCCTCTAGTGTCTGATTTTCTTGTAAATTAAAAGATCTTAATTGTGTAATTTCATGTTGAATCCCTTCTCTCCTTGCTATTTAGTAGATAGATGATGGTGCTCTTTCATTTTCTGTCCTAAAGTCAAGGTGGTCCATTGCTAATGATGCTAAGATGGAGCAATTTGTTGTTCTATTGCTTGTTTTTTAAGCAGAGTTGGAGGATGATCCAATAGTAGCTAATCATAACTAACTGGGATAGCATACACTTTTTGTGAAAATGCTTATATAACTAGGGCTAGGATTTGTAGAGTTCTCTTAATATTCCTCAAAACACTCAGTAGAAAGCATTCAATATATTTACAGATTCGTGTTTGAAAGTTTCTTTCTATACTCTTTCATAATGTTTATCCTTTAATTGTCTTTAAACATTTTTTTCATTCTAGGTTTTCAGTTACTGATATTACAAACAATAAAATATTGGAGCATAGAGTTGAGGAAAAGACTTAAACCAGGTTGGTAAATAATAAAAGCTACAAACAGATACATTTATATTTCTATAAAATTGGTTTACAATTGAAAACTGTCAACAGCCTAAATAACTGACACTATGAGACTTTTATTCTTATATGCCACAAGTTTCCTAGGCTATAATCTATATGGAAGTACATTATTAGATCTTTTCTTTCATGAATCTGTTAGTGAGTTCAAACCATTAGCACACTAATGCTTAACCACAGCACCACCAGGTCTATATAATTAAATATTAAACCATCGTTAATAGTGATAACGTTGTTAGGTGCTATTGCGTCAATTCTGACTCATAGGGACTCTATGTAACAGAGGGAGACACTGCTTGGTACTATGCCATCCTGATAGTTATGTTTGACCCATTGTTGCAGCCACTGTGTCAGTCCATCTCATTGAGGATCTTCCTGCTTTTTGCTGATACACATCTATATTTATTGAAACAGGATGTCTATAACATATATTTATATGTCAAAGGCTAGTAAACAACATGTATAGTATCAACATATTTTTTAAAACATGAAAATACAGATATAGAAGTGTGTATATGGGTTGATGAATATGTATTATAGATGTAATTTGCATTATGTATTTGCCTCTGTGTACATAAACATCTGAAAAGATGACACTCATGTTGGCAGTGGTTATTTTAAAATAACAAGTTTATAAGTAATTTTCAGACTTAAAATAATTGGACTTTCTAGAAGAGTATTTATTACTCTTATCAGGTTTTTCTAAGATGATGCTTCAAGTCTTTTAAACCAATGAAACCACTTTTATTAAGAAATAAAAATAATGCTGTGTTCGCATTACTCCAGGGCTAAATTTACAGATTCTGTGCCTTTTTTATACTTATTCTATTGCATGACTAGGATAATATGTGAGAGGTTTACATTTTAGACCATCAGCTTGGCCTTCAACAGTTCAGACCACTCATCATCCCAGCCCCCGATTCTACACCATACCCCATTCCTCAGAATTCTCTTCTCCCATCCGTCCCACCTCAGTCAGCACCTGCCAACCTTTTATTCCATGCTACGTCTTCTCCCTTTGCTACCCTCCAATTCCCTGTAACCTCCAAAGCCTGTTCTCTCTGATACGCCAGTCTTTGGCTTTTGTCTTTTAACCCCTAGAGTAGAGGTCTCATACAATATCTGTTTACTTGTGATTGATTAGCTTCACTTAGTCCAATGACCTCTAGGTCCATCAATGTCATGAGGTGCTTCATGGTTTCATCGTTGCTTTTTAAGGATGCACAGTATTCTGTTATGCATATGCACCAAATTTTTTTTATCTATTCATCTGTTCATGGGCATTTGGGCTATTTCCTGCTTCTTACTATTGTGAACTGTGCTATGATCAACATGGGAGTGCATAGGTCTGTTTGTATTATGTCCATGATTCTTTGGTGTATGTACTTAGCAGAGGTATTGCTGAATTGTACAGAATTCCTATTCCTAGTTATTTGAGCTATCACCATGTTGCTTTTCATGATGGTTATACAGGTTTCTTTAATTCTTTATTAGTGGCCTTAAAGATGTGATGCTGTTCTGACAGCTTAGCTGGAGTACATTGCCGTCATTGGAAGATTAGAGCGTCTACTCTATTAATGACTGTTTCATGATACTTTGTATTCAAAATTTATATGCATACACTTGATAATGGTAAAAATATTCTCTGATAATATGATTTTTTCTTTAATTTTAAGTCCATTTTGAAGGGATTTCTCACTAAACTCAATTTTCATTCATTAAATTTAGTTTATATTGTTTTTGCTTTTTAAACAGGATTTTCTTCAGTCATTTAAAAATATGGACCATGAAGTGTCAAAATCCGAGATCAAAGTGACACCTCTTCAACAAATGCTGGCCTCTTGCACAGGCGCTCTGCTGACTTCACTCATCAGTAAGATCGTGTTCTGACATACGTAGGTCCGGTCACTCGAATGACCCAGTTATTTCATTTCAATGAAATAGTGGTGATAGTATTTCCTTCTTGTATCAGAATGATAACATTAGAGAATCCTGGACAGAGTCAACGGACTGTATTTAAAATCTTTGCTTGGCCATTCTCAGTGTTGGGATAATGCCAACTCATAGCAACCCTGTAGGACAGGGAGAGAGCCTCTGTGAGTTTCTAAGACTGTTACTCTTTCCTGGAGTAGAAAGATCCCCTCCCCCAATTGTGGATAGACCCTTGTTATCTCTGAACTTTATTTTCCATCCATAAAATTTGGAACTCAGACAAGTGTGAGATCTCTATCAATATTAACATTTGATGACTCTGCTATGCACTTTTTAAAAAGTAAACATAAAGATGGGGCAAAATTTTACCCAAATGAATTATATAGATTTAGGACAACTCACAATATCAGCAATAGATTATATTTTACTTTGCTTGCATTGACAGTGAATTTCTTAAATTTTTCTAACCAAATTTTTCCAATTTCTTGTGGAAACAGCCAACTGGCGTAATTAGGATATAATATGCTAATGATCTTTTAGTGCTTCTTTGATGTTACAGCTGTCTTCTGGATCCAGGAGGTTCATTGCACAGGGATCTCAGGTCCAGAAGACCCACTACATTGCTGGCTCTTGTTGGTAATGAGATCCCTCCTCTGACTTCTCAGAAACAGCCAACTGGTATAATTAGTGTGTGATATTTTAATGACATTAAAATAACTATTTAATTTAATTAACATGAAATGATTAGAGAAAACGTGTATTAATTCCTTTATAATGCAATGTCTTATTTCAGCTCAGAATTTTAAGATTTAAAAAACCTTTCGAGATCACCTAATGTGATGTCCTTAGCAGGGGAGGAAAAGTTTTCTCAGAACTATTTAACATTTTTTTCTGTTTGAATCAGATAGAGCATACTTTTTAAAACTATTCACTTCTGCTATACTGTACAAACAAAATAATATAACCTAGTGATAAAGATAATTTATGGCTAATTTGATCTACTTATGGGGCCCTAGTGGTATAGTGGGTTATGAGTTGGCCTGGCAACCAAAAAAGTCAGCAGTTCGAGACCACCAGCCACTCTAGAGGAGAAAGATGAGACTTTTTGTTCCCTCAAAGATTAGTAGCCTCAAAACCCACAGGAGCAGCTCTGTCCTATGTGTCCCTGTCAGTTGGAATTGACTTGATGGCAATGAGTTTGGTTTTGATTGGTTTACCAAATTTGCATTATGTCTTTTATTTGGTAGAAGTCAATTTAATAGATTAGGAAGACTAATACCATTTGATTTTGGCTACTTATAATCTATAATAATTCTCAAATATTTACATACAATTTTGAAGCTTCTGTTTCTTAACCTTAGACATCTTACAATTTTTTGTAAATACTAATATTTTAGTTTTAGGCTAATATAGTTGAACAAACATTTTTAGTAATAATTTAATATCTGAGAGTTCTGTCATCTCATTTGTCCTTTTTAAGCAAAATTCAAGGGCAAACTAATAAAACATTACATTCAAGACCACTTTAAGATAAAAAAATATAGCCTAATATTTCTCACTCACTATCATTGAGTTTGATACCAATTCATATAGTATGAGGAAATGTCTGATTTCATGTACTTTGTGTTCTTTGGGAATACTTTTATATATGATTTTAGGAGAAAGATGATGTTTTCTGCCCCAATAAAAATATATAGCCTCACAGACACTTTATCGGGTCCCTGTGATTGGAACCAACTTGATAGTGGTGTTTGTTTTAATATAGTTGACAGGCGGTCTTTTTGTTGTTAGTTAGCATTGAGTAGATTTGCCTCACTGGTAACCCTGAATGTGCAGAATAGAGCTGTTCCCCAGGGTTTTCATGGCTGTGAAGTTTTAGAAATAGATCACCAGGCCTAAATTTCGAGGCACCAGTGGGTGTGGGTGTGAACTGCTGACCTTTCAGTAAGTTGTCAAGTGCTTAACTCTGTCAACCTCTCAGGGACTCCCCAGCTTACAAGTATCATTTGTTAATTGAAATTTATGTATTTTAATAGTGACACCTATGGATGTTATTAAAATTCGACTCCAAGCCCAAACCGGCCAGTTCACTAAAGGTATGTATACTATTTATCCAGAAAATGTTATATTAGATTTCAAAATGAAAATACACTCATTTTTAAAACAGTGTTTACTTTGTTGTTTTATAAAAAATGGTGCCTCTTTATCTTTATGCAGAAGTTTTTTTATCATTTAGTTATATATAATGAGGTCTAGGTAGAAAAGAAATATATCACAAATAATGTTTGTATAAATAACTCAACCCTCCCAAGAAATGATATCCATATTTGTGCCATTCCAAATAAAAGTGACCCAATAGAATTAGAAAATTGTCTAACAATATCATTAATATCACACACAAGTAAAATTGTCCTGACAGTGACTCACAATAGCTGTAGGAGTCCATCCACATGGAGATGCAAGAAATTTAAGCTGGATTTAGAAGAGGTTGTGGAATGAAGGATATCTTTGCTAATATCAAATAGATGATGGCTGAAAGCAGAGAACATCAGAAAGATGTTCTTTTATGTTTTATTGACTACGCAAAGCCATTTGACTGTATGGATCAAAACAGACTACGGTTAGCTTTCTGAAGAATAGAAATTCCAGGCCACTGAATTATACTCATGCAGAACCTGTACATTAGACCAAGAAGTAACTGTTCAGACAAAGCGAGGAAATACTGAGTCAGGGACAGTGTGTATTGGGGTAGCATCCTTTCACTGTACTTAGTCTCTATGCTTAGCCAATAGCATGAGAAGCTGGACTACCTGAAGAAGAGGTGACATCAGGATTGGAGAAAGACATTAACAATCTGTGATATGCAGATGTCACAATCCTGTTTCATGAAATTGAAGAGGACCTGAAGCACTGGCTGAGAGGACCAAAGACTGCTGCCTTTCATATGGATACACCTTAACATAAATTCCCAAAACTGGACCAATAAACAAATTCAGGATAAGCTGAGAAAAGTTTGAAGTTGTCAAGGATTTTATTTTACATGCTTCCACAATCCACTCGCATGAAAACAGCAGTGAAGAAATCAAATGACATATTGTATTAGGCAAATCTGCTACAAAAAATCTAAACATGTGAAAAAAAAAACACAACCATAGATGTAACTCTGAAGACTAAAGTGGTTTGTACTGACCCAAGCCATAGTATTTTCAATCATTTCTTTTTCATATGAAAGCTTCAGTGAATAAGGACATAATAACAATGAGTAAGAGAAATTAATTTCAATTGTGGTGTTAGCAAAGACTATAACTATACCATGACCTACCAAAAGATTGAAGAAATCTGGCTAGGAAGAGGTATACCCAGAATGCTCCTAAGAAGTAAGGATGAAGAGACTTCATCTCCTGTCGTGTTATCAAGAAGGACTAGTCCCTGGAGAAGGACATTGTATTTGGTAGAGGGTCAATGAGAAAGAGGCAAGCCTTAAACAAGATGGATAAACACAAGGGTTGTACCAGTAGACTCAGATAGCATCGATTGTTAGGATAGTGCAGGGCCAGGCAGCATTTCGTTCTATTGTACATAGGGTCACTGTGAGCCGGAATTAACTCAGTGGCACTGTAATGTCTCAATTAATGTTCTCTATTTGACCTTTCTAGGAATCCTGGTGGTATAGAGGTTGCGCATTGGGATATTAGCTGCAGGGTCAGCAGTTCTAAGCCATGAGCCACTCTGCAGAGAAAGACATAGCTTTCTACTCCTGTAAAGAGCTACAATCTCTGAAACCCACAGGGTCAGTTCTACCCTGTCCTACAGGGTTGCTATGAGTCCCTGGCAGTGAGTTTGGTTTGGGTTATTTTACTTCTAGAGGTTCTAATATACATGATTAAAAGGCTTATTAAGGAAGCTAACAAATAGTGTTGCCAATGGAAAATGCTCCGCGTTGAGCTGTTTATCAGGACCTGTGAAAAAGTTCTGTCAAGTCTGCGAATAAATACTCAGAGGGCATCCCACTCTGCTAATAGCGTGAACACAGAACAAGAGTCATACCCACCTCAACCTTCAGGGATTCCATTTCAACGCCACGGGTCAACAAATCCAGTTCCCTGAATCAACTGGCCAGAGCCACCCCACTCCACAAAGAGCCTGCTGCCCAAAAGCACTCGGCTTCACTTACTCAGGGGGCTGGGCAGTCCACCACTCTGTCCCATGTGTTGATTCCTGGTTCTGCTGCTGCTCCTTTATTATGATAACCGTCTTTTCGATACAGGGATCTCAGGTCCAGAGAACCCATTCCACTTCTGGCTCTTCCTGGTAATGAGATCAGTCCTCCCTCCTCCTCCTCAGAGGACTCACTTTATCTGCAGCAGGATGACACACTGGGGAATTCTTTTCATAGTACCCACGGTCCAATCCTGCCAGGATCTTCCCCCACCTTCTTCCCAGACCCATTCCGGGAACGGCTCTTTGGTGGGAGTTAGAGACCTTGACTAGCAGAGCCCCAGTAAATGGTTCACTGCCCTCACACTTGGGGCTTCAAAAAGGTAGCCGAAGTTGTCCACACACTTTCTGAGGCTTCCTCTCGTGAGTGCTCCTCTGTGACCTGACAGCCGTGGGATGGAATGGACTGGAGGTGTCTTTCAGATGGGAAAGGACAGGTGGATTGTGGAAGGCAACAGAAAAGTAAACCAGTTTCCTACATGTTACAGAAAGTCTTCAAAGCAAAGGGCAGCTTTTAGGCCTGTAGGTTATGAAATCCACAGAATTATATTTACATTAAAACAGAAGACTTGATAGCAAGAATGAGTTCATAAACGGGAAGGACTTGGGATTTAAGAAGCATTGAATTAGGTAGAGGTTGAGGAATGGTTAGAGTTAGCGGTACAAATACAAAGAAAGGCAAAATGCCTTGCATTGTTTACATTGAGAAGAAAACATTTTAAAGTATAATTTGTTTACTGAAATTTCTTTTGTGCATCATGCCATCTTCTCTTCAAATAGGAGATGCATGTACATGTTGTCTTTTTAAAATAGGTTTTCCTATTTTATCTTCCCTTTCTATTACTTTGATAACTGGATTTGTTTCTATGTACATTTGCTTATTACAGTTCTGAAAATGTGAAATCCACTAACTACTAAATTACTCTCTACCTTGAATTTAGAGCTCAAGGCCATGTTGTTAAGTCAAATTACTTATTTATGAAGGTAAGTCAAAAAGTATTGGTACTAGCAGGGCAGTTCTTGCACAAGTTTGCTCCCAAGAAAATGCATTTAAATATGTCTACAGACAAGTTTCTCAGTAACACACTTGTCTGAGGCTTGGGGGACCTGTTGGAGCTGTGAATTTCAAGACAGAGAGGTGGGCTCTGAAAGCTGTGGAAGTGACTATTTTTGGATCCCAAAGGAGTCATCTTGAAAGATTTTTCTAAAAGACACAGGTTGATCATGGTGCCTTATGATACGGAAGTTTTCAGAAAATTGAAAACTGCATTGGTGAGAAAAGAGCCGGTAATGTGATGCTGATGCTGAGGCACTTTTCCCACCATGACAATGTACCTGCTTATTCTTCTCAGGTTGGCAGCACTGTCCTATGAGAGTTTCATGGAAAAATCTTACCTCTGATCATGTCTTTGGTGCCATAATGGTTATGTCTTGGATGCTACCCTCAAGGTCAGCAGCTCAAAACCACCAGCCACTCCTCAGAAGAAAAAGAGGGCTTTCTACTCCCAAAGAGTTACAGTTTTGAGGTTCCCTGGTGGTGTAGCGATTACTCGTTGGGCTGCAAGCTGTATGGTTGGCAGTTAAAAACCACCAGCAACTCTACCGGAGAAAGATTGTGCTTTCTAGTCCTATAAACAGTTACAGTCTGGGAACTTACAGGGGTCGCTATGAGTCAGCATTGACCCGATGGCAGTGCGTTTGTTAAAAAAAAAAAGAAAAGAATAGCTCTCGATTCCTTTGATCAAATATACTTATATCCTGTAGCTGGGGTGTAAATGTGCAAATACAAGCTTAAATCTCATAATTAAATTAGAATAAGTTCGATAAAAGCAAACAAATTGCACAAATATATCTATTTCTTTGCCCCCAAAACAAACAAACAAACCAAGAAAAGTCTTACTCTGATCTTGTACCTTTATATTGTTTTCAGTTTCCAAAACTCTGTGCGTCAGAGAAGTAGGGTCTGAGTCCTGTGAGGCTGCCAAAGTGCAGCGTGCTCGAGGGAGGCTGGAAGACGGAGCACGGCCTTCCGAAGCGTATGCACTGAGATGGAGGCTCTGTCAAGGAACACGAGTTTCACACTTTGATATTTATGGTTTCTAGAATTTTCCATATTTTTGTAGCACTACTTTGTTCCTTACTCTCATATGTCTCATCCTAAAGTACAGAAACAATTCTCTTTTCACAAGGTTATTTCTCTTTTCATAATTTTCTGTTCTCCTCCATGTACTTTCAATTTGTTCACCTTTAAATAAAACTGTGTGAACAAATAGTTGACTCTTGACATCTTCTTTGTTAGGAAAATGCTTTCTATATAGTAATGGACTCATGGATCATCTCTGTGTCTGTGAAGAGGGAGGCAGTAAAGCATGGTATAAGAAGCCAGGATGTTTCCAAGGAACACTGGTAATGAGATTATTTTACTTAGAACCAAAGCATAATTTCAATGCTTTCATACTTTTTTTGTTTTTTGACATGTATCATACAATTTAATCTTTCAATCATATTAAGAAGAGTTACGCAGTCATTGTATATGTGTGTATGTTTTGTCATTAGTAGTGGATTACATGTAATGATGGAGTGTGTAATTTGCTGTGCAATATCTGGAAATTTATATGTAATGTTTTCAACCTCCAGAGACTCCAGAGATTGGATTTGTATTAAACCCAATTGAAAATAGAAGGCAATAATAATAGAAGAAAAACCAGTTGCAGTCTTGGAAAGCAGCCGTTGTACTCTTCTCTAGAATTGACTCGATGCCAGAGAGTTTGGTATTGCGAGGGCGAGAGACAAAATATGTCACATACATTATGAGTCAGTTTATATAACGTTCTCGAAATGATGAAATTATATAAATGGTGGTTATTGGAGATTAGGGAACAGGTGGGAACAAAAGGGGAAATGGAACCTTCTGGATCCCCATTCAGAACTATTCTGAATCTTGACTCTACCCACATCACTATTCTTCCTGGCTGCAATGTTGTACCATACCAGGTTAAGTCAAAAAGTGTTGCTACAAAGTAATAAATACCTTTAATAAGTGGAAGCAGCAAGCCCGTGAAGCTCTTGTTTCTCAGCACGGCCTTCATCCAGGAGCCCTGCAGTGTAGCGCACGGCCATGCAGTGGGTGGCTTATCACAGTCAGCAGCTGGAACTCATGAGCTGCTCTGCAGAAGAGGA
Source organism: Tenrec ecaudatus (assembly GCF_050624435.1). Classification (NCBI taxonomy): domain Eukaryota; kingdom Metazoa; phylum Chordata; class Mammalia; order Afrosoricida; family Tenrecidae; genus Tenrec; species Tenrec ecaudatus. Next base: position 111,113,066 of record NC_134538.1, read on the forward strand.
GGCTGTGTGCTCCCACACTTAGCGCCCAGAGACCCCCCGGGGCAGCTCTGCTGTCCTACAGGGTTGCTAAGAATCACAGTTGACTTGATGGCAGTGAGTGTCAGAATAGGTCTGTGAAGGTAAGTCAGAAAGTATTCCCACTAGGATTCCAGTTCACACATGCCCCTGTTATTCCAAACAAAACCTTGCAATCAGAAGCCGTGGTTTTGATGGGACCTTTTTGAGGAAGGCAACCTAATGAGACTTAATAAAAAGAATACAAAAGAACGTGTTTGCAGCTCCCACTGATGGCAAAGTAATTGGTTCCCCTGAAAAGCATGCAGCTGCCTCCCTGAAAAATAAAAACAAAACTTTTCATACTATGGCCCATAATCCAAGATAAAGTGTAGCTATCTACTTTTGCAGCCTTTCTGGATCATTCCAGTGCTCCCCAGTGGGTGGCATCACTAACTTTGGGAAACACTGGTAGACCTAGCTGGAGGAGTTTTTAAGAAATAGTAGCTTCACATTTTAATAATTTTGTTTAATAAAAGTTTATATGATTTTATAATATTTTTTACTTACCCTTTTATAAGAATTTTTTTTTAAGTTTGATTTCAGATCTGTAGGTAAAACAACTCACGGTTGATTCTGTAAGCAGAAAGTATCACCAGAAATGTTTAGGTTTTCTTTTGTTCAAAAGTTGAAAAAAATTCCATATTTTTAAAAATGAAAAAATGCCAAAGTAGTTGCCATTGAGTTGATTCTGACTCATGGTAACCCAATGTGTAGACGTACATAAATTGGAGACCCATATTTTAATAATAAATGCATAAGAGAATCAAATTACCAGCCAGTTATTGCGATGTGCTTAAAATGCCATTTTATTAGCATTCGCATAGCACATAAACCAGTGGTGCAAAGAACACGTCAGAGTTGTGCAGTCATTGCCACAGTCAGTTTGGGAACACTCTTCCGTCTTGGATCCATTGTGAATAGCATCTCCTATCCCACTCCCCCTACCCGGCAACCTCCCTTGTCAGAACCCCAAGGAACTGTCAGTCTAGTTGCTATGTACATAGGCTTACCTACCCTGGATTTCATACAAAGAACATAATAAGAATAGAAAAAATAAAATGAGAAACAAAATAAAATACAGAAAAATCTCATTCCAAAAGAAAGTAGAAAATAATAAAAACTGAGATAAGTAAAATGGGTCAAAAGGGGGAAAGCGGTAGAATTAAGTATAAACTAAACTGTACCTGTAGTAATCCACATTCACATGTACTCTTCCTGTGAACAAAATTGCTCACGTCTCTGTTCAGTGGTCTGAGGGAACTCAGAAACTTATTCCACGTGGGATCTCTGCAAATGGATTTTGGCCTTTCACTGTCAGCCTTCTGTGTCATGTGTATTATGACCAAGGCTGTATTTCACTACTATTTTCTATTATGATTTTAGGATGCCTTTTTGAAAATCACTAGAAGTGAGGGAATTTCATCCCTGTGGAGTGGCCTTCCCCCTACACTGTAAGTTGAAGTGTAATATTTTTCGTATTAAGGAGGTGGTTGATTTGTCTTATAGCTAGCATGGTTGCACATCGTTCTGCCTTTTTAAGACTAGAATATTTTTACTGTCTTAAGCAGACTACACTTAGTGACTCACTGGACCCATTTATGTGACCCAGAGGGAGTTCCATGGGTCACAGTGAGTCAGAACCAACTCTTCGACACCTAACAGAGGAAGGTACGTGTGTACAAGAAGAGGATATTGAATGGAAAAACAACAGACACATCAGATTTTGTCTGTGTTTGAGCTTCCAAAATATTCACCATTCACTCCTCAAACAGGATGTGCTTGCTGCTTTTTCCAGCATTGAACTTCAGCAGCATGTGCTAAGGCTGATTGCCTAGGGAAGACCACTTGTCTCAGAGCCAAAGGTTTTATTAGGCTTGATCATATGGGTACATTCTGCCTGTGTGACTAGCCGTAATTTTTCTAGAACACCAGAAGAAAAGCAAATGTTTGCCATTAATCACATCCTTTGGACAGAACGATCTAGAAAAGTTGGTTTGTGCTGAATATATTTTAAAAACTTCTTATAGAGAATATTACAAATGGTAAATTCCAAGGAGTTGATGTAAAGTGAGACCTCACTTGCAAGCACTCCAGAAATCACTCAGGGTTTGCATGGCCAGGCTTGCTGTGTCGAGTCTTTGCTGCACAAGTATACTGCTGGCTGTGGTGTTCTCTGTTCCTGCTTCTGAGTTGGCTCATTTCTACCCAGCAGAAGGACAAAACTATTCAATCTCTTTGTTAGGGTCTTCTGTACCTTATTTACATGATGCCAACCAATCATTTGGTGGGTGTTACAAAGACTATGAATAAAAGAGCCATGCCAACTAATCTCGGTTCACTATCGGCCAGATTCTGGCTCTTCTTTCCATTGTCTCTTTCGTACATGTAGAATTAACCCCACCCTTTTCATTACGTCTTACACAATTGCAGTATTTACAGTCAGTTAACCCTGTTAAGAATCGCAGCTGATCGTATATTTCTGTATCTTTCCCAACACACTCTGCCTGAGACACATCAGGAAAGAAACTATTTAGTGAGGATTCTCCCTTGTTCCCGTATTTTAAGCACACCCATGAAAGTATGTAAGCCAGCCACCTCATGCCTTTATCTCCCTCACAGAGATCCAATTTCTAAATTGACCACCCTATGAGCCCTGTACTCTGAAGAGAAAAACGTGTTCTTTAATGTAAAGAACCTTAATTTCTAGTGGGAACTTTGAGTACATCCACATTCATAAACCTAGTCCAGGACAGAGCAAGCCATCAGAATTGTTGCAGTATGTACCAGCTCACAGTGTCAGACATCTTTCTCTCATCATGTGGCTGGATAGTTTTCAACTCGGCCCAAGCTATTCAAGATAGGGCAAATAGCAACAAGCTTGGGCTCTCGCTGCACTGTAGACCAGGTACCTCTTCTCTACACTCTTATCAGCTCTAGCAACCTAAGTAGATGCCTATAGGCTCAGGATTTGTACAACTCCTTATACTTCAGACCAATCAGTCCTTTTTCTTCTCCCATCTCCATCTATTGGTCTTCTGAGCCAATAGGACATGTGCAAACACAACCTTTCACTTCATTGCTCCCCCCCCTCCCCTGCATGCAAAAGGTGGACTCAGGTGGTCAGCACAGCAAGCCTTCTCAGCTGTTGCTGGCTGATTTTCAGTCTTAGGTGGGGGCGGGGTTTCTCTGCTGTACACAGACTTTTTCTGCCTAGCAGCAGCCAAAGGCAGATCACTTACTCTAATTTTTAAAAGCCAGTCACCCTTTCACTCTACTTTCTACTCTCTCAGGTCTTTAAAAAATAAATCTAGTCTTTCAGCAGTTCTGGAGGGGGCTGCATGTCCTTTCAAATGCAAATGTATCAATGCTGAAGGTCTGAGTGTGGCTCAAATTCCCACCTAACCCCCACACTCTCCTGGGCTTAAAATACAAAGCCTGTATTGCTTCCAGACAACTCTCCTTTTAGCAAATCCAATCAAGTATAGGTTAGATGCAGACTTACAAACTAATCATAATCCACAAAATTTATTTCTATCACACATTTATATGGTTTACAGTAGTAAGTAGGAGAAGCCAGTATTCACACTATAGTCAGCTAAATATATAACCCTAAATGCATAATCCTTTTAAAATCACTCAAGTTTAATTTTCTTCTCCACGAAGTCTACTTCACTTATATTAAGGTGACCAGATTTGAACATTGGTAAAGCGGGACACCAGCGGGACACCATTGATAAAACTCATATCCTGGCGAAATAGCCACATGGCAGCCCACAACCGTATACCCCAGCTTGTCGTGCTTTCTTTCCAAAAATCAGGACTTTTTTAAAACAACGCGGGAAAAATTGTTAAAAATGGGAATGTCTGGTCACTTTATTTATATGCATATGACCTTGAGACTGGCAGGGTTTCTACAGCCAATGTACGCATATGCCCACCTGGTATCGTCCATCTCTTACTAGCCTGGCTTTTGCTTCAGGCCTCTCCAGAAGCTGCATTTCCCCTCTCATCTCTCAACCTCTTTCACAGTCTTTTCAGCCAGTACAGCCAAAGGAACCATCTCAGAATCAAGTTTCCCATCCTTCTTTCTTAACAAGCACCACGCTTCCCTGAGTCTAGAACCATGACAGCAAATCCTGCGTCTGATGCTGAGGAAAGGGGGAAGGAAAATCCAAGTCCACACCCCGCCAAGGAGATTCCTATGGGGCAGAGGTCAGACGTTGCCTCCACCCTCCAACCTTCTCTACCCGATTGTGACACCAGTCTCTCCCAGGGCACTCTATTTCTTTGCTGGGTTTGGGAATCCATTTTAATGGCCACACAAAACTCCACAACATTCATGATTATAGGGGGTTTTAGGGAGATAAAGTTTATCTTTATTTTTATGGTGTTTTTTAAATTTTTATTTTTTAATGGTGTTTTTTATATCAAAGCCCCAAACCCAAACCACTGCCACCAAATTAATTTTCACTCATAGTGACCCTATATAATGCTTTTGAGGCTATAAATCTTTTTTTAATTATTATTAAATGATCATTTTATTGGGGCTCTTACAACTGTTATAATCCATACATCAATTTTATCAGGCATATTTGTACAAGTTGCCTGTGGTTGGAGGGGGTGTCAGTCCCCCACCACTAATCACGGGTTCAATAGGCACAATTGTACGGTTGTGATATTTAAGTATTATATTAAAGTCATGGAGAGCATGAGTTATAGAAGAAAGAGAAATAATGGAGTCAGACACATTTCATAGTAGCATGCTCACCTCAGCCCTGCTTGGTGGTCCACGTGGAGACAGGGGGAAGGGAAGGAGGACAAGGGGAAAGGGAATAGGGGAGGAGAGGGAGCCAATGAGAGGCCAAGGGAGGAGCTGGGGCGTGATTGCAGGTGACCACACATCACAGGTAGGGGCAGTACAATAGGCACACACCTTATAGGAAGGGGATGTACAATGGACACAGGTGTAACAGGAAGGGGATGAGCTAGGGCTGTACACGATAGGAAGGGGAGGAATTAGAGGTATACATGTGACAAGAAGGGCGACCTTGGCCACCCTTGGGTGGGCTTGACCTCTCTGGGGTCTCCTACAAGGAAACAGTCAACTACTATCCTTATCAGAAGGGAGTGGGCCCTCCTTCTTGTGGGATAAGCGGTGACTGCTTGCTCTAGATGGCTGATAGCTCTTAGGGATAATAACCCCTGATCTACTCCTGATGACCTCCAAGTGTGTAGTCATTTGCAAGCAGCTAAGTTTAGCATATATTTGGGGGAGATAACTTGGGAAAATCCTTCTGTTTCCCACAGTTGCCATTATTCTTTTCTTTCTTTTTCTTTCTATTCCATTTCTATTTTTTTCTATTCCATTTACTTCCTATTGAGCCCTTGGTATCAGCTCCTCTTTTTTCCCTCCTTCCCCCTACCCTCATGACCCCTTGATAGATTATAAATTATTATTGTATTCATATCTCAAACCGGACTGCTATCTCCCTTCCCTCATGGTTTCTGTTGTTCTTCTCCCTGGAGGAGGTGTGTGGTTATGCGTTGATCATTAAGATCGGTTCCCCCTTCCTCTCCTCCTCTCCCCACCTTCCTCCTTCCCTTCTGGTATCCCTATTTCCATCCCTGGATTCCATGTGTCATGAGCTTTTATCTCTTATCTGTACCTGTGTACCTGCTCTAGTCTAGTCTGAAGTGAGAGGCAGCACTGGGGTCATGATAGTAGTGGGTGAGGATGCCTCAAGGAACCAGAGGACTATTGTGTGTTTCATTGGTGCTTTACTGCACCCTGGTTGACTCATCCCTTCCCTGAGACCCCTCGGGGAGGGGGGGATGTTCCATTGTCTACAGATGAGCTTTGGGTTGCTGCTCCGACCCCCCTTTCTCAATGATATGTTTTTGTTTGTTTTTTTGTTATGGGTCTTCTGATGCCTGTTACCTGATGACACCTCATGCTCACATTGGCTGGTTTACTTCTTCCATGTGGGCTTGTTTATTCTCTGCTGGATGGCTGCTTGTTTAACTTCAAGCCTTTAAAACCCCGGACTCTATATCTTTTGATAACTGGGCACCATTAGCTTTTTTCACCATATTTGCTTTTGCACTCATTTTGTCTTTAGCAATTATTCCAGGAGGGTGAGCATCACAGAATGCCAGTTAGTTAGAACAAAGTGTTCTTGTATTGAGGGAGGGTATGAGCAGAGGCCTGAAGTCCATCCATTACCTCAGTGTATTGCCATATAAACATGTGTACATAGACTAATACCTCTATTTTTATGGATGAACATATTTACATATGCACACACCTGTGCTTATACCTCTATCCCTATCTTTGCTTCTCAGATCATTCCTCTCACCTTCCTCCTGCCCCACCATCATGCTCACCCTATTTCCACCTATTAGTACTTCCTCTCGGCTAGATTGATGTTGCTCCAACCCCCCATGATCCCTACATCCTCCTTGTTGTTGATTTTAATGCCCTAGTTGTTCCCTTGTGTGTGGCGTTGTTTGCTTACCACACCCTTGCCCTGCCACTGTGTCCCCCCAAGTCCCTCTGGGACTGTCAGTCTCATTGCTTTCTCCTTAAGCTTGCTTCCCATGCTTGTCTTATATAAGTAGGAAAACCAACAATGACATAGAACAAACAAAAAGAAAACAAAAGACTGAAAAAAGAAAAAGAGGGAAAAAAAATACATAATTCCAGGTCTGTTGGCTGACCTTAATCCCCCACTGGTCCTGGGGGATTCTGGGAGCTGCCCCTTCTAGTCTGAGGTCTATGGTTGGGGCTCTTTAGGGGTTTTGTGCCTTGGCATTGCTCCCATTGCTGATCTTGAAAGGAGCAGATAGCTTCGTCTTTCTCCTGTGTAGCAGCTGGTGGGTTGGAACAGCTAACCTTGCAGTTAACAGTGCGACACTTACCTGGCAGTACCAACTAAGTAGAAGAAATCAGTATTCATAATAGAGACCATCCTTTCATCCACAGCACCTTAGCCATGTCGGCCACAACATCTTTTTCTGGTCCTCTGTACCTCTCTGGCCCTTGGCCATCAGGTTCTTGGGTCCTGGGCCTCTAACCTGCTTGGGCAAGTGTCATAAAACTCTTTTAGTGCTGGTCAATACCCAAAGAGCATCCACTTTTTTAGCCAGTCCCCTGCCCAATGGCACTTAGCTTTACTGATTTGTGGGCTGGGTAACCCATTACTATGTCCCAGTGTCTAGCTGTAGCAGTGCCGGTATCTAAGCTACTTCTGCCACATCACCAAAGTACCTCTCACATGCTTAACTGATGACTCTTCTTTCTTGACGATCTTGGGATTTCTGGTCCTGCTTCTTAGATGGCTCACTTTGTACCAGCAGAATGGCAATACTCTAGTTAGATACTATACTATATGATATATTAGTCCCACATGCTATACTTTATTTGTATGATCCTATGTAGTCATTTGGTGGGAATTACAGACTGGATAGAAAAGCCATTGCAAGCAATTTCACTTCACTGCATATATGCAAACTAAGCTATACAGCGATATGTATGTTTTATCCTTCAGATAACTTTCATAATTGTAAGAATATGAAAAGCTTGTAAGGCCACATATACATAATTCTAAACCCCTGACTTTTCTCTGCCACTTTTCTTTCTAAGAACTCACTGTATGCTTTTCAAGGAACAAATTTGAGGCAAATATATTTTTTCAAATGCTCAAGATTATAAAGTTAGTAAAAAATATAAAACCAGGAGTCAGTCCTCCTCCTAAATTAAAACTTCATATTAAAACTTCATGGTAGAATTTGAGATATTGCAAAGTATGGGCTGGGAAAGTACTGTACTTAGATGATACACATGAACTCCTCTGCTGCTGCATAGATATTAAATATGGGAATGTCTATTTTGTTTGACTTTAACAGATTCAAGTTTCTGTTAGGATTTTATTGTTAACTCCCATTTGATATTTTCACTTAAAAGAATATGCCATTAGAGTCCCTCTAAACTAGGATGTATAATGCTGGTGGCAATAATGATCAGTTATTTCCAATTAAAGCATACATAATATATGGGCCATATATCAAAAACATTTTATAATTGTCACCCTAATTTTTCAGTGAATCTTATGTTATTATATACGTCATGCATGCTAACAGCATCACTTTGTGTTTACTCTTGTTTGTGTGCTTTGAACAGCGTGATGGCAGTCCCTGCCACAGTTATTTATTTTACCAGCTACGATCAATTAACCGCTTTTCTGAAATCTAAATTGGGAGAAAATGAAACCCGCATACCAATTGTTGCTGGAATTTTGGCCAGATGTAAGAAATAAACTATATTTTTATTATTATTTCTTATTAGTTATTATTTGAACTTTAGTATTCACCAATAATGTACAAAGTAGTTAGTAATGAAATTATATGCCCAATATTGGGAATCAACATTTTGCATACTAGTTTGTACTGACTTGTTAATATCACACGATATGGTGATTGCCAGTAGACTGCTCTGTGGGATCGGTGCATTCTCTCTAATTTTAGAGATTTTTAAATGATGCCAGGATTACTTGGGCTCAACTTGGGCTGATCTTCCAAGGTGTCACTATCTATTTTGAGATTGAGTTTAATTAGTGATTCATGAAATAAAAGATATGTCACCCATTATCACTGGATGTACCCAAAACACCATTTGCATGGGTTGTCATAAGAAACATAATGCCTCATCTAAAGAACCGGAGCACCTAAACACAGATGTGGAGAATAGTCACACTGTGAAGACTGTAATTGATCAATTTGTGTGGAAATCTTGGCAAGTGTGATCCTAACTTGCTATGTAATCTTTCACCAAAAACAGAGTAAAAACTATTTAAACTAATATTAATAGAGAAATGAAGAACTTATCTTTAGGCCGAAGGACACTTGTGAAACGGGAGTGAAGTTTCGTGAGACTCAAATTGAACCGGGGCTGTTGTACAGGAACTGGTTAGCGCACATTTCTAGTTGGCCTGTCAAGGGCTGCATCCAGGTGCCTTTGTGTCGATGTCTTTAGAGATTTTATCTTAAGGTTTACAGATATTTCAGAATAAAAGTTTATAACATTAAACGTTTTTTATGTGTGTAGTATAGTGTTTTACATTTGTTGCATAGTATGTGCCTTTGTTTTTGTTGGTTATTTGCTTGTTTTCCCAGTTGGTGCAGTAACTGTGATAAGCCCATTAGAATTGATCAGAACCAAGATGCAGTCTAAGAAGTTTTCCTACAAGGAAGTTCGTCAGTGTGTCAGCACAAGGGTCTCCCAAGATGGTTGGATTTCCCTGTGGAAAGGCTGGTCTCCTACTGTTCTTAGAGATGTACCTTTCTCAGGTGGGGTTTTCTTACTGCTATTGATGACTTTTATATAGTAATTAGATTTTAAATCCCATAAAGCTTTAAGTTCTATTACAATCTTTAGTTTAATGGTGGCTCTCAGGTCTTTATGTCACTTTATTAATGAGTAGATTTGAATTCAAGCTTGGTTTTCTCATCCATATATTTAATTTCATCTTAAAGATTAATTGGCGTGTTTTCAAATTCAAAAATGTAAACTACCTCTGACCATGATTTTAAATGTCGTAGTGTCATGTATTGAATTGTGTTACCCCCAAATATGTGTCACCTTGGGCAGACCATGATTTCCTATAGTTTGGCAGTTATGTAATGATGTAATCACTCCCTTCGTGGTGTAATGATGTAATCATCCTCCATTTGTGGTATATTGTAAATTTTGGCTTCTTTGTGCCCATGAGGCAGACTTAGGTTCTGTTTGTTACATTAATGAGGCAGTATTAAGGTAGGTAGGATGAAGCATAGTGACTTTGTTCACTGCACTAATCTGAGGTAAAGGGAGTTTTACTGGGATACGACCCACATTACCTTTTAAAAGAGATAAAGGGAGAGAGATAGACACCTCAGTACCAAAAAGAAATACTAGCTAGGAACAGAGAGCATCCTTTGGGCGTGGAGTCCCTGCACGGAGAACCTCCTAACCTCCTACACCCAGGGGAGGATTGATGCCAAGAAGCATAGAACACTAGTCCCACAGATGGTAAGTCATCAGCCAGAGCCTACTAATGACACAATAGGTTTCTGTTGGCTAAACGCCAGATAGCTAAAGCAGATATTTGTTACGACAATTGCAGTGCTGCTCTAAGAGACCACCATACTTAAATGTGGCAGTGGTTTTGGAATTGAGTGATGTTAAAAACCAGAAGAATTTTAAGGTGACTTATGCATTGAACTGCTCACCACAGGGTTGTCAGTTCAAATCCACCAGCTGCACCTACCCTAAGAGAAAGGTTTTTCACTCCCATAAAGAGTTACTCTCTCAGAAATGCTAGGGAGCTGTTCTAGTGTTCTCTACAGAGCTGTATTCAGTCAGATTTGAATCAGGATCGTGGGTGATAGTAAACGTCTTGTTTGCTTTGAAGAGACTATTGGTGGAATTATGGATGTCAATACTCTTTACCATCCCACCTTGTAATCACTATGCTGAATTTTGGTTTTATCATTCATTTAATGTAGAAAATAGTTTACCAAATATATGTGAGGGGGTTTTAAAAAGTTTGTAACTTGAGGACTTAAGTCGGAAAATACTTGGTATCTGAGGAAGCAGAATTCATCCGTACCAAGGTTGTTAACTGCTTGCAGGACACACAGGGTCTGGCTCCACGAAAGCCCCATCTGCTGGATAAGCTGTGTATTCTCTGGCAAACCTGGGATGGACATTCTGCCTTTATTTTGGTTTTGTTTGTTCATATTAGGGTATATCTCAGAGGTGTTATATTATTGGGAGTCACACTCTTGAAATTGTGTTACATGTTTTTCTGGTTTTGGTAAATGAAATCCAGGATTGATAAATCTATAAGAACAGCAAGTAAAATAAAGGGTTTCGATGGGCAGGGGGTGTGGGTGGTGGGGGAGTGTAGTGGGGGGTGTAAAAATGTGACAATGTCAAGGAGTCCAGGGAGAAAAATAAGTTTGGAAATTGATTGTGGAAGCAATTGTACAATTTTGCTTGACATGATTGAACTGTGGAATCAAATGATATTATGTATTAACTCCCAATTAATAATAAATTAGAAATCCAGGAATGGAATGTGGGCTCACGCTACATCCCAGCTCCAACTTAGGAACAATTAGTTCTTACATCATGGGCCTGCTCGATACTCGCCCTTGGGAAAGGAACACAGAAGATAAGAGTCTTATAGCAAAATATGGCAAAGAAATTAGATGGTGCCTGCTATCAGACAAAATAGCATCTGGGTCTTAACGGCTAGTTTCCAAACAAGCAGCCATCTAAGTGAGATGTCAACTAAGTCCCCATGGAAGAAGCACACCATCAGTCACCGAAGGATTGCATATCATATAATCTGAAGTTGGAGGGATTAGTATTCAGAGCCTAAATTTTAAGAGTCTGGTTGGCAAAAAGCTATGGGTGACGTGGGAGCTCAAGATTCATTTGTGGGAAGTACATAGGAAATAAGCCTCTGGTGAACTTCCTCTATCCACAGTTGAGGGATGGGAAGGAAGTGGTTACTAAGTAGAGTGCATTAGAGAGTGAGATAGAATGTCAAAGGCATAAATGTGATTTAACAGTTAAAACTTTGTCAGTTGATCTTCTCTGATGCGTGCTGGACCCGATCTGGTTTCCAACATTAGCTGAATTTTCTTTTGGTTTGTTTGTATTAGGGTGTACCTCAGCGGTGTTATGTCATTGGAGGTCACTCTCAGAAAGTGTATTTTATGTTTTTCTGTGTTTCGGTATATGAGCCCAGGATTAATGAACCTATAGGGACAGCAAGAATAAGGGTCTCAGGGTGGGGGTAGGTGGGACAGTGGTGGTGGTGGTGGGGGTGGGGGGTAAAAAGGAGTCCATGTCAAGGAGTCAAGGAAGAAAAGAATGTTGGAAACTGATTGTGGTAGCAATTGTACAATTCTGCTTCACATGATTGAACTATGGAATGATTTATGTCTTAACTCCTCATTAATAATAAATTTAAAAAAATGTGCAGAAAATGGGTTAAAATATATTGGAATTTTCCCACAACTTATTGAAGTCTCCTATACGTGGAGGTAACACCCCCCCCCCCCCAAGAAAAAAGCTCTGCTAGGTGAAGATTTTGCAGTACACTTTTTTCCTGCTGGGTGAACATTGAACACCTCGCTCTGAGTTAGTGCGCTCAGTAGCTTCTCTTGGGGAGGTTCTCTTTGGTCACAGTCAATTTTGTGATGGCCAATCTAAGAGAACCGCATGTGGCTGTGGTATTTTGTTTCCTGCTGGGGAAAAATGCCACAGTAACTGTTGTGATGTTGAACACACCTTACAAAGACAGCACTATGGGAAAAACTCAAGTGAATGAGTAGTTTGCTCATTTCAAAAAAGGTGAAATGTTGATCGACAAACCTCACTCCAGATAGGAAAACATCAACTCATAGTGCAGTTCATTCCACCGGGTCAGACTGTTAACCAAGCTTTCTATTTAGAGATCCTGAAAAGGTCGCATAGCAGCGTGTGACCAAAAAAGGGCCTGATTTGTGGCACCTCAGTGCACCTACTCACTCAGCCTTCTCAGTGGGTCAGTTTATTTGAAGAAAAAAAACAGCATGCCTCTCTTGCCCCCACACCCTACTCATCACATCTCGCTTCATGCGACTTCTTTTTTGTTTCCATGGATGCAGAGGGACATGATATGACAGCGATTTGATGATAAAGAAGAAATAAAGAAAAATACGAGGGAGGTGTTATCAGCCATCCAAACATGAGTTTGAAATATGTCTCCAAGAATGGGATCACAGATTTGACAAATGTTTTAAGTGTAATGGAGAGTACTTTCAAAGTACTGATGTTTTATAAAAAAAATTTAAATACATAGCTTTGGGGAAAAATATTACGTTTTTTTCTGAGTATGCCCTTTTATGTATTACTAAAATATGTATTTTGTAATTTCACCTATTTTTGAGGTTTAAAAATATATTTTACTCAAATATTTCTTAAGGTTCATTGCTATACTTGTGTACTTTTGTTTCCTTTCTTTTTGATCATGTGAATATATGAATAAACAAGTAAAAAATATTGCCATCAACATTTAAAAAGTTTTATTAGTGTATATATGTGTTAGAATTTCTCTAGTAATGGATTTTCTGGTATATATACCATATGTACTCATGTATAAGCCAAGTTTTCAGCACATTTTTAATGCAGTTTTTGTGGTAAAATTAGGTGCCTCGGCTGATTTTCAGGTTGGCTTACTCAAGTATATAGGTACATAAAACAGGTAATGCCAAGTTCTTTTCTAAAGTGATGGATTGCATTTACCTCTCCATACCTGTAGAATTTAGAATTCACAACACACTTTGGAGATGCAGTTGAACCCATAACTCTTAGGGATGTCTTTTTTATTCTTAGGTCCTAACTTTTACATACAAATATTAGAATTAGATTGAGAGGTTTTGCGAAAACTCCATTTTCAGTAGAAATTTTCTCTCTTAAAACAAACTCACTGCCATCAAGTTAATGCTGACTCTTATCAACCCTCTAGGTCAACGTAAAGAAACTGACAACTTTATTATCTTTCCATCCATTATAATGGCATATCTGTTTTATGAAATTTTTTATAGTCTTTCGATATGTAACATTTTCTTCACAAAAGTTTACATCATTTTTTTAGATTTATTTCTAGATACTCCATATACTGCCCCATTATTTTTGGTAGTTATTTTAGAAGCTCTTTCATTTTTTAATACAGAAATTGTATTTTCTAAATATTTGCAACTGATCCAGTTGCAATTTTAATTTTGTATATTTGTTTATATCCAGATACCTTTTAAAACTCTTATAAACTGTCATTTGTCTAACTTGAGGGTGTTCTATGTAGACTGTGTCTTTTTTGCATGTAATAATGTTATATGTGAAATACAACTGTTTTGTTTCATTATTAATCTTTATAGCTTTTATTTTTTTCCACATCTATTTCTTCTGCCTGATATAGTTTTGAATAGTAGTAACAATAATATATGTCCATCATTTTCTTTGTTCTATAGGAAATAGTTATTTTACCATTAACAATTGCTTTTACTATAGTTTTTTGATGTGTACGTTTTATAAAATTCAAGAAGTTTTTAATCCTAGTTTCTAAGGAAACTTGAATGTTTTGAGTGGAACATTTAACTTAATGTTTCTACATCATTTTATCATATCTTTTTCTTATTTATTGTGTTAATGTTTGGCATTTAAAGGTTTTGTTATAAGTTCATTTACTATGCTAATTTTATTTACCATATAGTACACACAGAAGTACAATATATTTTATTATAGTACTTCTGCATTATATAGATTAGATCCAATTTAATCAGGGTATATGAACTTTTATGAAATACTCCGGCTTCATTGAGGTTAGTATTTGTTGTTGCTTCTGTGCCATCTTTGTGGTCATTTGTTTGTTCCAGTTCATTGTTGGGACTACTGTGTCCGTCCACCTCAGCACATTGAAGACTTCCCTAGGTTTTGCTGGCCTTCCATTGTACCAACCATGAGGGCTTTTTTCTAGCTAGAGGTTTTTTTGAGCAAACCAAATCTTCCAAGTCTTGCTTCTCGGGAGCATTCTGATTGTACTGCAGACTGATTTGTTCATTCTTCTGGAAGTCCCTGTCAGATTCGCTATTCTTCACAAATTCCACAAGATTGATATATCGTGATGCTTTTATAAGCTGTGCTTATTATATATTCACTCATTTATTTGAGATTTGAATCCCTCTGGTCATGAGCAAGACTGGCTGATACTTTTCTTTTATCATACTGTCTTTGTCAGATTTTGTAACTAAAGTATTACTTTCCTGATAAAAGTTTTCTTGTTTGAGTATTATTGAGAAATTGATTCCATATTTTAAAATTCCATGTCTAGTATATGCCTAAGCTGAAAGCAGGATTTAGAATTTCTCCTTTAATGTAAAATATCACAAATGGTTAAAAATTAGCTTTATACCTCTAAAGTTGTTCTGTGTCTTGTAGCAATGTACTGGTATAACTATGAAGCTTTAAAGAAGTGGCTGTGTGAGAAATCTGGTTTATATGAACCGACATTTATGATCAACTTCACTTCAGGAGCATTGTCTGGTTCTGTAAGTTTATTCTTTTGTTGTTGATATTTCATAACACTTTAGTGCTTTCTTATATAACATTTTGTAATACATTCATTCATTCAGTGCCACAGATCTGATTCGGTAGTCTTTCAGGGGTGGCATCCTTTGAATCTATAGCGTTAAGGAGAAACAGTTTTATCTACCGCTACTAATTCCGTTGCAAGCATTTTGATTTATTAAGTACTTCATAAATTAATTTCAATGAAAGTTAAGTTCAGAAGAGAAAAATCTCAAAGGATTCTTTCTGGGTAATGGAGCTTACACCTGTCTTACCCTCAAAATAATAAAAGTCTTGTAGAGGACTTCTCTTACACAGATTTTGATCACCGTGACTTTGGTCACAAATGTTTTCTTTGACTTGCATTCTTTCCAAATGAATTTGTGGTGACTCACAGTGAAATGTGGACACACGGGAATCACATGAAAACAAGAGGGAAAGGGGCATAGGGAAGTGATGGAGACCTGCAGAAAAGTACTGGAGGAATTATACTAAGAAAGCCTAGGTTATGAGAAGTCACCGTGGAGAGTTTAAAATTTAGATCTGGATTTTCTCAGCTCTGCCCAGTCATTTGATGTAGAGTAGAAGCAAATTACAGCAAAATGAACACAATAAAAACTATTAGTACTATTGAGTAGTTCAAAAGAATGCCGATTATATCTAGAATGTTACTCCAGCTTTCCAATAAAGTTTTCTACTTTTCTACTCTATTTAACATTAAAGCTTATTTTACGATTATTTTTAATCTCCGATCTAGAAAATGTCACTACCTTCTGACAATTTTTCAGTTAAAGATATCTTTCTGCACCAGAAAAAGCATATCAGTATGATAATAACCAGGCGTTCTGTCAAAAAACAAGATACGGTAACTCGTATTTTAGAAAGTATTCAAGAGTTTATGCAACATTGTAACTGTTGCTGATGGATTGTAGACATGGTGAAACAGTAATGGACTTTATTTTACTTGAGATCTGTGAAACATGTCTTATGTGTGTTTTTGATTGATTTTGACTGGTATGAAGAACTAAGCCAACTAATGAGTTGATGGGTAAAATGAAATATATCTTAAGATATATTTTATGGGAATTTCGTTATTCTTTTAAAAGGTCTCCCATGAGTAATTAATGCACTATGGAAATGATTTATGAATTGCTTGATTTGGGGAAAACTTTAAAATATGAGTGCTATAGTTTATTGTGCCAGCCTGGCCGATAAACACAAGTAGGATTAACTGAGGGGCAGAGGGATAAATGGCTCGGTGAGCCTCACCTTGGTTGTTCTGTGCCTCAGTTTAAAGGGGTACACTACCTGTGGGATGCCTAGCCTGTGGACTGTGTCGCTGTAAGTTGAGGTCCCTTTAAGCCCACACGATTGGAATGTTCATCTCTGGAGCTGGGGACTGACAGTTGATGACAGTTGGGGACCTGCCTTGCTACTTGCTGCCTGGGTATATATAGCCCAGCTCTCTCTACAGAAGGGGACTGGCAACTGGCAGCTCTCAAAAACTTGAAGGACTGTTAGTGTCTCACTGCTTTATAATTTAACTGTTAATTTCTTATATTATCTGTATATAATTTAACGGTTTATTTCTTGAATTTTATATCTATCTTTATAAATATATTTATATATAATTACTAGCAATCTGGTTTGTCTCTCTAGAGAACCCTGTCCAATACAGGTTTGATTTGGGGAAAACTTTAAAATATGAGTAAGCTATTATAACTGCATTGATAAAGATGTTGAAACAAATAAGAGGTACATAGAACGAAAAGTAAAGAGTATTTAAAATTTTCATTTGAGTTATTTTAAAAACATTTGCTGGAAAATCATAGATGCTTACTTATATACTCAGCACTTTCAGCTTTAAAATAAGATAATTAAAATAGTGGAAATACAGGAGCATCATTAATAGTGAGCATTACTTTTGGGTTGAGCAATGGTTTTCAACCTGCGGGTCACGAACCCCTTTGGGGGTTGAACAACTCTTTCATAGGGTTCACCTAAGACCATCGAAAAACACCTATTTCCAATGGTCTTAGGAATTGAGACACTGCTCTTCTATGTCGGTCTGCCCACATGCAGATATGCCCACATATGAGTGAGTACCCTACATGAACTTACCCATGCTATACCATGCTTCAAGACAAAATTTCATTTGTCATTAGAAATAAATATTTCACAATATATAATTACATACTGTTTTTGTGGTGAATCACTGCTTTAAGTATGTTCAATTTGTAACAATGAAAATACATCCTGCCCTTTTGGATATTTACATTATGATTGATAACAGTAGTAAAATTACTGTGATGAAGTAGCAACGAAAATAATTTTATGTTGGGCTCACCACATGAAGAACTGTATGAAAGGGTTGTGGCCTGAGGAAAATTGAGAACTGAGAATCACTGGTTTAGAGGGATGTGGTTGGGATTCTGGCCCTGCCATGACTAGCTATGTTGCCTCAGGAGGACATGCACCTTCCCTGAGACTGTTTTGTGTACCTCCTCCAGTGTGGCGTGAGGCACACCCAGGATATACAATGAGCCTTCAGAAATACTGTAGAAAAGGGCTTTTGTACTAACTTCTTCAATAAAGCACTCACAAAATCTATATTTTATGATAGGTCTTCTCTTTTAATGTATCTGGTGGTTTCATGTGAAGTTATGGTTTATTTTTATTCTTGTTAAATAGTGTGCTAATTAGAAGATTGAAAGTATATCTTAGGAACAATTAAAAGGTAGTTTAATCAATTTTACTTTTTAATAGTTTGCAGCTGTTGTGACTTTACCCTTTGATGTGGTGAAAACACAGAAGCAGATACAACTTTGGATGAATGAAAGTCATAAAAGTAAGTTTAATGAATGTAAACATTTTCAAGATGCCATGAATTTTTCTTTTTTTAAAAAAAATTAATAAATCTTTTTATTGGGGCTCATAAGGCTCTTATCACAGTCTGTACATACATCAATTGAGCAAAGCACCCTTATACATTCGTTGCACTCGTCATTCTCATAATTCACCTTCCACTTGGGTTCCTAGAATCAGCTCGGTTTCCCTTTTTTTCCCCCTCTCCCTCCCTCCCCACTCCCCCCTCGTCCCTTGATAGTTTATACATAATTATTATATCTTATCTTACACTCCCCGGCGTCTCCCCTCACCCACTTCCCCATTGCCCATCTCCCAGAGAGGAGGTTACACATAGATCTCCGAGATCGGTTCTCCCTTTCTACACCCCCTTCCATCCTGGTGTCGCCACTCCTACCGCAGGTGTCGAGGGGTTTGTCTGTCCTAGATTCCCTGTGTTTCCAGATCCTGAATTTTTTTTCTTAACAGCTGTTAGTAATATCTACAATAGTGGGAGCAGATTTCCTATTTTCCTTTTCTGCCTTATTATTTCTATCAATGAAATGAATACAATTTTAGGATGGAAATAAATACTTGGAACTCATTCCAAAAATATGAAATCTTAAAGTCCAATGTATTTTGTTTGCCATCAATTCGTATATAGAATATGAAATTATCTTTGTTATTCACACACCAACAGCTTTATGTATTTTTTTCCTAAGGCAACGCACTTAGGCCCTTTTCAATAGCCGTGCCCTCTGAGAAGTCCTACTCTAATGGAGGAGAAGCCCCTCTAAGAGTACTGTAGGGTGTAGGAGTCAGTGGTGGACCCTAGAAGACAGGTATTGTTACTCAGTTTTTAAGTGTACCATTTCTAGGTAGTGCTTTACGTTTTAAAACGTGGCTTATTATGACAAAATAATAATTTATAAATTATCAAGGGCTCATGAGGGAGGGGAGAGCGGGGAGGGAGGTGAAAAAAGAGGACCTGATGCAAAGGGCTTAAGTGGAGAGCAAATGCTTTGAGAATGATTGGGGCAGGGAATGTATGGATGTGCTTTATACAATTGATGTATGTATATGTATGGATTGTGATGAGTTGTATGAGTCCCTAATAAAATGTAAAAAAAAGAAGGAGCTGTCAAAAATTCAAAGGATGCACTGCGTCCATTGTATTTATAAGAGTTGAGAAGATTTAATACTTTCGGGTGGTCACTAAGTGGGTGCTTGTTTTACTATTCTCAGTGCTTTTCTGGAAGTGTTTTGAAATAACATGGCTCTCACAATAAAGAAGTTGCTGATTACCTATAGGAATAGCTCTTAATGTAACGGTAGACCTTCGAGGTTCCATTAGTGCCCTGTCAAGGCTTAAATGCAGTTGACGTTCTTTGCCGTGAAAGTAATTTAACTCCTGAAAAATAGAAACTGGTTTGCAGTTTTTCAGCCCCCCTGATTTTCTCTTTAATTACTTGTTTCCAAAATTCAAATTAAGTAATGTAGATTAAAAATTGAAGACTTGTATAGAGTTGTTACTGACTTAAGTTAAAGTTCTTTCATATTTTAAATTATTTTAATATAAAATAGCAACTTTTATATATAAACTTAAAACAGCAACTTTGTGTTGGAAGTTGGCATGTCACATTTATGTTTTACTATTTATATTGATGGTATGTCTTTTAAAGTAAACTGTAGACTTTATTTGCCATAATAATCAGATGCTGATATTTGCATCAATGAATTCATAAACTAATGAGCTCCCTCCCATGGTCACAGACTTCAATGAAGCCATTTCCGAAGGCTGTCTTTTCATCATCTCTTCCTTCTTCCCAAGCTTGCTTAGTAGTAAGCTCTTTACTCTCTCTCAGCAACTCACAGTTATTGTAAGTGATTATTGACACTGATTATTCAATTGGATACTTCTGCTCTCAGAAAGACAGTGAGTTTTATTCAGGATTGTTAGCATATCATCCAGCTGGTTTCATACCATGCCTGAAGAGTCAGCTTCTTTGTTAACAGGGTAGTATGCCTGGTTCTTGGCAGAATTTATTATTTTTTAAATTGCACCTAATAATCTGTGGGTGAAACTAGCTTTGAAGCAATATGAAAAATGAAGATACCTGAACTCTGCAGAAGAAAATTTCATCCATAAGCTTTAATATTTAAAATTCACCTATTTTTCTTGTTTTGTATACTGTGTTCCAAATATTTGGGGTTAAAAGTAACTGAGATATTACAACTGAAAAATAGGTTACAGGTAACTGAGGTATTTAGGGACATACTTTCTTTGGGAGGATGCAGGACTTATTTATTTCAAAACCTAGTGCATCTATTCAGAAAGGTTATGATTAAACAGGGTCCCACTGGGGAGAAGGAGCTATAATCCTTAGAACCTTATTTTTGTTTAAAAAAATTAATAGTATTGCAATGAAAATTAAAATTATTCATGAGGACATCTACTTGTTTTAGGTATCTAATGAATATTTCTCTACATCTTTTGAAAACTGAAGGTCAGCCAACCATAAGAAACAAAACATCAGTGATTTGGGGAAAGCCTTGTTTTTTCTTTGTATACCCTTTTATACTTACATCCTTTTCCTTTGTTTTGGATCAGTCCAACAGTTAAAAATAAGATTTAAAATAGCTTTGAAGGTAAACAGGTATGTTCCTATTATAAATAAATGATATATCCTACAAATAAAAAATACTAATTGATGTGCATTTTCTGTATTATAAATTATTTCCACATTTGCATTATTTTTTTAATATTCAGTGTCTATACCTTCAAGTATGTCAACCTGGGTTATAATGAAGAACATTGTAGCTAAATATGGAGTTTCTGGATTGTTTACAGGTAAGACTTTGCTTTATAGAATCATAGAATACAGTGATTACTTAAATATCTAACATCTTCTAAAGTTAACTTTCTAGAGGGTTATGTGAAAGTACTTAATGATTTTCTCTTAAATATCTGTGCTATAAGTGAATAGAAGTATTAAATAGCAATTTTACTGTCAGTAAAATAAAATTTCTACCCTGGTTTAGAATTAAAGTGTGAGAGGAAGTGAGTCATTAGGCGTGCTGTTGGCTATGTTTTTGGTACGATATTTAAAATACCATTTCATTTACTTTGATTATATCAGAATAAAACTCCATAAATTACACTTTTAAAATAAAATTAAAATTTGTTCTGATGATTCTTACTCTCTTTTCAGGCCTAACACCTCGATTAATTAAAATTGCTCCTGCTTGTGCCATTATGATCAGTTCATATGAGTTTGGGAAGGATTTTTTCCAGAAACACAGTGTTGGGAGCAAGCAGTCCTAGTTACGAATGCTGGTTTAACTTGAAGTGGTGCCTCTAGCCTCATAATAAAATGGAGCCTGTCAGGCAAGAGCTTTTTCCATTTACAATCGGTAGGATGTCCTTCTCGCCTGTAATTCAAATGTGAGCTTTATTACTCTACCTCTAAATCATTATCGTATTTTTAAAATAAGCTTTGTCATCCTCATTTTTGAGAGAATGAAAGATTACAGAAATGATCATTATTGAGCATTCTTATAGCAAAAGAAATTTTCTTAGTTTGTAAGCAATCCCCCGAAAATTTGATATGTCTATGTTTCAGTGTCATTTACTCTCATTGAGTACACTGCTACAACTTGTTGAATTGTGTGATAAATGATTACACGGACTTTCAGGGAAAAAAATCACTTCTGCACATTTAAATCATGGTCAGAGATATGTAAGATTTTTAGTAAGGTAGCATTAAATAACATTTTTGTATTGACCAAATATTGCCTACTTTAGGTAATAACGGCTATGTTGCTGTCTAGTTTACTTCTTTTCACCCCAACGAGAGCAGTCCTGGCGGCACATGGCTGCTGACTGGGAGGCTGGCGGTCTCAAGCACTTGGTCCAGGAAGAAACATGGAGCAGTCGGCCAGCTTCTGTGAAAACAGAGCCTCAAGAACTCTACCGGGCATGTCTACTCTGGTCTCTAGGGTGGCTATCCATTACAATGGAGTGGACAGCAAACAATGATCCAGATGTATGAGGGCTTTTTCACCAACCCCATCTGTTGTTATATAAGGATTCATATCCATACCTCTAATGAAAGTTATAGCTATTTTCTCTTTTATGAACAATACAGCTATGTGATATGGATACTGCCATTTTTGTTGGCCAAACTTGTAAGTTTCCTTACTGTTTAAGAAGGCGTTCTTCGCTGATTGCAGTGGAAGTGAACCTGAATCAGGCTTTGGTGTACACTGCAAAGTCACCTTGCATGTTAACTAGTAAAAAGAAGATTGGGTACAGAATGAGCCTCTGACTTTGAACTATTTTGTAATCCCAGCATCATTGTTCTTGGAGCTTTCTTGATAATTTCTTGTTCTGACAATGGCTTGTTCTGACATTAGAGAGATGACTACCACATGGGTCACAAAACACTTCAATGTCCGGTGATTTAATGTCATCGCTCAATATAATGCTAGGCCCAGACACTCCACAGCAGCCATTCCTGGAAGAAATTGCTTTCAGTCACTGTGTAAGCTAAGGTCTCAGTAATTTGGTTTTTCAATATACTTGGGAATGAAGTAGAGTGTGATGGCAGGATAAGAAATAGTATTTATTTTGTACCTATAGTTTCGTTTTTCTCCAGATTATCTATATCCTATAATAATAAATACTTTAGTACAGTCTATACATATTTTACAAAAACAAGCACTTTTCTAAAATGGAATGTATTTATGTTACGAACCTTGTACAGTTTCAGTAGGGCAATAAATACACTTTGTATTAGAGTAGAAAAGTATTATGTTTAACCTGAAACAAACTGTATATGCTTTGTTTATGTAGACCTTTGTGTTTATTTTATCCTTTGTTGATTAACCTTAAAGTTGCAAATTATATTCATACAAATATAAATAACTTTGTTTCCATAAACCTCATAAAAGTACTTTCAAATATTTTAAGTAAAAACAATTGTCAATGCTTTACTATATATATGAAATTATATATATAGTATGTATATACTATATATATGAAAGTATACCTTGAACATTGCTGTTAAATAGTATTAAATTCTAATTTACTTTGGTTTTGCTATCTCTATTTTTCATAATTGATTGGCAAAAGAACTTAAGAACTATATTCTCAAAAAGTGCACATAGATTTCCACATAAATATGAGTTATAAATACCACAATAGGACCGAGAGTTCCAGGGGAAAATGGAATACGGGGAGGTGGGGGATAAGGAAGTGGTGTTAACAAACCCAGGGACAAGGGAACAGCAAGTGATCCAAATCGGTGGTGAGGTGGGTATGGGAGGCCTGGTAGGGCACGATCAAGGGTAATGTAACGAAGAGGTATTGCTGAAACCCAGGTAGGGACGGAGCATGATAGTGGGACAGGAGGAAAGTCAAAGGAAATAGAGGAAAGAGCTGGGAGGCAAAAGGCACTTATAGAGGTGTGGACAAAGACATGTACATATGCAAATATATATATGTAAGGATGGGGAAATAGATCTATGTGCCTATATTTATACGTTTAATATTAAGGTGGCGGAAGGACATTGGGCGTCCACTCAAGTACTCCCACAATGCAAGAATACTCTCTTCTATTAAATTGGCATTCTATGATGCTCACCCTCCCAACACAATCGCTGAAGACAATGTGGGTGAATAAGCAGATGTGGTGAAGAAAACTTATGGTGCCCGGCTGTCAAAAGATATAGCATCTGGGGTCTTAAAGGCTTGAAGATAAACAAGCGGCCATCTAGCTCAGAAGCAACAAAGCCCACATGGAAGGACACACAAGCCTGAGTGATCACGAGGTGTCGAAGGGATCAGGTATAAGGCATCATCAGAACAAAAGATCTTACCATAGTGAATGAAAGGGGAAGTGTAGAGTGGAGACCCAAAGCCCATTTGTTGGCCACTGGAGATTTCCTTACAGAGGGGTCTAGGGGAGGAGATGAGTCAGTCAGGGTGCGATGTAGCACTGATGAAGAATACAGCCTTCCTCTGTTTCCTAAATGCCACCCCCCATATCATGATCCGAATTCTATCTTGCAAGTCTGGCTAGACCAGAGGATGTACACTGGTGTAGATAGGAGCTGGAGGCACACGGGTTCCAGGGCGGATGATCCCTTCAGGACCAGGGGTGTGAATGGCAATACTGGGACGGTAGAGGGAGAGTGGGTTGGAAAGGAACCACTTACAAGGATCTACATGTGACCTCCTCCCTGGGGGAAAGACAACAGAAAAGTGGGTGAAGGGACACATCGGACAGGGCAAGATATGACAAAGTAATAATTTATAAATTATCAAGGGCTCATGAGGAAGGGGAGAGGGGAAGCAAGGAGGGAGTGGAAAAAAGAGGACCTGGTGCAAAGGGCTTAAGTGGAGAGTAAATGCTTTCAAAATGATGAGGGCAATGAATGTACAGATGTGCTTTACACAATTGATGTATTTAAGGATTGTGAGAAGAGTTGATGAGGCCCTAATAAAACATTTTAAAAAAAAGAGAAATTGGGTCTAGACAAAGACATGTACATGCAAATATATATATGAGGATGGGGAAATAGATCTATGTGTCTATATTTATACGTTTATTATTAAGGTGGCAGAAGGACCTTGGGTCTCTACTCAAGCACTCTCTCAATGCATGAATACTTTCTTTTATTAAATTGGCACTCTACAATGCTCACCCTCCCGACACAACTGCTGAAGTGAAAGCGGGTGAACAAGTAAATGTGGTGAAGAAAGCTGATGGTGCCCGGCTATCAAAAGAAATAGTGTCTGGGGTCTTAAAGGCTTGAAGATAAACAAGCTGCCATCTAGCTCAGAAGCAACAAAGCCCACATAGAACACACCAGCCTGTGTGATCACGTGGTCCCGAAGGGATCAGTTATCAGGCATCAAGGAACAAAAATTCATATCATTGGCTGCACACCTCCACGATACGATTGCCGAGGACAAACGGGTGCATAAGCAAATGTGGCAAAGAAAGCTGATGGTGCCCAGCTATCAAAAGAGTGTCTGGGGTCTTAAAGGCTTGAAGGTGAACAAGCGGCCATCTAGCTCAGAAGCAACAGAGCACACATGGAAGAAGCACACCAGCCTGTTTGATCATGAGGTGCCAAAGGGACCAGGTATAAGGCATCATCAAAAAAAATTATTTATATATATATATATATATATATACCATAGTGAATGAAGGGGGAAGTGCAGAGTGGAGACCCAAAACCAATTTGTCGGCCACTGGATATCCCCTCACAGAGGGGTTTAGGAGAGGAGATGGGTCAGTCAGGGTGCGAGGTAGTACCGATGAAGAACACAGCTTTCCCCCAGATCCTGGATGCTTCCTCCCCCCAACTACCATGATCCGAATTCTACCTTGCAGGACTGGATAGGGCAGAGGTTGTACACTGGTGCATATGGGAGCAGGAGGCACAGGGAATCCAGGGTGGATGATACCTTCAGGACCAGGGGTGTGAGGGGCGATACTGGGAGAGTAGAGGGGGAGTGGGTTGGAAAGGGGGAACCGATTACAAGGATCCACATGTGACCTCCTCCCTGGGAGGCGGACGGCAGAGAAGGGGGGGAAGGGAGACTCCGGATAGGGCAAGATATGACAAAATAACAATGTATAAATTACCAAGGGCACATGAGGGAGGAGGGAGCGGGGAGGGAGGGGGGAAAAAAAAGAGGACCTGATGCAAAGGGCTTAAGTGGAGAGCAAATGCTTTGAGAATGATTGGGGCAGAGAATGTGCAGATGTGCTTTATACAATTGATGTATATGTATGTATGGATTGTGATGAGTTAGTTGTATGAGCCCCTAATAAAATGTTTTTTTTAAAAAGCAAGTAAATAAACCAAAAAATAAAATTCTAATCATCTGTGGTTAAAGAAATCTAATGTTACATATATTTTAAGTGAAGGGAATGAAAGCTGCCTGAGAATGAAGACTTCTTATACTAAAGAGGTAAAGGAGCATTCATGCTTTGAAAAAAAGCAACAAATAAACCAAGAAGGGTTGGCTAGAAATTTCTGTATTTTTTTCGAATAATATTTCCAATCAAAAGAGTACTTTGATATGCATAGTCCATTAATGACAAGTAGATTACATCTTTTATCCCTGATGCCCTGAGTTCTAGCTTATAAAATAAATGAATTATATTGGTGGTGATTAAATATTCTCAGATTGTCCTTAGATCAGTAGACAAATTGTCAACCACATGGGTTTCCGTCTTTTGAATACATAGGCTATAGGATTTGTAGTATTTGTAAATGTACAGTTTCCAAAACCTAGAAAACATTCTATTAACAAATATTACATTGTCTTATATATTACTTAAAAGTAATTTTTCAAAAATTGTTTTGTCCAAGTTATTAGATGTTTGTTGCCTTTAATATAATTTACATTACATGGTTTTAAAAGGTAGGTATGAAGTTAAAATCCTTTTTTAAAAACTTCCTTTTTTCCCCTAAGTAAATTATTCATCATACCTCCTCAACCTCACAGATTCTTCTACTTCAAACCCTTCCCTCCTTTTTTCATGGCCCAAAATTCCAGAGATGGGGGAAAGTTTAATGTAAGTATGTTTGATTTTTTTGTGCCAAGTGAGCTTTCAAATTAAAAAAGCAACCAACCTGCATTTATCTATTAATCTAGTAAATATGATGACATTTAAGATACTGCCCACAAGGAGGTCTGAGCGATGCCAAAAGTATGCTCTAGAAGTTATGGAGAGCTGAAGGGAAGAGAGAGTGGGCGGGAAATGCTTTTAAGATTCGGACAGGCAAGTAATTTAATTAAAAATAGGGCAGATCTAAGTTTCAGTAAGAGAACTAAATTTAAATCCAAGAGGCTTGTGCACGGGAAGGGGAGAGATCAAAGAGGAACTGCAATCAAGGGTAGGTATTGTGTGGCAGAACAAGAAGGCATGAGGAGATCCAAAGATTATACTCGGCAACAAAAACTGTGGTGTTTCAAATTTTAGACATTTCTGGGGATATTTGACCTGAGGATTTAAAAAATGGCACGTTTTCCCTATCACCTTGCTTCCTTGACGTAGAGAACATGTGCCAGATACCACTCTTCACTGCTTGCCCATAAAAGCCAGGGTATTTTAATGCAGTGTTAGCTAGCTTCAGAGAGGAAGTGCATGCTGGCTTTAGTTTGTGATGTTCTAAATATTTAGGTCAAGTTATACTTCATGTACTAAATATTTAGTGATGTACTAAACATTTAGGTCGTTATACTTCACATGGTATCCTTTGCTCCAAAGATATATTTGAACAGTACAAATTACATGAACTTGGAATTTCCCCCAAATATAATTTCACCTTAATTAAGATCTGACTAGCAGGCAGTTCCAATCTGTTATCTTAAAAAGGCACCAGAAATAAAGTTACTGTACAATAAGGACTCTTGATGGCGTAGTGGGTTATGCATTTGAATGCTAACCACAGGCCAGCTACTTCCAGCCCACACACTGCTATGCAAGAAGATGAGACGTTTGCTCCTGTGAAGATTTACAGCCTCTTTCCTACAGGGTTACTGAGTCATTGTCGACTGACTGACAGTGAGTTTGGTACAACAAATAGACATTCAAATGTTCTTAAACCCAAAATGGATCTGTGGGAGTTAAAAATCTTCCAGTCTTGTTATGACACAACTTTTCCATCTGTGAATAGAAACTCCTTAAAAGTTAACAATTTTTCTTAATAAAGAAGTTTGGTGTCCAATATTTAACATGAATTACCCACACTGGCTTCTAAATATAAAAATGTGTTCTGAAATGTTTACTGCATAATTTGAAGAAAAAATTTAGTTCTTCAGAATATTGATGAAAATGGCTATGAAGTCTTACATTTTCAACATTCTAAAGAGCCCGTATATCTTCCGTATTTGTACCTTTCCATTCATCTCATGCTGTGTTCTGGTTTTCTAATATTCAACTTGTAGTTTCTGTATATATTGCAGACTCCTGTACCCAAAAGAAAAACCCCGCAGCCCCCTAACTGACTCTATTTCAGAGTGACCCTGTAGTACAGAGAACTGTCCTGTAGGCTTCCAAACCAGTAAGAGTAACTGGTGCATTTGAACCACTGACCTTGATTGACACCTCAATGAGTAACCAACTAGCCTCTGTGGGTTCACAGACTGCTTCTCTTAGACCCTTAATACGTTCTTTTTTTCCCCAATTATTTACCTTTTTGGTCCTATCCTGTAATGCATGGGTGTGAGTTCTTCTCATACATAACTCTGTGAGGACAGATGAATAGATAAGACTCAGTAGCTGAAGATTAAGAATCCCATATCCAAGAAACCAAGACCCTGGACAGAACCTGTCGTTGCTGGGCTGTGCCTACTGGTCTAACTGTACCAATTGTGGCGGTATGGAAAAGGGACCTAAAATAAGCTAACCTGAAGAAAAACACCCAAACGTCTTAGCTTGCACTAAGATAAGCTTTTAAAAGTACCGCGATGGCAATGGCAAGATTTTCTCTTTCCTATCAGTAAAGCAGAAGAGATGCCAAAAGTAAATAGCAGCTGCCCTGCTCGTTTGTTTTGAAGAAATCTTCATGAACTCTGATTTAAAGTTTTAAATAGCGTGGATGTTCAGAGTACTCATGGGACAGTTAAAATATAATACAATATTCATTACCCAAACCTGGACCTTTTATCTCATGGGATCAGTATGACAGGCTTATCCCAACTTGTAAATCTGAGAAATTTATAACCACTTGAAATTTCATACATAAATCTAATAAAGATGACTTAAAATAAACTGAGTTGGTTTTACTTGTTTAAAATTTCTGTCGATCACAGTAGTAGCTTGGATTTGAAATGTATATCTTCAGAGCTACACATAGGACTTTACATAATTCTGGCATCCTGCCTGGTTCCATCATGTAGGGGCCAAGAAGATGGTAATGCTTCTACCTTATAGATAAGAAAGCAAACATGACTGATACAGTTAAACCAATGACCCTGTAATAACCACTGTTTCAATAGATGGATTGTGTTCTAAAGCATATCATGTTCATTTTAATAACTAAAAAGATTCAATTTAAGAAGATGAAGTAAGATTTTCTCTAAATTCCATTTTCATAATACTTTTGGTGTGAAATAATACACATTTGCCAAATTTATTTAAACAAATGTTCAGTGTGCAACTTGTCAGTGACTTTTTGTCAAATAAAAAAAGACCACTAATGATATGGTACACAATGTTTACTATACATGCAACAAGTATAGTACATCGAAGCAACAAAATACACGTGGGAATATTGCCATATAACTCAGCATTCATTTTTATAAACAATAAACACTGCAACCTGAAATTAAGGATTGAGACATAACATTTTTCCTCATGCAAACACTAACCTCTATAACTAGAGTGAAAGAAATGGAATAGAAACCTGAATTTCATAGTAGCAGATGAATTTTATACCAAGAGCTCCTAGAAAGGAGAAAAAGTCATGATCCTCAGATGCCATATTTAAATCTGCATTAGCAGCATGTTAAGATGCACACATTAACTGTATACATTAGACAAATTGAAAATGTATCAATTGTGGAATCTTGGACTTCCTTTTATTAAAAAGGTATGGAAACATTTAACTGATTTTTAAAAAATTACTAAAGGATCATAAATGTCAGTTGAGAGCAGACCATGAATGATAAAGTGTTTGAGTTTTATGATGGTTCTTGAGAAAGCAGCAATAGTGCTTAAGGACTCAGTTTTTTGAAGTTCACTTCCTTAATCATTTCCTTCACTTTCCAAAGTTTCCAACTATCCTTGTTTTCATGCCTTCTGTCAACCACGGCTATTAAAAAGTGCTTTGGATACCTCATTCACAATTAGGTACACAGAACTAGGAATAGATTAACAGTACTCTTTCTCCAAAATAAGTATTTGCATTTCTACAAGTATAAAGCCTTAAGCAAAGGAAGAAATCTGTGTGTTCCGGGATGTCTAGGACAGTCAACTTTAACTACTCCTTGGCCTTCTTTGTCCTTGCAATAACACAGTTTGTACTGTTATCAAATTCCAAATTATAGACGATGCTGTAAGGAACCCCCACGGTTCTACATTTCTAGTCCAAAGAACAAATGGGACACCTTTACAGCTCTGCCTCAGGAAACCGTCTTAGGAGGGACCTTCTATGCTTATATCAACACGACTAAGCTTGAATGTAACGCTTTAGTAATAAACAAAAATACCACAGGAAGTCCTTTCAAAGTACTGTAGCCTCTTCATGTAAACAATGTATAAAGCTTCTTTGGCACAACTAATCATGTTTTCCGCATAGTCTCCACTATAGAAAATATTCTAAATACATTCCTTTCAGTACAGTTAAATTGTTAGAGACAAATGATTATCTGCAGTTATTGCAAAAACTGCAAAGATTTTTAAATGAGGTTCCTTTTCATAAAGAAAATGTTATCTGTGGAAGTGTATGGGTTTTTAACATTCACATCAATTTTAAAATGAGATCATGGCATTATTAGTGATAAGAGGCTATAAAATATACACCTCACTGTTCTTGCAAAGGGGAAAAGATTTTATGTCACACAAATATTTATTTGGTATGATGATTAGCTTACTGATCCTTATTTCAAAGCTTCTCAAATCCTTAATTTGAACTTGATAAAATACTTTTTCAATGTTCTTTTTACATCTTTAAATATTTCCAATATTTTGAGACATGCTTGAAGATAGTTAAAATCGAAAACCTTTAAAAAAAATCTTGGGAAAACAAAGTTAAGAAATTTATCCAGTTTAATCTAAATGGCCTAAAATACTGTAAAATATTTTTCCTCTGATTTTAACAAATTAGTAATACCCTAAAAGACACATTCCTACAAATTTATAAAATATTAAGTGGAATGTTATGTAGACCCCAAATGATAAATATTGAAAACAAGCCTCTGAAACTGCAGTCGAGGACCTTCAAGTTAGAAAGTAAGCAATTGAACATCAGAACATAGGGAGAAACTAATGAATGAAACATGTAAGTCATTTTTCTGTGAAAACACTATTTGGCTTAACTATTTGGAATAGAAACTCAAAATCAATCTCTGGTACCTAGGATACATTGAAATGAGTACATGAAAATTGACTGGACAATAAATACAGTTTGTGACATTAATTTGGAGGATCTTTAAGAGGTTCAATGACAAAGATGAGAGCTTTAAAAATGAAAAATAGGATCATTGGTTTTCACTCAAGTTTAGATGGAGAATCCCAGACATATTTCAGAGCAATATAAAACTTCAGCGGTCTCCCAGCAGTCAAATTTAAATAAACTGAACTTTTACAACATAAAAACACCTGGCTTTTAAATTTTTTTTTTCAGGATGGAGTTAATCCGGGCCTTGTCAACTCTGTTGTAGGACTGGCAAGGCAGTCACTGGATTTTAAGCTTGTTAGAGACTTGTAACTTGCCACTGATGTTAGAGACCCACAGAGACCAAGTAATGAGGGAGTGTCTTCTTTACCTGAAAATTAGGATAAAAATAACATCATTAATTGCCCTTGAAGAATGGTATCAATAAACTCCTAAATCTACTCGAAACTGCTACAGTTTGTAAGATAGAGCCTATATAAGACTGCTATTAAAACCCAAATACTTATCTTTCAACATGCTAGATGTTCAAGTAGTCTCAATGTCACTCTTAGAAACACCACAAGGATTATTTGGAGCTCTTATAAAAATTCTAGGTATGAATGTTTGGTATGTCATTTTGGGGGGTGGGGATTATCACTGTGGTGTCTTGTCATTGTCGGTCGCCTTCTTGACTCTGTTACGTGTTCTTCCATGTCTTTCTGTTCATGAAACCCACTCTAGAGAGACAACAAGTAGAGTACAGGAGTGTGGTGAGGGAGGGGGGGAGCAGGAAGAGGGACCTGATATCAAGGAGTTCAAGGAAAAAGAAAATGTTTTGGAACTGATTGTCACGATTGTACAATACCACCTGACGTGATTGAACTATGGAATGTTGTGATATCTGAGTTAGCTCCTAATGAAATGGTTTGGAAAAAAATACCAAGGACAAAATAAATGTCTCTGAAAAAATACCAAGGACAAAATAAATGCCTCTGAAAAGGACATTTGTTTTAAGAGCTGTAAGAGCCTCCAATGAAATGATTTATAAAACAATTTTTAGAACGATGATGGTAACAAATATACAAATGTGCTTGACACAATGGATGGATGTATGGATTGTGATGAGTTGTATGAGTCCCCAATAAAAAGATTTTAAAAAGGTTTTTTTAAATACAAAAATTTTAAAAATAAAATGTCAACATGTAAGCAACTTATAATTTTATTTACCATATGTGATGACAACTCATATTTGATATTATGCTCTTAAACATTGCTAAGGATTCCATATGACCTGGTACAGGGGCAGGTACCTGATGGATGGAGATGGCACCAGTTCTTAGTGACACTCAGCCCGCTCATGGCCATTGAGTCGATTCTAGCGCAAATCGACCCGCCAGGAAAGGGAGGGCTGCCCTTATGGATTTCTGAGGCTTTAAATCCTTACCGGCATAGGATTTCTCCCTCATCATCTCTCACTTATCTTTCTCCCGAGGAGTGGCTGGTGGTTTTGGACCGGTGTTCTTTTTGGTTAGTGGCCCAACATGTTACTTGTTGAGCTCCACCAGCCCTCCTCACTCTTGGCCCAGGTTCCTGCTATCATGTCCCCAAACGTTTAGGGCATCCCAGCCTCATTGCTTCAGCACTCTGGCGACCCCCACCCAATCCCCCTCAAGAAAAATCCAAAAACAAAAAAAAACCCAACTCACTGCCATCAACTTGATGCCAACTCATAATATCTATCTATCTATCTATCTATCTATCTAGATATCTATTTATCATCTCAGGGTAGAATTGTCCCCTTGGGTTCACGAGATTGTCACTTTTTACAGGAGTAGAAAGCCTCAGAGCAGCTGGTGGTTTGGAACTGCTGACCTTGCAGTTAGCAGCCCAATTCGTAACCACCATGCCACCAGGGCAATAGGAGTTTACTTGTGCAGGGTCGGATGCCAGTTGCTGAAGTCGAAGGAGCACGTGGGAGCCCTGACTCCAACTCTAAGACTATGAGCACAGAGGAAAAAGCCAAAGCTGGCAGGCGGGCCTCTCTTCCAGGAAGCCTGCCCCTGGTATATAATGTTTTAGCACAAAATTTATTATTATTTTTGAGAACCTATTAATGTTCAGCTAGTAAAGAATAAGGTAAAAATGAAATAATAGTAATACTGCTTAAGGCAAAGAGACTCAGGTCAAAATTATAAAAAAAACAAGAGTTGTTACCTTTAGAATTTAAATTTTATCATTTTATCATGTTAATTCAGGATCAAAAGGTAAACATGTTATCAACATTCTTTTGATATTTAAGCTTAGAGACCCTTCTAGGCCCAAAATGCACTCTGTAATTCTTGTTAAATGCTCCAGAGGTTCACAGTATTTTAAAAGAAGGTTCACTGCCAATTACAGCTATTTTTAGTAACAAGGTTGCCATATAGAAACTATGAAAGACAATAAACAATGCAAATACTTAACAGTTACACAACAGAGTACTGTGCAGCAAAAACAAATAAGGCAAGGTATCTCTGTATACTAGTGATTTCCAGGATAGAGTGTTAAGTGATAAAGGCAGAAATGTGTGTATAGTATCTTACTTTTATGTAAAAAGAAGGGACTAGAAATCTATATGAATTTTTTACATTTTAAAAATTAAAAAAATATTAATACAAATAGTTTCCTGTGAAAGTAGAAGGAAGTAAGGTCAAGGTAAACTTTACATACAGAAATAAAACTAAATCTATAGAGGGGTATAAAGAGAATTTAAAAGGACTCTTAAGCTACTTTAGGCTATGTTTCAATAGTGTTATTTTGAAAGCTATCTGCATACTGGGATGAAGAAAACAAGGAATTGTATCTGTGTAAGTAGAACCCGGGGAGCCTGCTGGCACTGCTAGGAAAGCCCTGCACTGCTGGCCACCGTGGTGGTGGTGGTGCAAACGCACTGCTATCCCACTGAAGCTGCCTGCTCCCATCAGAATAACCTGTCCCTGACGGCCCCGTACAGCACTGCTGGGAGGCAGCACCCACTCCATGCTAGTGGGTCGACTTTTGGTGTGTGTGTGTGTGTGTGTGTGTTGGAATTTGAACATTTCTACATAAGATGTAAGTCAAAGTCCTGAATCTTACATAAGAATTTTAAAATAGCAGAATAATTTATTACATGTTTTTTTAAATCCTAGCTCCATTCACTGGAAAAGTCTACAAGCAATGACCAACTAAATAATAAACACTCCTAGAACCCACACTGTGTTCTGAAATAATTTTCCACCATAAGAAGACAAAACTTGAAAAAATAACTAACCTTGGGTGTGGACCATGAAAAGCACCAAATTAATCCTGAATATTTATTTATCAAAAAGCATGGATGTTATGATAGACTTCTTGGGTGTCACAAGGCTGTAGGAGCCCTCTTTAAGGGCTCTCACTGGCCAAGCAGTCCAGTGAGTTGATGAGGTACTCTGAGCGTGATCAAGCCTGCCTTACTCTGTATTTTCACCAAAGTGGTGAAAAATCAGAATGTTTTAACTTCACCAGAACAATCAGGCAAATTCAAATTACGGAACATTTCACACAACTAGACAGGACTTCCCTAATACATAAGGGCCATAAAAGACAAAAAAATGCTGGGAGGACTATTCTAGATGAAAGGATATCAAATAGATTGTAAACTAAGTGTAATGTGTGACTCGATTAAATCCTGGATAAAACAACGAAAGACTCACTCTCTCCTCACTAACTCACTCACTCTCTCCTCACTCACTCACTCTCTACTAACTCACTCACTCTCTCCTCACTAACTCACTCACTCTCTCCTCACTCACTCACTCTCTACTAACTCACTCACTCTCTACTCACTCACTCTCTCCTCACTAACTCACTAATTCACTCACTCTCTCCTCACTCACTCAATCTCTCCTCACTCACTCACTCTCTCCTCACTAACTCACTCACTCTCCTCACTCACTCTCTCCTCACTCACTCACTCACTCTCTCACTCTCTACTCACTCACTCTCTCACTCTCTCATCACTAACTCACTCACTCTCTACTCAAAACAACAACGAAAAAACCTAATTAAAAATCAAAAAGGGAAAAATAGTTTCAGGTATATCCCTGGACAAGTGAAGATATTTCACTATTATAAGAATATTTACTATTATAAAGAATATTTACTATTATAAAACCAAAAAGTAATATTATAAAGCCAACACCTAACCTAGTGCTATTGAGTCAATTCCAACGCACAGCAGCCTCAAGTGTTACATAGTCGAGCTGCTCCACAGGTTTTTAGTTGTAATCTTTACAGAAGCAATTGCCAGGCCTTTCTTCTTCAGAGTCGCTGGATATACTGAAATTGCCAACCTGTAGGTTAGCAAGCTGCCAGTGGCTAAAACACAAGTACCAAGCAGAGTACTAAAAGGACTCATGCTAATTTCTGGAGTGTGATAAAGGTGTGGGGCTTTGTAAGAGAATGTCCTTATCTCTAGGAGATACATCTAAAGTATTTAGAGGTGAAATATTATGCTGTCTTAAATTTACTTTCAAATGGATGAATAAAAAAGAGTGAATAGATGGACAAATGGTAGAAGCTTATGCAAATGAGGGAGGGCAAGATACAGCAAGTATGACAAATTATTAGCAACTGATGAATCTAGGCAAACTGCTATATAGCTATTCACAATCTTGCTCTTTAACTTCTCTGTAGGTTTGAAATTACCCTAAATAAACAAATAGCTGGGGTGGGAGAAAAGACTTGCCAAGACCTCAACTATGCTCAAGGAAATTCCCAATGTCCTGACTTCACAAAGAAATTCTCTCCTTGGCTTCTCTTTCCAAGTTTTTGGGTGGTGTGTCCTAAGTTTTTGAGTCCCATGGGGATGCAAACAGCTAAGAATGTGGCTACTAGTCAGAAGCACCTTGGAAAAAAGGCTTCCAAAAACTCAGTCAATGAACATCTTTCGGGACACGGGTCGTTTCTGACAAATAAGAAATCACCCATCACAATCAACTCCATTGCAACTGGTTTGGCTTGTTTATTTAGTGTATGTCTGAACTGCAATCTTTCCCGCAAGTCAGCTGCAGGGTTTGTTTACCTTACAATGTTTTTGAGGAGCATTTGAAGCTTTTGCTTCCTAAGTGAGTTCTGGATTAGACCATAGCCTTGCATGCATCAGTTTTTCAGGTATCCTTTAGTAGAATACACGTAACGATCTTTTTTTTAACAATCATTTTTAAGTGGGGTCTGGTTCTGCACCCACTATTAATGTATTAATACAGGGCTGTATTAATGTCAGTTTCATGGCTGTGACAGATGTTTTATTTTTCACAATTGCATGTAAATCTAGAATTATCTGAAAGTAAAATGTTTAATAGTAAGAAGAAGGTTATTAGAGAAATTTCTATGATTTTTCATTATTTGTATCATGATTGGAAAGTGTTATTTGTACTATTTGTACTTTATGTGTTTATTTTATGAACTAATTTATCATTTTGACCTCTGCATTTCACTTTAAAATAAAGTTTATTATCTATTATCAGTGTGTAAATTTCCATATATATCCAGAAGAGCTACCTTATTATATTGTTTGAGTCTTCCATATTTTGTTTTGCCAATAATGTGATTAGGTCTCCTGTTGTGACTGTGTTATATCTCATTATCTTATAAAATTTTATTTTCTTTGGCACATCATCCTGACATATCCTAATTGTGGCTTTTGGTATTAAAACCAATTATTTGTTGTGATGTTTACTGCTTTGGGGCTTAAATTCTACTTTGTGTAATATCAGATCATGACTGGTACTCCCACTTTCTTTCTTTGACTACATTTCTAGTATGCTTTTGATTACTACTTTATTTTTAGCCATTCTGATTAAGTTATCATTTTGTTACATAATATGACCTGTGAAAACGAGAACCTGTGTATAGTGCAAACCTGTTGGAGAAAGAAAACTAAAGTATTTTGCCCTAAAACAATATTTCAGCCAAGTAAATGTGCTCTGAAAGCCTCAGCCCATAAGACATAGAATCCGTATAACTGGAGTAGGAGAAAATGAAGATGAGAGGCTGGAAGGGCTCCAAGAATCAGAACCAGAGACGCAGGCTCAGCTTTCTACTTCCTTTTGCACTGTTACTGTGAGTTTAGACAGTGCATCGCTGCCGCACTTGGACTACATACATCTATTACTTTATATTTTTGAGTTTAGGCTAATTTCCCATGCCTATAATGTTAGTGAATACATTCATAACATTTGGATGAAAGTAAGAGAGATTTAAACCTTATTTTCATTAAAATCTACCAAATCACACTTTTTTCATTGTCTTAAGAGGTCTTACTTTTCTCCTTAGTTTTCATCTTCTTTAACTATTTGTCATGCTCATACGCATTACAATTTCCCAATAACTCCTTCATTTCCTAGAAAATTTCTTTTGACCCCCCTCTCCCAAATAGATAAGCATTCTTTGGATGTGTGTTTGTCTTCAAGTATTTTACTGAAGACACAACTTAATCACATAATGATGTTGATAGTTTATTATCATCGAGATATTCACATTTTTGAGACATTTATAAATCCCTTAATTTTTATGGGAATGTTTGTTTTTGGTTTTCCTTTTTAAAAAAAAAAAAGCCATTCCTTCACAGACATGGACATGAATGAGAGAGAATTTTACCTCTGAAATGTTTCATGCTGCAAGATAACCAATGAGAAAAAAACTGTCAAGGAAGCTTGAAATTTGTTCAAAGCAGCAAAATGTAAAATTAATCCAATATGAAGGAAAGGGATAAAACAATTGAAAAACACATGAGTAGCACCAGCAGAAACATAAAGAAACGAAATGACTGAAATTATGCTGACGTCAACAGATTTGCTGTTAAAAAGCTTCTTAAAGCCTCTGCCCCCAAATTCCCCGAACCATTCAGACAAAGGCGAAGGAATAGAGAAAAAGAAAAAAATATTTTTTAAGTGAGAGATTCTCATAGTTGTTCTAGGGCTTCAAAAACAAACATGGAATCACTTGCAATGCACGTCTGGGGAAACAAATGAGGCAAAGACACTTTAAAACTAGTTCATAAAAATTAAGAGATGACAATCTAAATTCTCACTGTCATTGACCCTTCACCAATCCAGAAAGACTATGGAAATAAATAACTGCTTTATGATTATTTGTTCAGGCATTATTTATTAATATTTAAATCTAATAACAATCTAGTTTTGTGTACCTCTTTTATTGTTGTTATTTAAGCATTAACTGTATGAAATAATAGACCACTTTTAGGTATATCATTTTTTATAATTAAAATGGTCATTTGGGCAGCAAACTGGTCACTAACTTATTTTAATCCCACCACTATGTGAGTATATATAAAGTTCAATGAAGTGAACTGGAAGAAGGGCTATGTACCAACATATATGTCTATAACGTGTGTATACATGTGTTCAAATATACAAACATATATGTATGCATATATATGCTGACATACATGTACATACACAAACTTACTGCTATTGGTTCTATACTGATTTATAGCAACCCTCTACAGAGTTTCCTATGGGAGTAGATAACCTCATCTTTCTTCTGCAGACCTGCTAGTGAATTTGAACTGCTGACTTCGAAGTTAACAGTTCAAAGCTTACCCAACAGTGCCAGCAGGGTGTACAGCTTCTATATTAGTTCTGTTCTAGTGTTTTCTCTTCTTTGTACACATTTACATATAAGTAAATTTGATTTAGATATCAGTCTACTTGATTTACAATCCAACCATTTTCTAACTTGCTCCAATACTCCATATTGTTTTCATTGAAAGAATTTAATCTTTAGTTCTGATGACATCATATGAAAATTAAGTTTCAGAGGGGAGTATAAACAAGACTCATAATATATAGCATGTAGTAGGTGGAAGTGGAGGGGCTAATGGTAATGAAATTTTCTTTAAAGAGAGAGATAAAAGCCCTAACATACCAAGATAATAAGAAATTTCAGGCAATAGGAAGAGAAAGTGCAGATAGTAAAGGTAGAAAATACCTTATATACTCCTATATAAGCCGAGTTTTTCAGCAAAAAAAAATGTGCTGAAAAACTGGGGTTCGGCTTATACATGGGTCAGTGGCACCCCAGCAAGGTGTAACATCTCGCTGGCTCCCTCAGCCGCTCCCAGGTAAGGGGATGAGGGCCCGTTATGTTATCTCGCGGGTGATTGCTGTTTCTCCGCTGTTCATTCAAAGCCCTGCTGATACTTCAGGGCTTTGAATGTTTGTTTACTCACATCTAACCAATCAGAGCCATCCTATGACATGTATCTTGGAATAAGCCTTTTAAAGACCGTGTGCGAAGGATGTGGCATGAATGGATGTCATCTGGTCAAGCCCGACTAACAAAAGGAGGAAATCTCATGAAGCCTGACATAGAGTTAATAGCAAAGTGGGTTCGAGATGCATGGGAAGACATTCCAGAAGACATGGTGCGACGTGCCTTCCAGAAATGTAGTATTAGTAATGCTGTGGATGGCAGTGAAGACTGTGCTTTGTATGAAAACGACAGCAGTGATGGTGATGACGGTGATCTCAGTGAGGACAGCGTCTATGATGACCTCACACCAGCTGAAGCTCTGCATTAGGATACGGATGATGATGAGAGATCCAGTTTTTTTTTAACAATTTATTAGGGGCTTATACAACTCTTATCACAGTCCATACATATATATACATCAATTGTATAAAGCACATCTGTACATTCTTTGCCCTAATCATTTTTTTCTCCTCTTTTCTTTTTTTACATTTTATTAGGGACTCATACCACTCTTATCACAATCCATACATATACATACATCAATTGTATAAAGCACATCCATACATTCCCCGCCCCAATCATTCTCAAAGCATTTGCTCTCCACTTAAGCCCTTTGCATCAGGTCCTCTTTTTTTTTCCCCTCCCTCCCCGCTCCCCCCTCCCTCATGTGCCCTTTGTAATTTATACATCGTTATTTTGTCATATCTTGCCCTATCCGGAGTCTCCCCTCCCCCCTTCTCTGCTGTCCCTCTCCCAGGGAAGAGGTCACATGTGGATCCTTGTAATCAGTTCCCCCTTTCCAACCCACTCTCCCAGCATCGCCCCTCACACCCTTGGTCCTGAAGGTATCATCCACCTTGGATTCCCTGTTTCTCCAGCCCTCATATGCACCAGTATACAGCCTCTGCCCTATCCAGCCCTGCAAGGTAGAATTCGGATCATGGTAGTTGGGGGGAGGAAGCATCCAGGATCTGGGGGAAAGCTGTGTTCTTCATCGGTACTACCTCGTACGCTAATTAACCCATCTCCTCTCCTAAACCCCTCTATGAGGGGAGAGAGATCCAGTTTTGAAGGATTTTAACTCTTTACATTTTACCTTGGTTGCTGATTGAGTTCAGGGAATAGTACTCTTAAGGTATCATTGTTGATAACTTATTGTTTTTGTGGAACCTATTTTCTACTTACTGTGCTGGCTTACTAATGTTAAATGACTTGTCCTTTTATGTTTTTATTTAAAATATTTCAATACATTACCCCACTGATGTCTCAATTTTTAGTAATTTTATCTTCATTTGTTTTGATTATTGAAACTCACCAATAACTTCTGCATTTCCCACCCTAGGCTTATACTCGAGTCAATCAGTTTTTCTGGTTTCCCAGGTAATAATTAGGTACCTCGGCTTATACTTGGGTCGGCTTATATTCGAGTATATGCAGTAGTTTAGAGGGTAGCTTGGAGATCACTTTGATCGGCTATAGAAAGCAAGGTAATAAAATGTGGCAGAAGCTAACGTGCAGTATCATGGAAGCCGTTAAAGCAGTTTGGATGTTCTTCTGCTTGCCATGGAAAGGTACTGGCGAGTTGTAAGCAGGGATGTAATATTTGGGGTTATGTTTGTACATGATTACTCATTGCTGTGGGGAATATGGTCTGAGAAGTGGAAATGGGAACATGTAGTTGTACGCACTCTGATAAGTAAGTCAGGAAGATGCAATCCAAAGGGTGGGAGGTCGCTAGAGCACGGCTGGAAGCAGCAATATTGGAGGAAGGTGGGTGCAAAACAACTGTTTTATTCTACCTGTTTCTGAGAATAACCAATCAATAAGGAACCAAATGTAAAGAATGAGAAGTGGTCAATCTTATCAAAATGAGCTGAGAAATCTAAGATGATGAAGACAGAGCACTGCCTTCAGCAGTTTGGCAGAGCTTGATGCCTTGACACAGTCACTCTAATAAAAGGACATAAACACAAACACCAAGTGGGGTTAGGAACATAGAACATGCACCGAAAGTGAAGAAAATTAGACAACTTTTTCAAGAATGGTTAACAACACATTCATGACAAAGGAACTAAGAGAAATACCTTTAATTGACGCCGACGGCAGCTTTGTTGCTGGCAGGTTGTGCAGCCATGTCACTGTGGACCATACTCTGCAACAACTACACACGGGACTAGCTATATTAGCCAGCAGCTCTCGAGGAGGGCTTTTCCTTACCTTCGCTAATTAAATTTAATGTGTCTTGTTTCCCATCTCCTTCTTGTGACTGGCTTGGGTCCAGTGAGGTCTGAGAAAGACTAACGTCAGCTGATAATTGGTCAAGACTATGAAAACTTTTCCTGTAAGATAAGGATGAAATACTATTTTAATTTCTTTCAACAAAAATCAGTAAATAAAAGGGATTTCTAGAGATATTATTTAATGCTTTTCTCCAATTTATTCAATTTGTGATTAATTGATTTCAGAATTTCCCCAAATACTGTCTTTATTATGCATTCCATGATTCTTTTCCCTGGTTCTTCTTTAGAAGTACATGGGGGGGGACTTCAAAAATTTCATGCGAAAAAAGGAATTAAAAGATAATGAAATTGTGAAGCAGCCCCAAATTAGATTTACAGTAGTTTGAATGTATCCTTCGTCACTATTATTTTACTCTTGATTCTATTCAATGAGGAGGTAGTATTCATTAATTGAAATTAGATTCACTATTAAAAATAAAAATAAATAGGCAAAATACCAGAGGAACCAGACTTTGGAGGTTCCCAAGGGAGGGAGGACAGAGGTGGAAAGATAAAGGAAGGAAAACAGAAGTCCACAAGGGGGAGAAGAGAAACACTAACAGGCTGGGGTGGGACACAGATGTGAAGAATATGGGAACTACTGAGTAGCCAAAGTGTTGAATGCAGAGCTGACAGTCTTGAAATGTAACCTCCCCCACGCCAATTCATGATATTAAAAAATTATTGAAGAGGCACAGCCCAACAGGTTTACCAAGACAGCACTTATTTTTAATTGTTTTTGTACTTATTCTTCATCAATTTTGTTAAAATGAAAAATTTACAGAATTTGTTAATGAGATAATATGTGATCGACACATTTGCTTTTCATTCTAAGTACTAAAATTTTACTGGCTTAAGATACAGGGTTCTCAGTTTATACTGTGATAACTTTTCAAATGTTAAAAGTATAAAAATCTTAATTATACTTTAAAATTTTTTAAAAGTTTTATTGAGATATAATTCATGTATCATACACTTCCACTGTTCAGTCATATAAAAATGTTGAAAATACATCACAACAATCAGTTCTAGAACATGCCTGTGTTTCACCTTTTTTAATGAAGTCATAGTTCTAAGATATTCTTTTTATTTTTCACTCTACTCTGCATTTTAGTGTGGGAAGTTCCTCTTGATATATTTTCTTTTCTTAAATCATTTTATTAGGAGCTCGTAAAATTCTTATCATAATCCATACATACATCCATTGTTTCAAGGACATTTGTATATTTGTTGCCATCATCTTTCTCAAAACATTTGCCTTCTACTTGAGCCCTTAATACCAGCTCATTTCCCTCCTCCCTCCCCACTCCCCCTCCCTCACGAACCCTTCATAATTCATAAATTATTATCTTGTCCGATCTTACACTGTGCGACATCTCCCCTCAGCCACTTCTCTGTTGTCCATCCCCCAGGGGGAAGGTTATATGTAGATTCTTGTAATTGGTTCCGCCTTTCCACCCCACATTCCCTCCACCCTCTAGGCATCACCACTCTCACCACTGGTCCTGAAGGGATCATCTGTCCTGGATTCCCTGTGTTTTCATTTGCTATCTGTACCAATGTACATCCTCTGGTCCAGCCAGTCCATAAGGTAGATTTGGGATCGTGATAGTAGGGGGGAGGA
This sequence comes from Tenrec ecaudatus, assembly GCF_050624435.1. Lineage (NCBI taxonomy): Eukaryota > Metazoa > Chordata > Mammalia > Afrosoricida > Tenrecidae > Tenrec > Tenrec ecaudatus. The sequence goes on from NC_134538.1 coordinate 111,156,426, forward strand.
GAGGAGGAAGCATTTAAAAACTGGAGGAAATTAATTTGTTTCATCGTTGATACCATGTAGCCTGGCTGGCTCATCTCTTCCCCACAACCCTTCAGTAAGGGGGTGTTTGGTTGCCTACAGATGGCCTTTAGTTCTCCACACTGCACTCACCCTCATTTACAATGATGTGAATTTTTGTTCTTTGATGCCTGATACCTGATCCCTTCAATATCTCATGGTCACACAGGCTGGTGTGCTTCTTCTCTGTGAGTTTTACTGCTTCTGAGCTAGATGGTTGCTTGTTTATCTTCAAGCCTTATAAGACCCCAGACCCTATATCTTTTGATAGCCGGACACCATCAGCTTTCTTCACCACATTTGCTTATGCACATGTTTGTCTTCAGTGATTATATTGGGAAGGTGGGCACCGACTGATATGATTTTTTGTTCTTTGATGTCTGATACCTCGTCCCTTCTACACCTCATGGTCACATAGGCTGGTGGGCTTCTTCCTTGTGGGCTTTGATGCTTCTGAGCTAGATGGCCGCTTGTTTATCTGCAAGCCTTTAAGGCCCCAGATGCTGTATCTTTTGATAGCTGGTCACCATCAGCTTTCTTCACCACATTTGCCTATGCACACATTTGTCTTCAGCAATCGTGTCAGCAAGGTTTGCATCATGGAATGCCAATTTAATAGAACAACATCTTCTTGCACTGAGTAAGTACTTGAGTGGAGGTCCAATGTCCATCTGCTGCCTTCATACTAAACCTATAAATATATGCACATAGATCTATTTCCCCACTATCCTATATATATTTACATATATAAATGCCTGTATTCAGACCTCTATAAATACCCTTTGTCACCTAGTTCTCTCCTCTATTTCCGTTTACTTTTCTCTTGTCCAACAATCATGCTCAGCCTTCCTTTGGGTTTCAGTAATTTCTCTCGGTTACATTGCCCTTGCTGAATCCCTACCAGGCCACTCACACCCTCCTTGTCACTAATTTTGGATCACTTGTTGCTCCCCTGTCCCTGGGTTGGTCAATACCTCCTCCTTACCCCAATTATACCTTTAAGTTAAAATAAATTTTTTTAAAATAAATTTTTATTAAGTATAATAGATCATACTTCAGTGAGCTAGATCTGCTTCGACATACTTTATAGATCATAACTTAGTTAATTTTCACAACCACCCTAGGGAGTTGGCATTCTCATTAGGCTCACTTTATGAAAGAGGAAATGAAGGTACAGGAGATTAGATATGAAACTGGTACCCTGACTATGCTATCTACCTGTGCTGCCTCCTCAGCAACAAAGAAAGGTAACGTTTAACTTCTTTCATAAGCAATCCTGCTCATACAGCCTCCAATAATGTTGATAACATTTTATTTTATTCTTATCAAAACTGCTTTATCCATAGAAAAAAGAACAAAGAAGGTTAATAAGAGAAATTATAAATTTCTGTTTCAAAGTATTTTCTGTATCTAAGAGGCTTTCTTTTAAAATTGTATAATGGCTTACAATGAGTTTCTGAAACTGAATTTTCATTATAGTAAACTTGCTCATATTCATAATCTTAAAATTAAATATAGAAATATTTTAAAACAGAAAAATATAGAGGCAAAATTACACACAGAGGAGTACCCTCCCCCTCCCAAAAAAGACAAAAAACCCTGCAATTGCATCAGGCACAGCAGAGCTTTTGTAGTATGCATTAATACGCCCACTAGGAGAGCATCAAGCGACTCTCTGAGTTAGTGCACCCAGTGGCATCGCCTGGGAAGGTGCTCTCCGGTCACAGTGAATCTTTTCATAAAGCAGTTCCTACTCGAACCTTGTTTTTTGTGATGGCCAATTTAAGAGAACAGTGTGTGGCTGTGAAATTGTTTCCTGCTTGGGAAAAAGCTGCAGAACTGTTGTGATGTTTAACACAGCTTACAAGGATAGCACTACAGGAAAAACTCAACTGTATGAGTGGTTTTCTTATTTCAAAAAATGCAAAATGTGGACTGATGACTAACCTCATTCTGGACATTTGTCAACTTCCCGAACCGACAAAAATGTCAACTTGTAGTGCATTTGGAGTTCGTTCCACCAGCTCAGAATGTTAATCAAGTTTTCTACTCAGAGGTTCTGAAAAGATTACATAACAGTGCACAACAACAGAAGGCCTGATTTGTGGCAGACAGGGGATTGGTTCTGCCATCATGATAGTGCACTTCTGACAAAGTCATCTCAGTGCACCAGTTTGGGGCAAAAACCAGCATGCCTCTTGCCCCATGTACCTGACTCACCTGACCTCACTCTGTATGACTTCCTTTTGTTTCTGTGAATGAAGAGGGGACTGAAAGGACAGCGATTTGATGATGTAAAAGAGGTGAAGAAAAAAACAAGGAAGGTGCGGTCAGCCATCAAAGAGATGAGTTTGAAAAACGTTTCCAAGATTGGAATAGCAGATGTGACAAATATATTAAGGGTAATGGAGACTACTTTGAAGGTGATAAGGCTGTTTTGTAAAAAAATGTAAATACTTAGCTTTCAAAAAAATCCAAGTCTTTTTTGGGTACCCCCTGGTGTAATTCGCTGGACTATTGTAAGTTAAGGGCTGAGAGCTAGACAGCGGATATTGATAGTAAGGACTACCGCTGGTACTCAAAGGAGGAAAGCCTGTAAAAGCAACTGATCATAGCAACATACAAATTGCTTTCTGGGTCATCTAATGAAGTTCCTTTTAGAATATTATACTTCAAAATCCACAGTGATTTTGAAATCTTTCAACCTAATAATTTATCATATACAGTAGGCAGTCATGTTCTGGAGCAATAATGAAAATTCAAAATAAAAATTGAGCACCAAATTTATAATGTATTAAGAAGAATACAATTCACTATCTTCTTTACAGGAAAGCGAGCACAGACTGACCATCTGATAGGTGTGACTTTCACATTCTTACCTGATTTCCAGTGTGACTTGCAGCTCCATCTAACAAGCATCTTGCCATGCAGTAAAGTATTATTCTATAGGGTTTCTATCTTTAAAAGTCCACTGCTAAACCCTATTTACAATCCTAAGTTCATCAACACCACATTGCAAAATTTAAATGTAACCCATCACACACCCCCATCTGTTTAATAGTTTACTATTATTTCTCAGAATATGATTTAAAGTACATCAATAGCTTACTTAGCAAAAATCTAAGATGGCAAGTCATGCACTATGACTATATAAAAGTTTTTAATTTAATTTTTACCATTACATTGTTAATATCATTCAAATTAATGACATACGCTATAGGCATTTAGGATGCAGTAAAATAATCAACATTTAATATGCAACTATTTAAATATCCAAATCATCAAATACAAATTTCTATACACAAGATTGGGTACTAAAAAAAGAAATTAAGCAACAGACTTTGAATTTACTTTTTAAGTAAAATTTCCTACAATCATACTTTTTAACAATAATGATCAGAAGTAATTATATGGATAATGTCATTTATTTTCCCATTAGATATGTTGAAAACAATTATCATTTACATGGTATGATAGGAGTCTGGCACACAGTGTCTTCCTTGGAAGGAGACAATGACCATCCATATGTAGAAAATAAAAATCTATCCATAGACACACATAAATGAATACGGAGAAAGAGGTATATACTCTTCTTTTTAATCTTGGCTTGTTTTCATAGACATAAGTTATGGGGAAATATCAATACATGATACAGCAGAAATCCCTGACAATATTCAGAAAACTTGTGTGCTATCGAGATGACGCTATTCCAAGTCATCAGAGTAGAACTGCACCCGAGAACTTCCTGGACTGTAATCTTCATGGAAGCAGACTGCCACTAAGACTTTTGAAACTACCAACCTTCCAGTTATCAGCCAGATACAAACCTGTTGTACTACTAGGAAGGACTCTTGTCTGAAAACGAACCTATAACAACATCACAGATCATAACAGAATTCAGTCGAACTTGCTTGCTCTGGACACACCATCAGGAAGGATCAATCACTAACTGAAGATATGTATGGTAAACTGTAGCGGGTCAAACTGGGAGACCCCTGGTAAAATAAAATGGCATAAGAACCACAATAACGGGCTCAAACAGGTAGTGATTATAAAGATGATACAGATTAAGCAATGTTTGTTCTGTGGTCTATACGGCCACTAGGAGTCAGAGTAAATTTAACAGCAACTAATAAGAGCAAGAACAGAGAGGTATCTAATTTTTCTTAACTTATATTAGGGTGTAAGGACAGCCTTAAGGGGAAGGATAGATAAAAGTTGTACGAGCTCCCAATAAAATTATTTAAAAAACACATGAACTGTGAAATATTTATGCAACCACTCAATTCCTACAGGTGACAAATATTGATAAGGTACACATAGGGGAAAGTCTCCAATACAATGGAAGTGAATAAGAAAAATTAAACAGAAAGTCAGTAGGAAAAATTAAAAGTCTAACTAGATCATGATAGGCATATTTTAACTCATCATTATCGATAACTTTGTAATCTGAATAATAACCCAAGTGAGAGACAGTGACAAATTTAAAAGTCTTTTTAAAAAAGCTAAAGTAGAAGAGATACATAAGATGGCAATTAGTATAATCTTTTGGTATAGGAATATGAGTTAGGCAATAATCTAAACAGTGGTTCTCAACCTGTGGGTCATGACCCCTTTGGGGGTTGAATGACCCTTTAATGGGGGTCGCCTGATTCATTACAGTAGCAAAATTGCAGTTATGAAATAGCAACGAAAATAATTTTATGGTTGCTGGGTCACCACAACATGAGGAACCGTATTAAAGGGTCATGGCATTAGGAAGATTGAGAACCACTGATCTAAAACAATTATATAACTGATAATCTAACAAGATTACATAACAGCCAACAAGCTAGTAACTCAGATTGTATTCATAAAGACTAACAAAAGCTCTTGGAAATAAAAGAGCAATTACTGTATTTGAGAGAAACCATTACTATTTAATCTGAAAATGATTAATTAATGTATTTAAGGAACTAACTAGTTCATTAAGGGAAAATATAAAATTATTCTTTGATTTTTGCAATAAGCCTATAATGCTTACCAGTTTTTTAATACAATAGTCCCATATCTGAAATGAAGGGGAAAAATAAAATTCACTATAACTAATCTTGTCAGAACTAAGTAATGAAGAAATTAACTAGAAATCATACTTCAAAGTTTTATAAACAGCATAGTAAATAGAAAAACATTTAAGCCCTTTTAAGAAAGATCCCATGAGTGATAACATCAAACTAATCAACGGCTCATTTAAGAAATACCAACAAAGCCAACAAATTAAATAAGTCAAACAGCACGATTTCTTTCTTCTCAGAGTTATCCATGAAAGAAATAATTAAGATTCTATATAAATAGCTTTATAAATGCTGTATTTTAGGGGGAAAAATCTAGTACTAAAACTAGTTATATGGTTAGTGTCCCAGATTTTCAAGATAGTCAATTGATCCTTATTAAAAAGATTTTATCCACCTTCCCCAATTTGTAAAATTTATGTTTAATTTATTCAAGCTATTGGGTGATTAAAAGGAATTAGTAATTGAGTATTCAGGGGTTGTGGCTTATATTATTAATTTGAGGAGAGCTAAAATTGAATCTTGATGAAAAGGTCTGATTTGTTTCAAACATGATTTATAGAACACTGCTCTGAAAACCCAAAGCTTCCATGTCTACGTCAGAAATGAGGAGTTATTTTATTCAGAACAATAGGAGGCTTGCTGCTCATTTTAATTTTAATAAGATCCAGAACGTAGAGCATGGAACTTTAGATGATCCACACTCCAAACCTACATACAAGATTATGTAATGGTATAAGCAAAAAGACTATTATACAAAGGATAAATTAAAAGTTACCAGGGAATTATGAAAAGCCAGATAATTACATTGTCTGATATAATTATAATCATCTGATCATTATAATTAGAAGACAGGCATTATCTGCAGGGAAGACATTCATTACTCAATGTTACACAGGTAGTGAATACCAAGTCCTGACTTTAACCTCCAGCTCTCTGTACTGTTACAAAGCTCAATACTGTTGGTTCAGAGATACCAATTTGACAACAGGACCATCTCACAGCAACACCAACATCTAAGACAAGACCAGATAATAAAGGATGTCTCCGGGAATAAATGGAGTAAATCAGGTAAGACATATAAAACCTGATTCCATATAAGACATGGAGATAAAATTCCACTGCCTTCTTTAAGACTGCAATAACTTTTTCTGGTGCAACAATACTTTGTAAAAGTCAGTTACATGCAGAGGTAAACCAGTAACAAATCTTCCACCTTAAATTCCTTATTGACTCCTCAATACATAGTTCTTTAGGATAATAGGGGTATATGCCTTCTAGAGAAAATATTACATTTGATGATTTAAATAAAAAAGCATTAATAGTCTCTTGCAATTATTTCTATACATTTAAATTTTCAATCATAAATTTAAAATGTAAACAATATTTTTGTGTTAAAGCAAGTATTTCACAGAAAGGTCACAGAGAGGTAAAGTTTCATACTATAATAGTAAAACATACCATAGTTATTCAAAACTTTGATAAAAGTATATACACTTAATCCCAATCCATAAATGACTCAAAATCAGCACCTTGAATCATACTAAGCAACTTGGTGTAGCAGATGTTCAAGAAGGTTCTACTGATTTAGTCTATAAATACATGGTTGTTTTTACCTACTTCTCCCCAACATCAATCAAACAAGACAAATATCTTAAAGTTCCTAGCAATTATTTTAAAACAAAAAGTCTACTTCACAATCCTGCTAGACCAGTGTGCATACAGTGGCACAAATTAGACCTTTAAATATGTAGAAAGACATACCTCCAGATCAGTAAAGGAAGTAACGATTCCAGGAGGGCAGGGTAAAGGAAATGGGAACGGATAGCAATGACAGCCAGAATAACTCCTCTCGAGGGGGATGAATACCAGGATAGTAGGTGAAGGGATAGAATGTGAGGTGTAAGATATGTAAAATAATACATAATACATTAAGCGTTTTCAGGGGTGGAGGGTGGAAGAGGGAGGGAAAAAAAAGAGGAGCTGATAGCAAAGGACTCAAGAAGAAAGATGTTTAGAAACTGTTGATGCAAACAACATGCCCACTTGATATAATGGATATATGGATTGTTATATGTAAGATCCCTCAATAAAAAGATTTATTAATAGAAAAAAATTTATACTGTAAAAAAGGTCTGTAATATTGATAATTTCTAGTTCTGTCTCTGACACACACACACACACACACACACAAATCATAGTGAAGCAGGTGGAAGTTATGTCTGTGCTAAAAATTCCTTATAGAAATATATGGATATGAATTACCTAGTAAATGGTTACCCTAATAAGCACAGGTAAAATTATACCTTCTATTAGTAAAATTTAAAAGCAAGAACAGTATAAAATAAGAGTAAGAGAAAGAAGCAGAGAGCGGGAGAGAAGGGAAGAACAAAGAAGAGAGGTGAGAGAGAAGGAAGGAAGGAAAGGGAAGGGGAGAGAATAAAGAACAGAGGAGGAAGGCAGGGAGGAGAATGGGGATAAAGAAGAGAAATTAACAGGAGAGCAATAGAAAATATATTGAAAGGGTGACTAAAAATCAAAAGCAGGGAACACATTACACAAGTTCTAAAATAAAGATCCAAGGAACCTAGCCTAAGAATTTGTAGCTCCCTCAACACTGGGACACTAGGACTAAAGGAAGTAGTCCTGAACATTAGAACACGGAAATGGAGAAAGGATCCGAGTTCACATGAGCGTGGAATGATCACATTTTACATGCCAAAATATTCAGATCCACTGCCATCAAGTCAATTCTAATGTACAGCAATTTTATATAGGGTCTCTGAGGCTTTGTAAATGTTTATGGGACCAGATAGCCTCAATTTTCTCCCTCAAGGCTCCTGGTGGGTTTGAATCACTGACCTTGCAGCTTCAATGCCTATCTTATTGAGTATTGAAGAGTTTTGCTCATTTTCAATAAATCTATATAGCTTCTAACAACTGAATTTGTTGAAAATGAGCAAAACTCTTCTGGATTCAGTTATGAACAAACAAATCCCATTCTATCTTTCCATGGGATGGAATTTTGTTTTCTAACTAGTAGGAAAACTAACCCTAAAGCAAATGCAATAGCAAACTAGAATGAAAAAAAGATGGCTCATTAAACACCAGCTCAAATGTTTAACTGTAGGGTTAATCAAATAATAGATTTGGGTAGCTAGTCATGACTGCATCACAAGTTCTCAGCCTTTTAATTCTCCTGGGTGCCTTGGCTCTACAAGATTAACATGTTCAGTCTTAACCGAACTGAAGACCAAACTAATAATGAATTTAGAAAGAGATACCAAAGTGAAAAGTCATATGTTTTGGTACTAAAGTTCTAATTATTTCGAAAAAAAAGTATTACACTTACTCATACCACTGTTTATTGTGTTTTCGGTAAAGCAACGTATCCAAGGCAACAGCATTGACATCCAGAGCTCCTGGGGAAGGCCACTGGTTGGTGAGGTGGGCAGTTAACTCTTGTCTTGATCTTAAATCATTATTCTTTAGCACAGTCCTGTGAATATTAAGATGGTGAGTGCTTTTGTCTTTACTGTTCTGCAATGGCAGAGGAATCAGTGGTATCAATTTCGGTCCCCCAAAATTATCTTTTTAAAATGGCAGGTTAGTAGATTGTGCACAGAAATAGAGCAAGGCTGGTTGGGACAAGTGTTTTATCACCTCCAACTTGTACTCTTTAATTCTTCCCCTGTTGGCTACAACAAATCACTACTTGTGAATTTAGGCTTTTTTTGTTTTTTTAAACACAGATCTATTCCTAGAGGATATCACTGTTTTTGGAGTTAAATTTGGTATGTTTTACATCTTAATTTAAAAACAATGATATCTTAAATGTAGTTTATCAGAAGATAGTTAAACTATGAATATTAAAATTCCAACTGTATGATTTTCTAGCATCAAAATCAGAAATATTTAAAATTAACTTGGAAAACAAAAATATTCCAAATAAATGTGGAAAGCTGAGTATACTAAATTTTTATATAAAAATTCATGAGATACCACTATTTTTAATAGAAATTATTATTAATTCTTGAAATTGGTTCCATCAATAAAAATTGAATATAATCAAATACTTCAATGAAAGACTGAGGCCATTATAATAATTTACAATATTCTTTGATTTTTTTGTAGAATTGTTATTCGTTAATAACTTACAATTAGCTTTTTGTCAAACTTTCAATTATACCACACAAAAAATTTTCAATTATACCAACCAACTGATCATTGTCAAAAGGTTAATCCAACACTTGAACTGGTTAATACAAATAACTCAAATGCATAATTCTCTTTACAAAAATCTTAATTCTATTTGTACAGTGTCCTAAAATACCCTCTAGGCAACCTTTATCTAATGGGAGTCAATGGCTTTCGTGTGCCAGTATACTGAGCCACCAATTCAGAAGCTTGACATTAACTCTCACTGTCAGCAGTCCTGTGGTGGATGGAAAAGAGCCTGAGGTGCTGCCAGTAAAACCCTGTGCTAGAGAGAAAACACGGGCCGCTTAGCCATTACTCTAACGCGATAACTACACTTGAAGTCTCCAGCAGGACACAGAATAATGTTTCTAAAATTATAGGATATCTATATCTCCACTACATTCACAATGAAATAATATCTGCTGTGACCAAGAGATTGTGCTAAGTAAAAGGTCAGTGGTTCGGACACACCAGCCACTGTGTGTGGGAAAAGGCACCGTACTCATTCCGTACAGACGAAAGCCTTGGGAACCCTATGGGGCAGTTGTACTCTCTCATAAAAGCGAATTCAGAACTGACTTGACCACATAGGATTTCTTCCTTTAAAAAAAAATGGTAAAGATTTATAAAGAGAGTAATTAGAGAAATTTTAAGATCAACCAAAAAATCAAAGAAAGCAGCAATGGGTGTATTTGCCAGAGATTCAATTATAATTATTTTGAATCTCTTCCTGCATTTTCCCTTTCATATATCTTCTCCCTAGAGGCGTTCCAGAGTTTGCGGAGTTCTGATGACATTAAGGAGTGAGCATTGGGATGGCAGTTCGTCTCAGCAGCAGCATCTGCTCCTGTACTGAGGTACAGTCTTGGAGACTGTTTATACAGTCACTTTGAGTCAGAACTAACTCAATGGCAGTGGGTTTGGTTAGCTTGCTTTAGTGGCTGTAAGGCACCCTGGGAGCACAGTAATAAAAGTCCTCACATGTTCTAACCTACCAGCTGCTCCACGGAGAGATGTGTCCATCTGCTTCTGGAAGGATCTACAGCCTTGGAAACGTCACAGGGAAATTCTCCTGTCCTTCAGGGTCACTGTGAGGCAGGAGCAACTCAACAGCAGAGGGTCTGTGTCCCTGTGGTTTCCTCTGCCATCTCTTTCCATACTTGTTCATTAAAAAAAAAACCTGTACCACAGTTATTTGCTAAGAATTAGTATAAAAACCCATGGTTTCCTTAAATCGTTCCAAGTATATTCTCCTTTACACTAACATTTTTTGCCCCCACTAAATCCAACAAAAGCTTCTATTATAGCAATTGTAAAATATGGTTGCCCTTATTTGTTTGTTTTCTCTCTAAACATCTTGAGAGCAAGGAGTAGAACAAATATATTTCAGTATTCTCAGCTTCAAATCCAAAGAACATAAGAGTGATTCAATAAATGTCAGTAAAATGAAATAGTGAACTATAAAATAGCAAATTTTAAAATTTTAAAAATAAGCAGTGGATCACAATTCTGAATCTAAAGGACAAAAAAAAATCTTAAAAGAATAGGTACCTAAAAATAATCTACAAGGGAAGGTGGCAAATATAAATTATACTCTACTTCAAAACTATTGGCAATTAAAAACCACTGCATCTTTTTTGTATAAAATAACAAAACCACTTGGGTAGGTTTCAATGTTTAGGGATGCAATTGAGTTGCCCCTAAGAGCATAATAAGTATCAGGGTAGGATTTAAAACTTTTTTTTTTTTTTTGCTGAAGATTTTAAACAAAGTATAGTTCTTTATCCAGACTGCAAATTAGAACATCCTACTCAAGAAATTCATTGCCAGTGAATGTAATCCAACTAACAGGACCCTGATAATGCAGTGATTCTGTACTGGGCGGGCATCCTTCAGGTCAGCAGTTTGAATTTGGTTTGATAGGCGAGGGAAGAACTGCCTCTGTGGCTTTCCTAGACTAAGTCTTTATGAGAGTAGAAAGCCTCTTCTTTCTCCCATGGAGCAGCTTGCGGTTTCAAACTGTTGATCTTGCAGTTAGCAGCCTAAAGTGTAAACACTCTGCCACCAGGACTCCTCGGGATTAAATAAAAATATTGGTGCCCCAGTCTCACCTCAGATAAATTAAATGAGATTCTTTGAAGATGGTAGAGGGTTAATGAAAAGGAGGGAAATTCTCACCGAGAAAGGCTGACATAATCCTGTAACAATGGACTCAGTCACACCAATGCTCATGAAGAGTGTGCATGACCCAAATCTATAAAATGTGGACTCTTTGATAATGCAAGCAGGTCCAATCAAAGGCAACTAAAATCAGCATGATGATGGGACAATGGTACACTGGTCTATACTCTTCAGTGTGAATCTACTGACAAAAACCCAAACCAAAACATGTTCCCTTGTGAAATAATCATTGGTACTACATCGGTTTCTCCTGGTCTTTCACTGGCCCCTCTCCCACTTAGTTCTTAAGCATTGATCTACCCAAAGAGTCCCTCTAGTTCTATTTGCAAAATCTTCAAATAAGTTTCTTGCAAATACTGAGTATACTGGCTTCACAACTGAGATCTTATCATCTTTTGAGTTCTAAATATTCAATATTTTAAAAGGAAGAGAAAAATGGTGTTATTTTAAAATAATTTGTTAAATTTTATTACTTTCAGAGATTAGTATCAAACCTGCTATTTCTATACTATTTTATAAAGATCTAGATATGTATATTCCTTTATAGTAAGGCTATAATATATAGCACATAATCCTTTGTAGTTAAGAATTTATCATCTTGGCTCCAAGTATATTCAGTACAACTGAATTCCATGCTATGAAGTAAATTTTCAGAGTCTAGCCAAATGCCTAGCGTTAGCACTGCGGTAAACTTTTTCTATCATTTACTGTCTGGTATGCTATAATTCTTAACATGTATGTACTCCAGTGAGATTGTAAACATAGCACTTTGAGAAAAATCTCCATGAAAATAGTGTCTATTAATAGCAGTCTTTTACACTAATGAGAAGAATGATTAGGTTGAAGACGCCAAATGTCAAACATGGGAGTCACCACACAAGAAGCTGTTAGATGAAGTGCACTGTCTTAACTTTCTTAGGAACAGCAGGATGACAGTAATACTCTTCTCTAGCTAGCATCTCCTAACGACTCTGGAACAGGATCATCGCTCACATGCTGTTTGTTTACTACTGGTCTCTATCCAGTGCCCAGTGAAACTTTTTAAGGATAAGAACTGTTTTGTTCATTCCTGAGTCTCTAGCAAGTAGAACAGGGCTCTACAGTTAACCAATAGTATTTGCCAAATGAAGTAACCAATTACAAAAATATTACTAAAACAAGTTAGCACCAAGAGAAGTACTGATAATTTGTTTATTCATTTACTGTCTTCCAGAATCATAAAAGGCTTATAACTCCCTACTTTCATCATGTCAATATAAAAAATTCTTTATTCGTGTGTACTTGTCAAGACTTATTTTATATTCACTTTAAACAAAAAATTTCAAATATAACTTATTAAGGTGTCAATTACCTGAATTTTTAAAGTTATTTACATATTTATGTATGAAATACTCATCAAAAACTGAACCCAAATCTAACCCACTCCATGACTGGGTCTTGCCAGTGATGATTTCACACCCTGGCTTCTCAAAGGGCTTATTTTATACACAGCAGGATAGCATTGCAGGGAATCTTGTTCACAATTACTCACGAGTCCTATCAGTATCTTCCTCCACCTTCTTAACAGACTCATGCAGGTAAAAGTTATCTGGTGGGTCCTACATTCAGTATCAATAGTGCAATCAAAGGAATATAGAACCCTTTACCATTTTATTAATACTAAAATATAGTAATACATTCTCCACCTCTGGACTCTATTGTAATTATTCATATCTGACCTGGGTCTCTGGCAGGATAGTACCATTATAAATTGACCTCCCAAAGGGCATAAAGGACTAAATACAGGAATGTACATATGTAAATATATTTATATATGATGATGGGGAAATAGATCTATGTGCATATATGTATAGGTTTAGTACTAAGGTAGTAGATGGACATTGGGTCTCCACACACATACTCCCTCAATGCAAGAACACTTTGATCAACCAAACATTCCATGATACCTACCTTCCCAACACGATTGCTGAAGACAAATGTGTGCTTAAGTCAATGTGGTGAAGAAAGCTGATGGTGGCCGGCTATCAAAAGATATAGCACATGGGGTCTTAAAGGCTTGAAGGTAAACAGCGGCCATCTAGCTGAGAAGCAACAAAGCCCACATGGAAGAACGCCTGCCTGTGTGATCACAGGGTGTTGAAGGGATCAGGTAGCAGACACCAAAGAGCAAGCATCATCATTGTGTTCTTACCTTCCCCGTAAAAATGCTGAAGACAAATGCGCGCGTAAGTGTGGTAAAGAAAGCTGATGGTGCCCGGCTATCGAGAGTTACAGTGTCTGGGGTCTTAAAGGCTTTAAGGTAAACAAGCGGCCATCTATTCTAGAAACAAAGAAGCCCACGTGGAAGAAGCACACCAGCCTGTGTGATCACGAGGGGTTGAAGAGACCAGGAATCAAGCACTAAAATTTTTTTAAAATCATATCATCGTGAATGAGGGGGCTACGGTGTGGGGACCCAATGTCTTTTTCACAAAGATATGTTGTTGGAAATGGAAGAAGGCACAACACAGTCGCAGACAGAACAGAATATGACTGCAAACACGATCCAGAATTTTGTAACTGGCATTGTAGAGAAACCAGTTCTCACTGCATCACTGTTAATAAGTTCAATGAACTCCTCTTGTGCTGTCTCAGGAACATCTTCAACTCTGACTGTGAATGGGCTTCTGGCAAGTGCAAATGGAGTGTCAGGTAGAATTTGAAAGTACGATGAAATTTCGTCTGCAAGCATGTGCAAGTGTTCTTTCACAGAAATTATCATCGTAATCCTTTTGTCTGGTTCAATGTCATGTTCCTCAAAGAAAGCAGATAAGGTAGGCAACATGTAAATTTTATTTTCATCCAATTTTTTTTTTTTTGGCCAAAGCTGAAGTTTCATTTGGAATGATCAGATCTTTTCAGACAAATTGAAGCATGTTGCATTTGGTCCTTGTAGTGATAAATGTAACTCATTCAAGAGGCAAAGATGTCAGCCAAGTACGCCATTTTATGCAGCTCACTTTTATGGATGAAAAATGCTTTGAGTTGCGGTCTTGCTTTCTGGATAAAAAATGTTCACAAAGCTCAAAAACACATTTTAAAAGTTTTCCTCTCAACAACCATCTCACTTCAATGTTAAATAGCAGAGCATTATTCGGTGCATCCAATTCGTTGCACAGTTGCGAAAACAGTCGACTGTTTAAAGTGCTTGCCTTCACAAAATTGAGAGAACTTATAACGCTTTTTATTACTTCTTGTAACTCTTGTTGCAGTGTCTTTGTTGCTGATATTTGCTGAGTTCCAATGACTTTTGGCGACTCATTCAGTACCAAATGTTGAAATCCAGATCAACATTCTAGTATAGCTGGAGCACCATCTGTGCAAATACCACAAACCTTTTCCCAAGAGATCTTATGCTCTTTCCGAAAAGAACCTACTATGTAAAATACATCACACATAGTAGTTATCATTTCAAGAGGTTTGAAAAAAAAGAAACTCCTCTTTAAAGTCGCCATCATTAATATACCTAACATAAACCAGTAACTGTGAACAGTTTGCAACGTCTGCAGACTTATCAAGCTGGATGCTAAATATTGGAAGTGGAGCAGATTTAATTCCTTGGCTTACCTGATCAAGGATATCAGCAGACATGCAATCTATTCTTCTGCAGACAGTGTTGTAAGGTAAGGAAACTGCACTCAATTTCATAATAAATTTGTCTCCCATCAGAACTCAAACAGTATCTTTGGCCGCTGGCAACAGTAAATCCTCAGCAATGCTGTGAGGTTTCATAGCTCTGGCAAATCTGATTGCCACCAACTATGAAGTCTCAAGGGCTGCTACATTTGTTTGTGGTACTTGCCACCAGTGTCAAGTCTGGCTTTCTTGAGTCCATCAGTTTAGCTTCTAAAATAGGTGATGTCCTTGCCGGTAAATCTTGGATGCTTTCTATGAAAATGGTGTTTTATTTTGGTTGGCTTCATAGATTCAGCTGGTAGAACTTCACAGCAAATAACACATTGCAATTTCTTAATTCCTGATGTCATTATTGAGGTAAAACCATACTGTAAAAAATCCTCACTATATTTTCTCTTCTTAACATCCTCTGCATGATCCATTGTCATGGGATGGTTTGCTAATGAAAATAATATATAACAATAGCTTAATAAAACAAAAGATGATACACGACATAGTTTAGTCAATACAGTTGATTAAAGTTTCTTATGATTTACTATTATATGTGTTGTTTTTTTACATATCTGTTACTATCACAAGGGGGCAGTAGTTACATCAAGCACAGCTGAATATACAAGACTGATTAGCATCCAGATTAAGTTCCCATGGTACAAATATTTTTTGCAATAGTTGATGATTTTAAAGTACATGATTTTACATTTACCCAGTAATTATAATTCATGAAGTGTCATTTTACCTCCAATACTGCTGCTTTCAACACAGTATCTGCTTTTAACAGAGTAGCTGCTTTCAACACAGCAACTACTCTCTACACAGTAGGTGCTATCTACACATGACTGGTCCACATAAGTACATTATGGTGCCAACCCTGTCACATACATCTGTATTTATATGGGGTATAAGTGATGGGGTTGGTGTGACGATGTCATCACGCCAGGCACTCATGTGGATGTATCTGCTTGTGGGAGGACCCACCTGGAGATGAATAGAGGAGTGGTGTCTCCTAAGACCACTGGAAATATGTGTTTTCCGATGGTCTTAGTTGATCCCTGTGAAAGGGTTGTTCTTTAGATAGGTTCTTTATGAAGTAAGAACCAACCTGAGGGTACCTATTGGGTACCTAACACACTAACAGTTTTGGGGGGGCTTTTTTGCATGTATTCAGTATAAGATATTTACTAAATAAGAATGCAAAAGACAAGTCTTTTTTAAATTTGTAATGAAATCTGATTTTCTCAATGTAATCTGATGAATAATTATCTATATTACACTATATAGCCCCTATTTGTTGCTGGATCCTTGGAGCAAATATATGAATATCTTTCGTGTAAGAAACTCTATCAATCATTTTAATGAAATATATTATGACTAAAAGCAATAAAATAACTAATTACCCATATTGAATTACTATCCTTTTCTACTGTATTTCCCATCAGCATCTAAGAAGTTACACAAGACAATATAGTTTAACCCAGTCTGTTACCAACCAATTTTTTGTCCTTATTGGAATAATGTTATAAGATTTGGCAGCACAGTGATTTAATTTTTGTTAACAATTGGGGTCTGCCAAGACAGATGTTATCTGCCAAGACATACATGGCTAAATACTGTCATAATTTGTCCATTATTGAGTATTGACAAACATCATGCACGCTTGTAATGTCATTATCCTTCTAAAACTTGCAAACCAGGAGGGCATATCACCACTGATGTATGGTTTGAAGTTCCACGAGGGCACACCATTGCTACTCATCATGAACTACACAAAACTGGTTCTTTAACCCGATCAATAGCCTACTGTTAGCAATGAAAGATTAGCTCATTTCTTTTTCACTTCTACTAGGGAACCCTACAGGAAAAATTATTATTGCTATAATCTCTCAAACCATGTATAGAAAAAATTATCTAGAAAGGTAACTAGAAAGAAAGCTACTGATAACACATTTCACTAGTACTAAATCTGACAAAGCTGCTTCTGTTTTACTCATAATTTGGGGGTATTTATTCCTCTATGGTTTTCAATGAGTGTTTTACAAATAAAATTTGTACAATCTATCATCTATCAGAGGTCTACAACTGTAGCCGATGACAAGGCCCCTATCTACAGATGACACTCTTCAGAGAACAATGTGATTGATGACGTCAAACATGACAAAGTTCTGAGCTCTTTGTGAAGAGACTGTGACTTATTCTTCTCTGTGATCTCAGCTCTGTAGACAATCTCAAGTATGTATTTAATTAATATTTACCGACAAGAACTAAATTTTAAAGTGAACTCGTTACATTTTTGCATAAATTATTGAATTTGGCATATTGACTATTATACATATATGACAGTATGTTAAAAATGGGCAGAAATACACCATATAAGTGAAACAAAGGCCAAAATAAGAATATGTCCTATAATCCTTTGACAAACTTTACAGATATTTATAAGGAGCATAAATAAGGACATCATTTTGGTATTTTATTTTTTCTCTCTTTAATGACCTTGTGCTTTCTTCATGTAATATGTCCTTTATAACCCACAACTCAACTGGTCTTTGATCATTAGTATTCAGTGCATTACATCTATTCTTCTTGTGACTTCTAAATTCAGATAGACTATATTTCAAGGTCATTTTGTGGCTCTCTTGAACTATTCTTTTTTTTCCCTTTTTAAAATTATTTTATTGGGGGCTCGTAAAACTCTTATCACAATCCATACATCCATCCATTGTGACAAGCACATTTGTACATTTGCCGTACAAAGAAAAACATTTTCTTTCTTGAGCCCTTGGAATCAACTCATTTTTCCCCTCCCTCCCCAGTCCCCTCCCTCATGAACCCTTTATAATTTATAAATTATTATTATTTTGTCATATCTTAACACTATTTAACGTCTCCCTTCACCTACTTTTCTGCAGTCAGTTTCCCTGCGGGTGGGGGGGGGGTTATATATAGATCATTGTGATTGGTTCTCCCTTCCTACCCCACCTTCCTTTTATCCTCCTGGTAACACCATTCTCAATCTCAGTCCTGAGGGGTTTATCTGTCCTGGATACCATGCGTTTCCAGTTCCTATTTGTACCAGTGTACAGCCTCTGGTCTAGCCAGATTTGTAAGGTAGAATTGGGATCATGATAGTAGGGGAGAGGAAGCATTAAAGAACTAGAGGAAAGTTGTATGTTTCATTGTTGCTATACTGCACCCTCACTGGCTTATCTCCTCCCCACGACCCCTCTGTAAGGGGAGGTCAAGTTGCCTGCAGATGGGCTTTGGGTCTCCACTCCACACTCCCCCTCCTTCACAATGATATGATTTTTTGTCCTTTGATGCCTGATACTTGATTCCATTGATAGCTTGTGATCACATAGGCTGGTGTGCTTCTTCCATGTGGGCTTTGGTGCTTCTCAGCTAGATGGTCACTTGTTTATCTTCAAGCCTTTAAGACCCCAGATGCTGTATCTTTTGATAGTTGGGCACCATTAGCTTTTTTCACCACATTTGCTTATGCACCTACTTTGTCTTCAGCAATCAGTCATGTCAGGAAGGTGAGCATCCTGGAATGCCAGTTAGAACAATGTGTTCTTGTGTTGAGGGAGTACTTGAGTAGAGGCCCAATGTTCATCTGCTACCTTAATACTAAACCTATACATATATGCACATAGATCTAATTCTCCCATTGATATATATGTATGTATTTACCTTCATACATGCCTGTATTTAAATCTCTTTAAATGCCCTTTGCCTCCTAGTTCTTTTCTCTATTTCCTTTTACTTTCCTCTTGACCCACTCTCATGCTCAGCCTTCATTTAAGTTTCAGTAATTCCTCTCGGTTACATAGCCCTTGATCAAGCCCTACCAGGCCTCCTACAACCTCCTTGCCATCGATTTTGAATCACTCGTTGTTCCCTTGTCCCTGGGTTTATTAACCCCACTTACTTTCCCCCACTTCCCCCTCTCCCATGTCCCCCTGGAACTGTCAATCCCGTTGTTTTGTCCTCCAACTTGTTTATCTAACTTATCTAATCTAGATAGACCTGCAGAGATAATAATATGCACAAAAAACAAGACAGAGCAAAACAAAGCAACAAAAAAGCCAATGACAAAAAAAGCCTATAAATCGTTTTCATTTTCTTTAGCTTCAACTGCAATATGCACAAAGCAGTTGATAGTCTACACCACAGGTACTTCCTGGCATTGTTCCAACTTACAATACCGAGGTTCTCTATTATCTTCTTTTACAAACGTAGTTGATTTAATTTCTGTGCATCCAATCCAGCAAGGTCTACACATGTAGTAATCATTTGTTACTAAAAAAAGGTGTTTTTGATGAATAAATCATTGGTCTCGCAAAATCCTATCATGCAATATCTGGCTTCCTTTCTGTTACCCAATTTACCAACTACTGCTCTTTCTAGTTTTACACCATTTTTTTCTAGTTTTCTACTTTCACATTCCAATAACTAGTAATAATCAATGTATTTTGATAGCATGTTTAATCAATTTGCAGAAGGTGGTGATAAATTTGAATGATAAATGTGAATGAAAGATAGAACCAGTCATCTTAACTGGTCTTGCTTTTAGGCATGTAACTGGTGATGTTATACTTCAGGATAATTTGAAAAATATGACACTGTTGTTGTTAGGTGCCATTACACCAATTCCAACCCAGTGACCCTGCGCACAACAGAATAAAACACGACCTGGCCCAGCACCATCTCTAACTCTACAACTTTCCCTAGGCTGGAGCTATTATTGCAGCCGCAGTGTCAATCCATCTTGAGGGCTGTTTTTTTCACTGTCCCTTCACTTTACCAAGGATGATGTCTTTCTCTAGTCTTTCTGGATAATATGTCTAAAGTATGTAAAACGAACTCTGGCCATGCTTGCCTCGAAGGCAGTACTTATTCCAATATAGACTGGATTGTTCTTTTAGTAGTGCTTTCAATATTCTTCTCCAAAACTCAGATGTATTGATTCTGCTTTGATCTTCTTTACTCAATGTCGCACTTTCACATGAGACATGCTCTCTTCAATTTGCCACCCTGGGACAGTAGGCCATATGAATGTCTAACTCAAAATGGTCAATACCAGTCCATTTGAACTCACTATTCCATTTCATTTTTGATGACTTTCAACATTCTTTGATCCATGCTTTGTACATTCCAAGTTTTAATTACTAATGGATGTTTGTAGCTAATTCGTTACATTTTGACTCATGTCACACCAGCAAAAGAAGGTCCCAATAGCTTTAATCCATCCACAGCATTAAGATGAACTGTGCTTTGAGGAGGGCGTCCTTCTCTAGTGATATTCTGGGTCCCTTCCAACCTGAGAGGCTCAACTTCCAGCACTATATAAACAATGTTCTACTGCTATCCACAGGTTTTCACTGACTAACACTTCCTTTTTCCGGAAAGTAAATAACTAGGTTCCTCTTCCCAGTCTGTCCTAGTCTGGATGGTTGGCTCAAATCTGTATACCATGGTTCACTCTGTTCATATGTGAAATGCCCACGGCATTGCTCACAGCATCATAACAACCCACAAACACTCACAATTCAACAAACTGAAAGACTAGTGATGGTCTTGTCTGTACTACCTTAAACGAGGAAACTTTATTATTTAACAATGTCAATCTCATGCAAAAGAAACAGTGAATCTTTCTAAGGGGACTAAAGAGATTGACAAATAAACGTAGGACAGAATCCTCATGCAATGGAAGGCATTATTTGAACAATTGATAAAATTGGAAGATGAATGACAGATAAGACGAAAGTCATGCTTGGATAAACTGCGCTGTGACTCTGTAAGAAAATGCCTTGCTCTTTGGAAAGACACACTCAAGGGTCAAGGAGTAACGGGGCACAATGCATGCAACCTCTTGAGTGGTTCAAAACCTAATGTGCATAAGGGGATAGAGAGAAGCAAAACCTAAGTACAGCAAATATTGAAAAGTGAAATCTAGGAAAAGACAACCAGGAATTCTTTGTTCTAATTTTATAGATTTTATTAAAGTTTAAATTTATTTCAAGTTAAAACTTTAAGATCAACTTTTAAAATGTTAGTATGTGAAAATTATCATCATAAACAATTGATAAAAGCAAGTTTTCCAAAATGGTATGCCTAGTATAAGTGATTTCAATGGTAGCAAATTAAGAGGCCTATAAAAAAATTAAAGTCAGTGGTACTAAACTCTGCTTAGTAACATTCTGGTGCAACTTGACAGCACAGTTTATATACGAGCACTTTAAGTATCAATACACCAAGTTTATGTACTCAATTAATGAAACAATCAGTGTATAAACAAGCAGTTTATATACTGGCACTTTAAGTATTAATACAACAACTTTATGCACTCAGTTAATGAAACAATCAATACTTAAACACGCTTATGCATTTGGAATAATATACACCAGGTCATAGTTACCAATGAGTACCAAGACTAAACGTGCTTTTCCCTTGTTCTTGTATTTTTTAATGTTTCCACAATGACCATAAATTACTTTTGTAATAAGAAAAACAAAAAGACATATAAAGAATAAATGAAAAAGAATTTCATCATGATTGATTACTGAAATCAGATTTTGGGGGAATTTGATTTCTATGTCAAAATACTCCATTTTTTCCTGATGTTCACATACTACCAAACATTTTCCAAAAGTGTCTCACTTACAGCTGATCTTGAAGCTCCACAATGATATATTCTAATTGTTCCTTCTCCAATTTATGGGACAGATCAGAATCTTCAATCCTTTGAAGTAATATTTTATTCTGGGAGACTGATTCAGATAACTGGTTCTCTCGAAGTCTTAAGAGTTCTTCAAGATAACCCTGGAAATACAGTATCAACGACATATAGTTTTGTCAGTCTGGGTAGACTAGAAAATCAAAATTTATAGACACTTACATGTGTACAAGAAAGAACTTTATATGCAAGAGCAATTGAATGTTGAGAAAACATCCCAGTCCAGTCCAGATCAAGTCCGTACGTCCAATATTAGCCCATATGTCCAATACCAAACTATGAAATCCTCTTTAGACTCATGAAACACATGCAATGACGCCAAATACAGGAAGATCCCAGGCCAGTGGGTGCAAACTCTTTGAGGACCCAGTAGTGGTGGAAGCATCTCAGTGCTGGCAAGGGTCTCCACGTGGCTCCTCCAGCTCCAGAGGTCTGGCTCCATCAGCCTCTCTCTAGGTGTCTTATCTACAGAGATGTCTCACAGGGAGTCAGCAGAGAGAGAGAGAGAGAGAGAGAGAGAGAGAGTGTGTGTCTCCGCCTCCAAGGAGGAAATCCAGGAGTTCCCAGACTTCTCCAGAGAAGGCCATGCTCACATAGAGGCCTAATTGGTTACACCTTGTGATTGACAGGCTAGAATCTACCCCTACACTCTTAATCTTCAAACTGATGCCAGATTATGTAACCACCACATATAGCTACTACAAAATTCTCCCATATGTCTTGAAAATCAAACCTAAGTTATTTAAATATTATTTCTCTACTTATTGTATTACTTTGGAGTATCACTGATAGAATAATAAGACAAATTTAACATATTTGCTCTATTATCTAAAACTCTTTTCTAAAGTTTGATAAAATATCCCCTTCTCACCCTTTCCTGTGTAATGTTTCTACTGTTTTAATAACCCAGTGGTAGCCTACAGCAATATTGTATGGTCACTTGAGAGCTATATATTAAAAGTTTTGAGTCAGTTGTCTTAATACTGCTATTACTAAAAATCAAATAATCTTGCGATTAAGTAAATTATTTTAAAAACAAAGTAGTATCTACTCAAAAGGTACCACTTGCTAATTATTTTTACCTTAGTTTACTATTATCCACGCTTTTGAGGTAATTTACTTTTATGTACCTGTGTGGTAGAAATAATACACAGTGGTATTTTGTGCATCTCTTTTCAGTTCTGCCTTCACAGTGACTAACAATAGTGGGAATGGTTATTATAATTCACTATATCATTTAATATATTATAATATAAATATATTTACTATAGTTGGAAAAAAGTACAATTCTGAGCTCCTTCCCCATCCTCCCTGTGAAAACCAGCTGTTAAATATGTATCAGCACACCACTGTCACCCCATCCTGGTCACTGTCACTGCTGGCTTTATTATATTATTTAGCTAAGGTTTCTTTACCAATTTCTTTCCTTACTCTGTAATTTTGTATTTTACTTCCTGCTCTCTAGGTCAAATTTTGATCTTGAATTATCATGAACCAAAATATGCTCTCTGTTGATATTAAAACATTCACGTAACTAGGTTAAGGGATTAATCCCTCCCCATCTCCGCCCAGGGTCAGCAGTAGCAGTTATAGACCCCTTCATTTATGCCCTCCACCAACTAGGAACCCTGATGGCCTAGTGGCTGCACATTACACTGAGACCTGTAAAACCAGCAGTTTGAAACCAGCAGTTGTACCATGGGAGGAAGACTGGGCTTTTTACTTCTGTAAAGATTACAGTTTCAGAAATCCACAGGAATAGTTCCACAGGGTCACTATGCGCTGGTGTGGACTTGATGACAGTGAGTTGTTGTCTTTTTTAAACCAATTAGTTGCCACTGAGTAGATTCTGATTCATGATGTGTCAGACTAGAACAGTGATCCACAAGGTTTTTAATGGGTAATTTTTCAGAAGTAGATCTGGGGTAACTTTGGGTGAACTCAAACATCCTACACGTGTCAACTGTGCCACCAGGTTTCTGGTGGGTGGTGAGTTTCTTTTTTGAGAACGCAGCTCTACATAAAACTTTGAAAAATTGCATTGTCTCAGCATTTCCATATTTCTTAAATAGATTAGTTTTTTGTAATTTTTTAATTGTCTTCTCTCTTTTTTTAATTGACGGTTTCTCGTAGGCCCAAACAAGTGGCTGTCAGTGACTGGGGGGGAAGGGGGGAGGGGAGAGCAGCAGGAGCGGGGCGGGTCATCTTAATTTTCCACTTACACACAGTGCTAAATGAACAAGCACGGACTCACTACTGCAGTTAGAAGTTGGCAGCCTGGAAAAGGGGGGATGGGGAGTGGACGTTAATTAAAAAAAATACAACCCCCTACCCCAACTGAGGGGACGGGGAGGGAACTTGGTCTGTTTCAACAAAGGAATCAAAGATCAGAAGCCATTTGGGAAGGCCAGAGCCGTCGGGGCGGAGGGAGGTGGGCTGGTCCAGGGGTTGGGGGAGCTGTTTGGCAACTGGGGCGAAGGGATTGCCCTCCCCTTGCTGGGGTCCCCCCAGCCTCTCCGGTCTGGCAGGAAGGGGGCAGCCTGCAGCTCCCGCAGGCAGGTCTGAGGCTGCCGGGTGCTCCTGGCAGGGGTGGAGGGGGCTCACAAGGGCTTGCCCTCCAGGGAGATGACGGCGCTGCCCCCCAGCTTCTCGGCCAGGGTGCAGCGGTCCTTAACCTCCTCGGAGCAGTTTGCTTGTAATTCGTGTTTGATTCCCGTCAGCTTCTTCTTGATGGCATCCTTGGAGCTGGCGTAGATCATTTTGCTCTTAAGGGGTGCACACTCGGGGGCCCAGAAGATGAACACCAGGTCCTCCTTCTTGCTCTCCGTCTCGTAGGTGGTGTCATACAGAGCATAGCGGCAGTCCTTGTCAGGCAGCATCTTGACAAAGGTGGCTTAGGGGTCGTCCACCGTCTGGCCCACGTCCCCAACCAGGATCTCCTTGCCCTCCTCCAGGATGAAGTTCTTCTTGTCCTCGCTCAGGCAGAAGAGCACGGCCTTCTTGCGCTTCTTGACCTCCTCCAGTGTCGAGGACTTGCGCACCTTCAAGTCATTGAACACCTTGATAACTCCGTCGGAGACAGCCACACCAGAGGCCATGTTTCCGGAAGCGAGAAGAGTATGGCAGAGAGAGGAAGAGAAGATGGGAGCCGCTGCAGCTGCTGCCGGGACCCGACTCTAGATTAGTTTTTATATTTTTTCAGTCTTCTTTATAGATATTATGCTTGTTTTTACGAGTGAAATATTTTTGTTTTCTAACAAATAGCTGTTTGGAATTTATAAAGCTATTCATATTTGTAAATCTATTTTTAATCAATTTTATTTTCCCCAGTGTATTGTTTATGATTCTAATATTTCTATAGTTAATGCCACTGGGCTCACTATAAATATAATTCATGAATTATGATAGTTTTGAAGGAAGGAGAGAAAGGAAAATGAGGCAATGGAGTAAAAAAGGCAGACGTTACAAATTCAAGGGGCTGGAGCTCATTTTTCTTTTATGCCTTCCTCCCTGCCTCGATTCAGGCATAAGACACGAGAGATGCTGAATAACCTGATTAAAATTCAGAAATACAAGCAATGTGCTTAAACAATAACTGCATTTTCACAAATCAATAATGTTTTATAAAATTAATCATTGGAATGAAGATCAGAAGTACTTAAAACCTTTGGAATAAATGGCTTTTGTATTAAAACATGAAATTAGAAAAAAATTTGGTAAACAAAAGCCCCTTCTAAAATTTTGTCTCACTTTCCACTAAGAACAGAAAAGAAGTAGGATGGCTAAGCAATGCTATTCAGATAAATGATCTTTCAGCAGTTAACAGTCTGAACACATTACTTCTAATCCAATTAAAGACTTGATCAATTGGTAAGTACCTTTTGTTCCAGGGTAAGCTGGTATTTCTGCTTGACTCGCTTACACTTGTTGAACCAGCTGTTTTCATCCATGATGAAAGGAGGCCCCACATTCTCTGGAGTGCTGCTTTCACTACCACTGCTTCCCAAGGTCCTCAGCTCTTCCTCATCACTGCTGATACTATCAGAACTGGGAAGAGTAACAATTTTAAAGGAGATAATGTCAATTATGTTTTCAGTTAGTGATCTAGAAAGTAAATAAATAAACATAGACCAAGATATTTGCCTGCCATAGCCGAAGCTTTCTGTGGGCTAGAGAAAGCAGTGATTGATGATAAATTCCAATTTTGAAAAATACCAAACAGCATATACACACAAACACACAAAAAATGGACCATTGAAATTAAAACTATATGCACCTGCAATTTACATACAATTGAAGAGAGAATTTGTAGATTGGGAGGTAATTATGGGATGTATAATTATATATATTTAATATTTACTAAAAATATTTTCAAAATGACAACAGAAAATAACTACCACACTAGTATAATACATCCAGCAAAATTATCTTCCTAGATTTACTAAAAATTATTAAGATGTACTAACAAATGCTAATTAAAAGATCATTCAATGATTATAGTACAGGAAGAAGAAAACTGACCAAATAGGGAAGGTTTGTTTTACAAGATGAAAGAGTAAGCAGAACAATTGACTGCATACGGACAAACCTTAAATAAATATTGAAAATTTGAAACCGTTAACTACGGTTGCCTGCCACTGTGGAATTGTAAATACATTAATTAATGATGGATGTAAAATTTTACATCAAAATAGCACCTAAGTCAGGAACAAGAGGACTAAAGTTAAAGTAATGTTAGTCCTCATTTGTTTAGGTGGGAAGTGAAGATGTTAACTCTAGATTTCACTAAATTTCAAATATTAAAATTAACAGGGTAGCAGTAAAAGAAGAGTAATAAAATGTGTTACTTAGAAACTAGTAGAGAAGTTATATGGGGGTGGTGATGGTAGAGCGTGCGTATGTGTGTAAATCAAAGGAAGAAAAGAAAAATGACAAAAAGGGGGCAAAAAAACATAAAAAGCAAAAAAAATAAAGTAAAAATGCAATAGTAGATATTGATTAAAACATACTAGTAAAAATAAATTATTTAAAGTATTTTTATGAAATATTCTATTAAAATATTTTTAAAACTCCAAATAGGTAATACTCTAAAACAACATACTTCAAACAGGAAATGTAGCATGCTACATTAAATGGCTTATGGAAAAAAGGATAAAATATACAAAATATTAACAATAAAAATTAATATAAAATATAACAGACTTTAAAAAACATGAATGATTCTACATATGGGTAAAAATAACTCATTACACCAGGAAACTAAGAATTCTAAACTTGGGTACATCTATTAATGGAACTTCAAAATGCTCATCTATAAAGTAAAAAATGAAAATAGACAAGGAAAAACTGTTAATTTAACACATCTTAGTAACTTAAAAGACCAAGTAATAAAAAATTCAAAGGACACAGAAAATTAAAATATACCATTAACAAGTATAATCTAATAAATACAAAACATAATTATTGGAAAACTGGTCATTTTTCAACAAACTTCAAGGAACTACTATAGACCACATCTCTAATTACCACAATAACAAAGTCCCTGAAAATATTTAAAATTTAAAATATTTCATATATACCTTTCTCAAAGAAATTTGCATGATTGATTTATTTTACCTCAGTTTAAGTTTAGTTGTGAGGAGTCGCCAAGATGATTTTCAATTCGTAGTAACCCTACGTGACACAAGAGTTTCCCTAGGGTTTTCTTGGCTGTAGCTCCCAGTAGCAGTCTCCCTCCTGCAGAGCTGCTACGTGGTTCAAACCACTAACCTTACAGTTAGCAGTCAAGAGCTTAACCAGTGGGTCACCTAGTGTTTTGCTATTTACATATTTCATATTTTAGTTTCACAAAGATAAACTGTATTTCAAAATACTGATGTTCAATAAACAAAGTTTATTAACTTTACAATCGAATCAGTGAAAATTAATACAATAGGACATGTTTTTCAGTTACACAATTAGCTATATTTTAAAATCTTTGTTAGCATGATTGAAAAACAGACACTGTAATATAGGATGATCGAACTCAATTGGCATAACATTTATCTGTCAATTTGTCATAGTGTACTGGCTTGTGTGTTGCTGTAATGCTGGGAGATATGTCATTGGTATTTCAAATGCCAACAGGGTTACCCAAAGGGAACAGGTTTCAGTGGAGCTTCTAAACTAAGAACAGACAACGAACAAAGATTCAGCTCCCCACTTCCAAGGAAAGAGCCACTGAAAATCTTAGGCATAGCTTCAAAACCTTATCATATTGAAGGCCATAAAGAGTTGGTCTTGGAAACTCATAGGGGCAGTTCTACCCTGTCCCAAAGGATCACTGTGAGTTGGCATCAAATATATGGCAGAGTTTTAGTTGAGGGTATGAATCAAGCCACATCCTTTGCTTCACTGAGGGCATCTTTAAGACCCCACCTTAGTACAGGGTATGAACCAAGCCACACCCCTTAACTTGATGGCATTGACCCCACCCTTAGTGCAGGTGTGAGCCAAATTACATCCTTTATTCTTGATGGCATCTTTAAACCAGCATCCTTTATTTTCCTTGGACATATAACGGCTCCACCATGTATGTTTCACATACACATCACCTCAACTGGAAAGCCAGACCTCTATGTCCCGACTGTGGTTTGGAGAAGCAAGAGGACCTGCTGTGACTTTGGGACTTTTTTGGCTTCTGGCGATGGACCCTGCAGGTGACTCACTTCTGCCTTTGGATTTTGAATTGAACAGCATCCAATCCAGCAGTGCATCACAGAGCCTAGGGACATGAGGGAATACACTTAAAGGAGGAGATGGGGTGGTGGTGGTAGGGCGCATTGAGAATATCACCTTGGAAAAGTTGTACATTCGGAAAATCATTAATTTCTGATTCCTTGATTCTAGTCTGATACTAAACCTTCTATTTTTTTTCTAGATGTATTGCAATTTTTATTCTCATTTACTTTCAGATTATCTTTTTAAAAAACATTTTATTGGGGTCTCGTACAACTATTATCACAATCCATATATCCATCCATTGTGTCAAGCACATTTGTACATTTGTTGCCATCATCATTCTCAAAACATTTGCTTTCTGCTTGAGCGCTTGGTATCAGCTCACCATTTTCCCCCTCCCTCTCCACTCCCCACAATCCTTCTAAAAGAAATTATTACCACACTTTATCCCAGAAATTCCATACTAGACTTTAAATAATCAAAGTTACATGTTAAAAGATGCAATTACAAAGATATTAAATATAGAATCAATGTACCCTAACAATCCAATGTTAGTAAGTTCTGAAAAAATGTCACCTGAAAAAGATTTTTAATTGGACAATAAGCTATTCAATTATAAATTAAGACTTCAATAACATTTGAAATATCAAATACCTCTGGGTGAACTTCAAGTACGGTGTATAGTCTATGACAGCAGGAAAGCTGCCGTCCAGTCCTTCTCCTTTTAGGCAGAAGCTAACAAACAATACATATTTCACATTAATACATAAAATTTTAAATCAAATATGTGTTATAAACAATCTCTTGCTAGAGGCTTTTGCTTTTATCTGTCTGTAGGTTAATTTTGTTTGCAATTTAATTTTAAAATGTTACAAATAAGTTCTTCAATATAATCTACCTTTAATACAGTAACAAAGCATTTTACAAAATAATATACTGTTATATAAATGTATCAAGCAATAATAAAATTTACTGAGAAAACTATTCCAAAACTTTCTCTTTTATTTATCTTGGTGACAGGTTCCACCCTGTCCTGTAGGTTCGCTGGGAGTCGGCATCAACTCGATGGCAGAGAGTTTGGGTGTTTTGGGAGAGTCTTTACTGTATTTTTAAAAACCATTAGAGAATGTTCAGTTGAAGACATGTTCTTCACATTTAGACACAAATTCACAGGGGATAATAAATGCCATGTAAAATTTTGATTAATGAGGAAACTAGGATGGCCTGATAACTGAGAAGCCTTGTCTCTTAAGCCTAGAAAATGTTAAACCCTGACTCTATCCGAGGCATGTGGCAAGTGTCTCTTGCCCAAAGTCAGATGATGCCACTTAGTGCATTCCAACTTTACAGCAGGGGTCTGTCTCCGAGGTTGTAAATCTTTACAAGGGCCTATTTTTCCCTTGGGGCAACTAGTGGGTTTGAACTACCAACACTGAAGTTAGTTGAATGCCTACTCAAGGGAACCACCAGGGCTCCTTAAATCACCTGATCCCACAATCATTTTGCTCAAAATTTTAAGGTACATTTTAGAGGAGAAAATTAACCTAAGAATTTTCAGCTTCTGGTTTCTTTGGGTAGCTGGTCTGCTGAAATATTTATTCTAATATTTCAATACTGAGTATACCTACATTTTTCCAAACACGAATAAAGAGAAGATCAAAGTGGCAACACTTTCTATAGATTTTCCTTCATTTTCAGAAATCTAATGATGTTACCTTTTAGACATATGCTTTCCACTCGTTATACTAAGCCAAAAGTTACAATTCTTATCCTGGTGGGTCTCTTTTGGATGTTAGTATGTGGCCAAGATCCTATACTTATTTCCAAGTGGGTGGGGAAACTGTAAAGACTTTAGATGGGAGCAGTGTGCCATGCAAACGTTCACATTCTTAGAGGATCAGAAAAATATTCTTCCTTCTACTATCTATCATACTCATCCTAAGAATTTATACTAATTTGCCTAGTAATTTATTAAAACTGAAGTCAAGCAGTTATACCCATGAAGGACAAATATTTTTTAACAAGCGCTATTTACTAGTAAAGGTAGCCTCAGTGAAAATATGCAGCATTATCTTAATTTTCATTTGCCTTATGCTTTTGTTAATATCCTTGAATATTCAATACTATTATTTCAAATTCTCGCTCAATACAAATTTAGGATTTCCATTATTTTATTCTTGCATTCTTTTTTCCCCTTTACTTTTAATCATTTTATTGGGGGCCTCTAACAGCTCTTATCACAATCTATCCATACATACATTGTGTCAAGCACATTGTGTCAAGCACATTGTGTCAAGCACATTGTGTCAAGCACATTTCCCCTTTACTTTTAATCATTTTATTGGGGGCCTCTAACAGCTCTTATCACAATCTATCCATACATACATTGTGTCAAGCACATTGTGTCAAGCACATTGTGACAGCATATGCTGTCATCAATATTTTCTTTCTACTTGAGCCCTTATTATCAACTCATTTTCCCCTCCCCAACCCTCCCTCCTTTATGAACCCTTGATAATTTATAAAATTTTTTTTCATGTATTACACTGACCACTGTTTACCTCTACCTATTTTTCTGTTCAGTCATTGTGATCGGTTCCCCCTTTTCCCCCACACTTTCCCTTTACCCTCCTGGTGTCTATGTTCTCTTTATTGGTCTTATTGCATTTATCTGTCCTGGATTCCCTGTGTTTCCAGCTCTTATCTGTACTGGTATACATGCTCTGGTCTAGTCAGATTTGTAAGGTAGAACTGGGCTCATGATAGTGGGGAGGGAGGGCAGGAAGGAAGCATTAAATAACTAGAGGAAAGCTGCATGTTTTGTCAGTGCTATATTGCACCCTGATTGACTCATCTCTTCCTTGTGACTGTTTTGTGAGGGGATATCAATTGTCTACAGATGGGCTTTGGGTCTCCACTCTGCCCCTACCCTCTCACTCACATCAATATGTTGCCCCCCCCCCCAGGGTGTTTGATACCTGATCCCATCAACACCTCATTATCACACAGGCTGGGGTTTTTCTTCCATGTGAGTTTTGTTGACTTGCATTCTTTTTATAAACAGATTGTTTATGTTAGTATAATGTGAAGTCTGGAGTGAAACAGGTATCAATTAATGCTTCCATAAATCTTAAAATATCCCTAAAATTGTACTATTTTATATATATCATTTAGTATTAAATTATTGACAATAAAATCAAATGTGGACAATATAATTTTATATTCTAGATCTATAAATAACGTAAGAATCATAAATAAGGTACTAGAACTATTCTGTCATGCTCTTCTTTATCTCAACACGTAAGATAGTAAGAATCTTCCAAGCTCTGTATATCCTTCAATCTACTTTTCATCTTAAACTAGTAACTAAAAAATACTAAAATGCAATATAAAAAACCTTTCTCAGTGTACTAAGGCACAAATATTTCTGTGTGGGCAGATGTGTTATAAGCTAGAAAGAAAACTCATCAGTTAATTTCTGAAATTTGAAAGACTCTTCTGAGACAGCAGACCATTGAGAAATCTAACTGATGTCATTTGAAAGGGAACAATGTGAATCAAATATGCACATCCAAGCATTTGTTCGACTTTGACAAAGCACTGAGAGAAAAATCATAAAGTAGTTATAAACAACACATTTGAATTAATGACGTACCTGAAATCAATAGCATTGAGTCCAAGCAGCATGCCAGCAAGCATATTTGCTTCCTCACCCAGGACAATTGCTCCGTCTTCATAAAATCTTCTGAAAATGAAAAGAATGACTACATAAATTCCAAACCAGACTGAAATTTGAGCTACAATAATTACCTAGAGCCCAATGTGGTATAGGAAAAACTACATTTTATTTAATTTCTCAGAAACATACTTGGATCACCAAATCTTATCTATTTAGGGAAATCCATGCAATGATAACAAATCGTATTCTTTTCCAATGCTTACCCTACTCTTAAATCCAAAGGGACTCTATCAATGGGCTTCCTGTGCTCAGGATTATTCTCTTAAAATGAAACATTATCAATATAATCATTAAGCTGTTAAATTGAGAGTCACTTCTACTGTTCTATTTTCAAAACTAGGAGCAATGCAAATTGCTTTGAACAATTTACACAAAAGGAAAAGAACTACAACTCCCAATCTCAAAAAATACCCAAACCCACTGTTAACAAGTTGATTATGAGTCATAGTGACCCTTAGGACAGAGCAGACTACTCTTTAGGTTTCCAAGATTAAATCTTTACAGGAGATGACAGGCTCATCCTTCTCCAGGGAGGATCAGTGGTTCCTGTGCTTGGTCTTTTAAGTTACTGGGCTCTTGTCGTTAGCAGCGCATTGTGAAGCCCACTCTGCCCAGAGCTTTCTTCACTCTCAAGACGAAATCACCCAAACAAACAGAAACATTGTGTACCGAATATATCAAGGTGTTCCACAAAAAGGTAATGATTCCGTTATTAGATGCTATCAATTTGATCCCAACTCAGGGCAGTCACATGCACAAAAGAACAGAACACTACCGGTCCTGCACCATTTAGACAAGTCTGCACATCTATGCGTGTCTCCCTGTCTGCAGCATCGATGGGCTGTTGACGGAACATTTATGGACTCACAATAACTGTGTCTTCAATGGTTCTGGAGCGCTAAATTCTATGGGCCCTGTGCTTTCAACATGGGTTCTGTTAATCACCTAGTATTACCCTGTTTTTTAAATTCTCTACCTTGAGTCCATTAAGGTGTAAAAGTATATTTTTACAATCAGACCAAAACTATCCTTGCTTGAGCTTCCTGATGCCTCCACTATATTAGAAGAATACTGAAAGTCAACCAAATTGATTTTAGAGAGTTTTAAAAGCCTAAAATCTTTTTATAATGTGTGTACATATGATATTACTATTATTATTGGTTCTAGTATATACTGTTATTGTTTTAAAATCAAGAAATCCATCTAATTGACTACTGTGCTGAAGCACAATATTGCACCGGTGTACCATGCATTACAGCCTTCTCCAACAAAGAAACAGAGAAAAGGAATTATCTCATTAAGACAGCTATCTATCATACAGATCAATAATTTTGACTGGTTCTTTCTATCAATACTTTCAAAGACTTCAAAATGTTGCACACTTTCAATTTCACTTTGTCTCAGTAAAATGGAAGCATTCATGTTTGCTTATGGAAGCAAGGTTATCATTTGGCAACAAATGTGCCAAGAATAAAGTCTGAAATACCTACTAGTCCAATAATAATACAGTACACACTAAAAATTTTTTTTAAAAACATTGTTTGTTCTAAAGAAAATATTTTAAGACTCTAACCAAGATAGCATAATAAACTGCAAGAATGTATTATAAATATTGAAAGACCACAGTTAAAAGAAATATGAGCTTCAATTTTAAGATTTAAATGTTAGACTCTACCTTTAAATACAATTTTGAACCTTAGAAGCAAATAAAAATTGTGAGAAACTATTTGATATTATTATGATTTGGAAGAAACCAAGCCCAAACCCAAACCTAGTATTGCAGTCAATTCTGATGCACAGGGACCGTACAGAGAAAAGCAGATCTGCACCATATGATTCCTAAAGCTGCACTCGATACAACAGCCAACTGCCACCTCTTTCCTCCAAGGAGTGATTAGTGGCGTCAACTGTCCACATTTTGGTTCCAGTTGAAAACTTAAGCAAAAGTCTTTACTTTTTTTTAAAAAAGAAATACTTCTAATCATGTATATCATCTATTATGATAGTTATTTAAGTAACTGTGAGTTAGAATAAACTGAACTTTTTTTTTGGTTTTGCGTAAGAGTAATCTACCTTTTCTTTTATCACAAATCGTTAAACTCTAATTGATTTATGATTCTATAAAGCTAGCTGTCGTGTTCATTCTTTAAGACTATTTTAAGGCCTGGCAAGTATTTGAATTAGAGAAATCCTCTGGATGGTGAGCAAGGTGAACAACCAGCATAGACTTTACTGTTACTGAGCAGTAGCATCCGTCCATTTTTCTCACAAGTTATTCTATACACTAAAATTGGCATGTTGAAATATGAGAATACTTATCTTATAAATCAAAAACATTTTTATAAGTGTTCTTGCTACTGTAACATAATTATTGCTTCTTTCCCAATTTTGCTTCTATTTCCATAAAGGAATATTAATTTCCATTCATGACATGTAAAACAGATTTAAAACTGTGTCATATTCTATTGAATGTCTAATTAAATCAGAGAAAACAAATGATCAAATAGCAAACCTTTTAAAGATATTTCTAAGAACACGGTATTCACATAAAAAAAATATAATAAATTCCCTCAAAGTACCAAGGTGTGCTAGGTGTTACAGATGAAATAGTGAATGAGCAAGACATGGTCTCTGCCTTTATCGAACTTACAGTCTAGAAAAGAATAAAATAATTACAGACTGCGATATAAAAATAGTGTTTTGAGGTACAGGGAAATGGAGGGAGAATTCAACTTT
The DNA here is from genome assembly GCF_050624435.1 of Tenrec ecaudatus. NCBI lineage: Eukaryota > Metazoa > Chordata > Mammalia > Afrosoricida > Tenrecidae > Tenrec > Tenrec ecaudatus. The sequence continues at coordinate 111,191,518 of NC_134538.1, forward strand.
GTAGTGGATCATCGGGAAAGATCTTCCCAAGTATTAAACCGAGGCCCTAAGCCCACAGGATCACATATGGCATTAATAATAATAGTGAGCACTTCTAAGTTTTTACGTGTCATAAACTCTTTACATATATTAGCTTCTTTAATTTTAGTACCACAGATGATTAAGTAACTTGTCCAAGATTTCACAGCTAGAAGAGCCAGGACTTGGCTCCTGGAAATGGGACTGCAGAGCCTGCTGACTACGTGTAAAAGAAACCATATCTCAGTGTTTAACTGGGAAGAAACATGATCCCCTTATTCTGACAGTGACAGAAGCTAGAAAATTAACATTTCATTTAAACACAAACATTATCACTATGATCAAGCTTAATGATGTAAAAACAATTTGCAAAACAATAAACTGGTTTCCAGAAAATCAATTTCATCTCTACTTTTAACATTGTTTTCTTCAATATTTGTTACTTCAAATTTACAGAATACTTTCAATCTGCCTTCAAATATCACATCTTAATTACTTAGAGTACATTTCAGTTATTTTTCAGTCTATGGACAGAGAAAAACGATAACTGTGAGGAAATAATGCTGCTTCTGCCTTACTCCTGTATTTGCAAGTAGCCTATCAAAATAATTCCCTAATATCTAAAATTCATATTCTACTCATTCTGCCAGCTTTTAAACTCTATTTAAACCATTAAATTCTTCCACTTTTTTCTCCCTTAACAATTGCTCACCATGACATCTGCTTCTTAGGGTCACTGAAACTGTCAGCATTTGCAATCAGGTACTCTAAAACCAAATATTATTCATACTTTTTATCCCACCCTACTCCACACACACACACTCTTCCTCCACCCAATCTTAACCTTGGACTTTAGGGATTGGTGTGTCAAGCTAGCCTGCTTTCATTAATGTAGCTCCTCCTTCTACACTAGTTAAAAGCCATCATTCTAAAGAATGTCAGTCAGTACTTTCTTTCTGAGAAGGGTAGAACAAGAAGAAATCTACTTGACTCAGATACTCTCAAGATCCCCTAAAAGCCCAGGACTAATCTCTCATCTTTCTACAAGCATTTACCTCCAGGGCATCCAGTCAAAAGGTAAGATTCAACTGAAGTTCCAAAAACTTATTTGCATCTTTCAAATATAATTTTCTAAATATATATATTTTGACCAAAAGTATTTAATCACATTTATTTACAATAAGGAAGCATTTTAGTTTGATTTCAGTAAAAAAAGAAGGGATAACTTTATTTTATTTGAAACAATTTTTTAGTCATCTTCTAAGGCAATTTATGAAACAACACACTGATTTTTCACTGCCATTATGTTCACATATAGACATTATATACTAAGTCATGTTTCTCTTTCAATGGTGTAAGTATAAGTTTTGTTATGAGAATACTTTTACTTCATGTACTTTTGTAGAGTTGAATCATTTCCTTTTTATCAAAAGGGCGGCTAACACCTAAGAACAGAGCAAAAAGAATTTCCCTTTAAATATTTAAACTATTCATTCAAAAACAATCTATTCAAGAAACATTTCTACCCCACCCAATCCTTTAAACTAAGAAACAAGACTAACAACTTGAACTGATTATTACTGCTTTCATTTCTTTTTAGATTAGATTTAACATAAATTCAATTTAATGCTGTGTTAATGCACTGGAACAAATTATAGTATTGTATTAATTTAATCTAATACCATTAATTTCGAATTCTTAGGTTTGGGCTCTATTTAAAATTACCAGTACCAAACACTAGAATGAACTATAAAAAGAGTCAAGTACCCAAATTGATAAAATTAGGCACAAAAATATTGTGTACTTGCAAATGGGTAGTCATTAGCCACACATGACTACTGAGTACTTAAATATGGTTATAGTAAGCAAAGTACTGCTTCTTCTTTTTATTTCATCTCAAATATATTTGTTTATATAGCAGCATATAGATACTGGTTAATGTATCGGATATCACCTGCATAAAGTATTGATATTACTGTTTTCTCACTTACAAATACTTTTGAAAAAGTGGTTTCTTCAACAAGATCAACAAGAACAGGCCTGAGCTTAATAGGAATGATTGCTGCCCTGATATGATCCTTATCTCTACCATCATAAAAAATTAAGTCCTATATCATCCCTTTATGGAAGGGTCGCGGGGAGGAGACAAGTTAGTCAGGGTGCGGTATAGCAATGATAAAATATACAACTTTCCTCTGGTTCCTAAATGTTCCCCCAACCCCTCAACTGTTATGATCCCAATACTACCTTACAAATCTGGCTAGACCAGAGGATGTACACTGGTACAGATATGAACTGGAAACACAGGGAATCCAGGACTGATAGTCCCTTCAGGACCAGTGGGTGAGAGTGGTGATAGCAGGAGGGTGGAAGGAGAGTGGTGTGGAAAGGGGGAATCAGTGACTGGGAACTACATATAACCTCTTCCCTGGGCGACGGACAACAGAAAAGTGGGTGAAGGGAATGGGTAAGGTATGACAAAATAATATTTTATAAATTATCAAGGGTTTATGAGGGAGGGGGTACTGAGGAGGGAGGGGGAAAATGAGGAGCTGATGCCAAAGGCTGAAGTTGAGAACAAATGTTTTGATAATGATGAGGGCAATGAATGTACAGATATAGTTTACACAATTGATGTATATGTATGGATTGTAGTAAGAGTTGTATGAACACCCAATAAAATTATTTTTTTTAAATTAAGTCCTATTTATATATGGATAATAGGTCATTCCTTTTAAGTGTGTGCAACAGCATTGATAAAACTATCCTTAAAAAGTCAATTAACCATTCATTAAGTGAATGCACACACACTTTTAAGAAATGAATGATTCATTATGTTCTTTACAAGCAAAAAGTAAGGAAGCATTGTGATACGATTAGGATTCTATAGGACAATTTCTTAGTTAAGTCTTCTTCAAATTGGTAAGAAATAGTCTAAGGAGAAAAAAAAGTCAAGGGTTGAAGAATAAAAATCAGAAATGGTCCAGAGAAAGGAAATCATAGGAATAATATGCAATCTGAATCCAAGGTTTGTGCTTAGTGAACAGATTACACTTTCCTGAGAAGGCAGTGGGGTTCTTTAAGCAATGAGAAATAAATAAAATAACTGAGGGTTTAGAATCTGAACAAACCTCTTCACTCAATTTTTATTTCTATGTCTCTAAATGACTCTTTCGAATATGTATTAGAAAATAAGAAGGACTTTTAAACCTGGTTGTTTTGAAGTCTCTCAGAGCTGTAGAGATGTATTCAGATAAATGTTTTTCCATGAGCGCTACTCTGAGCCAGGCTCTTCCCTAGAAAGAAGAGTAAAGAAGCAAGTAATAGAAAAATAAAAATCATGACTACTGTACCGCCAAGAAGCTAAACATTAAAATGTAGAGAACTCATTTAAAATATACATTTGAAAAGCAAAGAAAAATATTCAAGATTATGAAAATAGGTAAATTTCTGTTATATAAAGAGAATATGTTTTGTCTCTCTGAAAGTGCATGGCACATGTTGAAGCAATTTCTATTATCTGAAGGGACAGAAAAGTTAATATTGGAGTACTTATGTTGGAGACCTCTTTTGAATCTTTTTGCATAGACTCTAAAATCAAATGATGGTTAAAATGAGTCCTCAAACTATGAGAAAAACAGGCTCTCTTGATCAATAACTATAACACCATATCAAGATCGTTTACCAGAGCATCCTTCCAGGAGGAGATTTCACCTGACAATAAATGTCATGATTATTAATGTATATAAATCATGAGTTAATGAATTTGGTATCTTTAACACAATTCTAAAGTTATTACCAAACACTTAAGGCAGAAAAAACATAACAAGTCAGCATGTTCCAGCATAAAATCATACTGTTGTTATTGTTAGGTGACACTCAGTCAGTTCTAACTCATAGCGACCCTGCGTACAGCAGGAGAAAACAATGCCTGGTCTTGTGCCAACTTCACAATTGTTCTTATGTTTGAGCCACTTTACCAAACATGATGTCCTTCTCCATGGTCTGGTCTCTCCTGATAACATGCCCAAAGTATGTGAATTGAGGTCTCACCATCCTTGCTTCATACTTCTTCTAAAACCGATCTGTTTTTCTTTTCGCAGACCATGGTACTTTCAATATTCTTCACCAACACCATAGTTCAAATGCATTGGTTTTTCTTCGGTCTTTCTTATTCAATGTCGTACGTTCACAGGCAATGGAAAATAACATGGCTGGGTCCTCAAAGTATCATTCTTGCTGTTCAACATTTGAAGGTCTTGGGCAGTAAATGCAAGCTATATTTGATCTCTTGACTACTGCTGCCATGAGCTCTGATTGTGGATCCAAGCAAAATAAAATCCTCGACAACTTCAAAATCTTCTCCTTTTATCATGATGTTACCCATTTGTCCAGTTATGAGAATTTTGGTTTTCCTTATACTGAGTTGTAATCCACACTGAAACATGCAATTCTTATTGTGAATTATTTCATTTTACTGAAGTGGTATGTTATCGTTCAAAAGTTAGAGTTAATTTTAAATTTTCTAAAAATTCAAAGCATTTCCTCTTTTTTATTTAAAATGAAAGAATATGAAGTCATATTCATGTTGAAAATTCAATTACTTTTATTTTCACAAAACCATTTCATGAATATCTAGAAAAATTCATAAAGGTTGAATGTATAGAAAGTGGAAACACTGTAAAGGTCCTTGAGAATAAAGGCAGCAGAGAATACTAATCAATATACAAAGAAATGCTGGTGGCTCTGTTCAGTAAGTTTTAAACTGCCAACTGCAAGGCCAGTGGTTCAAACTCACCAGTTGTTTCAGGGGAGGAGGAGACTATTTACTCCCACAAATGCTTACAGCCTCAGAAATGCTGTACAGGGTTGTTTTGAGTCGGAATCTACTCGATGTGTTTCGTGGCATAAGGAGTTAACTGTTGGGCTGTTAACCACAAAAGTCTGTGGTTCAAACTACCAGCCCCTCCAAAGAAGAAAGATAAAGTTGTCTGCTCCCATAAAGATTCATAGTCTCAGAAACCCTCCCTATGTACATAGCTCTATTCTGTCCTACAGAGTCAGAATTGACTCAATGGCAATGGGTTTTTAATCAATATATGTGATCGTCAACTCAAATAAAAAAGTATCCGTGAAAAAGGGTTAATATATTTTCAACTCACAAGTTCCTGGAAAACAAACAAACAACCTACTGCCATGGCGTGAATTCCAGAGGAGGGGTCCATATATAAAATAGGTAGTAAAACCTGTTGGGCTAGAAGCAGAAGTCCTGTAGGCGGAGCAAATAATTATATGGTTGTAGGAAACAAGCAAAAGGAGATGAGGCTCCTGTAAAGAGTTGTAATCTGGGAAACCCACAAGAGCAATTCTATTCTGTCCTAAAGGGTCACTATCAATTGGATTGCAGTGAGTTTTAACTTCTCCATTTAGCTTGTCCTATAAGCAGCTGTGGTTTATTAGAACAAAGGAAGGAAAAGGCAAGGAACATCCAAAGATTATTTTCTTGAAATTTCACCGAAAAGCCATAGCAACTAGTCTTCAGACAGTGGTTGTTTGAATCAAAAGGCTGCATGTCTACTGCTATAAAAACAGAAAGTTGCTCTGCAGAGCAAGTTATACACAGGAGACTGTGCTGATGCTAGATAAGAAATGTGGAGGACATCCTGTTTCCTGATGTATTCATTTCAATCCATGCAGAACTGAGCTGAACTTAATTTCCTGTCCTTGATGTTTATGGAATTTTGTTATATTGTGATAATTAACTCTGCTAATTTTAACAGGTGTCTTTTCTTTCATCCAAGTAACTTTTCCAAGAATAGTAGATAAGCAGATTTATAAAAGCTACTGGGGCCAAAATCCAGGAAAGCTGAAAACTTAGGTTAATGAATTTTGATTTTGCCAGTAGATAATAATGAATTACTTAAAGGCTTCTGGAAAGGGGGGGTAGGGATGAAACTGTAAAAGCAGTCAACATTTCTTAAGGCTGTAACTAATTATACGTGTTAGACCCCGTTAGGAGGCCAGTTGCTAACTCACTGTTCAATGGTTTGAACACATCAGTGGCTCAGCAGGGAAAAACACCTGGCAATCTGCTTGGGCAAAGATTAAAGTTTAAGAATCTATATGGAGAAGTGGTATACTATCCTACATGAAGTGGTATACTATCCTACATGGAGAAGCGGTCTACTATCCTGTATGGAGAAGCGGTCTACTATCCTGTATGGAGAAACAGTCTACTATCCTGTATGGAGAAGCGGTCTACTATCTTGTATGGAGAAGCGGTCTACTATCCTGTATGGAGAAATGGTCTACTATCCTATATGGAGAAGTGGTATACTATCCTGCATGGAGAAGTGGTCTACTATCCTATATGGAGAAGTGGTATACTAACCTATATGGAGAAGTGGTCTACTATCCTGTACATCCTTAAGAATCAGAATAGATGCGAGATAATAACAGGTCATGATTTTAAGAGTTTTACCTACATTAAGGCACTCAACTTTCTTAAGAACTGTGTGAGTTAGCTTATAGTACTATCCCCATTTTACTATATATCACCACCATCTAGTCAATTCCTACCCAGTAACCCTATGTAGAATTTATGAAGTGGTAAATCTTTAGGAGAGCATATAGTCTAATTTTTCTTCTGTGAGGCAGCTGGTGGGTTTGAACTACTGACCTTGTGGTTAGCAGTTAAATGCTTACCTTTCAGTGCCACCAAGGCTCCTTGCAATAGAAGAAAACAAATGTAATTAAAAGAGAAAAAAAACTCATTTCCAACCACCAAACTGACCAACTAAGTTGAGTTAAAATACCCACACTCTACCTTCCTTCCTACTTTAAGGAACAAATTGTGATCACTTAAGACAGTGTAAAGATAAATCACAGAATGGTCAAGATCATGAAATTACATATATCAAATTTTCACAAGGCTTTAATTGATAAAATACAAAGAATACAAATCAATAAAAACTCACAAATATGATTATTTTCAATAATCATTCATTTAAAATATTTTTCAATTTCCATTGATTTTTTCTCTTAATTCATGAATTATTTGAAAGCGTACTTCTCAATTTTGATTAATATAAGCCTTTGCTGCTAGTTATCTTTTTATTGTTGATTATAGCTTAATTCCACTATGATTAGCAAATATATTTTATGTAAACTCAATGCTCAGAAATTTATTAAAGTCAAGGAAAGCTCAGCATATGGTCAACTTTTTAAATTGTTTCATAATTTTCATGACCCCTAAGATTATAATCATAGACTAGTATTTAATTATTTTTTTCTGTATTACTAAATATGAAATTCAAAACATTTATTCTTTGACACATTTTTCACAATTTTATCCCAAGTATTTATACTAATTTATGGCACCTAATAGGCACTCAATATATACTTGTTGAATAAATGGATGGAATTAAGGTGTAGGTAACTTGCTCCAGGTTATAAACTTACTAATTGTTGGGAGGTAGCAATGATAAATGGTGAAAAGGAATGATGAGTAGTATTTTAGGAATATTCATCTGGAGCTAAAATTTTAAATTTATAGTGTATATAATAAATTAGTAAAATCAGAAGCTCTATGGTTTCTCCCTGAAAATTTATTTATTTATTTAGAAAGGTCACCAAATATTTCTGAGGTTCTTCCAGGTTTTGAACTATTACAATAAATAACCAAAGCTAGCAAATTTCAAGAAGAACATTTAAGATTGAGGCAATCACATCTAATCTTTTCCCAATACCTATTATTATAAAATTCCATTATTTGATAATTCTGGCATATCTGTGATTAAAACCACCCTCTGCTCTGCATTCTTTTGATAGGCAATTTGGTAAAGAATTAACAACATCAACGTCTAAATAAGGGGGAAAGTAAGCAAGAGCAAGAAAAAAAATTGTCTCGAGACAATTTTTGGAAGTATATGTCATGTCAATACACTGAGTCTGATACAGTATCGGTATTCAATAAAACATGTTGGATAGAAACATTAATTATACATGGATGCTTGGTATGACTAGTATATTCAGAAAGTGGGCTGTAATATTAAGCATAGTAACAGAAGGAATATACAAGAGAAGAAACTACAAACTAGAAGGCCTACTCTAGTGAAACAATCCAAAAGAACTGCACTTAAAAGCAAACAGTAATAACACAAGACTATACACACACTGACGAGAGAGAGAGAGAGAGAGAGAGAGAGAGAGAGAGAGAGAGAGAGAGAGAGCGCAACAAGGAGGAGAAAGAACTAGAGAACAATGTAAGGTTTACTTATTATTAGGGGCCAAGAAAATAAACATTAAAAGGGACATATTGAGCATGAAATTCTTAGAATACTTAGCATTCTTGGCTACAATTAAAACAAAACTGAATGGAAAGATCTGCAAAGTCAGTAACAGTAATACGTAACTAATGATATAACTGGTGGCTTCTGTCAGAGATCATGTAATATGCTAACAAGAAGTCCAAGAGCAAATAAGGAAGATGGGAGAGTTCAGAGAGAGAGAAATAAACTGGTACCTGTTGGTGCAAAGTAACTTTTCTAAGAGTACTAATCCTACTTTAAAATGTAATTTGATGTATAGAAATACGGGTGCCTCAGGGCCCTGTATATATTATAGAAAGATTAGGTGTTAACACTTAAAATAGAAAAATTATAAACAAAACTTGATTTAAAATAGTCTTTTTCATTGTTAAGCTGTGCTTGGGGTTTGAGAAATTGGTTCAACTAGTCACAGACTAAGCACAGAAAGGAATGATGTATATTTCATGGTTTTATCTGACACTTAAAGACTGTCAGATCTCTCATTGTGGCAAGTTTATAAAAAAGAATTCAGAGTTTTTCTTTCTTGCAGACATTTCCAAACATAACCAAGGAATTATACATATTATTTTCCCCCATTGAATGTAATTTGTTTGAGGACAGAACAAAATAAAGATATAAATTTCAGGCCTTGGAACATGATTATTCTGTAATATTGATATGCAAAACTAGATCTTTGTAGAATAAAAATTCTGCTAGGAAGCTTCTTGCTGCGCAGGAATTGGGCTAAGGAAAGCCATTAAAAGAGGTGGTCAGCTAGGACTTGGGTTTTAGGCATCTTGCTGCATTCTTAATATCTCTTCTCATTTACCATTTTTACTTTGGAGATATTCTAATTCTGTATCTTATCTTCTCTATTGAAGGGGTTTATACTACATGTCATGGTAATTTCTTGCCTTTAAATTGAAAATGTACCAACTCAGTTACTTTTTATTTTTATAGATTTGACTCATTCAAACTACAAATGGTCTTTTAATCTTAAACACTCTCCCATCCCTCTGGGAAAAAATTAAGTTTCTCTTGAATTTTTCTCTAAACCCCAAATAGAGTAGATTTATCATAAATAATGTCTGCTTTGATCACTTTGATGATGCAAAGTATCTCTATTGTATCAAATTTGCAACAGTAACTCAAGAGATTATATAGAAAACTTAAGAGCCAGTGAGTTTCTGCTTAACACAGGGAGGGGGGATCACAGGGAAAGAGGGTGTGAATGGTCACACATGAAAGAATGTAATCAATGCCACTGAACGGTACATGAAAAAGTGTTGGGTTGGTATATGATTTGCTGTATATATTTTAAACAAAAAGTTTTCAAACTGAGTTAGTAGTAATTTCATAATGGTTTTATTTGGTTATGTAGCCATATCAATGAACTTTGTGACCTCAATTACATTAAATCAATTTGTCTGTCTTAAACTTTGAATGGATCTTGTAAATTTTTAGATTGAGCAAGAAATAATTTTTCTTTGAGTTATACAGATCAACCAAGTGTTTATATATTTCTTAAAAACAGTAACAAAAATGCATTTGTTAATGTCAACATTGTTATCAATAGGTTAAACATTGGAAATTTTATCAAATAATACTATGGAATTTTCAGAAAAGTCTGTTTTTTCTCTTGCAAATTTTCATTTACCATTGGCAACAAATATTATCAGAAATTCCCATGAAATACCAAGCTCACTTAGTTTAATATTTTTGCAAAATCATCTGCCAAATGATTGAGTCCAAAATTATAGTTCACAGATTGTTTTTTCATGTAAAAATGGTGCTAGGCAACCATCATACTTGAGACTGAAGCATAAATTCTTTATATATAATTCCCAGTTTGTCACTCAGAATATTCAAGGGTTGAAACTGAATACAATGAACAATGCTTACTCTGTCACAGACATTCTTACATGGAAATGATCTTTTTTCTTAAATTCTGCAATGACTACTTGTACATCGTATTGTCAATGCTTCAATCATGCTGAGACATCAGCAGTTTTATCCATCATTGCTTCTGTAACAGCACTGCTAAGAGTGAATGACAAAAAACTGTCTTGGTATTATCATGTAAATACTTTTGACTTCATGGAAGGTCAAAAATAAAGGACAAAGGAGGGCATTCTGCAACACTGGCTAAGGACGACGAAAAAAAAAATCCACTGTCATCAGTCTATTCCGACTCATAGCGACTCCTACAGCCCTGTGGGTTATAGAGACTAACTATTTATGGGAGTAGAAAGTCCTGTTTTTCCCTCGAGGAGAGATTGGTGGTTTCAATCTGCTAGCCTAGTGGTTAGCAACCCAATCCATACCTATTATTTCACTAGGGCACCCAAGAACTGCATTCAAGAAATGTAGACTTTTCAGAAAACAGAGAATGTTTTAAAAAGGAAATTCTTAAAAAGGAAATTCAAAGTGACAGTGACTGTATACCATCCTCACATTAATATATCAACAGTGAAAAATCAGAAACATTCTTAAATAACTACATATCATGAAAGAGGAAAATGGGACTCCTACAAAAGCCTCTAAAGGTTGTTAAATTTAGTCAGGTATTTAAGCCAGCAATGAAAATACTTTATATAGGAAAGAGCAAAAACATTTTTATTTGGGTCAAAACTGTTTAGGATTCGATTATACATACTGCATATTATTTTCAGTTTCTTACCTTGGCTCTAGAGGAATGGACATTCTCCATATTTTCAATGCTGCAGATACAATTCTGTGAGACTTTCCGGCAAGCCACTCTGATATAGTCCCAGAAGCTACGCGGGCTTTCGTAGCCAAACCAGGTTACTTGACCTTCAGAAAACAAATTGTAATACAGAATAAAAGTAAAACAAAAACAAGACTTGAGAGTTCTAAATTCAAAAACAATAAAATTCTGAAGGAAAAAAAAGGAAATGAAAAAACAGCAACAAAGTGTGCTCTAGTAGAAAGGGCATTAAAATGTGTCAAAATGACCCTAAACCTACTCCTGTTCTGAATGGAGTCATTTCCTATAGGGAACCTTTTAGCAAAGTTGTATCATAGTTTTCCCAACAATATACTCAAACTAAATGAAATGTTCATTGATGCCCGGCTTCTGAGGCACATCCCCCTGTAGACTTCCTCATCTGCCCTGGAAGGAACATGGGCGGTATTTCACTGGAGAGGCCAGGGGAAACAGCCCTCACTAATGTTTTTTTTAAAATCAAATTTTGGCTTATGTTTCTTCAAGATGGATGCAAGTACAAAGCTTGATTTTCGTTAACGCAAAGACTCATACTTTTGGGGCGCAGCACGGGTGGGGTGGGGGTAAAATCAAAAGTCAGATCTCAATTTGCATCATTTTCCTGGGCCTTGAGTTCGCGGCCTTGTGACAGCAATCTCCGCAGGCGCAGGCGGTGTCCGCCTCCTCGGACAAGCCCCTCAATCTCGTGATTACACACATGGGGTGGCATGACTTGGAACTGGTCAAAACTACATGCACATTTTGTAAAAAAATAAAAAATAAAAATCACAAAAACAAATAAAAAAGAAAAGAAACAAAACGTGGTTTAATCGTGTATGTTAATTCTACAAAGGCCAGATTGTCCGTTGCCTGTACCTGTACAGTTTGCTCGCTAATTACTGAAATAACCAAGAAATCTAAGCCATCCATTTTCGTTTATTATAAGCATTTTGCAAGTTTTAGCCAGGCTCAATCTGTGAGTCCGGTGTGAAATGTCTATAGATGGACGCTATTTTTTACCCTTTGGAAAACGTGATGTAGGCTCGACAGACCAAATTCCTAATACATACTTTTGTGTAGATTCCTACTGTGAGGCTGTAACACATGTAGACACTGTGTACATACCAGGTTTTAATCCACAGACATACTGCCTGCACCAAATGAATTCTTTATCATTTCTACATGCCAGACTTCTCAGCCCATCATTCCACAGATTGACCCCTGTTCTTCCAGCTGAGCAGGAGGAGCTGAAGCATCGGTGCACGTCTCCTGGATTCCCTTCTGTCTTAGTGGCCAACAATCAACTAATTTTAATTGGGTAGTATCTTTCTATTTTGACCACTTGTCTTAGCACTCCCCTGTGCTTTTAAATGAACTTCCAACTCATGTAAACATGCTAAATAAAATTTACTTTTCATGTCAAAAAAAGGGGCTAGACTAAAAAAAGTCTTATACTTTGATATCCTATTATTCTAATATCATTTTATAAATAACAAATAGGAATCTTCTGGCTTTAAATAAAATAAATGCCACTAGTTGTGCCTTAAGGAGTCCTGGAAGTGCTGTGAGATGAGCATCAGGCCGCTAACCACAAAGTCAATGGTTCAAAACCCACCAGCTCCTCAGGAGAAAAGTGAAGATGTCTCCTCTCATAAAGATACACAGTATTGGAAACCTTATATTGGATTGCCATAAGTCAGATCCCTTCAAAGGTAGTACGTTTTCCCCTTTCTTCTTTCAGTTGTATTCTAAACTTTATTTTACCATTTTGTAAAACAGAAAAATAAGCAAATAAATAAAAACAGAACCCTGGTTTCCCTCTTCACAGGGATACTTCAAAGATAGGAAGCAATGTGTGCTCTAACCTATAACTAAATATAATGATAACATTCCACCTTTACTGATCATTCATAATCATCTGTCAAACCATCCTCTTTCATTAGGCACAGTCTCCTAGGTCAGGAACTCTGGTGGTGCTGTCAGTTAAGTGTTGGACAGCTGCCTGCAAGGGCAGGCATCTAAAGTCACCTGGGGAAGATGAAGCTGTGTGCTCCCACAAAGATGTTCAGCCGCAGGAATCTTATGAGTTGCTGTATGTCAGAATCAGCTTGATAGCAATGGTTTTTATGTTGGTTTTGTCATTCATGTGTTTTCTTTTAGTCGAAAACCCATGAAAAATCCTTCAGGAATTTATCATTCTAAGTTTTTATAATTAGCTAATGAAGCATCTGTTCATGACTAAATGTTCTATTGTTTGTGTCTTTTTAGTTTTAATATTTCTAGACAGGACTTGAGTACTAGGTATATGAGCACAATTTTATGCTCTAAATATGCCTTAAAGATAACTGAGAGCCTCTTCAACACTTTCTCCACTTCTCTGGAACGATTAATCCTACCTGGAAGTTATTTAATCTTAAAATACAAAGACTGCCATTTTGTATTTGTAAATCTGAAATTTTGAATTATTTACTTAAATCTTCCCCTCCCCAGAGATAATCTCATTCCAGCAACATCAAAAAGTGCTCTCATTAGTAATCATCATTTTAGAACAGAAAAGATTTGTATGTGGTTCCCAGACATGGCAGTGCATTAGAATAACGGGGCTGCCTTTAAAAAATACTCATGCCTGGGTCCCAGCACAGACTAGAGAAACAAGAATTTTGAGTGTACAGCTTAGGCATTGCTACTCTTTACAAAGTTATCCTGGTGTTTCTAATGATTTATTTCTAGTAATTAACCAGTAGAACCTCTACATACACAGGGGAGGGGGTACCCCCCAACAGAAAAAACTCCATTGGGTCTTTTGCAGTACATTCCCCCCCCCCCCCCGCTGAGCATCAAGCAACTTGTTCTGAGTTAGTGCTCCCAGTGGCATTGCCTGAGAAAGGTCTCTCTGGTCACAGTGAATTTTTTTTTCTTTCAAAAAAGCAGTTTTGCTCGAACCTTGTTGTTTTGTGATGGTGGAGTGGATTTAAGAGAACAACATGTGACTTTGAAATTTTTCCTGCTCAGGAAAAATGCCCTAGAAACTGTTGTGGTGTTTGAAGAGCTTACAAAAAGAGCACTATGGGAAAAATTAGTGTACCAGTGGTTTCGTTTCCAACAAGGTGAAATATTGATTGATGACACACCTCATTCTGGATATCTGTCAACTCCCCAAAAGGATGAAAATGTCAACGTGTAGTCCATTTGAAGTTTGTTCCACCAGGTCAGGTTGTTAATCAAGCTTTCTATTTGTTCTGAAAAGATAGCGTAACAGCGTGCAACAAAAAAATGTCTGATTTTTGGCAGACCGGGGCCTGCTTTTGCTACAACAATGCACCTGTTCAAGCCGTCATCTCAGTGGGCCCGTTCTGAGCAAAACCCATCATCGCTCTCTTGCCCCACATAACTTACTCAGCTGACCTCTCCGTGCAATATTTTTGTTTCTGCTAATGAAGAGGGACATGCAAGGATGGCAATTTGAAGATATAGAAGAGGTGAAGGGGAAGAAATGAGGGAGGTGCTGTCAGCTATCCAAACAGATGAGTTTAAAAATGTTTCCAAGAATGGAATCACAGACTTGACAAATGTATTAAGTGTATTGGAGAGTATTTTGAAGGTGATAAGTTTGCTTGTAAAATTGTTAAAATAGGGAGGGGAAAAAAAAAGAGGACCTGATGCAAGGGGCTTAAGTGGAGAGCAAATGCCTTGAGAATGATTGGGGCAGGGAATGTATGGATGTGCTTTATACAATTGATGTATGTACATGTAGGGATTGTGATAAGAGTTGTATGAGTCCCTAATAAAATGTAAAAAAAGAAAAGAGGAGAAAAAATTGATTAGGGCAAAGAATGTACAGATAGATGTGCTTTATACAATTGATGTATGTATATATATGGACTGTGATAAGAGTTGTATGAGCCCCTAATAAATTGTTAAAAAAAAATTTTAAATATATAGCTTTGAAAAAAATTTCCGTTTTCTGGGGGTATCCCCTGTGTATGATGGTGAGGAACTCCTGGTCACCAGTCAGGATAGTTTAACGACCATTTCTTCAAGTAAGCCCTCCCAGACTTTAGTGAGTGAGTCCTTCTGTATCAGGTGGCACAGCACTCTCGGTTTATTTACCCCCAGTGAAGGTATGGATCACAGTTTATTATAATTACCTATTTACTTCATCATCCCACAAACGAGGCAGTAAGGTTGCTGATACTCAGACTGTATCCTCCCTGTCTTTAAATAACTTGATTTGATTCACAACAGGCATTTATTTAATAAATATGTGCTGACCAAATGAACTGGTAAATTAAAACAAAGATGATCATCTTGTTGCCATTTACCAAAATTTTTTTTCCTATAAATTCAGTTAGTTTTTGTAGTAATAAATCATTTTATTAAAGAAATCTTGTAGTAAAATGCCTGCATTCTAATACCAAATATTCAAATATCAAACAGTCTAAACAAACGTAATTTACCTTTCTATAAATGTGAATAAGTAGAGCCCTGGTGGCACAGTAGTTAAACATTCTGCTGTTAACTGACAGATCGGTGGTTCTAACCCACTAGCAACTCCACAGGAGAAACATGTGGCAATCTGCTTCCATTGAGATTACAACCTTGGAAAGCCTACAGCACAGTTCTCATCTGTCTTAGAGTGTCACTGGGAGTGGAATTAATTCAATAATACCCAAGAATATATGTAACTAAAAAACCCCCAATACCTATTAAAACCTTATTTAATAAAAACAAAAACAAAACTATAGCAATGATCTCAGAAATATAGTCTTTAAACCTTTACTAAATATATAATTCAATGTTCCTTGAAAATTATTAACCTAATAAATAGAAATTTATTAACATGATTATTCATAATCTGCTTGTTTCCCCTCTATATCCTCCCATTACTCTCTCTTCCTTGTTAAAAAATTCCTGACAAGAATACTTCAATATAGTTTGTATTTAGGTTATTTTTTATGCCACCAGCTTGTTAGCCACTTGGAAGGGAAGCTGAGCATCACGTGTGTAAACGCATGGACTTTTGAGAAAGTGGCCATGAACTGGAATCCTAGATAAATCACTTTCTAGCTGTGTAATCTTAGGTAAATGACTTACATTCACTCTGAACTGGTGCAAGGCTGTAAGACTGAACTGCTTCTACAAGTTAATAGAGTACGTAGCTGATAGCATACATAGTTATAAGGACCAATTAAGATAATGCTCGTGCAGCAATTAGCCCGAAGTCTAGTCTATATAAAGAGCCTTGGTGGCACTGTTGGGTAAGTGATGGATTTCTAACGCTAACTGCAAGGTTGAGGGTTCAAACTTATCAGCCACTCCACAGGATGAGGCTATGAACACAACAGTAATTTATCAAGGGGTCACAAAGGTAGGAAGGAGGGGAAAAAAAGATGTACAACCTCAGGAACCCGGTGTAGGATCACTCTGAGTCAGGATCAACTCTATGGCTGAGGTTTGGGCTTTGGTTAGCTACTTTGGTTAGCTATTACTATTTTAACACCAACAGAGAAAGAATCCAAATTCCCCTTGCACTGCCGTAACAACATAGGAATGAGACACAAATTTGTTTTCCTTATTATTAACTTAAAATCTGTAATTTGAAGTTAACGCCCAAATCCAGCCTTAGCCCACACTAAACATTCCAAACTTACTTCTGTAATGCATTTTAAATCTCAACTAATTTTCCTTGCTTTCTGCAATGTGACTTGCAAGATTTTCCTCAATAAATACTACCTGTGTTTGTACTAAACACTGTCAGGGATCTGTGTAGCCAAAGGAAAAACTGAGGCATAGGCTACTCATTACCCAAAACGTATCTTGTTAAGAACTATGCAAATGCCTTGCCACTGATGCACAGGGCATGTTTTTTTCTTTAGTACTATTTTAAAACATCTCAGAAGTTTCACACGGTCAGGGAACATCACTTCTTATATATTTTAAAGTACTGCTGCCAATGAAGAAGTATAACAAAGCCCCATTTTAGAAGAGAGAAAACAAGACAGAAAAACTATAAATCCAGACTTAGGTCAAATAAATAATTGGTGGGTTCAACTTTTGCTATAGATGAGCTGTGCTGTCTATAAGATCCCCAAATCACCAACTGAAAACTAAACAAACGAACAAATGGGAAATCATGACTCGCAGGACTTTAAACAAGTCAGTAATGTTTTCACAATAAATTTATCTACTTAGCAAATTAGATGTACCCATGATTTGGTTTGACTTGGCTTTATTTTCTCTTATGTGTCTACCACTTCCTAAGTGAAATTCTTACATAAAAAAATAGCTTTCTATGGTCAGAAGATTTTACTTGGATCTCCAAGCATGCTTTTACATAAATTTTCCATAAATAATATAATCTTATCTAAGTAACAAAATTATGTCTGCAATCTATTAAAAAGTAAAGTTTAAAATAGTTAATAAAGGGATTCCATTTAGCTTATGAATAAATTAAACACTAACAAAATATGTACTTGGGTTTTAACCAGTACTAAACAGAAAGATCTATTTTTAAAAAGACATATTAATTATATAATACCTTCAAATTAGTGCTAAGGTTATATATCTTATTTACTGATTACATAAATTACTTGCAATATATTTTCATTTCTTTAAAAAATAACTACTAAAGCAAATCACAAAGCAAGAGACTGACTAGTATAAACTTGAAATTTTATTCAAGATAAGAAATAAGCTGTCACTAACAGAATTCTCTCTTCAAATGTCGAAGAATGATAGGTATGGCATATGCCTTCAATTGTGAGTGTTGTTTAAATGTACTTAATCTTAATCCAGGACAAAGTTAAACAAGTTTTTCAAATCTTTTCCTACCAATCCACCTCTAATTTGTTTTGAATACAGAATTGTGGGGTGCAATATTTGCTAGACAAAAGGTGATCTCTTAATGACCACTGATGTAACATCTTTCTCACTAACCTACGTCATTTTTAGTACTTAAAATGGCCCCTGATCTCTAAGACCCACTCATTCTGAAATTACTGTTCTATATTCTTTAAGTTAGATCACTATTTATATCTTACACTTTATCTGTGTTTTCCTAATGGCTTGTTTCATGGCCAGAACTAAACCTCCTAATAATAGGAACTAATGTTCTAAAGTTATTCTCTAAGCAACAGAAGCTACTGACACACATGAGAGTATAAAATATAAATGAACCTGCTAAGTGACTTCCCTCCTCCATTCTTTGTGACAGTGCTTAGCTATGTAAATAGCAAATGTAAAAAGAGCCTAGAAACTGAAGTTCTGCTAGTGAGACATTCCCTTTTGGCACGCTGAAAGAGTGTTGCTTTGAGCTGCTCTCCGTCTACACAAGGAACAAGAGAAGGCAGCCTCCATAACTTCGATAAACCACTTTCATAGCACTTCAAAAAGTTTCAGCTATTTGGAATGGCTATCTGTTGGATCTGTTGCTGCCAATAATTAGATATTTGATTTTAAATTTGTGTTTTATAACAGTAGTCTTAAGTTTCCTACAATAAATTTATGAAACCCAGTTTAGTAGTTCCAGTATCTTCTGACAAAGCAACTTCTCAACTCTACAAGAACTTCATTTTTAACAGTAATACAAAGTTATTTTTATCTACCAGAGTTGTTAATATGAGGCTTAACATAATGGTTGAATTAGTGTATTAAAAGCCTAAATTTGTACACAGCTCTATGAACAACTAACCGTGTATGACTGAAGAAATCAAACGTAATATTCTTCAATACTGGTTACAACTATAAGTAATGAATATAAAAGAATCAAAACTATTAAAACACATGACTTGTGAGAATTAGGGTGATTGTTGTTGCTGTTAGGTGATGTAGAGTCAGTTATGAGTCATAGTGATCCGGTGTAAAACAGAAACAATGCCCAGTCCTGAACCAGCCTCCTCACAATTACTTTAAAAAATAATTTTATTAGGGGTTCATACAGCTCTTATCATAATCCATACATACATCAATTGTGTAAGGCACATTTGTACATTCATTGCCCTCATCATTCTTAAAACGTTTGCTCTCCATTAAACCCCTGGCATCAGCTCATTCCCCACCGCTCCCTCCTCCCTTATAAACCCTTGATAATTTATAAATTATTTTGTCATATCTTACACTGTCCAACATCACTCTTCACCCACTTTTCTGTTGTCCATCCCCCAGGGAGGAGGTTATATGTAGATCCTTGTCATCAGTTCCCCCTTTTTACCCCACCGTCCCTCCACCCTCCCAGTATCGCCACTCATCACTGGTCCTGAAGGGATCATCTGCCCTGGATTCCCTGTGTTTCCAGTTCTTATCTGTCAGTGTAATTCTGCTGATATAGCCAGATTTGTAAAGTAGAATTGGGATTATGATAGTGTGTGTGGGGGGGGGGGTAAGCATTTAGGAACTAGAGGAAAGTTGTATGTTTCATAGTTGCTACATTGCACCATGGCTGGCTCGTCTCCTCCCTGTGACCCTTCCGTAAGGGGATGTCCAATTGACTACAGATAGGCTTTGGGTCTCCACTCGCACTCCCCTTCATTCACAACGATATGATTTTTTGTTCTGATGATGCTTAATCTCTTCAGCACCTCGTGATCGCACCGGCTGGTGTGCTTCTTCCATGTGGGCTTTGTTGCTTCTGAGCTAGATGGTCGTTTGTTTACCTTCAAGCCTTTAAGGTAGTATGGCAGGAGCTAGATCAAATCCTCACAACTATTCTTATGTTTGAGTCCATCCTCGCAGCCACTGTGTCAATGCATTGTGTTGAGGATTGAGGAAACTAAAATAATGTTATTTCCTACCCCTTTATCCAGGAGCCTTGGAGGTGTAGTGGATTGCAAATTGAGAGAGAATGATGAGGCTTTCTACTCCTATAGTTTTAGAATCCTGGAATCCCACAAAGGCAGTTAGTTCTTTTCTGTCCTCTAGGGTCACTATGAATTGGAATCTACTCGATGGCAGAAACAACCCTCTGTCCTATTGTAATCTTTTTAAATGATGACTATGTATTTCTTTTCTAACTAAGAAATGAAATAAAAGTTTGGGACATAAGCTTTTAGATGGCTAGAGGTGTTTTACATATAGAACAAATTCAACACAATTTGCTTAAATTAAACAAACAAACAACACGCATGCTGCCTAGGAGAAAAATATATGGAATACAAGCAAGAAGGGTAAAGTGGAGTTGCTGCTGATAGTTCCTCTCTCTGTTCCACTGAGTGACTGGAAACGTCACACAGTTACTCTGAGGCTCCATTTGACTGTAATACAAACACTTAGAAAATTGAGAATATTTTATAAGTCTTAAATCACTGAACTCCAATAAAATGTAAGACGTATATGCATGACTAATAAAAATAATTAAAGCCATGTAACTTAGTAGAAATACAGAAAGGACACATAAGAGAAGGATTGTATAGCTTATATAAATTTGCAACATGGCTTTAATTTTTTAAATTAGCTTAAGTATACTTGTACCCTCTGGATTTAAAGGACAAAACAAAAAACGAACTGAAAGCTTTGCAAAACCCATGCAATGTACTAAAAAGAATCACTTAACTGATACAGCCCTCCCCAGTAAGTCAATTCCATGCTCCCGCGCAGCTCAGTGGCGGGAGACATCGCCAGCATAGAGTACCTTGGAGAGGTATTTGGAGATGAGCCAGACATCTGCAACTTTGGGAAATCTCTTTAAAAAAAATAAACAACAACAAAACACACAGATATTTAAAAAGCCTGAAACCAAATTTAAAATTCCAAACTGAATAGTCCAAATAGATGGGCTACATATAATCTAAAAGCAATATGCACTAATGTTACCTAATAAAAGGAACATAGAAAAGACGAATATGAGCTATATCAGCAAATGAATCACGCTCCTACTTGAAGCCTATTCTAGTAGAGAGGCTATGGTGTCTGTAGGTCACAGAAATAAATAAGCAACCACTGCTCCCTGATTTTTCCCCCCACCTGCATTCTTTCTTTCACGTCCACTATTCATCTCCAAATGTAATACATTGATTATAACAGTGAAAGGTAAAGTGAACTATAACTGAAATGGATTTGCTAGCTTTGCACTACAGAATTTATGAGCTTGGTTAGGAAAAATAATTCACTTTAGGGCTATATTGCTCAGAAGGCCTTTTATGTTAATTAAGATTCACTTTCTTTTACTGCTAAGATTTCTAGAATTTATAAACAAATACATTTTGTGACAAAGGTTCTCTTATTATGCATAAAGAGTTAGAGTTTATATGACTTTTTTTCACTTATTAAATCAGGTACCAAATAGAAAATAAAATGTTCTTTTGTTTAACTAAAGAACTAAAAGCTCTACTTTATGAGACACACTACAGGACAACTTCCAATTATTATTTACCAATTATAACCTAGAAAAGTAATTTTCTCTTGCTCAGAAATGGCCAGTATAATTAAACAGGAAAGCACTAAAGTAAAATTAGGTGCCCTGGTGGTAGTGGTTATATGTTGGGCTGCTAACTGCAAAACCAGCACTTCAAAACCTCCAGCTGCTGTGCGGGAGAAAGACAGAGCCTTCTATGGCTGTAAAAAGCACAGTTTCAGAAGCTCGCTGGGACCATTCTACGCTATCCTATAGGTCACTATGAGTCTGAATTGACTCAATGGCAATGAGTTTGGTTGTGGAAATAAAACTGCGGAAATCCATTTCCAACTATTGAAGTTTCCTTTTCTCATAAGCAAATACTAAAACCTCTCATGGAACATGGCTGCACACCTCTTCTTTTTTAAATAAAGCAAATCAAGGAAAAAGTCTCCAGTAGTCAGTGTGAAAATAAAGAGGAGATAATCATGATTGTGCTACTGGTCACATTCCTGTTACTACCACTCGCTCTCGACACTCCCATCCATTTGAATGTTTCAACAAATGTAACAAGTGTCCCCTTGGAAACATCCAAAAGGAGTACCCTTGGACACCCTCGTCGATGCCCACACTAGAACACAACGCATGACTGCATTAGTACAGTAAACAAAATGAAAAATCCCCAACATTGAAAAGCTAACCAGAATGGAATGCTTTTCATTATAAACTGTAATATTAGTTGTTAATATTTAAATCACTATCTTTATTGGTTAAAGACAAGGCTCCTTATCTAAGCATAGCCCGTCAAAAACGGTGCCAAATAAGGTCCAACAGGACCAGATGTACATGTCAACTCCTGACAGAGTGGAAAGCAATATATATACAGTATAAAAATCTATGTAAAGGTTTATGATTTTATAATTAGTATGTGAGTCATTATGCCCTAGTTTTGCACATTATTTTAATCTTGGCTGTAGCACACCATGAAGCATCAAATCAATAAAAACCTTTTCATTTATTTGTAGGCATTAATTGCTTTACTCATAATTTGATATCTCACTGGTTGTAAGTAACCACGAGCCTCAAGATTAAATGATATTTCACGGTGCTAGACACTGCCTGGAGTCACATTCAAATCCTCTCTCACTGTACGTCTGGCTAAGGCCAGCACAGTCAGAGCTGCAGACTCATGGAGCTCTAGGGTCAGGTTGATGGTCTTCCTGTCAGTTGGTTACGAATTGCCACTGATGCCTCAAAAGTGAAAAATTAAAAATCAAAACCAAGCCACAGAACCACAAAAAACAGAGAATTGGACTACTGCAATGTGAGTAGGGAGAGTATTTTCCAGTTATAAATTAAATCTTTGCTATAACCACTATCCCACTTGTCCCACACCCACCCCGGTACTAGTCAAAAAACACGCTCACATTATTGCAAAGGGGCCCAATAAGTGTCTCTATGTAGACAAGGTAATGATTTCCAATCAAAATAAAACTTTTTCTATGGAAATACATAACGATAAGAAATGGTGAAACAGTACCTTACAAATAAGTATCTTAAAAACGCAAACAAGAAAAGATCAAATTAGCTAGCTAAAGACAGTGTTTTGTTCAAGAACAAATTCATTCAAATGTACTCATAATCACTTACTGTATAATTTTATAAGGAATTATTAACATTTTAATTTTTTCCAAAAAGAAGAATCTTCCTCAGAGATGAAGATGTAGTAAAAAACTCAAGCATACCAAACGTAAAGCATTCCTGACCACACAGGAATCTAATTAAACAAAAAACAAATAATGGGAAAATAACGTAAACCTCATAATCGCATCAAAATTGCCATATACGAAATAGAATACTGACTGCATAACTGCCAGGAAATATCAGATTGAAAATAAGACTGAACAGAACTCTAATTAACAGAGATGATACTACTCTTCCGCAGTTCTCAAGTCAACCTTATCCTAATTCACATGACTGGAAAGCTTTCTTTCATAATCGGACTACATTATCATGGTTGTTATGATTCAGTAAATGTTAACAATTACATAGAGGATTAAAATTTACCCGTGTTACATTTATTGTAATTTTATTTCTTTTACTGTGTTTAAATTTATATCACATAGCATGTTTCTAATAAATTTATAGGTAGAAGACTTTATTTATAAATATGCTAGAATGGACTACTGAAAAGACCCCTAGATGCACTGACTTGTAAGCGGAAAGATCTACTTGTAAGGCATATAACAGAACTTATCACAAATAAGCAAGTAGTAATTAAGACGTTTCACAAATTTCTGTTTTTTTCTGTAAACAGGTAACACTAGATAAGAACATTGTGTCATGAATTACATTATTGCAAGTCCTTGTCTGAACGTGACTCTTTAACCATGTGCATACATACACATGAAAGAAAAACCTCTCAGTGCAGCAGCACTTGCGATTACAATATGCACGGTAATTCAGTTACTAATTAGCAAAAGTATTTTCTTTCCTATGTTTTATTTTATAACAGGTGCTGAAACTAAATTGCTATATACATAATTGTGCTTTAATGTGCCATTTACAGGTACTTAGGTAGGAGGGATGTTATAAACAAATATAGTTTTTCAGTGAATCAACAATTTAAAAAACAGTGAATGTTTCATCGCTGCTACCCTGCACCCTGACTGGCTCATCTCCTCCTCATAACCCTTCAGTAAGGGGGTGTCCAGTTGGCTTTGAGTCTCCACTCTGCACTCACCCACATTTACAATGATATGATTTTTTGTTTCTTGATGTTTGGTACCTGATCCCTTTGACAGTTCGTGGTCACACCGGCTGGTGTTTCTTTCTATGTGGGCTTTGTTGCTTCTGAGCTAGATGGCCTCTTGTTTATCTTAGAGTCTTTAAGACCCCAGATGCTATATCTTTTTATAGTCGGGCACCATCAGCTTTCTTCACCACATTTGCTTATGCACACGTTTGTCTTCATCGACTGTATCAGGAAGGTGTGTACCCACTGATATGATTTTTCATTCTTTGATGTCTGATAACTGGTCCCTTCTATACCTAGTGATTAGACCGGCTGGTGTGCTTCTTCCATGTGGGCTTTGATGCTTCTCAGCTAGATGGTCGCTTGTTTATCTTCAAGCCTTTAAGACTCCAGATGCTGTATATTTTGATACCCGGGCAACATCAGCTTTCTTCACCACATTTGCTTATGCACACATTTTTCTTCAGCAATCGGGTCAGAAAGATATGCATCCTGGAATGCCAATTTAATAAAACAATGTGTTCTTGCATTGAGTAAGTACATGAGTGGAGGCCCAATGTCCACCTGCTGCCTTAATACTAAACCTATAAATAACTTTCCTCTAGCTCTTAAATGCTTCCTCCCCACCATTATCATGATCCCCATACTACCTTGTGGGTCTGGCTAGACTAGAGGATGTACATTGGTACAGATAGCAACTGGAAACACAGGGAATCCAGGACAGATGACTTCTTCAGAACCAGTGGTGAGAGTGGCGATGCCTGGAGGGTGGAGGGAATGTAGGGTAGGAAGGGGGAACTGATTACAAGAATCTACATATGCCCTCCTCCCTGGGGGATGGACAGCAGAGAAGAGGGCAGGGGGAGACGTCGGACAGTGTAACATATGACAAAATAATAATAATTTATGAATTATGAAGGGTTCATGAGGTAGGGGGAGTAGGGAGAGAGGCGGGGAATGAGCAACTGATATTAAGGGCTCAAGTAGAAGGCAAATGTTTTGAGAATGATGATGGCAACAAATGTACATATGTGCTTGACACAATGGATGTATGTATGGATTGTGATAAGAATTGTATGAGCCCCAATAAAATGATTTTTTTAAAGTGACTACCTAAACATTCAAGTCATTGGATATTTAAAAGGCATCACTTAAAGGGAAGAAATAGAATTTTTTATAAACTTAAAATATTAAATTATATAAATAGTGGCTCTTAGTTTAACAAACTGTAAAAGTAAAAACTACCAGTAAATAAAGTTAAAGTAATAGTTTATATAAAATAAAAATACTTAACTTTATGGGGATTAAGTGTAACAGATGACAATGTGAATTCCAGAAAGCTAATTGTGCTCATGTGGAATATATATATATATATATATATACACACATATATATATACATATATATATTTAGCAAGAGGCATCAATTTTAACAAAACAAGGTAACTCTGTGTAGTTTAAAATACTTGATAAAGTTAGTATGCTGAGCAAATCATGAGAGAATCAGAGAAACTGAACTATGTTAAGAGAAGCACAGCATCAGGATTAAAGGAAGGCTCATTAACAACCTGCAATATGCAGATGACCCAACCTTGCTTGCTGAATGGGAAGAGGACTTGAAGCATTTGCTCATGAAAATAAATTATTTCATCCATCAGTATGAATTGCAAGTCCATGTAAAGAAAACCAAAGTTCTTACAACTGAACTGATAGATAACATCATGATAACGATTGATATTGTGAAGGATTTCATTTTACTTGGGTCTACAATCAACGCTCCTGGAAGCAATAGTTAAGAAGTCAAATGAAAACTGGACTGGGCAAATGTGCACTTTGTTAACGAACAATGATGTCATTTTGAGGACTAAGATGTGCCTGACCCAAATCAAGGAGTTTTCAGTCACCGCATCTGCATGTGAAAGCTGGACTATCAATAAGGAAGACTAGGAAAGAACTGATGCATCTGAACTATGGTGTTGGTGAACAATAGCGAACTACCCTGGCATCCAAGAAGGACAAACAAATCTGTATGGCAGGGTAGAAGCACAGACAGAATGGTCCTTAGAAGCAAGGATGACTTCACCTCATATTCTCTGACTATGTCATTAAGAGACCAATCCCTGGAAAAAAGGACTTCACACTTAGCAAAGAGAAGGAAGCTCCTCAACGGCACAGTGACTACAGCAACAGATTCTAATCGAACAACCGTGAGTGCGGCACTGGACCTGTCAGCGTTTTATCAGGTTGCACACAAGAACTGATTCCATGGCACCTGAGGTTCCTAATTACAAGTAATGAAAGCATAATAAAACCACAATTTTAAGTGGTATCAAATGATATCTCAATCATAGGGTCAATTCAATCTCTTACAAAACATCCAAAAAATTGTAAGAGTTATTAAAAAGTTTATAGTATAAGCATAGTGTATATATGTATATATATTAGGCACCCCAAATTCTTAAATAATATATACCAATCAACTTGTAATGGTGGCATATATTAGAGAAAATTATACATTAGAGGGAAACTTAGCATTAGAATTCTAGTGAAGTATCTTGCCGTGATTTTGATTTTCATCGGGAAAACAGATGACAATACTACCTATGAAAGATTCTAAGCGCAATTCATTGAAATAATAACATCAGAAAGATATGAAAATATATTATAAGGCTCTCAAAATGAGAAAATTATGAAATATTTAATTAAAATATTAAAAATAATCAACACTTGATAAATGTATATGGCCCACACATATAAAACAAAGCAACTTTCCATTACTGAAAATAGATAAAGTATGCCTTGATAATTACAAGTACATACTATGATTTTTTCTATTCCAATTTGCCAAAATCACAAGGTCACACTGGAAGTGTTCCATTATTTTTCTGGCATACACTCAAAAATCTACAAACACAAATGAATACTGTATGCACTCAAGTACAAGCTGACCCAAATATCAACTGAGACACCTAATTTTACCACAAAAACTGCCTAAAAAATGTGCTGAAAAACTCGCCTTATACTCTGAGATGCTCACCTTCCCAACACTATCGCTAAAGAGTGACTGCCTAAGCAAATGTTGTGAAGAAAGCTGATGGTGTCTGGCTATCAAAAGATATAGCATCTGGAGTCTTAAAGGCTTGGAGATAAACAAGTGGCCATTTAGCTGAGAAGCAACAAAGTCCACATGGAAGAAGCACACCAGCCTGTGTGATGATTAGGTGTCAATGGGATCAGGTGTCAGGCATCAAAGACCCAGTGCAAACTAGGAGGCAAAGGGCATTTATAGCGATCTAAATACAGGCATGTACAAATGTTAAGTATATTTATATATAACGATGGGGGAATAGATCTATGTGCATATATTTATAGGTTTAGTGTTAAGGTAGCAGATGGACATTGGGCTTCTACTCAAGCACTCCCTCAACGCAAGAACACTTTGTTCTAACTGGCATTCCAGGATGCTCACCTTCCTGACACAATTGATGAAGATAAAGTAGGTGCATAAGCAAATGTGATGAAGAAAGCTAATGGTGCCCGACTATTCAAAGATATAGTGTCTGGGGTCTTAAAAGCTTGAAGATAAACAAGTGGCCATCTAGCTGAGACATCTAGCTGAGAAGCAACAAAGCCTACATGGAAGAAGCACACCAACCTATGAGATCACGAGGTGTCGATGGGATCAGGTATCAGGCATCAAAGACCCAGAGCAAAAGATCATATTGCGAGGGGGTGGGGGGAGTACGGAGTGGAGACCCAAAGCCAATCTGTAAGCAATTGGATATCCCCTTACAGAAGGGCTGTGGGGAGAAGACGGGCCAGTCAGGGTGCAGTATAGCACCGATGAAACATATAGCTTTCCTCTGGTTTTTTAATGCTCCCCCCCCCCACTATCATGACTCGAATGCTACCTTATAAATCTGGCTAGACCAGAGCATGCACATGGGTACAGATAAGAACTGGAAACACAGGGAATATAGGACAGATAAACTCCTCAGTACCAATTTTGAGAGTAGCCATAGCAGGAGGGTAAGGGGAAGATGGGGGAAGAAAGGAGGAACCAATCACAATGACCTACTATAAGCCCCTCCCAAGGGAACAGACAACAGACAAAGGGGTAAAGGGAGACATCGGGCAGTGCAAGACATGAAAAAATAATAATAAAATTTAAATTATCAAGGGTTCTTGAGAGAGGGTTAAAAATGAGGAGCTAATACCAAGGGCTCAAGTAGTAAGAAAATGCTTTGAAAACGATGATGGCAACATATGTACAAATGTGCTTGAGACAATGGATGGATGTATGGACTGTGATGAGTTGTACGAGCCCCCAATAAAATGATTTAAAAAACCCCAAAACAAAAAAATAGGCTTATACACAAGTATATACAATATATACACATATGAACTACCATTAGAGATTGTCAACAACCTTCTAGCCATAAAACCAGAAACTGTATTACCTGGCAAAATCTCAATAAATTTATTTCAGTCTTTAAAAAATATATAGCATTAAGCTATCCTAGAAAATCTTATCAATAATAGACATTGCTTAAGTCTTTTCATAAAAATTTCTTCTACATTTATTCCCTCACAAAAGTCAAACATTAATTTTGAGTCTTCTCATTTAGAGGGGCTTTGAAAGTGACATTCTCATGTAAAATAGGCTGGCAATTTGTCCCATAGATAAAACTATTAATAAATGTCTCACTCTATAAGTGGTAAATATCCAAATTTTGTGATTAAAACAATTCCTTGAAAATCCTGGTTTGGCAGCAAACTATAAAGGCCACTTTGTCTTTATAGTCTTAAAAGTATAGATACTTGAGAAACTGTTCTCCTTGTTCATCTAGAAATATCCAGAACGAACACAGTCATTGAAAATACTACGAGCAATCGTTTGATTCAATGGAAGCAGGTGATTTAGTGTGTGGGAATAACATGATTCAGAATTTTAGACATTCATATAAAATACTGTAAAAATCCAGTAGAAGAAAAATATTTCATATGGTTCCAAACATAAGAATGCTAACTATAAAATAAGATAATAAACTACCAATAGTAACCAGGTAAGAAGAATTCATATCAAGGGAGAAAATAAGATCATGACAGACTAAAATGGACTAGGTATACCTGACATAAATAACCAGCTTTTTAAAACTAGAGTAATTAAAAATTTTTACATCACCAAAGAAACAGATTAACAATGATAAATAGGAAATGACAGAGATTTAAAAATTATAAACATATATAGATCTTCATTTGAAAATTAAAAATTTTAAATAACAAAATGTCTTTAGTAAAAACCAATAAAGGCAAATAGGTATTTTCTACATATATTGGATTAAAAATATTAATGGTAACCAGTGAAATGAGGATAGGAAAAATAACATTATTGTTGATACAACTTTTTTGGTAAAACATTTGGCAACATATACTAAATTTAAAATGTGCATTCCCTTAATTACAGTAATTATAATCATAGAAATTAATTATTATCACTAGGAAATAACATTTTAGTAGGCAAATATGTAAAGATTAAGTGTTCCATGATATGTAACATTTTTATTAAAGGGGAAGTTTGGGGGGAAAACAATAGATCAATTCATTCTTACTAATTTCTACATAGCACATTATAGCTCAGATATTGAAATACTAAGTAGGTGTTACAAATAAAATGAAAATATACAGAAATTAAATTAAACATGAATTTTTAAATTAAATTAAAAATGAAATGTTCCTAAAACATCTATCCAAGAATATTCTTGGATGCATCACTCAAAACTCCCTAGTGGAAACAAACAAAAGCTCATCAACTGATGAATGAATTTATAAAACACTGTGTATGCATACAAGAGATTATGCATCCAACCATAAAAGGGATGAATTACCAATTTATGCTAAAAGTCTGATGAACCTTGAAATCATGCTAAATCAAAGAAGCAAGAAACAAAGGTATGCTTATATAATTTTATTTCCATGAACTGCTTAGAATGAGCCATAAACATAATAGACATCAGAAGGAGATAAGTAGGGGTAAGGGGAAAGCAATGAGTGGAAATAGGGAAATGACTACCTAAATATGAAGTTTCTTATATGCGTGATGAGAATACTCTGGAATTAATGGTGATGATGGTTGCACAGTATTGTAAACATCCTGGATTGTACATATTAACATTGTGATTTATAAGTTATGCTGTCCTCAAATTTTAAAATCTTTTAAAAAATGAAAAAAAGTATGACTATAAAAATATGCTTAAAATTTACTAAGGGCAAAATACAGATCATAACTTTCATGAATGTGGAAAGGGAGGCCAAAGTCTCCCAGCAGAAACCAGTAGAAAAAGGCTGTAGAGTACCATTGAGTCTATAGCTACTGATCAGTTTTTTCAGCAAGATCTAAGGTAATGAAATTGATTTGAATCAGAACCAAAGATATGTCTACTGTTTGCCACTACTAGGCAAAAAAGCAAAGGGCAATCAAAACAGGCCCTTGTAAATTCAAAGCAGATATAGTAGCCCAGTTAAATTCACAGCAGAAATGTCAGCTCAGAAGGTTAGTTATGGCAACTTTTTGGGGGGAACCCAAAGGAGTAATCTTGATAAAATTTCCCAAATGACATGACTTATTATGAAGAAGTTTTAAGAAAATAGAAAACTGCACTAGTGAGAAAAAGACCCAGGGAAGTTAAATCAAAAAATGATGTGTTTGTTTGTTTGATCACCACACTGCACCTGCTTACTCAGGGGCAGCAGGAGCTGTTATCATACCAAGAACTCGGCTGGGAAATCATCCCGCACCCTGCAGTCCCCTCAGACCTCTTTTGTTCTGAAAACTCAAAGAATATTAAAAAGGAGCACTGTTCTTCTCTGGAGTCCCTTGAGGATGCCCAGACTGCCATTTTGACATGAGGTGAAGCAGAGTACAAAATTCTCCAGAGAAGGATTAGAGAGGCGGAATACTATATAAACCTAGAATACTATATAAACCTAGAAACAATAGGTTTGCATTTTCACATTTTGAATAACAGCACCTATGATTATATAGGAGCAATTTTTGTCTATATTAGGGCAAGTCAAAGGAGCAAGATTAAGACTGTAGAGGCCGATGAGGTAAGGTTTTCAATACCCCTTACTACCCTCAAAGAAAGAGCACAGGAATTATTGTGATGAAAAATTCCTCAGCACAACTCTCATGGCCTTTTACTCACCAGTGCAGCTTTCCATTTTTAAAATCTTCTTCATAATAACTCCTACGGTAGTTATATAATGTTTTCAATTTGAGACTTAAGGGTGAAGGGGTGGAGTTTAGCCTGTCAATTAGGTTGCAGCTTGATGATCTTATTTGGAGGCGCTAAGGAGACAAATAGCTTGTTGCAGGTGGGACACATGCTCACTCCCTGGGACACATTGCTGTTGACAAGCCACATGGAGAGAGGCTAATGGAACAGAGCCCTGGAGCTGAGAAGGCACGTGGAAACCATGCCAGCACTGAGTTGCTTCTACCATCACAAGACCAACAAGACTTTCCACCCACTGACCTGTGATCATTCGGCATCATTGCATCATGTGTCTCATGAGTTTCAAGAAGAATTTATAGACTGGTAACAGACATATAGACTAATATTGGATTTATGGACTTGACCTGGGCTGGGCTGGGATATTTTCTCAAAATTCAATTGTTCTTGTATATAAAGCTCTTTCTTATACAAGTATGAGTCTCCCTAGATTTGTTTCTCGAGTCTACCTAGACTAACATAGCCCCCACAATCATCCTGGGTATCTTGAGAAATCTATTATTATTATTCCTTTGGAATTCCAAAGCACAGCCAGCATGAATTTCTGAGTTGTCCTTTCTGCCTTGGACCAGCAATTCTCTCAGGAGCCACTGCCCAACAATTTGAAACCACTAGCTGCTTTGAGTGAACCTCCTTTTTTGAAGGTATCTTAATGAGATTACTGGGAAAAAAACTGTATGCACTCATCCATCTATAGCCACATGTGCATGTATGTATATTCACAATAAAATATGTGATGATATATACACAAAATTGCCAGCAGCAGTTATATCTTAGTCTATAATGTTTGACAGTTTTCTACCTATACCTTTTTAAAGCTTTGTACTTGAATGCCTCAATCACTTTTATGGGGAGGATGTAGCAAAAGAAAGAAAAAGTAAATGGCAGCACAAGAAGACAAAATAGTGCATGAAAAAAGATGCCCCACGGCTGAAGCCCTATGTTCACTTCCATTTATTGTTAAAGCAGCGCTGGTGACACAGGGTCAATGCAGGGCTGTTGATCAAGTGGTTGGCCATTTGAAACCAGCAGTTGCCTCACAGGAGAAAAATGTGAGTGTTTGGTGCAGATTTGTAGTTTTTGTTGTTCGATGCCCCTGAGCAGGTTCTAACTCAGCAACCCGATGACCGACAGCAGGAAGCGGGCCTGCTCCGGTGCCCGTCTCACAGAGACTGCAGCACTACAAACACTGACCCGACTCAACAGCAGCAGCTTTTGCTTGATTTCTAAAATTTTGTAATATTGAAGTCCATCAACAGGAAGGAATACAGTCAGATAATCTATATGAAAATTATGGTTAAAAACTTAAAATAAACACACCATAGGAATAAAACAATGATGAAGGCTTAAGAATAAGCAAACTACAGGAATACATTATTGATTAAAAAGATACATCAAAATATGAAACTGTGATACTTTAACTTTTCTAATTATTAACCTTTACTCTATAATTGGTTAAGTCTACGCTTTGGGGAATCTATTTTATTACAGTGGTAATATTACTATTCAAAGATTTTGAATTTACTATAAAATAACAACATAAGGGAATTTTATTTCCTATGCAAATTTAAGAGACCGAACCTAATTTTCCATGGTACATATGAACGTAGTTATTTCAAGAAGTGTTTCTATTAGGCTTTACTTTGATATAAAATTCACTGAGGTTTTCCTAAATTGCCAAGTACATAACTGAAAAGGCTGTTTCTCAGAGTTGTCATGTCCATTGTCTAAAAGTCAGAGTCTGGTAGCCTCCAGAGCCACTTTCTTATCTCGTGTATCATGTTTTACCTGAGTAGGTGGACTTTTTATCAGAGGAACTGTGTTCGTGTCACTACAAAAACAAATCAAGTCTCATTTTGTGTGCAAACCAAGAATCTAAAGTTGGAAAAGTTTCAAAAATGAACAAAGAAACCTCAAAAGTCAAGTAGAGGAGCTGATCTTTCTCTATTGTTTCTAGCGTTGTTTACACTGCCCTTCAAAGAGCAGCCTCCTGGGGAGGTGGTTACTTAACATCTAAGTCAGGAAGCGCTTTGAGGTGCAAGCCAGAGTCCCTGACCAAGGCTCAGATATCAGAACATTCAACTGAATTAGAGAATATTTTAAATGGCAAACAACTAGAGTTCAGACCCCCTTTTAAAATGATCAAAAATTCGATTTTCAACAAATTATTCACTGAGCACCTTCTGTATCCCAGGCACTGTCCCAAATACTTAGGATATATTAATAAGCAAAATAAACATTGAAGTTTATGCATTTTATTGGCAGTAAAGAAGTTCAATCATCAGTTTTAAAATCACACAGTATATCAGAAGTTGATGGATGCCTTTTAAAAAGTGCACAGAGGATCAGGAGTGCTTGAGAGTGTTAGGAGAGGAGGTGGAGAAGGATGTAAAAGGTGGTGGATCCGGCCCTGATGAAGAGTTCTGAAGGAGAGAACTGTGCTCTGTACAAAGAGAGCCCCAGCGCAACGGTCCACTAGGGGAGGAGTGTGCTTGGTGAAGTTTTCAAGGAGGATGAGGAGGGTAGGACACACTCACTTTTAAAAAATTTTTAAAATCAGCCCTATAGAAACATAACAAGAAAAAACCTAAATTAAAAAAACAAAGATGAATATGAACAGCAAGCCAAATGTTAATAAATATTGTAACTAGCGTAGAAAACTGGATATGTCATGATACTTTTCCATGTTTTCCTTAATGAACATTACTAATAGGTTGTCTGTGGTTCTCTGTGATACTCAGAAGCTTTTTTCGCTTTGTTATTTTCTACTTTATACATACAAAATTCACTATAGTGCCTGATCTTGATAGTACCTTGCTAAAGTATAGAAGTTCGTTTCAGACCACTTCATTATGTTAAATTTCATTAAATATATATATATATTGCTCATTGGTCTATAAAAAAATCAAAGTCACAGCTCCCCCAAGCCCTCCAAATTTAGCTGTTTGTTAAGGCACTAGGGACCACTTTCCTGCGAGGAGCCTTCCCTTACACACCCCAGCAGGCTTGATAAGGCATTCCTCTACCATGCTCATTGGATGACTTGACACTTCGATATGCCATTGTCTGTCAATAATAAGAGTTTCAAAAATCGGTATAAAAACTCCACTTTTTCCATTAACTTTTAAAATCTCCTTGAATATCCTTTGTCTGCATTCCTGAAAAGAGTTTCAATGATCTTTATGCTAAAAAGAAAATACAAAATCCACTGTGGAGGAATTGCTTCTAATTCTTAGCAACTCTACAGGACACAGACCTGTCCCATAGGGTCTCCAAGGCTGTAAAATTTTATGGAAGGAGGAAGCCATATCTTGCTCCCATAGAATATCTGGTGGGTTAGAAACACCAATCCTTTGGTTAAGGGCTACTGCAGCGGTTCTCAATCTGTGGGTCATGACCCTTTGGGGGGGTCAGATGACCCTTTCACAGGGATCGCCCGATTCATAACAGTAGCAAAATTATATAATTTTATGGTTGGGGTCACCACAACATGAGGAACTGTATTAAAGGGTCACGGCACTAGGAAGATTGAGAACCCTGAGCTAGTGCTTTAACCACTGTCAAACCAGGACTCCGTTACGTGAAAGTATGTCCCACTAATGTTTGCACCACAGCCTAGATAGGTAACTGAATTAAAAAGTAAGGAGATAAAGAGAAAGGAGTTTGTTTGTAAGGGGAGGGAAAAGGGTGTTTTTTTTAATGGCACAAGAGAAGGTATATAGTTTAGGTTTTGAATTTAAGAAATCAATTCCAGAAAAATAAGGAACTCAGACTATCTTAAGCATTAGAAAAATAGGAAGTATTCTTTCTTCTCCTGTTTTCTAGAACTATACAAAAGGGTACCCCACCAAAACTGGAAAAAGGTCTGCTGGGCAGAGCTTTCGTAGTGCACACGTTTCCAGCTAGGCGAGCATCGAGCAACTCTCTGAGTTAGTGCACCCAGTGGCATCGCCTGGGAAGGTTCTCTTTGATCACAGTGAATTTTTTCAAAAAAGCAGTTTTGCTCGAACTTCGTTTTTTATGATGGCTGATTTAAGAGAACAGCCTGTGGCTGTGAAGTTTTGTTTCCTGCTCGGGAAAATTGCCTCAGAAACTGTTGTGATGTTGAACACAGCTCACAAGGTCTGCGCTCTGGGAAAAACTCAAGTGTACGAGTGGTTTTCTCGTTTCAAAAAAGGTTAAATGTTGATGACATCGGTCAACTCCCAGAATGGACAAAAATGTAAATTCCTGCATTTGGAGTTCGTTCCACTAGGTTAGACTGTTAAAGAAGGTTTCCATTTAGATGTTCTGAAAAGATCGCATAACAGTGTGTAACCAAAAGAGGCCTGATTTGTAGCAGATGGGGGACTGGTTTTGCCACCATGACAATGTACCTGCTGCTGCAGCCATCTCAGTGTGCCAGTTTTTTGGGGGGAAAAGCATGCCTCTCTTGCCCCATGCACCTTACTCAGCTGACCTCACTCCATAGTGACTTCTTTTTGCTTCTGCAAATGAAGAGGGGATTGAAAGGACAGCAGTTTGATGACATAGAAGAGGTGAAGGAAAAAAAAAAAGAGGGAGGTGCTGTTAGCCATACAAACAGATGAGTTTGAAAAAATGTTTCCAAGAATGGAATCACATATTTGACAAGTATAATGGAGAGTACTTTGATGGTGATAAGGCTGTTTTGTAAAAAATAATAATAATAATAATTCTGGTCTTTTTTTCCGGTTACTTGCTTGTGTATGACTACTATTATTTCTTTCATAAATGGTTAGTCACAGCCAACAGTGAAATCATCTAAGTCTGGAGTTTCCTTTGTTGGAAAGTTTATAACTAGCAATCCAACATAGATATAAGACTATTTGTGTTATCTATTTTGTGTTATATTAATCATTAAAACATTAGTCAATGTTATCTATTTTACTTCTCTGGGTTCTAATATTTATATCAATGACTACACAGTACTCACAGCCAACAATCATGATTAAAGGGTTTATTAAGGAAGTTAGCAAGTTGTAATGACAATGAGAAAAACTCAGAATAGTTGCTTTCAGGACACATTACAGAGCTCTTACAGGTTTGCTAATAAATGCCAAAAGGGGCATACCACTCTGCTATAAACTTCAACCCAAAGGCATAGAGCTTAAATGCTGTGAGTCAGCAAACCCAGCTCCCTGAGTTAAGTGACCAAGAAGCACTTCATTCCAGTAAGCAGCAGCCCAAAGGCACTCAGCTCCTCTTCTGTGAGTCAGCAAGCCCAACTTCCCAATTAATTGCCCAGAGGCACCCAACCCATAAGCCAGACTCCTGCACAAAAGCACTCAGCTTTACCTGCTCAGTGCACTGGGAAGTCCACCACCCTGTTCCAAGTTCTGGCTCCTGGTTTTGCTGATGCTCCTCTGATGTTATAGCTGACTTCGGGAGCCAAGAGGTCCAATACACAGGAATCTGGGGCCCATAAGACCTTCTCCACTGCTGGCTCTTGCTGGTAATGAGACACCTCCTCCTGTTTCTCAGGGCTTATTTCATACAGAGTAGAATGGCACTCTAGGGAATCATGTTCACAATTGCTCACAAGTATATCCTAACAGTATCATCTCCACCTTCTTACCTGATCCATGCAGGGAAAGGTCATTTGGTGGGAGTTAGAGACTTTGCCTAGAAGGGCCAAACAAACAGAAAAAGAGAAGGGGGTGTCGGGACAAAGAAAGAGAAGGAAAGAAGGCAGAAAGAAGTCAAGGGGACAATACAATCATTCTGTGTTGTATGAGAAGAACCAGAAATGTTGAAAAATGATGAGGGCCAAAAGTTTGGGCAATATGGCATCAGACCAGATTAAACTCACAAGGCTGCCACCAAAATCCAAGCTAGCCTTCATGGACACATAACAAGGAACAAGTTCAGGGTAGAAAGGTGATGCCCAAGCTCCTGAGGCTGATGTGAATGAGGAGGAAGTCCCTGTTGCTGATGGAGTGGAGAAGGGATATGATTCTACACCCATGGATGAAGCCCCAATCACTGACTCAAAGTCTGAGGGGACCTGAGGTAAAGCTGTAAAGCCTGAAAATCTCCTTCTGGGGAGCAGAAGGGGGAGGCCACTCCTGATGCTCCCACTGAGCAGGCAGCCCCTCAGGCTACTGCCCCTCAGAGGAGAAGACCAGCTCTGTTGAGACAGAAAGTGCCACTAAAGCTTCCACTGATAACTTGCCATCCTCCAAGGCCAATGACTCCCCCGCTAAGAAAGCACCAAACAAGCCCATGTGGCAGCTATCTATCACTGATGAAGCTGCTGCCCCCACCCCTGCTGCAGAGAACTGCAACAGCTCAGCCTCCAAAGGAGACTGCAGAGAGCAGCCAAGCACAAGAAAAAAAAGTAGCTGTACGTGAAACCACACCGAAGAAAAGTGCCTGGCAGGATGAGGGTAAAGGAGAAGAAAGCCAGGTGAACCAATAACATGCCTGAACTTTAAGAAATGGAAAAAAAGGGAAACGAGCTGATTCCAGGAACCCAAGTGGAAGGCAAATTTTGAGAATGACGAGGGCAACTGTTGTATAAGGGTGCTTTACTCAATTGATGTATGTATGGATTGTGATAAGAGTTGTATGAGCCCCAATAAAAAGATTAAATTTAAAAGCAAACAAACAAACAAAAAAGAAAACTGCTTCCAAGAATGGAATCTCAGATTTGACAATTGTATTAAGTGTAATGAGAGTACTTTGAAGGTGATGAGGTTGCTTTGTAAAAAAAATTTTTAAATACGTAGTAAAAAAAAGAAATGGATTTCCATGTTCCTCCCCTCCCCTTTCCTGACCTGTTTCACCCACCCTCTACATCAAACAAAATATCAAATCATTGTGAATGAGGGCGAGCGCAGATTGGGGACCCAAGACCCATCTGTAGTCAACTGGGCATCCCTTACAGTAGGGTCGTGGAGAGGAGACGAGCCAGTCATGGTGCAGTGTACCAATGATGAAACATAAAACTTTCCTCTAGTTCCTAAATGCTTCCCCCACGCCCCACACCCACTATCATGATCCCAATTCTACCTTACAAATCTGGCTAGACCAGAGGATGCACACTGGTGCAGATAGGAACTGGGAACACAGGGACTCCAGGAAGGGTGGAGGGAAGGTGGGGTAGAAAAAGGGAACCGATGACAAGGATCTACATATAACCTCCTCCCTGGGGGATGGACAACAGAAAAGTGGGTGAAGGGAGACGTCAGACAGTGTAAGATTTGACAAAATAATAATTTATAAATTATCAAGGATTCATGAGAGAGCGGGGAGCAGAGAGGGAGGGGGAAAATGAGGACCTGAGGCCAAGGGCTTAAGTGAAGAGCAAATGTTTTGAGAATGTTGAGGGCAACGAATGCGCAAAAGTGCTTTACACAATAGATGTATGTATGGATTGTGATACGAGTTGTATAAGCCCCCAATAAAATAAAATGATTTTTTAAAAAATCGGGAAGGATTCCAAGGCAAACAGTGTGGCTTAAGTATTTTTGAGTTTTGGTGTTGTTATGATGAGTTTTTTGGTAATGACGATTCAATCATTTTGGGAACTTCTTGCACTGTATCCAAATATTTTGATCATGTGTGTGTGGCTCTATGGAAGTTCACACCTCCTCTCTCTGACACAAGTGTGTGTGGAATATTTCATTCATCTCAGGAGTCCAAGATAACAAATGGATTCAAAAACATTTTTCTTTTTCCTATTAAATGTGATGGAATGAACAAAAATGAAAATAAAAATAAGCCAGATTGTTTTTAAAACAAAGAAAGCAAATGTGCCAAACGGCATAAAAAAGTTTATTGATATTATACCTTTTTTCTTTTTCTAATATGAGATGTTCATGCAACCATCACAGATACTACTTATTTCCAAACTTTTTCATTATATCAAGCAGAAACTCTGTATCCAGTTAAGCAATAACTCCTCCCTTCCCTTCCCTAAGACACTGGTAAGCATTAATCTACGTTCTATCTCTATAAATGAGATCACAGATTATTTTCCTTCCTTGCCTAGCTTATTTCACTTAGCATCTGATTTTCAAGATTCAACCATGTTTGATACCTGGTCTCCTCAGCCCTTCATGATCACCCATGTTGGTGTGCTGCTTCCGTGTGTGCTTTGTTGCTTCTGGGCTAGATGGCCGCTTGTTTGCTTTCAAGCCTTTAAGTCCCCAGACGCTATATCTCTCAGTAGCCGGGCACCATCAGCCTTCTTCACCACACTTGCTTATGCATACCTTCGTCTTCAGCGTTTATGTGAGGAAGGTGATCACACAATGATTGTTTTTGTTCCTTGGTGTCTGCTACCTGGTCCATTCAACACCTTGTATTCACTTAGGCTGTGTGCTTCTTCTCTGTGGGCTTTGTTGCTTCTGAGCTAGATGGCCACTTGTTTGCCTTCAAGCCTTTAAGACCCCAGATGCTATATCTTTTTGATAGCCGGGCACCATCAGCTTTCTTCACCACGTTGGCTTACACACACGTCTGTCTTCAGTGATCATGTAGGGACAGTGGGTATCATGCAATGACCGTTTAGCTGGGCAAGGTGCTATTGTATTGGGGGAGTATGCGTGAGGAGGCCCAATGTCCACCTGCTACCCTACTACTGAACTTATAAATATATGCACATAGGTCTGTTTCTCCCATCATTATAAATATATTTACATATGTACATGTCTGTATTTAGGCTTCTCTATATACATTTTGCCTCCTACTCCTTTCCTCTATTTCCTTTTGCTTTCCTCCCATTCCACTACCATGTTCAGCCTTCATTCTGGTTTCAGTAATTCCTCTCAGTTACCTTGCCCTTGGTCACTCCCTACCAGTCCTCCCATCCCCTTCCTCCTCTGGTTTTGAACCACTCGCTGTTCCCTTGTCCCTGTGTTGGCCGACACCTCCTCCCTTCCCCTATCTCCCACGCTCTCATGTCCCTCCAGGACTGTTGGTCCCGTTATTTTCTCTCATTTGTTGTCCAGCCTATCTTGTCTAGGTGGACCTGCTGATATAGTAATATGTGCATACAAATGCAGATGACTTTGACAGCGCCCAAGTGGCACATATGAACATGGCGTCGACTGCAGCAACACCGACACACTGATAAGCAGTCAAGATTCAACCACATTAGCATGTTAACAGGACTTCAATTATCTTTATGGCTCAATAATATCTCATTATATGTATATACCATATTTTAACTAGCATTTGTCTGGTAACCATTAGATTGTTCTAATATAACCTTTTAATGCAAGAAATCTCTCTTTAAGCACTGTCTTAACTGCATCCCACAAAGTTGAATTTCATTTTTCATAGTTGAAAATATTTTCTAATTTTTGCTACACAATACACAGATAAACACACCTATGTTCTTTGCACATTATACACATAACAGAAAGATAAAAACAATCTAAACATCCAAAAACAGATAGCTGAATACATGAACTATAGCACATTCAATGGAATACTGTACAATGCTGGAGAACGATGATGAATCCATGAAACCTCTCCCAACATGAATAAACCTGGAGGACATTATGCTGAAGGGAATGTTGTAGGAGACCACTGTTACAAAAAAGCCAGGCTAATGCTTATGGACTAAAAGAAGTATTATTTGATGGCTACCACGGATGGGAAGGGATGGAAGGAAAAATCACTAACTCGATAGTAGATAAGTGTTCATTTGGGGGAAGATTCAGGCAAGACAAAATAAGCACAAAGTTGACATATCAAAGAAGACACGAGAAGGTAAGAGTAAGATGTAACAAGTATAAATACTATTATATACACAATCCTATAACCACAAACAATAAGATAAAAGTGGATATATAGGTAAATACGTAATCTGAACAGGCTTGAGATGGCATATGGGAGAGTACCCATAAGCATATATATGTATGGGAGAGCATAATTCTATGTGTTGAAAATTTATCCAGGTATATAATAGAGCCTTCAAAATGTTTATGGAAAAATTCTATTATCTTTTAATTTCATTTTCCCACGAAATTTTGAAGACATCGTCCTACAGGAGTCAAAGTTATGCAAACTTTTAATCATAACCCAACACCCTGAAAGACTGAGCAAAGTGCTTGAGGAGTTAAGACCATAGTCCTGAGCAGGCAACCTCAAACTGAGGCCTGCAGTCCACATGAAGCCCGCCGAGGACACTTATTCGGCCCGCTGGGTGTTTTTGCCCCGTTTGTTTTTGTACTTCAAAATAAGATGTGTGCAGTGTGCATAGGAATTTGTTGATATATATATATTTTAAACTATAGTCCGGCCCTCCAACGGGTCTGAGGGACAGTGAACTGGCCTCCTGTTTAAAAAGTTTGAGGACCCCTGGTCTTGAGGTCCATAGACTGTAGGTCTGTTGGTATAATATAGACCATAAAGATAATGTTCCACATTCCTACTTTGATAAATAGCAACTGGGGTCTTACAAGTTTGCAAGTGGCCCAATACGATATAACTGTTGGTCTCTTCATGCCTGGAACAAAGAAGAACAGAAAGAAAGGAGGGAAACACACAAAGAACCAAGGAAATAATTAA
Source organism: Tenrec ecaudatus (assembly GCF_050624435.1). Lineage (NCBI taxonomy): Eukaryota > Metazoa > Chordata > Mammalia > Afrosoricida > Tenrecidae > Tenrec > Tenrec ecaudatus. The sequence goes on from NC_134538.1 coordinate 111,233,488, forward strand.
TCCAAAGGACAAATGAATTACATGGCTGAGACCAAATGGTGCCACAACAGTGGTCCTGGATGAAGAGGAAGAAAAACTATGTTAAAAAAGTTCAAAATCATTATTAAAAAACCAAAAACTTTAACTGGCCTCATACAGACTGACATCTGAGACTATGGTGGCTAGACATCTTTAAACCTGGAACTCAATGGAATTCCAGAGATCATCTTTCAGGTAAGGGATAGACAAGTCTAGAAAGGTAATAACACCCATGAGGAATGTGCTTCTCAGAATAATGAACCATATAAGTCCAATAAGTTTCCACACCCCCCAAAAAAAGTTCTGAAAGCAGGAAGGGGCAGAAAAGCTGGACGAATGGAAACAGGGAAGCCAGGAATAAAGTAAGAAGAAGGCTATTACATTGAAGGGTTATAACTAATGTCACAATGCAAAATAAGTGTAAACTGTCAATGAGATACTAATTTGCCCTGTCAACTTTCACAGTAAAATGTTAAAAAATAAGCCCTTCCATAATTCATATTCTATACTAATCACAGTGACTACAATGACAACTAACAAAAACTTTTTAATAAGAGTTTTAAATTATTGATCTTACCAAGCAAATTTTACTACATGAGTTTTCTCTTTGGTCATACTAGACTTCTAGTTATACTAGTGAGACTATTCCCTATAAGTCAACAAAATACTCTATTTTCAAAATAGCAAGCGATTCCTTAGCTTCCCAGATGTAATATTTAAAGATTTTATTGTTTAGAAGTAATTCTGAAGATCTATGATCTATAGTTTGCTGAGGCATGACTAAAAAGATGACAGACTGATGTGGAAGAGGAGTGCGCTTAAGTTAATTCATAGCTGGCCATATATTCTATAAAAGAATCATAAACTACATGGTACACATAAGCTAAAGAACTACGCTAACTAGGGCAAAACACTTGTGGACATAAAAGTACATTAAAGGTCTATGGAATTCCAAGTGGTTTTGGTTCAGGTATTATTTATACTTATTTATAAAAATTAAAATTATTTTCACCACATAATATAATAATCCTGGTAATTTCTCTTTTGCCCTTATGAAAATGTAATTTTCTTATTAAAATTAGCATAAGTTGAAAATTAGGAAGTATGTAGCATCAAAAATAAGAAAATAAAAATAATTCACGTGGCATAATACTTTAAAATGCTAAATAACCAGCTTTCAGCAGAGTAAGGGTCATCAGTGATATTATGGAACTCATTTGAAACTGCAAAGGGTTGAATGAATATAAACTGTTTCCTATGTAATTATATTCAATTCTTTGCTCTGAACCAGTGTGACAACTGAGTTGCTCTAAACACAAAATACAATTTTGACATTTTCAGTTCTTAAAAACATAGACTAGGCAACTTTCTGCTTGATTTTGAGAATCTATTTATTACCAAAGCAGACTTCTGGTTTCAAATCTTATCGTCAAAATTATAAAGATAATAAAACGCTAAGTGAAAATATCTGATGATCCAGTTTCCATTAAAGAATACATTAAAGAATACATCTTTTAATCACTAAAATTTACACTGATAATATTTTTATGTGGTCTACTGTGTTTTACAAGGAGCTCTATAGCACAGTGGTTGGCGCACTGGGCTGCTACCACAAGGTGAGCAGTTTGAAATCACCAGGAGAAAGATGAGCCTTCCACTCCCCAAAAGACTCAGCTTCAGAAACCCACAGTGGTAGTTGCACCATTCCTTACAGGGCCCCATGAGTCAGAATCGACTTGTTGGCAGTGAGTAGTGACTGTTTTTTACAAATAAATATTTTTCATTTAAAAAGTATATGTTAGAGGGACAATGTATCACATATGCCTCTGTAAAATCTAATTTTAAGATATATATTAAGTAGTGTAAATATATTTTCTTTACTAATTATAGTAAGTCAATTAGCTGTGCACATATACCCTTTAAAACCTACTTATTGCTTTTAAAATTTCAAATATTCCAGAATTTATGGAAGTAGAAGCAAAGCAAACAATTTAATGCCTAGAGTACTTCTTTGCAAATTGACTGAAATATCCTGGAGTAACCTTACGTACATTTTCATTAAAGATTTCTTTTAATTACTTGTAAAAAGTAACTTTAGTCCTTATAAGTGGCAATTAATACATGCAACATCTTTAATATGTGTGAACATCTTTAAAATAGGTGTAAACTCAATAGTGGTTCTTTTCTAAGTACATAGCTGAAAGATAAGCTTGTTGAAGTCAGTTTGTTATTTCTGAAGAAGCAGTAAGGCCGCTAATCAACACTAGACTATTGTTTCTAAAATTTCAAGTGTATTATAATTAAGTAAAATTAAAATATGAGTGCTGTTACCTTTTAGCCGGTGACTTAGAATCTGTTCCAAAATAGCTGCAAAGTTGTTAAATTCAGGAGAAGAATCATCAATTGTCTCAAAGCAGGACCGATCAATCAGGGTCTTCACAGAAAACCTATGACAGAAGAAAAAGGAATTGTTTTTCTTTTCAGTCAGAGATGATTCATTCACCAAAGTAGGACAAATGAAAGGAAAGCAATTTGGCAAATTGGACTGTATATTCAGAATACTCAATTTAATCAAATGTGCTCTCTAAAATTTTACTTTTTTGTCCAGAATTATCAGACTTTTCACTTAAAAGGGTATGTGTAGGGCTTTCAAAAAGTTCATGGACAAGTAGAATTAAAAGATAATGGAATTCTTCTGTGAACTTTTTGATGCCCCTTTGCATGTACTATCTACTCACCAAATTAAGGCAGACATAGCTCACTGTCTTCAGAGCTATTAAAATAAGAAACTAAGTATGACCTAAATTATTACTACCAAAACATTTTTTAAATGCTGCTAATTTTGAGCTTCAGACCTAAATCCTCAAAGAGTTTCTGACCACAGAATAAAATAGAATATGAGCATTTGTCAAGATCCAAAGTTTGAATGAACTACTAACAGGAAAACTTGCAAATCTGAAAACTGTGCTATATTTTTCTTTTCTATCATATTATCATTTGCCTTTATTTTTGACAGCTAGTGTTTATGCATTTCCCAGACCTCAGCTCAAGTCTTCTCTTCAATGAAGAATTATCCCATTCCTCTAATGAGAATTATCTTCTCTCTCCTAGAACAAATTAGTATATTGCTTATATTTCCGTGAGACAATTAAAATTTGTATTACAATTGCTTTCTGGGCTCTCTACCATCATCCTAATTAGACCCTTCCTCTCCCTTCAGGACAGAAATATGCCTTTTGCATATTTTTTATCTTCCTCAGATTTTGGTTAATGCCTAAGCACTGTTTACTTGTTCATTTATATGTCCCATTTTAAAAGAAACATAAATAAACATTTAAATATCAATATTATGTCAAGACAAAAATGATTTTTAACATATAGTCATATAAATATGAAGAAAATCATGATCTAAAACAGTTCTAGCTCCCAAAACTCGGTCATGCTATCCCTTTATAGTTAAACCCTATTGCTAACTGCAAGGTCAGTAGCTCAAAATCACCAACCACTCAGTAGGAGAAAGACAGTTTTTGTTCCTGTAAAGATTCACACAGGGGCAGCTCTACTTCTGAAAAGGTTACTCAGTCAGTAATGACTCAATGGCTAGGTCCTGAGAAGAACAGAATGGATAGCGAATGATGAAAGGGCCCAACTGTGAGGGTTACATAATCAGTGTAAGGGCATGAGGATGACAAAGGAACACTGGCTGTTGTCAGGCTTGAGGCTGGATAGTTAATGCTGTTTAATCAAGACAGAAATTACAGCAGACAAGATATAAAGGGAAAGTAAAAGAGCATAAAATTGAACGCAGTTTTATTTCCAAGGATGGAGGTATTTCCAGATTGAGAAATCATTTAAAATAATTTATATTGTATCAAGGTTACTAATAAAGAAGAATGCTTCCAGTTTTACGGCCTTATTATTTACAGGTAGGCAGTTCCTAGGTTACAAAATAGATCTATTCCTCAGTGTGTCTTTTAAGTAAATCTTTGAATCAAATTTATAGATAAATCATAACAAGTGCATATGGTTCTTCCTTATTTAACCTTAATTTATGGCAAGAAGATAGTCAAAGCCCTTTCATGATTTAAAGACTGCACGTACAGCAAATGAAGGTGTGATGCAGATTTTGAGTTCAACTGTTTAAAAATGAAGGAAAATTTACAAAACATTAAAGAACAAGTAGAAAGTGTGCATGATTAGGCTTCCCTAACCAGTGGACTGCATAATATCCTGCGCTCCTCCTGTGACACAAACCAAAAATCTCAAAGTCAGTTGCTTACGGTTCATTTTTTACTTCTAGCTGTACCACAATCCCTACTCAAAGCTTAATTTTCAACAATCAAAAATCATTATATCAAGAACCATGTACCATTATACTAGTTTTCTTCCCCTTCATATCACAAAAACTAGCTGTGTTATAAAAATGAAATCTAGGAAAGAATTCCACTACATCTGAAAAATATTCCATAGATACAATGCTATTTCCTGATAATCATGGCATTATTAGTCATATATTTGTTGAAAATGTAATACTAAGATGACAATTTGGTAAACTTCTAAAAATACCAAAGCAAGTCTAAAGAATAGCTTTTACCCAAGAATAAAAAATCATGAAGTAGTATTAAAATATTTTAATTAAGTTCACACTTGAAATCTTTCTTTTAAAAAATTCCCTTTCCCATATCCAATGTCCACAGGAAATTTTTATTAGTGTAGAAAAAAAACCTCAATCATAAAAGAATAAGATCTTTTCTCCTTTGGCAAAATACCAAGGAAAATGAGATATGTCCTTCTTTTCAATACACACTTATTACATTAATTCGTTCAATAATTCATAGATCTGTGACTTACTACTGTTGCTGTTATTATGTGCCATCAGAAAGTTCTGACTCATAACAACTCTTTGTACAGTAGGATGACACACTGCTCAGTCCTATGCTAATCTCAGAATGGTTATGTTTGAGCCAATGTTGCAGCCCACTGTGTTAATGCATTATGTTGAAGCTGACCCTCTATGTTACCAAGCATGATGCATTTTCCGCAGAACCGGCTTCTCTGATAAAATATAGAAAACATATGAGATAAAGCCTCAACATGCTCACTTCTAAGGAGCATTCAAGTTGTATTTATTTCCTCTAAGATGATAGTTTGCACTTTTGGCAATCCATAGAATTTCAAATATTTTTACCAACACCATAACTGAAATGCACCAGTTTTTCTCCAGCCTTCCTTTTTCATTATCCAGCTTGTCTCTGCATATGAGATAACTGAAAGTACTATGGGCAAGCAGGTGTGGCCCACATCTTTGCTCTTTAACACTTTAGAGAGGTCTTTGACAGACTTACTCAATGCAATGTGCCCTTTTATTTCTTGACGCTGCTTACATGAGCATTGCTTGTGGATCCACATAAAATGAAATCCGCAATAAATTCAATCATGTCTCCATTTATCATGAGGTTGTCCCTGGGTCTAGTTCTGAGGGTTTTGGTTTTCTTGAAATTGAGTTGCAATCCACATCGAAAGCTGTAGTCTCTGAACTTCAGCAGTAAATGTTTCAAATCCTCCTCCATTTATTAAGCAAGATTGTGTTATCTGCATATCACGGATATGAGCCCTTTTTCTAACCTGATGCTGTTCTTCTTCACATAGTCCAGCTTCTTGGACTATTAGCTTAATGTACAGAAAAAAAGTAAGGTAAAGGATACAATTCTGATACACACCTTTTGTAATTTTAGACAATGTGGTATTGCCTTGTTCTCTTTGAACTACTCTTTGTTCTATGTACAAGCATCCATATGAGTACATTTAAGAGTTCTGAAATTCCCATTCTGAACGATGTTATTCATAGGTCATATGCTTCACACAGAATGACTTTGCATAGTTAATTAAACACAAGCAAACATCTTTCTGGTATTCTCTGCCTTCAGCCAGGTGCATCCGCCATCAGTAATGATATCCTTCATGGCTAAAATTTCTGGCAGCTCTGTTAAAACCGTTTTTAAATTACCTTCAGTAAAATTTTACTTGCATGTGATATTAATGATAATGTTTGATAATTTCTACATTATGTTGGGTCACTTTTCTCTGTAATAGGTACAAAGATGGATCCATTTTGGTCTTTTGGCTAGGTATTTGTCTTCTAAATTTCTTTCCATAGATTAGGGAGTGCTTCCAGAACTGCATCAGTCTGTTGAAACATTTCACTTGGTTCATCAACAATTCCTGGAGCCTTGTTTTTCACAAATGCCTCCCATCCAGCTTGGACTTTTTCCTTCAATACTATCAATTCTTAATCATATGCTACTTCTTTAAATGACTGCATGTTGACCAATTCTTTTGGGTACAGAGTCACTGTACACATAGTCCTTTGATATTTCCTGCACAGTTACAATATTTTGCCTATAAAATTCTACAATATTGCAACTCAAAGCTTGCATTTTTTCTTCAGTTCTTTGTAGCTTAAGAAATGCTGAGTGGTCCCTTTTTTGGTTTGGCTTCCTAACTCCATGCTGAATCTTCTCATATTGCCCTTTGAAACTTCCTGGTCAGTTCTTTACTTAATTTCTTCCACTCACGTTAGCTTTTCTTTGTTAAAGAGCAAGTTTTAGAGCTTCTTCTAAAATTCACTTTTGTTCTTTCTTTCCTGTATTTTTAAATGACCTGTTGCTTTCTTCAGATCATGAGGCTCTTGATATTTCAGCACTCACCAGTGCGTCAAGCAGTAATGTTCAATACATCAAATTTGTTCTTGAAATTGTCTCTAAAATCAAGTGAGATATACTCAAGGTTCTATTTTAATTTTCTTCAGCTTCAACCTAAACTTGCGTATGAGCAAATGACTGTCTGTTCCACAGTTGGCTCCTAGTCCTATTTTGGCTGATGATATTAAACTTCTCTATCATCACTTCTCACAGTATAGTCAATTTGATTCCAGCATATTCTGACAGAGTCTACATGTATGGTTGTCCACCTGTGTAGCTGCCATGTATGTACCAGAATAAAAGCATTTGCAGTAAAGAAGTCATGGGTCTGGCACAATTCTATCATTCAATCTCTAGCTTCCTTTCTATCACAAGGGCCATATTTTCTAACTACTGATCCTTCATTTTTTCTGAGTTTTGCATTTCAATCACCAGTAATTATCAATGCATCTTAATTTTAGGTTTGATCAATTTCAGACTGAAGAATTATATATGTCTTCAGTTTCTTCATCACTAACATTTGTGGGAGGAGCCTGGGCCACATAGAGGGTTGTGCACTAGGCTGCTAACCACAAAATCAAAAGTTCAAACCCACCAGCTGTTCCTTGGGAGAATTATGAGACTTTCTCCTCCTGTATATATTTATAGCTTCAGAAATCCATAAGGGAAATTCTATCCTGTCCTCTAGGGTTACTATTAATCAGAATTAAATCAATGGCAGTCACTAAGCTTTTGCATTTATTGTATACATTTGAATCATAATTGCATTAACAGGTCTTCCTTACAGGTGTGTAGATATTATTCTATAACAGACATCATTGCAGTTCAAGATGAACCCTAAAATGCTTTTTGATAATGAATGTGACTCCATTGCTCCTAAATTTGTCATTCCTAGTATAGACACCCTTTAAATGAATAAGGAAGATACAACATTCAGAATTGTATGAGCTATCCTGAAGAAGTGACAAAGGAATATGTAGTCTTTGAATGCTTACATGATAGTTCTCCAGAAGTTAATGGAAATTTCATGTTTTGAAAAAATTGTACATAATTTCATTATTTTTCACCAAAATAAACTCATGTTACCCTATTATAACATGCCTGAACAGGATCTAGTCTGAGGCACTAAGACAGATAAGCCATCAGTCTTTGTGTTTTTTAATTATTTTTAATTTTTTTAGCCATCAGTTTGTAAAAAGTCACTATCAGAGCAACATACATCTCCTCAAAAAGTTAAGAACAAATATCAAATTAATGGTGAAGCTTGAGCGGAAGAACAGTGAAATCACTGAAAGTGTATGGGGACAATGCCCCCAAAGAAATCAGGGGTTATAAATGAATAACTTATATAAGAAGGGATAAGATGATGCTGAAGATGAAGCTTGTAGTGACACACCATACATGGCAATTTGTAATGAAAAAAATCACCTTTGTTCATGCTCTAATTAAAGAGGAACAACAATTAACAGCAGAAACAATAGCCAACACAACAGATATGACAAGTGATATACTTATATAATTCAGGCTAGAACTGTTTAAGTTTGGCAAGCTTTCTGCTGAATGGGTGCTGAAACTGCCGAACTCAATGCCTTCCAGACAAGAGCACAGCACTCAATAGTGAGTTCAAGATCCTGAAGCATTTCTTCCAAAAATTCTAACAGGCTTTAGCCATATAATATGGAAGACAAAGCACAACCAATCAGTGGCTACCAAGAGGTGGAAGTGGTCCAATCAAAGGAAAAACATACTGTAACTCAAGAGCAAAGGCCCTGGCAACAGGTTTTTGGATACTCAAGGAATTTTGCTTGTGGACTTTTTGAAGGGTGGCGGAACATAACATCTGCTTATTATGAGTGTGGTTTTAGAGAGTTCGTCATAGCTTTAGCAGAAACCAGCCAGGAAAAGATTCGCCAGAGTCCTGCTTCACTAAGGCAATGTTCTTAGCTCACTCATCAAAAAGGGAAACTTTGAAAGAATTTTCATTGAAGGTCATTAGGTATATAAGTTATAGCCCTGATTTGGTTCTTTATGATGTCTTTTTGTTTCCTAATCTTGAGAAATATTTAAAGAGTACCTAATTCTTCAGGCAACAATGTGAAAAAGAATATACAGATATAGCTTAATTCATGGGCCCTCGGTTCTTTGGGGGTAGACTAATTGGCTCTTACCACCGCTTACAAAAGTGTCTTGAACTTGATTAAATTTAAGTTTTAAAAAAAAGTTCACAAGTTTTATATTTTAATTCCATCATTCCATGAATCTTTTTTAAGTCCTCTTGTGTTAGAACAGGGCTGAAAAGCAAATTATCTATCACAAGAACCTAGAAAGATAACAGGAATTCAAATTCAACAAGAGTGAAAGGAAAGAAATAGTAAAGATAATAAAAGAAGTCAATGAAAGAGATGTATAGTGAGAAAACTAACAAAGCCAAAAATGATGGTTTTCTGAAATGTTTAATAGAATGTATAGATCCATAGATGAGAATAAGAAAAACTATGAGAAAAAGCAGATATTACTAATATTAGAAAATAAAAATGAAACATTACTACATATCCTGTAAGCAATAAAAAGAAATTAATAGGCTATTAAGAAAAATTTAAGAATGAATTTGACAATATAAATGAACTGGGTATATTTCTTGAAACTCACTAAAACTTATCAAAGAAACAGGACATCAGACTATTTCCACATGTATTAAATAATTGTATCGATTCTAAAATATTTCCCACAAAGAGAATTTGTGGTTCAAATTGCTTTCCAAATGTTTAACAGAGAAATATCACTTATGTAAACTACATTACATAACAGAAAGAACGCTTTCCAACTTGTTTTATGAAAACAAATAATCCTAACAAAACCTAACAAAGACACTATAAAAATGGACAATTATAGATCAACCTTCTCCATAAACAAATGTGCAAAACCCATAAACAAAATACTAATTTATTCAGTTCAATAATGTATAAAAATATAATATATCAGAATCAAGTGTTTAAATTCCAAGGTGACTTAATATTAAAAATTAAAAATGTTTATCTTGATAGATGAAAAATAAGTATATATAATACAGTATTCAGTATCCTCTTACGAAAAAATTCTATGTAATTTAGAAAAGAAGCCTGCTGCAAATCTCCTACTTAAGAGTAACATTGTAAATGCTTTCTGAAACACTGTGTAATGGTTCTGACCAGAGCAATAAGCCAATATACACATTCACTCACTGCCACCAAGTCAATTCTGACTCAGATCGACCCAAGAGGGCAGAGCAGACCGCCTCATCTTCCTCCCTCAGATCACTGGTGGGTTCTAACTGCTGACCAACAGGTAATGCAAAAAAACATAAAGTTGCAAAAGGAAGAAAGCAAACAAGCAGTTGGCATGATTGCACAAAAACTTAAGAGAGAAAGAGATTCTGTAGAAAATCTATTAGAGTTAATAATTTGGTAAAATTAGCAGATTACAAAACCAGTCTTTTTTGTTACTGCAAAAAAGTAACCCATTCACCAATTCACATTTTTCCATGTTCAATTTAGTGACACAAATTAATCATCAGTGCAACCATCACAATACCTGTTAATACACTTTCCATCACCCCAAACAGATATTCAATGCTTCCTAAACAGTGTTTTGAGAGCCCCTTTCCTCCTGTCCTGGTAGCCACCGTAAATGTTGGTAAAGTTAATTAACTTTAACTATCAATTTTACGTCTATATAGCAACAACATAAAACAAGAAAATAAGATATATATCTGTTAGAATAATGCAAAGTATCAAATGTACAAGAATAGATCAAACAACATGCAAACGGAATAGACAAGAGAATGCATATAGAATACTCAAAAGTATAGGTTTAGCAGAGGATAATTCTGTGTGTGTGTGTGTGTTTATGTGCTGCAAATATGTTCCATCAACAGAACAAAACACTGGCCAGTCCTGCCCCATCCTCACAATTGAGCCCAAGCTTGAGTCCATTGTTGCAGCCACTGTGTCAATCCATTTCCTTAAGGAACCACCTCTTTTTCATTGCCCCTCTAGTTTACCAAACATGATGTCCTTCCCAGGGCTTGGTCTGTCCTAAAAACATGTCCAAAGTATGTAAGACAAAATCTTGCAAGCCTTGCCTCTGAGGAGTGCCCATGGCATACTTCTTTCAAGATAGATCTGTATGTCCTTCTAGCAGTTCATGGTACATTCACTTCTCTGGTACCACAATTCAAATGCATGGACTCTTCTTCACAGAGCAAGACTGAATCAAAATCCTGAAATGTTCTTAGCCATAATCAACACCTTGAGAAAAACAGTCACAGGGCTTGGAGACTTAGGCTTACAATCTGGTTGCATCCAGGTCACTTGGCATAACACAGGCCACAGATGACAAGGCTCTACGTCCTACTTTGATAAGGAGTGTAGCTATTGGTCTCTCCTCATTTGGAGCAGAGAAGAGTGACAAGAATCAAAGAGCCAAGGAACAAAAATTTTCCATAGAACTAATGAACCACGGGAACCACAGCCTCTACCAGGCAAGGACCTGAAGAATAAAATGATGCCCAGGACTAACCGAATCAGGGTCAAAACAGAAGAGCCTGGACAGAGAGGAAGAGAAAAACTGTAGAACAAAATTCAAACTCATAAAGACCAGACTTACTGATCTGATAGAGAATGCAGGAACCCGAGACTGCAGCCCTTAGGTACACATAAGTGAGAACTGAGCTCACACCCATGGATTAATTTTCAGTCAAACTGACCTATAAAGTGCGTATCACCCCCAGGGATACAATACAATCAACCACACAATGATAAAAGGGCTGAAAACCCCTAAAACAAATCCACTGCCATCGAGTCCTGTCCAATTCATACTCTATTTAAAGTTTCTGAGGCTGTAAATCTTTGTGGGAGCAGCAAGTCTCAGCTTTTTCTCTTAGAAAACTTCATAGATTTGAAATGCTGGACTTGTGGTCAGCAAGCTATAAATTGGGTAAGCACCACCAGAACTCTTAAAAAGGGCAGCTCGAACACACTGACTGTCTTCCAGTCAATTCTGACTCATAGCGACCCTACAGGACAGGGTAGGATTGACTCTGGAGGGGGCGGGGGTGTTCCAATACTATAGCTGTTTATGGCCTTGTTCTTCTCCCAGAATGAGAGAAGTTGTCCAAAAAATAGTTCAGACTGCAAGAGGGACAAGAAAGAAAGATAAATGGAAACAGAAACACAAGGAGGAAGTGGAAAGCATGCTGTTACACTGAGAAGATAACCAACGTCCCAAAACAAAGCATGTATAAATTATTAAATGGAAAACTAATTGTCTCTGTAAACTTTAGTCCCAAACTACAAGTTAAAAAGAGAAAGTTATATAACTACATAATACAACTTTTAAAAGTTAGCTCTAACAAAAGCTCTATACATATACATACAAAACAGGTATTATGAAAGGAAGTTAAAACTTAGAGGGATAAATCATGTTCATGGTTTGCATGTAAGGTTGATATTGTAAAGGTGTCAGTATTAACTGAGTTTATTTATATAGTCAATGCAATCTTAACAAAAATCCCAGGAGATTTTTAAAATGTAAATTGGCAAGTTCATACTAAAATTTAATTTGCAAGAGACCAAGCACAGGCAAAAGAATCTTGAAGAGTAATAATGCTAGAGAACTTATAGTAGCAAACATCAAGAAATATTATAGTTATAGTTACTAAGCCAGTGTGCTATTAGCTCAAAGATAGAAAAATAGACTACTGAAACAGGAGAGTCCAGAAACAGAGCTATAAATAAGAGTCACCTGACTATGACATATAAGACATAGGGTATAGTGGTAGAATCCTGGGCTTTTGTTCTGCTCCTGCCTCCATCATTTTTTGCTAATCTCCTTCTTATTATAGTGCCTTTCCCTTCACCCAAGTTCACACCCATTTACCCTCTAGCCAGGAATTATCCCTCGTAGCTTTCATTCTTAGTAATCACCATAGAACATTTCTTTGGGTCTGGTAGCCTCTTCGTGGCTTTTTACAATAGTGTCTCATGAAATATTTTTTCTTCTGTCATCGATTTATGGTACCTCACTCAGCATTATGTCCTGTGGGTTCATCCATGTTATGTGCTTCCAAGATTCACTGTTATTTTCTAATGCTGTGTCATAAACCATTGGGTGTATGGACCATACTTTAATTATTCTGACATTGATGGGTATTTAGATTGTTTCCATCTCTTTCAGAGTGTGAATAGTACTATAATGAACATGGGTGTGCATATCTATCGATGTCCTGGCTCGTTTTTCTATGAGAGACAAGTAGAGGAATTTCTGGGTCATATGGCATTTTCTAGTTCCAATTTTTGAAGGAAGCACCATACTGTTTACTATAGTGGTTGCATCATCTTATGGTCCCATCAGCAATGTTATGAGAGTTCTGGTCTTTCTACATCTCTGCCAGCATTTGTTGTTTACTGTTTTTGTTTTGTTTTTTAACTTTCCAATTAAGGTTAGGGTGAGCCGATCTCATTGTTATTTTAATTTGTATATCTCTAATAGCTAATAATGACTACAGTGTCCCTAAGCGTTAGAATTGACTCCATAGCAGTAACTGTTTAATAGCTAATGATAGTGATCACTTTTCAAGTCTGTTGGCCACCTGAAGGTGGAAGCATGATCTTTCATAAACATAGATCAACTGATTTTCCTTAAGAACAAAAGTTAACCTTTACTTCTACCCTTCAAACTATGCACCAAAAATTTTATAGATGGGTATGAATCTCAATTTTAGAGATAGCTTATGGATCTGAATTTTAAAAGTAAAACAATAAATGTTTAGCAAGAGAATATTTTATTTATTTTGGAGAGACTGGTTATATTAAATATAAATCATTAGGGGGATTTATGAACTATTGTAAAAAATTTTCATGGATTCTATTCATTTAAATATACTATAAGGAAAGCAAGCCACATAATGGAAGAGAATATGTGCATTATATATATCCAGGAAAATATTTGTATTCATCATGCAGACAGAACTCCTACGCGTTAAATAAACAATAACAAAGGGCAGAGAAAGAAACCAGCAGATGAATGACTTAAATTTTATAAAAGAGGACCTCTAGCGGGCAATATGGACAACCATTCCGCTTCATTAGCTATTATAGCCATGCAAATTAAAACCACAGTGCAACACTCTACCTGAGTAGCTAATATGAAAGTTAGAAAATACTGTACTAGTAAGCCATGTCAAGACATATGTGCAAGCCCACATGCACATACACATGTAGGAGCTTCAGAAAGTTTGTGGAAAATGGAATTACCTTTGAATTCCTTTTTCTATAAACTTTTGGAAGCCTCCTTGTATATCTTAAAAATATGAGAGCTTACAGCAAAGTTTACTCCAGCAGTATTCACAACATAATCAATGAAAATACGCTGTACATGTAAAATCATTAGGCTGGCAGTGTGAGATATATATATATATGTTACTACAATGAAAAAGGAAACAACTGTGAAGGCAAAGTGGAACTAGGACTGATGCTAAATGCATTTTATGGTATTCTATATATTTTAAAGTTGGCCACTAAGTTTGTAGCAGACAGAAAAACGAGAACTTGTCAGTTGCACATTTATTTGCATCTAGTAGGTATGAATCCATCACTTGTTTAGAAATACAACAATGCTTGGTTTTAAAATAATGACAAATATTTCTGATAGAAGTCTTCACAATAGGAAAATACTTGTTGTTATAATGAACACTATTGATGATAACATCAAGCAGACATTCTGTGAAGGCCTGTGATGGGGGGCTGATGAAATGGTATCAACGCACAACCTGTAAGAGTGGACTACAGGAGTAGATAAGACTTCCAGTATCACCTTTTATATCTAACTTTTTTTCAAGTTGTCAAGGATTTCATTTTGTTTGCATCTATAATCAATGCCCATAGAAAAAGCAGTCAATAAATCACTGATCAAATCTTCTGCAAAATATCTCTTTTAAGTGTTAAAAAGAAAATATATCCATTTGAGGACAAAAGTACACCTGCCCTAAGTCACAGTGTTTCTTTTTCTTTTTAAAAAATCATTTTATTGGGGGCTTTTCCAGTTCTTAAAACATTCCATACATCAATTATATCAAGCATATTTGTATGTATGTTGTCATCATCATTTCCAAAACATTTTGCACTTGAGCCCTTGGTATAAGCTCATCTTTTTTTCCCTCACTCTCCCATCCTTGATGAAGCCTTGATGAAGCCTTGATCAATTATTTATTATTACTGCATATATTACTCTGTCCATTGTCTCCCTTCGCCCATGTTTCTATTAGTCCTGCCCTTCAGGGGAGCGCTATATAGTCAACATTGTGATGGTTTGATAGATATCAGGCAACAGTCAAGAAATCTCTCATAAATGCCTGGTGGAGTGGGGCTGCTATTCTCTAGTATCAGTTGAAAGCAAACCAAGTTTGGTTGGAAAAAGAGCTACTGAGTTATTCTGAGTGTTGAGAAGACATCTAAGACTAGCCGCTGAAAAGAAAATGACCCTCTCTCCAGTGAGAGCACAGCCCAGGAGCACTCTAAAGACCCTTGGAAATGTAACTCAACTTGCTCCGCAGAAATGTAACTAACAGTGATCCAAATCAGAACTAAAAACTCTACTCCATTGAGCATGACTATGAATCAAAATCAACTCAACACTTAAACAACACAAAATCTTATAATCACTATAACTAAGGTATGAACCACCATTTGAGACTATTTCTTTGTGTCTAAGGCAAATCTGTTGTTTTTGTTAAGCACTGTTGAGTCGGATCTGACACACACATATAGAGTGACCCTAGAGGCTGCAAAATGAAATACTGCCTCGACCTGCCCCTTCCTAACCATCATTTGTGGTTACGCCTGTTCTTGCAGCCACTGTTGTCAACTCATCTTATTAAAGGTCTTCATGTGATGTTCTTCTCTGGTGGGTCACTAAATTCAAAGTTTTATCTTTAAAAGAGTGTATCTTTAAAAGAGTGTATCTTCAATGTGTCAATCCACAAAAGTGGGCTCAAACATCACAATAAATGTGAGGCTGGCGCAGGTCTGGGCAGTGTCGCCTTCTGTTCTACAAAGGGTTGCTATGAGTTGGAACCATCAGCTCAATGGCCCCTAACAACAATATACCTCCACTACCAGGAGTACTAGAGGTGTAGTGGGATAAACATTAGACTGTGAACCACAGGCTCATGAGCACTCCATGAGAGAAAGATGGGGCTTTTTTATCCTGTAAAGATACGCAGTCTTGAAAGTTCTATTCTGTCATGGGGTCACTATGAGTCAGAATTGACTTGGCAGCAGTTAAGTTTGATTTGAGGTCTTTTTAAAAAAAACCTCCAATAGTAACATTTCACAGATCTGCAATTCACCCACAAAGTTCAAGAAAAAGAAATAGACCCGAGTTAGCAGCTGGAATGTCAAGAAGTCCAGAGTCCTAAAGCTCGCCCTGTTGAAGGTTCTGGGTGCTTTTTGTCTTCTCCTAACACCATGATAACTTTAGCTCTCTACTTTCTTAGTTGAGAGAGTATAATTAGCAAGTCGGACGACAGGCAGGAAGGAAACACTGCTAGAAGCAGGTAGAAGTCAAAGAAGTAACAGTTAACTTGGTAGCGAAAGATAATAGTAGAATGCGAAAGGAAAGAACTCTGCCCACCCAGTCTCCTGGGCCAGTTAGCAAAAGCTCTATATACCTCATGACTCTCCAAGGGCAGTGACTACACAGTGGGCATATTCATAAAACAGATCCTGAGGAAAGTTATCATAAAAGATTGCAACAGGCTATGCGCAATTTTTTTCAAGAAGATAGAAAATTCACTTAATTATTTTTTAAAGCAATGCATCCAAAATGCTTAATTATTATAGTTTAATGTACTGAACTTTAGCATTTAAAGTATAAGCTTCAGTTATACACAAGACTGCTTACATACTCATGAGTAAAGCATGATAGCTTTTTAAGCTTAACCCACATATCAGTTGCATGGAAAACATAAGGACCTTATTTCCTGTGTTGGAAAAACGAGGTGCTACTATAATTTGAAAGGATACTGATGACTCAGTAGGTAAACACTCAGCTGCTAACTGAAATGTCAGGGGATTAGAACCCACCAACTGCTCCATGTAAGTCAGACGTGACTCTGTAAAGATGCATGGCCTTGGAAACCCTCTAGGTCAATTTTACTTTGCACTGTAGGGTGTCTGTAAGGAGCCTCCTGGTGCTATGGATTGGGTATTGGGTCAGTGGGTTTACTGCTTCATGGGAGAAAAATGAAGCTGTCCGCTCTTACGACAATGTCAAGCCTCAGAAACCCCATGCAGTGTCACTATACGTAGGAATAGAACTCAGCAACAACAGTTTACTGATACTTGAAACAGTATCGAGGCTCTGAAATAATATTTTGGCTGATGAAAATACAGGATGCACATGCCCCTAAAAGTAGTTTAGAAAATTATCATTTGTATCGATCCTGCTCAGCACCACACAATTAAATATCTGTTGCTAATCAAAACAATATGTAAGCTTTTCAATAAACCATGAGTCTTAAAAATGACCAGAAAAATAACTAATACTTGGTTTTCTGGTGGAGGGAAAACACGCAGGTTACAAAAAAGATGAAGGTGTTTGTACAGGGAAAACAGTGGGTGCACAGAGCCAAACTTAGTTTATGAATATTTTGAAGGTGAATGTGGATTTTGAGTCCTGAAATAACCTGCTTCCTATCTACTATAGTCGATGAAAAATATGATGAGTACTTATCTGCCATAAAAATGTTACCAACCCCAATACAGAAATATTTACTAGGAAAAATATATTAAATTAATTACACACGTATATACAATTTCATTGAGCCAAAATTTAATTCAGCTCCTTTAAAAAAATTAATCATTCTATTAGGGGGGGCTCTTACAAATCTTATAGCAATCCATCATTCAATTAATTGTATTAAGCACACTTGGACATATATTTCCACCAACATTTCTAAAACATTTTCTTACTACTTGAGCCCTTGGTATCAGCTCCTCTTTTTTCCCCTCCCTCCAACTCTTATGAATCTTTGGTCAATTATATGTTATTATTGTTTTGTGTCTTACACTATCTGTGGTCTCCCTTCACCTACATTTCTGTTACTCATCCCCCACGGCAGGGTGGGGCTCAGCCCTTTTTCTGACTATCCTAACCCACTTTCAATGTTCAAAATTATATTCTAATTATAGAGGGTTTGAAACTTTAAGAATGGTTTAATTACATAAGATTTAAAAACTAAAAGGAGACTACATTGAAAGTGATTTAGGGGTAAAAGAAAGCATTTGAATATAATATTAAAAGATACACCAGAATGACTAGTGGGGGAGTTGGTTATAAACTTCTGTGAAGAATCACAAAATGTAAGGCGCAATTCATAAGGTAGTTTACAAGGAATAAACACACTCCCAGTGTAACTACCATAAACATATATCTATCATTACCCTGATTGATTTGGAGAAATTCAAGGCCAAATATGAACAAATTTTACTTGAAGCATGAATGAATTACGAGGTTTGATGTGAGAAATGGATGAACCTTGAAAACATGCTGAGGGAAGCAATCAGTAGCAGAAAGGTAAATGCTGTTACGATCTCACGTATGTGAAATAAGCAAATATACAGGGGAAAGTGCATAAATAATGGTTACCCGAGGTGGGAGGGGGGCAAGGAAGAGTTGTGTTTAGGGTGTAGGGAGTTGTGTTTATGGTGGAAGAGTCGTTTGAAAAGGGTTGTGAGAATAGTTGCACAGTGAGATCAATGCGATGTCAATGAAGTACACAAGTACAAATGGTTGAATTGGTGTATTTCTTGCTATCTATATTTTCATCACAATAGAAAGATAAAGAGGTGAGATACGTAAGATCTAGTAACTCTGAAAAGTAAAGACAAGCAGCAGAAATATATGATGTATTCATTTTGCGGAATCTAAAGCCGGCTCTCTACTTAAAACGTACAAATAGCCTACAAAATCCAAACACAAATTCACTGCCCTCAAGTCAACTCCAGCTCACAGCGACCCAGATAGCATAGGGTTTCCAAGGCTGTAAATCTTTACAGGAGCAAACAGCCTCATCTCTCAGCAGCTGGTGAGTGTGACCAGCCCAGATTGCAGTTAGCAGTCCAATGCTTACCCAACGGTATCATTAAGGCCCCAGTGACTTTGAAATAGACCTCACTACTAGACATGCATAAAAAGTTATATGCATTTTCAAATGCTTAACATGAATACTTGCCTTAGAAATATAATCCACCAGTTGAAATCTAAGCCAGAAGTTGAACTTTTTTTAACCTACTATAATACAATCCATGGGTAAACTATAATTAAAGTCAGCACTCATGTTTTGCACAATAGAAAATATTATGGAAATGAACTAATGAAATACAGCCAGTCTAGCCAGCTGTTCAGACAAAGCAGTGTGATGTGACTGTTTTAAACATTGCTTACAATGGTATAATTTAAATAAGGTTGAGATACAAGTCCCTTTCTTCTCCTGAGCTGCCTCTGATAAAAGGCACAATGAACAATAATCAAAACTAGACAAGATAAAATAGAGAAGCAAAGGAAAAAGCACCCGCCAGCAAATTTTCTCAATAAATATATGCTGAGTGTCAGATGATACAGTGGGAAATAGGAATGCAAACAACAACAAAAACAATATCTGCACAAAAGCAAGAGAGTGATGCCCTTGTGAAGCTTGGGTGGACAGAGCTTTCATAGATATCTCAGGAAGCAACAGAATCTTTTGAAACCATTTTGATTTTTAAGAAATTATTTTGATTTTTTTCTCAAATAAAGGTAAGGAAATTAAATTTGCTTTCCCCCCTATTTATCTAACTTTTTCTTTAAAGGTAGGGAAAATATATCTATGAATATGCGTCAACTTAAGGCAGTTTGTGTTGTTATTTTCAATCAAATAATAGATATATACGTCTAACTTTAATGGTAATGTCAAACTGGTTCACAAAGTTGTATTATTTCCTCTCCCACCAACAATATTTAAGATTTCCAATATACTCTAGTGAGTTTCAGTTTTTCTCCCTCAAAAGATTGCATTCTGCACTACCCAAGTGTAAACTAAATAGGTTCTGCATTCTTTCTTTTCGCAATTCGAAGTGCTACAACAGTCAGCGAGGCGAGTCTTGCCGCAGCACTGGTGCACACCTGAACAGGACAATTTTCAAAAGACAAAGTCACTGAGCGCTCGTGAATGAAGTCCCCAGGACAAAAAGCTGCATTTTACTGAGATGCTCACGGGGGGGGGGGGGGGGGGGTGGGGGGGTGGGGGGGGCAGTAACATACAAAAACTGCTAACGAGGTAAAATGTTTCATCATCCTGATTCTTAGATTATAGCTGGCTAATAACTGGTGATTTGGTGGAATCAAGTGATTTGAAAACAACTTAATAGCTCAGAGAAGTTCCTAAGAAGCTGATGTCTTGGATTTCTTCTTTTTCCTCTTCTCTTTTGCAAATAACCAGAAAAACAACCGAAATAAATATATTCGCATATTAAAAACCAGTCATCTCTGAGCTTAAGACTACATTCACAGCTAGGATCCAGTTAAAGAAAGGTATGCCCTGGAATAAATCATTGACCGAAAGACAAGGTATGCCCTACCGTCCCACGCCTAATAGCAACCGCAAGTAGAGCACCTGCACAATAGGTTACAAGTGGAGCAGGAGCATTGATGAACACACACACACACACACACACACAGAGGGGGGGGTGGAGGAGAGAGAGAGAGAGAGGAGAGAGGAGAGAGGAGAGAGGAGAGAGGAGAGAGGAGAGAGGAGAGAGGAGAGAGGAGAGAGGAGAGAGGAGAGAGGAGAGAGGAGAGAGGAGAGAGAGCCTGGCCCCTAGGCTTTCAATTTTGTGGAACGAAATGTTGCTATCTGTATGCAAGCCAGAGCAACAACACGCCCTCCCATTTCAGCGCGACCGGGGAAACCATCGCAATAACAATTAGTTCACCCAGAGCTCGCAGATAGCTTAATGATCCCGAAGAGAAGGAGCGCTTGCTCCTTACTCTGACAGATCGCACATTCAAAACAAATCCACCCTCCGCCCCGCCCCCAGCCCTACCCTCCGCCCAGGAGCCGGGCCTCGCGCCGCCAGCACCCGGAGCCAGGGGGCCTGGAACCCCCGCGACCCGCTGGGGCCCCCAGCCGGCGCCCACCGAGCGCCCTCGCTGCGGGCCGCCGCGTACCTGCACACCGTGATCAGGTTCCTCCGTTCCACTGCAGCATTGCGGGCACCCAGGCTCTTCTTGCCGCCGCCGCCGCCGCCGCCGCGGCTCCCGCTCAGGCCCCCCAGGCTCCGCGAGGCCATGGCGGGCGGACCCCCGCGCCCCTTTTGTCTCGTGCGTCTCCTCCGTCCCCCACCTCTGCTTCCCAAGGGGCTCGCAGGGCACGCGCCCGGGGAGCAGCGGGCGGGAAGGAGGGCAGGGCGGCGGGAGGGTGTGAAAGACAGCGGGGGCCGGCGCCCGACGACTGACAGCTGGCGCTCGGCACCGGCGCCCCCCAGGCCCCCACGCGCGCACACACGCGCACACACCGCCGTCGCCTGCGCACGCCTGCGGTCGGCGCTCTGCTTCCCAGGGGACCGACGCCGCCGACGCGCGCGCGCGCCCGCACGCCCCGCACGCCGAACCGTGACCACCGCCGCCTCAGCCGCGGGAAGGCTCCGGGCCTCACGCGCGGCGCGCGTCCCTTCCCTCTCTTCACCTATCGGATCCACGCGGCCCCACCTGGAGCCAATCGCCGCGCACGAAGGGCGGGGCTTGGCGCGCGGGCCTTGAAAGCAGCGCGCCGCGCCCCGCCCGGACGCGTGGGCAGCTGTCAGGACGCCGGGCTCGCGCTCGGCGCTCGCGTGCCGCAGACGGCGCTCCAGGCGCGCCCTGTGGGACGCGGGGCCACGCGTGTCGCGGCCGCTGCGAACCCGAGCCTGGGCGCCGCGCTCCTCTTCCGGCGGCGGCGGCGGCGGCCCCGTGGATGTGGAGAACACGTAGCGTCAGCCCCCGCACGCCGTAGAGGGCCTGGCTGGTGGGACAGGGGTCACTTTTGTCGTCACGCCTTCCTTTGACTCGATAAACTGCGGCAGGAAAAACCCGAGGAGGGAAAATGTCTGTGGAATATTGCTGTTGGGGCTTCTAGTGACGGATTTCTTCGTCTTGAACCCCACCTTGCCCCAGCCTAGACTCCAGGGCGGCCTGACCACCTTGGACCCCACCTTGAGCCACCGTAGCCTCCAGCTCGGACCGACCACCAGCCCGAGGGTGTACCGTCTTCCTGACTCGGCGTCAGGACCTAAAACCAAGTGGGTGGGGGGCGAGCGTTGAGGGTCAGTTGGGCTTCATTCCTGCGGAGGAAGAGGCCAGGAGCTCACGGGTCAGGCTTGTAGGGAGGTGATTGCACTTACCTGCTGTGGGTGCACGTATCTACCCCAGTCCTCTGACACCCACTCAAGTCTGCATCCCCAGATTCTTGTCCTTTGCTTCAATTTGCCCACATTTTTGAGTGGATGCTTTATAAAAGCACTGTATCATGGTTGGGCCTAGCATGCAGCTGTGCATAGAACATGTTCTCAAAATCTTCACTGGATTTCATTTAAAGTCAGCATTATTTTACTGAAATTTCAGTTTCGGCTTCCAAAATCCACTTAACTTCCACCTCTGGTTTTGAAATTTCT
The DNA here is from genome assembly GCF_050624435.1 of Tenrec ecaudatus. Classification (NCBI taxonomy): domain Eukaryota; kingdom Metazoa; phylum Chordata; class Mammalia; order Afrosoricida; family Tenrecidae; genus Tenrec; species Tenrec ecaudatus. The sequence goes on from NC_134538.1 coordinate 111,255,932, forward strand.
CTCAATGAAGACTTAAAACATATATAATATTGTATACGTCTTAGGCAAATTGTAAAAAGTAAATTAAATAATAGAGTTTTATATAACTAGATTATCTCTGAGATTTAAAAAAATTAATCTCAAATCATCATCCCTCAACTACCAGATCAAATTATAGTAAAATAAAAATCTATACTCTTGTTAGGGGGGCACAAACACGGCTTAACTTGCTACAGTATATACATTAAAATTCTATAAGAAAACACTTTGAACAGATTTTAAATTTTATCTTTCACAAAAATCTGACGAAATCTCCATCCACCCCACACTCCCAGCCCACCCCCATATATGGAGTTTTTTTAAAAAACATTTTATTAGGGGCTCATACAACTCATCACAATCCATACATATACATACATCAATTGTATAAAGCACATCTGTACATTCTTTGCCCTAATCATTTTCTTTTTTTACATTTTATTAGGGGCTCATATAACTCTTATCACAATCCATACATATACATACATCAATTGTATAAAGCACATCCGCACATTCCCTGCCCCAATCATTCTCAAAGCATTTGCTCTCCACTTAAGCCCTTTGCATCAGGTCCTCTTTTTTTTCCCCTCCCTCCCCACTCTCCCCTCCCTCATGTGCCCTTGGTAATTTATACATTGTTATTTTGTCATATCTTGCCCTATCCGGAGTCTCCCGTCCCCCCCTTCTCTGCCGTCCATCTCCCAGGGAGGAGGTCACATGTGGATCCTTGTAATCAGTTCCCCCTTTCCAACCCACTCACCCTCCACTCTCCCAGCATCGCCCCTCACACCCTATGTCCTGAAGGTATCATCCACCCTGGATTCCCTGTGCCTCCAGCCCCCATATACACCAGTGTACAACCTCTGCCCTATCCAGTCCTGCAAGGTAGAATTCGGATCATGGTAGTTGGGGGGAAGAAGCATCCAGGATCTGGGGGAAAGCTGTGTTCTTCATCGGTACTACCTCGCACCCTGACTGACCCATCTCCTCTCCTAAACCCCTCTGTGAGGGGATCTCCAGTGGCCGACACTTGAGCCTTGGGTCTCCACTCTGCTCTTCCCCCTTCATTCAATATGGTATATATATATACACATACACAGACATATATACATATATATATATATATTTTGCATGATGCCTTATACCCTTTGGCACCTTGTGATTGCACTGGCTGGTGTGCTACTTCCATGTGGGCTTTTTTGCTTCTGAGCTAGATGGCCGCTTGTTCACCTTCAAGCCTTTAAGACCCCAGACACTATCTCTCTTGATAGCCGGGCACCATCAGCTTTCTTCACCACATTTACTTGTTCACCCGCTTTGGCTTCAGCAGTTGTGTTGGGAGAGTTAGCATCATAGAGTGCCAATTTAATAAAAGAAAGTATTCATGCATTGAGGGAGTGCTTGAGTAGAGGCCCAAAGTCCTTCCGCCACCTTAATACTAAACCTATAAATGTAGACACTTAGATCTATTTCCCCATCCTCATATATATGTTTGCATGTACATGTCTTTGTCTAGACCTCCATAAATGCCCCTTGACTCCCAGCTCCTTCCTCCATCTCCCTTGACTTTCCTCCTGCCCCACTACCATGCTCCATCCCCACCTGGGCTATAGCTATACCTCTTCTCTAAGCAACCTTACTCTTGATCATTCCCCACCAGGCCTGCCACTCCCCCCTCACTATTTTGGGTCCCATGTTGTTCCCTTGTCCCTGTGTTTGTTAACACCACTTCCTTACCTCCCCCCCCCCACCCCAAGTCCCCCCTGAACTGTCTGTCTCATTGTTTTTCCTCCAGATAGTTCATCCAGCCTGTCCTATTCAGACAGACCTGTGGAGACACTAACATGCAGGAAAACAAGACAGAGGAAAACAAAGCAACAGTATACAACCAGACAACAAAAACAAACCACTGACAAAGAACAAAACAAAACACTTCACAAAAGAAAAGCTTGTAGTTCGTTCAAGGATCCTTTGCTGACCCTTAGGAGCGTTTCCCAGTCCAGTCTGTTGGGGCACCACGCCCTGGCCCCAAAGTCCACTTTCAGCATTCCCTGGGGACCTTGCCACTCCATTCCCTTGCTGTTCCACTGCACTCCCCCAGTGCTTTGCCTCGGTGTGGTGGGATCAGGTCAGGTGAAATTCCCACACTGTGTCTCCGGTGCTGTCCCTGTATCACCCTTAGTCACTGAGGGGCATCATGTCTCATATTAGGGCCAGCCATGTTGTTCTCTCTGTGGACTGGCTGCTCTATGGACTTTTGTGGCTAGATTCCAAAGGTTGCATTTGTTGCTGGAGATCTTTTGTCTGCTGCTATAGAATGCCAGTTGGCATTGTAAAGAAAGTTCTCTTCCTAGTACCTAGGAACTAACAACTAATTTTGCTAGCTCAACAGAACGGATTCAAAAGCACTGGCTGTGCACAACCTCAGCAACACGTTTGCACTAACAATGAAAAATCCATACATTAAAGTTGGTGCTGATGTTGCTGTTTCACCAGATTGAAGGGAAAGAGTGGAAAGCCATGGGTTACCAAGAAATTTCCTGGATAGACATCATACTGGTATTTCCAGAGGGAAAGAAAGAATACACGTGGAGCTATTGCACTTACTGAGAAAACAAAATAGGTAGTCAGGGAGGGAGGTTCTGTTCCTCTAAAAATGGACTTTCTAGAATCAAGTACATTTTCATTTTATTTGTACTGTGAAACTATGTTTATGACTGAAAACTTCGTAAAACTCTATCTTAAGTAATGTTATTTTTTCCCCCAAAGGCTACTTTTAGGAAGATTCACTTGACATTGGTAGGTGTGTAAGATTTTGTTATAAGGCAAGCCATTTTCCCTGCTTAGCCTGTCATGAAACTGCCACACGGGGGCCTTATTTGACAAGGCTTCTTCTCCCTTAACCTGAATAGTGTGTCCTCTGTTCTGTACTTTCTCTCAGTCACAAATCTAGATAGATTACAAATTAATTATATCCAGTACAGAGTATAATACTACTATAGAACTACTTGATTTCTGCACTTTTGGGACTTCTTTTGATATTTATTTCAAATCATTACTTCATTTATCCAAGTATAACCTTTGTACAAAGGTTATTTGGGGAAGTAAAGCCATTGATAGGGAAAATCATGAAAACATAGGTGCCTAATTTAATTGAATTTAAACAATAGAATGCTATATAACTGATCTGGCAGACAAAATTATAACGCTAAGTGATCAATGTCGAAGGGCTGGCCATGTGTATCGCAGTCCATCTGGTAACCACTGCACCATCAGTGCTCCTATTATGCCATCTAGCCTCCTGAAGTAGATTGTAGTGATCACTACTCAACATTGTGACAGAACCTAATGCCACTGAAATGTACACTCAAATTATTAAATTGGTAGGTATTGTGTTATGAATATTTTACTACAATAAAAAAGAAGAAAAACTCTTTAAAACAGGACATGTAATGCTGGGTAATCACTACTAACTATAGAGGTCTACATTATGCCTTCCTATAAACATATTGATAAGTGCAGTCACAAAAAAAAATTTCACTGCCATCGGTCAATTCAGACTCCTAGCAGCTCAATAGAGGGTGGCCTACACTGCAAATCTTTCAGGGAACAGACAGCTTTATCTTTTTCATGCACAGAGTTTGAATCATGGAACTCGTGATCAGCAGTCCAATACAATCCCAACATTGCCACCAGGGCTTCTTAAACACAGTGAAGTATAAAAGTAATGGTTCTTTCTCAATATTGCCTTCTTTGATCCGCTAAGACACGTCCTCTTTTGCATTTAAATTTTTTCAAGTATAAAATTAGATACAATTTTTGTATTTAATTTTTTTCCAATATGAAACTAGGTACAATTTTTATTTTTCAAATTACACATCCTAGAGATTCCAATACCTGAAGCCCTTGACCCTGCCGATCTACCCTTCCTCTGACCACTTCCTAATAATAGGTGCCTATGTGAACTTCATCCCATAACTCCACAAATTATGTTATGACATTTGGAAACTTCCACAATCTTCTTGCCAAAACATCCATTGAATTAATTTCAATTCCCAGGGACCTTAAAGGACAGAGCAGCACTGCTCCTGTGGGTTTCCCAGACTGAGGCTTTTAAGGGGAGCCCTCCCCTCCATAAGCAGAACCCGCTCTCTGACTTCCTGCAGGTCTTTACTCAAGTGTCTTTTCTCTCAGGCTTCTCACACACCTTGTTTAAAGTTCTCGTCTGTTTGCTCTGAACCCCTATCTTCTTTCTCTGCCTTATCTTCATTTATAGCATTTATTACCATCTTATATGCTCTTTTTAAATTTTCTTTCTCCAAACAAATATCTAAACTCCATGAGGGAAAAATGTTTTACGTTTTATTCACTGAGGTAGAAAAATTGGTGCTCAGTGGTTATTTTAAAAAATAAATGAAACCAGCTTTTGTTCCTAATTTTATGTACTTCCTTTTTCCTTTCATTCGCTAATCATTTACTGAACACATTGGATTGCATGTACTATGCTGGGGTTGCAAAAAGGAATAAACAGACTGCTCGAAATGTTCACAGACGACTAGAAGACATAAATGTGTAAAGCAGTAATTCCAACACATTGATGTTTCCTATTAATGAAACCACGTATAAGATGAATTAGAACAGTAATGCATCAGCTTTACCTGTGTGCAGATGGGAGGGATTATGAGGGTAGTTCACAGAATGTATTTGAGGATGAAGACCCTGCCCACAGAGCACACAACGGACGTGAAGTCTGGGGCATGGAAAACCGAAACAAACTCATTGGCATCTGGTGGATTCCAACTCATGGCCACCCGAAAAGAGGATGAATGTTGCACTTGCAAGAGGTTAAGTGAAAATTGGGCAGGATGACAAAAGGCTGAAAAGTCGTTATTGTTATTAGGTGTCATCGAGTCAGTTCCAAGTCACAGGGACCCAATGTACAAAAGAATGAAACACCTCCTGGTTCTGTGCCATCCTCACCATGGTCCTTGTTTGTGTTCATTGCTGCAGCCACTGTGTCAATCTCCTCCAGAGCCTTATCCCTCTTCTCTGCCTCTCCACTTTACCTAGCAATCTGGTTTTGTCTCTCCAGAGAACACAATGTGCTTCTTTCTCCTGGCACTGGTCTCTGCTATTAACATGTCCAAACATGTGAGATGAAGTCTCCCCATCCCTGCCTGTAAGGAGCATCCTGGCTGTTCTTCTCTTCAGACACACTGGGTTTTGTGACCAACCACGGCTCTTTCAATATTCTTCACCAGCATCATAATTCAAATGAATTGATTTTTCTTCAGTCTAATTTTCATATGCATATCAGGCCACTGACAAGACTATGGCTTAAGTCAGATATACCTTCATAATAGAAAAGGGTAATAGTTGGATTTTGATAGCTTTTGTGTGCCAGGTAAGGTTTGGATTGCACCATTGAATAGCTGAGATCCACTGAAACATTTTAGTCAGGAAAGGTATCATGGCTAAATTTCTTTTTTTTAAATTAATTTTTCTAGAAAATTGAGAAAGGTTACTCTGGTGGCATTATGAAATTTAAGCTGGAAAGAATTAATATTAGTGACAAGGAACCAAATAAATAAATTATTTTAAAGTAACCCCTCACTTTTGACTTCATCATTGCTGGGCATCTTGTTAGGCCTTAGTGAACTAAATACATAGACCAACCTTATTCGTTCATTAATTCAACCAATATTGATGAAACATACTTTGTGTATAGGCTTTGGGGAACTAAAGGAGTGAAAAAGTAAATAAAGTTTAAAAAGCAAAACTGGTACTTTGTTGATGAAAGTGCACCTGACCCAAGCCATGGTCTTTTAAATTCCTCATATCCATGCAAAAACTGCGCAGTTTTTAGGAAAGGATACTACGTTTGATAAAGTAGAAGGCCAGCAAAAATGAGGGAATCCATCCATGAGGTGAATTGACACAATAACCTCCACAATGGACTCAAACTCATGTGATGATGAAGATGACATGGGATGTGGTCATGGTTTTATTATATAAAGTCGCCATGCATTGTAGTCAACATGACAGCATTGAGTTAGTTAGTTGATTGTGCCAACCTGGCTGATAAACACATGTGGGGGTAACTGAAGGGCAGAGAGATGAATGGCTCAGTGAGCCTCGCCTTTCTAGTTCTCGGGTCTCTTGCTTTGTGATGGTCGGACCAGAGTGCAGCTGGCAAGTCTCACTTCCTGCAAGACATCCCCAAGGAGAAGCCCCATGGACCTACCCCCATGCAGCCCTGGGTGCTGGAGCAGCCACATGGAGACCCCTGTCAGTGCTGAGATGCTCACATGTTCACTGATTCAGCTTCCCTCCTGCAGTTGGCATCAATAGTGTGTTTTTTGTGGATTGGTGTTGGACATATGGGTTAATGTTGGATTTGTGGACTTGGGCAGCACTGGGTTGGGATATTTTCTTGATATGTACTTAATTTTTATATAAAACTCTCTCTTATATATGAGTTTCTGTGGATTTGTTTCTCTAAAGTACCCAGACTAACACAAGTACCTAGAAAGAACAGGAATGAACCAGAATAATACAGCTACTTTTTAATGAATTGGTAGTGTCGCAGGAAAAATCGGAAATAAACAATAAAAATAGGAGGCAAAAATTTAGATATTTATCTATACTAAAACACAATGAGTATACAATACAATTATTATTGTTGTTGTTAGTTGCTATGATAGGATAGTGAAGGTTATGTCAACTTGAACCATGATTCTCAGTTGTTTGGCAGTTGTAATTTAGTTAACTCCTGTGTTAGACCGGGTTGACTAGAGCAACAAATCCAGAGACACTCATATGTAAGAGAGAGTTTTATATCAAAGAGCAATTATATATTGAGAAAACATCCCAGCCCACTCCAGATCAAGTCCATAAGTCCAATATTAGCCCATATGTCTATAAATTGGTCTATAAATTGGTCTTCAGACTCACACAGCCACTCGCAATGATGCTGAATGGAGGAAGATCACAGGCCCAGTGTGTGGGTCCAGTGGCTGCGGAAGCCTCTCAGGACTGGTGCCAGGTCTCCACTTGGCTCTTCTAGCTCCAGGGCTGTGGCTTATCAGCAGGAATGTGAAACAGAGAGAGAGTGTGAGACCACCTCCAGAGAGGAAGAGAGGAAGTTCCCAGAATCCTCATGAGAAGACCACACCCACAGGAGACACCATTAGGCTGTGGCCGGATTGACAGGCTAGACTCCATCCCTAGACCTATTTATCAAGTTGACATGAAATTATATAACTTCCACATCCCCCTTGATGAAATCTGATATAATCACTTCTATGATGAGATCTGCTATGTGCAGTCAATCAAATGAAAGAGAATTTCCTCAGGGATGTGGTCTGTTTCCAGTATATATAGATGCTCTGACAAAACTTGTTGTTCTTGCTGGATCTGAATCCTGTATCTGGTTCATTGTCTCACCTCTAGTTCTTTGTATATTTAATTTGGCCTGCCATATTACCTGGGGTCAGCAAACTGCCATTTACCTGTTAACCTTGAATTCATTTGCCTTCACAGCCTGTCATCTGACTTGCTAATCATGGGTTCATCATGCTATGCTGCAACATGAATCAGAATAAGCTTCAGTCTGACATCTCACTCATGGAGTTGGAACTTGCTGGTCTCTGCAACTGCCTGTTACACATGCCATTTCTGTGAGATAAATAGCTCTCTCTCTCTCTTTCTCTCTCTCTCTCACTCTCTCTCTCCATGCATACAGCGATGCCTTGGTTAGTGAACTCAGTGAATTCCAAATTCACGTTTGAACCTGAAAAGTTTGAGAATTGAATATATTATTTTCATAAGAAATAATGGAAAACCAAATAATTCATTCTACGACCTAAAATTTACACTTATAAATTCACTAAGGAGACATGTAGCCTTCTCAAATCTCACTGTCTCGCATACTCTATCGCCATTTAGTTGTTTCTGATTTACCTAAATTAACTGTAACCTTTCAACCTCTTTGCTGGTCTGCGTTCTTTGTTTCATGGTTAACGATTTCACATCATTTGCCACATTAGTTGGTTTAGCATAGTTTTTTTCCCCTAACATGTTGATAATGTCAGCTTCACCATGTAGTCTTCAGTTGCCAAATCAGGCAAGTGACATCCTCATTCACATTTCACTCTTTAACTCTATCTGGTTCTCACAGTTTTACTCTTAGCTTTACTGCTGACATCTCTAACTTTCTTTGGAGACATGGTTACGATATTTTATGCAAATAAAGCAGGGAGGGAAAAAGTACAATGACAAATGTGTCAACGCACCAACACAAGTGCTGTCTATGTTGTCAGAGCGAGGGGAGCGGTGATTCGACTGAAGTGTCCGTCGCCCCTTTGTGTCCACTGTGAGATGCAACTTGTGATGAACTCTTGGCCCATGCAGGTTTTTCTAAGTCAGATTTTCGGTTCACTATCAAGCAAAGTTGTGAACACGGCACAGGGATTTTCTAAAAATGTTGCTATGTGGGTAGACGAAAGTTTGAGCTTGGAGCTCTTCCACAACTGAGTAACAGCAGAGTGCACGGGCATCTATGTGTATGTTTATGTTTCATTCATTTCGCTTCTCTAGAGAGCCCAGCCTCAGACAGCGGCTGCCTAGCAGGCTGTTTCGTAAGGTTTTTGAGAGCAGAACTGCCGGAGGAAAACTATTTCATAAGGTTTTCAAGGTTATGACCTTTGGAAAGCAGAGAGTCATGTCTGTCTTCTGAGCTGTCTCTGGGTCTTTTGAGTAGGCACACTTAAGCTAGTAGTAAAACAGTTAACTCTTTAATTATAATTATTATAACTATGATATATAATAAATACCTAAATTGGCTGATTCTTAATACATTTTAGTTTTCTTTGTTCTAGACTGCAACACTTTTATTACTCAAGGAAAACTTGTTTTATTTTATCTGATGTTTTGGTGTGCAAGGTCATGTATTGACTTTAAAATGTCATAAACTAGGAAATGTAACGTACAGCATGAAAAGATCACAAATATTAGGATTCCCCCCCCCCCCCCCAAAAAAACCACACTGGTAATTTCCCTTTTCAGATCCAACTTTTTATGAGACCTTGGTTTGTTTTGTTTTCTGAAAGAAAAAAATTCAAAGTTTATTAAACATTAAGAATAACAGACGAGGGAGGGTGGGGAGAGAAGGATAGAAAGGGATTACCGATTGCAGTGAATGGCACGTGACCACCCTTCCAGGGGGAAGAGCAACAGAAACTACAGGGAAGACGGACAGCGGCCACTGTGAGATGTGACAATAATAACATTCTGTAATCTATCAAAGGGCCACGAGGGGTGGGAGGGAGGGAAAACAACAGGAGCTGATCCCAAGGGTCAAAAGAAAGCAAATGTCTAGAAAAGAGTGATGGCAATACATGTACTAATCTGTTGGATATAATTGATGTATGGATTGTAACAAGAGTTGTAAGAGCCCCCAGTAAAATGATCTTAAAAATAACAATAAAATAAAAAAGCCATACATGCAAGTCTGAAGAAAAAAAAAGAACAGACAAAGGGTTGGACTGAATAACACAACACCACTAACTCCCTGGTGCACACAGCTCCAGGGAGCTCCTGTTCACTAGAACTGTTCCAACAGATGCCTTCTCTGTGGCTTTGCCAAATGACAGCGGTGGGTTATTTGTGATGTGTTTGGCAGTGTTCCAAAGCGAAAGCTTTTATGTCTTGACTTAAATATTCATTACACACACACACACACACCCATACTCTACACACACTTCATCGCCAGCAACACGTACTGACTTTAGTAGTCAATTCCAATCCATCAAAACACATTTGTTTTTTTGTTTTCCAGTCCTTGTAGAGAAAACCTGGAGGAGACCTGGCCTCTCTCCCCACCCCTCCCACCCCCCGCCCCCCCGCCCAGGGGTGGGGAGGGGAGTGGTCTCAGAGGCCTTGGAGGAAGGTGACGAGACCAAGAGCAGTGAACACCTAGATTAGGTGTTTATATCTGAGAGAATTTTTTTTAAATAAAGTAATTGTAATAGGTCAGATATCACTGAAAATAAATTGCAACGAGATAAATAGAAGCAGGGGGAAAATAGGAACAAAAATGAACTGGGAATCGTTATGTTGAACGCATTTTCTATATATTCTAGAGTGCTATGATGAAGGCTTTTTACTGAATGTGAATATAAGGGAAATCAGAGTGACCTTTGATAGTTAAAATTTAGAATTTACATAAGAATAATCAGATTAGAGATATACCACAATATTGGGGGGAAATATGAATGCCAGCAAAACAGCACATATATTCAATGTAGATAAAAGGATTATTAAATCACAGGGCAAAATGGAATCAATTATAAGCAACTAGAGTGGTCGCCTATCACTAAAGTTAGTCATTCTTGCAAGTGTTGGTAGTGCCCAACAGAGACCCTCATGCAAGGAGTATCCTCACTCCGGTGTCTACCTGGTAGCAGGCAGAATTCTCTGTGCGTCGGGACACACCTGGCTAACTGACCTCATGACATAAAGAAGCAATGCAGTTCTCCTGAGCTGACTGGACAGTCACAAAGCAACCCTTGATGGAACCTGACTTCCCATTTATTCACAATCCAGCGACAGTAGACTACTGCTGCCATAGCATTTGCAAAATCATTTTCTTAGTTTCCTATTAGCTGCTTACCATGTGCTAGGACCTTTAGATAGAGGATCTCATTTAATTATTATGAAAGCTCTAGAAGAGGCTACTTTTATCTCTATTTTGCAAACATGGAAACTGATACCTAACGGAGTAAAAGTATGAAATCTCTACATCAATATGTTAGTTAATAAAGATACTGACTTCTGTCTCTCATATTTGCTTAAAACATTTTTCCTAATATGGTTTGCCTTTTACTTATTTTTCATAACAGAAGTTTTAGATCCTTATATTGCCAAATCCAGCAATTATTTCTTTTGTGATTGTTTTTCTATTCTAAACTTAAAAGTCTTACTCTCATAAGAAGTTCACACATATCTAATCTTCTCATTTCCTTGTGGTTTATTTTTATTCACTTTAAAAGCACATCCATCATTACCTTAGTAAGGAGCTTGAAGTAAAAATCCAAATGGATTTATTTTTACATAGTCAGTGACTCAAACAAATTTAACTGAAAAATCCCTTTATCCACTATTGATTATGATGCTTCTTTTAATCTTTTACCACATGTGTGTTAGTCTGGGTACTTAAGAGAAACAAATCCACAGAAACTCATCTGTATAAGAGAGAGTGTTATATAAAGGGTGAGTGCACATCAAGAAAACATCCCAACCCAGTGCTGCCAAAGCCCACAAGTCCAACATTAACCCATTTGTCTGACACTAATCCACAAGGTCCTCCTCCATCTCATGAAACACACACTATGACACCGACTGCAGGAGGAAAGCAGAATCAATGAACGTGTAAGCATCTCAGCGCTGGCAGGGGTCTCCACACGGCTGCTCCAGCACCCAGGGCTGCATCGGGGTTGGCCCATGGGGCTTCTCCTTGGGGATGTCTTGCAGGAAGTGAGCCTTGTCAGCTGAAGCAGGGAACTGGCTAAGGCAGCTGCACCCTGGTCTGACTACTAGAAAGCAAGAGACCCGAGAACTAGAAAGGCGAAACTCACCGAGCCATTTATCTCTCTGCCTTCAATTCACCCCACGTGAGTTTATCAGCCAAGTTGTCACAATAAACTGTAGCTACATCAACATGTTATCTTCAAATTATACTCTCTGTCATTGAGTTGATTCTGACTCATAGTGGACCCTACATATACTCACTGCCATCATTGGACTCCAACTCATAGGACACTACAGGGCAGGATAGGGCTGCCCCTGTGAGTTTCTGTGACTATATATATTTTTTGTGACTATAGTTTTTATGGGGGTAAAAAGTCCCATCTTTCTCCCGAGGAAGGGCTCTGGTGGTTCCCAACGGTTGACCTGGTGGATTGCAGCCCAATATGTAACCACTATTCTGCTCCTCGGCCCTATAAATAGAGGGTTCATTCCTGACTTACCAGGACTGTCCTCTTAATCTGATTTTCTAATGTAGAGTCAGTGCCACGTGACTTAATTATACCAGCAAATGCTCCATATTTCTCTCAGTTATATAGAGCTTCCACAACAGAAATAACACGTGTGAATGGCTTTAACAAATTAGAACATCTTTCTCACAGTTTAGGAGACTAGAAATCCAATTGCAGGTGCTGGCTCTACCAGAAGCCTCTTTCACTGTCCACTCTGGAAGCAGGTCCTGTTGCCTTCTTTAGCTTCCTCTCCTCCGTGATCTTCCTGAGGTTTGGCTTCGTCTTCCCCTCACCGCTGCTTTTCCATGCCTGTAATATTTCTTTCATAACTCAAGAGATGAGTGCAAAATACACTCTCACTATGCCTGCCTCATTAACATAACAAAGACAACCTTTGGCCAAATGGGATTATAACCACAGGCGTGGAGATTAGGGATCATGACTCATATTGTTGAGGACACAGTTCAATCCATGGCAGGATGTTGTTAGATTTGTGCATCTTCCAGCTCAGGTTTTGTGGATGAGAACTAAGTAACATGGATGGTTCTTTTGTAACTAAATTGTCTTCTATAAATAAACACATTTCAAAGATCGAGTATATTGAACCTGAAAATTATCTTTTAGATTAATGTTTAAAACAGATTACTGTAGCGCTTCCATAAAGTTTATAACACCTAAAAGATAAGACATTTGCTGATAAACCGACGGTAGAAATTAAACTACAAATATAAAGTCGTTATATGCTGAAAGCAATTACTAAAGATTCTCCCCACACACACCCAATCATAAAGACGATGACAGCATCTGCTCGATCTAGTTGCTAATCTTCCCATTTCCCAAGGCTGCTCTTAGTGCCGTGTCATTCAGGAACTGGTTCTGGGACCTGTTCATCCACCATTCATAGCTACTCAGGTTTATGGGTTTTAATAGACATAATTTTACTTTTTAAGATTATACTGAGTATATATTACTACTGCTGTTTCAGGTGGGCATAAACCTTTAAGAACTTGAAGTCTATGGACTCTATTCTGATTGTCTTCCAACAACAAAATTTTACCTCAAAAAATGACTTCTCTCAACTAAGAGACAGCTGCATTAATTTACACTCTTGACTATTTAAAGAAAATAAGCATTAATGTGGGAATATAGACTCTCCAAAAGAGATGGCTCTACCATGAAGTAGGGCATGGCTCTTTTTAACTGCTGTTGAGTCAGCTTCTGCTCCAAGGAGACCCTTAGACAATGGAGTTGATCCTAAACCACCCTCTTGATCAGTTGTGGATCATTGTGACCCACAGGGTATTCAATGTTTGATTTTCAAAGTAGATCGCAAGGCCTGACTCCCTAATCAATCTGAAAATCTCAATTCTGTGTCTTAAATGCCTAATCTACTCCTAAACCTGAGGCCGCCTTTAGAGAAGTGGTTTCAGAGTTCATATTTCTGTATGGAATCCTGCCTTCCAATTTCACCGACCATGTGGTATTGAACAAGCCTTGTAAGTTCATGAAATCTCATTGTCCACTTCTTTACAGCAGGAGTAATATAGCCATGCTTTAAAGTTTTGTGTTGGGACCAAATGAGATAATTCAGGAAAGCAGCTGACTTAAATATTAATAAAAGCCAATAACTTTATTGTTTTGCCTCAGATGCATTTGGATGAACGCAATTCCAGTAGTTGATACAATTGCTCAGTAAGTTTTTGTTAAAACTTGCGGTTAAGGAATTCTGGAATGAGGAAACCACCAGCAGCATGCTATGAAAGAAGGTCTTTGAGATACTATCCATTACATAATATGACCCTTCTAGCCATAAGCTCTTCGTGCTGGGCTGTAAGGTCTAGCCCTATGCTTCTGGTTATAATTCCATACTGGAGGGCGTGCTCTGTTACAGAATTAAGGTGGGACGGATTCCTAAAGGGTGTGACTCAGTCACCACCTCTTGTTTCCCCGAGGGTGTGGTCTGCTGAGAGACAAAATCTCCACTTCCATCGAAGCCTCGCCTTGGGTGGCATGGGCTTCCTGACAGCACCGGCAGAAACAGGAAGACCTGTTCTGATTTTGGAACAGTTGTTGCCATCCTGCATTTGGCTTGTCTCTGCCTGACCTCCGGTTCTCAGGACTTAAGATGCGGCTCTCACCTGACCGGGTTTCACCAGCTTCGGCACCGTGGTTGCAGAAGGCCCTCCAAACAGGTGCCTGAACTTGATATTTGGGACTTAACAGTCCCTACAATGACACGAGCCATTTCCTTGCAGCTTTGTGAGTTCTGTGAGACATTACAGTGAAATGCAGAACCCAGGCATGAGAGGGACTGTAGTAGGAGGAGGGAGAGTCAGCATCAGGGAAGAGGAAGAGGTGTAGCACCTTGGAAAAGTTGGGCATTTGAGACATCTTTAATCTCCACTTCCTTGAAAGTAGTCTAGCATTAATTCTTCTAAAAGAAATTTAAAAATAAAGAAGGAAATTGTTGCCACAGTATTATCATCGAGATCAGCCTAGCAGGGCATAGTGTATTTAACAAAATGCAGGGACTCCTTCTAATTCAAGTCACAAATCTTATTCATTCCAATGTCTCCGAGACATTTCCAAATTATGGAATACCTTTTACAAAATTAAATGTGATTTACTGTGTGTATAACTAAATATGATTAGGTTATGTCTTTGGAATATTCTTTTTATATTCAGAGAGCCATAAATAAAAAATGCCTTCATGATACTTAATGCCCCAATTCTTTTGTTTGCAACATAGATACAAAACTGAAAGTGAAATCTGCAAAAAGCATACAGTTCTGAGGTGCTCTACAGAAACACTTTAAACAATATATTAATGTGTATCTCAGTCATGTTGTCAAAAGAGAGGAATCATTCTGAGAATGCTTGGTGAAGGCAGTGATGTCTGCCAGTCAAGACCTTGCAATGTCATTCCACAAACGTAGAAAGAAAATTGAAAAGATATGTTCCCAGTAGCTTATAATGAGAAAGATGGCACAAGGACAAAGAATTAATATTTATTCACCATCCTTTCACTCAGGAAATATTTACTGAGTGCCTACAGTACTTGAGACCAGGGAACAGAAGTGGCCAAACGGAGATGGGCTGACTTGATAGAGCTCATAAGCCAATGGGGAAGGCAGACTTTGCACGAAGCAAGAACGACAACTGTGATGTGTAACAGGTGGGCAACGCCACGGGGCCTTGTGAACTGCCACCAAGGCAACTGAATCTCAAGAAGAAACATTGGGAACACTTTTCTGAGGAAGTGAATTTTAAACTAAGCCTGAAGAATTAATCCATGTTAGGGAGGGGTTAGAGAAATGGTTGTGTGTGTGTGTGTGTGTGTGTGTGTGTTTTACAGAGAAATTGTGAGGAATTGGAAAATGCAGAGAAAGAGGCCATGAGAGAGCACATAGCAGGATAACAGTGCCCAGCAAACTCCAAGACTGGATCATGGAAAGTAAGGGAGCAAGTAGCGTAAGGCTGCTACCGAGGTCATTGGCCATCCTATCATAGAGGCTTTGGTGTTGAACCGTGGAGCACGGGGAAGCCTTCACCAGTTTTATCTGCCATCTTGAAATGGCCACATGCACATTTTTAAATATTACTTTACTTTTTAGCGAGTAAATTAGAAGGCAACTAGTATGGATGTGAAAAATTAGTTTGGAAGCTCTTACAGCAGCCCAAGTAAAAGAGGTCAGTGGTTATACTGGTTATAGAGATTATTGTTGAGAAAATATATAGATTCTGATTGGAATGAAGGAGAGGGATTACCTTCTGATACAAAGCAAGGGATGATGCTATATACTAACAAGTGGCCTGCCTGAAAGCAAGGCCTGTGTGAGGACAGGATTACGAGCTTGATTGAAGCAGTGTTCAGTATGAGACATGTTGAGCCAATCAGGCGGGGCTTCCTGTAGCATCATCTTTAGAAGTTACTGTCTTTGCCAGTAATGTAGATAGAGAATGAAGGAGGCTTGACTATAAAATAGCATGAAGATTTCTTTCCTTTTGTATGTGGCCTGTTAATAGGGACATTATTGCTGACCTAAGTGAGCTATAATATTTTATTGTAGTGCATAGTGATTCCACAGCAAAAAAGGAACAAAGCTAGAAATTATGCAGAATATCTAACAAATGGAAGGCAGTCTCTAGGGAAACAATACTATGTCTTGCCAATTAAAAGGAAATGAAAACTGCAAGGTCATAGCATGTTCTATTAAACCACAGAGACAATACAAGTATGTGTGTAAATTACAGAATCCCTTACTGGACAAAACTAACACAAGGGAACCCAAGTAAAAGGTAAGAATTAGGATTCATCAGTGCCTCAACAAAAGGCCCTACAGTTAAGCAAAAGTTTTACAAATGGTTTACATTACAGCTATTAGCACCCTATCTCTATTTTCTAGACATTAGAATCATTTTGGAGATTTCTAATGGCTTCTTTTTAATAATAATAAAAAGATAACTTATAATAAGCAAGACGTATTTCATCTGCTTTTCACAATGGAATAGACTTTAGACCTCAGTTAATCAACTTTGCATACCCGCAAACTTGGACTGCAGATTTAACTAAGGCAAATAGACTGGGTGTACTTTGGATTCCACTTCTCTTAGGCCCTGAAGATTGGTAATTAAAACAGGTTGGTCTGGCGAATCACAATGAGAGTAATTTTACATGAGGGTGAAGTAAAGCAGTTAGAGAATGATTTGCACCTCTCTCTCAGCATGCATTCTACACTAACCAATCTCATATCCTACCATTAGAATCCCATCACAATATCACAATGTGGTAAGATGAAGTACAAGTTCAACCTCAAACAACTATGTTGTTACCTTGGCCCCTTTTCCTACTGATTATGTGTCCTTGGGCAAATCCCTGAACTTTCAGGACTAGACAGTGCAATAAATCACCATTACTACATAAAATGACCTCTAAATTTTCTTAGGAATTAAACATGTACGAATATAAAGAGAAATACTGAAGCATGATTGTTTACAGTGCAAACCATTTTAAAGAAACATTAAAAAATTAATGAATAGGCATTTCCACAAACAACTCGATTCAATCTGCACCACATTTACTATCTCCCAATGAGGCCTATCCTGGCAATCCTACTTCAAGTTGTAATTTTTCTTCCTGGCAGTCCCAGTCTCCTTCACCTGCTCTGGTTTTCTAGCTTTCACCATATTCAATCACTTATTTTATTTCTATTCATCTGCCAATCCACCTCCCCTTCCTGCCAAATGTAAGTGCCACCTGTATAGGTATTTTTGTTTGCTTTACTCACAAATAAACATGAAGCACGCCAAAAAGCATATGGCATATAGTAGCAGGAGATCAATAAATATAGTTGAATTAATGTGTAAGTGGGTGAGTTCCTTAGACAAATCTAAAAACATTTCCTGACTTAAGTCATAAATTTAAAATAAAATTTAACCATTGGCATTGGTTTACAAACACAATGTTAGTTACATGTGGATGCATATTTTAAGTAGATTTTATCTCTTGAAGTAATAGAAACCTTGACAAAATTGAGTGAATATAAATTCAATGAACTGATGTGATCTTGTTCTCAGGACAGAGTTCATTTGAGAATAGCCAAGTTCAAGGTCAATGAGTCATAACGCAACTAAAAAAAAGAAGAGAAAGGAAATGACCTTTTAATGAACTTTGCAAACTAAAAAACTGTTTAAAGTAACATTTCTTTATTATGTTTGAGATTCCTCAAGGCTGATATCTGTGGGCAAAAGGTATGACTGTAAAGTAAGTGAATAATCAAATATATATATATACTAGGATTGACTCAATCAAATAAGTCTTGAACTTCAAAGGAATTTCTCTTCTGAATACTCTTCAGAAGAACTTTACTAAGCACACAAGAATTTAATCTCATTATTCTACAGTCATATTTCATTTTAAAATAAACTGGTTTTTTTCAGTAAATCATTCTGTATTAACAACAAAGCTATAACCGTGGTACTAATAGATGGCCTTGCTCTTAGCAGCCCAACACATAACCACTGCACCAGCAGTGCCTGCTAGTTAGTCTCAATACATTTTTAATGTAAAGAAAAAGAATAGAAACAAATCCATAGCTTACATTCATCTCTGTTTGACTATGCTTTGAAATAATGCTATTAATGGGAATTTTTACAAGCTCAGTGAAGAGGAAGAAAAACCAAATCACCATCTGTGCTGCACTTAGAACTACCAGGCACCTATTGTTATCATTTCAGTTCTGACCCACAGCAACCCTACCTGGCGTTTCTGGAGCCATCAGTCTTTACAGAGGCAGAAAGTCTGGCATGTTTGAACCATGGACTTTAGGCTAAGCTGTAGAGCATCTAACCTGCAGCACCACCACGGCTCCTACACTTAGTACTGGCATTAGAAATATACCAATGGGGGTGTGGGGGTGGGGGAGACAAAATCTGTACCCTCATAGAAATGCAAGACTCAGACTATGAAAGGGGACAATACTAAAAACAAACCAAACGAACTACGAGCAAGTCAACTCTGACCCCTAGCAACTCTAGAACAGAGCAAAACTGCCCTCTTGGGCTTGCAAGGCTGTAAAGCTCTATAGGAGCAGAAAGCCTCATCTTTTCCCTCAGAGCCTTAAAGCACTGACTTTGCAGTTAGCAGCCCAATTTTGTAACCTCCGATGCCATCAGGCTCCTTCTACAGACGAGGGAGACAAAAACGAGGGCAGCAGTGGTAATTTCAAGTTTTTACCTCCACACTTAAAGCAATTGGCAAACACAAATGGAGTCCTAATCCATCAAACATAAAACCTGATATCCAAAGACCTCGTTATTTCTGCTCCTTTCATATGTTACATGATGCTCAGCTTTCCACAAAAAAATTACAAGGTAAAAGTTCCTAGCTGAAGGGACAGGCCAACCATCAGAACTAGACTCAAATATAGCAAAGACTTTGGAATGTTCAGATCCAGATGTAAAAGAACTGATTAATAGACAGCGTACTGATGGGAAAAGTGAGCAACATGCAACAATAGCTGGGTAGCATAAGCAGAGAGGTGAAAATTTCTGAGAAAGGGTCCAAAGGACATGTTAGAAGTTAAAAACCATTGAAACAATAGAATGATAAGGAATAGGAAAGAAAGAAGAGGTGGAACACAGAGCAATGTCACCATTGTGCATGTTATTGTAATACCAAAGCAAAACAAGCAAACAAACAACAACTCACTGGGCTCCATTCGATGCCATCTCACAGAGACCCTGTAGGACAGGGTCGGCAGAACTTGCTCTGGGAGTTTCTGAACCTGTAACGCTGCAGGACTACAACCTCCCCTACCCCACCCCGTCTTCCTTCTAAGGAGTTTCTGGTGATTTTGAACTGCTGACTTCACAGTTAGCAGTCCAATGCATACCCACTACACCACCAGGGCCCCTTCATATTGTAATGGTAGCTAAAAAAACACTTCGTATTTGTTAATGGCCATAGAACTGGACAACACAAAGAGTAAACCTGTATATAAACTATGAACTCTGTACTTAAAAAGTGTCAGGATTGGTTCATCAGTTGTGACAAAGGTATCACACTAAAGAAGTGGTTCTCAACCTGTGGGTCGTGACCCCTTTGGGGGTTAACGACCCTTTCACAGGGGTCACCCGATTCATAACAGTAGCAAAATTACAGTTGTGAAGTAACAACAAAAATAATTTTCTGGTTGGGGGGCACCACAACATGAGGAATTGTGTTAAAGGGTCGCGGCACGAAGGAGGTTGAGAACCACTGCAATAAAGCAAGATGTTAATGATAGGAGAAACTATATGATAGGGGAGAGGAGGAATATGAAACTGCAACTTTTTAGCAAATCTAGATTTCTATAAAAAATAAACTATACTATAAACTTACAATAATTTGTTGTATTATTATTACTGTTCATTTACTTTTTATAGATTGGGCTGTGACATCATTTCTCTGTGCCCCTTTCCCCTGTGTACATATAGGCATTTTCTGCTATTGTTGCAACATTTCGCTAGTACATTTAAATTTCTACTTTTCTCAAGTGGATGTGCTACAATGTACTTAGCCACGATTATAGAACAAAGCCACAGTAAATAGCATTGTGCCCAATTTTTTCCCTTAGATTATTTCTTCAGGATAGATGTCCTAAAATGAATGAAGGAATTAGATGTATTTATGACATATAGTAATATATATATTCCCATATTATTTCCTTATGCATTTAAGTAATTTTCTTTTTAAAAATCATTTTATTGGGGGCTCATACAACAACTCTTAGCACAATCCATACATACATCAATTGTATAAAGCATATGTGTACATTCATTGCCCTCATCATTCTCAAAACATTTGCTCTCTACGTAAGCCCCTGGCATCTGCTCCTCATTTTCCCCCTCCCTCCTCGATCCCCCTTCCCTCATGAACCCTTGATAATTTATAAAGTATTATTTTGTCATATCTTACACTCTTACATTGTCCAGTGTCTCCCTTCACTTATTTTTCTGTTGTCCATCCCCCAGGGAGGAGGTTATATGTAGATCCCTGTAATTGGTTCCCCCTTTCTACTCCTGGTATTGCCACTCTCACCACTGGTCCTGAAGGGATTATCTGTCCTGGATTCCCTGTGTTTCTAGTTCCCATCTTTACCAGTACACATCCTCTGGTCTAGCTGGATTTGTAAGGTAGAATTGGGATCATGATAGTGGGGGTGGTGGGAGGAAGCATTAAAGAACTAGAGGAAAGTTCTATGTTTCATCGTTGCTATACTGCACCCTGACTGGCTCATCTCCTCCCTGCGACCCTTCCATAAGGGGATGTCCAGGTGCCTACAGATGAGTTTTGAGTCCCCACTCCAAACTCCATCTCATTCACAATGATATGATTTTTTTTGTTATTTGATGCCTGATACCTCATCCCTTCAACCCCTCGTGATCACACAGGATGGTGTGCTTCTTCCATGTAGGCTTTGTTGCTTCTGAGCTAGATGGCCGCTTGTTTGCCTTCTAACCTTTAAGACCACAGAGGCTATAGCTTTTGATAGCTGGGAACCATCAGCTTTCTTCACCACATTTGCTTATGCACCCACTTTGTCTTCAGCGATTGTGTCAAGAAGGTGAGCATCATGGAATGCCAGTTTAATAGAACAAAGTATTCTTGCATTGAGGGAGTACTTGAGTGGAGGTCCAATGTCCATCTGCTACTCATTTAAGTAATTTTCACCTCCCATCTTTTACTGTGTTTTATGATAGTCTCAGTTTTGTAGTTAACATTTTATTTTATTTTTAGCTTTTACTTTGTAACATTTTATTTTGTAGCTTTATTTAAAATAAATATTTATAATTATGTCCATATCATTTACTGTAGGTGCCCTACACAAGCTCTTTCCAGTCATTACACTTTTATCTTCAATTTCTTTATTTTTGTTCGTGTCTTATTTTTTTATTGACCATTTTAAAAAGCTTTACTAGGGTTTTTAGGCAAAACTATGTCATACACTTTTAAATTATTACTTTCTCTTAAAAACACTAGGTGGATACTGTTATGTTCTCTATTTTTGATGTGTAAATCAAGGATTTGGGAACTGAATACTTTATCCAAAGCCATTCAGCTGAGGATTCTAATTCAAACCCCACCAAGCTACCACGTATTACTTTCCCCTGATTGTACTGTTGTCCTTTCTCACACTTTAATTTATTTTTTAGTATTTTTTTGGGTGGGGAGCAGTTTTTTAAAATTAATTTTTTTTTAAAAAATTGTGATTTGGGTAGGTTTATTTAATGATTTGCTCAGAGAGGTGATTCTTTAATGAAATTTGTACTAGAAGTTGATAGCAGCCTTCAGCTTCTAGTGGTTACAGAACTTTCCAATGAAAGTTGAAAATGAAAGTTTCACCCTAATGAAAACCAAGCAGTTAGTTAACTAGTCATAAAGCTTTCTCTGATATCATACCCTTAACATTTTCATACCTCTGCAGACATTCACTGGATCTTTATTCTGTATAATAAGTCATTTTGTCAAATTAGAGATAAAATTTAATCATACAAAAGTGTAATAATTGCCTGATGAGAGGTACAGATGCCAAATGGACAGTAGGATCGGAGAGAGAAATAATTTCTTCTGGCCAACAGACAAGGGTTCACAGAGTAGATTCAGCTCTATTTACCATTCCATTGTTGTGCGGGATCTTCTGCTTTGGTCTCTTAGAAAAATCGTTTGAGAGCTGTTTCCCTTAAGTCCTGAGCCCTCTTTTCTACTCCAGAGATTTTGTTACTTTTGTTCAGTTTG
Organism: Tenrec ecaudatus; assembly: GCF_050624435.1. Lineage (NCBI taxonomy): Eukaryota > Metazoa > Chordata > Mammalia > Afrosoricida > Tenrecidae > Tenrec > Tenrec ecaudatus. The sequence continues at coordinate 111,278,267 of NC_134538.1, forward strand.
ATTGGGTAAATGCATCAAGCAGAATTTATTAAGCCATCTTTGTTTAGCGATAAATTATGCAAAGGAAATGAGTTATACCTTTCTATGCAAATGAAATATCTGTTGCCTAATTGGAGGGGATTGGTTAGCTCATGGCCTGGTGAGGGGGCCATGCCTTACAATTGAATGTGTGTAGTTAAGCTGCCAGGCTCACAGAGATTTTGGAGACACAAGGAAGCAGAAGGAAATGAGGAGAGAGAGAGGTGGGGCAACTAAAACAACTGTAATGTGGCTCCAAAGCTGTACTACCAAACAGTGAGAGACCCGCAAGGGACTCAGCAGTACAGCTGGCAGTGACAGAGGGCAAGACCCAAAGGAGCCTGTCCTGAGGGACCACGAGTTCCCTGTGTTCAGAGGCTCAGGTGGAGCCTGCAGTTGAGAGGACCCGAGCGTCCCTGTCCTGTACCTTAATCAACCACTGAACAATGGCTATGGTCATTGCAATGGCTTATCTATCACAGACGAGAAGGAGAAACTGTTGTGGGAGCAACCGCTGACGGCCCCATTTATCAAAAGGTTAGAGGATAGAAGTGTCTCACCTCCATTTCATGGAGTCAGCTTTGTTCCGAAGGTTTTCTCCTCCTTCCCCTTTGTGAATTTAGACACGTTCCAAGGCAATTAATATCACTAGTCCGAAGACATTGTACACGGCTAAGGCATTAAGTCTCTTAATTTTAAATTAACTTAATTTGTTACCATTTGATCACAATTTTGTCCAAATGTGGCTGTTACAGTATAGGCTAAATGATGGCAAATGAAAGAACCTCTTTGGAAATGCCTGTATTTACTTTGAAAGATATAGTGTGTGTGTGTGTGTGTGTGTGTATGTTTAAAGACAAAGTTTCATAGGAAGAATATTTGATTAATCTGATGAGAGTTCAAATATGGTCATTCAAAGTCTCTTGTCATTAAGATAGTCACGTGTCCTTCATACATAAAGGTCAATTATACATAAATCGGTAAAGAGTGTGTGAGTCATTTATTTCTGTTGACACAATTGAATCAACTGTATTGCTCTCTGGACTGGGAAACTCAGGTATATTCTTTCTCTGACTCAGGTCAGTTAAGTTCACTCCTATGAACTTTTGTGCCTTCTTTTCAAGATACTGAACTTTCAATTAAAACTTAGGCTAACTAAATAGAGATAGGAAAAAATAGCAGTAATTAACTGCCATGTAGATCAGGAAAAGAAACACATAAGATTGGGAACGAAATGCCCATAATGAAGAATCTCCTGTGGAAGCAAACATCTTGGGAAAAGGAAAAGTAGGTGTGAAGCATAACAGGTAATTGTAAAAGGGACGTGACAAAATAACATAGGCTGAAGAAGCTGAGGTCAGAACATAGATCTGAACACACAATTAGAAAGGCTAGTTATCAACCTTGGCTAAAATAGCAAACAATCTTTAATGTAAGTCATGAAGTTAAAATGGTGTTAGATTCCTATTATACTCATATGTTTAGTCTGTAATTGCTCAGATTGATTAAAATACTGTGATAGCTTTTCTATTTGATGCCAGAATGGAACCGTTCTGAAAATTCTATATTAAATAAAGATATTTTTAGCCACAAATGTATAGAAATTGGACAATAAGGAAGTGGAAGTAAGATGAATTTTGTGCTTTCTTTAATGGACTCTAAAATAAAGTGGATTCAAGCTAGATTTAGAAAAGGATGCAGAACAAAGGGTATCACTGCAGACATTAGATGGATCTTGGCTGAAAGTAGAGAATACCAGAAAGATGTTTACTTGTGTTTTATTGATCACAAAAATCATTCAACTGAATGGATCATGACAAATTATTTTAACATTGTGAAAACTGGGAATTCCAGAACACTTCGTTGTGCTCACATACCACCTGTACATAGACCAAGAGTCAGTGGTTTCAAAAGAACAAAGGGACACTAACTAAATGATTCAAAAATCAAGAAAGGGGTGCATCACAGTCGTATTCTTTCATTATCCTTATGTAATCTGTGTGTTCAACAAATAATCCAAGAAGCACAACTATTTGAAGAGGCTCATTAATGACCTTTGAAGTGACACAATCATACTTGCTGAAAGCAAAGAGGACTTGAAGAGCTTACAGCACAGAGTTCGGTATGGATCTGAACTCAATGTAAAGAAAGCAAAAAATATCATGAATGGACCAACAAACATAATAAACGAAAAAGTATTGGAATTGTCCAGGACTTTCTTTTACTTGGATCCACAATCAACGCTCATGGAAGCAGCAGTCAAGAGATCAAACGGTATATTGTATTGGACAAATCTGGTGTACAAGACCTATTTAGAAGGTTAAAGAGCCAAGATGTCAACAATGGCATTTGAGGACAAAGGTGCTCCTGACTCAGGCTAGCATTTCTAATCACCTCATATACATGTGAAAGCTGGACAATGAATAAGAAAGATCAACGAAGAATCAATGCATTTGAATTACAGTTTTGGTGAAGAATATTGAATAGATCAAGGATGGCCAAAGGAACAAACAAATCTGTCTTGACAGAGGTGTAGCCAGAAAGCACCTTAGAATGGAAGCTGGCAAGACTCAGTCTCATATATTTTGAACATATCATCAGAAGGGACCAAACCAAAAACTCACCGCCATTCAGTCCATTTCAACGAATGGTGAATGATCCTAGGGCGTGTTAGAAAGCCCCATTCAATCAGAAAGTTTCATTTTTCTGCTTCTGGGAAACTGGTAAGTTTGAGCTACTGACCTTGTGATTAGCAAGCAGCATAACTCCTAACCCATTATGCCACCATGCACGTTTCAGGAAGGACTAGTCTCTGGGAAAGAGGGTCAGTGAAAAGGGGAAGATCATCACAGAAATGGATTGACACAGTGGCTGCAACAATGGGACCAACGATACTGACAATTTGGGGCATGGCATATGACTGGGCCATGCATTGTTCTGTTGTACATAATATTTCTATGACTATTCTGATCCTTATACAATGTATGTCCTTCCTAGAGATTTTCACTCGAAGCTGAAGCCTATAGAAATATTTTATTAGTATAATGTCATTTTTCCTATCCTGAAATTTTTTAGGGAAGGTTTAAAGCACCTTATATTATTGGTAGGAGAAAGGACCAAATATAAATGGAAAAAGACAGCAGAGGTGTGAAGGGTTAAAAACGCTTGTGATGTAGATGAAGCCTTTAATATACATTTGCCCCAGGTGGGCCCCACAGCAAGAAATCAATATCTCCAAGGAACATGCATCTCCCATTAAAACAGGGGGAAGATTAGTAGCCTGTTCAAATTCACGAGCAATTTATACAGGAAAAACACCCCAAAATTCATTGTATGGCTAAGAAAAAAAAAAAGCCAAGGCAAGAAAATTTCAGTCAAGGATAGAAAGGATGGTTCTTAAACACGACTTGTTTAAAGAATTCGCCTCATGCTCTGCAGGGTAAATAAATAAATAAAATAACATTCCTTCATCTAAAGTTTTGTAGTAAACTTCGGAGAAGCTGAATAGATCAGAGAACGTAGATTAAAGGTTACAAAACAACTCTTTCCCCTATATGTATAGCTACCCAAACCTCTGAGGTGAGCTAACTGGGCTTTGTAAATTAAAATAGTGACTTTCTGTCAATTCGAAGAAAACGAGTGGACAAGAAAAAATGACAGAAAATAAGGGGAAAAATTAAAATGGAAATAGTATGCGAAATAGGCTACGGTTGTTTAAATAATCTAGATTAACAAGCAACTATTGAAATGTTTCTGAGAAAACATGAGCATTGATCTTACAGCTAAAATTAAAAAATATCACATACCCTTTTAAAAACATCTGCCCCCAAATGTCCATTTAAAGAGACACATTATTTTCTATGTAAGTATCAGACATTCTTCTTTTTCACTTATGACCATAGTGAGCTCTGGTGATGTAATGACTTATGCCTTGGCTCATTCTCGTTCTCTCTCCGCCGCCCCCACCCCCATGGTCGGCAGTTCAAAACCACCGGCTCCTCTGCGGGAGAAAGACTACGCTTTCTACTCCTGCAAACAGTTGCAGCTGGAAAACCCACCGGGGGTCACTATGAGTCAGGACTGATTCAATGGCAGTGAGTGTGTGCCGGAGATCAACTACCTATGTAAACACACAACATCTTAGGACAGAAGTCCCACGGCTGAGCTGGACACAGCGTATACACGCTCCCTTAAATGACTGTGTCCCTGATGATCCCAATAGAGGCCAGCTGAAAGGCATCGGAAGCAAGGGCATTCCTCTAAGATATACAACCTCTTTGGACATTTCTTGCAATGAACATTCAATATAACATTGACTAATCCTGCACAGACAGGATGATAGGCTGAGTGTTGGCTACGCAGCACGGTGCTGCCTACGCACCACCCCTCTCCCTCCCTCTGCCGCTGCAGTTCACATCCGCTGGGATCGTGGGCAAAAATCTCTTCTCCCCAAATCCAAGTCTTGGTGGATGATCCCAGGGAAAGGCAGAGGTAGTTTGGGCGGTTCCCAGGAAGGGTCGGGCTCTCCAATTTCCTGAGCTTGATCCCCAAGGAGAAAAGCGCGTCTGGGATTTAGATTTCCCCTGGAAAAGTTGTTGGGTGGCCAAGGGGGACTGAGACGCAGGTCATTCTGGGCGCTTCCAGAGCGCCTTGAGACTCACGGTGCTGGATCGTCCTCAGAAGGCTCGCAAGGAGCACCTTCGGGGCCGGGTCGTCTCGGAACCGGCGGACCGCTGGCTGGTGGAGCGCTCCGGGAACCTCGAGCCGGGCGGCGGGCAGCGGCTCCCGGACTTGGCTGCCCGCGAGGTGGGAGGAGGGCGCGCCCTCAGGGAGCTCGGGGCGCGGGGTGGGACAGCCCAGCTCCCCGCTGGCCCGGTTCCGTGGGGAAGCGGGGGCCCGACGTGCTAACCATCTGCACTTTCTCCGCAGGACCCGATGGATGCTGAAGGGGGCCACAACGGAAGAGCAGGGGGCTTGGAACTGGGCAAGAAAAGGTAGCCGGTTTGTTTCATTTTCTTAGCTTCGATGACTTGCAGAGACCATGGGCTGCTAGCTTTTAGCTCGGAAACAATCTCACGACTCTTCTTTTAAGAAAGCCAGCCTTGGGAAGAGGTTGCCCTGCGTGGAGCAGGAGTCCCATGGCCGAGTTGTGCACAGCACAGACTACGTCCTCCCTTAGCTCGCCCGCCCTAGACAGGCCAATGCTGGCATCCTTTTTGGTCCGTTTTTTTTTTTTTTAAACTTGTTTCACAAGCGACTTTGCACCCTCAGCTTTCTGCTCTCGGTGCTCTTTGAGTTGCACTTTCATGGTTCTGGTAAAGCAAAACCACATAAACATCGCGTGTTTGTGGACAAGTGGAGAAGGCCAAAGCTATATTTAGGTGGTATTTATTTTTAACAGGATAACTAATGTCTGGCACTTGTAAAAGAATTCTTGAAAGGGGGAGATTGGGAACTACCAAACGGGTTAGTTTAAAAGGCTGTGAGAATCCCTGGTAATTGGTAATGTAATGATATGGAGGGGGGGCTATTTTTTTAAATGTTGTGGTCTATACAGGAAATACGAAGCTTCACAGTAGCTTCGTTGGCTGTAGGAAATTGTAAGGTTAAAAATAAATGTTGCTCATATTGATATTTGTATATGCCAACATTTTCAGTGTATGAGAACAGAAATTCAAATATGGAAATTAAACCAGATTTTAAAGAGTAATATTACATTTATGTTTTTATTGGAAATTTCAATACGCACTTAGAGATTTTTTTATGGTTCTATTCTGGTCTACAGAAAGGGACATTAACAGTCAGCTGACTTAGTGACCATGTCTTGGCTTTTAAAATGTACCATTTTTCACTAAAACGAACCAGAACTAGAGAGAGAAATGGTACCCAGTTCTCGGAGAGGGAAAATACAAAGTGAGCCAGGATAATCTTGTAGTGCCTGAAAACAAGGAAATCGAGTTTTCAAATGGAGTTGTCAAAGTACACTTGGACCTGCCTTGAACGTCTAGGACAGCTTGAGCGTCAAAAGTAGTAATGACTGTTCATTGTGAACATTGAGTGCCGTCATGGTGTGCTTAGAGAAGGGAGGAGAGAAAAATCAAGGAATGCTCTTTACAGAACAGTGCCTGCCATTATTTTGGAACCTGCGGTTATAATTGGGTCATGTGAGTATAATCAATGGCTTATACTCCATTCAGAAAAAGGTTATATTGCGGAATTTCTCTCTCCCACCCTTAAAATTCTTATTTGTTATAAAAAGGGAACTATGCTCTGACACTGGTGAAATTTTACAATCAGAGCCAAGTGTTCACACCTGGCATTGCCCGTCCAGGTCGAATGGCCTATATTAATAGGCTCTTACTGTGATAGTACTGAGGTATACCTGGGAATAAGTTTTGCAAAAACCATTTGCCCAGTGAAGCCTCTAAAGTGGTGCTGTCCAATAAAAAGCAGGGGCTCACACAAACACATTCTGGTACCAGCTTTAAGAAAAGTAAAAAACATGAAGAAGAAATTAACTTAAATTTTAAAATGTGGTATGTGGGATCCAATACATCCAAATTGCTATCATTTCAAATGCGATACTTTACATTTCCTTTTTCATACGGAGTCTTTTGATTGGGTGTGTATTTTCTATCTATTGCATATCTCTATACTAATCACGTTTCAAGTGCTTAATAGCCCCGTGTGGGTAGTGTCAACTCTATTGGACATCACAGCTCTGGTTTTAACTTTCAACGTAGTAAATAACAGGGAATGAAAGAAGAAACGAAATGACCCTTTAGGAAACTGGCAAATCCAGGATCTAGAACACTCATTCTGTAAGACAACTGTAAGGGTTCCTTTTAGAAAGTCATATAATCAATCAGACGAACAAACAAGAAGAAGCAGAGCTAACTCAAGACTAAAAGAGATTAAAGAGATTGATATCTTTGTGAACCTTCAATATATCAGGGTTCAAATAGAAAATCCTTATAAAAACACTGTTGGAAAATGTGTGGCATGTTAGGTGATATTGGATTGCTATTAATTTTTTAGATGTCATAACGGCAAGATAATATGAAACACCATTATACTTTTCAGTTACTTTCTCATAATACAACAAGATAATAACAACGATAATAATATATGTCTGCTTATGTAGATAAAGAAAATATGGCTGAATCTGGATGATTAAGATGTAGATATTTACTATATTCCTCCAATTTTTTTACTTGAAAAGTTTTCACAATAAAGATTTCCCATAAAGAAAAATACTATACAATGGAAGATAGCTAACCCTCTTTTTGTTTTTAATGTTTCCTTTTATAAATTTGGTAACTTAGAAAAACTAAAAACCGAACTCACTGCCATTGAGTGGATTCTGACTCACAGATGAAAACTGATGGTGTGTTTAATTTTACAAAGAGAGCTTTAGGTGTAAGAAGTATCGAGTATATGTGGATTAAATGGTAAAGAACATTGTAAAAGTTTACATACATTTTCATTTTATTACTGTTTCTTGTTATGGCCAACAGACTTTTCCAAGCTAGGAGGTATTTTTATGCAAGTATTTAAATGTTTAGTTTTTAGTTAAACATTAAACTATGCACATCACTTTGGATTTTAATCTATTCTTAAAGCTACAGCTACTAAATTAAAGGATTCTACAGCAACGTGGCTTGCCTACAATGTGTAATTCTGGTGTAATAGTACTGTGTCGAACATCATCTTTGCAAAGAGTCATCATTAAAATGATGTTGGAGCAATTTCCCTTTGTAAGCTCCGCGGTGCTAGCTGATGGAGGGAGACCAATGACCTTGCAGGGTGGGGTCTCTTTCAGTGTTTGATCGCAGACACCTCAGGAGAGCTTTGTGGTCAGGGGGACAGACAAGTGCACTTGTACTTGTTCCAGGTGGGTGACCTTGGAATGGTTAACTTTTCTTGTCTGCACTTTTCTATTCCACAAAAGGACAGAAGCGCACCTGTCTCATAAAGTTGTTTAAAGGAGTAAATGGAATCGTGCATGGGAAGTGCTTACTTGGCCAGTGTTGAAATATTGTAACTTCCTAGAATAGCCCAATTTTAGAGAAAAGAAATGTAAATAAAAAGCTAAGAGCTAAAGTCAAGTTTTTATGGCTCTTTTTCTCTTCTCATGCTGGTTCCAGAGATACTGAAACCATGTTACGTGGAGCAGGGTGGAGCCAAACCTAAAGCATTGTGTTTGTCTATTTTGTGTGGGTTTATGCCCACCTAGCATCACTCCAAAGCCAAATATGGGCTTACTCTGAACTTTTGTTTTCTTTTAAAGTCACTTCACCGCTACCGGCCTTGTGTAGTATAAAGAACAAAGAAAAATCCGTGTAAAGGTTACTTTTCCATGAACTAGGCTTTAATTTACAAATATGGATGTATAAATGAGGAGGGCTGGTCTGGTATAGTTGGTTTACTTTCTTGTCCTTGGTGGAAGAAACACATTGTAGAAAACATGTGTTACAGAGTTAGATTCATTTGACTCTGGTCTCAAATAATAGTTGACTTTTCTATGCCTGAGGACATCGCTTTTCTACCATAGTTCTCTGGACTGCATTTATTGGCATAATAGCCCATTTATAGCTCCAGACATCCTTTTTAAATTAAATTTGCTCCTCGAGGGTGATTTGATTACTTCTCATTTATCCCCAAATCAGATCATCATGACTCTCCATTAGAAGAGGGAATGATTCTGGATAACATGTAGGAGGCATGTAGGTAGGACATCTACCTTCAGAATGGCTCAGATGACAATTTAGGGGATGAATTCCTATGAACATGAATGACTTTGTAATTGGAATACAAACAGGAAACTTAATTTTAGTACATACTTTTTATAATTGCAAGAGGGTGTGTGTGCTGTTGATCATAGAAAATTAAAAAATATGAAAGGCACAATAAAGAAAACAAGTTGATTGAAATCCCAGCTCCCAATAGTCACATACATATACGTAAACATTTATATCTAAACTTCATAAATGGGGGAAAACTATTATGTTTTTGTGCTGACTATATTTGTATATATCCCTCTATGCCCAGTTTGTCATTAAAGCTCTATAATCTAAGCACTATACTATTAAATAATATAAACTATATATTATTTTGGTAATTTAAAAATTGTTAATATTTAAAGTTTGTATTATTAATTTTGTTTTTATATTTTTTCAGTAAAAAAGATGAGAAGAAAGAAAAGAGACCAACTGTCAGTGTACTTGCAATGGTGAGTTTTGAATTTATGCACAATTTAAAATGATTTGGAAATTTGACTTACCTTTATCTAAAAGATACTTTTACATGGAAAATATATTCTGGAGAGAGGAAGTAAACTGAGTTTATGTCAATCACAGCTTGCCACATGGCCTGAGTCTCAACAACTACCCGTGCTGACTTAGATTTCAGTATTCTTTAATTGATCATGTAGCCACCATTCGTTTATCCAGACAAGCACCTCTCCTAAGGATCATCTTGAGAGGATGGAGAGAAGAGACCAGCCACTATGCGTGTAGTTCAGCCGAGGGCATGTGTGCAAAGTACTATGTCATAAATGAATGTGAAATCTTGGCAAGTTTGTGATCAAAGTGCCAAACCCATCAACCTGCTGCTGTCCAGTTGATTCTGACTCACAGTCACCCCATAGGACAGACTAGAGCTGCCCCATAGGTTTACAAGGCTATGATCTTTATGAGGAGTGTTGGTGGCGCCGTGGGCTAGGCATTGAGTTGCCAACCACAACGTTGGCTGTTTAAACCCATCAACTACCCCTTGGGGAAAAGTTGAGGCTGTCCGCTTTCCTAAAGATTTACTGTCTCTGAAATCCTTTTTGGGGTTTCTATGAGTCTGAATCGTAGTATGAAGTAAATATGTTGCCCCTAAAATATCAAAATCAAGGATATTATTCTGAGGACTAAGGAAAATACCATTGATCCAAGCAATGGTATTTTCAATCAACTCATATGGCTGTAAGAGTAGGACACTGAATAAGGAAGACCAAAGAAAAATCAATGTATTTGAACTATGGTGTGAGCAAAGAATATTGAAAGTTCCCTGGACAGTAAAGGAGAAACAAACAAAATATCTGTCTTGGAAGAAGTATAATCAGAATACTCCTTAGAGGCAAGGATGGCAAGACTTCCTGTCACGAAATTTGGCCATATTGTCAGGAAAAGACCAGTCCCTGGAGAAGGACATGATGCTTGGCAAAGTGGAGGGGCCGTGAGAAAGAGGAATGCCCTTGAGAAAATGGAGGCAATGGATTGACGCAAGGCTCTCCTGGGGCCCCTCAGCTCCCCAGGCATCCATGAGAGTAAATGTTAACAATGGCTTATTTATTCCTTTTTCTTTTTCATGCCATAGCTTCTGGGTGGCAAATTGCTGAAATTCTAAAATATGGTAACCTTAATAGAATTCTTGATCTCACGTTCTAGTTGTGTGGAAATTTTCTAGTCATTACAAAAATTTTTCTTTAATCTCATTTGTGGCTGGTTGATTACTTCTATCTACCTGGATTCTTGCTACTGCTTTTTTTCTCTCTCTAAGAGTGAATAATTACATGCATTATTGGGATGAGAGCCTGGCAGACTATGAACCAAGCTAAGTCTTGCAGAACGCATCCTGTGATCCAGTCATGACTTCCCAGGGGGCTGGGGGCGAGTATACTGCCTTGTAAGGTGGAACTTGGTGAAGTCAATATAAAATCAGTTAAGTGGGAAACAACAGTCATGTGACATTCACACTGAGCACTTGGTGTCTGTCTTACATCAGTGGTTCCCAAAGTAGGTCCTCCCACCCCCTGGGGTACACTGGAACAATCCAGGGGGGATACAGAAGTAGATACCTACACTTGATCCTGGATTCTGCACTTCAGTACAAATGTTTTTTGGAGAACACTGAGTCTTTTTGTTTTCTTTCTTACTTTAAAGGGGGCAGAAGGTCAAATAAGGTTGGGGACCTATGTCTTCATGGGATCATCCAGTGCCATAGCTGCTCCTGATACAGATATTCTCTTATTCTGCTTCCACCCCCTTGGGGAGTTTTGAGACAAGATTATATACTTTTTATATTCTCCAAAAGATTTGTTGAATGACCAGGTGACAGTGTGTTTGTTTCAGATTTCATTCTTATGCTGGAACGGAAAGAAACTATTCTTTTTAAAGCTTGATTTGTTCCTAAAATTGAATTTCCTTTCTAACATTTGGAGACCAAAACATTTCTGCCTTTTGTAGTTTCAACTACTTGCCGTTGAGCCAACTACGCCTCATGGCAGCCCCCCGGTGTGTCTGGGGAGAACTGTGTTCCATGGGACTTTCCAAGGCTGTGCTCGCTCTGACAGAGACCACCAGGTCCGCTTTCCAAAAGCACTTCTGGGTGGATTCACACCACTCAGCTTTTGCTTAAGAGCTGAGCTCTGAACAATTTGTGCCACTCCAAAATTCCTTTGGTTGTATACTTTGTATTACTTTTAGTTCAAATTAAACAGAGAGAGAGAGAGAGAGAGAGAGAGAGAGAGAGAGAGAGAGAGAGAGAGAGAGAGAGAGAGAGAGAGAGAGAGAGAGACCCAGAGAAGGTAGGTAATGTACTCAGAATCAAAGAGTCACACAGCTAATAAGGGGCAACCACAGACTTGTCCAGACCTGCCTGCTCTAGAGGCAGCACTTTTTAACAACCTAAATTGTTTATGATGGTTCAACTGCTACCTGCTGGAAATAAAGAGTTGTTTGTGACACTGTTATCTTCTGGCCACCTCATCGTTCCTTAGTCACTGAAGATTTTGCCACCTGGCTCCCAGTCTCCCTTTTTACCCAGGGTGCTCCTGCCATCTTGTTGGACTTTTATAGTTATAGGAAAACCACTCCTTGACCTTATCTCTTACCCTCTTTACCCTAGCCACCCACTCCTATGCTTACATCCTGGATTTTGTTGTTATTTGAAACTAATGTAACTTCCAAAGTGACCCCTTCAATTGCCAGCGCTGTGGCATCTGCCATGTCCTCCCCGTTCAGTGTGCTCACTGTTCTCTCTGGGATCTTCAGTCCACGGACCCTTCTCTTCTCCCCAACCTCTTCCCACCTTTGTTATCTTTCTTTCTGGGCTTACTATTGGGAAGATCATTTTAGTTTTCTCTTGCCCAAACAACATATTTTCACCTGTGCTTTGTCACATGCCCAACCTATGGTGGTCTGAACTCTCCCACTACCTATCACATTAAGTGTGCACTCTGAAGTGGCTTGTCAGCAGCACTGAGATTGCCCACCATCTTTCTCCTTCGTTTTGCTTCAGTGATATCCCAATGTACTGAGCTTTCTCCCCACTCTGCCTTTTCCTTTGGTTCTGGGTCACTTTTACCTGTGAAGTTAGAATTCCTCAAACATTCATCGTAGGACTCAGTAATGGTATTGACATTTTTCTAGCACCACACAGCTATGTACAAATTGTTTATTGACTCTCATAAAGAACTCCTCTTGCCTTATTCATTTTGAATAATGTTGCTACTTTTGATTTTATTTCTGGTGGAACCCTCAATCATTCATCGTTATCTTCCCTTAAGGACTTTGGCATTTGATTGCTCCTACTTCCCTCATCTAAGTTCTGGGTGTCCTAGGTGTGTTGGCAACCTTATAAATGATCTAGTCATCATCATAGCCTTAGCATTCTTTGACCTCTTTAGTTCCAATAACCTGCATCCATGCTTCACTCTACCTTTTCCATAGTGGCCCTTCTAATTTAGTCCTTGTGACACACCAAGTATATTTCTCTCCTGTATCTTTGCTTGCTCTTTCCACATCTCACCTGACTTCCTGCATCATCCCTGCCTCTGAGTTGTCAACTCTGATGCTTCTTTCTCAAGGAGACCTTCCTTTACCAGTCACTTGAAACCAACGCTCCCTGCCCATCGCTGTGACGAGGTACCTTATGTGATATTTTTTCTGAATGCACACCGTTGTCTGATTGCTTGTTTATATGTTCATCTGTCTACTTCCTGTATATAAGCTCCGTGGAGTGACGATATGTTTTACTCACTGTTGTGTACCAAGTGGAACACTGGCGTCATAGGGGTTATGCATTGGGCCACGATCTCCAAAGTCAGTGGTTTGAAACCACCAGCTGCTCCTTGGGAGAAAGACAGGGCTTTCTACAACCTTAAGGAGTTTCAACCTCAGAAATTCACCGGGGCAGTTCTAGCTTGTCCTATAGTGTCGCTTTGAGTCAGCATTGACTTGGTGGCAGTGAGTTGGGGTCTTTTTTTGTGTGTACTAAGGCCCTAGAACTTTAATAAGTACTGAGATATTCAAAGACAGTTGAATGGATCTATATTATCTCTTTTCTATTATTTGTGTCTTAGGACTTGTCTTATTCACTGTTGTTTTCAGTACCTAAGAACTAAGCCTGCCCCTTATTAGCTGTTTAACATTCTTTTTGAAAAGGTGTTTAAAATTGTGAAACACATGGTGATTTATATTTCAGATCATCAATTTTGTAGTCAACAACTTAGAATACTTATCAAAGTCCCCAATAGCTTACCCTCCCCTCCACAATAAATGTCTGTTCTCTCTCTGGAACACTTGCTTTCCCATCACTCACGCTACTACCTGTCTACCCTCTACCACCTGTCTACTCTCTGCCTCTACATTTGGCTTCTTCTACCAGTGGTTCCAGCAGTATGTTGCCAGAGGTTCAGGCTGGTTTCAGAAGAGGACGTGGAACGATGCGATGTCAGTCATATTTTATTACAGTTTGCACATTCTGTTGGGTGACCTCTCTTTGGAATGGACACAAATATGGATCTCTTTCAGTAGGATTAGCCCAGTAGCTATTTTCCCAATTTCCTGGCACAGGTGAGTGATTCTAATGCCTCATCAGCTTTTTGAAACATTTTGAATGACATTCCATATATTTGGAGTATCATTGCTGATATCAGATGAATCTTGGCTAAAAGCTGAGAATGCCAGAAAGATGTTTACTTGTGCAACTGTGTAAACCATTATAAATTACACATAGCTTTGAGAAGAATGGGAATTCCAGAACACTTCATTTCGTTCATGTGGAACTTGTACATGGATCAAGAGGCAATTGTATGAACAGAACAAGGGAATACTGCATGGTTTAAAATTAGAAAAGGTTTATAAAATGAGCTGATACCAAGGGCTCAAGTAGAAAGAAAATGTTTTGAAAATGATGGCAACAAATGTGCTAGACACAATGGATGGATGTATGGCTTGTGATAAGAGCTGTAAAAGCCCCCAATAAAATGATTTTTAGAAATCAGGAACGGTGTGTGCGCCACAGTTGTACCTTCTCATCTTACGTATTCAATCTGTATGCTGACCAAACAAGGAGAGAAGCTGAATTACATGAAGAGAAATGCAGCAACAGGATTGGAGGAAGGCTTATTAACGACTTGTGATATGCACATCACACAACTTTGCTTTCTGAAAGTAAGGAGGACCTACACTTGCTTTTGAAGCTCAAAGATTGCAGCCTTCAGTATGGATAACAACTCGATGTGAAGAATAGCAAAATCCTCACAACTGGACCAGTAGGTAACAAACATCATGATAAATGGAAAGAATCTTAAAGCTGTCAAAGATGTAATCTTGCTTAGATCCACAATCGGTGCTCATGGGAGCATCAGTATGAGATCAAATGACTCATTGAATTGGATAAACCTGCACAAGGTTTTCTTTAAAGTGTTGAAAAACAAGGATGTCACTTGGAGAACTAAGGTATGCCGGACTCAAGCTGTGGTATTTTCAGTCACTTCATATGCGTGTGAAAGTTGGGCCCTGAATAAGGAAGGTGGAAGAAGAATCAATGGGTTGGACTTCTGGTGCTGGAAGACAGTACTGAGAGTAATGTAGTCTTCCAAAAATAAAGACAAATCTGTGTTGGAAGAAGTACAGTGAGAATGGTCCTCAGAGGCAAGGGCAGTAAGCCTTAGTCTCACATACTTTGGACATGTCAGAGAGACTAGTCCCTGGGGAAGGACATCATGGTAAGGTAAGGGGCAGTGAAAACGAAGAAGGCCCTCCAGGAGATGGATTGATATAGTGGCTGCAACAATGGGCTCAACCATAAGAATAATTGTGAGGTGATGCAGGACTGGGCAACAACACCCTCTACCAGTGTTCCCAAAGTGGGTGATGTTTACACACACACACACACACACACACATACACATGCATAGATACATATACATACTGGTGTGTGTGTATATATATATATATATATATATATATATATATATATATATATATATATATATATATGTATAAAGTTGGATTCCAACAGGCAGGATTTTGTGGAGAATTTTTGGATCTGTGTTCATAAGGGACAGTGCTCTGTAAGGGTGTATATTAGTGATGCCTTTGCCTGCTTTTGGTGTCAGGGTTATGCCTGCTTCAGAAAGTGAGTTTGGGAGTTTGCTGTCCTTTTCTATGCTTTGGAATCGTTTGCGTAGAGGTATGCCAACTCTTCTCTGAATGCTTGGTAGAATTCCCCAAATGAAACCTGCTGGCCCTAGATGTTTTTCTGTTTGAAGATTTTTAATGACATGATCTATTCTTTTTTTATGATTCTGGACTTAACATTCATTTGGATGCTTAATGAATGGGTGAGTTCACCGACTCTCCTCTCCAACGCATACACCCTGGTAAGATGAGATTGTCCCTCTGGCCTGCTGAAGAGTAAACTGCTCTCCTGCCAGCCTCCTCTACCTCTAGGCCTACTTTCCGCACAGATCAACCTTCCTTGTATGTGGTTTGGGTTCACCTGCTGTCTATTTCCTGCCAGTATCTAACTGAATGTATTTCATTTCCTTTTATTTTTAGTCCCAATTGTAATGTTTATCTTGCAGCTCATCTGATGTGGGACAACTTTCTTTTTGTCTATTCTTTTGAGCTTCTGAAAGTCATACTCTCTTTTACATTTCCAAAACTAATAGTGCTTAGATTATATTTCATGCTTACTAAAAATTCCTAGGATTAAGTTTAATTTTTGTCCTTATAACAATTATGTGAGTTTTGCTCGGTTTGTAAATATTTTCAATTTATAAATACAGAGCAGATATTAAGGGATTTGTTCCCAATGCCCCTGATGTCTCCTTCCTATCAAGTGACAGAATGAGGACATTTGATAGAACTTCTGCTCTTCTCAGTATTATTTATCACTTTCCTCATGTCCCCTCCGTACTCCTTTCCAGAAGTCAATCCTGCCTTACTTAAAGAGAAATGTGAGGCTCTGGACGCTCTTGACTTTGGTCCTATTTTTGTGCTTACTCTTACCTTTTTCTTTCTCTCCTGAGATGAATAAATATACTTCCACCTGTTTGAGAACTGTCTTCCCTTTACCAGGTTTGCATTTTGTACTGTGAAATATGTCAACCCTGTAGAGTGGATAGTAGAGTTCACATACTCACACAACCATATACCTATCATCTGTTTCTAATACTTGTTAACATCTGTTGTTATATGTTTTATATGGAATTTTTATATAATGTGCTGTTTTACATTTCACTACCTCATTGCATATCACCTAAAGACTCCCTGTAAAGTTTTTTTCCTACAAAACATACTATTATTATCATACATTGTAAAATGAACCACAGTTCTTCAATGTTATTTAATGGCCAGCCCTTACATAAAGTTTCCCACTTGTTCATATATACATATTATAGATGTATGTTAATGTGTTTGGTCATTCATCTTTTTCTTGATGCTTCCACACTTTACATTGCAAGCTTGAAAGAAATCCCAATTTTCAACAAGTATCCTCTTTCTTGCCTCTACTTGCTTCTAAACACTTGGTTAGAGCAATCACCATCTCTGAGATGGTTTTCCACAAAGATGGGAATGACTATTTGCTGAATTTTGTGTCTACTGTGATACAATGCTGACATAGAGTGTAGTATATTGTGTATACTTTTGCGTTGCCTTCCTCCATCTGTGTAAACTCTTGGTAAGGCAATTATTAAGTCTTTGCTATTTATTTTTGGCTCCTAGCAAGCATTTACTAATTGTTTACATTAATAACCTGCTTGTTTCTATGATGGCCAATGATTAGTCCTGGAAATAAAAAGGATTGGTTTGTGGCAGTGGTGAAAAGAGAAATTTCTGGATGCCAAGTTTCTTTCTGTACCGAATAGTTTGACATTTTGTCTGCATTCATGGAATCTGAAAACTAGTAAGAGATGTTTTTAGAGTATAAAAATTATATGTCAATAAAATTTTTATTGCAAATGCTTAAGAATATATTGAAGTCTCTGAGTGTTGTGAACAGTTAGTGCACTTGACAGGTAACTGATATTGGAGTCAACTCAGAGGGTACTTTGAAAGAAAGATCTGATGATTTCTGCCTACAAGTTCACCTAGCGAACAATCTGACTGTGATGCACACGGAGTCTTTATGAGGTGCAGAATCAACTGATCATGTGGTTTCTTTCTTTATGGATGTACGAGGTATGCTTACAACCACAAGCATCAACTTTCTGTCATCACACTAGCCAATACACATTTTCGTGCCTCAAAAGTGAGACTTGTTTTGTGGATATATTTGACCCGCTGATTCCAAAAATGGCACCCGCTTTCTCCTAGTAGCTCCAGCTTTTGAGATACAGAATATGTGCCATGTCCTACTTTTCACTCTGATGCCCATCCAACATCAGGATAGGTTAATGTAGTCTTAGCTAGCCTGAGGTAGCGGATGTGTGCGCCAGCTTTATTTCAAGTAGCTTGTGTTGTATTAAATATTTAGGTCAAGTTACACTTCCTATGGTGCCCTTTGATTCAAAGATATATTTGAGCAGTGCAAAGCCTATGAACTGGAATTTCCCCCAAGTCTCATTTTACCTTAATTAAGAATGGATTAGCAGGCAGTTCCAATTTGTTATCTTTAAAAGGGGCTGCACAACAACAGAACTTGAACTGTTTATAGGCTTTTCCATTTTTGTCAGTGAATTTCTTTTGTTATTGTTATTTTGTTGTTGTTATTGTTTTGTTGGTTTTGACTTCCTTCATTGTTTTATTTGGCTTTGCCTGTTTTTGGCACTTATTAATGTATCTGCATGTCTATCTAGTTAAGATAGGCGGGATAAATAATTCGGAGATGAAAAGAATGGGACCAATGGTTCCAAGTGGAGGCAGGAGAAAGGAAGGGGGTGGGGGACTAACCCAGGGACCAGGGAACAACTAGTGAACTAAAATTGATGGAAGGAAGGTTGTAGGATCCCTAGTGGGGCTTAATCAAGGGCAATGTAGCAGCGAGGAATTACTAAAGCTGAATGAAGGCCGAACATGATGGTGGAACAAAAGGGAAATAAAAAGAAATAGACGAAAGAACCAGGAAGCAAAGGACATTTATAGAGGCCTAAATACAGGCTTGTATATATATATATATAAAAATCAAGAGGGGAATATATATATATATATATATATATATATAAATCAAGAGGGGAATAGAACTATGTACTCATATCTATATGTTAAGAATTAAGGTTGCAGATGAAGGGAGTCCTCAACATAAGAACACGTTGTTCTCGAACAATCCAGCGTTCTGTGATGCTCACCTTCCCGACGTGATCACTGAAGGCAAAATAGGTGCATAAACAAATGTGGTGCAGAAAGCTGAAGGTGCCTCGCTATCAAAAGATAAAGCGTCTGGGGTCTTAAAGACTTGAAGATAAACAAGCAGCCATCTAGCTCAGAAGCAACAAAACCCACATGGAAGAAGCACACCAGCTTGTGTGATCATGAGATATTGATTGGATCAGGTATTAGGCATCTAAGACCCAGAACAAAACTATACCCAATGTGAATTGGAGTAGGGGGGCATGGAATGGATACTCAATGCCCATCTGTACATCCCCTCACAGAGGGCTCACCGGGAAGAGATGAACCAGTCAGGGTGCAGTATAGCACTGATGAAACATAAAACTTTCCTCTAGTTCTTTGGTGCCTCCTTTCCCCCACTATCATGACCTCAATTCTACCTTACAAGTCGGATTAGACCAGAGCATGCACACTACTACAGATAAGAGTCCACAACACGGGGAATCCAGCACGGATAACCCCCTCAACAATGAGAGTAGAGATACCAGTAGAGGTTAGGGGATGGTGGGGTGGGGGTGGTGGAAGGGGGAATTGATCACAAGGATCAATCTAGAACCCCCTCCCAGGGGGACAAATAGTGGAAAAGTGGGTGATGGGTGACGGAGGACAGTGTAAGATATGGCAATAATGATCTATAACTTTTCAAGTGTTCATGAGGGAGGGTGTGGGGAGGGAGGGGGAAGAAATGGGGAGCTGACATCAGGGGCTCAAGTGGAAGGAGAATGTTTTGAAAATGATGATGGTGGCAGATGTGCAAATGTGCTTGACACCCTGCATGAATGTATGGACGGTGATAAGAGATGTAAAATCCCCCAATAAAAGTATTTGGAAAGAAGGCGGGGGGCAGAAATAAGAGGTCACAGCGGGTTATGTTTGACTGCTGAGAACACGCACAGCTATTTGAGCCTACCCCCCGCTCTGCAAGAGAGCTCCCACAAAGATTTCCAGCCTCCACCCCACCGAAGTTCCACTCCTCCCCACGGGCTCATTATGAGTCGTAATCGACTGACTGGTAGTGAATTTGGTACAATAAACAGAGATTCAAATGTTCTAAAACCCAAAATGGGTCTGTCAGAGTTCAAAATGTTCCAGTCTTGGTATAAGATGACACAACCCTTCTATCTGTACACAAACATTCCTAAAATTAGAATTTTTTATAAGGAAGTTTGGAGTCCAATTCACCTCTGAAACATTAAATGTGAATAATCCATTGGCTTCTATATACTAAAATATGTCTGAAAGCCTACTGCATAACCATTTAGATCTTCAAACTATTTATGAAAATTGCTATGAAGTCTTATATTTTCAACACTCTAAATTTCCCCCACACCTTCCATATATGTGTCTTTTAAATTTTCTTTTTATTTTTTTACTCTTCTCGGGCTGCGTTCTAGTGTTGCAGTATCTAATTTGTATATATTGCTGTCTCCCATAGCAAAAAGAAAAACCTACTGCCATCTAACTGATTTATAGTGACCGTATAGGGCAGAGAAGAACTTCACTTTTGGGTTTCCAAATCTTTTAAATTCTGCAGGGTGACTGGCAGGTTTGAACCACTGACCTCATGATTGACAGCTTAATGTGTAACCAACCAGCAACCACAGATCCATATACAGCTTCCTTTGGCAATCCCTTAATACATAATTCTTTTTCAAATGCGTATTGTCTTTTTGTCTCATCCTATAATGGATCTGAATTCTTCTCATATAAAATATAACTTAATAGATGAAAATATATTGGCACATATCTAAGAAACTAGGCCTGGTGCAGTCTATCTAATGCAATTTTCTGAGTTGGTGCCCAAATAATCCCAGGAACAGGCTTAAAAACCAGACACCAAGAAGAGAAAGTTTTTTGGTTGACTGTCACTTCATGACTTGGCTTTTTCTCTTACTTTAAGGACTAGCGTTCACTACTGTCAATAATTGTTCTGCTGTTCATTTCTCCACTTGTCAATTCATTACTTACAATTCCTGTAAGTTCCCTGCTAACTAACTTTAAGATTAGTTTCTGTCTCCTGAAAAGCTCTGTGCAATTTCAGAACACTTGCTCTCTGTTGCTGTTTCTTACGTATCACTGACGTTCTCTGTGTTTATATTCTAGGCCTACGACTTCCTACGTAGTCTTCCTCTCTAAGGTTACAACCCTGCATCCTATTTCTACCTGGTGCGTCTTTGGAGTTTACCCACAGACCCCCACTTCTGGCTTCATCCTGCTACTGCTTTTGTTACCTGGCATTGGACTTCTGTTTAAGCTTCAACTAGCCCTTGAGTCCCATGGGAGAAGTTTACTGTCGGTCTTGTCGCAGAGCTCTGAGCCCATCCTTCGCTGTCACGTTCCCATTACTTTTTGGATGTGCAGAATTTATCTTTCCTTCTGTGACTTATCTACAATGAAAACATTATACAGGTCTACACTTTTACAGCCAGATTTTCTCCTGCCAGGAAATATTTTCCTTGTGAAGTCCACATCTAACCTATTCTCCCCATTTTCTTTCTCATTACTGAGGGGTGCCACAACGCCTGGTGGCATCATGGGCTACAAGCTAGGTTGTTAACCTGAAAGCCGACTGTTCTGTGCCAGCAACCACCCCTTGGGGGAAAGAGGAGGCCCCGTCCCTGTAACGGTTTACAGGCTCAATAACCCGCAGGGGCAGCTGCGCGCTGTCTCAATGGGTCGCGATGAGAAGGAAGCAACTTGAAGAGAGCGAGGTTTTTTCCTTCTTAATGTCATTAAAAAATGTTACGTTTATGCTAATTCCCTTATGCTGATCTTTGACTCGAGTTTTTTTTCAAGCAAGATAGTGTCTTTATTAAGAGCAATGAAACTTTACTTCCACTTTAATCCCATGAACGACTTAGATACACACTAACTCACAATTTCCCATTTCTCTCATTCAAACCTCCGGTGTTAGAAAGGAAGTCCTTGAATTCAATATTAAGAAGTTGATAGAAAATAGAAGAATGTAACACCCATTTCTGATTGTTGTTGTTAGTTACTGTTAAGTTTGGTTCTGACATATAGTCACCCAGATACGACAGAACAAAACACTGCAAAGTTAATACCATCCTCACGATTGTTGCTCTATTTGAACCCGTGATCGCAACACTGGGCCAACCCATCTTTCGCACAGTGGACCTTCCTCTTTGGCACTGATCCTCTATTTTGCCAATCGCAATGTCTTTCTCCAGGGACGGAGTCCTCCTGATAACATGACCAATGCGTATGAGACACAGTCTCTGCATCCTCACTTCTCAGGCGCATTCTGCCGTGCTTCGTCCAAGATAGACTTGGTCATTCTTCTGGCCGCCCCTGGCTTATGTTGTGTCTAGTTAGGCAGTTGCTATTGTCCAGCAGAGAAAGACAGGGCTCAGACAGGGGATAGCAGGAGAAAAATGTTTGGAGTTTGGTTGTAGCTTGAAGGTAGAGTAAAAAAATCATCCTTGAAACTGATTGATTTTTGTTTGCTTGTTAATTAAAAGATCATTTTATTGGGGACTCTAAAACAACTCTTGCTACAATCCATACATCACTTGCATCGGGTGAATTTATACATGTTGCCTTCATTCTGTTCTAGACATTTACTTTCTATTGAGCCCTTGGTATCAGTTCCTCTTTTCTCCCCACTTCCTTCCCCCATCCTCATAACCCCTTGATAGATTATAAATGTTATTATTTTCATATCTCACACTGACCACCCTCCCTTCCCCCATGTTTTCGGGGCCGGTTAATAGGCATCAGAAGACACACAACAAAGAAACTAATTGTTCTTATTTATTGGCTTTCTCTCTCTTTTAGTTTCGCTATTCGAACTGGCTTGATAAGTTGTATATGTTGCTGGGGACGTTGGCTGCTATCATCCATGGAGCTGCACTCCCCCTCATGATGCTGGTGTTTGGAAATATGACGGATAGCTTTGGAGATTTGGCAGAGAAAAAAAACAGTAGTGATTTTGAGCAAAGTAAGTATTTTGTGTGTGTGTGTGTGTTACTGACTTTATTGGAATCTTAGAAAAACCAATCAATCAAGAAAAATCAATTGATAACTATTTGAGAAGCCCTTATTAAATGTTGATTAATATGTATTAGCTTTGGGAAATAGTATGAGCCAGAGTTTATGTTTTTCATGAGTTTGAGAGAACACAGTATTGCAAGCGTTGGTGTATATGACGGAAGTACAGCACAGATGAGTGCAGAAAAGAGACTTCTGTGGCATCAGACAGATCTAATGAAGCGTCAGGAAGTGGTATATGAACTTAATGTGGACCTTGAATATTAAGTAGGAAGAACAGAAGACCTTTAAAAAGGGGAGGGGGGAGGGAAAACAACAATGAACAGGGAGCAGCCTGGTGTGCTTGTGGTGGAGGGATTATGCTGAAAGGTAATAGGAATTCAGGAGAGAGAACTTTATGGAAGACTTTACAAAATAATAAGGACGTGCCCCTTCCAGATTAAAAGGGATTAGAAAGATACAATCAAGAATATTATGAGAATTATGATTAGATTATTTTAATGTTAAAAAAATTAAAGTTATAAGACATATACAACATAAAAATGCCATTTCTTCCACTTTCAAGTTTACAGTTCAATGTCTTTAGTTCACAACGTAGTACAACTAACACCACTATTTCTGAGACTTCTATCACTCCGAAGAGAAACTCTGTGGCACTAGGCAATCCCTTGCCATGTCCCCAGCCCTTGGCAATGTCTAAACAACTTCCTATGGCATGTAAGTGGAGTCATATAATAGTTTTAGAATAGTTTTATGTATTGTTTGTTCTTTTGTGTCTGACTTACTACCTTTGGCATAATGTTTTCAAAGTTCATCTATGCCATAGCACATGATAACACTTGTGTTCCTCTTATGGTTGGATACTGTTTCTACCATGCGCCACATGTTGCTTGTCTACTCTCGATAGGACTTGCATTGCTTTGGCTTTTGATTATTGTGAATCACGTTGCTATGAACACCGCATGTAAAGGTCTTCTCGAGGCCCTATTTTCAGTTCTTTTACACACATATCTAGGATTGGAATTGCTGGATTGTATGGTAGTCCCATATTTGAGGAAATATTAAGTTGTTCTCCACAGTGCTGTACCTTTTACATTCCCCCCAGCCACAGAGGAGGGCTCCAATTTCAACACATCCTCACCAACCCTTATATTTCTTAGGTAGCTGTACAAGAACCACCCTAGTGAGTGTGGTGGGTTTTATCCTGCTTCCCTTAAAAATAATGGTGCTGCCATCCAAACCTCGGTTCATATTCCAATTTCTTCAACTGCCCACAATGTCTTTTATAACTTTTTTAAGTGGAAATTTTTTATTCCTGTGCTTGTTGGCTTTTGTGCCTCTTTAGAGAGGTGGGCGGGCACCGTGGCTGTACGGGGACCATGGTCAGGGTGGTGCAGGGCCATGCAGTGTTTCCCTCTGCTGTTTATAAGGAGACCACTCGATGGCATTTAACAACAATAGCATCATCTTTAGAGAAATGTCTTTTCAAGAACTTTGTCTGCTTTTTTAAAATTGATTTGCCTTTTTCCTGAATTATAGCAGTTCTTCATAGTATAAGCCAACCCAAATATCAGCCAAGGCACCTAATTTTACCACAAAAACTGCATTAAGAATGTGATGAATGGAAAGACAGGGAATCCAGGACAGATAAACCCCTCAGAACCAATCATGAGAGTACCAATACCAGGATGGTAAGGGGAAGGAAGGAGGAGAAAGGGGAAACCGATCACAATGATCTACCTATAACTCCCTCCCAGGGAGATGACAACAGAAAAGTGGATGAAGGGATACATCAGTCAGTGTAAGACATGAAAAAAAATTGTAAATTACCAAGGGTTCATGAGGGACGGAGGCTGTTGGAGGGTGGGGGAAAAATGAGGAACTGTTATCAATGGCTCAGGTAGAAAGAAAATGTTTTGAGAACGACGATGGCAATAAATGTACAAATGTGCTTGACACAATGGATGGATGGGTGTATGGATTGTGTTAAGAGTTGTATGAGCCACAGTGAAACTATATATATATATATATAATGTGCTGAAAAACTCAGCTTATACACAAGTATATACAGTATTTAGGATTTAGAGATTCAGTGTTCCCTGCTGGTGCAGTTGTTAAGTAGTTCTTAGCTACTAACTAAAAGGGCGGTGCCTCAAACCCACCAGCCACTCCATGGTGAAAAACTGCAGTTTGCTTCTGTAAAGATTTACAACCTTGGAAACATTACATGATATATAAACATTATATATCATAACGACCCCACAGGACAGAGTGTATCATTATGAGTCAAACAACTAACCGCCGTGTATGTGTGAATATTTATTAGATATATGAGATACATGTATTTAGTTCTTTATGTATTCTGAGTTTATCCAGAATATATAAGGAATGTCTCCAACTCAACAAGAAAAAGACAGATGACCCAATTGAAAATAGATAAAGGACTTTTCTCCAAAGAAGGACTAATGATCAATAAGCACACCCCTAAAAAGAACATCCAATTTTTAAACAAAATTATAAAAGATATAATAGTTAATTAGTAAAATTTGATTATGGATCAAGGGTTAGGTAATAGAGAATTATTGTTCATTTTCTCAGGCATGGCAACTATATTGTGGATATATAGAAAAAAATCTATAAGCAGACTTCAAAAAGTTCGTCGAAGAATGGAATTAAAAGACAATGGATTATTTTGAAGCCTGTTAATATTGGTAGAGTAACTGTGTATAAGATAGTGACAATAGTTATACAACAAGTTGAATATACTGGATGTCATGGAGTAATTCTATATATGCAAATATATTTAACTTAATTTTACATATGTAAAATTGTAAGTTGGCATGTATTCTGTATAGATGTGTGTGCATGTATACACACATATAGATTACAATGGAAAAGAAAAGAGGGGGGAGTTAAAGATGGTAGGGCTTTCAACAGGAGTGACGTGATCTGGTTTCTGTTTGAAAAAGACCACTCTGGCTGCCGTGCTCCGAATATGGAGGAGAGGACGCGAATGGAAATAGGGATGTCGTTTAGTGTGAGGCCATTTAAGTCGTTTAAAGTATGAATACGATGAAAACTCAGACCAAGGTGGTGAGCATAGAAATAGGTTTGTGTTTGGGAGATAGTCTTAGGGTAAACCAAATCTGGACCTGGCAGGTTTGCTGTGGAGCAGAATACCAAGGAAGTTCAGCCTGGGAAACAATGCTCCAAGAACAGGGCTCTGTTCTGTGAGTAATTGAACACAGGTGGTGCTCAGGAAATGGGATGAGTGAGTGGAACAGTGAACACTTTTATAAGTGAAAAGGAGCCGAGAGATTATCTGGCCAAACCTTATAATTGCACAAATGTAGAAACCAGGAAATTGACATGATGTGACCAGGACAGACCTGCTTGCTAGTTGGCAGAGCTGAATTCCTAGGACAGGCATCCTACCCTTCAGTCTGATTCTTGCTACTCCACTAGAGGTTTTCAAATTCTGAGCGAAGGCAAAGAACTCCAGCAAGTTCCACTTGGCCTTTTTCCTCGGTTCGGTGCCTTCCTGTAGGTTTACTTTTGGTATGTCAGTCAGGCAGGTCAGCCAAGAGGCATTGCTCTGAAGGCCGGAGGTGTGAAAGCACACGTGGAGGTGAAATCACCCCTGTCACCTGCCATAACCAGCCTGGGCAAGAGCCAGGAAGATAGGACATTTAGGTGAAAGGTCCAGGTTTACAACGTGGCTGATTAAAGTTTCTTGCACACGAATGGAAGTAGAATCACATAACTCTTGACCTCTAAAGGGCCCGGTGAATCATTTAACTCCGTAGTTTATTATGTTAGCGAATGCTCCTGGTGCAAGTAATGTCCATCCGACAAACTCATAGAGTTAAGCAGCCCAAAGCAAGGCTGCCTGATCGAATGTGACAGCCGGGTCTCTGCTAGCTGTCCACTCTCCTACGACTTGCCAACTATGTTGAGGTCACTCTACAGAGTTCAGTGCTGCATATCTGTGGCTACCACTCTTGTTGAAAGCCTTCTTCATCTCTTACCTTGGCAACTGTAGCTTCCCAACTCCTCTCTGCTCTTTCCCTCCCTTTTCGTTTCCATTTAAGTTCATACATACATATGTATATATCTATACATAACAACATTTTCCAATTCACAAGTTTTCCATATGTCAAATTATGTTACATATATCTATACTATATTTACAAATATAGAATTACTTCATGACATTAAGTATCTTCAACTTGTATAACTATTGTCACTATCTTATGTACAGTTACTCCGCCATTCTTAACAGAAACTCATTGCCATCCAATTGCTTTCTTTTTATTGTGTAAAAACACATTGTGTAAACTGCGATTTAAGGGTATATTTCAGCGACATTAATTACATTCACCATATTGTACAGCTATCCCCACTATTTATTTCTAAAACGTTTTCATATCCTCAAACAGAAACTCTGTACCCATTAAGCAGTAACTCTCCAATGTCTTCCTTCAGCTCCTGGAAGCCACAAACCTACTTTCTGTGTTGATCTTGTTCTGGATAATTCATATCAGGGGAATCTCCCCACTAGCACTTTTGGCCAACTGTCCAGTTCACCATATAATGTCAGTGTGAACTTTTTTTTTTCCAGATGATTTTTATTTATAAACAAGACAAATTTCCAAGCAGCATTAACTTAGGGGAACAAAAAGGTTTAAAAAACGAAAACAGGAGTTGTGAGCATCCAGAGGCGGAGGACCTGGGAACCCCGCAGGCCCAAAGGGCATCGGGGCCTCTCTAGGGCTGGGGCCCTTCTTGTCTGCTCCCTGCTGGTGGCCAGACTGGAGGGGACACTGATGACTTCAGGACGAGCCCTGAGGCCGCCTGGCCACCGTCACGGGGAATGCTGTGAATTTGCCCCGGACCTTCACTGAAACACAAAGTGAAGGAGCTTTTAACTCTCTTGTCCAAAGTCCTCTGAGAACTTCTTCACTTTCAGGAGGTCATCGGCATTCACAGTGGGCCGGGTGGTGGCCAAAGACCGGAGCATGTCCGACATGCAAACCACAGGTTCTAAGAGTTTGTCGCTGGGGACATCCATCCAAGTCATCTCCATAGCCCCCGGGTCCCCTGGGGAGCAGGGGGTCAGGAGGTCCTCGATCATAATGCTAGGGTTTGTCCGGGAAGGGCCACAGAACTTTTTGAAGTGTGTTGCCGACTGCACTTTCCTAACGGGTTGCATGAGGGAGTCCCGCATGATGATGCTGATGTCCGCCCCTGAGTAGCCTTCCGTCTTCTGGGCCAGCTCGTGGATGTTGGCTTCCGTGAGGCTGTGCGGGGTGCTCCCAAGATGCAGCCGGAACATCTGGGCACCGGCAGCTTCCTCGGGCAGTGGGATGTAAATCCGCTTTTCAAATCTCCTACGAATGGCCGAGTCCAACACTCAGGGGATGTTTGCGGCACCAAGAACCAGCGTCCGTCGTTGTTGTTCCCCACCCCCTGCATCTGCACCAAGAACTCGGTTTTGATTCTTCGGGCAGCCTCACTCTCAATTTCATTCCGGGATCCACAGAGCGAGTCCACCTCGTCGATGAAGATGATGGAGGGCTTGTGCTGCCTGGCCAGCTCAAACAGGTTCTTCACCAGCTTCTCGCTCTCTCCCAACCACTTAGACATCAGGTCTGAGGAGGACACGGAGAAGAAGGTGGAATTGTTGGCTTCGGTTGCCACAGCTTTGGCCAGGTAGGACTTGCCTGTGCCAGGGGGGCCGAAGAGCAGTATTCCTCGCCAAGGGGTGCGCTTGCCTGTGAACAAGTGTGGGAATTTAATTGGCAAAATGACAGCTTCTTTGAGGGCCTCCTTGGCCCCCTCCAGCCCAGCCACATCGTTCCACCGAATGTTGGGCTTCTTCATCACCACCACACCCATCAGTTGCTCCTACAATTTTTTTCTTCTCTGGATTATCCCCTTCACTGTCGCTGTCGCTGCCCTTGCCCTCGCTCTGGCTCTCCTTGACCGGCTTCTTGCCGCGCTTCTCCTTGTTGCGCAGGTCCTCCTTCAGCTTCTCCGCGCGGTCTAAGTACTGCACGCACTTGGCGCGGATGCTCTCCTTGGCCTTGTCACTGTGCGCCTCATACTTGATGGCGTGCAGGAAATACTCCGCAGCATGCTGGCAGAGCCGTAGCGCCTCCTCATAGTTCTTGGCTTTATCTTCTTCTGTAGCTTTCGTCACCAGATCAATGGCTTTCTGGAGGATTGACGATGTCATTTCATCTCCTGCGTCCGCCCCGCACCCCGCCGGGCTGCTGGTGGCCTCGGTCCACCGAGGAGAGCCCAGGTGCTGGGTCCGGCGCGGGGAGCCCGGCGGGTCGGGGCTGGGCGCGGGCCGTCAGTGTGAACTTTTTAAAACATGCCAACTAATATCTCTCCTAATAGTTCCCCATACTGTGAAATAAAATACAGTGGCCTCCAGGAGCCCACATGAACAAACCCCTGCCGGCTTCTTCTGTCTTGGGCTTCTTCAGTCTTGCTACTTGTCTACTCCCTGAAGTCCATTGCCCTGTGTTCTTTCTGGTTTTTGAAAACATAAACAGCAAGTTCTGTCCTGACTTGAAGTCTTGTAGAATCTTCCCTGTCTCAGTAATAGTTGCTGCTTACCATTCAGTTCATTGTTCCTGTACCACCTCCTCAGAATAAACTTTTAAAAGTTTCATGGGCATATAATTCACATCTCATACCATTTAACAGCTCACTACTATTCAGAAGAGTCATGCAGTCATCACCACAGTCAATTTCAGAACATTTTCTTCATTCTTGTGCTCTTTGTCAGTGACCTGTTCCCCCAACCTCTCCTGCCATGCCACTAGTTACTGTCGCTATAGATTTACATAACCTGGATTTCATATACAGGAAATCATATAAAAGAAAAACAAGAAGCAAACCAAAAAAAACCAATGACAAAAAAAGAGAGATACCTTAATTAAAAATAAAGCAGAAAATACTAAAAACTGAAACAACTTTAATGTGGGTCAAAAGGGAGATCAAATAATAAGGTGTTATATTGTAACCGAACTGCATTTGCCATAATCAACTTTACAATGCTCTGACAGCAAGGCTGGTGACATCCATGGACTTATGGTCAAAGGGAAGCACCTGAGGCTCAATGCACATGGGCACCCTGAAAAGGGCATTTGGGGGCTTCTCCTGCCCTCCATAGCCTTCTACAAACTGGGTGTTCAAAATTTAAGTTCTGGTACCTTTCCCTCCTCTGGATTTGGATTTTATGATTTACAGTCCTTGGATCATACATACTGGTGTGCTTCCCCCAGGTGGACTTTTTGTCGCTTCACATAGATAGCTACTTGTTTTAAGATCCCATATGCTATTCTTTCTGATAGCCAGGGATGATCTGACCTCTTCACCACACTTTGCTGTAGCACCTATATCTTCAGTGATATTTTCATAAGGGTGCATATAGAGAAGGGCCATGTCATAAAACTAATTGTTCTTAGGTTAGGGCCATGCTTAAATATAAGCTCCAAATCCATTCATATATTTGTGGTTTGCATATTTCTTTGCTTCACTTTTGAG
This sequence comes from Tenrec ecaudatus, assembly GCF_050624435.1. Lineage (NCBI taxonomy): Eukaryota > Metazoa > Chordata > Mammalia > Afrosoricida > Tenrecidae > Tenrec > Tenrec ecaudatus. The sequence continues at coordinate 111,308,467 of NC_134538.1, forward strand.
ACATTATCATTTTATAATAGAGAACACTATAAATCATCTCCATGAGGCATAAGTATTTAATTCTATTGATAGTATTAAGTTTGGAAATGGTATAAAATTTAAAGCACTGTTGGGAAAAGGAATTTATACACGTATAAGCCATCTTTTCAGACCACAATACATGAGTTGTACATATCAAAAGCTTAGGTGACTGAACACTATTTACACAAAGAGGGTTGGAGAGAGGGCGAAATCATAAAGCCTTCCTGTCCTCACCTCATAGTCACCATCACTGTGTTATTCACTGTGTTTATAGTTAGAGTTATATTGTTACTTCAGTGGTTCACTTGTTTGTTAACAGCTGCTTGGATGAGAAGAAAGAAATGGGTGAGGGATTTGCGTGGAACTGAGAGAAACTCTGTTAGATATTTCAGCAGTGTGACCGCATCGTAGGCATGAGTTTTCTGCAGGACAGAAGTCTGATGAGATTTGGAATCTCTTGTTTGCAGTTGTGTCCTCATTGCCTAGAATCGCACTTGGCACTAAGGCTCTGTCAGAGATGGCTTGAAAACCACCATTGTAATACAGTTTCATCAATAACTGCATTAATAATTACCTAGGGGCATGGCAGGGGAGGATGGGGAGGAATCACAAGAAAATATTCTGAATTGATTGGGGTGATGATTGCACAATTCTTTTTAATATGCTTGAATGACTAAAATGTACAATATGTGAAATATATGCCATTTGAACTATTTTTAAAACACCTTTATTTTTTTTAATCGTATCATGAGGGGCTCATACAACTCCTAGCACCACCCATCCATCCATCCATTGTGTCAAGCACATCTGTGCATTTAAAAGCCACCCGTGCAATGTTATATCAGGGCCAGCCATGAGTACCCTATACCCACTGCCAAGTTATAGGACTATCCCCAACTAGGATCCTGAATCTACTCGACTTTATCTTTATTTTTGGTAAACAACACAGATTTTAAAGCCATTTATATTGGCTATTTATAATACACAACAAAATGTGGGAAATATTTTTGGAAAATAATTATTTTACCCATGAAGGAATCACAAATGCATCTATGCCACGTGCCTATTTTATTCCTATTGTATTTACATGCTCAGTAGTAAAAATTACGAGAATTCCAGAGGTATTTGGGTCAGGTAAAAACGCTGTGTGTTGCATAAATGGTGCAGAGTAATTGCCATCCTTTTGTCAGAGCGGTGGCATATATGTATATAAACCTGATGCCATCAAGACAATTGTGATTCATAGTGACCCTCTAAAGGGTTTCTGAAGGTATAAATTGTTACAGGAGCACATAAACTCATCTTTCTCCCATGAAGCAGCTGGTTGGTCTGAACTGCTGACCTTGTAGTTGGTAGTTCAATGCCTATCCAACAAAACCACCAGCCAGTATGGTAGCCAGCAATCTCATATTTATTTCAGGGTTGCCCTATCTTCCCCTGTAGTAGGTCTGGGAGATCTACCGAGTACGTAAAGAGAGCAAAGGCCAAGCACTGCACAGTGTCATCTTCTGTATAGACATCAAGGTCTCTTGATACCCTTTCTGTGGCCCTCTCTTAGGAGGATGAGGAGCAGTGCAGTGCGTTCCTTTAACAACTCTCCATGTCCTAGGTGTCTATTGGAAGCTGTTCAGGGACTATCTGGCTCAAGTTCCCATGTAACTTACTATGTCATCATTTCACTTCCAGAGCAGTGCTCTAGGCTTCTGTCTGTTCAGGTGGCAGGACACAAGAGATTCCCTTTCCTGGACCCAGTGTCTACACTGTCGTCAGTCCTCCACCGCATAGTCTCAGCATTTATGTTTTCCCCACAGTTCATAAGAGCAGTGCTAAATTTTGTGAAATTTGAAATATTTTGTCATGCTCACTTCTTCGCCATTCCCAAGAATATAGACCGAGTTTACAAAAGCCGAGGAGAAATGTGCACTGTATTTGCATTTTGCTGTAGAAACCCCCTTTCGAGAGCATGAAGGCACCATGCCCCAGCTTCTCGAATGAGGAACAACTCATGGGGGTAAAAAAGTCACTGGAGATCACTGGTTGACATTTCAAAAATATTATCCTGTCTCATCGATTTTGTGGCAAGATTGTAAAGGGACTACTATGACATTTTATGAAGCTTGGACTTTATCCTGTATCCAGGGGACTATCACTGTAGATGATTAACAGAAGCAATATTAGTATGCTTTTTTCCCCAAAGGGAAAGTCCAGTGGCAATACTGAAGGCCTGACTGAAGCAGCAAGAGCCGTTAGGGGGCTCTCGTTAAAGGAGAAGCACAAGGCTACCGAGGCCTGGACACAGAAATGACCATGAGGAGAGGGTTTGACTAGACTGATAGGGGGTCACTGACATTGGGAAGTGGCTGAGATCACCTGAGGGAGTACAGGAAATGCTAGGAAAAATCACCTTTAAGGAAGGAGGGAGCCAACATGTAGGAATGCTGGTGAATGAGACTAGAAGGAGGGATCAAGTGACGAGAGAGCTAAGAGATGGGCATTGTGGAAGCCACAGAAGAGACAGTGATTAAGAGTCTAAGCAACTATTTCACGGAAAAAAGTCTATATTCTGATGTTTGACTTTCTAGTACTGATGATTTGACTAATATTTTTAGATAACCCAGCAAGTTGTGGCTTTCCCACCGCAACCAATGTTACATTTTGGTCACTGTTCTCTTCTGCATTTTTGTTACATCTCTGGATCTCTTACTGCTCCTGCTTTTCATCCAAGGTTGAAAGATTGATAGGAATTAATTCATACAAAATTAAAAACTATTTACAGGACAATACCATAAGCTAAATTTAAAAAACAAGCGAGAAGACATTTACTATATATGTATAGTACCTTAAAATGGGAAAATTCCATTATCTTTTATTCAATTTTTCCATGAACTTTTTCAAGCCCCCTTATACAACTATAGGGTTAGTATCTCTAAGATATGTGACTTATATTGATATAATCCATTATAAATCAATTTTATAACCAGATAATCAAGAACAAAAAATTATCAGATAATATAGCTAAACATTTCACAGTAAAAGGAAACCCACATGGTCAATAAAGATATGCAAGTCAACCTCACTAGTAATCACAGGAATTTAACATGAGCTATTTTTAATCCATCAGATTGTAGGAATCAAAAAGTTTATTGATAATTTAAAGATATGTTAGAGAAACAGCCATACGTTGCCAGTGGAATGATTACCCATATCATCATGTTGGTGTATAATTTGATTGCATCTAGTGAAATTAAGGAGGAAGACTGGGCTTTCTACTGCCTTACACTGTGATAGTCTTGGAAACTCACAGGGGCAGTTAGTGCTACCTTGTCCTTGAGGGTCGCTACAAGTTGACATCGACTTGAGGGTCGCGAAATTGAAAATGCACCTATACACAGAGAAACATCCTAATTTCCATCAGCAGGGGACCTGACAAGGAGCCTTGGTGGTGGTCACTGGTTAAGCACATGGTCAGAGGTTCAAGCCCAGGAGCCAGTCCTCAGGAGGAAGAGCCTGGTAATCTACTCCATAAAAATCACAACTACCACACCCTAAGGGGCAGCTCTACTCTGTCCTTCAGGGTCATTATGAGTGTGAATTGATTTGATGGCCCACTGAGAGATAAGTTGTAGTTAGCAGCTGTTGCGTTCACTGGGACTCCTAACGTCCCTTTGTGTGGTTGGAGGTGAACATCTCTATTGGGTTTTGAATACTGATCTTTTGGAAGCAGATTCCAGGCCTGTGTGTTGTGGTCCCTCCTCTGGTGGATTTCAGCCCTCCACCTTTTCCCTAGTGCTTGAGCACTTAACCATTTGTACCACTCAGCCTTCTTAAGCTGTGGCACATTTATATAATAAAATAATATAGAGAGGTTAAAAAGAATAAAATAGGTCTGTATGCCTCAAAAATGTTACATGAAAAATAAGTTTGCAAGATATAAAGTTAAAAAGAAATTATCCCACACAGAATTGCCTAACGCGTGGTTAGAAGGTAGCGAAGGCCTTCGTGACAGTGGTTGCATTTGGGGAGAGAAGTAGAACAGTGGGACCTGATGAAACAAAACAGTGGTCAATTTATAAGGTTACATTTATTTATTTTAAGAAATCTAAACCAAATCAGACAAAATGCTTGCATTAGCCAATATGGATTTTTTAAAAAAGATTTAAACGGTATAAATGAAGGGTTGGATTTAAAGTATGCACGTCAGTGCCAAGTATGATTTGGATTTTGTCAGGACAAGGTATTGATTAGGACGAAAACCCAGAATTGATTTTATGAGGGGGTACCTCCCCCAAATGGAATTTTTTTCAATGCTATGTATTTAATTTTTTTAAAAACCACCTTATCACCTTCAACGTATTCTCCATTACACTTAATATATTGGTCAAATCTGCTATTTCATTTTTGGAAACATTTGGCAGACTCATCTGTTTAGATGGCTGACAGTACCTCCCTCATTTTTTCCCTTCACCTCTTCTACATCCTCAAATCGCTGTCCTTTCATGTCCTGCTTCATTCATGATAACAAAAAGAAGTCACGATAACAAAATGAGTAAGGTGCATGGGACAAGAGAGGCATGATGTTTTTTGCCAAAAACTGGTGCACTGAAATGACAGCGTGAGCAGGTGCATCATCGTAGTGGCAAAAGCAGTCACACGTCAGCCCCAAATGAGGCCTTTTTTGTTGCAAACTGTTATGAAATCTTCACAGTACCTCTAAATAGAACACTCGATTAACAGTCTGATCTGGTGGAACCAACTCCACCGGCATTGTCCCTCTTCATAAAAACACAAATGGGCATCATCTCGATCGTTTATTTCACTTGATGAGCTTCTGCGGGACGAGGTGACGATGGTGTCTTCCACTGGCTTGATTGATATTTGCTTTTGGGGTTGTAAAAACAGCACCACATCGTGTCAACAGAAATGACCTGACAGAAAGAGTCTGGTCTCTTCCGAGCTGTTCTTCCAAAGCACGGCATGTTTCCACTCAACACTTGCTTTCCTGGCCAGTCAGAACCCAAGGCACAAATTCCACAACATCCTTATCATTCCCAAATCTTCCATTAATATTTGCTGAACCAAGCTCCAAGGTAGTCCAGATCATTTCCCCCTCTCTTCAATAGCCTGTCGTTGGTCTTTGAGCATGAGTGCATGGATTTTGTCTACGTTTTCATCCATACAGGAAGTTGATGGAGGCCCAGAATGAAGTTTGTCATCAATCGACATTTCACCTTTTTTGAAATGAGAAAACCACTTGTACATTTGAGTTTTTCCCATAGCGCTGCCCTTGTAAGCCGTGTTCAACATCACAACAGTTTCTGTGGCACTTTTCCCTGAACAGGAAACAAAATTTCACAGTTGAATGCTGTTCTCTTAAATTGGCTGTCACAAAAAAAAAAAAAAAAAGATTCAAGTGAAACTGCTTTCATGAAAAAATTCACTATGACCAAAGAGGACCTTTCCAGGTGATGCCACTGGGTGCACTAACTCAGAGTTGCTTGATGCTTGCCTACTTAGGATAATGCATACTACAAAAGCTCCACTCAGTGGAGCTTTTTACCCCTTCATATGGTTATAGGTTTTTATTTTACTTCCAGGACATGAGTTGATAGACTATTTCTCACTAAGTGTGGGCTGTTTCTTACAACTGAACATTATCAAACTCAATGTGTGTATGTGTATGTGTTTGCACCTGATTAGCAGTTAAGTATTTGGGTAGATGCCCTGCTTGACTTGTTAACTATTTATGTAAATTATTAGGTAAAAATTAATTTGCATATGATTATTTTTAATTGGAGAACAAAGATATAAAAATAACATGCTTTTTTGTGTGTTGGTCTAGGTAATCCTAACTTTACAGGATATATGAACAATACTGAAGATATCTACAGCAAGCTGGAGAAAGATATGACTGAGTAATTAGACATTTTTCTTACTAGTTTTAAACTTTGTTGTACTAATTCAGTTGTAGCTATGGTTAAAACTTTGCATGATTACAATAAAGAATTGAAATTCTGAGCAGAGCCATATGCTGTTGGTGACTTTCCAGGAAGATACAGGGTAGATTCTTTTTAAGAAAATACTTTGTTACATAAAATGTACTAATATTAAGGTTAAGTCTAAATTAGACTGATATATGAATGGGTAAATATAGGATATCATAAATGAGAAAATTGGAGGTGTTCAAAGTGGCCATTTAAAATGTAGCTAAGATTCATATGAGTTTTTTCAGTAGCTTTGTAATTATTTGTTTAGTTTGTTTTGTGGCTGTTTTCAGTCCTGATATGATGAGATATGCTAACGAATATTTTCAAACTCAATATCTAGATTCTAAGCAATGAAATAAAATAACAGCAACAGTAAATTTAATCACTCTAACCTTAACTCACCTGGGAAAGGTTTTTGAATGATTTACATAGTTTGAAGTTTGATCCCAGCACAGTTTATAACAGATGTCTAAGATCATGTGTGGGTAAATTAAAAGGTAATGATTACACATCATTTTGTAGATGACCTGGTAGGTGTAAAGACAATGAAGAGCCTTGGTAATATATTCAGAAATGAGAAACACATACCCATCTGGTAGTCCTAGGGAGCAGTATTATTTTCATATTAGAAAGGAAAAAAGAAACAGACTGTCTTGTAAATACTCAAATATCAGTATGTTTTCTTTGAGTAAATATCTTAAATACCTTCAAAATACTTTACCTGAGGAGCCCTGGTGGTATAATGATTACAGGTTGAGCTGCTAACGAGAGGCTGGCATTTCAAAACCACCAGCCAATCTGGGAGAAAGAGGTGGCTTTCTACTCCTGTAAAGAGTGTCCATTCCTGCAGCCTCTGAAACCCACAGGGCAGTGCAACTCTGTCCTGCAGGGCAGCTTTGAGTCCGAGTGGACTCGATGGCAGTGAGTTTGGTTTGGGGTTTTACCTGATGGTTAAAGCATGAGCTCTACTTGTTAAGTGAGATTTCTTTCTTAGCAATCTGCTATCTCACTAACACTGGATAATAATTAATTACTGAGTTATTCATCAACTAAAATTCCATGTTTTAAGTACATCCTCCCAGATAAATATACTGTGAACTACTAGGTATAGCTTGGGGAAGATATGTTTGCCAAGATTCCCGATAGGTTGAGCACTGAGTTGTTAATATATATATTTTAATACTTTTATTGGGTGCTCTTACATCTCTTATCACAATCCCTACATTCATCAAGTGAGTGAAGCACATTTGCACATCTGCCACCACCATCATTTTCAAAGCATTCTCCTCCTACTTGAGCCCCTAATTTCAGCTTCCCATTTCTTCCTCCTCCCTCTCCCCCTTCCCTCATGAACACTTGAAAAGTTATAGATTATTATTTTCATAGAGTTTTAATATTCTGACCAGCGACTATCTGGCTTTTATTTGTATCATAAAATATTTAGCCACTTTATAGTTTCTGCATGGTTCATGCTGACATTTTCATTTGAAGAAGGCGAGTTGTGAACTTTGGAAAACGGGAAGATTAAAATCCTCCACTTAATTTTGGAATGTTCGCTTTTAAAATTGAATTGTGTAATAAAACCCAAGAGATGTGTGCTTTTTTAAATATGAAAGTTCAGAGCAAAAAACATTGGTGTAACTTTTCTAGATAATCAAGAGTTTTAGAATATGCATATGCTTTTTGCTCTAGTTTAAACGTTAAGGGCTACTCTTAATTGATTGAGTAAGCAGTTTAAAAATCTGCTGCTAGTCAGCTGGGCAGATGACAAAGAATGATTTTATTTTCCCTTGCCTTTTGACCTTCAAGCTCTGCCTAATTCGTATCTCAGAAAGCCAAAGAATCATTTTGGTCTCTTGGCTTTATTTATTTTTTGACCAGCCCTTTTACTTATTTCCACTCCCCAGTGTGCAGAAACCATGTCTGAGTGCTCGTCAGGTGATGCAGACGAAATAAAAGGAGACAGGATGAAAATAATAGGGCTTTAAACCTGATACTGTGATGCTCCGTTGTGTCACACAAGTCTCTCACATAACGTACTACTCTACGTGCCATCTGCGGGCACTGGTTCAAGTCTATTTCATGCACCAGTGTATTACAACTCTTATCTTCACTTTATCAATTAGAAAACTGAGCTTACAAGGGTTAAGCAACTGGCCTAACATTTTAGCAGAGAACTGGGATTTGAGCCAAGCAGAAAAGAGCATGCAATCCCTCCAGTAGAGTGATAGCTGGATACTGACCATCAACTCTTTTTGCTGTAACTTCTGATTTGTTAGGGAAGTGAGATGTTCAGAGAACTGAGAGCAAGTGGTGTGTTGGGGGAAGATGTGCTACTTCCAAACACATAGAATGTGTGCGCTGTTATTGTTGTTTTTCAGGTTTGCCTATTACTACAGTGGGATTGGTGCTGGTGTGCTTGTGGCTGCCTACTTTCAGGTTTCATTTTGGTGCCTGGCAGCTGGAAGACAAGTATATAAAATTAGAAAACAATTTTTCCATGCTATTATGCGACAGGAGATAGGCTGGTTTGATGTGCATGATGTTGGGGAACTCAACACCCGCCTCATAGAGTAAGTACCTTGTTTTATGTTTAACTCACTTGTGGTTCTTACAAAATGAAGCAATATGTCGTCAGATCTCTTGAAAGATTTTAGTAGATTACTCAGAAGTAATTCTGAGAGCAAATGCCTTCTGAGCATCAACTGTGTCTTATAGATCTGTTTGTTCCTGATTCCCTGGCAGAGCACGAGGGGACTTGCATGACTGGCTATGAATGAGGGAGTAGACGTAAACTCAAAGAGATTCTCCAAGAATGTGCAATAGAAAAACCACATGAGAGTTCTGAAGTTTCTAAAGTGGACACTTTTTATGTACACTTCTGCCCATTCTCCTGGGCCTTGTGGACTGCAGATCACTGTTCTTAATGACAACTATCCTACTGGAAACTTGCATTCTGCCAAACAAAATAAGCACGAGAGAGCCTGTGTACACAGAAATAAACTAGGCTTCCAAAAGTTTATGGGGGAAATTCCATTATCTCTTAAAACTCCTTTTTTTTCCATGAATTTTTTGAAGTCCTCTGGTACTGCATCCAAAAGGGGATGGGGGTGGGGGTGGGGGACACTAGACTCAGGAGAAAACGGTTTACAATTCTAGCATTTATTTCTAACTCTTTTCTTTTAGTGATGTCTCCAAAATTAATGATGGAATTGGTGATAAAATCGGAATGTTCTTTCAGTCGATATCAGCTTTCCTCACCGGTTTCATCGTAGGATTTACACGCGGTTGGGAGCTGACCCTGGTCATTTTGGCCATCAGTCCTGTTCTGGGGCTGTCGGCTGCTATCTGGGCAAAGGTAGGTAAGGCCTGTGGAGCGAGGTTGTAAAACATTTTCCATTATAAGTGAAAGAAAGTTTTAAAAGATTCCCAGGATGTGGTACTGATACTTTATTTGGTTCAAATGTCCTGTTCAAAATCTGAGGGCTGTCACAGACTCAGCCTTCTTGAGTCCTACCTTGGTCAGGACTCCATGTTGGTGCTGGTCACATGGTTACTTGGGAAAAGGATGAGAAAAATAGAAATGGCTTTCACCTCATCTCTTGCCCTCCGTAAAAAAAAAAAAAAAGCAACCTGCTAAAGACATGTTGAATTCTGAAGAGTTATGTTCTCAAGTGGACAAGGCCAAAATCACGAAGGGTTCAAATCCAGTTACAACATTGAGTACCATGCTCCTGGGTACCTTTCATTTAACATTGGTAAATTTAAAATGTTTTGAACTTTTAGGTTTTGCTTAGTTTGTAGTTAATTATACAGTGTGTCAGTATTGCAAATGGCACCAGGCTTATCCATATTTAAACATATTATTATAAAAAACAGATTTAAGAAAATAAACATACTTTCAAGCCCCACATCCATGCAGACCCAACCAGAGGGCAAAGGCAGTAGACGTGGCCCTTCCTCTGCACACACCACTCTGATCGACATTGTAAAACTAACACTGTCTTTCCAGGTGCTCGAGGAAAGCTATCTCAGTAGGTACGCTTTGTTAGGATTTGATACAATTTAGAGAAGGCAATGAATTTGTGTAGCAGAATGATATAAAGAAAAGACTCAAAAAACCAAAACCAGCCCAACTTACTGCCCTTGAGGGGATTCCAATGCCTAGTGACCTTACAGGACAGGGTAGAACTGCCCATGGGGGATTCCGAGACAGCACTTTTTACAGGACCACAAAGCCTTGTATTTCTTCCTTGGACCACTGGTGGCTGGATGTCTCAAACTGTTGACCTCGTGGCCAACAACCCAATGTGTTACTCCTGTTCCACTAGGGCTCCTTAAGGAAAGATCTTCGAAATCCCAGGCTGGGATAGAATAAATAAGCTTTAAGTATCCAAGAAGGCAGCCAGTGGCACAATGGTTAAGTGCTTGGCTCCTAACCAGAAGATTAGAGAGTCGAACCTACCCAGTGACTCTGTGGAAGAAATGCCCTGGTCATTGTTCCCATAAAGATTAAAGTCTAGGAAACCCTACAGGGCAGTTCTACTTTGTTACATAGGATCACTACAACTCAAAAACAACTTGGCCGCACACATCAAAAAGTATCTAAATAATTTTACAAATTTTACCCTATAGAATAAATGATATTGTACTGTTGTGAATAGTAACCACCAATTACTGAACATCTATAATATCAGACAAATAGGTCAATTTTCTTTGTTTGAGATGAACTTATTTAGACTCCAAATTCATCTCAAGAACCTAGAAGGATTTTGTTTGTCTGTTTTTGTTTGTAAAGAAACATAGATTACATAGCCCATTGGAAGAAATGAAAAAAAGAAAAATATTCTATAAAGCCTTTCATATAAGGCTGAGCATGATACTGGGATATGAGGAAAGGAAAAGGAAATAGAGGAGAGAACTAGGAGGCAAAGGGCATTCATATAGGTCTAAGTAAAGGCTTGTACATATGTAAATATATATGAGGATGGGGAAATAGATCTATGTGCATATATTTATAGGTTTAATATTAAGGTAGCAGATGGACATTGGGCCTCCACTCAAGTACTCCCTCAATGCAAGAATATTTTGTTCTATTAAACTGTCATTCTATGATGCTTACCTTCCCGACACGATCGCTGAAAACAAAGCAGGTGCATAAGCAAAAGTGGTGAAGAAAACTGATGGAGCCCGGCTATCAAAAGATATAGCATCTGGGGTCTTAAAGACTTGAAGGTAAACAAGCCCTATCTAGCTCAGAAGCAACAAAGCCCACATGGAAGAAGCACAACAGCCTATGTGATCACGAGGTGCCGAAGGGATCAGTATCAGGCATCAAAGAACAAAAAAATCAAATCATTGTGAGTGAGGGGGAGTGCAGATTGGAGACCCAAGACCCATCTGTAGGCAACTGGACATCCCTTACAGAAGGGTCATGGGGAGGAGATGAGCCAGTCAGTGCAATCTAGCAACAATGAAACATTTAACTTTCCTCTAGTTCTTAAATGAGTCCTCCCTGCGCATTATCATGATCCCAATTCTACCTTACAAATCTGGCTAGACCAGAGGATGTACACTGGTACAGATAGGAACTGGAAACACGGGGAATCCAGGACAGATGACCCCTTCAGGACCAGTGCTGAGAGTGGCGATACTGAGAAGGTGGAGGGAGGGTGAGGTGGAAAGGGGGAACTGATTACAAGTATCTACAAATAACCTCCTCCATGGGGGATGGACGACAGAGAAATGGGTGAAGAGAGACATTGGACAGTGTAAGATAGGACAAAATAACAATAATTTATAAATGATCAAGGGTTCATGAGGGAGGGGGCGCAGGGAGGGAGGGGAAAACATGAGCTGATACCAAGGGCTCAAGCAGAAAGCAAATGTTTTGAGAATGATAATGGCAACAAATGTACAAATGTGCTTGACACAATGGATGGATGTATGGATTGTAATAAGAATGGTACAAGCCCCCAATAAAATGATTTAAAAAAAACAAACAAACCTTCGTATATGTGGTACTGTTTCTCCCTCCCATCCCACCGCCCTTCCCCCTCCAAAGCCCATCACTCCTCTCTTCTGTACCTGTCCCCTGCCCCTGGCCTAGTCATTGTCATCAAAGTCTTGTCTCTTGGTGTACAAGCCATATTTATGTCATTTTCTGTAGGTGTAAGTAATTTGGAATTCTACAAACGGAGAAACCAAAGTTCCAAGGATTGTTAGTTAATTGGTACTTAGGGTAACATAGGGTTTACATCATATTTTAATCGTATCTTTGATTAAAATACCTGGCAATGGGTTCTCCAATTAATGATTTTTCTAGTGACTAGAAATAAAGAAGCTAAGCAGCAAATTCCTCATTTCAATACATGTTGAAATATATTGACCTCCATTCTAGTTAATGTGGGAAAACAGCCCATAGTTAATCTTTAATTATTCATTACTTTGGCTACTATTTATTTAGTTAAAAGATTGAAGGGGGGAAAAAAGGCCCCAGGGTATCTTCTGTCTGCAAACCTGTTTTGACCTTCTAATGGCTGTAAACTTTTAAGTATGATTTCAGACAATTCTTTTAAATCTTCCGATTGTCTACCCCATTATAAAATGTGGCTTTTGGAAGTATCTTTGTCTCCACCAGTGTGAGGCTCTTCTTTAGAAACACAGGACTGAACAGCAGGAGCGAGAAAAAGGGACCCACTCATAGAAAAAAGTCTGCTCCTGGCAGCCCTGGAATTACACAAAGGCTCTGACGCTTAAACCGCTCTCGAGGCCAGGCGTTTACAAACGTAATAGTAGTTACCAACTTCAAGGAAGAGGAGGGACAGGAGGATTACCAGTGATGGAAATGAGAAAAGTCCCAGAGATTCAGGTGGGGTTGCCCAGCCAATTAAAATTGCTGTCTGTAAGAGGTACACAAAAGTAGAATGCTCTCCTGGAAACCTTGGACCCAGTTGTACTTCCAAATAATAAAGCCCGAGATGGGTGGACCAGATGTTTCTGCAGAGATGCTAAAGTATGGCTTGTAATGTCGCATGAAGATGTGGAGTGAACTCATCATTTCAGCAAGTAGGAGAATAACAATCCCAAGGACCATTCACTGGCAAGGAGTGAAATGACTGCTGTGGGAATTCATTTTGTTCATGATGAACATACATGCCATCTGCAGCCTGATTTTCAGGGCTTTTCTGAACCCTTCAAAAGTAATACCTGAAACCTTGGCACATCCGAGTCTACGAGAAGAAGAACTCAAAGCACCTGGCAGCGAGAGCTGCCGAGACCCTTTCAGCCAAATTTTAGAAATCCAGATCTCCTCCAGCTTCGTTGTGGAAGGCCATAACTGAACCAGCCTGAACAGGTTTGAAGCCCTGGAATTTAAAGAGAATGGAACTTCTGTGTGTGTACAAGTCCCAGCACTGTTACTTCCACAGATGAAACACTCAGGAACTACATCGATGAATCAGAGAGCATCCGTGCAGCAAAGACCCCGGCAGCTCTGCGGGCGTTTGTTCAGGAGCTGCTTCCTCTGCAGGCGGAACCTTCGTGAAGTCCGGTCGCCACACGGTGCTTGGCTGCTGCGTTCCTCTGTCTAGCATGTGGACACTTTTGAATCCTTGATAGCATGCTATCGTAAGAAAACTGGTTATAATTGGAGTGTCATACATGATTGACATCGTTTCTGGAATTTGCAATCTCCCATATAGTTGTATTTGTATTTAGATGAGAATCCATTGGGTACTCAAGTGACAAATAAAAATTTTAATTAGTTTATATCTCAGTCTAAAAAGAATTTAAGGTGGTTTAAAGAAATGAAAGCATGTATAAATCTGTGTCCCCACTTGAGTGCTTGCTCATTCTGTGTGTGTGTGTGTGTGTGTGTGTGTGTTCAGCAAGGTATCAAAACCAAAGACCAAGTAAAGAGGTTGTTCTACAGATACACTAACATCCTGGTAGTCATGTGTATTTTTTTAAAGTAACATATTAAAAATTTTAAATGATCGTAAATTTAATTTTTTAACAGATACTATCTTCATTCACCGATAAAGAACTGCTGGCTTACGCTAAAGCTGGAGCAGTGGCTGAAGAAGTTTTAGCCGCAGTCCGCACGGTGATTGCGTTCGGAGGACAAAAGAAAGAACTGGAGAGGTTGGAGGCTCTTTTTCACGTGCATAGAAATGTTGAATGATAGATTCGCTGATACATTCCATGCATCTCAGTGTCAGGGATAGGAATATTCTCCAGGATGCAGGCTTCCCTCCGTAGTTTAATGGATCTGTTATCCCCCACTACTCCTGCCTGTGCATTCAGTCCTAGCGTGTGTGCCATTCTGGAGAAGTGATTCTGGTTGTACTTGTCTCAGAGGATATTTAAGGGGCTCCTAGATGGATAGGAACAATCACAAACCACCAGTTTACTAAGGCTGAGACACATTTTAGAGTTTTAATAATCTTTCTCACCCAATTCTTAATTCTCTAAGATGGAATGAGTATAAAGTTTATGGGTGTATTCTAATGGGGGTTGAGTTTCTGCTCTTGCTTAGGCCACCAATCAGTAGAAACATGCATTGTAGTTGGGCAGATAAAAATATAACCATAATGCATATTCATACAAAGTCCAAAATTATTTTTATTATGTGTTGTGTGATATTTTGAGTATGAGATTTCTGAGTTGATGGATGGTAGCTGCATTAAAATGTATAATATTTGCCAGATCCTTTGGATTCTGAACAGCAGTAGAGTTTTAAAACATGGCGTATATATTGTGATAATATTCTAAGAAGTATATAACTATGAATATTTCTGTTCATATATGAAAGTTGAAGGGAAAGTAAACTATATTGCTTGGGATGGTATATTAGGTGGTAAGATAAACCACCGATATATTTGGTGGCAAACTGTAGAGCAAAGGACATTTTGATGACATGTAAAACAATTGGAGGGATGAGGCCTTGTATAGCTAAAGAAGTGGGACATAGCAGGAAGCTTTCTATGGTTTGGGAGGTCTCTGTTTCTTGGCCTTAGTTGTGCTTACAGGGGTGTTACTCTTTCATTATTCTTTAGCCTGTACAAATGTGTTTATGGTGTTCTTTTAACCGTATGCTATATTTCACATGGACGAAAATGTCCTCTGGGAATAATTGGTTATGTTTAAGTATCATTATTCAAAGGAAAGTATTGATGCTCTAGAGCAATGTTTCTTAGGTTTTGTTCTTTTGTCTTAAAATATGTACAATCATTAAGTGAGAAATCTTGCTTAGTGATCATGTACACACAATCCAATAAAGCATCTGCTGTAATCTGATTAAATGCCAACAAGAGGAGGGGTAGGGCACAGACAGTCAAGCAAAAACCTCAGCCATCATGTGGGATCTATACTATTTGAGGAATAAAGGACTCTACGAAAAGACAAGAAGGGGTTTTATTTAGAGGTTATTCGGGAAAGTTCTCGCTAGTAAGTTGAGATCTGAGCAAAGATCAGAGTGAAGTTTTAAAATTAGGATGCCTTGTCAGTTCCTCAGTAAAAAAGTGGATCAGAAATAGAATATGTCTATTAGCATAGGGAGCAAATCAGAAAGCTTATCTGCTGCTTCCTAGTTTCTCAGCAGGGGCTACATCTCCCCTCTTGAACCCAAAACCTCAGCGCCAAGCCTCATATGCACTTGGGCTCTGAGTATGCGCTCCTCTGAGGTGTCAGGTGGCACAGAGGTTAGACATTGGGATGACAACCATAAGGCTGTGGGTCCAAACCCTTCTGTCACTCCTTTCAATAAAGATAAGGCCGTCTGCTCCCATAAACATCTATAGTCTTGTAAATTCTAAGGAGCAGCCCTACTCTACCCTATAGGATTGCTATGAGATAGAAATTCCTTGACAGGAGTAGGTTTAGTGAGATGAATTATAGAAGGAACTCTCGTGGCACAGAAGTTAAAGAGCTCAGTTGATAACTAGAGGTCAGCGGTTCAAAACCCCCAGCTGCTCACTGGGAGAAAGATGTCACAGTTGTCATGTCTTACTCTATATAGGTATGGAAACCATATGGGGCAATTCTATACTGTCCTATAGACTTACTATGAGTCAGAATCAACTCAATAGTGGTGAAAGTGAACTATGGAACTATTTCTTCCCAAAGATGAGAATTTCACATTAAAAATGGGGCCTAAAGAGAAAGAAAGAGTGAGAGAGAGAGACAGACCTAACCCAGTGATAACACTAGGATTTCTGGTAAGAGAAATGGGAAAAAAAAATCAATGAGATACACGTCCAAATTTAGTAGTTAGAAAACGATCAGCGGAGTAAATAAATAAATGGAAGAAATTACAGAGGAACAAACATTAAGAGCAAGTAGGGTTAGAAAGTTGATGATTGACAAATCTATAAACTAATCCTTGGGAAAAAAATATAAAATAAACAAGTATGAGGGGGTTGTGGAAAAATGGAATTAAGATAATGGAATTTTCCCATGAGCTTTTTGAAGCCCCTGTGGTTACAAATTTAATCTTATTATGTTTTTTTAAACATAGTTTTCTTGATGAACAGTCCAGTGTGAAGCTATAATTCATTGCGGTTTTGATTTGCATTTCAAAATGCCTGTATAAAAGTACTGTTGCTTTCTCCTCCCTCCCTATCCTTTTTCTTTCATTTATTTTTTCTGGTGTCTAACTCGTATTCTTTCATGTTGTTGCTTCTTTCTATGCTAATGTTTCCTCTGGCTGCATGGGACATCTTATCAATGAAATGATTTCTGCAGTAGTCTGGGTAAGCGCGAACTAAAGAGAGGAGATAAAAGGACGCGAGTCATAAATGCTAAAGTCCATTAAATGTAATCATGTATAATTTATGGCTAGTAA
The DNA here is from genome assembly GCF_050624435.1 of Tenrec ecaudatus. Classification (NCBI taxonomy): domain Eukaryota; kingdom Metazoa; phylum Chordata; class Mammalia; order Afrosoricida; family Tenrecidae; genus Tenrec; species Tenrec ecaudatus. Next base: position 111,325,318 of record NC_134538.1, read on the forward strand.
TTCATTTCTCCTCTCTGATAAATTATTTATAAAGGAGGCAGTACTTATTAACCATTGAAACATGTTTCGCAAAAATGATTGGGTTGTTGAAATACTAAAACTGGCAAATGGGGGATTTACAGTGTTACTAGAGGAAAAGCTCTAAAATGTATCAATATTTGATCATGGTAATGTGATCTTTCTGAGCAAGGTTGTCATTATAAGTTTCGTGGGGCTGCTATTATAAATGTATAACATAACGAGCTTTCAAAAGCTGTCGTTCAGGAAAGAGTTGGTGCTCTTATCTGGGCACTGCTTGAATTCTGCCACATGAGTACACTACAAATTAATAGAATAAATTCACCAAAGAAAAGAAATGAATTTCTCTAATACTTATAGTCATGAATTGTATGGACCGAAGACATCAAAATAGGAACTATACATGTGTGCTAGTCTGGGTAGACTAGAAAAGCAAATTCATAGACACTCAAGTGTATAAGAAAGAGGTTTATATACAAGAGCAGTTGAGTATTTGAGAAAACATCCTAGGCCAGTCCAAAGCAAGTCCCTAAGGCCAATATCAGCCCATATGTCCGACACCAATCTATAAAGTCCTCTTCAGACTCACAAAACACATGCAATGATGCTGGACGCAGGAAGATCACACGCCAGTGGGTGGGAAGTCTTGTGGATCCAGTGGCGTTGTTAGGATCTCAGCGCTGGCAGGGGTCTGCACATGGCTTCTCCAAGTCCAGTGCTCTGGCTGCATCAGGGTAGGTCCATGTGGCTTCTCCTCAGGGATGTCTTGCAGAGATTAAGCAGAGAGAGGGTTTCCAAGGGAGTGGCAGAGAAAGAAGGTGTCTCCTGCCTCAAGGAGGAAAATGCAGGAGTTCCCAGAATCCTCAGGAGAAGGCCTTGCCCACATAGAGGCCTCATTGGCTATGACCCAATTGACAGACTAGACCCCACGTCGTCACTCTTAATCCTCTCAAGTCCCAAATTGACACCAGATTATGTAACTACCACAGCATGTAAGTCATTATTCCATTTCAATATTTAATTATGAGCTCCTTCTTTCAACAAACAATGTCCTAGATATTGTAGGGAGTAGTGATTAAAAGGATAAAGGCTATCTTATAATCTATTCTACTCCTCTAATAATTTTACTTTTGTTCAGTATTTGAAGAGATCTTTCCTTTTCATCTGAGCCCATTAATTTATCTCTACATCTCTTCAAGCAGAATATTCTGCTGATTAAATTACAGTTAACTTAATCAGCAACTCCTTTAACTTCGATGGCAGAAGTTAGCTATTCTCAAGGGGTTAAAAGCACTTTAATTCACATTGGAAATAAGCATTACTTTGTTAGAACTGAGCTAGGAAGCTTTTCCTTGGATTATAGCATGGATTTAGCTTGCATGCCTGCTTTTTCTGCTTTTTGTGAAATTCATTGTATTTGTTCTAAGAATGGATATTCTCCAAGTTTGGGTAAAAGACAGCATAGCCTCGTGCTATGAGTGGGTCACAGATATTAGATGTGCTTTTTGAGCCGCTCTGCTTTGAGGTGGCTGGGAAATCTGAAGGTGATTGGAACTGCCAAGCCAGCGTTCCTTACTTCCACAATGAGCAGCTATGACATGAATAATGTTGGGAAGCCTTGACAGAGGGGATGATCTATAAGCCATGCGTAGAAGAGTGAAGGAATGAGGACACTGAGAAATGATGATGGATTATTATATTTTCAGCCAAATAGTTATTTTAGGTCACAGGTTTATTAAATGGCCCATGGAAGTAAGATAATGCTTAGTTATTTAAAATATAAAAAGTATTACTTAACTATTTGAAGCTCTCAGAACGCTTCTAATTTGACCCTGCCAGCTGTCCCCTGAAAGAGACAGGCAGAGAGGAAGCTGTCTGCCACGCTTCCCCAAAGCTCAGAGAACGAAATGATACACGCATATTCGACACATTCTAGAGCCACAGTAAATGTTAATAAATGACACAAATGGTTCTGTGGCTTTTTGCTAAATATACCTTTACTGATTTCACTATGGATAATGTGTGAGTAAGACATTTTAGAAGACTCCCACACAAATTACTTAATCTCTAAAACCCCAATTTCCTCTTCTACAAAAAAAAAAAAAGTTGCTGTAAAGAGAAAATGCACGTAACTCCATTTACTATAGGGCTCGGTACACTCTAAGCACTATCTAACCATCATGTTAGACTGGTGTGTCTGTATGCGCCCGGATACATTTTCATAATGCTAATGAGAGTGTGCGATCATTTTTGTTCCTTCTTCTAGGTACAACAAAAATTTAGAAGAAGCTAAAAGAATTGGGATAAAGAAAGCTATCACAGCCAACATTTCTATGGGTGCTGCCTTTCTGCTGATCTATGCATCTTATGCTCTTGCCTTCTGGTACGGGACCACTTTGATCCTCTCAGAGAAGTATACTATTGGAAAAGTCCTTACTGTAAGTCCTATTCAGAAATGAATTATGTTAAAATGCTAATGAAATTGAGTGGCTGGAGCTTGACATCAGGAATATATATTTTTGAATAATACAAAGAGAGTCACTATTAGGTTAAAGCCAAAAGGAAAAAGTGGTAAAGAAATTAGATTCATCTAATCATTTTATTGTCTTTTTTTGCCTATTTCTTGCACAAATTCTCCTGATGTCCAAATAATAGCAATGTTACCCACCTTTGTAAGATGAACTCTCATTTGTTGAGGTAGTTCCTTTGTGCCATAGTCTGTGCGTGTCAAAATACACAGGTTAACTTCAAATTTTGTGAAAAGATAACTCATCATATCCCAAATTACAGGCTCATTAATCTGTAGTCTTCCAAAAAAGAATATTTTGTTTAGAGCTTCTCCACCATGTAGGCCTTTGCACAGCAGAGAAACTTGCTTGGTGGTACTGCCCTCTCTCACGTAGACAAACCAAGCTCAGTTTGCATCCTGATCAAATAACGTACATAATAAGACAGTCTACCAATTCCTCTTTCATAGGTCAAGCACAGTGTATTAAGTTAACAGGAGACCATATCTTGTTTAGTTAGCCAGGTCAGTAATTGTTCTTTTGTGCCTCATCCAAAATGTGTGAGGTCGATTTTGAAGAAAAGGTTCTACTAAGATAGTGGTGCGGTGGGTGAGCCTGTGTTCTGATACGAGATTTTATACCCACTTTTCACTGAATCGAAGTGTGCCTCATTGCGAGGAGACATCCAGAATAGTTCATTTAGAGTGCAGGATTTGGGATCCGACTGACTTTGTCCAATTCCAAACTGTGCCACTTTCATTAGCTATAAGATTTGGGGAGGGGGTGTCCCAAGACACCTGCCAAATGGAAATAAAAAGATAGTGGATCATAACTTGTCATATTGCTATAAGGAATATTTGATCTAATGACTATAGTATTACATAGCAAAGTGACTACTGTGTAAATATTGGGGAGTATTATTCCCATTTATTTTAAAAGATGCTAATAGTGACAATAATTCTTCTTTAATCCAGAAGTGAAACAATGTCAAGTCTTTGCCAATAAGAAAATTATTTGTGCAAAATCAAAAGTCAAAAAAATCAAAAGTCTATTTATCAAAATTCATAGTACACTATGGGAAAAAGACTTAACCTGAGAAACCATAATGCCTTGGGTGTATGTGCTTTATAAGTTACACACTATTTTCATACAGGTTCTGATTGATCTGCTACATTTGGTTGCTAGGTAGGGGGAATAGATGAAATCTTGCCCATTCTTGTAAATGAGAAAAGTGAGACCCAGAAATTGTATGGAAATTGTCTAAAGGCATACAGCCAGGTAGTGCGAATCTAGGTCTTCTGACTCTTGTAATGCTGTTTTCACTATACCTTGCTGATGGCTTCAATAGAAATTTGTAGCCATCGAAATGATCTAAAAATATTCATTGTAATATGTTGGTTCTGTGGAACTCTTTTGATGATTTTACTGAGCAGTTAAGACCAATCTTGCATTTTAAACTCTAGAAGGTTTAAACTTCTTTTTTCACCATCTCGTATTCCTATGTGGTCTTGGCAGTTTAGAAGACCAACCGCAAGCCACTGGTGCTGGAGCATTGTTATTTCGCTGTTCCTTTCCCCAGGTTTTCTTTGCTGTACTGATTGGAGCTTTCAGCATTGGACAGGCTTCTCCAAGCATCGAAGCTTTTGCAAATGCAAGAGGAGCAGCTTTTGAAGTTTTCAAGATCATTGACAATGTAAGTCCAAGTTGATTGTTTTCCATTTATCTAAAAGTCTTTCTAGTTGAGGATCCATTTCCTTCCCATTTTACCCAGCTCTCTTAAAAATGTCATGAAAAGTAGTGATGATAGGGTGGTAACCTTGTAAATATTTATTCTCCGTAGAAATCAAGCATTGACAGCTATTCTGCGGATGGACACAAACCAGATAACATTAAAGGAAATCTGGAATTCAAAAATGTTCACTTCAGTTACCCGTCTCGAAAAGAAGTTAAGGTACAGTAAAACAGTATTAAACAATGTATGGGACATAGAGTTTCTGATAAGTTCCTTCAGGGGGTTGTAAAATAGGCATATGTAACCCAAGTTTGGAACTGTCAATTCATCGACCTGTATATATTTATTGACTGCCTGTCTATTTCTTTCTCATTTGTTCTGGTAGATCTTGAAGGGTCTCAACCTGAAGGTTCAGAGTGGCCATACGGTGGCCCTGGTTGGGAACAGTGGCTGTGGGAAAAGCACAACGGTACAGCTAATGCAAAGGCTCTATGACCCCACAGAGGGCACGGTGAGACGGCCGCACGCAGGCACCAGAAGTTATGACTGCAGATCTTGCTGATGGTGGCATTTAAACTCTAACTGTATGAACATCACCCTTTTTAATTTCAGATCTGTATCGATGGACAGGACATCAGGACCATAAATGTAAGGTACCTGCGGGAAATAACTGGTGTGGTGAGTCAGGAGCCCGTGCTATTTGCCACCACAATAGCTGAAAATATCCGCTATGGCCGTGAAAATGTCACCATGGAAGAAATCGAGAGAGCGGTCAAGGAAGCCAATGCCTATGACTTTATCATGAAACTGCCTCAGGTAATTGGCCGTCACCTGTGTTGACGCCGACAGTTCCGAGCGTATAATAGTAGTGGCCTAATCCATTGGAAGTAAGGGAGCAACCTCAACACAGGAGGAACCTCCAAAGAAGTACAATCAAGATTATTTCAGTCGAGTGCTGGTGGTGTCGTGGTTGGTTACGTGCTGGGTGACTACTAACCGCAGGTAAAATAGTTTGAGACTACCAGTTGCTCTCCAGGACAAAGATAGGGTGTTCTACTCCGATATAGAGCCACGGTCCTGCAAACTCCTAAGGGCAGCGCAACCCTGTCCTTCAGGGTCACTGTGAGTCAGAATCGCCCGGTGGCAGTGAGGAGACTAGTTACAGCATCAACTAGTAGTAGATTTAATTAAAAAAATTACTGAAGCTGGTTGCTGCTGCGTTTTAAAGAACAGGCCCATACCCTGTGAGATTGGGGCTGTTGACAGGATTGCTTCCCATCTTAAAATGTGAACTGAGAAATATGTTCTTCAGCTAAATCTACTCTTGTGTGTTCTTTGTTGTAGAAGTTTGACACCCTGGTGGGAGAGAGAGGGGCCCAGCTGAGTGGTGGGCAGAAACAGAGAATCGCCATCGCGAGAGCCCTGATTCGAAACCCCAAGATCCTCCTGCTGGACGAGGCCACGTCAGCCTTGGACACGGAGAGCGAGGCCGTGGTTCAGGTGGCTCTGGATAAGGTTGGTGAGCCTCAGCTCAAATGCACTTGATTCCTAAGTGTGAGGCGATTTCACTGCTAGTCCCCGTCTGAACTCTGGCCTTGTCAAAGAGCAAAACTGAGTCTGAAAAATTTCAAGCAAAGAAAACTAATGAAGGATATTACAATGGCATGTTGCGGGGATTAGACCAGCTATCCCGCATCAAGCTGGGTCCGAAATGAGGCGTGCGGATGAAAGGAAAAGAAAGAGATATATACAAAGCATGGGATCGGGAGGACTCCAATCTGATGGACTGAAGTCCCGAGTGTATTTGAAGCTTGGTTTTTATATTCTTCTTACACAAGGGAATTGGTTACAAGACAAACATCAAAGAACTTAAACATTACCAAACTCTTATCTATGCAAATGTTACTTAACTAGTCACAGTTTCTTAACCTTAGAATAATAAAAGCACTAAGTTCAAAGACAATCACAAGGATATGCAGGATTCAAGAGAGCCTCAAAGAGATCATAAATAACTGAGTTATCCCTCAATACTTTTAGCAGCAAAGTCACAAACAACAGTCATTTTGCAGTGGTTTTGTCTGCAGAGACACAGAGGCGCAGGGGACTAAATAGTCACCCATTAGTAAACACCTTGATCAGCCAGATGCCTCCTCCAGCATCTGAGCGATAGTTTGCAAAATTACAAGTTGCTCCAACGTACAGAAAGTGAGAAGTTTAGGCAAAGAGTAATTATTGGCCATATATTAGTAACTTTAAGATATATAAAGATATTGGTCAAATATAAGTAACTTTAAGTTATCCATAGCTATCCTGTCCTGAACTGGCTTCCACAAGTATTTTGAAAAAAATCTCAAACAAACCCCCCAAACCTTGGACTGACTTATCTATCAAGCATAGGAACAATGTGTCAATACCATTTTTTCGGAGAGCAACATTAGTGCTGTCTTGCCTTCTCATCCCCCTGAGACAGTCTGGGTTCTTATTTTTCAGGATATCAGCACAAGACAGAATGGAGTTGGGGCTCTTCCACAGTTTTCTAAAAGAAAAGGACATTTCTGGTAACTCCTCAGTGAGTTCAATACAGGCACCAGGCTTCTTTGAGTCCTTCCTGTTTAAGGAGCGTTGAATAAATGTTCATTTATTTGCAGGGACTTGCAAATCTTTGAAATGAAACAAGAACTGTAGACTTGAAGGGAAGACTTGATCTTCCTGAGAGCTCAGAATTTCAGCTGTATGGACAATCCTGTTATAGCTAGACTTTGTGGGTTTGTAGTGTACCCACTCATCATCTATCAGCATGATTAGGTTCTAAAGACCATGTTGTTTCAGCCAGAAATGGAGGAGTGCATGTGTGTGTGTGTGTGTGTGTGTGTGTGTTCAGCTTATCCACCTGTCTGATTTTTAAAAAGGAAATAAAATCATAGAAATAAGAACAGCTAATAATTACTGATAATGGTTCCCACTGTGAACAGCCTAGTTTTGGATTATTCCTCTCTGGAGAAGGATGAACCAAGCGAGTAAAGCTGAGTTGGGTGACTAGAGGGCTTCAACCTCCTCCTGTGTCCCTCAAAGAGCTTCCTCTAGGGCTCCACTCCCACATGGTTCCAGGATCCTAGGGCTTGCTCTGATCTCGGTGCCTGGCAAATCACAGATGCTCAGTGCTTCCCTTGAGGGTGCTAATGGTCTGTCTCTGCACCTGGCCGAGCCAAAGCAGAGGCTACTGGCCCAGTTCAGCTCATTCTGGGATGTCATGAAAGTCACACACATTTCTTCCAACACCCTCTCAGAGGCCCTGTCTTTCTTTTCCCTGTGTCCTATGTGTATTATCTAAGCAGCCTCCAGCTACATCGAATCTGAGTATCCAGGACTCGTGCTAACTGGCTTGGTGCTGGCAGGCCAGAGCAGAGCTTACAGATAGCACTGTAAATTTCCTGGACGCTACCCAGGCCCCTCTCAAAAGACAAGACACTCCACAGCCATTGCCGTCATGCCCATTTTCCTGTAAATGAGAAAAATTGGGTTTTAAAAACCATTTTTATCAAGGAGCTGATACCAGGGGCCTACGACGGAGAGCAAATGTTATGAGAATGATGAGGGCAATGAATGTACACAATTGCGCTTTACACAATTGATGTATGTATGGATTGTGATAAGAGTTGTATCAGCTCCTAATAAAATGATTAAAACACAGCAACTATTTTTATCGAGGTTAAATGGCAGGTAATGAGGTTGTCAATAAGTGAGGAGTTGGTATATTATCAACAGGAGAAAAGGAAAACCTAGGCACCCACATTTGATCTCCAAGCTGTTAAATACTCAGTAAGAAGTGAGGCGCCCCTTCTCCCCATGAGAGGGGCAGAGAGGGCCTATGATTTTGGAAATTTACCCGACTCATGAAATGTCTTTGACTATCAACAGAGTTTGACCTCGCAGCCAGTTTGGGGCAATGCAACTCATTTGTCCAAGGAGATTCGAGGGTTTGTTCTATTGCAGGCACTATGTGCTTGGCTTCCAGTAGACGTGACAACCAGCCTAGATGTGTGAGGATGGAGAACTGGCAGACCTTTTAACCAAAGGTTCAGAGTGCCACAGTATAATTCAAAGATGAACCCACAGCAGTTTCAGTTCTCCCTTTCTCAAATGATGAAACAATACGATACATTCTTTTAAACATCCTGTCAATGTGCAAAATAGATTTTTGAGGACACAAAAGTCAGAGTAACTACACATCTTATGAGTCAACACCGAAGTAGGTAGGATCAGGAGTTCTGTTCCCCCCTTCGTTTCACTTATTTATAATTTTATATTTATGTTTTCTTATTGCTTTCCCATGTTTCCTTATTTTAGAAGAGAATTATAAATAAAACCCATTTTGAAGATTTTTATTTAAAAATACTTTAGAATGTAAATTTGTTGGAAGATTTCACATATTCTTCTTTTTCTCTAAAACATCCAAAAACTGACCCATTCTATACTTTATAGTGACTGACTCCTAATTTTTTTTACATGTATTGTTTTATTCTCTGAGTTCTCCACTTCCATCTTTATACTGGTCTTGATACAAGTCTTTTTTGGCTTATTTGTTTGGTTGGTTTGATCATTTTATTTGGGAGTAGATAAATCTATAGTAAAAAAATTAAGAAAATTATAAAGGCAAAATATCACATGGTACTGGTTATGGTTGGCACTGTTTTATATGAAAATATAAACAATACTGGACACTTAAAATATTATGTAGCTGTTCTGTTTTCTCAGAATGCTTACGTTTCATAATATATCTCGATTATTGAGCCTTGATTGTATACTATAGTGCTAAGTGCTATGGTTTTATTTTGTTATCAGAGCTGCCCTATAAGTGAGTGCTATTATTAGTCCCATTTTACTCAAGAAGATATTGAGACTCACACAAATGACAGAGCTTCGATAAGGCCTGGAGTTCATAAATGGTAAAACCAGAATTTGAGCACAGGTCAAAGTGACATTGAAGTCTGGAATTTGCTGCCTTGTATTTATGTTTTGTCTTGGTCACCTTAACATTCCTGTGAGGCTGGACATTGTTGATTTACAGGATTGATTATAGTCAGTAGGAACCAGAGGTTCACTGTCCAGGATTGGTTTAAGTTCCTCCCTTTACTGGAAATGTAGGTGGGTGGAAGTTAAGTAAAATGCTTAGAGGCTTACATAATATTAATATGTGAATATCATGCACAAAGGAACGTATTATAAGGTGCAAAGGCCTAGAATTAGAAAACAAAAAGCAAACAACATGCTCAGCATATCTCGACTGAAAGAACTGTAAAAACAATTCAAGTCTCAGATTTCAATATTGAAGGATTGTATGGGCAAAATGTTGAATGATACAGGAAGTATCAAAAGGAGATAGAGTGAATATACAGTCATGGTAGCCAAAAAAAATGGGTAAAGATTAGACCATTTCAAGAAATAACATATGATCAAGAGATGAATGGTTTTGAAGAAATAAGTACAAGATACACTGAAAGCATTAACGAACAACAAGGCTCCACGAATTGACAGAATATCACTTAGTATGTTTCAACAAATGGACACAAAGCTGGACGCCCTCACTACTCTATGCCAAGAAGCTTGGCAGACAGCTACTGGACGAGATCCACATGTATGTAGGTTTTAAAGAAACATGACCCGGCAGAATACAGAACATTATTGAACAATATCATTAACATCGCATGCAAGTACAATTTTGATGAAGAAAATTTCAAAAGGGAAGTAGCAGTAAATCATCAGGGAGTTGGTAGAAATTCAAGACGATTCAGAAACGGCCATGAGATGAGGGATATCATTACTGACACCAGATGGATCTTGGCTGAATGAGAACAGTTGAACGATATTTCCTTGGGTTTTATTGACTATGGATTGGTATTAGACTGCGTGGATCATAACAAACTGTGGATAAAATTGTGAGGAATGGGAATTCCATAGCATTCCGTTGTCCTTCTGTGGAACCTGTACAACCAGGAGTCATTTGTTGGACTAGTGCCGGAGAATACTGTGTGGCTTTAAATCAGGGAAGCGGTCCCGCTGGGATGTATCCTTTCACCACAGTTATTCCATCTGCATGTTGAGCAAATAATCAGAGACCATATAAAGAAGAATTCAGCATTAGGATTGGAGGAAGGCTCATTAAAAAACTGGGATGTGCAGATGACATAACACTGGTGATGGCAAAAAGGCCTTGAAACACTTACTTGGGAAGGTCAAAGACTACACTCTTCAGTCTGGATGACAACTCTGTAAAAACACAAAAATTCTCACCATTGAACCAACAATGTCATGATAAATGGAAAAAAAGATTGAAGTTGTCAAGAATTACCTTTTACTTGTACCTACAATCAGTGCTCATAGAAGCAACAATCGAGAAATCAAATTACTGATTGAATTGGGCAAGTCTACTAAGGTATACCTGACCCAAGCCTCAGATGTATGTGACAGTTAGATGATGAATAAGGACTATTAGAGAATGATTTATGCATTTGAATTATGGTGTTGATGAAGACTACTGAAGGTGTCATGGACTGCCAGAACAAACAAATTTACTTCTTGGAAGAAGTACATTCAGCAGTTCTTTAGAAGCGAAGATGGTAAGATTTCATCTCACGTACTTTAGACCTGAATGGGGAGGAAGAGTCTCTGGAAAACAGCAAGCTTGGTGGAATAGAGGGTTGGCAACAAAAGAAAGAAAGAAAGAAAGACCCTCAACAGGATGTGCTGACATAGTGGCTGGAACAGCGGCTCAAACGTACCAACTGTGAGGAGGGTGCAGGTCTGGGAAGGGTCTCATCTGTTATACATAAGGTTGCCATCCTTTGGCGCTGACTCAGTGGCACTGCGCAACAACCATATTTGAGTCCCTGTAATAAAACATCAAGGTAAAACAATGTTGGTCGACTGTATGTTTACTAAAACTATAATTATAGAGGGTCTCCTCTAGAACTTTGACAAATCACAGTGGCCTAAGCAACGAAGTCCAACAAATAGGAGTTGACTGAGAATATTTTTAATGTAATTGTTAATTTATTCAAAAGCTAATTGTCTCTCCTTTTAGGCCAGAAAAGGGCGAACTACCATTGTGATAGCACATCGTTTATCTACAGTTCGAAATGCCGATGTCATTGCTGGTTTTGACGATGGGGTCATTGTGGAGGAAGGAAATCATGATGAACTCATGAAAGAGAAAGGCATTTACTTCAAACTTGTTACAATGCAGGTATATTTTAGCTTACCCCCAAATAATCTCAGGCATATGTTGATTTTGCTATATTTAATACTATAACTGTTACTGGATTTCATTACCTTGGAAAGTGGAGGGGGAAATACCGGGAAAATACAAACTCAGGTCAGTGTTTAAAATTTTATTTCTTTTGAGAGGAAGAAAAATGAATAATTCAAGAAAATTTAAGAAAAAAAATTAAATGTTTAAAGCTGAACTTCAGTAAAGTAGCCATTAGCCAAAATTGGGCACTTGAACATAGTTCATCTGAATTGAAATGAGAGAAATGAAAAATATACTCTAGATCTCAAAGAATTAGTAAAAAAAGAATATAATGTATCTCAGGAAGCATTTTTACATTCATGCATGTTGAAATGATATTTGTGGGACAGTGCGTTAAATAAAAATGTACATTTAAAATTAGTGGGTTACATAAATATATAAATTTAAAAGTTGTTAAATAAAATACACAACTTAAATTATATACAATATTAGACTACATGGAATGGATGCCATATTATTCCAGCATCCTCAACGGAGTATTTTTCTTATTTAATGGTTTTTAATTTTGACTATGGCACAAAACAGAAACAGCAATTCAGCTTTATCCTCCTCCATAAGTATTTAAGCCATTTATCATTTATTATCCAATGTTTTTTCATGGTTTTCATTGGCTACCTGAGCCTAACCTGCTTCCGTCTATGTCCTGTTTGTTTTAGACAACAGGACATGAAGTTGAAGAAGGATGGGCAGCTAGTGGATCCCACAGTGAAAGCAATACCGCAGAAACGTCTTCAAAAGATACGAAATCAAGTCTGTTAAGAAGAACATCAACTCGAAAGAGTGCATCTGCACAAGCCGAAGACCGAAAGCTTAGTTCCAAAGACGACCTGGTAGGGAGAGGATGTAGAACAGTGGTTCTCAACCTGTGGGTCGCGACCCCTTTGGAGGGGGGTGTTGAATGACTGTTTCACAGGGGTCGCCCGACTCACAACAGTAGTGAAATGACAGTTATGCAGTAGCAAGGAAAATAATTTTATGGTTGGGATCACCACCACATGAGGAACTATATTCAAGGGTTGCAGCACGAGGAAGGTGGAGACCCACTGTGTAGACTCTCATCCCTTCAGCCCTCACATGTGTTTCCTAGCTTGGTGGGCTGGGTGCTAGGTGGGATTAGAACCAGTAGGGGTAGTCTGGAAACTCCCTGTCCTATCTTTCAGAATAACCAATGCACAAAAACTCAAGATTCAGAATCAGCTTAGAATTTTAGAAAGTGATCTTATTTTGGACAAGCATTTTAGAATTAGAATTTGTCATGTGAAGAGATTCTAATGGGTCCAAAATATCGTGTCTTCTTCCGTTTATCCCCACTTGGAAATATTATCACCTTCCAAATGCCAGAAAGAGTTAAATGTTTGGGGAAACACTCTTATCGATTAAAAAAATGAAAGAGTCATGACTCCACTAACACCTTTATTTGAGGCTAAATAGCCATTAATTGATTAGGAAACGGGATTTGGTTATCTGCATTTAAACTTATTTTTCCACATGTTGAAGAAGTATATCTTAAAATAAATTATCAATTATTTTTAATCTATTGCAATATTTTTTATTTTCCAGGATGAAAATGTACCACCTGTTTCCTTTTGGAGAATTCTAAAACTGAATGCAACTGAATGGCCTTATTTTGTGGTTGGTATATTTTGTGCCATTGTGAATGGAGGTCTGCAACCAGCGTTCTCAGTAATATTTTCCAGGATTATCGGAGTAAGTATTTAGGTTCATTTACTTAAATTCATGTGAGAATTTTGACCAAAGTATGAAATATTGGTGACTGTGTACCAAAAGTACAAAAATTCTTATCTTTTCTTTGAAAGTAGGAAGCTTGGAGATGTAAGAATAGATTTCTGGTTTGTGATAGGAAAGCTGATTTTTGGACGTCCTTTTGTACAGGCAGTAAATTGGTGTGGTTTTTTTTTTTTTTTTGGTTTGGGTTTTTATTTTTTTATGGTGAATGGGGTGAAAGTTTACAAAGCACGGAAGTGTTCCATTCAGCAGTTCGCACACATTTTGTTTCCTGCTATTGATTGTAATCCCTACAAGGTAACATCACTCATTCCTCTGTATTCCTTGTGTTTCCTGTCCTCGACGCTGCTTCTTTTCTAACCGTTTCTATCTTCCCAATGTGGCCTTGGTAAGTGCTGCCCTGTTGATGTGTGCGGGTGATTGTTCTGTGGAGTGTGCACCTCGCTAGTGCTACTGTTTACCCTAGAAACCTGTCTGCGGTTTGGCGGATGATTGAGTCATTGGGGTGAGTGCAGTTATAGACCTGAAGGGTGACTTAGGGCCGTGGGCTAGGGGGCCTAATAGTCTATCTTACCAATAAAGAGCCTGGTAATTGTTTTTTGTTTTTTTTTTTTGGGTAGGGTTAGGTGTTAGGGTTAATGGTTAGTGTTAGGGTTATGGTTAGGGTTAGGGTTGGAGTTAGGGTTAGGGGTTAGGTTTCTCCTGGTAATTGTTTTTATTTACTCATTTGCTGCTAAGTATTTAGATTGTTTCTAACTTTACAAATAATACTGTGACTAACAGGGGTGTGCTCTTATGGCTGCTTGTGTCGTGACTCTTCCCTAGGATATTTACCTTATAGTGGAATTGCTTGGTCACATGGTATTGCTAGTTCTACCTTTCTAAGGAAGTGTCACACTGCTTTTCACAGTGGTTTCACCATATCACAATACCACTAGGAGTGTATGAAAGAAGCTGGGTTATGTGTTGAGCTGCGAACCTCAAGGTCAGCGGTTCAAAACCACCAGCCACTCTGTGGGGGAGAGAGAGGCTTTTACTCCTGTAAACAGAAACAGTTTTAGAAACCCACAGAGGCAGTTCTACTCTGCCCGATGGACAGCATCGTTATGAGTTAGAATCGGCTTAAGGGCAGTGAAGTTTATTTGGTTTACGAGGGTGTGAGGATACTAATCTCCCCACACCATTACCAGTGTTTATTGTTTTCTCTTTTTCCAAAACCATTTTATTGGGAGTTAATACAGATACCGTATCATTCCATAGTCCAATCACATCAAGCAGTATTGTACAATTGCTAACACAATCAGTTTCAAAACATTCTTTTCCAGGGGGTAGGGAGGGAATAAAAGAGCTGATCCTAAGGACTCAATAGAAAATAGTGATGGCAACACATGTACAAGAGTGCTTGATGCGATTGCGTATGGATTGTTATAAGAGCGGCAAGAGCCCCCAATAAAATATTTCAATAAAAATAAATAAACATTCTTTCCCTTCCTGAACTCTTTGACATCAGCTCCCTTTTACCACTTCCCACCACACACTGTATACACCGAGATACCCCCCTTGACAAAACCATATCCTACTTGCTGTCCCTATTGATTTGTTTTTTTAACTTCGCTATTAATTCTGAAGTGAGACGGTCTGTCTGTGTTGTTTGGGTTTGTAGCTTTCGAATGGCTACTGAAGGAGCCACGGCATCCAATGGCTCTATGTGGGGTTGCTAACCGCAAGGGTGACAGTTGGAGCCCACCAGCTATTCCACAGGGGAAAATGCGGCTACTTGTTCCCTGAAAGATTCCCAGTCTCCGAAATCCTAAGGAACAATCGCACCGAGTCCCGTAGGAGACTGGACGCGGTGGGTGGCATGACCGCGAGCATGTCTACGCTTGTTCGTTGGCCACCAGAATGTCTTCTTTGGCCGTGTTTGTTCATGTCCTCTATCCACTTTTCCATGGAAATGTTTGTCTTGTTGAAGAGTTGAACTTGTCTGTCACAAAAGCTTAATTTTTGGATGTTGTGTTTCTCTCATATAGCAATGAAGTCTAGAAGTAGATAATCAGGAATGTGAGCCTTCGCTCCTCTATATTGGGTGGGTGACCAGGCAGCTGCCTCTTTGAAGATGTGTCCGAAAGTGGCCAATAATGTGGGCTCTGGATCAGATTGTTTATATTCTGGGACCCTCATTGTGAACTACCTTACCTTAAAGGAGTTAGGCTGTCTGGGATTTGGTTTCCTTCTATGTAAAATGATGGTAACTTCTGATAAAACAGAATAATGAATAAGGAAGGATGTAACCATAGCACAATAGCACCCTGTGTATCCTTTCCAACATAGAGAACGTTCTTTAGAATAGATTCTATGCAGGGACACAAAGTAAGCATCAACAAATTTAAGAACACTAAAACGCTACAGAGCATTCTCTCAGACCACATTGGTTTAATATTAGAAAACTCTGATAGTAAGATCGGGCTGGTGGTGGAAATCAAATAAATGGAAACAATAATATTATACTTTAAAACTAATGAGTCATAGAAGAAGCAAAAAATGAATTAAAAGAATTCCTCGAAGCAAATGAGAATGAAAACACAACGTACCAAGGCACACGAAAAACAGTGCTCAGAGAACCCTTGATAGCAATAGACACGTTCAAAACGCCCCGGGGATGGTGTCTGTCATCCCTGACTTCACAAATAAAAAGAGACGGAGAATCAAAAGGAAAGAAAGAAACGAGATGGCGGAGCTGAGTGAGTGACCATCGCTCTGATTCAACAAAATCACATCCACAGATTTCTTGCCGGGAGGGACCTGGTGTTCGTTTTACATACCCACATTGCAAGGCAGCAAATTGCCCTCTAGAGTAGTTTCCCACTAAAAGGAGAGAAAAGAATGCGTTCTCGCTTCCACTGTGCACAGTATGTGAGAGCACTAGTAGCTGGCATTCCTTCAGGAGGATACAAGCAGAAAAAGTACTGGCTCTGCTGTATGAATGACAGACTCCTCCTTGGACGTTAAAGCAGACAGAGGGTATCTTTTAGGTTGGCATCAGGGCACTAAGGCTTGACTGCTGAACACTGTGCAAGGTGGGCAAAGGGTCTGACCCAGAATAGTTGCTTCTGCTGTGGAACTGAAATCTTTTGAATATTTTCTTACAGATTTTTACAGAAGCTAGCGATCCCATCACACGACGGAGCAAGAGTAACTTATTCTCAGTATTGTTTCTAATCCTTGGAATTATTTCTTTCATTACATTTTTCCTTCAGGTAAATGTCTACATTTTCACTCTTTTCATGTTGGAGCATGTGTTCCTATGCCATTGGAATTGATACGCATCTATAGAATGTCAAGGCGCTCTGGGGCCTAGTGCTCTCCATGCTTGGACTCTCGAAGGGGCAGTCTCCTATGTCTCTTGGGTCACTATGAGTCAGTCATCTTGATGGCAGTGAGTTTAGCTTTGGGTTACATCCTTGACTTTTTGGTAGACTTGCTCCTCTGTCACCTTGTCTGTTAGCAGCCAGATTCCTTAATGGATTGAAAGCAAAGGTAGTTTGCTTTCTCTGGCTCCCTTGTTTGCTTCCTTCCCCCTTCATTTCAAACCACTAGAAACATGATTAAAATCAAAAGGAACAGAGTATTATGACCGAGTAAGTGACTGAGAAGGAATAGTGGGACCCAAAACTGGGCTTGTGGTCAACCCAGGGAGGTTGGAGATAAGTATTTCCAGTCAACTTCAATACTGAAAGAAACGTGTCCCTGTTTTCTAAAAGTAACAACAAACAAGACCCCGTAAATGAGTCACATAGAGTTTAAAATTGTTTTTGAAAAAAATATTGTTATCCTTCAACTTTGGCTAAGGGAAAAATGGCTCTTGTCAATGATGGAAGAATGCCAACCTCCGAACAAAATGATATGAACCACTTGTAAACAATCCGAGTGTATGGCTCGTCGATGGTTTGGCTGCGGTGAAATTGCAGAGGAACGGACACGTGCTGTGAGGTGTAGCAGGTGGAGGCAGCAGGAGACCGAGGTTCAAGGACCAGCCCCACTAGTCACTCACTTTTGTCCTTGATCCCGTCTGTGAAACAGGAGTAGTGGTACCTGCTTCTCAGAGTGGCTGCAAGGATGAAAAGAGATCATGCGACAAGGGCACAGGCCTATGAGCGGCAGATAGGAGAGTGCTGGATCACTCGGATTTGCTAATGTCACAAATCTCACCACAATACAAAACTCTGAATGAGTCTATTTAACACTCCCTAAGAACACATTACATTTTTTAATAGATGAACTATTTTGGACAATAAAGGAGGTGTGAAAGAAAAATGAAGCCTTTACTAAGTTCTTAAAATGTCATTGGGAAATTAAGATATAGCTCTGTCTTTTAGAAATGACGTGACATTTTCATAGCTGCCATGGTTGACGTCCCAGTCATCCATGCTACAAAAGATTGCTCAATGCTGCAGTTGGTTAGAAATTTCGAGGGGCGGAAGCTCTGACCTGGGTCCTTAACTTTGGAGAGGTGGATTAGTGACGTGAAGGATGTTGCAGCAGCACCTTTACAGACCTGATGGTATTTTGAAGACCTGGAAAATGAGTTGTCTGGCAAACTGAGATGGGAACAAAGATTCTGAATTCTAGAGATGACATCATGTCCAGAGATATTGTTTGAATGCCCAACCCCTCATTTTAGAGACAGGGACTGGTGGGCAGAGAGAGCTTAATGGGGGATGAGAAACTCAGCCTGTGAGTCCCCAGCCTGATTAGGATTATTATTAGACCCAGATTAGGATTATTATTAGACCCAGCTGATTAGGATTATTATTAGACCCAGATTCCAATTCTGCCGCAGTAAGAGCTGCGACCTTCAGCAACTGACCAACTACTCTCGTCTTCTATCAAGTGACAATTACAGTGTTGTTGTTGTTTTTGTATAAGCTCATAAAAAAGATGTAATGATAATAATATTTGTCAAGTATGGCATCTGGTACAGATTAAACACTTCTTTAAAAATAATAGATGGTTATATATTGGGCTGTTAACCACAAGTTCGGCAGTTTGAAACCACTAGTTGCTGCTCTGGAGAAAGATGAGGCTCTCCACTCCCTAAGAGAGTTACAGCTCAGAAACTTAGAGGAGCAGTTCTACCCTGCCCTAAAGGTCGCTGTGAGATGGAATTGAGTCTACAGCAGCGCATCTACTTTTGGTGTGAGGCAAGCTATGTCACATTCATCCTGCTTATGAACAGGAACCATACGTTGATCATTTCCAAGAAGACTTCGTCACAGTGGTAATTTCAGGATTAGTCTCAATAAAGTGCGAGAGTCCCCTCCCTCCTTGAACACAGAGAGGCTTCATACAGTATAGGATTGGGCAGAAGGATGCTGTCGGTGGACATTGTCTGCTCCCCTCTCCTGATGCATGCAGGCAACCTGCGGGGCCCACGGCTTCCTCTGGCTTACTCACGTGATCCCTACCTAGCTCTCCCCTTTGCCAGGACCACAGAACCACTTACAAGAGTCAGCTCTTTCCTTGCTGTACTCTTTGCCTGTGTTTCTTCCCCGTCTCTCAGAGAATATCCAGAACAGACAGGGTGGCCCTGCTCCGCTTCTCTGGGGGAAGCATTCTGAGAGCCATACAGCCGTCCCCACTCTCCTCTCCTCATGCCATGATAAGCAGGCCGCACACACAAACGACTGCTTGCCAGGGTCCAGAAGGAAGGAGGAACTGCTCTTACCTAGTCCTGCATCTAATTTTGTGGGAAGGGGCTCAGTTCTTCCTCCCCAGATGTGGTCCAATGGGGCAGCACACTGCAGGTTGTCCACACTCATATCTTACTGTGTGTGTGTGTGTTTTCCCTATAACTCCCTTTCCAGACACAGACTGGATTTTCATGGAATAGAGAGGGAAAGCAAAGAAATTCTTGCTCAGAAAGCCTTCTTCCTCAGCCCAGTTTGCTTCTTCTCTTTGTGAGCTTGAAAGCCAAGCATAGACATCTTCGTTCTTTGTGTACTTATGGCTGGGGTGACCATGTGCACCACTTGTCCACACAGTCCCAGAGTCGACCTCGGGCCCAGTGGCTTTTCCCTACAAGCAGCCGGTTTTGGCGTATCTAATAGACATAGGATAGCCACGCACTCATGATACGCCCCCCTGGGGACGCTTCTAGTTTCCTGAATGCCAGACTCTGGTTCCTTGGGACACTAAGTAGGAGTAGGGATAAAGCAGCACGTTTACTCATAAATCTCAGCTAGTCCTCCAACTCACTGAAGCCTGACGATGCACGTCCGCCTCAGATTCAACTTTCCGCCGTGGGTGCAGGCATAGACACGCACCTAACCGTGGGAACCCTGCCGACTCAAGCTGTTCTCTTCTTGCCAGGGCTTCACATTTGGCAAAGCCGGAGAGATCCTCACCAAGCGGCTTCGGTACATGGTTTTCAAATCCATGCTGAGACAGGTAAGTCTGTTGAGTGTGCCGGGTATGAGGGATCCCCAGTTCTACGTGGACCAGGTCGAGGTGACACTACCGAGTTGCTCAGGTCATGAAACCTTGTCTTAGTAGCCTTTCCCCCAGTGGCAACTAGCAAGCCCCCCATGTCCCTCAATCCAGGTTCGTGCTGAAACTGGCTGGCTGTTTGCTGTGATGAACACAGGGAACGATCTGATCCCTGGGAGTCAAACGGAGCTTCCTGGGTAGCCCTAGGGAGAGTAAGCAGAAGTGATCCTCAGTATCTCTCATCTCTCTCTTCCTTCTCTCTCTCTTCTTTCCCCTGGACTACCCAGGACATACTGTCTCTTCCCACCAAGGAATGAACTCGGGGCCCTATCTTTCTCCATGCCAGAACTGATCCCTGTGGCCGTTTCCTTATTGCTCAGTTTCTTTGCTGGGTTACACTGATGAACTCATATCAGCCACAATATCACTCGCTGATAATGATGAATGGAATGCCTCCCATATTTCCCAGTAACGACTTGCCAGTGAATACAGTGAAGCTCCAGGAGGATGTCCAGGCATGTTGGTGGTGCTTGAACTCTGGCTAAGAAGGTTTCTGAATGAGGATTCTAGACAGCGGCCAGGGAACTTTGGTGGCACAGAGGGTTACACAGTGGGCTACTTGAAACCACTAGTTGCTGCTCAGAAAAATGGGGCTCTCTACTCCTGTGGAGACTGACTGTCTCTTTTTGTATTTAACCCTTTGATGTGTCATTGGTAAAAATAATTTCCTAAAGACTGACAGTCTCGGAACCCACCGGGCAGTTCTGTGGGGTCACTATGGTTTGAAATGGACTTGCCGACAGTGAATGGCAAGCTCCCTCTGTGCCTTTCCTCCTTCCCCATTCCTACAACCACCACCCAAAAAGACGACATTGGAAGGGGCTTCAAAAAGTTTGTAGGAAAATTCCATGATCTTCTCATTCCATTTTTCCATGAGGTTTTTGAAGTCCCCTTCATATTTATGGGGCCTGCTAGCTAATGTTCCACAGAACCAGGACTCAGTCCGATGGGTGAGAGACCACTACCTAATGGGGATCTTATCAGAGAATGCTCAGGTCAAACTTTATTTATAGTTGAGATTCCACTTGGGTTCCAGATCAACCCTGGTCCGGGGCCAAATGTCCCATTACCAACCTCAAGGCTAGCTCCTAGGTTCATTACACATCGGCAGATGAGCTAATGATTTGTATAAGGCCATTTCCATAAATTAGGAAGTACAGCAAACACCTATTAAGTTCGTTCTGCTTGCAAAAGATAGCACTAAATATTGTCAATCACTCCAACGTGAATAACCCCTGCCTTCAAGGAAGTTATGATTTGGCGACAAGACACACCCCACAAATAGTTAAGTATATTAAAAAGCAAATTGATGCATACTACGATAAATTATCATACTTTATTTTTTCTTATTTGGGGAGGGACAAAGCTACTGTTTGAGCACCGATCCCCAGTTCTGATGGCTTCTTAGGCCATGGTTGGTTTATAACAGGCATCCATTTGTACTTCTGCTTCACAAACTTGTTAGAATTTCTATATTTTACAATTACTTAGATGTTAATATTTTGTGTTGGATATTACGTTTTCTCTGGGTTGCTTTTATTGATTTGTTTTCAACCCAATTCATTTTTTCTACCATGAACTAAAGTTATCTAACTGCTTATTCAACCTGTTAAATGTCCAATAAGCACGTCATACCTCATAGTCTCAGAACTGAATTTTCAATTTTCTCCTTCCTACAGGGCTTGCTCCTTACCCTTGTCTCCCTCTTGTCAGTAAGTGGTAGCTGGATTTTCTTTTTCCTTCTCTGTTTACTATTATGATATCACAGTAGCCTCTTACCTATCTCACTGCCCCAATCCAGTTTGTTCACCTCAGTGCAGCCAGTCATCGTTCTAAATAAAACTTAGATGATATCCCTCTGCCTAAGGCTTTTCAAAAGCTACGCTACCCAGCTCTCTAGGGGAATCTGGAGTCATCACAGTTTCCCAAAAGACCACGCACACGTGTCCATTTTTAGCCCAGCAGCATCCTTGTAGGCGTTTCTTTCTAGTGGAAGTACAAATCTAGAGTGCTTTGCCTCAGCTTTAAAAAAAAAAAACCTTATATTCTCACTATCCCTTTCTTCCCTCTCAGTCTTTGGTCAGAGGTCACTCTGGGAGGGCCTCTTTGTCCCCTTCTGAACCTGTAAAACAGCCCCATCGCTCACTGCTTATTTTTCCTTTGTTCCCTGTTCTCTTTTTCTTCGGAGCACTTCCTCCTGACGCGATAGATTTATGTGTTCCTCTGCTTCTAATCACTACACTCCATGGTTCTTGAAAGCAGCAGCATTGTTGTTGTCTTTTGTTATTGTTGTTGTCTCTATTGTTCCCTGTTGTGTAGATTGAACAGGTTTGAAACCATGCCTGAAGCGCAAGTTAGGCATTCAGAAAAATTTTGTCAAGTGAATTTATCTATTTTTGAGATGTTCAAAAACCCACGGAGTCCCTAATCTGTATCGGTTCCTCGGTGCTTAAAAAGTGCAGCGGACACAGCGGTAAAACTTGCCCCGTCACTGCCTCGTAGAAGTCAGAGTTTTATAAATATGGCTTTATGATAATAAAAATCTCTTCCTGCTTCACAGGATGTAAGCTGGTTTGATGACCCTAAAAACACTACCGGAGCCTTAACCACGAGGCTCGCCAATGACGCTGCTCAAGTGAAAGGGGTGCGTACCAGCTTCGCCTTGGCTGTTGGTGTTTGTCCTGATTG
This sequence comes from Tenrec ecaudatus, assembly GCF_050624435.1. NCBI lineage: Eukaryota > Metazoa > Chordata > Mammalia > Afrosoricida > Tenrecidae > Tenrec > Tenrec ecaudatus. The sequence goes on from NC_134538.1 coordinate 111,347,864, forward strand.
GCCACGTTGAACCTCAGGGTGAAACTATTGTTCATCACAGTTGTTAGGGCTCATCAGCTTTAAGAAAACAGTAAATAGAATTTAAGCTTCAGATTCTATCACATGGTATATGGCCAGAATGTCAACTATTTAAATGTAAAATACTGTAGACTGTAAAAATGACATTTTAAGTTCTCTTTAGTTATTTTCACAGCTATTCATCCATTAGCAAGTAAAAGAATAATTATTCAGAGTAAGAAGTATTAATCAGCTTACCATGCAAGATCAGTCTATTTTAATGCTTGATTAATAGAAAATTGGATGTGCTACTGACCATTGATCAAGGGACATGCCTTTCAGCAGAACAAAGGGATGTTTCATGGTTTAAAATTGGAAGAGATGAGCCGTGCAGTTGTAGCTTTAAACTACTTAGTCAGCCTGCTTATGGAAAAATAATCTATGAAGCTGGACTTTAGGAAGAAGACATGGCATCAGGATTGGAAGATGACACAACTTTGTTTGCCAAAAATGAAGACTACGTGAAGAACTTACTGAGGAAATCTTCACAACTGGACTAACCAACAACATTACGATAAATCGAGGGGGACTGGAATTATCAAGTTCTCTCTACTTCACTTAACAATGTGTACAGACAGTAGCCAAAAATAATCAAATGGCATACAGCATTCATTGGCTGAATCTCTTTAAAGTGTTAAGACAGCAGAGATGTCACAATGATGACCAAAGTGTGCCTGATCCAAAAATGGTGTTTTTAATCATCCATTTGGATTCAAGTGCTGGAAAGTGAAAAAGAATATTGAGTATGTCATGAACTTCTAGAAGAATGAACAAGTCAGTCTTACAAGAAATAGAACGAGAACGTTCCTTAGTACTGAGAGTGGCAAGATTTTGGCTTGCTTACCTTCAGACACATCATAAAGAAAAACAATGAAAGACATAATATTTGATAAAATAGAAAGCCAGTGAATATGAAAGAAACTCAAAATAAGATGGGTTGTTACAATTACCTGCACAATGGACTAAATGGTCATGAGAATGGCAGGGGATTAGGCACTGCTTTTTCTGCTGTACATAGTGTTGCCAAGAATCAGAGCTTGAGAGATTAGCAAATAATCACACCGCCAACATCAGTAAATACCTACCTAACACTGGGAATTTTCACTCCTCGCAGTTTAGTGTGGTTAAATGACCCTTTTGCCTCCCTAATTTGCAGAACTTGCATTAGTGATTGCACTTTGATTTATAAAGAAAGACTTTATTTGGTAATAGAAAATCAGAGGAGATAGAAATATCGTTGAGCTCTGGATTAATGATCTGTGCTTTCAGAATTTATTCTGAAGTTAAGAAAAAAAATTATTTTAGAAGCCCAGAAAACCCCTTCCAAGTAAGCCTTTACTTTTTAACTCATGTCTTAGGAGGTATTTAATATATAGATTTTCATGAACCTGATGCAAAGGGCTTAAGTGGAGAGCAAATGCTTTGAAAATGATTAGGGCAAAGAATTTACAGATGTGCTTTATACAGTGTGTGTATGTATATGTATGGATTGTGATAAGAGTTGTATGATCCCCTAATAAAATGTTTTTTAAAAATACAACAATGTCATTCTAATTTGTTTTTGTTTGTTTTGCAGGCTACTGGGTCCAGGCTTGCCGTAATAACCCAGAATATAGCCAACCTTGGGACAGGCATTGTTATATCCCTGATCTATGGCTGGCAACTGACACTTTTACTCTTAGCACTTGTGCCCATCATTGCCATAGCAGGAGTAATTGAAATGAAAATGCTCTCTGGACATGCACTGAAAGATAAGAAAGAGCTAGAAGGCGCTGGGAAGGTGAGTCAACCAGGATGTGACAGCTGGCTAAGTAGTTCACGGACTGAAACAGGTCAGTGTGGTTCAGTTACTCACCAGCACTGATGTGCTGAGAAGGTTTTCAGAACCATTCCGCAAAGCAATCTTATCTTATGCTTGCCCAGCACACTAGAAACTGGAGAAAATGAACAGAACCAATCCTCAGGTTGACAGACTGACAACTGCTTTCGTTTTAGCATGTCTTTTGCTTTCAGATATTTCCTTTACCCTGACCTTCCCTTTTTCCTTGCTTCCACGTTTCAGTTGGGATTTGGAGAAGTCTGCTGTTGCAGAGTATATTCTCATATCACAAATGTGTATCATTGCAAAGGAGAGGTCAGACAGGCTCGACCCCACCCCCACCCCCACCCCCATTGTGGCTTTAGCTTTCAGTAGGTCGGGTGTCATCTGAGGTGTTTTGCCTCTGGGAGAGGAACCTCACGGGAAGAAAGTAACTGCCTCCTTCCTCCTTAGAGCCAAGATCCTCTTAGCTCCTTACTTGGCTTTCAAGAAAGTCCTTTCTAATTCCAACCATTTCATCTCTTACTGCCTGACTTCACGTGAAGCTGCGCTGACTGTGCTTAGAGACCTGGTCTGGGAGAGATAGCAGGGTGATGGGGGCCCACGAGGATCTAGTGAGCTGGCCCAGATAGATTTGGCCCCTGCCAGGGCCACACCCTGTGACCAATAACTTCAATTAACACTGCACTTTGTGTTTTGTTCTTGCCAGGCTCTTACCAGGAGGAGGTGGGAAAGTGTTGGACAAAATATCAAAAAAGAAAAACATTACTGTTTAATAATATCATTTTTGAATGATAGTTTTAAATGTCCTAGAAAGGAATCATTTGATAGGAAGGAAGCTGTTTATAGGAAGAAGATGGTTGACTCTAGGCTGGTTCGTTGCAAACCCTAGGCTGCACTTTTGAGTTGGTGGACTGGACTTAGAACACGGAGTTCTACAGAAGAGCGGGAGGGCGGGGGCACGTGGATGTGGGTGAATACAGCAGAATTCCTTTTTTATTCATCATTTTATTGGGGGGGCTCTTACAAATCTTATAACAATCTGTCATTCGATTGTATTAAGCACACTTGTACATATGTTGCCATCAACATTTCCAAAACATTTTCTTTCTGCTTGAGCTCTTGGTAGGAACTACTCTTGTTTTCTCCTCCCTCCTCCCTTCCTACCCTTGTGAACCCTTGATCAATTATGTATTATTGTTGCTATTTTGTGTCATACACTGTCCTTTGTCTTCTTTCACCCACATTTCTGTTATTCATCCCCTTTGGGGCGGGGCGTATATATCCAATCTTGTAATGGGTTCCCCCTTTCTCCCCTTTTCCCTCCCTGACCATCCCCCTACCCTCAGGATATTGCTACCCCCACTACTGTTCCCTAGGGGGTTATCTGTCCTGAATTCCATGTGTCCAGAGCTCTTTTCTGTCTGCACCAATGTGTGTTCTCCAGTCTAGCCGGGTTTGTAAGGTAGAACTGGGTCATGGTAGTGGGGGAGGAAGCATTCAGGAATCAGAGGAATGATGTGTGTTTTGTTGGTGCTGTCCTGCACCCTGGTTGAACCGACCCTTCCTTGTAACTCTTCTGTAGGGGGATGTCCAATCATCTACAGATGGGCTTTGGGTTTCTACCCCAATCCCACTCTTTCACATTGATATGGTTATTTTGGATCTTTTGATCCTGTTACCTGATCCTGTTGACACCTCATGATCTCACAGGCTGGTGTGCTTCTTCCATGTGGGCTTATTTGCTTCCCTGCTAGATGGCTATGGCAGATTCTCTGAGTCAGGTTCAGGTGGGTGATCAGTGCTCTGCTTCGTGGTGCTCTGCTTCCTGAGAGGGTTCGGTGGGTCGGGAAAGTGCACTGACTAGTCCGTGTAATATTGAAAATCATCCTCCATTTGGTCATCGTCCTTCTGTTACTATTGAGTATTTATATGCTAGGGATCCTGCGTGTTCTACATACATGGACTCATTGAATGCTCTCAGCAAGCCTGCTGAATTATTCCTGTTGCACAGATACTAAGATCTGAGGTTCAGAGAGGACAAGAGACCAAATTCATGCAAGAACACCCCTCACTGGTCGCCCAGCTTCCACTCTTCCCATGCTTGTCCACTTAAATTCTACATTTTTCTTACACTAGCCAGACCGATCTCTTAAAGAATAAATCAGAAGTTGGTACTCCCTATGTAATACTCTGCAGCAGTGTTTCTGGTCACACTTGGAATAAAACCTAACCTTTCCCCTTGGCTTATACCACTGCTTGTTCTAGCCCCTGGCGACCTCCAGCTGCTGCCGTGTATCAGTGCTTTCCCATCCCCACCCTCTCTGGTCCCTGCTGCTTCTTCCGTTCAGAGTCTGACTTGCTGATTCACTCGGCTCTTCCCATGACCTGTTCAGTCTTTACTTCTTCAGAGAGCCCTTCTCTGGCACTCGACTTCATTCCTGCCATCTCTCAACACTTGCTTTTTCATTCTTTTTTCTTTATCATTTATTAATTCATGGTCTACCTTCCGTCCTCAAACAACCCCGTCCGTCGATCAGTTTTCCCACAGAGGAACAGGGTGGGCTCCGGGTTCGGGACGCTGTGAGGCCACAGCCCGCATGTGATCCCCAGTCTGCTCTTGATGGTCACGTTATTATGGGTGAATCAGCATGTCAACAAAGGGGATATTTTTTCATTTTAGGAAATGAAAGTCATAAATCAAACTCCAATTTATTTGAGGGTAGGAAGATAAAGGAGATTTATTTGTTTCCCACCCTAGAAATGTGAATATGTATTTTCTTTTCTTCAAAGTCATTCAATGCATACGTTTCTGAGGGAAGTTCTATGCCATTTATTTCTTTTCCAGAAAGAAGTTCTCTCTCTCAGTAGTTATTGAGTCTCCACTTAAAACTCTTGGAATAAATGAAGCTGTGAGGATGTAGGGAGCTAATCAATCCCCTTCCTAATTACTTCATTGTGAGATGAGGGGAAGAGTCTAATTGTGAAATGATTATAATGTTTTACTCACTAAGCACAATCTGTGAGTTAAAGGCCCTGTCACTTTTATTGGGCTTTATACACATTAAAAAGGGACTGTATTTACAAACATGTTATGAATAATATATTCTTGCCTTCAATGATGATGCACAGAAAATACTTTTTAAAGCAGTTACGCTGAAATGCAGTGTATTTCTGTTTTCTTCAACAAACACTGTTAGAGTTTGTTGAATTTTCTTACTAATCCAGAAAATCTTTTTCTATTTACTTTTTTATTTACCAAGAGTTGTAAGTACGTCTAACATATCTAAGTAAGGATTACCTTTGTGGTGTTTTTTACTAAAAGCAAGTTTTTTTCCTCGTAAGTGTCTGATTGCTTAGGATTTTTCTAAAATGAGTATGTGTTATTTTCATAATATGTAAAGAATCTTATAAAGTATTTGAACATCAATTGGATCTGAGCGATTCTGTCTTTATAATTAGCTTTTGGTAATAGAGTAAGAGCCTGAGGAAGAGAATATGTTCTGTTTTGTTTATTAATCATTTTCTTGGGGGGGACTCTGACAAATCTTATGACAATCTCATTCAATTGTATTAAGCACACTTGGACATGTGTTGCCATCAACATTTCCAAAACATTTTATGTTTTGTTTTTTTAGGTAAGTTTTTGTAGAGAATCATGTGAAAACTAAGTAGGATTTTGTGTTCATGATTTATAGGCTGTAGGTCACTCTGCCTTTACCATGTGCTTGTTAGAATCAATTCCAACCAGTAAAAAGCAAGAAGAGCATCTTAAACAATAACAATAATATCTAGAATCACAGAGTTTTAAAAAAGACATTAGAGCTTATGTAGCCTGCCCACCTCTACATTTTCAAGATGAAGAGAGTGAGACACGGGTAGTTGGGGCTCCTTGGCTCTGCGGTTTATATATAGTAACCGCTGGGGGCTGAGATCTCATCTTTGCATTGCTGCATCTCTGTTGTATGTTCCCTTTATGCTATGAAATAGGATGGCCCCTTAATATCACTAGCACTAACTTGACTTTAGGACTCCTGTAGTATAGTGGGTTTTAAGTTGAACTATTAACCACAAGGCTGGCAGTTCAAAACCACCAGCTATTCCAAAGGAGACATACAAGGCTTTGGGGTCCCATAAACATTTTCAGTCTCAGAAGCTCAAAGGCACGGTACTACACTGTCCTCTGTGGGGTCCCTATGAATCAAAATCAACTCCATGGCAGCGGTTTGGTTTTTGAATATTTAGTGGTTTTTGGTGACATGAGTTGGCACAATGGTGAAGCATTCAGCTGCGAACCACCTAGACTAGCTGCCCTGTGAAGGAGAGAGGAGACTTACAGCCTTGAAACCCTATGAGCCAGTTCTTCTCTGTCCTACAGGGTCTCGTGAGTTAGAAGTTGGCCTGACAACAGGCATCTGGTGGCACAGTGGCTGAGCTCTCAGTCGCTCACCAAAAGGCCAATGGTTCCAATCCATCTAGCAGCTGCATGTGAGAAAGAGGTGATGATCCGTTCTCCTAAAGATTCCAGCCAAGGCAACCCTGTGGGACAGTCCGACTCTGTCACATGGAGCTGCTGTGAGTTGAAAATCGACTGGACAGCACCTGAGAACATGTTATATACAGACCATTTATAAACAAAAACAACCAAACTAGTGCCATTGATTCAATTCCGACTCATGGTGACCCTTTGTTAGAGGAGAACTGCACACTCCCTAGCGTTTTCATAGGTCAGACTATATTTATAAGTGACAGACTAATATGTAATTTAAAAAATCTACGTAGACATTTTCCTGAGAAGCAAGAAACATCTTGATAACAAGAATCTTAGCTCTTTAAGGCCAGAATGCTTCTTCGAGGTAAGGATGGCAAGACTTCATCTTACATATTTTGTCCGGAGAGACCAGTCCCTGGAGAAAGACCTCCTGTTTTGTAAAGTGGAGGGCAAGGCAAAAAGAGGAAGGCCCTCCATGAGATGGATGGACGCCGAAGCTGCACTGGGCTCAGGCGCAGGGCCGGGCAGTTCTTCCTTCTGTCGGGCACAGGTCACTACGGTTCAGAGCCAACTTGGCAGCATTTAACAACAGGCCTTTAATCTGTCGTCTGCTCAAGTTAGCCCGCCAGCCCTATCATTAACTGTGTTCTTTCTCGGCCTTCACAAGCGCACTGCACACTGCTCGGTTACTTTCTCTCCACTTCTACTGATTGTTGTGGGATTTTTATTTTAAAATTGTATGCCTGAGATCATACAATAAAGATGGTCAGTTAACCAGTCTCAGTTTTCCTTTTTCCACACACTATTATTTTGAAGAGATCATAGTTTTAGCCCCCTTAACTATTTCCTCAGTAAGGAGGGTTCACTCTTACCCTTGACCCCGACTGCAGAACGTGTCGAAGGATGTGCATGTACAAATCCTGCAGCCTTGATGGATGTTACATTGATGGACGTTACATTAATAGACGTTACATTGATGGACGTTACATGCGGTTAACATGGAATGGAGCGAGAGAGCCTTTCTGGAAAGCAAACTGTAATACTTATCACTCCTTTTAAAAAAGGATTTATCATCTTTGATTTAGTAATTTCATTTCTAGGAACAGCTCCTTAGAAAATTCTTCAAAATGGACAAAATTGATATCCAAGAATATGTCATTCGAAAAACTGTAATAAGAGAATTGAAACCTTTGTTCAATAATTGAGGAACGCTTATATGATGAAAGTATTAAATTGCTCATGAAATATCCCATTAATACATACTTAATGACTTTGGAAAGTGTTCATGTTAAGGTTAAAGGAAATATAAAACCAAAAATACTTTGATCCCATTTTTGCTAAATCTCTATATGCTTAGAAAAAACATCTTAAAGTTAAATATGTAAAATATACCAATATGTAACTTTTAGCTTTTTAGTCTTATCAATGTTTCCAAATAGTCTTCTATAATCATGAATTAAACACTAAATATTAACGTCACATGTTAAAACTATATGTAAAATCGACACAAGCCCCAGCCTTCAGTCTCCTGAGACCATAAGAACTAGCTGCTATCCAAGTACCATTCAGGTCAGGGGCACAGTTGAAGGTCCCAGACAGAAGGGGAGAAACATTGTACAAGAAAACACTGAAATTCCCTTCAAAAGCCAAACTTACCAGCCTGATGGAGATGATAAGAACCTCTGAACTTTCCTCTCTAAGATATCCTCTGAATCTGGAGCTGACGTGACTCCGGGAGGTCACCTTCCAACACAGACTAGACCGGTTTCTGAAATAAGCAGTGTCATCCATGAGTATGAGTACTGTATTCCTTTAAAGAATCCACAGTGAGAAATCAAATGGCCAACATTTACCCTAAAGCAAACGTGAGAAAGGAAGGCAGGCCGGGAAGCTTTATTAACGGAAACAGAATAGAATAGAAAATTTGAGAGTATTAACGGCACACTGGAGAAATAGAGCCCATGGATGAGATCAAACTGTATAAAATTGTTAAATGTGAATGAATTTGTTGTGCAAAAGTTCACCTGAAACACAATAAAAATATTACTCGAAAGATTTGTAAATAACCCATAAGTTCTCTTTAATGCCAAGAGGAGGTTGAATGAACAGATCTTCCTGCAAAGTATAAAAGTTATTTGATAAATTACTTAATATCTTTTTCATGCAGAAGATCATAGGTTATGATACATAATAAAAATAAAGAGATTATTATATATTTTGGGGGTTAAACTAATTGCTGCTGTTGGTCATTGGGGATCTCAGTGACGGGTGATCTCTCTTACAGATTGCTACTGAAGCAATAGAAAACTTCCGGACTGTTGTTTCTCTGACTCGGGAGGAAAAGTTTGAAAATATGTACGGACACAGTTTGCAGGTACCATACAGGTAATCATCACTGGAGAGCGACATGGAAAGTGAGTGAGTTTTCAATCAGAGTTGTTGTCAGGAAGACGACTTTGAAAAATAAAGAGGTGGAGAAAGTATTAGAAAGGGTCTAGCTGGGAAGCCCTGGCCATTGTCCCAGAGAGAAACGATGAGACCATGAGCTAAATGCGGACATGGTTGTTAAGTTGCCACAGAAAAGGTAAGACTAATGGGGACAAGAGGAAGAGAAGAGACCGAGAAATGATCGCCTGGTTTTGAGCTGGAGCGATGATCCCATATCATGAAATGGGGAATACAAGAGTGTGGGGGTCTGGTCAGAAAGAGTTCTTAATATAACATGAAATTGGGGGTTTGAGGCCACTGAGGCGGAGCTTCATGGACATGCAGTTCCTTCTGCCTCTTTTTACCCTTTTCCCAACGGAAAACCCTCAGTTCTTCCGCCAGTGAATCCATCCTCGTGGGACCTTTTATGGGTGATGCCCCACTTCTCCGAGTCTGTTCTTCTGCAGTGAAAGGAGGAGGCTGAACCTCAACTCTGGGTTCTCACATGTTTCTTCCCCTTTTGGGTTATAGTTAAAGATAATCTAACCAACAGTTGTCTTGGAGTCATTTCCGACCCTGGCAACCCAATGTCCCAGAGTAAACAACACTCGATAAGCCACAGCCTTTTCAATGCTGTCACCTTTTGGAAGTCCGTCAGTCAGGCATTTCTTCGGAGGCTCCTCTGGGGGCTCCAACTGCAGCCTTTCAGGCAGGGATCTTGGGTAAAAAAGGAGCCATTTGTTCTCAAGAAATTTTATTGAGCTGAGCTAAAGCCACAGGAGGAGCGTAGCGCCTTCCCACTCTGCCCCTCACACGTCCTTAGACAGCAGTGAAGGAGCCATGCAGGTGCAGACGTCACACAGCCATAAGGTTAATGGTGGTGGACCCACCCACCAGCTCTGTGAGGGAACCAAAGATTGTCATCACAAAGATGGTAGTCTGGAAACCCATTTGGGACAGTTCTCTGGGATTCTCTGGAGTCTGTGTGTTTGAATCCGCTTCTTGAAACCTGCCTAACAAGAGCAACAGAGCACTGAGTTCCGTCCAGGTCAACCAGCCCAAGATGGCCAAGCTCTCAGTCACACCTTCCCGAACTTCCTCTTTGCTTCCCATAACACGTTATTCAGAAAGCACTTCCTTGACAAAAACTCTTTTGTGGCCAACTCTTTTCCCAAGTCCTCCAGAGCAAGGATGTACACCATAACTCTCTTGATAGCAACAATGGGCCACTTAGGCCCTACAGATTGTAAGAGTTTTACAAATGCGTTGATGGAGGTGCACAATGGAATATAGACATGCTATATGCACAGCATGAGAAAGGACAGGCACCTTCATTTCCTAAGCTCCTACCAGGCTCACTTTGTCTTATATCAACCTTGGAACTATGGTTCATGCACATGAAAGATTCACAGCCTCCGAGATTAGGCAGCACGCGGTAAAGAGGGAACCCGATTCAGTTCTTGGGAAACTATGCCGTTTTGCCTGCAGCACCCACCTCCGGCCACGCTGAGGCAAGATAGTCGGGTGCATCTTAAGATGTCTTCTTTTCAGGAACTCTTTGAGGAAAGCGCAGATCTTCGGCATCACCTTTTCCATCACCCAGGCAATGATGTATTTTTCCTATGCTGCCTGTTTCCGGTTTGGTGCCTATTTGGTGGCACGTCAGAACATGGCATATCAGGATGTTCTTTTGTGAGTATTGGATTCACATTTATGCTCCTCTACCTCTAGCAACAAAGCTGACGTAAATGTGCTGATGCTTGGCTGGAAAGCCTTGACGTGAAAGCCCACTCATGGCATCTCCTGGTTCAGGTGCGTCTTGGCAGGGGCTGCTGAAGCACCTCTGCTTCGTCCGGGGAGGAGTGACGTCCTCTCCTCAGGTCTGACACACATGTCTGGCCTTTCGGAGTCTGTGGCTGGGTGGGGTGATTGAGAGGCTTCCCGAGGCTTGGATGTTTGTTTGGGAAGGAGTGTAACTCTAAGCTGACTCCCTTCAAAGAGCTTCCTCAATGGAAGGAGCTAACAGAATGTGGAACACGAAGTCCTTCCAGCCTGTACCATTCCCAGATAAATGTCCTTGATAAGAGAACAGGTGAAAGGTGGGACTGGAGAAATCCGAAAGGAACAGCAGGAGAAGGCTGGGTTTTCTGCTACCTAGCCGTCAAGCAGAAAGAGAACGCAGCTGAGCTGAATTATTCTCCTGAAGTACTCACAGATGCACTTTGGTAGCGAAATGTATGGATATCTTTCTAAGCGTCTGGATTTGGTGATGGGTAAGATTCTAGGCTTTAATAACACCCCTCACCCCCAATAGCCTCCCATAATTAGTAATAATAGAGAACAAGTTGCAATTTTATATTTAAGCCAGAGTAACATAGGCCTAGCAATGTAATGTATTTGTACAATATTTCTATATCTTATTTTGCTTAGGCAACCCCACTAGATAGAAATTGTGTGCTCAACATGTAGGTGTAACATGCACATGCTGTTTAGCGTCATGGCTAACTCGTGAAGAGATCAAAGCCAGGCATCCTGAGTACTGGGTCTCTGAATAGACGATCCTTTGAGATACTGGTTTTTTCCAAGAGAAGTATTGAATTGCTGAATGTTGCTGGCATATAGATTTGGAAGCGTCGGGAGGAAATCTTCCTGAAGAGACCTTAGTTTCCAGTGCTGCCGTGACAGAAATGCCACAAGTGGGCGGCTGTAATGCACAGAAATTGAGGAGTCTGAACTTAGTGTGTCAGCTCCAGGCGACGTGCCTTACATGATCCTCAGCCTGGGTAGTCCTGGCATCGCTTCGTTCTTTGGTCAGACTCATGTAGCACCTGTCTTCTCTCGTTTGTTCTTGCTTCTGTGTCTAGTGTGTTGGTTTTATAACTCAGAAAAGTTAGGTTTAGGACACACTGCTGTGACCTCATTACCATAACACAAATGTTTACAAAGAGGATTACATTCACAGGCAAACAGGATTCCAACACATATTTTGGTGGGACACAATTCAATCGATAACAAGCCCACTTGAGAATGAATCCACAGGATTGAATGATAACAATAGGGATCATTGGTGTCATTTATTTAGAACTATTGAAAAACCGAACAACAATAGATGCCGTCCTGTGCTACAGTGGCGCAGGCATGTTGCCCCGGCAAGAGCAGCAAGGGGACTTGGAATTCAGAGAGGCTTCCATATTTGGGTTGCAGACAGAAAGGGGCACTGTGCTGAGACCAGTATGCCCAGAGGGGGGCAGCAGAATGGCGAGTGACAAGAGTGTCCAAATAAAAGACCTTTGACCCGTGTTCTGGGACTCTAAGGGCTGCGCACAAGGAAGCCGAGTTTTCTTCCCCGTGAAAAAGTACTTTCTTGCAATTGAATTACTTTATCAAAGAACTTGCTACTTCCTAAGACGGGATGAAAGCGGTGTAAGTGAAGGGTCCAGGCACACACGTTGAGAGAGGGTGGTGCTCGATTATCCACAAAGTCCTTTCCAACTTTACACTGGCCCACTCCCGTGTCCGGGCTTAAGAACCAGGGAATGCTGTACGAAGCTCCTTTCCCACGGTACACTTCGTTCAGGATGTAAGCCAGCTTCGCTGGGCAGATCCACAGCAAGGAAGCATGGGCGTACGGTGGTCCGAGTGCGCTGCTGCTAACCAGAAGGTCGGCAGCTCAACTCACTAACCATGCTGTGGGAGAAAAATCGGACAGTCTTCGTCCATACGCACCTGGGAAACCTGAAGGGGCCGTTCTACCCTGCCCTTTAGGGTCACTGTGAGTCGAATCAACTCAATGATGGTGGATTTGGAATAAGCAACCACGGAACGTCAGTGGCCTGTAATGATCTGCATTTATTTTTACTCATAAATCCATGGGTTAGCTTGGTCCTAGCTGGGCTCACTTAAGTGCGTCTACAGTTCAGGGCAGGCACTCAGCTCTTTGTGAGTCTCTTGGCCTCAAGCAGGCTAAACTGAGTTTGCTCTTACCTTGGCATCAGAGTTCTGAGCGGGAGAGAACAAAGCACACAGGCCTCCCTGGCGCGCAGGGCTGCAGTTGGAAAACATTCACTTCCCGCATATCCTGTTGGCCAAAATGAGTCAAACGGCTAGCCCACATTCCAAGGGAGGAAAATAAACTCTCCTTCAATGCCAGAGCTGGGAAGTCCCGTTGCGAGGACTCGAGGGCACAGAGAGTGTGGTGGGAAACGGGGCGGTTTTGTTACCAGACTCTTTATTACATTGAAATGAACTTGAGATGTTTTTGTGTTGTTTAACATCTGCTCTCTAATTATCTGAGGCACTGTTGCGGTCGTAGACGTGTCAGCTCTCACGCACTGCAGTCACGAGTCCAGGCACTTGCTTTACCTTTGTTTTCTGCAGGGTATTTTCCGCTATTGTCTTTGGTGCCATGGCAGTGGGGCAGGTCAGTTCCTTTGCTCCCGACTATGCCAAGGCCAAGGTGTCAGCAGCCCACATCATCATGATCATTGAGAAAACTCCTCTCATCGACAGCTACAGCACAGAAGGCCTGAAGCCAGTGAGTTCAGTATTGGCCTTTTCTAATCCCCTTCCAACTCCTGAATTGAAGTCTTACAAAAGGAAATCTAATGAAAATGTCTTCAAATGCTGGTAGCAAAATAAATATTGCCCGAACATGCGTTCATTTTTCAAAATGCCAATAATGGATATTAACATCGATTCCTTTTGTATATCAAAGTTCCAGTGAGGGGGACTTCTGCCCGCTCTCAAAGCAAATCCTATTAATCAAGTTCTATTATATGTAGGCTTAGCGAGTCTGAAGGAATGATAGGAGTTACACATTTGCACAGTAAATTTCAGCGACTGGTCATGAAGCCCAAGGGGCTTGGAACCTGTTAGAACCCGTTAGTTGAGACCCTGCCAATGAAGCAAAATTAAAACTGATTTGAATTTTAAAAATTGGGTGAAGCTAAAAGACAGCTGAGATGGGAAAGACTATGAACTGACTGCTGCTAGAAGCTAATCTCCCTCTCTTAAAAATTCCGGTAGAGTGCATGTTGCATAGCAACCAAGCCTCTTGAACAACAGAGTCAGAAGCCTTTCCAGGGCTTCAGCCTGTATCCTTTCCTCTCCGAGTTACCATTTTACTCTGCCCAGACTTTACGTGTTTGGGCCCATCACAGATTTGCTTCTTCGGCCATGATCAAATTGATCACCTGTTTACAGCCCTGGGCATAACACAAGTTCACTACCTCTGACACGTGGCAGTAGAGGGGGCTGGCTGCATACAAGGTGCTCTCAATATTACAGTGATCAAATTTTATGTTGCTCTGATTCTAGGATAGGTTGGAAGGAAATGTGACATTTAATGAAGTTGTGTTCAACTACCCTACTCGGCCAGACATTCCGGTACTGCAGGGACTGAGCCTCTCGGTGAAGAAGGGCCAGACGCTGGCGCTGGTGGGCAGCAGCGGCTGTGGGAAGAGCACAGTGGTCCAGCTCCTGGAGCGGTTCTACGATCCCTTGGCTGGAAGAGTGGTGAGCGCGCATTCACAATTAGTTCATTATAGGCTCGAGCCTGTCTAATTAGCTGGCTGTATTTAGCTGTTGACTATAAACCGTGCTTTCTCAAACACTGTCACATACCCTGCTTCAGTACATCTGTCATCTTAAAGTTGGTCTCCACCTGGCGCCACTTGCCCCAGCCTCTCTCTTAACTGGACTCCTTAACTGTCCCCTATGAGCAGCCTTCTTACCACCCTCTCCTTTGCCTTGGTTAGGTCTGTGTCCAAGAGAAGAGTCAGCAAAAACTATGAAGGAACCAGGAAACTGGTAAAGGCAAGAGAAGAGACAGTTAAGGTAGAAGCCAATAGTAGAGAGTATGTCAGGAAGCAAAGGCAAACGTTGTGGAAAGAGAGGGTAAGATGAAAAGTAAGAACTCATGATAAGATTCAGATATTTAATTAATATTATATAGAATATAATTAATAAGATATTTCCAACATTTAATTATTTCTCGGTGAAATGGTGCTAATAGAAAACCATTTAACAGGAGGGAGATATGAAAGGGGGCAAAAGAGACTTACATGACTATAGACTGGTGTTTCCCAGTGGGCAATACTGTTCCCTTGGCGGGGGGAGGGGGGAGAGGGGGCTAGGACAACCCAGAGGAGTTGAAAAAGTGGTCACCTACACCTCTGTTCACATGAGGACACAGTGTCCGAAACTCACAGGGCAGTTCTAATCAGTTCAACAGGGTTGCTACGAGTTGGCAGCGACTCAGTGGCAGTCAGTTTGCTTTAGTTTTGGGTTTATAATAATAATAATACCATTTTTTTTCATTGCTAGGGTTGATGTAGAATTTTTTTCTGAAAGTGAGGCAGTAGGCCAAATAATATTATCAAGAAGATTCAAGGTGAAAGAAAAAAACAATAAGAATAGTAGCTTGTGTGAAAAATAAAAGTTTAGGGGAAATTTTAGTAAGATGAATTTTGAGCATTTTTATCACTGTGGATGAGAAAAAAAGCAGTGACTATTCATGTACAGAAGACCATGAAATAACTTCTAAGAACAAAAGAATGACATCAACACATTTAGGAGGTAGGTTAAAAAAATTGGGTGACTTCGCTTTTGTCTCCTGAATTACAAGGGATGAGTGGTCAGATTTTTTTATTTAACACACAGCAAACCTTTAATGAGAGCCTGTCAGGGGCCATCTCAGGTACTCAGGGACAAGATAGGAGGACTGAAGGGAGTAGTGAAAAATGTAAACAATAGTCTCAAATAGGAAAAGAATCCAACTAGAAAGAATAGAATTTGGAGCAAGGCATGTTCACTAAGCAGGCACTTTGTGATTGGCTATACTAGGTAGACTGTTAATGGTTCCTGTTTGGTATGGCATGGCAGAGGTTCTGGTGGCACAGTGCTTAAAAGTGCAGCTGCTAACAGAGAGGTCAGCAGTTTGAACCCACCAGCTTCTCCACTGCTAAAGACGTAGTCGTCTCTTCCTGTCACGCTGACACTCTTGGAAAGCCTATCAGGCAGTTCTACTCTGTAGACTCTATGCCTCAGAACAGACTCTACAGCAACCCGTCAGAATTCGTGCCGAGTTTCAGGATTGTCTCTACGGTGCAAATTGGCTGCTAAGAGTCATAGTTGCAATAATGATTGAAGTAGAAATTGAATTTTCAAACTCTAGGCTAGGGGTCGTTTGCCTTTCCTACAACAATCCTTTGCTCATAAAGACCTTCCATTTTATTTAAAGATAGTTATGCCTATGCTCAGTCTATCGTTTTAAAAATGATATCAGTCTTGCTCCTAGTTTTTAGCTACCCTGTTCTATATTTTCTGTGGATTCTGCTTTCATGCTTCAATTCTGGGATTAAAGTTTGAACAATGGATTCTAAATGAAGGCTTCACTGACAAATGAAGAAATTAGAGGAGGTGAGCCTTAGTGGCCTTCTTGGGTAAATGTTGGACTGTTAACCCCAAGGATGGCAGTTCAAACCCACCAGCCACTCTATAGGAGAGAAATGAGGCTGTCTTCTCCTATAAAGATTTACAGCCTTGGAACACTGCATAGGGTCACTGTGAGTTGGAATTAATTTCGCGCGTTTAGTTTGGATTTTTTTTTTTTACTTCTTAAATACTGATTACGGTCCTCAAAAGATATACATCAGGGAGTGTGTCAAATGTTATTCTGAGGCATAGGGCATGGTGCCTGCACTTAGCTGAGGAGATAAGTCATATACATGTTATATTGAATGTTAAGTATGCCATGGACTGGGAGGGAACAAACAAATCTATGTTGGAAGAAGTGCAATCAAAATGCCCCTCTGAAGCAAAAGTAGAGAGACTTTGTCTGATGTACTTTGGGCTTATTATCAAGAAGGGCTAATCCCTGGAAAAGGACATTGTTCTTGGTCAAGGGTCAGCCAAAAATAGGAAGACCGTCACCAAGATGAACTGAGAAACAGTTAGCTAACATAGCAACAGTGGTGAGGATGGCACAGGACACGGCAGTGTCTCGTTCTGCTGTGCACACGCTTGCTGACAGTAAGAATAGACTCAGTGGTACCTAACAACACAGCGTACGAGGGAGTACCCCCAAAAACCACGATCTTTTTTCAAAGCTATGTATTTAAATTTTTTTCTTTACAAAACTACCTTATCACCTTCAAAGCACTCCATTCCACTTAATACATTTGTCAGATCGGTGATTCCACTCTTGAAAGCAGTTTTCAAATTCATCTGTTTGCATGGCTGACAGCACCTCCCTCCATTTTTCCTTCACCTCTTCAACGGCACCAAATTGCTATCCGTTCATGTCCCTCTTTGTTTGCGAAAACCAAAAAAAGGCATATGGAGTGAGATCAGGTGAGTCAGCTGTGTGGGGCAAGAGAGGCAGCTACTTTTTTTTTTTGCCCCAAACTGGTGCACTGAGAGGGCTATGGGAGCAGGTGCATTGTTGTGGTGGCAAAACCAGTCCCCTGTCTGCCACAAATCAGGCCTTTTTGTCACACACTGTTAGGCTATCTTCTCAGAACCTCTAAATCAGTGGTTCTCAACCTGTGGGTGGCAACCCCTTTGGGGGGGTCAAATGACCCTTTCACAAGGGTCACCTGATTCATAACAGTAGCAAAATTACAGTTATGAAGTAGCAACGAAAATAATGTTATGGTTGGTGGGTCACCACAACATGAGGGACTGTATTAAAGGGTCGCGGCATTGGGAAGGTTGAGAACCACTGCTCTGAAGAGAAAGCTTGATTAACAGTCTGACCTGGTGGAATGAACTCCAACTGCACTACAAGTTGACATTTGCCTTTTTGGGGAAGTTGAAAGATGTCCAGAAAGAGGTTTGTCATTAGTCGACATTTCACCTTTTTTTTTTTTTTTTGAAACAAGAAAACTACTGGTACACTTGAGTTTTTCCCATAGTGCTGTCCCTGTAAACTGTGTTCAACATCACAACAGTTTCTGCGACACTTTTTCTGAGCAGGAAACAAAATGTCACAGTCACGTGCTGTTCTTTTCAATTGGCTATCATAAAAAATGAGGTTCAAGGGAAACTGCTTTCATGAAAAAATTCACTGTGACCAGAGAGAACCTTCCCTGGAGATGCCACTGGGTGCACTGGATGCCCGCCTAGCAGGGAAAAAATGCATACTATAAAAGCTCCGCCCAGTGGAGCTTTATCCGGATCTTTTTGAGTACCCCCGTGTATGACATCCAACATTGTTCCCTGCCAAATGAGTGAGGAGGTCCTGTCGGACTAGGAGAGAGACTTCCATGAGTTTAATTAAAGAAAGCGGTGAGCCCAGAACTGATTCTTAAGAAAAATAATTACAGGAGGGTGAGCCTTCAAGAAGGCATTCTTTGCAAGAGCTGCAGTTAGTAAGTGATTAGTTTACAATGCAGAGAATGGGTCAGTTAGACTGAAATAGGAAATTTGAGTATTCTCAACTTTTGTGATCATAACCCATCTATGGAAAAAAAAGTCAAAAAAAATTTCATGACTGTTCTGCACTCATAATTACTTTCTACTGGCTGAAAATCACTTGGTGGTAGTAAAATATTAAAATTGAAAATAAAATTGATAAACAGTACACAAACATAAAGGTAACAATTAATAATTGTCCTACAAATACTTAAATACAAGAAGAACATAATTAAGAGCATGGACAATAAGGAAACAGATTAGGCATTTTGAGCTGTTAAGTATTGAGGAAAATCAAGCACCTACAAAAGCATTGGAAGGACTGGAAGAGGAGGGCTGTTCTTACAAGGTAAGACCACAGCACAGAACCTGCAGCCATAGCTGTTCCATTGACTTTCCTCCTGCCCTACTACCATGCTTCATCGCCACCTGGGCTAGAGTATACCTCTTCTCTAAGCAACCTTACCCTTGATCATTTCCCACCAGGTCTGCCACTCCCCCTTCTCTACCATTTGGGGTCCCATGTTTTTCCCTTGTCCCTGGGTTTGTTAACACCACTTCCTTACCCCCCCACCCCAAGTCCCCCCAGAACTGTCGGTCCCATTGTTTTTCCTCCAGATAGTTCATCCAGCCTGTCCTATTCAGACAGACCTGTGGAGTCACTAACATGCACGAAAACTAGACAGAGGAAAACAAAGCAACAGTATACAACCAGACAACAAAACAACAAAAACAAACCACTGACAAAGAACAGAACAAAACAGTTCACAAGAGAAAAGCTTGTAGTTAGTTCAGGGATCGTTTGCTGGTCCTTAGGAGCGTTTTCCAGTCCAGTCTGTTGGGGCACCACGCCCTGGCCCCAAAGTCCACTTTCAGCATTCCCTGGGGACCTTGCCACTCCATTCCCTTGCTGTTCCGCTGCACTCCCCCAGTGATTTGCCTCGGTGTGGTGGGATCAGGTCAGGTGCAATTCCCACACTGTCTCCGGTGCTGTCCCCTGTATCGCCCTTAGTCACTGAGGGGCATCATGTCTCATATTAGGGCCAGCCATGTTGTTCTCTCTGTGGACTGGCTGCTCTAGCCATAGCTGTTCCAAACCCAAAGAAACAGAACCAGAATCTTCTTGCCAATGCAGACAGTCCCATCTTCCAGAGGCTATATGGTAGCCGGCACTGGTTCTACGAGAGGATTAGCTTCTACCTCCCTGCATAATTCACTGGTAGAACATAAATTAGTTCTAGAAATAAGGGAGTCTGGGAAATATTTTTAGCCCTCCAGTTTCCAGAGACCCAAAAGAATATGGAAAAATAGCCATCTCAAGAAAACATTGATATTGAAATCTCATCTATTGCAAAATACCCATTATTACTCCTGTGTATCTTCAGTAGAACTTTGAAATATTTACCAAGAAGGTGCACCGTGACTTGATTTATGGAGCAGATTCAAACCCAAACTCACTGCCATCTAACAACCCTTGGGGTTTCCTTTGAATCCTCGTGGAGTAGACAACCTTCTCTTCCTCCCTCCGCGCAGCTGGTGGGTTCAAACCGCTGATCATGTAGGCAGCAGCTCAGTGCCTAGCACAGCCCACGACAACATCAACAGAAATGGTCCCAATGCGCAAATTCCCATTTCTCAGTCTACCAAATTTTTAGTGAATATCTATTAATAACCCTTGATAAATTACTTAGTTGCTAAGAATTAGTTATTATTATCATGAAAAAAAAAGAATCTTCGTAATAAGAATGAAAGCAATTGACCTTAAGGACCATCCTGAGTTCAGGAAGATCCTCACAACCAAAAAGGGCCCTTGAATCATATTTTGAGAAACACTGGCCTGGAGTGGGGGGTCCTCAAACTTGGTCGGTAGCATAATAGCCTAACTAGCCTGTACAGAATACAGTCATCCTAACTCGGATTAGGGCCTGGACTTTTCCTCTTGTAATTTCCCCCAAGAAATTCTAAAGCTAACCATCATATGAAAACAACTGAGCTAAAGGTTTGGAGGAAGACATTTGAGATAAATGGTAGAGAGTCTTCAACCAAACAAAAGACCTGAACTATATACGAGAAGGTGAAGGTCCAAGGTGTGTGGGATCCAAAGGCGGTACAGTTTTGTTGTTATTTTTTTATTTTTAGTAAAAGTAGGAATTTTAAAGTTAAGTATAAAAATTAATACTTATATAAAAAACTCTCCACCATCCAGTCAATTCTAATAATGGCCCTAGGGGGCAAGGTGGTAGAACTACCCATGTGAGTTGCTGAGACCTTGGCTTTTTTTTTTTTAATAATTTAAGGAGAACATTTATTAAGTCTTAAAGGGACAAAGACACAGACACATCATCCGGATGAGGGAGGCCAGTAGCATGAGGTCAAAATGGCGTCCAAGGATTCACAATCGAGATGCTAGAAACATAGGGCATGGGACAAAGGAAACTGTCGTAAACTCATGATTGGTGGCACTTCAGTACATGACAGTGACAGGTGAGACTACAGAAGCAGGAACAGGACCATGATTGAGACACCAACACTATTAGAGAGAAGGGCTTACAAGATCAGTCCAGGGCTTTCTGACCAAGACAGTCAGGGCAAGACTGACAGGTCATGGCTCATGACTGTGTGGAGACTTGTAACTTCTTATGAGAGGAGAAAGTCTTGTCTTTCTCCCACAGAGCACGGCCGGTGGTTTGTAACTGCTTACCTTGTGGGAACCATTATGCCACCAGGGTTCCTAATACTCAACACAGAATGGGGGAGAAATCACAACAAAATACTGGAAGCATACAGATACCCATTCCTTTCCTAGGCACTTGCTGTAGGCAATTTACCATAAATGCTTAAGTGGGAGAGCTTCCTGATCATAGCCTGCTCACCTGCCTGACCCAGAACACTGCTGTACCCCTAGTACTTATATAGCTTCACTGTTACATCCTTCCTTTGAGTCATCCTTAATCTTCCCATTCATCCCTCTCTGGTCCATCTCAGACACCACTGTCAGGGCCATCTTCCTCTTTAGGACATAATTAGAAGTCTGCTGTCACCGTAAATATAACCCAATGGATGCCTGGACCAACAGCACTCTTATGAAAGAAGACAGACAATACATAGCCGTTATGAGACTTTTGTGTTTCCTAAAATCGACTCATAATGTTTAGATCATACAATTACTGTATGACCCTGTGGAAGTTATATAATTCAGCTCATCTCATTATCTGCAAAATGAAAATGGAAATACTCTCCATCTCCCAGGACATGTAAAGATGAAGCAACAGAATGCTTATCAATGTAGGACTTATCACGTGCGTCTTCATTTAGGCCAGTGGCTTTTCAGTGGTTTTCCTGGATCCCACCCTAGACCACCACCCCCACGCTGGCTAAAGAACTTCTGCTTTTCTGTTTTACATTTGGGCTTCTCCGTGTACTTTCTCTGAATAAAGGGTGCTTTCACTAGCACAGGTTTTTCTGCAGCTTGCCGTTCAAGTGTGTCAGGCTGGGATAAGAAAGGCTCGAAGTGGCATCATATCAAATGTGATGTGGAAGCTCAGGAAAACTTGCTAGGCTAATTCAGACTTGTCTTTGATTTTATTAGTTTAGCAGTGTCTGTTTCCCTCCCAGAGATATGTGCCTGGAAAAATAAAAACCAGCTCCTTTCTCCCCTCAGATTTCCATTTCTCGACCTCAGCATTCCATCTAAGATCTGCAGCGCAGACACTTCATGTCTGGCTGTCACCACCTCTCTCCCCCCTCCCCCTCTACTTTTCCCTCTCACTCATTAGCGACGTAAAGCAGCCTGGAGCATAGATGCTCAGAATAGTCTCCTTAGCAACTGAGCTTGGTACTAGCAAGG
Source organism: Tenrec ecaudatus (assembly GCF_050624435.1). Lineage (NCBI taxonomy): Eukaryota > Metazoa > Chordata > Mammalia > Afrosoricida > Tenrecidae > Tenrec > Tenrec ecaudatus. The sequence goes on from NC_134538.1 coordinate 111,369,920, forward strand.
TGATGGCTGTGTTTTCCATCCCTGCATCTGTCAGCTTCACAAACAGAAGCTCTGTGACTGCTCACAGATTGTACCCTGACCCTGGCCAGCTGTCTCCCAGAGGCACCCAGCCTCACACCCAGGATCCAAAGAGCATGTTGGCTTACCGCCCTTCCCAGGGAAAACAGTTTGTGGTGCCTAACGAGGTGATGCTGAGTCAGTGGCGTCTCCTTCACAGTGGCGAGCAGCTCTCTCACTCGAATGCCAACGTTCTGTGGCGGCACGGAGCTATTAGGCAGACATGTCACCATCAGAGAGCAGGACGTTTGAGAGGAAGGCTGTAAGCACAGTCCTCAGGCTGCGGGACAATTCAGAGAGCCAGGTCGCCTGAGAAAGAACAGCACCCTCTTCTCACTCGTTTGGCCCAGAATTCTAGATACCCGCCCCTGATTTTATCCACCCATCCACATATTCAATTGTTATATCATACACACAGCTACAAATCGCTGATAATCCTTGAGGAGTTACTGAATGCCTGGCATTGACTAAATGGGGTATCTTATCAATGTGTAAAAAGTACAGCTTTTAATGCTCCAATCTGCGTGCTGAGCATTCGCCATCACTCACGTTTTACACACCAGGAACCAAGTCTTAGAGGAATTCGAGTATCCCAAGTTCAAAAACTTGTTAGACTGCAGTCACTCTCCCACACTCTTACTGATTTCTCAAAACCTGATCTTACCTAATGAACATAAGTCATATCAGAAACCTGAACTTCCTATCTAGTGTGTGACCATAGCTCTTGTTTATTTCCACTCCAACCCTGGACACGTTTCTGGTGGCCTAGTGAGATGTAAAAATGAGGTTTTTAGGGCATATCTCACTGGAAGCATTTTATATTGTTGTTGTTGTTGTTTTTCACTGCTGTAGCAGATTAACACAAGCTAAGTAGCTCAGACCAGCACAGATCTATTATCTTACAGTTCTTACAGGTCACTGGGCTAAAAGCAAGGTGGCACCAGACATGTGATCCTTTCAGGAGGTTGCAGGAGATCATCAGTTTCCTTGCATTTTTCTAGCTTCTAGAGCAGTGGTTCTCAACCTATGGGTCGTGACCCCTTTGGGGATTGAACGACCCTTTCACAGGGGTCGCCCGATTCATAAGAGTAGCAAAATTACAGTGATGACATAGTGATGAAAATAATGTTATGGTTGGGGTCACCGCCACATGAGGACCTGTATTCAAGGGTCGCAGCATTAGCAAGGTTGAGAACCCCTGCTCTGAAGGTTGTGCACATACTTAGTTCAGGGCCCCTTTCTTCATCTTCAAAGTCAGCACTGGCCATTCCATTGCAGGAGACACTCGGTCCCCTCCCTCCCTCCCTCCCTCCCTCCTTCCCAGCTAAGAACTGTGATGACGCTGGGCTCACCCAGCTATGAACTGCAGTACATGAATTGTCCACTTGTACAGATTAAACTCTTAAGTGACTGGGCACTCACTGTTTACACAAGTAATGGGGTTGGTGACAGGGCAAATCTTGCAGTAATCATCATTCACAAGAGCAAAGCCATGCTTGTTAGACTGACACATGTCACAGTGCTGCAAGAAGAGCCTTAAAATAGTACGTGGATGGTGATTCCGGGCCTCCACTCACTGGGCACCCTCGAGACAGAGCACTGTGAACCAACGTCCATCTTCTGCCGGTTCTATGTCTTTGGGCTGGCCGTTATCTGCTGCTTCTTACACTAGGGAGTTTTACCCTCAAAACCAAGAGCTACAGGTGAGTGTGAGGTCAAGTCCGGTTCACTCAGTGGGGTTTCCATATTGAGTCCTTCTGGTCTGGCCTATGAAGGACATTGCATGTCTTGAAAGAACAGAGTCTAAAGTCCCGGTAGTCTGTAGCACACAGCCTGGGTCACCAAGGACTGGATAGAAACTAGGTTAAAAGTATCTAATGAGGAACTTGGTACCAGGCATATTATCCCCTTGGGTTCTATGTAAACATTGTTAAGCGTTTTCCAGATGGCAGGTTGCTCCACCCCATTTTCTTACTAACAGAAAGGTAATTGCCTTCTCTGCGGTGTACAGGTCCCCCTCCTGTGGTGACGGGAATTGCCAGCAAGGTTTCCTGATCACCCTGGTGGAGTGATCTTAGCACAGTTTGGTATGGCAGCGACTGGTCTTCTCTCTCTGACCCCAGCTGAGGTCCCCCCTGTCAATGTGGTTCTTAACATGTCTGTATCGTAGAGGAGGTGACATGTGTTTCATGGACACTAGGCAGGCTTTCTCCCTCATTGCTCAAGAGACCAGGTGAGAAGATTGCATGTTCTGGAGCAGTGGCCTGCTTTCTTCTTGTGTTGATCTCATAGTATGGACTCGTACAGTAGCTGTCCTTTCGTGATGGACTTACTTCACGCAGCATAATAGCGTCCAGGCCCCTCCATATTATGACGTACCCCATGGTCTCATCATGGATGCATAATATTCCACAGGGTGTCTGTACCGGGGTTTCTCGGTTCGTTCTTCTACTGATGGGCATTTGCACTCTTTCTAGCTTCTTGCTATTGTGAACTGTTGTTTCCTTAATTTGGGATCCTAGGGATTGGGACATGGATTATGTTGGGAGGAAAAGGGAGACTTAATTCTGTCCACCACATGCATCTCTCAGGAAACTAGGGTTAAACCTGGGGAACTCGTCCAGTCATCAATGCTGTGACCCAGTCCGAGGAGCCTTGCCAAGCCAGACTAGAGAAAACCAAAATTGTCTTCTGTATCACAGTAACTTGGCAATTTTAATATATAAGAGAAATACCATTAATTTTCCTTAGTGTCCTGACTCAAAGTCGATCTATAAACTTGTGTTTTCAGCTCATTGATGACAAAGAAATAAAACATCTGAATGTGCAGTGGCTGCGAGCGCAACTGGGCATTGTGTCCCAGGAGCCCATCCTCTTTGACTGCAGCATTGCCGAGAACATCGCCTACGGAGACAACAGCCGCGCTGTAGCCCACGATGAAATTGTGAGCGCAGCCAAAGCAGCCAACATCCACCCCTTCATCGAGACGCTGCCTGAAGTAAGTCTCTCCCAAAGTAGGATCCCTCAGTGCCTTATCCTTTCAGTTCTAAAGGACCGACTTCCCGACGGAGAAGAGGGAAATAATCCACAACAGACCCTCACGTATACGAGCATGCAGCTACACACTCGGACCTGTCTACCCTCTTGCTCAGCTCTCCCTGGGAGAAGGCTGGGAGTATTAGCTCCACTCAGACATGGACGGCAGGGGCTTCGAGGAGCAGCGGAGGAAGAAGCCCCCAGGCCCAGGCTTCTGCGTTGGGAGCTCTGTCTTCCTTCAGATGTGAGGAAAGCTGGCCTGGCCTGGGGGCCTTTCTCCCTCTCAGACCCCACCTCTCCACCCACTTTCCAGCCCCCGGTCTCCTGCGGAAACTGGCAGGGCCATTTTAGCCCTTCTCTCCAGACTTTCATTCCACCCCCTTGAAGCTCTCCCCTGAACCCCAAACCCAATCTGAAGTGAGGCCAGGCAGCAGCACCCCAGCAGAAAAAAGCTCTCTCAATAGAGCTGAGCCACCGGAGTGACGCGGCATCTGTCGTGGCAAATGGAATGACATGTTTGGTGGCCCCCCAAGCCCTGCTTTCTGAGTTCACTGCTGAAAGTCTCCCTGCGGCTCTGAGCCGTTGGTTGTCTCTTAGCTGTCCGCTAAGAAGCTTCTAGGAAAGTAGCCCCTCACCTTCTCTTAGGGTGCTTTAGGTGAGGGGTTGCGTGCATGTGTGTTAAGTGCGTCTCCAGTCCGCTCCCCAGTGTGCTTCTTAGTGCCCGGAGAAACCCCTGCCCGAAAAGGAACTCACCGTGCTGCAGGGGGAGGGCAGGAAAGAGCGGCAACACCAGGCGCCTCACAGCTGCCTAAAATCCACCTTCTCCTTCCAGTCTGCTTGTATCATTCATGCCTGGGGAGCAGGCACTGTCCTCCCGGCCCCAGCGCGCTAGCCCACCTGTAAGTAATTGAGATAATTAACCCTGGTGGAGGCTGGACCACGTGAAACACAGCAAAGCTCCAATCAATCCCGTGTGCTAGGAAGGAGACCAAGAGTTTCTCTCTCATAAAGCTTGGTGGTGCTGTTGTATAAGTATTGGACTGCTAACTGCAAGGTCAGCTGTTCAAAACATCCAGCTGTTCTGAGGGAGCAAGATGAGGCTATGTGCTCCCGTAAAAATGTATAGCCTTGGGAACCGTGTAACAGCTCTGCGGGTGAATTTTGTGGTCACTCCCTGAGTCAGGAACGACAACCTGGCAGTGGGTCCCATCCATGCCTCCATGTGTGGGTGTGGCTCAGCATGCCAGTAAGACCTGAGAAACGGCCGTTTACAGGTTCTTCTCCAGACCTGGTGAATCAGCAGTGAAGCAAACGGTTTTAACAAGTCCTTGGGTGCTGCCGACTAAACATTGGCAAACCTCTCGGCTAACGAGTGCAATCCTGGGCGAGGCAATCAGTATTAGCCAAGAGGTTGGAGGAATGAGTTCACAAAGGAGCATCTTAGGAGAAAAGTCTAGTAATCCACTTCAGAAGCCAGTCCCTGAAGACCCCGTGGAGCACATGTCTCCCGAGACACACCTGGCATCACCCTGAGTTGGAATTGACTCAATAAATGCACCTGTTGTCGAGGTAACAGAAGACCCACACGAAGAGTCATGGTCAATCTTGCTTATTAAACTTGGCGTGTTGTCCTCTAGCATTTCCCCACCACACCCATTTCCCAGTCCCGTGTCCTAGGCTCCCAGACTGCACACATCACCAGAACACCCCTGTAGACATCAGTACCCTCCCTCTCAGGAGGAAGCTCCCCCATGTCCTGCTTCTAAAGATCACTTCTCCTGAGAGAGTAGTGTCAGAATTCACCTCAGTCTTCAGAAGGCTGCTCTGGAAACCTTCCTACAAGGCTATAGCCCTGCTCTACCTGCCTCAACCGGGTATCTGTGCTAGGACAGCCCAGCAACTAGGACTGTCCCCCGTTGGTGCTCCTGACTTCTCAAGCCACCTCAGCTCTAGACAGAGCCAGGCCTGTGCATCAGCCAGAGTCACCTAGCATCTTCTCGTGCCATCTACAAGTATTGATCTCAGTCTAAGTGCCATAGAACAAGGATTGCCAGAAGTAGCAACTAAAAAGAGGCAACCCTGTAAAGAAGATGTTCTTTACAGCAAGCAAAACCAAACTCATTGCTATGGAGTCGAGGCTGACTCCTCGTGACCCTGTGGCGCAGCATAAGGAAACACTGCCCAGTCCTGCGCCATCCTCTGCAGCGTTATGTCGGCGCCCGCGTGGCAGCCACTCTGTCAGTCCGTCTCATTGAGGGGCATCCTCTTTCCCAATGGTGTCTTGTTCCAGGGACTGCTCAGTCCACGGGGAAAAGACAGGGCTTTCTAACTCCCATTGACAGTGACAGTTTGGGAAACTCGCAGGGGTAGTACTACCCTGTCCTAGCGGGTCCCAATGTTTCCTTCTCTTGTGCCTTCTGGGTCACGATGAGTCAGAACTGACTCGTGGCCCCAAACAACAACATGAAGATTTTAAAGTCAGTCTCTGGGTGTGAGAAGCAGAGCCCACAATTTTGCTAAAGTTTCAGCCTGTCAACAACTAAAAGAAGAGAGTAGTGCTTCCTAGGTTACACACGCTGCCCCAGCCCATAATTTATGAGACATTCAAGAGGAATTCTAAAAGTTAAAGAAAAAGGCCTTTAGAGTTATATACCAAAATAGAATTTTTTCCCCCACTCAGTAAACTTTCTTACGCACTGGAGATAGGTTTATAAAAACAGATACTGAAGGCTGATTCTACATCCCAAGACTGCTTGCTTTCCTTTCCTTTCCTTTCCTTTCCAAACAAGGTAAAGAGTGCCACCTGCTGGTTATAGGTAGAAGGGTCTTCTATTATTGTATGTGTTAACTTTTCTCCCAAACATCAGAAACCAGATCTCCAAGAGAGCCAAGCATTGCAATGATGTTCTTCATAAATGCGTTGGCTTATTTTCACTAAAATATATACTTTTAAGGCTCAGACATATTTTTAAGAAAAATGTTGAACAGTCTATGTGAAAGCTTTTTTCATAGTTTAACTTTCTATAAGCCAGCCCATTTTTAGGTACGGAATCTATCTTTTTTGTGGATGTCGTTACCCTACTTTTCTTCAGTTTTACTTTTAACAACACCAAATCCTTATTTACAGAAATATAACACCAAAGTGGGAGACAAAGGAACACAGCTCTCTGGTGGCCAGAAGCAGCGCATTGCCATAGCCCGTGCCCTCGTTAGACAGCCGCAGGTCTTGCTTCTGGATGAAGCGACATCAGCTCTGGATACAGAGAGTGAAAAGGTAAGGATGTATATTAGACTCATCCACAGTTTGAATCTGTTATCGTTCAAAGGTTTTAGTTTATAACTTTATCTTCTATAATAGAGGGTAAAATTTAGTCAGATAAGTTGATTGTTAAACATGTCATGTTTCAGTACAATTTATACTGAAACAACTTTTTTATAGCTGCCATGAAAAAAAAGTTAGGTTCTGTAGCACTTAAGCACCCTCAGAGAGCCCTGGATCTCTCTGTGTTGGTCTAAGAATTTGTATTCAGGAGGCCTCCTTATTGATATGGACGGTGTCTGCTCAGTAGCCATATAGAAATGAGGTCAAGGGCAAGTCCATCTTAAAAATGTGGCTGTGCCAGGTCAAGAAAAGGCAGCATCGAGATGGCTCAAAGACAAACAACTTGTACAAAGCAGGAGAGGTGATCAAACATGGCGAGATGTTTCCTCTCTTATTAGCCTTTATTTAGGCTTCCTGAGCTTGATGCTTGTTAGCTCGTTCTGCAGGCTGAATTAAAGGGAGAGGGCTCTCTGCATCAGAATTAATTTGTGATTGCTGAACAGGTTGTCCAGGAGGCACTGGACAAAGCCCGAGAAGGCCGCACCTGCATTGTGATCGCCCACCGCCTCTCCACCATCCAGAGCGCAGACTTGATCGTGGTGTTCCAGAATGGCAAAATCAAGGAGCACGGCACGCACCAGCAGCTGCTGGCGCAGAAAGGCATCTACTTCTCCATGGTCAATGTTCAGGCTGGAGCAAAGCGCTTGTGAACTGTGATCACATGAGATGTTAATATTTTCTAATGCATTCAATAACGGCATTTAATCGAAGCTAGGAAGCAAGTACTTATTGGAAAAAATATATAGTTACATTTAAAAAATATTTCCTACATAATTGAAGATTATGCTGCCAAGTTCTGAATCTTCAGAGACTTCATAATTAAAGGAACAGATGGACAAACATCACCAAAGGGGGAGAAGAATGGTTTTAACTGCATTATAACATTTATGAAATAATTCAAAGTAGATTTTTTCAAAATAAAGTCTGTAATTCTGTTTCTCTTTTCTCATTAGGACCATAACTTGTGCTAAGGGAATAAAAGTAGCAAGAAGTACTGAAATGTTCACATGGAGGCACCTAAATATAGTCAAACTTTCATGGCACTCAACTAGGGTAATCTTTTCCAAAAGCTTGTGAAAATATCATTTCCCAATTGGAATATTGCAGATTGTTTCTACTTTTAAAAAACTATTGGGGGAGGAAGGAGACCTGAAAAACACGTGTTAATGTTAATTCATTTAAATAATAATGGGAATGGTTAAACAATTAAAATAATTCTACATATCTTCTCATTTTCTGTCCTGGACATCCACAGGGCCTCATTCTCATACTGGACCCTGTCAATTTGTACGTTTCTGCATATGGTGCCTCTCAAACATGACCACAGATCAAGACAAGATTTAGGAGTGGGGTTGTGATTTAGAGGATGCACGATGGTGAAGTTATGTATTATGGTGCAGTGGGTTACGCTTTGAGTTGCTGACTGCAAGTTCGGCAGTTTACGCCCACTACACGCACTGCTTACTGCAAGAGACTTCGTCCCAGAAACCCTAAGGAGCAGTTCTGATCTATCCTAGGGTCGCACTGAGCTGGAATCAACTCGACGACAATGGGTATATTGCTCTGATGTACACGGAATGCTTTGGATCGCTCTAATAAGGAACTCTTAAAGGACTTTATTATTTTTCCAAGCAATTGTTTTTTTTCCAAAGTTGATCCTCTCAGCCATCAAACTGATTCCAAATCATAGTGACACTATAGGACAGAGTTGAACTTCCCTTGTGAGTTTCCAAGACTGTAAATTACTCTCTGCAGGTTCAGAAAGTCTCATGTTTTCCCCATGGAGCAGCTAGTGGCTTTGAACTGCTGGCCTTGTGGTTAGCAGCCCAACACAAAGCCACTATGCCATTAGGGCTCCTAGTAAAAGGATTACTATTGTAACATTACTTATACTATTAAGAAATAGAAATAATCTGAATATATAGCAATAAATTCATTAAATTTTGGTGCATTAGAAAATGAACTATTGTACAATTAATGTAAGTTTTATAAGAATGTTATCAAAGTAAATAGTTTTATGTAAGGAAATTAGCTACCAAACAGTATGAAAAATAGGGTAGCTTTTGCTATTTTAAAATAAATATATAGCAAATATAAGCATAGGTGAGAAAATACTAGTGAGATCACCATCACAAACTGCCGTTAAGTACATTCTGACTCACAGTGACCCTATGGGGAGAGACACTCCAACCTGGTCTGACTTAGAATGAAGGTTTACAGATTTGCTTGTGAAAGTTTCATCTTTGTAGCTTTGTGAATTCAAAGATTCTTAAAAGTGCTTATCCTGAGAAATTTGAGATAAATTCCTGCAAACTTAAGTGTAAAACAGCGTCACTCTTAGTTTCACTTCCCAAAGATATGTATTTTTCTCTTACTCTTTGTATATTTGGTAAACCTTTCTTTATATGTGACTTTGGTGTGTTTAAAGCTTCAATATATATAAATAAAATGATCTTCCATAGTTATTTATGCAGTCTAAGTGCTATGTGTCATAAGTATGAAATTCTGTCAGCTGCACTCACAGACCTTGAGCCATGTTCCCCACTGTCGGTTGGTTTGCTCTGGCTGCAATCGTGTAAAAGGAAATGGAGGGGATGCCCAGCATCCAATTCCTCCATAACCACCACTGCTTAAAAGGGTGGTAGAAAACCCTTCATCACATCTTCCATTTTCTCTAAATTTTCTTCACAGGGTCAGCTCCCATATTCAGCGAGTGAATTCAAGTGCAATAAGCTACTTAATCTCAGCAAAGGCTCATTCAAAGGCATGTTCCGCATTATTATTAGCACTTTTATAATCAACCCTTGTAAAAGTTAAAAAAAAAAAAGCTTAAGAAACATTTGGGAGCCAGTGGGAAGAACATTAAAAACTAATACAGTAATGAAGTTGTATGGTAATGTCATTAAACACCAAACTGTGTGACACACTATGAATGAAATTTAGAATCATAGTAGGAATAAATGTATTGTAGTGGTTGGCCTGGTAAAAAATGGGGAATGTGTTAAAGTTCATCATACGGTGTTCACTAGTGTCTGAAAATCATTGTCTAGCTAAGTTGACAGAGAACCATAATTATAACAGAATTTCCGTGTGCATTTGTCTGTGCAGTTGAGCCACACACACTGTGAGAGCTGGGGTGGCCTGTAATCCACCTTGGTGTCCCTAAAAGCTGAGAAGAGTATCTTGCACATAAGTAGGCATTTGTAATTTGTTAGTGAGTTATTAAGCTTGAGTTATATAAGCCAGCATGAAAGCCTTGCATTGCTAGGTAGAGGAGTTAAGATTTGATGACATAGAAAATGAGAAACCATGAATGGTTCTAATAAAAGCATGATGTGGTGGAAATAGCATTGAAAGATTACCCTGGTATAGGTCTATGTACATATATTTAAATGCTAAATATTAAGGTGGCAGACGGACAATGGGTCTCTACTCAAGTACTCCCTCAACACAAGAACACTTTTTTCGAATAACCTGGCATTCTGTGATGCTCACCTTCCTGACATGCCCACTGAAGTCCAAAAGGGTGCATAAGCAAATGTGGTGAAGAAAGCTGATGATGCCCAGCTATTAAAAGATATAGTGTTTGGGGCCTTAAAGGGTTGAAGATAAACAACAAGCGGCCATCTAGCAGGGAAGCAACAAAGCCCACATGGAAGAAGCACACCAGCCTGTGTGATCATGAGGTGTCGATAGGATCAGGCATCAGAAGACCCAAAACAAACAAATATTGATGCAAATGATGGGGTCAGAGTGGAGACCCAAAGCCCATCTATAAACAATTGGATATTCCCTCACAGAAGGGTCACAGGAAAGACTGAGTCAGCCAGGGGCCAGGCCAGCACCGACCGATGGAACACACATTCCTCTAGTTCTTTAATGCTTCCCCACCCTCACCCCACCCCCACTATTATGACCCCGGTTCTCCCTTACAAATATGCTAGACCAGTGCATGTACACTGGTACAGACAAGAGTTCTCAACACATAGAATCCAGGACAGATAAACCCCTCAGGAACAGTAATGGGAGTAGTGAAACCATGAGGATAGGGGAAAGGTGGAGGGAGAAGGGGGAGGAACGGGGAACTGATTACAATGATGAATGTGTAACCACCACCACCCCAGGGAGACAGTAGGAATGTGGGCAGAGGGAGACAACAGATGGTGTCAGATATGAAAATAATAATTTATAATTTATCAGGCGTCCACGAGAGAGGGAGGTTAGGGGAGGGAGGGGAAAAAGAAGCTGATTCCAAGGGCTCAACCAGAGAGAAAATGTTTTTAAAGTGATGGTGGCAACATATGTACAAATGTATTTGATACGATTGATGCATGGTTCGTTATAAGAGCTTTAAGAGCCCCCAATAAAATGATTTATTAATAAATAATTTAAAAGGTTACCCTGGACACAGATGGCAGGGGTAGACTGGATGATCTTCGTAATGGGTCCAATGAAGTCCTTCAAAAACGATGACCACATCCTAATCCCTAAAACATGTGCATGTTACCTTATTTGGAAGAAGGGTCTTTGCAGATGTAATGAAGTATCTTAAAATGAAGAGACCATCCTGGGTTAGCCAGGTGGACCGAAAAACCAAAGGCATTTATGCTCTTCTAAGAAGGAGGCGAAGGAGACAAAGAAGAGTGTGGCCCCAGAGGCAGTGAGTGTTCTGGTGCAACGGCAAGTCAGGGTGGGCAGGGGAGAAACATCCAGAGACTAGAAATGAAAGGCGGAGGGTGATAAAAATAGATGTCAAGTTTTGGGCTTGAAAACAGCTATGACCTTGAAGCAGGAAAGGAACTCTTCGAGGAGGAAATGTTTTTTTCATATGGGTTGGAGATGATATTATGATAGAAGCTGCCTGGTGATGTGGCCCTCAGGATAAAAGCTAAGCACAGATAGCCTCGGCTTGTGTTATTTACTTGATTACAATCCTTTTCTAACTCAGGTTCTTTTATTTTCCTAGTTTCACCCTCAGATTATCCAGCAATTAAATACACACACACACACACACACACACACACACAGCCATCTATTTGATTCCTATTCATAATAACTCTATCCGACAGAGTAGAACTGCTCCTGTGGGTTTCCAAAACTGTAAGTCTTCACAGAAATGGAAAAGCTCATTAGTCTCATTGTTCCCCTGAGGAAAGGGAGGTAGGTTTGAACTGCTGACCTTGTGCTTAGCAACCCAACACATAATCCACTCCACCACCAGGGCTCCAGCTATGCCTAACTCTAAACAATCACGGCTTCCTATTTAACTCATCAGAATCCACTTCTGAATTTAAGTCAAAATGTGTTTGAATTTATTCCTCACATGTGAAGTAGTCATTCACCCCCCTTCTGAATATTGTCTTTTTTGTTTTTAATCACTTTTCTTTGAGTTGCATTCCAGGTACCTGCTCCAGGATTGTGAATTCTTTGAAAGGACAATTGTGTCTTTGTATCATCTGTGTTCCCGTGTCTGGCAAAGTTCATGGTCTCTAGTTCAAACCAAACCCATTGCAGTCGGATCGATTCTGACTCATAGCAGCCCAGCTGCCCCCAGAGAAGTTCAAAGGCTGTAGATCTTTTTGAGAACAAACTGTCACTGTTTCTCCCATGAGTGACAGGATGGTTCAAACTGCCAACCTTTCAGCTGGCAGCCAAGCGCTTAACCATTGCACCACATGGCTACTGTGGCCTATAGTTGAGCCCCAGTAAATGTCTGCTCATCTGCCCAGTTTTTTTCTTTCCTATGGTTCAGTTTGATTTTCATATATCAATACCTTAAACGTGCTTTGTTAATATAAGTTGCTCCCAACTCATAGTGACCATACAGAACAGAATAAAACTCCCTAGGATTTCTGGGACTGATAACCTTTATAATAACAGAGAGCCTCACCTTTCTTCTGAAAGCAGCTGGTAGGTTTGAAGTGATGACCTTGAGGATAGTCCAAGGCTTAGCCCTTTGTGTTATCAGGGCTCCTTATGCTACACCTTAAGAGAATTCTTATCTAAAGTCATACAATTTTAGAAGAAAAATAGGGAGGGAAAACCCATTATTACTACTAAGACCTGTGCCCAGCTTTACCCATTACATAGAATTGAAAGGGAAAGTCTTATCTGAACTGTGTCCACAATTCTTTTTTTTTCTTTCTTTTTTTACATTTTATTAGGGGCTCATACAACTCTTATCACTTTCCACACATATACATACATCAATTGTATAAAGCACATCCTACATTCTTTGCCCTAATCACTCTCAAAGCATTTGCTCTCCACTTAAGCCCTCTGCATCAGGTCCTCTTTTTTTCCCCCTCCCTCCCCGCTCCCCCCTCCCTCATGAGCCCTTGATAATCCACAGATTGTTATTTTGTCATATCTTGCCTTATCCGGAGTCTCCTTTCCCCCCCTTCTCTGCCGTCCATCTCCCAGGGAGGAGGTCACATGTGGATCCTTGTAATCAGTTCCCCCTTTCCAACCCACTCACCCTCTACTCTCCCAGCATCGCCCCTCACACCCCTGGTCCTGAAGGTATCATCCACCATGGATTCCCTGTGCCTCCAGCTCCCATATGCACCAGTGTACAATCTCTGCCCTATTCAGTCCTGCAAGGTAGATTTTGGATCATGGTAGTTGGGGGGAGGAAGCATCCAGGATCTGGGGGAAAGCTGTGTTCTTCATCGGAACTACCTCGCACCCTGACTGACCCATCTCCTCTCCTAAACCCCTCTATGAGGGGATCTCCAGTGGCCGACACTTGAGCCTTGGGTCTCCACTCTGCTCTTCCCCCTTCATTCACTATGGTATATATATATATATATATATATATATATATATACACACACACACACACACATATATATTCTTTTTTTTTTTGCATGATGCCTTATACCTGGTCCCTTTGGCACCTCGTGATCGCACTGGCTGGTGTGCTTCTTCCATGTGGGCTTTTTTGCTTCTGAGCTAGATGGCCGCTTGTTCACCTTCAAGCCTTTAAGACCCCAGACACTATCTCTTTCGATAGCCGGCCACCATCAGCTTTCTTCGCCACATTTGCTTATGCACCCGTTTGTCTTCAGCGATCCTATCATGGAGGTGTGCAACCAATGATATGATTTTTTGTTCTTTGATGCCTGATAACTGATCCCTTCAGGACCACGCGATCACACAGGCTGGTGTGTTCTTCCATGTGGGCTTTGTTGCTTCTGAAATAGATGGCCGCTTGTTTATCTTCAAGCCTTTAAGACCCCAGTCATTATCTCTTTTGATAGCTGGGCACCGTCACCTTTCTTCACCACATTTACTTGTTCACCCGCTTTGGCTTCAGCAATTGTGTCGGGAGAGTGAGCATCATAGAGTGCAAATTTAATAAAAGAAAGTATTCATGCATTGAGGGAGTGCTTGAGTAGAGGCCCAAGGTCCTTCCGCCACCTTAATACTAAACCTATAAATATAGACACATAGATATATTTCCCCATCCTCATATATATATATTTGCATGTACATGTCTTTATCTAGACCTCCATAAATGCCTCTTGACTCCCAGCTCCTTCCTCCATCGCCCTTGACTTTCCTCCTGCCCCACTACCATGCTCCGTCCCCACCTGGGCTACAGCTTTACCTCTTCTCTACGCAACCTTACCCTTGATCATTCCCCACCAGGCCTGCCACTCCTCCCTCTCTACCATTTTGGGTCCCATGTTGTTCCCTTGTCCCTGTTTTTGTTAACACCACTTCCTTACCCCCCTCCCCCACCCCAAGTCCCCCCGGAACTGTCGGTCCCGTTGTTTTTCCTCCAGATAGTTCATCCAGCCTGTCCTATTCAGACAGACCTGTGGAGACACTAACATGTATGAAAACAAGACAGAGGAAAACAAAGCAACACTATACAACCAGACAACAAAACAACAAAAACAAACCACTGACAAAGAACAAAACAAAACACTTCACACAAGAAAAGCTTGTAGTTCGTTCAAGGATTGTTTGCTGGACCTTAGGAGCGTTTCCCAGTCCAGTCTGTTGGGGCACCACGCCCTGGCCCCAAAGTCCACTTTCAGCATTCCCTGGGGACCTTGCCACTCCATTCCATTGCTGTTCCGCTGCACTCCCCCAGTGATTTGCCTCGATGTGGTGGGATCAGGTCAGGTGCAGTTCCCACACTGTGTCTCCGGTGCTGTCCCCTGTATCGCCCTTAGTCACTGAAGGGCATCATTTCTCATAGTGGGGCCAGTCCACAATTCTTTTGAAGAAAATAAACTGGACTAGTCTAGTTAACAGTATTCTACCAGTGGGGTTCCTATAGTACAAAACCAAACTAAGAATCTTAAAATTGATATCATGCTGGGTTCCCTTATAAGAAAGAGACACATGCAGATTTGCCACAGAAGTGGAGATGGTGTGACCCCAGAGACAGAGATTGGAATGATGCCGTCACAAGTCAAATTGAGCTGCTAAAAGACATCCAGTGACATGATAGAGAGGAACCTAACCTAAGATTTAAACATTTTTTTCTTAGTTCCACCCTCAGATTACCCATCTATAAAGAACGAAAGGGTTAGGGTTAGGGGAAAAAATAAAAAATTAGAAAAGAACAAAAGGAATTCATTGAGTCAATGCCATTGAGTGTCATTGAGTCAATGAGTCATTGAGTCAATGAGTGTCATTGAGTCAATGCCAACTATAGGACAGAGCAGACCTGCCCCCGTGGATTCCACCCTGGGGGAAGCTGGAAGAGTACACTAGATTCTACCACTCTGCAAGTTACTGTCTATCATTACGTCAAAAGGTTTTAATTAGGTGAAAATGGTTAAACTTTAAAGTTTTGCTTTTTTTAAAAGAAGGTCTCTGGTGGACACAATTCAGATAAGATTTTCCTCTTTTTTTCTATGTAATGGGTAAAGCTGGACACAGGCCTTAACAGTAATCACAGGGTCTCCTCCCTGTCTTCCTTGTGAAAGTATATGGCGGTAGACAGCAGTTGCGCACTTGGCTGCTCACCGTATGGTTCTGGAGCGGCTGGCAGCCTTGGCAAACTTCGGGGGCAGCTCCCTCTAGCCCCCAGGGCTGCTGTGAGTCAGCCTAGATTTCAGAGCAGTGGGCTTCTTTAAAAAACTAAGAAAAAAATTTCAGGGAGTACTTTCTGCAACTGATGTCCTTTATCCCAGTTGGAACTTTTAACACCAAGGTCAAAGACCTCTGCCCTTGGAGTCCAGAGATAGCCGCACAGCAACGTGGAAAGCAGCAATGCTGGCAGAAACGTGCAAAAGGCCAAGATGAATTATGAAATGTTTTCACCTGGATGGGTTCAAAAGAGCCAGTTTTGATTATTTGAGAGATAGACCTTTGAATTGAAAGAGAACATTTTCACTTTCTCCACCAGGCAACTAACTATCCCTCTTTGCCCTCATACTGTTTGTAGCTTGATATGTAATGAGACACCCAGGCTCTCCAGTCAGAAAAAAATCCCGGGTCCCTGCTTTGGCGGCTGGTTTGTTCACATGGGTGGCTGCTTGGGCAAGTTTCTCATTTTCCCGAAGTCTTTGTTTCTCCAAGTTCTAAATTTGGAACTTGGATCAGATTTCTTAAACGAACACAAAATGTGATCAAGTATTTATGACAATATCATAAATTGTTTATCAAAATTATTTCTAGCAAACCCATACAGTGACTATGATATATGTTTACGCGCACATATGTATTAGTTTCCTTCACTTATGTATTTCCTGCTTGTCAAGGTTATCAATTGTCCTGCATGAAAAGGATAGTGTGTATTTATTTGTTTAACCAGTCTGTTAAGTGCCCACCAAGGAGATTCTGGGAGCACAATGAGAAGCCATGGAGCTCACAGTTTCGGAAATCAGTGTCTCAGTATGCACCGGCGCCACGAAGCAAGTCCCTATGGGGTGAAAGAGGGGACCGAGAAGCGGTCAAGAGCGTGGGTGTGCGCGAACACTTTTGTGGAGTCTTGCAACGGTTCCGAGTGGTCAGAAATGGTTCCGGGTGGTCACAGTTTCAGGTGTTGGAGAAGGGAAAGGCAGGAAGCAGCTAGAAGAGGGATGGAGTGGCGAGTCCAGCAGGACCTACTCTGCCAGCATGGGCTTATTTCAAGGATTTCTCCTTTGCCGCGATGCCTCTGAAACAATAATACACCTCTCACTTTGGCGCGGCCACATGCCCACCAGTGTAGCTGTGCAATGACACTGTATCATATGAATCACATTTCACTTTAAAATTTTCCACGATCAAGATTAAAACGTAATCCTTTGATAAGTTACATAAGTCAAGCCAAACCAACTAGTGTCAAATAGGTTCTGACTCATAGGGACTTGTTGTCAAGGCTGCTAACAGGAAAACCCACCAGCCACCTAAGGGAAACGATGAGGCTGTCTACTCCTGTCGGGGTGCACTGTCCTAAACCTCTAGAGAGGGTTGCTATGGGCCAGCAGGGGGGTTGACCTTTGTGATCGTTACAGAAGCACATTCTTGCGTCTTTCTCCTGCAAGGTGACAGGGGTTTCTAAGGCCATCCCTTCCCTTCGGAGTGGCACCCTTACATGCCTTGCCCCCAGGGCTCTTCCGGGTGCATCAGTCGCTGTTGTTGTTCAGTGCCACTGAGTGGGTTTCCACTCACAGCAACTTGATGTACAACGGGATGAAACACTGCCCAGGCCTGCGTCGTCCTCACCAGTGATCCTGTATCCGAATTGAACTCATTGTTTCAGCTATGAGGTCAGTCCATCTCAAGGGCCTTCCTCTTTTCCACTGGCCCTTTACTTTACCAAGCATGCTACTCCATGGCCAAAATACATGAGACAAAGTCTCTCCGTCCTTGCCTCAAAGGAGCTTTCTCACTGCACTTCTTCCAAAGGGGATTTGTTTGTTTGTTTGTTTGTTTGGCAGGCCTGGTGCTTTCAACATTCCTCACAACCACCATACTTGGACTGCGTCAACGCTTCTTTGGTCTGCCTAATTCAATGTCCAACTTTCCCATGCATATGAGGAGATTGAAGATATCATGGCTTGAGGCAGACTCAACTTAGTCCTCAAAGTAACATCCTGTCTTTTCCACACTTTAAAGAGGTCTTGTGCGGCAGATTCACCAGATGCAATGCTTTGTTTGCCTATTGACTGCTGTTTTCATGAGCATATCATGTGGATGCAAGCAAGATGAAATCCGTGAACTTCAATCTTGTCTCCATTTACCATGATGTTGCTTAGGGGTCCACTTGTGGGGTTTGGGGTTTTGTTTACATGGATTTGTAACCCATAATGAAGGCTGCAATCTTTGATCTTCATCAGCAAGTGCTTCAAGTTCTCTTCGCGTTCAGTAAGCGGGGTTGTGTCATCTGCACAGTGCAGATATAAGCCTTCCTCAGTCCTGATGCCACAACCTTCCTCATACAATCCAGATTCTCTGATTATTTGCTTAGCGTACAGACTTGCATCTAGAGGGCCTGAAAGAGGGATTTTACCCTGTATTTTACCCCATTCCACTTGAAAAGGGAGGACAACAAGAACGGGAGGAAAGAAGGATCCCCATGCCGCTCCCCCACTCCCCGCACCTACCTTTTAGTCAAGGGACATAGAAAACGGAACAATAACTCTAAATAATGACTTACTTCTATTTTCAAGCTAATTTGCAGTTGAAGCTTCCTTATTCTATTAGAATTGGTGACAATTCTCTTTTTTTAATTTCTAGAGTTCATTGCCCCCCTTCAATTCACTCTGATGCCAAACATCTCGGTCAGTGTGGACAATGACCCCATTACTCCCACTCTGAAGTTTAAGTAGATGACTCAGGCAGGATTCATCCATGGATTTTCCATGTTGTTTTCAGAAAGATCCAATTCCTGCCAAGAGATGACTGAGACTTACTCACTGCCATCGAGTTGATTCAACTCCTCGTGACCTTCTAACACAGAGTAGAACTGTCCCTGTGGGTTTTCAAGACCATAATTGCTTATGAGAGGAGAAAGCTTCATCTTTCTCCTCTAGGTTGGTTGAGGGGTTTAAATTGCTGACCCTGTCGCTATCAACCCAAAGTATAATCCACTATGCCACCAAGGTCCTCTGAATTATATTTGTAAACCACAAAATATGGCCACAACATTCTACCCCCCAGGCCCAAATGGTATACAGTTCTTTGGGGGCAGGGAGCCTAGGTCTGGAACATGAATACAAAATCTGGGTGAATATGGTTAGGTTAAAGTGAGGTGTTTTTTTCCAGATTTTCTCTAGCAAAACAAATACTTGAAGAATATTTAAGAATGTCAGAAATTAAATACCAAACATTGGATAATTTTTCACAAAAATTGCATTCATGGGTTAATGTACATATACTGCAATTCTCAAGTGTTACAAATTAGTAACTAAAATTTTAATTACTGGCTGTTATTGGTGATTAATTAATAAAATCCCATTTCAGGAATATTTTAAATTCTTAAAATTTGAATTCATACCAGACAGGTTTAATTAGCCTACATTTTATATACCAGCATTGCAGATCAAGTCTAAGTCTCTAAAAATTCTTAGCACTGAGTTTGCACATTCTCTCAGCACCTCTTCCTGCATCACTCTGTTTTAATTATTTGCTAATTTTTCACTGTTTATCACTACTTTGCATGTATGTCTTGCATACATTTTTTAAAAGACAGTACATTTCCTGAGAGCTGTAGCTCTGTCTTACTCTGTCTCCATCATGCCTCAACACCTTTGCATAGGATATGCTGCTCCTCAAAGTGTTAGCTGAATTATGAGCCCAGGAGCTAAAGAGAAAATGATAGTGTTAAAATTTCTTTTACCATTTTCCAGTTCCATCAACCTTGAAGCATGTGCCACATGTGTCTTTTTTTTTCCTTTCCATATCTACATTGCTCCATACTTCTATCTGCCCTAGAAGGTTGACTTTTGTGAGATCAGGCAAGAGGAGTCTGGGAAGCACGCAGAAAAAAGAGTAAGATCTGGTACAGACTGACCGCTTCCTTCACTTCTGGTCTCCCAGGGCTGACTGTGTTCATAAGGCCATTGACCCTCTCAATGCAACTTTTTGTATATGACCTTCAGTCTGGGCTCTGGCAACTTCTCCTTCTTTTCACACCTGCTGGTCTCGGGCTGGCAGTGCCTCCTTCCCTGTTTGTGTAGCTCTAAGATATATGCGGATGTACCCCTCCAAAACAGAATTCTTTTCCCCAAAAGCTATGTATTTAAATTTTTTTACAAAACAACCTTATCACCTTCAAAATATTCTCCATTGCATTTAATACATTTGTCAAATCTGCAATTCCATTCTTGGAAACATTTTCAAACTCTGTTTGAATGGCTGACAGCACCTTGACCTCCCTTATTTTTTTTCCACCTCTACTACATCTTCAAATCACTATCCTTTTATGCCCATCTTCATTTGCAGAAACAAAAAGAAATCACATGGAATGAGGTCAGGTGATTAAGGTGCATAGGGGAAAAGAGAGGCATGAGGCTTTTTGCTAAAAACTGGCACATTGAGATGGCTGCATGAGCAGGTGCATTGTTGTGGTGGCAAAACCAGTCCCCCATCTGCCAAAAGTCAGGCCTTTTTTGTCACACTGCTATGCTATCTTTTCAGGACCTCTAAATAGAAAGCTTGATAAACAGTCTGACCTGGTGGAATAAACTCCAAATGCACTGAGTTCACATTTTCGGCTCTTCGGGAAGTTGACAGCTTTCCAGAACAAGGTTTGTCATCAATGGACATTTCACCCTTTTTTGAAACGAGAAAACCAGTCATACACTTGACTTTTTCCCATAGCACTGCCCTTGTAAGCTATGTTCATCATCACAACAATTTCTGCAGCATTTTTCACAAGCCGGAAACAAAATTTCACAGCCACACGTTGTTCTCTTCAATTGGCCATCACATAAAACGGGGTTCTTGTGAAACTGCTTTAATGAAAAAAATCACTCTGACCAGAAAGAACCTTCCCAGATGATGCCACTATGTGCACTAACTCAGAGTGAGTTGCTGGATGCTTGCCTAGCATGGAAAAAATGTGTACTTTGAAATCTCCACCCAGCGGAGCTTTTTCCGTTGTTGTTGTTGTTGTTGTTGTTGTTGTACCTCCTCATAGCTATATCCATTATCGTTAATCCATACTCTGCCCATAGTATTATAAATAGTTCTTTCATGAAACTCTCTTCAAATATCCTAATTCAAATGTGTCATTTATTTTCTGCTGGGATAAAAGACAATTCAAATTATTGCAAAAAAACATCTGTTGCCATTTATTCAACTCCAACTCATAGTGACCCTATCAAGACTGTAAATGTTGACAGGGACAAAGACCCAATCTCTCCTACCAATAACCTCTGTAAATTTATCATTTCTTTCTTCTTTTTAATCTCTTAAAGTGTAAAATCCCATACATACCCCACTTCAGCCTTATCTGCTCTTTACCTTAGTCAAGTTAAGATCAAACATTCCGACGTTCTACTATCCTGTATTGAATATTGGTTCCATGATCATGGGACTTTCAGAATTACTTCTCGTACAAGCAGTTTCACGTGTAAGGTTCAAGAGGATATGAAGGACAGGAGGAGGGAGGAGGGATCGGGAAAAAAAGCTAAAATTAAATAGTTTTTCACTACAGAACTTTAAAAAACCTTTAGTGTGCATGGTGACTTTCTAAGAGAGCAGTGTGGTAAACAACACTACTCACACTTACTCTCCCATGGATCCCTCATTTCCACTAAGCACCTATTGACAGTCCTTAGACCACAGTTTAGAAAATGCTCCTCTAGAGGCAATACTTCCACCATCTGTCTATCCGTTTGTCCTATTTGGTGGCTTGCATGTTGCTGTGATGTTGGAAGCTAAGCCACCAGTATTTCAAGTACAGACGGGGTCATTTGTGGTGAACAGGGTTCACTGGAGATTCCAGAAAAGGAACAAATTAAGATGAAGGAAGAAACTGTACACTTTGGAGGAATCAGCAACTGGAAACCTTATCTAGCAGGGGAACTTTGTCATATATACTATATTGGAAAGCATCAACAAACGAAATGGAAAACATAAAGATTGGTTCTTATCCTAAGCATTAGTGAACTGAAATGGACTGGTAGTGGCCATTTGGAATTAGATAATCTATGGCTTACTATACCAGAAATTAGCAATCCAAGGAGAATGACATTTCATATATCATTGAAAAGAACATTTCAAGATCTATTTTGAAGTACGATGTTGAATAAGATAACATTGATGAGATGCTATCAATGCCTCTAAAGAAGACCAACCTGTTATACAACAGTTTATTCAAATTCACACACAAACTACTGAAGCCAGTGATGAAAAAACCGAAGAGTCTTACGGACATCTTCAGTCTGAAATTAAATATACAGTCAAGTTTCTATGATAATGACTAGAGATTGGAATGTGAAACTTAGAAACAAAGAGGGAGGAGCAGTAGTTGGAAAAGATGGCATTGTTGATAGTGATGAAGATGAAGAGCATATGAAAGAATTTTGCTCTTGTACTGAGGAGTGTGCACGAGGAGGCCCAATGTCCACCTGCTACCCTATGCACATAGGTCTATTTCCCCCATCATCATAAATATATTTACATATGTCTGTATTTAGGTTTCTGTGTATGCCTTTGCTTCCTACTCCTTTCCTCTATTTCCTTACACTTTCCTCCTGTCCCACTACCATGTTCAGCCTTCATTCTGGTTTCAGTAATTCCTCTCAGTTGCCTCGCCCTTGGTCACTCCCTACCAGTCCGCCATTCCCCTCCCTGGCACTGGTTTTGAACCACTTGCTTTTCCCTTGTCCCTGTGTTGGCCAACACCCTTTCCCTTCCCCTACCTCCCACACTCTCATGTCCCTCCGGGACTGTTGGTCCGGTTATTTTCTTCTCACATTGTTTGACCAGCCTATTTTATCTAGGTGGACCTGCAGATACAGTAATATGTGCATACAAATGCAGATGGCTTTGAAAGCACCAAAGTGGCACATAAAAACATGGCTTCGACAGCAGCAACACCGACACGCTGACAGACAAAAAAGCCACTGACATACAAAATTTACAAGAGAAAAAAAAGAAAAAACAAAACAAAAAGACAGCAAAAAAAAAAATTCTGTTAGTAGTTCGAGGTCTGTTTGTTGGCCTTTAGGAGTGTTTTCTGGATGAGTCTGGTGGGGTGCCACGTCGTGGCCCCAAAGTCCATCCTTTATACTCCCTCGGGATCTCATTGTTCTGCTTCCCCGGCTGCTCCATTGCACATCCCAGTGCTTGCCTCAGTCGCACATCCCCCACTGTGTCTCAAGTGCAGTCCCGTGTAGGGCCATGGGTCGGTGCAGGATGTTGCATCTCGCCATGTGGCCCAGCTAAACAGTCATTCCGTGATACCCACCTTCCCGGCATGATCATTGAAGACAGACGTGTGCATAAGCAAACGTGGTGAAGAGAGCTGATGGTGCCCGGCTATCAAAAAGATATAGCATCTGGGGTCTTAAAGGCTTGAAGGCAAACAAGCAGCCATCTAGCTCAGAAGCAACAAAGCCCCCATGGAAGAAGCACAGAACCTAAGTGAATACAAGGTGTTGAACGGACCAGGTAGCAGACACCAAGGAACAAAAACAATCATTGTGTAATCACCTTCCTCACATAAATGCTGAAGATGAATGTGTGCATAAGTATGTGTGGTGAAGAAGGCTGATGGTGCCCAGCTATTGAGAGATATAGCGTCTGGG
Organism: Tenrec ecaudatus; assembly: GCF_050624435.1. NCBI lineage: Eukaryota > Metazoa > Chordata > Mammalia > Afrosoricida > Tenrecidae > Tenrec > Tenrec ecaudatus. Next base: position 111,393,104 of record NC_134538.1, read on the forward strand.
GACTTAAAGGCTTGAAAGCAAACAAGCGGCCATCTAGCCCAGAACACCAACATGTGTGATCACGAAGGGCCAAGGGGACCAGGTTTCAAACAACAAAGGCGGTGTGTGTGTGTGAAAACATCATGTGAATGAGGGGAGTGCGTGATGGGGACCCAATACCCATCTGTAGACAGCTGGACCTCCCTTGCAGAGGGGTAGTGGGGAGGAGATGAGTCACTCAGAGCTCATTGTAGCAACAATAAAACTCAAAACCTTCCTCTAGTTCTTGAATGCTTCCTCCCCCCCCCCCCAATTATAATGAACCCAATTCTGCCTTGCAGAGCTGGTTAGACCAGAGGATGCACAGCGGTGCAGTAGGGATCTGGAAACACAGGGAATCTAGGACAGATGAACCCCTCGGGACCAGCAGTGAGAGTAGCGACACCAGGAGGGAAGGGGTGTAGAAAGGGAGAATCAAACTCAGAGATCTACGTGTAACCTCCTCTCTGGGGGATGGGCAACGGGAAGGTGGGTGAGGGGAGACGCCGGGCAGTGTAAGATAAGATAAAATAATAATTTATAAACTATTAAGGGTTCATGTGGGAGGGGGAGCGGGGAGGGAGGGGGAAGGGAAAAAAGGGAAATGAGCTGATTCCAGGAACCCAAATGAAAGGCAAATTTTGAGAATGATGAGGGCAACGAATGTATAAGGGTACTTTACTCAATTGATGTATGTATGGATTGTGATAAGAGTTGTATGAGCCCCAATAAAATGATTCATTTTTAAAAAGTGAGATCATAAAAAAAGAAAGAATTTTGCAAGACCAATAGCTTCCTCATTGCAAATACCAATTTTCAGCAACATAATCAGCAACTATACATATGCACTTTTCTAGATGAAATAGACAAGAATCAATTTGACTACACTTTAGGGAAGGGATGATGGGGAAGTTCAGTATTAGCAGCCAAAATGAGGTCAAAGGCCAACTGTGGAACAGACTGTTTATGGTTCATCTTCCAGTTTAGGCTGAAGCTGAAGAAAGTTAAAACGGATCTACAAAAGTCAAAGTACAAACTTGAGCATATCCTGCTTCCAGAAACCATTTGATGCACTGAATACAAAGGATAGAAGAACCGGTGAATTAAAGGACATAATACATGAAAAAGTAAAAAACTACAAAAAAAGATCAAAATGATTGTCAGAAGCCCCTGAGCTTGCTCTTGAACATGGAGCAGCTAAAGTAAGTGGAAGATATTATAAAGTAAAAGGTCTGAAACAGAAAATTTCAAAATGCAGCTAAAAAAAACACAAAGTAACCAATTAATTCCCATCCCTCAATTATGGTCAGAGGGAAACCACCATAGTCTTATTTCCTGTATAGATCCCACAAATGTATTTTGGCTTCCGCTGGCATCCACAGCCTTCTGAAAACCAGAATCTCACAATTTACACTCTGATACTATTCCCCCCTTGAGATTCAGATTATATAATTACATAATTACAGTCTGTGTATCACAGATGCTGGTGTGCATCTTCCATGTGAACTTATTAGATGTCTCATGTAAATGGCTGCTTGTATGTAAACAAGTCTTCAGGACCCCAGACACTGTTCTGATAGCCTGGCACTATCTAATTTCTTCCCCACACTGTGCTATAGCACCTTCATGAGGGTGAGTTTCGAGCAGGACCATGTCATTAGAACAAATTCCTAGATTGGAGTTAGGATTAAGTGTGCAAATAGTATACTAAAATTATAACCCTGACTTGTATGATTAAAACCTTGTTACTTGATCTCCCCTCGATACACTTTGATTTTGGTCTGATTTTCTGTGTTTTTGTTTTTCATATTGAGCTTTATCTCTGATGTATTTTGTCATTGGGGGTACTTCTTGAATATTTGTTATGAGTTTCTCTATGTTTGGGGGCATATAAAACCCAGGATTGATGAACCTATAGAGACAACAACTAGAAAAAGGGTTCAGGGGGTTATGTTAAGGGAAGTAAGAGGGAGATGATATCAAAGAGTTCAAGAAGGAAGAAAACATTTTGAAATGGCTTTTGGTAGCAATTGTACAATACTGCTTGATGTGACTGAACGATGGAATGGTATGATGCCTGGGTTAGTTCTTAATAAAATGGTTTGAAAAAAACTATCGAAGAATAATAGGCATAAAGTGGGAGCTTCCTGAACAAAACTATTTATAGGTAAAACACACATTGGCATTGAATTGATCATGCCTCATAGTGATCCTATACAACAGAGAAACACTTCTTCTTGGGGTTTCAAAGGCTGTACATCATTTTGGAAACAGACTGACACTTTCTTCCATGGAGTGAGTGGTTTGTCAAACATCTGACCTTTCACTTTATGTTCAAGAACTTTAATCACGGTGCCAGTAGGGATCCTATTTATGGGTAAACAGACTGTAAATGTGCTGGAATTTTAGAGAAATTGTATGGCTGGCAGCCTTATTTCCCATCTTGATGACTGTATCAAAGGATATTGCAATAAAATAATAAAGCCTTTACTAAATAAAAATATCAAATTGTAAAGGTAAAAAAAGACAAAGCAGAGTATTATAATGAAATGTGCAAAGACCTGGAGTTAGCTAGTTAGAAGAATATGCTCAGCATATCTAAAGCTGAAATAATTGAAGAAAAAACTCAAGTAGAAATATTGAAGGATACTATCCAAAGAAAGGTGACCCAATGGAATGGAGAAATTATCAAACAATGTCATTAATATCACATGCAAGTAAAATTTGTTGAAGATCATTGTTAAATGGCTGCAGCAGTACATTGAAAGTGATTCAGAAGAGGATGTGTGGAATAGGGGATATCATTGCTGACATGAGATGGATCACGGCTGAAAGCAAAATATTTACTTATTAATATTAATATTTATATTTATCAACATGAGAAGTACTCAACTATGTGGATCATAACAAACTATTAATAGCGTTGAAAATGAGAACTTCAAAACACTTCACTCTGCTTATTGAAAAACTGTATATAGATCAATAGTCAGTCATTCAAACAGAACAAGAGAATACTGTGTGATTTAATATCGTCAGGATTTTATATTTTCACCATACTTATTCAATCTGTATGCTTAACAAATAATCTGAAAAACTGGATTATATGAAGAAGAAGATGGCATCAGGATTGGAGGAAGGTGTACTTGGAAGTTATGTTTTTCGTGCCAACATAGCTCCCTTAGGAGCATGTGGGCGGAGTTTAAGCTGTCAATCAGGTCACAGTTTGATTGGAGGGTTACTGAGTTACACGGCTCTTCAAGGTTGGCCTCTTCCTCCTTCTCCCTGGTTATCAGACAAGTGGGCTGCTGCCTGAGTTTGCTGCTCTCTGCTATCTGTGGGCCAAGCCAACCTGTGGATTGTGGTGAATCATGTCATCATGCTGTGAATTGCTGCGTCCTAAGGCTCCATTACGACCTGCTTCTCAACACTGCTGTGCTACTGGCATCTGCTACTCCTTGACATCTCATCTTCCTGCTCTTGCCACCCCACCTTGTCTGCTCATCTTGCTTGTGGGCAGATTTTGCTTCCTTGGCCTTGGACCAGCAGCCAGCGTGAGTTGAAGGACTTTCAGTGTATTAGCTGTCTCACGAAAGTGAGCAGCACTGAGCCATCTGTACTACTGTGTGGACTAATTAGCTGTTGTATTCCTTCTCACTATATGAACCTCTCCTTTTATAAATATAAAATCATGAGTGTCCTGGTTTTGTTTCTCCAGAGAACCCTGCCTAACACAGTGTATTAACCACTTTCAATATGCAGGTAACAAAACCTTGCTTGCTGAAAGTGAGGACGTGAAGCTGTTGCTGATGAAAAGCAAAGACTGTGGATTGCAATTCGACATAAAGAAAACCAAAATCCCCACAGCAGGATCAATAGTCAGCATTATGATAATGGAGAAAAGGTACAAATTGTCACTGACTTCATTTTGTTCCCATCTACAATCAATGCTTACAGAAGCAGCAGTGAAGAAATCAACTGATGACCTGCAGGGAGCAAATCTGCAGCTCAAGTCCCCTGTAAAGTGTTCAAGAGCAAGGACGTCACTTTGAGAATGAACATGTGCGACCCAAGGCATGACATCTTCAGTGGCCTCATGTGCATGTGGAAGTTGGGCAATGAATAAGGAAGACCAAAACATGTGAACCATGATGTTAGTGGAAACTATTGAAAGCATCCTTGACTGCAAGAAAAACAAAACAATCTCTCTCCAAAGAAATGGGTTCCTAATGAGGAGCTGATGAACCCAAGATAAGAAGACCAGACAGCGGGCTTCTGGAGACAGAGGAAAAGAGTCACTACGCAAGATGTCAAGCTGCTGACGACTCTTTCAAAGGCAATCAAGCAAACCACATGCTCAAGTCAAGATAAAGGGGCAGAAGCAAGACCCAACACCTGTAAAAAGCAGACAAGCCAAGCTGTTCCATGGTGTCCATTTACGTCTATTTATATTGGAAGCTTGGAGGAAAATTACTCTCAATTGAGGTGATTATATTATGTTGTATCTTGTTATGCCAAACTACTGAGAATCTGGGCCCAAACAAATTAACCAAAAAACTTATAGGAGGTGACCTGCAATTCCTGTAAGGTCCAGCTTGAGATGTTGAGCAGACATACTTAGATAGTAATTCAGAGGTCTCTTTAAAGCTTTTAAGCCTGAATTTGGTGGAAACCTGAAGTTCCTATCCAGGTCTTTTAAACCTATCCACCAGCTGGGGGTGGATATGAGTATAGATAAGAAGGAAATAGTAACATTTAGTAAGTGCTTACAAGGTACCAAGTAATGTCTGCATATTTGGTTCTTCTCCATCACTAAAAGTCTACAGTTTATTGGGTGAGAAAAGACGCAAAAATAAATACAATGCAATGCAACATAACAAATTTAAAGCAATGTAATTAAAAATGCAATATAATAATGTAACAACATGATGGCCATTTGTACTAAGACCCTATACCCTGGTTTATTTAATGTTCTCTCATTATGCTTCTAAGGGAATGTCTGTAATTATTGGCATTTGACTTTGTATTTTTGAATAACTTAAAGTAAGATAGAAACAATATTCACATATCTTCATATTTTCTACATATGAGGTATATAAATATATATGAAGTATGTAGCTATATGCTGTCCACAAAAATGCAATTAAAATATAATTATATTCAAAAATTTGCTTCAAGTAAAAATTTTTGTGGAAAAAGACATATCATTCAAACATTCTTCAGAAGAAAGATGTAGCTGTATTAATAAAGATAAAGTAAACTTCAAAGTTAGCAAAATTATGATAGCTGGAGAAAGACATTATATAATAATAAAATAGCCAGGCTACCAAGAGTTAACAGTAATCCTAAATGCTTGTGATTCAAACAACAGAACTGAAAAATACATGATAGAAAGTAAAGAGGAAATAGACATATCAATAATTAAAATTGATCTCCAGGAAAATGGCAATGATGTAGAATACACTCCCTAGAGTTCTAAGAGTGAGGTACAGTAATCAACAGATGAGGCAGCCAATACTGGGAATGTAGATTCAGGATCTGACCGTTTGGCACCCTGAAATTGTTTTCAGGCCTCCCTCATAGACTTCAACCCACAGAGAGTGAAGTAGAGTTCACAGTGGCATTTCCCCCTAATCTACAGAGTGAGCTAGCAGATCCCCCTCTCTGGTTTCTGCCCTCAGAGCATGCAGCAGAATTTGTAGCAGGTACCTCTGCCTCCTCCTGCCCAGCACCCAGCAGGTTTGTGGATAACCCTTTCTGGTCACTATCCTGCGACCATGTAAGAGCTCATGCCGGCACCCCTGCCTCCTGCAGGCAGGCACACAGCGAGTTTGAAGACCCCTCTGAGATTTCCATCCTCAGAGTGTGCTTGGAAGCCCCCCTTACTTGGGCATCGACTACAGTAACCTAATTCATCTCAGGGTCGTCACAGATATTTTTGAGTTGTACAGAAGCATACAACAGAGGGGCTTTCTCTGTGCTGCTTCCCAGCAATTGCTGCCAGGTCACTGCAGCTTGCCAGAGGTCCATGGCTGCAGTGTTCCCTGCTCCCTCCCATCCCCCCTCACACTTGTATTGCAGAAAGAATCTGAGTGGCTCATGGATCTGGCCAGCACAGCTTACTGGTCCCAGACCAATTGTACCCCAGAGCGCATGGAACCATGGACAGCCCCACCCCTCTGCTAGCCAGCCCGAGGCTTGTGAGCCTGAGTTGACTATGCAGCCAGTGTAGCCAGAGACCTGTGGTCATGGGTTCCCCCCACTCCCCAACATCTGCTGCTTGCAGCCCTGGCCACCCAAATCAACATGGCAGCACCTCGTGAGCCACATGCAGACCTTGCCAGACCTTAATGTTCTACCTACCGTGACACCAACATGCCATGCAAACTACTACCCATATCTGCAATCATTTCAAGAAAGTAGGAGAAAAAAATACAATATTTGAAGAGGATCTGAACTTAGCAACGTATATAGAAGAAGCACACTTTGAACCCAACAGGAAGAAATCTTCAGAATACTGATTTGAGTCATTTGTGATATGAGGGAATCGATACCGAAGAAGGATGAAAAAAACAGAGAGGATAGAGTCCACTTTCCAAAGAGAAATACAAGATTTAAGGTGTGAGGCAACAGAGGTGAAGAGAACAGTAAAAGACCTTACCGACAGTTTGGAAGAGGTTGAAAACCATATCAGCAACCTCAAAGATAGTTGAGCAGAATGCAACAAACATGAAAGACAATCAAACAAGATAATCAAAGAACCTGAAGAAAACCTGAGAACAATGTGTGATGTGATGAGGAGGAAAAATATTTAAATAATAATTGGGATAATGGAGCAAGACATAATGAAGAAATCAACAGCCAAAATAGCAAGGGCATTCCTGGAGGAAAACTTCCCCAACACAATGGAGAATCATACAGTCAGGCAGGAAGCATGGAGGACACCAACTAGACTGAACACCAGGAAGAACACACCAAGGCATACAGAAGTCAAATTATCTAACATTGAGGGAAAGGAGAACATCCTAAGAGCAGCTGGAGAGAAAGAAATACAGTCACCTATAAGGGTAATAAGGTATGAGGTAAGATTGTTCCCAGATCAGGAAAATTTTAGAGAATATGTCATAAAAAACCACTACAAAAATTACTTTCCAACTTGCTTTGGACAGAAGACCAATATTCACAGAGCACAAACAGGAGACCGCCACATAGTGTAACACGAGCCAGAAGTCAGTGCACTGAAAATAATACCCAAGACATCTTTGACCCAATAGTGAAAAGAAGGCAAGAATGAATTCTTCCATGCATACACAACACACAGCTAAGAAGTGAGGTAGGAAAATATCTAATACACAAGGCACAAACTGTTAGCAAAGAGTTCAAAGATGGATGTAATCACGCTGAATGTTAATGGTCTGGATTCACTTATTAAAAACAAAGACTGGCAGACTGCATTAGGACACTAAACCCATCAAACTGTTGTCTGTACAAGACACATCTCAAAATCACAGACAAAAACAGGCTGAGGATCAAAGGATGGTGAAAATTTTACTAAGTTAACAGCAGTCTAAAACAAGCAAGAGTTGTGATTCTGATCTCTGACAAAATAGATCTCAAGGTGCAGGACATAACTAGAGATAAGTATGGGCACTATATAATGCTCAAGGGGTCAGTAGACCAAGAGCCAGTGAGCATAATAAACATATATGTGTCCAAAGAAAAACCTGTAAAATTCATAAATTATATTCTTCAAAAGATGAAAAAAGAAATCACAGAATTGACAATCATAGTAGGAGATTTCAATACACCACACACTATGAAAGGCAGATCAATGGGAGAGAAGTTCAACAAAAAAGCTAAAGAACTAAACTCTACACAATTAGGCAACTCTACCTGACAGACAAATTCATAGCTCTCTACCCAACTAGAAAAAATGTATATATTCTTCTCAAGTGCACACAATATGTATTGTAAAATAGACCACATGCTGGGACACAAGTTAAGTTTGAATAAATTCAAACATTTAAAGGTCACTCAGACTTCCTTCTCTGACCACTATGTCATAGAGCTGCGAATCAACAACAATTTAAAAAGGGTAAACAGTTGGAGGATGAATAACATACTTCTACAAAACGAGTGGGTAGTGGCCCAAATTGCAAATGAAATTAGAACTCTTCTAGAAACTAACGAGAACGAGAATACAACCTACCCAACCCTATAGGACACAGCAAAGACAGTTATCAGAGGATGCTTGATAGCAATGAATGCACATGTGAGGAAGGAAGAGAGGCCTATGGTTGATGCCCTATCACAAAACACCCAGCAATTGGAACAGAGTCAATAGAACAATCCTTCTAATAGCAAAACAAAAGACATTATAAAAATCAAGGTGGAGATTAATGAGTGGGGAAAAAAAGAAAGATGGGGAAAATCAACATAATAAAAAGCTGGTTCTTTGAAAGGATTAACAGAATTGCCAAACCTTTGACAAACCTAATGAAAGATAGGACGGAGCATACATCAATATCCAGGATGAGGGATGAAACGGGAATTTACAACAGACCCTAAAGAAATTAAAAGACTAATTACACAGTATTACAAAGGATTGCACCCCAACAAATATAAATACTTGGAAGACATGGACAAATACCTGGAAAAACCAACCCTCCCCAGATTATCTCATGTAGATGTCAAGAACTTGACCAGATCCATAGCAAAAGAAGAAAGGGATAAGGTTATTAAAGAGCTACCAACTAAAAAAGTCCTGACAGGGGAATTCTACCAAGCACTAGTGGAAGAGCTGACACCAATTCTACACAAGCTCTTTGAGAACATAGAAAAGATAGAAAACTCCCAAACACTTTTTTGAAACTAGTTTAACACTGATACCATAACCAGGCAAGGATCCCACAAGAATCGAGAACTACAGGCCCATATCTCTAATGAACATAGATGCAAAAATCCTTAACAAAATCTTGGTCAATAGAATACAAAAGTATATAAAAGGAATAATCCATCATGACCAAGTGGGATTCATTCCAGGGATGCAGGGATGGCTTAACATTAGAAAATCCATTAACATCATCTACCACATTGAGAAGAAAAAGGTTAAGAACCATATGATGATAGCAATGGATGCAGAAAAAGCATTTGACCACATTCAACACCCATTCCTAATTAAGACACTCAAGAAGATAAGAGTGGAAAGCAATTACCTCAATATAATTCAAGCTACATATGAAGAACCAATAGCCAGAGTTACAATCAATGGAGAAAAGACAAAACATTCCTACTGAAAAAGGGGACCAGACAAGGATGGCCCTTGTCCCCACTTTTATTCAACATCATCCTGGAGGTCCTAGCTAATAATATCAGGCAATGGAACGATATCAAAGTATACATCTGGGGAAAGAAGTGGAATTATCATTATTTGAAGATGACACGAATTTATATACTAAGAATACTAAATGTTCCATAGAAGGTGTACTAGAAGTGATAGAGGAATTTGGTAGAGTGGCAGGATACAAGATCAACAAACAGAACTCAATTGGATTACTACATACAACTGATGAGATTACAGAAAAAGAAATCAAGAAGGTAGTACCCTTCACAATAGCCAAGCATGAAGTGAAATATCTAGGGATATGCTTAACCTAAATAAATAAAGAGAGAGAGAGAGAGAGAGAGAGAGAGACCTGTATGAGGAAAACTACAGAGCATTATTGTAAGAAACTATGCTCATGGATCAGAAGTCTCAATATTGTAAAGATGTCAATCCTACCTAAGACACTGTATAAGTTCAATGCAATCCTGATATAAATACCAGCATCTTTCTTTTTTTTTAATGGAAAAACTGATTACCAATTTCATATGGAAAGGGAAGAAACCCACAATTGGCAAAGAACTCCTCAAGAGGAAGAATAAAGTGGGAAGGCTTGAATTATTGAACTTTAAAACTTAATATATAGCTACTCTTGTCAAAACAGCACGGTACAGGTATAATGAGAGATAGACCAATGGATAAGAACAGAAAATCCAGAAAAGATAGTAGCAGCATATAGACAATTGATCTTTGATCAGGGCCCCCAAAATGTATAAAATGGGAAGCCAATGCCCTGTTTAACAAATGGTGCTGGGAAAACTTTATCAACCAGCAGAGAATGAAGCAAGAGCCTTACCTCACTGCATCCACGAGAACAAATTCAAGGTGAATCACAGTTCTCAAGGTAAAACCCCAAACTATCAGGATCATCAGTGGTAAGAACCTTAGCACAGCGAATATATGATATGAGCTATCAGAATTCAGGAATGATAAAACAGACAAGTAGGACATACTAAAGATAAAACACTTGTGTACATCAAAAGATTTCAGCAAGAGAGTAATAAGAGAGCCCACAGACCGGGAAAAGATATTTAGTAATGACAAATCAGATAAAGGGCTTATTACTAAAATCTACAGAATCCTCCAAGTCCACAACAGAAAAAGAAAAAAAAAAGAATAGCTCACTCAGGAAGTGGGCTAAAGACTTGAACAAAAATTTCATAAGTGCGGAAACCTGAATGGTCAGTAAACATATGAGAAAATGTTCCTGATCATTAGTCATCTAGGAAATGCAAATTAAAACAACTATGAGATACCACCTAACACCCACAAAGATAGCCCAATTCCAAAAAACAGAAAACATTAAATGTTGTAGACTGAGGCTGTGATGAGAAAGAAACTCTCGTTCACTGCTGGTGATCTTGTAAATATGTACAGCCACTGGGGAAAGTGATTTGGCGATACCTAAAACAGATGAAAATTGAGATACCCTACAACCCAACAATTCTACTACTGGGCATACCCAGGATAAGTAAGAAATAGACCATGGCCAGACATCTACTCTCCAATGGTTATCACTACACAGTTCACTATCGTAAAAAACTGGAAACACTCTAAATTTCCAACAATAGACGAATGGATTAGCCCTATAATGCTGAGCGTGACGTTTTCATAACATTTAATTAAAATGTATATATTAATATATATAGATAGATAGATAACTCTGAAAGTAAAGAATAAAAAAAATTTTCCCCTGAAATTAAAAATTCAGGCATTACAAGGTTAAAAAATTCTGGTATATATACACAATGGAATACTACACATCCTTAAAAAATAGGGATGAAAACCTCATCTCATGGAAAGAGTTGAGGATATTATGCTGAAGATATCCTCATGGAGTATATTATGCTGAGTGAAGTTAGCTAAGCACAAACGGTTAAATGCAACATGAGTTCTCTGGGGTAAGTCCAAACAGCAGAATGGGGTAATGTACACAACACAATTCCTGGGCTGAGGACCAGATAACTCTGGCATGAGCCAGGCCAATGCTAATAATACATACACCATCAAACAAATAAAATAAACAACCGTAATTAAAATAAAATAGAGATGCAGATAGCACCCCTAAGTCATTAAGGCCCCAGACGGGTGGGGGGAGAAAAAAAGAGAGAGGCAATGGGGTCAGATAGTAGACCTCATTCTGGTGTGCCAATCTTTGAGGGAGGTGTTCCTGCTTGAAGCAGCTTGTTCCCAGAGATGACTGCAGGGTTGGTCTAAACTCGAGACATGATGTCCTCTCCCTTGATGACAGCACTATAGAGGATGGCCCTAAGACACAGTTGGGGAGAACAGGTGGCCTGACACGCACACATGGGGGCAAACCAAGAGAAGAGTGGAATCGACCAGCGATGGGAGCGAAGCCTTGGCGTCCCTGAGGTATCCTGATGGCAGACTTCTGACTTTGGAGGCAGCACTTGGCACCTCACTCAATCTGGTTGGGGTTTACTAACAAGGGGGCCACATTGAAAGTCTAAAGGTGTAATGGGCTGGGGGTGGGGAGGGGGGGGTACTAGACGCCTCCATCCCAGACTGCAGGAAGCGCAAAAGGCACCTGTAGGATGCATGCCTTTTGGACCAAGGCTGAGGACTAAAAGGGAAGGAGTGCTGTTAGGCAATTTGGCCCTGGGATGTGGAACTCAGAAATAAACAGGGATTGGCCGGAGGGCTCCTCACAGGTCCTGCTTGCTATTTAACATAGAGATATTCATCTACTCAGGGCAAGGATAACAATTAGATTTGGAGCTAGTTTTATGTCCTTTCTCCATTTTTTTTTTGGTGTGTGTCTACCTATCATAAGAAAAGTAGGATAAGCAATTCCATGAAGACAGTGATGGAACTCATGATTGTGGGTTGGGGGACAGGTGAAGGGAAAAGGTGGGAAGAAGTGAGTGGTGATCCAGTAATGACAGGGACAGGGGAAGAGCAAAGGTTATAAAACGGACAGTGAGGAAGGTGTAGCATTCCTGGGTGTGTTTGATCAGTTGAAAGTGCCTGAGAAGAATTGCTGAGAGGTGAACAATGGGTGAGCATGATAGTGGGGCAGGAGGAAAGGGGGGAAAAAAGAGGAAAGAAGAAACAAAAAATTTACATACATAGGTATAAATATAGCTATATAAATATGTAAATATATTTACATAAAAGTAGGTGTATTTGTCTATACCTGTACATATATGTAAATACAACAAGGAAGCAGATGGATTTGGGGCCTCTACTGAAATCTCACATGAGTACAAGAATGGTTTGTTAAAATGTGGCACTATATGATACTCACCTTCCCGGTACCTGCTAAAGACAAAATGGGTGCAGAAGCAAATGTGGTGAAGATGGTGCTCAGCGATTAAAAAATATAGCATGTGGGGACTTTAAAGCTTGTAGTCAAACAAGCAGCTATCTAGTATGGAAGCAACAAAGCCCACATGGAAGAAGCACACCAGCTTGTGTGACCAGGAGGTGTTAATAGGATTAGGTATCAGAAGTTCAAAAACAAACAATTAAATTTATCTGAAGGAGTGTGGACAAAGTAGAGACCTAAACCTACCTGCAAGACAATTGGACAGTCCCACAGAGAGGTGCTGCGCAGAGGGGATGAGGAATTCAGGGTGCAGTAGAGCACTGATGAAACACCTAACTATCCTCTGGTTCTTTAATATTTTCCCCTTTACAATTAAGGCTATGTTTCACCTCATTAATACTGTTGCACCTACATGTGTGAGACCTAAGATCATTTGATGCAGGAATGCCAAGATGGAGGACCCTTCAGAAATAGTAATGGGAGTAATGATTCCCTGAGGATATGGGAAGGCAAGGGGGAGGGCAGGGTGGCAGGGGGTAGCTGAAAGCAATGATGACTCTTTAACCCCACTCGAGGGGAGCGAATAACAGGATTTTAGGTGAATGGACATATGGATGGGGTAAGATATAGCTAACATATATGTGTGTGAGTATATATACATACATATATATGAATAGGAATAACAGGGTTCCTGGGAGGAAGGGAGGGGATAAAGGGGGGCTGACATCAAATAGTTCAAGAAGAAAGAAAATGTTTTGAAACTGATTGCAGTAGCAATTGTACAAGCATGCTTGATCTACTCTGAATTATGGAATGTTATGTCATCTATAAGAGCTCCCAGTAAAATGATGAGTAAAAACATTAACACTTTAAACTTGGAATTTATGAAAATGTATGAGCATCTTGGGCAGTTATGTCAGGTCTACTCTGGGATGCCATTTCATGGAGATCACATTCCTTTTCTCTGTGGTCAGCTTGGAATGATATGTGCATTTTGTTTCATATTGCCAAGATTACAACACTATTGAAATGCGAAAAATTTCAATTGAAGATTTTAACATCCCATCCTTAACAATTGGTAGAACAACTATGGAGGAAATCAGCAAAGATATAAAAGGACCGAATAATACCACCAAATAAAATAGCGATGTAACATTCTACCCAGAAGAATACACATTCATTTCATGTGCCCACATAATATGCTAATATAGACTGTAATATGGTCCACAGACAACCCTCAATAAGTTTAAGATGTGAAATCACAAGGAATATACCTTCCAACTACGATCATCAAACTTGATGTCCACATAAAAATAACAGGAGAACCTCCAATCACGCTAAATGGGGGAAGAGATAGTCCCCTTTGCAGGGGTGCTGGGAAAATTGAATTTTCATTCACATAAGAACACACAGGACCCCCGTCTTACTCCATGAACAAAAATGAATTTAAGATGGATCAAAGACTTAAACGTACCATGAATGTGATACACCAGACAGGAGGCAAGTTATGAATACTTCTTAGACATACCCACACTCCGTGAGGGAATGAGTACAAGGACCAGTCTCAGAGGACCCCAGGGTCTGCTGGCAATGACATCGCTCAATAAAGACAATGTTTTACATCCTACTTTGGTGAGTAGTGACTGGGGTCTTAAACGCTTGTAAGCAGCCATTTACTCTAAAACCATTGGTCTCTCCCCATTTGGAGAAAGGAAAATCAAAACATATATAGCAACAAGTGGATGAATGGACCAAGTGAACATCAGTCTCCACAACCCTGAGCCTGGAAGAACTAGGTGATACCAGCTACCGTTACCTATCGCTCCGGAGAGGCTTACATTAGGAGGTTCTGGATAGAGAAAGAGAAAAATGTGAGACAAGACTCAAATCATAAAACAGACTCAGTTTACTGGTCAGATAGGAACAAGTAGGACTGAGATGATGGCCCTGTAGTACAACAGTTAGTCATTTAATATCTCAAGGGCAACATTTACCCAAAGATGAAGTCCAAAGGGTCAGGAGAGAAGGTGGGATGGAAATCGAAAACACAGGGTAACACAGAGAACGCAGGGTAAGTGATGATACCTGGAGGGGTTTGCAATGGAGGAGTGGAAGCAAAGTGTGTGCAAATGCTTGAATGTAAAATGTATGCTGTGTTCTGTAAACCTTCACCTCATTTACATCGAAAAGTGTTTTTTAAATTCTCCCTATTTGTAGATGACATAATTAGATACACATAAAAGCCTTATTAATCTACAAAATTCCTAGAACTTTTAAGCATGTTCATCAATATTTCAGGATATATTATAAACATCCCAACACCAATTGTATTTTACATACTAGCAATGAGCACTTGGATAGAGAGATTTAAAAGTACATCACCATTTGAAATCATTCAAAATACATAAAACACTTAGTATAAATCTAACGAGACATGTACAAACTTCTATGTTGAAAACTACACCATGCTAATGAAGGAAATCAAAGATGGAAACAGATCAAGAGATATAATTGTCTTCAAGGCTTGGAAGGCACAAGAGTGTAAAGTGTCAAATTGCCCCGAACTGATCTATAGGTTTAACAGAGTTCATATCAAAAGCCCAGACAGACTGTTTTTTGTAGACATAGGCAAGACCATTCAATTTTATATGTAAAAACAATTTATGAATGCCCGCTGCTGAGTCAATTCTGACTCACAGAAGCAGTACAAAACTGAGTAGACGTGTCCAAGAGGTTTACAAGGCAGTACGTTTCTACAAACACAGACTTGTCTCAATTTTCGCCCAGAGTGGATTTAAACCAGCAATCTTTTGGTTAGCACCATGTTTAACCCACTGGCCCACCAGTGATCCTAATTGTAAAAGCAAAGGAACTAAAATTGCTAAGGTAATTTTGAAAAAGAATATAGTGGACGCAATAATTAACCCAATTCTAAGACTTGCTATGTAATTGCAGTAATGGGTGGAGAGATAGAAACAGATCAACTCTTTCCTGCACATGGGATTAAATATAAAATGAAAATATTTTTTAAATTAAGAAAAAATGGGCAAAACTCTCCAGGATCAAGAGCTTAGACAAAAGTTCTTACACTGAATGTCCAAAGCATGACCCTTAAAAAGAAAACTTAATAAATCAAACTTCACCAATATTGAAAACATTTGCTCTGCACAAACACAGTACTAGAATATATTAAGTAGAATGTATACAGGCATCTTAAAAGTTAATAATAAAGAAGCTAAGACTTCACTTAGAAAGAAGGAAAAAAGACAGACATATACCGGTATTTCACCAAAGAGAAGTCCTTGACTTAAGGCATGTTCCAGTATGATGAACCTCACTCATGATTTTCAAAAGGGATTTTGAAGTGTAACTGGGGCATTGTATCTTCCTGGAAATAAAGTCCACAAACCAGAGGCAGCATCTGAATCCAGAGTAGAAGTGCACTCACAGAAAATTCTATCATGAAGTGTGATGTTGTGTTGTGTTGTGATGTGATGTTAGATCATATCATAAGAGAATCCTGACTTACTCAAGTTGACATAAAACCTATCACAAGGGCATGTGGTGAAAACAATTGCTGAGTTGGATGACCACACTCCAAGCATTTGATTGTGGCAATATGATGGAAGAGATCGATGGAAATGCTGTCCGTGTGATAAGAACGCTGAATTCAGAACTTCTTATTGCAGGTGCTGAACAGCGCATAGATGACAAACAAGGGAAATTGACAGATCGGGTTTTTAACAAATTTTGAATAAGAGAAATTCTGGAAAAGGTAGAAATAATGAGGAAGAGAAAGGGGGAAAGTATCAAAAAAAATTTTACAATGAAGGGATTAGCTGGAGTTTTTTCTAAACTAAACCAGGTGCTTCAGGTGCTTGAAAACATGGGTCCAGATGCTGATCGCCTGGCTAAAGCAATCGTCAGCCTGGGGAGACAATGAGATGTTACCAAGAAAGATATGAAGAAAGAGAGAGAGAGAGAGAGAGAGAGAGAGAGAGAGAGAGAGAGAGAGAGAGAGAGAGAGAGAGAGAGAGAGGAAGGAAAAGTATACAGACAACTGTTCTCACTAATTTTCTCACTAGAAATCCATCCCCATTCCCAAAGATAATCCAGACAATCCAGACTTTTCATAAAGGGAATAATTACTGCAATGGACAGAATGCTAACTTTGTTTCTCCCTTGTTCTCACTGTCGGCAAGTCAATGCTGACTCAATCGCCAGCCCCTGCGGGTTTCCGAGCCCGTAGCTGTCTGTGGGAGCAGAAGCCCAGGCCTCCTCCTGCAGAGCAGCTGTCCGGTGTGCTTTAGGTGATTCCAATGTTTACCTGAAAGCACCATCAGGGCTCCTGAAAATCAGTAACAGGGAAACAAAGGAAAAGGTATTCAACATACATCCGAACCACTTGTAACTCAGGGACTACCTGTACAGACAACAAGTAAACACAGGGAGAGCTCTTTGAGAGCATTATCCATTAGAGAAAATGCAGATTGCACATACAATGAGATATCATCAGACTACCATCACAATGGATATGGGAAAAAGGGGGAAAGTGACCACAGCAAAAGCCAGTGAAAAGTCAAAGAAGACTACTCAGACATTGTTGGTGGAAACGGAAAATGGCACAGCCACCCCGGAATGGAAAGCAGTGTGACCTTTTCTCCAAAACTAAATGTGCAACTATAACACTCTCCAGAAATTATACTCTTGAGCATTCGTCCCAGAGAAATGAATGCTTATGTTCACACAATCGCGTACCGAA
Source organism: Tenrec ecaudatus (assembly GCF_050624435.1). Taxonomy (NCBI): domain Eukaryota; kingdom Metazoa; phylum Chordata; class Mammalia; order Afrosoricida; family Tenrecidae; genus Tenrec; species Tenrec ecaudatus. Next base: position 111,410,555 of record NC_134538.1, read on the forward strand.
GAAGTGAGCACACACTATGGATGTACTTCAACAAGTAAACGGCCGGACAAGCAATGAAAGTACGTCCATACCATAGAAGTCTACTCAGCAATCTAGAAGAACGAACTATTGCTCCATGCAACCACTTGGACAAATCTCCAAGGAATTATGATGGGTAAAAGAAAAAAAACACCTAAAAACTCAAGATTCCTTTCCTATATCATTCATGAAATGACAAAATTGTACAAATAGAGACCTGCTTAGTAGCTGCCTGGGGTAAGGAGAGGCGCCCGGGTGGCATAGTGGTTATACCTTGGACTGCTAATTGCCAGGTCAGCTGTTAGGAACTGCCAGCCACTCCACTGGAGAAAGATAAAGCCTTCTACTCCCGTAACGACTTAGTCTCAGAAACCCCCTGGGACAGTTCCGCTCTGCCCTATAGGGTTACTATGAGTTGGGATCGATCCGATGGCAGTGAGTTTGGTTTGGTTTAAGGAGGCATGAGGATGGGAGAGAAGTCGTTGCGGCTATAAAAGGGCAACAAGAGAGATCGCTGTGGTCTCAGAATTGACCCTTAGCTGGACCCTTAATGTTTCAATGACCTAGCAGCAGTAGTCACACTGTAGCTTGTGCCACTCAGGAAACAGCACAGGGTGCTGAGGGTCTCGACATCTATATTATTTTTATAACGGCATGTGAGTATATAATTACCTAAAAACAAAAATTTTAATTTAAAAACTAAGATAACAAAGAGGGAGGATAAGCATTCCGCCTGATACAGAGTTCCAAAATTGGTGCTGTGGTGATTGTCATCTAGCGCTATGATGGCGTGGTAGATTTCTGAGCACTTCACAATGTTCTTTAAAGTTGCAGATGACTCCCTAAAACGTAACCACTGCCATCAAATTGATTCTGATTCATAAAAACCCTGTAAGACAGGGCTGAACTGCTCCTTTTAAGTTTCAAAGACTGTAGCTCTTTAGCAGAGCGGATGGCCTCCTTTTTCTCCAGCAGAGTAGCTAGTGGGCTTGAACCACCACCCTTGCAGTTAGCAACCCATTTGACCACCCAGACTCCTTGAGGACCCCTTAAATCTTCCCAATTTTAGCGCTAGAAAATAGTGCTGTGAATAATTGAAAACTAGTATAAAATACAAAGCTGATGTTTTTGCTCTTGCTTGTTATATTGTATACAAATATTAGGACAAGGTATCAGCAGTTTGGGGTTTTAATCTGTGGCAAAGCAAAGTATAATAGATATGGTTGTGGAACACCCATCAGAGTACGTCAACACTAACGACCTTAAGCACAGCGATCCTAACCCCTACTTATCCATTTATCTCTGGTCTTGGCAGAAATAAAACGCAGCTCTTCCCTATTGCCTGAAACAGTGCCCAGAACTCTCACACCGTCCAAGAATGCATTCAACAATGCGACCTTGGAACTCTTGATGAGCCATTATACTGTGCTGGCAGAAATGATGTGCCATTGTGATTAATAGCAAAATCCAACCGCTCCTTTAAGTTCTTCATGGTAGTTTAGACTGAATCGGTACTTCCCTGGCCTTCAACATCTCATGAATGCTTGCTAGAGTGCCAAACCAAAGTAGTTAAGTAAAGTTTTTAATGAATGTGTTAGGCTGGGCTAACTAGGGAAACAAATCCAGAGACGCCCATTATGTGCAGGAAAGAGCCTTATATCAAGAAGTATATATGTATAATATTCCCAGCCCAGGCCTACTCAAGTCCATAAGACCAATACAGTTCCATAAGTCCTCCTTCAGACTCATGCAGCCACATGCAATGATGCAGAATTCAGGAAGATGATAGGCCAATGGATGCAAAGTCACGTGGACCCAAGGTCAGTAGAAACATGGCAAAGTTCTGGCAGCTGGTGGGTCGGCCACAGAGAAGAAAAAGCAGAGAGATGGGAGGTTTCCAGGGCCCTCCTTTTTTTTTTTTTTGCATTTTATTAGGGGCTCATACAACTGTTATCACAATCCATACATATACATACATCAATTGTATAAAGCACATCTGTACATTCTTTGCCCTAATCATTTTCAAAGCATTTGCTCTCCACTTAAGCCCTTTGCATAAGGTCCTCTTTTTTCCCCTCCCTCCCCACTCCCCCCTCCCTCATGAGCCCTTGATAATTTATAGATTGTTATTTTGTCATATCTTGCCCTATCCGGAGCCTCCCTTCCTCCCGCCTTCTCTGCCGTCCATCTCCCAGGGAGGAGGTCACATGTGGATCCTTGTAATCATTTCCCTCTTTCCAACCCACTCACTCTCCACTCTCCCAGCATCCCCCCCTCACACCCCTGGTCCGGAAGGTATCGTCCACCCTGGATTCCCTGTGCCTCCAGCTCCCATATGCACCAGTGTACAACCTCTGCCCTATTCAGTCCTGCAAGGTAGAATTCGGATCATGGTAGTTGGGGGGAGGAAGCATCCAGGATCTGGGGGAAACCTGTGTCTTCATCGGTACTACATCACACCCTGACTGACCCATCTCCTCTCCTAAACCCCTCTATGAGTGGATCTCCAATGGCTGACACATGGGCCTTGGGTCTCCGCTCTGCACTTCCCCCTTCATTCACTATGGTATATATATATATATTTGCATGATGCCTTTTACCTGGTCCCTTTGGCTCCTCGTGATCGCACAGGCTGGTGTGCTTCTTCCATGTGGGCTTTGTTGCTTCTGAGCTCGATGGCCGCTTGTTCACCTTCAAGCCTTTAAGACCCCAGACACTATCTCTTTCAATAGCCGGGCACCATCAGCTTTCTTCTCCAGGGCCCTCCTTATGAGAAGGCCACATCCCCAAGGAGGCACCTTCAGGCTATGACCTGATTAACCGCTTGTATACCACCCCTACATTTTTATATATGTCCATGTTGACATCAAATTATGTAACAACACAAGGAGAAAAATAATAGAGAAGTCATTCTTGGAAGAGGCTGCAAGTTTTCTTCCTCCTTCAGTGTTCAATTTTTCCATTTCTAGCAGGTTTCCACCTCACACAGGTTCCAGGTTCCATAAGGTTTACTGTTACATAGTGCAAGTTTCTCACACCATGTCTCGCAGAAGCTCAATAAAATGACTTTTCTTTTTCCTAATTTTACAATACCTCTAGCAAGAAAGTTTACATTTTACTACCAAACTACACAGAGAAAACTGCATTAACCAGAGTATCTTCATATCAAAGCTTTCTTATACATAAAGAACTGAGAGTTGATTAGATGATGGTTGCAGCAAAACAATTGCCGTTGAGGCGATTTCAGCTCCCAGGGACGCGATAGCTGTAGAACAGAGCTGCTCCGCAGGGTCTTCAAGACGGTGGCCCGGTCGCCCGCTTCTCTCCTGAGCCTGAACCCTGACCTGGCAGCCACCCAGGCATATCCATATCACAAAAGCAAGGTTGAATTCTAATAACACTTAACAGCTTTTTTGAGTGCTAACCTACTCTTAGATATTAAAGTTCAGAAGCTAAATTTAGTTCAATCTCCATTATCAATTGTTTTAAAGCCACAAAGTTAGAGCCTGCCAGAGCAAATATGTTTGATTACGGAAGTCAGAACACTCAACTATGCACACGCTTACAGAGCCCTAGTGGCGTGGTGGTGTGTTGGGCTGCTCATAGCAAGCTCAGCCGTTCAAAACCATTAGCCACTCCTCAGGAGGAAGACGAAGTTTTCTACTCCAATAAACACTTACAGCCGTGGTCCTCAACCTGTGGGTCACGACCCCTTTGGGGGTCAAATGACCCTTTCACAGGGGCCACCCAATTCATAACAGTAGCAAAATTACAGTTATGAGGTAGCAATGAAAATAAGTTTATGGTTGGGGCGGGTCACCACAAAATGAGGAACTGTATTAAAGGGTCGTGGCATTAGGAAGGTTGAGAACCACAGGTGGCAGTTTTACCCTGCCCTATAGGGCCACAAATGTGTTGAAACTGACTCAATAGCAGTGAGTTTGGGGTTAAAGACGTACGGCCTCAGAAATCCGCAGGGGTGGCTCTACTTTGTCTTATATGATGGTGAGTTTCGTTTTTGCTTTTTTGTACTGTCCTCACCTTTAACATCTCATGAATACCTGCCTGTGTGCTGGGTCAAATTAGCTATACATCGTATAATGAGCAAAACAATCATTCTTAGAATAAAAGAGACTAAAAACAGAAAGATATTTTGACTTTAATTTTTAAAGAGAGAGGTTTTTAAAAAAATGTTGTGAGAGAAGCATAAGATGTGATATAGTATGGAAATGAGGGCACGAGAAATTAAGATCTATAAACTCTAAGAAGGGGAAGAGGATCTGGGCAGAAGTTTAAAGGTACCAGTGGCAGCGAGTTTGGAAACCATTCGCATCTAAGTGCGAGTCTAACGGCCGAGTTGCAAAATGCAGACACAGCAGTACTTGCACCAAGCCTTCAGAGATGAGCGGCAGAGAGTTAGACTGCAGCAAATAAAATATCAAGGGAAAAGATCACAAACATATTCTCATCCAAGTAGAAGTCGCTCCAGAGAGAACCAAATCTATCACACTTTCCTTGGGAAGTCGGGGGCAAAGGGGTTAATGTGGAAGGGAGGAGAGGTGGGTGCGTGGGTGGTGGGAAAAGTGTTGCTAGCTAATTTGCATTTAAATATGTTTTAAAATATTTTGTTTGAAGGAGATTGTTTTCCCTTTTGACCTGTATCTGTAGGAAATTATTTGTAAATATATTTTATTCCATTTAAAAATAATCTTGACTGCTGATTCTATGAGCATTGATTGTGGATGCAAACGAGATGAAATCTTTGGCAACTTCAATCTTTTCTCCATTTGTCATGATGTTACCTATTGGTGAAGTTGTCAGGATTTGGGTCTTCTTTACATTGAGCTGTAATTCTTACTGAACTGTTATCATCAGCAAGTGCTTCAAGTGCTCCTTAATTTCAGCAAGCAAAGTGGTGTCATCTGAATACAGAGACAACACAACCTTGGTTGCTCAGAGTGAAGAGGACTTGAAATTACTTACTGATGAAGATCAAAGACTACAACTTTCATTATGAATTCCAACAAACATCCTCACGACTGGACTAACAGACAATAGTATGATAAATGGAGACAAGACTGAATTTGTCAGATTGCATTTTACTTCAATCCACAATCAATGCTCATGGAGATTGCAGTCAAGATATCAAATGATGTATTGCAGCGAGTAAAACGGCGGGGCAAGAGCTTTTTAAAGTGTTAAAGAACAAAGATAGCACTGTGAGAACTAACAGGTGACTGGCCCAAGATTTTATGCTTGTGAATTCTGAGAAATGTGTAAGGAAGACCAGAGAATAATGGATGTATTTTGACTATAGCATTGGTGAAGAACCTGGAAAATACCATGGAAAATACCAAAAGAGAAGCAAATGTCATGAAGGAAGTAAAGCCTGAATGCTGTCAAGAATTGAGGATGGCAAGACCCACTGATTGCAGTTCCCCCGGGGTAACACCATTTGTTCCACTGCCTCTCTGTGTCTCCTCCTCCTTCTTTCTTGACCCTTCAGAACTCTGTCCTTGGGTAAGTGCTGCCCTCTTGATGTCCACTGGTTGATTACTCTAAGGTGAGCCTTCCTCATTGATGTTCTTGTTCCCCATCATAGAACTGCTTACTATTTGAATGATCATTGAGCTGTGGGGGTGAGTTCAGTTCCACACCTGAAGGGTGACTAAGGACCCTCGTCTCAGGAGTTCTACCAGTCTCTGTTCAACAGTAAGACTGATATATATTTTTTAATGGTTCTGAGTATTGTTCCACATTTTCTGTCCGGGACCTTTAATGTGCTACTTTCAGAGCAGTTGGTTGTGACGGTCAGGCACCACCTAGTTCTTCTGTTCTCAGAGTCCTCAGAGTTCTTGTGGTCTGTTGGTCCTATTGCACTCACTATTTGCACGTGTCTTTGATTTTCATCAGTATCCTTCCTCTAGCCAGGGAGAAACCAGTTGCACCTTAAGTGATCGCTCATGAGCTTTTAAGAATCCATTTGCTGCTCACCAAAGTAGGGTATCCTTGTGGATCAGGTTATGCCAATTGGTCTAGGTGTCCCTCGGGGCAATGATCATGGACTCTGAGGCCTATCAACTCATTTCCTCAAGATGTTTGCTTATGACAAGGAGTTTTCATAATTTTGCCCTCTCCATGTTCCACCGTATTTGTGGGTATATTTCAGCAAAGGCAAATACCAAGTATAGACATCTCTGTCAAATCTATCTATTTATGGGTATATTCCCACTCTCCATCTGATACTCATCTAGCTAATATGTCCATTCACCATAGATCAGGATTGTGTGTATGACATGTAGACTTCTAATGCTTCTTAATCTCGTGTTCCTCCAACTGTCTTCCTACACTTTTTTTTTTTTTGCCAAACTCCCTCTTGTTTTACATTGCCTTCCCCTTCAGTCAAGTTATCATGTATCTCCACATCAACCACTTCCTTGACTTCCTTTCCATTTGGAAATTCTGTAATTACATGACTTTCTCATTTTACTTGGTAATTGTCTTAACTACAAATAGAGTTCCTTGTTTTTAGTCGTGTATATTTGTTTTATATGGGATACTTCTACATCTGGGTTGATTTCTGGGGGTGTTATTATGTATGTGGGCAAAAGTTGTTTGCTCCTTAGGCAAATGGGACAGGACCATCACCTTCCACTGCTCATGGACCATGGGAGAATGCTGATGGCTCAGCTACGGTTGCTGATGAAGCAATGGCTGGCCTGCCTCTCCACCTGAGATAATTAGACACTTGCTCCTGTTCCCTGACTACAGCTGCAGAAGGCAGCAGTCTGCAAACTTTTCAGCTAGTTCATGTTCTCAGCCTTATCCTTCCCTGCTGTCTGGGAACAACATGCTTGAAGTGTTAATGTTCCTTTGTATACTCTCAAAGAATTGTGACCTGTCCCATTGTATAAAAGTTGTCCTGTGTTGCAGGCTACTTGCAAGGAATGTATTTAAGCCTGCCCCTAACAAAGATCGAGTCCCTGGAGAGTCTATACTGCAGGGTCCCCCGTGCTCCAGTGTTTGTCTATGTCTTTTGTATGCACATTTTCTCATTGCAGATCATATCCTCTCAAACTGTTCAGTTTGTAAGATAAGAGCTGGTCTCAAACTGTCACCTCCTGTTGTAGGTTCTCTGCCTGAAGAGTTCCCATTAGGATTTCTTGCCAGGATAGTCAAGACCCTTTCATTTTTATTTATTTAGAAATGTCCTGATCTTACTGTCGTAGTCAATGGACAATTTGGGGGGTGTATAATTTTTAGTTGGCATTTTGTTTCTTGAGAGTTTGATATATGTTATCCATTGGCTTCTTGTTTGAATGGTTTCTGCTGAGAAATCAGAGTTTAGTCTTATTAGTTCTTCTTTGAAGGTAATTTGTTTTTTCAAAGCTGTTCTCCGGATTCTTTCCTTGTCTTTGGTTTTGGAGAGTTTGATGATGCTACGTCTTGGTGTTTTCTTTTGAGGTCTATACTGTGTGGGTTCATTCAGCTTCCTAAATGCGTATATTTTCATCTTTCGTGATGTTGGGGAGGTTTCCAACAACTCCTTGATACTTTTCTCTGTGCTTTTTTGTTGTTCTGACTACATGTGATTTATTTCTCTTGATGAAGTCCCACCTACTTCTTAAGCTTTCTTCATTTTTTTGTTTGTTAGTTTTTATTTCTTCGGATTGTTCTTCTAGCATATTATTATAGAAAAGTTTTGTCTTGAGGCTCCCTAATTTTGTGTTCAATCAGTTAAATTCTCCTGTTTACAATTTTCAGAATGGGTAAAAGCAAACGTGGTGGTAAAACAGAAACAAGATATACATCGATTTCAGATGCCTGATGATAGCAATTTGGAGAACAATGATGAATTTCAAAGTGGAAATAAGTAGTATAATTCTGAATGTACTCACATTTTGAAGGTAGAGTCAATGGGGGTTCCCAAGAGACTGATTATGGGGATTTTGAGAAAGAGAAATTCAGGATGAGTCCAGAATTTTTGTTGAGTGGAGCTACCAAAGAACAGAAATAATCTAGAGCTACCCAAGAACAGAAATAATCTTCATAGAAGGGTCAACATGGAAAAGAGATCAGAGTACAGGTTGGTTATGTTAAGTATGAGAAATCAAACATGAATCAGAAATTCAGGATCAAAGTGTAGACTAGGAATAAAAATGTATTAATTGTTGAAAATGTGTATTTAGGCATGAGACTGACTAAGTTTTAAGAAGCAGTGAAACTGGACAGAGAAGAAGTCCAAGTAAGTGCCTTTGTATGCGCCAGTCTTAGTTGAAAAACCGAAAGAAGAGGACGAGAACCAAAGGATTCTGGAAACAAGTAACCAGTGAAATTAAAATCCAAGAAATGTGTGGTGTCTTGGAAGTCAAGCGAAGAAATTGTATTAAAGGAGAGAGGGGTAGATTTTAAAAATTCATGAATGTATTCTAAGTAAGGTAAGAAAAAGAATTGACTATTGGATTTACACTCATATAGGTGACCCTTATAAGAGAAATTTTGACAAAGTAAAAGTGTGAAACTTAAAGTACATTTAAGAGAGGGCAAGAAGACAGGGGATGGAGAAAGTGATATAAACAACTCTTAAGAAATTTAGTTGTGCGAGTGAGCTTCCCACAAGGGTAACCTGCAGGTTTTCCATCACAAGCAGCATACAGGAAGAAGTGCTTGGTTTGGGTATTATTATTTCTGGGATGTTCTCATAAGAGTTTGAAATTTGTGAACATCATTAGAGCTGATCCAGATGGGAAAAACATAGAGCATTCCAGTTGCTGGCATTGCCCTCAGGACCAAAGAAAATGACCAAGGCCCAGGAATCACTGACATTCAATGATGTGGCTGTGAAGTTTACCTAGGAGGAGGGGCAGCTCCTGAATCCTGCTCAGAAGACCCTATATCAGGACGTGATGTTGGAGAGCTATCGCAACCTGGTTTCCATTGATGGGATTCCAGAAAAGAAAAGAAAAAAATAAGTACTCCCTCCAAAAGAATTTATTTCAAAGGACGGTATTGAATCTGCAGCTCTGGGAGAGGGAGATATCTGATCAGAACACACTTGGGAGCAGATGAAAGGGGAGGAGGAGAGTGGAGCACATCCTGGCCCACCAAGACTTGAGGACAATGGTCCAATTAGAGCAGCCAGTCCACAGAGAGGACCACATGGCTGGCCCCACTATGAGACATGACGTCCCTCATGAGTCATAGCCCTACAGGGGACAACACCGGAGATGCAGTGTAGGAATTGCGCCCAATCTGATCCTGCCACACCGAGGCAAAACACTAAGGAGGTGCAGCAGAACAGCAAGGGAACAGAGTGGCGAGGTCCCCAGGGAATGCTGAAGGTGGTGGACTTCAGGGCCAGGGCAGTGCCCCAACAGACTGGACTGGAAAACACTCCTAAAGGCCAACAAATAGTCCTTGAACTAACTGCAAGCTTTTCTTTCTTGTTCTGTTTTTGTCATTTGTTTGTTGTTTTGTTGTATATTGTTGCTTGGTTTTGCTCTGTCTTGTTTTTATGCATGTTATTATCTCCACAGGTGTGTCTAAATAAGATAGACAGGATGAACATTCTGGAGGAGAAAACAACGGGACCAACAGTTCTGGTGGGACAAGGGAGAGGGGGCGGTGGGGGAAAAAGGTAGTGGTGTTAACAAACCCAGGGACAACGGAACAACAAGTGATCCAAATCAGTGGTGAGGAGGGTGTAGGAGGCCTGGTAGGGCATGATCAAGGGTAATGTAACCAAGAGGAATTACTGAAACCCAAATGAAGACTGAGCATGATAGTGGGACAAGGGGAAAGTCAAAGAAAATAGAGGAAAGAGCTAAGAGGCAAAGGGCATTTGTAGAGGTCTAAATAAAGGCATGTACATACACAAATATATTTATATATGAAGATGGAGAAATAGATTTATGTGCATATATGTATGGGTTAGTGTTAAGGTAGCAGATGGACATTGGGCCTCCACTCAAGTACTCTCTCAATGCAAGAATACTTTCTTCTATTAAATTGGCATTCTGTAATGCTCACCTTCCCAACACAACCGCTGAAGACAAAGCAGGTGAATAAGCAAATGTGGTGAAGAAAGCTGATGGTGGCCGGCTATCAAAAGATATAGCGTCTGGGGTCTTAAAGACGTGAAAGTAAATAAGCAGTCATCTAGCTCAGAAGTAAAAAGCCCACATGGAAGAAGCACACCAACCTGTGAGATCACGAGGTGTCAAGGGGATCAGGTATCAGGCATCATCAGAACAAAAAATCTTACCATAGTGAATGAGGGGGGGAGTGCAGAGTGGAAACCCGAAGCCCATTTGTAGGCCACTGGACATCCCCTTATAGAAGGGTCTTGGGGAGGAGACGAGCCAGTCAGGGTGCGATGTAGCAAGGATGAAACACACAACTTTCCTCTAGTTCCTAAATACTTCCTACTCCCCCACTCTCATGATCCCAACTCTACCTTACAAATCTGGCTAGACCAGAGGATGTACACTGGTACAGATAGGAACTGGAAACACAGGGAATCCAGGGAGGATGATCCCTTCAGGACCAGTGTTGTGAGTGGAGATACTGGGAAGGTAGAGGAAGGGTGGGTTGGAAAGGGGGAACCGATTACATGGATCTACATGTGACCTCTTCCCTAGGGGATAAACAAAAGAAAAGTGGGTGAAGGTAGATGTCAGACAGGGCAAGATTTGACAAAATAATAATTTATAAATTATCAAGGTCTCATGAGGGAGTAGGGAGTAGGAAGGGAGGGAGGGGGAAATTGAGGAGCTGATGCCAGGGGCTTATATGGAGAGTAAATATTTTGAGAATGATAAGGGCAATGAATGTACAAATGTGCTTTATACAATTGATGTGTGTATGGATTGTGATAAGAGTTGTATGTGCCCTTAATAAAATGATTTAAGAAAAAAGAAGTACTGGTTAGGAAAAACAACCAACACCACTCCACAAACAACTGTGTAATTTGAGGAAACAATTCAATAAAAATAATAGGCTGACTGCCTGGATATTGACAAGAAAGAAAGATAGAAAGGAAGAAACCTAGCTGTAAAGGGGAGTAGAGAAATGAAGTAGTAGCTGACAGGAGAAGTAGCGTCAGCACCTTTTGTTTTCAGATGGAAGAAATAACATGAATATATTCTAACGGGGATGATACAGTAAAGATAAAAATTATAGCAGAGAAGAAAGTTGATGCGATTCCTTAGGAAGATAAGCGGGAATTAGAGCTAAGAAACAGCAATTCAGCAGTTGCAGATGGGGAAAGAATGATAAGCGTTTGAGAAAAGGGAAGGCATGAGGTAATTGTCTAGCAAAGCGTGACACCGAATGAGCTCAGACAACATCCTGTGGTTGTTGGGCCTTAAATGCTGGCCTACATCTGGGTGTAAAGCACCAAGGTTTTGCCTCATGGACCTTGCATCTCACAGGGTAGATACTTAGCAATAAACATGATTATTACACTAAGTAAGCATTATAGGGTCGTTTAGGTTCAAAATGAAGTCCCTGCATAGCACAAATGTTTATTGACTGGACTACTAACTGAAAGATTGATGGCTCAAGCCCACCCAGAGCTGCCGGGGCAGTGAGCCTTATAATCTGCTTCTGAAAAGTCAGTCTGGCTACTCTAAGCCACATGGAGTACCGTAAGGCAACATGACTCAATGACGACTAACAACATCATCTCCATGGTAGACCCAGGAAAATGGTTTTGTGTTTTCTTAAGACAGCCATGTAGGAGCCATTGGCCCCTCTCTGGCCCACAGACCTAGGTTCTCACCTTTGCTTTAGAACCAAAAACACACACCAGGAGCTTCTGACCTTGTGAGATGACTCAGATCGATAGGCAAGCCCACCTCATTTCCAGGGGGTGGTTTTGGCTGTTGATCTTGGTTAAGGACTTTCTTAGCCCTTCAAATATTTGCCTTTGTATGCCTCCAAGTTTTCTTTAATAAAGACTGAAGAAGTTACCATCCTCTTATATTAAATTAACAGGGCTCATGACGGAAATGAATTCTGATGGGGATTTTCTTGAAAAAGGAGAAAACACCCTTTGAGGGAAAATATTCAACTGCATTAATTTCTATCAAAAATTCCAAAATTGTAATAGCTTTGATCAACTCCTATCACACTCTTGTAAGTCAAATTCTGGTCAGGTTCAAGGTAGCAAGCTAGACCAGAATGAAGATGCATGGTGTAGTGAAGAGTGTATTCTAGAAACGGCTGACTCCTCTTTCAGGACTTCCTCAGCAGCATCCATCCTTTGGTGTTTTCATTACGATAATGAAACAGTTGGCCATCAAGCTGATTCAGAATATAGCACTTCTATTATAATAGTTACTGCTTATTAGGTGCCTTTTTATTTTTCAAACTTATGTATTTAATTTTTTTTTACAAAACAACCTTATCACCTTCAAAGTATCTCCATTGCACTTAATACATTTGCCCCCCTTTTTTTGACCAATGGTCAGTGGTTTAAACCCACAAGTCGCCCTAAAGATCTACAATGGAAACCCTAAGGAGTAATTCTACTCGGTCCTATAGGTTTGCTGAGACAGAATCTCCTCAATGGTAATGGGTGGATTCTATGTGCCAGACACTTTATACAAGTTATCTTTAATAACAGTAGCACTATTTTACACATTCTTAAGATATACTGAGTGTGTTCTCACCATTTCATTTCTAACTCCGGGTCATTGTGTATTTCACTACACTGCTTACCTTTACCCTCTCCAACTACCTTTTGAAAATTTCTGTACACCTCTTGAATGTCATTATTTCTTCCCTTTCCTTTAGTTCCTCTGTGTTCCAGAGCAAGTTTCCGAGTCTATTCTGCCATTCACTTCAGTCTCTTCTTTCTTATTAATGACCTTTTGCTTTCTTCAGGTATGATACTCTGGCCTTCCGTCACTCGTGTGCAATGCATCAAATCTATTCTTGAGATACTTTCTAAATTCAGATAGGATCTACTCAATTTTCTATTTTGACTCTCATCGACTTGTTTTCATTTTGTCAATTTTAAACACACATATGAGCAATTGATGGTCTAGTTCACAATTGGCTTCAGGTTGGTTGATGCTATGTAGCGTTTATTTCTTCCCACAGATATTGTCTATTTGATTCCTGTGTATTCCACCTAGTGAGGTCACCATTTACGTTTCAGAAAAAAGGGTATATGCAAAGAAGTCATTGATCTTGTAAAATTCTATTATTTGATCCCCAGCTTCATTTTTATCCCCAAGACCATATTTTCCAACTACAGACCCTTCCTGACAAGCCACATGGAGGTACACTGATGGACCCAGGGCCCTGGAGCTGGAGGAGCCATGTGGAGACCCACGCCAGAGCTGAGATCCTTCCATCGCCACTGGATCCGCAAGATTTTCCACCCACTGGCCTGTGATCTTCCTGCATTCGGTGTTATTGCAATGTGTTGCATGAGTCTGAAGTGGAATTTACAGACCGGTATTGGACATATGGTCTAATATTGGATTTACAGGCTTGATCTGGACTGGGCTGGGATGTTTTCTCACTATACAATTGCTCTTTTATATAAAGCTCTTTCTTATACACATAAGTGCCCTGGATTTGTTTCTCTAGTCAATCCAGACTAATACACCGTGGTATTTTCAGATTCTTCATCTGCATGTGAATTAGGAAGACTGAAGAAAAACGGATGCATTTGAACTAAGGTGCTGGTGAAGAACATGAAAGTACCGTGGACTGCCAAAAGAACAATCAGATCTGTCTTGGAAGAAGTACAGCCAGAGTACTTCGGACATCTTATCAGGAGACATTAGTCCCTGGAAAAGAATGTCATGCTTGGTAAAGTAGAAGGGCAGTGAAAAAGACAAAGACCCTTATCAAGAGGGGCTTGTGATTGCCAACAATGGACTCAGGCATGAGAACAATTGTGAGGGCGTGCAGGACCAGGCGTCGTTTCTTTCTGCTGTGCATTAAGGACCGACTTGACAGCACTTAACAATAACGACCACAACACCAAGCCAAGGGACACATCTTTTCCCCCAGTAAGAACTGGGGGGGGGGGGGGCTCCATCAGCTTACCCTTTTTTTTTTAGCAGCTTGGAAAGTAGCCACGGTTCCACTGCTGCTTCTTCCGTGAAGATCACATGTCTTCTTTTAAGATTACATTTCTGTGGAGCCAGTTCTCGTCTAAAACGTGGGGTTCCTGTATCGAGACGGCAACTAAAAGGGCTTGGGGTTTTTGGGATGTTGTTTTTGGGAAGTCCCTTGCAGTCCTCAAGTTCTGTGACCGAAAACAAAGCCACAGCCAGAGTTCCTCTTCTGCAAGGCGCAGAGCATTGGGGACCCTTTGGACAGATTTAAGTTTCGGGGTCGGCGCTGGTCAGCATTCCGACTCTCCGTGCCGTGAGATGGTTGGGTCTGGTGCCCCCCGAGCTGGTCGTGGGGGCACAGGAGTGGGAGGCGACTAGAGCCCTCGCGAGGTCCCTGGCCGTCCTTGGCGAAGTCCTGAAACTGACCTCCGCGGGGGGTTGCAAAGAATACTAATGAGCGCCCAGTGAGAGGGGAACAGGTGGCGCCCAGAGAAGCGACTTGCGGGACTCGGGTGAGTCGCCAGGCGAGGCCCTCGGGCCCCGGGGGGCTCCGGGGCTTATCGGGCCGCCGCAGCCAGCTTCGCCCGGCCGGGGCTGGCGGCTCGCCCGGGTGGGCGGCGGCGGCGGGGCGCCCCGGGCGGCGGGAGCTGCGCGCTGGGCCCCCGGCCCGCGCCTGGCCGGGAGCGAGCCCGGCGGGCAGCGGCGGCGGCGGCGGCTCGTGCGGCGGGGGGCCCGGGCCGGCGGCGTCGCGGGGGCCGGACCCGCGCGGGGGGCGGGGGCGCCGCTCGGCGAGCAAAGTCCAGGCCCCGGAGCGCAGCGGCGGGCGCGCAGCCGCTCGGCCACAGAAGCGCGAGTCCGAGGTGAGCCAGGCCCGCGGCCGGGCCGCGGCGGGGAAGCCCGGGCCGGGCCGGGCCGGGCCCGGGAGCGGGGGCGGGGGGCGCGGGGCCTGGCCCCCCGTGCACGCGGCCGCGGGCGCGCTCGGGGCTGAGGCTGTGCTTTCTCCCCAGGCTGCGATGGCTCTGGAGGCGGGCAGGAACGGGACGGCCCGGCGCCCCAGGGGAGCGGAGGGCGACTTGGAACTGGGCAGCCGCAGCAGGTAGGTCGCGGCAGCCACCCGGCTTGCCCGGCACGCGGGACTCGCCAGGGCCACGCTGGGCCCGGGCAGACGCGGAGAGAGCCCGGGCTTGCCGGGAGCGGAGGGTCTGAAGTTCGGAGCGGAGAGAAGTTTCCCGTCGCCGCGGGGAATGCCAGCGAGGCCCCGCTGGGAGCGGGCTGGGAAGCCGGGGTCTGTAAAGTGCTGGCCTCCCTCTGGGTTGTGGCACCAGATGCCTGCCTTGCCTCAGGCAACTCCAGACCGGGCTTTGCACGGAGCTTCCACGTGCACCGACTAGTGTCCACGGTCCTGGCCCATGTCTGGGCTGGTAACAGACCCCCGACCCCGCGACCCCGGTGATTTCTCTTTCCCCCGGCCGTGGCCGAGCACCCGTGAAGCCAGGGAAGCACTGGGGACTTGCGCTTACTTCCTAAGCTGCAGCGAGCAACTTCACCATTCCACACCAAAGATTCCGCTGCCAGGCCTGGCGGGCGGCGGGCGCGGGCGCGGGCGCGGGCGCTCCCAGGCCTATAGCAACCGCCTTGCGGAATCAAAGCCCCGTTTCCAATGCACGGTCCTGGGCAGCCTACTAGGTGAACACGGGTTCCCTCTTGCTCCTTAAGCCTCTGCAGGGACCGGTGCCCAGGGTCTCAGCGCCTCCAGTGTTTAAATGTGCAAAGAAGCTGATTCTGAGGGGCGCTGTTGTGCGCTTGGGAGAGAGGCTGGTGCCAGCCAGACCTGGAAGCGGCATCTTTGGTGCAGGTTTCTAAAACTGTGAAAGTGTGCGCTGCAGATCAGTAAATAAGCACACATACGGCCCTGTGTGCCTTGCTGAAGGGGTAATCTGACAGGGCTTCTTGGCCTCAGCCCGTACCCCTCCTGGACCCTTTTTGATTCTCCTCTCTGGGTGAGGAGATGGTGGGGCGAGGGGAGGCTTCTGCGCAGCCTCATTCTTCTCCAACCTGCGCTCCCAAATCGGTTTTGTTCAAATGCAAGGGGCACTCAGCAGTTTCTTTGCCTGCGCGTCTTTCTCGCAGCGCCAGCTCTTCCCGTTTCTTTCTTTCGGCTGGTGTGGGGGCCGGGATGGGGGTGGGGCTTCTTAAGCACCACCAGCCTTCTGAGGGGAAGAGTCAGTCCATCAATGGTGTGTGTGTGTGTGTGTGTGTGTGTGTGTGTGTGTGTGCGCGCGCGCGCGCGCGCGTGTCTCTGCTTCCTCTTTCACTGTGGGAATGGTGAATCATGTTCGCCTTTAGTCTCAAAGAGTTTATGAGGCTATTATGGTCTCCGAGTTCATGTCAGGCCACCCAGAACTAATTGACCTGTGTCATCGAGGGATCACCCAGAGGGACAAATTTATCAAGCTGTGTAGCTTGTTCTCAAGCTGCAAGGAGTCTGATTAGCTAACTGAAAATATGTCTATCTCCATGCAAGCATTGTTTTAGTCTGTTAAGCTCTTCGTTCAGTGGCATTGCTCTCCTCCTTCTCACAACTGCGGTATTTAAACAGGCAAATTTAATTTTGTTGACCTGGCAAAAAGAATGGATGGTGTTATTTTTAATTTTTAAAATGTGGTTTTCACCAGCTGCAATTAGGCTGGGATCGACTGGGAAGCTATAAATAGATGGCATTTTCGCGAAGAAGGCTATTTATGTATCGGACTGGCAGATCATAGGATCAGTGTACAAAGGAGCTGCCCTGCAAAAGTTGTAATCAAGGTCCAGAACCCAGAGGAGTTCTGAAGAGCCTAGCCCACAGTCCTGTATTGAAAAGAAGGGGAGTCCAAATGAGGACAGAAAGTTCAGAATATGTTAAACCTTTAGCTTGGGAAAATAAATACAATGTTAGATAATTTTCACAATAAAAGCAGACCAATGATTTGCTTATAAATTCAAAGAGGGTTAAGCACATGTCCGTGTCTATGACAAATTTAGAGCTAAATTTAGAATTTGGATCAATAATGCTGTGATTGTCCATGGCACATTTATGGAAAGGGTGAGATACTTGTCAGTGTTTGACTTTTGAATTTTAAGAAACACTATAAATAATTTGGAATCAAGCCTGATGAATAAACTTATAGGACCTTTTCTGATGTTTAAGCTAGATAAATTCACCTTAATTCAAAATCACTGCCCTTGTGGAGTTACAAAGGACAAGATGTTATTAACACATGTAGTAAACCTGCAGCCTATAGAGGATGGTAAAAGGTGATGGATGCTATAAGGAAAACAGGCAAATCAAGGTTCAGAAAATGAGGCGTGTGTGGGAGGCAGTTAACCATTTTAAATAAAGTAGTTGGGGTGGGGTTTACGAAGAAGACAAACACTGGAAAGCCAGGAGAGGAGATTACTGTGTGGGTGTCTGGGAGGAGGGCGCTCCTGGCACAGAGAACTGACAATGCCACCTCCTGAGATGGGAACATGTTTCTTGGTATGTTTCACAGACTAGCAGAGCAGCCAGGGTGGCTGGAGCAGAGGAGGCAGAAGTAAGAGTGGGAGATGTTTTTGGAGAGGTAGCAGGGTTACAGAGGCCAATGCAAAGTCTTTGACTTTTACTCTGAGAAAAACAGGAGCTGAGGAATGACTTGCTGTGACTGGTGTTTTCAAGTGGTCTCTCGTGTTGTTGTGTTGAAGATAGTCTGAAGAGGATACCGGTGGAAGTGCCGAAAGTAGGCAGGAGGCTGTTTGAAAAATCCAGGCAAGAAAGGACCTGGCGATAGCCAAGAAAGTGGTGAGAAGTGGTAACATTCTGGATGCATTTTGAGTGTATTTTCTGACACCATTCCCCGCAGTCCTTCAGAAGACTAGTCTCTGCCAATCTTAGACCTATAGGTATTATTATCATTATCAACAAAAGAAGAATTTAATTGAACTGGTAGGCATTGTTAACATACCGCGAGAAAGACAAGGCTTTCTACTCCATGAAGAATACAGTCTTGGAAACACACAGAGGCAATTCTACCCTGACCTATAGGGTTGATGTGGGCCAGCATTGTCTCTATGGCAGAAAGTTTTATTTGTGTGCGTGCGTGTGTGTTTTAGTCTTTCTATTGTGTTCTAGCTCTAGAAGGCACGTTGGCCATTTGCATTTCTCTATAAGCCTTTGTGGTACCTTGGACAGTTACTTCTGCACCTGGTGGTTGCCTTGGTCCAACTCACTGTTCCAGAGCCCATGCCGACTCATAGTGACTCTTAACACGGAGTAGAACTGCCCCTGTGAGCTTCAGAGATGGTCACCATTTGGGGAGTAGAAAGCCTCACCTTTGTCTCGCAGAGTGGACAGCGACTGCTGAACTGGCGGTTAGCAGCCCGACATGGAATCACACCACGTCGGCTGCCTTGCCGTGCTTGTTAAATTGGAGAATTTCAATAATTTGTGAACATAACTTTTAATATTTGAAAATACTATCATAGTTTAATTTCATAACTGTTTAAATTGATCTCCAACTGTTAATGTAGGGGACTAACTGCACGGCCAGCAGTTTGAAGCTACCTGCTCCTCTGTGCGAGAAAGACGAGGCTATCTACTCCTGTAGAGATTTCCGTTCTCAGAAACCCACAAGGACAGTTTCTACTCTGCCCTGTGGGTTTTCTGTGGGTCCCAATCGACTCGGTGACCATGAGTTTTCTGTGTTGTTCTGGCTGAAAAAAAATTTGTAAAAGGTTTTAATGAAAGAAATTATATTTTTACAGCAACCAAGGCAAGAAAAAGATGAAGAAAGTAAATTTGATTGGACCATTAACATTGGTAAGCTATGAAATATAAACTGTGACTAATAGTACCTTCACTCAAGTTCGGTATTTTGAGCCAAGAGCTACAGAGCAAGTACTACTGTAAGTTGTAAGTGAACAGAAATTTATTTTCCTTTCTTCACTGCACTGTCTTTGGCTAATTATAGTCAACAACCCATAGTCTCAAGATGGATGACAAAACAGGCAAGGACAGGCTGGTGTGGAAGAGGACAGAACTAGATGGCATACGGGGAAATTAAAAACAAACTTGAGTGATTAACACCACTAAAACCAACCACTTTCAGAGAAATTCATATCCACATATGATTCAAAATGAATTAAAACCAAAATTTAACTTTATCTTTCATATTTTAAAAAGTGATTGTTAATTGTAGAAAACCTAGAACACTTGGGAATAAATGGTCACATTTAGCCTCCAGGAACATTGACTAAATGCAGCATAATTTTTAGGGACTCAAATTATATTTAAGATCATTTTTAGTATTTGTCTGCTGGTCCAAGTCAAATCAGCATACTTTTGGGAGAACTCTAAACTGCCTGCTTTGAATCTATTATATATATGTCACAGAGGCATCCTATGAAATTGTTGTACTGGTTTTGGTAAACAAGATGTGTTTCAAATTATGACTCCCGTTATTGGAGAGTAAATGCTTAGGTATTAGGTGACATGCCAGCTGAAATCTGTAACTATGTGTTAGTCCGGGTTGATGAGAGAAGCACATTCTTAGACACTCATATATGTGTAAGAGAGAGTTTATATCAACGAGTAATTGTATAGTAAGAAAACATCCCAGAAAGTCTTGTGGATCCAGTGACAGTGGAAGCATCTCAATGCTGGCACAGGTCTCCATGTGACTCCTCCAACTCCAGGGCTTTGGCTCCATCAGCATAGCTCCATGTGGTTTGTCAACAGGAATGCCTCTCAGAAAGAGTGTGTGTCCTGCCTCCAGGAAGGAAGACAGGAGTTTCCAGAAACCTCTGGAGAAGGCCAGGCTCACACAGAGGCCTCGTTAGCTATGACCTGATTGACAGGCTAGACTCCACCCCTTCACTCAAGTTGACAGAAGATTAAGTAATGGCTACCCTTAGCAAGTAGATGGATGAAAGACACAAAAATACCTACACTCACACATGACTGTGTACTTCTCACGCCACCAAAACCCCACTTTTATTCTCCTCTTTTATCCTTATGATCTTTATATGATTAAAAACCATAGTAAGAGGGTTATGTGTTTAATTTAATATTTTATAGTATAAATTATAAAATCAAATCTGGTTTTATATGCACAGGTTTTAAATATACTCCCCCCCACACACAAAAATATATAAAACTTGTGCATTAAAACCAGATTTAGCTTTACAACATATTTTCTAAAGCACTAAATTAAAAACTGTTTTGAGATTCTTACTTCCCACAAAAATCAAGTAGCTCTGGTGATATAGTGGTTATGCATTGGGCTGTGATCTGAAAAGTCCACAGTGTGAGACCACCAGCTGCTCTGCAGGAGAAAGAGGAGCTTCCTGTTCTGTAAACAGTTGCAATCAGAAACTCATGGGGGCAGTTCCACCCTGTCCTATAGGGTCACTAGGAATTAGCATCGACTTAATGTCAGTGAGTTGTTTTTGTGTTTTTGTATAAAAGAATCAATGAATTATAAGTAGAAACAAAAAATTGCTTTTGAATTTTTAAAAAGCATTATTTTTAAAAATAAACAAATAAAAAGTATTATTTAGACTTTGAATTGGCATTTCCCCCCCCCCCAAAAGAAAAGGTTTATTTAAGATTTTTCTGTGGAATTCGCCTAATTTTAAATGTACGCTTACCAAAATGAAGCAAAACAAAAACCTCAGCCTACTTAGAACAAATTGATGATGACTTAAAGTGACACTACAGGACAGAGTAGAATTACCTCATAGGATTTCCAAAGCTGTAAATCTTTAAGGAATCCTAGATGGTCTCATCTTTTCCCTGAGGAGCGCCTGGTGGATTTGAACTGCTGACCTTTTAGAACCTGAGTGCTTAACTACTCTTAAATGCAAGCTTGCAAATCCAAACTCACTGCCGGCAAATAGATGCCGACTCATTGCTACCCTATAGGACAGGGTAGAACTACCTTTCAGACTGTAACTGTTAACGGGAGTAGAAAACCCTGTCTTTCTCCCTGGAATGTAAGCTTATGGACTATAATTTTTCCAATTAATGTGAAAAGTTTTAAAAATGTTTCTCTACTTAATTCCATGCTTACTACAGATAATATTGCATGTCCACCTGACTCTGAGCCTTTATCTGTGACGGACAGCCCCAAACTCATGGCCATCCAGCCAATTTCTATTCATAATTACCCTATTTGGCAGAGTGCAGCTGTCCCATAGGGCTTCCGAGGTTGTGACTCTTTTATGGAAGCAGGCTGCCACATCTGTCACCTATGCTGTGGCTGGTGACTTTGAATAGCTGACCTTCTCATTAACAGGCAGTGCCTTGAACCCCGAGCCACCAGGGAACCTTCTACTTTTCTCAGGAGCCAGTAAAGATAAACCATGGGGACAATAGACCTTGTAACAGTTTTAGGAACTCTTCTTGATTTACCCACTATTTTATAGTGTTCCAAGCTCTATCTAGCTTCTGAACTTCGTCTCCTTGCGTACCCTTGCTAGCCCTGTGCATTTGATCATGGAAGTTCCTATCCTCAGACTGAACTTCTGGAACGCTTTGAGAACAGTTTGCACATCATCCCCCGCCCCACTGTCCCACATGCTTCCAACCTGTGTGGTGTCCTGGGGTATTGACCCAGTCTGACTCAAAGTCAGCCTTCTGGGACACCACTCTGCCAAAGCCTGACTCATCACCCACTCTCCTGATGACTGTTCTCTGTTCCCAAAAGGGGGTGGGGAGAAGGAAGTGGGAGTAGAGCAAAGTTTAAAAAGAGGAGCACGGCACAAGAAAGAGGGGGAAACTAAAGAAATTGAAAAATAAGAGATGTAAGAAGTAGTCTGGCATTCAGATATAGACGAATAGGTCAATCAGAAATAGAAAACATGAGGCATTAAAAAGGAATAAAAAAAATAGCAGGTGAGAAAGTGTTTAAAGTACTCCCTCTGATGGACAGTATCACCTCCCCCCTTCTGCTGGTAGGATCAAATCCAAGAACCACAGTGTGGCTCACTAGCCCCTCTATACCTCTTCCTAAGATCATCTTCCACGCCTTGAGGTGTGCACTCCAGAATACCAACTGCATGGAGTTACTCCAACAGTCCACAGAGTTTCTGGAATCCTTGCTGTTCTCACTCCTAACCTCCTTTCTAACCTGAGTACCCTATTGACCCCTGTTCATCATACAAGATTCGGCATGAGCATCATTTTCCTAAGACTTTCTTAAAGTGCATAGATCACCAACTGGAGTCCTGGTGGTATACTCTGTCCTATAAGTTGGACGAGACTCAGGGGCAGGGAATTTGTTTCAGTTTTGTTTGTCTGCTCACCTCTGATTCATAGTCACCCTGTCTGTGTAACGGCAGACTTGTGCTCCACGGGGTTGTCAATGACAGTTCTTTATCTCTAGGGTCGTATTGTAAAATTCACCTAAACAATCCACCGATCAAACAGAATTAAGCTGTTTTCTTCACAGAATGCAAAATAGAGTCATGAAATTAACCTGTCAATTGTTTGGATTGGGAGTCTTCTATCCAAATACATTCACCTGTAACTCTCATTCAACAGCGTGCTGCATTTGTACACTTCAGATGGCTCTTACAGGTAGTCAAGGGAGATGACCACTCACGGTTCCCTGAGGGCGTGGGAAGTGAGGGCGTGGGGGAGGGGAGTTGACAGCACTGATGATGGTACAGCCCCACCCAATGGGACAGAACAACAGAACTGTATGGGAAGGGAAGGGATAGATTGGAATGAGTAAGATACGTCAATAAAAATTTTATGTTTTAAAATGAAGTTTGGCTAAAGTGAGCACCCTATCATTCGATATCCCTTTTAATTCATTTAAATTTATTCTAATTTTTAATATTTTCTGCTTACTTTCAATTTAGCTTGTTAAATCTTTTACTTTATTCTTTTTAGTGTTTTTTAAAATGTTTTCTGAATTTGCAATCAAGTGTAGAGAAATCTATAGACACAGTAACTGAAAAATGGTCTTTTAAGGGTATGGCAGGGGAGGCTGGTCAAGGAGCTAATCATAATGAGTACAAGAAAGATTAAAAGGTTCTAAAACTGATTATGGTGATTATTGTACAACTCTTCTTGATGGAATTGAATTATTGAATTGTTCGATATGTGAATTATATGCCAATAAAACATTTTTGGGGGGGAAGATAAATGCTGAGCTATTAAACTTCTGGGTCTCATTCCACTGTTGAGATTAAGTGAGATAGATAGATTGCGTTCAGCCCAATTAAAAAAATATTAAAAACACAAAAAATAAAAAAGTGTGCTGACTTTCAATAATTTTTTAAAGAGCATGTGATCATAGAAAAAGAGAAATGCTTTCCACAAGCTAAGTATTATTTTATTTCCTTGTTTTTTTTTTAGTTTCGATACTCTGATTGGCAGGATAAATTATTCATGTCCCTGGGCACCCTCATGGCCATAGCTCATGGATCAGGTCTTCCACTCATGATGATAGTATTTGGACAAATGACTGATAGCTTTGTTCACACTGCAGGAAACTTCTCCTTCCCAGGTAAGCCTTAAAAAAACAAATTATAATATAGTTTTAACTGGGTGAAATATCGGAAATTTATTTCGGCATCTATTACATAGTTGTTTGATGATGTAGGTATGTAGATGGCTACAGATGGCATATAGAAGGTGAACAGACCTTAGAAAACTCCTCAAAGATAACTCATTTCAATTTTAAGAAATTTCTACTGTTTAATTTTTTTTCTTTATCCTTAAGGAAAATTATTAAAAGTGTTGCATCTAAATAGAGAACTCACTCTTCTTGGAACCTCACTGTGCTATAGCTACATAGTGCCTTTCCTGTTAATGATTTCTGATGGATTTCAGGACCACTCAGTGAGCATGGTGGAACTTCTTAGCTGTGTTCAGCTTGCAGATCTTTCTAGGTTCCCCTGTTCTTTCTCTTTTATTACGTCTCCTCTTTGGATCAAGCAGGTTAACTAGAACCTGATATAACAGTTTGATAAAAATTGAATGGATGTGCCAGATCCAAGAGAGAATTCTTTCAAACTCAATTGGACCAAGGAGCAGAGGATCCCTGGTGGCGTAGTGGCTATGTGAACCACAGGATCAGCAGTTTGAAACTATTCGTGTCTCTGTGGGAAAAAGATGGCTCTGCAGAAGGAGTTAGTCTCAGAAGCCCCCAGGGCAGTTCTACCTTGTCCTGTAGGGTAGCTATGACTCAGAATACTTGCTGGCAGTGAGTTGGATGGGTGACGGAAGAGATATCAAAAAACTCAAATACTCACTGCTGTCAAATCAGTTCCGACTCGTGGCAGCCCTATAGGACAGGGTAGAACTGCCCTGGTGGTTTTCTGGGACTATGACTCTTTATGAGAGTAGAAGCCTTGTCTTTCTCCCAGAGAGCGGCTGTTGGTTTCAAACTGCTGACTTAATGGCTAGCAGCCTAACCTGTAACCAATAAGCCATTAGGGGTGTTGCAGAATTCTCAGAAAACTCAAACATAGTGTCATTTAAACTTCAATTAAACTACTTACGACTCAAAGAATCTCATAAGTTAGTTCCACCTATCAGATGGACTCTGGCGATCGTATTGATTGATGTTTCAGTCTCACTCGCTGCCATGAGTCCTGCCAACTCACCATGACTATGGGACAGGGTGGAACTGCCTCTGTGGATTTCCAAGATGATAACTCTTTATGGGAATAGAAAGCCTCATTTTGTGGTTTCAAACTGCTGACCTTATGGTAAGCAGCCCCATACATAACCAGTACACCACCAGGGCTCCTCCGATGCTTTAGTAGAGAGAATTATCTTCACATTGGCCAATTTCAGCTGAAAAAGTAAGTTCTGTCCATTTTCTTCCAAGCCTGAATGGTCAGCTTCTCCTACAGGATTGGGCTGGATAAAATGGAGTGAAATGTTATTGGTGCAACGATTAGTATAAGAAAGGGGCATAAAACGGCAAAGGAAAGATGACATTCATGACTAAGACACCTGAAAACAAGTGTACACTACCACTTTGTTTGCATTCATTCAGAATGCTTAGTAACTATTTCAGTGTTTACTAATGGAGAACCTCCTATTAGTCAGCATCTTAGGGCTTAAATGTAATTAGGAGAATGTGCCTGCCTGGTTTGTACAATGGAATCTGCCTAAATATTAATAAATACTAATGTATTGTAGAAATCCAGTGTAAATATTCTTTGGATAAAACAAGTGCCTATGAAAACAGTGTGTTTTTATTGTTTATAAGGTACTATTGTCTCTGAAAAGATTCTCTTTATAATAAAAATAATAGCAATAATAAGATTAGTTTTCATGTTTACCATGTGCTGGTCCTATGCTAAGCATTTTGTATACACTATTTTAGTATATGAAGAAACTGAGGAATAATCGACTTATTCAAAGTCACACAGCTAGTTAATTTTAGGGAGGAATTCCAACCCAGGTCATTCTACCATTGAACCCATAATTATAACTACAGTATTTACATTACCTTGCCAATGGAAAAATTTGCTTGGTCCAGAAAACAAGTTTTATTTATTTTTGCCTTTAAAAAATGTTCATGTGAGTTGTAAAATGTTTCAAATAAGTTGCTTATATTTGGCTAGCAACCAAAGCTTTAACGCAAAAGTTTTCAATGTAAAATTGGATGAAGACGTGTAGTTTCTTTTGGGGGGGACGGGAGGAGAAGGACATGTGAGATGATCTTCTACGTAACATCCTTGATGTCTCAAAAGAAATGCAGATCAAATCCATGTTAAAATGTGAGACTATCTAAAGTAGGGTCGTGCCCATATTAGTATGTATATCAGTGGAACGTGGATTAATTTAGGGCTACAATCAGTCAGATTGCCAACATTCACTTAACACATTCGATTTTACTTTGGCCCAATTTCATCAGTACTGTTACTGTTTTTGTTATTACTAGTACCAGAATAATTCCACAACCTTCTTCTTTGGAAGAGTGTACTTGTTTTTAACTTATTTTTAATTATGCAACCAAATGGCTTTGAAGCTGGATATGGCAGACAGGTGCCATGTGCCGTGTCCAAGGCCAAATTCAAGGTCCCTCAGGGAAAGGTACAAGCAGGTCACTCACAGACCTACAATTCCTGGAGTGAGAGGCTCAGCAAAATGACCATTTGAGTTTGTTTCAGAAATCCCCAAGTTATAAACACTCTTATTAAAGAATTCTAGTCCTGAAAGCCGCATTTGATCTATTGGCTGGTTTGGAAGACTACAATGTGACGTTCCTTAAATGTTATGAATTTCAGTTTCTACTCTGTGGTAGCTTATAACAATAATATTCCCTTATATGTTTAGAGCAAATTAGATATTTTCAGAACGCCATTGTTGTTGTGCGCCCTGGACTGGTGACACCATGGCTAAGCATTCAGCTGCTATAAAAGTGGGCACTCGGAACCCACCAGATGCTCCTTGGAATAAATTGGTGATTTGCACAGTCTAAAAAAATCCTGTGGGGCAATTGAGTTCTGTCCTGTCAGGTTGTTATGAGTCTGGAATAGTCCCTCTAAATCCTGAGAACCCACGGAATCATTTAGAGTGTTGAAAGACAAAAACAAACAACAACATAAACCATCATGGGTGCTGGGAGCAGATAGAGCACTTAGCTCAGCTCACTGGTGCATTTCATAGAGACGATGTGTTTTAGAGTTCATTCTTTAGAACTGCGGGTTTGGTTTTAGATTTAATGGGAACTGAATGAGAAGAGAATTTTGAAAGAAGGGAATATTTAAATTACAAGATGTCTGTCAATGGCGTGTCACTGTACACAGAACCTGTCCTTGTCAACAAACTAAAGCTGGATGGTGACAAGATTGTTCCCCCACGGTGACTCAGCTGGACAGAAACTATGCACAAAACATCCTGCATCTCGATTTAAAAACAGCGTTAACAGAAATCAGCTCTTTTTCTGAAGTTTTAGGATATCATTTATGCTCAATCTGTGTGATTATAAAAATCTAAAAAATAAAAATCTAGAAAATTCTGTGGCAAACTCCCTGGACCTTGGATGCCCTTGTATTGCTTCGTGGTTGAAGGCAATGGCTCTTTAGAGCCCTAGGCTATCTTAGTCAACAGCCCGTGCTGTCTAGGCAGACCGGACAAACACCAGCGCTTTGTTTCATGCTGGATAGCATGATAGAAGAAGCCAAAGCAGAATCAAGAAGCATTGATTTACTCTGAGGCTCAAAATTGACAATCAAGAATATGTTTCCCTGTTTATACACCTCCTGATCCTACACTCACCCTGGGCAAGTTACTTAACCCCTGCAAGCCTCGCTGTTCTTTGAAAAGGAATTATATTTTCCTGATTGCGTTAAGTGGAATGATTTGTATAAAGTGCTAGAATGCAGTAGTGACCAGTGAACATAGAGAAGGTCGCTGTGAGATGGTAGAAATGAAACCAGTCTAGCTCCAGTTCAGAGATTTTTATCTAATTGGTCCGGAGCAGCTAGATCTTGGGTCTCTTGGTTTATTTTGGTTCCCCTTGTGATACTAACAGCCAGCCAGGGTTAGATGTTTGCTTGGAAGCTATTTATGAGATTAAAGAGTAGTAGACAGTATCTTTGAAGAAGAAGTCGGCGCTCTTTCCAGCTCTAGGATTCCCTGTCTCTTTGGGACTGCACAGATTGAAATTGGTCCCAGGCAGCAAAAGCACTTGGTTTCCTGAGATGCTCTGGCGCTCCGAGATGCTGACCTTAAACTCCATTTCCATTCTTGAGTTGGGACACGGAAAGCAGTAGGTTAAATTCAGAATGTCCATCGATTCTTATTTTCTAGGCGACAGGTTTCATCTGGGTTATGATATTCTTATTGAGAGAGTTAGGAAGTCTGGGTAGGCATTTAATGTTTCATCTAACTTCTGTATTCAGGAACTGGGGGAGTGACTTGAGAGCAGGGTGGAGAGGAGACCCCGTGCATGTACATCTAGATTCTCCTAAGTGTAGAGCAATGACGTTTACAGATGCCACCACTGGAAGACAGCTTTTGAGCCTCTAGTTCCAAACAGAGTCCCAATTCGACATATTGAAGGTGCCATATTTAGGACCTCGGGTGGGGAATGAGCACACGGGACTAAACAGATAAGAACAAAAAGTAAAACACAGATGATTTCACAAGGATCTGATAGAACATCAGTAGAAGATGTAACCGAGGCAGTATGCCAGGTAGTTGATCCTGACTGTAGTTGAAGTTTTAAATAAGTTTCAATCTTATTTTTCTTTGAGAAAGTACACAGTATCCTTGAGTCCCTTGGGTTATTTACACCTGGCAAAGGCACAAAGATAACTCGATTTCTCTTCTGGAATCATGGTAAATAGGAAATGTCTGTCCTGTACGCTTTCTCAACAATGCTGTGATAAAATTTTATCATATTGCTCTCTGAGTGCAGTAGCTGCCTACTATTTTATCCTGATTTGTCTCAGTTTATGCTTTCAAAAACATGAAAACAAACCATTACTATATAAATTGGATGGTAGAGTATAGTGGGCAGAAGACACAGGCCAAACTATTTTGGCCAACAGTATACTACTTGACTGATGATGGACTTTGGTAAATTATCTTGCCCATCTGCGCCCATTTCCTCCTCTATAAAATGGAAATGTATGTAATAGTCCAACCTCAGAGAGTTGTTGTGAACCTTAAATGAGTTAATATGAAGAAAGTACTCAGAATAGTGCCCGGCATATAAAAAATGCTTGATAATGTTGATGATTATTAAAACCCATTGTTTTGGAAGCAGCAAAGTTTATGGCGGTGGGAAATTTGACCGTGATTATGGGCAATGGTTGCATATGATTAATGTAGTTGATATAAAAAATTGTACATTTAAAAATTTTGAATTGGCAAATATTTTAATGTATATAAGTTTAAACTGATAAATATTATCAGTTTAAAATCAACATAAGACACAGCAAATGCACATTGACATTTTAATTAAATTAGCTCAAATTAATAGACAATATTTTTCCTTCCCATTACCACTCCTTCTAAAATACCAAGGAGACAGATGAAGTTTTCTACTTCTGCATGTTTGGCAGTCTCAGAAACCCACAGGGGCATTTCTACTCTGTCCTATAGAGTCTCCATGAGTTGAAATTGGCTTGGCGACAGTGAGTTTAGTTTTGAGTTTTTAACATACCAGAACATGGTGAAGCACTGGTTGCGAAGGATGTTTTGTGTTGGGCTGGTAGCCACAGGCCAGCACTCAGAACTCATTAGCCGCTCTTTGGGAGTGAGAGGAGCCCTTCTGTTCTGGTGAGACTGATAGCCTAGGAAACCCGGAGGGTGGGTTTATGCTGCCCTGAAGGTTGCTGTGAGTCAGAACTGCCTGCTGGCTGAGATGACACTTACGCAGTGTGCTCTATTTTCTTTCTCCTGCTGCCTTTTATAAGCTTTTTGACTCTTTGCTCCTCCTTCTGCAACCGAGAGGGTACAAATACTTATGAAAGAGAAGAGAACTGGGACAGGAGGAAAGTCAAGGGGAATAGAGGAAAGAGCTAGGAGGCAAAGGGCATTTATAGAGGTCTAGACAAAGACATGTACATATACAAATATATATGAGGATGGGGAAATAGATCTATGTGCCTATATCTATAGGTTTAGTATTAAGGTGGCAGAAAGACCTTAGGCCTCTACTCAAGCACTCCCTCAATGCATGAATACTTTCTTCTATTAAATTGGCATTCTATGATGCTCACCCTCCTGACACAACCGCTGAAGACAAAGAGGGTGAACAAGCATATGTGATGAAGAAAGCTGATGGTGCCCGGCTATCAAAAGATATAGCATCTGGGATCTTAAAGGCTTCAAGATGAACAAGCAGCCATCTAGCTCAGAAGCAACAAAGCCCACATGGAAGAAGCACACCAGCCTGTGTGATCACATGGTTCCGAAGGAATCAGTTATCAGGCATCAAAGAACAAAAAAATCATATCATTGGCTGCACACCTCCATGATACGATCGCTGAGGATAAAGGGGTGCATAAGCAAATGTGGCGAAGAAAGCTTATGGTGCCTGGCTATCAAACGAGATAGTGTCTGGGGTCTTAAAGGCTTGAAGGTGAACAAGCAGCAATCTAGCTCAGAAGCAACAAAGCCCACATGGAAGAAGCATACCAGCCTGTGCGATCACAAGGTGTCGAAGGGATCAGGTATAAGGCATCATCAGAAAAAAAAATCTTACCATAGTGAATGAAGGAGGAAGTGCAGAGTAGAGACCCAAAGTCCATTTGTGGGCCACTGGAGATCCCCTGGCAGAGGGGTCTAGGGGAGGAGATGAGTCAGTCAGTGTGCGAAGTAGCACCAATGAAGAATACAGCATTCCTCCAGTTCCTAAATGCTTCCTTCCGCCACCCCCACCCCCCGCAACTATCATGATCTGAATTCTACCTTGCAAGTCTGGATAGAGCAGAGGATGTACACTGGTGCAGATAGGAGCGGGAGGCACAGGGAATCCAGGGTGGATGATACCTTCAGGACCAGGGGTGTGAGGGGCGATACTGGGAGGATAGAGGGTGAGTGTGTTGGAAAGGGAAACAATTACAAGGATCTACATGTGACTTCCTTCCTGGGGGACAGATAACAGAAAAGAGGGTGAAGGGAGATGTCAGACCGGGCAAGATATGACAAAATAATAATTTATAAATTGTCAAGGGCTCATGAGGGAGGGGGGAGCGGGGAGGGAGGAGGAAAAAAAGAGGACCTGATAAAAGGGCTTGAGTGGAGAGCAAATGTTTTGAAAATGATGAGGGCAAAGAATGTACAGATGTGCTTTACACAATTGATGTATGTATACGTATGGATTGTGATAAGAGTTGTTTGAATCCCTAATAAAATGTCAAAAAAAAAGAAAAGAAAGAGAAGAGGAGGTTTTCTTAAGCTTTATGTCACTTCTAGCTTTCATATGTTTAATTTCTTAACAGATTTGTAAGATCTTGTGATGCCTATTAATTGTTCAGCTTTAAAATTTTATGCTTGTTTTATTTTGTGTCTATCTAGTGAATTTCTCATTGTCGCTGTTAAATCCAGGCATAATTCTGGAAGAAGAAATGACTAGGTAATTGGCTAAAATCTATCTGTCTGTCTATCTATCTATCTTTATGATATTGTAATCAACACGAAAAAATTGAGTATTGATACAATACTGTTCTTCTAATCTGCATGTAGACTTCAATTTTGTCAATTGATCCTACAGTTTAAGGCATTTAAAAAAGACATTTCCGCCTTTTCTTCAGCCTTCTTTATGTAGACCTCAAAAGCCTGTTACATAATGTTTACATACCAATTAGTGATGGTGAATTGAGATGAGTATACATGCTATCTTTATGTGAAAGGAGGCCTGAAAGTCTTCATCTGCAGTTTGTAAAATTATGTGAAAATTTATTTGAAAGTATCGAAAAGTGTGTTTATTATTTTTTTGTTTGCTTGTTTTTATTTGTGTTTATTATTTTTAAGGATTCTAATTTACTGCTAATTTGGATAAGCCTTAACCCCAAACTCGTTTGAATTCCTATTATTTTAGTGTAATAATTTATTTTTTTTCAAATTCTGTCAATTAGGAAGAGGTGTATTGTTGTTGTTGTTATTTGTGTAAGCAATGTGGAAAGAGTTATAGCAATTAATTATATTTCATACTGGATTTGTTTACTTCCACATGTGCAGTATGTAAAGAGTAATGCATTTTTTCAGTAGTATAAGATGTGCTAGTGTAGCAAATTATTAATAGTGGTTTAAATTATATATTGATTGTAAAAAAATGAATTACTAATAACCTTTTCAGTTACCACAAAAATTGATCTGCTTACATTGGCTGCTAGTTCACATAGATCTGGCATCATGGAATTCATTTTCTTATAACTTAAGAAAACAATATTATTGAAATGTTTATTTGACATAATATTCTACGTAGTCTGTGTGATCAGTTCAGAAGACTGACCAGTCCTCCTGAGAGAAATGAATAAAGGATAATAATTGATAGAGTCTTTCCATTTCCCCCCCCAGATATGCATATTACTACTCAGGCTTAGGTGCTGGAGTTCTCGTGGCTGCCTACATTCAAGTTTCATTTTGGACCTTGGCAGCTGGCCGACAAATTAAGAAAATCAGGCACAAATTTTTTCATGCTATTCTACAACAGGAAATAGGCTGGTTTGATATCAAAGACACCACAGAGCTCAACACACGGCTGACAGAGTAAGTGTTTTGCTAATTCACACTTCCATGAAAAAAAATCAACCACTCTATGAAAATTTATCAAGGGAAGATTTTTTTTTAAAGAAAAGATCGTGTAAGCATTTGACATGTGTATGGACTAGATCATCTAATGGCCATTGCTAGAAGCATTTAAGGCCTAGGGTATTTTCCATATTTCTTCGTTTCTCTTCCCAGTTATGTAGTAGATTTGAGGACTCATGCATGTTTCTCTCCAAGGCTCTTATCCCGACCCTGACATGTGCTCGATGCCCAATAAACATGTCTGCATGGATGGGAAAATGATGGCATGGATTTGCAAAGGGACTTGCCTTAGTAATCCTTGAATCTTTGCTTATTCGATAGGGCCTATAGGGCCTACTCTGTGCCACAGACTGCTCTCCTTGTTTGTGATATGTGAGGGGATAAGTTAAGGATCTCTACATGTTTAGTGTTTGCATTCCAGCAGAGGGCGATAGATGACAAACAGTAAGTGGAACAAATATGGACTTTATAGAACAGGCGTCCTCAACCTTTGTAAACAGGGGCCAGTTCACTGCCCCTCTGACCCGTTAGAGGGCAGGACTATAGTTCTAAAAAAAGCTATGAGCAAAGTCCTATGCACACTGACATATCTTAGTTTCTAGTAAAAACAAAAGAGGGAGAAACACCTGGAGGGCTGGATAAATGTCCTCAGTGGGCCACATGTGGCCCGCAGGCCGTAGTTTGAGGACCCCTGTTATAGTACAGGCTAAACAATAAATTCATGGGCAAAATAGCAAGTGGGACAGGTAGGAGATATTGTGAATGATCAGAGGGTTGCAGATTAAAGTTAGGAGATTGTTGTGAAGACGACAATTGAATACATTGAAGAATATTTTGAAGGCAGTAAAAGCAACCTATGGGCAAAACATGGTGGGCAGGCCATCAGCCTGTGCAAAGGCCCCAAAGGCGGGCTGGGTGTGTCTAGGACAGTGGTTCTCAGCCTTCCTAGTGCTGCAACCCCTTTACTAAAGTTCCTCATGGTGTGGTGACACCCAACCATAAAATTATTTTCGTTGCTAGTTCATAACTGTAATTTTGCTACTGCTATGAATCGGGTGACCTCTGTAAAAGTGCTGTTCAACCCCCCCCCCCCAAAGGGGTCGCAACCCACAGTTGAGAACCGCTGGTGTAGGGAGTAAGACCATAGTGAGAAGACAAAGTAAAAACAGCAGAGAAGGCCAGATTGCATTGGGCTTTAGAGGCATTGATAAGTCAAACACCTTGCTATCGAGTTGAGTCCTACTCATAGTGACCCTGTGCATGGTTCCCGGGCTGTAAATGTTTACAGGACCAGATGGCCTCCTTTCTCTCCCACGGAGCAAGTGGAAGGTTTAAACCATCGGCTTTCAGCTGGTAGTCTTCCCAACTGGACCATAGAGAACATCATAGTAAAAGACTGAAGTTATTAAGGATTTCATTTTACTTGGGTCCACGATCAGTGGTCACAGAAGTAGCAGCCAAGAAATCAAACACTGGGCGAATCTGCTGCTCAAGACCTCTTTCAAGTGTTGAAGAGTCAGAGTGTCACCTGGTACATCTGTCCAAAGCCATGGTGCTTATAATGATCTCATATGCACCTGAAAGTTAGACAATGAATAAGTTGACTGAAGAATAATTGATGCATTTGAATTATGGTGTTGCCAAAGAATTTTGAAAGCACCTCAGAAGAACAAGCAAATTTATCTTGGAAGAAATCCAGCTAAAATGCTCCTTAGAAGTGGGTACGGTCAGACTTCCTCTCAAGTACCTTGGGCATGGTATCCAGACACACCAGTCCCTGGAAAAGGACATCATGCTTGGTAAAATAGGAGTGGCAAAAAAAAAAAAAGAAGAGGAAAATAGACAAGATGGATTGAGACCGTGGCTGCAACAATGCACTCAACTATTAGAACTCGAGAGGACATTGGCGAACCAGGCAGTGTCTCTTTCTGATGTACATATGATCAGTGTGAGTCTGAACTAACTCAAGGCCACCTAACAGCCAACAAGGAGCTTCAGCTTTAACTCTGAATGAAATGAGAAGCTCTTGGGAGTTAGGTGCTGTTGAGCAGCTATTAGAAGTTCCTGAGCCTGGGAAAAATTTGTTCAAACCTCTGTTTTCAAAGATTCTCTAGGCTTTTGTATCGAGACAGGACTGTGTTGAGAACAGAGGCAAGGGTAGAAGCAAGATGTGCTTTCCTCTTACTGGTGCCATACCTATCTCACCTCTTGCCTTTAAACAAATGCACTTGTATACAGAAAACGTTAGTGCTTTCCTAATAGGGTTAGCTAACTTAGTAGGATCCACGTCAATGATATTCATTTCTTAGAAACATGGATTAATCCTGAATTTCTTCCTTTGTGCAGTATTTAGACGAGGAAATATCCTTCAAAAGGCTAAACTGAGAGAGGCTTACATGAGTGCCAACAAGTGTTGCCTATCTGTTTGTTAGGTGTCTGTTTGTTAGATGTCTACTTCACCTGCCTAACTGAACACCTCCTGCCTGTAACCACCTAGGTGTGATCTTTTTTAGTGACATCTCCAAAATCAGTGAAGGAATTGGTGACAAGGTTGGAATGTTCTTTCAAGCAGTAGCCACGTTTTTTGCAGGATTCATAGTGGGGTTCATCAGAGGATGGAAGCTCACCCTTGTGATAATGGCCATCAGCCCTATCCTGGGACTCTCTGCAGCAGTTTGGGCAAAGGTATGTGAAGCCTAGACCTTTTCATGTGTCTTAACCTGGGCCGTTTGTGCCTATAGACTTCTTTTTAATATGCAATATTCTGCTATTTGTACTCCTCTAGGTCTCTGGGTTCATCACTTGAAAGCAGGTTGTTAACATGATGATGCCTTAATAAATTGATTTCTAATATGATTCAAAATATCACAGTTCTCATCTCAATTACAGGGTTTTTTGTTTTTATATTTTTGCACTGCTTTTATTTCTGTGAGTAAAATTTCTGGTGAAATTGTTTAAGTTGCCTATGTGGTTATGTCCTTCTTCAAGGAAATGTGCTTCTTAAATACATCATTTGTCCACACTATTCCATGAGTCAATATTAATTTTTTAATATCATTTTATTGGGGGCTCATGCAACTCTTATCACAATCCATCCATCCATCCATTATGTCAAGCACGTGTGTACATTTGTTGCCATTATCGTTCTCAAAATATTAATTTTTTAAAGACTATTTTTATATTGATTCTTCACAGTTACTTTGACAGATAGATGGCACTCTGTCAGTTTTGTTCTGCAGTAAAATACACCGAATCTGCTTTACGTTAGCCCATGCTGCAGAGTTGAGAGATTTCACCAGCATGTTTTGGTTCATTGTGGGGTTGATCATTTACTGAGGGAAATATTTGTATCTCCTTTGTTTTGATTTTTCCATTACTATCTGTTGTGACACGTCCTTCAGCCTTCTCATTACTCATGAGTAGATCTGGAAGTATTGTGTTCATAGTAGTTAAAAATCATCACACAGTAAAGAAAGAATGGTGAATAAATCGCCTTTCAAAGCAGTACGGAAAGCAACAAGCAACAGAGGAAAAAAATAGTAGATGTGGAACCTGACTCTT
This sequence comes from Tenrec ecaudatus, assembly GCF_050624435.1. Lineage (NCBI taxonomy): Eukaryota > Metazoa > Chordata > Mammalia > Afrosoricida > Tenrecidae > Tenrec > Tenrec ecaudatus. The sequence goes on from NC_134538.1 coordinate 111,446,468, forward strand.
CTCAGAAATGTAACTTGGAGTCATATGTTTGGTTCTTTTGTTCCCGGCTGCTCTTTGAGAAGTGTATCACCAAACGGATGGGGCCTGACCTCTGTCTGACTCTGAGTGGCCATGGAATCGGGTCTCCTGAGTGCCATTGGCCCCAGGACATCAATATTTGGATAAGGATACAGTTTGGGGAGAAAGCATAGATCTAAGAGGAAAGTTTGCCGTTTTTCCACGCATAACAGTCATGCCTGGTTCTTCTTTCCAGATCCTCTCTGCCTTCACTGACAAAGAGCTGGCTGCCTATGCAAAAGCCGGAGCTGTGGCTGAAGAGGCTCTGGGCGCCGTCAGGACTGTGATAGCTTTTGGGGGACAGAAAAAGGAACTAGAAAGGTCAGGATGACTCTTCTCTCACTAATTCAAAGAACTTACTTTTACATTTTTGTTGGTCTTTATTTCTACCCTGTAAAGCATTAACACCCTTTGCTGATGGCTGGGTTTTAATGGAAGGAAATCTGGTCCTAAACTAAAAGTTCTTAACTTTTCTTGTTCCATGGACTCCTTTGACAGTCTCATGAAGCCTATGGACTCACTTCTTAGAAAAATGCTTTTAAATGCATCAAACCAAATACATAATATTAAAAAGAAAACCAATTATATTGACGTATGGCTATCAAACTATTTTAAAATGGTAGCTAGAAGAGATAGGTGATACAACAGACACACACCTCTGCTATTAACCTACTCAAGAATAATATCTAGCTCTCAGTCTAATAACAATATTAATTTCAAACTAGGGGTGTAGGTAAAAGGCACCTCAAGATAGCTATAAAAATTTTGATTTTTAAAAAATCTTAGATTTCAATTACCAGCAACATCACAGTTGTTACTAATACTGCATTTGAAGTAGTGAATGATAATTAAAGGGGTGCACAACTTTAGATAGGGGTAGTGAAAATAAGTGTGTATGCAAATTTTTCTCATTCAAGTTCACCCCTTAATCGTGGATTCCAGATCAAATGTGCTTGCTTGAAAGAACCTTGATATTCAGAACCCTAAATGCCAGAACAAATTCCCGTGTTTAAGGCCACTCTACTTAAATGTCCCCAACTGCTTTCTTTAAAGAATAGCATCCCCTAATGAACTTGAAGTTTGACTCCATGTAGAGTGTGTTCTTTCGCAGTTCCTTGAGACCCCTGATTCCCACAACTCTTTGAAACAAAGTTTTCTCTAGACATTCTGCAGCAGTAAAAACAGTTTCCCTAGTCCCTTCCATCTTGTTTTCTATTTTTCTTTTTTCTGTTCCCTCAGACCTCTTCAAAAACAGCATGTTCACCGTGCTCTAACCTCTTCCTTTTCTCTCTCTCACCGCTGCTTCCTGCACACAATAGTCCGTAGAGACCACACTAACCCTCAGGTGGACCTCAGGATGTCAGTGTAATCAGTGCTGCTCCATTAGCCGCGGTGAGCCAGCCGCCTAAGTGAAGGTAATTACAGCATGCCCACCGCTGTCACTGGAGCCTTGGGTCACCGTGGGGCAGGTGCAGCTTCCTGTGAGGGCCGTGGGCGCAGCCACACAGGCGGAAGCACAGTTCTAGACGTGGCATGCTGGCTTTCTCCGGAGACTCAGCTCTGCTGAGCAGGGGAAGCACCCACATTTGAGGAACGTTTACTAAAGAGTTGGGTGCTGTATGTGATTAAAAATTAGGCTTGTTTGGTGGCAACATTCTTTTCTTTCAAACTACATTCTCATGCTTCATTTGGTTAAAACTTTTTTTTAAAGTCATGTTGTTGGTTTATTTAGTTAGAAACAGAAGCACCCTAATTGTGTGATATTTTCTCAAAAGTCTCATTGTTTATTCATTGTTGTTGTTATTTTTAATCTCAGGAAGCCAAAATTAAGCTTTATACTCTCAAAGTCTAACAAGAAAGATGAGATTTGATGTTAAAAACTATTGTAATTTAATGGAAACATTCTAGACATTGTTGTATTATTACATCAAATCCAAAGAACCAGTAATATGAATTTGAATTACTACTAAAAAAATGATACTACAATGAGAAAAATATCTCAGGGAGAGATGAAATTTAACACAATAACAGTAATAATAATAATAGAAATAGAAATGATCAGTTTTGCCAATTATGTATCAAATGCTATATTAACTACTTTCTGTATCTACCAACCTTGTAATCATTTTGCAAGATAGGCATCATTAGCTCCATTTTACAGATGTGAAGTTAAACTCTTGAAAAACTGAGTAAGAAACCATAAGCAGGGACCATTGTATAACGTTATTCTCTGGCTTTACCATTGAAGATCAGCCCAATTAAAAATAGATAAGTCAAAGGTCATGCACAAGAACTTGCAAAATCCCTGTTTCTCAACTGCAGGGGCAGTAGAGGGAGGACTTGCTTTTTCTTCTAGAAGAGAGAAAATGAGATAAGTGTTAGAAAAGCCCAGAACATGTTTGCATTTCAGTACCATTCTTGGTTGCCTTTATTTCTCTCCATTCACTTTATTATCCATGATTTGTGATGCTGTCTGTTAAGATGAGGCAATGCCATTCCATGCCCCCAGGATGAGGATGCAGGTCTGGAATGGCAGGGAGACCTTGGTTGGATGGAGTGGGTCCAGGCCGGTAAAGAGAAGGCTCAGAACGCTCTGGTCCTTGCTGATCCTGAATTGGTTTAATTCCCAAGAGGCTGGGTCTCATGGTTTTGTTCCTTAAACCTCCAACTACATGGGAGGTGAGTATGGCACAGACTGTGGATTATTATTCATATTATAATGTTTCTCCTTTCGCTTTCTGGTAGATATCAGAAACATTTAGAAAATGCTAAAAAGATCGGAATTAAGAAAGCGATTTCAGCAAATATTTCCATGGGCATTGCCTTCCTGTTAATATATGCATCATATGCATTGGCCTTCTGGTATGGATCCACTCTGGTTATATCAAGAGAGTATACTATTGGAAATGCAATGACAGTAAGTAGTGTTCTCAGTATTTATGAAAAAACTAGAAAATGCTATTTCTTCATCTACCCTTTCTTTCCTTTGTGTCCCTCCTTTGCCAAAAAAAAGTGAGTTATTTTTATAGGCTTTTGTATTTTGGTGACTGTTTTCATCTCATAGGCAAAACTGGCATTGACTATACAAGTCAAAATTATGAGTAAGGAAAAGAAAATATCATGTTAGTAGACCAGTTGATATATATAATACAGATGGAAATTAAAATGGAGTGAATTTATGAAGAATGAATATGAATTACCAGCATCTTCATTCTATTGTTGTTGAGTTACATAAAAGAGACATTAGTGTTTTAGATAAATCATTGTATGCATGAATGTCAAATTCACATAAAATAAAACATTCCCAAGCCAAACTAACTGTCATTGAGTCAATTCAGACTTATAGTGATCCTGTAGGACAGGGCAGAATTGCCCCTGTGAGTTTCAGAGACTGTAAATCCCGACAGGAATAGAAAGCCTCATCTTTCTCCCGTGTAACAGCAAGTGGTTTCAAACTACTGACCTTGCAGTTAGCTGCCCAACAGGTAGCACACTATGCCATTAAGACTCCTCATATAAACTATTTGGTATCTGAAGTATAAGATGAGAAGTTATTTTGAATGGTGGATGTTAATTTGTTTACTATTTCAAAGAGAATATATTCATTTTGTAATGGTAACAATGACATATATTCATTAAACATGGGATTAGAATACAAAATTTTTAAAACTAGAATTATTTATAATCTAATCATTCATATATACCTAGTGCTAATTGGTGCACATCCTCCACATGCATCAATATGCAACAATTTTCTATGTATGCAAATATAGGCTTTTGCTATTGTTGTTGAAGTTGTTTCAAAACTGGTATCATATTATGTCTACCTGTTAAAGCTCTAAGAAACTAACAATAGTTTGTGACCATCTTCTCATGTCAGTAAAAATCAGAACAACCCATAACCGACTTCAAGGTCAGTGGGTCAAACCTACTAGCTACTGTGTGGGAGAAAAATGAGACTATTCCCATGAAGATTTACAATTTCAGATACCCTACACAGCGTCATTGTGAGTTGGATTTGGCTTGATGGCAGTGGGTTAGAATCTAGAATCCAGATTCCCACCTTGTTTCATCTTGAATATTCTCTTTAATTCCTTGTACTGTTAGAGAAAAAAAAAACAATCATACCAGGTGAAATAATAGTATGGTTGGAAAAAGTTTCCCTCTGTTGGCATTATTTTCAGAGTTAACAAAATATGTGTGAAAAAGATCTTTCTTAACCTGTCTAAGTTCAAGGGAAGAGCAACAAATAGTTTGGCAAGCGAGAAATGGGAAATATTTTTGAGGTTGGCAAAACCCATTTGTGTAATTAAGTGCTACTTTAGGCTCATACATTTTACTCTTTTGCAACCGTTGTTTAAAAGAAAAAGTGTAAACTCAATCCTTGGTTCTAAGCAAATCATATGAGGGAGTCCCCCCACCCAAAATGGAAAAAAGTTCTTCTGGATGGAGCTTTCAGCGCACACATTTTCCCTGCTGGGCGAGCATCAAGCAACTCTCTCTGAGTCCGTGCATCCAGTGGTGTGGTCTGGGAAGGTTCTCTCTGGTCACAGTGAATTTTTTCATAAAAACAGTTTCACTCAAACCTCTTATTTTGTGATGGCTGATTTAAGAGAACAGCATGTGGCTGTGAAATTTTGTTTCCTGCTCATGTAAAAAGCTGCAGAAACAGCTTACAAGGACAGCGCTATGGGAAACACTCAAGTGTATGAATGGTTTTTTCATTTAAAAAAGGGGGAAATGTCAGTCAATTGATAAGCCTCATTCTGGACGTCTGTCAACTTCCCAAACAGATGAAAATGTCGACTCTTAGTGCATTGGGAGTTTATTCCACCAGGTCAGACTGTTCATCAAACTTTCTGTATAGAGGTTCTGAAAAGATTGTGTAACAGTGTGCAATAAAAAAAGGCCTGCTTTGTGGCAGATGGGGGGCTGGTTTTGCCACCATGACAATGCACCTGCTCACTCAGCCATCTTAGTGAGCCAGTTTTGGCCAAAAAAACCCCACATGCCTTTCTTGTCCCACACACCTTACTCACCTGACCTCGTTCCATGCAACTTCCTTTTGTTTCTGCAAATGGAGAGGGGCGTGAAAGGACAGCAATTTGACGATGTAAAAGAGGTGAAGAAAAAAATGAGGGAGGTGCTGTCAGCCATCCAAACAGATAAGTTTGAAAAATGTTGACAAGAATGGAATCGCATATTTGACAAATGTGTCAAGTATAATGGTGATATGGTTGTTTTGTAAAAAAAAATGAAAACATAGCTTTGAAAAAAACCTCTATTTTGGGGGGAGTACCCCCCATATTTATGTCACAGAGGCACCAGAATGTGTCTGACTGTTCTTCCCCTTGTTCTTTCCCTCAGGTCTTTTTTTCAATTCTCATCGGAGCTTTCAGTGTTGGCCAGGCTGCTCCTTGTATCGATGCTTTTGCCAATGCGAGAGGAGCAGCATATGTGATCTTTGATGTAATTGATCACGTAAGTCACTTATTATTTCAACGCCAAAAGTCTTTGATGCATGGATAATTAAATCTACCTTTAGATTACATATCACATGCAATGTAATTTTTCAAAATTAAACAAATGACTTCCTTAGTAGTGGATGAGACAAAATGCCTTCTCATAGATTGAACTATGTCCCCCCAAAATATGTGCCAAGTTGGTTGGGCCACGATTCTTAGAGGACTGGCAATCTTTTAATGAAGTGATTTAGCAGTTATGTAGTGATACAAACATGACATCAAGTGTTGTGATCAGCAAATCAGTTATAACTGGCTGAGGGTGGGATGCAACACCTGAACTCAGGTCACAGCCCTGACCTGATGGAAGGGGAATTTTCCCTGGGGTGTGGCCTGTGTCACTTCTTATCCAACAAGAGATAAATGGGGAGAGAAACCAGCAGAGAGGGAAGGCTCTGCTACCACCAAGAAAGACGAGCTAAGAATGAAGCTTATCCTTTGGGCCTAGGATCCCTATATGTCTGTCAGCCTCCTCGACTTTGGGGGAAATTGATGCCCAGACACATGGAGATTAAGAAATTAATCTTAACCACAGATGTTAAACGGAGACAGGAATTTTCCCCAGAGTGGACAGGAGAGGGCCTTCCACTAGAAATGCCACGCTGACGTCAGATGCATTGCTTCCTGCACTTACCCCTTCTTTCACTTACAGTCTCTTAAATTGCTTATACTCAGGAACGGGTTGAAAGTGAAGAAAATGCAAACAAGCGTGCAAAAAAACAAAATACAATTTCACATTTATCCCCCCTGACTTAAGAGACTGTGTCAAGAACAGATTTGATGCATTGCACACTAATGACCAAAGAGCACCATACAAGAAAAAAGCAAAAGGCCATTTAAAAGGACAAGAAATAAAGGACCACAGAGGATATCAGAAGAGATTCTTAAATTTTGTCTAGAATGTAGAGTGGCTAAAGCAAATGGAAGAAATGATAAAGTAAAAGACCTGAACGGAAAATTTCAAAAGGCACCTCCAGAAGACACAGTCACCTGTCATGATGAAATGTTCAAATGCCTGGAGTCACAGCACCAAAGGGAAGAATGTGCTCAGCATATCTCAAGTGGAAATAACAGAAGAAAAAATTCAGGCATCAAGTTATAATATCGAAAGGTTCTCTAGGCCAACTGTTGAATGATGCAGGAAGTATCCGAAAAAGATAGAAGACACAGTGTCCTTGTAACCAAAAGAACAGATCGACATTCAACCAGTTGAAGCGAGAGCACACGATGAAGAAGAAATGGTACTGAGGGAAGTCCAAGCTACACTGACTCCAGGACTTGATGAAATACCAATTTGGAACACAGCTACCTGGCCAACCAACTGAAAGAGATCTATATTTGTGCATATTCCAAAGAAAGGTGACCCAAACGAATGGGGGATTTCTCCAACAATACGATTCATATCACATACAAGTAAAACTTTGCTAAACATAATTCAAACGTGATTGCAGCAGTACATCCACAGAGAGCTGCCAGAAGTTGAAGCTTGATTCAGAAGGGGACATTGAATGAGAGGCATCATTAATGATGTCAGGTAGAGCTTGGCTACAAGCATAGGACATCATAAATATGTCTGCCTTTTAAAGATCGACTACACAGAGGCATTTGATTCTGTGGGTGATAACACTCCATCAGTGTGGGTAGCGATGAGAAAACGGAATTGTGCTCACACGGGAACCGCACATGAATAGGCAATACTGCGTGGTGTAAAGTCAAGAAGGGTGTGTGTGAGGGTCGTAGCCTTTTATCATAACGACTCCGTCTGTATTCTGAGAACGTAGTCCACCATATTGGACTATACAGAGAAGAATGTGGCAATAGGCATTGTGGAAGGCTCTGCTGGCCGTGAGGAAGACTGGCAGCACTTACTGAGGAAGAGAAAAGACGACAGCTTTCGTTGCAGCTTACAACTCGAGGGTCAGGAAACAAATCTTCACAACTGGACCAGTGGGCAACATGATGATAAAAGGAGAAGATACCGAAGCTGGTAAGGGTTCTATTTGCTGGTCCACAAGCAATGCCAGTGGACGCAGCAGTGAAGAAAGGGAACTACATATGCGTCGGACAAGCCTGCTTCACGGGACCTTTTAAAGATTTTAAAGAAGAGTGGGGTCACTTGGAGGATTAAGGTGCACCTGACCCAATCTGGGTGTTTCCAGTCACTGCACAGGCATGTGAATGCTGGACAGTGAACAAGGAAAGATTGGAGAAAAATCGATCCATCTGAATTGTGGTTTGGGCAAAGAATATTGAAAGTACCGTGGGCTGCCAGAAGAACAGACATATATCTTGGATAAATACAGCCAGAATGACCCTTACCAGGATGTGAGACTTCACCTTACGTCCTTAGGGCATGTTATCGGGAGTGACCAAACCAAAAAAAAAAAAAAAAAGAACAAAAAAGCCAAACTCACTGCCATGGAGTCTGTCCTGGCTGATCGTGACTGTCACTCTGCAGGAGCAGGAGGCGCCATCTTTTCAGCCGTTGAAAAACACGGCTGGTGTTTCTCAATGGCTGACTTTGCAGATGGCAGCCGAAGTTGTGACCCAGCACCACGAGGACCAGTTCCTGGAAAAGGCCACTTCAGTGTGACATCCTTCTTGGTGACGTACAGGAAGACTCTCGATGAAATGGGCTGACACAGGAGTGCAACAATGGCCCAAACGTAACACCTGTGAGGATGGTACAGGCCTGGCAGTGTTTTGTTCCGTCGTTTATGGGGTCACTGTGACTGGGAGCTTACTAGGTGGCACTTACCCACAACGACAAACTGTCAGCAATTCAATTTCCATTTGTTAAGGCCATCGACTTGTGTTATTTCTGCTGAAGCAACGCTAGATAACGAAGACATAATTTGTTGCCAAGAGCCTACTCTAACAGATACCTAAATGTGGGAAGATTTGGAATTGGGTAATGAGTAGCTACTGAAAGAGGTGCTATTTGTTGCTATTGATTTTGAACTTTTTGCTGTGTGAAAATTTTAAGGGCAAATTAGTTTCCCATGAAAAAATGCACACACATTTTATTTCAGGGCATTGCTTGCAATTCCTCCCATGAAACAGCACCCTTCTCATGTCTTCTCTGGGCTCCTGTCTCCGTTTGCCCGTCTCTTCTGTCCTCGGCAGCCCTCTGAACTGTACTTTGGGGCAGAGGCTCACGATCCGTCTTGCACGTTTGGCTGTGCTCGGAAGCACGTTCTTTGTTGGGGTTTGGAGCAGACTTGCGGACTCGCTCGGCTTCAGGTTGGAAGGGTGTCTAACTGTCAATAGACTTGGGGGTCCCTCCAGCCAGAGCACTGAGTTGGGTCTTGCTTATGAGTTTTGCATTTTGTTCTGTGTTTTTCTCCCACTCTGTCCCGGGCCTGCTGTGGTGGTCTCAGAGCATTTGATAATGGCAGCAGGCACAATCTAGTTCTTCAGGCGAGGGGAAGATGTGGACACTGTGGTCCATTCATCCTCTGGACTGTTTCACTGGTTCCTTAGTTCTCCCCGCTGTTATTTACTCCTTGCAGAAGAGAAAAATAGCTGTATCTTAGAGGCCCCTCAAAGCTTTTAAGACCTCAGTAGCTACTCCTGAAAGGAGGATGTCAAGCATTGTTTTTTTGGATTGTTATGCCAATTGACCTAGTAGATATCCTAGAGACCATGGTCCTAAGTTCCTGAGGCCAGTGACTCATAAGTGGCCATAATGTCCCTGTGTGCTCTCTATGCTAGTGGATATTTTTATAGCACATACAAATATGTATGTACAAAACGCACTTTGCCAATACTATGTATGATTGTGGGTGTTTGCCTGTATGCCATCCCACGTTGTTCAGTTTGCATATCTTAAATTATTGCTTCTTATTACTGTTATTTCAGGATTTTGTATTCAATATTATTTGTCATTATTGCCTTTTACTCTTGTATACCTACCAGTGTCCTCCTCTGCCTTGGTCATCTTATGTTGAGCCTCCCTTATTGTCTATTTCCTTTCTCTTCACCCAAGTTATACATGTGTACTCTCTAGTTAGTGCTTTCTCTTCTTTGCTCCCCCATCCCTGGTTAATCACCATAGAATATTTCTTTTCATGCATACACCTTTTCATGACCTTTTACAACAATGGCTTAATACAATATTTGTATTTTTGTGATTGACATCCTTCATTTAGTTTAACATCCTCCAGGTTCCTCTATGTTAGGTTGTATGGACTCATGGTTATTCTTTAATACTGTGTAGTAGTCCATTATGTGTATAAAACATAGTTTGTTTATCGCTTCACCCTTTGATGGCCACTTTGGTGGTTTCCATCTCTTTGTGACTGAAAACAATATAGCAATAGACATGGGTGTGGATATGTCTATTTGTGTCATGGCTCTTATTTCTGTAGGATATATTCCTAGTAGTGGGATTTCTATATTATATGGCACCTCTATTTCTAATTCTTAAGGGACCCCCCATACTATTTTCCATGATAGAGCATTTTATAATCCCACCAACCATGCATGAGAGTTCCAACCTCTCCATATTCCCTACAGCATTGGTTGTTTTCTGGGTTTTGGTTGTTCTGGTTCTTAAACATTACTATTATTAAGAAGCAATATGCTGCCCACTGGAAATATTGTCAGATGCCGAAGGCCTAATGAATGGAAATACAGCATTGTCAAAGACAGTGCTGGATGAGGGGCTTCTGGATTCAGAAGGCACTAGAAATGTGACTGAGGAGGACCTGCTTTCTTAAAGTAGCATTAACCATGGTGACATGAATGGAGTAAAGTCCGTGGTAATGGAGTCTTTGGGATCTTCATCTGCTAATGGGGCACAACTCAAGTAAAAAAAAAACAGCTTCAAAAAACATCTATTAATTATTGGAATTTGTATGAAGTATGAATCCAGGAAAATTGGAAGTTGTGAAAAATGAAATGGAAGACATCAATGGAACACTCGGTGTTCGTGAACTGAAATGGACTGGATTATATGCAAAAGAACACATCAGGATTGGAGGCAGGCTTCTTAACAACCTGAATATGCTTGCTGAAAGTGAGGAGGACTTGAAGCACTTGCTGATGAAGATCAAGGATTGCAGCCTTCAATGTGGACTGCAACTTAATGTAATGAAAACAAAAATCTTCACAAGTTAACTAATGAATAATCTCATGAGAAAAGATTGAGTTGGTCAAGGATTTCATCTTGCTTGGACCCACAATCAGTGTGGGCGGACGTAGCAGTTGAGAGACCAAACAGCGCATTGCCTTGAGTAACTGCCGCACCAGCTCTCTTTAAAGTGTGGAAGAGCAAGATGGTTACTTTGAGGAGTAAGATACACCTGACTCAAGCCATGGTATTTCCAATCGCCCTATATGCATGTGAAAGTTGAATATTGAATAAGGAAGACCAAAGAAGAATCGGTGCATTTGAAGGATGATGCTGGTGAATATTGAAAGTACAATGGATTGCCAAAAGAACAAACAAAGTTGTCTTGGAAGAAGCACAGTCAAAATGCTCCAAGAGGCAAGGATGACAAGACTTTGTCCCATGTATTTTGGACATGTTATCAGTAGAGACCAGTTCCTGGAGAAGGACATCATGCCCGGGAAAGCAGAGGGCAAAGAAAACGAGGAAGACCCTTGACAAGATGGATTGATACAGTGGCTGCAACAAGGTGCTCAAACATAACAGTTGTGAGGAGGGTACAGAGCTGGTTGGTGTTTCATTCTGCTGTGCACAGGGTAGCTGTGGGTCTGCACCAACTCAATGACACCAAACCACAATACTTAGGGATGTGGAGAGGTAAATGATGGATGGGAACAAAATTGATAGTATATTTTCTGTGTGTTGCCTCCCCATCCATGTATGCGTCCACATACTTAATATGATTTTGATTTGACAATATTTAATAAATTAAACAGGTTTTAATATCTGATTCTGAATTTATACGGATAAAATGCAAGATGGGTTATTAATATGTGATGATTTGATCCAAGAAAACTTCCCGTTTTATTGACCCAAGTCTTGAGAAAATTGTTCAGCTCCTGAATCTATTGAAAGTTTACCTCTACTTCAATAATTTGCATACAATTAATTGTTCAACCTTTCCCTCTCAATTCATTCTCTAGGACGAAGCTGGTTTTCATTAAGTGCTGAATCTTGGCTATGTCAATTACAGAAGGTTTTTGCTTTTTCAGTAAATTAAAAATGCATTTTTGACCTTTAGAAGATTTCTGAGAACACACTCAAAGTGAACTATTATATGAAATGGAACTAACAGGTGCCTTGTAAAACTTAAATGAAAAGCCTACTTCCAAAAAAATAATATTTTCTCAAACAAAACACACGCATGCATTTTCAGTCTTCACCTCAGGTTCTGTGTTATAGAAGGGAGATTTGCTGAACTATATTCCTTAAAAATATAATTGTTTGTCCTATGATGGAATAGTCATTGAATTTTGTTTTATTTAGAATCCTAAAATTGACAGTTTTTCAGAGAGAGGACACAAACCAGACAACATCAAAGTGAATTTGGAGTTCAATGATGTTCATTTTTCTTACCCATCTCGAGCTAATGTCAAGGTACTGTAAGTAATATTGATAGGAATTCCTAACTATGATTGATTGCTTAGTCATCTAAAATGAGAAAATGTCTTTTTTTATTTAATTGTTTTATTGGGGCTCTTACAGCTCTTATCACAATCCATACATACACTCATTGTGTCAAGCACATTTGTACATATGTTGCCACCATCATTTTCATAACATTTTCTTTCTACTTGAGCCCTTGGAGAAGTGTCTTTATTATTTTGATATTTATGTGCTTTTTCCTTTTGGAGTTATGTTCCAATATTTGATACTTTTTCAAATTTGACATTGAATTGAAGTACTCCATTTTAGGACTTGGTTGTGACATTTGTTCCTTTTCCCCGCTTGGCCCTCAAAGATCTTGAAGGGCCTCAACCTGAAGGTGCGGCACGGACAGACGGTGGCCCTGGTTGGGAGCAGTGGCTGTGGCAAAAGCACTGTGGTCCAGCTGATCCAGAGGCTGTATGACCCTGATGAGGGTACGGTAAGTGGGAAGACTCAAGCACTCCAGAGTGGGAAGCTAAGGACAAGCTTGTCCTTTAAGACTAGCCTTTTGAGCAATACATTCACAAGAGAATTCAGATAAAGGGGCTGTGGAATTGCAACGGATCTGGAAAATGCGTTCACACCCTTGAGCTGGCGTATCCAATGTGTTCAAGGTGATAAAATGCCACCGAAGTTAGACCAGAGTTCTAATCTCAGAAACCCATGGGGGCAGTTCAATGAATTGAGAGTCGTAGTCTATACTCAGATTTCCTCCATTGTCCCAGTTGTAGGAAATTGTCCTTACCTGATTAAAAATACATTATAATTCAACACTAGTGAAAACATAAGCTTGCAAGGTCAAAAGCAACACAAAAATATAGAAAGGCAATGCTATAGAACAGAGATTACAGAAACAAATGTTTCTAGGATACAGGAGTAAATTATTTATTTTAATAAAGTTCATTCACTAATATTTATTAGTGAAAAATATGATAGTGCTATCGAGAAACATAGGTCCATTCTCATTTACTAAAGCAAGATTTCACTCAACTCATGGCTATCGAGTGAATTCTGACTCATAGCAACCCTGTGGGAGAGGGTAGAAGCGCCTCTGGGTCTCCAAAGCTATACATCTTTGTGGGATCAAAATGCCTCATCCTTCTCCCACCGAGAGGCTGGTGGTTTAGAACTGCGAACCTTGTGATCCGAAGCCCACTGTGTGATCCACGAAGTGACTAGAGCTCCTTAAAGCAAGTCTGGATTGGGTAAAATGTGTATTTTTTACAAAGAACCCACCAAAATACTATTGAATGTATTAAAACCTCTTACTGTTATTTTATTAGTAGTGGGATAACTTATATTTTCACATTATCACAAAGAAAAAGTTTTCAGAAATTCCAAATTCAGAAAAAAATTGCTTTTTACATTGCGATTTAACTGTTGACAGTGATATTTTCAAAACATCTGGATTTTTAAAATTTAATTTAATTTAAAAATTTCCAACAGTTCTATTTGCACATAAGTTGCATATCATGCAATTGAATCGTTCATTCGCTCAATCATATCAAGGAGGTTGTACAGTCACCACCACATCTGTCTTACCTCCCGACCCCCAGCCCATGGTTAATCGTCTTCAATATGAGCTATGCCATCACGATCAGTTCTAGTGCTCCCTCTCCCTCCTGCCCTCATTCTCCACGCCTGAAATCCCCTTTCCCTCCCTATTGCCCATTCCCCAACCCTGTATTCCCCATAACACCTTGCATCAGTTATTCTCAGCATGCAGCCGCTGCTCCTGTGCGTCACCACTGGGAAACCCAACAGAAACAATGAAAAGAAATCGCACTAAACTGGTAAAGATAAATTAGTCTCAAGAAAAAATAGAAACAATGCGTGTGAGGGAGAAGACCCCCATCAACAAAAAACCAGGGAAGAAACTTCTCTCACGGGCCAACTAAGAGATACTTGCACCCAGCACAATTGCAGATCATGTCTGTAGGGAGGTTGACTGGCCAAGTACCATGTTCGATACAGTAAAATCAAGATTACAATGGTCTCTGCCTTAGAGTAAGTCTGTCCAGGACTCTTGCCCCTTGGCTAGAGCGTATCTTCCAGCAGCTCGGTCTAACTGGTTACTCTGCAGATGGGTTTTTGGCCTCCACTGTCCTCCACAGCCTTCCACAAATTGGGTATTAATAATTCTAGCTCTGGTACTTTTTTCTTCACCATATTTGAATTTTGTAATTTTCATCTTTGCATCACACAAGCTGGTGGGCTTCTCCTGTGTGTGGACTTAGTAGACTCCTCACTTAGATGACTGCTTCTTTAAATACAAGCCTTTAAGATCCCAGACACTTCTGATTGTTAGTTGGGCACCATCTACTTTCTTCACCACACTTTGCTGTAGCACCCTTATCTTCAGTGATCATTTCATGAAGGTGAGTATTGAGCAGGGCCATGATATAAGAACTAATTGTTCTTAAAATGGAGCTAGGATTTAGTGTGAGCCCAGAACTCATACCTAGATCTATGCTGTTTTTTTAAATTTTCTGTGACTTGGAAATTAAACATTTGTCATATCATTCTATCATTCAATCACATCAAACGTAATTGTACAATTGCTTCCATCCTTAGTCTCCAAACATTTTCTGGGCTTCTCCTTCCTGGGCTTCTTGACATCATCTTATCTCTCCCACCCCTGCTCCCAAGCCCTTGTTATGCTTTCTTTCCCTATAGTCTCAACATCCCTGGGATTCATTTACCGAGAAACAGTGAAATAAATAACAGCCTCAAGAGGGTGACCCCATTGGCGGCGCGCCTCTGAGAGACACCTAATATACACAAGCATAAGCAAATGTAACAGAATGGCCATCACAGGATTGCCAGAATAATGTGTCTCATAATACAGCATACAGGGCATTGATGGAGCAAGATTTTGTTTGCCAACCAACAGTGCATCGCTCTTGGTACTGCTGTCTTCTGCGTCCTCAGACGTGATATGTTTTCTGACTTAAGTCCTCAGAGTACAAATGCATCTGAAGTAGCGTCCAGTTCACCCAGTGGGGTTCCCATATGGGGTCTCACTGGTGCAGCTTCTGGAACATGCCATGCACAATTCAGTGTCCTTGTGCTCTACTACAGCCAGCCTGGGTTCCCAGAAGACCCCCAGATGCCCTAGGTCATTTCTCTCACCCTCTGCATGCCACTAAACACCCTCCCCACCTGGTGTTCCTAAGAGAATCCTCAGTCTCTCCCCCCCACCTGGAAGTCACCCCCACACACAACAGACATGCACCTATGTTCCCCCTAAACTTGACCATTCCCTACTTCCTGCAGCCCTTCCCATCAGTAAGCCTCATCCTTCTGACAGGGCTTCCGTCCTCTCCCGAGGACCTTACCCCAGATCCATGTGGCTACCACTCAGCGACCGCATCCTCCCACTTCCCTTGCCTGTTTGATCCCAGCTGTCACGAGGTGCCCTCTAGCCAAGTGACCTATACACACTTACCTGGAGCGAATGATGTGTGGATCATTGGCACTGGTCCAGCTCTTTACCAGGCTGTCTGGTTCCTGGCCAGAAGACCTTGAGCTTGTGCCCGTTCTGCTGCTTGTCCTACCACAGTGCACTCACACAGTATTGTCCTTCTGGGCTTGACTGGCATCACTCAGCATAATGTCTTCCAGCACTGTCCATGCACCAAGGTGTTTCATGGTTTCATCATTGTTTATTAGGGATGCGTAGTATTCCATTGTGTGTATGTACCAGAGTTTTCTTATCCACTCTTCTACTGATGGGAATTTAGGCTGTTTCCGGTTTCTTTCTATTGTGAACTGTGCTGTGATGAACATGGGGAGCAAACGTCTGCTCGTGATCTGTTTCTTACGTTTTGGGGGTATAATCCCAGTAATGGGATTGCTCAGTCAAATGGTGGTTGAATTTCCATCTATTTTAGGTATCACCATATTGCCTTCCGTAGTGGCTGCTCATATTTACAAGCCCACCTGCAGTGGATATGAGTTCCTATCTCATCACACCTCCTCCAACATTTGTTGTTCTCAGTTTTTTTAATTGGGCTGGTGTGCTTCTTCCATGTGAGTTTTGTTGCTTCTGAGCTACCCGTTTCCCCGAAAGTAAGACATCCCCTGAAAATAAGACTTACTTACAGTTTTTCCTCTCACTGAAATATAAGGCATCCCCCAGAAAATAAGGCCCCCCGAAGCTACCGTAACTCCGGACTCTGGACCTTAGCAGCGGGCGCTGCCACACAGCTCACTATTGGCCGCAGCGCAGTCAAGCAGACGGGAAGTACGAGGTCTCTTTTAATAAAACAATAAACAGTAAATGTGTACCGTATTCTTCTTCATGAAAAAATAAGACATCTTCTGAAAATAAGGCCTAGCGTATCTTTGGGAACAAAAATTAATATAAGACACTCTCTTATTTTCGAGGAAACTGGGTAGATGGCCACTTGTTCACCTTCAGGCCTTTAAGACCCCAGATGCTATATCTTTTGATAGCTTGGCACCATCAGCTTTCTTCACATTTGCTTATGCACCCATTTGTCTTCAGCAAGCGTATTGGAAAGGTGAGCACACAATGATATGATTTTTTTGTTCTTTGATGCCTGATAACTGATCCCTTTGGCACCTCGTGATCACACAGGCTGATGTGCTTCTTCCATGTGGGCTTTGTTGCTTCTCAATTAGATGGCTGCTTGCTTACCATATTGGTTAGGTTTATTCTTAAGTATTTCTGCTTAAGAGTACTTATTCTTAAGTATTGTGACTACTGTCAATGGTATTTTTTTCTTGATACCTTTTTAGATGATCCCATCACTGGTATATAGGATAACAATTGATTTCTGCTTGTTAATTTTGTGTCCTGCTACACTACCAAATTCCTGTATTGTTTCCAGTCATCTTACTGTGGATACCTTGGGATTCTGAATATATAAAAACATATCATCTACAAATAGCAAAAGTTTCACTTCTTTTTTACCCAATTGTATTCCTTTGATCTCTTGCCATTGTCTTATGGTACTGGTTAGGACTTCCAGCACAATGTTGAATAAAAGTGGGGATAAGGGATATTCTTGTTGCATTCCTTTATTCAGTGGAAATGTTTTCAGCTTTTCTCCATTGAGTGAATATTGGCTGTTGGCTTTTCATAGATGGCCTTTATTATATTGAGAATTTCCCCTTCCAATCCTATCTTTTTGAGAGTTTTTATTAGGAATGGGTATTGAATATTATAAAATGCTTTTTCTTCATCAATTGATATGATCATATGGTTCTTGTCATTTAATATGGTAGATTATGTTCATTGTTTTGCAAATGCTGAACCATCCCTGCATCCCTGGTATGAGTCCCACTTGGTCATGCTGTGTTAATTTTTTTATATGTTGTTGTATTCTATTGGCCAGGATTTTGTTGAGGATTTTTGTGTCTATGTTCTGAGAGATACACGTCTGTAGTTGTCTGTCTTGTGGGGTCTTTGCCTGGTTTTGGTATCAGGATGATGCTGGCCTCATAGAATGAGTTGGGGAGTTGCTGTTCCTTTCTATGTTCTGGGAGAGCTTGTGCAGGATTGCTGTCAGCTCTTCTCAGTAGGATTGGCAGGATTCTCTTGTGAAGCCAGGGCGTTCTTCAGTTGGGAGTTTCTTGATGACCTTGTCTCTTTCTTCTTTTGCTAGGGGTCTTAATGCCTATATGCGATAATTTAGGGAGTGAGTGTTTTTCTAGGTATTTGTCCATGTCCTCCAAGTTATTGAATTTATTTTCATAAAGTCTTTCATATTGCTGTGTTGTTAATCTTTTTTATTTCAGTAGGGTCTGTGTGGCTTCCCATTTCATTCCTAATTCTTGACAATGACATCTGCTTCTTCTTTTTCTAGCGGTTTGTCTATTTTGTTAATCCTCTCAGAGAACCAGCTTCTTGCTTAGTTACCTTTCCCCATTGTTCTTCTGTTTCTCAGTTCATTTATTTCTGCTCTTATTTTCATGATTTGTTTTATTTTGCTCTTGGAGGGATTATGCTGTTCTGATTGTTGGAGGTACTGTGTCGAGGAGGGGGACCATGGTTCTCTCCTCTATTTTTCATGTGTGCATTTATTGCAATAAACTGTCCCTTGATAACCACTTTTATTGTGCACCTTAGGTTTCGATATGTTGTGTTATCATTCTCATTAGTATCTAGGGGTTTCCTAGGTTTCCTCTCTTATTTGGACTATTACCCATTCCTTTTTATGAAGTGAATTGTTTAGTCTTCAAGTTATTTTCTTTACTTGTTCTTTCTATTGTTGATTTCCAGCTTAATGGCACTGTGGTTAGAGAAGATGGATTGAATGATCTCTATGTGTTTGAATGTTCTCAAGCTTGCTTTATGTCCCAGCATGTGGTCTACTCTGGAATATGAGCCATGCGCATTGGAGAAGAATGTATTTTTTTTGCTATTTGATAGAAAGTTTTATAAATATCTATGAGGTCAAATTGTTTGATTCATTTGGATTTTTTTCATTTTATTAGGGGCTCATACAACTCATCACAATCCATACATACATCAATTGTGGAAAGCACATTTGTACATATGTTGCCATCATCATTCTCAAAACACCTGTTTTCTGCTTGAGCTCTGTTTTCTGCTTGAGCCCTTGGTATCAGCTCATCATTTTTCCCCCTCCCTCCCCACTCCCCACTTTCCCCCTCTTCCTCCTGAACCCTTGATAATTCATAAATTATTATTATTTTGTCATATATTACACCATCCAATGTCTCCCCTCACCCACTTCTCTGCTGTCTGCCCCCCAGGGAGGAGGTTATATGTAGACCTTTTAATCTGTTCCCCCTTTTTCCCTCACCTTCCCTCCACCCTTCCAATATTGCTACTCTCACCACTGGTCCTGTGGGGTTCATTTGTCCTGGTTTCCCTGTATTTCCAGTTCCTGTCTGTGCCAGTGTACATCCTCCAGTCCAGGCAGATATGTAAGGTAGAATTGGGATCATGATAGTGGAGGGGAGGAAGCATTCAAAAGCTAGAGGAAATTTGTATATTTCATCATTGCTACACTGTACCCTGATTGGCTCATCTCCTCCCCGTAGCCCTTCTTCAAGGGGATGTCCCATTTCCCACAGATGGGCCTTGGGTCCCCACTCTGCACTGCCCCTCATTCACAATGCTATGATTTTTTTTTTTTTTTGGTCTTTGATGCCCCATACCTGATCCCTTCATGCCTTGTGATCTCGCAGGCTGTTGTGCATTTTCCATGTGGACTTTGTTGTTTCTCAATTAGATGGCCCCTTATTTATCTTCCAGCCTATAGGACCCCAGATTCTATATCTTTTGACAGCTGGGCACCATCAGCTTTCTTCGCCACTTTTGTTTATGAACCCACTGTTTTATTTGGATGTTTAAAAAACCCAGAGACACAGTTGATTATTCAATTATTACCTTAAATCTTTCTCTAATGAAAATTAATAAAGCTAAAATGAAATAAATCAATGAATTAGAACATTTTGATAAATATGAAGGGTATCATAATAAATATTTGAGGAAATAATTAACTCTATGGAAGCAATCCTCTGTACTCATTGCAGAACATAAACGTCCACATCTTTTTAGAATAATATAAATTTGCACTTCAAGATTGTGCAGATCTACTTATAAAGATAAGCAAATTAAAACAAATATAAGCCACTATGCCTTTTTTTAATAAACAACTTTATTGTACTTAATCCATATACCATGTAATTCAATAGTTCAATCGTATAAGGACGTGTACAATCGTCATTACCACAACCTGTTTTAGAACATTTTCTTTTTCTTATATTCCTTGTTATTCACTCCTCATTTTCCCGCCACCTTCCCTACCATCCCCCAGGAACCATTAATCCCATTAGGGTCTCTCTCACCCCTCCTGGACTTCATATACCAAAAGCCATACAGAAATACAAAACAAAGCCAACAACAATAACAAAATAAAATAGAGCAAAACCCTAATTAGAAAGACATTAAAAACTTGACAACTTTAAAATGTGTCCAAGGGGAACTCCAATGAGAAGGCGCTGGATTTTAACCTGGTGATAGCTGTCATATCCCACTTTCCAAGGCATTCTGTACAATAGCAAAGTTATTCACATCCCTGGTCTATATCCCGAGGGGACTCACCAGAGGCGTCATCTGTAAGTGTTACAGGAGTAGAAAGCTCCATCTTTCTCCACAAGAGCAGCTGGTGGCTGCACACAGCTGACATGTCAATTAGCAGCCCAATGCATAACCACTAAGCCAGGCCTTATAGAGTATGGATAGTAATTCATTTAAGAAAAAAAGCTACATAGGTGACATAATTAAGATCTGAAAATGCACAGTATTTTAATTTTAGTTTTGAAGCTTCCTGCTTATTCCCAATTAGTCATTTTAATTTTAAATAAGTTAAATATTAGCTAGCATTTTTGTTGGGTTTTGATAAATTGAAAGAGTCCTCATGCTTTAGCTCTCTGGGGGTTTAGAATATTTAATAAAAAAATACTTCTTTCTTCTAGATTAGCATCGATGGGCAAGATATTAGGACGTTTAATGTAAGATACTTAAGGGAAATCATTGGAGTGGTGAGCCAGGAGCCAGTGTTGTTTTCCACCACAATTGCTGACAATATCCGCTATGGCCGTGGAAATGTCACCATGGATGAGATCAAGAAAGCTGTCAAAGAAGCCAATGCTTATGAATTTATCATGAAGCTGCCACAGGTAAGCCTCTGATCACGTACTTAGATCCTCGAAGCTGGAATGTCACCTCAGAGGGTCCGGTTCTTTCCTGAAAGATCAGGCTAATGTTTGAGGAGTTGTCCAACGTTGCTGAGGAAGTTCCTGTAATTATTCAGCCTGACATGTAAGGTGTATGACTTGGTATGTGACTCATATACAATTGTATTCAAAGCATACCATTAGCTTTCACAATTCAGCATGGATTTATTCTAATTTATGATTCATTATAGCCATCAAACTGAACTACATGTTATCTTCCTGAAACAATACAGGCCTTTTCCATGTAAACTATTACAAGATCTTCTTTGTGGGTTTGTTTATTTGTTCTTGTAGAAGTTTGACACGCTGGTGGGGGACAGAGGGGCCCAGCTGAGTGGCGGGCAGAAACAGAGAATCGCCATCGCGAGAGCCCTGGTCCGCAATCCCAAGATCCTCCTGCTGGACGAGGCCACCTCCGCCTTGGACACGGAGAGTGAGGCTGAGGTACAGGCTGCCCTGGACAAGGTCAGTGGACCACAAACACATGACGGGCCAGCAAATTGAAATGTGAGCGAAGATTCTGTCTGTTGCTTTTCTGAGTCTTGATTTGGAAAACGTGAAATTGGGGGCAGATAAAGCTACTTCGTGAAGCTTTGTGTATTTCTCCTTCCTGATATGTCATACGGTGGAGAGAGGTGGATGGTCTCTCCCGGCTTGATTTGGCGTCTTGGATTCTTCGTGCTGCTGTAACAGAAATACCACAAGTGTGTAGCTTTAATGGACAGACATTGTAGTTTCTTAGTTTGTGGTTGCTGTTAGGTGCCATTGAATCTTTCTGCCCAAAGCGACCCCGCGCACAACAGTGAAACGCCGCCCAGCCCCGCGCCGGCCTCACAATTGTTCCTGCGCCTGACATTGGGGCGGCCACTGTGCCAGTCCGTGTCCTTGAGGACCTTCCACTTTCCCAAGCACATTTTGAGTGCCCTCCAGCCCATCCTTTGGCACTGTCTGCTTCCATTCGGAATATGACACTGTATCAGAATACGCACAAGGCGCTCAGTGGCTCCTTCCTGCGAAGCGGGGAGCTGAGTGCGTCTTCATTGTCCGTTCTTAGTCTGGGGTTTAGCAGTTAGGAGTTTCTTGGTTTAGGAGGCTGGGTCTCTGAATTCAGGGCACTAGTCCTCGGGAGCTCTAGGTGAAGGTCCTTGTCGTGTCGTAGCTTCTGTTCCTCGTTTTCTTTGAGAGCTTCATGCGGCGTGGCTCCCATCTCCCCCTTCTGTGCTTTCTTCTCTGCGGTTTATCTGGATTTTATGTCTCAAAAGAAAATGGCTTAACACACAACCTCCACTAAAATGGTCTCATTCACATAGCAAAGGAGACACTTCAAATGGGACTTACGACACATTTTTGTGAGACAGCATTCAATCCATAGCACTAGATCTGTTTGATGAGACATTTAGCTTTACCTTCGTGGAAATAGGCTGTTGCTTTACTCAAAACTAATTTTGTTAAAATATACCAAGAAAAACCTGGTTACCTATGCACTTATCTGCCTGGAAAATAGCTCAAAATGCTCACCCTATTGTGTAGGAAGTAATATCTTTATTCAGGAAATTGAATGGATGCTTTTCAGGGGGAAAAAGTTCAATTTGTGTGTTTATGAAGTTGTCTAAACATATAGATAACCAATGTATTTTAAAGGAACTTAGCTCCTATATTTGTCTCAGATGTTAGAAGTTAGTCACTAGCATCTTCACTTAAGTTGAAGTTTTAGAGAAAGAATCTTATTACGCCTATTTCTTAATGCCTGTTCTATAACATTTATAATAACACATAATAAAAATGGAATCAGGTGATGCCATATAAATGAGTTTTTATCATTTTATTGGGGACTCATATAACTCTTATCACATACACCCATTGTATGTCAAGCACATTTGTACATTTGTTGCCCTCATCTTTCTCAAAACATTGGCTTTCTACTTGAGCCCTTGGTGTCAGCTCCTCATTTTCCTCCTCCCTCCTAGCTGCCCCCTCCCTCATGAACACTTGATAATTTACAAATTATTATTATTTTGTTATATCTTACACTGTCCAATGTCTCCCTTCACCCACTATTGTGTTGTCCGTCCCCCAGGGAGGGGATTATATGTAGATCCTTGTAATTAGTTCCCCCTTTCCACCCCACCCTCCCTCTACCCTGCCGGAATCCATCCTGGATTCCCTGTGGTTCCAGTTTCTATCTGTACCAGTGTACATCTTCTGGTCTAGCCAGATTTGTAAGGTAGAGTTGGGATCATTATAGTGGGGTGGGGTGGGGAGAAAGCATTTAGGAACTAGAGAAAAGTTGTATGTTTTATCATTGCTACATCGCACCCTGCCTGGCTCATCTCCTCCCCATGACCCTTCTAAGGGGATGTCCAGTTGCCTACAGATGGGTCTTGGGTCCCCACTCTGCACTCCCCCTCATTCACAATGATATGATTTTTTGTTCTTTGATGCCTGATAGCTGATCCCTTTGACACCTCGTTATCACACAGGCTGGTGTGCTTCTTCCATGCGGGTTTTGTTGCTTCTGAACTAGATGGCCACTTGTTTACTACCTTCAAGCCTTTAAGACCCCAGATGCTATATCCTTTGATAGCCGGGCTCCATCCGCTTTCTTCACCACATTTGCTCATGCACACATTTGTCTTCAGTGATCGTGTTGGGAAGGTGAACATCATGGAATGCCAGTTTAATAGAACAAAGTATTCTTGCATTGAGGGAGTACTTGAGTCGAGGCCCAATGTCCTTCTGATACCTTAATACTAAATCTATTAAATATATGCACATAGATCTATTTCCCCATCCATATATATATTTACATATATACATGCCTTTATTTAGACCTCTATAAATGCCCTTTGCCTCCTAGCTCTTTCCTCTATTTCCTTTGACTTTCCTCTTGTCCTTTGACTTTCCACTGTCATGCTCAGCCTTCATTTGGGTTTCAGTAATTCCTCTTGGTTACATTACCCTTGGTCACACCCTACCAGGCCTCCTACACACTCCTCACCACCGATTTGGATCACTTGTTGCCCCTGGGTTTGTTAACACCACTTCCTTTCCCCCCACCTCTCCCTTGTCCCCGCAGGACTGTCGGTCCTGTTGTTTTCTCCTCCAGATTGTTCATCCAGCCTATCTTATTTAGACAGACTTGCAGAGATAATAGCATGCACAAAAACAAGACAAAGCAAAACCAAGCAATAAAAGAAAACAAAACAACAACAATAAAAAGCTAATGACAAAACAATAACAGCAACAAAAAGAAAAGCCTGTAGTTAGTTCAAGGACAGTTTGTTGGCCTTTAGGAGTTTTATCTGGTTGAGTCTGATGGGGTGCCATGCCCTGGCCCCAAAGTCTATTTTTGGTATTCCGTCGGGACTTTGTTACTCTGTTCCCCTTGCTGTTCTGTTGCTTGCCCTTAGTGTTTTGTCTTGGTGTGGTGGGATCAGATCGGGCACAATTCCCACATTGTGTCCCCAGTGTTGTCCCCTGTAGGGCTATGGGTCAGTGAGGGATGTCATGTCTCTTAGTGGGGCCGGCCATATGGTCTTCTCTGTGGACTGCCTGCTCTGAGCAGGAATATCATTCTCAAGGCTTGGTGGGCCAGGATGTGCTCCACTTTCTCTTCCTCCCTCTTCATTTGCTCCTGTGTGCTCTGATCAGACATGTCCCTCTCCCAGAATTAGAGATTCAGTGCTGTCCTCTGAAATAAATTCTTCTGGGGGGAAGGGCAGGTGTCCACGTAGTTGGGATTGGGGCCGGCCCCATAAATGAGTTTTGACTACTTAAAAATATGTTTGATTTAAGAAAGTTTAATAGTAAAATAAACAGTTTCCTTAGTAAGTTCTATCTAAAATACCTCTTACAGTTTTAGGGAGTAACCCTATGAACTGAATTTTCCTCCGGAGAATTTATACCTGAATCCTATGTAAATACACTATCTGTGTGCTGTAAGCTGTAATTAATTAATGCTTTGGGGTTTATCAATGTATTGTTTTATCTGTGAGGATAATAAGAACATATTACTATCATATATACCATTATTCTTGCCCTAAAGAATCATATTTTCATTTCATATATCCTTTAGTCACATGAGTGGTTAATCCCTCTGTGTGGCACCAATTTATTGTGGTTAATTAATTATGTGCACTCCTTCTCTCTCCTAATAGAAATAGAACCTATTTCTATCTCCACAATAGGAGGGCGAGGCAGGGAGGGGGCAAAAAAGTGGAGCTGATACCAAGGGCTCAAGTAAAAAAATATTGTTTTGGAAATGTTGATGGCAACATATATACAGGTGTGCTTAATGCTATTGAATGATGGATTGTTACAGGATTTGTAAGAGGTCCCCAATGAAATAATTAATTGAAAAACAAACACCAACCCCCCCCCCCAAAAAAAGGAGAAAGAGAGACCATACAAATATCCCAGGTCTAACAACTATCCTGACACAGAGCAGATGAATGTGTCTCTGATAAATAGCGAAAAGGACATGTTATAACCCATCAGTCCAGTCCCCAGGTTCGATATCCTGGGACCCATTTACCTAATAACACAAACACCCTTTGAGTCTTCAGCATTTGTGTCTGAAAGGCTCCATTCCTAAAATTCCCCGTTGCTGTTCCTCTAGTCAGGGATGGAGCAGTATAGTTCTCCCCACTCCATCTGATCTTTAGACTTTTAGTGTGGCCCTGGTGAGTAACCCCCAACCAGTTAAGATGAGGTGCCAAGTGCTTGACCTTTCCCTCCTCCCCTGCCCCGCCAACCCAGTCAGAAGTCTACAATCAGGCTTCCTCAGGGACTTCGTAGCTTCCCTCCCTTCACTGGTCTGCTGCATTCCCCTCTTTGTTTGCCCCCACTCTCCACACTGTATCTTCAAGGCCAGCCTCTGTAGTGTTGGCATCTAGGGAGAGGATGTTCTATCTCGAGCTAAGGCAGGCCCTGTAGTCATCTTGGAGAAGGAGCTGCTCCGAGCAGGAACATCACCCTCAAGGATTGGCAATCCAGAATGAGGTCTACTCTTGCTTTCCTTTTCCTGCGGAAATATGAACAATACCCTCCCCTTGGGTAGGTTATTGTCCTGACCCCCCATTGCTGTCATTTTTATTCCCTCATCCCTCTGTTGGCCTTAAAGGCATATGAAAGGGGAGGAGGGGGATGCCTTTCAGCGCAGGTGCTATCTGCATCTCTTCCTGATGATGTATGAATCATTGGATCCGGTCTGGCTCATGCCAGAGTATCTGGTCCTCAGCCCGGGGATTGTGTGTTGTGCATATTTTCCCTTATGCCCGTTCTGATGTTTGAACTAACCTCAGTAGACTCATGTTGTACTTGACCTTTTGCACTTGACTAACTTCACTCAGCATAATATCCTCTTACTCTTTCCATGAGATGAGGTGTTTTATCTTTTCAGAATCCAGAGTGCTTACCATTACACCATGGAATATTTTATCTTTTCATCACTATTTTTTAGGGATTTGTAGTATTCCATTGTGTCTATATACCAGAATTTTAAAATCCATTCATCTATTGATGGAAATTTAAGCTGTTTCCAATTTTTTGTGATTGTGAACTAGACAGCAATGAACATTGGGGGGTAGATGTGTGGTCGTGGTTTGTTTCTTTTTTTTTTTTTTCTGGGTATATACCTTGTAGTGGGATTGCTTGGTCATAAGGTAACTTGATTTCCATCTGTTTTATGCATTGCTAGTTCACTTTCCACAGTGGCTGGACGTATCTACAAGACCACCAGCAGTGAATGAGAGTTCCTATCTCACCACACCCCACTCCAGCATTTGTGGCTTTCTGTTGTTTTTTTTTCCAAATTGGGCTATCTTTGTGGGTGTTAGGTGTATCTCAGTGGTCTTCATTTGCATTTCCTGGGTGGCTAATGATTGTGAACATTTTCTCATACATTTATTGGCCATTCAAGTTTCCTCCTTTGTGCATCTGTTCAAGTCTTTTGCCCACCACCTCAGTGGGCTCTTCTTTATGTTGTTCTTTATGTTTTTCTAGTTGTAAACTTTCAGGATTTTGTAGATTTTAATAATCAGCCCGTTGTCTGATATAGCATTACTAGATATTTTTTTCCTAGTCTGTGGGCTCTCTTGATGAAATCTTTGGATGTAAACAAGTGTGGGTTTTTTTAGTATGTCCCACATATTTTGATTTTTCTTAAGTTCAATAGTTACAAAGTTTTGTGCTTTCACATGCATGCCTATTCATAGAGTTATAACACTGGAGGGTCAAGAAAGCAACAACACAAAAAGATAGTCTTCAAGGTGATTTTCAGGAAACGACTCCAAGTGGTTTCATTTCAGTGCGTTTTTACACAGGTTTCAGCCTGGTTAAGGATGAGTGCTTCCTTTGTCTAGGGCTGGCTCGCATTCTACATTCTATCCCCCCACAGTTGCCAGTGTTGTGTCATCTAAGGGTCTCGAGTTGGAATCGACTTGATGGCAGAGGAGAGGTTTTCATCATTAGTGTCTAATTACGCTGTAAAAAATCTCTATGTCAAAGCTCTATTTTGGTCAAATGCTCTTGGCCAAACACAGTTACCAACTTTTGGATGCTCAGATACATTTTTTTATTTCATAGTTGTCCCTCAGTCACACCTAATTTCATTTTCCTGCACTACCTTAATAGTTTGTTCTTCTCTATTTGTTTAAGCATAATGAATTCATTGGATTTATTTCAGTGTATGAACTCAATTAGAGATAACACACTATGTTCTTCCATACACATTCGTCTCAATATCATTGATTATGCAATTCACAGTTTTGCTACTATTGGGCTGTATAATTTTTATTCTGTACTAAATTCTTGAATGTTTTAGATCTGTTTCTAGAGTTTCTACTTTGTTTCTTGATCTAGTTGCCTATTCATGCCCTAGTCCCTTTGGTTTTTATGTTTTAATTACTGTATTTAAATTTTTTGCATATCAGGTAGAAGTATCCCCTTCTATTAGCCTTCCCTTTTAGACTGACCATTTATGGCTATTTCTTTTTTATAACTGAAATATAATTCATATGTCATAAAATTTGACCTTTAATAATGTATAATTTAGTCACTTTTAGCATATTGATGAGATTTTATAATAGCCATGACTATCTAATGACAGAATATTTTAATTACTCACCAAAAGAAATTCAGAGGATTTTATATAGTTCTTATTAGTATTTTCTAATTTCAGTTAACTATTACTCTTATTGGTCTTTGTTATTTACTATGTTTTGAACAACTGTCTGCAAGTAAAAACTATTGGTTTCAAGACAGTATAATTTTTAAATGCCTTTAGTTTTAATTGCAATATTTTGATATTGGATTTGCTTAAGCTACATACTTTTTATTCAAGCAGATTTTTACCAAAAAGTAATAATATTTATACAGTAACAATATAATATTAATAATACGAATATTAATGTGCTTGTATGGCTCATAATTCCATATATTACAGATTGTTTCAGGTGATTCTACAGACTTCATGTTCTTCTGTCTTAAAAAATGTACCCAGAATAATATTTAAATTGCATTTACACAATTAATAAAGATTTACAGTTATTTTTAAAAAAAGAAATCCAGGTGAATGCTGAGTTCTTGTTAAAGTGTATGGGAAAATTTGGAAACAATTACAATTACAATTGTACATGTAAAAAACATGCTTTAAAAAAAGAGAAAGAATGCTTGAAAATAAACAAGCGGCCATTTAGCTCAGAAGCAACAAAGCCCACATGAAAGAAGCACACCAGCCTGTGTGATCACGAGGTGTCAAAGGGATCAGGTATCAGACATTAAAGAACAAAAAATCATACCATAGTGAATGAGGGGGAGTGCAGATTGGGGACCCAAGACTCATCTGTAGGCAATTGGACATCTCCTTACAGAAGGTCGCGGGGAGGAAAAGAGCCAGTCTGGGTGCAGTATAGTAATGATGAAACATACAACTTTCCTCTAGTTCTTAAATGCTTCCTCTCTGCACTATCATGATGCCAATTCTACCTTACAAATCCAGCTAGACCAGAGGATGTACATTGATACAGATAGGAACTGGAAACAGGGAATCCAGGACAGATGATCCCTTCAGGACCAGTGGTGAGAGTGGCAATACTGGGAGGGTTGGGTGGAAAGGGGGAACCGATTACACAGATCTATATATAACCTCCTCCCTGTGGGATGGACAACAGAAAAGTGGGTGAAGGCAGAGGTTAGACAGTGTAAGATATGACAAAATAATAATAATTTATGAATTATCAAGGGTTCATGAGGGGGGAACAGGGAGGGAGGGGAAAATGAGCTGATACCAAGGGATGACGTATAAAGTAAATGTTTTGAGAGTGATGATGACAACACATGTACAAATGTGCTTGACACAATGGATGGATGTATGAATTGTGATAAAAGTTGTACGAGCCCCCAGTAAAATGATTTTTTTTTAAGAGAGAGAAAGAAACCCATACCTTCTAGCAGCCACTCCCCCTTCTAGCCCTTGGCAAACACTAATGTGTTTTCTTTCTCTACAGATTTGCTTACTCTGGACATTACATATGAATGGAATCTTACAAAATGTGGCCTACTTTATCTTAGTCTTTCTCTTAGAAAAGTATTTTAAAGGTTCATGCATATTATAGTATGTATCAGTATGATATTCTTTTTATGGCGAAATAATATCTCATTATGTAGATATATCATATTTTGTTTCCTCAGTCATTGACTAATGACTATTTGGATTTTCTCTACTTTTTGCTTTTATTCATCTAGCGGTCTTGTTTTTTTTTCTCACCACATTTTCTTTTTTTTAAAAATCTTTTTATTGGGGACTCATACAACTCTTATCACAGTCCATACATACATCAATTGTGTAAAACACATTTGTACATTCATTGCCCTCATCATTCTCAAAACATCCGCTCTTACCCAAGCCCCTGGCATCAGCTCCTCCTTTTTTCCTCTCCCTCCCCACTCCCCTCTCCCTCATGAACCCTTGATCATTTACAAATTATTATTTTGTCATCTCTTGCACTGTTCAACGTCTCCTTTCACCCACCCCTCTGTTGTCCGTCCCCCAGGGAGGAGGTCACATGTAGATCCTTGTAATCAGTTCCCTCTTTCCAACCCACTCTCCCAGTATCGCCACTCATATCACTGGTATTGTCTTGTTTTTAATTTCTATATTAACTCTTTGATTGAAATAGTCCATATGCTAATGACTCTACTTCATGACCAGGTTTTCTTGCCTGAGAGTAGTTTGGTCATAAGAACCTGTCAGCTTAATAAGGCTAATGATTACAAAATAACCATTGTTGTAATAAGGCATTAGTATTGAGCATTTATCTAGGGTCTATATACCTGCTAGTAAATTCACCAAGCCAATATGTCAGTTGACTGAACTCTGTAGCCATTAGTGTGCATAAAAATCATTTCAAGACGGTTAAGGGATTAGTACTTCTTTGTTCAGGGTTGGCTTGCATGACATATTCTATTCCTACACATTCAAACTTACTGAAGGCCCAAATTTCTTAATAGCTGGTGTCTTGGTAAAACTCAAGATTAATGGCATCTCTGCAGAGATTGTGCTTCAGGTGATCTTTGGATCATAATTTGAATAATCCTGCAGGGCTACTTTGGCCCTTCAAATTACAGTTAAAATCAGCTCCATTCACCAGGAATCCTATAGAAGCTCTCTTGAGAAGGCGATCTCTAGGCAACTACTTCCCTAAAATCATTTTGCTAACATGCCTTGGATACCAATTAGGGTAAAACTAGAGGGCCTCAGGCACGTACTGGTGAGGAAACTTCCAAGGCCAGCCTATCCCACCGCCATCGAGTGGATTTCAACTCATCGTGACCCTAAGTAAGATTTTGAGGCTGGGAATTTTTCCCATCAGAACTCTTTGTTATTATGTAGAATTGTATTTGTATACGTAGAAAAATTACACTTAAACCTGTACAGATATTAAAACATGATCTTTACACCCATTTCAATGTATAGGATAACAATATATGTGTAAATATAAAATAAAGCAAACCGAAAATGATTTGAGCTACATCCTGCACAGAATCAACTATACATGTCCATCATGGTGCAATAGAAAGAAACACCCCCACCCCAAGCAGGGTCTGGTGGGTTATCCCCTCCCCCCATCCCCTCCTTCATCTCTTGTTCCTGATTGTCGATCTGCATGCTTCACCCCCACCCCTTACAGCTAACCTTGCTGCTTTGGGGTTTGTGCTAAAAAATGTACTCCTTCTTCAACAGGAAATTCAAGAGTTGCTTCCCAGCAAAACTGGGCCTGCTGCTTTTCCCTCTGGGGAACCAGCTACTGAATCATTCAGCCCACACATCTGCCAAGGAAAATACTCTCCAAGCCCCTCGAGGGGCTCCCAGTAGTTCTGCCTATGATAAGAGCCAGCAGACCTAGCAGGCCCTGCAACAGCCCCTCCTAGCCTCACTCCCCTTGGCTGGCACATCTGGAGCCAAGCTGTGAGGCATGTGTGCCATTCTCTTTCTGGGCCCTTTATTTATATTTCTTTTTTTTGGAAGGAGTGGGGGTGAGGAGGAGGCAAGGATGTAGAAATGTTTGCAGAATATTCCATTCTCTATACATGTGAGGATGTGCCCCAGAAATGGAGGCTTCCTTGTTATGTAGGAAGCCAGCCACCAAGTGGTGGAGGCTGTAACTCTTTATGGAAGCAGCTAAAAGGATCAACCTTACCTTTTCTGGAGGAAAACATCTGACTACTGTAAGCTTGCAGTGTTATCTGTTCTCGTGCTGAAGGGACCTTACAATCCCTCTTCTACAAAAGGCTGGTCCCAAAACCTGGAGGGGAGGCATATGAAAGGTCACGGATCCAGTTATTTATGTGCCTGCCCTCATGTGATCCCAACATGAGCCTTGTGGGAGAAACAGGACAAGATCTTAGCCAGGTGGATGTACTCTGTGAAAACGCTCCATTTTTAAACAAACCCTAAACTAGCAGTGTGCTTTCCTCTCAGCCTACTCTCCTCCTCCCGCCACACCCAGCTTTAAAGTTCAGCGGAGAAGCTGCCCGGTAAATCAGACCAATACAAGCTCCTTTTGCTTCACCGCGGTGGAAGTAGTGGTCTCTCTCTCTGGGCTAGATTTCAGCCTCGGTCCTTGGCTCCGCGCGAGAAAGATTTCACGCCGGGGCCGGGCTCGTGATCCAAGTGAATTTAATGAGAGTTAAAAGAAGCTTCAGGTTTTACGCGGCACCCATAGGATTCCTCTGACCATGCGGCCTGGCAGAGACTGCCCCAGGTCACGCAAGGATCTCTCTCCTCCCACGAAGACGACCAGACCAGCCCCTCTCCCTTCAGGTCCCTGCCTTTTCAAGGGTTCCCGGGGGAGGCGTGGTGAACGACCCCAGGGCGATCCCATTGGCTGAATTGCAATCAGCTGGCCCAGGTGGGCTGCTCCAGGTGTAGCGTCCATCTGAGCCCACCAGAAGGGAAAATCCAGCTTTCCTATGCTGGCTCTCCTGGGCCTGCGTAAATGGACTTCCCAATTCCCTAGGCTAAGCTGCCTAACAGGATGGTTTTGCCCGAGACACACTGAGAACTCGTGGATATGCTACCCTCCCATCGACAGCAAACACATTTCCCAAATGCTTACATGTTGTGTTAGTCTGGGCAGACTAGAGAAACAAATCTAGAGACATCCGCATGTGTAAGAGAGAACTTTATATCAAAGAGTAATTGTATACTAAGAAAACATTCCAAGCTCAGTCCAGTTCAGGTCCATAAGTCTGATATTAGCCCATCTGTCCGATACCACTCTATAAATTCCTCTCAGACTCACACAACGCATGCAATGATGTGGAATGCAGGAAGATCACAGGCTAGTGGGTGGGAAGTCTTGTGGATCCAGTGGCGGTGGAAGCATCTCAGTGCTGTCTTAGTCTCCACCTGGCTCCTCCAGTTCCAGGGCTCTGGCTGCAACAGTGTAGCTCAATGTAGCTTGTCAACAGGAAGATGAAGCAGAGATTCTCTCCTGCCTCCATGGAAGAATACAGGAGTTCCCAGAATCCTCAGGAGAAGACCAGGCCCACACAGAGGCCTTATTGGCTATGGCCTGATTGACAGGCTAGGCCCCACCCCTTCACAAGATGACAGAAGATTATGTAACTGCTACACGCGTGCATGTTAATTTACAGCATGTTCATATGGTAGGACTGCTATAACACGTTTGTCTTTTTCCCCCCCGTAGGCCAGGGAAGGCCGGACCACCATCGTGATAGCACACCGATTATCCACAATTCGGAATGCAGATGTCATTGCTGGGCTTGAGGATGGAGTTGCAGTGGAGCAAGGAAGTCACAGTGAACTGATGAAGAAGGAAGGGGTGTATTTCAAACTTGTTAACATGCAGGTATTTCTTTCCTAGTATTTTTCTGCTGTTTGCATCATAGTACACCGAACCCACTGCCACTGAGTTGATTCTGACTTACAGTGACACTATATGACAAAGTAGAACTGCTCCATAGAGTTGCTGACCCAGTACATTTTCACGAAAGCAGATGGCTTCATCTTTTTGCCATGGAGCAGCTGGTGGTTCAAACCCAATTAGTCAAATTTGGGCCCCAGGGCTCCTTGCTTCTCAATATAGTACTCTTCCCGTCATCAAAATACGGCGCAGCTAAGGAACGTAGGAAGGTGAGTGAAAGTATACATCCGAAACTTTCATTCAGAATACATGGACGAATCTGTGAAAGAGGAATGAGGGATGTCGGGGTAAGAGATGATGGGTAGTGGGAAATGCTCAAAACATCCAAATTAATATCTTATGACAACAGTCTTAACTGTTTGGAGAATATGTTCAAATGCTGGGTGGTAACCAGGTGCTTTGACTCAGAGTTCTTGTTTGTAGCTTTAAAATTTTAATCCTGATCACAAGACCCAAAACAATCATATCAATGAAAATGAGGGGGGAGCAGAGTGGAGACCCAAAGTCCATCTGTAGACAATTGGACATCCCCTATAGACAATTGGCAATCCCCTCACAGAAGGGTCACAAGGAAGGGACGAGCCAGCTAGGGTGCAGTATAGGCCCAACAAAACAGACAACCTTCCTCTAGTTCTGTAATGCTTCCTCCCTCCATCTATCATGACCCCAGGTCTGTCTTGTAAATCCACCCAGACCAGAGCACGTACACTGCTCCAGATGAGAACTTTAGACCATGGAACTCAGGACAGAGAACCCCTCAGTGGAGCAGTAAGGGGAGATGTGATACCATGAGGGCAGGGAGAGGTGGGGGGAGGAGGGGACCAATCGCAGTGATTGCCATTTAAACACCTGACGAACAACAGAAACATGGGTGAAGGAGATGTGGACTGTGTAAGGCATGAAAAAAAAGTATGTTTTGAAAATGATGATGGACACATATGTACAAACGTGCTTGATACAGTGGACGCACGGGTTGTTATAAGAGCTGTAAGAGCCCCCCAAAATGATTTATTTAAAAAATTAACTAATTAATTAACTAAAAAAAATTTTAGCGCTGGTGATGTTTGTTTCTTTTTCCCTTTCATGGCCTTTGTGACTTGTCCCCCGGATTCTTGCATATTGAAGAAATTCCTACATAGCTGCCTGGTTTGAAATACTTAATTTTTTAAGTAGATAACCTCTTATTTTTGTATTGTTCAAATGGAATTTCACCAGTTCTATTTCCACGTGTACGGTTTTACAGCCGACCGTGATTGGCACATGCAGTGAAAGTAGTCAGAGTAACTGGGATTCTCCGGTGGGAGGTTGCACCGATCTGCATATAAACACTACGTAACAGTGGGTTCTTTCAGTCCTCAGGACATGACATCCAGTCCGAAGACTTGGAGGGCGAGCTGGATGATGAAAGTGCTGCCGCTGGAATGGCCCCGAATGGCTGGAAGCCGCGCATATACAGGAATTCTACTCATAAAAGCCTTAGAAGTTCACGGATGCATCACGGTAGCCTGGATGCGGAAACTGATGAACTTGTAAGTGTGTTTCACTTAAATTCGGTATCTTACTTTGTAGATTTGCTGTTGAAATTCTTAGCCGTTTGCATCTACGGATCATTCCTACGATCTTCCATGTTGTTAAATGATCTGAGTTGGTTGTGGATTGGAACAGCCTGTGTGCAGCAGAACTAAACCTCGCCAGGTCTCGACCTCCCTCGGAGTCCTTGCGAGGCATGCTTTCATTATTGCAGCCACCAGGTCAGTGCATCTCATTGAGGATTGTCTTGTTCACTGACCTCACTGTTCCGAGCATGATGTCCTTCTCTAGACACTGCTGCCTCTTGGTAACACGCCCACAGCGCCTGCCCACGGGTTCGCCATCCTCACTTCTAAGGACCATTCTGACTATGTTTTTCCTAAGACAGATGCGTTAGTTTTCTGGCAGTTCAAAAGGTACCCCGTTAGTATAGTGGGTTACAGATTGGCTGCTAATCATATGCCAGTAGTTCAAACCCATCAGCCTCTCCGAGAGAGAAAGACGAGGCTTTCCATTCCTATCAAGAATTACAAAACTCACAGGAGCAGTTCCATCCTGTCCTATAAGGGCACCAGGAGTCAGAATCAACTCGATGGCAGTAAGTTTGCTTGGGTTTTCTGGCCGTCCATGGTGCGGCTACCGTATTTGCCAGCATCATAATTCCACAGCAAGTTGTTCTTTGACCCTCGTCAGTCATTGTCCAGCTTTTGGTGCGCCTTAGTCTTTGCTTGGTAACACACTTTTTCTTACTGAAAGTAAAAAGGACTTGAAGCACTTACTGATGAATAAAAGACTACAGTCTTCAATATGGATTATTCAATATAAAACAAAACTTCTCATGACTGAACCAGGAAGCAGCATCATTGTAAACAGAAAAAAGGTTGAGGTTGTCACGAATAGAGCCTCAATCGATGCCAATGGAAGCAGCAGCCAAGAAATCAAACAATGCATTGCATTCGGCGAGACACTGGAAAACACCTCTTTAAAATGTTTTAAAAGCAAATATGCCATTTTGAAGACTAGGGTGCACATTTGACCATGATCCATACTCTTCTTTAAAAACAGGAAATTTCACATTTTAAATGCTTTCACAGTGAAATTAAAATTCATTCTAATGGGAAATAGATAGATCAAAATATGTGATGGATATTACGTGTTAGGTATTTAATATTAAAATAAAATATTCCCCCCAAAGTGTGTAAGATAAAATAGCGCAGTCATCTTTGAGGTTCAGAGAGAAATAAAGTCCACTGAAAAGAGAAAACCTTGATATCCACTTACTCCCTTCGCACTGTCACTGAGTCACTTCAGACTCAGAGTGACTCTGTACATGGGGCAGAGTAGAACTGCCCTGTGGGTTTCTTAGACTGTAATGTTAAGGGACTAGAACGTCTCGTGTTTCTCTTTTAGAGCAGCTGGTGGTTTTGAACTATGATCTTGTGGTCAGCTCCCCAGTGGTGCAACCCATTATACCACCAGGGCGCCTGACTCATAGGTAGGATTACTTTTATTTACCTGTTTTAAGAGACTTAGAATAACATTCGTCTTAGAAAATTAATAGTTTTATTTCTCTTACATAAAAGATCCTTAGAGGTTATAAATCTAGAACTACAATGTTGCTTCCACGATTAAGATGCTCCTTACACATTAGACTCCACACGGCAAGGTCAGCAGTTTGAACCTCAGGACAGGGCTTTCCACTCCAGTAAAGAGTTACAGTCTCGGAAACTCACAGGGGCAATTCTACCCTGTCCTGTAGGGTCTCTTTGAGTCGGTTTCAGCTGGATGGCCATGAATGGTGAGTGAGTGATGTGCTCCCTGAGTTTTATCTTCACAGTCATGGCCCGAAGCTTCCGTCTTTCCACTCTGCTGCCAGGTTGCAGTCTCAGGAACCCAACAGGACCATTCTACCGCATCCTGCAGGGCTGCTCCGAGTCGGAATTGACTTGATGGCAGTGAGTTCGGTTTTGATTTGGTTGAGCTGAAGAATATGATTACTACTAAGAGTTCATTGCATCGATTTTTCTTTGTCCAGAATATTAAAATTACTTTATAGCAAAGGCTGTAACAAAGGGCTGTCTTAGAATTATTCACAATCTGTTCAATCTTGCGATATTTCTGGGAAGAATGAAAGAAATGCTACCCAGAGCTGCATCATCACAAGTGAAATAAACATTGTCCTCCTTTTTTGGCTAGATCATTGTCTACTTTTCATTTCCTCATCTATTTTGACAGACTGCTATATTTTAGGATCCCCTATTTCAGAGGAGAAAAATCAAGGAGTCAGGAGGTGCCACAATCAACAAGATGGTCATAAGCCCTGTCGGTCCCGGAGGGATTAGCAGTGTGCTGAACAGAGGAGAACTTAAGTCTGACTAGGGGGCTTGGCAAGGACCCTGGTGGCACAGTGGTTAAACACTTGGGCATTAACAGAAAAATTAGTAGTTCAAACCCACCAGATGCCCCAAGGAAGAAAGACGTGGCCATCCAGTCCCGAAAATACCACCGCCTCAAGAAACTGTGGGGCTGTTCTGCTCAGTGCCACAGGGCCACTGGGAGCCTGCGTCAAGTCCACGGCAGTGGTTGGGCTTTGGGTTTTAGAAGAGCTGGACAGTGTGCTCATGTGTGCTGAAGAGCGGCCAGTGGAGGAAAAGGCTACTTTATCAGGCTGGAGATCAAAACTTAAAGATAATGTTCCCTAAAGAATGGAGGCCGGGGGCAGTAAAATACAGAGAAACAGGTGGCCTGAGAGAAGGGCACTGAATAAAGCCTACTACCCCTTCTTCCTCTGTTTCATGGAGACACAAATAGATTTTTCAGTGAGCTCAAGCAAAAGGATTGCATCGTCATCACCTAAGTTTCCGGACATTTAATTCAACATTTGCTGAGACACTGCGACAGGCCAGGCACTGGACTTATTTCTAGGAATATACACAGGCCTCGCCTTTAAAAAGGCCACGCTCCAGAAAAAGAAACGGAAGCAGCTCCAACAGCAACAAGTCACAAAACAAGCTGCACAGGGGCAAAAGGGAGAGAATTCATTCGGTTTGGAGAGTTTCAGCATGTCACAGACTTGTGGTTCTGAGGCAAGTCGTAAGGATGAAAGCCCAGGCCACTATTCTCTGCTTAGTAGTGGTCTCCTACGTTTCTACGGGCACCGATCCCGTTATTTATGTGCCTGCCCTCATGCGATCCCAACATGAGCCCTGGGAGAAACAGGACAAGATCTTAGATGTGAGAAAATGTAGCTCAGCTCAGGAGACCCAAGTCTAACTGACACCCAGCTGTGTGGGCACAGAGAAAGCAACACAGTTCCAGGTCGTTGTACTTGGATTCTAGAGCGTTTTGTGCCCAGACTCTGCTCTGTCTCAGTCTGCTCAAACTGACAGAGATGGGCTGGCTGGGCGTGGCACGAAGATGGCTTCTTGGGTGATAATTCTCCCTGAGCTCAGGCTGTGTGATCAGCCAGCGTTGCTATCACTTGTAGCACATACTGTCCTGGGGTCTCTTATTATGCAATGATCGTTCTCTGTGCCTAGTTCGTAAGTTCCTGAGGGCAGTGGTCACTGCCTTTTCCATACGTATGAGTGCTGGTGATTTTTTGTGTTACACCACTCTGTCCTGATATTTATATGTTCTAGGATGTAAATGTGCCACCAGTGTCTTTTCTGAAGGTTCTGAAACTCAATAAAACAGAATGGCCCTACTTTGTGGTAGGAACTGTATGTGCCATTGCCAATGGGGCTCTCCAGCCAGCGTTTTCCCTCATCTTCTCAGAGATGATAGAGGTAAGTCTAGAACATCATGGAGCTGCTTCATGTGAGCCAGCTCATCAAATCCTTCCCACCTTAACCTCACCCAGTGGGTTCATGCCGCGCCGGACTCCCTCATGGGACGAAGCACCCTCAACAATAACAAAGTCAGGGCCCCTAATTTCCTTCTGGGGAAAAGAAAAGGGGCCATTTCCTTATTTATTTTAAACATACATTTTATTGTGTTTGATTGAGAGTTTACATAGCTAATTAGGATCCCATATTGTTCAGTGACATTGGCTACATTTTTCACATTAT
Source organism: Tenrec ecaudatus (assembly GCF_050624435.1). NCBI lineage: Eukaryota > Metazoa > Chordata > Mammalia > Afrosoricida > Tenrecidae > Tenrec > Tenrec ecaudatus. Next base: position 111,485,436 of record NC_134538.1, read on the forward strand.
GTCAACGTCCTTTTTTTTAAGTGGTTTTCTTGATATAGTGTTCACAAAGCATACACCTCCATGGTTAAATCACTTAAAAATGAGTTTTATATACATAATCACAACCAGTTCCAGTGCTCGCTACCCTCTCCCAGATTGCTTGTTTGCTCCCCAAGCCCCCTCACCCTCCCTTGCTGCCCCTCCAACACACACACACACGCACACACGCACACACACGCACACACACACTCACGCCTGATACACCATTATCTCCTTTTGTGCTTCTCAAACTAGGAAACTGAGCAGTAACAATAAAAAACAAAACCAAGATAGAATGGCAAGAATAAAATAATAATAATATAAAAAGAAACTACAAATAAAGAGTAAGAAAGAAAAGACCGCCATCGATATTTAAAAAGCCCAAGTTGGGTCAAGATGAAGGTTATTTGACAAAGTGTCAAGTTTTACCATGTTTGATCCACCATAATCAGTTCACAGTAATCTCTGACGGCAAAGTTGTTTGAGACCCTGGACTGTGGCTAGAAGAGATCTGCCAGAGGCTTAATCTAACAGGATGCTCTGCAGATGGATTTTGGGCTCCCAGTGGCCCTCCACAGCCTTCTACAAATTGGGTGTTCACAATTTAAGCTCTGACACTTTCCCCTTTGTTATATTTGGATTCTGTTGCTGGCATCTTTGGATCACACAAGCTGGGGTACGCTTCGTCCATGTGAACTTAGTTGACTCATCACTCAGATGGCTGCTGGTGCGAATACAAGCAAAGGTAGCCTTTTCAACGATTCCAAATTGTGACACTAGTGTAACTATCTCATGTAGAACTCAGCAAAGAGGGCATTCTGATGAGAAGATCTCTTCTTTGGGGTGAAAGTGGGTGGAAGAGTTTGACATGATGACTTCCACCCTGTGTGTGGAGAGGAGCTTAGGAAGGCAGAAGTCAGGTAGAAATGAGTTGGAGGCCACCCTGTCTAAAGGTCCTGGCTCTAGATGCACACTGACCTCACCTCCTACTAGCTGTGCAAACCCAGGCGAGACGCTTGTCCTCTCTGCCCTTTCTTCGTTCATATAAGGGTGCTCCCTACCTCACAGGGTTACTGAGAATTAGATGAGGTTTTATACGTGATTATGTGGAAAACAGAGTTCCTGAGTGGTGCAAAGAGTTAAGCAATCAACAACTAGTTGAAAGGATACCAGTTTGAGCCTAACCACGGAGGCCTAGGAAGACTGACCGGCCTAGCAATCTGCTTTCACAGTCATGAAAACCCTGTGACATGCTGTTCGACCGTACAGCACATGAAGTCACCATGAGTCGGAACCAGCTGAGCCGCAAATAGTTTGTTCTTTTAATATTGAAAGCATTTTGGTCAGCTCTGTGGTATTAGAGTAAGAAGTATTCAAAAAGTGGTAGGCTCAACATCATCATCTCATCAAACTTTCTGAGGGCTAGGGAGCCTGAGATTAAGAAAGAAATATATGTTAGCCAATTATTAAATCCATTGGGGGGGGATACTTAACAGGAAATTATGGGAAATATCTTAGACTTTGTAAGAGCTAGTGATTTATCTTGTATGACCACCTTAGTCAACCTCTAGCATTATTAGAGAGACTTTAAAAAATGAAAGCTAGATTATTCTCCATGTTTTTATGAGTTTATTTATGGCATTAAACACTGGTCTATTCTACAGTTAAAACTACAAGTAGGAAAAGAAAAGGAAGAAAAAGAAGGGACCCTTGGGGTATTTTTAAACTTCCAAATAACTCAATACCCAGTGCTCCAGGAATTCAAGAGTTTTGTGGACTGTATATGTACTCTCAGGGATCTTTCACATGCTGAGCAATGCTCCAGGCACTGGACAAACAGTAGTCAATAAAAGAAACTAAGTCTTGTGCTCTAACATCAGACTTCATCCTGGGGCAGATGCACTACACACAAAGCAAACACAGACTGTGTCGAGGGACATCTGTGTTCTACAGGAGAGGAGGGCCAACAAGGGGTTAGAGAAGGGGCCACCACTGGAGGATGAGAGAAGACCTCTCTGGGCAGAGGCCTGATGGAGTTTCTGGGGCAGGGAGGCGGGATAGAGGTGCCGAGGAATTCAGAGCAGGAAGCAGGAGTTCAGGGAGAGGAATCAGCAAGTGCAGAGGAAGAGGAACGAACTCTCACATGTGACAGACGACACCACCTGCAACCCTGGGAAATACAGAACTGCCATCCCATGGTAAAGAACCACTGCATTGCACATGTGAAAAACACGGAAAAGGTGAATGTTTTATTACATGAAAAAAGATGAAAAACCTCATTTTCACAGCCTGCTTTTCTTTTTTTTAAAATCTTTTTATTGGGGCTCATAAAGCTCTTATCACAGTCTGTACATACATCAATTGTGTAAATCACTTATACATTCGTTGCCCTCTCAAAATTCACTTTCCGCTTGGGTTCCTGGAATCAGCTCGGTTTCCCTTTTTCCCCCCAGCCCCCTCCCTCCCCGATCCCACCCCTGGTCCCTTGATAGTTTATAAATAATTATTATATCTTATCTTACACTCCCCGGCGTCTCCCCTTACCCGCCTCCCCATTGCCCATCTCCCAGAGAGGAGGTTACACATAGATCTCCAAGATTGGTTCTCCCTTACTACACCCCCTTCCCTCTTGGTGTCGCCACTCCCACCGCTGGTGTTGACAGGTTCGTCTGTCCTAGATTCCCTGTGTTTCCAGATCCCTCCTGCACCGCTGTACATCCTCTGGTATAACCAGGTCCGCAAGGTAGAATTGGGGTCATGATGATTGGGAGGGGAGGAAGCGTTCAGGAACTAGAGGAAGGTTTTTAGTTTCATTGTTGCTACACTGAACCCTGAGTGCACAGCCTGCTTTTCAAATGTGATGCCAGAACCATTATTTACTGGGGAAACACACAAGGATCTTGTAAACCCAGTGATGATTTCGATTTTCATTTTTTTAGATTTTTGGACCTGGGGATGATGAAGTAAAGCAGCAGAAGTGCAACCTGTTCTCCTTGCTGTTTTTAGGCCTGGGGATCATTTCATTTTTCACTTTCTTCCTCCAGGTAGGTGCCCTCCGTACGTTCCCCTGGTTGAGCCGATAATCAGTCAGGGAACTTGAGTAAAGCCTAGTGGGGCTTCCAAATCCTGACAGGGTCAATGAACTACTAATGAACTTCTCCGTAGTAGGAACTGAGACTTCCCTCTCCGTTCAATTACATTATGTTACCAAGTTCACCCCCCACCCCCGGCCCACACATGAAGCAAGGAACTAGAACTGTGGTTCTCCTCATGTTGTGGTGACCCTCCCACCCCCACCCCCCCACCCCCGACCATAAAATCATTTTCATTGCTACTTCATAGCTGTAATTGTGCTACTGTTATGAATCGGACAACACCCAGAGGGGTCTCCACCCACAGGTTGAGAACCGCTGAACTAGAGACCGGAACCCGTCAAACTGGACAAATTGTACACTGAAAGAATTCATGTTTATACAATCTGAAGTTCATTTCTGATCTTTTTTTCTGCATAGTTAACCAACTATTTGAAAATCCATAGATTACTTTATCTTTATATATTGTAGAATTCACCAAAACAAAAAATGAATTAGTGAGACTGGCTCCGAATTACACTTCTTCCCCTACATAAACATCTACCAAATTCCTTTTGTCCCAGGTGGACACAACAATCCACGAAGCCATCAAACAGTGTTTCTTACTCCTGCCCAGTATGCTCCTTTCCTGTCACTACTGAAGCAATGGGAGAAGTAAGTCGGGCTTTTTACAAGGAAGCCATTGGCTTGCGTGGTGGCAGTGGGATGACTGAATCCAGCCTCCAGGCCTGGAGGTTAAGGAGTGAAACTGGAAATATAATAGGCTGATATATAAGCCTGCAGTGTCAATGTTAGCCATCTGCTGGGAGAGGAAGGAGATGAAAGCTGTATTCACTGTTGACAACAGGCAACTGGGGCTAGGTTCACACACACACACACACACACACACACACACACACACACACTCAGACTCGCGATCACCTGTTCTGTTGGGTCAGTGAAGAGGTCTGATGTGTATGCCATAGGGCGCACCACACACACCCACGCTAATGCAGTGGGCAGAGGGCTCCTCCGAGCATCCCGGGGGAGGTACAAGAGCAAGCCCCGCTGGGCTCCTCTGCAGTTTGGACATGGCACAATGAGAAAGAGAGAACGTGTCTGGCAAAGAGATTTGAAAGGAAGAAGAGGCCCCATTGTTCCCCAGTCTGAAAGCAAGTGGAACTGTCAGGGAACCAGCAGATTCTTTGGGAACTTCCCTCCCTCTGCACTGCTTGTGCCAAAATGCACTCCCGGCCCGGATTTTGTTCTCCCTGTGTTCAACAGTTTTACTTCGAGTCTTGAGAACATGCTGATCATTCTGCTTGAATACTTGTCTTTCTCCTTCAAATCTCGTCCTTCCAGGTTTTGAAAAATCTCTGTTTTAGAATGATTTAGAAGCCAGAACTAAGCACTTTTGAAGTGCTCTTCAGTTTTTATGATTCCGTTATTGCTCATGTTCTATTACCTCACCTGCCAATGGGTTTCTGAGTGCTGGTGGTGCAGTGGTTAAGCTCTCAGCTGCCCACTGAAGGATCGATGGTTCAAGCCCAGCAGTGGCTCGGGAGCAGAGAAGACCTGTGAATCTGCTCCTGTCGGATTACAGCCTTGGAAGCCCTAAGGCCGCGGCTCTCAACCTGTGGATTGTGACCCCTTTGGGGGTCGAACGACCCTTTCAGAGGGGTCGCCAAAGACCATCAGAAAACACATAGGTATTTCCGATGGTCTTAGGAACTGAGACACCACTCCTCTAGCCGTCTCCAGGCGGGTCCGCCCACATAGGAGTACCTGGCGTGAAGACTGTGGTGCATGCTGCCCCGTGCTCAGCACAAAGTTTCATTTATTTGTCATTAGAAATAAGTATTTCACAATCTGTAATGACATTTCGTTTATGTGTTTAACCACTATGCTTTAATGATGTTCAATTTGTAACAATGAAAATACATCCTGCCTATCAGATATTTACATGACGGTTCCTAATAGCAGCAAAATGACAGTGATGAAGTAGCAACAAAATTAATTTAATGGTGGGGGGTCACCACCACATGAGGACCCGTATGAAAGGGTCATGGCCTTAGGGAGGTTGAGAACCACTGCCTTAGGGGGAGAGTTCTACTCTGTCTGGCAGGGTCATGCTGAAATGGAATGGAATCGACTCCATGACACAGAACAGCAAATATTAGTAGCTTAGTAATTTGTACATTTGGGATTTTGGATTAGTAGTTGTTCCCAGACTTTAGTTGTCAAAAAGTGTGTGACAAAATACTAATCTTGTTTGTCTGTATTTTAAGTGTGTATGAATAGACACACTTGTATCAGGTTACTGGTGATGACCAAATGGGACCAGTGGGTTTTTTGGTTTTGTTTTTTCTCAACCAGGGTTTCACGTTTGGGAAAGCTGGAGAGATCCTCACCACAAGACTTCGGTTGATGGCTTTTAAAGCAATGCTAAGACAGGTGAGTATGTGCACCGGAGGATGCCCCATGCTTAGATCCATTGGATAAGTTTTTCAGTATCCAAAGACCACTCAAGGTTCTCATGGGAATGAGCTTAATGTATGCCTTTTCTTCAGGCTTGTTCTGCAGTCATCTCTCTGTGTGGGTACTAGAACTGAGAGGACCTCTAGCTCTTCTCTGTAGCCTACACAGACCCTCGTACTCATCCACTGAGATTCCAGGATGCCCTTAAACCAAGGGAAGGGCATGTTGCATTGATGTGCACCACTGAAGGATACTAATTGTAGATTTCCCCAGATGCTCGTAGTTGGGTTCTGTTTGTCTTACTTGACCTTTGTATTCACATTAACTCATTTAATCATTCCCTTCTATGGAGGTCGGTAACTGAGCCTGTGATGCGCTGCCTGTCCTTTTGGGAAGTTCACAGTCTAGTGCGGGATGTGAGGGAAAGGGGCAAACGCGAGTTCTCTGTTTTCAAAATCCATTCAATTGGCACGAAGTGATTACAATCCTGTTCACAAAAGAGCCCAGCCAGTCTTACCGATTTGAAGCAAATCTGAGTTTACAATCTTTCTTTTCAGAATTGTGTTAATGACTGCTGTGTAGAGAAAAAGTATTTTATACGAAAAAAGATGCTACGAATAAGTTGCTTATAATTAAAATTGTGTCGAAGACATAGTCTTTTGATCCTTGTTCTCACAAAGAGCACAAGGAGAAACCAAGACCCAAGGCAGGTTTGGAAAGAGTGTGTCTAGCAAATGCCCAGCCCCCTGGTTTCTTCCTCATGAGGGAGAAGTGTGTGTCATGCAGATTGTGGTGTGTGTGTGCATGTCCCATAGGATCAGGTGAAGCTGTCTGGGAGCCAAACTACAGTCTGGCTGAATCCATTCCCCTCCTGGACCAGTGATGCTCTCGGCCTCATGGCTGCAGCCAGGGCTCTGTAACTGCAATGCGGGCTCAGTGTGGATATTTCCTGAAGGTCATAACTGTGGGAGGTCTCTTTTGCTTTTCCTTGGCTTGTTTTAATTTTGAACTAATATAAAAGTATCTTTTGTGCCTTAGGACATGAGCTGGTTTGATGACCACAAAAACAGTACTGGTGCACTTTCTACAAGACTGGCAACGGATGCCTCCCAAGTCCAAGGAGTATGTAGACTGCACACTGTATTTCTGTTTGGCACAGTGTAGAGAAACATAGCACATAGGATACTCTCAGCCGGAAATAACAGAACACCCAACCAAACTGACCTAAACCATGAGAGAGTTCAGGGTTAGACTGCAGGATTGATTGAACAATTGCCTCAGCGTCATCAGGGAGCCAGTGTCCTGCTGTCTCTGAGTTGGTGCCCATCCTCAGTAGTGGCTCCATCCTCAAGGCTGGTTTCCCTTGTGGTCATGGGATGCTACAAGTCACAACCCTGTGAGAAAGCGTGTACACTCCTACTTCAACCACCAGACCAAAACCCTACCCTTAAATCTAATTTTGAATCAGAGAACGCATGCCCTGGCTGGCCTAGGTCCCCACTCTCGCACGTGAGACCTGGTTTTCTGAAACTTGTCCCTTCCTCACAATGGGGACGACGGAACAGCAATGGCCACTGTAAGTGCCCTGATTTTCTGGGTGATGTAAGCAGCAATTCGTCCCCATGCGTGCTTTTAGGAATACTGGTGGCACAGGGCACTAAGCGCTGGGTGGGCAGTTCAAGCCCATTAGATGCTCTAAGGAAGAATGATGAGGAACTTGTCTCTGTAACTACTGATAACCCCAGAAACCCGACCACGGAGTTCTACTCTGTCCTATGGTGTCACAAGGTGACAACGAGCATTGGTTTGATGTGTATGCTTCGTGGTGGGTGTGTACGTTTAAACATGGCTTATGCCTTTGAAGCAAAGGGTCTTTAAAATTACCAGGGTACCTTGGGGTTCAGGACCTCTGTAAGTGGTGCCCTCGGGGGAAAGTATGTCTCACTGCGTGCTTGCACAGTGTGGGCACCGTGCGGGGTGGAGGAGAACGAGGGTGAGTCGGCCAGAGCATCTCAGGAGTTCAGCAAGGCCAGGCGGCAGGCTTACTGCGATACCTCGAGCAAGGGACAGCAGGCACCCCTCACCATCATCGTCAGGCGGGGGGACCCGGGGCCTTGGAGCCCAGCGCACAGCTGCTCTTCCCTTCTTCCCAGGCCACAGGAACCAGGTTGGCGCTCATTGCGCAGAATACCGCTAACCTCGGAACCGGCATTATCATCTCATTTGCCTACGGTTGGCAATTAACCCTTTTGCTGCTATTGGTTGTTCCGATTATCGCTGTGTCGGGAATTGTTGAAATGAAAATGTTGGCGGGAAATGCCAAGAGGGATAAAAAAGAACTGGAAGCTGCTGGAAAGGTGAGTCACCTAAGCCTTCAGTTAGAATAAGACTCTCTTCGGACATGTTTCCATTTGAAGTGCTTAGCATGACATGCATATTTTAGTAATGTACTATTTGTGCTCCCTATCACTCTCTGCACAACTTATTTTAGTGCATTAATAATGCCTAACATTTGAATGTAATTAATGTATATAGCTTTTTAGCCTATAAAAAGCACTTAATATGTAGTTTCAGAATGAACTTCTGGGTTTTAAAGTACATTTCATCTTTTCTGGAGGGACTTTAAGTGAATCATGCAGGGTAGAACATTTGCCAATGTTTGAGAGGGTTTTTTTCCCTTCTGAGATGGGACTCCTGTATTTAAAGTGTACGACCACCAGGTGGCAGTAACGCCTTGGATTTTGGATTGGTCTGCTTACAATGGCAAAAGGATGACCATTTATTGGCGCCTTTACTGTTGCTGGATGCCTTCAGGTTGGCTGCGACTCACAGCAACCCATGTACAACAGAATGGGCACCGCTCAACCCCGCACCATCCTCACAATTGTTATGTGTGACCCCCAACTGAGGTGCCCATCCATCTGCCCCTGACTGTGTACCAATTACTGTGCCAAGTATTTCAATGCACTGTCTCATTGGATCCTCCCACTAGCCCTTTGAAGCTGGCATTACCTGGTTTTACAAGTGAGGATGCCTGAGTCTCAAACAGAAGTAAGAGTCAGACTGGAATTCAAATCCAGTTGTGACAAATTCAGAGCTTGGCTTCTACCCCAGATGAGCTACTTGAACCCACTGGCCGCTCAGTGGGCTGCCCCACATGGTTCACAGCCTTGGAAACTCCGCGGGACCTTTGCACTCCGCCGGCAGGGTTGCTGTTTGCCAGAGCCCACGTGGTAGCAGTGGCTCAGGAGCTGCACCATCTGATCTCTTCAAATGTCTTTAAACGTGTCTAACGATAAACCTGTGATTTACATATAAATGTATTTAAATATTTACACGTAGACTGCAGTCATGAATATTTTTACTCTGATTTGTGCAAATGTGCTTTATGGAAAGAGCATTGGAAGGTAAAGCAGATACTGAATATACATGGTGATGCTGTTTTAAGACCTCGACACTCTACAGAGGCCTTTCCCAGCGTGACTGCAATGGGCCTTCCCCACAGCTATGTGATAGGGCACGTCCCTCCCCTCACAAGGGAAGGAAGCAGTCGCGAGTTGAGTGACCTGAGAGAAGACGTTTTCTGTACGTCAGCAACGTCTGCTGAAGCCCCTTTCCCATCTCTTTACGGGCACGGCCACTCAATGCAGTGCTAGGACCACTCCCAGGTTTTGACTAGAAGGTGTCCTGTTCATGTCCTCCCAGCATCCTCTCCTGAACAGAGCTCCCTGGGATGGTGGTGACTCCTGGGGTGAAGCATCTCTGGGTCTGGAAAGTCCACGAAGGGCCTCTCGCTTGCTGTAGGCACCTTTGGACATCGTATCCCTGGCCTCCACTTGTCACAACTAAACGCCTGAAGTAAAAATGAAATGCATTTTGTATCCTTCCCCCCTGAATCCCATTTCGTCCCACTGTTCAGAAGTGAAGATTGTTAAGTAGGTGGAATGAGAACCAATTTTTCTTGGACGAGTTACGTGAAAGAAAGCATTGAAAATGACTGGCAGCACAGAAAATAGTCAGAATTTTGGCACAAGTAAAGCAGTTAGAATTCAGCACTGTGACCGACGAAACCCAAACAATGGGTCGTGAGCCATGGCCTTGCTACTCCGTGTGTGGGACCGGGAAGCCCTGACCTCTCTGGCCCTCCCTTGCTCCTTCTGGGAAAGGAGGCGTTATACTAGAGAATGTGCCAAGCCCCTCCCTGCTGAACCTCTGCTGTTCCAGGCGGTCCGAGGAAGAATGTCGCAGCGTGGCCCGTTTGGAGTTATTTTTAGTGTTCATTATAACCTAATAGGAATACGTGTATACATTTACATGCATCAAAAGGGGTATCCCCCCCACAAACAGAATTTTTTTCAAAGCCGTGTATTAAATTTTTTTTACAAAACAACCTTATTACCTTCAAAGTACTCTCCATTACACTTAATACACTTGTCAAATCTGCAATTCCACTCTTGGAAACATTTTTCAAATGCATCTGTTTGGATGGCTGACAGCACCTCCTTTGGTTTTTGCCTTCCCCTCTTCTATGTCGTCAAATTGCTGTCTTTTCATGTTCCTCTTCATTTCAGAAAACAAAAAGAAGTCACACAGAGGGAGGTCAGGTGAGTAAGGTGAGAGGGGCAAGAGAGGCATGCTGTTTTTTACCAAAAACTGGCGCACTGAGATGGCTGTGTGAGCAGGTGCGCAGTCCTGGTGGCAAACAAATCTGGCCCTTTTTGTTGCACGCTGTTATGCAGTCTTTCCAGAACCTCTGGATAGAAAGCTTGATGAACAGTCTGACCTGGTGGAACGAACTCCAGATGCACCATGAGCCAACATTTTCATCCCTTCAGGAAGTTGATGGACATCCAGACCAGGTTTGTCATTAATCGACATTTCACCTTTCTTGAAATGAGAAAACCACTTGTACACTTGAGTTGTTCCCACAGCGCTGTCCTTGAAGGCTGTGTTCAACATCACAACAGTTTCTGTGGCTTTTTTCCAGAGCAGGAAACAAAATTTCAAGGCCACATGCTGTTCTCTTAAATTGGCCATCACACACAAAAAAACGCGGTTTGAGCAAAACTGCTTTTATGAAAAAATGTACTGTGACCAGAGAGAACCTTCCCGGCGATGCCACTGGGTGCACTAGCTCAGAGAGAGTAGTTTGATGATTGCCTGGGGGGGGGGGGTGTACAACCAAAGCTCCGCCCAGCAGAGCTTTTCCTGTTTGTTTGTTTGTTTGTTTTGTTAGGAGGGGAGGCCACACCCTCATATAGACCTGCTCTCACTTACTGGCATGTTTAGATTCCAAGTGCCTGCTTGTTGTGCAACAACCAGAGTTGTGCAAAACTTTATAGTAGCCTGGGCCTAACAAGGACTGTGTTTGAGGACTTATTTGAGCCTGTCATGCTCAGTATGTGACAGAATGATGATACGGGATCCATGTAAGACTTCTGGCTCCCAAAGCTGATTGCAACAAGGTCGAGGTCAAGCATTTCTCCACCCTCCATCCCTTTTTGTTCTATTCTCTCTACTTCTGTGACTGGATTCAATAATTCATTACAATGTCCGCACCAAAAAAAACCCAAAACCCTAAAACTCACCTTCTCCTCAAACTTTTTAATCAGGGGGCCAGTTCACCCTCCCTCAGACCGTCGGAGGGCTGGACTAAAAAACAAACTATGAACAAATTCCTATGCACACTACACATATCTTATTTTGAAGTAAAAGACAAAACAGGGCAAAAACACCCAAAGGGCTGAATAAATGTCCTCAGCGGACCACATGTGGCCCTCGGGCCATAGTTTGAGGACCTGGGTATACTGCTTACAGTGATGCTACAGGGCAGGGAAGAAAGGGCTGCCCTAGTGGGTTTCTGAAGGTGTAACTACTCACAGGAGTAGAAATCCCCATCCTTCTCCCTCCGAGTTCCTGGTGGTTCCGAACTGCTGATTTTGCAGCTAACAACTCAACTCATAACCACTATGTAACGGGAGCCTCCTGCCCATGCAGAACTCACGAATGATTTTCACAATGAAGGGGCTTATAAGGGAAGTTAATGGGCTACTGTTCAGGGAGAAATACTCAGGATGCAGCCCTGCAGTCAGGCCTCTCTGGCCCTCAGTCATTTCCCCTGGGCTTTGCCCTGCTCCAGCTCTGTGGGGTTACACCTACATGCTCAAAGGGCAGGGCACTCAAACATAAGCCTCGGTCTATAGACACTTAGCTCCAGTTCTGTGGGTCAGCAAACTCATATGTCCCGGTTAAATGGCCAAAGGCACCTCCACAAGCCAGCCTTCTGCCCCAGAGCACTCAGCTCCGCGGGTTCAGAAATCAGCTACTCTTTCTCATGCTTTGGCTCCTGGGTCTGCTGCGGCTCCTCTGCTGAATCCTCATGGCTGTCTCCTGGATCAGGGAGGTTCAATGTGTACTGATCTTGAGGCCCAAAAGACACTTCTGTCTCTTCCCTTTTGCTGCCAGTATTAGCTCCCCCTTCTTGATTCAGAGATGTCTCGCTTCATACCCAGCAAGGTGGTAATCACAGTGAACCCTGTGAGCGACACTAACAGCTGCAACATATGATCCAATCAGTATCTCCCCTCATCTTCTTATTCAGGACCATCAGGAAAACAAAAGTCATTTGATGCTGTAGCTAGAAGAGCCATATTAAATAATTAATTGCCCTGCACTGTGCATGAGACGTGAACAGATGAAAATAATCATAATCTTATGATTCTTGATGACATACTAAATTCCTTAAACTTAATGTTATATATTTCAAAAATAAATGAAAACCAGAGAGAGCCACACCCCAAGGAAAATTCCCTTTTCAACTGATTAGCTTCAGTTGAACAACTTCAGACCTCTAAGTGGAGGATGACATCAAATCAAAAAATGGAGGATTACTACGTCATTACATCACTGCCAAATTACATCATTGGATAACTGCCAAGCCAATGAGAATCACACCCCAGCCACGTTGATAGAGAACCTTAACCAGGATGCATCACTGGCACCTCACACTTCAGCCCTCCAAACTGACAGAAATCCCCCTGCTATCGAGCCTGTCCTGACTCCGAGCGATCCCCTGTGGGTCGCCGAGACTAAAACTGTTTACGAGAATAGAAATAGTAGTCTTCTCCAGCCAGGGCTCTAATCCACTGACTGAAGTATATTGAGAGTACAAAATAGTCGGACAGGAGTCTTTGCCTGTTAGCAGAAATGTGAAATCGCAAATTGTAGTGAGGAGTGGCTAGCATCCGTATGTGCACAGGTTTGGATTGCTTACCGTCTATGCTGTGTGCTGAGAAGTAGGATGGCAGGTGACTTGGCTTCCAGCAGGCCTTGTCACCATTGCCGACACGCCGATGCTGCTGGAGCGCTTGGTGAAGGCTGGAGGGACTGGCAGAAACATCAATTGTGGGAGGGGAGAGATGGTAAGTGACAAAGGAGAAAGTGGAGCAGGCCCTGTCTGGTCTGCTGTAACTCCTACCTGAGCATCAGAAGCAACTGTCTCGGAGGCAGCTGCCTCCCCCGATGGTGTAGGGGTTATGTGTTGGGCTGTGATCCACATGGCAGGTCGAAAGCAGCGGCCACTCCGCGGGCAAAAGGCTGGGCTTTCTACTCTCATAACTAGTGACAGTCTTAGAAATCCACCGGGGTTCTCTGTGAGTCAGCATTGACTCAATGGCAACGAGCTTGGGTTTTGGTTTTACCCCCCTGCTGCTGCCACTGCCTGGCTATGGGGCAAAACCTGAAAGCCCACCCCCCAGAGCCAAATCTTCTGCCTCCGCTGCCTGTGTGTGTGTGTGTGTGTGTGTGTGTCCATCCCATCCAGGGACCATGGTCCAGGGCTGCAAGCGTCTAAATTTGCAGACTTTAAAACCATTAGGCTTTGGTTGTGTTTTTAATACACAAAAGGAGAGCTGCTTTCCCTTGAAAGAAAGAAAGGAAGAAAGAAGGAAAAAAAACAACCCTATGGCACCACAGACATATTTACGTAGCCAGACTTTGACTAAATAGATGCTATGTGTGTATAACTCATATGTATGAGATATATCTTACATAAAATCCAAAACAAAATGTACGCTACCATCGAGTCGATCCCAACTCATGACGACCGTATATAGATGTGCACACACACATACATATAAACCCACAGCCATCAGGTAGATTCTAACTCATAGCAACCTTATAGGCCAGAGTGGAACGGCCCTTTGGGTCTCCAAGACTTGAAAACTTTATGGAAGCATCTCTTTCTCTGTCAGAGCTACTTGTGAGTTTGATTCACTGACCTTGAAATTACTAGTTCAATGCACAACCCACTATAACACCAGGACTCTATGCAATTGGACATTTTAAATATTAATTATCAACAATTTGGTCATAGCACAATTTTGCTTAATCAATACTTGATTTTTTTAAATGAAGGCTTTTAAAAAATCATTTTATTGGGGGCTAATACAGTTCTTATCACAATCCATGCATACATCCATGTGTCAAGCACATTTGTACATTTGTTGCCATCATCATTTTCAAAACATTTGCTTCCTACTTGAGCCCTTAATATCAGCTCCTCATTCCCCCCTCATGAACCCTTCATAATTCATAAATTATTATTTTGTCATATCTTACACTGTCTGACATCTCCCTTCACCCACTTTTCTGTTGTCCATCCCCCAGGGAGGAGGTATATGTAGATCCTTGTCATTGGTTCCCCCTTTCTACCCCACCTTCCCTCCACCCTCCAGGTATTGCCACTCTCACCACTGGTCCTGAAGGGGTCATCTGTCCTGGATTCCATGTTTCCAGTTCCTATCTGTACCAAAGTACATCCTCTGTTCTAGCCAGATTTGTAGGGTAGAATTGTGATCATGATAGTCGGGGGAGGAAGCATTTAAGAACTAGAGGAAATTTGTATTTTCATTTTTGCTACCCTGCACCCTGACTGACTGGTCTCCTCCCCGCAACCCTTCAGGAAGGGGTGTCCAGTTGCCTACAGATGGGCTGTGGGTTTCTGCTCTGCACTCACCCTTATTTACAATGATGGGATTTTTTGTTCTTTGATGTCTGATGCCTGGTCCCTTCTTCACCTCATGGTCACACAGACTGGTGTGTTTCTTCCATGTGGGCTTTGGTGCTTCTGAGCTAGGTAGCTGCTTGTTTATCCTCAAGCCTTTAAGACCCCAGATGCTATATCTTTTGATAGCCAGGCACCATCAGCTTTCTTCACCACATTTGCTTATGTACTCATTTGTCTTCAGCGATCGTGTCGGAAAGGTGCGCATCATAGAATGCCAATTTAATAGAACAGCGTGTTCTTGCATTGAGTAAGTCCTTGAGTGGAGGTCCAATGTCCATCTGCTGCCTTAATACTAAACCTATATGCACCTAGATAATGTAAATATAAATATATTAACATATGTACATGGCTGTATTTAGACCTCTATAAATACCCTTTGTCTCCTAGTTCTTTCCTCTATTTCCTTTTACTTTCCTCTTGTCCCACTATCATGCTCAGCCTTCATTTGGGTTTCAGTAATTTCTTCATTACATTGCTCTTGCTGAATCCCTACCTGGTCTCTCATACTCTCCTTGCCACTAATTTTAGATCACTTGTTGCTCCCTTGTCCCTGGGTTGGTCAGCAACACCTCCTTACCCCTGCCTCCCTCTCTCCCATGATCCCCTCGGAACCATTGATCCCATTGTTGTCTCCTCCAGACTGTTCATCCAGCCTATCTTATCTGGATAGATCTGTAGAGATAATAATATGCACCAAAAAACAAGGCATAGCAAGACAGAGCGACAAAGAGCTCACAACGATGACAACAACAAAGAAAACCAATGGCCCATGAAAGAATAAATTAATTTTTTTAAAGAAAGAATTTTAAAAATTTTTAAAGAAAGAAAATCCTGTAAATAGATCAAGGTCTGATTTTTGACCTCTAGGCGTGTCCTCCAGTCAGGTCTGATGGGGTGCCATGCTCTGGCCCCAGAGTCTGTCCTTTGCACTCCCTTGGGAGCTCCCTGCTCTGCTCCCTCAGTTGCTCTGCTGCAGCACGTCTTTAGTGTTTTGCTTTGGTGTCATGGGGTCAGTCCAGGCCACTCCCGACAGAGTCTCCTGTGTTGTTCCCCGTAGGGCCCTGGGTCAGCGAGGGACATTGTGTCTCATAGTGGGATCAGTCGTATGGTCCACTTAAAGAAAGTCCTGCAAAATATGCTAAATTACTACTTGTTGGGGAAAAAAACCCCCAAAACTCCCATTTACCTGGTGGTAGATGAACCATGGCTAAAAGACTCTTGTCACCTAGTAGGTATGGGTTGGGCTGCTGACTACGAGGTCAGCAGTTCAAAACCACCAGCCAGTCCTCTGGGGCTTCAGCTCAAACTGACCAGCTGCTCTGTACTCACATAAAGAGTTACAATCTCAGAAACTCGCAGGTGCAATTCTACCCTGTTCTGTGAGCTCACAAGGAGTCAGAATTGATTCAATGGTGGTCAGGTTTTTGAATTTCAAAATTTTGGAAAATGGGCTATATCTCTATTCCCAGTTTCCCAGGAGTATGCTGACTCCCGGGCAGTGTAGGAGTGATAGAGGGGTGTTAACCCTCGTGACCCACACCCACTGCCATCTCGTTCATTCGGACTGGCAGCGACCCTCTGCAGGGCACAGTAGCACTGCTCCTCTGGATTTCCAAGACTGTAAACCCTTTTTAAACATTTTATTGGAGGCTCTTATAGATCTTGTATCAAGTGCACTTGTACATATGTTGCCATCATTTCCACAATATGTTCTTTCCACTTGAGTCCTTGGTATCAGCTCCTCTTTCCCCCCTCCCTCGCCGACCCTCCTTCCTGGTGAATCCTTGATCAATTATATATTATTGTTATTTCGTATCTTACCCCATCCATTGTCTCCCTTCACCACATTTCTATTATTTTTCCCTCGGCGGGGGTTGGGGGGTGGGGAATTATACATCCAACCTTGTGATAAGTTCTCTCCCCCCCCCCCCCTACTTTCCTGGTATCACTACCCCCACTAATGTTCCTAAGGGGTTTATTTGTCCTAGATTCTTTGTGTCGAGAGCTCATATCTATATCAATGTACATAATCTGGTCTAGCCAGATTTGTAAGACAGAACTGGAGTCATGATAATTTGAAGGGGGAAGCATTCGAGAACTGGAGGGATGTTGTATGTTTCCTCGGTGCTATACTGCACCCTGACTAAATCATCCCTTCCTTGTGACCCTTCTGTGAGGGGATGTCCAATTGTCTACAATGGGCTTTGAGTGTCCACTCTGATCCCCTTGTTAACATCGATATAATTGCTCATTTGGGACTGTGTTAGACAGGGTTCTCTAGAGAGACAAAAGCAGATTGCTAATAATTATATATATTTACACATATAGATAGATATATAACATAAGAAATAACCAGTTGATTAAATTGTGAAGCAGTACAAATGGCTCAGTGCAACTCCCTCTCATGAGACAGCTGTGAGACACTGGCAGCCCTTCAAGACTTGAAGATGTATATTCCAATTGTGTGGTGAGGTCTTGAAGGAACCCCAAATTACAGTGACACACACTCAAGTACTCCCTCAATGCAAGAATAATTTCTTCTCTTAAATTGGCATTCTGTGATGCTCACCTTCAACACAACTGCTGAAGACAAAGCGGGTAAATAAGCAAATGTGGTGAAGAAAACTGTTGGTGCCCAGCTATCAAAAGATATAGCGTCTGGGGTCTTAAAAACTTGAAGGTAAACAAGCAGCCATGGAGCTCAGAAGCAACAAAGCCCACATGGAAGAAGCACACCAGCCTGTGTGATCACTAGGTGCCGAAGTGATCAGTTATCCGGCATCAAAGAATAAAAAATCATATGCATGCTCACCTCCATGATACGATCCCTGAAGACAAATGGATGCATAAGCAAATGTGGCGAAGAAAGCTGATGGTGCCCAGCTATGAAAAGATATAGCATCTGGGGTCTTATAGGCTTGAAGGTAAACAAGCGGCTATCTAGCTCAGAAGCAACAAAGCCCACATGGAAGAAGCACACCAGCCTGTGTGATCACGAGGTGTCGAAGGGATGAGATATCAGGCATCATCAGAACAAAAAAATCTTACCATAGTGAATGAGAAGGGGAGTGGAGACCCAAAGCCCATTTGTAGGCCACTGGAAAACCCCTTGCAGAGGGATCTCAGGGAGGAGGTGAGCCAGTCAGGGTGCGATGTAGCAACAATGAAAAAATACAATTTTCTTCTAGTTCTTAAATGCTCCCCCCCCACCACCTATCATGATCCCAGTTCTACCTTGCAAGTCTGGCTAGATCAGAGGATGTACACTGGTACAGATAGGAACTGGAAACACAGGGAATTCAGGGTGGATGATCCCTTCAGGACCAGTGGTGTGAGTGGTGATACTGGGAGGGTAAAGGGAGGGTGGTTTGGAAAGGGGGAACCCGTTCTGGGGGATGGACAACAGAAAAGTGGGTGAAGGGAGACGTTGGACAGCGCAAGATATGACAAAATATTAATTTATAAATTATCAAAGGTTCATGAGGGAGTGGGGAGTGGGGAGGGAGGTGAAAAAATGAGGACCTGATGCCAGGGGCTTAAGTGAAGAGCAAATATTTTGAGAATGATGAGGGCAGTGAATGTACAAATGTGCTTTACACAATTGATGTATGTATGCATTGTGATAAGAGTTGTATGAGCCCCTAATAAAACTATTAAAAAATTACAGCAACACAGTCCATAGGTTTGGTGTCCCACAGGTAGTGTAGCTTGCAATTTGAGGCACAGAACAAGCAAGGCAGCCACACACTGGTCCGATGATCAAAGAGCAAGAGACAAGAAAGGCAAGGCTGGCAGAACCATTTATCTCTCCACCCTTCAATTAATCCCACACAATAAACTAACTACCTCCGGGATTTTTTGATACCTGATACCTGATCCTGTTGACACTTCATGATCACACAGGCTTGTGTGCTTCTTCTATGTGGTCTTATTTGTTCCCCTGCCAGATGCCACTTGTTTGACTTCAAGCTTTTAAGATCCCAGATGCTCTATCTTTTGATAGCCAGGCATCATCTGCTTTCTTCACATTTGCTTATGCACACAGTTTGTCTTCAGTGATTGTGTCAGGAAAGCGAGTATCAGAGTGCCAGGTTATCAGCACAAAGTGTTCTTATGTTTAGGGAGGCCTTGAATAGAGGTCCAAGAACTCTGCTATTTTAAGTATAACATATACATATATGTACATTGGCCTATATCCCTATATTATAAATTAATGTATTTACATATATGCATGCCTATACCTATACGTCTATAAGTAGCTTTTGCCTCCTTGTTTTTACCTCTCTTTCCTTGTACCTTCCTCCTGTCCCACTATCATGCTCGCCCTCCAGTCAGCTCTCAATCATTCCCCTCTGATACATTACACTTGATTGAACCCCACCCGCTATTATGCCCTCCTTGCCATCAAATTTAGGTCCCTTATTGTTCCCTCGCCCCTGAGTATTTTGGCTCCCCACTCCAGCTCCCCACTCCCTCCTCTCCCATCTCCCCCCAGAGCCTCCAGTCCCATTGTTTTCCCCTCGGGATTGTTTATTCTGCTTATCTTATATAGCTAGACGTAAGACTACAAACCTTTCTAGCAACAAAGAGCAGCTGGTTGGTTTGAACTGAAAACCTTGTGTTTAGCAGCTCAATACCTAGCACACAGTGATATGAGAGATCCTTCATTTTTACACACACACACACACACACACACACGGTCATTAAGTATATTCCGACTTCGAGCAATCAGGTGCACAGTTTTTGCGGCTTCCTCTTTCACCTGCAGAGAAAGTGGCTGGTGCCTTTGTACAAACTTTTATCAAATAGCGTCGCCAGGCACCTTTCATCCTCGGAGAAAATGAAATAGGGCACAGACCCCATTTAACATTGAGAAAGACGCAGGAGCTTTCTGTGCCAGGGCTAACCTCTTCTAACCCACAAAGCACTTAGTCCATGACCAGAAAAACCCATGGCTGACGATGAAGTCATCGATAAATAAGCTCAAATCCTTGTTGTCCAAACCAACTCTTGCATGCTAGGCAAATTACTCATTCTCTCAGTTCCTGCATCTGCTTTAAAAAAAGGAACGATATTATTTATCACACAGGAGTGTTGAGAGGCTAGATGAAAGCATGGCGGGAGAGGAGGTAACATCTGGCACATGGCAAAAGCTCAGTAAGTATTCTCTACTCTGGCTGTTAGTGCTACAGATTAGCTTGTCAGTTGTAATAAAGTTTGAAAGCTATTTAGCCTAAAGAAATGCTGAGTTTCACTTGGTTACAGCAGCTTGAGGGAGGAGGAAAAGTTTTATCTCCAAGGTAATAAAAAATTAATTAAAATCGCATGCTCTCTGTTGAGTTGAATCTATTACAGAAATAGGAATTCGCCTGAATAGCTAGGTCAACCTGCTAACATCAGTCAGCAGAGGTGTGGTGTTAAGAAAACGGGTCTGGCTGGTTTGGATAAAAGGGATTTAACATAAAACCATGCAGAAGAGGAGGAGATACACCCAGTTGTGTGTCAACTGGAAAGTTAGCTGCCAGCTCCTCCCTCAGAGTCATAGCTTTCTCTGCTTCGCATCTCCCTGGCCCTTCTGTTCTGTGCCAACTGCTTCCTATTCAGACCGGCTCTCCACCCACGCCCACCACGGCTCCCCAGGGCTGACCCGAAGCCCAACAGCCCTGGGAGCCCTCTGCTAAAGCAGCTGCTCCGGGTCTAGGAGTCCGACTGGGTTGTCCAGCATCTGTCAGGTGCACCTTCCATGTTAGTCAGTTAGGGCGGGATGAGCAAGGCCATGTTGTTCTGATATAGACAGTTTCTCCAAGAGAGGGCAGGGCCTGGAAGGCACTAATTCTATCTCCTATATGCTATTGTTATTTAACACCGAGTCAGCGCCAACTCTGGGAAGCCCAGGTGCAGAGCACTGTTGCTCCATGGGCATTTCCGGCTGTGACCTGTCAGAAGCACATCACCATGCCTGCCTCCTGAGATGCTTCTGGCTGGGTTTAAACTACTAGTCTTTGGGCTAGTAGTCAAATCTTTAGCCATTCATGTTACCGACAGACTCCCAATAGCCCATGAGACATCATTTAGTCTAGTTCTGTCTCCCAAGGCTCCTACAATACCCAATGACGAAAGAAAAGTCCCCCAAAGATTGTGACTTAATTGTTCGTCAGGCTGGGAATAGAACCAGTCACCTGTTCTTGCTACAAGCTGAACCTGGTGTTGCCACCTCCCTGAGTGACTAAGCAAATAAACACTGTCCTTCAGGCTTGGCACAATTAGAAATGTTTTTAAGATTATCAGCTTTATTCTAGAACTAGTTTTGAAGAACATAATACCCCCACCCCCACCCCCAAAATTCTGCTGGGTGGAGCTTTTGTAGTGCACATTTTTCCTGCTAGGTGAGCTTCAAGCAACTTGCCCAGAGTTAGTGCCCCCAGTGGCCTGAGAAGGTTCTCTCCGGTCACAGTGAATTTTTACATAAGAGCAGTTTCCGTCAAACCGCGTTTTTTGTGAAGGCTGATTTAAGAGAATAGCACACAACTGTGAAATTTTGTTTCCTGCTCTGGAAAAATGCTGCAGAAACTATTGTGATGTTGAACACAGCTTACAAGGACGGTGCTGTGGGGAAAACTCAAGTGTAAGAGTGGTTCTCTCCCTTCAAAAAGGTGAAATGTTGACTGATGACAAGCCTCACATGACTTCCCTGAACAGGTGAACATGTTGACTCGGGGTGCATTTGGGGTTCCTTCATCAGGCCAGAATGCTAATCGAGCCTTCTATTTAGAGGTTCTGGAACGATAACGTAACAGTGTGCAACAAAAATAGGCCTGATTTGTGGCAGATGGGCGACTGGTTTTGCCTCCATGATACCTGTTCACACAGCTATCTCAGTGTGCCATTTGGGGGCAAAAAAAAACAAAAACAAAACAACAGCCTGCCTCTCGTGCTGCACGCTCCTTACTCACCTGACCTCAATCCGTATGACTTTTTTGTTTTGTTTCCACGAATGAAGAGGAAGACGAAAGGACAGCGATTGACGACACAGAAGAGGAGAAAAAAACGAGAGAGTTGCTGTCAGCCATCCAGACAGATGAGTTTGAAAAAATGTTTCCAAGCATAGAATCGCAGATTTGACAAATGTATTAAGTGTAATGAAGAGTATTTGAAGGTGATAATGTGGCTTTGTGAAAAAAAATTTAAATACATAGCTTTGAAAGAAAAAGTCTGGTTTAGTTTGGGTACTTTTACTTTCCGAACTGAAGGCATTTAAAAGCCGTCAATATAGCCTTTAGGAGTCTTTCGACTCCATCCTAAATATTCTATTTGCAATTTCCTTCCGAAGTCAAAGCTTCACTTCTAATGAAGTCCGATTCTGTGTTACAGATTGCAACGGAGGCAATAGACAATATCCGTACAGTGGTGTCCTTAACGCAGGAAAGAAAATTTGAATCAATGTATGTTGAAAAATTGTATGGGCCTTACAGGTAAGGAGCAATATGATTGTTAATGAGAACCTAGTTCTTTCTTAAAGCTGAATTATTATCGCCAGAAGGGAATAAAAGTGGGCTTGTGCCAAACAATGATATACCGTATATACTCGAGTGTAAGCCGCGTTTTTTCAGCACATTTTCAATGCAGCTTTTGTGGTAAAATTAGGTGCCTCAGTGGATATTCGAGTCAGCTTATACTCGAGTGTATACAGCAATTAGTGCTGCCCCTTTCCAAACAATCAGATCACTGCATAGAAAGCATATTTTTGATTAACTGGGCCACATGACTGGGTTTTTACAGCTCTTGTAAAGATGGCATAGGTTGGGTCTCCAGGAGGAAAATGGCACTGAGGCTTGGTCACCACTGCAAGCAACACGAATGGCCCATCTAAGTCTTTCCGGATAGACCTCCTTTTACAGAATTACTGTCTTCAGATATTTTCTTTGGATTGTGTGAGCTGATGCAAAGATGAGACATATTATTTGTAAAGTCATTTGGGTTTCCTGAATCAGGTCCAATCCACTTTGAGTACAAAGACTCAGCCTGTCTCACCGATCGATCAATTCAAAAAAACATTTGTTTTTATAAGTGGATTTACTTTAACACTCACAAAATTGAATACAACTTGAGCAGAGTTTTGTGGAGTGGAAGAATGGTTATGAACAGACAAATTTGAAGAGAGATTCTTGAAATTATCAGTGGATTTCATTTCCTTGATTATGTATGTATAATTCTTATGAAGTTGAAAGAATACAAGTACATTTATTTGATTACTATTTAACATAGATAATGACCTATGACATTTTTATGGTTTATTTTGAACTTAAAGACCCAAGAATAGATAGCTGCAGTGAATTATTAACTTATCTATAATTAAAGATTCAATAGCATTGTAGAATGTTCATTATTGGAAAGTATGATAACTCCATGTTCAGAGCACATAAGTTAAACCATCCATATTAATAATACTGTGCATTTTCTCTCCTGCCAGATGCCTTCCTTCTAATTTGAGAGTAGATAAAGTGCAGTTCTTTAGGAAGACTTAGAGGTCTAATAAAGCGTATACAATGTGAGGTCTAATTAGAAATGGTGCAAAACAAGTTTAAATAAAAGTAAGTGGAGCAACCTATTTAGGTAATGGAAAATCTTCTGGTATTTGCCGACATAAACTTCAGAAACCCTGCTGTGTGAATCTGAAATATTTATGTTGCTATAGGAGGCAACCACTAGTATAGGAGAAGTTGAGCATCAGCAAAATCACATATAAGTTGTCACATATAAGACATATATCACATATAAGACAACTTAGACATCCTAAAGAGTTTTGAACAAGTAGTTAGCAATATGGGAGTTGAATATTTGAATCATCAGATATTAATATGTAATCGTGATAGCAACTATCACTTGGACGACTTGTACAAGCCAGGCGCTCTGCTAGGCATTTATGTTACTTTCTTCAATTCTCACGATAATTCTGCATTGTACTTATATGATCCCCGTTGTACAGATCAGGAAACTAGTGCTGAGAGATGTGAACCCACTTACCCAAGGACACATATCTGGAGGTAGAATTTACACCCAGGTCTCCCAGACCTAGAATCCAACTTTTTTCCACTCCAGTGTTTTTCACGTAAAGCAGGCCTACACCTGTAATGTGTGCATGCAGATAAGGCGCATAGGAAACTACTGCATAAGGGAGGGCAGTTTTCCCAATGCTGCAGGATGTGCATGTTATCTGCCTAAGTACACGATACAGTGGTACGGAAGGCTGAAAAGAGGGTTATGAATGTATTCGTCATTTGTTTTTCAGGAATTCGGTGCGAAAGGCACACATCTATGGCATTACTTTTAGTATTTCACAAGCATTTATGTATTTTTCCTATGCTGGCTGTTTTCGATTTGGTGCCTATCTCATTGTGAATGGACACATGCGCTTCAGAGATGTTATTCTGTGAGTACCTTTAACAATATTGAAAGTATTCCGCAGTATGTTTACCATGAGTCTATATGAAATTTGGAGTAAAAAATGACTATATGAAATTTGTCATAAGGCGGGTCAGGAAGCTGAATGGACCCGTCTTTGACCTCAAAGGCACAGAAATCCGCCAGCACTCCGAAAATGACTCGCTCATCAGAGTGGACTACATTTACTCAAACTCACAAAGGCAATCATAAACCAGAATCTTAGTGAGAAATAGAACTCCACTTTGGAAGCCAGTAGGTGTCCTCATTGCAAAAGGTTAGCAAAAATAAACCATCATTACAAGGTTAGTGACCATGAGCTGATGTCAAAGAGATAAATAATTTACTATTTATCTGCAACTGAAAGGTGTCCTTGGCAACCAAACAGGAATGTTTGACTGAAATCTGGCAAAGTCAGTGTGTCTCTGCCTCTCTCTCATAACCAGTTGTGTGAGTCTGGGTCGACTAGAGAAACAAATTCATAGACACTCATAGGTGTATAAGAAAGAGCTTTCTCTAAAAGAGTAATTGTTCATTAAGAAAACATCCCAGCCCAGTTCAGATCAAGTCCCATCAGAAGGCAGAGGACAAGAAAACCTTTTGATGGAGTTCAGCTTGCAGAGTCTGTTAAGTGTAGAATGGTTCAAGGTCAAGATAGCTTGAGAGTGGAAAGTGATTTTGAAGGTGCAAATGGAAATATCCAGCTGGAAGCTACAATTTAGAATGTAACTTAGTATCTAGCAAAACACCATTGAGAAAATTGGCCCTGCCAACCCCCTCCCCTCCCCTCCCCTCCCAGACAGCTTTCATGCTGAAACTAGATTACGGACCGCACACTGGTGGTTCACTACTGTTTAAACATTCACTATTTGATAGCCAACCTTAACATCGAGTGTAAACTTAGAGAGTGCCTCACTGCATACCCTCCTGTGTGCAAACAAATGCATTTCGATGTCTTAATTTTAGAAGTTTAAGAAGATGTATTTTAGTTTTAATATTAGTAAATAGCAGATATTTCTCCCTGCCTTCCCCCCCCCCTTCCTCTGGAGGAGCTCTGGTAACATAAAAAAATAATAACTTTGTCAAGGTATAGTTCTCATTCAACTTACTAACTCTGAGTTGATGCCGACTCATAGAATCCCTACAAGATAGGGTGGAATTGACCCTGTGTGTCTCAAAACTATAACTTCTTATAGTAGTAGAAAGCCCCATCTTTCTCCCAAAGAGTGGCTAGTGATTTCAAACTGCTGACCTTGCAGTTAGTAGCCCAACTATGCCATCACTAACCATTATGCCACCAGGGCTCTTCCTGTTAATTAGCCCTTTATATTGAGCTAGATATAGATGTTCGCCTTTGGATAACTATGTTTCAGAGGACCATCAAGTAATTATTTTAATTGTAATAGAAAGTAATGTCATTGTAAAAGAAACCAAAAATGGAAGTCTGGCCCGTAGAGCCCTAGTGTGGTACTGATCCAGCCACATGAACATGGTATACTTATACCAGCTCTAGAAAATTAGTGGAGATGACAAATCAGATTCAGTTATAAATGACTTCCTGAAAGCAAAAAAAAATTGGGGGATTTACATTAACGATTGGGTAGAAGAAGTGTCTAAATAAAACCAGATGGTAAATAGAGAGAGAGAAAATATCAGTCTTGGGGAGTAAATCTTGCCTTTCTGATTTCTTTTGTTACCAGATTTTCATAGAAAACAAGTATGAGGGGAGAGGGAGAGTTTGTGATTAAGGACATAATAAAATATAAAAGGGGATGATTGAAAGGATTCAGGAGATACATACTAGTAAATCATGATTATGTGCTAATTTAAAATATTTCTCTACTTCTCTTTAGGGTGTTTTCAGCAATTGTGTTTGGGGCAGTGGCTCTAGGACATGCTAGTTCATTTGCTCCAGACTATGCCAAAGCCAAGCTGTCTGCAGCCCACTTGTTTATGCTGTTTGAAAGACAACCTTTGATTGACAGCTACAGTGAAGAGGGCCTAAGGCTTGTGAGTTCTGCTCTGTGTCTGCTGTGTGGCCTCTATTTCCCCCCCAAAGGTGTGCTGTCACCTACATTGTGGCCCAAGGCCAAGTCTGTCGTGATGACACTGAGAAATATTAGCTTACTTTGTGCTACTGACATGGCTAATCTTTGGCCATTTTCCTGTCATTTATACTCTTCCTCAAATAAGGAGAATCATATTTTGTGGTCAGTGTTTGAATTGAATTAAATATTATACCTGATCATTTTATAGGTGGAGTCAAGGATTCTAAAGTTTGGCATATAAAAGTTTTTGTTTTTATTTTAAAAAGGAATGCACTCTAACCACATAAATAAATTTCCATGAAAATGGTCATTTCTTTTTTTTCCCCAGTCATTTCTACATGAAGATGTATACATGTAATTCTGTCATGTACATGCAATTATTTTATTTTATAATGGTGGAGTTATGCTTATTAAAAGAGCCACTTTATTTGCAATGGAATTAATCCTATACTCCCTACAAAAAAAAAAGGAAAGCCGGTGGCACTGGGATAAGCATTGGGCTGCTCCCGGCAAGGTCAGTGGTTCAAACCCACCAGCTACTCCTTTGGGGAAAGGTGAGGCCATCTGCTCCTGCAAAGATTGACAGTCTTGGAAACCCTACAGAGCAGTTCGGCTCTGTCCACCAGGGACTATGAATCGTAACAGACTTGACGGCAATGAAGTTGTCTACAAAATTAACTTGAACTCAGATCTGAATGGTTTTTGCCTGACACAAGCTGCTGCTTATTTTAATGGTGGGGGGACAGCGTGAATAAAGAGATTAGGTTACAGGCCTTGTCTAGGTATTTCATGTTCTGAGACAAATCCCTGAAATTAAAAGGTGTCACTGCCCCCGAAATCCTAGGCCTTTGCGCAGCCGCTGGCCTTTGGTTGCTGGCATGGCTCCAGCCTCAGACACCAGTTGGAAAATGTTTGTCTTCAATGAACCAGAAACAGTTTCTATAACAACTCTCTGTAATGTGACTTTTAAAAAATCTAGTCTAACATGCCTTCATGCCCCATCTATACTTTGTATAGCAACAGTGTTGCCAACATAAACCCTTACCACCCTGCAATGTCCATGAATTACCTGCTTCTCTTCCCTGGTGTTGGTGAAGTTCCCTTCAATAGCACTTCTTACTCCTGTGATAGCAGACCAATTGTCTCAGCAACCTTTAACATTTCTTAAAGGGTAAATTTGAGGGAAATGTGACGCTCAATGATGTCGTGTTCAGCTACCCCACCCGGCCGGACGTCCCCGTGCTCCAGGGACTGAGCCTCTCGGTGAAGAAGGGCCAGACGCTGGCGCTGGTGGGCAGCAGCGGCTGTGGGAAGAGCACAGTGGTCCAGCTCCTGGAGCGGTTCTATGACCCGATGACCGGGACCGTGGTGAGCGTTTCCTTAGAAACCTACTTTAAGCCATATTTTGCAATAGAGCCGTAATGGAAAAGCCTGGAGTAATGAAAACCTACAATCAGCACATGCTATCAACTCCCAGCTAGCACCCATGGCCAGATAAGTACATGGGGACAATAGGGCGGAATGTCTAGAAGTTAGCCTCAGATAGAAAAGCAGGCTCTCAGGCTGATGTCAGCCCTGTCGGGGGATCTTTTGAACCAGCCTGCCACTGCTAAGTGCCCACTCAGTGACTAAATGATAAGGATTAGCGGCAAATTCTTGTTAGAATTCAAAGCAAGCTCTGACACTGGTGTCTTCCATTCCTGCCCTATGTGCTTTGACTGTCTCCTCTCTCTCACCCTGAATTCAGGTTTCTTTAGTCCTGAACCTCACGCCCTATCATCTTTGTATACTCATTGCTTTTCTGGTATCCAGAATCTCTTCCAGGAGGAAAGACCTGCCTTTTACTGGTAACATGCGCTTCCCGCTGCATTAACATGCACTCATTGACCTAGCCCAGTCCTGGCAGCCCACTCCCATTAATAAACCCCTGAGTATTAACGGTCGTTCCAGCAAATGTTAGGCTTCCACGGTAACAATTGCTGTATGTGTATATACAGGCAACCAGCTTTGTAACACTTTTCAGGTATGGTGTGCTAATTAATACTATGATAGAAATTATATCCTTCTCAAGAGAGATATAAGACTAGTTGGGCTCTTGGTGTCTAGCTGTGTTAGTCCGGTTCGACTAGAGAAACAACTCCAGAGACACTGATCTGTGTGTAAGAGAGAGCTTGAGGTCAAAGAAAACATCCCAGCCCAAGCCAGATCAAGTCCATAAGTCTTCTAGGAGTTCAAATGTCCAATACTAGCCCACACATTCCTCTTCAGACTCACGCAGCACATGTAATGATGCTGAATACAGGAAGATCACAGGTTGGTGGGCGCAGTCTTGTGGCTCTAATGTGAGCGGAAGCATCTCAGTGCTGGCTCCTCAACAGGAAGGGGAAGCAGAGAGAGAGTGCACCCCTCTTCTAGGGAGGAAGAGAAGAAGCTCCCAGAAGCCTCATGAGAAGGCCATGTCCACAAGGAAGCATCATCAGGCTGTGTCCTGTTTGACAGGCTAGACTCCTCCCCTTCATTCTATATCAAGTTGATACAAGATTATGTAATTACCACACTAGCCCTGGTAGTGTAGTAGTTATGCATTGGGCTGTGATCCCCATGGTTGGCAGTTCAAAACCACCAGCAGGTCCTTGGGAGAAAGACTGGGCTTTCTACTCCCATAAACAGTTGCAGTCTACCGATGAAGAACACAGCTTTCCCCCAGATCCTGGATGCTTCCTCCCCCCAACTACCATGATCCGAATTCTACCTTGCAGGACTGGATAGGGCAGAGGTTGTACACTGCTGCATATGGGAGCTGGAGGCACAGGGAATCCAGGGTGGACGATACCTTCAGGACCAGGGGTGTGAGGGGTGATGCTGGGAGGGTGGAGGGTGAGTGGGTTGGAAAGGGGGAACTGATTAAAAGGATCCACATGTGACCTCTTCCCTGGGAGACGGACAGCAGAGAAGGGGGGGAAGGGAGACTCCGGATAAGGCAAGATATGACAAAATAACGATGTATAAATTACCAAGGTCACATGAGGGAGGGGAGAGAGGGGAGGGAGGGGAAAAAAAAAAAGAGGACCTAATGCAGAGGGCTTAAGTGGAGAGCAAATGCTTTGAGAGTGATAAGGGCAAAGAATGTACGATGTGCTTTATACAATTGATGTATGTATATGTGTGGATTGTGATAAGAGTTGTATGAGCCCCTAATAAAATGTAAAAAAAAGAAAAGAAAAAAACCAGTTGCAGTCTTGGAAACCCACAGGGGCTTGCGATGAGTCAGCACAGACTCCATGGCAAGGAGTGGGGTGATCCCTCCACCAATAACCTGTCTTACTGTGAAAGAAGTTGTTTCCTTGGTCTCTAAAACACAAAGCCATTCTAGAAGCACCAGGCCTCCTGCTTGTAGCAAAGAAAACAAAAAGTCTTCAGAGCCAGCCGCCTAGAGTAAAACTCTCCTCCCCAGGACACTGCCCTTTGGGCTTGTTCACTTTGAATTGAACTCTGGTCTTTCACAAAACATAAGTAGGGAAAGGTTTAAGGCTAGCTAGCAATTCTCATGGAGAAGAGAAGTAGGACAGGCTCACCCAGCACTCATTTGGAAGGGGCAGGTGGAGCGGGGAAGGGCATGCTTCCCATCAGTTTGCCTCCGTGTGCTGGAGGAAGGGCCAGGGTACCCAGGGAACAGCAAATCTGATTGGGACATCTCGACGGGGCACGGAAGACTCAGAGGAAGATAATGACAACAGGAGAACAATCCAAGTCAAACTTAGCAGGAATCGTTTCACCATATTGCAGCTTTGATTAAGATGGGGATAGCTTAATCACCATCAAAAACATCCTGTTGACCTCAACAGGGTAAATGCTTGGAGCCTCTGAGGTTTGCCTTCTCATCACTGCTGTGGGTACGCAGACAGTGGTCTTCCGGATGCTTAGCCTGTTAACTTCTTGTGCAGGGTATCTATGTTTTCTTCTCAGGTTTATAGATTGTGGGCTTTGGTTTTCAGCTCCTGGATGGTCAAGAAGCAACGAAACTCAATGTGCAGTGGCTGCGAGCGCAACTGGGCATTGTGTCCCAGGAGCCCGTCCTCTTTGACTGCAGCATTGCCGAGAACATCGCCTACGGAGACAACAGCCGCGCTGTAGCCCACGATGAAATTGTGAGCGCAGCCAAAGCAGCCAACATCCACCCCTTCATCGAGACGCTGCCCCAGGTGCGTTCACTGATAGCTTCTTAGGCTAAAACGAGAATCTGCTGCCAACTTTTTTTCACCCAAATTAGACACCAACAATAATATCTCGCAAGAGAATGGAAGTTTATGTCTGATGATTGTGGCTTTGGGCAGGACACTTAACTTCGTAATGCCAAGTTTTCTTATTGCCTAATATGAATAGTAGCGATACTGCTTCCTTCGTATGCATGGGGTGGGGTGGTCCAAAGCACCCTCTCTCGGATGATCACTGGTGGGTGTGGGCTGCAGTCATATTGTTAATTTTTATTTGCTTTTTGAGATAATCATAGAATCACAGAGCGTTCTAAGGAATCATGCAGAAATCTCTGTGCCCTTTGCCTCGTTTCCTCTAATGATAACATTGTTCGCATCCTCAGAATATTATCAAAACTATGCTGCTGACAGGGAAACAGCCCATGGATCTTAATCAGATCTCAGCAGTTTTACTGGCTGCTAGTGAGTGTGAGTGTTCACCTACTCCTCCTCACTGATTGAATTGCACCTTATCTAACATCTCACATTTACAACAGTAAAATAAAATCAACCATATATACTCGAGTATAAGCGGACCCGAATATCACCTACTTTTACCACAAAAAATACATTAAGAATGTGCTGAAAAACTCAGCTTATACACGACTAAATACGGTTCTTAAATCATCTTAAAGCTAGATCAGGACCTATGTGTTTTGAATGAGAGACTGCCCTCCCTCCCGAACCCTAAGTCCTTGATCCATCCCTCCCACTGTTCTTCCCTGTCTAGGATGTATATAAGGTTTAAGAACAAAATAAAAACAGGCTAGATGCGAGGTGTGTAAGTCTGGGTAAACTAGAGAAACAAATTCATAAACACGCATATGTGTATAAGAGAGTTATATACAAAGGGTGATTGTACATTAAGAAAGTATCCCAACCCAGTGCAGTCCAAGCCCATAAGTCCGATATTAGCCTGCATGTCCGGTACCAATCTTTAAAGTCCTCTTCAGACTCACGAAACACATGCAGTGACACCGAGTGCAGGAAGATCACAGGCCAGTCGGTAGAAAGTTTTTGGATCCAGTGGCGTTGTAAGCATCTCAGCGCTGGCAGGGTCTCGATGTGGCAATTCCAGTTCCCAGGGTATGGGGGTCTATCATTGTAGTGTCATGTGTCTTGTCAGTAGAGTGTCTCTCAGGCAGCGAGCAAAGAGGCAGTCTCTCCTGCTTCCAAGGAAGAAATCCAGGAAATTTCCCAGAATTCTCAAGAGAAGGCCATGACCACACAGAGACCTCATTGGCTATGACCTGATTGACAGACTAGACTCCACCCCTCACTCTTAATCCTCTCAAATCCCAAACTGACACCAG
Source organism: Tenrec ecaudatus (assembly GCF_050624435.1). NCBI lineage: Eukaryota > Metazoa > Chordata > Mammalia > Afrosoricida > Tenrecidae > Tenrec > Tenrec ecaudatus. The sequence goes on from NC_134538.1 coordinate 111,517,125, forward strand.
ATTATGTAGCTACCACACTAGGGCCTTTATAGCCTTCAGGCATTCTCCTGGCCCTCACTCACAGAACCCTTGTGGACCCTCAGACTGGAGGGTGGCTGCCTTCCTCCCTCCGCCCAAGCAGACTTCTGACTGAAAAGGCAGCACGAGGAGCAGACCGGATGGTGTGGTCACTTCCTTATAGACCTCAGTTCCATCACTCATGTGCTTGGGGGCAACAACCCCACAGGGTTCTTGTCTCCAAGGAAAGCAAACACTCCTCATGGCTTGGAATAGGGCAGGTCTCCTGACTGCAAAGCCTGGCCTAATCAGTTGTGCAGTTTGGAATACCAGGTTTCTCCAGGGTGGAAGCCATCAAGCGCTGGAGCTGCAGTCTGGGGCTCTAGGGGAGGGAACTGCCAGCCCTCTGGTGGTGCCTCTGGTGAGTCCTGGAACCTGAGAAGCATGTGATGATGTACGTTCACATAAAACTTTTGTCAGGCCCCATCGAGGTGCTGCTAACCCACAGCACCTTATGTACAACAAAGCCAACCACCCAGTGCCGTGCCTCCTTGCTTCATCAGCATGGCGCCCACTGTCCCACCCCCAGCTAGTCCTAGGAGCCCACACCCATTTAAACCTCTAGGGATTAAACCCCGATCCAGCAAATCTTGTTTCCACATTAATAATTGTGTTATCCTTCACCATACTTGTTTAATCTGTATGCTGAGCAAATAGTATGAGAAGCTAGACTGTGTGATAATGAGGCATGGGATGGGAGGGAAGCTCATTAACCACCTGTGATATGCAGATGACACACCTTTGCTTACTGAAAGTGAAATGTTTTCTGATGAAGAGCGAAGATTACAGCCTTTCATGTGGATTACGCCTCCACCCAAAGAAAATGAACGAGCCCACAACGGGACCAAGAAGCAAGGATTGCAGTTGCCAAGGATTTCGTTTTACCTGGCTCCCCCACAGTGCCCATGAAGCAGCAGGCGGGAAATCAGATGACCTTGTGCCCGGGGCAAATCCACTGCAAAAGATTTCTTGACGGTGCTAAAAAGCAAGGATGCGTGTCTCACTCAAGCCATGCTATTTTCAATCACCTCATCTGAGTGGGAAAGCTGCCAATGACTACAGACTTCCCAGCTTTTCAACTAAGAAACCTTTAATTCCCTTCTTTTGCCTTCCATCCTTCTCCTCCCACCTGTCCTCACCATTCTATCTGCCGTCGTGAGCCCGCACAGCATGTGGTGTGTTCTATCATTTGTACATACCTGACCTCCTTTAGAGCGCTGTCCTTGGGTTAAAACGCCGGCCGTAACTACTTACCCGTACTTAAGTAAGACGATGGAAATTAGCCCTCCATTTGAAATGACCGAACCCATTCTGACAACACATTCTTCATCACCTTCACCTTCGCTTGTTGACAAGACTTGGTGCCTTCTCTGGCACCACAAGCTAAGTAAGACCACCTGCTCCTGGCTGGACCGCGTTTGCAGACTAGAACTGCTTCGCCGCCCGCCTCGACCCCCGGTAATAAGTTCTTCTGTAAGTGCAAGGTCAAATCTGAATTCGGTGTTTTATTTCCAATCATTCTTGCCATAAAAGATACTAAGTATTCAAGTGAATGGATGAATTTTAAGAGAGTAAACCAGGCTTTGTGTGGCTTATTTCAAGGTTTAAAAAAAAGTTACAACATGAAAGCATTAAGATTGCTCTTCCTTAAGCTTCCAGAGGCATCCAATCTGCTGGTGCTATGTGAATGGCAGGAATCTGAGAATTTACCAGACTCCTGCTGGAGAGCCCATGCACAACTAGTCACTGGGTTTCTGCTCAGGTTTTGGAACTATTCTGTTAATTGAAAAAGATTCTGAAAAGGGCCTCTATTGTGATAGGACCCGATTGATTCTAAATGTGTTCCTTTGTAAATAGGTCAATTTTTTGTTTATGCACTATACCGTTAGTAATGCTTTTGGGTGAGAACACTGTTCATGGTTAACTTGCAGAAATATGAAACACGAGTGGGAGACAAGGGGACTCAGCTCTCGGGAGGTCAAAAGCAGAGGATTGCGATAGCCCGAGCTCTCATCAGACACCCCCCCATTCTCCTGTTGGACGAAGCGACATCAGCTCTGGACACGGAAAGCGAAAAGGTAGTGTGGCCGCCTGCTTCACGTCCCATTTCATTTGTAAAGCAAGTTTACTTTCAGCCAAGGGGGTGGGGTAAACAGATAGAACGATACATAGATAGAATATAGGGGGTGGGGGCGGAAATGTAAATACAAAAACTTAGTATTTATTTTAATAGAATATGTTATTCCCTTTTTGCCTTGGGCCCCTCCCGTGTTTACTTTTTCATTCTATAAAATAGTACACAACAAAGAGGCTGTGCACATAACTTGAACACTGGCTTCCTTCCCTTTCATTTTATTCCCTATGGCGCTTTTCAAATGTTCTAAAATAACTACATATTAATTCTCAAAAAACACGTAGCATTCAAAATAAAACTGTAAACAAGATATCACATTTTTAGCATACTGCTCTGGCACAAACAATTGGAAAACAAAATGTTCAACAAAGGGGCACTAAGTAAATATGTAGTGGTTGAAAAAACTCACTTGTGAGGAGTATTTAAAGCATGGAGTTCATTTATAATTAAAAAGCAAACTGTAATCAAATATAGACCAAGATGTGAATTATCAAATATAATAGGCATACCACTGAAGACTCAGATGAGAAAATAGTTGATCTGAGAAGATGGCAAAGCCTTACAATTTCTTTTAATGTTCTAAGGCATATCCTTTATTTATATAATTATTTATTTAAACGCTTTATTAGGGGCTCATACAACTCTTACCACAATCCATACAGACATCAATTGTGTAAAGCACATCTGTACACTCATTGCCCTCATCATTCTCAAAACATTTGCTCTCCACTTAAACCCCTGGCATCAGGTCCTCATTTTGCCCCTCCCTCCCTGTTCCCCCCTCTCTCATGAGCCCTTGATAATTTATAAATTATTATCTTGTCATATCTTGCCCTGTCCGACGTCTCCCTTCACCCCCTTTTCTGTTATCCATCCCCCAGGGAGGAGGTCACATGTAGATCTTTGTAATTGGTTCCTCCTTTCCAACCCACTCTCCCTCTACCCTCCCAGTATCGCCACTCACACCCCTGTTCCTGAAGGGATCATCTGCCCTGGATTCCCTGTGCTTCCAGCTCCTATCTGCACCAGTGTACATCCTCTGCTCTATCCAGACTTGCATATACTTTTTAAGATGAGGCTTGTCTTTTGTCCACAGATGGTCCAGGAGGCACTGGACAAAGCCCGAGAAGGCCGCACCTGCATTGTGATCGCCCACCGCCTTTCCACCATCCAGAGCGCAGACTTGATCGTGGTGTTCCAGAATGGCAAAATCAAGGAGCACGGCACGCACCAGCAGCTGCTGGCGCAGAAAGGCATCTACTTCTCCATGGTCAATGTTCAGGCTGGGACACAGAACTCATAAACTCTTATTACCAGATGTCTTAATAATAAATTTAAATCCTTCCACAACCTTACCTGACTTGTAACAGAAGTGTCCAGTTTAAGTTATGATGAGATATAGGTATGTCTGATTTCAGGTCAATTTAAAGCATCCAAATAGGTATTTGATATTCCCTAATTTGACATCTGAGCGTTAGAAGCAAGACCTGCCTTGGTGAAGTTTGAAAACTGCCTCGCTTTCCCTGAGTTGCTGTCAGCAACATACACAGCAAGAGAAGCGAAGTTCAAGCACATACACCTGCAGAGCCAACAGAGATCACAGAGGGGAACTCACCTGGTTCTGAAAGGATAAGTAGATGGCAGGGTGGCACTGGGAACAATTCTTCCAAATATGAAAAATAAAGTGTTCAATAGCTTCGTCTCTCACTTGATACATTTCCAAATTAATTTGTTGTTAAAATGAATGTATCCCCTGGTTTATCATGTAATTTCAAGAGAATCTGAAATACCCTTTAGGCTAGATAACTTTTCAAGAAGTATTTCTCGGGAGAACAGCTTGTCATTAATTTGAAATTCACATATTCTCTCCCAGTGCAATTTGAAACTGGAAACAGGTCATGATACAATACTGAGTCTCTATACCAACTACATTACTTACACAAACATCCCAATTCCCCCACCCAAATTGATCCTTTTCCTCAGAACAAGGTATTGACTAAATGAAATACATATTCTAAGCAACTACTGAAAACCAACCACGCTGAATTGTCCTTTCAGTACCTTTCCACCCCCGCCCATAATTATCGGCAACAATGCCAATGTGACAGGTTGCTTAGCTGAGTAAACTGTCCAAAAACCAAGTTCTTTTATCTGTAATAAACCAGTTGAAACCAAGTAATTTTTCAAATGTGATTGTGTATGAGTGAATTGAATTTCTGATTAACCAAGAGCAAATGAGGTAAGGAGTATCCACATTGCTAAAACTACTCAAAGTGAGGGTTCACCGACTCCTGTAATTATCCCCGGGCTTGCCTCGATCCAGGTGGAAATCGTGCTTCAGCAGCTCTAGGCTGAGGCCCAAGAGTTTATTTTTAAAGTAGTGCCTGTGTTTTAATCTCAAGCAAGTTAGATGCATGTTCAAGCACGAGTGAGGTCTCTGCAGGGAACAATGTCGCTTCCAAAATGACCCAACCCTTTGGGCATTTAAAATCAGTGTATCAAATTACTTGAAACGCCACAACAATCTAGTCTACACAACTGCACTGGTGAAGAAATAGATCCGCAGATCAGTTTCCTTAATTCCTAACTATGAAGAACAGTATTATCTGGGGGACTTTAGAGAAACAAATCCACAAAAACTCATGTATAAGAGTTTTATATAAAGGTTAAATGCACATCAAGAAACCATCTCAACCCAGTGCTGCCAAAAGCCCACAGTGCAACATTAACCCATATGTCCGACACAAAGTCCTCATCTATCTCACAAAACACACACAATGATGCTGACTGCAGGAGGAAAGCAGAATCAGTGAATGTGTAAGCATCTCAGGGCTGGCAGGGGTCTACACACGGCTGTTCCAGCACCCAGGGCTGCATCGGGATTGGTCCAAGCAGCTTCTCCTCGGGGATATTTTGCATGAAGAGAGCCTTGTCAGCTGAAGCAGGGAACTGGTTAAGGCAGCTGCACCCTGGTCTGATCATCAGAAAGCAAGAGACCCTAGAACTAGAAAAGTGAGGCTCACTGAGCCATTTATCCCTCCGCCCTTCAATTAACCCCACATGTGTTTATGGGCCAGGTTGCCACAATAAACTCAAACACCAAATGGTAGAAACACCAATTCTTGAGTCTTCTCCACAAAGAAAGTGTATTTGCTATTTCTTAGGAAAGTGTTTGATGCAGTTTGTAAGGGCTCAAGTGTTGGTTATTATGATGATTAACAATGATGATGATAAACCATTTATCCATTTCAAACCGTATAATGAAAAGGTGGGTGGTGGTATATAAAGCAGTGTATTAGCTACACTATACTTCTTATGTTTCAATGTGTGATAGGCTGTACAGTGGCTGAAATGATGTCCTCTTATGCTCACACCCTTTTGCCACCTGACTTTGCTACCCCTCCAGTTAGATGAGCCATTCCTTCAGGGATTGGAATGTGAGACGGCCTTGGCTTGTTTTAGCCACTAGAAAGCAGCAGCGATGACTTCATGGGATTGCAGAGCCTAAGTCGCAAGGGGCCTTGCACCTCCCACCTCCCACCTCCACCTCTTAGAACACTTCCCACCAAGGACCACCATTCTCGAACTGATCAGAGGATCAGAGGCCACATGTAGAGGGAGACCAGAAAGCAAGTCCCCACACCAGTGGGTGCAGCCTCGTAGGCCTTCCAGGCGCAGTCCGGTGAACAGATGACTGAAGCCACATCAGCCCTGAAACAACCATGGCCAGACAGCTGAGCGTCAACTGACACAATGGTAAGAAATACACTTTTGCTGCTTTAGTAATGTTTTATTACACAGTAACAGATAACTTGGGTCAAAAGACATGCGATCAAACAAAAGCAAATCATTCAAATGAAAAACAAGAAGCTATTATGATTTGTTGTCTTAATTTTTGAAAATATAAACTACAGATTGAACGGAAAGCAGGGAGAAAAACCCTGGCAAGTCCTGAGATTAGGCTTGAACATTTAAATCTTTAAAAATAACTAGCCAAACAATTTTTAACACGCGTTTATCCTTATACTCACAAGACCGATTATAGCATCGATCTGCTATTAGAACTTTAAGAGTTTGGTTGTTGTTGTTATGGGGCATACACATCCCTAATGCAACCAAATTTTTCTGTCTACTCAACAGAAATTCTAGTTTTAAGATCATTAATTACTAAATTGAAGTGTTCTTTCCCATCAAATATAGTTAGCTTGTGTCCCTTGTGGTGAATGTGGACAGCAAATATTTAGGAAAACTAGCATCCAATCATATCGTTCATATCCTTTGGCAACTAGAGTGTTAAAGTGCTTACAAGGTGTACTCTGCAGTGCTGCTCAAAGGGATTTATAATCTGCACGGGCGCCAACAGGGCCACAGCAGCACCAGAGCAGGGCTGACAGTGCTGAACTTCGTGGCTCTGCGCGTTGCTGAGGCCGCCCTCCCACGTGGCATAGTCCTGTACTCTCCGCATCATGATTTGCACCTGCTGCATCAGGGGAAGCTTAAAAGTAGTCTCCACCTCTTATGGCAGAGGATATTTAGAGAACATGAGTCCTGTAGTAGCTATATCTAATAAGTTTCCTTCCAGTCAACACTCCTTTCCACCTCCTATCACCATTCACTCCCAGCAGACTATTAAATGATAGCGATCAGTAAATGCTTAATAAATGATTGAGGAGCCCTGCGGGCACAGTGATTAAGTGCTTGGCTGCTAATAGAAAGGTTGATGAGAATGATGTGGCTGTCTGCTTTAGTAAAGATTACAACCTTGGAAACCCTAAGAGGCAGCTCTACTCTACGAGACTATGTGGGGTGGAATCAACAGAAATGGCTTTGATTGGGGCTAACAGATGACTATTTCTACAGTTGAGCTGTGTTCATCAGCTGAATCATATCATGGAAGGCATGAAAAACCAGTTGGACTAGCTTTTCTGCATCAGTCTCTGCACATGATTTCCAGGCTGTACAGGACACCACAAACCTGTGAAATACAAATACATAAATAAGTATGACACAAAACCAACATGCACAGGCTCCAAATGGTAATACAACCTTTTCTCTATCTGACATTCACACAAGAAATGTCGCTTCTTGCTGACACTGAGTAAATGTAATCTGACCAGAGAGAGAGATAAGTTAAGTTACACAAGATACTAGGTAATATCTGATTACTATGGCATTGGAATCAGAACAAAAATTAGAGCATAGGAATAATCTGGATTAAGGTCTTACTGTGTTTTAAAATAAAAAGACAACCTACTAAAGAACCCTAAAATGAAATAAAATGGAACTTGAACTCATGTCACTGATTGCAATGAAATTTGAACTATTTTATTTAAAAAAAAAAAAAGTGCCAGGGACTCAAGTAGAAAGAACAGTTTTTGAAAAAGATGACGACAACCTATGTCCAGATGTGCTTGACACAATGGTATGTGGGTGGACGGATGGATGGTGCTAAGAGCTGTCAGAGCCCCCAATAAAATTTTAAAATATATATGTAAATCTTGAAGAGGCGGAGAAAGTACAATAAAGGATAGGGGAAAGGTTGTTTCTAAAGTCAAAAAGAGAACCCCCCACTATCCCTTTCCATAGCGCCCTAATGAAGAAACCCCACGCTCACAGGAGTTAGCAGTAACTCCAGAAAGCTGGAGGAATAGATGAGATCCTTGACTTTTGCTGGGCACAGAGCAGCAAGCAGGCTCCCAGCCCCCTTGGAAATAGCCTTTCCACTGAGTTCTCCATGGCGCAGCGTGATTTCAGCTCTACCGAGATGGCTACGCACTTAAAAAATTCGGAAAGTCAGGCAGTTCCCACATCACCGAAAAGGACAGTAGATCATGCTTTCAGCATGTCCTCCGAACCAAGCAGACAAAAACTGTGCTCTAGTTCACAACAGAATGACAAAACCAATATTCAGAAGGATTCTCTTTGACAAAAGAACCTACAAGAAGCCCTGCCTTGTTGCACCTCCTGACATGTAATCGCGAGTTATTTTTCAGCCACACTGTGCATGTAATTCTCATATGTTTAGTAACATGTTTTTTTCTATAAAGGAATATGAGTTTTCAAAATTCAATTAACTTCCTAAATTGTAAAACTATTTCAGGAAGCAGGAGGGACTGGGAAGGGCGGAGGACTGCAAACAGTAAGTCCAGGGAGGATGTGGGTGGTTACATCGTGGGGACTGCAATCAACACTATGGGACAAAATGCATATGAATTGCTGACCGGAAAGCTGATTTGATCTTTAAACCTTCAGTCATGCACGAAAAAAGAGAGATAACATGCTTTTCTCCATGTAGACAATTCAAGAAAGAAATACAGATATCAATAAATGATGAAAATGTGTTTAACTCCCTAAGCAGACAGAGAACTCAAGTTATGCTGTGATTCCTACCATCAAATCGGAAGTTTTAATAATTGGTTAAAAAAATAATAATCATGCAATTGGTTTTAAAAAAAAGAATTGGTAAAGCTCTGATAATACAAGGAAGGATACAACATCATACATTATTTGAAATGATGAAAAAACTGGAATAGGGAACCAATTATATACACTATGGGTATCTATAAGATTGGACGTTCTTAGCTTATTAATACATATCAATGCCTATTTAATGGCATTGGGAACTGTCTGAAATATGCCAGAGCTGTGGTATACTTGACCTGAACTCTTTTCACTGCGTGCAACCCCAGATCCACGGATCATGAGGACATGTGTTAGCGTGCTTTCTTTCTGTAGTGCAGGGATGAGTTACATCTCTGACCTCTTTGTGTGGAAAAGTTTAACCCACTTTTAACCTATAAAATGCAACTTGAACTTGTATATCAACATTTACGAATAGACATATCTCAAAGACTGAAAGGTCAACAATATGTACTACTGGTTTAAATGACAGCACAAATCACACGTGAAGAAAAAGCTGATAAAAATCTGAAAAAAGCAATAGACTGTAAAAAGATTCTAAAAGTATAAAAATAATATATTCAAAATGTAAATATATGTACTGCATCTGAAGTGCTTTCAAGCCTGCTTTCCTCTGACACAGACCAACTATGTGCAAATGTGCCCTGATTTGGGGAAATAATAAAGTCACTGAGTCAGTCTTAAACTGTGTTCTGTACCAAAGAACTTACAAGACAGGTTCTGAAAAGTGTCCACTGGGGAGGGTAGGATAGAGAGGGGGAACCAATTACAAGGATCTACATATAATCTCTTCCCTGGGGGATGGACAACAGAAAAGTGAGCGAAGGGAGACGTCGGATAGGTCAAGATATGAAAAAATAATAATTTATAAATTATCAAGGGTTCATGGGGCGGGGGAGCGGGAAAGGAGGGGGAAAATGAAGAGCTGATGCCAAGGGCATAGGTGGAGAGCAAATGTTTTGAGAATGATGAGGGCAATGAATGTACAAATGTGCTTTACACAACTAATGGATGTATGGATTGTGATAAGAGTTGTAATAAGCCCCCAATAAAATGATTTTTTTCAAAAGGGTCCGCTGAAGGAAACACAACAGAGAAACAAACAGAGCTTGCTGCCTAAGCGGTGGAAACAATAGTCAAATTAAACAAGTGACAGATGACAACACAGTCATACTCACAACGTAGAACAAACATATTCAAACGAGAAAAGGGATAGCTTTCTTACACTAGAGCACAACAAGAATTCAAAAGAGCAGCCTCACCTGTCATCTCTGATGTGGTAGAAAAATCCAAAGCCATTGTGTACCATGGGAACAGCCACTCCTTGGACTCGGAAATAACCAAGGAGACTTGTTGAGAGAACAAAATTTCCACCTCCTCCACTGAATGGCACAAATAAAGGATATTTTAAAAGACCTAGAGATGCTTACAATGCTTCTGAGGTTTTCTTTAACATTCACATGAAAAGCCGATGGCATTGCAAACGCAATGCTCTCTTACCTTTTGGAGAAGAGCGGGTCTGTGTAGAGCTCTGGAACGGGGAGCCCTTCCTCTTTGGCTATGAGCAAGAGACCCAACAGGTGACGGTCAAACCCTGCAGTGAAACCCAAACTGAAGTTAGACACCACTTTTCAGCATGAGACTCGGGGGAAATAGGAATATTTCCGATGCAAGTACCTTTCCCAGTTGAGCAGTCTCTCATCATCTTATTATGCCTTGTGAAAGCTCGCAGCATCTTCTCCCGCCGCTCAAGCAGCTGCGTTAACAAAACCAAGAGATGCTTCAATTAAAAAAGCCAGACAAATAAAGCACCTGAGCTCATTATAGGATTTAGATCATAAGGAAGAGAAAAATGTTTCTAAGATATTCTATGCTACACACGTACAGGTCTTTTTCTTATTCTATTGCCTTTCTTTCCTATCTGCAAGGCGACACTCGGGTGCCACTGAGCTGACTCTCCCCAGCAGAGTACAAGTGCACTCCCTCGGCTTTCGATGGCGGCTATTTCAGATAGGGTGGCAGGGCTAACGTGAGAGGTGCCTCTGCTACTGCTAATCTTCAACCACTCAGGTAGCAGCTGAGCATGTTGACCATTTTCATCACCCAAGGACTCCCTTCTTGCCTATAAGCCAAAGACCATTGCTATTAGGTCAATTCAAACTCAGAGACCCTGCAGGGGAGAGCAGGGTGACCTTAGATCACTTCAACAGCTGTTAATCTGGACAGACACAAACCCATGTCGTTGTTCCCTGGAGCAGCTGGCAGGTGCAAGCCACTGAGGCTTTCATGAGCAGCCGGTGTTTTAACCACTAGACCTCCGGGCCTCCTGTTTCTTTCCTGTAAGCCCTGCTGTCGAGCTCTACATATAATCACAACAGAAACATGAGAACTGCACTAATAGGACTCTAAAAAGTATAGAGAGAAAAGCAACTGTGCTTTCAAGACTGTGTAAAGAGATAATAAAACAGTTCTATGAAATTAGATAAAGAAATTTAAGACTTTTGTTCACTTCTGCAGTCTGAAATCTATCAAACAGGAAATCAAGAAATACTGCTAATGACTGGTAACTGCAATGTGACTGATTACTGTGAACACAGAAGGACTGGTAGCTGGAAAATATGGCCCTGGTAAAAGAAACGATATTGGAGAATTTTTTAAGATAAATGAAAACTATTCATGTGAATGTCACTGTATCAAATACACAGAAATCAAATCCACTACACCGTGGGAAGAGATGACGGAGGAGCTCAGAATCATCAGTCAGAACAAGACGGCTTTGGGAGAATGTGTACTTTACTGGTACCATTCTGAAAGTAGATCAGTAAAGCAATGAATTGAAAAACTCTGTCTAGAAAATGGCTCAGTGGGCTTCTTTTAAATCCTAAATGAGTCAATACTCTCTATCTAGACTCACTGATGGGCCCTTCAACACACAGTGAGGAGGGTGAACTACCAGTATGCCTCGTTGACATTCCATATCATATTCTTTCCAAGCACACACCTCACCGACAAATGAACAAATGCTTTGAAACTTAATGGGGCAGTCTGACAGTATTGTAATGCTCCAGGGAAACTGAAGCAAAGAAGCTCGTTCTTCAAGGGTCAAGAACTCTTTAGAAAAATTAAACCTAGTGAACATTTCTTTTACAAATACTCACTTGAGCAGAAGGATCTTGCATGGACTGGCACCACTTGACGGCTTCTACTGTACAAGATCGTACAGTTTCGGTACGACCATGGTAAAAAAATCTTGTTGCAGCTGTTTCATAACAGCAACCTGGGCTAAAAGAAGAAATTAAAATGAGAATATATGCTAAGAAACACTAAAGCACTATCTTAAATTTTCAAGCAGTTGTACCTCTTTTATAAAAATAAAACATCTAATAAATGCTCATTATCTTTACAGAATTCACTAAAAAAGCTGCCTACGCTCTAAAATAGAGATTAGAGATGGGACTTCCAATACCAAAAAATCGACTGTCAAAACCAAAGAGCATACAATGTTTTGGTAGCAGGACCTGCTAAAATCTGAGCCGTTTCAAAGGCTTAGCAACGGTCAATTCCCATAGACTGGAGATGCCCCCTCGCCCCCTCGCAACCAAACCCAAACTCATGGCCATCAGGTCATTTCCGACTCGTGGGCACCCCCGAGCAGGGGTCCTCAACGGCCCGCCGACGACACTTATCAGGCCCGCCGGGTGTTTTTGCTTGTTTTGTTTTTTTTACTTCAAAATAAGATATGTGCAGTGTCATTAGGAATTTGTTCCTAGTTGTGTGTTTTTTTAACTATAGTTCAGCCCTACAATGGTCTGAGGGTCTAGCGACTAGGGTAGAACTCGCTCTGGGGGTGGTTGAGACAGTACCTCTTTGCGAAGCAGAAAGCCTCATCTTGCTTCCTCCCAGTGTCTGTGCCTAGCAGCTCAACACATGCGTACTGCGCCTCCAGAGTGCACTACATCCTAGTACCCAGGCCTTTCAAAGAAGCCTTTCAAAGAAGCCTCTCACTTGGAAAGCGTTATTCCTCTTGACTCACTTTTCACGGCGAGAATAGGGCAAAAGTGAAGGCAATGTGCACTTCTCAATGCGCTTTCACTTCCCTCCCTCCCTTGTCCTGTAGAAGCCTGCTGCAATGCTGGAAGCTTGCTCACAGGCTCCAATGGCAAGAAACTGAAGGAGGACTTGGCCCAGACCTTGAAGGACTACATTCTGCTAAGAACTAAGGAAGCGAGTTTGAACACAGCCCTCAGCCTACACAGCTTCAAGAGAAGCTTTGAGCAAGAGGCACCAGATTAGTCACGCCTGAATTCCTCATCCACAAAAACAAGAAAATAATGAATGCATTATTGTAAGCCACACATTTTGAGGTACTTTATTACCCAGCAGTAGAAAACCAATAGGAAATCCTTATTCTTTGATTCCTTTATTAAAGTATCAATGCTTAATGAAATGCTTAGAAAAGAACACAGGCCTGCGATCTACTGAAAGGCAGCCCTCGACACAAGGGCTTGTCGAAAAAATAAATAAATAAATAAATAAATAAATAAATAAATAAATAAATAAAAGAACACAGGGGCAAATTTTCATGACCTTAGATTTGGCAAATTTTCTTAAATATGACAATAAAAGTACCAATGACTAAAGAAAAGAGAGATATCTTAGATTTTGTTAAAATTTTGCACAAAAGACTCTCAAGAGTGAAAAGATAATACGTAGAGTTGAAGAAAAGATTTGCAAATCATCTATCTAGTAAGCATCTAGTATCCAGAACATCAACAGCACTTTTATAACTGAACAATAAAAAATGAGTTAAGGATTTGAAGGGGCATTTCTCTAAAGAAATATATAAACAGCCCATGAGCATAACATCATTATGATTTTTAACGTGACAAGTCAGTAGGGAAATGCAAGTAAAAACATGACTAGAGATACAGCTTCACATCTACTAAAAATTCCCAAACCAACTGTTATCAGGTTGATTGCTAATCACAGTGACCCTATGTAGCTGTCTGAGCCTGAAAATCTTAACAAAAGCAGACACCCTCCTCTTTCTCCCAAAGAGTGGCCGGTTGGTTTGAACTGCCAACCTTGCAGTTAGCAGCCCAACACTGAACCCACTGTGGCTCCAGAGATCCTTTCACACCTATTAGGATGATGATTTTATTTTAATAGTCACATCTACCGGGATGACTATGCAAACAAACAAATAGAAAAGAGCCAGTGTTGTCAAAGACATGGACAATTAGAACAGGTGTACTGCAGGTGGGAATAAAAATCTGTGGAGAATGTGTAGCAGGTCGTCAAAGAGTCTGCAACAGAATGAGCATGCGATGAAGGCGTGCTCTAAAAATAAGTGGAAGCAGGACTCCAGCTGATAATTGTACTGAAATGTTCATAGAAACATACAATAGCCAAAAGGTACTAATCAACAAATAAGTGGGTAAACAAAATGTGGCAGATGCACACAACCCTTCAAAGTACCGTGCTACGTGCAAAGACTCAAGTCCAGAAGGACAGAGCGCACACGATTCCACTTTCATGAAGTATCTGGAACAGGTCAAATACCATAGAGACAGGGAGCTCAGATGTTCCCGGGACTAGGTGTGAATGAAGGACAAGATCCTGCTTAATAGGAAGTATGCAACTACCTTCATCCCCCCCCCCCCCAACACTGAGGATGTAATTAATGCCACTGAACTGCATGCTTATGCTCGTTACAAATTAGGAAGTATGGATTTGGTATATTTTACCATAATAAAACAAACCATTATTGAGTCAGAAATGGTAACATGTATTATAGGGTTTATAGCACATATAGATGCATAATATATGGCCATGACAGTACAAACAAATGGCAGAGGAAAAATAAAAGCACATTGCTTTAAGGCTCTTCAGTTACATGTGAAGTGGAAAATGTTATTTAGAGGTAGACTCATTGCCCTTGAGCTGAATTCACTTCAAAGCAACCAACCAGTGACAAGCCTTGCTAGAAGAGACTATGTAAGTCTCAAGGTCACATCATGCTCCTGAGGAGTTGCTAATGGGTTTGAACCACTGAACTTCCAGTTAGTAGCCAGTTATCCAAACGCAACACTAAGACTTCTTGCATGTGAAGTGGAACATAGGACTTCAAAGGAGTGGGCAACTCAAACCCAGGAGAAGCTCCTCAGAAGAAAGATGAGGATGCTGGTTCTGTAGCACCCCACAGGGGCACTCTGAGCAGGGACTGACTTGCGAGCAGGGAGCTTTTGCTTTGTTTGTTTGTTTGTTGGGGAGGGGGAGGGGAAGGGTTGATTGATAAAGATGTGTTTCGGAAGCTCTACTAAAAATAATTATAATAGGACAAAAAGAAGTATAGTTGGTATTGCAGATAAAGTGGAAGAACAGACAAATCAAAGAAGGCAAACTACGAATGCAAAAGAAAAACTACAAAAGAAGACGATACCAAGAGCACACAGGAGACAGAGAAACAGCAAGAGCGTAGATTCAAACCTCATCTTATCAGTAGTTCCATGAAATATGAAGGACCCAGGTATCAATTTAAAGATATTCTCACATTAGTTAAAAAGATGAAGGAGTTTCTACTTATGCTTAAGTTGAGATAGTCACAACGGCCAATCCTAATATCCTAATGAGAAAGGCTACATAATCTATAGATTCATAACTTTTCATGAACTCATAATCTGTAATCTATTAAAGACTGATTAAACCCCCAAGAACTACTGAGGGAAGTGCAAATTAGGACAGTGTACCAATTGGAGAAAAGTGAGGGAAGGAAGAGGGAGAAGGGACTGGCTAAGGAAAGGATAAGCCTCTAGACATCAAGATTCTGACCATGAAAAACGAGTATTCCTCACCGTCCAGTAAGTCTGTAATAGGCCAACTGAAGTGCAAGCTGAACAAACGTGTCAGGGTGAAGCTTCTTCTTCTTTGTTAGCTTCTTGCCAAAAGATGTAAAAGCAGAAGCCACAATATCCAGATCAGATGCCTAACAGAAAGAGTTAGTAAATGGAACATAAAAAATCATGTCAGGAGAATACGCCAAAGATAACAACATTACAATTTATATTAATCATCAGAAATAAATACTTAAAGGCATTACAGTTTTAACTATAAAATGTGTCATAATATATAGATTTGATAATAGCCAAACTTTATATTGATGATTAAAAGAGAAAGAATTACTAGCCAAGATAAAATAATATACCTGCTTGAAATATTGGGCCTTAGCTTGTTCTATGTCATTTAATATTTTCTCATCCACAGTGAAGACAAGTTCCTCTGGAAGTGGCACATCCCGTACGTTTTCTGAACCCTGAAAACAGAAAAGACTTAAAGATAATTTGTCTCTAAAAATATTATGGTAAAAGGAAATCTTTTAACATACCTTCCATTTCCCTTCATTCTCAAAAATCTTTACATCAACATAATTGTTGGTGTTTACCAGAACCATGGCATCATAAGGAGAATGCTGAAATGAAAACAAACATGTTGAATATTTTGTCATTAAAACTTTACCCAATAGGGTTGGAAAGGGGGAACTGATTACAAGGATCCACATGTGACCTCTTCCCTGGGAGAGGGACAGCAGAGAAGGGGGGAGGGGAGACTCCGGATAGGGCAAGATATGACAAAACAACGATGTATAAATTACCAAGGGCACATGAGGGAGGGGGGAATGGGGAGGGAGGGGGCGGGGAAAAAAAGAGGACCTGATGCAAGGGGCTTAAGTGGAGAGCAAATGCCTTGAGAATGATTGGGGCAGGGAATGTATGGATGTGCTTTATACAATTGATGTATGTAAATGTATGGATTGTGATAAGAGTTGTATGAGTCCCTAATAAAATATAAAAAAAGAAAAGAGGAAGAAAAAAAAATGATTTGGGCAAAGAATGTACAGATGTGCTTTATACAATTGATGTATGTATATGTATGGACTGTGATAAGAGTTGTATGAGCCCCTAATAAATTGTTTAAAGAAAAACAAAAAACTTTACCCAATAGACTTACATTCACCTTCCCTGCCTGCACTCTTGAGAGTGCCCTGGTGACATCAGGGGTTAGGCCTTGGTCTGCTAACACAAGGTCAGCAGTTCAAACCCACCCATTCTGCAGGAGAAAAAGGAAGCTATCTGTTCTTGTGAAGATTTATTATTTCAAAACCCCCTACATGGTCAATGTAAGGTGTAAAATGACTCAATAGCAGCACTAGGGTTGCTATTCTTAACAGCTTACGCTGAAGTGCAAAGAGTAAGCTTATTCTTCAAATCCTGCAATTCTTCACTTCCTAATTGTAAAGATAGAGATTCCATCAGTGTGCTAAGCTGTTATGTATTGTTTGAGAAAGAGCACATGTTATGAGCGGGGAGTACCTAATTAGGGCTCTTGTGGGAATGGGGGAGTCTACAAAAGAAACAATCAATCTGAAGAAAATAATTTTGGTTTGTGCGGTTTGCAGACGTAATGCTAAGATGCTCTGAGATTATCATAGTGTGTGGAAAAGCTTCTGACCTTCCTTAGGATGGGCACCATTCCGCTAAGGAAGCCAGCAGGTCACTAGGTGAGTATTAACAGAGAGCCAATTGATATGTCTGCAGAGCAGTGTCCAGATGTGTGGAAATAATTCCCAGTGCTTAAGAAAAGTGGGGACGGAAGGAAAAGGGGTGTTGTGGGCTTGACATTTACATCTCCAGAGAAGCACTGCAACTAATTTCTCATCACGTAGTTTGGAGGACAAACTCAATTTACTTTATTTTTCCCATGTTCTTACAAAAACATTTTTATTGGCACATAATCCACTTATTTTACAATTCTACAGTTCAATCATATGAAGATCCATGTCATTTTGATGACAGCACCATCAGGTGGTTCCTATGAGGACATGCTGCTTGTGTGCCCTCATGTACCAAACAGAGAAGACAAAATATTGGGGCCTAAGGACTGAAAATGAAAGGGGGAAATGTGATTGATTGGCATCATACAAACGTGCACAGTTAAGGACCCAGAGTCAATATTCAATTATTACTACATGGATGGAAGAGAACAGCAGCATGGTTTTGGAGTAAAAACAGCTTTACTTGAAATATGATGTTTTACCTAAGTAAATTGCATTTTCTAAAGTTATCCTAGGTTACAAAAGGAAGCTACATGAAATTTTAAAAGCAGATTATCAAATGGAGATAAACATGTGGGTGTTAATGCATGCACGTCAATCCTATCCATCCACTCACTACAGGAGAGCACTAGCGGAGTGCTAGGGTACGTACGAGCAGTACGTCTATGCATAAATAGAAACTATCATTAAAATAGCTTTATCCTGCATTCAAGCACACAGCACCATGTTTGGTATATTTTGGTGGAGAGAGGTGGCAGGAAAGGAGATGAGACAACAGGGTCTGTTTGCAATAGTCACCTTAATGAAACCATCTAACATCTGATTTGAGCAAGATAACATACAGTCAAACACAACTTGCAAAATAAGCATAAAAGATAAAAGCTGGAAGAGAATATTTGCAAATTATCTGTATAAAAATGAAACTATAAAACCAAGCAAGACAGCAGGTGGAGAGTGAGGAAGTGTACATCATATTCTAGTCCCTCTCAGAATCAAATCATAGCTAGGAACAGAGCGTTAAGAGGAGGAGGTAGTAGGAGAACAAGGTAAAGAAGAGTGTAACCGCCTCGGTGGACAGCTGAAAGAGAAATGGGTGGAAGCTGTCTTAGGATTCTCCTAAGCTGCGGTAGTTAGCTACCTTACAAAGGCTAGTTTTCAGGGACCAGGAGGGCATGAACCAGACTGAAGAAGGTCAAGGAGAAAAATAGAAGGAACTGAAGAGAAGAAAAATGAGGCAATTAACAAAAATATTCTGTCAATAATGGACTTAAAGGAAAAATAAATAGTTCTTGAAAATGGCTCATGCACAGGGAGGGTAGAGGGCGAGTGGGCTGGAAAGGGAACCAATTACAAGGATCTACATGTGACCTCCTCCCTGGGGGACGGACAACAGAAAAGGGGGTGAAGGGAGACGTGGGACAGGGCAAGATATGACAAAATAATAATTTATAAATTATCAAGGGCTCATGAGGGAGGGGGGAGCGGGGAGGGAGGAGAAAAAAGAGGACTTGATGCAAAGGGCTTAAGTGGAGAGCAAATGCTTTGAAAATGATGAGGGCAAAGAATGTACAGATGTGCTTTATACAATTGATGTATGTATATGTATGGATTGTGATGAGTTGTGTGAGTCCCTAATAAAATGCTTTAAAAAAAGAAAATGGCTCATGCAACCTTCACTACTGGTTTGTTGAGTTGCTACTATGTATAATGCACTGCCACTGAATCTATTCTGACTCGTAGCAACCCTATTAATTTCTAAGGCTGTGTGACTTTAGGGCAGTGGTTCTCAACCTTCCTAAGGCCACAACCCTTTCATACAGTTCCTCATGTTGTGGTGACTCCCAACCATAAAATTACTTTCATTGCTACTTCATAACTGTAATTTTGCTACTGCTATGAATCGGGCAACCCAAGTGAAAGGGTCATTGACCCCCAAAAGGGTCATGTCCCAGAGGTTCAGAACCTCTGCTTTAGGGGAACAGAAAAGCTCCACCTTCCTCCCTTGAAGGGGCTGGTGGATTTGAACTATGAATCTTGCCAGTCCACCGCTATCCACCAGTGTCACAAGAGCTCCCTAATATATACTGTATATACTCGTGTGTAAGCCGAGTTTTTCAGCAAAACAAAAAATGTGCTGAAAAACTGGGGTTCGGCTTATACACGGATCAGTGGTACCCCAGCGAGGTGCAACAGCTCGCGGGTGATTGCCGTTCCTCTGCTGTTCATTCAAAGCCCCACTGACACTGCAGGGCTTTGAATGTTTGTTTACTCACATCTAACCAATCAGAGCCGTCCTATGATGTCGCAGAAGCACCGTAGTGATTCACTTAGCCAGCAGCTCAACTGGTAAGGATGTGTCTGTGGCTGCGCTCCGTCTCTCCCCTCTGGTCTCTGTGTTAATTCACATCCTGCATTTCCCACCCTAGGCTTATACTCGAGTCAATCAGTTCTTCTGGTTCCCCAGGTAATGATTAGGTACCTCGGCTTATACTCGGATCGGCTTATACTCGAGTGTGTACGGTATATTAGATATCTGATTTTCTTACAAGCTGATGATCATTTCACCTTCTCCTGGAATTTATTAAAGGGGGGGGGATTCTATTTTCCTTCAGTCAGTCAGCATGCCTCATGGCTCCATCCAGGCAGCTTCAATGAGACTGATTTTGCCCTCTCGGTTCATGTGACCCCAGCACCTGAGCCCTCAAAATGGGCACATGATCAACACAGACCAATCAAAACCAATACACTTTATTGTTAGGACTTTGCTAAAGCCACTGAGAAAAAAGATGGTTATTTCCCCTGAGGCCCAGCTATGAAACGAGATATGCAAACACAAGACTGTGGGTACAGCAACCATGGAGAGCAGTTTACCTAAACATGTAAGTTGTCGCCAAAATGGGAGGGCGGAGAAGACTTCTGATGAAGTATCTGGACCCCTGAAGTCAAATTTATCCAAGCTCAGTTAGTCTTATATCAATAAATATCTTCTCGAACTAATACCACTTTTATTTAGATTTCAATCACTTAACTGAGTAAATACTGATTAATAAAACTACTAGCCCCAGATGAATGTAGCAGGCCTTTTTATATTTTACAGTCACTAAATGACTTCAGAGGAAAGCTACTGAAAAGATAAATGTATCTCATACTACCTTATTTCAAATTATAAACTCACAAAAAGTATTATAGGAATATAGAAATATTACAACTCTTTTTTTCTAATTTTCTTGATTCATAAACCTCTCAGATTCTCCATTAGCAACCAGGAAATGACAAGGTAGAATCAGTCGGTAATAAAACAAGTAGGATGTGATTGTTTGGTTTATTGCGCCAACCTGGCCAATGAACACATGTGAGATTAATTGAAGGGCAGAGAGATAAATGGCCAGTGTCTCCTTTTTTTCTCTCTTGTTCTTTGATGGTCAGACCAGTGTGACTGCCTCGCTAGTTCTCTGCCACAGATGGCAAGGCTCACTTCCTGTGACACATCCCTTAGAAGCCACATGTACCTACCTGTGGGATACAAATAGTCTTATCCAGCTCGACTCCCCAAATATATGTTAGACTTGGGACAATGCTTGCAACTAATGGTAAATGATTGTCAAGTTATCTCCCTTAAGACTCCTGCCATCCAGAGCAAGCAGACAGCATTGTTTCTCCCACAATAGGTAGGGCTCACTCCCTGCTGTTAGGGACAGTGGACTGCTTCCCCTGAAAGCTTAGGCAAAATAACATCCCCAGCTCTAGGGCAATCAAGGTTAGGCGGCCATCATGAATCTAGGACCTGCCCATCTTGTCAGATGTGTACCCTTAATCCCTCCTCTTCCTATTATGCATATACCTCCCCTCCCATTACTGTATTACCTATAGTACAACCCTTTCCTGTGACGTTGTCTTTACCTGTAATTAGGAGGCTTGCAGGTCCCCAAAAGATTTATAAGCCTTGGTTAGCAATAAATCTGTCTCTCTCTCCTGCCCTGTACCACCCAGAGCTGAGGTAAGCTGCTACCATGAATGTGTCTGACTCCATTATTTGAATCGCTCTTCTATCTCTCATATTCTCTATGACTTTACTTATAATCTGTACTTATTATCACTGTACAACTGTGCCTACCAGGTCTGTGATGATTTGTTAAGGGCTTGCTCCCCTGACATCTAGCCTGATGCAGCCTGGATGCGGGAGAAGCCACGTGGAGATGCTTACACGCTCACTGATTCGACTTTCCTCCTGCATTTGGCATCATTGAGTGTGTTTTGTGAGATTGAAGAAGACTTTGTAAATCAGTGTCACACATATGGGTTAATGATGCATTTATGAACTTGGATGGCACTAGGTTGGGATGCTTTCTTAATGTACACATACCCTTTATATAAAACTCTTTCTTATAAAATATGTGTCTATGAACTTTGTTTCTCTAGTCTACCCAGATTAACTCAGAGAAGAAGATAAGAAAGACAATATGAAATTAAGAAAAACAAAATTATGAAAGGAGGTAAAAATTTACAAAGATGGTCAATATTTTATATTAAAATAAATTTTAATCATTGTAATTAAATATCCCATGTACCAAAGATTGCATGTCATTTTAGAGAAATAGATACACTTAGAAATACATCCACATATATGTCACTATAGATAGAATATTATATAAACTGCCATTAATAATGAAATCAGTTATGATTCTGAAGAAATAGATGGGTCTTAAAAGAGCTTGTACTAAATTTTAAAGTGCATGCAATTTACATTTTGAAACTACCCCAAAGTGTTGGCCTAACTACAGATAACTTACTATATCAACAACTCAACTCACTGCCACTGAGTCTATGCTGTGAACCCCATGGAGAACCCCTGTGGCTTTGAGAGATGGTATCTGTTTATGGGAATAGACGGCCCATTTTTTCTCCCTTGGAGCTGCTGCTGGTTTTGATCTGCCAACCATGCGGACAGCAGCACGATGTGTAACCACTACACCGTCAGGACTCTTTACAAATTACTATAGTTGTACTGTACTAGTATTTCCAATGAGAAGTCATAATTACACTTTTCCTATATTGCCATAAACCACAAAGCATCCTCAGTACTTAAGGTTTATTGCCACTTGAATTCACCTAGGAGATTAAAAGGAAAAACCAATTCAGTAGTATACTTACATCAGCATGACAGCCAAATAATCCATTAGAAAAGGAAATCAAGTTATAGGATTTGTCACCCCAGAGCACTGTTGGATCTCCAGCAAGGGTCATTGAAGTTATCTAAAATAAATATAATTTTCTAAATTGATTTATTAAGTATTTTCATCTTAAACACATACATTTATATCATCTCACTTTTCCTACTTCAAGTAAACTAAACAAGGGAAGAATAGAATTATATCCAAAGGTGCTAATAATAATTCTAGCTATAACTTCAGATACATATTTCTCTAAACCTTAAGGAAAATCTTCCAGAAGGCCCAATATGATGGATCTTAAAGCACATATCATCAAAGAGGCAAGATTTTAACAAGTTGAATGGTGTACACAAGGCCTTAATATGTGCAGTCGTTAAAATTTGTTGAAGCAGTACCACAAATATTCATATCCCACTTTCCGAACTACAGTTTGAAAATTTATTTAACCATACTCAATGAAATACGGAGCAAATATTCATTGTTAATTTAAGAAAGTTACAGAAGCATATCCATATCCAGTTCCCTGAACCTAGAACATATATCCAGTGTACATTTTAAAATAGATTTAGAAGTTTGGTGAATCTATAAATGTGCTTTTCTGACTGTAGCTCATGGCCCAGCTGTGATTCACACCAGCTGTGATTCACACCATCAATTCAGGGCATCCTGTTCAGTATTCTTTAGAAAAAGTAATCCAAGGAAAGAGAAAGAGCAAATATCAGAATACAATGAAGACAGTTAAGGTAATAATCACTGTCATATGAAGCTTCAATTACACATGTTACCACAAAGGGGCTTCAGAAGTTTGTGAGAAGATAGAATTAAAAGATAATGGTATGCTGATGGTTGTACAATCTCCTTTATATGACTGAACTATTGAAATATATGATATATAAATGGTACCCCTCCCTAATAAAATGTAAAAGAAGAAAAGAGAAAAAAATGATTAGGGCAAAGACTGTACAGATGTGCTTTATACAATTGATGTATGTATATGTATGAACTGTGAAAAGAATTGTATCAGCCCCAATAAATTGTTAAAATTAATAAACAAACAAACAAACAAACAAAATAAATGGTACGCCAATAAAACTTTTTGGGGAACAAAGGATAATGGTATTGTTCCACAACATTTCTGAAGCGCCCTCACATGTGTGTCTGTGCGTATATATTTAGGCTGCTCACTCGCTGCCATTGAGTCGATTCCAACTAATAGCCAGCCTACAGGAAGAGTACAACAGCCCCTCCCTTCCCAAGACTGCAACTCCTTATGGACTAGAGGCGTCCTCTTCCAGCCACAAAGGGGCTAGTCGGCTTCAAACTAGCAGCCCCCGGCACCGCCAGGGCTCCTTCTAAATGTACTCCAACAATGGACTGTAAAAATGTTTGGACCATACACAACTAAAACATGGAGCAAATACTGCAAGTCATTGTAGGGAAGTAAATCTTGAAGTAGATCCATATTCAGTTCCCTGTACAAAGAACATACATCTAATAGCATAGACTTTAAAATTGGCTTAGAAAGAAGTTTGGTGATTCTCCTACTTAAATATATACACATACACACAAACACACACATATACATTCAGCTGAAGAAAAGGTCAGTTTCTGGCTATAAGGTGTTTTAATTCCAGAAAACTTTGTTCCTATCATTTTATACTGACAACTTCATTTTGAAATGATTTAAATGTTTTCAAAAGTTTAAGAAACTAATAATATGATTACCACTTTATATTTTCTAGAAAATAGCATTACTGCAAGAAAGGAAGATTAAATAAGATTGCATTGACTAAAGTCAGTGTGTTCAATAAAATCATATGATATAGTAAACTATTCGTGAGAATTATATAATTATTGGACAAACATTTCCCACTCAGGTGTCAAGGCACATAGGTTTGGATTACAGGTACGTTCTCATGCTGTCTCTGGTCCGAGAAGCTCACTTAGCGAATGTTGCGAGCAAGTTTTCTATGCGTGTGATCAATGTAAAAATAAAGGTTGAATAATGTTGGCATGATATGTACAAAGAGGAGTGCGAAGAACATACATGTATAAAATAAGCGGGGAAATCTGCTCTTGTTTAAGATGCACAAGAATCGCAAAAAAGGGAAAATGTGAGAAAAAATCAAGCAAGAGAGTTAAGTACCTGAGAATAATTTTCTGGTGATACATGTGGACTGCCATCATTCATGCAATAAACCAATATACTGCTCTGGATTTTTTCTAATATAGTCAAGTTTTCTGGAGTAAGGCCAATTAGATATTCTCGTGCCTAAAAGGCAAGGAGATAATGATTAAACATTACAAATGAAACATGATACGACCAGAAAATAGAATGCATTTGTTTGGGAAAAAGTTCATTAGGAAATAGATAAGTTAAAACCTTAGCCCAACGAGTACGCTCCTCACTAGTTAAAGCTGATACCCCAGGTCCATCGGGTTCGCTATGGCACCTCTTCTGAATGTATGTCAACTGCCTATGGAATATTTAAAGAGAGAGTCAACAAAAGCATAAGTAGTTTGAGGCAGTACATACATACAATGGAATACTACTCAGTCTATGGATATAGTCTTCATGCATATTACAATGTAGATAGAGCTTAAAGACATTATGCTAAGTGAAATAAGCCAATAAAAAGGCTTATTTATGTATAATCACATTTATATCAAAAGACAAGAAAAGGCAAATGTACAGAGACCAAATTTCTTAGAGGTTAAAGTGGGCAGTAGGGAGGGAGGTAAAGTCAGTTAACAGTGATGGAAAAATTCCGTCAAAGATAGGGTTGAATGATAGCCTATTATAAGCATTGTGCCAATAGGTTATGTACCTGTAAAAAGTGAAATTGGCAAAAATGAGATAGGTATATTTACATCAACAACAAGGAAAAAAGAGAGTGGCTGCGATAGTTGTTTACATACAACCGAATAACTAATGGCATTTGCTTCTTTGGTTTGGAAATTTAGGGTCATGGTTTCATGGATTAGCCCAGATAATTGGCCTAATAAAAGTGTTCAATGTTTGCTACTTCCCAGTTGATGATATAGTGCCCAGGTTCTTAAAACTTTGCCGGTGACCATCTAAACCACACCAAATGGTCTTTGTTCACCTGGCAAGACAGAGGAAGGAGAGTCAATACAGGAGAAATGGCACCTGGAATGTCTAGCTAATTGAATCTCTGAACAACTACGTGCCTCCTTTACCACAAAACCAGAAAATCTCAATGATGTTCAGTTACAATTACGAAACATTCCGATCAAAGAGTCCAGAGAATACTGAGCAAAGGGAGGTAACTATAGAAAACAGCGTCAAATTATCATTGACCCTAGACTTTCTGGATCCTTGGTGGGTGGATGAACCCTGAAAGTGTTGCTCTAACAATCTTTAACCCTTAAAACAAAAATAATGCAAGTCTTCCTAAAACCAAATGATAGTATGGCTTAACTATTAGAAAATACCTGCCTTGGGCACTTTGCTCTTCTAAGAACTATCTTTACAGGATCTGACACCATTAGCTCAAAAGATTACTAGTTAACCTTGGGTGGCAGTGAGTTTGTGAAATGAGGGAGACACAACTCTGAAAAGGTGAGAATGATCGTACAGCGGAAGAACGTTATCCGTATCACTAAACTGTACATGTCGGGACTGTTGGATTTTTGTATATTTTTCTGTGTAAATATAGGTGCCGCTGAGTCTATTCCAGCACCCCGATGTACAACAGAATGACACACTGCTCAGTCCTGTGCCACCTTCACAATTCTTATGTTTAAGCTCACTGTCACGGCCACCGTGTCAATCCATTCTGTTGAGGGTCTTACTTTCTTACTCTGACTTTCTATTTTACCAAATCCAGAGAACTGAAAACAGGGCTACAAACATTAAACTGCCCATCAATGTTCATTGCAGCACTATTAACACTAGCCAAAATGTGAAATGTCCATCAATAGATAAAAGAACAAGAAAAATCACACACACACACACACACACACACACACATGGAATATTATTCAGCCCAAAAGATAAATGAAGTCTTCCTACATGTTACAACCTAGATGTATGAACCTTGAAAACATTTGATGAGTGAAATAAGTCAGTCACAAATGGACACACATTGGGTGATCCTTCTTATACATGAAATAGGCATGAAATGAAAGCTTATTAGTGGTTCCCAGGGTGGGAGTGAGGCGGGGAACGTCATTGCTTGCGGTCAGTAAGTGTCTGTGAATGAGGGCACTACAGTCTTGAGAAACAGATGGTGGTCACAGCGCACAACGTGATGACCATAATCAGTGGCACTGAACTGGACATCTAATTGCAGCTGCACAAACTGCTGAATCAGAAAACGTTATTGGCCAAAATTAAAGGGTAATAAACAGATTAGTAAAATATTTAGAAAATCTTTCAGATTTGATGAAGCCCTCAAATTATCCAAGAGGACAATTTTTATCATGTTGAAAAAGGAAAATCCCATGTAAAAGATTTCTTATTATGCTATCATAATTTGTCTGAAACACTGTAAAAAATCAGTAGTTGATTCTTTAGTAGTTACAATCCACTCAAACCTCAAACTCACTGTCATCAAGTCCGTTCTGACTGGGGAGAAGGCCCCTGTGGGTCCCCAAGACTACCCGTCTTTAAGGGACTCGAAGTCCTCCTTTCTCCCAGTGAGCAGCTGGCTGGCTTTGAACTGCAGAGGATCACAACCCAGCTGTTAACCACTACACCACCAGCATTCCTTCTTTTTAAAGAAAGATCAGAAATCCAGATGTTTCTGTGAATTCTACTGACTGCTAAAAAGTGATTCAAATTCTTTGTTAGTTTACTCATTTATCCTGAGGATTACAAGTATTTGATTTCTAGAAGAATGGCTAAAAATGGCTTTGAGTAATACAATTAGTAAGTCTGATCTAATTACTAGGTCAAAAAATTATAAAATTATAATTACAACATATAAAATATCTTTGTCCAAGATATAAAAAGACCAACAAGTTTGCATACATCGGAATAACTCTAAAATTATAATAAAAATTTTAAAGTTAACTGATAGAAAATATTAGCAAAATGTCCAATGTTTATGACAGCAAACAATGAAAACTCGAAAATGGCCACTGGTAGAAAAATGGCCAAGTAAACACAGTATATACATTTCACAGGACGCTATGCAACAGTAAAAAAAAATCAGAAGTGACTATGATGGGGAGGGAGGGGGGGAAAAAAAGAGGACCTGATGCAAGGGGCTTAAGTGGAGAGCAAATGCCTTGAGAATGATTGGGGCAGGGAATGTATGGATGTGCTTTATACAATTGATGTATGTATATGTATGGATTGTGGTAAGAGTTGTTTGAGTCCCTAATAAAATGTAAAAGAAGAAAAGAGAAAAAATGATTAGGGCAAAGACTGTACAGATGTGCTTTATACAACTGATGTATGTATATGTATGAACTGTGAAAAGAATTGTATCAGCCCCAATAAATTGTTAAAATAAAAAAATTTTAAAAAAAAAGAAGTGACTATGAATATAAAATATCATTGCTTTACTATTGACCAAAAGGAGAAAATTACAGATACATACCAAAATAACATATTTTAAAGCATGTCCTGATATGACACCTAAAAAACCCTCACCCTCACTGTCATTGAGTCAATTCTGACTCATAGCAACCCAATAGGGCAGGACAGGACTCCCTCTCTGGGTTTCTGAGACTGTAACTCTTTACAGGAGTAGAAAGCTTTGTCTTTCTCCCATGGAGCAGCTGAGGGTTGCAAACTGCTGACCTCTTGGTTAGCAGCTCAACACAAAATTACTACATCACCAGGGCCCCTCCTAGAAAGCACACACACATGAGGAAATAAAATCAGGGCACAAAAAGTTTAGTCCATACAGTAAAAAATTGACATTTTGAACTAACTTCAAATTAAGAACTTCTGTTCATCACAGAAAACACCGTTACGAAGCCTCGGTAGTATACAGCATTTCTTACACTGACGAGACATCTTGAAGAGAACATTAAGTTAGTATGTTCTACAATTCTGTGAAGTTCAACACATAAAACTGATAAGGAGATCAGACCCAGAATCTATTTAAAAAAAAACCTCTTAGAATACTCAAACTGGTGGACGTGCTCACTGAAACAACCACTTGAGAAAACTGGCAAACTGACTGAATCTAATGGACACGTCCCTATGGCTCAGCAAGTCTTCTCTTCGGGTATGAATACTGGAGAGCAACTCATGCACATGTGCACTACTCACTTGTAAAGAAATGTGTACAGGTATTTGTAATAGCAGAAACTGTAAACAGTGGAAGTGACTGCCTTGGAAGTAGAGAAAAGCTTAGGAAGTGGATGGGGGACAAGGGGCTCCTGGGGTACTGGAAACTTTCTGTTAGCTGACTTGAATGGGGATTATCTGAGTAATTGGTTGTACATTTATGTGTGTAATATTGTACATATTACTTACACAGAACAAAAAACTTTATAAAACGTGTGTATCGACGCTTCTCAACATTTGTAGGACAATCTAGGAAGTTTGAATACAGTATGAAGAGATAAGTATCGTTAACTCTTTAAAAGAAGTATATCATTAGATGAAACTGACGGTGCTGTGTATGTATGTTTTAGAGATATGAACTAAAATAATTTGGTAAATAATATTACAACTGATATTTTCATTAAAAATAATCCAGGAGGGAGTGGGGCACAATGAGGTACAGATGAAACAACATTAATTGTTGAAACTAGCAGTTAATAGCTACTGAACTAAGGGATGAATACAAGGAGGCTTCATAAGTTAATGAAAAATTTCCATTATCTTTCAGTTCCACACACTTTTTGAAATACTCTCATCCATGAGGATTGCATTAGATTATCTTTCATTTTGCAATTATCCATAATAAAGTTTAAACTACATATCACATATACTTGAGTATAAGCCAACCTCAATATCAGCTGAGGCACCTAATTTTACCATAAAACTGCATACAAAATGTGCTGAAAAACTCAGCTATACACAAGTATATATAGTGTATATACACAGATAAATAACAAATGTTTGTGTACATGTACACATTTTAAAAAAATGTTAAGCTATGTGTCCATGTAAATTCATTGAATGAGGTCTGGAAGGATAGAAGACACCAAACTATTAACAGGGATTGTGGGGCAGGAAATGAAGGTAATATCTCAACTTTTTTCTTTTCTCCAAGAAGAATGTATTCATCTACCTCTCATAAAATTCAAATTTTGAATGAGAAATAAAATTAAAACAAATTTAAAAATCAACATATAAAAAAAATCCTTACTGCCACCTACTACAGAGACAATTCCGTAAATTCATTTTTTTAATCAAGCAAGAATCTCTGTCCTAAGAAGATTCAGGGCATAGTAGTTTGCAAACCTGAGAATCTCTGGTGGGGTGAGCAAGCATCCTTCATGCATTGCATCAAAGGCAAAAGCTCGGCCTCGACACAGCACTGCTATGTGGCTTGGCGAACACCCTTCACTCTCTGAATAAGGAACAGAAAACAAGACCCAAATTTCCAAACGTTAAAAAGGAGCAATGTTAATTATTTATATCCGAGAAAAGAAAGCAATCATTTCTCCAACATTTTATGTATCTGATTAGAAATATATTACATGAACAAAAAGTAAAAACTTAATGGAGCTTGTTATTATGATACACACACACACACTCGTGAAACTTGTTCATGTGAAACATCTAGAAATCCACAAGCATTTCAAATGCTTGCACCCCATGGAATCATATAAATTCCAAACTATTGCTAACTTTATTTAGGAAGGGGAACAAAGAGAAAGAAGAGTAGCAGAGGAATCCTGTAGGACAGTCATTTGAATTAAAAAGTCTCTTTCTATAATTATTGTAATGTTAATTGCTCACAGATAATTTAGTTGTAATAATGTCTAGCTATGGTTCACCTAATAACTTTCAATAAAGAGAGACAAAAATAAGGGCAATGCTCCCTCCCCCAACTACCATGATCCGAATTCTACCTTGCAGGACTGGATAGAGCAGAGGATGTACACTGGTGCATATGGGAGCTGGAGGCACAGGGAATCCAGGGTGGATGATACCTTCAGGACCAGGGGAGTGAGGGGCGATGCTCGGAGAGTGGAGGGTGAGTGGGTTGGAAGGGGGGAACCGATTACAAGGATCTACATGTGACCTCCTCCCTGGGGGATTGACAACAGAAAAGGGGGTGAAGGGAGACGCCGGATAGGGCAAGATATGACAAAATAATAATTTATAAATTATCAAGGGCTCATGAGGGAGGGGGGACCGGGGAGGGAGGGGGAAAAAAGAGGACCTGATGCAAAGGGCCTAAGTGGAGAGCAAATGCTTTGAAAATTATGAGGGCAAAGAATGTACAGATGTGCTTTATACAATTGATGTATGTATATGTATGGATTGTGATAAGAGTTGTATGAGTCCCTAATAAAATGTTTTTTAAAAAATCAGGGCAATGCATGTTCTAGTACCAGGGGGAAGGATGTGAGCCCGTCTGTCATTTGCTTGAAGCACTGAGTACATCTGGGACGCCCTGAAAAGCCAGCCTGGGAACCCTTTGGCACGCCCTAACTACCCGAGAACTGCTCACTTGCCGTGCACCTCAGACTACTCTGATATGTTACTATGTTTGAGGTGTAAGTCCCTTTACCAAAAGCACTCTTACATGACCTCTGAGCCCTCCCTCTAAAAAAGGACAACAGAAAAAGGAGAGAGAATTTCTAAGACAACTGGCACACATTTCACTGGTTTGCATTATACACAAGGAACTAGGGTAAGTGCCCTACACACATCATTCCCATGAAACATATTCATCTACTGCAAGGCAGGGGTCTCTGTGTGCCACTTATAAGAAAACGCTCCATTACCAGCTGAAAGATTGGCGTGTGGAATTCACTCAGAGGTCCCTTACAGACAGGTCCGGTAGTTTGTTTCTGACATAGCCTTGGAAGACCTACGGAGCAATTCTACTTTGCACACATGGGTGGCCATTGGTCAGGACCAACTCAATGGCCAATACAACTCCCACCACCACTGGAAGTTGGGCATCACCTGAAACACTATCACTTTTTTCTCTTGTAGTGAATGTCCTGAAGAACTAGGAGGTGGACTCCCTTGTGCCACATGGCCTTTTTCAAGCCGGTTCCTTCTCTTCCTCCAAAAATCCTTTTAAATTTACTTCTATTACCTTTTAAACATTATCAAATAAAAATGAGTCACTTGGCGTGATAGGCACTCTTGGTTAATGATAAACAGATGGTTCTCCATAGCTATGAATAGACACAACCTCTACAGAGTATGTGCTTGAGGGGAGAGGGCCGTCTTCTGAAGAACCCCTCCCTCTGTTAAGCCATCTTAGTGGGCTAACGGAGGGAGAACTATCCCACACCTCTAAATCTAGAACAGCCAGCAGGAAATGGTCACTTCTCCGAAAAACAGGAGCAAGAACTGCAAAGGGGGGTTCGCTCCAAGAAGCCAGAAGCTCGCGCAGCTCTTCCAGGCCTCGCGGTCTCGCGACGAGAGTCGTGTGAAGTCGGGACGGGCAAGCCGAGCGGCCTCTTGCCTGCCAGGCCCTTGCCGGAGGAGACCCGCGACCTCGCCCCCTGGCCTCCATGCGGCCGCTTTTCCACGGGCCGTGAGGCCGAGTGGCATCCGGAGCCCCGAGGGGGCCGGGGGACACTGACTGGCCGTGGCATCCTTGGAGCCCCAGCGCCCGACGCGCGGACGTTCTGCCGCCTGAGCTGGACGACACTCCTGCGCCGACTCACTCACTCGGTTCCCGGCGTGGTTGAAGACCAGACACCGCGCATCCACTCCCTGAGCGTTTCCTCGGGTGGGATGCTCGTGCACAGAAATGCAGGTCAGTGCAAAGCACCTGCACAGAAACGTTCTCGCAGCATTCTTTGTCCTAGCAAAGCCAGAAGCCCAAACAGACGAGAAGCGAGCCAAGTGCCCAGCAGTGAGGGAGAAGAAAATGCCAAAGCACCACGAGTGCAGGACTCAACGGCTGGGACGTCGTGGAGTGGACTTGGGGTAACACAGTCACAACTCCGTCGTGTCTACATACAGCCCGCGGAAATCTAGTCATCTAGAGTCGTCGCGGACTTGCCCAAATGACTCCCAGGTTAGGGGGCTCACACACAGAATGGCGGTAACGAAAGCATTCCTGTAATTAAACTGTTTTTAAAATGAAAAAGCAAGATTGGACCCTTTATTCGCTGTAATCTTGTTCCGTAATTTGCGATAGCTAGAGGTGGAAGAGAAAGGGAGGGGGCACTCTCTGCTGTGGGCTTCTTTGCCCTCTGGTTCTTGATTGCTTTTTGCCAATGGAAACACCAAAGCCAAAGAAGTCAAACTCAAGGCCATGGAGTGGATTCTGACTCATAGCAACCTGACCGGACACGGTAGAACTGCTCCTGTGGATTTCCCAGACTGCAACGCTTTACAGGTGTAGAAAACCTCGCCTTCCTGCGGATGGAAACACCAGTTTAAAAAAGATCAGAGGAACAAGAAGACAGGGTATATCTCATCCACAGACTTTTCTGCCTCGACGTCATCCTAGTATGGCTGTATTGTTCGATTGCACTCGGTGGCCTTCCTTCCATGACCCCTACTTTTGTTGAGTTCTAGTTATTTTGTGGGCCTCCCACCTGGTAGTTCGTGGAGTTTTACTACCTGTGCAGCTTCTCTTTGAGCACCCTGGTGGGACACAAACAAGTTAATGCTTGCCTGCTAGCAAAAAGGTTAATAATTTAGGGTTCAGGTCTAAAGGTCTGGTGATCTGTTTCCAAAAACTCAGCCACTGAAAACCCTGTGAACTCCAGTCCTCCTTGGGCACACGTAGGCAGGCCACCATGAGTCAACTCAGTGGCAATGTGGGTGCAGTTTGGCTGCTTCCCTCAACTTTGCCCTCGATTCTATCACAACCCTTCATTGCAATCGCTTGAGGCAGGTGCTGCTGAAACTTGAATGTCCCACCTCTAGGGGTATGAATGTCAGGATAGTAGGTGAAGGGGACAATGTGCCATGTAAGATATGTATAAATAATAACAATCATAATACATTAAGTGTTCGTGAGGGTGAAAGGTGGGGGGGGGGAGCTGGTATCAAAGGGCACAAGAAGAAAGGCAATGTTTAGAAATTGGTGATGCCAACAATATCCGCTTGATATGATGGATGGATTGTTATAATACATGTAAGAGCACCCACTAAAATTTAAAAAAAACTATAATCATAAACACCACCTGGAGGGCTGGTTAAAACACAGATATCAGTCACATCCCACTGTGATAAGGTTTATTGTGCCCTCCTGGCCTATAGGAACATGTGGGATTAATCAGGTTGCGGTTTGGAGGACAAAGAGAGAAAAGGCTTGGCAAGGCCTGCCCCTCTCTCTCTTGCTGTCTGGTGAGCGGAATGGCACGTGGCTGCTTTAGTTAGTGCTCTGCCTGAACTTGTGAAGTACACTACCAGGCTAGCCTGTGGACCTTAGCTCTCGAGGCTCCTTCCAGACCTGGTTTACCACGCTGCTGGTGGGTTGAGCTTGAGGCTGATGGATCCTGTCATCTTGTGTTGTTGAGTTTGATATCCCATCTGGGACTGCTTTGCTGAGCTCCTGATATGCTGACTGTTGGTGACCTGCCCTGCTGTTTGCTGCCTGTGGGTTGACTGTCTGCCTTGCCAAAAGGAAGACTTAACCATCTGCTTCCTTGACCTTGAACCCGGCAGTCCTTGAGTTGAAGGATTTCCAGTATATTCATTTTTCATGAAGTGAGTTGAACTGAGCCTTCTGTACTGCTGGGTGGACTAGTTAGCTGTTGTATTCCTTTGTGCTATATAAATCTATCCACATATATATATAAAAAGAACTGCAAAGGGCCTCCCGCTTTATTATCCTTGACTTACTCCATTTGCTTTCTGTACGTGCTGTTTGGTAACTAGGCATCGTCACAGACTAGTAAACTAGCCCCAGAAAAGAGAGGCTGGACTTCTTCCACACAAAGTGGGATGTGTTTAGGTGTGATTTAACATCAACCCAGGATGGGGGCCTAACTTCAAGGAACCTTGGCTGATAATGTTGTAAGCTGTTCAACTGATCGTGGCCTCTTTGTTCTATGATTAATAAACACGTGCTGACCACACTGTTAAAACAGTGTCTTGTCTGTGCTTTGCTCAAAACAATCATTGAAAGCTCATGACTCAAAAAAAAAAAAAAAAAAAGAAAGCTCATGACTCTCGTAAACTGCATGTGCAAATCCATGAGTGTAACAGGATGAACTTGGGCTAAGTTAACAGGGATGAAAGGCATAAATGAATTAATCATAATGATTTCTTATGGGATAAGTAAAAAAACAAAAGTCCTAATAGTAACTGCTTTAGTGTCTCTTAGCCTCAGCAGTGTGTATCTTATCCTCTCCCCTTACAACCTGCAAGTGGGCCTCAAAAAGTTTGTGGAAAAGTTCTATACCTTTTAGCTTCACTTTCTCCATGAACTTTTTTAGGCCCTCTCATTCTTAAGTTCTCCAATTTTCTCTTTATCCAAGATGGATTACAAGGCTTAGCGTTATAATTTAGTTCTTGTAAAAATGTATTGCCTCTTCCTCTGTACCTGTTAAATGCTGCCCAAGAGAACACACATTTCCTACTGCCAACATGTATGCTGTTGAAGTTAGGGGCTGTCGAGCCAGTTCCAGGAAGCAGCGACCCTGTGTATGACAGAAGCAAACACTGCTGGTTCTACGTCAGCCTCCCAGTTGTTATGTTGAGCCAACTGTTGCAGCCAGTCTCAATCCAGCCTGCCGAGGGTCTTCCTTCTCGCTGCCCTTTACTTTACCAACTGTGACGACCTTTTCTTCTAGGGAGTGGCCTCCCTGAGAACCTGGACAACGAAAGATAAAGCCTCACCACCCTAACTTCGAAGGAGCATTTAGCTGCACTTCTTCGGAGGCAGATTCGTTTGCTCTTTCGGCAGCCCACAGTAATTTCAATATGCTTCACCAGCACCGTCATTCTTCACGTCTTCTTCTGCAGTCTTCCTTACTCAAAGTCCAACTTTCACATACCTATGAGGTGACTGAAGTACCATGGCCTGGGTCAGGCACATCTGAGTCTCAAGGTAAAAGCCTTGCTTTTCAGCATTTTAAAGATTTGTGCAACAGATTGACCTAATGCAATAAATTGTTAGATCTCTTGACTCCTGCTTCAGAGAGCATTGACTGTGGATCCAAGCAGGATGAAACCCATGAAAAATTCTATCTTTTCTCCATTTATCATGATGCAGATTTTGGTTCTCATTTAATTAAGTAATCCACATTGAAGACTGCCATCCTTGATCTTCACCAGCAAGTGCTTCACGTCCTTCTCACTGTCAGCAAGCAAGGTTGTGTCATCTGCATATCACAGGTTAATAAGCCTTCCTCCAAATCCTAATGCCATCTTCTTCCTCATATGGTCTGGTTTCTCGAATTATTTGTTCAGCATACAAATCAAGTAAGCATGGTGATAGTTAGCCTGAGTGGAACCAGCCTGTAGCAGCCTCCACTTTGTATCAAGCTATGGAAATTCCCCCAAGGTTAAGGTGTGATGATTGTCAGCAACTCTTACAGGTTCTCTTTGCGGCAGAAGAACAGGAAAGAATCCAGAGGGAAACCCATAAGATTCTACTTGGGGCAGACGGACAGCCAGTGGCTGCCCTGCATTCACAAGAAGCTTTGTTTCCAACCTGGCGCCTGTCATGGGACCCCAACGACATAAGGTATCACCAATTTCTGTTGCAGGGCCTCCGGGGGCTGCTAGAAAGCCCGTTAATCTGTCTAAGGTGAGTGAGACAGTGCAGAAAGCTACGGGTGAGTCTCCAGTGTTTTTCTTGACCGCCTCAAGGAGGCTTACAGGCTGTACACCCCAACTGATCCAGAGGCTCCCAAGAATCTCAGGAGCCAGGCTAACTTTAAATGTAGGGGGGCCACCCGGTAAACTTCTTAGTGGATACAGATGCAACCTTCTCCCTATTGAAAGAGGCTCAAGGGACTCTGTCCTCAACAAACACTTCTATTGTTGCAGCCACCACAGAGCCCAAAGCCTGTCCATGGACTACAGTCAGGCCACTGACAGCCCGTGGCACAATCCCCCATTCCTTCCTGGCCATGCCTGTCTTCCCGTGGGCAGGATTTGTCATTTAACTCCACGGACAAAGCGGTACCTGTGAAAATAAACCCAACTGAAAAACCGGTGCTTCAACTTACAGTATCTGTTCCATTATCTGAAGAATATATTCTGTTCTCGGACCCAGAGCCAGTGTCAGGCTCCGAAAAACTGTTCATTCAGTGAATAAAAACCATCCCCGAGGTCTGGTCTAAATGCAGTCCCCCGGGACTGGCCCAACATCAGACACCAGTGGTCATTCAGCCTCTCAGCACCGCGACTCCCATCAGCATGCGGCAATACCCACTGTCCAAGGAAGCCCGGGAGGGCAGAGCTCCCACATCAACCGGCTTGGAGAGGCAGGTATGCTAGTAGAATACACCCTGCTCCCCGTTCGAAAACCAGGAACCAATGACTTTAGAGCAGTGCAGGACCGCAGGGAAGTCAATGCCCGGCAGTCACTATTCATCCAGTGGTGCATTAGCCCCTACACCTTGCTAAGCCTTTTGTCCCTGAGCGTACTTGGTATTCAGTGTTGGATTTAAAGGTTGCTTCTTTTCCATTCCTGTGTCTCCTCTAAGCCAGCCCATTTTTGCTTTTAAATGGGCTGATCCGCAAGAAGGTGTCACTGGAAAATTAACCTAAACTCGGTTGGTCCAAAAGTTCAAAATTCTCCAGCCCTCTTTGGGGAGGCACTGAATTCCTCCAGGAATTCAGAATAAACAATCCCCAAGTGACCGTGCTGCAGGAGGGCACTCAGTTGAGAGCCTGCTAAAAGCCCTCCTGAACGCTGGATGACAAATGCCCACGTGCTCCAGTACCAGGTACTGTTACTCAATCTGCCCAGTGTCCAGTTCTCCAAAACAGCTACCCTCCACCCCGCAACCCTGCTGCCGGACGAGGCTGGGGAGGAGCCAATCCACAGCTGTGTGGAGACCTTGGAAACCATCTCCAACGTCCGGGCAGACTTAACTGATGTAGCCCTGACGGCTGCAGACCTGCAGCTCTCATATGGCAGCAGTTTCGTAAAGGAGGGCGTCCAGCAAGCAGGAGCTGCGGTCACCACGGAAACTGAGGTACTGTGGTCCACCTCCCTGCCCCCGGGTACCTCAGCCCAAAAGGCAGAGCTTATAGCCCTGACACGGGCACTCAAGCTGGGAAAAGGAAGTCCGTCAATATATGGGCAGATCGCCATTATTCTTTTACTTCTGCTCAATTCCATGGAGCCCTTTATCAAGAAAGGGGACTGCTAACCTCCAAAGGAAAGGAAATTAAACACAAGGCTGAAATGCAAGACCTCCTTCGAGCCTGTGGGAGCCTCAGCGTCTCGCTATATATAATCCACTGCAAGGCCCATCAGAGGACACTCAAGAAGGCAGCATTGGCATCACCAAGGCCAGTATTGGGACTGGCACAAGCAGAAGGTAAGTGGTCCCTTACCTCGTTCCAGCCAAACCTGCCTACTCGCCCCTGCTACTCAAAACAGAAGCGGGAACTTGCGCAACAGTTAGCAAAAAGGCTGGTCAAATCGCTTGTGTTGAAACCCTGACGGGTGGCTGATTCTCCCTGATCACTGCAAGTTGGTCCCTGAGGCAATTGGCTGGGAATTAATGGATCAGTTGCATCAGACCACTCATTTGGAAGAAACCAAACTGCACTTGTACCTGTGTAAACAATACAAATTTCCAAATCTCCAAAAGTAGATACGGCACGGCCAAAAAATGCCTCACCTGCACCCAAGTAAACAACCCCCACAGAACACGCCAGCCACAAGAGTAAAAGCATTGCCCGCTCAATACTGGGAAGTGGATTTTAGTGAGGTAAAGCCGGGACTGTATGGTTATAAACATTTGCTGGTCTTTGTAGAGACCTTCTCTGGTTGGACAGAGGCTTTCCCAACCGAGGCAGAAACGGCCACCGTGGCATGCACACTGCTGTTAACTAGATCCCTAGATTTGGCATTCCCTGGTGCATTGGCCCTGATAATGGCCCTGCCTTCGTGGCACAAATTTCTAAAATTATAAGTAAAATTTTATGTATTAACTGGAAGCTCCATTGTGCCTACTGGCCCTAAAGTTCTGGTCAAGTGAAAAAAAAAATGAAGAGAACCTTAAAAAAAAAGTATTAACTAAATTATGCACAGAAACTGGTGAGAACTGGGTAAGACTTTTGCCTTTTGCTTTAATGTGTGTCCGTTGCACTCCTTACCTTGAAAACCTTGCACCTAATGAAATTATGTATGGTAGACCCCTCCTTTCCTACCTAGGGTTGGAATGGAGCAGTTGGTGCACCTCACTCATGTTGAACTTTTAGTCTATACAGGTGTTACGCTGCCTCCACCATGCAGATACCGCAGGAGATCCCGAATCAGAGCAGTTGCTTGGATTGGGACCCTTCCATGACCTGACCCCAAGCGACTGGGCCTGGGTCAAGCGGCACAAGACCCCTGCACTCAGCCCAAGTAAACTCCCCCCATGTTAGCAGAAGTAAAAACCATAAAAACCTTTTTGCTTTTATAAATGCTACTAACCCAAACTTCACCAGTGATTGTTGGCCATGTCTTAACCCAGCACCACCCTACTTTGTGGGAATTGGATCTACGATTCCTCCTCAGTAGCTAACATCACACTATCAGATTATAATAGTAACAGTAGTGTGTGCAGG
This sequence comes from Tenrec ecaudatus, assembly GCF_050624435.1. Classification (NCBI taxonomy): domain Eukaryota; kingdom Metazoa; phylum Chordata; class Mammalia; order Afrosoricida; family Tenrecidae; genus Tenrec; species Tenrec ecaudatus. The sequence goes on from NC_134538.1 coordinate 111,556,343, forward strand.
TGGAAGGAAGCGGAGGGGAAAGGTCTACCCAAGCCCTGGAAGACTTACAAGGGAAAGAACACTGTTACCAAACCAGCTGGAAAACCCAGCGGTAGAGTCAGTATTGTGCCAGTGTTTCTGTGACACCCAGTTCCAAGGAAGCCTTTCTGTTAGCAGCCCCACCAGGAAGGTGGTTTGCTTGTTCCACTGGACTCTCTCCCTGCTTGTTCTCTACAACCTTACTCACCTCTGACCACACTGGACTTTGTATATTAGTTCAGATTTTACCCCCAGTATTTCTGTATTCTGGGTAAGCCGTGTGGCAGCATTTTAACACTTATTCCAGAGTCAAAAGAGCCCCCATCTTGGTTCCTTTACTTGTGGGACTAGGTGTAGCCAGGTCAGCATCAGTAGGAACGGTGGCCTTAATACAAGGAAATTATAAAATTTTAAGTCAGCTGATTAATAATAATTTACTGAATTTAGGGCAGTCTGTCAGTTATCTAGAAAAACCCCTCAATTCCCTTGCTGAAGTAGTATTACAAAGCAGGTGAGGATTGAACCTTTTACTTCTTAAGCAAGGCAGCCTTTGTATGGCTCTGGGTGAAAGTTGCTGTTTTTATGCCAGCCATTCAGGGATAATCAAAAATAGCTTAGCTTTTAGTCAGAAAAAGATTAAGTGCGCGAGAAGAAAACAGAAACAGCCAAAAAGGTTGGTTCCAGCAAATGTTTAGCTGGTCTCCATGGCTCACCTCTGCTTTTGCTTTTAATAAGACTAACTTGCGGCCCGCTAATCATAAAAACTTAATGCAGTTTGTACAAGACCGAGTACAGTCTGTCAAGTTGTTGGTAGGAAGTAAATCGTAGGAGCAACTAGCCCAGAGTGAGCCCCCGCCACAGCCCTATAAAACGCTTACACCTGGAAGATTCACAGATGTAACAACCACAGGGAGGAATGTGATAGTTAGCCTGAGCGGAACCATCTTGTAGCAGTCTCCATTTTATATCAAGCTATGGAAATTCCCCTGAGGTTAAGGTCAAGCAAACATTGGCCAGAAAATAGCAGCTGCAAGTTAAGGCCACACATCTATCTGGAAGAAAAACAAAAGTTTTAAAATGTCAAGGCTAACTGCAAGGTCGCTTCTGTTCTTGCTTGCTTGCACAGCTGCAAAGCCCCATTGTTTAGCCCACTCTATAAAAACCCAAGTCCGTAAGCAATCGGGACCGCTCTCCCTCTCCTCAGTGGGCTGGACCCTGCACAGGGTTCTTTTTTCTCCTTTCTGCCCCCCTTTAATAAACTGCTTTGCTTCTTACCATAAACTGAGTTGTTCTTGTCCGGTTCATGTACAACACCTGACACACACCTTTCCTGATTTTAAACCCTGCAATATTCCCACGTTGGTTTGTCTTGACTTGTTTTATCCCTGTCTGTATCTTCATATAGCCACAAATTCCAGAATGTAAGAACCCTGACAGCTTAAACCACCAGTATCAAGAGAAACATCAATGAATTTCGACTTTCCACATTACAACTTAAAGTATCTTGTCTAATAACATACCTAACTAAGTGGTAATGTCATGGATTGAACTGTAACCCCCATGAAAAAAATGTGTTTGAGAATGCAACTCAACTTGAACACAGTGTTCTCTATTATGTTACTGAGGCCATGTTAGATCGGGTGTATGTATTTTAAACTAAGCTTCTTTACAATATAAAATAATCAGATTGGGGGAAGAAAAGCAAGCAGAACGGGGGGAAAAGAAGAGATATGCCTACAAAATCATAAAAACTTTCAGTAAACCAAAATACCAAAATATGAAGCTGTTTCTCAACATATCCTCTCTCCAGGTCTCTATACTTCTAAAAGCATTGTTTCCATCTCTCTAACCCTCCCCTTAAGAACTCTATGCTCTTGGATTCATGCCACATTTAAATGGAGGTTTGGGTGTCCTTGTGGGATTCATGGTACTCCTTCTAAATGTTCCTTGAGTTTGTGGAAGAAAAAGAAGTCTGAAGGGACAAAACCACAGCTGTAGGGCGGATGAGGTACAGTTTCTCAGTAAAATTCTCATGTGGCAGCCTTTGCTATCTTCAAAGGAAAAACAAATGCATAGCTCAGATTTAGTTTCCTGGCCTTTGCTCACCAATGTAACTTCCAATTTTCTGAAAACAACTTCATAATAAACCTCGCGATCAGCCTGTGTCTTTCAGGAAAATCTATCAGGATGATGCCTTTGGGATTGCAAGAGCCATCATCACTTTCTGAACTAATGTTTCTGCCTTGCCTCTAACTGGCCCAGCAAAATCCCCCAACGGCGCTATTCTGAATGGACCTTTTTTGAAAGCTAATGGACTAAAACAAATGCATCACTGAGAGAAGGTGTCTGCAATCATCTACTAGTCAGCCACAAAGACGTGTTTGCATGTACTTTGAAATAAACCAGCAAAATTATTAACTGGAGCCCTAGTAGCAACATGTTTTTACTTAACCTCGTACACGCCAAATGAAAGGAAAATTGCCAAGAAAACAAGTAACCCAGCAGAGGAGACCAAAGAGGGAGAAAGCCTTCCTCCAGAAGAGTGTTTCCCAAAGTGAGCAATGCTGAGCACCCGCCCCCAGAGAGTGCTGCACAAGCGGACGGACGGCTGCACTTTGTCCTAGATGATGGGCTAGAGTACAGATATTTTTAAGTGCCAGGGGGGCATTTTTCCCCCTGAATTTTTTTTCTAAAAAGGGGGCAGTAGGCCAAATGAGTTTGGGAATCTATGTCCTAGAGCCAGCAACTTAAATTCCAACTCCCAGGCTCCCAAACTGCAGCAGGGGGAATGGATTATTTAACGTGGCTCTTCTAGCCAAAGTCTGTAACTTCCCCAAACAACTTTTTCCTGCATGGACCTGGTAAGGTGTGTAAAATACTGATAGGATTCACTTATGAGTAACTGTGAGTAGGATTCCCTGCAATGCCATCCTACTGTATAGAAAATGAGCCTTGTAAAAAGCAGGGGGAGGGAGCTTAATACCAGCAAGAGCCAGGAGTGGAGAACCTACTCCGGCCTTAGGATCCCTGTACAAAGAACTTTCTGGATTCGGCAGACGGCTATAACATGAGAGGAGCGGCAACAGAACCAAGAACCTGAGCATGGAACAAAGTGATGGCCTTCCCAGCTCACAGAGCACATCAAGGTGGTGGCTTTTGTGCAGGATGCTGGCCCAGAGTGCGGTGCCTCTTGGTACTTAATTGGGGAAGTTGGTTTTCTGACCTGTGTAGGTGGAGTTGAATCCTTTCAGGTTCTAGCTTACTGGAGTGGGGTGCCTCTGGGCACTTACTTCAGGAAGCTTGAGCTGAATGCCTTCAGGGTTGGCTTCCAGCAGAGTGGTATGCCCTTGGGCATTTATTAGCAGACATGAAAGAACTCTGCAGCCTGTCCTGATGACCAAATCAACCCAGAGCATTTCTACCTGGCATTATAACTTGTTAACATCCTTAAGAAGCCCTTGAATCATGTATTTTGTCATTGCAATGGATATTCTAAAACCCAGGGAAGTAAAACAGAGAACATTAAGTAAAACTTCCTTCAATTATGAAAAAAAATAGTTGTTTGTTAAAGCCACCAACTTGTGGTATTGCTAGGCAGTCTAGGGAAAGGCTGGGACATCCATTACGCATGCCCAGAGGGCTGAGCTACTGAAACAAAGGAGTGGCACACTGCACATGCTCAGAGGTTCAGATTTCCCGCCAGAAACGTGGGTGAGTGCTGCACCTGGATTGGCCACCTAAGCCAGGTGAATTCAATTCAGACAATGGGATCGACCAGGGGTCGTCCACCACACCTCCCCGCAGAATAACTGAAAAGGCAGGAGACCGGAGTTGAGTAGTTTCCAGGCAGGCTGCACATTCAGGAAGAGTCCCGTGGGTGCCGTGTAAACCTGAAACTTCTTCTAACGCTCATAAAACTCACTTGGATCACAAACCAAGCTTCGGTGTGAATTCTTTCTCACGAGGAGCCCAGGACCGAGGTATCTCTCCCCGCCCCCCCCCCAGAGAGATCTAACAGTATCTCTCCTATCACAGCTCTTAGGTAACTAACACAAAGACTGAGTTCAAAACCAGGTCTGTTGATCTTTGTTCTTCATTTCCCATATTCTACAAGCACAACTGGGTATAAAACTTTTGCTTTAAGAGAAAATTTTATATAACAAAATATTCATTCAGAGCTGTATTTTTTAATAAAAAATTTTGAAATAACGAAACAGACTCTGATGGCTCAATCTGCATTAAGAACCCCCAAGAAGACGGAAAAGGTCTCAGCTCATGTAAAGAAAAAGTGGAAAACACAAAGAATATTCACTAAAATAAAAGAGGCACTATTACCAAATATTCAAAATGAGCATTCACATAAGGAATAAGGACAGGAGGAAAAGCATACCGATTCCTTACATCAGGATTTTATTAATATTGATTCACATAATTCTACTTTTCAGTAAAATGTTAAAGTCTCAAAGGTATAAAATAAGCATCATGTCTGTGTTCAACCATGTTAGTAAGGTACAGGTTAGGAAACCCGTGCCCTTAAATTATATCCAAAGCCAGCCAAGCTAGTTATAAAGATAGAAAGACATGCCTCAAAATGATGTTTCATAGTATCACAGTAACAACTATAAATCTCAATGCTTTCATGAATACAAGTACCCATAATTTAAACTTACCAGTATTAAAATAATTAACAATTGAATCTCTAGTAATTCCTGGGACCTTGCAGGTGGAAAACAGCATTCGGAACTGACTCATATCTAGGGGAGTATTTCCAACCTTATGAACAGGCAGTTTTTCTCTATTAAAACAGAAACATATTTTTATCAAGAAGTTATCATAAAACTTAAAAACCCTCAAATAGAAAGCAAATGTTTTGAGAATGAAGATGGCAATAAATGTGCAAATGTGCTGGGCACAATAATAGATGGATGTATGGATTGTGAAGAGTTGTACGAGCCCCCGATAAAATGATTTTTTTAAAAACCACCAAAACTTAAAAACCAGTCACAACTGCAACATTCATCTCCAGATAAGTAAGTTCAACATTGTGCCATCTGAGATTTGGGGTAAATCTAGTAATGAATCATCATAAATGTCCTTACTTTCTTAATAGTTGCCAGTAGTTCAAGTTATGCCAAAGGTTTATACTTCCTCTTTCTAAATTAGTGCCCTTTTTTGGAGGCCAGTAATGTTCGCTGTGGGTCGCAGGACCAGCAAAGTTGACATTCAGTTGTGACGGTATGCGAACATCCAGGTAAGCAACATTCAGCCACCACTCTTCCAGCTAAAAGAATGAAGACCATCAGCTAATGTTCTTCAGAAGAGCAGAATGCAAAACTACTGACCGAAACAAAGCGTCATCTTTGTTCGTTACTCCTCAACACTGAAAAGTAAATTTCCTTATTTTTAAATCATCACAGATTTTGAAAAATGCTATTATATTAACTCCTTCTTTTAGGCTGAGTTATTATTATTCTGTTTAGCCGCACTATTAAGTACTGTATTGGCAAAAAGCCCTGAAAAGGCACCTTCTGGTTCAGTATCGTATCATATGGAAGCCACAGGACCCAACAAAGTGCCGAGTGCTTGCTTAAAGAACCCAGGTAAGCAGATAGTCCATAAACGCTCATCTCACCGTAACGATGACCAAGGCCTTTATATTCCCCTTTCAAAACACCTGACATACTAAATCAGGAATATTTCTAAAATTCATGAGGATTAATAGAGATCTTTCAAACACAAGTTTCCATGTGCTCAATAACCTGCAGTATGTGGCAGTCCCACTTCGATGCTCTCCAATTGTTGAATGTAATGCAGAAATAGGCAGATCTTATGAAATTATTTAAGGTTATTTTTAAAGAAATTGATGTTGAGCTAAAATTAGTCATCCAGAAAAAGATACGTCACAAGAGTACAGACTGAACAACTTTTTTACCTTCACTTTCTTAGATTGAACCACCCAAATCTCAGTACTGCAAATACAGGACTCGGAAAGTTTAAAATGGATTATTCTTCATGCAGATCAACTCATAAAAAGATCAGCTTTTTAATTCTAAAACATAGTTCCAACCATTTCCTGACTAAAGCAATGTTTGTAATTATAAAAATTCATCTTCCGTTTCATGTTAGTTTTTCTTACGCTAGACAAGTAAAGTAGTAGCTGGGCTGAAGAAGCCAATGGAGACTCCCTGTGGAAAAGCCCGAGACCTACGCTGCAGCAGTCTCTCCCTCGGTCTGTCTGCGGAAGGAGCACGGATACCCCTTCTCTGCCCCATTTTGAGGACTGTTTACTCCTCTACACCGCATCGCCTATGGCGCCTATCTCCTTTAGTGTGCTGGGTACTTTAAGGTTTTCAATTTTAAACACAAAAACGTAAGTACCCAATCTCTTTTAGCTCTTGCCCTTTTGAGTAATTTCTGCTGTAATTTTTCTCCAATTCCATTTTGAAAAATTTAAACTATTTTTTTCCAGTTTTCCTATACTCTTCTTCATTTACCAAAAATCTAGACAAAAATTTGCTATAATAATCTAGACAAGAAGGTTTTTCTCACGCGATCACCTGCAACAGAATAAAGGGGTGTTATTAACATACAGATTTTTTTGGCTGCAGGAGGAAGACAACTTCCAACATAACAGCAGATGGACTCTGATAACATGAGGTGACATAGGAAGGAAGTTCAGATACTGAAAGATGATGAATAAAAACTATTAGTTGTTTTGGTTTTTTTTAAAGAGAGAGAGGTGTGAGGGATAGGGGATTTCTGAGCCCCAATTCTATACTACTGCATCAGACTCACTTACCCTAAAAAGGTGCATTTTAACAAGTTCTCCTTTTGATAAGCTAGTGCGGCCACGCAACAACACGCAGAACTCTTGAATTAAACGATTTGTTCATTCTTTTGGATGGTAATAACAATGACTGCAAGGATTTCTATAAAATGACTTAAAAATGCATGACATGTATTTTTAAATTATAAATTCAAAAACATAAGTACCCAATTTCTTTTTCCTTTTGCCCTTTCAAGTAATTTCTGCTGCAATTTTTCTCCAATCCCATTTTGAAAATTTTTAACTATTTCTTCAGTTTTCCTATATTCTTCTTCATTTGCAAATGGTTGCACTATAAAAAAAATACACATTAAGTTATTTTGACATTAAGTACCACCAGCACACTTCAATTATTATGTATACAGTGTTTACTGACAATTAATTAAAATATGCTAATATCAAAGCAATCTAGTAAGTTATAACAGAGCTTATAATATAAATGACTTAAAAACAACAATGCAAAATACTGTAAAAAGTAAGAGTGGATACTGTATAATCTGATAACCATTTTCTCAAAAATTATTTTAAAATCATTCTAGATCAGTTACAATTACAGAGAAGGAACTATCATCTTGCCATTATTTCCATGGGAAAACACATCCTGTTTATCCACACATACAAATAAGACAATCACAACACAAGCAACACAATGCTAGATTTTGAGTTGACTGCAATTCATAGAAGAGTGTAGAGCTGGCCCTGTAAAGTTTCTATGGCTATTTATCTTTAAAGAAGCAGATTGCCATCTTTCCCCTGTGGAGTGGTGGGTGGGTTTGAACCACCAACCTTTTAGCAAACTGTTGGGAGCTTAACCACTGAATGCCCAGGGCTCCTGTTGAGTCACACAAGTACCACTTACATTGTGCTCATGTAAAACCTGTACATACACCAAAGGGTGGTTATTTAAATAAAACAAAGTAATTCTACATAGGTTAAAACCAGGAAAGGTACCATATATACTCATGTGTATAAGCCGAGTTTTCCAGCACATTTTTTATACAGCTTGGTGATAAAATTATGTGCCTCGACTGATATTCAGATCAGCTTATATTGGAGAATATATGGTATGTATCAGGGTTGAAGCCTTTCACCATATGTGATAGGTAAGGTTTATTGTGCCAACCTGCGCCAATGAACACATGTGGGCTTAATTGAAGGGTGGAGCGATAAATGGCTTGGAGAGCCTCACCTTTCTTGTCTCTTGTTCTCTGATGCTTGGACCAGGGTGCGGCTGCCTTAGCTAGTACTCTGCCTCAGCCGGCAAGGCTCACTTCAAGACATCCCCGAGGGCAAGCCACATGGATCGACCCTGATGCAGTGCTGGGGGCTGGAGAAGCCGTGTGGAGACCCCTGCTAGCACTGAGATACTTACACATTCACTGATTCGGCTTTTCTCCTGCATTCGGCGTCTCTACGTGTGCTTTGTGAGATTGAGGACTTTGTAGATCAGTGTTGAACATATGGGCTAATGTTGGACTTATGGGCCTGGACAACACTGAGTTGGGATGCTTTCTTAATGTATACTTACCCTTTATGTAAAACTCTCTTACAAAATGAGTGTCTGTAAATTTTGTTACTCTAGTGTACCTAGACTAACTCACCACACTTATTTGATTTTTATACTGAGCAAATAATCCAAGAAGCAGGACTCTGAAAGAGTATGGAATTAGGATGAAACGAAGGCTCATAAACAACCTGCAATATGTAGATAAAACAACTTTTGTTGTTGAAAGTTGAGGTCTTGAAGCATTTAATGATGAAGATCAAAGACTATAGCCTTCAGTACAGGTTACACCTCAGCATAAGAAAACAAAAATCCTCAAACTGAACCAATAAGCAGCACTGTAATAAATGGATACAAGACCAAAATTTTCAAGAATTTCATTTTATTTAGATACATAATCAACAACCATAGAAGCAGTAGTCAAGAAATCAAGTGAGATATTGCACTGGAAAAGACTGATGCAAAAGACTTCTTTAAAGTGCCAATAAGAAAAGCTGTCCCTTTGAAGACTGAAGTTTGCCTGACCTAGGGCTTTGTGTTTTCTTTTCTGTTTTTTTTTCTCTCAGTATTTTCAATTGCCTCATATGAATGTGAACTGTGGACAACGAAGAAGACTAAAGACATGCATATGAAGAAGACTGCAAATACCATGGACTACCAAAAAACTACCAAGTCTGTTTTGGAAGTAGGATGGCCTGAACACAAGTTCTTGGAACGTGTAATCAGGAGGGACCAGTTCCTGGAAAAAGAAATTATGTTTGGCAGAAGGTCAGCAAACAAGACCATCAGAGACTAATCAACAAAGTCATTGCAACAATGGGCTCAAACATAATGAATGGCTCAGATCAGGCAGCGCTTCATTCTGTTTGACTGGAGTTAATAGCACCTAACCACAACAGCACCTTGCTGACACTGTGATGTAGAAGTATTAGACTGCTAATCACCATGTTTGTGGTTCAAAGATGCAGTCGTCTGCTTCTATAAAGATTTACTAGCCTTGGAAGCTCTATATTGCATGACTATAAGTCAGAATCAATTCAAAAGCAGTGAGTTGTTTATTTGTTTGTTTGTTTGGGGGGGAGTTTAGCCATGAGTAAGAGAAGGAATTAAAAGTTTATTTCCATTGATACTCAGTACAAAGCTGCCGTAAAGCCTACCCAGAGTAGTTTAAGCTATCTCACAGTCAAAGATGGTTTTCTGTTAAAAAATGAAAGAAGTATACAGGGCAGTTATCCCAGTGGAAATAAGTGTTCTGAGTATTAAATTAGAAATTAAAATAAATTAGAAATTCATTCAAGAAAATAAGAGACATTAGTATCTTCATTGCTTTATTTTTGTCTCTTTAAAATCTTATCTGGAAAAAAAAGTCTTATCTGGAAAGCTGTAAAAAAGTGAAGTGGTCACAACAGCCAAGCACAAACTGCAATGTCTAGGGATATACCTGACTTAAAGAACAAAACATCTATATGGGGAAAACTACAGAACACTACTGCAAGAAACCAAGAATGACCTCAACAAATGGAAGAATATCCCATGCTCGTGGATTCGAAGACTTAATATAGTAAAGATGTCAGTTCTGCCCAAGGCACTATATAAGTTTAATGCAATCCCGATACAATTACCCTCATCTTTCTTCAAAGAAACATCATATAGAGAGGGAAGAAGCCCCAAATTAGCAGAGAGCTCAAGAAGATGGACACAGTGGGAGGGCTTGCTTTACCTGATTTTAGCACATATTATACAGCCACAGTGGTCAAAACCGCATGGTATTGGGATAAGGACAGATACTCAGACCAATGTAAAAGAACTGAAAACCCAGAAATAAAATCATCAGCATACAGACAACTGATCTTTATCAGGCCCAAAAAGTATACAATGGGAAGCAGATGCCTTCTTCAACAAGTGGTGCTGGGAAAAAATGGATATCTACCTGCAGAAAAATGAAGCAAGACCCTTATCTCACTCAATGCACAAGAATAAGCTCAAGGTGGATCACAGACCTCAAGGAAAACCCCAAACCATTAGGTCCATCAGTGAGGGAATTGGGACGAACCTGAGAACCTTGGCACAGGGAATGCACAGGCTGTCAGAAATAGGGAAGGACACAAACACAGAGGAGGCACAAATTGACAAGTGGGATATACTGAAGATACAACACCTGTGCACATCGAAATAACTCACTACGAGAGTAATGAGAGTCCCCAGACTGGGAAAACATCTTTAGCAATGATATCAGACAAAGGCCTTATTACTAAAATCTACAATATTTTACAAGCATACAATAAAAAAATAGTAAGTGCCCACTAAGGAGGTGGGCAAAGGACCTGAACAGAAGTTTCACGGCGGCAGAAATCCGAATGGCCAACGCACATATGAGAAAATGTTCCTGATCATCAGCCATAACAGAAATGCAAATTAAAACAATGAGATACCACGTAACACCCTCAAAGACAGTCCAATTCAATAAATCAGCAAGCAACAAGTGTTGGAGGGCTGTGGTGAGACAGGAACTCTCATCCACTGCTGGTGGACCTGTAGATATGTACAGCCACTATGGAAATCAATTTAGGAATATCTAAAACAGATGGAACTTGAGCTGCCATACGACCCAGCAATCCCCATATTGGGCATATGCCCAGAATAGGCAAGAAACAAACCACAGCCAGGCATCTTTGCTCCAATGTTCATCATGGCACCGTTAATAATTGCAAGGAGTTGAAAACAACCCAAAGTTTCATTAACAGGCCAATGGATTAAAAAACTGTGGTACATACATACAATGTGTCACTGAAAAGCAGTGATGAATGCATGAAGCACGTGGCTGCATGGGAAAAACTAGAGAAAATTATGCGACCCAAAGTAAGCCAAGCACAAAAGGACAAGCACATGAGTCTGTTGAGGTAAACTTATATTTAAAAAAATGCTAAAGGGACATCAGGAAAAAGCTACTGTATACAAACATTTCTGGGGTGAGGTCCAGGTAGTATGGCAGGGGCCAGACCAAATCCAGGAATACATATGGTAGCCAACTAAAAAGGAAAGGGAAAAAAAGAGAAAAGAAAGAAATGGGTAGCTGGGGAACAGGGCACTAACCCACCCAAGGGGAGGGTATTGTTTATATCTCCACAGGGAAAGAGGGACAAGACTTCAACTCGGTGCTCAAAGATGTGAATGCAACATACTGGCATGAAGCAGGGAACCAGTAGAGAGGTCTGAGGGGCTTGCCCCAATCCCAACCATATGGACAGCTGCACCCCGGACCCCCCAGAAGAATTTACTTCAGAGGACAGCACTGAAGCTACAGCTCAGGGAGAGGGACATGTCTGATCAGAGCACATGGGAGCAAATGAAAGGGGAGGAAGAGAGAGTGGTGCAGCACATTCTGGCCCACGAAGCCTTGAGGACGATATTCCCGCTCAGAGCAGCCAATGCACAGTGAGGACTATATGGCCGACCCCACTATGAAACATGACATCTCTCACTGACCCATAGCCCTACAGGGGACAACAATGGAGACACAGTGTGGGAATTGCACCTGATCTGACTCCACCACTCTGAGGCAAAACACTAAGGGCGTGCAAAAGAACGGCAAGGGGAGCAGAGCAAGGAAGTCCCAAGGGAGTACCAAAACTAGACTTTGGGGTCAGGACATGGCACCCCATCAGACTTGACCAGAAAACAATCCTAAAGGTCAACAAACAGACCTTGACCTATTTACAGGCTTTTTTTGTCATTGGTTTTTTGTTATTTTATTTTCTTTTGTTGTTTTGCTCTGTTTTGTTTTAGTGCATATTATTATCTCTACAGGTCTATCTAGATAAGATAGGCTGGATGAACTATCTGGAGGAGAAAACAACTGGAGCATGGTTGCAGGGGGGTGGGAGGTGCGGGACATGGAAGAGGGGGAGGTAAAGGAAAGGAAGTGCTGTTAACAAACCTAGGGACAAGGGAACAAGGGATCCAAAAATCAGTGACAAGGAGGGTATAAGAGGCCTGATAGGGCTTGATCAAGGGCAACGTAACCGAGAGGAATTACTGAAACCCAAATGAAGACTGAGCATGATAGTGGGACAAGAGGAAAGTAAAAGGAAATAGAGGAAAGAACTAGGAGGCAAAGGACATTTATAGAGGTCTAAATACAGGCATGTACATATGTAAATATCTTTATACATGATGATGGGGAAATAGATCTATGTGCATATATGTATAGGTTTAGTATTAAGGTAGGAGATGGACATTGGGCCGGCACTCAAGTACTCCCTCAATGCAAGAATACTTTGTTCTAGTAAACTGGCATTCCATGATTCTCACCTTCCCTACACAATCGCTGAAGGCAAATGGGTGCATAAGCAAATGTGGTGAAGAAAGCTGATGGTGCCCGGCTATCAAAAGATATAGTATCTGGGGTCTTAAAGGCTTGAAGATAAACAAGCAGGCCATCTCACCGAGAAGCAACACATGGAAGAAGCACATCAGCCTGTGTGATCATGAGGTGTCGAAGGGATTAGGTATCGGGCATCAAAGAACAAAAAAATCATATCATTGTGAATGACGGGGAGTGCGGAGTGGAAACCCAAAGCCCATCTGTAGGCAACTGGACATCCCCTTACTAAAGGCTTGCGGGGAGGAGACCAGCCAGTCAGGGTGCAGGGTAGCAACAATGAAACATACAACTTTCTTCTAGCTCTTAAATGCTCCCCCCCCACCCCATTATCATGATCCCAATTTTATCTTACAAATCTGGCTAGACCAGAGGATGTACACTGGTACAGATAGAAACTGGAAACACAGGGAATAGAGGACAGATGAACCTCTTAGGACCAGTGGTGAGTAGCGATACCAGGAGGGTAGAGAGAAGATGGGGTAGAAACGGGAACAGAGTACAAGGATCTATATATAACCTCCTCCCTGGGAGATAGACAACAGAAAAGTGGGTGAAGGTGATGTCGGACAGTATAAAACATGACAAAATAACAATAATTTATAAATTATCAAGGGTTCATCAAGGAGCAGGGAGCGGGGAGAGAGGGGGAAAATGAGGAGCTGGTATCAGGGCTCAAGTAGAAAGCAAATGTTTTGAGAATGATGAGGGCAACAAATGTACAAATGTGCTTGACACAATGGATGTATGTATGGATTGTGATAAGAGTTGTATGAGCCACCAACAAAATGATTTTTTAAACAGATTATCTTACAATCAACTAAAATTTTCAAATAACATATGCTTTGATCTCTAATTCAATTAAAATGCTTGAAATTAGACTTTTATGATACCTACGTGCTGTTAACATCTACACTGTCAAGGATGAGCTATTTCCTTTAGTTTGTTATTTAGTTTGATTTAATGTTTCCATAAGTTTAAGTTTCTTGTTCTTTCATTTTGTTCTTAGAACCTCACACAGAAAAACTTCTTTCTTCTTGTCATGGACTCTATCAACACTTTTGTTGATAATCAAATCAGTAATTTTACTTTTGAAAGTATATTTAACTTTATTGATTAAAGATATTTTAATTATGTATACAATTTTAGTTTTGTGATCATTTCTGCCAGCACTGTTAAACCTTATTTTCCTGTTCCCTGGCATCTGTTCAGACAGTAAGGAGCCCTCATGGCATTCTGGGTAAGCAGCAGTCTACGAACCCCAAGATCTGTGTTTCAAACCTACCTGTGACTCCAGAGGTGAAGATAAGGCTGTCTGTTCCCGTAAAGATTTATATTCTCAGAATCCTTAAGCAATAGATTTTTTCTGTCAGACAGGATCACTATGAGTCAGAATCAACTTGGCAGTAGTTTGTTTGGCTTGGTTTTGGCTACGAAGACCATCGATACTTTGCTGTTACATTTAGGTTATATCTCTTTTCTTTCTCAGTGCTCTTAAGCTTGTTTGCTTGTTTCCTTTTCTTTGATGTGGTAATTTGCCTATTATTTCTGTGTGGACATTTCTCTTTATTCATTTCTTATTGGATGAAATTCTAGATTCAAAGTTTTTGTTTGATTTTTTTCAATTTAGGAATTTATACATGACACTTTAAAAATTATATTTGTTATTTAATGTAAGTGATTTGTTTAGATGTGTTTTGTTACTTTTCGTTCTAGATGTTAATATATCTAAACCATTTTTTTTCTCTTTTTTTCTTATCCTTCTGTATTGTGCTTTTGGGAGCTTTATCTTCTGGTTTACTAATTTTTTTATTACCACAGCTTAAATGTTTGACCCAAACCTTTCATATTAATTTTTTATTGTATTTGTAAATAATTTAAGTTATATTTGGTACTTTATCAATATAATTTGCTAAGCTTATAGCTATTTGTTCTTCCTATACTATGTTGATTTTCAATTTCAAGTTATTTAAACATATTAAGCATAATTCCAATGTCTGAAAAAAGTGAAGTAGACATAAAGCATTTACTTTTGAAGACCAAAGACTAAGTCTCATACATGAGAGTTAGAGAACAAAAGAAAATTTGAGATGATGAAATCAAATAGTAAATAAACAAAAAAGGTAAAGACATTCATAAGGGAGCAGGAGACTAATTAAAAATTATTCTGAGGAGAGCAAATGCCTTGAGAATGATTGGGGCAGGGAATGTATGGATGTGCTTTATACAATTGATGTATGTATATGTATGGATTGTGATAAGAGTTGTATGAGTCCCTAATAAAATGTAAAAAAAGAAAAAAAAATTATTCTGAAACTGTTTTTTACTCAAGTAAAAGAGTTTCAGAATAAGAACAAAATTTACTGGGAAGAGAAAATTATCATAAAGAGAAATAAGAGAAATATCTTTTGAATTCCCTAAAAATGAAAAACATAAATTTTTGTAAACAGGAAGAAGCCATTGAGTTGTCAAATAATGAAGGAAGGCACGTCACTGAAAAAATAAGACTATTAGGAATGAAAATGAAGAGGTTTCTAAATGTATCCTGAGAGCAAAGCTCATAGGCCACATGTAGAAGATAAAAAATTAACATCATGCATGGATTGTGATAAGAGTTGTATGAGCCCCTAATAAAATGTTTTTAAAAAAATGAACATCAGACTTCTTAAGGAAACAAAAAATATCTTCAGAACTCTTTTTAAAAATCATTAACCAACAAACGATCCTTGAACTAACTATAAGCTTTTCTTTCTTGAAAAAAAAATCATTAAAAAAGATCATTTCCAACTAGGATTCTATCCTTAGCCAACAATCAAGTATGAAGATAAAATAAATACATTTTTAAGCCTTACATTTTCCCTCCTAGGCATTCTGTCTCCCAAGTAGCTACTAAAAATATGCTGCATTAAAATAAGGGAGGGAACCGAGTAATAAAGTGACACAGATTCTAAGAAACAGAGAATGTTGGAGAGAAGTGTCAGAATGTGACCAAAGGAAAATTCGACGATGATAGCAGGCTCGAGAAAAACTAGCAATGATTGGAACAAAAAGTAGAGGGCTCCAGGTGCGATCTCTCCACGAGAATGAGACTGATAGAAGATGGAAGGGATTTTAAATGTATCCAGTGATTGTCAGTGTGTTGAAAGCTTTGGAAATAAATTATTTCTAGAGACAAAGGAAACTAAATAAAAAAGGTACTACATTCGAAGTACACTGCATGATTTGCTTATGAATGATAATTTAATGTCCACAAATCTTGAATATTGATTTAATCCCAAATGGTAACTGCACAACTACATTGAGCAGTTGAGAGGAAAAGTCTGGGTATATTGGGGAGCATATAAGCTGAATGGGGTTGAGAGGGGTTTTATGATAAGAGCAACAGCCATATTTTTGAGGAAATGAACTTATAATATCAATAACTAAAAGAACCAAGAAATCACAAAAGAAGAATATCAGTTCATATCTGGAGATGACAACATATGTACTACAGGGGAAATTATCAGAGAAAAAGAAAAAAAATGGGCACTTAAAGACTATTCTAATTATCATGAACGTAGAAGAAACAATTAGATCTTCAGAAAATAGCAATTTTCTAGTTATCTAATCTGTTGATAATATTAGTGTATACTAAAAGATTATGAACATACCTGATTCAAGGTATTTCTTCAATGATTCTTCCAGTGTGGGAACAGGCAATGATGGAAGAGTATCCTGGTACTGAAATGTTCTTTCTTCAGTTGATTTAGCCAACTGATTTTCCATGATGTAACAATCACAATAGAAAATCTAAAGTAAGAAAAGAAACATATTCATAGCTTCAACTTCATAAACAGTTACCTATAATGCCAGGTCTAATTCACTAAACTAACTAATGTGTATCCAATTGATCCCAATTCTTAAAGTGGTTACAATCTTGTCAGAAACTTAAAAAATAAGGGCACAGACAAGGACTGACAGTGAAGAAGTGGAATGTGAGACCAGTGTAATTCCATTATCATTATGAAGTACCTACCTTCTGCCATGTACCACACTAGATGTTATCCAAAGCAAACGCCATCTTCTAAATTTTCATGCTACTTCTAAAATGTAACATCCATTGCCATTCTACGAAGAAACTCAAATGCACGCTTAATAATTAGCCTAAAATCAAAGCCATAATATCTGAACTTGGAACACCAGATCTTTCTTTGGCTTTGAGTCTATTCAGTCACATCCAATGCAGCAAAACAGGGCAGTCTCAAATTTGGAATATGTAGGAGATACCAGAACCGTAAACATTAGGGGGAAATGAGAGCGTGAATCCCTAGAATGTGCTCAAGTTCGTTCAGTGAAGAGATGCAGCTATGTATAAAGCAAGTTGATTTTGCAATTTCAAAAAGAAAATCCAATGCAGAACTCTACTGTTACACACCTTGGGTCACCATGAATCCAATTCAGCTCTGTGGCAACCAGTAACAGTAGTTACTGCTATACCTGTTTCTGTGACACCTTACAACACATGTACTGTTTAGACTGGATTCATGAGCTACTTTTATCTTATACGTGAGTATATTTCCTCACCATAATGAAAATATTAAAGGGCATAGCACTTTACACAATGTGTGCCAATTTCCTGAGTGGGAAACGTTTGAGTCCTATAAAGTTTAGTTTCTATTAATTTTCTGAAAAGTATTTTGTGAGCATAAGTAAACATCAACTTTCAGTACAAAAAAGAACACACACACAAAGGGCCAAGAGTGTTTACTGCCAAAATTGTCTTTACTCATCTTTATGAACAGAATCGCCACCCAGAGAGTTTTTCCTACCAGGCCTTTGAATCAGTGTGGTGTGAGATGTGTCATCTCTAGGCGTTGCCCCTAAAAGAAGACTGCATGTGTTCTCCCCTCCCCACTGCCAACCCATTTATGGAAGCCAGGTATTCTGTTTGTCAGAGTCTCCCGACTTTCCTCTATAAGAAAAGCCAAACTCACTGCCATCTAGTGCTGTCACTGTATTTAGAAGTTTCTTTATTCGGGTGAGACACTTGGTGATGCCATAGGTCACTGCACTGCTGTCCTGAGATAATCCAAAACTGAGGCATAACAACTTTATCACTCCTCAGCATCTTTGCTGTTGGCTCCACTCTCCTTTGGTCATGCCTAAACATGGCTTTGGACAGATGGAAATGCAGAGCTAGAGCCACACTCCAACTCAATGAGCCTCTGGGCAAACAACATTACTGCAATTTCCTCATCTGCACAGAGGACAAACTTATCACAACTGTGTCAGTATTTTTCAAATGACTAAAACAAATGTATTAAGAAATCATGATCTGGAGGCAACTATAAAATAGCAGGCAGAATTTCTAGAAACATGATTGGGGCAGGGAATGTATGGATGTGCTTTATACAATTGATGTATGTATATGTATGGATGGTGATAAGAGTTGTATGAGTCCCTAATAAAATGTAAAAAAAGAAAAGAGGAGAAAAAATGATTAGGGCAAAGACTGTACAGATGTGCTTTATACAATTGATGTATGTATATGTATGAATTGTGATAAGAATTGTATGAGCCCCAATAAATTGTTAAAAAAAAAAAAGAATTTCTAGGAATATTCTCCAAGATCCCCCTTTAATGCCCAGAGCCTGTGATCATGGTAAATTACCACTCTGGTGGTTATGTTATCTAACAGGGAATTTGACTCTAAAATAAGGAGATAATCCAGGTGGGCCTTATCTCGTAACACAAACCCTTAGGTGCTGAGACCTTTTTTGGATGGTGGCAGAAGAGAATCAGAATAATACGAAAGTTCCCAAACTTTATTTTGGCACCCCTCTGGTAATTAAAAAATACTGTGCTCCAAAATCCAGGTTACAGTGTAGGTGACTGCTTTTGCAGCCCCTCTGCATCATTCCAGCACCCCGCCCCCTACTCCCTGTCTTTTGGGGCGGCACTGAGCTAAAGCATGAGGATTTAAGGTTCGAATGCTGAAGGAAAACGCCAGTGAACAGCCAATAAGGTAAAGGGGACCTCGTTTCTACAAATGCAAGAAGGCTGAATAGCATGACTATGGATTCTCTTCCAAAGGATCCAGAGGAAAGCCCAATCTACAGAACTTTGATTTCAGTCTTGTGAGATCCCAAGCTGAGTAGCCAGTGAAACCCAGCTAGGCTTCAGATCTATTAAAAACTGAACTATGAATCTGCGTTGTTTTAAACTATTATAATTGTCATGGCAGCAATGAAACATTGAATAAACATATACGCAGAAGATAAACTGCTCTCTATACCTCTCTGCCACTTAATGGACTTCGGAAAACTAAGAGTAAGACTATTATTGTCTTCATTCAGACTTCCCTGTAGAACAAGTAACTTAAAGGTCACATGGAATTACACTGACTTAATGTGAAGGGATGTGGATGCAGTGGAGACCCAAAACCACCTGTAAGATAACTGGACAGTCGCTCTCAGAAGGGCCACCCGGAAGTGGTGATAAATGCAGGGTGCACTAAGGCACTGATGAACCACATCACTATTATCTGGTTCTCTAATAGTTCCTTCCCTTACTACTATGGTTTTAATTTATCTCATTAACCATGTTACATTTGCATAGGTTCATTTGTATATTTAAGATCATTTGATACCTGAAAGTCAAGATGGATAGCCCTTCAGAAACAGAAACAGGATTAACACTTCCATAAGGGTATGGGAAGGCGGGGATGGGAAACGGAGCCGATGGCATTGAAGACTGTATAAACCCACTGGATGCGATTCAACAACAGAATTGTATGTGAATGGATATATTGGATGTGTAATATAAGGAAAAATTTACATAATAAGGGTTCTTCGGGGTGGGGTGGGAGGGGATAAAAAAGAGTTGATATCAAGGAGATCAAGAAAGAAAATGGTTTGAAACTGATTGTGGTAGCAATTAATTGTACAATACTGCTTGAGGCGATGGAACTATGAAATGCCCTGGTATCTGTAAGAGCTCCCAATGAAAGTATTTTAAAAATTGACTTGATGACAGGGGTGGGGTAGTGTTAAATGAAACAACACACACACACATTCTGAAGGAGATTATCATGGTACTGGGTTAAATTTCAGCGAATGCCCTAGAAGCAATAAAACAGGAACTCCGATAGGAAGTCACAGAAAGCGGACGCAGAATCAAGATCCAGTACAGGCACACATTCATACACACCCGTGCATTAAAATACGTGTTTAGAACAGCCTCGTGCAACAATTGTTTGGGGGTCAGAGGAGTAGGAAGTAGGTGGGTGACTGTAGGAATTAGCAAGCTTAACAAAAACTGATGTGGGAGGGGTAGATGAACGAATGTGAAAGGCAAAAGTCTAAGACAGCAGGCCCCAAGCTTCAAACTTTTTCAAATCCCTGAAAGCACAACGCCAAGTTCATCAGGTCCAGAGCTGAATCGCATTACCATGGGATCATAGAACGTTTCCGAGAGGGGCACCCCATTCCAGGAGACCGGGAACCCCTGTGGAGCTGTGAGTTAGCGGCGCCCCACGAATCCCACCGGTCACTCCAGAGAAGCATGAGGCTACAGGGCTCCCCCGAAGCCTGGCAGTCGCGGAAACCCTGGAGAGGTCGGGTCAGGCCGTGGGGTTCATTACCACCTCGATGGCAATGGGTTTGGTTTGGGGTTCCCCGTGAGATCCGTCCACAGGATGCAAGGTCCCTCCCAGGCCTGCGGGAGGGAGCAGCCGGGGGCAGGGGCAGGGGTCGGGGCGCAGCTCGGAGTCAGAGGAAGGGTGGGGGACGAGCCTCCGTCCATCACGCAAGGGACCCACCCGCACAGCACGTTCCAGATGCCACCGCGGGAGAGCACCTGCGCGGAGAGCGCTTCACCCCAGAGCCCCGACGGCTCGGCCCCGCAGCCCCAGAGGCGTCCCTTGCCGAGGCCCGCGAAGGAGAAGGCGGACGACGGCCCAAGCCTACCACTGCCAAGTGCCGGCGCCGCGCGGTTCCCGGGCCTTCGCGGGCCGACTCTGCTGAACGCTGCAGCGGCGGCGGCGGGAGGGACGGAGCTCTGCCTCCGCCAGGCCCGCAGGTCCCCGCCGCCCGGCAGCGTCGTCGCGCCGCTGGGGCCCAGCCGCCGGAGAGCGCCGATTGGACGGGGCGTCGCGAGGGTCACGCCCATCCTCGTGGACTCGCAGGCGATTGGACGAAAGCTGCGAGGTCCCGCCCTGCGCCCGAAGGCTGGGGCGATTAGGCCCGGAGTCTGCGGTGCGGCTGCGTCCCGGCCGGCGGGGGGAGTGCGGTGCCAGGGCCCGGCGCTCGGAGGGCCTCTGGCGGACGGACTGATGCCTGAACCCACGGCCGACGCTAGAGCCGCTGGCCTGACCTTTGCAAGGTGAGCGCGCCTTTGCCCTCGCTCCGGCTGCCAGCCGCTCCTGCCCCCACCAGGTGGGCCTGCTTTTGCAACAGGGAAGTACGACAGTCTTAAAACCAACGCGTCCTATGGCCCAGCTCACGCCCTGCCAAGAAAACGGCGACCGCCCCGATGCCTTATCTTCTGAGGCTGGCGTTGACCCTGTGCGATGTACTGTCTTCCTGGGTCTCTCTCCCGGCCATCAGGTGCTCTTGGGGCGCGCGGTCTTTGAAGCCCCTAAGATGGCAAGTTGGGACTGATCATGGCAGGAAATGAAAGTTTAAACCTGAGGCGATGTAGGTGTATGCCCTAGAGGAACATCATAATGTGGTCAACTTGGTTTCATAAACTACGTTTGTGAGAAGTACAAGATTTAATTTTAATATTTACCTCCTGAAATAACATATTCTATTTCTAATTTCAAGGACCTAGTTCCATTTTTGTGGAAGGAATGAACAGACGTTTACTGGCTCTGAACTAGGTGTCAATATAAAGAACGTGATGTCAAATTAGATTTATTTCAAAAGAGCTCACCCTAACTGCCTTCCGGTCACTCCAACTCCTTCCTGACCACCTGAGTCCCTTACCTGTTCCTCTGAACAATTTGGAATATTTATATAATTGAGCATTTACTTGGAACAGTGAGACTGTTTACAGAAATGTTGATGTACTTGATTACACAGAGGTGAAGCTATTGCACAACATCCGGTGTTTTAGTATACAAAGGAAAGCTCCACGCTCCGATATAATTTCAGAACTGATATTAAATCTTAAGTGGAAAAAGACAAAGACATCATCTGGATGAGAGAAACCATTAGCACGAAGTCATAGATGGCACTCGAGAGTTTACAGAGAATCAGAGCGTTAGGTAAGAAATGAGAGGACACCACTTCCTTATCCCCCCTACCCCCCCACCCCAAGTCCCCCCAGAACTGTCGGTCCCGTTGTTTTTCCTCCAGATAGTTCATCCAGCCTGTCCTATTCAGACAGACCTGTGGAGTCACTAACATGCACGAAAACTAGACAGAGGAAAACAAAGCAACAGTGTACAACCAGACAACAAAACAACAAAAACAAACCACTGACAAAGAACAGAACAAAACAGTTCACAAGAGAAAAGCTTGTAGTTAGTTCAGGGATCTTTTGCTGGCCCTTAGGAGCGTTTCCCAGTCCAGTGTTGGGGCACCACGCCCTGGCCCCAAAGTCCACTTTCAGCATTCCCTGGGGACCTTGCCACTCCATTCCCTTGCTGTTCCACTGCACTCCCCCAGTGATTTGCCTCGGTGTGGTGGGATCAGGTCAGGTGCAGTTCCCACACTGTCTCCGGTGCTGTCCCCTGTATCGCCCTTAGTCACTGAGGGGCATCATGTCTCATAGTGGGGCCAGCCATGTTGTTCTCTCTGTGGACTGGCTGCTCTACTCAGGAACATCATCATCACGGCCTGGTGGGCCAGGCTGTGCTCCACTCTCTCCTCCTGCCCCTTCATCTGCTCCCGTGTGCTTTGATCAAATATGTCCATCTCCCAGAGCTGCAGAGTCAATGTCGTCCTTTGGAACAAATTCTTTTCGGGGGAGGGGCAGGAATACACTTAATTTATGGTGCTGGGGCCAGCCTCCCAGACCTCTCCACCGGTTCCCTCCTCCATGCCGGGATATTGCATTCACACCTTGCGACACTGGGTTGGAGTCTGGTCCCACTTTCCCTGTGGAGATATAAACAATACCCTCCCCTTGGGTGGATTAATGCCCCATGACCCCACTACCCTTTTCTTCCTTGTATTCATCCTTTTGTTTTCCTTTCCCCACCTCCTCCACCATTGTCTACCATGTACATCCCTGGTTTTGGTCTGGTCTCTTCCATACTACACCGTCTTCACCCCTAAAATGTTTGTATACAGTAGCTTTTTTCCCTATGCCACTTTTGCTTATTTTTACCCAGGGACAAGGGAAAAACATGGGACCCCAAATGGTAGAGAAGGGGGAGTGACAGGCCTGGTGGGAAATGATCAAGGGTAAGGTTGCTTAGAGAAGAGGTATACTCTAGCCCAGGTGGCGATGAAGCATGGTAGTAGGGCAGGAGGAAAGTCAAGGGAGATGGAGGAAAGAACTAGGAGTCAAAGGGCATTCATGGAGGTCTAGACAAAGACATGTACATGCAAATATATATAGGAGGATGGAGAAATAGATCTATGTGTCTATATTTATAGGTCAAGTATTAAGGTGGCGGAAGGACCTTGGGCCTCTACTCAAACACTCCCTCTATGCATGAATACCTTCTTTTATTAAATTGGAACTCCATGATGCTCATTCTCCCGACACAACGGCTGGGGCCAAAGTGGGTGAACAAGTAAATGTGGTGAAGAAAGCTGATGGTGCCCGGCTATCAAAAGAGATAGTGACTGGGGTCTTAAAGGCTTGAAGATAAACAAGCGGCCATCTAGCTCAGAAGCAACAAAGTCCACATGGAAGAACACACCAGCCTGTGTGATCGAGTGGTCCCAAAGGGATCAGTTACCAGGCATCAAAGAACAAAAAATCATATCATTGACTGCACACCTCCATGATAGGATCGCTGAAGACAAGTGGGTGCATAAGCAAATGTGGTGAAGAAAGCTGATGGTGCCCGGCTATTAAAAGAGATAGTGTCTGGGGTCTTAAAGGCTTGAAGGTGAACAAGCGGCCATCTAGCTCAGAAGCAAATAAGCCCACATGGAAGAAGCACACTGGCCAGTGCGATCATGAGGTGCCCAAGGGACCAGGTATAAGGCATCATGCAAAAAAAAAAAAGATATGTGTGTGTATGTATGTGTATATATGTATATATATATCATATTAAATGAAGGGGGAAGTGCAGAGTGGAGACCCAAGGCCCAAGTGTCGACCAATGGAGAGCCCCTCATAGAGGGGTTTAGGAGAGGAGATGGGTTAATTAGGGTGTGAGGTAGTATCGATGAAGAACACAGCTTTCCCCCAGATCCTGGATGCTTCCTCCCCCCAACTACCATGATCCGAATTCTACCTTGCAGGCCTGGATAGGACAGAGGCTGTACACTGGTGCATATGAGGGCTGGAGGTACAGGGAATCCAGGGTGGATGATACCTTCAGGACCAAGGGTGTGAGGGACGATGCTGGGAGAGTGGAGGGTGAGTGGGTTGGAAAGGGGGAACTGATTACAAGGATCCACATGTGACCTCTTCCCTGGGAGAGGGACAGCAGAGAAGGGGGGAAGGGAGACTCCGGATAGGGCAAGATATGACAAAATAACGATGTATAAATTACCAAGGGCATATGAGGGAGGGGGGAATGGGGAGGGAGGGGGAAAAAAAAGAGGACCTGATGCAAGGGGCTTAAGTGGAGAGCAAATGCCTTGAGAATGATTGGGGCAGGGAATGTATGGATGTGCTTTATACAATTGATGTATGTATATGTATGGATTGTGGTAAGAGTTGTATGAGTCCCTAATAAAATGTAAAAGAAGAAAAGAGAAAAAAATGATTAGGGCAAAGACTGTACAGATGTGCTTTATACAATTGATGTATGTATATGTATGAACTGTGAAAAGAATTGTATGAGCCCCAATAAATTGTTAAAAAAAAAGAAATGAGAGGACAAAGGGAACGTCCCCTACACATGCTTGGTGGCGGATCAATATATTACTGTTGCATGTAGGACCGTCATATATGGGTGTGAATGGGACCATGATTGGGACACCTACATTATGGTAAGTAGAAGAATCTACAAGATTGGTCCAGTGCCTTCTAACCAGGACAAGATGTGGCTCATAACTCTGATACCCCAGTATGGAAGTGTTCCTTAAGGACTCATTTAGTCAGCCTTAAAAAGAGACTGAGCCTCCCTAGACTGGTTGGGAGGGTGGTAGTAATCCACTGTACCTGAGGGCAAAACTGTTCACACTCTGGTTACTGGTCAGAAAGAATTCAGTAGAAGCTAACCCCATATGTGGACTCTGAAAATGGACTTTGAGTTTTCACTGTTTTTCTATAACCGTCTGTAAATCTAGTACTCAGAATTTAAGTACTAATACAATCTCTTCTTCTGGTCATGGATATTTTACTAACAATCCTTAATTCTATAGGCTGGTAAGCATCTTACTTGCAGACTTACCTGACACCTCATTAGATGGCTGCTTCGTTTAAGACAAGCCTGTAAGACTTTAGACACTATTCTTTCTCGTAACCAAAGACCATCATTGCCACACTTTTCTGTTGCATGCATATCTCAGTAATCACTTCATGAGGGCAACTATCAAGCCTGGTCATATCATAAGAGCTAATTGCACTCACATTAGGGTTTATGATTAAGTGTGAGGTTCAAAATCATTCATATATCTAAAGATTATATATATGGTCCACTTCAGAGGCAATATACTGACTTCTTGAGAAATAATATAAGTAACCTTCATGGGACATTTGGTGATTCCAATAAACATTGGACCTACGATAATATCAGTAATCTAGTCAATGGTACAGATTTAAAATTCTAGTGAGAAAAGGGAAATGTTCATATATAGGAAAGCTTTTTAGACTAAAATTCATGGAAGGATCACATACATATTTAAAAACAAGTGGCAAAACACTTAAGAAAACAATGGTTAGAGACAAGTAAACATTCTCGCTAAAGCAGAACGACTTGCAGAACTAAGACATTTTACACACAAAAGAAAAATATGAAAATAGCAAGTATATAGTAGTCTCAATTTGCCAATTACTGGGCAAGCTTAAAAAGCAATAGATATTTAAACAAAGTCCAATGACTTCAAAGTCCATGACCTTGGGGTAGCCATTCTCTACTTTTCCCCACACATGAACATTTCAGCTTTAAGTCAAGGTCAAGTCAGTTCCTTTACTGTAGTGAGTGTGTAAAGTCTAGTTCACATAGTGTGGGGTTTACAAATCAGGTCCTTCTGATGGGGCCTGTGAAGAATGTTGTATATCTCCAAAGACAAAAGCAACAATCCGGTTAATCTATAATAGCAAGAACCTGGATCACCAATGTCAGAAAAGAAATTCAGTCAAAAATTCAGGACTAGCAACATCACACGGGATTCTTCCATGGGTGTCTATGGGAAGTAATATGAAGTGTTTCCTCCAAGGGCAGGTTGTCCTTCCCTAGTTTACCCCCACAGAAGTGGTTACCTTCGGAAAGACAGGCATATTCTCATTCCTCTGGTCATGAATTTTCTTTTAAATTCACTGAACGTATGGTGGTGGCAGTCTCAATTAAATGAGGGTCATTGTGGGACAATTACTATATTGCTTGGTCTGCTCCCATTCCACAGAAATGAAAAACTGACCCCATAGTGAGGGGAAACTTCTGCTCAGGAACTGGTTTTTAAGTTACATATAAAGTTGTGACCGATTATTAGCATTAGATAAACACACCATAACATTGCCTAGGAGGTCAGATGAAACATCACTGACTTGACTTAAACCCAAACCCACTGGTCTGATTTTCTTTTTCCTTGATATCTGTTCCTTAAAACAAACAGAATTATCCAGAAATTGCACTCATAATATCTGGTGGGAATTTGGGGTCTAACACAAAGCTGAAACGAATGACAGTGGGTCCCCTCTGTTTACTTGGCACTTCTTCTCTATAGGTCTCAAGTACACATATATTTACATATTTACCTAAGTACATTTTTTTCTTCTTTCCTCTTTTTCCTCCTGCCCCACTATCATGTTTAGCCATCATTCACCTCTCAGTAATGCCTCTCAGATGCAACGTGTTTGGTCAAACATGACCAGGTCCTGCCTATCTTGTATAAACACCAAAAACAAACAAACAAAATACAGATAGTTACAAGACTAACAGGGATCCTGACATAGAGCAGATGAATATCTCTGTTAAACACAGAGGACATTTAAAACACAATTAAGTTTATTATTTTAAAAGTTTCAGATATAACATCAAACCTTAAATTTTGTAAACCTTTTGTTTAATTCCTCAGTTGTATAATTAAGAAATTGTTGGAGTGATCTATTGACAATCACTTTTAAGTAGTCCTGTAGGTAAGCAGATTTAAAAGAAACAAGGTAACAATTAAACAGTTAAAATTATAACTTATTAAGCAAAAATGGTAATCACAAGATGTAAATGCCTGCCCTGGCAATCAGATAAAACAATAAGAATAACATTTATGATGCCTAAACAATCTCTTTTGATGCTTTAATGACCCTACAGCAAATAGTCAAACAATGTACAAGGCCCAATTACCCAGACACCATTAGACTACCCTAGAGCAATATGGAAAGTCATAAAAAAAAAATTTTCCGTTCACAACAGCTGAGGTAAAAAAAGCAAATGTAGCACAGTGTTAGCTAACTACAAAATAGAGTAAGTCTAAGACTCAGAGTTGCTTAAACTGAAGGGGGTGGGGAGGTGTTCCAAAAAATTTGCAACAATAAAAAGTTTCTGAAAGAGAAATGACCAAAAATTAATTCAAATCAAATGCCTTGTGAATACTAGGTAATTCTGGCATTGTGTTCTCCAGCTGCAAATTTCCCTGGCCCTCGTCTAAGCTCCCCGACTTTTCATGAAGTTTTGACTTGCCAAAAATTTATAATCATCTGAGAAATGATGCCTGAACATCAACCATTTTTCTAAAAAAAAATAATTTCATTGGGGGCTTATACAGTTCTTAATACAATCCATACATGCATTCATTGTGTCAAGCACATTTGTACATTTGTTGCCATCATCATTCTCAAAACATTTGCTTTCTACTTAAGCCCTTAGTATCAGCTCATTTTTCCCCTTCCTCCCCACCTCCCTCATTAATGGATTTTTAAAGCATTGTTTTTGTTGTATATCTTAGGAAAATGCTTTAATAACATTAAAAAATGAACACTATTTAGCAGACCTGACTATAGATATATGATTTCCTTTAAAAAAACGTTATGCGCACTTCAAATTACAACATGTGTCAACTCAATTTTAATGTCAGCCAATCACTTAAATATATTAAAATCCTTTCTTTTCATATTTTAATTAAGGTTGTGTAAGATGATAGAGTTGCACCTCAGTCCTTGGCTCCACAGGACAAAGAATTCACTCTGAAGCCTGGCTCGTGATCCAAGTGAGTTTAATGAGAGTTAGAAGAAGTTCCAGATTTTACGCGGCACCCATAGGATTCCTCCCGACCATGCAGCCTGGCAGAGACTGCTCAGGGTCACGCAAAGATCTCTCTCCCAAGTTCTCCTCCAAAGTCCTGTCTCAAGTTCTTTCTCAAGTTCTCTCCCCAGTTCCTCCTCTGCTCCTGCCTTTTCAAGGATTTCAAGGGGAGGCGTGGTGGATGATGCCAGATTGACCCCATTGGCTGGATTGAATTCACCTGGCCCAGGTGGGCCGATCCAGGTTTAGCGCCCACCCATGCCCACCGTGGGAAAACCTAGGCCTGTGAGCATGTGCGGTGCGCCGCCCTTTGTTCTCCTGCTTGGCTCTGTGGGCATGCGCCAGTGGACATCCCATCCCTGCCTATCTGCCTAACAGTTGGGGCGCAGCCCTCTAGGGAATGTCCATTCTAACCTTCCTGGGCTGGTTCTTTATGTTTTCTTTTTCTTGGTGCTGTTGCACTTGCTGCCAGTAGCAGTCCCCTGGGGCCCTCTGCTGATGGGCTCATTCATTCGAGGGGACTTCTGCTTTTTCGTCCGGACCCTCCTGCTGCCTCTTCGGGATCACTATCAGGTTCCTTTTGGGGAGAGATTTCCATTTCTTCCTCTTGGAGAGTGCCATCTCTTGGAGATCGTTCCTAACCGACTCCTCCTTAGAAAAGGATTTCTTTTCTTGGGTTTGGGGAGGACAAAGTTAAATGGGTCTTCCATTCCATCTTCCCGTGGAGCCTCCTGAGGCCTCTGCTTTACTTTCTTTCTGGGTCTTTCCCTGGTCTCCTGCCCAAAGACCTCACCCTCCTCAGGAGCACACCTGCTGTTTTCAAAGATCAGAGTGCAAGTGCAGCCAGCTGTTTCTTTTCCTTTTTGAAGCGGTTTTTCTCCTGCTTTTCCAATTTCCTCTGCCTGAGCCATTGCCTCCTGCACCACATCCTGATTCTTCCAAGGCACCTCCCAGTCTGAAGGACAGCCGCTCCTGGACTTGCTCTCCAACCTTTCCCCCAAATAACCTTGTGGGCACCTCAGAGAAACAAATTCATGGGGCAATTCTGTATTTGTCTGGCAGGTATTGGGATATGCGGCCTTTGAACTTGATAGCTGCTCGGCCAAGGACGGTGAAGTGGAAAATGAGCCCATATTTAGTGAGAGGTTGAAAACGAAGGATGGGGCTGGGCACAGGCCAGAGGCAGGCCTGCGGCACAGAGGCCCCTCCTGTGGGTCCCGGGTCTTCCGGTACCAAGATGAGAGGTTGGAGAAGGAGGCGTTGCACAGAGATAGAGTTTAGCCAGGAATGTGAGGTTGCGAATGGCTTTATTGAGGAGGGAAGGGAGAACAGAGAAGGACGGGGGCATCTTGAGCACCCGGGCAGGTTCTGAGACCCAACGAGTTAGGTCAGGGAAATCGTACGTGGCAGTGAGGCAGTGGGACACAGACAGGGCTTGAGCCAAGGATGTGTGTACTGATAGGGGAAGTGTTAGGGTCTCGTCCAGTGAGACCCTCACACGGTGAACCGGAGGGGCAACGAACCTGGATGGAAGAAAGACACAGAGACGAGGGGCAAGACAAGTGCTGATCAAGCCCGTTTATTTTGCCAAAACTCAGGGTATATATTCACAACAGAGAAGGAAGTGGGAGGCACATATTCCAATGAAGCACACTGCGTAACAACCGCACACTGTACAACAACCAATCAGCCACATGTTCCCAATAAGGTACAAAGGGTGCACAACAGTACTCAAAGACATCGTGGTGACGTACCGGGTGAACTTATCACTATGTTCCTAATATGGTATATCTGTAGTTC
Source organism: Tenrec ecaudatus (assembly GCF_050624435.1). Lineage (NCBI taxonomy): Eukaryota > Metazoa > Chordata > Mammalia > Afrosoricida > Tenrecidae > Tenrec > Tenrec ecaudatus. Next base: position 111,586,386 of record NC_134538.1, read on the forward strand.
AATGGGTGTTCAGTACTCTGACTAATGGCAACAAGGTCAGTTATCGCAACTGCCCATGCTACTGAGCACGTAGTTTGGAATGTGGGGGCGAAGTTGAGCAGGAAACAAAGCCTTGCTGTTAGAAAGTGGCCAAGTTTCTGCTATGTGTCTGAGGCCAGGGTCTTAATGGCTATCGGCTCCCAACAAGGAGGGAAGGCCTTCTGGAGCTGCAGTGGCAGGGTCTGAGTCAGTGTGTGGTCTGTGAGTAAATTGTCGGGATCACTGAGGAAAGGGGCTGTACAGACCCAGGCCCGAGAGATAAGCTCCTTGGAATGCTGGAGGCAGGGACTGCAAGGTCCAGCTCTGGCCTTGAGAGGCGGGGGTGAGTGTGCACACAGTCCAGCAGGCTATCTTTTAGGAGAGCTGGGGGAGGCGGACCCAGCCCAAACATTGAGGGGTGTTTACCCTGGTCTGTGAGGCTCTGGAAGCTTGGTCCCTTGTGCTGGGTCCTGGGAATCACCCAGCTCCAGGGCCTGCCCATTAAAATTCTTTATATACCTTAAGAAAAACACTGCTGAAATTTAGGTTAATCATTTTAAGGGTGTTTTTTTGTTGCTGGTTTTTAATTAAGTTTAGCTTTCCTAGATTCTGTTAAAATGTCTACATTTTGATGTTAAAGGGACTTGATCATTGAGTCGATTCTGGCTCACAATGACCTTATAGGATAAAGTACAAACTGCTTCTGAGACTATAGAACTCAAAGAGGACAGGGTGACACTTCTGTGAGTGGCCATTTGGCTCAAATTGCTGACATTTTAGTTAGTGTGGGAAACAGAAAGATTTCTCCCAAGTTGTCTCCCCCAAAGATATGCCTAACCTAATGCTTGCTACTAATGTTAAATGATTATACACTTGGAGGTCAATGAAAGTAGGTCAGAGGTTATTCTCCCTAAGGGTTATCAGTCATCTAGAGCAATCAGACTGTATAGTCTGTACCACCCTAAGTAGGGCCCCTTCCCTTCTGATCAGGATATTAGTAGATTGTTTCCCTGAAGGAGAGCCCAGGGAGGTCAAATCCACTCAAGGATGATCCAGGTTAGGCTGCCTTCATGCATCTGGAAGCTTGGTCCCTTGTCCCATGTATACCCCTAATCCCTCTTCCTATAGTATGTACACCCCTAGATCATCCCCCCTCCCACTGCTGTGTAGCTTATAGTACAACTGCTTCCTGTGATGTATGTCTTTACCTGTAATCAGGGGGCTTGCACACTCCCCAAAAGGGATATAAACCTTGGTTAGTAACAAATCTCTTGCTCACTCCTGCCCTCCCGTCTCCCACTGTGGTTTGAGTTGGGGGTGCCAGCCCCCACCACTAATCACAGTTTCAGTAGGCACAATTGTACAGTTGAGACATATACATATTAAAGTTGTCGATAGCATGAGAGATAAAAGAAATATTGCAATAATGGAGTCAGACACATTTCATGGTAGCATGCTCACCTCAGCCCCACTTGATGGTCCATGTGGAGAGGGGGAAGGGAAGGAGGGCAAAGAGAAAGGGAACCGCGGGAGGGAGAGGAGAGGAGAGGGGGAGCTGAGAGAGTGTAGTGGACCTTTATAGCTCACCAGGCCTATATACCTTTGCGGGGGGGGGGGGGTATGTGCAAGCCCACTGATTACAGGTAAAGATACATCACAGGAAGGTGTTGCACTATAGGTTATACAGCAGTGAGAGGGGGTGATCTAGGGACATACACTCAATAGGAAGAGGAGGGATTGGGGGTATACATGTGACAAGATGGGTGGATCCTAAATTTAGGATGGCAGCTTAACTTTGACCTGTTCTCTGGATCTCCATAGGACCCAATATCAGTAGGGTGTGAACTCCACCTACAGGAACCAAATCAATGATTGCTGACCTGTCCATTGTCCTAACAGCAGGGATTGGGGCCCACTGCAGGCTGGCAACTGATCACCCTCTGGGAGGATGCCTGTGAGCATCTGACCCCCACCCACATCCTACCTCCAGGTGTACCACAAAGAGGAGCTTAGGTGAGGATGCTACTATGAAATGTATCTGACTTCTTTGTTACTCTCTCTCTCCCATCCCTCCCTTTCTCCATAACTCTACTATAATCTTTATATATCTTAACCATACAATTGTGTTTAGTGAATTAGTTGTGGGGGGATGGCTTCCCCCACAGGTTAGCAGCTATTTCTCCTTAGCCTGTTATCAAAACACTAGAATTAACCCTAGTTACTTGCATATCTGAACTAGCTCAGGCTAAACAAAGTGGGAAAACTGATCTTTCCTTTAAAATTCCCCCTTTTCCCTTTTTTGTCCTTTAATGAAATACATTCTGTGATATCAAATTCTAGCTACTTGTAAAGGTCTAGATTCTAAGGTTGATATACACATACAAAAATTTGTCAGAAGAGATTATTTCATTCTTCATTATGTTAAAATAATTTAATTCAGAGGTAAGCACATATCATAAAATTAAAACTGAGCTATTTGAAAAAGAAAAAATATGTATATTTTATCTAATTTATAATACCATTCAGAGGTAAACATTGCATTTTTTAAAAAACATTTTGCTTTACACAGGCTTTGTTATATGAATCAAAATTGAATATATTTTTATTAATAATTCATTCTTTTTTCTTTAAAAAATCATTTTGTTGGGGGCTCATACAGCTCTTATCAGTATCCATACATATATCCATGTGTCAAGGTCATTTGAACATTTGTTGCCATCATCATTTTCAAAACATTTTCTTTCTACTTGAGCCTTTCATAATGAACTCCTTAAAAGGATTGTTGAGTCAAAAAACACAAAAAAAGACAGTTAGTAATGGAGGGGATAAAAATGAAACACAAAATGTACTAAAGATTAGAAGAGAAATCCATGGTAGATGCCCATCCACAATCCTAGCCTAACCCCAAGGCAAAGCTTTCGTTCAAGGCTGGTTCCGTTTGTTAAACCTCACCCTCTGACAGGCTACAAGGTCACTCATGGCCGCATCAGTAGCGTCCAGTCACTTGAGGCTTTTCATCTGTACACTTCAACAATCCATATATTTTGGTCTACGAAGTTATCCTATACTTGCATACTTTCCTTTTCTAAATAGTATTGTAAGATCTCTCCGGGCTAGAGTTACACCTCGGTCCTTGGCTCCACACGAGAAAGAATTCACGCCACCTTCGGTCCTTGGCTCTGCACGAGAAAGAATTCACGTCATAACCTGTCTCAAGTTCTTTCTCAAGTTCTCTCCCCAGTGCCTCCTCTCTCCCCCTGGCTCCTGCCTTTTCAAGGATTCCAGGGGGAGGTGTGGTGGACGACCCCAGATCAACCCCATAGGCTGGATTGCAATCACCTGGCCCAGGTGGGCTGTTCCAGGTTTAGCGCCCACCCATGCCCACCGCGGGAAAACCTAGGCCTGTGAGCATGTGCAGTGCGCCGCCCTTTGTTCTCATGCTTGGCTCTCTTGGGCATGCGCCAGTGGACATCCCATCCCTGCCTATCTGCCTAACAGTATTTGAAATTTCATAACATTGGTTAAATGAATGATACTGTTAATATAATATAATTACCACATGTCCCAATGGCATGATTTATCACGTTCTCCAATAAAAGGAGAATGAGGTCTCTAAAGAGACATATATACCATAGATACATGAATGGATTTTGGGCTCGATCTTAATTGTAGCCCTAATCTAAGAGTAATTAGTTCTTACAACATGCCCCAACTTGATACCTGCCTTCATGAAGAGATCATTGAAGATATGGGTGCTCAGTTTATAAGTGTGGTGAAGAAATCAGATGGTGCCAGCTATCTGAGAGAATTAGGTCTTGTGTCTTAAAGGCATGTCTCAAAAAGAAGCCACCACCTAAATGAGGTGACAGCTAAGCCACACAGAAGAAACACATTGTAAATAATAAAATCCAAGACCAGAGGAAGGAACAGTATTAGGGCTTAAATTCTGAGCATGCAATTTGCAGAAGGTTATGGATGACAGTGAAAGACCAAAATCAATTTGTAGCAGCCCCATGTGCATTAAGCCTCTAGTGAGTCTCCTCTGACCATTGACCTGAGATGTGAATGGCCTTGCTATCAGACAGAGTGTACTGGAAAGAGGAAACGTCTTTATTACCATGAGGGGAGTTTTATTATCATGAGGGTAGTGTGCTGGCATTTAGTGGTTGGAGCCCAGGAAACAAATGCTGCTAAATATCTACAATGTATAAGACCCACCCAAAGTCATCGCCTTAGGGTTTCTGAGACTGTCATTCTTTAGGAGGACAGCCTCATCATTGATCTCCCATGGAGCAACTAGTGGAATTGAACTACTGACCTTACAGTTAGCAGTTGAATGCCTAACCCACAGTGCCATGAGGAATGTTTAAGGAGTTGTGTATAAAACAGCCTTCCCCAAAAAGTATTTTCCAAGCCAAAATGTTAATAGTCATGTGGTTAAGAAACCTTTGTCTACAGTAAATAAGAGAAGAATGAAGTTAAACCACACTGCTTGGCTTTCCTCCCTAATGAAATGGGTTGGCATGCTCATGTGGTTGATCAAACCTGTTAAGGGTTAATAGACTAAATAAATTGCCTAAAGCACTCCATTTTGAGAAACCTAAGAGCCATTTTTAGAAAGCATGTTATTTTAAAGAAACATCACTGTGACCCACTCCCGCTAACCGCTTGGAACGTCAGCAAAAGGGTTTTGCCAAGAACATCTGGTCCAGGACAAGTTGAGCAGGACATGTTGACCGAACCGCATTCTGTTATCTTGTGAAAACCCCCTTTCCCGTTCCGTGCTCAACCCCTCCCCGCCGCACTAGCTTCGATTGTGAAAAGAAAACAAAAATTTGACTCGGGGCTGCAGTGTTGGACCCTGCGTGGCCATGCTGTAGCCCAAACCCGGGTTTGCTTTTTGTTTTTTTGTCTTTCTGTAATAAAGTTTTGCTTTGTTACTTTACAACTGCTTGTGGGTCAGTGGTCTATGTTGGGCGCAACTCCGTAACAAAACCTACAATCTATTCTAATTCAATTTAATCAGGATATACACACACACAAATTCTAGCTGTCTGCCTATGGAAATTCTAACTCAGATAATTTTTGGGGGACCCTTGGTGGTCCAAGGTTAAAACACTCCGCTGTGAACCAGAAGTGGAAGGTGTGAATCCTTCAGCAATTCTTTGCAGGAGAAAGATGTGTCAGTCTATTTCTGGAAAGATTTGCAGTCTTGGAAACCTTACAGGGAAGATCTGATTGGGTCACTACAAGTTCACACTCACTGCCAACAAGCCGATGCTGGTTCATAGTACACCAATAGGACAGGGTAAAACTGTCCCCTGTGAGTTTCCAAGACTGTAACTTTTTATGGGAGTAGAAAGCTGAATATTGCTCTGGAGGAGCAGCTGGTGGTGTTGAACTGCTGATTGTATGGTTCACAGCCTAACACATAACCACTACAATACCTTTTTAACTCCTTTTTAACTACTTGGGTACCCCTAAAGGAACAGTGCATACGTCTACTACTCTCTTTAAAAAATAGTAAATGTCTTAAAGCACTAATATTGTTAAAGAGCTTCAAGATAATGTGTCATGTTAGTGTTCACATAACAATGTATCAGTTTTTATTCATTATTATACTCTTGCTTCATGGATACAAAACTACCGTATATGCTTGTGTATAAGCCGAGTTTTTCAGCAAAACAAAAAGTGTGCTGAAAAACTGGGGTTCGGTTTATAAATGGGTCAGTGGTACCCCAGCAAGGTGCAACATCTTGGGGGTGATTGCCGTTCCTCTGCTGTTCATTCAAAGCCCCGCTGACACTGCAGGGCTTTGAATGTTTGTTTACTCACATCTAACCAATCAGAGCCGTCCTATGATGTCACAGAAGCACTGTAGTGATTCACTTACGCCGGCAGCTGAACTGGTAAGGATGTGTCTGTGGCTGCGCTCCATCTCTCCCCTCTGGTCTCTGTATTAATTCACATCCTGCAGTTCCCACCCTAGGCTTATACTCTAGTCCATCAGTTTTTCTGGTTCCCCAGGTCATAATTAGGTACCTCGGCTTATACTCGGGTTGGCTTATATTCAAGTATGTACGGTATTTCATATCGGGTCCTAACTGGGAATGCCTACATTTTTTCTGTGTTTCTTCTGGGTTCTATGACTTATCTTTTACTTTCAAAACATTTCAAAACAAAACATTTTATTTTCAGGCTATCATTTTTTCAGAAAGAAAGTATAATCTTGAATAAACAATGTACCTATGTTAATAGATCTCAAGAGTAGCTGTGGAAAGTCTCGAGGTTCCATAGCAGGACCCTTGAAGTTTAATGTGGGATTAGGTCTGGTGGTCTAGTGAAGGCTCTGATAAGGAAAGTTAGAAATCTAGTTCAGCTCTTTGGGCCAATGGTTCATGTGCTAGGATATCAGTGTTCTTTGCATAATAAAAGTTATTCTCTGTGTTCAAGATCCCCACTTAGTTTGTTATAGAAAACTCTCATGAGTTTTACAGTGTCTCAAGGCAAGTTCATTACGGCAATATCTCCTGCCATCCGGAAATCTCATGAAAAAATGAAACGATTGTGGCATGTGTATGACTTGTAATTTACCACAGGAAACCTGTATAATTCCTTTAAAAACCAGTGGGTCCTGCTATCTGTACTCTTTCCTACACTGAACCCCCTACAGGAAACTCTGCTTTGTGCTTCTCATCTTTCCCAGACAATGCAATCTGGCGGCACAGCCTTTACCTCACAGATCCTTTTCACTGGCCAGCCTGCTCACAATCCTTAAGACTCCGCCTGAGCTGTGAATCTACTTTGAATCCCTACAATGCTAATGTTGACCGGGTAATTTGGTATACTTGTGAACACTGGGTACCTAACACTGGAGCTTTCTGATTAGCAATCTAAGTACCATACTTTGGTGAGCACAAGGTTGGTTTGTTATCTTTTGTTATTTCCTTTGTATACATAGAAGTTGCTTTGCACCCTGGTGGCACAATCAGTTAAGGACCAGTTGGGCTGCTAACCATAAGGTCAGCCGTTCAAAACCACCAGTCACTCTGCAAAAGAGAGATGAGGCTTTCTACTCCTTTAAAAAGTTACAGTCTTCCGGACTTTTGGCCTCTAATAACCTGGCATTTTGTGATAATCACCTTCCCACCATGATCGTTGAAGACAAAATGGGTGCATAAACAAATGTGGTGAAGAAAACTGATGGTGCCCGGACATCAAAATATATAACATATGGGGTCTTAAATGCTTGAAGTTAAACAAGCAGCCATCTAGCAAGGAAGTAGCAAAGCCCGCATGGAAGAAGCACACCAGCCTGTGTGATCACAAGATGTCAATGGGATTAGGCATCACGCATTAGAAGACCCAAAACAAACAAGTATGTCTATGCAACCAATGGGGTTGGAATGGAGACCCAAAGCCCATCTGTAGACAATTGGACATCCCCTCACAGAAGGGTCACAAGGAAGGGATGAGCCAGCCAGGGTGCAGTAGAGCACTGATGAAATACACAATATTCCTCTAGTTCTTTAATGCTTCTTTCCCCCCACTATCATGACCCTACTTCTACCTTAGAAATCTGGCTAGACCAAACCATGTCCACTGGTACAGATAAGAGCTCTTGACACACAGAATTCAGGACAGATAATCCCCTCAGGAACAGTAGTGGGAAGAGAAATGCAATGAGGATAGGGGGAACGTGATGGAAGAAGGGGGAGAAAAGGTGACCAGACGCCCAGCTTTGGGCGGCACAGTCGGATTTTTAACAATTTTTCCCGCATCTCATGGTGTTTTAAAAAAGTCCTGATTTTTGGAAAGAATGCACGACAAGCTAGGGTATATGGTTTTGACTGCCATGTGGCTATTTCGCCACGGTATGAGTTTTATCAATGTTGTCCTGCTGGTGTCCTGCTCTACCAATGTTAAAATCTGGTCACCTTGTCACACACACACACATATATACACACTGGGGGATGAACAACAGAAACATGGATAAAAAGAGCAGATGGTATAAGATATGAAAATAATAATATCTTATAATTTATCAAGGGGTCGGGAGGGTGAGGGAGGGAGAGAAAAAAGAGGAGCTGATACCTAGGGCTCAAGTAGAAAGAAAATGTTTTGAAAATTATAATCATAACGTGTATAAGTGTGTTTGATACAATTGTGTGGATTGTTTCCAAGAGCTGTAAGAGCCCCAATAAAATGATTTATTAAAATACATTTTTTAAAAAAAGAATTACTACAGTCTTCATAACCCACAGAGACAGTTCTACCCTGTCCTATAGGGTTGCTATGAGCCAGAATCAACTCGATGGCAGCAAGTTTGGGTTTTTTAAGGAGGGGAGGGCTATACAAATGAGTGTTTATTAAGGATTGTGCAGGACCCTAGGTAGCACAACTCATTTACAATTGGTTGCAAACCTAAAGGTTGGTGGTTCAAACCCACCCAGCAGCTCTGTAGAAGAAAGCCCCCAGGGGTCTGTTTCGGTCAAAACGCCAGCTAAGATAACCCTATAGAGTAGTTCTATAGCTCTATCCACCCGGGTCTTGCCCAGCACAGCTGAACATCAGAGAAAGTGGATGTGAGGAAAAGGGGGAAGGTTGACTTTGGTGGTTCAAGCCAGAAACAAGCTGGGACTAGAGTCCTCAAGGCAAGCTCCTGGAGAAAACAAGGGGGGGGGGGCAGGGGGGGTTAGCAGTTTTAGACATACACACTTTGAAGTAAAATGACAATCTACATAACCACATGTGAATATGTAACAGGTTACTGAGGAATGAGCTTGAATGTGCATTGCAGCAGGCTTAATCAGGAAATGACCTGTCACTCTCGGCATCTGAATGTTGCCCGAGTTGGTCTGATGATATTTTTTTGCACAGAGCCTTGTTCCTTGGCCAAAGTTCTTTTGTTCTGGGGTCAAATGTGGCCTGTGACTATTTTTGCAGCGCACGTTTTGCTGGCTAGATTTGGTCAAAGCCAATAAATACTCATTTGCTATGGTGAGATACTTTCCCCAGAGGAAAAGGCTAAAATCAAACGAACAAACAAAGCAAAAACAGATTACCAAGAAGGAGAGAGCAGGTTCATCATGGGAAATATACCACATATATGTCTGGTGACAGCATCTCCTATATCTTCAGGGTAGGTTCATTGGGCAAGCCGTCTAACTGGCATTGTACAGAGCTAAGCAGGTTACAGGTGGCCTAAATAGGCATATTTTCAGGTGATGGAGCAACTCAACATCGGCCAATAGCAACGACACTTCTTGCCCCACAACAGATCCTGGGCGTGACGCAGAACTGCACGGTTGCATTCTGTTGTGCATGGGTTGCTGTGAGTGTGACCAGCTTGACAGCAGTTGACAACCTCATGTTCCTCATTATGTTAAATGCAGGTAGAAACCAAAGAGCCCATTCTGCATGTCCCAGTTTTCAGCTTCCGTGAGTTTGGCAGAAGGTGGTAGTCTGAAGGCATCTTTGTTGTGTTTTATTGTGAAGCATACGGTGTTGAAATACTAAAGAAAACCTTTGATGGCTCTTCTATCCATAGCCTCTTTAACTTCCATCCAGAGACTACTTACTAACAATGACAACAAAAACCAAGCTGACCATTGGGTCAATGCTGACTTACAGCAAGTCCATGGGACAGAGGAGAACTGCTCCGTGAGCCTCCAAAACTAACTCTTTCATGGGAGTAGAAAGCCCTGTCTTTCCCCCTCAGAGCAGCTAGTGGTTTCAAATTGCTGACCTTTTGGATCACAGCCTGACGTGTAACCACTCCACCAGCAGGTCTCCTAGAGACTAGTTAGGAGCATGCAAGTAAGGAATTTCTGATGTTGTCATTCATAACAAAGCTATATACAACAGGAAAAGCACTGTCTGGTCCTGTGCCCCCCTCACGATTGTTTTTGCCCATGTTGCTTCCACTGTGTCAGTCCACCGTGGTGAGAGCCTTCCTCTTTTTGGGTGCCCTAACAACATGTCCAAAGTACATGAGATGAAATCTCACTATCCTTGCTTTTAAGGATAATTCTGGCTGTACTTCTTCTAAGGAAAGACCTGTTTGAAAGCACATGGTACTTTCAGCTGATGGTTTCAAACTGCTCACCTTTCACTTAGCAGCCTAAGCATAACCCATTACAACGCCAGTGCTCCTTAAGTAAGGTGTAAAAGATGCTAACTCAGAGATTGGTCAGTTTTGCCATTATGCTGAGTACTATAAAGAAGCCATCTCAGGAAAAAGCAGAGCGTATGCGACACTCCCGTCTGAAGTGATAATGGCACCAGAGGCTGCAGTGCTGAGACCACGAGACAGAGCAGAGGAACAATACTGAAATTATGCAAGAGAGTGTGCAGAGGCCAGAGGATCCACATGGCTGAGAGGATGAGCATCTAAGAGAACTGTGCTTGCCAGCAGAGCTGAGAAGAGGCACTATGGACGAAAGAACTGTATTCCTAGCATTCTGTAAACTCTTACTTTCCTAAATAAATCCTCAAAATCATGAATATTGTCTGTGAGCTCTATGTGTTCACTGAAACCAATTATAATGATCAAACTCAGTAGGGAAGCAGTGTCCTGGGAAGGATGATTACTGTCAGAATAGGGGGAAAATGTTTTGAGGGTATGGCATGTCTGAACTCTGTCTTGGGCAATTGGCCTCAGACTAGCGTGCAGTTGGATTCTCTATCTCCCTCTGAAGCCAGAAAGGGACAGACATGGACCCTATATCATTTCCTCACATTCAAATTGTTAAAAATAGTCATAGACCACTCAAGTGTGTAATTTTACATTTGATATTATGCTTGTATAAATATAAGTGCTATATTTATGTAACTTCACATTATTTACACAGTTCTCCTAGACTTAATGTTACTCCTTACATTATTGTTTGCTATGGAATAAAAATATAACATCGGGTATTTTTTAGACACCCTTTGCATGTATCTAACAATGCATGGATAAAACTCTCATGAGCTTTACAAGGAACAGGATTGCACCTGCCCTGGTAAATATCATGTGTCCACTGGCATAACATAATCCACAAAGACAATATTCTGTGTCCTACTTTGTGAATGTCTAATGTATCGCTGGTAAAAAATATATATGTTTTACCCTGTCTGTGGATCCTCTTTTTATCCTTGTGGTGAAGATTCTTGATACACATTAATGTTCTATTTTTAGAAGGTACCAGTCATCTCTTGTGTCGTGTGTGTGTGTTGTTCAATTTGATAGTATGTTTATGCCCTGTATTAGGGCCCTTAAGATTTCCTCTAATTTTCTTATTGATGATTTTCATAGTTCTAGGATTTACATTTAGCTCCTTTTCGGGGGGGTGTATATGGAGTGAAGCGTGGGTATTGCTCCATTCCCTTTTATATGGTAATCCAATTTTGCCAGCACCATTTGTTGATCTCTTCCCCATTTGATGTATTTGGGCCCTTTGTCAAAGATCAACTGTCAATAGGTGGATGGATTTATTTCTGGGTTCTCTGCCCCATTTCACAGGTCTACTATCTATCATGATGCCAGTACCAACAAGCTTGTGCACCATGACTGCGTAGTAGATTTTGAGGTTGAAAATGAGAAGTCTACTACTTTGCTCTTTTTCTTAAGTCATGCTTTGCTTATCCTGGGTTTTTTCCCCCTCCCTGTAAAGTTCTAACTAGTTTTTCCATTTCTTTACAGAATAAAGATGGATCTAGATCAGAATTGCATTGTATTTATAGATTGCTTTGGTAGTATTGACATTTTCACAATATTACATCTTCCTATCCATGATGATGGAAAATTCTTCCATTTATGTAGATCTCTTTTTATTTCTTATAGTAGTGTTTTGTAGGTTTCTCTTTATAAATATTTTATTTCCCTAAGTTTATTCCTAAGTAGTCTATCTTTTGTGTGCTATTGTAAATGGTATTATTTATTATTTTCTTTATTTCCTTTTCTGAGGTCTCTTCTTTCATATACAGGAATCTAACTGACTTTTCTCTGTTGATTTTGTACACCACTGTGTTGCCAAATCTTTCAATTATTTCCAATAATCTTCTTGTTGGGGTTTTCCATGTGTAGAATTATATAATTGGCAAGTAGAGAACATTTTACTCCTTTGTCAATTTGGATGCCTTTAATTTCTTTTTGTTGTATAATATTTTGCTCAGTGTTTTTATTAGGAATAGATATTGGATCTTGTCAAATGCCTTTTCAGCATCACTTGATATGGTCACATAGCTCTTATGTTTTGTTTTATTTATATGGTGTTTTACTGTATATACTCGAGTATAAGCCGACCCAAATAACAACTGAGGCACCTAATTTTACCACAACAACTGCATTAAAATGTACTGAAATGTATTATATAGCCACAGTGGTCAAGACAGTGTGGTACTAGTATCGTGACAGGTATCCAGATTAATGGAAAAGAGCTGAAAACCCAGAAATAAAAACATCAGCATAGAGACAGCTGATTTTTGATAAGGGCCCTAAAAATATCAGATGGGAAGCGGATGCCCTCTTCAATAAGTGGTGCTGAAAAAAATGGATATCTACCTGCAGAAAACTGAAGCAAGACCCTTACCTCACTCCATGCACAAGAACAAACTCACGGTGGATCACAGACCTTGAGGTAAAACCCCAAACTATTAGGGCCATCAATGAGGGAATTAGGACAAAACTGAGAACCTTGGCACAGGGAATGCACAGGCGATCAGAAATAGGGAAGGACACAAACACAGAGTAGGCACAAACAGACAAGTGGGATATGCTGAAGATAAGTCACCTGTGTACCTTGAGAGAATTCGCCAAGAGAGCCCATGGACTGGGAAAACAATACTTTGCAAGCGCACAATAAGAAGAAAAACTACCTGCCCACTGAGGAGGTGGACCAGAACAGAAGTTTCACAAGGGCAGAAATCCGCATGGCCAATAAACATAAGAGAAAATGTTCTCAATAATTGACTATAGGAGAAATGCAAATTAAAACAACTATGAGATATCACCTAACGCCCTCAAAGATAGCCCAATTTAAAAAATCAAGAAGTAACAAGTGGAGGGGCTGTGGTGAGATAGGAACTCTCATCCACTGCTGGTGGACCTGTAAGTATGTAGAGCTCTTATGGAAATCAATTTGGCGATATCTAAAACATATGGAGATTGAGCTGCCCTAAGACCCAGCAACCCCCTACTTGGCATATACCCAGAAGAGGCAAGAAACAAACCATGCCCAGACATCTGTGCTCCAATGTTTGTCTCAGCACAGTTTGCAATTATGAGGAGTTGGAAACAACCCAAATTTCCATCAACAGACAAATTAATCAAAAAACTGTGGTACATTGCAGACCATGGAGAATTATGCATCTCTAAAAAGCAGCTATGAGCACATGAAGCACATTGCCACATGGGAAGACCTGGAGGAAATCATGCTAAGTGAAGTAAGCCAAGCACAAAAGGACAAGTACAACATGAGTCTACAAATGGGGCATAGGGGATAAGCTACTATATACATTCATCCCTGGGGTGAGGTCCAGCAACTATGACAGGGGCCAAACCCAATACAGGGATCTATATAGATAAGAGGGGGAAAGAAAGAAGAAAAATTTTAAAAGCCATGGGTAGTGAGGGAGCAGGGCACTAAACCACCCAAGGGGAGGTTATTGTTTACATCTCCACAGGAGAGGGAGAGAGAGAGAGACCAGGTTTCAACCCGATGTGCCAAGATGTGAATACAACATACCGGAATGTACCAGTGAACCAATAGAGAGGTCTGCGAGGCCAGCCCCAACCCCAACTATGGATACCGCCCCCCCCCCCAGAAGAATGCACTTCAGAGGACAGCACTGGGGCTACAGCTTGGGGAGACACAGATTAGAGCACAAGGGAGAAACACAAAGGGATGGAGAGAGAAGAGAAGACATCCTGGCCCACCAAGCTCTGAGGATGATGGTCCTGTGCGAAGCAGACAACACAAGAGGAGGACTGGAGGGCCACCCCCACCATGGGACACAGCATCCCTCACTAAACCATGGCATTGCGGGGGACAGCACCAGAGACACAGTGTGGGAATAGTGCACGGTTTGGGCCCATTACGCTTGGGCAAGGCACTGAGGGCATGCAGCAGAGTAGCAGGGGAGCAGAGTGATGAAATCCCCGGGGAATACCAAAACAGACTTTGGAGACAGAGTGTGGCACCCCATCAGATTCTACCAGAAAACACTAGTAATGGCCAAAAACAAACCTTGAACTATTTATAGGCTTTTCCATTTTTGTCAGTGGCTTTCTTTTTGCTACTGTTGTTTTGTTTTTGTTTTTGGTTGTTATTTTGTTGGTTTTGACTTCTTTTGTTGTTTTATTTGGCTTTGCCTGGTTTTTGCACTTACTAATGTATCTGCATGTCTGTCTAGATCAGAGAGGTGGGATAAATCATTCAGAGATGATAAAACAGGAACAATGGTTCAGGGGGGATACAGGAGAAGAAGGGGAGGTGGGAGAAAGGAAGGGGGGCGGTTAATCAATCCAGGGACAAGGGAACAGCAAGTGAAATATAATCAATGGAAGGAAGGTCATAGGAAGCCTAGTGGGGCTTAATCAAGGGCAATGTAGCAGCGAGGAATTACTAAACCCGAATGAAGGTAGAACATGATGATGGGACATGAGGAAAGTAAAAGGAAATAAAGGAAAGAAGCAGGAGGCAAAGGATGTTCATTGAGGCCTAAATACAAGCATGTATATATGTAAATACATATATAATGAGAATATAACAATGTATTCATATGCAGATGGACATTGGGCCTCCACTCCTTAACACATGAATACTTTGTTCTAACAATCCAGCATTTGTGTTGCTCACCTTCCCAACACAATCACTGAAGACAAAATGGGTACATAAGCAAATGTAGTGAAAAAAGTGTGTTGAAGGCCATTAAGACTCAGCCCTGAAACGGCCGAGAAGTCTCCCTGACCTATGTGTCAGTGTTTGCTGATTTCTCCTGTGACAACATTTTGAACAGACTGTCAAGAACAAAAACCAGGAGGTATGAAAGTTCTGGGAGAAACAGGTGGTTTAATTTTCTCAAGGCTGTCTGACTTGGCAGAAGATAGAGCTGCAATGTGTATCAAATGTGCTTGCTTAACAATGAGATAATTGACCCCGGGTTATTTCTGCATGGATATAATGAGATAATTAACCCCGGGTTATTTCTGCATGGAGTGTGTAGAATAAACTTGTGGCTTCAGTATTCACTGTTGCCCTCCCAACACTTTCTGTCTCTCTTTTTTCCTTAATCCTCACTCCCCCTTTCAGGACTGTTGGACTTGTCAGCTGGCTCCAACAGGTGCCTAGCTATCAAAAGATATAGCATCTGGAGTCTTAAAAGGCTTGAAGATAAACAAGCGGCCATCTAGCTCAGAAACAACAATGCCCACATGGAAGAAGCACACCAGCCTGGGTGATCATGAGGTGTCAATGGGATCAGATACCAGGCATCTAAGACCCAGAATAAAACCATACCCAAGGTGAATGGAGTGGGGGCATGGAGTGGAGACCCAATGCCCATCTGTAGACAATTGGACATCTCCTCACAGAGGGGTCACAGGGAAGAGTGGAGCCAGTCAGTGTACAGTATAGCACCAATGAAACATACAACTTTCCTCTAGTTCTTTGGTGCTTCCTTCACCCCATGACCTCAATTCAATTTACAAATCGGATTACACCAGAGTATGCACACTGTTACAAATAAGAGGCTGCAACGCAGGGAATCCAGGAAAGATAAACCCCTCAGGGCCAACAAGGAGAGTAGAAATACCAGGAGGATTAGGAGAGGGCGGGTGGAGAAAGGGGAAACCAATCACAAGAATCAACTAGATCCCCTTCCCAGGGAGATGAGTAACAGAAAAATGGGTGAGGAGCGACGGAGGACGATGTAAAATATGGAAAAAATCTATACCTTATCAAGGGTTCGTGAGGGAGGCGGGGGACGGAGGGGGAAGAAATGGGAAGCAGTTATCAGGGGCTCAGGTGGGAAGAGAAGGCTTTGAAAATGGTGATGGTGGGATATGTGCAATGTGCTTGACACACTGGATAAATATATGTATTGTGATAAGAGATTTAAGAGCCCCCAATAAAAGTATTTTAATAAAAAGAAACTGTGGGCTAACTACTTTTAGGAAGTTCCATAACGAAGGAGGTAGAACTGCAAGCTCAAATCAGGATAAGGGTTCCAATGTACAGTGACGGAGTGATTGAGTCTGCATTATATTAGCTCAGATATTTACCCGCACATCCACTGTTCCAGGCGGATGAAACAAGCTTTATTTTTCATGTATATAGAAGAAGAAACAAAGGGCAGGGTAGAAGTGCTTCTGTGGGTTTCTGAGACTGTCATTCTTTATGAGAGCAGAAAGCCTCCTCTTTCTCCCAAAGAGCAGCTGACACTGACTTTATGGTTAGCAGGCCAATGAGTAACCACTACACCACATGGGCCCTTACAGAGTTATAGAAGTGGATGGCTCCAGTCTGGTTCGAGCCATGTGGTCAGATATTAAACCAGGGATTTCTGTTGATTTCTATAGCTGTAGGGGCTAATAAACCAGGAAGCAGAACAATGAAACAGGAAAACTACAGGCTGGTGGATGCAGAGACACATTATTTCAAGGTCAGACTTTTGGTTCAGAGTCCAGTGAATCCAAGGTTGGCAGGTCAGATGGCAGGTTGCTGATCGCTCCCAGGGTTAGTAGGCGATATGGCAGACCATTGGTTAAAGTCCAAAGAACTGGAGGTCAGTGAGCCAAATTTAGAAGCTTGATCCAGCAAGAAGCTCCCAAAGCATCTACTTATATTAGAAACATGACAGAGTCCTGAGGAAACATTAAGCCTTTGACCTAAGTAAGGGGGTTGCATTCTACCCTAATCTTCTGCTAACTGGTTGGATGCTCATGGCAGATCCCATTATGAAGTTGATTACACTGTACTCAATAACATCATGAAGAATTGCTAGACCTTAACTGCTACACCACTGAGAATCCTGGCGGAATTACATATAACAAATAACAAATTTTGTGATTGATATATATATAATAAAAATACAATTAAATAGTGAACTATTGGTTGTACAAAATCTAAAACTTGAAAGACAAATAAGATGAAAATTAAATATTACCTTTTCAATCTGTGTGTAAACTCTCATAATTGTTTCTTCAACCTTCCTCTCTTTCTTACATTGTGTAAACTCTCATAATTGTTTCTTCAACCTTCCTCTCCTTCTTATCAATCCCAACAGTTGACTTATTTCTTCATCTTCTACAGGATTTTGAAATTCATAATTTTCCCAAGTTTGCTTTGTGTAATTGTGTTAGTTCAATTGTGTTAGACTTGAGAAAGAAATTCATGGGCACTCATGTGTATAAGAAAGAGGTTTTCCTGACACAACTGCTGAAGCCAAAGCAGGTGAACAAGTAAATGTGGTGAAGAAAACTGATGGTGCCCAGCTATCAAAAGAGATAGTGTCTGGGGTCTTAAAGGCATGAAGATAAACAAGCGGCCATCTAGCTCAGAAGCAACAAAGCCCACATGGAAGAAACACACCAGCCTGTGTGATCACGTGGTCCCGAAGGGATCAGTTATCAGGCATCAAAGAACAAAAAATCATAGCATTGGCTGCACACCTCCATGATAGGATCGCTGAAGACAAATGGGTGCATAAGCAAATGTGGTGAAGAAAGCTGATGGTGCCCGGCTATCAAAAGAGATAGTGTCTGGGGTCTTAAAGGCTTGAAGGTGAACAAACGGCCATCTAGCTCAGAAGAAACAAAGCCCACATGGAAGAAGCACACCAGCCTGTGTGATCACAAGATGCCAAAGGGATCAGGTATAAGGCATCATCAAAAAAATACCATAGTGAATGAAGTGGGAAGTGCAGAGTGGAGACCCAAAGCCCATTTGTCGGTCACTGGAGATTCCCTCACAGAGGGTTCTAGGGGAGGAGATGAGTCAGTCAGGGTGCGAAGTAGCACAGATGAAGAATACAGCTTTCCTCCAGATCCTGGATGCTTCCTCCCCCCCAACTACCATGATCCGAATTCTACCTTGCAAGACTGGATAGAGCAGAGGTTGTACACTTGTGCATATAGGAGCTGGAGGCACAGGGAATCCAGGGTGGATGATACCTTCAGGACCAGGGGTGTGAGGGGCGATACTGGAAGAGTAGAGGGTGAGTGGGCTGGAAAGGGGGAACCGATTACAAGGATCTACATGTGACCTCCTCCCTGGGGGACGGACAACAGAAAAGGGGGTGAATGGAGACGCCAGATAGGGCAAGATATGACAAAATAATAGTCTATAAATTATCAAGGGCTCATGAGGGAGGGGGAGCGGGGAGGGAGGGGAAAAAACGAGGACCTGATGCAAAGTGGAGAGCAAATGCTTTGAAAATGATTAGGGCAAAGAATGTACAGCTGTGATTTATACAATTGATGTGTATATATATGTATGGATTGTGATAAGAGTTGTATGAGCCCCTAATAAAATGTTTTTTTAAAAAAGAAAGAGGTTTATATACAAGAGTGTGGTAGTCACCTAATCTGGTGTCAGTGTAAGGATTGGGAGTGTAGGCGTGGAGTCTAGGCTGTCAATCTGGAGGTAGCCAATGAGACTTCTGTGTGGGCATGGCCTTCTCCTGAGAATTCTGGGAAATCTGGTACTTCCTCCTTGGAGGCGAAGACACCTCTCTCTCTGCTCCTCCCTGGGAGACATTTGCAGAAGACAAGCCTCATAGACTCAACCAGACCTCGGAAGCCGGAGAAGCCACAGAGAGACCCCGGCCAGTGCTGAGATGCTTATAACACAACGGGACCCAAAGACTTTCTATCCCCTGGCTTGTGATCATCTTGCATTTGGCTTCATTGCATGTGTTTCATGAGTCTGAAGAGGACTTTATAGATTGATATTGGACATATGGGCTAATATCAGACTTATGGCCTTGGACTGGACTGGGTTGGGATGTTTTCTTAATGTACAATTACTCTCGTATA
The DNA here is from genome assembly GCF_050624435.1 of Tenrec ecaudatus. Taxonomy (NCBI): domain Eukaryota; kingdom Metazoa; phylum Chordata; class Mammalia; order Afrosoricida; family Tenrecidae; genus Tenrec; species Tenrec ecaudatus. The sequence continues at coordinate 111,605,425 of NC_134538.1, forward strand.
TAAACCTCATCCTTATTTACATGTGTGTGTCTATGAATTTGTTTTTCTAGTCCACCCAGACTAACACAAAAAGCGGTTGAACATTGAGAAAACATCCCAGCCCAGTTCAGATCAAGTCTATAAGTCTGATATTAGCCCATATGTCCGATACCAATCTATAAAGTCCTCTTCAGACTCATGAAACACATGAAATGACCCCAAGTATAGGAAGATCACAAGCCAGTGGAAAGTCTTGTGGGTTCAGTGGTGTTGTAAGTATCTCAACGCTGACAGGGGTCTCCAGGTAACTTTCCAGGTTTATGGTTCTCGCTGCCATCAGCATAGCTCCATGTGTCTTGTTAGCTGTTGAGTCTCTCTGGGAGTGAGTCTTGTAAGTTGAGAGCCTCCAAGGGAGTGAGCAGAGAGAGAGAGAGAGAGAGAGAGAGAGAGAGATGGGTGTCCTGCCTCCAACAAGGAAATCCAGGAGTTCCCAGAATTCTCATGAGAAAACCATGCCCACACAGAGGCTTCATTGGCTGTGACCCAATTGACTACTGGACTCCATACCTTCACTCTTCATCCTCTCAAGTCCCAAACTGACACCAGATTATGTCGTTACCACAGTGATCTGCAATGCAGTGATCAGTTGAACATCTATCTTCCTTGGCTCAGACATGATTGGTGGCAAGTGTAAGAAGTTGTTATCAGGATGAAAGCCAAAGATCCTTTCTCAAAGCTTTGGGGTGAAGGTGGGAGGAAAACGATGGAAACTAGTTAATAAAGTATGATGCTCGGATATGAGTCATGATATCTGTTTTATATATTGTAAGCATTGGTCTGCTTTGTTTCTCACTTTTTCTGTTTATATTCATGATTAAAATCATCCTACAGTTTTAATTTCTACTAATGTTCTCATAGGATTTTGGTTTCAGGGCTATGCTAGCTGATGGTGTGTACTCTTTTTCCATTTTCTTGAAGAATTTGAGTAAGATAACACTTGCGCCTTAAATGTTGGCCAGTATTCACTAGAGAACATCAGAGCATAAGAGATTTTTATTCTGTTATTGCTTTATAAACTAAGCTATCAATTTATGTAAATTAAAATGGAATTGGATTGTTTATCATTAGAATATAAAAACCACAAGGAATTACAAAAGTAGCAAAAACAGTCTCCTGCGTGTTCTGTAGGGTTTTTTGGGTTTTTTATTAATTAAAGTTTTAAAAGTTTATTTTTATGCATCTTTCTTGAGATTCATTCTTAAATTAGGATCACTGTTTATTCTCAACTTCTGGAAAGGTAACGGCCATTATCTTTTCAAGGTTACTTCTGTACCATTCTCTCTCTCTTTCATTTTTCTGAGACTTCGGTTAAACTTATACTATACCTCCTTTTTTATTTCCTATGTCTCTTCTTCTGTCCTCTGTTTTTAATTTCTTTCTAATTCACCTTCTGCATAATTTCCTCTGCTCTGTTTTCCAGTTCACTGATATTCTTAGTGTTTTAGATACCGCTAAACACATTCATTGGCTTGTTAATTGAAATCATTGAAAATTTAAAATATCATTTGTTCCATTTTCAGTTCTTCTGGACCACTTCTTAAACTTTACTGTTTCTTATAGATATGTTTAGATTCCTTCTGTAATTTCTTGATGAAAGATAGCATTGGTTTCTAATTTCAGTATCTGAGGTCTATGAATTTTCTTGTTTTCCTTCATGCTAAATCACTTCTTTGTTGAATTATTTATTTGTTTTCATTTTGGGCCACTATTATCATTAAAATTACTTCTAGGAGAGCTAACAAATGCTGGAAAGGATGCGAAGAGATTAGAACCCTCAGATACTTCTGGCAGTACTGTAAAGCTGTCTACCTACTGTGAACGCCATACAACGCCCCCTCAGACAACCGGGAATCGAAATGCCACACAGACCAGCAATCCCTTTACTCAGTATATACTCTAGAGAAATAGGAGCCACAGCACAGAGAGCTGTGTGCACACTCATGTTCATCACAGCACTATTCACAATAGCAAGAAGATGGAAACAACCAAAATGCCCATGAGTGAGGGAATGGATAAACACACTTTGGCACATACATACAATAGAACAAAGTATCACTAAATAATAGTGATGAAGCCAACTGAGGAGGTGGGCAAAAGACTTGAACCGAAGATTCACAAAGGAGGAAACCCAAATGGCCAACACACATATGAGAAAATGTTCCCTATCATTAGCCATCCAGGTAATTAAAACAACTAGGAGATACCACCTAACACCCACAAATGTAACCCAATTAAAAAAAAAACAAACAGCAAGAAATTATGTAGGGGTGTGATAATATAGGAACCCTCATTCACTGCTGGTGGTCTTGTAGATACATACAGCCACTGTGGAAAGTGATTTGGTGAGATCTGAAACAGAAATTGAGATACCTTACAACCCAGCAGTTTCACTACTGGGCAGAGACCCAGAAGAAGTAAGAAACAGACCATGACCAGCCATCTGTGCTCCAATGTTCATCACTGTGCAGTTCACCATCGCAAAACAAACAAAAACTGCAAACAGCCTAATTTCCATCAGCAGATGAATTAAAACTCTGGTACATACATCCGTTGGAATACCTAAAAAACAGTCATGAAATGATGAAATACCTCATCTCATGGAAAGAGTTGCAAAATATTATGCGGAGTCAAGTTATCCAAGTCCAAAGGGTCAAGTATAACCTGAGCCCACTGAGGTAATTCCGAACAACTGAACAGGCCTAGGGAAAGTATACTCAACACACAATTCCTGGGCTGAGGACAAGAAGAGCCAGGCCAATCCTAATGATACATATGTCATCAAACAAACAAATAAACATAGATAGATAGATAGATAGATAGATAGATAGATAGATAGATAGATAGATAGATGCAAATAGCATCTTTGCTGAAAGGCATCTTCTCCACCCCTCTCATATGCCTTTAAGGCATACAGAGGGGTGCAGGAGAAAAAAGATAGCAATGAGGGAACAGGGAACTAATGTATCCAAGGGGAGGGTATCGTTTAGCACTATGGAAGATGACACAGTTTAGGGACACACATGGAGGCAAACCAAGAAGAGAATGCAACATACCAGCGATACGAGCAAAGCTTCGAAGTGTCTGAGGTCTTCTAACTCTGGGGGAATCTCTTGGCACCTCACCTGAACTTTTGGGGGATTACTCACTAGGGGGTCACACTGAAAGTCTAAAGGTGTAATGAGCTGAGGGTGGAGACCCTAGATCACTCCATCCCTGACTTCAGGAAAAGCAATAGGGACTTACAGGGTGTGTGCCTATCAGGCTCGAAGGCTGAGGACTGAAAGGGTGTAAGCGATGTTAGGTAAGCAGGTCCTGGGATATGGAATACTGAAAGAAAAGGGGATTAGGCTGAGGTATTATAGCAGGTCCTTCCCACTATGTAGCAAAAAGATCATCATCAAATTTGGGTCAGGACATCAGTTAGACTTAGAACTATTTATATGGTGTGTGTGTGTGTGTGTGTGTGTGTGTGTGTGTGTGTGTAGCAACCCAATGGAGACAGTGGCAGGGCCTATGGTGGGAGGGGGAATAGGCACAGGAGGGGAGGAGGGAGGGGGAGTTGAGTGGTGAGCCAATAATGACAGGGACATGGGAATAATGAGTTATAAAATTGACAGTGAAAATGGTGCAGCGTTCCTGATTGGGTTAATCAAAAATGTCTGAGAGGAATTACTGAGAAGTGAACAATGGCTAAGCATAATAGTGGGGCAGGAGGAAAGAAAAAAGAAAAAGAGGGAGGAAGAGGAAAGCAAAAATGTATATATAGGTATAAATATAAATTTATATTTATATAAATATAGGTGTATTTGTATACACATGTACATATATGTAAATTCAATAAGGAAGCAGTTGGACTTTGAGTCTACTAAAATCTTACCTAAGTACAAGAATGGTTTGTTCTAATAATGTGGCACTTTATGAAACTCACAATCCCAACACAATTGCTGAAGAAATGGGTACATAAGCAAATGTAGTGAAGAAAGCTGATGGTGCCCGGCTATTAAAAAGTATAGCATCTGAGGTCTTAAAGGCTTATACTCAAACAAGCAGCCATTGAGCATGGAAGCAATAAAACCCACATGGAAGATGCACACAAGCGTGTGTGATCAGGGGTGTCGACGAGAACAGGTATCAGAAGTTCAAAAGCAAGTAAGCAAAAGGATGTGAAGGAGCATGGACAAAGTGGAGACCCAAATCCCACCTACAAGACAATTGGACAGGCCCTCACCAAGGGACTGTGTGGGGTTGATGAGGAATTCAGGCTGCAGTATAGCACTAATGAAACTCATAACTATCCTCTGGTTCTTTAATATTTCCTCCCCTTACTATTAAGGCTTATGTTTTACCTCATTAATAGACCTATTTATGTTCAGGTGTATAAGATTATTCATTGCAGGAATGCCAGGATAGATGACCCTCCAGAAACAGCACAACAGGAGTAATGATTCCCTGAGGATACAGGAAGATAGGGGGGAAAGGGAGGAAGGGGGAACTGAGAGCAAGGAAGACTGTATAATTCCATTCAAGGAAAATAAATAACAGAATTGTACATAAAAAATATAAATATATAATAGAATACTAATAATAATATGTAACAATAACAACAAGGCTATCTAGGGGCAAGGATGGGGAGGGAGGGGATAAAGAGGAGCTGATATCAAAGAGTTTAAGAAAAAAGAAAATGTTCTGAAACTTTGCAGTAGCGACTGAACAACTGTGCTTGAACTATTTGAATTGTGGGATGTTATGACGTCCGTAAGAGATCCCAATAAAACAAAGAATTAAAAAAAACTTCAACACACTTTCTGATATAGATTTGAAAGACATTGTCCTGAGTGAAGTTAATCAGAAAATAGCAAATATTATACAAGACCATTGTTATGTAAGAAAAAATCATGATAAAGGTTGTGTGTACAAAAAAGGAAGCAGATTGTCATAAGGGGTAGGAGGGCAGAGCCAGGAAAATGAAGCACTAGGCTAGAGCAGCGTTTCTCAGCCTCTGGGAATCGAACGACCCTTTCACAGGGGTCGCCCAATTCATCACAATAGCAAAATTACAGTGATGAAGTCGCAACAAAAATAATGTTATGGTTGGAGGGTCACCAACACATGAGGAACTATATTAAAGGGTGGCGGCTGTAGAAAGGTTGAGGACCACTGGGCTAGAGGGTAAACAGGTGTTAACTAAGGTGAACTGAAGAGGAGAAGAGAAAGAAAAGGTGAGTATAGGACAAACTATTGAGAGATTTGATAAATGCTTTAAATTGCTGACCACAAAAAAATGATGAACTGAGATGTAAACTCCCACCTAATTCTCAAAAAATGTTTTTAATAATTATTTCTCAGATAAATATGAAATCATGTGAAAATAACTTCCTCCATCCCAAGTTTATGTGTCTTCTCTTCTCTTGGGTGCCTTGGATTTCTGCTGCCTTGGTGTCTCTTTAACTTCACTACTTCAGATTTCTTGGAGCAGTCAAGTGGTGAAAATCTGGACTGCAAATCTATCCGAGGGTTGAATTAATTCCGCACTTGAACTTTCCACGAGCAAGGAGCTTTGGATCCCCGAATGTGGAAAAAGATTACCCTAGACGTTCTACTGTATGCAGAAACAGCCTTTGCTTTCTTGCCTTCACAACTGTGCAAGGCTTTAGAAAAAATTCACCTTGTCTGGCTAGACACTTCTTTGTTTTTAAGGGAATGTTTTTATATTTGGCAAACAGTTTTAAAATTTTTCATTAAAAGTGTGTTTTATGAACAACCTAGCCTATCATTAACAGAATATAGTATATAATGTTTAGGGATTTTTTATTTTTATATTTTTTAGTCAATCCAAATATAATTGAGATCATAAATTCTTAAATAAACTTTACAAGTTTAGCTTTATTGTTATTTAAGTATATTTATATTATGTTACTTGAAAGAGCATAAGATGGAAGATTAATTTCTAGAGCTTAGTTGAAGGCAAACTAAAAAATATTTGTAAAGTTTCATTGGCATATAATTCACATGTCATGCAATTCAATAGTTCAATCACCTCCAAAAGAGTTGCACAATCATCTACTACAATCAGTCTTAAAACATCTTCCTTCTTGTGCTCTTTGTCCTCTCCTACCTGCTTCCCCCCATCTCCCCTGCCATATTTGCCAAGAAACCATCAATGCAGTCACTCTCTCTGCAGCGTTACCTGTCCCAGAATTCATATACAGAAAAACATACCCAAAAAAACAAAAACCCAACTACAACACCAAAACAGACCAGAAAAACCTTAATCAACAAGAAAGCAAAAAATACTAAAAACTACTAGTTTTTAATTTAATTGAATCTTCAATAAACCACCTTCTACTCTACTCTGCACAGTAGCCAGGCTGTTTACATCCCTGGACATTGTCAAAGGAAATTCACTGGAAGCTTAATCCATGTGTGGACACTGCAAATGGATCTTGGGCTTCCACTGTCATCCATTGCCTTTTGCAAACCAGGTGTGCACAATTTAAGCTGTGATAGCATTCCCTCCTTCAGATTTAGATTTATTTTTTATGATCTTTGGATCATAGACTGGTGTTCTTCTTAGTTGGTGCCCTACCTAGATGGCTGCTTATTTGAAGACAACCTTTTAAGAACTCAGACGCTATTCTTTCTAATAGCTGAGCACCACACTTTGCTACAGCACCCATATATTCAGTGATCACTTCTTGAGGTTGAGCACTGAGCAGGGCCGTACCCTAAGAACTAATTGTTCTTAGATTGGGATTAGTTAAGTGTGAGTCCCAAATCCATCCATGTATCTTTGGTCTATATATGACTCTGCTTCACTTAGACCCATCACTGTCATTTTATGTTACAGAATGTTATCAATCATTCCTCAGGGCATAAGGTAATTCCATTGATAGTGACATTCATCTAGCCAATGGTTTCGTTTATAAAAAATGTGGAAAATACTAAAAAATAACTGTAAAATATAAAATACCCCCCAAAAACAAATCAGTACAATTGTAATATATGTGTGTGTATTCAGATTTTTTTAAATCATTTTATTGGGGCTCATACAACTTATCACAATCCATACATACATTAATTGAGTAAAGCACCCTTATACATTCATTGGCCCTCATCATTCTCAAAATTCGCCTTCCCCTTAGGTTCCTGGAATCAGCTAGTTTTCCTTTTTTCCCTCCCCCTGCCTTCCTGCTCCCCCCTCTCTCATGAACCCTTAATAATTTATAAATTATTATTTTATCTTACACTGTCCGGTATCTTCCTTCACCCACTTTCCTGTTGCCCATCCCCCAGAGAGGAGGTTATATGTAGATCCCGAGATCGGTTCCTCCTTTCTATGCCCCCTTCCCTCCCGGTGTCACTACTCTCACCGTTGGTCCTGAGGGGCTCATCTGTCCTAGATTCCCTGTGTTTCCAGATCCCAACGGTACTGCTGTGTATCCTCTGGTCTAACCAGGTGTGCAAGGTAGAATTGGGATCATGATAGATGGAAGGGAGGAAGCGTTTAATAACTAGAGGAAGGTTGTGAGTTTCATTATTGCTATACTGAACCCTGAGTGACTCATCTCCTCCCCACTACCCCTCTGCAAGGGATGCCCAGTTGTTTACAGATGAGCATTGGGTCCCCATCATGCACTCCCCTCATTCACGATATGATTTTTTTTCCCCGCCTTTGTTGCTTGAAATCTGGTCTCCTCGGCCCTTCATGATCACACATGTTGGTGTGCTGCTTTCATGTGGGCTTTGTTGCTTCTTGGCTAGATTGCTGCTTGTTTACTTTCAAGCCTTTAAGTCCCCACAAGCTATATCTCTCAATAGCCAGGCACCATCAGCCTTCTTCAACACACTTTCTTATGCACACATTCGTCTTCAGCATTTTATGTGGGGAAGGTGATCACACAATGATGATTTTTGTTCTTTGGTGTCTGTTACCTGATCCCTTCAACACCTCGTGTTCACTTAGGATTGTGTGCTTCTTCTCTCTGGGCTTTGTTGCTTCCAAGCTAGATGACCGCTTGTTTGCCTTCAAGCCCTTAAGACCCCAGATGCTATATCTTTTTGATAGCCGGGCACCATCAGCTTTCATCACTACGTTTGCTTATGCACACATCTGTCTTCAGCGATCATGTCGGGAAGATGGGTATCATGGAATGACCATTTAGCTGAGCAAGGTGCTATTGTATTGAGGGAGTGCACGGGAGGAGGCCCAATGTCCACCTGCTACCCTACTACTGAACCTATAAATATATGCACATAGGTCTATTTCCCCCATAATCATAAATATATTTACATATGTACATGTCTGTATTTAAGTGTCTATGTATGCCCTTTGCCTCCTATTCCTTTCCTCTGTTTCCGTACACTTTCCTCCTGTCCCACTACCATGTTCAGCCTTCATTCTGGTTTCAGTAGTTCCTCTCAGTTACCTTGCCCTTGGTCACTCCCTACCAGTCCTCCCCTCCCCTCCCTCCTCTGGTTTTGAAGTACTCGTTGTTCCCTTGTCCCTGGGTTAGCCAACACCTCCTCCCTTCCCCTATTTTGAACTACTCATTGTTCCCTTGTCCTTGGATTAGCCAACACCTCCTCCCTTTCCCTACCTCCCACACTCTCATGTCCCTCCGGGAACGTTGGTCCCATTATTTTCTTCTCACATTGTTTGTCCAGCCTATCTTATCTAGGTGGACCTGCAGATACAGTAATATGTCCATAAAAATGCGGATGGCTTTGGCAGCGCCCAAGTGGCACATTAGAACATGGTATCGACAGCAGCAACACTGACATGCTTACAGACAAAAAAGTCACTGACATACAAAATTTACAAGAGAAAAACAAAACAAAACAAAAAGACAGCAAAAAAAAATATTCTGTTAGTAATTCGAGGTCTGTTTGTTGGCCTTTAGGAGTGTTTTCTGGGTGAGTCTGGTGGGGTGCCACGTCCTGGCCCCAAAGTCCATCCTTTATACTCCCTCAGGATCTCCTTGCTCTGCTTCCCCCACTGCTCCATTGCACGTCCCCAGTGTTTGGCTCAGTGTGGTGGGGTCAGCTCAGTGGCACATCCCCCACTGTGTCTCAGGTGCTGTCCCGTGTAGGGCCATGGGTCAGTGCAGGATGTCGCATCTCGCCGTCGGGCTAGCTATATGATCCTCTCTGTATATTGGGCCCTTCGAGCTGGGCTATCGTCCTCTGAGCTTGGTGGGCCCAGGTGTGCGCCCCTCCATTCTTCCTCCTTCCTTTGGTTCAGCTTCCTTCTGAGTGTGGTGTGGTAGATCAGTTCCTTTCCCATACCAGACGTTCTATTTTCATTTTCTGTGGTACTCCCTTAGATTATGGGGGTTGGACTAATTCTGGTTGGGGCTGGCGTATGGTCCAGTCTCTGGGTATTCCTCCGCACTTTACGTTGCTCTCATGGTTTGGCATGTCATGGTGGGGTCCGTATGCATCTTCCAGTTCTGTGGGGACACAACCAATACTCTCCCCCGGGTGGGTTAGCACCCTGTTCCTCCCATGCCATCTACTCGGTTTCTCCCCACCCCGCTTCTCCCTCCCCCTGCCCTACTTCCCCTTCTTTATGTTGGACTCTCATGTACCTCCCTAGGTGTGGCCTGCCCTCCCTCCAACGATCTATGCTTCCCCCCATTTATTGCCAGATAGATGTTTATTTTTCTATTCCTGGCATGCTGATTGTACTTATCTCAGGGGACTCATGTTATACCTGTCCTTTTTAGTTTGGCTTACCTTTTTGAGTTTGGCTTACCTAGCTTAACATAACCCTTTCCAGCTCTTCCCACGAAACAACGTGTTTCATGTGATCGTCCGTGCTTTTCAGTGCTGCATAGTACTCCATTGTGTGTATGTGCCAAAGTTTACTAATGCACTCATCTATCGATGGAAACTTAGGCTGCTTCTAAGTCTTTGCATTTGTGAATTGTGCTGCAATAAACATTGGAGTGCATATGACTGGTAGTGTTTTATTTGCTGCTTCCACCAGGCATATGTCCAGTAGAGAGATGACTGGGTCATAAGTTAGATCAATTTCCATTTTCTCTAAGTATCGCCAGATTGCTTTCCACAGAGGCTGTACAAATCTACACGGCCATCAGCAGTGGAAGAGGGTTCCTACTTCACCAGAACCCCTCCAACACTTGTTGCTCTCTGATTTGCTGATTTGGGCTAGCCTCAGGGGTGTTAGGTGGTATCTCATGGTTGTTTTGATTTGCATTTCTCTTATGGCTAATGACCTGGGACACTTTCTAATATGCTTATTGGCCATATGGGTCTTCTCCCTAGTGAAAGTTCTTTTCAGTTCTTTTGCCCACTTCCTTAGGAGGTTAACTGTTTTCCTCTTTTTGCAGGTCACGATGGTGTTGTAGATTTTAGTAATGAGACCTTTGTCCGATGTGTCATTACTAAAAATCCTCTCCCAGGCTGTGGGTTGTCTTGTCACCCTCTTGGTGAAGTCTTTCAAGGTGCACAGGTGCTTTATTCTTATTAGATCCCATTTGTCGATTTCCAGTTCACCTGTGTGTGTACCCTTCCCTATTGCAGTGAGCCTATGAGTTCCCTGGGCCAGTGCTCTGAGGTTAGTCCTAATTCCCTCCTTGATGGTCCTGATGGTTTGGGCTTTAACTTCTAGGTCTGTGATCTCATGGCTGAGTTTATTCTTGTGCATGGGGTGAGGTAAACATCTTATTTCATCTTTCTACATGTGGATATCCATTGTTTCCAGCACCACTTGTTAAAAAGGGCATCCGCTTCCCACGTGATGGTTTTGGGACCCTTGTCGAAGATCAGTTGTCTATATGCTGATGATTTTACTCTTGGGCTTTCTATTCTTTTCCACTGATCTTAGTGTCTGTCATTGTGCCAGTACCATGCTGTTTTTGCCATTGTAACTGTGTAATAGGTATTAAAATCAGGTAAGGCGAGTCCTCCCACTGTGTCCTTCTTCTTGAGGAGTTCTCTGCTAATTCTGGGTTTCTTCCCTCTCTATATGAAATTAGTGGTCAATTTTTCCAATTCTTTGAAGAAAGTTAATGGTATTTGAATTAGTATAGTGCTTCAGGTAGGACTGTCATCTTTACTATGTTGAGCCTTCCAGTCCATGAACAGGGGATGTTCTTCCATTTGTGGAGGTGGCTTTTGGTTTCCAGTAGTAGGGTTTTATAGTTTTCCTTATATAAGTCTTTAGTATTTTTTTGTTAAAGATATTCCTAGGTATTTCAGTTTGTTCTTAGCTACTGCAAAGGGTACTTCCTTCTTTTTTATATATTTTTTATTTTTGGGTACTTCATTCTTAATCCTCTCTTCCGTGGCCCTGTCTGATGTGTATAGAAAACCTACCAACTTCTGTTTATTTATATTGTATCCTGCTACTCTTCCATATTCCTCTATTGCTGTAATTACTCCAGCTGTGGGTTTTCAATGTACAGGATCATGTCGTCTGCAAATAGCGATAATTTCACCTCCTCCTTGCCCATTTGGATCCTTTTGATGTCCTTCCACTGTCTTATGTTGTTAGTCAGAACCTCCAAAACAATATTGAATAGAAGGGTGGACAGGGAGCATCCTTGTCTTGTACCCTTTTTCAGTGGGATTCTTCTTGTCTTGTCTCCATTGACTATGTTGTTGGCCATTGGTCTTTCATAGATAGCTTGTATCAGCTTGAGGAATTTACCTTCCAATCCTATCTTCATGAGTGTCTTGAATAGGAATGGGTGTTGGATGTTGTCAAATGCTTTTTCTGCATCTATGGATATTATCATATGGATTTTACTCTTTTTCTTCTCGATGTGATGTATGATATTGATGGATTTTCGGGTGTTAAACCATCCCTGCATCCCTGGGATGAATCCTACCTGGTCGTGGTGGGTGATATGTTTTATATACTTTTGGTATTCTATTCGCCAATATTTTGTTAAGGATTTTTGCATCTATGTTCATTAGAGATACTGGTCTGTAATTCTCTATACCTGTGGGGTCTTTGCACTGTTTGGGTGTCAAAGTAATGCTGGCTTCGTAAAATGAGTTTGCAAGTTTGTCATCCTCCTCTATGCTATGGAATACTTTGTGGAGGATTGGTGTCAACTCTTTGCTGAATGCTTTGTAGAATTCTGCTGTGAAACCATCTGGCCCTGGGGCCTTTTTTTCTTGGTAGGTTTTTGATGACCCTCTCTATTTCTTCTTTCGCTATGGGTTTGTTGAGGTTATTGATCTCTGTCTGAGAAAATCTAGGGAGAGACTGCTTTTCCAAATACTTATCCACGCCTTCTAGGTTTCTGAATTCATTAGAATACAAATCTTCATAGTACTTTGTGATTATCCTTTTAATCCCATTGCGGTCTGTTGTTGTTGCCCCTGATTCATCCCTCATCCTGGCTATTGATGTTTGCTCCTTTCTATCTTTGGTAAGCTTTGCCAGAGGATTCTCAATTTTGTTAATTCTTTCATCGAACCAGCTTTTAGCTGCATTTATCTTTTGCATTGTTCTCGTCTTCCCACTGGTTTAACTCCATCCTGAGTTTTATTATTTCTTTTCTCTTGCTATTGGAGGGGTTGTTCTGCTGAGGTTTTGTGTTAACATATCTGTTATACACCTTTCTTCTTTTTTCACGTATGCATTTAATGATAACAAGCTACCTCTGATAACTGCCTTTGCAGTGTCCCATAAGTTTTGATACGTTGTATGCTTGTTCTTGTTAGTTTCTAGAAACTTCCTAATATCCTCTATGATCTGGGCCTGTACCCATTCATGTCGCAAGAGATCGTGGTTCATTCTCCGATTGGTTGCCCTTGCTTTTCTGGACATCCTCTTATTAATCTCCAGCTTTATGGCATGGTGATCTGAGAAATATGTCTGGATAATATCTATGTGTTTGAATTTACTCAGGCTGGACTCGTGTCCAAGCATGTGGTCTATTCTTGAAAAAGATCCATGTGGATTTGAAAAGAATGTGAAACCTTTTGCTTTTGGATGGAAAGCTCTATAGATGTCTATCAGGCCCTGTTGCTTAATTATATTGTTTAACTCTCTGGCCTCTTTGCTGAGCTTCTTTCCCAGTGATCTTTCTCTGATAGTGGCGTGTTAAAGTCACCTACTATGATTGTTGATTTCGTGATTTCTTGTTTCATCTTTTTAATAGTTTGTTTGACGAAATTCGCCACACCATTATAAGGATCGTAAATATTCAATATGCTAAGTGCTTCCTGGTTTACTGAACCTTTGAGCATTATGTAGTGTTCCTCTTTGTCTCTTTTTATGGTTTGGATCTTGAGGTCCATTTTATCAGAGGTTAAGATAGCCACCCCTGCCTTTTTGGAGTTACCATTGGATTGGTAAACTTTCTGCCAACCCTTTATTCTTAGCATATTCTTGTCTGTGCGCTTAAGATGTGTATCTTGCAGGGAACAGTTTGATGGATTATGTTTTCTGAGCCACTCCTCAAGCCTCTTTCTTTTAAAGTACGAATTGAGTCCATTGAAATTCAGAGTTATTATCACTATCTGTGTATTCATAGTTGTCATACCCTGTTTTGTGTTTTGGGTCTTTACCTATCTCACTTCATATCAGTGTGCTGTGTTTGAGTGGAGAGTTTCTATCTTGTCCTCTTCCATCTGAGATCCTGTTGCCTGGTAATTGTTGCTGGCATGTTGCCTTCTAGATGGAGATGGCCTATATGGTGGTCTCCCGTTTGTTCTTGGTTGATCCTCTTGCCATAGTGAGTCAGCCAGTATGTTCCACAGGGTCAGGTGACTTGCAGCATATTCTTTGAGTCTTTCCTTGTACTGGAAGACCCTTATCTCACCATCTATCTTAATGCATAACTTGGCAGGGCACAGAATCCTGGGGGAGGCATTTTTTTCTTTCAACTTTTGGAAGATGTTGCTCAATTCTCTCCTTCTCTTCATGGTATCTGCTGATAGGTTGAGCATATTCTTACCTGTGCTCCTTTGTATGTGACTGTCTTCCTTTCTCTTGCTGCTCGTAAAATTTTCTCTTTTTCCTCTAAGTTGGATAGTTTTACTATTATATGTCTTGGCATGTTCTTCTTGGGGATTTAGTTTAGCTGGCGTCCTTTCTGCTTCCTGTATGAGTGTCTGGTTCTCCCTTGTTAGGATGGGAAAATTTTCTTCCAGAAATTCCTTTGCTATCTTGGCTGTCAACTTGTGTGTTGTGTTGTGCTCCAGTAGACCAATTATTTGAATATTATTCCTCTTCATAGCATCTGTCATTGATGTCTTCTGTTTCTTTAATTTTCCTATCTGACTGTCTTTCTTGCTTGCTTAAGTCTGTTTGAGTGTCCTCAAGATCACTGATACAGTTCTCTGACTCCTCAAGTCTAATAGTAAATTCTGTGACCTTGTGTGTGGCTTCTGGTACCTACTCTGTTAGCTCCTGCAGTTCCCTTTGTTGGGTGGATTTCATCCCCTCTATTGTGGAATTCATCCCCTCTATTGTGGACTTCATGTCCTCTATCATTGCATCCTTTTTCTGGGTTGCTTCCCTGAGCTCCTGTATAGCTGCGAGCATACTTCTGGAGATTTCCTTCTGTGACAGATCTGTATCTGTTTCTTCTATGAGAGACGTTAGCTCTGCTACTATGTTTCATCTCTGTTTGTTTTTTGTTGGGAGTGATGTGGTCTGTTGATTTTTCCTTGATCCTTTCATAGGCTCCATGCTTCTGGGAGTCCAGGGTAACCTTATCTGTGTTCCTATTAAGAATTATTTCAGGCGACTGCCTATGATCTACTATAATGATGGGTCAGATTGCTGTGTAGGCAGAGTTCCCACGACAGCTTAGTGACTCACGGTGGTGAGATGTTTCAGCAATTGGAGTGGGGGCTGGAGCCTTAGTGAGTGCCTTCAGGCTGCTTTGACCTGGTTTGTCAGGGTACCCTTAGCAGCCCTTTTTTTTGTTTAGTAATAAAAAACGAATTTAAAAGGTTAAAAATTAAAAAATAATTTTAACAAAATTTGGGGCAGAAATAAAAAGGAGAGAGAGGAAGAAAGAGAAGCTATAAAAGAGGAGAGAGAAGAAGTGATAATAGTAGAAGTGGAAGGAGGAGATAAAAAGAGATAGAAGGAAAACCTATAGAAAAGGGGCAGAAGAGAAGTACTAGCAATAATGAAAAAGGGGAAGAAAGAGGAGCAAAAAGACAACACAGAAAGTAAAAGAAAGAAAAGAAAAAAACCAGTGCGAGATAAAAGGTGTGTGTATATATATATTCCCTCCTTCTTTTCCCTCTAAGTTCTAGTGATGCCTAATAGAATGTGGAGGTGGGGGGATCGTGCTTATGTTCTACAGTTTTGCCTGGTCCTAACTTCCCTTTTGCTATCTTGGACTCATAGCAGTTCAAAACCATCAGTAGCTCCATGGGAGGAAGAGGAGGCTTTCTACTCCCTTAATGAGTTACAGTCTCAGAAACTCACAGGGGCAGCTCTACTCCGGCTCTATAGGGTCACTATGAGTCAGAATCAACTGGGTTTGTTTTTTGTTGGAAGCTAATGTTATGGATGCTGTTTATCAATAGTATAACTAACAAACAAAGCGAAGAAGACTAAAACAGTAAAGAACAGCAGCAACTCAATGTTGTGTAACCCTCAAAAGGAACTTGGGTTAAAAGGAGCTTCCTAGAAAATATTATCTGTAAGACAAGTTACATTTTAATTTTAATTTCAGATAGTACTTGAACAGGTAGTGTCTTTTAGAAGTAGAGGGTCTTCCTTGACTACTCAACTCTCACCAGTAAACCTATTCATCTGCCCCTAAAAGTGGCCATAGTATTCAAGTAAGTTTCTATAGGATATCTGAAGACATCTGTGACATATTATATTAGCAGCAGTTGATATGTTAAATTTGAGTTATTCTCTCAAACAATTATTTTTAAAAATCAAAGGTGACTTACTTGGACTGAGTTAATTCCAACTCAAACACTTCACATTGATCTTGTTAGAAACTGTCAAAGTTCAATAATATCCAAAGCCCAAAGGATAAATATTTTAAATGAAAGGGAAGTTTTGGTAACTTTCTAAAACTGTTTTTAAAAGAAATTGACACCCCAAAAGAATAAATATGCACTTTCTAATGTTAATATTGTGATTATCTCTAATTTAATTGGAATACAATAAAAATTTCACTGTCTGAAGTTTTCTCAGATTTACAATTCTCCATAAAACAAACCAAACCCACTGCCAACAAGTTGATTTCAGCACATACTGACCTTATTGGGTCCAGAAGACTGTCACATTGTTCTTCCATAGAATCATCTTGACAGAAGTGGGTTCACATTGCTAGTCTTACAGTTACCATCTGAGTGCTGAGTGTCTCCTACTTTCTTCCAAAAGAAGGAAACTCACTGCCATTGAGTTTATTCCAGACATTGAGGAGATGGTTGAACAGCCTCTTTGGGTTTCTGAGGCTGTAAATCTTTATGGGCACAAATGGGTAATAAATAAAACAAAGCTACACATCATTAATGGTATGTTGAACAATGCATAAGACCAGACCAGAATAAGTCATTTTGGGTACCATAAAAATAAGTATTCGTATGGTTCACAACACCAATATTAAAGTTAAAACAAAAGCCAGGCATGAAAATAAAACAGCTTGGGTTCCTCTTGAAATGGATTTTCCTATACCCCAAAAACAGTTTTTCATATACACATTGTGATGGTATTGTACACCTTTGTGAAATAAATGATAATATGTACAATTTTAAAAATCTTTATGGGTGCAAACCGCTCAATTCTCTCCCTAGAAAGAGGGATTGCTGACCTTTCACTTAACAGCCTACGGTGACCTAACAATGCACTAGGGAATCTCATTGTATTGCTAAACTAGTGGCATAGATGATAGAGAAGGACGATTTTCTTGAGATTTCATTATAAAGGTACCAATAGATTCTTAGATGTGATGCCAAAAAGTGTAAATGAGAAAAAAATTTTAAATACATAAATTGGACATCATTGAAATTTAAAATTTTTGGTATATTAAAGGAACATATCAAGAAAATAAAACGAACTCTTAAAGAATGGAGAAAATATTTGCAAATCATGTATTTGGTAAGGGCTTAACTTCCATAAAATGTAAAGAATTCCTATAATTCGACATTAAAAGAACAATTCAATAAAAGATAGATAAAGAAAAAAGATTTTTTTAAAGATAGATAAAGGAATTGAATATGTATTTCTCCAGGAAGACATATATATGGCCAATAAGCACATGAAAAAAAATGCTCAACAGCATTAATTGTTGTTTTTCATTTGTTTGTTTTTTGGAAATGCAAGTGAAACCACAATGACATACCACTTCACACAAAATGTTGTTAGTTGTTGTTGTGTTTCCCCTGACTCTCAGGGACCTTATGTTTACTAAAACTAAGGAATGTTGGGTGCTGTGCCAACTTCACAGTCATTGGTTTGATTTGTTTGAGTCCGTTCGTGTGGCTATTGTGTCAGACCATCTCATTGATGATTGTTTCCCTGGCTTTCAACCATCTTCTACCAAACATCATGCCCCATCTTTAGTGACTGTCTTTCCTTGATGACACATTACACTAATAAATGGGCCAAGTAGGCCAGTTTCAACTTTATTGCTAATTGTGTGATAAGAATCATTCATCCACATCCCACCTGAAAGTGTATCTGATCTTCACCTTACATTTATATCTCTTTCCTTATCTGCTCCAAAAGATACTCTATGGAAACCCTGGCCACCTTGAGCCAAATCAGAACACAGGGAAAAGGAAAGGGGCACGGTCCTGTTCACAGTCAGGTAGGCCAACTGATATCCGCACCGCTGACTTTCATGCCTCTTCTGTTAATTCTTTGGGACAGAGCACAAATTCATGAACTATCTAGACTCACACCCATTTATTAAAACTAAAAAAGGATGCAAGTAGAGATACATCAAGCAAGGTCTGGGGGGTAGTCCAAACATGAGACTGTCATTGTAAGCTCCACAAAAGACCTTGGGTTTGTTTTGGAACTTGCAGAGACATAGCTGAGATGGCTCTAGTCCTCCATACATGCTACTGTGACCATGTCCTCACTACAGCTAACCTTCCCTCCACTAGATCTCAATACCTGCCAGTTCACCTCTTCCCAGGGTTCCTGACAAGGTAAAACATAGGTGATAAAAGATAGACTGCATGACTCAGCTATCTGCCTCCTGGGTACTGGCACATCCCGTGTTATCTTAAGACAAAGTAGCTACTAGTGATTAATACTGGAAAGTGGTAACACCAATGAGATAGCAGCTTCTTTGTGCCTTACACTGCTAATCCTCTCAACAGTCCTAAACAGGATAAATGAGGATGCTTAATGTACAAGCTTAGGGAAGTGAAGAACTTGCTTAAAACCACCCATCAGAGTTAGAATCACTGTGCATTTGGTCTACTCCCAAAGCCCTGCTCTAAACTGTTATACAAAGCCCTGCTCTGTGATACAAAGCCCTGTTCTAACTGTGATACAAAACCCTGTTCTAAACTGTGATACAAAGCCCTGCTCTAACTGTGATACAAAGCCCTGCTCTAAACTGTGATGCAAAGCCCTGCTTTAAACTGTGATGCAAAGCCCTGCTCTAACTGTGATACAAAACCCTGCTCTAACTGTGATGCAAAGCCCTGCTCTAAACTGTGATACAAAGCCCTGTTCTAACTGTGATACAAAACCCTGTTCTAAACTGTGATACAAAGCCCTGCTCTAACTGTGATACAAAGCCCTGCTCTAGCTGTGATGCAAAGCCCTGCTCTAACTGTGATACAAAGCCCTGCTCTAACTGTGATGCAAAGCCCTGCTCTAACTGTGATGCAAAGCCCTGCTCTAACTGTGATACAAAGCCCTGCTCTAACTGTGATACAAAGCCCTGCTCTAACTGTGATACAAAGCCCTGCTCTAACTGTGATACAAAGCCTTGCTCTAACTGTGATACAAAGCCCTGCTCTAACTGTGATGCAAAGCCCTGCTCTAACTGTGATACAAAGCCCTGCTCTAACTGTGATACAAAGCCCTGCTCTAACTGTGATACAAAGCCCTGCTCTAACTGTGATACAAAGTCCTGCTCTAACTGTGATGCAAAGCCCTGCTCTAACTGTGATGCAACGCCCTGCTCTAACTGTGATGCAAAGCCCTGCTCTAACTGTGATGCAAAGCCCTGCTCTAACTGTGATACAAAGTCCTGCTCTAACTGTGATGCAAAGCCCTGCTCTAACTGTGATGCAACGCCCTGCTCTAACTGTGATGCAACGCCCTGCTCTAACTGTGATGCAAAGCCCTGCTCTAACTGTGATGCAAAGCCCTGCTCTAACTGTGATACAAAGCCCTGCTCTAACTGTGATGCAAAGCCCTGCTCTAACTGTGATGCAAAGCCCTGCTCTAACTGTGATACAAATCCCTGCTCTAACTGTGATACAAAGCCCTGCTCTAACTGTGATACAAAGCCCTGCTCTAACTGTGATACAAAGCCCTGCTCTAACTGTGATACAAAGCCCTGCTCTAGCTGTGATGCAAAGCCCTGCTCTAGCTGTGATGCAAAGCCCTGCTCTAACTGTGATACAAAGCCCTGCTCTAACTGTGATACAAAGCCTTGCTCTAACTGTGATGCAAAGCCCTGCTCTGTGATACAAAGCCCTGCTCTAACTGTGATACAAAGCCCTGCTCTAACTGTGATACAAAGCCCTGCTCTAACTGTGATACAAAGCCCTGCTCTAACTGTGATGCAAAGCCCTGCTCTAACTGTGATGCAAAGCCCTGCTCTAACTGTGATGCAAAGCCCTGCTCTAACTGTGATACAAATCCCTGCTCTAACTGTGATACAAAGCCCTGCTCTAACTGTGATACAAAGCCCTGCTCTAACTGAGATGCAAAGCCCTGCTCTAACTGTGATGCAAAGCCCTGCTCTAACTGTGATGCAAAGCCCTGCTCTAACTGTGATGCAAAGCCCTGCTCTAACTTTGATACAAAGCCCTGCTCTAACTGTGATGCAAAGCCCTGCTCTAACTGTGATACAAAGCCCTGCTCTAACTGTGATACAAAGCCCTGCTCTAACTGTGATGCAAAGCCCTGCTCTAACTGTGATACAAAGCCCTGCTCTAACTGTGATGCAAAGCCCTGCTCTAACTGTGATACAAAGCCCTGCTCTAACTGTGATGCAAAGCCCTGCTCTAACTGTGATACAAAGTCCTGCTCTAACTGTGATGCAAAGCCCTGCTCTAACTGTGATACTGATCCCGAAACTGTACCCCAAGGCAGTGGTTGCAACTGCTCCAGCTTCAATGGAAAGCACAAGGAAGGTCATGGATTTGAATGATGAAATGATTGCCTCTTCCTAGGCTACTAACCCCTACTTGAGCAAAGACAAACTCCATCTACCTGGAGGCATCTTTTTCTTTCCTCCTTTTCTAATTCATCGCGTGTGCCACAATGAAAGGTGAATCATTTCTAAAACTGCCCATCAGTTTCTAAAAGACCTGTGGGATCATCTCAGTGTCTCTAATGGGGCCCACCATGAATGAAAAGGGTTTTATTGTTTGGATTTTTACTCAGAGATAAAACAAGAGCAATTTCCTTCTGACCAAAGTCTACAGCTATTGCAACTCTTTGGCAACCAAGACACAAGGTGGACTTGAAGTACAAGAGATTCTGTTATACCAAGAACTCAAGGAAGGGCCCATCTAACTGCCAACCTAGAGAATGAGTTGTGAACCATGTGATTAGATTCATTCGCTTACTTAAAAATGTGTGTCCAGCTTTGGGCACAAACCACTATTTAAAAATTTAAAAAGCCAAAGAGTTCCTCTTTCTAGAGTCTTGTCAGCAGTCCCATAGGCAAGTCTCCTCACCTTCGAATGCCCTGAGCACTGAAGACACTGGCCAGTGCTTAGCTTATCAGAGCTTTCTTTTCAGGGGTGTCCTAACCCATTTAAATATTCAAATTAATAGCAGAAGACAAGTTGGCCTACAAGCTCTCTATTTTCATATTCCCCAATAATCTTTTCTATCAATTATTATATCAATAGCAATGAGCAGAAGAAAACAGCCAGATCCTAAACTCAATTCTTAAAACAGTCGAGTTCAATCTTTATCTTTTCACAGTCTTTATCTAAACTATTTTATTGATACAAAATATGACCTTAAACCTCTGACTGAATCAAGCCCAAGCCAGGCTTTTTGTCAGCTATTTTGACCTTCTGTCAGCAATTTTCACTAAACAACATGGTCTCTGAGAAATTCAAGAGGCGTTTTCAACCCCCGAGCTCAAAATATACGTTAACAACATTCATTTTCATAATCTCAAGCAGGAATAACCAAAGACAACAACCAAGGAAAATAATCAAAACATTTAACTTCCCATGTTTTTGCCAGAAAACAATCAAGTAAACTGTGCCAAAGAAGAAAAACTACCAAGAGGCAGAAGTCAAACAAGCACCGCTGTCCATCTCTTCAATTTGTTTCTCTAGTATCCCACTCCCAAGGCATCATAATGTGTCTAGAAAGAGCTTTAATAGAGTAATGTATATTAAGAAAACATCTCAGCCCAGTCCAGATCAAGTCCATAAGTCCAATATTAGCCCATATGTCTGATACCAGTCTATAAATTCCTCTTCAGACTCATGTAACACATGCAATACACCGAATGCTGGAAGATCACAGGCCAGAGGGTGGGAAGTCTTGTGGCTCCAGTGGCGGTGGAAACATCGGCACCGGGATAGGTCTCCACGTGGCTCCTCCAGTTCCAGGGCTCTGACTCCATCAGTGTAGTCCCATCTGGCTTGTCATCAGGAATGTCTCGCAGCAAGTGGGTGTCTCCCCTTCAGGGAGGAAGACCGGAGTTCCCAGAGTCCTCAGGAGAAGGCTATGTCCACGCAGAGGCCTCATTTGCTGTGACCTGATTGACAGGCTAGATTCCACCCCTTCGCAAGTTGACAGATTATGTAACTGCCACAGACTCCTAGTCATTTTTTTTAGCCACTCAAACGGATATTTAGGTTTGAGGGGTAAGGAATTGGGAGGGATATTTTTTCCTCTTTTTTTTTTGTTTTCTTTAAGGAAGCATACTATATCTAGTTAAACAGCCCATCTCAACAAATGAAATCAGCAACAATATCCCATTAAATCTCCCTTAAATGTGGTTCTCATTCTCTCACTCCCAAACTCCTTCCCTTCTTCAACATCCTGTATCTCCCTTCCCCTGTCTTCCACACCAATCCCTGGCTTCCTTGTGGTCATCAAAGTCTTATCATTTGCTATAAAAACTACATTTCTTTTTCTTTGTTTTTCCTTCTCATAATGGCGTTGTTAAATATTTAACTTTGTAAGATTAACTAGGTTTGCTGAGCATAATTCTGTCTAGTTTTTCCCTGCCTTGTGGTTTTTGAGGGAATTGTCATTGTTTTTAGTGAGTCCGAATATTCCATCGTATGAATGTACCACAGCTTCTTTCTCTGTTCCTCTATAATTGGAGCTTTAGGTTGTTTCCATGTTTTCCCTGTTATGGAAATTGCTGCAATACACATAGGTGTGTATATGTGTTTGTGTAGGGTTCTATATTTCTCAACGGTTTATATCTAGCAGAGAGACTGCTGGATCTTAAGGTACTTGTATTTGCATTCGTTAAAGGAAGCGCCGTGTTGATTTCCATAATGGTTGTGTAATTCTACAATCCCACGAACAATGTAGAAGCATTCTGATCTCTTCATATTTTCCCACATTTATTATTTCCTGTTGTTTTTATTGAATTCTGCTGTCAGTGTGAGGTGGTATGTCATCGTTTTAATTTTTTTTCTCTTATTGATAATGAATGAGAATATATCTTCATATGTTGTTGACCAGAATCCATACTTTAAAATGTTATCTAGATGGGCCCTCTACCATTGCCTGTCAGTCCTTTGTGGTAGCTTGTGTGTTGCCCTGGTCATGGAAGCTGTGTCACCAGTATTTCAAACACTATCAGGAAGAAATTTTGAGGAGAGCTTCCAAACTAAGAACAGATTATAAAAGAATAGGTTGTCCACTGAAAATCCAGTGCGTATCAGCAGAGCACTGTCTGATGATATAGTACCAGAAGATGTGCCCCTCCGTTGGAAGGCACTCACAAAGCAGAGGCTCCTCAAAGCAGCATTGACCATGATGACATGGATGAAGGAAAGCGTATGGGATCTTCCTTTGCTGATAGGGCATGGCCAAAAGGAGAGGGAACAACTGCACAAATTCATTAATAATTGGGATATGGAATGTAAGAAGCATGAATCTAGGAACATTGGAAGTGGTCAAAAATAAAATGGAACACACTCAAAAAATAGATATCCTAGGCATTAGTGGGCTGATGCGGTGATTTGTGTACAGATCAAGCATCTACACTGATAAGCGATAACAGCCAGGGGTGGGGCAGAATCCCATGGTTATGTGGGTCTTTGCTCATTCCAAGGAGCCCTGGTGGTGGGCTACGTTTGGGCTGCTCTCCACGAAGTCTGACGTTGGACTCTGTCAGCTGTTCTGTGGGAGAAAGAGGAGGATTTCTGCTCTCGTCAAGATGTACAACCTTGAAAAGCCACGGGGCCAGTTTGCTCTGCCCATAGGGTTGCCATGAGTCGGAATTAACTGATGGCAGTGAGCTTGTGTTTGTGTTCCTGTGGGTGGGAGGAGCCTCAATAATTCTCAAGCCGAGGTTCTTTCTGAAAGAAGTGGTTGGGCAGACAAGGTTAACCTGTTGTCTCCCCTAGAATGTCTTACGTAGGATGACAAGGGCACCTCCAGTGAGCCTGGATGTGGGTAGCAAAGCTTTTTTTCACTCCGTGTATTGTTCCCAGTAGGGAACCCTGATGGCAAAGAGGTTGCACATTGGGCTGCTAACCTCAAGGTCAGCAGTTCAAAACCAACCAGCCATTCTTCAGAGAAAGATGAGGCTTTCTACTCCCACAAAGTATTACAGTCTGAGAAATCCACAGCGGGTCGTTCTACCCTGTCCTATGGGGTCACTGTCAGTCAGAATAGACTCGATGGCAGTCACTGGGATTGTTCCCAGTGAGTGAACCCTGATGATAAATTCTGCAGCCAGTTGCTGCCCTACTGACCGCCCTGTGTGAATGAGCTCGGCCCTGCCATTTAGAACTCAAAGGATTTTAGAACTCTCTTATATGCACTGAAACATGAGTAGTTTGATCTTAATCAGCTGGTTTAGTCATTCCAAACCCTTCTGCTTCATGTTTTCTATAATTTCTAAAATGCCTCTAGTCTACTAGCTAAACGTCATTTTTTTTTCCCAGTAAAGTTACAGATTTTGTTCATTTTTAGGTGTTTTGGAGTCATTACAAGGATAGTGTCATTTCAATCAGGTGAAAGCTGTTACTTTGCCTTCTTAATATTAACTCTTGTCCAATAAAATAATAAAATCCTCCCTACAATATTTCAACTCAAACTTGATATGTTTTCAGAAGTCAGATGATCAATTCCCTTTCAAAGTTAGAGAACTGACTTTCTAAAATGT
Organism: Tenrec ecaudatus; assembly: GCF_050624435.1. Lineage (NCBI taxonomy): Eukaryota > Metazoa > Chordata > Mammalia > Afrosoricida > Tenrecidae > Tenrec > Tenrec ecaudatus. The sequence continues at coordinate 111,629,946 of NC_134538.1, forward strand.
TTATCACTAAGCTTACAAACACACAGGGCAGAATCATAGACAACTTAGGATTTTTTGCTGTTCTCCTCTGAAACAGGAATGATTGTACTCACTGCTGAATTGTTGTCATAGTTGTAGTATTTTTTTAAAGATAGAATTATTCTCTACTCTTAATTAGAATGATTTTCTTTTATACTATCATTGAAGGAGCTTCAAAAAGCTCATTTTAAAAAACTAGAATTAAAGGATAATAACAATTTCTCCATTAACTTTTGGCCACTTCATCATAAGCACAGCATTGGCTTCATTGACTATATCCTAAACTAGGGAGGATCCAGATTCTTGGCAAGGCACGTTCAGCTGCTGGAAGCAGCAGAGTTAAACTTAGTGCCTGAAGTTCTGGGTTTTACTTCAAAGCTTCTCTGTGAACAGAGCACAATGATGGGAACAAAAAGTGCACGAGGAAGGAACTTCCTAGACATAGTCAAACAACTGGCTGGATGGCTTCACCGAAGCAGACATGAGAGAAAGGGGACAATTTAGCCAACTGGCATAGCATGTTCACAAAGATGCTGTTCCACATCCTAATGTAGTAAGTCTAATTTAGTAAATCAGGAGTCTGAGGAGCCATCAAAGATAAAAGTATTGACCTCTACTTGTATGGAAAGAGAGCGAGAGCGAGAGCGAGAGCGAGAGCGAGAGCGAGAGCGAGCGAGAGAGAGAGAGAGAGAGAGAGAGAGAGAGAGAGAGAGAGAGAGAGAGAGAGAGAGGAGAAAATCAGACTCAAAGGGCGGAGAAAAAAACCAACCTAGTTCATCAGACTAAGATACCCCACAGATCACAGCCTCTTCTATCGGGTTTAGAACAAGATGATTCCTTGCCATCACTGCTGACTGTTCTGACCTCAGACATGGTACAAGGTCCCAGGTAGGATGGGAGAAAAAAAATGTAGAACTGCTCTCAAATCCATTTCAAAAGGCCAGACCTACTGGACTGACTCAAAACTGGAGGAATTAATTCCCCGGGCAATTGCCCTAAGATAGTCTTCAAATTCAGAATTGAAGCAATTCCTGTGGATTAGCTTTCGGCCAAAAAATACATCAGTTTATGAAATACATAATGCTACCTGTGAGTAATGTGCCCCTTAAAAAATTAAATCTATGGGACCAAATGGTTAAAAGAAGAGAAGGCAAGCAGGGAAGGGAAGCTAGCTGAACGGAAACAGAACCAACAGTGGGAATAATGAGCATGCCAATACACTGGAAAAATGGTCATTCATGACTTGGGACAATTTGCATAAAAATTGTTAAGGGGAAACTAATTTGCTATGCAAACTGAAAACACACACAGTCACACACATACATATACATGACCTCATTTATGTACCAGGCAATGCTCACCATTCTTACCCCTAATAAAATGATTTTTAAAAAAGAAGAAAATAGAATAAATGAAGAAGAAAAATACCCCCCAATTTTTTTAATAAAAAATAAATTATTCTTTGTCCAAAGCACACCGAGATGGCTGAATTCAGAAGTGTGCTCTCTTCCCATACAGAGTCTATGAAAGCCATTCACTGTAACCCATTTTCCCCAGGGAAAGAAAACAATACAAGACAAAATAATTCCCCAAGAAACATATCAAGGCAAAGGCAAATGTGACTTAGAACATATTTCCTGCCCATCCCTGGTGGCGTAGGGTGATGCTGTTGGGCTGCTAAGTGCAAGGCCAGAAGTTAAAAATCACCAGCTGTTCTGATGGAAAAAGACAGGCTTTCCATCCTCCTGAACAGTTACAGTCCTGGCTCACAGTGCAGTTCTACACTGTCCTATAGCGTCCCAGTGAGTGGGCTGATGGCAGTGAGCTTCCTTTTTCTAGTTGTTTTTTTCTCAAGCACTAATGCATTCACCTCTCAGACCTCTTGATAAAGCTTTTCCGAGGTATATGGTTACAGTTTTGGAAACATTCTCTTTAAAAGGCAAGTTTTATTGTCTACAGGTGGGCTTTGGGTTTCCACTCCAACCCCCCTCATTCACATCGATATAATTGTTTGTCAATGCCTGATCCCGTGGAATCCTTGTGATTGCACAGGCTGGTGTGCTTCTTCCATGTGGGCTTTGTTGCTTCTGAGCTAGATGGCCACTTGTTTATCTTCAAGCCTTTAAGACCCCAGATGCTATATCCTTTGATACCCAGGCACCATCCGCTTTCTTCACCACATTTGCTTATGCACACATTTTATCTTCAGTGATCATGTTGACAAGGTATCAAAGAGTGCCAGGTTATTAGAACAAAGTGTTCTTGTGTTTAGGGAGGCCTTGATTAGAGGCCCAAAGTCCATCTGCTATCTTAATCCTTTAACATATATGTGCATTCGCCTCTATCCCTTTCATTATAAATTCATATCGTTACATATATACATGCCTATGGCTATGCCTCTATAAATTGCTTTGCTTCCTACTGCTTTCTTCTATTTCCTATCACCTTCCTCCTGTCCCACTACCATGCCACTCTCCACTTGACTCTGAGTAATTCCTCTTGGATACATTGCACTTGATCAAACCCTACCAGGGCTCCTCACCATCATTTTCAGACCTCTTGTTGTTCCCTCATCCCTGAGTTTGTTGGCTCCCACTCCCCATCCCCGCCCGGGCCTCTCCCATGTCCCCCTGGACTGCAAGTCCTGTTGTTTTCTCCTCGGGATTGTTTGTCCTGCCTTCTTATATAGATAAGACATAGGGCAAAAGAAAACAAAAAGCCACAATGAATAGTTCCAGGTCCGTCTGCTGACCCTTATGAATGTTTTCCAAATTGGGTCTAATGAGCTGCTAACCCCTGGCCCCCAAGTCAGAAATCTATTTTCAGGATTCCTCTGGGACTTGGTTACTGTGCTCCCTGGCTGCCCTGTTGCACTCTCTTTGAGTTTTACCCCGCTGTGCGTGGGGCAGACCAGGCACACTTTCCTCCCAGTGTCTCCAGTACTGTCCCCATAGCGCTACCGGTTAGTGAGGGAATGTGGGATCTCCGCACCTCCACTTCGGAACGGGTCTTGCTCCCTCTCTCCCTTTCCTGTGGAGATGTAAACAATACCTTCGCTGTGGGTGTACTGGTGCCCTGTTCCCCATCACCCTCGTGTTTTTCTCTTTCCCCCTCTTTTTCTGTTGGTTGCCAAAGCATCCCTGAGTTGGGTCCGACCCCTGCCCAAGTGCCTGGACAACTGTCCCCCCTCCACACACACACACACACAGACAGAAGGGTCACAAAGAAGGGACAATTCAACTAGGGTGCAGCATAGCATGGACAAAGCACACATCACTCCTCTAGTTCCTGAATGCTTCCTCCCATCCCCCGCTACCATGACCTAGTTCTACCTTACAAATCCAGCTAGACCAGAGCACACACACTGATACAAGTAAGAGATCCTGACACATGGGACTCAGTACAGATAAAACTCTCAGGAACAGTAGTGGGAGTAGCGATTTCATAAAGGTAGGAAGATAGTGGGCACAGGGAAGGGGAAGGGGGAGGAAGGGGGAACCCATCACAAGGTTGAATAGATAGCCCACCCCCAGGGGGACAAATATCAGACATTTTGGTGAAAGGAGAAAACAGACAGTGTAAGATACAAAATAACAATATATAATTGATCAAGGATTCATGAGCTGAAACCAAGGACTCAAGTAGAAAGAAAATTTGGGAGAAATGTTGATGGCAACATATGTATAAGTGGGCTTAATACAATTGAATGATGATTGTCATAAAGTTTGTAAGAGCCCCCATAAAATGATTAATTTTTTTAAAAGACAAGCTTTTGATCCCCCCCCACCCCTCCCCTCCCACCCCCAGAATTCCAGCAGATTCACTCTGGCCACACAAGGACTTTATTCTGGGAAAAAAAAAACAAACAACTTCCCTATCTCTGGGAACATGCCTAGAACCTCCAAGCACACCTTGTTTTATTGTGCTTAGCAGAGCCTGCAAGGGGTGGTGGTGGTGGTGGTGGTGTGTGTGTGTGTGTGTGTGTGTGTACTGGTTACACATTGATCTTCCAACTACAAGGTTAGCACTTCACAACCATGATTCAAAATGGCTCGTTGGAGAAAGACAGACTCAATGCTTCTGTAAAGAGTTACCATCTCGGAAACTCACAGGGAGCAGCTCTACCCTGCCCTATAGGGGCACCCACCCTGAGTCCGCATGGACAAGGTGACAGTGAGTTAGGGTTTGATGTTGTTGTTTTGGGTTTTTTAAATGCTAATTAACAGCATCTCTGTGTGGATTCCCAGGACTGTTTACAGGAGTAGAAAGCCCAGCCTTACAAATCCGGCTGGACAGGAGGACGTACACTGGTACAGCTGGGAACTAGAAACACAGGGAATCCAGGGCAGATGATCCCTTCAGGACCAGGGGTGTGAGTGGCGATACCTGGAGGGGAGAGGGAGGGTGGGGTGGAAAGGGGAAATTGATTACAAGGATCTACATATAACTTCCTTCCTGGGGGACGGACAACAGAAAAGTGGGTGAAGGGAGATGTTGGACCACGTAAGATATGACAAAATAATAATTTATAAATTATCAAGGGCTCATGAGGGAGGGGTAGTGGGGAGGGAGGGTGGAAAATGAGGAGCTGATACCAAGGGCTCAAGTAGAAAGCAAATATTTTGAGAATGATTATGGCAATAGATGTACAAATGTGCTTGACACAATGGATGGATGGATGGATTGTGATAAGAGCTGTATGAGCGAGCCCCCAATAAAGTGATTAAAGAAAAAAAAGAAAGTGCAGCCTTTCTCCTGTGGAGCTGTTAGTGGTTTCAAACTGCCAGCCACGCGGATCACAGCTGGATGCGTGGCCAGTCCACTACCAGGGCTCCTTCTGTGTGTGTGTGTATGTTATGTGTGCATGTGCATACATACAATTTTTAAACAAACTGATGGTTGGTGGCAATCCTGTGTTCAGCAAACCTGAGTATTGGTGACACCATTTCCCCAACCAGTTGGGCATATCTCATGTCTTGGTAATTCTCACAATGCCTCAAGTGTGCATATAGTGTCAGCATAACATGTGCACTGGGAAACAAGAATGTTGTTTGACTCGGTTTGTTTACTTTATTTTGGGATTCTGGAATCTAACCCATAAGATCACCAAAATATACCTGTACTGAGAATTTTTAAATACCTAACTGTAAAATAATTTTAAAACTACCCCCCTAGACTGAAAAAGTAACTTAAAAGCCCAACCAAACTTCTCCTGGGAACAATTCAAGTGAGCTGGCTGCTATCAAGTCGACTAGGCCTCAAGGCTACCTCATAGGACCGAGTAGAACTGCCCCTGTGGGTTTCCAAGACTGTAACTCGTAGTGAGAGTAGAAAGCTCCAGCTTTCCCTTGCTGAGCAGATGGTGTTTTTGAACTGCTGGCCCGTGGGTGCCTTGTGGGTGTGCAGCCCAACACCTAACCACTATGCCACCTAGGCTCCTTGGAGACCCTATAGGGGCAGAGTAAATCTACACTTTTGGGTTTCTGAAACTTTAAAACTTTACAGGAGACAGCCTCCTCTATGATAGGTTCGAACCTCTGACCTTGAGGTTAACAGCTCAATGCGTAGCTCCATGCGATCCACCAAGGCTCCTAGTAAATGAGTCTTTGGTGGTGGAATATAAAATAATTTCTTGGAGGAGCAGTTCTGAATACGACTCCTGTAAGTGCCGGCTGTGTTAGGGAGACATCTTCTGGCTAAGAGTGAGTACTGCAGTCTAGCTGACCCTTCGAGTCAGGAGTTAGGAGTCCTGGTAGCGCCATCCAGTAAGCATTGAATTGTTAAACCTCAAACTGAGTAGTTAAAACCCACATGTCACCCCTCAGAGAAAGTGGGGTCTATCTGCTCCCGTAAAGATTGATGGCTGAACTGATGCCAAGGGCTGAAGCAGAAAGCAAATGTTTTGAGAATGAGGATGGCAACAAATGTACAAATGTGCTTGATACAATGGATGGATGGTGATAAGAGCTGTACGAGTCTCCAATAAAATGATTTTTAAAAAAAGATTGATGACTGTGTGTAGAAATTAGCTGGATGGCAGTGCATGGGTGGTTAGCCTTTGATAAATAAACAAAACAAAATACTGCCATCAAGTTGGTTCCGACTCACAGTGACCCTATGAGACAGGGTAGAACCGTCCCTGTGAGTTTCTAAGAATATGACTATTTACAGGATTAAAAAGCCCCATCTTTCTCCTGCAGAGTGGCTGATATTTTCAAACCGTTAACCTTGCCGTTAGGAGCCCAAAGAGTCACCCACTACACTAACCAGGACTCCTTTTTGATCAAGGGATGTCCAGTAAATGATCCCCCGCCCCTCCGCCCCACTGCATTCACTCTGACGCATCGCCGCCCTGTGTACAGAGTAGCTGCAGAAGTCTGAATGATAGTCACAGTAACTGGTCTTCCTTGTGGGCTGATGGATGCTGCCTTATCACAGATCATGTTGTACTGCAGGACTGATCTTGAAATGTTCTTTTTAATGATTTCCTCTTCAGTTTGTCATTTCCAGAAAAGTAAACCACATGATTTTTTTAAATTAAAATGCCCAGCGCCGTTCCATTTCTCCTTAGGAATGCCTGCAGTGTCGGTCCTTGTGCACGCCACTGCAGCTGTGGCGTACACGAACCGTCCAGGTTCCCTTTATCAGTGGGTGTGGCCTTTTTAGTCAGCCGCAGCAGCAGAGAAGGCCCGGAAGTTTCGCTCCGTCGCTGCCGTGAAGGTTCATCTAGTCTGAGGAGGCAGCCTTGCCCAGTCACACTTTAAGTGCTACCGATGCGAGGGCGCATCTTCTGGCACCGGCTCAGAAAACACTTGCTGCTCCTCACAAGGTTCTCAGTGGCTAATCTTCCTGGAGAGAACCACTTCTTCCAGCTTTTGGTTTTGCCTTCATCTGGAAACTCTGCTGAAATCTTGGGGTTCCCCGTGGGTGATTCTCTTGGTATTTAAAATAGCAGTGGCATAGTAGCATATCACAGCCTCACGGGACCACCCAGGCCCCAGGACTACGACGTAGAGTGGTGGGAGGGCTGATGGTATGGGGGAAATAGTTGTTTAACTCAACATGCTCTCTTCTCAATACACAGGGCGGGTAGCCCTTTGATGAACTCAGGGGTACCCCCCCCCCAAAAAATGGCATAGTAGGCATTCTTCCTGATAGGCAAGCATCATGCAACTCGCTCTGAGTTAGTGCACCAGTGGTGTCACCTGAGAAGGTTCTCTCTGATCACAGTGAATTTTTTTGTAAAAGCAGTTTCTTTCCCTCAAACCTTGTTTTTTGTGATGGCCAATTTAAGAGGACAGCAGGCGGCTCTGAAATTTTCTTTCCAGAAATGGTTGTGATGTTGAACACAGCTCACAAGGACAGGGTTATGGGAAAAACTCAAGTGTACCCGTGGGTTTTTCATTTCAATAAAGGTGAAATGTCGATTGATGACAAACCTCCTTCTTGACGTCTGTCAACTTCCCAAATGGAAGAAAATGTCCACCAGATCAGCTTTCTATGGAGAGGTTCTGAAAAGATTGTGTAACCATGTGTGAACAAAAAAGGCCTGATTTGAGGCAGATGGGGCTGGTTTGGCATCACGACAATGCACCTGCTCGCACAGCCTCTCAGTGTGCCAGCTGTTGCCAAAACACAGCACGTCTCTCTTGCCCCACGCGCCTTACTCACCTGCGGTCGCTCCATGCGGCTTCTGTTTGTGTCCTCGAATGAAGACTGAGGGGACCAGTCCTGCCGCGTGACGTCGAAGACAGAGTCGGATGACGCCTGGCCCAGCTACAGAGAAGCTGGACGGTGGGAGTTGGCTGCCCAAACCCGCTTTTGATATGGATTTGGACTTGTTTGATTGGCCTTGCCATAATTATTTGGAGTGCTTTTGTGCAAGATTCTAAAAAAGTTTATCATCCAGTTTTTCCCTTTCCTTATCTTGGCTACCACATAGGGGGCAGAATACAGCATCCCCCTCCAGAAAATAACCCAAAGAGAAATAGATTTCCTGGCCCTGATTTACCTTATACAAGGGCTTACAATGAAAATGGCATAAGAATAGTTAACAAAGAAAGGTGTGCAAGTTCCTTTTAGTAGTTTAAGTTTTATGGAACGGTTAGCAAGAAGAGGGCCTCCGTGATGTTTGAAGTCCACTGAAGCAAAGCGCTACCTATTGTGAGACAACTCATACCTTAGTACAGAAAGACTTTTGGGAGTTTAATTTATGAGAACTTAGTGGAAAAGGAAGAACAAGAAATGAAAGCCTTAGCGGAACAGCCTAAGAAAGAACAGCCAAAGCCTGTCAAGTAATTTTTGATAATGAAATGTATTAATGCTTTATTGATTTCATAGTTAGAACAATGCACCCTAGTTGGATGAAGTGTGCTCAGTTATTGCTAGAAGGTTTATGTTTATCACCCTTGTATGAGAATGTTTTAGTTTCAAGATGTACTAATTTTTAACCAAGAATCATGATGTGATTATGTAACTTGTTATGGTCTTGTGGCCTGAGAATTTCCTAATGTATGATCTCAGGCCACAAGCTTTAAGCCAAGAAAAAGAATATATAAGTTGAAGCTTTGCATGAATAAAATTGGAACAGTCACCGCAACTTTTGAGTTGTGTGATTTCTGTCTCCCACTCGTCGAAGCCTTACCCACCTAGCGGGGGACCCAAACCCGCTGCAGCTGGACTGCGGCAGAAGACAGATGTGAAAGGACAATGATTTGACGATGTAGAAGAGGCGAAGAAAAGAACAAGGGAGGCGAGGTGCTGTCAGCCATCCAAAGAGATGAGTTTGAAAAATGTTTCCGAAAGTGGAATAGCAGATTTGAAAAAATGTATGAAATGTGATGGAGAGTACTTTGAAGGTGTTAGGTTGTTTGTTTAAAAAAAAAAAGGTAAGTAAATAGCTTTGAAGGGGGGCGAAGAAGAAAGAAAATTCCAGGTTTTGTCGGTACCCCTTCATATTTTGCCATGTTCTTTCCAGTGCCTGGATCACAATACAGCCCAGCAGCCAGTCACCACCAAACCAATTCCGGCTCATGGCCACCGCAGGTGTTGCGGTTTGTCTGTGTGGTCCAAGCAGGACCACACTTTTCTTCTGAGAACATTTTAAGGAGCAATCTCTTGCCTCATAGCGTCGTATTTAACAGATTTCTGGTCTTAGATTTCCCTGGAGGCACAGGAGTTACGCATTAGGCTGCGAACCGTCCACCCCACCCACTGCTCCATAGGGGAAAGAGGAGACTTTCTGTTGCTGTACAGACGTGCAGCCTCAGAAGCCCACAGGGGCAGTTCTCCTTTGTCCTACGGTGTCATGATGAGTCGGAATTGACCCAGTGGGAGTGAGTTTGTGATTAGGGTCGTTGTATGTGCTGCTGAGAAGATAGTTCTCGGTGGATCTAGAATTTTCCTGGTGGCGAGCTGCACTTGGCCCAGTGCCATCATGTCATCCCAGAGCATTTACTCCAGAATCTTGACAGGAACATGGCCTTCCTGCTTCTCTCACACTCTACCTCTCAGACAGTGTCCGTGGTTCTTTCCATGTAAAAGTCAAGACGCACTCACTCTTTGCTAAAACCTTTCTATGTTTTCATCTCCTTTCACAGAGAAACGATGAGCTATCTAGAACAATGTCTTCAGGATCTGGCAGCAGCTAAAACTATTACAACTTAGTGGCATGATCTTGAGACAGTGGGGTGCCTTAAAGCGTGTGTTTTCAAACACAATGGTTGCACCTGCGCTCCAATGATGCATGAATCCAAATGACCTGGAGAAAATTAGTGATAGAAAAATGTATTATAAAACCTGGTTTTCCTAAATCATCTTACTTGAAATTATATATGATCTCAACTTCTAGAGTCGTGTTGGAGTTATTTGTGTTAGGTCCAACTCAATGACCCTCTGTGTGACAGGAGGAAACCCTGCTCAACCTTGCATCCTCCTCCAAATGACTGTGATGTTGAGTCTGTCGTCGCAACCATGGTGGCAATCCATCTTGTCCAGCAAGGGACTCCCTCTTTTTCCGGACCTCCCGCATTACCAAGCATGAGGTCCTTTCCCAGAAAGCAGTCCCAGTCCCTCCTGATGCCATATCCAAAGTCCACGAGACAAAGTCTCACCAGCCCTCTCTTCTAGGCGCCGTCGGCCGTACTTCCTTGGAGACAGATTTGAGGTTCTCCTGGAAGTCTGTGTTTGGCTCAGTGTCCTTCACTAACACTAGGATTCAGATGCATCAATTCTTCCTGTATCAATAGCTAAAGAAACTTGTCACCTAAAAAGAGAAATGGTGATATTAATAAAAAAGTGTTTATCAATAATGAAAATTTCCCATGTAATTATCCTAAAGCCTTCAGTTTGATCTACTTGGCAACGGCTGACGAACCCTGACGCCCCAGCTCTTGGCTGCCAAGAGAAAGGCTGGTGATGGAGCCACCTAGTGGCTTCACAGGGGGAGCTGGGACGGTGGTTCTGTGCATGTCTATTGCCTGGGAAGCCCTAGGAGTCAGTTCTGTTCCACAAGACTTGGAATTGTCTCAACAGGAATAAGCTCTTCAATTCCAAACCCCAGCTGCTTTTTATTTACTTGTTCATTTGTTTGGACTGTACACAGCAGAGCAGACACCTGATCAGTTCTGGGTCCGTGTCCAATTCAGTGACATGGTGACTCTTCATGCTGGGGATCCAGTCTCATCTTCCTTGCCCAAATTGTTCCCCCACATCAACATCAACTTACTGTCCTCAAAGTTGCCTGTTTAATCTTTCAAGTGGCTATGATTAATTTCATCTCAAAGATCATCCTTGAAGAAGCCAGTGCTCCAGGTGGACAGTCGGATTACCCTAAACCATGTGGCTTAAAGAAGACTTCAGGGGCTATTTTTGGTTTAAGGTTTAAAGAATATTTCAGGGCAATCATTTTCGGTGTTTATCCAGCCTTAATGATTCCAGAAAGTCTAAATTCCATGAGAATTTTAAATTCTTCATGAGCTTATATTTTTTTCTGGACAACCTTATCAGTAAAATTTAAAAACAGCAGGAGAGAGTAACTTTAAGGATATATATGGTTTTACTCCTACAACTATAAAAAATATATCATAACTCAGTTGTCATTGATACTTATAGTGCCAAAAGAGTTGTTGTTTTGTTTTTTAAGAAAAGCACTTTGTTGAACTACAAACTAAACCAAACTCACCGCCATTGGGTTGTCCTGTAAAATCCTATAGGTGGGAGGGTGGGGTGGAAAGGGGGAACCAATTACAAGTATCTACATATAACCTCCTTCCTGGGGATGGACAACAGGAAGTGGGTGAAGGGAGACGTAGGACAGGGTAAGATATGAAAAAATAGTAATTTATAAATTATCAAGGGTTCATGAGGGAGTAGGAGTGGGGAGGGAGGGGGAAAATGAGCTGATGCCAGGGGCTTAAGTGGCAAGCAAATGTTTTGAAAATGATGAGGGCAATGAATGTACAAATGTGCTTTACACCATTGATGTATGTATGGATTGTGATAAGAGTTGTATGAGTCCCTAATAAAATGATCTAAAAGAAAAAGACCTTATAGGACAGGATAGGACTGCCCTTGTGAGTTTTCAAGATTGTAAGGATTGTAAGGATTTAGGGGGTAGAAAGCCCCTCTTTCTTCCTATTGAGGTGCAAAGGTAAGTCAAATAGCAATGCTGCTGGCATTCTCGTTCATGTTCACAAGGTTTATCTGAAAGGAAACCAGTCACTGTGGCCAGTGGGTGGCTGCAGGCAAGTTCTCTCAGTCATGTGCTTTCCTTAGTTTCTTTAGGACACAGGTTCCTAAACTTGATTGGTCTACAATGCCCTTCACAGGGGGTGGGGTGGGGAGGGATTTCTCAGCTCACTCCTAGCAATTGAATTTTTTGTATTTTATCCCAGAGTACAAAAGAGAAAGATGGAATTTTCTACTCTGGTAGAGGTACAGCCTAGGAAACTAACAGGCTGTTCTACACTGTCCTACAGGGTCACTATGTGTCACCATCAACTTGATGGCAGTGAGATTTGAGCAATCATTTGCTTTTGCAGCCCCCATGGGTTGTTCCCTAGGAGTGGTGGCATCATGGTCATGAGTTGTTGGGCTTCTGCCCGCTTGGCATTCGGTTCACATAGGAACTGCCAGCAGCTCCCATAACGAACCCCAGTCTGGGAAGCCCACCCTAGTAGCTGTGAGTCAGCACTGACTTGGTGGCAGTGAGTTAGGTCTGGCTTTGGACCATTCTGGCAAGCCCTAGGGGCAGTATCTCCCACTCTGGGAAACACTAAGGAGGTCTTGAAGATCCCATCAATGCAGTGATTCAAGGCAGCAAGTCTGCTCAAATGTTAGGGTGACTCGGCTTTTCTGAGATTCCTGAGGGGCCATGTCGATAGCTTCTCTCAAAGGGCACAGGATGATCACGGAAGCATATGGTGAAGAGGTTTTAAGAACATTGAAAACTACATTAGTGAGAAAAAGACCAGAAATGCTGTGCTGAGATTTTACCCCCCATTGTGATAATGCACCAACTACTTATTTGTCAAGAATTTCTCTAAGAAACCTTACTTCATTCACCCTACAGTTCCAATCATGTCTCTTCAGACTTCTTTCTGTTCCCAAAACTCAAAGAACATTAAAAAGGAATACAATGCGAGTCCCTGAAAGGTGCCGAAATTGCAGTTTCAGGTGGTGTAAAGCAAGGACTGCAGAATTCTTCCGGGGAGGACTGGAGAGATGAAATGCTGCCTTAAGTGTACAGGCCTACTTGGAGGCTGTGTTGAGAAATAATCGCCTACATTGTGGTCAAGTGAAACGTCTTACGATGGATGGCCCTTGTACTCATGTCTCTGTAACTCCCACCAAATGATGGCTAGGCCTCTGCCGGTGGTTCTCAACCCTCTTCACGCCGCGACCCTTTCATACAGTTCCTCAGGTGGTGGTGATCCTCAACCATACAATTATTTTTGTTGCTACTTCATCACTGTCATTTTTCTACTATTCGGAATTGGGCGACCCCTGTTATAGGGTTGTTTGACCCCAAGGGCTCTGGACCCACAGGTTGAGAACCACTGGACAATGCAGAAAGGGTGTGGGAAGCACTAATAGAGGAGATTGGTCAGTTTTTCCATTCTCCTGTCTGTAAAAAAAAAAAAAGAGGCATCTCTGCTCATCAAAAAGATAAGTATATTTGTCTTTTTCTGACATTGAGTTATGTTAATTTGTCAAATATTAATCTAAGCACTTCTTATCTTGTGCTCTAATATTCTTTTTATAATAATTTTGAGCCATTGGTTAAGTAAATATCTATATATAATTGTGAATTTGAATATGATTGTTATATATATAGTTTTAAGTTGTCATTGGATTTGAAGTGTTTTCATTGCAAACAAAACAAAAAAAGTGGCATCCCAGAAGTCACAAGAGAGAATTCCCAGGATCATCAAGGAAGAACCATCAGCAGAGCAAGTTCAAAATCCCTGCCTTAAGTGGTAGAGGCAGCAGATGGCATGCTACAACAGGACCAGAGGCTGGGACACAGAGCCAAGGAACAGTGTAAAGACCATAAGTGTAAAGACCATAAGTCCTCCTCCATCTCACAAACGACACAATGATGCCAACTGCAGGAGGAAAGCCAAATTAGTGAGCATGTAAGCATCTCAGTGCTGTCAGGGGTCTGCACGCAGCTGCTCCTGCACCCAGGGCTGTAACGGGGTAGGTCCACGTGGCTTCTCCTCAGGAAGTGAGCTTTGCCAGATGAACTGGCCAAGGTAGCTGCACCCTGGTCCGACCATCACAAAGCAAGAGACCTGAGAACTACAAAGGCGAGGCTCACCGAGCCATTTATCTCTCTGCCCTTCAATAAATCCTATGTGTTTATCAGCCAGGTTGGCACAGTAAACCTTAACTCTCAAGGGACTATGAGACTGAGACACTGAGGAACAGAGTGACCTGTCTGCATGCTGAGGAGCCACATTGCTCTGGACAAAGGACAATGTCCTTAATGGTTTCAGATCTTGGCTTGTGGTGACCTGGTTACCTGGTAGCCTGGAAGTTACTTCCCTAATAACATCCACCCCCCCCACACACACATAATTGTGAGTAGGATCAAAGAATGTAAACAAGTATTGGGTCCCCCTGTAGTGGAAGAAAACAAAACAAAATGAACAAACTCAAATTCAATTTAACAGAATAATGGAATTCCTAGCCTCACTGGGTCCCTGAGTGAAACAAATAAAACATTCAAATACTTAAAGTTGGAGGTTCTAGTCCTTCCAGAAGCAACTCAGAAGAAAAGTTTGGTGATTCTGAAAAGTTAGCTTTTTAAGGTGACCAGACATCCACTTTTGGCAGGACAGTACCGATTTAACAATTTGTCCTGTGTCCCGCGGCATTTTTTAAAAGTCCCGATTTTTTTTGAAAGAATGCACGACAAGCTAGGATATACGGTTTTCAGCTGCCATGTGGCTATTACACCAGGATATGGGTTTTATCAGTGGTGTCCCGCTGGTGTCCCGCTTTAAAAGCCCTAGGAAGCACAGTTCTACTCTGACACACTTTACCACGCATGCTGGCCTTCTCCAGGAACTAATCTCTCCTGACAACGTGTCCAAAGTATGTGAGATGAAGTCTTGCCTTCTTGCCTTTCAGAAGAACTCTGGCCTTACTTCTTCCACCACACATCAGTTCGCCCTTTTAGCAGTCCATGTTACCTTCAATATTCTTCTCCAGCACCACGATTCAAATGCATCCATTCGTCTTTGTTCTTCCTTATCCAATGTCCAACTCTCACATGCATATGAGGCCAAGGAAAATAGCATGGCTTGGGTCAGGTGCACCTTAATCCTCAAATTAACATCCTTCTCTTCAATCCTCTAGGGAGGGCTCATGCCCAGATTCACCTAGTGCAATAAGTCCCTTGAGCTTTTGACTGCTGCTTCCGTTAGCATTCATTGTCGATCCAAGAAAAACAAAATCCTTGACAACTTCGATCTTTCCTTTTAATAAGTAGTTAATTTTATTCATTTTTAAGGGAGAAAGATGAGTGTGATAAGTAGGTTTTTTTGTGCCAACCTGGCCAATAAGAACATGTGGGATTAATCAAGTCAAAGTGTGATTGGAGGGCAACGAGATAAACAGCTCAGCAAGGCCTGCCCATTGCTCTCTTGCTTTCTGGTTATCAGAGCAGCATGTGACTGCTTTGGCGAGTTCTTTGCCTCAACTTGTGAACTACACTACCTGTGGGATGACCAATCCTTGGATCGTGTCACTAGCACTTGAGGTTCCTTCTGGACCTGCTTTGCCACGCTGCTGTTGTGCACATGGCTTGAGCTTGAAGCTGGTGGATCCTGTTGTCTTGATAGCCTGAGTTCGATATCCCATCCAGGCCTGCTTCATTAAGCTCCTGAGCTGCTGACTGTTGGTGATCCACCGTGCTGTTTGCTGCCTGTGGGCGGGCTGCCTGCATTACGGAGGGAAGACTCAGCTGTCTGCTTCCTTGACCTTGGACCCAGCAGCTCTCAAGAGTTGAAGGACTTCCAGTATATTATCTGTTCCATGGAAGTGAGTTAACTGAGCCCTCTGTACTGCTGTGTGGACTAATTAGCTGTGATATCCCTCCGTGCTGTATAAATCTATCCTCTTACATATAATCATAAACGTCCTGGTTTTGTTGCTCCAGAGAACTCAGTGGGGCTTTCTTCTCTTTCAAAGATCCACAGCCTCAGAAACCCAAAGGAACAGTTTTACAGGGTTGCCAGGAGTCGGCAGGGACCTGACGGAGTGGACTGGGTTTGGAGGTGAGTTACTATCTTTAGAGCAGAGGTTCCCGAATGTTATGGGCATCAGATCTGGAGGCCTGGTTAAAACATCCACCAGGCCGTTCATGGAGAACTTCCATTATCTTGGACCCCCATTTTTCCACATGCTTTTGAAGCTCCCTTATCATACAGAGGCCCACCCCCGGAGGTTCTGATTGGTAGGCCTGCGTTAGGGCTCAGGCAACACTTTGACACACACACCCCCCTGAAACCTCACTTTGAGTCACTGACTTCCTTCCTTCTCTTGCCTCTCTTCACCCAAGTTAAGACGCGCTGCCCACTCTTCCCTTCCCACCTGCTAACCACCAGAGAGGGATTCCTTTGATGTGAAAGCCTCTCCTTGGCTTTTTATCACCGTGGCCTCATACCATTTTTGTCTTTTTGTGGTCATCTTGCTTCACTCCTTTATAAGCCAGAATTGACTCGATGGCAGTGAGTTTGTTTTCTTGCTTTAATGTCTGCCAAGTTCATCCAGGTTATGAAGGGTGTTTTTTTTTTGTTTTTGAATTTTAAATAAAGGAGAATTAGTGTCTTTTAAAAACAAAGCAGAAGAACCACTGCCTTAGAGATTAGAAAGAAAAAGAAGGAATTAAAAGTGTATCTTTTTAATGGTGTTGACTTAAATCCATTGGGCTTATTATACAAAACCCAGTATACTAATGTACTGGGTCAGTAGAGATCATTGTGAGGATATAAAATATCTCACGAGTTTAAGATAGTATAAGCCTCTAGATGGAAACTAAGCAAGGCAGAAAATAATACAAAGCAAAACCCCACTGGCAGCGGCAGTGCGTTGCATCGGGCGTCAAGAGGACCAGAATGTAGGTTCCGGCTGACAAGTCATTCAACATCCACTGAGCGAGCTGGATATCGCCTTGCCCAGCAGCTGACGAAAATGTGTGTCTTAATGAAAAGTAAACTTTACAAGTGGAGAGCAAACGTTTTGAGCAAATGTTTGAGGGCAATGAATGTACAAATGTGCTTTACACTATTGATGTATGTATGGATTGTGATGAATTGTATGAGCCTCTAATAAAATGATTAAAAAAAGAAAAGTAAACTTTCCTTGGCTGCACAATGGAGCCGCGTGAATAGCTTTAAAACAAACCCCGAAGCCTGAGTTCCACAGCCAAAAATGGCTTTTAGGGGGTTTTGTTGCTTTTTTTAATGAGTTTTTAAATTTTTGAATTAGGTGAGGAGGGTTACATTTCAGACCATTAACTGTACAATCAACAGTTGAAGCCACTCACTAATACACATACCCCTCTATTCTATCCCACCACCCCTCCCCTGATTTCTCTTCTCTCTTGTATAAGCCTACATCTCCCGACCCCCGAATCAAGGCCTGTTAACCTTCTAGTCTGTTGGTGCTCTTCCCACTTCTGCCCTCCCCTCCCTGGAGAACCTCCAAAGTTTGCTCCCTTTGGTATGTGAGTCTGCTCTTCCTGCTGGGTGGAGTGGGGAGGGGACTCTCTCTCTCTCTCAAAGACGTAAGCACAAGTTTTATTTAAGCCTAGAGCAGACACACTTCAAAAAGAGAAGTGAGTCCCCCTCCCGAGTGGAAGACAACCCCGCACGTAGGGGGCCAGCTCTTGTTTTCAAAGGCATGAGTCCGGGGGCAGAGACTGCAGCTCTGCAGTTGGTCCTGGGGCTTTCTGATTAGACCTCTCAGTATGTCCTTGGGTCTCCTGCATATTTTCTTTCAAACTTCTGGCAGACTACAGCTCTGGGTAAGGATGATTCAGGACGTTTTCCGAGCCTGGTCTCAAGGTCACAATGTTTATAAAACCCCATCTCAGGATCTATTGTCTTCTTGGCAGGCAGAAGTCCTTGTTCTATCCCTGTCACTTATACTCAAGGTCTCATGAAATGTTTGTAACTTGTAATGTGGTGAGGGACTAACTTCACTCAGCAAAATGTTCTTCAGGTCCATCCATGAGGTGTTTCCTGGTTTCATCATCATTTTTTGGCAATGTATAGTGTCCCATTGTATGGCTGTACCAAACTTGTATTATCCATTTCTTCTGCTGGCGGACAAGTGGGCTCCTTGCAAGCTCTTGCTTGGGAACAGCGCTGCAATGAGGAAGGAGTAGCGCACACCCGCCTGTTGATATTATGGGTCTTCTTCTCTAGGGTGTCTGCCAGCAAGGGGATTGAGGTAACACCACATCACTTTCCACCATGGCTGTGTACCTTGTCAATGATGCTGGAGCAGTTGGTTTGGAGGGTGAGCTGGGCATGGATAGGTGTGAGAGCCTCAGGACCCTTGTCTCTGTCTCTGCCAGTCTGAGTCTACAATATGAGACTAGCTATCACAGAACTTTAGCCTTACTCTCTGCTAGAGTTAAAAAATAAAGCATTTTCTGAGACGCATGAAACATTTCTCAAAGGGGCAATATTAACAGACATCCATACACGAGACTGCAGTTGTCCCAGGTGCAGAGTGAGCAGTGTGGGGTTTTCTCCTCATGTGAAGAGTTACAGTCTCTGAAAGCACAGGGGCAGTTCTACTCTGCCCCTGAGGGTCCTTATCTATGAGTTGGTATCAACTCAGTGACAGTGAGTTTGGTTGGTTTTTGAGTAAACAAAAAAATTGTGGTTTAGGTTATGTACGGAGGGAAAGCATTAGCAGTTACAAAGGGTTTGATAAATAACAAACTTAAATATTTTCCTAACATCCATAGGCTCTTCTGTTACATTGTTACATCCTGAGAATAGTTTATCAAAACATTACACCACAGACTAATGTTCTGTTACAAAAAGTCTGATTCCTTATCTTCAGAAGCTCAGCCTTTACCTTAGTTAAAAAAAGCTAGCAGAAACAGTGAAAAATATCTCAGTAGAAATCATTTTATTGGAATAATCCAAAAAACAATTTCACTGCTATCAAGTCAATTCCAACTCCTATTGACCCAAAGTTCAATTCTAACTCCTAGTGACCACATAGTCTTTCTGATGCTGTAAGTCGTCATGGGAGCAGATACCTTCAACTTTCTCCCGTGGAGCGCCAACATTTGGTTAACAGTTCAACGCTAACCCAACATCATCACCAGCAGGGACATTTTCCTATCTTGGTTATGGAATGATGAGATAGTTTACATGATTTTAAAAATTTATTTAATTTTTTAATTAGGGGCTCATACAACTCTTATCACAGTCCATACATACATCAACTGTGTACAGCACATTTGTATATTCATTGCCCTTATCATTCTCAAAACATTTGCTCTCCACTTAAGCCCCTGGCATCCAGTCCTCATTTTTTCCCTTCCCTCCCCACTCCCCCCTCCATCATGAATCCTTGATAATTTATAAATTAGTATTTTGTCATATCTTTCCCTGACGTCTCCCTTCACCCATTTTTCCATTGTCCATCCCCCAGGGAGGAGGTCACATGCAGATCCTTGTAATCGGTTCCCCCTTTCTAACCTACCCTCCCTCTACCCTCCCAGTATTGCCACTCTCACCACTGGTCCTGAAGGTATCATCCGCCCTGGATTCCCTGTGGTTCCAGTTCCTATCTGTACCAGTGTACATCCTCTGGTCTAGCCAGACTTGCAAGGTAGAATTCGGATCATGATAGTGGGGGGACAGGGGAGAGGAAGCATTTAGGAACTAGAGGAAAGTTGTATGTTTCATCGTTGCTACATCGCACCCTGTCTGGCTCATCTCCTCCCCGAGATCCTTCTGTAAGGGGGTGTCCAGTGGCCTACAAATGGGCTCTGGGCCTCCACTCTGCAGCCCCCCCCCCACTCATTCACTATGTTAAGATTTTTTTGTTCTGATGATGCCTGATAACTGATCCTTTTAGCACCCTGTGATCGCACAGGCTGGTGTGCTTCTTCCATGCGGGCTCTATTGCTTCTGAGCTAGGTGGCTGCTTGTTTACCTTCAAGCCTTTAAGACCCCCAGATGCTATATCTTTTGATAGCCGGGCACCATCAGCTTTCTTCACCAGATTCTTCTTTTTTTAAGTTAGGATTCAGGTGGAAGTTTACAAAGGAAATTATTTTTCCCTCCAACAATTTTATATGCATTTGTTTTGTGGCCTAGTTTGCAATCCCCTCCATCTAAACAGCACTCTTCTCGCGTCTTCCTTGGGCTCCCCATTTCCATTGGGTCTTCCTTTCTACTTCCTGCCTGGTGAGCTTTGTTTTGGGGGCAGACGTTGCCCTTTGGTTTATGTGTTTGACTAATGAGGGATGCATTCCTCCCTGGTGTCATTGTGCACTCTGTAGGCCTGTCTGTTGTCTGGCTGAAAGTTGATCCCTGGACATGGATTTGTGTCCAAGGTTGAAGGCTACCTAAGAGCCTTAATCTCAGGTTCCTTACCAATCACCATCAGGAATTTTATCAGTTAGTTGCAACACAGTCATTAATAAAATATAAAGTTTAAAAAATGAGCTAAATTGAAAACAACGACATTATGCATTATTTTATTCTTATGTAGTCTTGAAGCTAATCTGCTGTGTGCGTTTACAGTTTGTTCTATGCATGTCTCTCCCTCATTGTGTGGCACTGTCAGCTGTGGTGCCCCTCTGGAGGGTTAGTAGTTGTCGGCAAGTACCAGCTAGTGCTCATCTCCAGGTAGTGGAGGCTGTGGTATTTTGACTCTTGGGTTTTCTTCAGAGAATGAAGACCTCAGATGGGCAATCAAACACTGAAGACCCCAGTTGCTACTCACCAAAGAAAGATTGAGGACATTATCCTTGGGGACGATACTATGGTCAATTAACCTCACTGTCCCCTGAGTGCCGTTGTTTATGGCTAAGGAGTTTTCACAACTTATTCCCTGTCAGCTCTACAATACCCTTGGGTAAATTTGCAGCACATACAAATACATATGTAGAAATATCTACAGTCTGCAACTTGCCATTATTCATTCCAACCCTGCTTCCCAGCCTCCATGAGAAAACTGCTGACAAGGCATTCTTTCTAACCAAGCCAAGGAAACATTCTGAACAGATCCTTTTCACACTTAAGCCAGAAATTCTGACTCTTTCCTTCTTTGTTTTCAGTTAAAAGTTGACAAAAAGATTGAATTATCTTTTCAGCAAAATCCTGTTTCTAGGTCAGACTACAGTTGGATTCAAATGGAGTGTACAGATTTTCAAAATTCTCATATATCTGGTCAACTTTCTCAGTATTTACTCTGTAGGTTAGGTAAGCTGCTCTTTACTCATGTCCTCTGGTCCTGTCTTCTACACACACACACACACACACACACACACACACACACACACACGATATTTTCAATATATATACAGTCACTGTGACTGATTTAAAATATCTATTTTGATATCATAGAATAAGGCATTGGGACTCTCTGATTTTGCAGTAAAAGACTATTATATGTTATTTCCTCCAGAGAGATACAATAGGTCAACTTCAAGACCAAAAGTAATAATAAAATTTAGTAAAATAATTAGGAGGTAATAAACTTTGAGCACATATTGCCTTTGTTTTTAATTTACTTTAACAATTTTGTACTTTAATATTTATTAATGGCTATGTTGCAACCAATTCATAGAATGCCTGAAAATTTATAATGGGGTCTTCTGAGCCAGTAGGATCAAAAAGTATGCACATATTTCAGAAAGAAATAGCTTGCTAAAGTCAGTGCACTGCTTAGAGCCCAGGAGGGAGCTTAGGGTAGATGAAAGAGGTATAAACTATATGCTTTATAGCATTTTAACCCTTTATTTGAATGATCATTAATCTACAAGGGGAAAGATTCTTCTTAGCACAGATGGTGTAATATAAGAAAATTGATTTCCAGCAGACTATCAGGGCTTAATAAATC
Source organism: Tenrec ecaudatus (assembly GCF_050624435.1). NCBI lineage: Eukaryota > Metazoa > Chordata > Mammalia > Afrosoricida > Tenrecidae > Tenrec > Tenrec ecaudatus. The sequence goes on from NC_134538.1 coordinate 111,651,573, forward strand.
ACCAGAAGAATGGCTGTACCTGTAAGGTGGTTTTGCAGAAATGACTCACAATTGAATTAAGGCTTTATTTACAGTTAAACAATGCTCTTTCCATATACTTTATAGCTGCATTTCCTTTGATCATTTATCAGGTGTTGAATGTGCTACACATATTTATTATTGTCACTGATTTCCCAGAGTTGCTCACACGTTTTGTGACACAAAAGCAGTGGAGGGTGTGCAGTTCATTTCGCAGCTTAAATGTGCATTTCCAACCAATTTAGAACAATTCTAAAACTAAAAGTGCAGTGCTTGGCACCACCAGTCGTCCATAAAGTTATGAAACCCTGGGGTGCCAATTATAATGAAAACTCTTCTCTGACATTCGGAAAACAATTTAGTAGCAGACGGAAATAGAACAATCTTAATGTGCTGGCCCAATATGCGGCACCAGGATTTTCAAATCTGAGAAGCATTCTGATTTCCTAAGCAGTCTCAGTGTTGGCAGTAGGGATTGGGGGGTGCGGATCTCACCCATGACATCATCAGAGAGGGTCACACCAAAATGTCTACAACATTTTAATGTATTTTTTCAGCAGAAATGTATTATTTTTAATAAAAACATCTCTGAAGTTAGTTATAACCATTTTTCCCATAAACCCAGCTTGACATAGGTATCAATAGGCCTACAAGGTTAAAACACTATGCTAATTTATTGTTAAACTTTCTAATCTACTCCCATTAGATTGCAGTCATGCTTCGAATCATGTGTTTTCATCTGTGTGTTGCCAATCGTTTTTAATTTTTTAATTCATTTTTTACTTTATAATGACCTCTTTATTACATCTTTAAAAAAGACAAAGGCCAGACAAAAATAAATCATCCAGAAGAGAGGAACCGTCAGCATGAAACCATACAACGTGTAAAGGGATCGAGGCCATGTTGCTAATTATAAAACGTGGAAAATAAAAGCACCTTCTTCATAAAGTCGTGATTGTGGCCTGTGTCAGGCCAGGTTGATTAGAGAAACACATTCAGTGACACTCCTATATGTGTAAGAAAGAGCTTTCTATCAGGGAGTAATTGGATGTCAAGAAAACATCCCAGCCCACTCCATATCGAGTCAGTAAGTCTGGTACTAGTCCGTCAGTCCCTCATTAGACTCACACGGCTACATGCAATGATGCAGAATGCAGGAAGATCACAGGCTGCCGGTGGGCGCACACTCATGTGGTCGAGTGGTGGAGGCTGCACCACCAGGCCTCTGACAGAGCTCAGAGCGGCCACTGGCCAATAGGAAGGTGAAGGCAGAGGGAGAGAGGGAGGCTCCCAGGATCCCCCTTATGAGGATCATGAGGCTGTAACCTGTTTGACAGGTTGAATACCATCCCTGAACTTTTAACTACCTTCAAGTTGACATGAAATTATGTAACTACCACAATGCCCTTCCCTGGTTCACGCACCAAAATTTGTGAGTCACTTTTTCATAGATAGAAAAATGGAGTTCAAGCGAAACCTGTGTCAGCCAATTTGGTTAAACTAAAATGTATTAACATTATTTGGGATGACCTCAAATATTCTCTCTCCTCGAATCATGAATGTGACTCGACAATTTCATGATTACCTTCATAAGAGAGTCTTCCATGCTGTGCTTCGGATTAGGATAACTGTAGACCAAAGCCAGACTGCAGGGGCCATTTCATCTCCTGAGCGCGCACGCACACACACACACACACACACACACACACACACACACACAGCGGATGACTCAACTAAGGCCAGACCCCTCTGAGGACCTAGTTTAAAAATGTATAACAAGAGGGACCGTTATGATTATGACAAATAGGCATCCCATATTGTCTTGGAGACCACATTATATGATCACTCATTTGCTCCAAACTTAAGCACCAAATCTTATTTCATTTTTAGTCTGTTTCTCTAAACTGACTAACTTCTCTTATATATCTAGAATCGACAAATGTGAGCTGCAGGTGCCCGTCAAGTCAGCTCCAACTGTGGCCAAATACATCAACATGACGCCTTGCCTCTCCTACACCAGCTTCCTGATTGAGCTCGAACACATTGCTGTGGCTATGGTTGTGATAGTTACATAATGTCCTGTCAAATGAAGAGATGAATGTAAGGGTAGAGTCTAGCCTCTCATTCGGGTCACAACCTGATGATGTCTCCTTGTGGGTGTGGCCTTCTCATAAGGAGGACTCCGGGAACCTTCCTTCTCTCTCTGCTTCACCTTCCTGATGGCAGCCAGGTGGAGACTTGTACCTACCTATGATGCTTCCACCACCATTGGATCCACAAGACTTTACAACCACCAGCCTGTGATGTTCCTGCATTCTGCATCATTGCATGTGGCTGTGTGAGTCTAAAAAGGGCTTTATGGACTAGTATTAGACTTATGGGCTAATATCAGACTTATGGACTTGATTTGGACTGGGCTGGGATGTGTCCTTGATATATAATTACTTCTTGATATAAGGCTCTCTCTGACACATATATAAATGCCTCTGGACTTGGTCAACCTAGCCTAATACAAGTGTGTAGTGTCTTCTCACTGAGGAGGTGATCTTGAATTACACTGGACAATATTCTGTTGTGATCCATGATGTTTTCAGTAGCTAATTTTCAGAAGTAGACTATCAGGTCTTTCTTTCTAGCCTGTTTTAGTCTGGAAGACTGAAACCTGCTCACCATGGATGATCCTGCTGGTATTTGAAAAGCCTGTAGGACGGCTTCCAGCAACATAGCAGCATGCAAGCCACCACAGTATGGTAATCCCACAGATAAGTGGGATCACAAATATAAAGGGCAACTAATCTCTTTACTGCTTGATGCAATCTATATTGTTTTCATATGGACCCAGATTATTTATTGGCTGTCCTCATTATATAGAATCAATAATCAAACTACACATTTTATTGAAAAACTATACTGTAAAGAAAATAGTCCAATACAGCAAGAGAAAAACAATCATCTTAGTTTACCCTGAGGGAGAAAGTGAACTTTATTTGTGATAGTTTCAGAAACATCTTTAATAAATCTATGTAAAAGCATAAGATTAAATTTCATTTACTTTTGTTGGCTTTCAGAAGTGCATTTGGCATTGTTCTTGAAAACGTTCTCCTTTCTAGAAGAGGCATTATAAAGAGTCACAAGGACTACAGCAGCAAGTCCAGGTTCACAGGAATGCTTGCTATTTAGGCCTGCCAAATATGCTGCCCAGCAGTGAACAAGATCATGTGGTGCCGTTTTGATGGTAAAGATTTGAGCAAAATAAAAACTTAAAAATACATAGATTTTTTTAATGGACACATGCTTTATTACATTCGGTGCAATTTCCCCAATATAATATAATATAAAGCCGTGATTCCTGCTTTCTCTCTGGTGCTCTGTAGGATCTGTTCATTCTTCTTTCCTGCCCCTACTCTGCCTATGAGTTTTGTTCTGGGGCAAATGCTGCCCTTTTGGTCTTACGTGGCTCATTGGTTTGTGGGATATGTTACTCATATTATTTTTCATTTTTAGGCCTTTTTACTGTTTGCCTGAAAGATAACCCCCTCAGGTAGATTCAGTTCCAGGTTTGAGGGATATCTACCAGCCACAGTATCAAGGATACCACTCTTCTCTGTCAGTCCACTAAGTCTGGTGGTTTTTATGACTGCACAGTACCTTCTGTGTCCCTTCCTGTTCAGGCAGTCAGTGGCGGTCGCGGGCACCGTCTAGTTCTTCTGGTCTCTTTGGAGTGCAGGCATCATTTCAAGTTTTGTTAGTCCTCTGGGCTAATTGTTTCCTTGAGTCTTTGATTTTCTTCACTCCTCACTTGAATGGGGGAGAGATCAATAGTGAGCTGGTTGCTAACAAGCATTTTGAATTTAGCTGGTTCACTTGTTTATCACATTACCACATTTCCTCCACGCATTAAACAACACTGAGTTACAGTTGGTTGTCATTAGGTACCATGGAGTAGCTTTCCAGCTTACAGCAAACCATGTGACAGAGTAACATCACCCCATGGGGATTTCTAGGCTGCAGTCTTCATGGGAGCATGTTGCCAGCTCTTTCTTCTGTGGAGCGTCTGGGAAGGTAGCACTGCCAACCTCTCCATTGGCAGCCAGACCCTTAGCCCTTGGGCCACCAAGGCCTGTTTCTCAGACAGTGTCTGGAGACTGCATGGAAGCAGGGAGTAAGGGACAGTCACAGAAAAATTACATAGATTGAAACACCTGGTTTATAAACTTGCTGGGCAGCTTGAAGTTTTGTCCATCTGGAATCAATAGCTGAATATATTAAAAAGAAGCGGGAAACATTTGCAAAAAACGGAATTCTATCAGCCATAAACTGTTAATGAAATCAACCCATGTGGAAGTCAACACCATTTTAAGATGATTTACAACACAATTAGCCATCACACGTTACCTTTTTGGGGGGAACACCAAACAGAATAAAATGCAAATTAGTTTGTCTCATTGATTGAAATTAAAGGAAGCAGATTGTTCATGTCATCCCAGAGAAACCCCTCGCTTCAGTTCACCAGTAAATAATGAATCACAGCACTGGCACTTGGGGCTGAAGTGCCAGTTAATCCAACCTACTGCTCTGCAGGGGCACTGGCAAGAGTTGCATGAATATATGATTTGGCCCATTAATCTGGTGAAGAATAATGTGTCCCATTTTCTTACACTGAAGTTGGTTCCTGGAGATGAAATTGATAAAACTGAGGAGTTGAAGAATGAATTTCAGAAAAGGTTCACTGGTTTAAAGCTTGTGGGAGATGAAATGACATTGTCCAGCTCTCCTTTCTCAATCAATGTTGATGGTGTGTATCAAGGCTGAAAGTGGAAGGTATTAAATGGCAGCACATGCAGTGCTGGGACTCGATAGAAAGCTTATTATGAATATTTCTGGAACCGTTTTCTGCAATATAAAAATCTTGAATTAATTTTATGTATGTATGTTTATGAATTGTTATTTTCCATCGAAGATCCCTCAAGCACAAACATTTAATTGGGATGGACCAAAGGTCTAAGAGTGGAAAGCAATGTTTCAATATCTTTAGAAGCCAGTATAGGAGAATATCTTTATTAATGTGGATAGAAAAATATTCCTTCCTTTTCTTGACCTTGTGGCAGTTAAATCTCTTCTATTTATTCCTAAAACGACTCTAATTTAAAAAATACAGAATTGAAGATGTCTTGAGTATATTAAGTACAAGATACATCACTTGGTGGGGGGTGGGGTGGGAGTAGGTGGCGTTGGTGGCGGTAGGTGCTGTAGAGGCACTTCCGATCATGGCGACCCTGGGGACAGCAGGAGGAGTGAGTGCCCGCTTCTCGCAGTGCCTTCCTCACAATTGTTCTTATATTTGGGCTGTCTGATGCAGCCATGCGTCAATCCATCTTGGTGAGGGCCCCTTCTTTTTGCTACCGCTCTACTCTACCAAGCATAATATCCTTCTCCAGGGACTGGTTTCTCCCTGACAACATGTCCGAGTACATGAGATGAAGTCTCGTCATTCTTACCTCCAAGGAACATTCTGGCTGTACTTCTTCCTAAATAGATTTGCTTACTCTTTTGGCCACCCAAGGTTCTTTCAACATTCTTCTTCAGTGAATCATTCAAATGCATTGATTCCTCTTTGGTCTTCCTTACTCAGTGTTCCACTTTCACGCGCATGTGAGGCGACCAAAAAGACTGCAGCGTGGATCAGGTGCACCTTACTCATCAAACCAACTTCCCCGCTTCTCAGACCTTTAAAGTTGAAACACTTGGTGTTATTGCGTTATACAGCAATGTTTGGTCGTAAAGTATTTTTAATAGTTCCTACATATCTAATTTGGTGACATTGATTTCATTCTTCCAGTTTATGCATCTGTTCTCACCTGCCTTTTCTGATTAGTTTCTCCTCCATTACCATAAATCCACTGCCCAAGGAAGCTTCAAGCTAGCTAATCTTTCAAGTCACTCTTGTCAATTTGATCCTATCAGAGCGCTTGAACGGAATTGTGTCAGGCAGAACCCTTGTACTAGTTAAGCTAAAACTATCGTTTGCTTTTGAAGAAGACTTCAGAGGATATTTTTGGTTTTAGGTTTAAAGATTATGACCAAGGAGTAATTGTAGGGATACACCCACCTTCCATGGCTCCGAAAAATCTGGAGTCCAGGACAATTGAAATTCTGTCTTCAATTTCATGCCTTTGATTCGGATTCTGTGATAGAAGCTTGGATCAAAATTTTTCGTAATGGTCGCAGAATAGCATACACTTCTTCCAACCTGGTAGCAAAGGAGACACTTGTTCGTGAAGGCAATTAAACATTTCTTATCCTCCTCTCAGGCTTGGCTCTTCTTCTTCTGTTGCTCAGGCGAGTAAAGATCTAAATTTTAAAAGTAAGCAGTATTTGACATCTATAAAAGAGCAAGTTAAAAGTATGATACCAAAACACACTTGTATCCAGTTCTCATCTTGAGGAATCGAATATGACCAATATACTGGAGGCTCTCATCTGCATCTCCCTGAGCCTATCAAACGCCCCTCACCCCAGAGGTAGCCACTTTTTCAAAATGTTGGTTACAGTGGTTCCTTGAGAACTTTATTGCAAATGTATGCACTAGCCTAGCTCACCTTCTCCGAGCCAGCTAGTCTGATTCCAACACTCAGGCACACCGAGGACGGATTGGGGATTCCCTTCCATGCAGATGCAACAAGGCAGTCATCCCAATTTAGCAGGTTACAGGTTTTCATTTGTTTTGCAGTGCATGTAAAAAGTTATGCCAACAGTACCCTGTCGACTATTTAGTGTGTGGTAGCTTTTTGAATGTTGTAGGCGTCACTAAAATGCCACAGAGACAGAGTGAGCAGGTGCGGTTGTTAAAATAGCAGCAATACAATTGTTTGACACAGCATTGCCACACTTTGTTGTTGTTGTAAGCTCTGTCATGGTATGTGGGAAGCACAGTAAAGTGAAGGGCAATGAACCGCGGTGTTCTAAACATTGACTTAGTTTACGATGGCCTCAATTCAACAACTTGCTTAAAGTCATGCGGCTAGGAATCTGTAGAGCCTGGTTTCAAACCGGGCAGCCCCTCTCTGTGTAGCTGCTGTGTCCCTAACCATTAAGCTATGTAGCTGCTAGATCTCTCATCGGGGAGAATTCACTTGGGATCCACGTGTGTTTATAGAGAATAGAAGCAGTTTCAGGTCCTACAGTAAATGGCACACAAGCCAGACACCACTGGGGACCACACCTGCTGCGCTACATTGTGTCTGTCAGAGCCACTGGGGGGGAGGAGGAGAGAGGAAGAGAGAGAGGGGACAGAGGAGGAGAGAAAGAGGGGAGAGATGAGGTGAGAGGAGGGAGAGAGGAGGAGGGAGAGGAGAGAGAAAGTAGGAGGAGAGAGGAGGAGGAGAGAGAGGAGGAGGACAGAGGAAGAGAGAGGGGAGAGAGGAGGAGAGGGGAGAGAGGAGGAGAGAAGGGAGAGAGAAGGAGAGAGGAGGAGAGAGGGGAGAGAGGAGGAGAGGAGGAGGGAGAGAGGAGAAGAGAGAGGAGGAGAGAGAGGGGAGAGAGGAGGAGAGAGGGGAGAAATGAGGAGAGAGAGGAGGGGAGAGAGGGGAGAAAGGAGGAGAGAAAGGGGAGAGAGGAGGAGGGAGAGAGGAGGAGAGGAGGAGAGAGGAGGAGATAGAGGAGGGAGAGAGGAGGAGAGAGAGGAGGAGGAGAGAGGAGGAGATAGAGGAGGGAGAGAGGAGGAGAGAGAGGAGGAGGGAGAGAGGAGGGAAAGAGGAGGAGAGAGGAGGAGATAGAGGAGGGAGAGAGGAGGAGAGAGAGGAGGAGGGAAAGAGGAGGAGAGAGGGGACAGAGGAGGAGAGAAAGAGGGGAGAGATGAGGTGAGAGGAGGGAGAGAGGAGGAGGGAGAGGAGAGAGTAGGAGGAGGGAGAGAGGAGGAGAGAGGAGGAGGACAGAGGAAGAGAGAGGAGGAGAGAGGAGGAGAGAGGGGGGAGAGAGGAGGAGGAGAGAGGAGGAGAGAGGGGGGAGAGAGGAGGAGGAGAGAGGAGGAGAGAGGGGGGAGAGAGGAGGGGGGAGAGAGGGAACGCCCAGAGCAAAACCTCTGGCTTTTCAGGGTCCTATTGGGAGGCGTGGTCAGCGATCCTGGTGGACACCATTGACTGAATTGAATTCACCTGGCCCAGATGGGCCAATCTAGGTGTGGCGCTCCTTCTTGGTGGGAATTCGCCCCTCTGAGCATGCTAATGGCTACCCCATGCCTATGCTGAGGTGACATATCCACTTTAAATAATATATTGACGTTCTACTTATGATTTGGGTCATATACAAGTAGAATCATAGATTTTGTTTCCTCTGGAGCACACCCTGAGATACGGATTCTGAGTCAAGTGGTTTGTGTTGGAGGCGAGCCACCAAATACCATGAGGGAACTTGGTACCTGAGCCAGGAAAGGAACGACGGGCAACAAAAGGTATGCTGTGGAAAAATTACACCGCCCACAGCAGAGAGTTCTGGGAGCCAGGGAGAAAATTCACTTCAGAGTTCTCCCACCTGACAATTCCTGTTGTGTGAGTGGCTACAGGGCCGTGCCAGAGGGCACTGATTCCCCACCCTTCCCACCTGCAGTGTGTGGCAGCAGAGCAGGTCTCAGCACCCGAAAAATGTCTCCACTTTGGTAAGGTTGCACCTACTGGCAGTTAGAGGTTTACTGAAATGGTGAAGCCCGAGAGGATCCGAGCACAGCACTGCCGGTGTCTACTGCATATTGATACTGTAGAATCGTAGGGATCTTATAATTTGCCTCCGTGCTTTCAGCTCTCGTCCTCCCCCAGTATCTTCCTCTGTACCCCAGTATCCACCATTTTTTGCTGACTTCCACCTAGTCCACTTGTGTCCACTTTAGCATTAATGATTTGTCCTCACTGCCCTGCCCACCCCGGTAACCAGCAAATATTGCTTCTTTCAGTGTGAATAACTTTTTTTAAAACTATCACCTTATTCTTTAACATTGAATAACATTCCATTGAGGGCAGTGGTAGGATTCAGTAGGTTCACACCACTTTGGAAGAACTGATGCTTAGTGCTTTTGTTCAGCTTGGCAAATTGGTTGTTAAGATGGCACTGCACTCCTCTTGGCTACGTGCCCAGCTGTGAGCTTGCGGTTTCAGATGGCGTTTCTACTTCCAAAATTTTATGTGGCTGTGCCATTTCAGTCCCATCAGCAGTGCAATGGGGCTCCAGTCTCCCCATCACCTTCACTAGCATTTATGCTTTCGATGTTTGTGCTGTTATATAGATTGTTAACTTTGCTATTGATGCTGGGGGAGGTGACGTCTCATTGTTGGTTTGATTTGCAAATCTCTGATGGCAGATGATCCGTAGCATTTCGTCATATGTTTGTGTGACAGTTTCTTCTATACACTTAGCTGTAGAATTCTTGGGATTTGCATCATGGTCTTTTCTACTCTTATTGCTGAGTATATTGATTTTGACTTCTAGTAATTCTTTTTCTTACAAAGCATTTGGTGGGTTCTCTTGTCGGGGTATAAAAGAGACCCCAAAATCTCAAGTATAATTTAAGGAGCATATTGTTAAGCATTAAACAACAAAAGACAAGATAAAGACAAAGACATAACATGTGGAGGAGAAAGACAACTAGCAGGAGACCGTAATGGCAGCCAAGGTTTGCAGAGATTCAAAGACTTAAAAGGGGTGTGGGAGAGCAAAGGAATCACTCACAAAAGCACGGTTGCTGGCAGAACAATCCATCACAGTGGTAGGTGTGACTTCAGAAGTGGAATCAGGAAAGTGTTTGGGAGACACACCTTGTGGTAGACAGAAGCGCTTGCAGGATTGGTTCAAGGCCTTCTAACCAAGGCAGTTGGGGTATGACTGATGACTATGCAAGGACATACACAGTCAAGTCCTAAGGGAGACTGCCCCTCCCTGGGCTGGTTAGGGGTGATGGTAATAATCCACTTTCATTTTTAAAAATTTTAATTAAATTAGTCATTTTATTGGGTGGCTCTTACATATCTTTTTTTAATGTGCCATATATTTTTAACTGATTCGTCTGATGGAAGAGAAACATTTCTCCAATGCTTCTCTGCAGAAAGAGCTGTTGGAGGCTTTTTGTTTGCTGCCAAGCTGTACTTGGAAAGCGCTTTGGATTTCATAATATTTCCATGGAAACACAAGTGAACTGACCCTGATACTTGGGCAAACAAGCAGAGAAAGCAAAGTGGCATGTGCAAGTAAAGGAACATACTTTAAAAAATACAATCTGGTATTGATTAGTTCTTAAATCACAGATATTTAGCATTCACCAGGCCAGAGGGCTCTTAGACAGTCAGATACAAAGCCTTTGTGGTACAAGACCAGATATCCCCAAGAGATAAAACTAGGGTTGTACCAGCAAAGATGTTGAGAGCAGGACCTTATCCTTGCCAGGGCTTATTGGTCCAAGATACTGATACAGACAGTTGAAAGAAGAACTAGATAGTGGATCCTCGTCAGAAAAACTATACAGTTCTAGGAATTGAGCTATGTCAATAGAGTACAAAGCAGTAACTGTGGATCATGCATTTGCACATTACCTGCACCATTACAAGTAAAGTCAGAGTCCTGAGCCCAGTTCGAATTACTCAGTGGGGAGAGAAATGGTTGAGATAGAAAAATGTTCTGGAAAGCTGAAGTCACAGGAAAGGAAGGACTTGGGGATGCCCTTGGTGAAGTAGGCACATTCTTCTTGGAGCAAATACTCAATGGTTTCTGTCATGGTGATGGTGGTGGTAGTGGGAGCAACTGTGGCTGCCGTGGCACCAGCAACTGTGGCTGCTGTGGTGACCTTGACTGTGATGACATCTGCTTCATTTTAAAGCACGTGTTCCTGAACCAAACCTTCTTTTTCAGCCTTCACATTAAGTTACAAAGCCATTTCCCCCCAGGCCTCTTTATTTGGAGCACTGTTCTGTTCAAACATAGCCTGCTGTTTCGGGGTGAACATAAAACGCTGTCTCCCAGCCTTCTCTCTTTTGGGTCCAGCTGGGGCCTGTGGTAAAGAATTCTTGTAGTTCTCATCCATGTTCACAGAGGATACGCTTTGGGATTGTCTGGGGTTACTCTGTTGATCAAGACTTCTACAATTGTAATCATGGTCTGGTGGTGCAGTGCACATGTTGTAGTAACCCATGTGGATAGAAGAGCGGGGCTGTGGATCCTCAAGGTGTCCTCTGTTCCTCTCGACATCAGGGTGCTGTTTTGGCAGGTCTTCGGTACAGACTATCATGGAGTCCTTCCAAGTGTTCGTTTCAATCCTGCTTGATGTTCTGACTCTGAAGATTTGGCTTCTTGCTGTATCCATATCTTACAACAGTCCATCATTCAGTAGTATTATGCACACTTGTACATAAGTTGCCATCAAATTTCCAAAACAACTTCTTTCTACTTGAGCCCTTGGTATCAGTTGCTCTTTTTCTCCCCTCCATCTCCCACCATCCCACCCTTTTGAATCCTTGATCAATTATATATTATTGTTGTTACTTCATGTCTTACACTGTCTGTTGTCTCAGTTCACTCACATTTCTGTTATTCATCCCCCTGGGTGGGGTGGTGGTGCTATATATCCAACCTTGTGATGGGTTTCCCCTTCCTCCCCCTCCCCTCCTAACTCCGCTCCCACCACCCCCACCCCATCTTCATGATATTGCTATTCCCACTACTGTTCCTGAGGGTTTTATCTGTCCTGATTCCATGCGTCAAGAGCTCTTTTTTTTTTAATCCTTTTACTAGTGGCTCATACAACTCTTACCACAATCCACACATACATCAATTGTGTAAAACACATTTGTACATTCATTGCCCTCATCATTCTCAAACCATTTGCTCTCCACGTAAGCCCCTGGAATCAGCTCATTTTTCCCCTCCCTCCCTGCTCCCCCCTCCCTCATGAAGGCCTTGATAATTTATAAATTATTTTATCATATCTTGCACTGTCCAATGTCTCCCTTCACCTACTTTTCTGTTGTCCATCCCCCAGGGAGGTTATATGTAGATCCTTGTAATCAGTTCCAACCTACCCTCCCGGTATCGCCACTCGCACCATTGGTCCTGAAAGGATCATCCACCCTGGATTCCCTGTGTTTCCAGTTCCTATCTGTACCAGTGTACATCCTCTGGTCTAGCCAGACTTGCAAGGTAGAATTCGGATCATGATAGTGGGGTAGAGGGTGGGGAATCATTTAGGAACTAGAGGAAAGTTGTATTGTTCATTGTTGCTACATTGCACCCTGATTGGCTTGTCTGGTCCCTGCAACCCTTCCATAAGTGAATGTCCAATTGCCTACAGATGGGCTTTGGATCTCCACTCCCCCTCATTCACAATATGATTTTTGTTCTGATGATGCCTGATACCTGATCCCTTGAACACCTTGTGATCACACGGGCTGGTGTACTTCTTCAATGTGAGCTTTGTTCCTTCTGAGCTCGATGGCTGCTTGTTTGCCTTCAAGCCTTTAAGACCCCATACTTATCTTTGATAGCTGGGCACCATCAGCTTTCTTTGCCACATTTGCTTATGCACCCATTTGTTTTCAGTGATCGCATCAGGGAGGTGAGCACACAATGATGATTTTTTGTTCTTTGATGCCTGATAATGATCCCTTTGGCACCTCGTGATCATGCAGGCTGGTTTGCTTCTTCCATGTGGGCTTTGTTGCTTCTGAGCTAGATGGCCATGTCTTTTGATAGATGCTATGCCTTTTGAAAGCTGGGCGTGTTGAGAGCTCTTATCTGTCCCAATGTGTGTACTCCAGTCTAGCCAGATTTGTAAGGCAGAACTGGGCCATGGTAGTGGGGGGTGGGGACACACAAAGCACTCAGGCACTAGGGCAGGCGTCCTCAAACTACAGCCCACCGAGGACATTCATCCGGCCCACCAGGTGTTTTTGCCCTGTTTTTTTTATTTCAAAATAAGATATGTGCAGTGTGCATAGGAAGTTGTTCATAGTTTTTTTAAAACTATAGTCTGGCCCTCCAATGGGTCTGAGGGACAGTGAACTGTGGACAGTGTGAACAGTGGCTCCGTTAAAAAAGTTAGAGGACCCCTGCCTAGAGGGATGATGTGTGCTTCCTCAGTGCTACACTGTACCCTGAATGGATCACCCCTTCCTTGTGGGGGAATGTCCAATCATCTACAGAGGTGCTTTGGGTCTCCACTTCAACCCCCTCTTTCACATCGATATAATTGTTTGTTTTGGATCTTTTGATACCTGATACCTGATCCTGTGGGAACCTCGTGATCACACAGGCTGGTGTGCTTCTTCCATGTGGGGTTATTTGCTTCCCTGCTATATGGCTGCTTGTTTAATTTCAAGCCTTTAAGACCCCAGATATTACATCTTTTGATAGCTGGGCACCATCTGCTTTCTTTACCACACTTGCTTATACACCCATTTTGTCTTCAGCGATATGGTTGGGAAGGAATAATCCACTTGCTAATGTCCTCTGCCTGAGGGCCAGACTGTCCATATGCCTAGTTAATGGTAAGAGGGAACTCAGTGGAGGCGTAATCCACATTTGAAATCCGAAAATGGACTTTGGCCTCTCACTGCCATCCATAATCTTCTATAAGCCTAGTGACCGGGATTTAAGCTCTCAACAATAGACTTCAAATGTGTGACCTTTTTGTTGGTAGTGCTGCTACTGTTTTCCTTGGGGAGAATACAAATAACTCTCTAAGAAATAAAACATAGGCATGCTATTGGATAGAACGTATGCAAAGATGACTGTATTCTTGTTAATTTATTTTTATCCAAATTTTGATGTTTTCTTTAAGGAAAGAAAAATCTCCTAAGAGTTCTTCCCTGTTAGGGGAAACAAATGGGAATGCAACCTATTCTATTAATGTTCTATATTTTAAAAATCAGAATATTAACTTTTTCATTCTTCAAAAGTTACCTTGACAAGCCTCCCATAACTAGAAGGCAACACATCGTGTTAAGCAATATCATCTATTTCTTCATATTTTTATTTTTCACTAATAACCTGGGTTTTTACATAAGAAGCTAGCTGCATCCCTTTATGTTGCTGTGTGCCACGGAATTGAGTGCAGCCCATGGCGACCCCATGTGGCCGAGTGGACCTGTCCATGGTGTTTTCTAGATTTTATACTTCAGAGACACAGATCGTCAAGCCTTACTGGCTGCCCTCTCCCTAGCCAAGGCACTGGCTGGGTTTGTGCTGCCAGCTGAATGCTTCACTGGTGTACCTCCAAGTGTCTGCCCCTGTGTCACTCAGCACCTTTGAGTCTATACCAACTCAGAGTTACCCGGTGGGACAGAGCATAATTGGCTCTGTGGATTTCTGAGAATATAGCTCGTTAAGGGAGTAGAAAGCCCCATTATTTTCCTTTGGGGCTGCTGGTGGTTTTGGACTAACCCTGTTAGTGACCCAAGGTTTAATCCACTCCACCACCAGAGCTCCCTTATTCCTGCTAAGTCTTAAAAAAAAAAAATCAGAGAGGGATTATTTTAAGAAAAGTGTGATTGCCCCATTGTTAAGTTTATTTAAAGAACAACTTAAATGGTGTGGGAAGGGTGAAAGACTGGCAGGTTTGGGCTTGAACGTGTGGGGTGCTGGGTTTATACTACTAAAAGTATCAAAATGATCACAGAGAAATTATCACTATAAAGACTTTAACACTTAGGGGGAGGCGGGGGGAGGGTAAGGAAGTGGTGTTAACAAACCTAGGGACAAGGGAACAACATGGGATCCAAATTGGTGGTGAGGGGGGAGTGGCAGGCCTGGTAGGGAATGATCAAGGGTAAGGTTACGTAAAGAAGAGGTATAGCTGTAACCCAGGTGGGGACGGAGCATGATAGTGGGGCAGGAGGAAAGTAAAGGGAAATAGAGCAAAGAGCTAGGAGGCAAAGGGCATTTATAGAGGTCTACACAAAGACATGTACATGCAAATATATATATGAGGATGGGGAAATAGATCTATGTGTCTACATTTATAGGTTTAGTATTAAGGTGGTGGAAGGACCTTGAGCCTCTACTCAAGCACTCCCTCAATGCATGAATACTTTCTTCTATTAAATTGGCATTCTATGATGCTCACCCTCCTGACACAACTGCTGAAGCCAAAGCGGGTGAACAAGTAAATGTGGTGAAGAAAGCTGTTGCTGCCCGGCTATCAAAAGAGATAGTGTCTGGGGTCTTAAAGGCTTGAAGATAAACAAGCAGCCATCTAGCTCAGAAGCAACAAAGCCCACATGGAAGAACACACCAGCCTGTGTGATCACGTGGTCCTGAAGGGATCAGTTATTCAGGCATCAAAGAATAAAAAATCATATCATTGGCTGCACACCTCCATGATACGATCGCTGAGGACAAACGGGTGCATAAGCAAATGTGGCGAAGAAAGCTGATGGTGGCCGGATATAAAAAGAGATAGTGTCTGGGGTCTTAAAGGCTTGAAGGTGAACAAGCGGCCATCTAGCTCAGAAGCAACAAAGCCCACATGGAAGAATCACACCAGCCTGTGCGATCACGAGATGCCAAAGGGATCAGGTATAAGGCATCATCCAAAAAAAAATACCATAGTGAATGAAGGGGGAAGTGCAAAGTGGAGACCCAAAGCCCATTTGTCGGTCACTGGAGATCCCCTCACAGAGGGTTCTAGGGGAGGAGATGAGTCAGTCAGGGTGCGAAGTAGCACTGATGGAGAATACAGCTTTCCTCCAGATCCTGAATGCTTCCTCTCCCCCTCCCCCCTGCCCACCCCCAACTACCATGATCCAAATTCTACCTTGCAAGTCTGGATAGAGCAGAGGATGTACACTGGTGCAGATAGGAGCAGGAGGCACAGGGAATCCAGGGTGGATGATACCTTCAGGAGCAGGGGCGTGAGGGGCGATACTGGGAGAGTAGAAGGTGAGTGGGTTGGAAAGGGGGAACCGATTACAAGGATCTACATGTGACCTCCTCCCTGGGGGACAGACAACAGAAAAGGGGGTGAAGGGAGACACCGGATAGGGCAAGATATGACAAAAATAATAATTTATAAATTATCAAGGGCTCATGAGGGAGGGGGGAGTGGGGAGGGAGGGAAAAGAAGAGGACCTGATGCAAAGGGCTTAAGTGGACAGCAAATGCTTTGAAAATGATTAGGGAAAATAATGTACAGATGTGCTTTATACAATTGATGTATGTATAAGTATGGATTGTGTTAAGAGTTGTATGAGCCCCTAATAAAAAAAATAAGGAAAAAATAAATAAATGGAAACAAAAAAAGACTTTAACACTTTCCCCTTAAAGACATCAATAATATCCCATGACTATATAAAAAAATATATATTCTAGAATGGATTCCAACCCATAGAGATGCCCTGCGCAGAGCAGGACTGTCCACAGCACTTTGGAGAGTTTGCATCGGACAGAAACAGCTCTCCAGGTCTATGAGATATAACATGCTTATACACACATATTATCGTGATCATACTACACATATATGACATATCTGTGGCCGCATTTGTATTTACTTTATGTTTTTCTTTCCTGATTCTCTTTAACTTCATGCCATCATCTCAACTAATTAGAGTCTCATGTGATTTTAGTGCCAGTGATCTTAAAAAAGCAAACATTCATTACCCTTATTTTACAGTGAGGAATGGAGACTCTTCAGGTAATTGCTATAACTCGACAACTATCAAAGCCAAGGCCAAGGACACACAAGCCAGAGGCCTAAACCTTGAGAGTTCTGCTAAGTAACCCTCACTGGATCTAGCCACTTGAAACATTCTTATCGTCCAGTGAAGGACCCCATTGGATATTTGCTCCATTCCTATTGTAGCCTATCTCACATTGCCAGGCATTTACTTGAATCTGACTTCTTCCTTCACCTCGCTTTCACTTCCTGGACCAACCCTCCACCCCTCTTCTCTCCTCACCCTGAACCTCTCCTTTCCTCTAGTTCCAATTTCTGGATACCGTTGCCCTTAGCTCTTGAAGGATCATATGACCTTACTGCTGCTTCGGAGCACAGACGAAGAAAAGAAAAAGAATGCAGGAGCACACAGGAATCCTGGCCGACTCTTCTCCCGCGGCATGGTGCTGCAAGACCTTGTAGGAAAACAGAAATAGAAAATCACATCAAATCTATTTTCCTATCTCTCAACCATCCTCCTTGCCTTGATTTATATGCATAGATTATACCATTATATTCTTTAGATCAACTTTATATTTAGTCTCTCCCTTTAATATTAAACCATATGCATTTTCCTACAGGTTAAATTGCATTCAGTTTATAAGCATATAATATGCATAATTTATAGCATCAACTGTGTGTCAGGTGCTTAAACTATAATATTTTATGTCATTCCCATAAGACCCTAAAATGATATGATCATTTTAACCAAATTAAAGAGTAAGAGTCGGAGTAGTTAAGTAATTAGCTCAAATCCAAGTCATGCATCTACTGAGAGTTGAAGACAGACTTGTAACCATGGTCTGTAGACAAACGACCCTGTGCTGTTGATTGCAAGGTAATTGAATAAGGATTCAAAGTGGAACTTCAGGCCCCAGATTCTTTCTTTTTTTTTTTTTACATTTTATTAGGGGCTCATACAACTCTTACCACAATCCATACATATACATACATCAATTGTATAAAGCATATCCGTACCTTCTTTTGCCCTAATCATTTTCAAAGCATTTGCTCTCCACTTAAGCCCTTTGCATCCGGTCCTCTTTTTTTTTTCTTTTTTTCCCCTCCCTCCCCACTCACCCCTCCCTCACGAGCCCTTGATGTTTTATAGATTGTTATTTTGTCATATCTTGCCCTATCCGGAGTCTCCCTTCCCCTCCTTCTCTGCTGTCCATCTCCCAGGGAGGAGGTCACATGTGGATCCTTATAATCGGTTCCCCCTTTCCAACCCACTCACCCTCTACTCTCCCAGCATCACCCCTCACACCCCTGCGCCTGAAGGTATCATCCACCCTGGATTCCCTGTGCCTGCAGCCCCCATATGTACCAGTGTACAACCTCTGCCCTATCCAGCCCTGCAAGGTAGAATTCGGATCATGGTAGTTGGGGGGAGGAAGCATCCAGGATCTGGGGGAAAGCTGTGTTCTTCATCGGTACTATATCACACCCTGACTGACCCATCTCCTCTTCTAAACCCCTCTATGTGGGGACCTCCAGTGGCCGACAAATGGGCCTTGGGTCTCCACTCTGCACTTCCCCCTTCATTCACTATGGCATATATATATATATATATATATATATATATATATATATATATATATACACACACACACATATTTGATGCTCACCTTTCTGACATGATTGCTGAAGACAAAATGGGTGCATAAGCAAATGTGGTGAAGAAAGCTGATGGTGCCCAGCTATCAAAAAATGTAGTGTCTGAGGTCTTAAAGGCTTGAAGATAAGTGGCCATGTAGCTGAGAAGCAACCAAGTCCACATGGAAGAAGCACACCAACCTGTGTGATCATGAGGTGTTGATAGGATCAGGTATCTAATATAAAAGACCCAGAGGAGGACAGAGTAGAGACTCAAAGTCCATCTGTAGACAACTGGACATCCCCTGAAAGAAGGATCCCAAGGAAGAGACAAGCCAGGCAAGGTGCAGTATGGCACAAATGAAACATGCAACTTCCCTCTAGTTCTTTAATGTTTCCTCGCCCCCACAACCATGATCCCAAATCTACCTTGCAAATCCGGCTAGACCAGAGCATGTATATGGGCACAAATAAGAGCTGGAAACACCGGGAATCCAGAACAGATAAGCCCCTCAGGACCAATAATGAGAGTGCTTATACCAGGAGGGTAAGAGGAAGGTGGGGAGAGAAAGGGGGAACCGATCACAATAATCTACATATAACCCCCTCCAGGAGGACTGACAACAGAAAAAGTGGGTGGATGGAGACATTGGTCAGTACAAGAAATGAAAAAATAATAACAATTTATAAGTTATCAAAGGTTCGTGAGGGAGGGAGGGGAAAATGAGGAGCTGATACCAAGGACTCAAATAGAAAGAAAATGTTTTGGAAATGACAACAAATGTACAAATGTGCTTGACACAATGTATGGATGGATGGATTGGGGTAAGAGCTGTATGAGCCCCCAATAAAATGTCCTTAGCAAACAAAAGCTGATGTATAAAACAGCATAACAGATAGATCATATAGTCACCATACCTAAGTCTACTCCGTGTTGTAAATTTCAAATCGATTCTTTTCTCTAATCTTTGTCCTTACCCGCTGAGGGACTATGGACTCACTGCTTAGTGATCTAGTGACCACAACGTTGCCGCATAGACTTTCTCCCTGCTTGCAAATCTGTCCAGCGCTCTCTGTTATCTTGATGAGTTGCTGGTCTGCTGGCCATGGCCGTGGTGTTAGGTTGCTAACCACAAGGTCCCGGGGGCTCAGATTCCCAGGCACTGTGAGCGAGCAAGAAAAGGCTCAGCTCCCAGTTTCAGAAACCCTATACAGGTGGTATAGTTCTTCTTGATGTGATTGAACTATTGAATTGTATGCTCTGTGAATTATATGCCAATAAAATGGGAAGGCAGGCAGGAAAGGAGACAAGAAGAAAAGAAAGAGGGAAGGAAGGAGAGAGGGAAGAAGGAAGGAAGGAAACAAACCCTATACAGAGTCACTATGAGTCAGAAACCACTCCATGTCAAGGTTTTGGTTTAGTGTCCCGGGAAATCGCTCCAGGTGGCAGTTTGGGCAGTTCCTTTAAAAGTACTTGTCAAGAACTCCAGTGCCGCAAATCGCTATCTGCTCCTTGATGGCCTCTTCACCTCCAGTTCCCTGTGCCCTAACATCCAGGGACAGGCCCATAGAGTACGTGGGGGGCGAAGCTTGCTGAGCACCACTGCCAGCAGGATGGTGGGCAAATGAAAGAAGCTCCTAGCATGGGTCACCTCCAAGTGTTCCTGGAAACCACATGGGACCCTTGGCACAGAGCGAAACAATACAAACACGAATACCCCACACGGAAATGACCCATGGCCCCGGGCTGTCCTGGGCGCAAACGGGTCGGGAGGAGCCGGCGGGTTGTTGTGAAGGCGCTCTGGACCAGCTGCAGAGCATGCTGCACGGAATGTGCGCACGTGGACCTCGAGGTTGCCCGATGGCCGAAACGCCGAACACCGCGCAGCTGCCGCGGCTGGGCGGCCGGCCGGGAATCATTAGAGACCCGCAACCAATGCGGTGCGGCGCCGCGGCCCGCGGGATTGGCGGCCGGGCTTGACGTGGCCGGGGCGGGCCCGCCGGTTTGCGACAGTGGCCGCGGGCCGGGCCGGGGAGCGGGCTCGGGCCGGCCGTGCAGGACCGGCCGCCGCAGCTCGCCTCGTGCCCCACGCGCGCGCCAGCGCCCTCGAGCGGGCCCGGGGCCGGCGGCCGGGGCTGCGGAGGGTTGGCCTGCGGGCAGGGCGCGCGCGCTTCTCGGGAGGGCAGCCCGACTGAGGGCCGGGCCGGGCCGGGCCGCTCTGGGCCGAGGCCCCGGGCGGGAGAGCGCGGCGGCCGGGGGAGAGGCCACACCGCGAGGCGTCCAGGTTCCAGCAACTTCGCGCCGGCTGCACGGGAAAAGCCCGGGCGTGGGAGCGGCTTGCCGGCAGTGGGGCCCACTTTGCACCCCTCTGAGCGTGGGGGTGCCCGTGCTCTCGGCAGTCGGAAGTTGGGGCGTCGAGAAGGGGGGCGCGGGGCGGCGGGTTCCTGTTGTGCCAGGCGAGGTGCAGTCCCCGAGCGAGCAGAGCGCCGAGATTTGGGGAAGTGGGGTGCCCGGGCGGGGTGCCCGGCCCGGAGTCGGCCACGCGGTGTGTGTGCTTTCACTTCCTGCGGCCGCGGCCCCGGGGCTGAGCCGCCCCACCTGCCTCCGCCCGCGGGCGGACTTCCCCGGGCGCCCGGGCGCGGGGGAGGCGGGAGTGCCCAGTGACCAGGCGTTTGCAGGCGGGACCCGAGCCTCCGGGGAGAATGCCGGCGCGGTCTTGAGTGGCGCGGGGAGGGTGCACAAAGCCAAACATGGAGGACTTCACTGCCAGGAGCTACGGCACCAGTGGCCTGGACAACAGACCCCTGTTCGGAGAGACTTCAGCCAAGGTGAGCGGGCACGGCGGCTGCAGGTCTCGGGGTGTGGTGTACCGTTTCCCCCGGCTCCCTCCAAGCCGGGCCTTCCTGTGGCCCTCGAAAGGCCTGGCCCTTCTACTCTGCGGTCCGTCCCCAGGTAGTTACCCTGCCACTCTCACCCCCACCCCCACCCCCGCCCCCGTGGGACAAGGTTGCTCAAGTCTAAGTGGAGAAAAGTTCAGAAAGTTCCAGGCTGTTGGAGGCCCCTCCAGGGTAGAGCGGAAGCCCTTCAGGAGGCTTGGTGGGTGTGCTTGATGCTTGCATTTGGAGAGCTGATCTTGGAAAGGGCCCTGGCGCCCTTCAGGTGGGTGCCCCAAGGCTTCCCAGTAAGGGCCCAGAGGGGTGCTCCTGGTTTGTTTACTTGGTGCTGCACCTAGAGTGGTTTTCTGCGAAGAGGTGAAGCAACCAAGCAAGAAAAGGGGAGCTAGGATATGAGGGCACTTGGATGACGGAGTAACATTTCAGAAAGTGGTTAAAGAAATCCTTAGGTTCAAACAAAGTCATGATACTAGATTTAATTATATTTCTTAAGAATGAAAAAAAAAAGGTTTTAAAGGTATATCATCTTTGTAGAAAGCTTACATATGATGCGCGGGGCCTGTTGGAGAGAGTGGTGTTTCCTGTCCGAAGCCCGACCTTTCTGAGCAGTTTGGGCTCCAACGTGGCGCTGATGATCACTGTGATCTGACAGGATGATCACTGTGATCTGACAGAGAGCTTTTGAAAAGTAGGACGTCTGAGAGCTCAGAGCTGCTTGGATTTCCCAGCTTTGTCCAGAGCCCTCCAGCAGAAAGGACGGGGCAGTAGCACACCTGGCAGCCTGGGACATAGCCCTAAATTTGGAAACAGCCAGCTTGCCACAAGATTTTTCTTTTTTCTATCGTGGCTCCTGTTCAGTGGATGTTCGTGTTTGTGCAAACATCATCGATCCAAGGAGGGGGATGTGAACGTAACCAGCTGGGTGCTGTGACAGGGGCTGGCCACTCTCCCCAAGGGGCTTTGGGGGGGAAGATTTAGTGAATCACTTCTCCATGCTACACTCTGGATAGTTTTGGGCTTTCTGATGGGAACAGCCTTACATTGGGGTTCAACTCACAGGAGATCTGGGGTTTGGATGGCGGAGGCAGCTTGCTGCTTGGAGGGGTTTGGGCCCCAGAGCACTTGGCTGCTCAGGTGTCCTAAGTGCTCACCTGCTTGGCCCCCACACTCGTTGGCACACAGGGGACCCAGGCCTTTGCTTCCTTTAACTCTAGAGGCCCTGTAATACAAAGGTCAACAATTTCATAATGAACTTGCTGGGTTTTTTTGGGTAGACATAAAGTAATAATGCTTTCCGAGTAGCTTAAACCAAAAACCCAATGGATTTGTGTATCTTACGCGCATACTACCCATCTTGAAAGTCACCTAAGAACTTTGCTATTCCAAATGTATCCACTGCATACTTGCTGAGTATGAGTTCTTGAAGAAAGCATACTTCTGGATCTCTGTGAGACGACTCTTACGATTGGGCATAGAGAACCATGGAGAAAAGGGAGAGAGGCTTGGTCTGAGGGTGGGAGAAAACAGGGTTTTGTTAACATATATGAAGCCAAATCTTGAGGGGGCGAGGTAACCTAATTTCCGGTCCACACTAACAGCGAGTCCTGATTTTATTTGAGGATCATGATTGAGGGTCTGTGGTAGGCACGGCAGGAGTGCTACCTCAGTTAAACGGACCGGACATGTTCTAGTGGAATCTTAGTGTTCTGAGAAACCCTTCTGCGGTCCCCGTGTGGGTGTTCCCAGTGTATTCTGTGCACAATGCCAGGAAAGTGGACACAATAGTCCTGTTGCAACGGAAACTTATGATTGGTGAGCTGCCATCTTTGAGGAGAAAAATCCTGTCGTGTGACAAGCTTTCTGACCTTTTTGTAATCTCATTTGCTGTCTAACAACTGGCAATGTAGCCGTCAATGTAGCTTCTACAAAGGCCCCGGGCTTTCTGTAGGTCTGCTTTCTGTAGGTCTGCCCCTGAACTTTAAAGCAGAGGCACCTGAAATCCAGAGTCCTGAGTTAGTGACAGTGAGGAATCGAGGGATGTTTGTATTTCTTCCTTGCCAGACCACTTGCTGAGTACTTAGTTTTCCATTGTGTTGTCATAGAATTTCTTTATCAGGTGGCTCAGTTATTTCCATTTTAAAACAACTCTAGAAACTGAACCTCATTAGTCACACTAGTTATATTCTGGTGATGCACTGCCAAACTCCATTTCCTGAGTTACATGGCCTAGTAAACAGTAACTTGAATAAGCAACCTGTGCCGCAATAAAACAAAAATGAAGTTCACTGGCATCAAGCCGATGCCAACTCACAATGACCTTATGCAACAAGGCAGACTGTCCCTGTGAGCTTCTGACCCTGGAATTCTTTCTGGGAGTAGAAAGCCATCTTTCTCCCTTGGAGTGACTAGTTTTGAACTACTGACCTTGCCCTAACAAGTAACCACTGTGCTGCCTGGGCTCAGTGAGAGCCAGCCTAAAAACCAAACTCCCTGCCTTCAGGTTGGTTCTGACTCCTGGGAAACCCACAGGAGCAGCTCGACCCTGCCCTGTAGGTCACAGTGAGTCAAACGGACGCGATGGCAGGGAGCCCTGGGCCATCGTGGCTCTCAAAGCAGCCTCATAGTCTGTGGTAAATTTACTACTTCTGCTCCACGTGCACAAGTGTGGCACAGACACTTAGCTCATAATATACGAGGGAGCTCGAAATCGTTCTTGAAAAAATGCCATTATCTTTGCATTTCGTTTCCTCACACTTTTTGAAGCTCCGTTGTATGTCTTCATTGTATAAGCTTGCCACTGCCAGGCTGGCAGCTCGAACCTGCCAGCTGCTTCCCCAAAGATGGAAAGTCACAGACGCCTAGAGGGCAGTTCTCTGTCCTGTAGAGTCGCTATGGATTGGAAATGACTGGATGACCACGGGTAAAGGCATGTTGTCCAACAGAAACACGTGCTACATATATAACGTACATTATTCTAAATAGCCACATTTAAAATATAAAAACCTGGCGAGATTAATTTTAATAACATACAGTAAGTACCTAGTCTATGAATATTTGGCTTAGTGACAATTTCCACTTGTCCTTTAATGTTATGTAAATTTGCTTGTCCTTGGAAACCACTGGAAGCCCAGGTGATTCATTAATTATGCTTGGGCTGCTAATCTCGAGGTTAGCAGTTCAACATTACCATTGGCTCTGTGGGAGAAAATAAGGCTTTCTACTCCTATAAACAGTTCCGGTCCTGGAAACCCACTGGGACTGTTCTACCCTGTCCTATAGAGTCACAATGAGTTGGCATCAACTCGATGGCAGTGCGTTAAAAAATTTTTTTGAACCAACCTCGACTCAACAAATTTGTCATCAGTTACCTCCCCTGGCAGCAACCACAGGTTTGTTTTTTAAATCATTTTATTAGGGGCTCACCCAACTCTTAGCACACTCCATACATACATCAATTGTGTAAAGCACATTTGTACAGTCATTGCCCTCATCATTCTCAAACAACTGCAGCTTTTAAATAATTGAAAGTCTTAAGGCTTTTCTTGTACTAACCCAGCCATTGCCACCAAGTCTACTCCGACTCACAGTGACCCCCAGGAAAGTGTCTTTGGGTTTCTGTGACAGCAAATCTATGGAACAAACAGCTTCTTTCTCCCATGGAGCTGCTGGTGGGTTTAAGCCCCAACCTTGGAGTTAGCTGCTAATCAGGCCAATGTGCTGCAGCACTCCTTTCATGCACTCAAGTTAGATAATTAAGAGCCATATACATATCTGTTCTGATTTACCAAAGAATTTGACTTAGAAACACACTTAGAAACCATTTGTTTTATTTAATCTTATGTACTCAAAATGTCATTTTCATGTGTCATTAACATAAAAATTGAGTTTTTCCATACTAAATCTTTGAAATCCATTGTGTATTTCACACTTAGAACCCATCTCAGCTTGCATTGTTTCCAGAGCACACTCTGTCACTCCCATGGAGTCCATGCTGCCCCAGAGGATTTTGGAGACTGCTATTCAACGGGAGTAGTAAGTCCCATCTGTCTCTTGCTGCAAGAGTTCAGTAAGTGCACATGGCTGTTGCTACTGAGTTACTAAAACACAGCTGTAAACCCTAAGTTAACGTAGCTTCCATGATCATGAAACATTTTTTGTGGGACTTCGCAGGATGTATAGCATCCTATTTTTGAATGGTGACTAGTTGGAGGGCAGTGCTTAACCCCTGTCTGTAGTGCGAGTCTTTTACCGCTAGAGTCAGTGCCTTCCCTCCAGGGAACATTTGAGACAAGTTTCTGCAGAACACCCTTTGGAGAACCTTACTCTAGGTATGCTCATCCTCCGCTTCCCACTCCCCTTCCTCCCTAGTTTGAATTTGAACATGGAACGATTCCTTGTCTCTAAGTTTGCTTTAGGACAGTACTTAGTGTGAGCAGTCTTTGTGTCATTGAGGGACACGAAGAAAGCTTTGTGAATGAGTCTTGATTTGCTAGCTGGCCACAGAATCATCTGAAAATCAGTTTCAGCACATTTAGTTCTGGTGACTCTAGAAGAGGCCAGCCCAACCTGTCCTCTCGGTGAGGGAAGGTAAACCAGGGCAGCATAAAAGTCTAAACCCACTGCAGGCAAGTTGGTTACAACTCCTTGTGACCTTACTTAGATGACAGAGTAGAACTCCCCAAGGGGTATCTAAGGCTGGGGTCTTTACAGAGGCAAACTGTTAACATGTTTCTCTCATGGTGTAGTTGGTGGGTTTGAACTTAGCCATACCAGAAGGGCTTCTCTCAGAATACTCAGCGCACTCCTCTTGCAGATGGGGAAAGGAGGCCACGACGAGTGGTGGGACCGTGTTACTAGTTCCAGACCAGCTTACTCTATTACTGATTGTCACTAATCACAAAACAAATGATCCTTTCCCTTAGAACAGTGGTGACAGTTATTGCTCCTTTATTTCCTCCGGGATTTGATAGAACTAAAATGAATAATTTTATGGTGGGTGCACATTCTGAACTCCCCACCAGATACCGAGTTGGGGAATCCTCTGTGTAGGGGGTAAGTTAATGGACCCTGAAGTTCAGGTCTTTGGTCCCAAAGGCAGAAAACTCTATTGAGCATTCTTCCTCTACCCTCATTTTCTACCCCTCCCCTTAAAAACAAGCCCACAAGCATAATTGGTGAAAAACAGGGACCCTTCAGGAAATTCAGACCTGGACCATTTGCCCTCTGCAATGGCAGTGCACCAGTACAGTGCTACTCTGCCCAGTTCTGGACTTTAGCTGTTGAAGAAGCAAGTTGTGGTTCAGTGTTGTCTGTGGGCTCTGTCCGGGTGCCAGGCACATGGGCGGTCTTCCAAGGAGCGCAGGCTTCCAGTGTCTCTCCCTTTGACAGTAAAGCTCCTGGATGACTCAAAGGCAAGCCAGTTGCCCAAGGGCTTGAAGACTCCTCTCTCTCGCCCGCCTGGCCGGTACAGTTGCTGGTTCTTGTGCTGGAGAAGCCATTCAGGACGAGGTTTCATGACTGTTTTTCCTTTCCTACTGTAGTAAGTGTACCCTTCTCTAACTAGCCCCAGACCCCTGGACTCAAATCTGTGAAGGGGGAGTGCAGGCATTTGTAGTTTTGGGAGGTTCCTTGGGGAACATGACTGCCCACAGAAGACTGAAGTTCACTGATCTTCACAAGTTCTGTGTACGGTCAGGCTGGCTCTCGCCACTGATTCCATTAACTTCCTCCCTGCCTTTTGCAAACATTTTTTCTTAGGTGCCCTTTCTGCTCTGTATTCCTGACTTTTCTCAGTCTAATTCCTTGTCCCAACTATAACCATGCCTCACCTCTCCCTGGGAGGGAGCCCTGGCTCTCAGGAACCCCTTGATACAGGCCCCTGGCGTGGTAAGGCTTTGACATTTGCCTCGTCAAGAAGACTGCAAGTTCTATGGCTCAGGAGAGTCCATTTCCTTATTTCTTTTTTAATACTAGGTCCAGTGCTTTATACATTACTTTTTATGTCTGTAAGTTTTAAGTGTAGTGAGACTTTAGCATCAACAAAAAGTAAGTTTGCATTCTTGGGGGACTTGTGAAACCTGCAAGTGTTTGATACCAAAACAGGAAATGGTGGTTCTCATGCAAATCAAATGCACTCTTTCCCATCCCCCCTTTCCCCCCACCAAGAATCAGCAGTAAGGTGATAGAATAATAGGTCTGTTTTTTCCGAGCCAGTTCCCACAAGTGGTGCTTCAATTAAAACATATATTTCAAGCACATATCTGTAGAAGGGAGAATAGGGTAAGATGGTGTACAAGAATATCCACAACTATGCTTCAAAATGAAATAGTGGGGAAGAGTTTCAAATGTCTATTGTTTTCTCTAGATAAAAAATAATCAATCTGTTGGTCATAACCACACATAGCAGTTAGGGTTTACATTTGACAGTTCACTGGGAGAGTTATAAAGTATACATATGGCTGCATTCTTTTTTTAAAATTTATTTTAACAATTTATTGAGGCTCATACAATTCTTTTCACAGTTCATACATATACATACATCAGTTGTATAAAGCACATCTGTACAGTCTTTGCCCTAATCATTTTTTTCTCTTTTCTTCTTTTACAATTAGGGACTCATACAACTCTTACCACAATCCATACATATACATACATCAATTGTATAAAGCACATCCATACATTCCCTGCCCCAATCATTCTCAAGGCATTTGCTCTCCACGTAAGCCCCTTGCATCAGGTCCTCTTTTTTTTCCCCCCTCCCTCCCCATTCCCCACTCCCTCATATGCCCTTGGTAATTTATACATCGTTATTTTGTCATATCTTGCCCTATCCGGAGTCTCCCTTCCCCCCTTCTCTGCTGTCCCTCTCCCAGGGAAGAGGTCACATGTGGATCCTTGTAATCAGTTCCCCCTTTCCAACCCACTCACCCTCCACTCTCCCAGCATCGTCCCTCACACCCTTGGTCCTGAAGGTATCATCCACCCTGGATTCCCTGTACCTCCAACCCTCATATGCTATGGCTGCATTCTTATGAATTCCTTCTCACTCACCCTCTGTGCTGGGAACCATTTCAAAGTCCACTGTTTCTTCTGGAACTCTCACAACAGTTTTGTGCTCAGAGTTCACTGCACCCTGGTATCAGACAATGAAGCAGATGTCCCTTTCGCTTAGCACTGATGTAGGTGTTTCCCTTGTGGTTGTCAGTAGAGACTGTGGTAGGGTGAGTTCTCCTTAGGAAAAACCCTGTAATCCTGGGTAGGTTTCTGGCTTCAGCTGGGTCCTACAGTTTACATCTTCTCAACATGTTTGTTCTTAGAAGTTAACAAATTTGTTTTCCGTCACAACGCACTTGGCTTATACTTCACGGACAGCAAGGGCTCTGAGAATGTTAGGAAGCCCGACCCCATTCACCCTACAGTTCTGATCTTGCTCTTTCACCTCGGTTTTTGCTCTCCAAATGCAAATAACATTGAAACATTATCTGAGTACCCCCAAAGAATGCTATAACAGCATGTTAACTGACGCAGGCACATAAGAATCTTCAGGCCAGTTAGCAGGAGATGCTGCCTTCTGAAATGTATAGTTGTAGATGGGGAATGTGTGGAGATGCAGTAGCTTCGCATTTTTATATCTTTAATAGGTGTTTCTATGTTGTAGCAATACTTTTTTCCCCATTCAAGTAGCTACCATGTTGGGTGGATACAGGCAATTCAGGATGGTTAATTGTGATGTAGATGTAGAGTCCCTGGAAGGGGCAAACAGTTTGTACTTGAAGACTCATTGAAAAACTGGCACTTGTGTCCCACCTAGCAGCACTGCAGAGTAAGTCCAAACATGAAACTTAGGGTGATGCGGTGGAAGGAGGGTGAAATCATGGATGTTTTTGAAGTTTTTGTGGACAACGCTGTAAAGAAATCGGCAGTTTACAAATGGATAACTTGTTTTAAAAAGGGATGAGATGCTGAAGATGAATACTGCAGCAACATTCTGTCCACATCAATTTTCAAAGGAGAAAAAGAAAATCTTGTTTGCCCTAATTTAAGAGGACTGATGATTAACAGCAAAAGCAAGGAGTACCTTATATTATTTCAATTGGTTCTGCTTACACAATTTTGACTGAAAAATTAAAGTTGATAAAACATCACTTGGGGACAAGAGGAAAGTCAAGGGAAATAGAGGAAAGAGCTGGGAGGCAAAGGGCATTTATGAGGTCCAGACAAAGACATGTACAGATGCAAATATATATGAGGTTGGGGAAATAGATCTATGTGCCTATATTTATAGGTTTAGTATTAAGGTGGCAGAAGGACATTGGGCCTCCACTCAAGTACTCCCTAATGCAAGAATACTTTCTTCTATTAAATTGGCATTCTATGATTACCCTCCGGACACAACCACTGAAGACAAAGCAGGTGAACAGGCAAATGTGGTGAAGAAAGCTGATGGTGCCCGGCTATCAAAAGAGATAGTGTCTGGGGTCTTAAAGGCTTGAAGGTAAACAAGTGGCCATGTAGCTCAGAAGCAACAAAGCCCACATGGAAGAAGCACTCCAGCCTGTGCGATCACGAGGTGTCGAAGGGATCAGGTATAAGGCATCATCAAAACAAAACAAAACAAAACAAAACAAATCTTACCATAGTGAATGAAGGGGGAGGTGCAGAGTGGAGACCCAAAGCCCATTTGTCGGCCACTGGAGATCCCCTCCCAGAGGGGTCTAGAGGAGGAGATGAGTCAGTCAGGGTGCAAGGTAGCACTGATGCAGCTTTCCTCCAGTTCCTGAATGCTTCCCCCGCCCCCTCCCCCAACTGTCATGATCCGAATTCTACATCAAGGAAAATTGGCCTAACACACACCCTACTTTGATGAGTACTGAGAGAGGTCTTAAATGCTCATGCACATAACAATGTGCAATTTTGGTGTCTCCCCATCCAGAGGAAAAA
Organism: Tenrec ecaudatus; assembly: GCF_050624435.1. Lineage (NCBI taxonomy): Eukaryota > Metazoa > Chordata > Mammalia > Afrosoricida > Tenrecidae > Tenrec > Tenrec ecaudatus. The sequence continues at coordinate 111,681,706 of NC_134538.1, forward strand.
GGGATGGAAGGCTAAAGAATTTGGAAACCATGAGTTCAGTGGACTCTTGGCCCACACAAGCATCTGTCTTTACAAACTTGAGACAGAACTAGATGGTAGCTGCCTACTATCACCAAGTGCTCTGCAAAGGATCACATTAGAAGGGTCCTGCGGGGAGTAGGAAAAATGTTGAACAGAACTGAAAATCATAAAAGACAGCTAGTTTAATGGTTGGAAAGAGACTAGTGAAAACTCTAGGGCTGGAAGTGAATTCTCTGTTAGAGAAACCAAACATTTAAGAGCAAAAGGGGAGGCAGTATTTGCTCAAGGACAAAATTCAGAGGGTTATGAAAAGGAGAGACTGGAAGCAGGAAATACAGAGAAGTGATCTAGTGACAATGCATCACAAGGGGATTGCAGTGGATTCATTGAAACAAAAAATATATTGAATGTAAAGCTGATGATCTGCGGTGTAAACCTTCAAAAGATTCACATTTAAAAACTTAAAAGCCAGCTTCTCAGAAAAGATTGCTCTTTTCGTCAGCATTATAGCATTTACTAATCAAGTCTTAAATCCTCACCTCAATCTGTTCAGCACTGTAAATAACTAATATCAGCCTATTAACTCATTTAAGCCTTTCAGTCTCTACCTGAAGTTTTACATACCCAGTGGTCTGAGTTTGTTAGCATTGGGCTGGTAACAATAGGGTCAGCGGTTTGAAACTACCAACTGCTTAATGGGGTGAGGCTTTCTTCTCTTTCCTGTAGGGGTGCCGAGTCAGAATCAACTCAATGACATTTGACTTTGGGTTTCATAGTTTGAGTATGGATGAGAATGAGAAGTGAGTGGGTGGGATCTCTGGACTCCCCAGAAATGAAGAATGATTCTACTTGGGCTTTAGTTTTGGATAGGCTAGAAGCTCTCTTCTGGCAGGGGTCTTCTTTTAGGCTAGACAGGAGGCAAATGTGTCAGAGATGATGCTACTGTTAGCTGCTCTTAAGCTGCTCCACGCAGCGTCCCCGCGTATACAGGACGAAGCAATGCCTGCTCTGGTGCCAGCCTCACCATCATTTAGTTCGAGCCCTGCCACTCTTGTCAATTGCTGACCCTCCATGTTACCAAGCATATCATTTCTTCAGGGACTGGCCTCTCCACCTCTCTCACTTCTAGAATTCTGGATATAATCTTCCTAAGGTCTATTGTTCAGCTAGTCCACAGTATATATAATATTTTTTGCCAACACTGTAGTCCAAAGGTACTATCTTCAATTTTATTTTGTATCTAGCTTTTCAATGCATGTAAGATGATTGAATGTAAGATTGCTTGGGTCAGCACACCTTACTTAACCTTCAAAGACGACTTTTTGATGACTGCTTTTTAGTACTTCGAGATCTTTTACATCAATGAAATACCTTGTAATGTTCATTTCTTTACTCCTGTTACCATGGGTGTTGAGAATCCAAGTAAATTGAATTTTTTTTCTCCACCCTGCCCCATCCCACCCCCAAATTGAATTTCTTGACAACTTCAATCTTTTCTGCATTTATCATGGTGTTGCTTATTGGTACAGTTGAAGATTTTTGCTTTTTAATGTTGAGGTATTAATCTATGCTGTATCAGTAAGTGCTTCAAGTCCTCTTAGTTTTCACTGAGGAAGGCTATATACATCTCAGGTTTAGTCTCTAATCCTGATGCCACATACCATGTATTTCAGATAGCCCAGTTTCAGGGATTATGTGTTCAGCATATTTAGTATTTAGTGAAAGCTATAATCCAGACCTATCCATTTTTAATTTTTAAATCATACAGTACTACTCCCTTACTATTTGAATGATTGATTGCCTCTTGGTATATGTACAGGTTCTGCATAAGCAGTCAAGTGTTCTGGAATTCTCTGCAACATTATTTATAATTTGTAATGGCCCACAGCTGTTTCATTGCATAATCATTTAAATACAGATAAACAAAACCCAGCATTGTGCTGGCTGAAACAGCACTTTCGTTCCACTGTGGGCAACTTGTTGAATTAGTGCACTTGGTGTTGTCGCCTGGGAAGGCTCTCTGGTTACAAGTGAAGTTTTTCCTGAGTAGTTTTGCTTGCAACTTTTTGGTAATGGCTGACTTAAGAGAACAGCATGCAACATAAACTGTTGTGATGTTGAACACAGTTTACAAGGACAGTGCTATGAGGGCAAACTTGTGTGCTACTGATTTTCATTTCAAAAAAGTTGAAATGGCAATTGATGACAAACCTCGTCTTGGATGTCAACTTCCTGAAGAGACAAAAATGTTGACTCACAAGTGCATGTAGAGTTGATTCCACCAGGTCAGACTGTCAATCAAGCTTGCTATTTAGAGGTTCTCGAAAAGGTTGTTTAACTGCGACAAATAGCCTAATTTGTGGCAGATAATGCACCAGCTCACAGAGACATCTCAGTGAACCAGTTTTGGGCAGAAAACCAAAACAGTATCTCTCTTGCCCCACATACCTTACTCACCTGACCTCGCAACTCGGGATTTCTGTTTCCGAGAATGAAGAGGGACATGAAAGGGCAGCAGTTTGATGATGTAGAAGAGGTGAGGAAAAAAACAGTGCTATCAGCCATCCCAACAGATGAGTTTGAAAAATGTTTCCAAGAATGGAATTGCAGGTTTGACAAGTGTATTAATGTAATGGACAGTACTTTGGCTCCATTTTGGGGGGGATTACTTAGGGGGGAGGATCGGGTTTTTTGGGAACCCCCTTTTATTTCAAGTAGCTGTTGATATTCTATTGCAACCATTTTAAGAAATCTCCTAAATTTTACTTATTCCTATTAATGATACTGTTTTTGAAATGTCTGCATTCTTTTTAATCACCTTTGGAATGTGCATGAATATTTCTTCTAGTCAAAAAGCCAGGTAGCTGTCCTCCAGATTTCATGGCACAGATGAATTAAGCACCTCTAGCATAGTAGCCATTTATTTGACATTTCAATTGGGAATGTCAACTCCTGGAGTCTTTTCACCAATGCACTGTGTTGCCTGGACTTCTTCCTCCAATTGGTTCTTAATCATATGCTATTTCCTGAAGTGACCATCAACCAATTCTCGGTGGTATAGTGCCTGGTGTTCCTCCCACCACCTTTAGATAGTCTCATTCAATAGTTTGCCCTTAGATCCTTTCAATTTTTTTATTCTTCAGAGCTTGAGATTTTCCCCTGAATCATACCAAATCACAATCCACTGCTATCTAATTTCAACTCATATACCAACTCTGCATAGGGTTTCTGAGGCGTTACAGATGTTTGTAATAGGGAGATCCTAGTGGGTGGGAACTACCAATCTGTGGTTAGCAGTCCAAGGCTTGAAACTGCCACCACGGCTTCTTGTATCAGGAATATTTTAAAACCCTTGACGTCTGCTTCCTGATACTTCCCACCAAGGCTCTGGCTTGGCTCTCCCAGTCTTTTTGTCCCCTGTACACACTATCCCTGCCTTCATCAAGTTGTTTCTGATCCACAGCCACCCTATACAGGATTTCCAAGGCTGTAGTTTTACAGGAGCAGATAAGTCTCATCTTTCTTGAACTCTGCCTGGCTGGTAGCAGTCATAACATGCCCAGCACTGTCCCCAGTGCCACCCCTATGCTATTCCTAGTGGCACAGTACTTTTAAGTCACCGTTCATCATTCAAAATGGATCCGCCTTCAACCCTTAGTATAAATGCCCTATCCCTTCACGAAACCTTCAGTTTGCAGTTGGCCTTCCCAAAGTTATTACCACCTGTGCGGCTTTGTATGCTTTGTCTGGCATTTGTATGTACATAGCCGCAGATGGTCAGTTTATTCAAAATCAAAAGGTACCTACCTAGCATTGCACCACTCGGAAAATACCACAGATGTAAATCATGGCTTAAAAACTATTTTTTCTTCCAGGACCGAATCATCAATTTAGTTGTCGGCAGTTTAACATCCTTACTGATTCTAGTAAGTATCTTTATTTTGTGTTTCCCCCAGACTCTAACTTAAGTATTAAAACTAAAAATTAGGGAGGGTGGGGTAGAAAGGGGGAACCGATTACAGGGACCTACATATAACTCCTCCCTGGGGGACGGACAACAGAAAAGTGGGTGAAGGGAGACATTGGACAGTTTAAGAAATGACAAAATAATTTATAAATTATTAAGGGTTTATGAGGGAGGGATAAAAATTATGAGCTGATGCCAGGGGCTTACGTGGAGAGCATGTTATGAGAATGATGAGGGTAACGGGTGTACAAATGTGCTTTATACAATTGATATGTGCATGGATTGTGATAAGAGTTGTATGAGCCCCAATAAAACGATTTTAAAAAAATGAAATAGGCCAACAAAGATCATGTGGAGTGTTCAACAGTTTACAGCGATTATTTTTATTACTGCTTAAGACTTTAATTAGAGTAGCTAATTTAATCACCATTTGAACTACCGATAAATAATATAAGCAAGCAGTTTGGTTTTTAGGTGGCTTAAGTAGCCACATTTGCTTCCTTAGTAAATATGCAGAAATGCCTCCTTCTGTCATGGTCCAACGAACCATGCCTCCATTTCCCCCCTCATTTCTGCTACATGTCATTTGCTCCTAAAGAATGATCTTTTAGCCACATTCAAGATTACAAGATTATTTTTACTGAGAACCGCAATTGCTTGGTGTATTTTCATGAACTTTTGGAGAATTTAGCAAAGCTGCTCATGTTTTACAAGTGAGTGCAATTCAACTAATGTCCAGAGAGAGCTATGAGGATATGGAAAATATCTCTTTCAGCATTTTTCAGCTTTTGCAAAATCTGTTATTTGGCCATATTATTCTTTAGTAGGAATAAGAACTTTCCCCAGTAATCACTACTTCCAATCTTGTCAGTGAGGAGGTTATGTGAAGGGTAGTTTCACTGCTGTGTGACTTTATTTTTGCAAATAAGGAAAGCTTGGAATGGGAGGAAGTGCTAAAGGAAATATTGAAACCATTTTGTAACACATCATTTTATTAACACTTTAGAAAGCAACCTTGTGGTAGAAATAATGTACCATGTGAAGCATTATGTAACACTTACAGATTATACCAAGTCTTGGAGTTAGTCTTAAGGCTCTATTATAATCTCTCTTTATATAGGTAACGCTGATCAGTGCTTTTGTCTTCCCTCATCTACCTCCAAGACCACTGAATATATTTTTTGCTGTCTGCATCTCTTTGAGTAGCATTACTGCCTGCATACTTGTGAGTATTACTTAGAATTTGAGTGTACTCGAGCTTCAAGTGGCATGTGCTTGGACAGACTCCCAGACCTGGTCTCAAACTATGGGTCAAAGAAAGTCACTGTCATAGAAGCGACTCCAGCAAGCCCCATGTCTCTTTAAAGGAGATGACTCTCAAAATTCTTCAATTGTTTTTAAAAATCTGTATCATTTCTTTTGCCCCAAATCCTATTATTTGTAACCCTTAGTTTAGGCCTAACTTCAATTGATGGCTTTGGAGAAGAAAAAAAAAAAACAATCAAACACTAAGATGATTTAAACACAATTCAGCCTCATTTAAGGACTATGTATATATTGAGGGCCTAGTATGCCTTGGGAAAGGCAGATACTCTCTCGGGTACATACTCTGGAGGTATTTCTATTAATTTTGTAAAAACCTATTAAAGAAAAACTCACCCTAAGGATAATTAACACTACCCTAGAATCCTTGTCAAAATGTTGAATGTTAAATTTCATTACATAGAGGCTAATTGAAGTCGTTTATGTATTACATGGCTATTTCTCTTAAGGAAAGGCAGTAGTTTTTAAAAATAGATATATTGCTTATCTCTAAATTTAATCGCCCTAAGTGACTAACAGTGATGCTAGTTTAAACTCATTTGGATTATATAAACTATTTTAAATACTGTCCTCCCAGCACCCAAACCGGTTGTACCTTTTATTTAAATCCTATCAAATATATCCAGAAGGTGTGTACTGCATATACTCGTGTATAAGCTGAGTTTTTCCAGCGTATTTTTAATGCCGTTTTGGTGGTAAGATTTTGTGCCTCGGCTGATACTCGGGTTGGCTTATACTTGAGTATATACAGTATTCCTGGGTGAAATTTACCCCTGCTATATGATCGGTGGACAGGTCTGCACCTGGAGAACAGGAGTAAACTGAGAAAGCAGAAGTAAGTACAGACTTGGACATGGTAACTCAGTGGTACTATTTAAGTGATTAAAAAAAAAATCAAATTCTGGCCACATTAATATTGAGGTTATTGGTTATCTTATTGAGGGGGAAAGTATTATATACTCAACTCCTTATTTGTTGACATGGTTAGACTATAAAGACCAGGTCATTACGCAAAATTGGCAGATGACTAAACTGCCAACCATTGGGTCATAAATGAGCCATGCTGACCCATAACTTTTACAACTACTCTCATCCAGCACTGTGACTTTCACTACTGCCTTAAAAACACTGTTGTTGAGTCAGTTATGACTGACAGCATCCCCTGTAGGACGACAAAGCCTAAACTTTCTTCCATCCTTACTGCTAGATGTACTTTAGCTAATACACAAAAGTAGCTTTTTAAAATATAATACCATTTTAAGTACAAAATGTTGGTTACCAAATGTTGCTACCAAGTGAAGAGATATGTACTGAAGAAATAGGTCACAATGGAAAATGTTAGTTGCGTTAAAAATCGAGTATTTTGGTCAGTGAGTGACTTACTGAAAATTTTTAATTCTTCTTCTTCTTTTAGATCTACTGGTATCGACAAGGAGACTTAGAACCGAAATTTAGAAATCTAATTTACTATATCCTATTTTCTATCATCATGTTATGCATATGTGCGAATCTGTACTTCCATGATGTGGGGAAGTGAGGCAAATACTCACCAGGACTCTCCAAAGCTGTCAGTTGAGGCGGTGACGAGCACTGGCTAAGGTGTGCTGCAGAACCTCCGGTAGGAGTCTGGTACATGATTTTCATGTAACTGTAAATCTAAATTCCCTCTTGCAGGGAACACATATATCATAGATCACTTTTCTTTTCCTTTAAGAAGCTTAGACATTCCAACTCTAAAGTTCCAACAGCACAAGCAATTTTCACTTTGGAAATGAAAATTTTTATAATGTAATTGCATGGTGAAAAGGCTATGTAGCAAACAAAATCCTGCATTTTAAAACAAATAATTCTTTTATTTCTGTTCAATGGAATTTACAATTGTTCCCTATGCAACCAACTTTTGCTTATAACTACAATTTTATTTCACGTTAACAACACAGATGGTAAAAAGACAACTTTGATTGTGAAGATCTAATTACAATAATAAATAAAAATAATTTATACAGGATTTTTGTGACTTTTCTATAGAGGATAGTTTTGGCTAAATTTTCTGTAGTATAGGAATGACTCTTGATTTGTTTCATTACAGATGCGAATTTTGTTCAGTTTTGTTTTAAATTACCTGAGGAGAAGTTATTTTGTACCCCACCAGCTAATGGACTGAATGAATGGCACGCTATAATCCTCCTCATTTTCTGGGTAATTATGTGTAGCAAAAATATGTAGGCAAATTAACCACCTTTGTCATTTGTAAGTTTATAGTAAACTTAAAAGTGCTAACTTTGTAAACTGCTAACTCCTGGTAGGTTTTACTACTCTCCACGTAATTAACTCAAAGCAAACAAGAAACCTGTAGTGACTTTTCATAATCTGTTTTAATGCTATCCTATTTACCCTGACTAAATCACTCCCACCGCCTGCAATGGGTAAATCCAGAGTTACTGCTTACGGTGCCTCCATTGTTTGACCAGTGTATGCTGGTCTAGTTTAAAACGTAATGGTACATTGCCTCTGGATTAAACCCAAGCCCACGTGACACTGGACATTCATGTAGTTTCTCTAGAGAGCATGACTACTGGTCTTCAATCAGAGTCATTAGGTTTTGGTGCTTTTAAAAACTGTTTGCAGGAGCTGAAGTGAATGAAATTCCTCACTGACAAACAATAAACATAGAGATTTATGCAGTTAAAACCCCCCATAATCCAAAACTACAGTTATAAAACTGGGCCTCAGATGATAACTTATTATAAGGAGGTAAAAAGTCATAGCAGCCACACTGTGCGTGGTTTCAGCACTGTCGATACCGAGAAAGCCAGAGGAATGGTAAATTAAGCCGAGCGTTGCTCCTAGTTCTTTGGAGATGTAATTAACAGTGGGACTTCTTTGCTTCAACTACCCTGTTTCTAAGCATTACCTAGTGACAGTTTACCAAGTCCTCAACATCCTTCGAGTCTTCTGAAATGGGACTGCACAAAGATGATCCAATGATATTTGACTCTTCTCGGTGGTGTTGGAATATGGAATCTGTAGTAATTTAAGGTACAAGTTAGCCTAATGTATGACGCTTCTATGTCAAAAATGTTAAATACGCTATCTTCTAAAACGCAGGATTTAACTAGTAAGAGACTATCATACTGTTGAATCAAGATCGACTACAACAACTGAATTAAAATGCCTGCTTTAGCTTTAAGATTGATCAGGCACTTGATATAGGTTGTGTTACAGTACCTGTTAATGCTGTCAAAGGCAAGACAGAATCTATCACATCAGATGCCTGGATGAAGCCATGTGGTGAAGGTACGATAAGTATTGTTTCATCATCAATTGCTTGATCAACTTGTTCTATGGCAGGTGATACTAAACCCTACAACAGATACAAAATAACAAAAAACAACCCTGATTAATATTCCAAATTCTTCTAGGTGTTTGATATAACTTAATATGCAAATATCCTATTTTTAAATTAAAATATAAAAAAATTGATACTTTATTGTCTAGTGCACCAAACTGAAGACCAATTTAATTATAGGGCATTTAATAAAACAATGCTGTTATACTATAAGGCAAAGTGTCTAAGCCAAAATATGAAGAAGCTCTGTAGCTTTTTATTAACCACTCAGTAAAATGGTCCAATGGAAAAGGTTATCTTTGCATAGCCGTATTTGCTGGCAATACTACTGAATGCCTGAGACTTAGGAAGTCTGAGGTAGAAACTGGCATTTATTTTGCAGCTCTGAAGACAGATGGAAGGTGGATGATTTCTAGGCTTTTCTGAAAATGTAGATTTGCGGCTCATGACAGGCACCCATTAGAACGAAGTTCCCCCAAGTGCAACTCACCTCAGTGACGTAAGCACTGGCTAAAGCAGAGCGTGACTCCTCCTCTTGTTTAAGGGTGGCGTCAATTTCTTCTTCTGTTCGGACCATAACACTGCTCATCAGTTCTGTGCTACTGTGGTCACTGAATTTGGATATATGAGCATCATTAAATGATGGTTCTATAATCATCTTAGGGTGATGGATTTCATCTGGGAAAGTGTCGGCTTCTAGAGCATCTGGAGGCTCTGGAAAATCGGCTGACTGAATGTCACTATCTACTGCCAATTCTGCTTGGGATATGGAAGAAGCGATGTCCTCTGTGGCAACAGTTTGAATGATGACTCTTGGTGTGTGACACTGCACGGTGACATTGTCACTTGTGTTCAACAAATGTTCTGGCTGTAAGACATTGACAACAGTTAAAGTACCTACTGGATTTAAGTTAAAGGGAACAGTTGCTATTTATAGGTGACATTCTATCTTCCTCATTCCTGTGGCTATACTGGTCTTATCACTTTTCCTATAACCCTGGTTCTGTACCCACTGAGGACCTTGCTTTCCTAATGCCCCCATTTCTCCAGTGCAACTTCATCTCCTGTAAGAAGACCCAAGAATGAAGGATGCACTCCATTGAAGGCAGGAGTGCAAAACTCCTGGAACAGCAGTAGAAAAATTATTAACCTGCCATATAATTTTGGATCAGCTAATCCTAGTTCCTAACAAGTACTCAAATAGTTGAGCTGATATCAAAATAGGTTTTTCTCCTGAAGTTGCTGTTACTTACTGATGGAACATCAGTTCTATTAGTAGTATCAATACTAGACAACACCGCACCCCCACTCACTCCTCCCCCGAAAAATCCCCAATGGCAGTTAATAGTTAGCCATAAACCAGAAAAAAAAAAATCAAGGAATTTATGTAATGCAACATACAGATAAAGCATGAACGATGATCTGTTCAGGAGAAGCCGGAGCAGTGGCCGTCAGGGTTACGGTGGGACTGGCGGTCAGAGTGAGGGGAAGGCCTTGGCTTGAGCCTGTCTGAAGTAGGTAAGTGCCTGGAGTGCCAGTGGGCTGTAAATGGAAAGACTACAGGGGAAAAAAAATTAAGATAGTACTGATTCATCTAGCTTTACACCCAATAAACCAAAACCCATTGCTGATGTAGATTCTAGGATTTTCTTGGCTGTTATCTTTATGGAATCTGATCACCAACGCTTTTGGTTAGTAGTGATTTATTAAGCATAAATGTGTGTAATGATCCTAAAGATATCAATAGGATATAAAATAAAAGGTATCAGGATTCTTAAGTCAAATGAACCTTGACAGTGTAGTGGGTTACGTGTCGGGCTGCTATCAAAAGGTCAGTAGAGTTCAAACGCACCAGGTGCTCCAAGAGAGAGACCTTTTGCTCCTCAGAAACCCACAGGGGCAGTTCTTGCTATGAAATGAAATGGACGCAATGGCACTGGATTTGATCTGAAGTCATTACCCTAGCCTGGTGGTTTAACAGACGTAAAGCATTTATCGCACTAAGTGCCTTGATTACTATCGAATTACAGCTTATTATTGTATAGTTATTTTGCCACTGTTTCCAGCACACTTCCTTTTTTTTCAGTAGCAATCATCCAGTTTAAAGAAAGCAAAACAAAGCTTTACATTTCTGAAAATATACAGCCAGCCTTGTTTACATATTTGGAGAAATTAGGAATGTACAGCTGAAGGAAACCGCTGGTTAACTGACAGCATATGAACATTCATGTAGCATAGCATGCTAACACAAAGATTGTATATGAATGTTCATATGCTGTCAGTTAACCAGCTGAACTGGCAAGGACGTGTCTGTGGCTGCACTCCTTCTCTCCCCTCTGGTCTCTGTGTTAATTCACATCCTGCATTTCCCACCCTAGGCTTATACTTGAGTCAATCAGTTGTTCTGGTTTCCCAGGTCATAATTAGGTAGCTCGGCTTATACTCGGGTCGGCTTACACTCGAGTGTGTACGGTTATTTTCATTTTTTGTGTGTGTGTACGGTATTTTCATTGTGACGTCATATACTGTAATTTTGCTACTGTTATGAATCGGGCGACTCACAGGTTGAGAACTGCTGGTAAGACAGGGTTTTTGAAGTGGACAAGCTTCATCTTGTCCCTTGAGGTGGCTGGTGGGTCTGAAAAGCTAATCTGATGGTTAGCAGCCCAATACCTAACCTACAGTGTCATCCTACACATCATTTTGACATATAAAAAGAGTATACCATTGGATTATAGGTAGGTAAAGAGAGATTGTAACAGACTCACTTCAAATTCAACTGATCTTCCTTATGCATAAAAATGACTAAAATCAATTTCATGAAGTGTTCATTACTCACTGGAAGAATCTCAAATGTCTGTAGTGTTCCACTGTTTAGTGTTATTGTTTCAGAGTCAACAGTAGCAGCAGGGGAGTCTGTTGAAGCTATAGTAAGAACAAGGAGAAATAAGAAATTTTTCAAATTAAAATTTCCAGTGTGGAAACCTAGATTTATCATGAAGGGCCATCTCATGTTGAATAATTTGCCTAGAAACATAAAAACTCCTTTAAGCTTTTTAATATCCATAGTAATTGGAAAACAAATGAATTTACCTGGGATATCGATCAGAGGCCTGTAAACTAGCCCCACAAGCTAAGTCCAATCCATTGCCTATTTGTTTTTAGAGTATTAGAGGAATAGGCCACAGCCATTCATTAGGTACTTTCCCTTGCTGCTTTCACACCGCAGTGGTGAAACTCCTAAACTAATTCGAATCTGAAGACTCTGGCCTCTTACAGAAGAGATTCACCAACCCTTGTTCTAGCTCAAACATTTTTCTAACATGAGGAATTAAGAGGTACACGACAAGAAGAACCTACAAAGACAGAGACAATGACTGATGCAATGGTGGGGAGCGAGCAAAGGAACGGATTGTGATGATGTGCATGCAACTTTTTAAAAGCGATGTAACTGGAAGTGTATGATACGTGACTATTACATCAAGAAAACTTTAAAAAAATCAAACTTGACCAATGGCTGTCATGGATGAAGGAGGAAGAGTTGTTGCTTAGGGGGTATTGAATTTAGGTTAATAGGGGTGGAATAATTTGGTAAAGGATATCAACAATGATTGTAAAACATGAACAGCATAATCAATGGCACCGAATTACACATGTGGGAGTTGCTGAATCAGAGAATGTTTTGTTGGGTACATTTTGCCAAAATTAAAAATAATTCCATGAATAATTTTTAAAACCTGCTAACCAATAAAGAGGTAGAAATTTGATAAACAAGTTTTCCTGGACATTCTCAATATTAATGCCTGATTTGAAAAGTACCTAATATTGGGCTTGAGTTCCAGCTACATCACTAAACCAACAATGTAAACCTGAAAAATATTTACTTCAGGATAAAGCTTATAGAAATTTTATCTCTTCTACCTACCTTCCTTCAAAAGTGCTTTAAAAAGCATTTAGTCCAAAAAAACCCCACCAAAAACATTTAGTACACATAGAATATCAAAAAACCCTATTTGGGAAATTAAACAGCACCTTAGTGATTACATGGAAGTCTTTTGTGTCAACTAAACCTTAGACTTGATCAGCCTCCTCAAGGTTGTACAGAACTAAGAAATCTGAGCTCTCGGTACTTCCCGTGGTACCTGAAGTAAACTACTGAGAAAAATCATGTTTGCCGACACTTCACTATATTTTAAAGAACTTGTATGGGGGTTTTCTACCCTGTCCTACAAGGTCTATGACTCTGCGTTGACTCAATGGCAGATCTAAAAGAAGTTACAGTTAAGAAATTTTAGTTAAGAATCAATGGGTGTGTTCTAAAACTTCCTCTTTTGTGAATAATAAGGTACTTTATAAAATGATTGCTGTCTTTCCAACCGGACTGTTGTTTCAGAGCCAAAGAAGACTCTCCAATGTACAATCAGCTCACAGCAAAGAATAGCTCACGTATTTCAGTTGCTTTGTAATTCTTCACACTTGACTATGTATACTAAATCTTAGTTGCAGAAATGTAAATAAGCCATAATTAATTTAAATGTCTCTACGGTACTTTGGAAACCATTGTATATACAGATATAAATACTGTTAACACTAATAGATGGCTCAGTCTCAATGAGAGGCAGCAAGCAGTATCATGTCACAGGGTACATTTGAACATGTATGGGGGACTTCCTGTTAACATAATGACTGGAGAGTACTACTGGCATTTTATAAGCAAGGTCAAGGGACTAGGAACACTGTAAAATGTGAAGGAGAACCATGTCTACACAGAATACTGCCTTAGAAATTTAAATTTGATGGTTACCGGGGTCGGAGGGGCAACTGGCTCCAGAGTACACAGGTGTGAACTTTGATGAATGGGACAGGAAAAACCATGGGAGGTTTGGTAGCGTAAGTTGCTGAATGCAAAAACAATGATCTGATTTGTAAAAACCACACCTAATTCACAATAAAGTTTGGGACAGAGGGTAAACAATTCTGCACCAAATGCCAATAATGCGCAGGTTAAAAGTAAAACCATGATTGGTAGACTCGTGGATGATGCTGGCTTCTCGTAACCTTATTAAGCACAAAAATACTAGAGGTTAAGGAAAATGGAGGGGTAATGACAGTTTCTGCTAGAAAACAACTTTTATCGCCAAAGAAAATTGTTTTCTACCTCAATAAAACCCATGCGCCTCTATATACCATCTCATATTGAGAATTTTTTGGTGAATTAGTATAAATGCCCTGGCACTTTAATTCCTTGCATGCTGGACTATATTTTATAATTTTCTATTAATTCTTTATAAAATCTAGAAAGTAAGGTGGCTGGGCAGTTGCTTAAGATCCTATTACCCGTCCTTTGGGCAAATATTAATCGAGCCAAACCTAACTTAACTCTGCAGATCTCCTTTAACTCAAACTTTGATCAAAGCTTCTATCAACATTCTAAGTGGAGAAAAAAGTGCCAGGGTCGTCAACAAAACAACATAGGCTTTATATTAATAAACAGCAAGGAGTCTTGAGGTTCAGACACTTACAAACATGGGTGATCTGGACTGGAATCTGCAGTGCTGTCATGGGGCTTGGAGAGAGAGCTGTGTTTTCATCCAAGCGGGCGACTCTGATCTGAACATGTTGTACACTGGAGTTGGAATTACTGTTTGGAACTCCAGATCCTGATTTATTCTCCAACAGTGTTGGGTTGTTTTTTTGGTTCTCATGTAACTGTTTAAGACCTTTTATTAAGACTGAAGGGAGATGGGTAGAAAAAAAACAATGACTCTCCGACAGACCACCATCTAAGCAGCAAGGGAGGTGGGGGATGAGGAGGAAGCTACTTGGAATAAATAATTGTATAATGGATATAATATCAAAGTAATTAAAATAATTTGAAGTCACTGCACTGAATTTCTGGGAGGTCTTACCTATCACAACATTTAAAAAATAAAAATGTTATTGTGCTCATTATCTCAAGATTTGTAAGACATGGGGGGGAGAAGACATTGTGAAGAACATAGAATCAAAACATTACATCATAAGTGGTTTGAGATAGTCGTGGTGGTGGTGGGATACAGGAAGTGCCAGGCTGCTAACAGGTCAGCAGTTTAAACCCACCAGTAGCCCCACAAAAAAGTGACGCTGTCTCCTCCCATAAAAATTGACGGTCTTGAAAACTGAAGGAGCAGTTCTACTCTGTCATTTAAGGTTGCTATGAGTCAGAATTGACTCAAGAGCTGTGGACTTAAGCTTCTTGAAAAAAAATTGTTTCACAACACCAGCAATTCAAAGTTGCTTATTCAGGTGGTTGTGGATCTACTCAATTCCAGAGATAACAGCTGATTGTGGACTTCAACCACCCAAAGTTCTTAGTGGGGAGACTTTGTCCTAGGCTGCTACTCATAGGAAGCTGCACTAATTAATCCTCTGTTGATGCTGCAACCTTGGAAGGTTCCTGTGACAGTAGTACTCACGCTTATGATTTTCATTTATAAACTGTTTCTTTAACAAGGTCATTTTTCTCCATCATAGGGCTATGCCCCAATTTAAGCATTTCTGATTTAAGGTCTCTGGATTTACACATACCACACATAACCAAGAATTTATAGTCTAAAAGCTATGAGAGGGCTTGCTTCCAAGAGTTTATGGAAAAATAAGATGAAAAGATAAAGGAACTTTCTGAACTCCCTTTTCCCACAGAATTCCCTAACTTTTATTAGATGAAGTTACTTTTCAACTAACATTTTATAGTTTTCAGAAACACAACTTTGGACATAATGAGGATTATATATATGTAAAGCTGTTTCTTCAAACCTTATCAAAGTTAGGTGGGAAAACAAGAATGTATTTTTATATTAGGAGCTTTGGAATTACTAATCATTTTCTTCTCTAGGAAAGAAAAGGGAGTTAGCCAAGAAAATAGAACAGATGTTTAAGGGGAAATCTCTACAATATCTCATTAGCTCAGGTAAATAACTTCCAATATCTAACTCCTGAAAAAGGAATATGCTAAGGAAGGAAGGAAGGAAGGAAGGCATGGGTTAAAAAGCAGCTAATACATTACCAGGGAATGAAACATCCTTGTGGTTTGCAATCTGTCTTTTGATGGTCCACCATTTACTTCGAAGCCACTGTGGTGAACGGACACTACTCCATCCCTCAGCCAGGAGATCCCAGTTTATGTCGTTCTCGTCGGCTACATCAAGCTCTGCTATCCTACAGGATACAGGCAGCACCTGTTAGATGTTGACTTGCGTCACCATAATACCCCTCCTCTGACTACAGCTAACGGCACTGATGGAAAGGGCACTGATGGAGGTTCTGACAATGAGATGTGAAGCTCCATGTGAAAGGGTTCTAGGAGTGAACACTTGCTTCCACTGGTAAGAGTTGAAAAACAGGAACAACACCAGCAGTCATTTAATAAAGAGGCAGCCAATGGGCTGAACTATAAATCGTTACACTCAGGTTAAATACTGTCAAGGAAAGGAACAGAGCTGAAGATCAGCACAGGCTAAGGAGGGATTTAGTTGCAGTGTGTGTGGCGTTTCATAGTGTGGCCTTTATGAAGTCAGTTACTTCCAGACCTAAGCTTTTCCATTTGTAAAATGATCAAGCATATTTAGAAGTGTGTTATTTATAAAGATGCCTAGTTGAAGCATACTAAGTTAACAATAAAATTCAGGCCAAAATAAAAAAGAAAAACTCGATCCCCAGCAGTAACCACAACAGCCAGTTCAAAAGTACAACAAAAATCTTGGCTTCTAAAAGTCAACTTGTTTTGTAGTCTGACGTCATGAAGACATGACTTTCTGAGAGCAGCTACAATAAACTGCTATTTGGTGTCTTAAATAATTTCTTACTGGTATTTATGCCCATCTGAGTGGAAAAATCAACTAATTTTTTTTTTAAATCAACTAATTTTTAAAAGCTTGTGTTTTAAAGTTGATTGTGGTGGTGACTGCAGAACTTATCCTATTTTTTAACCACTGAACTATATGAACGATATATGCCAAATAAATCTGTTGGAGGAAAACAAAAGTTTCATTGTCTTAAACAACTTTGTATTTGTATGAAATGGAAATATATTGGGTTAGTTTGAAGGGGTAGAATAACTGTAAACTCAACCCGCTTCTTAGAAGTCTTAGCACAGAAGTCACAGATTGAAGAACATGGAGACCGAATGACCCTCTTACCCTAACACGTCCCCCTAGACGAGATTGAGGCACATGGGTGGGCCAGTGGACAAGCTGCACTGCCGCTGCCTGTGCCAGACCTGTTCTGTGGATACAGAGGATACAGAGAGAGGACTTCAGTCTCCACGCCTTCAATCTGGTACTTTGGACGTGCACTAAATCCACTAAAAAGGAACAAACACAAAACAAAGAGCTCAATATGAAATAGTTAGGATCTTAAAACAGTGGCTTTCTATGAAAGGATGTTTTTCAGACTAAGGGTCTAGAGAGCACAAAGAGGGGATTAACCAACATATCCACAGCAATTAGCGGCTTTTGTCATTAGAAACTTAGGACACAAACCTGAGGATGAGATTTATTTCATCTTCCTTGGTCCACTCAGTACCCCCACTCTGTTTCCAGTTCAGGTAGTTGAGCCACTTAGAACGACACTGCTTTTCTGAGCGGGTACCTACTCGTTCAGCCACAGCTGCCCAAGACACACCCTGTGTGACTATGTCACCTGGCTCAGTGCTGGTCAATTCATGAACCACCTCTGTAAGCCTCTTTTCTTCTTCTTCTGTCCACTTTCCTGAAAGAAAGAAAGAAATCCAGACTACCAATGCTACCTCCTGTTGCAAATGACATTTGGCTCTACTTTTCCAAGAATTTGTAGGTCCCACACAGTAGTTCTGAGTTTGTTTTTAAATGACTGTTTAGAACCATGCATCTCTACAGTGACAACTACATTTCTCTACCTAGGAAGGTTTTTAGTATGAAAGAAAAAATAAAACCCTAATAGTGAGCACTGACAGACTCCTTTAAGAAAAGAAAAACGCCTGTAACTGGAGAGAATTGTACACTACTGAGTTACATGGAGACCTTTGTTCCCAACAGCTACAGTGAATGCGGGAAGACAGAGTAACACATTTGGCCTCCCTTAGTAGAGGGAGGTATATACCATCTTAGTAAATAATAGGTGTATACCAGCTTCTTTTCCATTATCTCAAATCCAAGTTACAGTATCTGACAAAATAGCAGTCAATTTTCAGATTGGAATCCAAAGATACTTTTATACCAAGCCTTTTTGGATACCTACAGTCCCACCAATAGAAACAAAAAAGCTCTTTTCTTTTTTCTTAAGTTGAGCTAAAAAAAAAAAAAATCTTTTTTATCTTTGCCATTTCTGTTTCCAATATATTACTGACAGCAGAAAACTTCTAGAAAAATTGATAAGATTATGTGCTTGTTTTCAGGAGTTCATCAATTCAACAAATTGGCAGATGTCTATGATGTGCTAAAGCACATTTGTCCTCAGGAGTTAGATAAGTCCTTAGCATTCAAAGCAGGGTAGGAAAGGAAGGGAAATTCTGAAACTGCTATCTCAGGTTGAGGCACACAGGAAGAACTCATTATCAGAAGCAAAAAATATGCAGCGATATTGAAAGGAAGCAGGCAATTTATTACTCAAGCTGGCCATGGGGAATTGGCACAACATCATTCCAAACTACATTAATGAGTTCGGTACTCAGAGAATATTTTACACAAGCCTTCGGGTTCATTCTAATTTAAAAGCTCTCATTTCATTCATTCAGCTGGCCATGCCACAGAATGACTGACTTGAAACTTACTCTTAAGCTCTTGCAGGTGGAAGGCTTAAGCAAGAAACATTCCTAAGGTAGAGCAGAGAAGTACAAAATATATTCCCTGTAAAGCCTAAACAACCTGAGAATTTGTTTCTTTGCTGAAATAACAAACATGGACAGCTACCCAGTACATTTCTGTCCACATAAGAGAGATAGTGTGCGGTCTGCCCTAGGGACAGAAACACCAACCATAATATTTGTTCCACATAAAAAGATACTGAAATTGGAATAAGCAGGACACACACAAGCCTTTGGAACATAATTTCTTTCAAAATTTAGTCCTGCCAAAATTAAGTTTTTCAATTAGCATGCACGTTGGCAGATTTTCATCAAATTACTTTCTTATCTTTAAATTATTTTCTCTGTGTGCCTTAAAAATAAGTATTTTCCCAAATGAAATAATTTTGAACTGCTATAAAAATGAAAAATGCTAGATATCTCAAACCTTTGTGTCCTGTAAACAATGTCATCTTCTGATAAAGCAGTAAACAAATACAAGATTGGCTGGGTCTGTTAAGTTTCCAAAAAAGGTATGACTCAAAAAGTAAGATTCTTTGGACAGAGAAAGGAAGGCAGCTCTCTAAGTGGACAGGAGGCTAACGCACCGATAAGCACATGCCAGAAGGTGTAGTCACGATACCTGTGTTGCAAGTGTCCTTCATCAGTCGGCACCGATCTTTGACCGAAGAAGCACTTCTTCCTAGCGCCGCCCCTATTGTTGCCCAGTCATTGCCATGCCTTATCCGGAGCCTAAAACAAGAGTCTGCCCATCAGCATTGGTTCAATTGTTTTCTCCCTTCTAATTTCACCATTTATTCTTCATTCTTCTTCTTCCCATTTGACTGCTTTGGAAGTTGTGGGCAGCAGTACTTTGAGAGCCAAAGTTTGAAAGTGTGGCCTTTTTTTGGGGTCCACAGTTGTCTGTGGGTGAAAAAAAAACAGGCAGCAATTGCCTTTTTCCTGGGTCAGAGAGAAATAAATAACTTGGATATGTGTTCAAAAAAGACCAAATCTCCCCTCAGGTTACTGACACTAATCTCCCAGGCAAGCCCCCATCTTTCCCAGGTGAGCACATTCCTAACAGATTCTTCAGACATCAGGTTTTAAATATGTCCTTGTAAGAGGACCTACTTTCAATTTCCCCTTCATCCATCTAATCCATTAAAGCAAAGTAAGATCTCCCAAGATTCAAGAGCCCATACAAGGTGGTAACTCAGCCAGATACTCAGTGAAACAGTTACTAAGTCACCACTCTAAACTACACCAAGCAAAGCAGCTGTTTGGCTTGGTTTTCAGGCCACTCCAAATGACCATCTCATCTTTTCTGGGACCCGTTTTAGGGTTTCAAGGAATAATTTGGAAATGACAAGAGGGGGCGAAATTTATGCATGATGCAATGGCTATGATAGAAAGTCAATGTTAGTAATTAGAATTAAACCATACCAATCTGCCACGAAAACTCTTGACATTTTCAAAGCAAAATTTTAAAAATATAGAAGACATTAAAAAACAAAACAAAAAAATCCCCCAAGAGTTCAAGAGAACCATTTAAACTTACTCTTTGAGCTTTTCAATTTCTTCAGGTGTATACCTAGAAATTTAGAGAAAAATTAAAAAATATAAATTAGAAAAAGGAAAGCTTAGAATTGACAAAAATCAGTATTTAGAAAGCCAAAGGTTAACCCACGTAGCAAACTGGTATTTGTAAGGTGGCCAAGTAATTTTTAATATGGATTAATATAATCGAAGCTCCTATTTTTTGTATTTTTTTTAAAGGCCAATATACTTCGTCATTTTACAGGTAAACTCAAGCTCAGTCAGTAAGTTGATTTCGACTGGTGGCGATCCTGTAGGAGAGGGTAAAATTGGTTCTGTGGGCTTTCTGAGATTGCAAATCATTAGGGGAAAGCCTCGTCTTCCTCTCACTGGTGGTTCTGACGTGTAATCCACTAGGCCACCAGAGCGCCTTTGAAAAAGATAGGCACTGCATAGTTTTCTCTAGAAGAAAATCAACATTTAAAACACACTTAGCTGCTTTTCTGTGACCTTAACTCTTCTTTCATTTCCAAATTAGCTTCAAGCACTTTAAATGCAGAGCGTTCCCTCAAGTGTTCTGGGAGATATTGTATGCTAAAGCTAAAAAGTAAATTTCCTCTGGTAAATTCGCTCAAAGAGCTAAAAAAATTTGTATTTGTAGTCACGTTCTCTACCATACATGGTCTTCTGACAGATTCTCGCTCTAACTTACAGGCTCTTTTCCTGGAAAGAACTCAATGTAGTCAATGAAATAGCTTTTCAACGCTCCTTTTTCCTTCAGTCCATATTATACACTGCTATAAAAACAAGTTAATTCCCTTCAGCTTTTAAACGTGCACCCCTTTAGCAAGCTGTTGAACAGTTAGCGCAGTGGTTCTCAACCTTCTTCATGCCGCGGCCCTCGTGTGGTGGTGGGTGACCCCCCAACCATAACGTTATTTTCACTGCTACTTTAAAACTGTCATTTTGCTACTGTATGAATCTGGCTACCCCTGTGAAAGGGCCATTCCACCTCAAAAGGGGTTGAGAACCACTGTGAATTAGAGGAAAACCAGGACCGGTAACCTGACAACTAAAGTTCAAAACAAGGAATTAGGAATATTCAATGCCAAGTATTACTATAGAATAGTAATGATACCTTTCCATAAATTCTACATCTTTAACAGAATTTCAAGTGTTATTTATAGAAATGTAATTTTTCCCACTCTAACATAAAAAAGTTCCTGACCTAAGAAATACTCTATATAAAAACAAAGAGGAAATGTTACAATCAACATTCTTTTCATACTTCCCACGTCTTACCTATGACTATATATGTTGCTTTACTACAAAGTGGACATTGAATTTTTAAATAAGCTAGATCTTAAACGTAACCCATATAAGGGTGTTTAGAGTTAAAACTTTAAAGAAGGTCTTAGTATGGCGGGGTAACAGATTCACAATGTGACTTAAAAGCCACAATTAAAAAGATTAAAATATTAACCTTACTCCAACAGGTATAGATAGCTGGCTCTAAAGCCTAACTCACACCTCCATTAATAACAAGGGCAGTTCCATACACAATCCCCCTACTTATATGAGAGCATGCAGCATTACAAGATTTCATACTTTCCCACATGGTTCCTGTCATCATACATGCGAAGCACTCTTCTATAAACTGCAAACAAAGGCCGGTTCAGACCCCATGCTATAGTCCTGTAGAAATCCTTTCTTTCGTCTTTTGACATCTCAAAGATGATTTCTGTAGCATCTTTTATTCCACGTGCCTAAATGGGTTACATTTCTTTGATTTAGGGATTTCTGATAAAACGCATAGGAATATACTCAAAGTTCTTTTTAATACATTTTATGTCATTGAAAGTCAAATAAAAGCTTTACAGTTTTTAAAACCCTAAAATTAAAAAATAAATCCATACAAGAAAGAATATTATAAGAACAAAATAGGTCCAGTAATCACATAAATTAAAAAGGGTAAATAAAACGCAAAGTTATATCTTTGGAATGATCCATGTACAATAGTACAATTAAGAAAGATAAACTTTTGGCAAAATGGTTTAAGCTGGAACTAAAAAATGGATTTATTTAAAACAATAAATATGAAAACATAGCTAAGAATAAGTTCCTAGAAAAGTCAACTTACCAAAGCTGACTCAGAGAAAGAGGGAAAATCTAGTACGCACAGACCAGTACAACAACGTCATCGGCTGTCTGCAAGCTGTGCACAGAAAACACTAGGACCGGATGCCTGTACAGTTCAGTCCTGATAAGCAGCCAGGAAAAAGTGGAAGCCCCTCTCCCCCTCATGTTCACCTCACTCCTTCAAGGCAACCATAAGCTCAAAATCAAAATTAGACAAGAATCATTTCAGAAAGGGATTTTTAGGCTAGGTTCATCTATTAACAAAAATGCAAAAGCCCTAAAAATTCTTAGCCACTATGCCCAGCAGTCCGCAAATCACAGGGAAATGTGACTTTAGCCTAGTTATACAAATTTGAGTTAATTTCAGAAAAAAGGTTAATGTAATTAATCACATAAATATTTATAGAATTAAATTATGAAATTCTTTACAAAGAAAAAGCAGTCAAAATTCAATATTAATACATGATCAGCCTTAGAAAATTAGGAGAAAACTATTAATTCAATTAAAAAAAGTATAAAAGTAAAAAGATCGGAAAAGAAAAACATCGTTCACAGATAATATATAAAAGTAAAAATTCTACAGGAAAATTATTTGTTTAAAAAAGAAACTTTAGCCAAGCCAGTCAGGATGCAGTATATCAATGATGAAACATACAGCTCTCCTATAGTTCTTTAATGCTTCCTCGCTGCCCATTACCATGATCCCAATTCTACCTTACAAATCTGGCTAGACCAGAGGATGAGGATCTACATTGGTACAGATAAGAACTGGAAACAGGGAATCCAGACAGATAAATCCCTCAGGACCAATAATGAGTGACAATACCAGAAGGGAAAGGGGAAGGGTTAAGGGAGAAAGGGGGAACCGATCACAAAGATCTACATATCACCCCTCCCTGGGGGACAGACAAAAGAAAAGTAGGTGAAGGGAGATGTCGGACAGTATAAGACACGACAAAATAATAATTTATAAATTATCAAGAGTGCGAGGGAGAGGGTCAGAGAGGGGTGTGGAAATGAGCTGATACCATGGTCTCAAGTAGAAAGAAAATGTTTTGAGAATGATGATGGCAACAAATGTGCTTGACACATTGGATGCATGTATGGATTGTGATAAGAGTTGTACGAGCCCCCAATAAAATGATTTTTAAAAAGAATATCAAACTTGCTGGAAAACAAAAGTAATCAGCATTTCTACATAACACTAATGGGATTTAATTTTTAAGAATTATTCACAATACTATTAAAATAAATATACTAAGAATAAGCACAAAGCAAGTTATACGTATCTTTGATGGGAAAAAGATCATTAAGCTTTATCAGAAGTTATTTTTTTAAAAACATTGTATTAGGGGCTCATACAACTCTTATCACAATCCATACATATAGATACATCAATTGTATAAAGCACATCTGTACATTCTTTGCCCTAATCATTTTCAAAGCATTTGCTCTCCACTTAAGCCCTTTGCATCGTGTCCTCTTTTTCCCCCCTCCCTCCCCGCTGCCCCCTCCCTTATGAGCCCTTGATAATTTATAGATTATTATTTTGTCATATCTTGCCCTATCTGGCATCTCCCTTCACCCCCATTTCTCTTGTCCATCCCCCAGGGAGGTCCAGAAGTTATTTTTAAATAGTCTTATTGACATATAATTGATGCACCACACCATTCAATGATTTAAATATATTAGACATACAATCATTACCAAAATCAATTCTAGAATCTTTTCTTTACCTTGTACTTATGATTCCTATTCCCCCATCTCCCCCAACTTCTCCTGTTATAACTCGAAGAAACTAATAATCTACTTATTGTTTTTATAGATTTGCTAGCCTAAAACTCATAAAAATCATCAACAGTAACTAATCAAACACAGAAAATCTTCAATCCACAAGAAATCAGCAAATAAGAACTAGATCAAATTAAAAATGGGCCAAAGGGAAAACAAGTAGAACATTAAAATTTAACCTAACCGTGAGGACCTATTGGTTGAGTTGGGCTGCTAACCACTAGGTGCCCCGCAAAAGAAAGGTGAGGTTTCCTACTCCAGTGAAGAGCTGGTCTCAGCAAGCCACCAGGACACGTCTACCCTGTCTCAGACGGGCCCTGTGAGTCAGAACCAAAGGCAGAAGCTATCTTCACGTTAACTCACTTTCCGATACCCTCCTAAGGGCAAGGAAGGTTTCTAACATTCAAGGGATTTCAATGCAGAATTAACCCATGGGAACTATGTAAACAGACTCTGGGCTTTCACTGTCTCCCAATCTTCTGTAAACCGGGTGCTCAGAATTGAAGTAGAAAGCAAATGTTTTGAGAATGATGATGGCAACAAATGTGCTTGAAACAATGGATGGATGTATGGATTGTGATAAAATTTGTACGAGTGCCCAATAAAATTATATATAATTTCCTTTTCTGATATTGGATTTTATCACATACAATAATCCTTCGCTCACATAAGGAGTCCTGAAGGCAAAGTGGTTGTGTGTTGGGCCGGGTCTGTAGGATGAAAACCAGCTGGTCCTTGGAAGAAAGATGGGCCTTTCTACTCCCATAAACATTTGCAGCCTCACATACTCACTGTAGCAGTTCTGCCCTGTCTTGAAGGGTCGCTTCATGTCATCACTACTGGATGGCAATTTAGCTTATACAGGGTAGTGTACTTCTTCCACATGGGCTTAGATGGTACCTCATTTAAGATGGCTGCGTGTTATAAAGCACGTTTTTAAGACTCCAGACCCAGTTTTTTTCTGATAGCCACACACCTTCTGTTTTCTTTACCAACTGTGCTTTAGCACTTCTTTTTTCAGGGGACCCTTCATGACATTAAGTATCGAGTAAGGCTGTATCATAAAAACAGATAGTTCTTGAGTTTAAGTGTGAGCTCAGAATCCATTCACATTGGGGCAAAGACAAAGCACTACTGCAGAGATAAACCTGTGGAACGTGGAAAACACTCCGCCATTCTCAACACCTCATTCCTCTTCTGTAATCTGCTTGCCAGCACTCACTCCCCACAGCTCTGTGTAATTGCTTACTTCTGCTTCTGTATGATCTTGCTTGTGGCTCACTTGACCAACCACAGATCACCCTGTAAATCCACTCTCCATGATAAAATGCTTTCAGAAGGGGCAGTTTCTGGATACAAATCTTCTGAGCCACATGCCACTACAATAAAATTATTCCTTTTATTGTAACCGTTGGAAAATCCTTCAGCACAACTTCTGGTATTGGCCAGGAAACTCGCTCCTTCTCTGTGCTTGAAGGACCAGCCACAGACCTGTTTCTGCCCCCATGAGCTGTGGGCATCCCATGGGCCTTCACTTCAGGGGCAACTGTCTCTGAGCAGGCCAGTGGGATTTCTTGCTGTGTGGACCCTCTCCTCCAGGGTGGAGACCTGCCATGGACACCCATTTCTGAAGGAACCAAGTGGTGAACAATAGCTAATCCTGATCCTGGACTTCTGAACTGTGGCTCCAAGGTTCAACTTGGTCCTATGACCAGAAGGGGAGTCTGATTCACTCCCGACCACCGACCTACGTACTTGTGCAGCGGACCACGAGAAACCACGGAGGTCTCCAGTGTGCACGGGTAGGGAGACTGTGTACATAAGTGGGCAGTGAGAGCGTGTTTTGCAGATTGACACTAGTGTGAGTCCTGTCAGGCCGATGGTGATTCTCATAAGGTTAAAACAAATGATCTTCACTGCTAGTGCATTTTGGGCTCTAGTGGGGTTTAATATGGACTCGCCAAGAGGCACTTGAAAATCCTTGGGAGGGTAAGGGCAGGGTGTCTGGAAGCCCTCTGCCTGGTAAAAATGCACCGTTATGAGAGTTGCACAGGGGAAAGAAACAACTCTCCTCCAGGTTATATTAAATAATTTCAATAAGGGGTATACCAGAATTAGGGAGAAAAACTCCAACCAAGAAATCTAAGAACATTCTGTGAAATAGAATGGTTGTCTTTTGGTGTGATTGGCTTCCTGAGGGAACTCTAGATAGGTCCCATTACACAGCACAGAGCTGGGCCATTCTGACCAATTTCCATATGTCAACACATGGTTTGGGTTAGTCACTTACCCCTACCCCCAAACCCCCCTTGGGTAAGAGGGCTAGTAAGCCCTTTTTTCTGGAGCCAGTGAAGACAAAGTAGCTATGGATGTACCCTCACCTCAGCTCCAATCTCCTCTTGGGCCCTTGAGTCTGCTCATTCTACATCAACTGGAGGAGGAAACTTCTCCCCGGCACTATGTCCCAAGAGACCCAACCTTGTCACTAACCACAAGGCCTCAGATGCCGTACTACAAAATACCTCTGACTGACTCCCTCACCCCAAATGCTTGCAGAATGATGTTTAAGGCCCCGACTGCTCAGCCCCTGCATTAGTCCCTTCAGTCATGCAAATGCCTGCAGCCCCCTACCACTACCACCCTGTCCAAGAAGTGGCACAAAGTAATGGAAATACTAAGAGTACATGTTTCTTTAAGAATGAGTGATTTTAAAACTTGCAAAAATAAAATACGCAGTTTTTCTGATGACCCTGGGTGATTTACTGAAAATTCTGAGCACACAGTGACTCTGAATTTATCTGGAAGGACCTCAGGGTCCTCCTATCCTGTTGCTCACGATGAGAAGAAAAACATCAGAGCTGCCTGGCAGAGAGCTGATCACACACACACCACAGATACCAACTTAGTAGCTGATGGGACCACAGCCATCCCAGAACAGAACCCACACCGAAAGTATAAGGAGGGTCCACAGAGTCAGAGGGGAAAGCAACTTGAGTTTACATGCAAAATTTGTCTCATAGAAGGAATAAAAGAAATTCAGATTCAACCGATGAATTATTCAAAATTAGCTGAAGTAATCTGGGGCAAGGATAGAGCCCTGCAGCAGTTTTCAGAAACTGCCTAGTAGAGGCAACTCAGAGATTTACTAATCCACATCCAGAGACACCCATTTTATGAATCAGTCTGCTGCAGACATTCTCCGGAAAGAGCAGTGTAAAGGTATGAGACCTCAGACTGACCCAAGTGAACTATTGGCAGCAACCTGAGTGTACAATAACCAAGATTTAGAGGTGGAAATGAACTAACACTAAACTTAATGAGTGCTGTCGAGGAGGTTCCTTACAGTGGTGGGAGGGAAGCCTGTATCCACCTGTTTCCAGCACGGGACTCCAGGACACCAAGCTTGTGAGTGGCCCACGCAAGTACTGATGGCAATTCATCCTGCTGAGTGATAAGGCCCTGGCTCCCCAACCCGTTCTGGCAACACCGTTGCCCTCACACTCAAGGGGTCGGGGCTATGTATGGATGTTGCCAGTAAACCCAAATGTGTTTTTTTGCTGGACACAAGAGCTGCATCTTTGGTATCAGAATCTTTTGACGATCTTTTAACTTCCCACTACCTCCATGTTTTTGGCTTTAATTAGCTGCCAACTAAGAGGTTTCTCACACCCCCTCCTTTATTTTCACATCAGTTTTTAATTATTTCTCAGGCCCCACTTCACTTTTAGGAGATTTCTTATTCAAATTAAAAGCTCTGGTGACTTTCACAACTGTTCCTATAGCTCTTATAAGAATTAGAGCCTATTGTTATTCTGTCTCAAAGACAGCACTTCAGATGCAGAGCTCAGGCAAAGGTGAACACATGAACCACTGTAAGAAATGTGGCTTAGTAAACTGTGCCACAAGTCACATTTGATAAGGCCACAAGTTAGTTCTGGTAAAAATAAGGTGTACTCAAAAAATACACTGGGTGTTCAACTTTTGAAATTCTGTTTGCTAGACTGCCCCATCTCCTTCACTTCCTACCGGGGACCCAAAGAACACATAGGGAAGTGACGGTAAATATAAATACACAACTACAAGCACTGGAGAAAGTGACCAAGCAGGTGTCCAAGAGTGTGACTATGTGTCCGCCCCTCCGTCCCCTTCTCCTATCACTAGGGTGTTACAGCTTTCATTCTAAAGGAGGATGTCAGTTCTTTTCATTGTGAGATATTAAATGAAGCGAACTAAAACGGAGAGCCATGTTCTTCAACAGAAATAATGTACATGTTAGCACTCTTATAAATTCACGTACACATTGATCGCAATAATACCATCAAGATGGATTGTACTTTGTTTATGCAAGGGAATTCTGAATTTATCACTGAAGTGCAAATGGTAAAGGACAAATATTCTCCAATACTTGTCCTATGTGCTATGCTGGTGTAGGGATCAAAATATCAAACCTAGAACAAACCTGAAAGTCTACAAATAAATCTGGAGAAGTTTGATTTAAGACTTAATATGAGGAAATGGGATGCCACCTTCTAAAAAATGCAATAACAATTGTTAATTAATCATATAGGAAAAGATACAGTTGAAACCAGACCCCTCATATCGCACAGAGGAAAAAAATTTGCAGTGTGAAAGACAAAAATATAAAATTTGTATCTTCATTAGATAAGCCTATGCTTTCTTGGAACAAGGGAGAATTTCTAAATTGTGGAAATTATGCAATTATTAACTTTATCAAATAAGACCTTCAGTGGAAAAAAGGGGCAGTCAATCAACTAGAAATAGAATTTACATAATTAACTGAACACATAACACCTGTAAATCTGTATGATTAAAAAATGTTCACAGAAAAATTGGCAAATGGACCTTGAATTTAAACCCCAAACTATTAGGGCCATCAACGAGGGAATTGGGACCAACTTGAGAATTTTGGCACAGGGAATATATAGGCTACCAAAAATAGGGAAGGACACAAACACAGAGGAAGCACAAATTGACAATTGGGATATACTGCAGATAAAACACCTGTGCACATCGAAAGAATTCACCAAGAGAGGAATGAAAGAGTCCACGGACTGGGAAAACATCTTCAGCAATGACACACCAGAAAAATGCCTTGTTACTAAAATCTACAATACTCTGCTAGCTTCCAAAAAGGAAAAAAACTAATTTCCCACTGAGGAGGTGGGCAAAGGACCCGAACAGAAGTTTCACAGGGGCAGAAATCTGAGTGGCCAACACACATGAGAAATGTTCCCAATCTTTTTCCATAAGAAAAATGCAAATTAAAACAACAACGAGGTACCACCTAACACCCTCAAAGGTAGCCCAATTCAAAAAGTCAGAAAGCAGCAAGTGTTGGAGGGGCTGTGGGGAGACAGGAACTCTCATTCACTGCTGGTGGACTTGTAAGTATGTGAGACCACTATGGAAATCCACCTGGCGGTATCTAAAACAGATGGAAATCGAGTTACCATATGACCCAGCCACCCCCCTACTGGGCATGTACCCAGAAGAGGCAAGAAACAAACCAAGATCAGACATCTGTGCTCCAATATTCATCGCAGCACAGTCCACAATTGCAAGTTCACAAGTGCAAATTTCCATCAACTGACGAGTGGATTAAAAAGCTGTGGTACATACATACAATGGAGTACTACGCATCGCTAAAAAGCAGTGATGAACTTATAAAGCTCATAGCTGTATGGGAAGAACTGGAGGAAATCATGCTAAGCGAAGTAAGTCAAGCACAAAAGGTGTAGAACAGCATGAGTCTACTGAGGCAAGCTTAAAAAAAAAGCTGCAATAGGGGCACAGGGAAAAAGTTACTGTATACACACATTCCTGGGGTGAGGACCAAGTAATATGGCAGGGACCAGACCAAACACAGGGATACATATGGTAGGTAATTAAAAAGGAGATGGGGAAAGGAAAAAATAATAATAAAAAAGAAATGGGAAAAAAAATAAAAGAAATGGGTAGCAGGGGCACAGGACAACTAACCCACCCAAAGGGAGGGTTATTGTTTATAACTCCACAGTGAGAGAGAGGACACACTTCAACCCAGTGCTCAAGTTGTGCATGCAACATGCTGGTGTAGAGGAGGGAACTAGTAGAGGGGTCTGAAGGACCAGCCCCAATCAAGTTCTATGTGGACAACTGCCCCCCCACCCCAGAAAAATTTATTTCAAAGGATGGCACTGAATCTGCAGCTCCGGGAGAGGGACATCTCTGATCAGAGCACACGGGAGGAGAGTGGAGCACAACCTGGCCCACCAGGCCTTGAGGACAATGTTCCTGATTAGAGCAGCCAGTCCACAGAGAGGACCACATGGCCGGTCCCACTATGAGACATGACGTCCCTCACTGACCCATAGCACTACAGGGGACAACACTGGAGACAGTGTGGGAATTGCACCCGATCTGATCCCACCACACCCAGGCAAAACACTAAGGGGGTACAACAGAACAGCAAGGGAACGGAGCGGTGAGGTCCCCAAGGAATGCAGAAGGTGGACTTTGGGGCCAGGGCTTGGTGCCCCTAAACACTAGACTGGAAAACATTCCTAAAGGCCAACAGACAGTCCTTGAACTAACTAACTACAAGCTTCTCTTTCTTGTTGTGTTTTGTTTTTTGTCATTGGTTAGTTGTTGTTTTGTTGTATATTGTTGCTTGATTTTGTTCATGTTATTATCTCCGCAGGTCTGTCTAAATAAGATAAGCTGGATGAATAATCTGGAGGAAAAAACATCAGGACCAACAGTTCCAGAGAGACATGGGAGAAGGGGAGGAAGGGGGAAAGGTAGTGGTGTTAACAAACCTAGGGACAATGGAACAACAAGTGATCCAAATCGATGGTGAGGAGGGTATAGGAGGCTTGGTAGGGGTGACCAAGG
The DNA here is from genome assembly GCF_050624435.1 of Tenrec ecaudatus. NCBI lineage: Eukaryota > Metazoa > Chordata > Mammalia > Afrosoricida > Tenrecidae > Tenrec > Tenrec ecaudatus. The sequence continues at coordinate 111,712,528 of NC_134538.1, forward strand.
GTAATGTAACCAAGAGGAATTACTGAATCCCAAATGAAGACTTAGCATGATAGTGGGACACGAAGCAAGTAAAAGGAAATAGAGGAAAGAGCTAGGAGACAAAGGACATTTATAGAGGTCTAAATAAAGGCAAGTACATATGCAAATATATTTATATATGAGGATGGGGAAATAGATCTATGTGCATATATTTATAGGTTTAGTATTACGGTAGCAGCAGGGCATTGGGTCTCCATTCAAGTACTCCCTCAATTCAAGAATACTTTCTTCTATTAAATTGGCATTCTATGATGTCTGTCTTCTTGACACATCCCTGAAGACAAAGTGTGTGCATAAGCAAATGTGGCAAAGAAAGTAAATGATGTGCGGCTATCAAAATATATAGCGTCTGGGGCCTTACAGGCTTGAAGGTAAACAAAAGCTCAGAAGCAACAAAGCCCACATGGAAGAAGCATGCCAGCCTGTGTGATCACGAGGTGTCGAAGGGATTAGGTATCAGACATCATCAGAGCAAAAATCTTATCATTGTGAACGAGGTGGGGAGTGCGGGAGTGGAGACCCAAAGCCCATTTGTAGGCCACTGGACATCCCCTTACAGAAGGGTCTCGGGGAGGAGATGAGCAGTCAGGGTGCGATGTAGCAACAATGAAATATACAACTTTCCTCTAGTTCTTCAATGCTTCCTCCCCACCCCCCAAAACCCCACCCCACTATCTTCATCCCAATTCTACCTTACACATATGGTTAGACCAGAGGATATACACTAGAAATAGAGGGAATCCAGGGCGGATGTTTCCTTCAGGACCAGTGGTGTGAGTGGCAACACTGAGAGGGTGGGTTGGAAATTGGGAACTGATTACAAGGGTCTACATGTGACCTCCTCCCTGGGGGATGGACAACAAAGAAGTGGGTGAAGGGAGACGTCAGACAGGGCAAGATATGACAAAATAATAATTTCTAAATGATCAAAGGTTCATGAGGGAGAAGGGAGCGGGGAACGAGGGGAAAAATTGGAGTTGATGCCAGAGGCTTAGGTGGAGAGCAAATGTTTTGAGAATGATGAGGGCAATGAATGTACAAATGTGCTTTACACAATTGATGTATGTATGGATTGGGATAAGGGTTGTATGACACCCTAATAAAATGACAAAAAAAAGAAAAATTGGCAAATCATACAAATGGGACATTCACATTGCCATGAAACATTACAATATACAATCACAAATAACACCATAATGAAGTATCATTTCACACCAGATTTGTATAGATAACAACCAAAATTACCACTAACGGCAGATTAACTATGGTATTACATGTACACCTTACACAGCTGAACAAAACACAGGATATGGAGCTACAAAATTGTACTACTGTGCAAACTGGGCAAGTAACAGAAAAGCACCTCAAATAATTAATTTATATAAATTTAAAAAAAGACATTACACTGATATTCATCTAATGTCCTCTTTTTTTACCCCCACGCCCTCTTTTTGTCAATGTAAATTTTTTTGAAGTTTAGAAAGTTTTCCAAAGTTTCTATGTGTGTAAAGAGCTTCAATTCTGCAAATGATTAAATCTAAATATTTACTGAGCACTCACAGGCGAGACACTGTATTTGTTGCAAGGTGAGTTTTTGGTGGGAGTGGTGCTTGCAATAGTTATTTTCATTTATCCTTTTATTTTTAATATAAAATATGATTTATTCATAATAGAAAATATATGATATGTTTAAAAATGGCTACGACGATCTTTGTTTCCTTGAGATATGGGTTAGCTGAAAGAGAAACCCCATCTCCATCAAAGCCATGCCTCTCTACGAGCCATTTGTGGACACTGATTGTGGACACTGAGAGGAATCCTGGGACCAATGGAAGAGTACATTCAAGATCTCCATGTGAAGCCAGAGGCTGAGAGCAGCAGTGCCAGTGATCGTGACACAGAATCTATGGGACAGAGTAAAAGAGCTAAGCCATGACCAGTGGAACAGTGTCAAGATTATGTGACTTTGAGACAGAGCAAAAGGCTTGTTACTTTGTCCGTGGGCGAAGAGGCAATGCAACCACGTGGCTAAGGATCATGAAGAGGCTTGGCTACTGGCTGAGGAGAGATACGCTATCTGACCCTGGCTTAACTCGCCCATTAAGCTCCCTAACTGAGAGTACTGTCTCTGAGTTCTGTGTGGCGACGGTCACAAGTTGTCAAACCCAGCATAGAAGTAGACAGAGGAATAAGGTTGGTGTTCAAATAGGAAAGCCAGAGATCAGATACGGCCCCTCGCGCGCCATTTAAGAATACAACCAAGTTATAGCCATATACCTTAAAATTATTAAACAATATTAACTATTACAAATGAAAATCTATTACTAGTTTTTAGTTATTTTCTCTTAAAATATTTGTGAGATCTCAGCAACCTTATTTAACCAAGCTCTTATTTTTTAATTTACTCTGATCCAACGGGATATAGTTTTAATTCTTTAGCCTTAATTCCAAAGCCCTGATTCCAGAGGCCAACTGTCTCTGCATCTCCATCTCATTTAACACACTTAACCGAGTTTATTTCTTAGACTGTTACTGCTCTGACTTTGTACATATTGTTCCTCAGTCCTACTCTACACAGTTCCACCCCATTCTTAAAACTTCTCTACCGTCCTAATCCTTCAGATTTTTTTCTTCCTTCTCCAACCACATGCAGGACCCGAATCACTCAAATGGTACAAAATCTGAATTTTTTGGCCTGTTTTCAGCTTTCCCACATGGCTTTCCAAAGGTAATCATTCGTTGTGTTAACTCACATAAGGGGGCTTCAAAAAGTGTGTGGAAAATTCCATGAGTCCACATACTCTTTGAAGCTCTCGTATCGCCGTATTTAATGAAGAGCTTTAACTTGACAATATATCTGAATATGAACTCAATTAATGAAAATTAAAGGGAAGCATGAATATAACCTCATAAACATTCCAAAAGGATGAAAACCTTAGTCTTTACATGATGTATATCTAAACGCCAATTTATAGGCTGACTGAAGAGACAAGACCAATGCTCTCACCATTAGAGAATCTAAAAGGGTATTAAGAGTTTGTCTAAACTATAGGGTGACATCTAAAGCAATAAAGCTATTTTAAATTGAGGTTGCAAAATTCATTAAAAAATACTACTTTAAGATTTTAAGAACATAATATATTAACCATTGCAAAGAAAATATTCCCAATAATTATATTCAATATGCTGCTGTTTGCAATTAGCAGTGCAAAAATACAGCGTAAAACACAAAAGTATGTCATCAAGATACCTTCAAGTAGCGTTCAATATTGCTCATCAAAATATCAATTTCTTCCTTGGACCACATCCCCTGCTTCCATTTATGTCCTTTAAAAGAAGATAAGTAGCGTTACACAAATTATTATTCCTTCCTCCAAAACTCATTTCTTCCAGGCGATTCAAATCTGTAGGAATAAAGTATAACTAATTTAACTTCTTATTCATCTTCAAGTTCCCTCAGTAAACTTATCACCTGTTGGTCTTAATGCAAAACCATATGTTACCTTACAAATGATGTGGTAGTTAAAATACTTTTAAAATCTCTTATTTGTTCTCTTATGATAGCAGTATAAAAATTCTAATAAGAATCTTAAAAATTTCTCCCATGAGTAACAAGTTTTATGATTAAATGAAATTCTAGATGAAGGTACACAATATATTGGATATCAAGTGAATAATCTATTTTTAAGAGCATTCTACTCTACACTGGTTGAAAGAATCAATTTACTTGTTTCCTTACTTTAACAGAAAATACCATCCTCACTGTTTGAGAGCAGGTTCTATAGAAATCCATATGCACTGGACTACCTTATACCTCTAAGCTGCTTAGCAGACTAAAATAGTTCAGCCTTGAGGAGTGTCCAAGAGCCTTCTCCCATAAGTAACGATGCTGTCTTTTAACGCAAAAATTAACTAGGAAAAATTTACTTAAGTTAAAAATATTCAGTTTTTGAGAAACAAATGTTGGTTCAACATGGAAAAGTTCAAAAATTACTCAGTCACATGGACTAGAGTACAAATCAGAATCCCAGTGACAAGTCCTTCTATGTCCCTTATCCATTTCCCCTCAAATTTATCAACCATCACTTTACTCAACATTTTACATTTATGAATGATAATCTGTTTAAAGCATTAGTGACTTACGTATACCAGTAACAAATGCTGAGGTGCTCAGGAAGAATGTTGGTTGTTATTTAAGGTTTGTGTCAACTTGGTTGGTTTGGTCAACTCAGTGGTTTGGCAGTTAAGTAACATCCTCAATTTTTGTACAATGTTCCTTTTCTTTTCATTTTTAAAAATCATTTTATTGGGGTCTCGTACAACTTTGATCACATTCCATACATCCATCCATTGTGTCAAGTACATTTGTTGCCCTCATCATTCTCAAAACATTTTCTTTCTACTTGAGCCCTTGATATCAGCTCCTCATTTTTCTCCTTCCTCCCAGCTCCCCACTCCCTTAGGAACCCTTGATAATTTATAAAGTATTATTCATTTTCAAAGAACAACCTAGTCACTGAATCCTAACCATACCAATGCGTGCTGAGCGGATATATTCCCCACTCTAAAATTTACAGCATACTCGACCTTTGTTAGTCAGAGAATCTTTATCTTCTTTAGTTGTAAACCATGCTTGGCTAACTGCTGAAACTTCTTCATTACCCAAGGGAGACATTTCATCTAGTTGCTCATTCTGCAGAATCTTGAAGAACAAAACCAAAACAAACAAACAAACCCTGTTTAATGAGATATTCAACTTGATTAATTTTCATTTGCAATGCTAAATATTATAAAACTCTTATGTAGCAGAGCATGGAGTTAATTTGTGATCGATATAATATAAAACGCTAGCAAAATTTTTTACTAAGTATTTAAATCAATATAGGACAGCTAAAACAATTTGTGTATGTAAAATCGGTGCACAATCAGTTCCAGCTAAGATAGTGGAAATACTAGGGTTGAGTCGTATTAGTTAGAATTCTCATAGATTGTTAAATACAATCCCCTACTAAAATAAAGGAGTATCGAGATATACCAGAAGACATTATCATGTTTACTGGAAGTTTCTATTGCCTTCTGAAACCAATCTTGAGCCTTTTAAAGAAAAGTTCTTCTCAAAAAACTATGTAGTGCTTATTATATGAAAGAGCCTCATGTTTGTAGAAAATCCTATTATGTTCTAAATTCCATTTTCCACAAACTTTTGGAAGTTCTCTCATATTATTATTCTACTTTAAACCAATATTTATTAATGTCAGAGTAAGTAAAAAAGAATCACTACAAAGCCAGAAACTTATTTAAAGAAACCCCAAAATGTGTTATCTTCCCTCCAGATCTAAATACTTTTAATGACCATGTTTCCATCTCTCTAACTCATTTGCAAGGGAATTCTGTGTTTTCATTTATAGTATGTACCAAAACCAAAGATAGATTTGGCATCCTTGAGGTGCTTAAATCTTGTTCCTTTGAATTTTTCTTTGCATTTGGGGAGGAAAAGAAGTCGGAAGAGACAATAGCAGACATATAAGGTAGATAGACTAAAGTTTCCCAACAAAATTCTTACTAAGACAAGTTCTTGCTACCCCAGAAGAAGGGCCAAGTGCAGTTGACGAAAAAATCTCATAACTTTTCTGGCCTTTTCTCACTAATGTAGCGATAGCTTTCAATTTTCTTAAAACTTCCTAATAAGCCCACGTGTCCTTTAAGAAAATTTCATCTATTATGACTCCCCTTCTCATTTAAGATTCATCTGATTAAAAGTAATCACTATAACTTTCTGAGTTAACCTCTTTGCCTTGAATTTATTTAACTGGTCCAACTAATCTGGAAGCCACTGTCTGACTGGGCCTTATTCTCTGGGTAATATTGGTAAATCCAAGATTCATCCGTAGTTTTTAATCATTCCATAAAATCATCTCCATTAGTTTTGATAGTACTAAAAAGACTAATGGCAAGATTAGCTCTTTAAGCTAACTGATCTTCATGCAACACTTCTGACACCCAACTCTCCCCCAGTTTGCTGGGACTAAGATGTTTGCTCAACACTGAAACTGCAAAACCATGTGAGGTCCCAACTTAAGCAGCTATTATATTAATAGTAATGGGAAGATGTGTCCATGTCAGTTTTGTGTGGTGCCTCAAAATGTCTTTTTCTGTGGTACGAACTTTTTGAAGGCACAATAGGGAGTCAGAGACAAGTGTTTTACTAAGAGACACCCAATAATTGCAGAAACATGTTTAAACTTTTTTTAAAAGCACCAAAGTAGTAGTAATACTTTACTTACTCTTAGTAACCACTCAACAAAGTCCAGTCTCAGACTGGATACACTAATTATATTACTGGTTGGAGGTAATTCCTAAGAAAGATTGGGTTAGTTCTTGAATAAGCTGAAATTGTAATTCTAATTTCAAACCCATCTCAGTCAAAGCGCAATGAGAATAGACAGCTTATCTTTATTGTCATCTACTAAATTTTCATATCTAGCAATAAATGTATGGTTAGTATATCAAGCAAGTTTGGTGTTTTTAGGTACTGTATATACTTATGTATAAGTCGGGACAAGCGCCCATTATCTCGCGGGTGATTGCTATCTCTCTGCTTTTCAAAGCCCCGCTGACACTGCTGGGCTTTGAATGTTTGTTTACTCACATCTAACCAATCAGAGCCGTCCTATGATGTGGACGGCTCCAATTTGCAGAATCACCCGCAGTGATTCACTTAAGCCGGCAGCTGAACTGGTAAGGATGTGTCTGTGGCTGCGCTCCGTCGCGGGGGAGCCATTACCATGAAAGTTCTTTTTCAAAGTCTTGGTTTTTTATCCTATTAGAAATGGATACTCTTGAACCAAAACAAAATGCCGGTCATATGAGGCTGGTTTCAAAATGAAGGTTGTGTCAAGAGCAGAAGAGAGCAATAACAGTACTGCAAGTAGAGAATTCTGTTTTGACGAAAAGCAAGTGAGCGAGTGATGGAAAATGAAGGCTGACTTGGAACAGATTCCAAAAGCTAAAAAAGCTCGTTGTGGTTTAACGTCTTTTTATGGGGCTCTGGAGAGTGAATTGCATAAATGGGTTATAGAGTGTCGTCAAAATGGTTACTGCGTAACACACATGGGAATCCGCACACATGCTCCACAAATGGCTAAGGATGGCAAATATAAAGCACCAGGCATTGAAAAATTTGCTGCGTCAGCCAGCAGGATGGTGTACCCGCTTCATGAATAGGTTTGGCCTACTATGTTTGAGACAGAGAACAGATTTCCCAGAAATTAACACAAGATGTTGAAGAAAAAATTATGTCATTCCAGTCATTTATTATCAAACAATGAAGGATTTATAATTATGATCTGGCAGACATTGGGAATATGGATGAAACTGCCATGACTTTTGATCTTCCAAGCAACAGAACTGTGGCAAGTTTAGGAGAAAAAAAAACATTTTTCTCAAAACCACAGGAAATGAAAAAAAAAAACCCAACACTTTACAGTTGTTCTATCATGTTTGGCTAATGGAACTAAGCTGCACCCTGTCATTATTTTAAAAAGAAAGACCTTGCCTAAAAAGATCAATTTCCCACCAAAAATTTCTGTGCATGCACATGTTAAAGGCTGGCTGGATGAAGACGGAACCAAAAAAAATGGCTGGAAGAAATTTGGAACCGACGACCAGGAGCAGCCTTAAAGAAAAAGTCATCGTTACTTGTTTGGGATATGTTCAGAGCCCACCTATCAGGTGACATAAAAAAACTGGCAAAATTTAGTAAGTTATTTTAGGTGTTATTCCAGGTGGGCTTATATCTGTACTGCAGTTTCTGGATGTATCTTTGAATAAGCCTTTTAAAGATAGTGTGTGAAGTATGTGGCATGAATGGATGTCATCTGGTAAAGCCCAACTGACAAAAGGAGGGAATCTCATGAAGCCTGACATAGAGTTAATAGCAAAGTGGGTTCGAGATTCATGGGAAGACATTCCAGAGTGCGACGTGCCTTCCAGAAATGTAGTATTAGTAATGCTGTGGATGGCAGTGAAGACTGCGCTTTGTATGAAAACGACAGCAGTGATGGTGATGACGGTGATCTCAGTGAGGACAGTGTCTATGATGACCTCACACCAGCTGAAGCTCTGCACTGGGATAAGGATGATGATGATAAATCCAGTTTTGAAGGATTTTAACTCTTTACATTTTAGCTTGGTTGCTGATTGAGCTCAGGGAATAGTACTCTTTTTTTTTGCTTTATATTAGGTTTTATTTCTTTTTTTTTTAACAATTTATTGGGGCTCATACAATTCTTATCACAGTTCATACATATACATACATCAATTGTATAAAGCACATCTGTACAGTCTTTGCCCTAATCATTTTTTTCTCTTCTTTTCTTTTTTTACATTTTATTAGGGACTCATACAACTCTTATCACCATCCATACATATACATACATCAATTGTATAAAGCACATCCATACATTCCCTGCCCCAATCATTCTCAAGGCATTTGCTCTCCAGGGAATAGTACTCTTAAGGTATCATTTTTGATGATACCTTATTGTTTTTGTTGAACCTCTTTTCCACTTACTGTGTTGGTTTACTAATGTTAAATGCCTTGTCCTTTTATTTATGTTTTTATTTAAAATAAATATTTAAATACATTGCCCCACTGATGTCTCAATTTTTAGTAATTTTATTTTCATTTGTTTTGATTATTGAAACTCACCAATAGCTTCTGCATTTTCTACCCTAGGCTTATACTCAAGTAAATCAGTTTTTCTGGTTTCCCAGGTAATACTTAGGTACCTCGGCTTATACTCAGGTCGGCTTATATTTGAGTAGAGTATATACAGTAGTTATTTTTAGAAAATTCATGGGCAAAAACACTAGAAATAACTGCAACAAGCCTAAATTTTATAATCCCATGTTTCTGTTAAAGTCAAGTCTATAAAAACTCAAAATTGTGAGAAACTAGATTGTCTATGATTCATGATCTTCTGAAGATCACAATTCTTCAATTATTAGAATTCCTATATCAACTTGAAAAATGGGAATTTTAAGCTATTACTAATCACAGGTAAGATAGAAACTTCAATACATTTTAGATTGAACCGTTTCCCCAAAATATGTTGTAAATCCCAATTACTATACTTATGGTTCTATTTCTATTTGGAATGGGTTGCCCTTGTTTTGTTAATGAGGCAGAGCAGTGCAGTTTTATGTTTTCTGAGAGATCCAAGAGCAGATTAAGCAAGCGTTTACAATCAATCAAAGGCCAAAAGGACAGATGGAAATGGATCCAGGGAGGAAGTGTGAATGGCATGGGGGGAAAAAAAGTGTAAATAAACTGTCAAATGAAAAACTGTCAAAGCTTTCACCCAAAAATGAGTTCTAAAACAAAACAAAAAAGATGATACTAAAACAAGAGGCCAAATAATAAAAACACATTAACTCTCTAGCAATAAAATAACTCTTTAATTTGTCTTATAATAGGAATTTATCAATCTTTTAATGAGGTTGAACACCAAATCAATCTGAATCTCTCTCTCAGAGTTTATTTTTAATGTGCTGAGATGGAAAAACAGAAGTAACACAAGTCTTTCACTCTAGAAAGAAACGGCTACGCTGAGAGTCACTTTGAAGGACAGGCATGTTTTACTATTTCAGGGGATTTGGAAAACTCATTCCTGCCCAGACCACCCATTGAAATCCAAGTGGGAGATTACAAACTCTTGAGCTTGACCCAAAGTTTTCTGGGCCAAAGACTCACTCTTCTGATTACCTTGAGACTCAAGAACAACTCTGAAGCTCCCTATCACAGAAGGTTCACCTACCTGCGCTGGCCCTAGTCTGTTTCCTATGAACTTGTAGCTAGATGGTCATTGTGACCTTTCATTAAAGCAAATAAGCACAAAGGTGATTTAAAAAAAATTGTAGAAAATAGAATTTCCACACATACTATTTTTAGCTCCTTATCATAATGACATGACACAATCACTCTACTTCAAAAATTATTTTATTAAATGAAGGAATGATATAAAAAATGTGAGCTACTAAAAAAATAAAAGCATGATCAATGATAAATCTACAAATAAAATAAATTTTATGTTTAGGTTAGCTTTAGAACAAAAAGTTCCAATTGATTTTTGCAGAAGTAACTTAACTTCTATATATGTGAAATTAATTAAATTGTAGAAATCATAAAACTGTATTTAGTCCTATAACCAAGAGAAATGAATACTACCATTAAGTACAATTATGGTAATTAAAACCTATCTAAAATGACTAGTTTCCACTCTTAAAAGAATACAGAATATGTGTTAGCCTTTCTAAATCAGTTGTTATGGACTACCATTGGGTACCTCTTAAGCAGCTTTATCTTCTAATTACTGTTGGGGTAAAATATAACGTTTTTTCGTAGCTCCAGTGAGACCACTACATGCAGATAAGGAACATACATGCATTTGCTTTCTAAGGCAAGCATTACACTTCTGATACACTTAAGTATGTAGGTATTGGCAACATGAGTAAGTAGTGCCACCTTAACTTTATATTTGGTTCTTTGTCAGAGAAAACATGCTCCTATGATTGTCATTTGACTTCTGTGTAAAAGATAACCCTCCTGTCCTGTGCCCAATGGAAAAGACAGTACCTGGATCTGTGTCACAGTTCCTTCAGCAATCTCATCATCTGCCACCTCTGTGGTTGCAGTCATGGTCAACTCAAAGCTCTGATCATTTTCTGAAACTTCAGAAAAAAGGGAAACAATTCAGTTCCAGAATAATGGTGATTCTAATTAATCTAAAAAATGTCTATGGAAAAAAAGTTACTCCTTGTCAACACATCACCACATGTACATATATACATTTATTTACTGTGCAAATACTACATACCAGTCCATGCTTTAGGAATTGGGGCTATGTCTTCGGTAGGGGGGGCATGCAAAATGAACAAGATACGCTATGTGGTGAAAAGTACCAAGAAGTAAACGCAGGAAAGTGAAGGTACAGAGAGTAAGAGAGGCTATTTGAAATTTTAGATAAACCCTCCCAAAAACCAAACTCATTGCCACTGAGTCGATGCCGACTCACATCAACCCTTTTAGGACAGAGCAGAACTACCGTGTGAGTATCCAAGACTGTTAACTGTTTGTGGGAGGAGAAAACCTGTCCTTCTCTCTCTCACTAGCAGTTGGCTAGTGGTTTCCAATTGCTAATTCTGTGGATCACAGCCCAATGCGTAATCACTACTCCACCAGGGCTCCTGAAATTTTAGATCCTAGGCCACAAAAGTGGCCAAACCCTAGCACACAATGAGGAAGGAAGCCAAGTGATCCACATCCTGAAAGAATGCATTTCGAGAAAAGGCAAGCCAAGTGCAAAGGCTCCGAAGTGAGAGTGACATGCATGGCCTATTCACTAAAAGGGCAAGGAGGCCGAGATAGCTAAAGCACATGGAGCAAGACCACTAAGGGGACTGTGCATGGCCTCTGTAAATACTTTTGCTTGTAGTCAGAGACGGGAGGCCACCAGAAGGTTTCAAATAGAAAAGGGATTTAGTCTGCCTTGTTTTTTTAAAAACCAGGATCACTGTGAAGGCTAAGAGGAAGACTGAAGAGATAAGAATTAGAGTAAGATTAGTTAGAAGACTAATGCAGTAATCCAGACAAAAGTAACTGGACTAGGGTGACGGCAAGTGAAGGTCATCTGTATTTCTATAGCTCAAATCCTGTAAATATTTTCAAGGTTTAGGCAACAGGCTCTGAGGACAGATTGGAAGAGAAAAATCAAAGAGCAATTTGCTATTATACTTTTAAACTTTTTATTTGCGCTACAGAAGGATGGACTTGACACTAACAAGATAGAAAAGAATGCTGAAGAAGCAAGTATAAGAACTTATAAGAACTGGACACCTCTGTCATTTTAAATACATTGAGACACCTATTGTTGTGGGGAAATGAGTTCTTTTACATGCCTTTGGACATAATTCTTTAGAAAAACAGCTTGAGATCCCCTTGCCCCCCCCCCTCACTGCCCCACCTATGAGAAGTTACCTATGCCCTAGTTTCTTACCCCAGAAAGCTTGTTACTTTTGTCCAGGTTGATTAACATTTCCCTGATAAACAGTCAACAATTAATAGTATGCAAAGCTGACTATAGATACTATGTAAATGAAGTGTATGCGGCCTACCAAGAAAGTACTGATCCCTGTGACTTTTCCAATGGTTGGGGCCACAGAGTTATTATCTGTGGTATTAAAATTATACTGATAGGTGCTGGTTGGGGGCGGGGATATGATAGAAAAATAGTCTGAAAATGGCTCACTGGGAGGTAAAATTTTTAGAAGGTTTTAGAAACACTCCCCTGTGGAATTATTGTGATGATTAAATTAGCACTGTATGTTCTGAAGTTATGAAGAGAAAAATAACTGGTCTAAGCTTCCTAGAAATGCCAACACTTCTATCGAAATGAATTTTTCACAAGTTAGTATTGATTTAAAAACAATCTTCTATATTCTTAAGTCATCATGACTTACGTGGAAGTGCAACAACTGATATACAAGGAGTTGAATCATCAATACTCTGATCATCCTCAGAGGACAAACAAAGTCTTTTATGCGAAGGTTCAGTACTATCTTCTGAGTCTATTTCATCAGCTTCTAACGAAACAAAACAGCAAACAAAATTTTTAACCAATGAGGAAAGATTAAATCTCCAACTGGCAATGACTCTGGAATAATTTGCTTACCTTTTTGCTCCATTAACTAACCCCATTTGTGTAATAAGGATGCAAAGGGGCAATAGCTTCTTTATGTCTAAAGCAGTAGCTTAGCTTATATTTTTATCTTTATAAACTATGAACAAATATGTCACCCTTTGAGACATCACATTTTGTATTGTAAACTATCTGGTTGTCCATATACTTCAGACAGGTTGATTATTTTGTAAACAGTGTGCAGATCCATTGACAATATTTATCGAGTACCAACCAGGAAAACAGACTTTCAAGGAGCACAAACTATAGTGGAGGTGGCTAAATGGACAATTTTTTTTCTCCCCAAATGGACAATTTTAGAATAGTGCTGGAAAAGTGGCTAGAAGAGGCAGTTATAGAACACAAAACAGAGGACTTTCATATGCAAACTAGGGGGTGAGAGAAAGTTTTCTAGATACTAAAAGGAGAAACAAAAGCTGAGGGACAATGATTTTTCCTGTCAGTAGGAAAATGTGCAGTGACGAGGTGAAAGCAGGCAGCTGGAAGGTCACTGGCATCACTGAGTCCACAGAGGGAAGACCTAGCAATCGGCTTCATTAGTATGTTGAGAGCTGTTAGGTGCTGTCAAGCCAGCGCTGAGTCACAGGGGCCCTATGTATAAACAAGCTGTAGTCTTTAAAAAAAAAAAAAAAAGACAACTATGCACAGATTTATTTTCAGGCACCACAATAAACGCAAACAAATGGCAGTTCAAAACCATCTACTTTGTAGGAGAAAGATGGAGCTTTCTACTCTTGTACAGAGACAATTTTACCCTGTCCTATAGGGTTGCTATGAGTTGTCAAAGACTCAATGGCATTGAGTTTGGTTGTTTAGGGGATTTGTTAAGAGATCATGTCTGAATAGGATCCAGCATGAGGCACCACAAGGCCAAGACATTAGTTTGAAAGGAGTCCCTATCAAAGCACCACGAATTATGCTAAAAACTAATGGGAATAAAACCCATCAAATTTATGATGAAGTCATGGAGAAATCAGCAATTTATAAATGGTTAACTTAAAAAATTCATTTTACTGAGGGCTCTTGCAGCTCTTCTCACAATCCATACATACACTGTATCACGCACATTTGTACATATGTTGCCATCATTTTCAAAACATATTCTTTCTACCTGAGCCTTTGATATCAGCTAATTTTTCCCTCCCCCCCTCAGGAACCTTTGATAATTTATAAATATTTTTTTTTATATCTTACATACACTGACCACTGTCTCCCTTTAACCACTTTTCTGTTGTTTATATCCTGGGAGAGGGTTATATGTAGATCTATGTGATCAGTTCCCCCACCTTCTCTGTACCCTCCTGGTATCTCTATTCTCATTGGTCCTGAGGGGTTTAATCTGTCCTGGATTTCCTGTATTGAGAGCTCTTACCTACATCAGTGTACATGGTCTGATCTAGCCGGATTTGTAAGGTAGAATTGGGGTCACGGTAGTAGGAGGAAAAAGCACGGAAGAACTAGAGGAGAGTCGTATGTTTCGTCGGTGCTATCCTGCATCCTGACTGGCTCGTCTCTTCCCTGGGACCCTTCTGTGAGGGGATGTCCCTGTGTCTACAGATGTACTGTGGGTTAACTTTTACAAGAACGGATGAGAATAGCATCTGGGGTCTTAAAGCAAGTACCATCTGAATGAGGCATCAACTAAGTGCACAGGGAAGAAGCACAATCCAACACTGCAAATCAGAAGGAGGGAATGGTACAAGAGCCCCAGGGGAGGACTGGCTTGTGTCAGAAGTGGTAAAGAAGCACAGAGGGTGGAGGCATGCCTGCCTTCTGCCTTGTGGCTATTGGGATGTCGGAGGAGGTCAGAACTGTTTCCACAGCAAGGCTCTTCTCTAGGGACTGACTGGCCCCTCTGACAGCATGTACAAAGCACAGCAGACAGTCTTCTGGCCATACAGCTTCCAAGACTTTTTTTCTGGCAGTTTGTTGTACTTTCTATGTTCTTCTGCTTTTTAAGGTCTTTGATCTCAGATCTGCCCAGTACAACATATCATTTGATTTCTTGGCTACCGCTTCTGGAGACACTGATTGTGTAACCAAGATGAAATTCTTGCTATCTTCCTATGTGGTCATCAGTTGGAATTGACTCAATGGCAGAGTACTTGGCCTGGCTTATAAGAAGCATAGTGAATTTAGAATAAATATAGACTGAGTCATTTTAACATATCAACTGGTAGTTAAAAACACACTAGTTTGAATGAACCCATATTATACAAGCTGAAATGAGAAGAGAACGTAGGTTAAATAGATGAACTTAAGAAAGTAAAACGAATAATGAAGAAACAGGTAGAGAAGTAATAAAATGACCACAGACTGCAAGTTTGGGTATTGTATCAAAGAAGTATACTCAGTTACCTGGAATGATATTAAAATTTCTTCTTCACTCAAAAACATACTCCAAAGTCATCTTAAAGTTAGCCTGCCCGCCCGAGCATTACGCTATTTTAACACCAGTCTGTGGGATCAAATTTACCACACTTGAAAGATCACATAGAGACTTTATGGAGTGATGAGTTTATTAATGAGAGAGGGTGCAAATGGCTTTACAGCTGCAAGAATGTTATCAGTATCACAGAATTGTGAGTATAAAACTATTTTACTACGTACACTCTCAACAAAATAAAATTAGGAAAACCTCCGCTTTTCAAAAAAAGACCAAACTGTTGAATCCTAATTCATTATAAGTGCTATTAAATCCTATTCATATAGTTGTATAAAATTCTCTAATACACAAAATAAGTTTTCTATTTCTATTGGCAGGCCTACTTAGTTTCAAAAGGATTATAGGTAACTATTAAAGCATAAAATAAGTCTTTCATAAAAGAATGAGTAAGTATACCTATGAAAATTTTTCCATCATCATCATCATCATCATCGGAAGTTCAACACATTTTATTTATCAAATAGCTAGAAGATTGATAATGACTAATTTTTATGGAAAATTTAAAAATATTTTTAGAAACCACAAAACTAATGTTAAGACACTGATTCAAAATCACAACTTTTCTTTCTAGTCTACAAGCCTCAATTACAGTAAGAATCAAATGTGACATGGAACTTTGGAATCTACACTCTTAAGTATTATTTGAACAACTTCACCTACCATTCTGAGGGCAGTGAAGAATGAGATTCCCTTCGGTGTCCTGAGCCAAAGTCACAGAGTTCACAGTTTCTACTGTTACTGTGTCAGAATCCTCTTCAACTGTGCTCATACTCAAATCTGTACAAAAGAGTCCACATTTCAATTTTAAGTTATTTCTAGATATAAACACAAACCAGTCTTTGTATCCTAAAATTTAAACCCATTATTCAGAAATAAATGTAATAATTTACAATACTGTGACCAGTATGAATATTTGTAAATATATAGCATCAGCTTCTTAAAAAGGTCGTTCTACCACATCCAATGAAAGAAGTTCTAATTTGTCATATGAGAGAAACTCTCAACCAACTAGTTACTTTTTACTGGCACCGCTGCAGTATATATGTGTGGTGTTTAAGACTTTAGCAGAAGTACCATCAAAACTTCTATCTTGGATGTAAGAATCACTTTCCCAAAAAGCTTTTACAGGTAACTATTAGGTATTAATAGTTATATTAATTATTTACTAACTAGGCAAATAGTTATATTATTATTAGTTATATTAATTATATTATTAATATATTAGTTATATTATTAATAGTTATAATAATTATTTACTAACTAGGCAAATGTGTTTTTCCTTGGCAAAGATCTGGTGATTTATTATTTATTTTAAATCATTTCATTGGGGCTTTAACAGCTTTTCTCACAATCCATGCATACATTCATTGTGTGAAGCACATTTGTACATGTTGCCATCATCATTTAGAAAATATTTTCTACTTAGCCCTTGGTATCTATCAGCTCATTTCCCGCCTTGCCCCATGAACCCTTGATAATTTATAAATTATTTTTTCATATCTTACAATGACCCTGATCTCCCTTCAACCACTCTATTGATCATCCCCTGGGGGTACGTGTTATATGTCGATCATTGTAATCAGTTGCCCCCTTTCCCCCCTTCCCCTCCTGGTATCGCTACTCTCATTATTGGTCCTGAAGAGTTTAATCTGTCTTGGATTCCCTGTGTTGCGAGCTCTTATCTGTACCAGTGCACATAGTCTGGTGTAGCCAGATTTGTAAGGAAGAATTGGGGAAAACTAGAGGAAAGTAGTATGTTTCATCAGTACTACACTGCAGCCTGACTGGCTTCTCTCTTCCTTGTGAACCCTTCTGCGCGGGGATGTTCAGGGTTTCCACTCTGCCCTCCCCGTCCATTCACACCTATGATTTTTTGTTCTGGGTCTTTGATGCCTGACACCCGATCCCACCTACACCTCAGGATCACACAGACTGGTGTGCTTCTTCCATGTGGGTTTTGCTGCTTCTCAGATAGATGGCCGCTTGTTTATCTTCAAGCCTTTAAGACCCCAGATGTCTTATCTTTTGATAGTAGGGCACGTTCCACTTTCTTCACATTATGCACCCATTTTGTCTTCAGCACTTTTGTCAGGAAGCTGAGCATCAAAGAATGCTGGGTTATCAGAACGAAGTGTTCTTGTGTTGTGGGAGTACTTGAGTAGAAGCCCAATACACGTCTGCTACCTTACTACTGAACCTATAAATACATGTGCTACATAGATCTGTTTCCCTATTGTTATACTTACATGTGTACATGCCTGTATTTAGACCTCTATAATGGCCCAGATCAGGTGATTTATTAGTTTATTATACATTGTGGGGGAGGTCAGATGCTTAGACATCCTCCCTGAAGGCAGTTAGTCGCCAGACTACTAGGCCCAGCTCCTTGCTGTTGTGGGTGGCGTTCAGACCCTACTGATAATGGTCACTATCAGTTGAGCCAGGGAACAGGTCAAACCAGCTGTGATATCCAAAATTAGGCTGCCATCCTGTATCTAGGATCCGCCCATCTTGCCACATGTATACCCCAATCCCTCCTCTTCCTATTGCGTGGATACCCCTAGATCACCCCCTCTCATTACTGTATTACCTATAGCACAGTCCCTTCCTGTGAAGTGGGTCTTTACCTGTAATTAGGGGCCTTGCATGTCCCCAGAGAATATAAAAGCCTTTGTTAGCATTAAATAGCTCGCTCTCTCCACGTGGATTACCAAGCAGGGCTGAGGTGAGCAAAGTACCATGAAATGTGTCTGACTCCATTATTTCAATATTTCTCTATTTTATCTCTCATGCTCTCTGACTTTACTATTATCGCTGTACAATTGCGCCTACCAGACCCGTGATGATGTGTTAGGGGCTGGCTTCGCCTGGCAAAACATATTTTTGCTTAAAAAAAAAATTTTACTGGGGGCTCATACAACTCCCATCACAATCCATATATCCATCCATTGTGTCAGGCACATGTGTTGCCATCATCATTCTCAAAACATTTGTTTTCTACTTCAGTTCTTGGTATCAGCTCATTTTTCCCCCTCCACCTCGTTTTCCCTTTCCACACGAACCCTTGGTAATTTATAATTACTATTTTGTCCTATCTTCACACTGTCCAATGTCTCCCTTCACCCATTTTTCTGCTGTCCACTCCCCAGGGAGGAGGTTACATGTAGATCCCTATAATTGGTTCCCCCTTTCCACCCCACCCTCCTGGCCATATTACAGCTTTAAAAAAGAAATTACAACATAGCTGGACTAACCTGAACAACGTATGGATCAGCGACAGCCCTTCCCACAGAATCAAGTCGCCTTCCCTTAACCACCAGCATCACTTTCATGTTATCCACACTGCTTCTTCCCCATGCTCCTACCGCTGCAGCACTCTGAAAAAAGTAACAGCATTAAACAGCTTTACAGACAAAATATCGAATGCTAGTTGTTATCCTGACCACACCTATCCTAAGGTCTTTGTTATGTATCAACTAGAAACAAAACTGATATTCTTTAAATAGCCCTTCTAAAACTATTCCTTCAATGTGAGGGCATAAATGCTTACATATACTGTATCTACAAGTCTCTAAGATTTTCAAGCAAAGTTCATCTTACTGGGCAGTTAAGCATTCCACAAAAAAATAAGCATATTCAACTGTAATAGTGGTTCTATAAATGTTGGTACCAGTCTGTAGCATGACCTTGTGCATGTATCAACCAATAAAGTTCAATTCACAGTACCAGGAATGATTATTTTTAAATTCTCTTTTATATACACAGAAAATTTCACTTTAAAGCAGCAAACATTTTAATATAAGCAGAACTCTGTATAGAGATGTGTAGAATGAAAAAAATTGAGTCAGAAAAATATAAATTACAAGTAAATACTTTAAAAAATCTTTTTATTGGGGGCTCATACAACTCATATCACAATCCATACATACATACATCAATTGTGTAAAGCACATTTATACATTCGATGCGTTCATCATTCTCAAAACATTTGCTCTCCACTTAAGCCCCTGGCATCAGCTTTTTCCCCTCCCCCCACTCCCTCATGAACCCATAATTTATAAATTATCTTGTTGTATTTTACACTGTCCAACATCTTCCTTCACCCACCTTTCTGTTGTCCACCCCCCAGGGAGGAGGTTATATGTAGATCCCTGTAATTGGTTCCCCCTTTCTACCCTACCCCCCTGATATGACCACTCTCACCAGTGGTCCTGAAGGGATTATCCCCCCTGGATTCCCTGTTTCCAGTTCCTATCCATACCAGTGTACATCCTCTGGTCTAGTCAGATGTGTAAGGTAGAATTGGAATCATGATAGTAGAGGTGGGGAGGAGGAAGCATTTAGGAACTAGAGGAAAGTTGTTTCACTGTTGCTACACTGCACGACTGGCTTCTTCTCCGTGACCCTTCGGTAAAGGGATGTCCAGTTGCATACAGATGGGCTTTGGGTTCCCACTCCGCACTCCACCTCATCCACAGTGATACGATTTTTTGTTCTTTGATGCCTAATAACTGATCCCTTCAGCACCTTGTGATCACACAGGCTAGTGTGCTTCTTCCATGTGGGCTTTGCCTCTGAACTAGATGGCTGCTTGCGTACTTTCAAGCCTTTAAAGATCACAGACGGTAGCAGGGCACCATCACCTTTGTTTACATCTGCTTATGCACCTGCTTTGTCTTCAGCGATTGTGTCAGTATGGTGAGCATCATGGAATGCCAGTTTAATAGAACAAAGTATTCTTGCATTGAGGGGTACTTGAGTGGAGGCCCAATGTTCATCTGCTACCTTAATACTAAACCTATAAATATATGCACATACCGTATATACTTGAATATAAGCCGACCTGAGTATAAGCTGAGGTACCTAATTATTACCTGGGAAACCAGAAAAACTGATTGAGTATAAGTCTAGGGTGGAAAATGCAGAAGCTATTGGTGAGTTTCAATAATCAAAACAAATTAAAATAAAATTACTAAAAATTGAGACATCAGTGGGGCAATGTATTTAAATATTTATTTTAAATAAAAACATAAATAAAAGGACAAGTCATTTAACATTAGTAAACCAGCACAGTAAGTGGAAAAGAGGCTCAACAAAAACAATAAGGTAGCAATAATGATACCTTAAGAGTACTATTCCCTGAGCTCAATCAGCAACCAAGCTAAAATGTAGTTAAAATCCTTCAAAACTGGATTCCTCATCATCATCCATATCCCAATGAAGAGCTTCAGCTGGTGTGAGGTCATCATAGACGCTGTCCTCGCTGGGGTACTACTGACCCGTGTATAAGCCAAATCCGTTTTTCAGCACATTTTTTTGTGCTGAAAAACTTGGCTTATAAACGAGTATATATGGTAGATCTATTTCCCCATCCTCATATATATACATATGTACATGCCTTTATTTAGGCCTCTATACATGCTCTTTGCCTCCTCGCTCTTTCCTCTACTTCCTCGTGTCCCACTATCTTCATTTGGGTTTCAGTAATTCCTCTCAGTTATATTACCCTTGGTCACAACCTACCAGGCTTCCTACATACTCCTTACCACCAATTTGGATCACTTGTTGTTCCCATCCCTGGGTTATAAGTAAAATTCTAAACACAATGAGACTTTACAAACATGAAATAACTGATGTTGCCCAAAAAGTAAATGAAATAATTTTAAGTAGGACGTAAGGTTCAAGGGGTTATTTCTGCAAAAACTAAGACTAAACCCCCCCATTTTTAGAGCATTGTAATTAGAATTCTATTTCCTGGATGGTTAGAGTTGAGAATTATCATAAATAAATTTACAGCAGAGAAGGTAAAGATTCTGCTACAGAAACCTCAAGAGAGCTATTAGAGATTTACAGAATTATTCTGATTTCTGAACCCATTTGCATTTAAAAGCTGGATTATAAAAAGCTGATTTCCCCATACTACAAAATGAGGGAAAGAAATGTACAAAAATAAAAACAACTGAATTAAAATAATCAGCAAACTCACCAAAATGAGCCTATAGCAGACTCTTTGGTGTGGTTTCTCCAATCTTATAGCTTGGAAACTGTGTATCTGAGACTATGGTGCAGATATAATTTTTATACCCTCTTTTACAGGTTATTCACGGAAAGTCACCCCATTAAGGACATCAAAGCAGGTATTTGAGTCATCTATATTTCATAAGTACATTATAAAGATATTATTTAACAATTTCCCAATATTGGACATTTATGCTGCTGCCAATATAAGACATTTTCTTATTCTGTATCACAACAAATATCTACATACATTTCTTTAAACTATTTTGGTGAAAATTACCATATCAAATGAGCTTAACAATGAAAATATTTAAAATTCATACTTAAATTTATATTATAGTAAAGCTGTCCTGTTTTATATTCCAATCATTGAGGTATAAATCTTACTCCAGGTAACTTCGCCAGTCCTCCCACTCCATTGAAACAGAAATCTTAAAGTACAAGAAAGCAGCGTAACTGGCTGCTTCACCATTTAAAAAAACTATTGAACTCAATTCATGTTATGTGCTACTGAGTTGTTTCAGACTCCACCAACCTATGTACAGAACAAAGTATAATTCATGTTACAGATGAACAGTTCTGTGCTATTTTTCAAATTTAAAAACATATTTTTTCAATCAACAAATGAATCTCACATCTCCTTGTGTCAAGCACTCTTCTCTATATGCGAGATGAAGATATTTTTGTCACCATGTCAGCTTAGGTATATGCTCTTGACTTTTGTCTTCGCATATTTGAGTTATATGATCAGTTATTACTATGATGTCACGTCGCCTCAGATTCATAACAATCCTATGTAAAATAGAAGGAAATGTTAACTGGCTCTGTGCCAACCTCACAATTGTAATGTTGATTCCATTTTTTTTCACATTAAAAAATTATTTTATTAGGGCTCTGACAGCTCTGATCACAATCCATACATCCATCCATGTGTCAAGCACATTTGTACATATGTTGCCATCATCATTTTCAAAACATTTTCTTTCTACTTGAGTTCTTGGTATCAGCTCATTTTCTCCCCTGCTTCCCGCTATCACTCTTTTTTTTTTTACAGTCTTTGCCCTAATCATTTTTTTCTCTTTTCTTCTTTTACATTTTATTAGGGACCCAAACAACTCTTACCACAATCCATACATATACATACATCAATTGTATAAAGCACATCCATACATTCCCTGCCCCAATCATTCTCAAGGCATTTGCTCTCCACTTAAGCCCCTTACATCAGGTCCTCTTTTTTTCCCCCCCTCCCTCCCCATTCCACCCTCCCTCATATGCCCTTGGTAATTTATACATCGTTATTTTGTCATATCTTGCCCTATCCGGAGTCTCCCTTCCCCCCTTCTCTGCTGTCCCTCTCCCAGGGAAGAGGTCACATGTGGATCCTTGTAATCAGTTCCCCCTTTCCAACCCACTCACCCTCCACTCTCCCAGCATCGTCCCTCACACCCTTGGTCCTGAAGGTATCATCCACCCTGGATTCCCTGTACCTCCAACCCTCATATGTACCAGTGTACAGCCTCTGTCCTATCCAGCCCTGCAAGGTAGAATTCGGATCATGGTAGTTGGGGGGAGGAAGCATCCAGGATCTGGGGGAAAGCTGTGTTCTTCATCGATACTACCTCACACCCTAATTAACCCATCTCCTCTCCTAAACCCCTCTATGAGGGGATCTCCATTGGCCGACACTTGGGCCTTGGGTCTCCACTCTGCACTTCCCCCTTCATTTAATATGATATATATACATATATACACATACATATATACATATATACACATACATACACACACTTATATCGTTGTTTGTTTTTTTTTTGCATGATGCCTTATACCTGGTCCCTTGGGCACCTCGTGATCGCACTGGCCGGTGTGCTTCTTCCATGTGGGCTTTTTTGCTTCTGAGCTAGATGGCCGCTTGTTCACCTTCAAGCCTTTAAGACCCCAGACACTATCTCTTTTGATAGCCGGGCACCATCAGCTTTCTTCACCACATTTGCTTATGCACCCATTTGTCTTCAGCGATCCTATCATGGAGGTGTGCAGTCAATGATATGATTTTTTGTTCTTTGATGCCTGGTAACTGATCCCTTTGGGACCACTCGATCACACAGGCTGGTGTGTTCTTCCATGTGGACTTTGTTGCTTCTGAGCTAGATGGCCGCTTGTTTATCTTCAAGCCTTTAAGACCCCAGTCACTATCTCTTTTGATAGCCGGGCACCATCAGCTTCCTTTACCACATTTACTTGTTCACCCACTTTGGCTCCAGCCGTTGTGTTGGGAGAGTGAGCATCATAGAGTTCCAATTTAATAAAAGCAGGTATTCATGCATTGAGGAAGTGTTTGAGTAGAGGCCCAAGGTCCTTCCGCCACCTTAATACTTGACCTATAAATATAGACACATAGATCTATTTCCCCATCCTCCTATATATATTTCCATGTACATGTCTTTGTCTAGACCTCCATGAATGCCCTTTGACTCCTAGCTCTTTCCTCCATCTCCCTTGACCTTCCTCCTGCCCTACTACCATGCTTCATCGCCACCTGGGCTAGAGTATACCTCTTCTCTAAGCAACCTTACCCTTGATCATTTCCCACCAGGCCTGCCACTCCCCCTTCTCTACCATTTGTGGTCCCATGTTTTTCCCTTGTCCCTGGGTTTGTTAACACCACTTCCTTACCCCCCCCCTACCCCCCCACCCCAAGTCCTCCTGGAACTGTCGGTCCCGTTGTTTTTCATCCAGATAGTTCATCCAGTTGATTCCATTTTTAAAGACACTGGGTTAATCCATCTTACTAAAGATCTTTTAAAAATTTTCCCAGTACAACATCCTCCCCTAGAAACTGGTTCCCTCTGATTACATGAAGCCGCTCCATCCTTGCTTCTAAGGAGCATTCTAGCTATGCTTCTTCCAAGAGAGTTTATTAATAAAATTCAGAAGGCAAAGAGTGTACAGTGGTTTCTCAACCTAGTTCCCAAGTCACTCAATCCCGTGCTTGGAGCCAAATACCATTTCTTATGCTTCTTCAGTTATTGCGTGTGTGTGTGTGCTATATGTCTCCTCTCTAGAGACCCCTTTTTAGTAGTAACCTACCACAAGCACTACAACACATCCTCAAGCTACTTTACATTGCCCAATCGACAAATACAGTAACATACCACTGCAAGGATGTGACCTCAAGCCAGCAGCCAGACTCTCAGTGGTTCTCAACCTTCCTAATGCTGCGGCCCTTTAATAGTTCATGTTGCCGTGACCCACAAACATAAAATTATCTTCGTTGCTACTTCATAATTGCAATTTTGCGGTTTTGAATCATCATGTAAATATCTGATATGTAGGATGTATTTTCATGGTTACAAATTGAACATAAAGCATAGTGATTAATCACAAATATCTGATAAGCCGGATGTATTTTCATTGTTACAAATTAAACATATATCAGTGATTAATCACAAAAATATGTAATTACATATTGTAAAATATTTCTAATTACAAATAAATGAAATTTTGTCTTGAAGCATGGTGTAGCATGGGTAACAGTCTTCACACTGGATACTCACTCATCTGTGAGTATTATGTGCACGTGGGTAGACTCACCTGGAGACAGAGGAGCGGTGGGTGTCTTGGTTGCTAAGATCATTGGAAATAGGTTTTCTGATGGTCTTAAGCGACCCTGTGAAACGGGTCATGACCCAGAGGTTCTAAGGCATTTGTGTTTTGGAGGGCAAAGCTACATGAGTTTCTGAGCAAGAGAGAGGGAGAATAGCTGAAATCGATGTTGGGTATATAGAATGACATCACAGGACATTAATAACACTGAAGGTTTTAAACTGGGAATTTTAATTTTTACTTGAAAATATAACTCATACTGCAGTATAGTGTAGGTAATGGTATAAGCTATAAAAGATGGTTGTGGTTTGGTAATGAACAATATTAATGAGAGAAGACTGGACAAAGGATTTATTACAAAGGTCAAGATTGGCATGGAAGAGATGACCAAGGAGAGTTACTTCAGAAGGATTCCTAAGCTTTGGGCTTGAATAGCCAATGAGTTTCAAAGCATAATGAAGCCCTTCCAAGATGTCAAGATGGTAGGTAGCTATTTAAGTGGGGAAACAACTGTCCAGAACTGGAGCTACAGAACTGAGTTAGCCAACTTGTTTTTAAAGGTCAGAGCGGCCAGAAGGCAAACTAATATTCCAGTTCTAGTTCACTGTAACATTGGAAATCCAAGCAGATAAACAAGCAAAGAAGACTGAAAATTATCAACCAGTGACACAGGCCGGAAACTAAGGCATTAAAGACAATCCAAAGAAAACTATTTTCAGGGAGCATTTAGTCAACTTTATGAAAATACGGCTGGGAAGATAAACTGGTAAAAGTGACTTCATTTCATCTGGCAATACAGAGAACACTGTTAACCTTGTAAATGTAGTTTCATTGTTGTGGGGAAAGCAGTTCTACTGAAATACACAGCATAGGAGGTAAAATTTGACAAGCTGCAGACACTTCACTGGTGAGGTTTAAATCTGATGGTGGCGAGTAGCTACAGTGGGTCACAGCAGCTACCTAAGAAGCGCATACTTGCATTCTGAGACCATCACAGGAACTGAGACATATGGTATATGTTCAACTTGAGAGAGCAGGGTACAGTTAATTTAGAGCTTCTTTTTCAACTCATTTAACATAAAATTACACCTACCAGTATCTGGAACACCTCTCTGCCCTTTCATTTGGCTTAACAGGAAAAACATTAAAAAACATTAGAAAGATCCCCATTTCTAAAATTCTGGTCCCACTTGGAGCACATAAGTACACCATTAGCTTGTTTCTCCTTTTGTAATATACTGTAATAATTCTTTACACTAACTAGAAATGAGGAACGGTCTTGAAAAATAAGAGCCAATTTAGTAGTAAAATGGAATTTTGGCATGTTTCCATCCTTTGGAGGCTATCTAAAGATCTAAAATGTGGTGCAAAACATTTAAGAGTAAAACTTAACAACACCAGAAAATCTTTAAGGTGGAAACTTTTCAGAGGAGAAAAATTCAAATACTTTCCCCAAGAACAGTACAGAAAAGAAGCAAGACCCCACCCTGTCAAAGGCAGAAAAACTGTACACCAGAAAAAAACACACACAAAGTTCCATCGCATTCAGGCTCACACAGGTCTGACTATAAGTACAAGGGCTTCAAAACGTAAAAAAAGCAATGAAAAGATAACGGAATTTCTCCACAAATTTTTTTAAGTTCTTTTATAGACATATATTACAGAAATTAGCCTATTCTCCATTCCATGATTGAGGTAACGTTTTTGTTAAATTGATTATCTTTTAGATGAGTGTCCATCAAATTGAGCCAACACAATTGTTCTAATTTTCTGGACAAGTTAAAAACATTTTTTCCCTAGCCTGTTGGAGCTAATGCTGTATATTGAAACAGCTCCCAAGCATAGCACTTGTTGGGGGAGGGGAAGGTGGAGGCTATTCGTAGAGATCATGAGTAGCCCTGGAGTCAACAGTTGCTGCTGTCCCTAGATGTTAAGTTATAGATCAAGTTTGGAAGATGAGACTACACTGTATAAAGAACATTCAGCATCAGATCTCTGATCAAAAGGAGAGCAAATAAGCTACAGGACACAAAGTACCATACACAATTTCATTAAGTGTGCTAAAAATTAAGAAACCTTGGCTATGAAGCAGTTTCTGCCATTCTTTAATATGGCAGTGAGAACACATTTTGTTTTCTGGTATCTTTTTCCTCATCTGGTACAATATAACTATATATATATATATTTTTTTTTTAATAGGGGTGGTGGTGGTGGTAGTGTGTTTGTGTGTCAACTATATATTTTTTAACCTTCATAATTATCACCCAAGTCTTGTAAAGATCAAAGGCTTATCATTGTTTTTACAATTTTCAGATCACATTAACACAAGTTACATACTTTTTTTGCACTTATTGTTATCAGATGAACTGGTATCACAACCCACCACACCATCTTTGAATACACCTAATGCTGTCTTATGATGTGCTAAAAGAGGGACTTGCTTTAGTAATGATAAGGAATTTTAAAAAATCATTTTATTAGGGGCTCATACATAATTTTTGAGATATATCTTAAATTTATTTTACTGGTTAAAAACTCTTGCTAAAAAGGAAGTTTTCGCGAGAATAGGTAATAATCATTTCTCATATGCTGAAATGGACAAAACAGGTCTTCAGAAAACCTAACCCAATATCCTCTACAATACCGATTTTAGCCAAGATAAGAATGTGAATACTTTGTATCTCAGGATACTTTTGGATGGTGGTGTCTGAGCCCCCTAGATTTGCTCTTCTGTAGAAAGGTTTAAACATCAGAGCTATAGATGAACACCAAGAATAATGAATAAACTTATCATGTGGTCACCAAGTAGTCTGTAAAATGGACCGTATATCGACATTAAATGGTTTATTGTAGGCTTTAATTGCTTACGATGTGAATGTTAATTACCAACTAATGAAAACAATTTCATAATTAAATGGTAGCAAACTGGTAGTGTGGCTCAACTTAAGGTGATCTGATTTGGCAATTACATAATGCTATGTACTAAAAAGCAAAAATGCTAGGTTTCACGCAGGGCCACCGATTCAAGAGCTTAGCATGTGTATTTGGCTGCAGAGATTTTTTTCCCCATTAAAACTTGTGCACACCCCTCAGTACCAATAATGAAGAGCAGAGATACCAGGAGGAGAAAGGGAAGGTGGGAGAGAAAGGTGAACCGATCACAATGATCTCATGCAACCCCTTCCCTGGGGGACAGACAACAGAAAAGTGGGTGAAGGGAGACATCGGACAGTGTAAGACATGAAATAATAATTTATAAATTATCAAGGGTGAGGGAGGGAGAGAAGGTAAAAAATGAGCTGATACCAAGACTCAACTAGAAAGAAAAATTTTTGAGAACAAATGTACAAATGTGCTTGACACAATGATTGTGATGAGTTGTATGAGCCCCTCATAACATGATTTCAATATTAAAAATTGCGTACAACATGAACACAATGTGACTTATACATGTTTAGAATGAAATGGCACATATTACTAAATATTAACCACAATTAAAAGATCATAAATAAAACTGTTACAATTTATGGAAGACAGCACTGAAAGATGTTTTTTAAAGGGAATTAGCAATTATCACTAAATCCCTGACTTACATGAAAGTATATACTTCCTCAGATACCGAAACACAGGAGCAGTGAATACACCTGATTATTTTGCTGCTTCAACACCTAATGGCTTTTACAACAGTGCATGCAACCAAAACAAAAAAGGAGGCCGCATCATACTAAACAACCATCATCATTTATTGGGGGTGGGGATGGGGAGACACAGACAATAGACACACACTACACAGACAATAATTCTCATTCATAAAGAGCTCTCCAGTGTGCGTTCTCCTGCTAATTTATTTCTGTGTTTAATTATCCAGTGGACAGCCTTTCCCGTTTACTTTTATGGAATCACTGCACAAGCTGAGGATGAGGAGATTCCCTTAGTTTATGGGAAAATGTTATTTAAGAGATTTCCCCACAAACTTTCCCAGTGCCACCCCAACCCACCTCCACCGACCCCGTCATGACTTGTGATTTACAAAAACTTACTTAACAAAATAGAAACTCTAAGAAAGCAAACACTACCACATATATTGGACAACTATCTAGGTCCTGATCATTTCAAGGGTCTGACACTTCCCTCCCACAATGTATAGGGCTGCACCAAACCTAACTCATCCACTCAGTTTTGGGCATATGAAATTTAAAAAAAGGGGAAACCTCCCTCAACTTTATTGTAGTTCTTAAATTATGGTAGCTTTCAACATATATATGCACCAGGTTGTAAATCCTCAAGATATTATCTTGTTCATCCTCATAGGAGTTTAATGTAAGCCAATATATTTAATGGAGCATAATAGCAGTTACTAAAAATAACAATGTTAATCCTTGGACATGTAAGTTTAGTAGCTATAAAAATTATGGTGTGCAGATATTGAGATGAAGAAAATGATAAGGATTTATGCAGGGAAGGTGTAGGCAAGTTTACTTTTTTTGGATTACAGAGTAAATTACACATAAATAACCTTGCAAAATAAAACAAGGAATCCTGGTGGTATGGTAGTTACAAATTAGCCTGCTAACTTAACTGCAAGGTTAACAGGTTCAAAACCACCAGCAGTACCCAATGAGGGACTTCTGCTCCCATAAAACTTTGGGAAGTTAGAAATTTACAGGGGCAGTTCTCCCGTCCTACAGGGTCCCTACGAGTCTGCATCAAGAGGGCAGTGAGTTTTAACCGTGTAAATAAAGTCCTCCTACCCCCAACAGTCAAAGCACCTACAGGGTGTACTGAACCTTTTTTCTCATTACTAAAAACCAAACTTTATTTTAAAAGTATATGCATGAGAAAGTTAACCCCTACTTTTGATATTATTCTCTACCAATAACTATCCCCCAGCCTTTCTGCTTTAGAAGCTCAATTCCTAATTTCAAACGTTTTTTGACTGCTTTGGCACAGAGAAAGATTATATGCGTACTTACAAAGCGCTACAAGTATGAGCATAAGGTTCTAAGTATGAATGCAACGACCAGTGCTTACTGATTAAATGTTGAAGAGACAGGGCAATAGCATTTTGGCTCTATCATCCAGCTCAGTGGTTCTCAAGCTTCCTAATGCTGCGACCTTTTAATACAGCTCCTCATGTTGTGGTGACCCCCAACCATAAAATTATTTTCATTGCTACTTCCTAGTTGTAATGTTGCTACTGTTATGAATCGGTGAAAGGGTCATTCAACCTCCAAAGGGGTCACACCCACAGGTTGAGACCCACTGATCTAGCTCAATTTAAAACAAATTCAGGCAGAATATATGAAGGTTCTAGCTCAGTCCCCCAAAGCATATTTTGGGGTGAGCCTATCAACTAAAATAGTAAAAAAAAGTATACATATATATTTGCTCGTTTTAATATACATACATTAGCTTTAAATATATATACATATATTAGCTTCTTTGATGATTGGCAAAAGCATCCAGTATACAGGAGTTAAAATATGAATTAATCACAAATCATGAACTGTACTTCTTATCCCTTAGCACCACAGGATCAGACTGGTTTTGTGTTCCCCTGAATGCAAGAACAAAACGTTAGTCTCAAATGGAATTTTATTTTAAATAGCACAACTTTTCTAATATTAAGAAATCTCGTTTTTTCTAAATCTTAACCAGATTTCTAAACCGTAATAAAGTATAAAATGATTAAAAAAAATCTCAGTGTTACTTGAACTATAAATTTGAGTTTAAAGAAAGAATTTGAACAGGATAAAGTGCACTTTCTAATTGAAAAAGAAAAAAAGGTTTTCATCTTTTAAAACTTTTTAACACAATGAGATCTTTTCTTACATTGAAGTGTACAGGCTACAAATGGACACTGTCCTCCCCTAATTAAAGCTGTAGAGCCAATTAATAAAAGAAACTCTCCAAATGGTATCTTAATCTTTTAAGACACCGAATTTTAACAAGTAATCTCACAGAATACACATTTTGTCACATTCCAGCTAGTAGCCGCTCCTGCTGTCTGAAAGGAGGTAGTGGTGAGGGGCTCTAGGAGTACCTGTCAGTCCTCATCATCTTACCTAAGCGAACATTCTTCTCATAAAAACACACGCCGTATCATTTCCCAGCATAGAATGGCACTCGGCCACTTCTGCTCCCAAACACTTCGGGCTGGAATAAGGAAAAGCACGCTAAGTCCCTCATTAGAGGGCTCTAGTCTCTCTCAAACCAAACGTCCAAAGACATGACGATTAAAAAAATTTTTAAGACAAGCACCTTCCCATCCTCTGCTCGGAACGGCATCTGCCCCGAAACCCAAGCTAGTCACTCCTTTAGCGGAGGATAGTACAGCCAGCAACCCCGACTCACGCAGGGTTGAACCGTGAACCCCAAAACACAGGGCGGGGGGTTGACGAGAGGCCTGCTCAAACTTCCTCAACCCACCGCTTTTTGACCGGACCACGAAAGAAAGCCCGAAAAGGAAACAGGGAGCATTCCGAGAGAGCTAAAAAGACTGCTTACTGTCCCACAAACCCCGGCCCAATTTTCTGCCGAAGCTCCCGGCCCACCCCACCCCCCAGGGGTCTCGGCGCCATTTAGCTCCTCCAAAGCAGCCGCCATTTTCCGCCCCCGTCGGCGGCCGCGCACTCCCCAGCTCCGCAGGCCGGGCCGCCGCCGCCGCCGCCCGCCCAGGCCCAGGCCAGCGGCTCCGGGCAAAGCGCACGGAGACAGCCGCTCCGGCGTCACGAAGGCCCAGCTCCGACCCCGCCCGCAACGCTCAGGCGGGGCTGCAGGGCCGGCCGGCGGGAACGGGCGGCTGACGAGGGGGCCGGGCAGGCTCCACTGGGCGGAGCGGCCCTGGCGGCGACTGGGACCTGAAGGTTCCATCGCACTTACTTCCTGTTTTGGGTCCGGGCACTTTGGAAGAACCAGGATGGAGGCTCCAAAAAATACCAGGATGGAGGAAGCAGCCACGGGCGAGAGTGGCTGCAGCTGGAGTGAGCGAGCGCGACGAGCCACCGGAAGCGGAGCCGCGGCCGCGCCCCGCCCCTAGCCCCCGCAGCACTCCCCCGCCCTCTCCCTGGGGCGGCTGCGCGCGTCGCTTGTGCCGTCACTTCCGGCCGAATCGTCGCGCGAGAGGGTTTCGGGTTACTGGAGCGTCGGAGAGAGGTCCTGTGATTTGTTTTGTTTTATTTCCGCCACCGTTTTGTACGCTTTCAATTAGGGAGTGGTTTTCCGCGGCTTCCTCCTTCGGAGTGGGGAGCCAAGTCCTGTCGTTGTCTGTTCGTAGTCTCGAGGCTCTGCTGAAACCCGTTCCCATGGGGTGACCCTGCTGGCTTTTGAAATACCAGCGCCATCGCTTCCAGCATCCCAGCCACACACAAGCCACCGCAGTAGGACAAACGGACAGACAAGTGGTGGCACCTAACAACAGCAATTAGGGCATCCCGACCGACACTGATAGCCCTTCTCTGAATGATCATAGCGGGCTCGAGGGTGCAACTGTGGTTAGCTCGGGTGCCAGGCAGTTTCCCATGGCTCGAAGCAAAGGAGTCCTGTGGAAGAAAGGGCTTAGAAGGGTGGAATAAGTGAAGAAGAGAATATTTGTCCAGAGTCCTGCCCCACCAAAAGCGTTTAAAATGAGGTGTCATCTATGTGGTTGAGTAATGTAGCCCTTGATGGAATGTGTACTGAGTTCAGGACCGGCTATTATACAGGCAAGATGCTACTCTTTTTTTTTCTCTTCAATTAAATCATTTTATTTGGGGCCTTGTACAACTCTTATCAGAATCCACACATACTTCCATGTGTCAAGGATTTTTGTACATTTGTTGCCCTAATCATTCTCAAAACATTTGCTTTCTAACTAGAGTCCCTGGTACTCGATTCTCATTTTTACCTCCCCCCTCCCTCCTTCCCCATGAACCCTTGATAATTTAGAAATTATTATTATTTTGTCATATCTTACACAGTCCAATGTCTCCCTTCACCCACTTATGCTCTGTCCATCCCCCAGGGAGGAGGTTATATGTAGATCCTTATAATCTGTCCCCCTTTCTCCCTCACCTTCCCTCCACCCTCCCAGTATTGCCACTCTAATCACTGGTCGTGAGGGGTTCATCTGTCCTGGAGTCCCTGTGTTTCCAGGCCCTATCTGTACCAGTGCACATCCTCCTGTCCAGCCGGCTTTGTATGGTAGAATTGGGATCATGATAGTGGGGGGCGGAAGCATTCAAGAACTAGAGGAAAATTGTATACTTCATCATTGCTACCCTGTACCCTGACGCTCATCTCCTGCCTGTGTCCATTCTGCATGAAGATGCCCAATTGCCCACAGACGGGCCCTGGGTTCCTACTCTGCTTTCCCCTTCATTCACAATGCTATGACTTTTTTTTGGGGGGGGATCTATGATGCCTGATACCTGATCCCTTCTTCGACGATGTCTTGTAATCTCACAAGCTATTAGGTAACTTCTTCCATGTGTGCTTTGTTGTTTCTCAATTAGATGGCTGCTTGTTTATCTTCAAGCCATGGAAGAAGCACACCAGCTGTCGCAACACGATAGCTGAAGACATAAGCAAATGAAGCGGGTGCATAAGCAAATGTGGTGAAGAAAACTGATGGTGCCGGTTATCAAAAGATGCTGCTCTTAAGCAATCTGCTTAATATACTGCAGTGCCTCTTTAATAACTGGCAGCTTTTAGAAAAGATGGGCCCTGCCACAAAACAATCTTTCAGAATCTTTGTGATGTTTTGTTTGTTTTTATTTTAATTTTAAAAGCTCTTTTGAACCAAGAGGACTTCTCATCTGATATTTCTAACCTCTTTACCAAGAAGAATTTATTATTCTCTATTGGGGTGACAAGAATATTAAAGTTACACTTGATGGATGTTTTTGTTTATTTCTTTTTAATTCAACTCCTATGTATAGACTGACATTTTTACAGTAGAACTGAATCACCATCAGTTGTAAAAACTTAGGATTATCAAGAATGTGAATATGTGCACCCTATGCTGCCAATTAGGAGCTCTTGGTGGTGTGTGGGTTGTATACTAGGCTACTAATCATGCAGTCATTAGTTCAACCCCACCAGCCACTCTGTGGACAGGAAAAATGAGGCTTTCTACTACCATAAAGATATATACTCAGGGAAACTCACTGGGGCAGTTCTACTGAGTTGGAAGTAACTCATTGGCAGTGAGTTTGGCTTGAGTTCTGAAGCCGCTAATTAGTCCCTTTATTTTTTTTTATGTTTTATCAGAATTTATTTTAAGTTATTAAGAGGTTGCATTGGATATCCCACGATCATCTGCTAATCACTTTTGTGGTTTCTTTTTCTCTTATTTCAGCAGTTGCAGTTATATGCAACCATGGATCCCTTTAACTAGAGTGTAGTTTGAAGATAAAACAGAATGATCTAAACCGATTAAGGAAACTGGTAAAGGTAAACCAAGGGACTGGATGAGAATGTAATGTAGCTAAATCCTCTGTGCTCAAAAGTACAGGTCTGGAAAGCTGGCTCTGATTGAGGAAGACCCTCACGGTTATGAAATATAAATAAATCTTATTATACATTCTCATGACTGGACATAGTCCCTCCAATACCCCCACATGAAGGAGCTACCATGTAAGATGAGTCATTCATGCATCTGGCTATTCCTTGTATCTGGAGGTTGTCTATAGATGTGGTAGTTACATAATCTAGTGTCAACTGTAGACATGAGGGAAGGGGTGGAGTTTAGCTTGTCAATCAGGTCCCAGTGTGATAACCTCATTTTGGAAGCACTAGGAGATAAATAGCTCACTGGGGGTGGGACACACAAACACTCCCTGGGAGACATGTCTGTTGACAAGCCACATGGAGCTATGCTGATGGCAGCCAGAACCTTGGAGCTGGAGGAGCCATGTGGAGACCCACACCAGGGCTAAGATGCTTCCACCGCGATTGGATTCACAAGACTTTCTACTCAGTGATCTGTCGTCTTCCTGCACTCAGCGTAAGTGCATGTGTTGCATGAATCTGAAGAGGAATTTCCAGACTAGTATTGGACACATGGGCCAATATCGGACTTGCGGACTTGATCTGGACTGGGCTGTTTTCTTAATATACAATTATGCTTTTATATAAAGCTCTTTCTTATACACGAGTGTCTCTGGATTTGTTTCTCTAATTAACTCTGACTAGCACAGTAGATAAGAGCAATCAACCCACCATAAATGTAGCTATCCCTGGGGAGGGGTTAGGGATGTTTATTCAAGGTCAACTAGTATAAAATCAAGATGCCGACTCACCTCATTGCTTGTTTATTGTGTTACCCACTTCTGTTACCTATTAACTATGTAATATGGTAGCTGTATGATGTGCATGGCTTATGAAAGAGCTGTAAGCCCCATTGTATACACCCCATGGAAAATTCATTCTCTCAGTCCTGACATGGGAGAAGGAGCTCCTGTGTCCCGCTGTCTGTCTTGCTGGTCTGTCTTCAATATTTTCCACAATTGCAGAGTTGCTCCTGGAAACCATTCGAGTATTGGAGATGTCCCTCACTCCAACAGGAAACATGGAAAAAAATAAGCAAACTACATGGGGAAAATGATTTTCTAAATAATTTGTTTAGGTTCTAAGCCAAGTGCATGTCTGTCTTTGGATCTGAAGGGGTCATGCTGATTGTTTTTCCCAAGGGTATAGGAGCATCAAGTAGGCTTATTAGGAAGATGTTTTAAGAAAATTGCAATCTACATTGGCAAGAAAAGCTCCAGAGTTGCATCAAGGGATACCCCCCCATCATGACAATACACCAGCTCATTCTTTAGGGTAATTTTGTAGGGAAAACCTACCCGACTACCCTAAGTCCCTGAGCTTTTCCCTTTAGAATCTGCTTGCAAAAACTCAAAATTCCAAAGGAACACAATTCAAATCCCTTAAGGATGCCAATAGGAGCCCTGGGGGTGTATTTGGCTGGTAACTGGAAGGACAGCGGTTGGAAACCACCAGACCTCACCTAACAGCAGGGCAAGAGTTACAGCCTCAGAAACCTACAAGGGCAGTTCTACCCTTGCCTACCTGTAGGGCCACCATTAGTGGGGATCCACTTGATGGCAGCGAGTTTGATTTTTGGTTTTTAAGGATGCCCAAACTTTGACGTGTTAATCGAAGCACTCACGATTCTGGGAAGAGTTAGAAACACTGGCTTTAGAAGTGTATAGACCTAGATGGAAGGTATGTCAAGAAACAGCTTTCTTTACAATTTTTTTTTTTTTGCTTAGTCAAGGTTTCTATGACTTTGTAGCAATATATATATATTTTTTTACTTTGGTATGTAGTAAGGACTTGGAAACTAGTAAACTCTTAAAGCAGAAAAACAAGCTTCCTGTTACAATTAAAATCATATATGAAAACTATTGAGTAAGCATTAAAATTTACAGGATGTATTTCCTAATTAGCCACATTTTATGAACCATACAGGATTCTATTCATTACAGCATATGATGTGGTATATAAATTACAGCCTGGCTGACGATTGCTCTTCTGCAAAACTTTAGGTTAGCCTGCACTCTGAAATTAATTCCTTTAAAAAGTTAAGTACATCCTTATAATTAAATCACTTCTTTTCTGGGTGAGTTTCTTTCCTAACCTCACTCAATGTCAGTTG
Source organism: Tenrec ecaudatus (assembly GCF_050624435.1). Taxonomy (NCBI): domain Eukaryota; kingdom Metazoa; phylum Chordata; class Mammalia; order Afrosoricida; family Tenrecidae; genus Tenrec; species Tenrec ecaudatus. The sequence continues at coordinate 111,749,039 of NC_134538.1, forward strand.
GTGTTTACTTGGAGAAGTCAAAGATACATTTTACTATTAGCTTAATACATAATTAAAAAATAAAGCATCAAGGGCAGAAAGAAAATTCAGTGAAAATGTGTAATTAGCAGTGCACTACAGGATGGATTCTCCCATTGAGAGTCTGCATAAAGAATGCTAAGTATTTTCCCAGGGGCAGCTTGCCCTCCCCAATTTGCCACTAATAAATGAAATCGCCTCTGAGACAGACGCGCAATACCTCCCCCCTTCTTAAATTTCCATTGAGGTCCACGGAACATCCTTGTAGAGTGTATTAAATTGGGGTGACCATTGGACAATGCTATTTGACAGGATCCTCTCGCAGTCCCTGCTTCCCAGTGCTGTTGAGAAAAACTGACACTGACACATGAAAAACTGACCCCAGCTGAGGTAGGACCAACCTGGGAAGGGAGTGTCTTGTGGTCCTTATCCATTAAGCCCTGGTTACCTCCTCTCCAGAACCATCTTCACTTGCTAGTTTTTTGCAATCAATGTTTGTTGTGGCCTATTAATGGAATTTTAGGGGGTGGGGGCAAACAACTTCCTTTTCCAGTTAAGAGAATGCAGGGCTAAGTCTTCAGATGCTCTCAGGAATGAAGACAAAAATTTTGGAGCAGAAATGAAAAGAACTCTTCATTACTGGAATTGGCGGAATCCTGCACTCACCCTAGTCCATTTGCTATTAAAATTTATTGCCTAATGTAGAGAGTAAAGGGACAATGCACACATTGGTATGTCAATTAGTAATTACCAATTTTTTATGAATCCTAAGGATACAAATTGAGGGTTCTAAAAATAAACATTACATAAGGAGTTCAGAGGAGGACTTCCTAAGAAGGGAAAGGCGAAATCACCAGACTAGGATGAGAAGCCATACATCCAGCTAGAGCTGGAAAGAATGCATTTGGAGAAAGCGACTAGCCTTTATGTTTATATAATGGTGAGATAACATACTCAGTCCCTAGTAGATGTTCTAAATAAACCCACTTAATTCACTGCCATCTAGTCAATTCTGACTCACAGTATCCCTATAGGACAGAGTAGAGCTGCCCCTGTGGGTTTCTGAGCCTCTAACTATTTATAGGAGTAGAAAGCCACATCGTTCTCCCTCAGAGCAGCTGGTGGTTTTGAACTACTGACCCTGGAGTTAGCAGTCCAACACATAAAAGACTACACCACTAGGGCTCCTTAGCAGATGCTAATTGAAGTTAATTCCTGCTCCCAATCATCACACTCTTACACTTTGCACGTGCTTAGATGTTTGTTGCTTGTCTCAAGCCAGAAGATCAGGAAGATGACCATTTCTGTAGTCAGCTGTCACTACAAAGGAAATTGTGGACTTTTTTCCCCCCAAAGAGTGTCATTACTTGGGAACTAAAATTCTGCAACTACAGTGAACACTAGGCAATCCATTATAACCTTTTATTAGTCAAGTCTAGCTTTAGTAATAATAAAATACTTTCATTGTTACTCCCAACGATAAAATATTTCAGTGTTACTCTCAACTTTATTAACCAGTTCTTTGACACTCTTTGTAGATGCAATATTTTTAAAGCAAAGCATTTTCTTTTAACCAGTAGATGTCTCTATTAAGCAAAAAAAATTTTTTTCCTTTCTAGAATAGTATCATCAGTAGATGGATATTAGCCTGGCTTTCAATTTGCTAGTGATTGTGCTATGGTACAGGAGCACCGGGTTACACATTGGGCTGCTAACTGTAAGGTCAGCAGTTTGAACCCTCCAGCTGAAGAAAGATGAGAGATGTTTGTTTTTTTTTTTGCTGTGGTAAAGATTTTTTTTGAACCCACTACTCTCAAGTCGATGCTGATTCACAGAGACTCAATAGAACAGGGTAGAACAGGGTAGGCCATCCACTTCTGCTCCGAGTTTCCATGGGGTAACTCTCTACAGGAGGAAATCCACCAAGGCAGTTTTACTTTTACCCTGTAGGGTCATTATGAGTAGGATTGACTCAATGGCAGTGAGTTTGATTCAGTTTTTTAATGCTATGGTAAATCAAGGACAAGCTTCATCAATAATAAAACCAAAGGGATTAAATGCTTTGAAGACAACTGTTAAAAGTCCTTTATCATTTAACTATTATAAATTAATCCTTATTTTCAACGTACATCCAATATTCTTGCAGTGACCATGCAGTAATTGCTACAGGATCCCTGGTGGTGTAGTGGTTATGTATTGGGCTGGGATAAGCAAGTCCGGCAGTTCAAAACCACCAACAGCTCTGTGGGAGAAATACTAGACTTTCTACTCCCTTGAGCAGTTAGTCTCAGAAACACACAGGGGGTCTCTATGAGTCAGCTTTGACTCAGTGGCAGTGGGTGTGGCTTAGTCTTTACAGCTTTTAAGAGTTTTCAGATCTGTGTTATAGTCATCATTTAATTCAGAAGACTTTTCTGAGCTCCTCTGTTGAGCACTGACTGAGACACAGGTGATAGGACGACAAACAAGAGACTCAAGAGCCCTGCTGTATTGGAGCAAGTATGCTAATTGAGGAGGTCATAGAATTTAAAAAGACCTTTTTATTATAATTTTAAAATTTACAGAGGAAATTGATTTTCTATGAAACAATTCATACATTGATTGCAGTCCCCAAGATGTACTAACTCTCTTCCCACTTCTGCCCTCCCCGTGCTTTACCATCATTAGCTATCCTCCTTTCCTGCCCCTTCTTGCTTTCAAGGGTTTTTATCCCTGAGCAAATGCTTTCCTTTAGATTCTGTACAGTTGCTTGTTTTAAGGCATGGTAGAATTTTTAATGTTTTTTATCACAATTTTTTTCATTAATGTGTCAACTTATTAAATTACTGGCAAATGTCCACCAAACCTTGTCTGTGATTAATAACTTAATGAGGGATAAACACAAGATATGAATCAAATTACATGTGTCATCAAATTAAGCTAATTCCAAATATTAAAATAGATGTATCAAAGTTCATTGCTTTTGCTTAATCAAAGACTAACACATGCAAAGCACTTTGAACATTTCTGAAAAACAGTAAATCCGTAAAAATATTAAATGTCATTATCTGTCTACACCCATAACCACATAGAATGAACATCAGAAAAGTCAATTATTGTGTTTTGATTTTGTTTGTTTTATCTTACTGTTGTATGAAATTTGTCTTAGGAACAATTAACATTCAACGAAGAGGACTATAACATCAAATTTTTCTTTGAATATATTGTCTTTTTATTAGACTGCAGAATTTAAGACACGCAGCAAAAGTAGCTCTGGTGTCACATGAGGTACAAATGGGACTGCTAACAGAAAGATCAGTAGTTCAAACCCAGAAGCCACTCCACAGGAGACAGATGAGACTTTCTGCTGCTGTAATAGCAAACACTTTAAAATCAAGGAATACTTTGAAGCATGCAATTTTAAGAGACATCAACGTTAAAAAAGGTAAATCTTAATTAAGCTCGTGGGTAAGCAGGTAACTTCAAAAGAAACAAGCTAGCAATTAAAATGAGAATTTATTTAGTGCAAATGATAATTATAATATGCAGCTATCTACTATAGCAATCATATAAAATGGTAAGAGTAACATTTATCATATCTAAACTATTTTCTTTGCTCTCTTAAAGACCCTATGGACAGAGTAGTCCATATGGGCCTTCAGGCCAATTTAACCCATCACACACATGTCTGTTTTAGAGCAATACAGAAAGTGATTTAAAAAGAAAAAATCCACAAAGGTTTGGGTGAGGAACAAGGCAAAAGGAAGTAAATCTAGGTTGTGCAATTTCAAATTGTCAGGAATTTATGATAATCTGAGAAATGACATCTAACAACAGCCTTTCTCAAAGCCTTGTGGTTTCATGAACTTAAATCATCTTTGTCCTAGAAGCCTGATCATCTAAAGAATGAATTAATAGATTTTCAAACTAGTAATTTTAAAATCTCTTTTTTACTTCAAGGGTAAGAAAACTAATTTTTTAAATACTTTTATTGGGGGTTCTTACTTCTCTTATCACAATCCATACATCCCTCCAGTCTGTCAAGCACATTTGCACATATGCCACCATCATCATTTTCAAAGCATTCTCTTCCTACTTGAGCCCCTGATATCTGCTCCCAATTTCTTCCCCCTCCCTCCCCTCCCCACCCTCCTTCATGAACCCTTGATAAGTTATAGATTATTTTTTCCACATCTTGCACCATCCTCCATTGCCCCTCACCCACTTTTCCATTATTTGTCCCCCTGGGAGGGGGTTATAGTTTGATCCTTGTGATTGGTTCCCCCTTTCTCCCGCCACCCTCGCCAATCCTCATGGTATCTCTGCTCTCCTTGTTGACCCTGAATGGTTTCTCTCTCCTGGATTCCCTGTATTGTGGGCTCTTATCTGTAGCAGTGTGTATGTTCTGTAGCAGTGCAAGGTAGAATTGAGGTCATGATAGTGAGGTGAAGGAAGCACCAAAGAACTAGAGGAAAGTTGTGTGTTTCATTGGTGCTATACTGCACCCTGACTGGCTCATTTCCCTGTGACCCCTAATGCACCCATTTTGTTTTCAGCAATCATTTGGTGAGTATCACAGAATGCCAGATTGTTAGAACGAAGTGTTCTTGTGTTAAGGTAGTACTTGAGTCGAGGCCCAATGCCCATCTGCAACCTTAATTCTTAACATATAGATATGACTACCTAGTTCTATTCCACTCTCATTATATATGTACTTACATATGCACATGCCTGTATTTAGACCTCTACAAATGTCCTTTGCCTCCTGGTTCCTCTATTTCCTTTTACTGTCCTCTCGTCCCACCATCATTTTCGGCCTTCATTCAGGTTTAGTCATTTCTCGCTTCTACATTGCCCTTGATTGAGCCCAACTAGGAATCCTACAAGCTTCCTTCCATTGATTTTAGTTCACTTGTTGTTCCCTTGTCCCTGGGTTGGTCCCCTGCACTGCCCCCTCCCTTTCTCCCATTTCACCTTCTCCTGTATCGCCCCCCCCCAACTATTAGTCTCATTGTTTTCATCTCCAAATTATTTAGCCTGTCTGTTTTATCTAGATAGACATGGAGATACATTAATAAGTGCAAAAGTCTGGCAAAGCCAAATAAAGCAACGAAGTTAAAGCCAACAAAACAATAACAGTAAAAAACAAACACAAAATAACAACAAAAAAGACAGCCACTGACAGAAATGGAAAAGCCTATAAATAGTTCATGGTTTGTTTGCTGGCCTTTATGAGTGTTTTCCAGTGGAGTCTGATGGGGTGCCACACTCTGTCTCCAAAGTCTATTTTTGGTATTCCCCGGGGGTTTCATCTCTGTGTTCCCCCTGCTGCTCTGCTGCATGCCCTCAGTGCCTCGCCCCAGCATGATGGGGTCAGACCGTGCACTATTCCCACACTGCATCTCCAGGGATGTCCCCTGCAGTGCCATGGTTCCGTGAGGGATGCTGTGTCCCATGGTGGGGGCAGCCCTATGGTCCTCCCCTTGCGTTCTCTGCTCTGAGCAGGACCATCGTCCTTGGGGCTTGGTGAGCCAGGATGTCCTCTCCTCCCCCTCCATCCCTTTGCGTTTCTTCCGTGTGCTCTAATCTGAGGTGCCCCTCTCCCCAAGCTATAGCCACAGTGCTGTTCTCTGAAGTGCATTCTTCTGAGGGGGGGCAGTGTCCACATAGTTGGGGTTGGAGCTGACACACACACCTCTACTGGTTCCCTGGTACATGCAAGTATGTTGTATTCACGTCTTAGCACACCGGGTTGAAGCCTGGTCTCTCTCTCCCTCTCCTGTGGAGATATAAACAATACCCTTCCCTTGGGTTGCTTAGTGTCCTGCTCCCCCTTACCTATGGCTTTTCCCCCCTCTTTCTTTCCCTTCTTATTTAGTTGGCTGCCATATGTATCTCTGGATTGGGTTTGGCTCCTGAGAAGCCCAATTCTTTGTTAATGCTGTTTAATACTAACACCCTTCCTCCAAACAATTAAACTTTAGACAGGTGGGTAGAACTTTGACAATATAAAATGAATTTATATCAACCTATGCTATCATTAATGAATCTTTTAACATTACTGTTGTTCCATATTTCTTATAATCTTACAAAAAGTATGTTAACTTCAAATTATAATAAATATTTGTTCATTTAATATCAGTAAATTAGAGATCTCAAAGTTATTTATGTACCACATGAGAATGCGGAAGTAAAGTTTAATCATTTAAGTTTTAAATTTTAAGTTTAGCTTATTTTATCTAAATTTAGCTCTCCCAGATTCTTTTAAAACATATGCATCTCGAGTTTTGACAACCCGTTCCTTGGATCCACTCTAACTCGGGCGAGTACCTGCTTCCCAGGCTTTCTGGCTGAGACTGCTCAGCTCAGGCACACAGACCGGCTGCCTTTGCTGGGAGTGGCCTGAAGCCTCAATTGTGGACGATTCAGTCAGCAAGCAGACCCACCGGGGCTTTTGCTACACTGAATTTGGGAAGATCTTTTTCCTTCAAAAAAAAAAAAAAAGTTTTCCCCAGGACCATATAAAACTCAGACTGTGGCTCTTCTTAAAAAAAAAAAAAGAAAGAAAGAAAGAAATCTTTACCATACAGTCAGCTGTAATTTCTTTATAGGAGCAGAAAATGACATTTTTCTTCCACAGAGTAGTTGTTGGGGTGAGCTGCTTGTTTTCTGATTCGTACCTCACTGTTTTAGTAGCTCACTACACTACAAGGGAGTTTTGCTTAGAATGAAACCGGAAACTTGCTGCTATTTAATTGATGCCTACCGACAATGATCCTATAGGACGGGTAGAACTGCCTCTGTGGGTTTCTGAGACACGGTAAGAAAGCCTCAATTTCCTCTTGTTGAGCAGCTGATAATTTCGAACTCCTGGCTTTGCCCACCTTGTAACCACTGCCTCCAGGGCTCCCGGTCTCTGTGGTGGCATAAAGGCTACTTGCTGGGCTGTGATCTGCCAGGTCAGCAGTTTGAAGTCACCAGCCAGTCCACAGGAGCAGGACTGGACCGCTACTGCAGTGAGCAGAGCTTCAGTACTCACAGTTTCTGCTCTGTCCTTTCAGATCGCTATGAGTCAATGTTGACTCTAGGGCAGTGCGTCTGAGGAATTTCTGCGAATGACAGAGGGGGTAAAAGAGTGTGTTAGTCTGCGGTCAATCAAACTTACAGTAGTTTAGGATTTTGTTTGTTGAGAGTTAGTTTTTAAAAAGAGAATCAACAGCCTCCTCCTCTGTAGTAAAAATTCCTTTTAAACCTGGTAATTATTTCAGACGTGGACCAGCTGTAAAGCCTGCTAATTATTCAAGGATCCTTTAATTCAAGAAAGGGGAAGCTGGAACAGCTAAATAAGAATGGAGGCTGAAACCCCAAGGAAACTATTTTGACATCCCCTAGACTTGGGGTTCTCAACTTGTGGGTCGTGACCTCTTTGGGGGTCAAACGACTCTGTTACAGCGGTCACCTAAGACCACAGGAAAACACTTATTTCCAATGGTCTTAGGAAACCAGACACCGCTCCTCTATCTGTCTCCAGGTGGATCCACCCACATATAGATACGCCCACCTCTGAGTACCTGGCCTGAAGACTCTCACCCATGCTACACCATGCTTCAAGACAAAATTTCATTTCTTAATAATTAGAAATAAATATTTCACAATCTATAATTACACATTGTTTTGTAATTAATCACTATGTTTGAATTATATTCCATTTGTAACAATGAAAATACATCCTGCATATCAGATATTTATGTGGCAATTCAAAACAGTAGCAAAATTATAGTTATGAAGTAGCAACGAAAATAATTTTATGGTTGGGGGTCACCACACCATGAGGAAATACTAAAGGGTCCTGGCATGAGGCAGGTTGAGAACCACTGCTCTAGAGTCATGAAGATATCATTTGATGGTCTGGCAATCCCTAGGGAAATGCAGACTGTTTACTATGAACCTTGTACCCTTTGTCCCATTGTTTGGAGGTCTACCGATCCTTGTAAATTATCTCCTGGCCCTGTTACAAAACTTGTTAATTACTCCCTACCACACAAGCTGCCACAGTTTGGAGTGTATGACTTGTTTGATTTTTTTTTTTTTCTGATCATGAATCTTTTTTTTTTTTAAACATTTTATTAGGGGCTCATACAACTCTTATCACAATCCATATATATACATACATCAATTGTATAAAGCACATCTGTACATTCTTTGCCCTAATCATTTTCAAAGCATTTGCTTTCCACTTAAGCCCTTTGCATCAGGTCCTCTTTTTTCCCCCTCCCTTCTCACTCCCCCCTCCCTCATGAGCCCTTGATAATCTATAGACCATTATTTTGTCATATCTTGCCCTATCCAGCATCTCCCTTTCCCCCCTTTTCTGTTGTCCATCCCCAGGGAGGAGGTCACATGTAGATCCTTATAATCGGTTCCCTCTTTCCAACCCACTCTCCCTCTACCCTCCCAGTATCACCCCTCCCACCCCTGGTCCTGAAGGGATCATTTTATTACGTTTTTGAAACAGTGAGAGGCAGAAACCCCACTCTTCTCCGGTCAGCACATGCACGGAATACACTTAGAATCTCTCAGATCAGTCTGAACTCTGTCCTGGACCCTTGCGAGTGAGAAACATGAAGATAAACAAAATCACAATATTCTTAAAACCACACAAACATGAAAAACGGCATACTTTCAGTTAGGTTAGCCCATTTTAAATTTACTGAAAATGGTCTCCAAAGGTGGCCGCTGATGTTCTACAATGTCTTTGGTGACACAATGCTGTATAATCAATCAATGGCATGTGATCAAAACAGAAGAGGAACCAACTGTAGCCTACCCCAATGCACATGAAAATCAAGACAGCAATGGTGATGTGGGGCATTGTTCTCTATGCGTAGTTTTTCTTTTTGTACTCCTATCAAATGTGCACAAAATAATGTAACCTTAGAGTTCCCTGAAAATGGGAATTACTTCTAGTAAATGTTGAAATTTTCAGATGATTCAGTCACACAAAGCCTAAGTATGCAAAACTAGAAACCCGAAACAAACTTTGAAGAAGGCAGTCAAAAGTGTTTGCAAATAAGAGAGAAAACTAACGTACTTTTAATAATTCTCAGGTGAGGAAGCACGCAGACTTAAAATGTTTCTGAAAGCCCTGAAACATGGGTTCGTAAATCCAAGAGTGCTTACCTTGTAGAGTCTCCCAGGATCTATGAATGCATGAGTTAAAACATTACCCCCTTCTACATCACCGCCCCCCTCACTCCCACTCTTTCTCTGGTGCCAACGTCTTGATCCTTTGGGCATTCTGCCAGGAAACACCACTTTGGAATCCTGCCCACTACACCAGCTGTTTTAGGGTACAGAACTGAACCAAAATCTCAACTATAATTTAAGGAGAACTTTATTAGGTTTTAAACAGGAAAAGACAAGCCAAAGACAGACATATCATTTGGATGAGGGAGACCATTAGCCAGAATCATAATGGTACCCAAGGGTTTACAGAGAACTAAAGACTCAAATAAGATATAGACGAGCAAAGACAATCCACAGAAGCATGATTGGCAGCACATCAACACATAACAGTCATAGGTGGATTTACAGAAGTGGGGATGGACAATGGTTGGTGCCTGTACATTATGCTACACACATTACAAGATTGTCCTCGGTCGTTGCAATCCATGCAGTGAGATATGACTCAGGACCGTGCGACCTTAGCACCTCCATGTCCATTACAGGCACAGCCCACGGTTCCTAAGTGGTTCTCCCTGGACTGCCGGAGGAGTTACGGCAATCCACTCAAATGTACTTGGCAAGGGGGCACAGCTTCCAAATCGCTGGTTAACAGTCAGGTGAAATTCAAGGCTGAATTTATGGGAAAATTCATACATGGATTTTGGGCTTCTTCTATAAGCCATAACCTTATGCAAATTTCCTGTTCAGAAATGTAAGCTGTAATACAGTATGGAGGGAGATATTTAAAATTCTGGTGTTAAATCTTTTTTATTTCTTCTCTGAAACTTCTTAGAAATCACCCTGGTGTTCCTTTTCTGGGTAAAATATTCTACTCATTATAGGAAAAGGTAAAGCCTTGTGCTTGAGGAATCCCATTCTTCTTGTGTTCATTGGACACCTTTAATATACACGCACGATCTGGATCCATACATACATGGCTCTATCCATGTGGTTGAAGACCAGTACAATGTCCAGTTGAGTGAAGAGAATCCTTGTTCTATCAGGCTAGCCCGGACTGCGGGGGCGTTAAGAGGCCTGGTCCGCCATGCAGCAGTCCCAAGGTTATTTTGGCAGGGCCTTCCGTATGATTCCGGGAGCAAGCAGGGCACTGAAAGCAGAAAAAGCGACTTAAAATTGATATATAATTAAGCAAGCCATACTGGCAAAAGCAGAAATAAAGTGCATTTAGGTAAACTTTGCTGGTACCTTGTTTTATGACCCATCCTGGATCTTGTCTTTAGCTAAGCCTTCCTGGTAAGGGATGATTAAACACCCCTGCCCTGGAAAGAATGACTTACTGGTCCTCTCTGATAAGGACAGGAGCAGATTAAACGAGGTTTGCCCTAGGGACAATTTCTGGGGGTGAGAACTCCATGTGAGTAATGATAAAACACAGGTTCCCTTGGACAGAACAAAGGCCAATCAGGGCAAAGTTTGCCAGCCCAGTGAGAGGAGGGGGAGGGCTTCCTGGGAGTGAAGGAATTTTGTATGAGATTTTAACTTAGCCCTAGGTTAATTTAAGATATAGGGGGATCTATGCTTGTCTACTTCATAAACATATGCAAATGAAAGGTTTCTTTCTTTAAACATTTCACTGGGACATAATTCATCTAACAGTTCAATTATATCAAGAAGAGTTGTACAATCATTACCACAACTTAGAACATCTCCTTTCTTGTACTCATTGTTATTAGCTCTCTAATCCACCACAGCCCCCCCCGTGTCATACTCCCAAGTACTGTTAATGCAGCCATTGTCTCTATAGATTTACCGTTCCTGGGGTTCATACACAGAGAACAACAGCAACAACCAAAGCCCCTGAAATAGTTAGATCTCACATCCAAACCCAGCAGAAAACAGCTTTATTAGACGGTATTCCTCCCCGCAAAGTAGCTGAAATATCTACCCAATCTTTGAATACCACTGATGTAAGAATATTTACATTGGCACTAAATACAGCGACATCAAATTACATTTTAGACTGCATCTTTGAGTGCCTGCATCTTGAATGGGCACAACTGATGAAGACATGTAATATGTAATTTAAAATTTAATAATATCAGGACTAGCGAGATTAGGAAAGCAGCATTTGCATGGGCCATCTGTTCAGGCTGGAGAATAGCATTGTTATAGGTCACCGTGTTTCATAATTATGGCATTGCAGCAGTGGTGCATCTACTTTAGCAGACGTTGAGTAAAGAAGATATGTGACCCCAGTGGCCACAGTACCACTGATATCTTCTCTCTGCGTCTGTTTATATTTCTTTATCAGAAGTTTATGTTTATGCTAAACATTGGTCTTGGCCCAGGCATTGGAAGATCTAAGGCTATCACAATCATTGTCTGAAATAGGGAAACTTCTTTATTTCAATCATAAATGGAAAAGCTTTAATTTTTTTTAATTGATTGGGAGTTCACTTTTGCACATCACTGCAGTTTTTCCTTTACCAAAGAACCATCTACCGGGGAGCCATTCTGTGATGAGCCTACTCTGAATCTTAGGACTGCAAGACAAGAGCCTCCAGTGAGAAGTAGCCCCTGCTGCTTTCTCAGGGCCGATGGAGCACAGGAGAAATAGGTGATAAAGGACGTCTACTGCGTACTGTTAGAAATAGCTATCCTGCTTGAAAAGGTCATGGTAAACAGAATACTTTCTAAGCAATCTGTCTCTTTCGCTGGGTGAACAAGATAACAAATCCGAAACTCTTAGGTTTTTCCCTGCCTTAATCTACCACAACCATATTTTGATAACATAATCAATTGACTGAGGATTTAAAAGATTAGCTTTCCCTTTATGTAAAAACAAAGAACTCATCACTACCCCTCTGTCCATCCCCTGGTAATCACTAATCTTCTTTTACCTCAAATATTCTTTTGCTTCTTTTGGATACTTTGTGTAAGTGGAATTTATAAAATGCATTCTTTTGACTTATTTTCCTCCTCAGCAGAATGGTTTTAAGTTCGTTCATGTGGTGGCAGGGCTCAGAGCTTGGTTTCTCTTCTTGAGACAGTACTACGACATTGTACGTAACCGTTTGCCTATCCATTCACCTGTTCTTGGGCACTGGGGTTGTCACTACCTTTGGGCCATTGTGAGTAATGCTTCACTGGAATGAAGTGACTTATAAAAAACCATAGGATGCAGCCCACACCCAGGATTCTTTATCATTCCCGTCTTCGTTTGGTTCTCATAGCAAATTTGCATGATCTTTGTAGTTTCATGAGAACTAGCCTCTAAACCTTTGGGGTTTTCAGAGTGATATTATTCATGGGGTGGTGACCAGATGCTAAGAAAAATTACCCACAGGGGGACCCTAGATTATACTTACAATAGGTCTTAGGATGAGGTTTGGACAAACCAGGAAGCCATTCATGTCAGTAAAGGGCTTGATCTTGGAGTCATGTCCTTAGCCCTCGTTCTGGGAAGCAGATAGGGGTCGACGATTTGTGCTCTCTCATGTGGCCAGTGTTTCCATCAGATCAGGCTTACCTAATGAGAGCCAGGTAAAACAGGTGGACACCAAAGCACAGGTGAACTTCCTTGCTGACAATAATTTACACATTGCCCTATATTGATGCTCTGGAAGGTGACACAAACCTGAAGGCAACAGAAGCTTTGCATTTAAAATGCTCTAAACCTTTACTCCATGCATCATTCCCTTTGGCTGGTTCTGATTTTATCTTTATGCTACAATAAGGGGACTAATGTGAAAATTAAGGAGCCCTAGTGGCATAGTGAGCTACACATTGAACTGCTAATCAAAAGGTCACCTGTTCAGACCCACCAGTTGCTACTCAAGAGATAGATAAGGCTGTCTACTCCCATGAAGATTTAAGTCTCTGAAGCCCAACATGGGCAGTTCTACCCTGTCCTATGGGATTGTTATGAGTCAGAATTGATCCACATTGAGAGATATGGTGCTATTGGGTAAGTGGGATTGATTTACAGCTTTTGATTGATTTACCGAAACCCTATATAGGGTGGCTATGAGCCAGAACAGATTGAATGGCAGTGGGTTTTAACATCCACTCGATGGCATATGAAAACTGGAAAATGAATAAATTAATCTGTAGAGGATTTGATGTCTTTGAATTGTGGTGTTGGTAAAGAATATCAATAAAACACGGACTTCAAGTAGAAAGCAAGTGTTTTGAGAATGATGATGGCAGCAAATGCACAAATGTTGTACGAGCCCCCAAGAAAATGATTAAGAAAAACATGGACTGCCAGAAGAATTAATAAATCTGATTTGGAAGAGGTACACAAGAATAGCAAATTTTCATCTCATTTACTTTGGATATGTTATCAAGAGGGACCGGCCCATGGAAAGGACATCATGGTTGGTAAAGTAGAAAGGCCTCAAAAAAAGAGGAAGACTTTCAATTTATGCAGTCAGATTTGGAATTCCCAGATTTACAGTCAGTTAACATAGGGAAGAATGATGCTTTGCATTTCCTAGTTGATCAGATGCTTTCAACTTATGTTTTCTACAGCTTAAATAAGAAACTATTTTGTCTTGTTCAAGAATTTTCTTCTAAGAAGACCTTCTTGTATTGTGCCTGGTTACCATCTAAAAGGTCAATTTGTTGGAAAAATTACATATGAAGACCCATCTATGACTTTCTGGTGAGTCGATTTATTTTATTTCCTAAATAGTTGTATTGACATATAGTTCACATAGTATACATGTCAAAAGATAGGTTATGTTAAAAAGAGCTGTATAATCATCACTACAATCAATCATCAAACATTTTCTTCCTTAGGGGCCGGCCCCATCCCAACTACATGGACACCTGCACCTCCCCCCAGAAGAATTTATTTCAGAGGACAGCACTGAATCTGCAGCTCTGGGAGAGGGACATATCTGATCAGAGGACACTGGGGCAAATGAAGGGTGAGGAAGAGAGGCCCACCAATCCTTGAGGATGATATTCCCACTCAGAGCAGCCAATCCACAGAGAAGACCACATGGCTGGCCCCACTATGAGACACGACACCCCTCACTGACCCATAGCCCTACAGAGGACAACACTGAAGACACAGTGTGGGAATTGTGCCCGATCTTATCCCACCACACCAAGGCAAAACACTAAGGGTGTGCAACAGAACAGCAGGGGAGCAGAGCAACAAAGTCCCCAGGGAATACTAAAAATAGACTTTGGGGCCAGGGGTTGGTGCCCCATCAGACTAAACTGGAAAACACTCCTAAAGGCCAACAAATAGTCCTTGAACTAACTACAAGCTTTTCTTTCTTGTTGTGTTTTTTTTTTGTCATTGGTTTGTTGTTGTTTTATTTTATTTTGTTGCTGGTTTTGTTCTGTCTTGATTTTGTGCATGTTATCTCCGCAGGTCTGTTTAGATAAGACAGGCTCGATGAACAATCTGTAGGAGAAACAACGGAACCGATGGTTCCAGGGGGACATGGCAGAGAGGGAGGTGCGGGGAAAAGAAGTGGTGTTAACAAATCCAGGGACAAGGGAACAACAAGTGATCCAAATCAGTGGTGAGGAGGGTGTAGGAGGCTTGGTAGGGCGTGACCAAGGGTAATGTAACCAAGAGGAATTAATGAAACCCAAATGAAGACTGAGCATGATAGTGGAATAAGAGGAAAGTCAAAGGAAATAGAGCAAAGAGCTAGAAGGTAAAGGGCATTTATAGAGGTGTAGGTGAAGGCATGTACATATGTAAATGTACTTATATATGAGGAGGGGGAAGTGGATCTATGTGCATATATTTGTAGGTTTGGTATTAAGGTAGCAGATGGACATTGGGCCTCCACTCAAGTACTCCCTCAGTGCAAGAATACTCTGTTCTATTAAACTGGCATTCTATGATGCTCACCTTACCGATGTGATGGCTGAAGACAGAGCAGGTACATAGGCAAGTGTGGTGAAGAAGGCTGATGGTGCCCGGCTATCAAAGGATATAACCTCTGGGATCTTAACAGCTTGAAGGTAGACAGGTGGCCATCTAGCTCAGAAGCAACGGGGCCCACGTGGAGGAAGCACACCAGCCTGCGTGATCATGAGGTGCTGAAGGGATCAGTTATCAGGCATCAAAAAACAAAAAATCATACTGTGTGCTCACCTTCCTGATACGATCGCTGAAGAAAAATGGGTTCATAAGCAAATGTGGTGAAAAAAGTTGATGGTGCCCCACTGTTGAAAGATAGAGCATCTGGGGGTCTTGGAGGCTTGGGGGTAGACAAGCAACCATCTAGCACAGAGGCAACAGAGCCCACATGGAGTGGGTGCAGCAGCCTGGGCGATCACGAGGTGTTGAGGGGATCAGGTATCAGGCATCATCAGAACAAAAAAATCATATCATTGTGAATGAGGCAGGGAGTGCAGAGTGGAGACCCAAGGCCCATTTGTAGGCCACTAGACATCCCCTTACAGAATGGTCTCAGGGAGGAGACAAGCCAGTCAGGGTGAGATGTAGCAATGATGAAACACACAACTTTCCTCTAGTTCCTAAATGCTTCCTCCCCACTCACTATCATGATCCCAATTCTACCTTGCAAGTCTGGCTAGACCAGAAGATGTCACTGGTACAGATAGGAAATGGAAACACAGGGAATCCAGAGCGGATGATCCCTTCAGGACCAGTGGTGAGGGTTCCAGTACCGGGAGGGTGGAGAGAGGGTGGGTTGGAAAGGGGGAACCAATTACAAGGATCTACATATAGTCTCCTCCCTTGGGGATGGACAACAGAAAAGTGGGTGAAGGGAGACATCAGACAATATAAGATATGATGAAATAATAACTTATAAATAATCAAAAGTTTAGGAGGGAAGGGGAAGTGGGGAGGGAGGGAGACAAATGTGGACCTGATGCCAGGGGTTTAAGTGGACAGCAAATGTTTTGAGAATGATGAGGGCAATGAATGTACAAATGTGCTTTACACATTGATGTATGTATGGATTGTGATAAGAGTTGTATGAGCTCCGAATAAAATGATTTAAAAAAAAACTGATACCAAGAGCTCAATAGAAGGTAAATGTCTAGAAAAGAATGAAGCCAACATATGTACAAACATGCCTGATTCAATTGGTGGATGGATTGTGATAAGAGTTTTATGAGCCCCAATAAAATGATTAATATAGATGTATATAAAAAGAAACATTTTCTTCCTTCTGGTGCTCATTGTCATTAACTCCCCATTTCCTCCCTCCTCTCCTTTCGTAACCCTAATAATCCTGTTATTATCCCTATAGATTTGCCTATCCTGTGTTTCACATATTGGAAAAGACATTAAAACAAAACAAAACAGCGTGCACACGCAAAACACCAACAACAATAACAAAATAATCCAAAGAAAAACCTCAATTGAAAAGCAGAAAGTATGAAAAGTAGAACAAATTTAAAATGGATCAAAGGGGAGATCAAATGATGTGATTGCATTTTAACCCATTTGCATCTGCCATAATCAAGGTAGCTGCTCTCTGTCTGACAGCTAGGTTGTTCACATTACTCGATTATGGTCAGAGGGCAATCATAGGAGGCTTAATTCATGCAAATGGATTTTGGCCTTCCACTATCACCCATAGCCTTCTGTAAACCAGGTGCCACATTTAAGCTCCGATAAGATACCCTCTTTGGGATTTGGATTTATTATTTATGATCCTTGCAGTACACAGGCTGGTGTGCTTCTTCCGTGTGGACTTAGTTGATGCCTCACTTAGATAGCTACTTGTTTTAAGACAAACCTTTAAAACCCCAGATGCTATTCTTTTTGGTTTCCAGGCACTATCTGCTTTCTTCCCCACACTTTGCTGAAGCAGCCATATCTTCAGCAATCTCGTCACGAGGTCAAACAGACTCGATTTATTTATTCATTTATTTGTAATTCTTCAAAAATTTAAAAGATTATTTATTTAATCATTCCTTTTATAGGGAGCTTATAAAGATATCATAACAACCCATAATTCAGTTAGGTGAAGCATAATTGTTCAGTTGCTACCACAATCAGTTTCCAAGCTTTTTCTTTTATCTTGAGTTTCTTGATCCCTCTCTTCTCCCACCCTACCCCCCAGGAGCCCTTATTGTCAAAATATATATTTTATATTTTCCATATCTTATCCCATCCAATAAATGCATTCACCTACGATTCTGTTGTTTGCTCCCCTCAAGTGGGAGCTACCAGCTCCCCACCTCTCTTTTCATATCCTCAGGGAGATATTCCTCCAGTTACTGTTTCTGAAGGGTTATCTATCTTGACTTCCATGTAGAGAACATCTTAATTATACAAATTAACCATAGCAGGTCTAACAAGATTAATGAGGTAAGGCAAAAACCATAATCGTAAGGGGAGGAAATATTAAAGAACTAGAAGATAGTTACATGTTTCATCAGTGACTATACTGCACGCACCCTGGATCCCTTTCATGTGGCCCGTCTGTGAGGGACTCTCCACTTATCTTACAGGTGGGTTTTGGGTCTCCACTTTTTCCATACTCTTTCACATTCATTTGATTGCTTGGTTTTGAACTTCTGATACCCATTGCCAGTGATACCTCATGATCACACAGGCTGGTGTGCTTCTTCCATGTGGGCTTTATTGCTTGCCTGCTAGATAGCCGCTTGTTTAACTTCAAGCCTTTGAAACCTCAGATGCTAACTCATTTAATAGCCGGGTATCATCAGCTTTCTTCGCCACATTTGCTTCTGCACCCATTTTGTCTTCAGAAGGTGGATATCATACAGTGCTGCATTATTAGAACAAATCATTCTTGTGCTTAGGTAAGATTTAAGTAGAGGCTCAAAGTCCATCTGCTTCCTGTTGCATTTGCATGTATATACATACATAGACAAATACACCTATCTATATCTTTACATATATATCTATATTTATACCTATATATATGATTTTTACTTTCTTCTTTCCTCTTTTTCTTTCCTTCTTTCCTCCTGCCCCATTATCATGTTTACCCATTGATCAACTCAGTAATTCCTCTTGGAGGCATTTTGATGGATTGATCATGAAACATGACTAGGAATGCTACACCCTCCTCACTGTCCATTTTAGAGCCCCTGCTGTTCCCTTGTCCCTGTCACCGGTCCTGGTGCCTTCTCCGTGGGATTGCTTACCCTGACTATCTTCTATAGATAGACACCAGAAAGAAACAAAAAAAAAAAAGGGGGGGGAGACCATACAAATAGTTCCACGTCTAATTTGTATCCTGACCCAGAGTAGATGAATATCTTTCTGTTAAAATGCGGCAGGGCTTATTATAATCCATCAACACAATCCCCTTTTCCTTGGGGGTTCCATGTCCATGGTCCCACTTCCCTAACAACACTTATACCCTGTTAGTCCTCAGCATCTGTGTCCGAAAGGTTCACATCCTGCAAGTGCCCTTCGCATTTCCTACAGCCAGGGATGGAGTGGTCTGGTGCCCCAACCACCGCATTACACCTGCGTTTCCTGCAGCCAGGGATGGAGTGGTCTGATGCCCCACCACGGCATTACACCTGTAGCCTTTCAGCGTGGCCCCTTGGGAGTAACCCCAACCAGTTCAGATGAAGTTTCAGGTGCTGTCCCTTGAATCAGAAGTCTACAATTGGGATTCCTCAGGGACTTCATGTCTCTGCTCCCATTGTTGCACTCAATTTTATTCTATTTTAATTTGTTGCTAACGAAATTCCCTTTCTCTCAGAGCTTCTATTGTTGGTTAGGCTGATTCGGCAGGGAATTATTTTGCATTCTAGCATGTTGCGCTCTGTCAGAAGTGCTCAGCTGTGTTAGTTTCACAGGCCTCTCATTCGGTGTGCTGCTTCTACGATCATCATCAACAATGCTGTGTGAGGGCTCTTTTGGAAAGATTGCAGACTGACCGGTTCATCCTACTTCGTTTATAGACACATCACTTAGTACACAAAACATGGTTGAGAAGAAGTTTAGGTGACATTTAAAAAATCTGTGACGGTTACACTTAGCCTACATTTCACTTACAAAAGTGATTCATACTTTATGTCTATTTCCATTAGCTAAAACCAAGACTGTGTTAAATCTAACTAAAGCTCTCTTTAATTGCTAAATTTGTGGTTGCTATATGTAGTATGACTAGGAATTCTGTGCTGAATTTTTTGTAAGAAATCATTTTTTTTCAGTGATACTGAATCCTGCTGTGAGCACCTTTGTTTGTATAAGCACAGATTTTAAAAGGAGCTGTGGGCTAGGTGGTGGGCTTCTGGGCACAAGCCCAGCAGTTCAAGTGTACCAAATGCTCCAAGGAAGAAAGACACAGATGTCAGCTTCTATGAAGGTAAAAAAATCAAGAATCCTGTAGAACCGTTCTACTATCCCCTGTAGAGGAGCTATGAGCTGGAATTCTCCTCCACAGCAAATATGTAGATAAGAGATACCCTCCCCAGATTTTTTTCAAAGCTGTATATTTAAATTTAAAAAATTATTTTACTGGGGGCTCTTACAGTTCTTATCACAATCCATACATACATCCATTTTGTCAAGCATATTTGTGCATATGTTTTCTTTAAAAAAAATTTTAAAGCTCTCTGACTCTCACTCTCACTCTCACACTCACACTCACACTCTCTCTCACACACTCTCTCACACTCTCTCACACTCTCTCACTCTCTCTCACTCTCTCTCACTCTCTCTCACTCTCTCTCATTCCTTGATCATCAGACCAAGGAACACCTCCATTTGCAAGCTACATTACTTGTGGGACACCTAACCTGTGGACTGTGTAACTGTAACTTGAGGGGAAAAATTTTTTTTTAAAAATTAAAAAAAACATTTTATTAGGGGCTCATACAACTCTTATCACAATCCATACATATACATACATCAATTTTTTTTAATTTTAACAATTTATTAGGGGCTCATACAATTCTCATCACAGTTCATACATATACATACATCAATTGTATAAAGCACATCTGTACAGTCTTTGCCCTAATCATTTTTTTCTCCTCTTTTCTTTTTTTACATTTTATTAGGGACTCATACAACTCTTATCACCATCCATACATATACATACATCAATTGTATAAAGCACATCCATACATTCCCTGCCCCAATCATTCTCAAGGCATTTGCTCTCCACTTAAGCCCCTTGCATCAGGTCCTCTTTTTTTTTCCCTCCCTCCCCTTGCCCCCCTCCCTCATGTGCCCTTGGTAATTTATACCTCGTTATTTTGTCATATCTTGCCCTATCCGGAGTCTCCCTTCCCCCCTTCTCTGCTGTCCCTCTCCCAGGGAAGAGGTCACATGTGGATCCTTGTAATCAGTTCCCCCTTTCCAACCCACTCACCCTCCACTCTCCCAGCATTGTCCCTCACACCCTTGGTCCTGAAGGTATCATCCACCCTGGATTCCCTGTACCTCCAGCCCTCATATGTACCAGTGTACAGCCTCTGTCCTATCCAGGCCTGCAAGGTAGAATTCGGATCATGGTAGTTGGGGGGAGGAAGCATCCAGGATCTGGGGGAAAGCTGTGTTCTTCATCGGCACTACCTCGCACCCTAATTAACCCATCTCCTCTCCTAAACGCCTCTATGAGGGGATCTCCATTGGCTGACACTTGGGCCTTGGGTCTCCACTCTGCACTTCCCCCTTCATTTAATATGGTATATATATATATACATATACATATACTACATACATCAATTTTATAAAGCACATCCGTACATTCTTTGCCCTAATCATTCTCAAAGCATTTGCTCTCCACTTAAGCCCTTTGCATCAGGTCCTCTTTTTTCCCCTCCCTCCCCGCTCCCCCCTCCTTCATTAGGCCTTGATAATTTATAGATTGTTATTTTGTCATATCTTGCTCTATCCGGAGTCTCCCTTCCCCACCTTCTCTGCCATTCATCTCCCAGGGAGGAGTCACATGTGGATCCTTGTAATCGGTTCCCCTCTTCCAACCCACTCACCCTCTACTCTCCCAGTATCGCCCCTCACACCCCTGGTCCTGAAGGTATCGTCCACCCTGGATTCCCTGTGCCTCCAGCCCCCATATGCACCAGTGTACAACCTCTGCCCTATCCAGTCCTGCAAGGTAGAATTCAGATCATGGTAGTTGTGGGGAGGAAGCATCTAGGATCTTGGGGAAAGCTGTGTTCTTCATCGGCACTACATCGCACCCTAAGTGACCCATCTCCTCTCCTAAACCCCTCTGTGAGGGGATCTCCAGTGGCCAACAAATGGGCTTTAGGTCTCCACTCCGCACTTCCCCCTTCATTCACTATGGTGTGTGTATGTATGTATATATATATATATATATATATATATATATATATATATATATATATAATTATGCCTTATACCTGGTCCCTTTGGCACCTCGTGATTGCACAGGCTGGTTGTGCATATGTTTTCATCATCATTTCAAAACATTTCCTTTCTACTTGAGTCCTTGATATCAGCTCATTTCCCCCCCCCCTTCCCTCTGGAACCCTTGATAATTTATCAATTTTTTTCATGAGTAGGTGACATAAGCCAGTGACACAGAAGGCAAAAGGAGAAGTGGTTGAAGGCAGTGAGAAACTAGGGAAGAGGATGACTTCTTCTTGTCGTATAAATGGGTAAAATAACACTATCCCATTGTAGCAGGCTAAAGATGTCACAGGAAAAAGACAGATTTTGACTATGGAATGTTAATTGAAGGGACGCTTAGGAAAGTTTGAAGATTCAGAGAGTTTGGGTAATTGAAGAATTGGGTAGTTCAAGAAAGTGCACCGCAAGGAGCTAGCAAAGGACCAGGCCGAAGTCCCGGACTATGAAGAAGGGGTAAGAAAGGCGGAGATGTAGCCGCAACATCATACTAAAGAGTTACACTAACTCAATACAAACCCCAAACCTAGAGCTCTGGTAATTAAGCACATAAAAGTATCTTCTGACCAATTAGTAACTAATAATTGTTTGCTCGACAGTTGAGACAAGAGTGAACAAAGAGCATATGTTGCTTGTTTGAGCTGTCAGTACTTAGAGGAGATGCTGGCAAAAATGGAATCATTAAGCTCGAGCAAAGATTTTACAGAATCATTAAACTCGAGCACAGATTTTACAGAACACATTCAGAAAATGTTAGAAGCACCAGCACTTTAATATTCAAGTCACAGTGCAAACTCCTTTTTAATAATATATGAAAATTTACATAACCGAACTATGGGTTGGTTGTGTCCCTACGCTTATTTACTATTATAGTCTGTCCTTTATTAGTTAGTCATATGCCCGTGGGCAAGTTATTCACACCTCAGAGTAAGCTTCCTTATTTATAGGACCTGGAAGATAAAACATATGTAAGGATGTTCTAACTATGACAGTTTGAGTGTTAATGTTTTTTTAAGTTCTCTTACTGCTATGACCTCATATGTTCGGCCTTGGGCTGTATTGCCCTTCCCCTTCCTTTGCTCCAGTTCTCCTTGTTTGAACTCTCTTTACCTTGGAGCGCACTCTCCTGAAGGCCTTTACAATACTGCACATCTGCACTGCAAAATTCCAACGGGAACCAGGTGCGTTGCAGCAATGATACTAGACATGTCCTTGGAGCAGTCCACTGCAGCAGCCCTGGCCCTACTGTGCCACTTTTGATTTCTGCCAGTTTTCCGCATCATATTCATGATTATGACTTTGTTAAACCGCCCTGGTTCCTGATTGCTTTTTTAAAATCCGTCCTTTCATCTTGTATGCATTTTCGAGCTTTAGGTCTATGGTCCTGACTATGACCAAGAGCTGGACTGACTCTGGCCCAAATAGACTGATATTCCACATCCAAGTCCTACTACTTTTCCAGTGACCCCCCCTTTCCCTTAAAAATGCAGTTCTGCTTAAAACCTTTCTCCCACTTTCTGCTTTGAAAACCTATCGGGGAGGCTAAAGGAAGAGGACTTTTTGAAATTCATGATTACTGTGTGCTATGAATATTTGGAAGTGAAGGTGAGCGCCTTTCAGCCTCACTAAGACTTTAAATTAAAAGGAAATGTGATTGCTTGTTGAGAATGAAAAACTTTCAAAGGAGCAGAGCACAGAACAGCACAATCTTCTCCTTAGGGAGAGAATGTTGCCCAGCAGGAATCACTGAATGTCAATCCGGCTGAATAAACAATTTAGTGGCTAAAGAAAGAACTGTATCAGTCAGATAGCTTGGTCTGCCCTGAGACTGCAGAAAAAGAAAATCCCGAGGTCCAGGTTAACTGTGGCCAAGGACAGGAGGCATTGGCCCAGAGATAGCGCAGTACTGGCACCAGACATTGCGAGGTCACGGTCACCCACAAGCCTTTCAATTATGGCGCTACTTTGCCTTCTATGTCGTGTTTCTATAGGCAAAGCATGTAGGCCATCGGAACACATGGCAGTAAATATGCCTCTTTGTCAATGAACGCACCTGAATTTCAGTTTCTCAGCGAGTCTTCCTGAGCTGAATTAGTGAAATGCTGCATGGTGTGCTGATAGATCCAGTCTATGAGTGAGAGCCAAACCCATGACAAGCTTATGCAGGTCATGCCTCCCTGCTAGGATATGAGAGAATGGTTAGCCACTGCTCTCTAGTCAACTTCCCTCCTGATCATTGCCATGTGTGAGCATTTCTTGCCTTAGATTAATAAAATGTCTCAGTGGTGATGGAATAAAGTAGCTATATACTTTCAAAATGTCCTTCCTGCTTCCATTTGGGGGTGAATATGTCAGCAGGAAACAAGGATATTACGACCACACATGGGAAATTAGATAAAAGACAGGATGTCCTAACAGGTGTGCTTTAAGAGCCATTTTCTTTATATTTTAATGTCAGTTTTTTCTTTTTCTTCTAAAGAAAAGCATTCACTTATCCATTTGCATGCCATTATTTCCATTCTTTCCTGAAAAAGAGGAATTAGGTCATATAACACCATTCTGTTTTAAAAATTATACCGACAGACCCTAAAGTTAATTCCTGAAATTGAAAGTACTGTTTTGAGAGGGATCCCTGCCAGCTACTATTTGGGGTTAAATTTTCTCTGACAAGAAAGTGATGACTTGTTATCTTTCATTTAGACAAACCTCCCCTGAAAGTCCTGATTCAACATTGACAAGAGAAACTTAGATGTTTTTCTATTATGTTATCCTTTCTCCATGGAGACATTTGAATCAAAACCCAACTATTTTAATGACTGTGACAGTCTCATTTTGATGTAGGTCACCACCCAATCACACTAGAATCATCTATAATCTGTACCTTTTAAAAAATGTATTTTTCCCATCATTTTTGTTTTTCTGTTACATTTTTAGATGGCCAAAGGAATTAACTTGGCTATTCAGAGACTTTGTTTTTGGCTACACCTACACACATTATTTATTTGCTTCCTCCTTCACTTACTTACATGAAAATGTGTACAACAAAGGAAACCCCATTTCAACTAATTCAAATTCTACTTATACAGTTCGCTGTTCACTGCTCTTGCTATCCTTTCCCGATTCCTGTCGCTGCAACCTTCACGAACTTTCTGCTCCCTTCGCGTCTCATCTCACCTTTTGAGGTGTTGTGGCCAAGTTGATCTGACACAAATAAATCCTTGAAAGAACTCAGTGCTCAAGGCAGGCTCACGTTTCTAATTAAGCTAACTTGTTAGGTTCCAAGCAGACATCTGGAGACAATTTTGCTTTGAGGCTCAAGCTTTGAAGATTATCTCAGCACAGTAGTTTCAGTTGTTTGAGAAGCCTCCATAGCTCCAGACGGTATGGATTCCTCTGAGAATGTAATATTGTGTTGTGCTTTTATTTTTTTAATCTTTTCATTGGGGGCTTGTACAACTCATCACAATCCATCTATCCTTCCATTGTGTCAAGCACATTTGTTGCCATCATCATTTGCAAAACATTTGCTTTCTACTTGTGCCCTTGGTATCAGGTCCTCATTTCTGCCTCCCCCTCTCTCCTACACCCCTGATAATTTATAAATTATTATTATTTTTTCATGTCTTACACTTACCAATGTCTCCCTTCACCCACTTTTCTGTTGTCCATCCCCCTGGGAGGGGGTTATAGGTAGATTATTGTGATCAGTCCCCACTTTCTCTCCTCACCTTCCCCTTACCCTCCTGGTATGGCTTCTCTCAATGTTGGTCCTGAGTAGTTTATTTGTTCTGGATTCCCTGTGTTTCCAGCTCTTCTCTGTACCCATGTACATGTCCTGGGTTAGCCAGATTTGTAAGGTAGAATTGGGTTCCTGATAGTGGGTGGGGAGGAAGCATTAAAGAACTGGAGGAAAGTTGTATGTTTCATCAGTGCTATACTGCACCCTGACTGGCTCATCTTCTCCCCGCAGCCCTTCTATAAGGGGCTGTCCAGTTGCCTACAGATGGGCTTTGGGTCTTCACTCAGCACTCCCCCTCATTTACAATGATATGATTTTTTGTTCTGGGTTGTTGTTGCTTTTTAACCCCCTTTTGATCAATGTTCCTCTATGGAATCTTAGATTAAATTGTTCAGTAAGAGTAGCCATGCACCATCCTGTTCTTCTGGTCTCACGTTAGCAACATTTCTTTATCTGACTTCTGCCTCTTCTTCCTCTGCTGCTCCAGGTAAACAGTATCCTATTGCTGCAGCTTTAAACCGATTCTTGCCAGCTTTTAAGACTCCAAGTCCTGCTCCACACACTAGGAGGGAGAATGAAATACTGTGCAGTAACATTTTATGACCGATGTTGACTATTGAGTGTCAATATCCTATAGTCTAAGGGAAAAATAAGGTTTGTGATGAATTCTATTGAGTCAGTTCCAGCTCAGAGTGACCCTTAATGCAATAGAGGAAAACAGTGCCTGGTCCCGAGCCATCCTCAGAATTGCTATGTCGGAGCACATTGTTGCAGATGAAGTCATGCCCGCCATGGAAAGACAGGTGTGAAACAAGTAAATAACAGAGGACCTGATGCAAGGGGCTTAAGTGGAGAGCAAATGCTTTGAGAATGATTGGGGCAGGGAATGTGCGGATGTGCTTTATACACTTGATGTATGTATATGTATGGATGGTGATAAGAGTTGTATGAGCCCCTAATAAAATGTAAAAAAAGAAAAGGAAAAAAATGATTAGGGCAGGGAATGTGCAGATGTGCTTTATACAATTGATGTATGTATATGTATGGATTGTGATAAGAGTTGTATGAGCCCCTAATAAAATTTTTAATTAAAAAAAGTATCAATCCAATTCATTGACGGTTTCTTTTTTTATCTGACCCTCTATTTTACCCTGTATGACATCCTTTTCCAGGGGTTAGTTTCTTCTGGTAACACCCCAAAAGTATGTGAGATGAAGTCTCACCATCCTTGTGTTTAAGGAGCGCTTTGGTTGTACTTCATTCAAGACAGGTTTGTTTGTTCTTCTGACTTTTAATATTCTTAGACAATACAATAATTCAAATACATCAATTCTTCATCAGTCTTCCTTATTCATTGGCCAAGTTTCAGAGGCATATGAGGTGATTGAGAATACCGTGGCTTATGTCAGACACATAGTATTACTTGTACTGCCATATTGCTAGGATTTTTCAAAAGGACCATGTTCCAACTTGCATAGAAGAATATACTTAGGTTTATTGTCAGAAATGAGGTAAATGGAGCTCTTAAGCATTCACTGTAGAGAACAAACTCCATGTAAAAATCGATTTATTTTAAGTGTGTTCATGTTGTAATGGTTAAACCTTCCATATTGAGTTGCAGTCACTCAATAGTAGCACATTTTGCAAATTATTCTCGTTATCTGCATGATGAAAGTATCTCACGGAGCTTTGCTGGGCTAGGGCCTGTCCCCTGAGCCCTTTTGGTCTCCTAGTGGCTTCTGCCAGTTACATAATTCCCCCCAGGGCCGAGGTTTGGTCTGGGCTCCCAACTGACCCTATTTTCATTCAAGGAGAATTACAGGAACCCTGACCAGTGACTCAAATACTAACATTGTGTGCTGCCTCTCAAACTTCAGCGATGAACAAATCCCTTCCCAAGAACCAATTTTTAAAAAACATTTTATTAGGGACTCTTACATCTCTTATCACAATCCATACATACATCAATTGTATAAAGCACATCTGTACATTATTTGCCCTAATCATTTTCAAAGCATTTGCTCTCCACTTAAGCCCTTTGCATCAAGTCCTCTTTTTCCCGCTCCCTCCCCACTCCCCCCTCCCTCATGAGCCCTTGATAATTTATAAATTATTATTTTGTCATATCTTTCCCTATCCGGTGTCTCCCTTCGTGACCCTTCTCTGTTGTCCGTCCCCCAGGGAAGAGGTCACATGTAAACCCTGGTAATCGGTTCCCTCTTTCCAACCCACTCACCCTCTACCCTCCCAGTATTGCCCCTCACACCCATGGTTCTGAAGGTATCATCTGCCCTGGATTCCCTGTGCCTCCAGCTCCCATCTGTATCAGTGTACAACCTCTGCTCTATCCAGACTTGCAAGGTAGAATTTGGATCATGGTAGTAGGGGGGTAGGAAGCATTTAGGAACTGGAGGAAAGCTGTATTCATCGGTGCTACATCGCACCCTGACTGACTCATCTTCTCCCTTAGACCCCTCTGTGAGGGGATCTCCAGTGGCCGACAAATGGGCCTTGGGTCTCCACTCTGCACTTCTCCCTTCATTCACTATGGTAAGATTTTTTTTTTCTAGTGATGCCTTATACATGATCCCTTCGACACCTCATGATTGCACAGGCTGGTGTGCTTCTTCCATGTGGGCTTTGTTGCTTCTGAGCTAGATGGCCACTTGTTTACCTTCAAGCCTTTAAGACTGAAGACACTATCTCTTTTGATAGCCGGGAACCAACAGCTTTCTTCGCAAAGAGCCAATTTTTTTGAACATCCAGTGATGACAAACAACACTTGGGTCAACTCTTTTTGCTATTAGGTCTTGAGAATTCATAAGCCCAAAGTCAGTTTAAATATTAAATTTAAAAAGAAATATAATAAAACCAAATTAGCATAATTTAGTTAGAAAGATGTTGGTCTTTTGCTGAGTCTAAATTGTTATTTGCAATGTAAATATGGTGCAGCCCACTATAGAACAGGTTCTTTTGAATTTAGTATACCTCTCATTTGATGATTCAATCTCTCCACTACTTTTCTCTATTTAGAATCCCTTTTCATTTCTTCTTTGTTCATCCATTTATTTATATTCAGGAAATGTTTAGGAACTGTTGGTTGATCACCCTCTGTAGGCCACATGCTGGGGTGGGCCTTGGAGTCATAGTGGTGAGCAAAAGGAGACAAAGTCTTTCCCCCCATGAAAGACAGGAATTAAACAAGCAAATGTAAAAAGTCACTGCTGTTTGTGCTTTCAAGGAGGAAGGTTATCACACTTTGAGAGCGGACTATGGGTATTTGACCTACAGCCAGAGAAAACTCACTTGAGAATATGACACCTTCTGACTCACTGCCATTGAGTAGATGCTGACTTATAGTAACCCTATAGGATAGGGTAGTACTTCCCCTATGGGTTTCCAAGATTGGAATCCTTTACAAAAGTAAAAAGTTGTGGAGCGGACTGGTGATTTTGAACTGCTGACCTTGGGATCAGCACTGCCCCACCAGGTCTCCTTCTGACACCTTAGCTGAGATTTTAAGGCTGAATAAACGTTAACCAGGTAAAAACAGGAGTGGAGAGATGCACTCCAGCAGGGAATGCCATTGCAATGGCCATTTGCTGGAAGGAATCCTGTGAGAATGAAAAATGCCATTCAAAGGGTAGCTTGCCAGACACAGTGAGCGTGAGAGACACTGAGGCACCACATCACCAGGCCGCACGGGGGAGCTTTTCTCTTTTGTTAGGGACAGTGGGGCAACCGAAGGGATTTAAACAGTGTAATGCTGTAGTCGAACTTAAAAGGCTATACATTGAGATTCGGTATATTGTTATACAACCCAAGAAGACTTGATTAGTGTGCTGGTTAGACTCCCCAGAAAACAGATCTGATGTGGAGTTCACAACGCAAAGGTTTACTGGAGAGGAGCCTTAGGGATTGGAGTGAGCAAATTTCGGTCAAGAATGTAGATTTGACAGTTTTTGTCAGCGTGATGGGAAGTTCTGGAACAAATTGCCTTGGAAGAGTCTTGCACTTTGCAATGAAGGCTAGACCTTCACTTCACTGCCTTGCACCAGCATTGGCTCAGGCCTGCCCTGAGAACTGTTTAACCTTGGTTAGTTGCAGTTGGAGCCCACAGGAGGTAGCAACTAGATAGAAGTTGTTAACGAACCATATTCCTTGCAGCTAAGCTCGCCCTTTCTTGCAGGGGGATTGAGCAGTACATCTCTGTGTCTGTCACAGTCTACCCCTGATGCTACCCTGAATCACTTCTCCAATGTGTTCAGGGTGCAGCTCCGTCAAGGGTCTATTTGACCTCTACAGACCTTGTTGCTGCAGCTAGAAGCTCACTGTTGCTACAGATGGTCCCAAAGTAGCAACTGATGATTTGTCTCCTTCCTGCACTATTTATCCTAAATTCTCCTCCCCCTCATAAATGGTGATCTGGGAGACATAACTGGTGCCATGACTCTCACATCATTTTTGAAGGGTCAGAGCTTCCTTTCCCAGGCTAGGGCTATTGCTCCACCTCTTTATTTGTAGAGAAACCGAGAGATACCCAAGTAAGTTCTCTAAGTTCAATGCTTACTCTTCATGGCTATGATTGTACCTTGAACCCGATGACTCTTGCTGATGAGGGTAATGACAATATGGTAACTCTGTTCTTGCCTGCTGGTGTATAGATACAAGGAACTCCATGAACCTAGGTGACATCGGTGGCTTTTAGAGCCTTGCTGTTTCCTTGGAAAGCTTGGGTTCCTTTGGGAACCCAGAGTCGAAAGTTTCAAAAGCCCTGAGTAGGTCATTGGCAGTGAGGAAGAATTAGGTCACTCTTGCTTCCATCCTTGATTCCTTTAACTCCTGGCTTATTCCTATTAGGGACTAAGCACCATGTAAAGGTGACTGATTCAAAGTCTGTTGTGTCTTGGAAGAGAGGGCCTTAGTCTTACAGGTAATGCCTTCAAACTGGTGCTTCATTAGTGCTTCTGAAAGATCCTACCACTCTGTCAGTTTACAGCTTCTTGATGGGGAGGTATTTAATGGGCCAGTGCATCCTGTGCCCCTGCTCCAGTCCCTCTGCTGTGAAGTGGGCTTCCCGATCAGAAGCTGCGATGTGGAGGAGTATAAATCTCTGCATCAGGAATACTGGCTGAGGCTTTGAAAGCAGTAAAAGCAAGTCCAAATCCACAGTAAGTGTCTATGACTCTATAAAAGAATTGTTGGGCCTTCCACAGGGGAAGGTGTCCACAATTGTTATCTTGCCAGCAAGCGGCCTTTGATATTTTGAAGGACAATTCTGGCAGGGTTGACTTTCATGGGTAGTAACAATGGGAATCTATCCTGCAGGACCCATCTCTGCTGTCAGGATAACTTTGCTCTAAGTACCTCTCAGGCAGCCAGCACTGGGGGAGTTGCTGACGAAGCCTGGTCATTTCATTTCTTGTAGGTTGCTTAGGGCCTCCTTCACAGTGGATGCTTTCCGAGGAGTGAAGACATGTGCTACACGCCTTGCATGCTGACTCTCCGATCTCTGGTATTGAAAGACATTGTAATGACTAGTCTTGAAGTGTATCATTACGTGACTGTGAGGGGAATGCTTCTAGGAGGTTCAAGTTTATTTAAATCTCTCTAATGGATCCCGTCTCCACCCGCCTATCGGTTTGTCATAGTGTGGTGACTGGTGGGCGGCTGTGATGCCAGACGCGATACCACCAGAATTTCAAATACCAGTGAGGTCACCATGGTGAGCAGGTTTCAGCAGAGCTTCCAGACCAAGAACAGACTTCAGAGAAGAAATGTGCTTGCTTTATACCCAGCAGGATGGCAATCACTTATAGCTGAATCATAGAATATAATTGGTGTCTTACCCCACATTCTTTTCTTTTCTGAGACCAAATGTCCAGGTAGAAGAGCCATAAATAGTTCACTGCACTGCAAGCCATGCCCTGGTTCTTTTGAGCAGTGTCCCTGTCATACATGAAGGATTAACTTTCCCTTTTTAAGCACTTCACTGTAGATACACCAAATACTTTGAGAAGACAAGAATGTTTCATGTGATCTGGCCAGGTTCTTCAAAAGTTGTCTCAACTCCACTCTGCCTATTCCCAGATACGATTGAACTGAATGAAGGTTACTCCCTCCTTGCCCAGGGTCTCGAATGATCAGCAGAATGTTAGTTTCCCATTTGTTCATCCTGTTGCCTTCAGGAGTTATTTTCCTTTCTCTCATCTGTCTGTTTGTTTTGTTTTTTTTTAATCTCTGTTTCCCCCCCCCCCAGTAGTTTGATTGATATAACACTCACACGTCACATGCTTCCATAGTTAGGTTGCTTTTAAAAAAGACTTGCAGAGACACCATCACCATCAGTTCTCCTGTGCACTTCCCTCTCCCTTACTCATTGTTGGCTCAGTTCCCCGCACCCTCCTCCCACCCATCCAAGATAAGCCATCGCATCCGTTACTATCTGTGAGCATCCAATCCTGTGTTTTAACTACTGGGAAACATCACAATCAACAACAATTAAAAAACAGAAAAAAAATACAGAGGCAAAAGAAAAGACCACCAGCAATATTAAAATAAGCCAGAGAGAAATTTTCTGTCGTGGAACCAGCTTGAAACACCTAAACCCAGAGCAAATTCCGGTTGGGTCAAGAAGGAGGCCAACTGACCAGGTTTCATATTAGACCTTAGCGCCATCCACCACAATCAAGCTTACAATAAATTCTGTCTAAGGGTAAAGCTACTCATGTCCTCTGATCAGAGGGGATCTGACAGAGACTTAGTCCGACTACGTGCTCCGCAGATGAATTTTGAACTCCCGCTCCCCTCCCAAGCCTCCTCTGTCATTTAATTTTTACCCCCACCTTTTCCGCCTCGGGGAAGGGACAGCAGGTTCAGGTGCTGTGTCAGTCCAAATTGTCCGGAGCCAGACCAGTCCAGCAAGTACTTCTCCCACCCTCCATTCCCATCCATGCTGGGTGAAGTTCATGGGTACAACACTAGTGGGCTTTGTTGACCACTAGGCAGGACAACATTACCCAGAAAACCCTATCCTATCAGACCCTTCGGAATTCCGGCTTACAGATATAAGCAGACAGTCACAGTTTCTTCCTGAGGCACCACCTCTGCTTCTGCCGCTCAGCATCTGGCAGGTGAAAAGCAATGTCAAGTGATGTGGGGAGAACTGTACACTGTACAGTGGCACTAGCACCCTCCTCTATCCCTCTTCGCCAGTCCCTCCTGAGGAACAGGGAGCTATTCAGTGACCACCCGCCCTTTGATGCCCACATATTGAGTGTGAGCACACACTCCAAAGCATATAAGTCAGCCCTTTGTACCTTATCTTCTGTCATTTTATTTTATTATTTTTTAAAATCATTTTTATTGGGGGCTTGTACAATGCTTGTCACAATCCATACATCCGTTGCCATCATCATTCTCAAAACATCTGCTTTCCACTCAAGCTCCTGGCATCAGCTCCTCATTTCTCTCTCTCTCCCCATTCCCCTCTCCCTCATGAACCCTTGATAATTTACAAGTCATTATTATTTTGTCATAGCTTACACTGTTCAACGTCTCCCTTCACCCACTTTTCTGTTGACCAACCTCCATAGAGGAGGTTATATGTAGAGCCTTGTAATTGGTTCCCTCTTTCTACCCCACCTTCCCTCCACCCTCCAGGTATCACCACTCTCATCACTGGACCTCAGGGGTTCATCTGTCCTGGATTCCCTGTGTTTCCAGTTCCTATCTGTACCAGTGTACATCCTCCGGTCCAGTTAGACTTGTAAGGTCGAATTGGGATCATGATAGTGGGGAGAGGAAGCATTCAAGAACTAGAGGAAAATTGTATGTTTCATCGTTACTACACTGCCCCCTAACTGGTTCATTTCCTCCCTGAGACCCTTCTGTAAAGAGATGTCCAGTTGCCCACAAATGGCCTTTGGGTCCCCACTCTGCACTCCCCCTCATTCACAATGATGTGATTTTTGTTCCTTGATCTCTTGATGCGCGGTCCCATCCACACCTCGTGATCACACAGGCTGGTGTGCTTCTTCCATGTGACTTTGATGTGGTGAAAGGGGTTTTCCCATTTTAGAAAACAAATGTTGCAACTTCCCATTCCAATTTTCTATCAAACTATTAATTCTGAAGGTAGTATACAGCATGGTATGTATGTGTTGGGCAGTGTGTTTTTTGGCCTGAGGAAATATAACCTGGTGGCCCAAATTAGTACAGTATCTTTCATTCTAATCCCTTACTGGTGATTTTAATAGTTGCATCCATTATTAGATAAGTAATGCTCAGTTCAGAGCAAGTGTCTACTTTTGTACAGACTCATTTGTAGTCACTGGTGACCTTGGTAGTGTTGGCTTTAATAATATGGATGGAATAAAGATGTCAGACGAGCACAACTCCAAATGAAAAGAACCGCTACACACATCCATTAGTAATTGGAATGTGGAATATGAAGTATGAATCTAGGAAAACTGGAAATAATAAAAAATGAAATGGTGCACATAAAGATCAATATCCTAGGCATAAATAAGCTGAAATGGACTGGTATTAGCCACTTTGAATCAGGTAACACATGGTTTACCCTGCTGAGGATGCAATATTCAAGAGGAATGGTGTCATGTTCATCCTCACAAAGAACACTCTAAGATTTAATTGAAGTATAAAGCTATCTGTGATAGGATTGTGTCTAGAGACCTGCACGAAAGATCAGTTCATAGAACTACTTTAGTAGGGGGAAGGGAAACACAGCTCCACAAAGATAGCATCTCACACGATGCCTTAGTTTGCAGAGTTGGTCACTGAAAAAAGTAATTTATATATGAGAAGAGGGATCAAAGTGATCATTCCTCTCTTTTAAGGCCCACATTTATTAGAATATCTCTCACGCAGTCTACTGGTTCTAACAGCGGACCACCATCAGAATCATCCCCAAAGTTATCCAAAGGGGAGTTGAACATTAGGGAAGGACAGAAGCTCCTGGAGCTCGTTCGTGCAGTGCTGGCTTCCTGCACATCTCTGGTAGGACGTGTGTCATATTCACCTCCGGCAGGGTATCCAGTCATTTGGACCACAGTTTTGTTTCTGAAATAGATGGATAACTAGATCATAAAAATCCTTTAGGTGATGTTTGCTGAGCTAAAAGAAAAGGAAGGAAAAATGTAATTCTATGCAAAATGAGAGAAGACATCTTTTCTTCTATGTACTGAAATAAGAAGCATGTCGTTGGCTTGTAGTCATTTTACTACCAACAGATGGGAACTCCTGAAGCTTCTCCAGAAGGTCCCTTATGGATTACTCTTCTATTGATAAGAAAGATGAGAGATGGAGAGGCAGGCTTTGCAGACAGAGATTTATTTTGGAAGCCAGGTTGAGTTGGATTTTCTTTGGGTATAAGCTCTATGAATGAATGCAACCATTTGACCCACCGACCTTTGGGGCAGCAGTGTAGCTAACCATTGCACCCCTTGGAAGCCTTCCTTCAAAGGAGACCTGACCATTTCATATATATTCTTTAATCATATGGAGAGAAGATTTCTTGTAAACACTTGTATCCTTCACTTGGATGTTTTTTATCCCTAGAGTCAAACT
This sequence comes from Tenrec ecaudatus, assembly GCF_050624435.1. NCBI lineage: Eukaryota > Metazoa > Chordata > Mammalia > Afrosoricida > Tenrecidae > Tenrec > Tenrec ecaudatus. Next base: position 111,783,889 of record NC_134538.1, read on the forward strand.
AACAGAGACCGTGGAAAATCATTTCTGCTGAGCAACATGAAAGTCATTAACACTCTGGCTTGTCTCCCTTTTTTGGTCAACAAATCCATACTCTGCCCATGCTATTTCCAGTATGTTCATGTTTTCCCAGAATAGCTGTGAAATCATGTAATTGGCTTCCCAGTCAGCAATGCTGACACAGCTGTTGGCATTCAAGTAGAGACGATTGATCAGCTTATTTCTAAGAAAACATTCCAGTGGGGTTAGGTTTGCTTCTAAATAGTAGGAAGAGCTTTATCTGTTCATTAATGCTGTTATTACTACAAGGAGTACTTATTGGAAACTTCCCACACTGCTTCCAGTCACACCTACTTCTGAAAGCAGTAAAGATCCTGTTGGGGGCTCAAAGTAAACCCCAAACCATCAGGACCATAAACAAGGGGATTGGGACAAGCTTAACACTGGTGCAGGGAATACACAGGCTACTGGAAATAGGGAAAGACACATACACAGAGGAGGCACCTGTGCACATCAAAAAACTTCACCAAGAGAGTAATGAGAGAGCCCACAGACTGGAAAAACAGCTTTAGCAATGACACATCGGACAAAGACCTTATTACTTAACTGTACAATACTTTGTTACGCCTACAACAAGAAAAAAGCCAAAGAGCCCACTGAGGAAGTGGGCAAAAGACCTGAACAGAAGTTTCACAAGGGCAGAAATCCAAATGCCTAATAAACACATGAGAAAATGTTCCTGATCATTAGCCATAGGGAAATGCAAATTGAAACAATGATGAGATACCACCTAACACCCTAAAAAATAGTCCAATTCAAAAAATCAAAAAGCAACAAGTGCTGGAGAGGATGTGGTGAGATAGGAACTCTCCTCCACTCTTGATGGTCCTGTACATATGTGCAACCACTATGGAGATTAATTTAGGGATACCTAAAACAAATGGAAATCGAACTACCATACGACCCAGCAATCTCCCTATTGGGCATATACCCAGAAGAAGTAAGAAACAGACCAAAACCAGACATCTGCCCTCCAATGTTCATTATGACACAGTTCACAATTTCAAAGACCTGGAAACAATAGAAATTTCCATTACCTGATGAATGGATTAAACCTCTCTGGTATGTACATACAATGGAGTACTATGCAGCCCTAAAAAGCAGCGATGAATGCATGGGAAGTGTTGGAGGAAATTATGTTAAGCAAAGTTAGCTAAGCACAAAGGACAAGTACAACATGAGTCCACTGAGGTAAGCTCAAAAAGTACAAGGGCTTAGAGAATAAGCTACTTAATGTGCAAATCCTGGGTCGAGGTCCAGGTACTTTTGCAGGGGTCTGATCCAATTCAGGGATGCATATGGCAGCCAAATAAAAAGAAGGGGGGAAAAGAGATGGAAGAAAGAAAAGGAAAAAGGAAACAAGGGTGATGGGGAACAGGTCACTAATCCACCCACGGGGAGGGTATTGTATATGTCTCCACAGAAAAAGGAGAGAGGGACCAGACCCCATCCCAGAATATGAAGCTTTGAGGGCAGTACACTGGCATGGAGCAGGGAACTAGCAGAGAGGATGATGGGCCGGGTCCAAGCTGAGCTATGTTGACCCCTTCCCCAGAAGAAGGCGATACAGAGGAGAGCACTGAAGACATAACCAGGGGAGAGAGGCAGGTCTGTCCAGACCACATGGGAGTGAACCAAGAGGAAGGAAGGGAGAGAGGGAGGGAGAGAGAGAGAAAGAAAGAGAGAGAACCTTATAATGGTCCACCAAACTCCGGGGACGACATCCCTGCTCAGAGCAGCCAGTGCATAGGGAGGACCATAGGACCATCACCAGCAAAAGACATGACATTCCTTTACTGACCCATAGTGTTATGGGGGAACAGCACTGGAGACATAGTGCAGAAAGTGTACCTGGTCTGCCCCATGCACAGTGGCGTGTAATGAAAAGGGAGTGCAACAGGGCAGCAAGGGGGGCAAAGTAACCAAGTCCCCGAGGAATCCTGAAAATAGACTTCTGATTTTGGGGACAGGGCTTGTCACCTCATCAGACTTGATCGGAAAACATATTTAAAGGTCAGCAGACAGACCTAAAATTATCTCCTTTTTTGGGGGGGTTTGTTGTGTTTGTTTGTTTTTTGTTTTTCTTTTTCTTTTGCCCTAAGTCTATCTATATAAGATGGGCCAGACGAACAATCCAAGGAGAAAATAACAGGACCAGCGGTTCCAGGGGGACATGGGAGAGGAGGGGTGGGGAGGAGGAAAAGGGAGCCATCAAAGTCAGAGATGTGGGAACAATAAGAGATCTAAAATTGATGGTGAGGAGGGCATATAATACCTGGTGGGATTTAATCAGGTGCAATGTGTCTGAGAGGAATGACTGAGAACCAAATGGAGGGTGAGCTGAATGGAGGGTGATAGGAGTGTGGGATAGGAGGAAGGTGAAAGGAAATAGAGGAAAGCAATAGAAGGCAAAAACTATTTATATAGGTACAGACTGTATTAATATATGTAAATATGTTAATTTATAATGAAAGGGAGATAGCAGATGGACTTTGGGTCTCTACTCAAGGCCTTCTTTAACCCAAGGACACTGTGTTCTAATAACTTGGCCAACTAACAATCCTTGAATTAACTACAAGCTTTTCTTTCTTATTGTGTTTTTTTTGTCATTGGTATGTTGCTGTTGTTTTCTTGTATATTGTTGCTTGGTTTTTCTCTGTCTTGTTTTTGTGCATGTTATTATCTCCTCAGGTCTGTCTAAATAAGATAGGCTGGATGAACATTCTGGAGGAGAAAATAATGGGACCGACAGTTTGGGGGACATGGGAGAAGGGGAGGTAGGGAGAAAGGAAGTGGTGTTAACAAACCCAGGGACAAGGGAACAAGAAGTGATCCAAGTCAGTGGTGAGGAGGGTGTGGGAGGCCTGGTAGGGTGTGGTCAAAGGTAATGTAACCAAGAGAAATTGCTGAAACACTGGTGGGGACTGAGCATGATAGTGGGACAGGAGGAAAGACAAGGGAAATAGAGGAAAGAGCTGAGAGGCAAAGGGTATTTATAGAGGTCTAGATAAAGACATGTACATATGCACATATATTTATATATGAGGATGGGGAAATAGATTTATGTGCATATATTTATAAGTTTGGTATTAAGATAGCAGAAGGACATTGGACCTCCACTCAAGTACTCCCTCAATGCAAGAATACTTTCTTCTATTAAATTGGCATTCTATTATGCTCACCTTCCCGACACAACCACAAAAGACAAAGTGGGTGAATAAGCAAATGTAGTCAAGAAAGCTGATGGTGTCTGGCTATCAAAAGATATTGCATCTGGGGTCTTAAAGGCTTGAAGCTAAACAAGCGGCCATCTAGCTCAGAAGCAACAAAGCCCACATAGAAGAAGTATACCAGCCTGTATGATCATGAGGTGTCGAAGGGATCAGGTATCAGACATCATCAAAACAAATATCTTACCATAGTGAATGAGGAGGGGAGTGCGGAGTGGAGACCCAAAGCCCATTTATAGGCCACTGGATATCCCTTTACAGAAGGGTCTCAGGGAGGTAATGAGCCAGTCAGTGTACGATTTAGCAAGGAGAAAAAATACAACTTTCCTCTAGTTCCTAAATGCTCCCCTCCCCCATCATGATCCCAATTCTACCTTACAAATCTGGCTAGAACAGAGGATGTACACTGGTACAGATAGGAACTGGAAACACAGGGAATCCAGGGCGGATGATCCCTTCAGGACCAGTGGTGTGAGTGGTGATACTGGGAGGGTAGACAGAGGGTAAGTTGGAAAGGAGGAACCGATTACAAGGATCTACATGTGACCTCCCTGGGGGATAGACAACAGAAAAGTGGGTGAAGGGAGACATCGGACAGGGCAAGATATGACAAAACAATTATTTATAAATTATCAAGGGTTCATGAGGGAGGGGAGAAGCAGGGAGAGAGGGGACAAATGAAGAGCTGATGTCAGGGGCTTAGGTGGAGAGCAAATGTTTTGAGAATGATGAGGGCAATGAATGTACAAATGTGCTTTACACAATTGATGTCTGTATGGATTGTGATAAGAGTTGTATGAACCCCTAATAAAACTATTAAAAAATAAAATAAAGAACATATAGAAAATTGAATTGTACAGGAGTAGAAAGTCCCAGTTTTCTCTCTCAGACTGGCTGGTGGTTTTGAACTACTGACCTTGCAGTTAGTCACCCAATGTGTCACCACTAGACCACACAGGCTCTCATCTCTGTACTTAAGCTCTAGCTTATTTAGCCTTTAAATGATGACTCAAAGCATCCTACTTTCCATAGAAATTTACCTCTGTGTTTTCAGTTTTCTTACTTATGATAGCTCAAAACTACGCCCTTCCAAAAGGCTACATTAAATATAACTAGATCTTCCTTTTAAAATGTCCCACAAAAAGTCTTAACATAGACTTATATGTTAGTCAAATAGCCATCTTTCTGAAGAAATGTCCATTGTCTTTCAAAATGACTCCATCTTTATACTTGGTTAAGATATGCCTTGTCTGACTCTTTTTAGCATCTCAATTCCCAATTACCTTTGCAAGATAGAGACATGTTTTCACGGTGGGAACTTTTTTTTTATCACTTTGAGGATAGTTTTTCAGGACATGCCATCCTTCTGGGAGAACTCTATAAATTCAAAACTTCATTATTATGTATGTGATAATGCATAACTAAAGAGGTGCTTATCAAAATCACAGCAAGGGCATTGCTGTGCTGGAAGAGAAATATATTCCATTTCTATTTTGTGATCTGCACCAATAGGACTATTTTCAATGTAAGGGAATTAAATAACCTAGCATTTCAGCATTGTATAAATTATAATGGGATGCCACTTGTAATCCATTATTTATTACATCTGGTCCACTTCAATTTTAATGAAATAAGTGTATCATATTATCCTATGAAGTGCACTACTTTTCTTCTATATATAACTTATTTCTTCCCTCAATTTTTACAAGTTCTCCACCTAACAAATGTAAATTTGAAGTGTCTCCTTCATCCGTTCAGGCAATGAGCTGCTTGTTGAAAAAATGAATTGAACATTATTGGCCATATTTTTATCAGGATGCTACATGGAGCAATTACACTGAGAGTTAAGTAAGGTAAGGACATGAATATTTTGTGTTGAGGTGTTTAAGAGTACAGAGATGGGCTCAACAGAGAAGAGAAATATAATTGCTCTTGCATAGATAATATAGAAGTACAAAAATCAATCTCATTCTCATCCTGAAACAAGAAGTAAATTTGATTGCCTCATAATCTCTCTTTTAAAATCTTCATTGATCAAAATGTATTCGGTACCTATATGTATCAGTACCTAGCTAATAGCACAATAGGGAAAACAGGAAGAAATATTAGAAACAATATAATATTCTTATATCAACTCCTATTCTTTCCATCCTCTGAGATCCAGTTTAGAACACAGTTTCTCCAAGAAGTCTTTCAAATAATTTCTGAAAGAATTCTTTCTTTCCTTTAAAATTATTTTGTAGAGGTATTTGTTTCAATTAGTAGTTCTCTAATATGAGCGGGTTTCAGAACCATGTGGAAGGCTTGTGAAAACACAGATCCCTGGGCCCCACCCTCAACATTTCTGATTTAGGATGTATGGGTGGGGCAATTCTCACACCCGAAGGTCATAGTACTTTCAATATTCTTTGCAGCCCATAATTCAGATGCATGTGTTCTTTGGTCTTCCTTTTCAATGTCCAACTTTCACATGCATATGAGGTGATTGAAAATACCATGTTTGGGGTCAGGCACACCCTAACCTTCAAAATAACAACTTTGCTTTTCAACACCTTGAAGAGATTTTGTGCAACAGATTTACCCAATGCAATGTGCCGTTTGATCTCTTTGCTGCTTCTGTGAGCATTGAATGTGGATCCAAGCATGATGAAATCCTTGACAACTTCAATCTTTCCTCCATTTTTCATGATGTCACCTCTTTATTGGTTCAATTGTGAGGATTTTGGTTTTCTTTACCAAAATCTATTGGTGTTGGCTCTCTTTAGCTAAATTAATTGAGTTGTGATCCCTACTGAAAGCTTTAATCCTTGACCTCCATCAACAAATGCTTCAAGTCCTCCTTACTATCAGCAAGCAAGGTTGTATCATCTGCACATCACAGGTTGTTAATAAGCCTTCTTCCAATCCTGATTCATTTTTCTTCATATACTTTAGCTCGCTGACTATTTCCTCAGCCTGCAGACAGAATAAGTGTGGTAGAAGGGTGCAATCCTGATACTCAGTATTCTCTTGTTCTGTTTGCACAACTGCCTCTTGATCCATGTACAGGTTCTACATGAGTACAATGAAGTGTTCTGGCATTTCCATTCTTCTCAAGACTATCCATAGTTTGTTATGACCTATACAGTCAAATGCCTTTGCATAGTTAATAAAGTACATGTAAACATTGTTCCTGTCTCTGCTTTTAGTCAAGATCCATCTGATGTCAGCAATGACATCTGCTGTTCCACACCATCTTCTGAAGCCCCTTGCTAATGCACGGCTGCAACCATTATTGGATACTCTTCAGCAAAATGGTACTTCCCTGTAACAATGATGCCATTGCTGTATAATTTGACCAGTCTCTTACGTCACCTTGATTTGGAATGGATACAAATATGGATCTTTTACAGTCAGTTGGATAGCCAGCCATCTTACAAATTTCTTGGCATAGACAAGTGAGTGATTCCAGTACTTTATCAGCTTGTGGAAACATTTCAATTGGTATTTGGGCGCCTTATTTTTGGCTAATGCCTTCAGCGCAGCTTTGATTTCTCCCTTGGTACCATTGGTTCTTTATCATATGCTACCTCTTGAAATGGCTGAATGACAACTAGTTATTCATGGCCTAGTGACTCTCTGTATTCTTTCCATCTTCTTTTGATACTTCTTGTGTCATTTAATATTTTGCCCATAGAATCTTTCATCAATGCAACTTGAGGCTTGATTTGTTTTCTTTAGCTCTTTCAGTTTAAGATATGTTGAGTGTGTTCTTCCTTTTTTGGGTTTTCTCACCTCTATATCTTTCCACATTTCATTATAATATTTTACTTTGTATTCTTGAGCTGCCCTTTGAAATTTTCTGTTCAGCTTTTTGACTTCATCCTTTCTTCAATGTGCCTTAGCTACTTACTTTATAATTAAGAGCAAGTTTCAGAACATCTTCTGACATCCACTTTGATCTTTTCCTTCTTTCGAATGGCCGTTTTCTTTATTTATTCATCATATTATTGATTTCTTCCCACAGATAATCTATCATTAGTGTTCAATGCATCAAATCTGTTCTTGAAATTCAGGTGGTATTTACTGAACTTGTATTTTGACTCTTGTGGACAAGTTTTCATTTTCTTCAGCTTCAACCTAAACTTACATATAAGTAACTGATTGCCCTACACTCTGCCATTGATCTGATTTAGACTGCTGATATCTGATATTGAGCTTCCCCATTGTCTTTTCTCATCAATTCTCCCACCACTACCCCCCAACCACCATCACCACCACCACAACAACAGAAAAATCACCACCATCGAGTTGATTCTGTTTCATAGAAACCCTATAGGACATAGTAGAACTGCCCCTGCAGGTTTCAGGGAGGGGAAAACTCTGTCTTTCTCCCATGGAGTAGCTGGTGGTTTTGAACAGCTGACCTTGCAGGTACCAGCCCAATGCATAACTACTACGCCACCAGGACTCCTAATGTTTTCCCACAGCTGTAATCAGTTGGTTTTTTTTGTGTGTGTATGCTGTATCTAAAAGTCCATGTGTATAGCTGCCTTTTGTGTTTTTGGAAAAAGTTATTTGCTACGAACAACTCATGGATTTTGTAAAATTCTATCATGTGATTTTCAGCATTGTTTCTAACATGAAAGTTATACTTTCCAACTACTTTTCCTTCCTCATTGTTTCTAACTCTTGCATTTCAATCAACAATGATTATCAATGCCCCAATCCCAACTATGTGGACACCTGTCCCTTTCCCCGGGAGAACTTATTTCAGAGCAGAGCACTGAAGCTGTAGTTCAGGGAGGGAGAGGGACATGTTTGATCAGAGCACAGTGGAGCAAATGAAGGAGGAGGAAGAGAGAGTGGAGGACATCCTGGACCACCAGACATGGAGGACAACATTCCCACTCAGAGCAGCCAATCCAGAGAGAAGACCATATGGCCAGCCCCACTGTGAGATGTGACATCCCTAACTGACCCACAGCCCTACAGGGGACAACACTGCAAACACTGATCCCACAACGCCAAGGCAAAACACTAAGGGCGTGCAACAGAACAGCAAGGGGAGCAGAGCAATGAAGTCCCCAGGAATACTAAAAATAGACTTTGAGGCCAGAGCTTGGCACCTCATCAGACTTGACTGGAAAATACTCCTAAAGGCCAACAAACAGCCCTTGAACTAATTACAGGCTTTTCTTTGTTGTTGTTGGGTTTTCTTGTTGTCATTGTTGTTTTTTTTTTCCATTTGTGGCATTGTTTTGCTCTGTCTTGTTTTTGTGCATGTTATTATCTCTGCAGGTTTGTCTAAATAAGATAGGGTGGATGAAAAATCTGGAGGAGAAGACAACAGGACCAACAGTTCCAGGTGCACATGGGAGAGGGGGAGGTGGGGGACAAGGAAGTGGTGTTAACAAACCCAGGGACAAGGGAACAACAAGTGATCCAAATCAGTGGCGAGGAAGGTGTAGGAGGCCTGGTAGGGCTTGATCAAGGGTAATGTTACCGAGAGGAATTACTGAAACACAAATGAAGGCTGAACATGATAGTGGAACAAGAGGAAAGCCAAAAGAAATAGAGGAAAGAGCTAAGAGGCAAAGAGCATTTGTATAGGTCTAAATAAAGGCATGTACATATGCAAATATAGTTATCTATGAGGATGGAGAAATAGATCTATGTGCATATACTTATAGGTTTAGTATTAAGGTAACAGATGCACATTGGGCCTCTACTGAAGTCTCATTCAATGCAAGAATACTTTGTTCTTCTATTAAATTGGCATTCTATGATGCTCACCTTTGTGACACGATTGCTGAAGACAAAGTGGGTGCATAAGCAAATGTGGTGAAGAAAGCTGATGGAGCCTGGCTATCAAAAGATATAGCACCTGGGTCTTAAAGCTTGAAGGTAAACAAGTGACCATCTAGCTGTGAAGCAACAAAACCCACCTGGAAGGAGTACACCAGCCTGTGTGATCACGAGGTGCTGAAGGGATCAGTTTCAGGCATCAAAGAACAAAAAATCATATCATTGTGTGCTCACCTTCCCAGTATGACAGCTGAAGACAAATGTGTGCATAAGAAAACGTGGTGAAGAAAGCTGATAGAGCCCAGCTATCCAAAGATATAGCATCTTGGGTCCTAAAGGCTTGAAGGTAAACAAGCGGCCATCCAGCTCAGAAGCAACAGAGCCCACATGGTAGAAGCACTCTAGTTTGTGTGATCACAAGGTGTTGAAGGGATCAGGTATCAGGCATCAAAGAACAAAAAATCAAATCATTGTGAATGAGGGGAGTGCAGATTGGGGACCCAAAGCCCATCTGTAGGCAACTGGACATCCCCTTACAGAGGGGTTGTGGGAAAGAGATGAGCCAGTCAGGGTGCAGTGTAGCAACGATGAAATATAGAACTTTCCTCAAGTTCCTAAATGCTTCCTCCATCCCCCCCCCCTATCATGATACCATTTCTACCTTGCAATCTGACTAGTCCAGAGGATGTACACTGGTACAGATAGGAACTGGAAACCCAGAATCCAGGACAGATGATCCCTTCAGGCCCAGTGGTGAGCGTGGCAATACCGGGAGGGTGGAGGAAGGGTGGGGTGGAAAGAGGTAATCGACTACAAGAATCTACATATAATCTCCTCCCTGGGGGTTGGACAACAGAAAAGTTGGTGAAGGGAGATGTTGGACAGTGTAAGATATGACAAAATAATAATAATTTATAAATTATGAAGTGTTCATGAGGGAGGGGAGAGTTGGTAAGAAGGGGAAGAAAAATGAGGAACTGATATCAAGAGCTCAAGCAGAAGGCAAATGTTTTGAGAATGATGATGGCAACAGATGTACAAATGTGCTTGACACATGGGTATATGTATGGGTCGTGATAAGAGTTGTATGAGCCCCCAATTAAATGATTAAAAATAATTATCAATGTATCTTGACTGCATACTTGATCAATTTTGGACTGAAGTTGATTGTAAAATTCTTCAATTTCTTTATCACTAAGTTTAGTGGTTTGTGCATAAACTTGAATAATAGTTTAAGTGACTGGAGTTCCTTTATTTGGATAGATATTCTCTCACAGAGAGAATTGTGGTTCAAGATAAATCTTGAAATATCCTTTTTGATGATAAATGTGATGTCATTCCTTTGAATCTGTCATTTCTGGTGCAGTAAACCATATGATTTTCTCATTTAAAATAGTCAATGTTAATTAAAAAAAATTTTAAAATAGTCAATGCTAGTCCATCCCAGCTTACTAATATCTAAGATATGCATTCCATTTCAATTTCAGTAATTTCCAACTTTCCTAGATTCATACTGCACATGCCAAGATCCAATCACTAGTAAATGTCTGCAGCCATTTTTCCTCTTTGTAAGTCATGCTCCATCAACAAATGAAAGTCCCAAAGACTTTACTCCAACTGCTCTGGCATCATGTGGAAGGTTGTGCTTCCCTAGTCATATTTTGAGTGCCTTATCTTCTGGCACAGTCTCTGACAACGTTCTGCTTCTATTTATGAGATTTTCAACAACTGACAATGTTTCAATGCTATTCCTGTGTTTTATTTTTTTGAGGGGCGGTTTGTACAGATTTCTTTCTTTAAAAAATCATTTTATCGGGGGCTCATACAACTCTTATCACAATCCATACATCCATCTATTGTGTGTCAAACACATTTGTACATTTGTTGCCATCATTTCAAAACATTTGCTTTCCACTTGAGCACTTGGATCAGCCCTTCATTTCCCTCCCTCCCTCCCCCTATTCCTATGCCTTCAGTGGCTAATTCCTCTGAGGTGGACAGACTGTCCCTTCCTCATGGTCTATTCCTAGTCTGGGTGACCCTGCTGGTGTTCAATAAGACCAATGGGCCCAAACACAGGAGCCACTGTGAAGATGCACAGAATTGGGCAGTGTTGCATTCTGCTGTGTACAGGGTCTCTGTGGGTTGGAACTGACTTTCTGGCACTTGACAACGACAATGACACCATAGCTTCTAGCTTCCCAGCAACACTAAAGCCATCTCAGTAAGACAAACAGATAGATTTAGGGTGTCAGTGCACTAGATTGGATAACTACATTAACTCTGTGGCTTTCAATCTCAGATATGTAGCATAATCACCACGGAAATCTGTATAACTGCAGATTCTTGGGTCCTATCCTACTTTACTGAGCTTCTGTATCCGCAATTTACTCATTGGATAATTTCTGGCTCCTGAGTTGTCAAGTAGCTACCATCTCCCCTTTATAAAATTCCAAGCTGTGGTTTATAGAGCTAAGCAGATCAATGACACACAGTTTGGACAGAACTGTGCTGGTGACGCATTTAGAAGCTTGGAGATCTTAATTAATGCTAATGTTTAAGACACATGTTAATTTTTTCCCTTAAGAATATTATGATGTTATCTTACCCACAGGCTAGAGAGAATTTGTGATCTCATGGGTGTGACCGATTATAAGGATCTACATATAACCTTCTTCCTGGGGGACGGACAACAGGAAAGTGGGTGAAGGGCGATGTCAGACCGTGTAAGATTTGACAAAATAATAATTTATAAATTAAAAAGGGTTCATGAGGGAGGGGGAGAGGATAGGGAGGGGGGAATGAGGAGCTGATGCCAGGGGCTTAAGGGGAGAGCAAATGTTTTGAGAATGATGAGGGCAATGAATGTACAAATGTGCTTTATACAACTGATGTATGTATGGACTGTGATAAAAGTTGTATCAGCCCCCAATAAAGTGATTTTTTTAAAAGAAGTAAATACCATAGAGATGACCACTAGTGTGGAGTTCATTCTGACTCATAGCAATGGTCAGGGCAGTGTAGAACTGCCACATAGGATTTACAAGGCAGTTAATCTTCAGAGAAGCAAACTGCCCCATCTTTCTCCCTCACAATTGCTGAGGGGTTTGGCCCTCCAATCATGTGGTTAAATGGTGAGTATATAAACTACCGCAGCATCAGGACTCCTGTGAGAAGAAAATATTGCATGTTGAGGAAAAAAGTTATTTTTGCTTTACTTTGGGCACCTTGCTCTTATTTGTTTTGACTTGGAACTTCATTCTTCTTCTTCCCACTTTATATTTCTATCCCACAGCTATCAACTCAGGTTGAGAACACTATTATAACTATATTTTTGGTTTGATTTTCTTTCATGAAAAATTAAAATTTTATATTCACATCTCTTTTAAAAATTAAAATAATGGAGAAATTGTAACACCAGATATCTTATAGGCATAATAAAAGGAGAGACAGTAATTGGAGGAGGGAATGGACTGTACTGATGATTCTTTCCTATGCCAGGAGACGAGAAATACTGGGTAGTGCCCATCTACCATAACCGAACATTCCTTTTTCTTTTTTTATAGTTTATAAGCCAAATTCAATTTATTTTTAACTAGATTTCACAGTTAATATTAAGGTTTGATTACTAAATTGTATAGGCTTATGTGATTTTATTTTTCTTTTAAAATCATTTTATTGGGGGCTCATACTACTCATCACAATCCATACATCCATTGTATATCAAGCACACTTATACATTTGTTGCCATCATCATTCTCAGAACATTTTCTTTCTACTTTAGCCTTCAGTATCAGCTTCTCATTTCCCGCCCTACCTCACCAACCCTTGATAATTTATAAACTATTATTATTTGTTCATGTCTTACACCATCTGATGTCTCCCTTCACCCACCTTTCTGTTGCCTATCCCCCAGGGAGGGGGTTATATAGATCCTTGTGATCGGTCCCCCTTTTATCCCCCACCTTTCCCCTACCCTCCTGACATCGCTACTCTCATTATTGGTCCTGAGGAGTTTATCTGTGCTGGATTCCCTGTGTTTCCAGCTCTTATCTGTACCAGTGTACATCCTCTGCTATAGCCAGATTTGTAAGGTAGAATTGGGATCATTATAGTTGGGGGGTGGAGGGCAGAAATCATTAAAGAACTAGAGGAAAATTATATGTTTCATCGGTGCTATACTTCACCCTGACTGGCTCATCCATTACTGAACATTTCGATCTAAGATTTTATGGAAAATAAGGGTCAAATAGGGTGGGTGATGGAAAGAAAAACAATTTCAAATTCTCAACAGAATCAAGGGAGAAAGGTGAGGTTGTCTTTTCCCATTAAAGACTTACAGTCTCGGAACACACAGAGACAGTTGACTGTCTTATAGGATCTCTGTGAGGTGGAATGAACTCAATAGCAGCGAGCTTGGTATTTTTGTTTGTTTGGGGTTCCTACCCCACCTTCATTAATTTGCAACTACATACAGAATAAAAGGAAAATTACTTCATCTGAGATGATATGGAAAGTGCCTTTATGATGTCGTGTTGACTGTTTTTTCAACGTTATCTTCCACCATGGCCCTTGGTTAGATCATCCCTCTACTTGAAAGACTTTCCCCAATCTTATCTGGCCGTCAGGTCTTCTTGTTGTTATTAGGTGCCATTCAATTGGTTACAACCAAAAGTGACCCCGTGAACAACAAAACATAACTCTGCCCCCTTCGATGCCATCCTCACAGCTGCTACTACATGGGAGCCCATTGCTTCAGCCACTGTCCCAAGTCCGCCTGTTGAGGGTCGCGGCTCCTCTGCTTTCTCCAGCTTGATGTTCCTTTCCAGTGGCTTCTCTCTCGGGATAGCAGGTCTAAAGGACTCGAGAGGAAGTCGCACCGTCCTCACATCTTCAGGTCTTAGCCACCATATCTTACAGGATTCCCCTTTCAATCTGGTTACTTTATTTTTATAATATTGGTCTCCATCTGAAATGATCTCAATCATCATATTTGTTTACCTATTTATTCCCCTTTTCTCCCCAGCTAAACACCATGAGAATAAGGATTTTGCCTTGGTATCCTGTGTATTTATAATATCTAGAATGGAGCATGCCCGATGCATCGCAATACATAGTTATTGAATGAAGGAATATAGCTTCATGAGGACACACACCACATGTTAAGAAATTTATACAACTAACGCATATTACCCTTTAGAAATCTAATTGTGCATTTTGAAGATTTTCCTAGAAAACCATGCAGATTCTTTTTCAATGGGTTTACTTGTTGACATAAAATGACCCCCTCAAAGTAAAATTTAACTAAAAATGAAAAGCAACCCTTAGACCAGAAGAACTAGATGGTGCTGGACTGCTACCACCAATCACTCTAACTAGAATCACAAGAGAAGGTATTGGGTTGAATGGGAGAAATGGGTAAAATGACATTCAATTTCATTAAAAAAAAATCAGACTTACTGGTTTGATAGAGACTCACCCTTCTGACGTAGAACCAATCACTCCCAGAGGTCACCTTTCAGCCACAGAAAAGACAGGCCTCTAAAGTGAACAGTAACATGCTGGCTCCTCAGGACAGTCAGCTGTGAGAGACAAAAAGGGCAGCATTTGCCCAAGAGCAAAGAGCCCTCCGTGGATCTTGTCTAATTCACTTACCAGTGCCCTCTCACTGAATGTTTTGGTTGACTCCAAGTGTTTGTCTTAGTATTTTAGAGTACTGTATATACTCGAATATAAGCCGACCCGAGTATGAGCCGAGGCACCTAATTATGACCTGGGAAACCAGAAAAACTGATTGACTCGAGTATAAGCCTAAGGTGGAAAATGCAGAAGCTATTGGTGAGTTTCAATAATCAAAACAAATGAAAATAAAATTACTAAAAATTGAGATATCACTGGGGTAATGTATTTAAATATTTATTTTAAATAAAAAAAAACATAAGTAAAAGGGCAACAAGTCATTTAACATTAGTAAACCAGCACAGTAAGTGGAAAATAGGTTCAACAAAAACAAGAAGGTATCAACAATGATACCTTAAGAGTACTATTCCCTGAACTCAATCAGCAACCAAGCTAAAATGTAAAGAGTTAAAATCCTTCAAAACTGGATTCCTCATCATCATCCGTATCCCAATGCAGAGCTTCAGCTGGTGTGAGGTCATCATAGACGCTGTCCTCACTGAGATCGCCGTCATCACCATCACTGCTGTCATTTTCATACAAAGCGCAGTCTTCACTGCCATCCACAGCGTTACCATACTACATTTCTGGAAGACACGTCACACCATGTCTTCTGGAATGTCTTCCCATGCATCTTGAACCCACTTTGCTATTAACTCTATCTCAGGCTTCATGAAATTTCCTCCTTTTGTTAGTTGGGCTTGACCAGATGACATCCATTCATGCCACTGACCTGTGTATAAGGTGAACCCCAGTTTTTCAGCACATTTTTAGTATTTCAAATGCATTTACATTTAAATAACATTTGATCAGATTCACTATGTTATGTGACTGTTATTGCTGATGGGAGGAAGGTGTTACTATTACTTAAAATTATACCTGAAAAGTTTCAGAGAATCATAGGATGATTATTAGGTAGAAAATTTTGCTCTTCAATTCTGCTCCAGACATCCTGATAAATGATATTATTGTATGTGAAGTTCTAATTTTAAAATGAATTTCCTGAAAATGAATGGAGTATCTTCCTTATTACTCTGGCTTTTGAAATAAAATGAAGGCTGGGTTAATGTCTTAAGTGTAAAATTCAACGGGGTCTATGCCTGCCAACCCACGAGGAATTTCAAAAGGCTAGTTAATGTATTATTGATCATACTATTTCTAATTAGTTCTAGGAAGTAGAGCCATCTTTAGGATGGGGTGGGGAGCACATAGCCTGGGCAAATGATATGGTGTGTCCTCCTTCTCGCTTTATCCATCCTGTCTTGGAATCTGCTCTTAGAGGCAAACAGCTCTGATGCAGATTCCTGACCAATGGTCCTTGGCGCACACTCCAATCAATCAGTGTTCATGTGAAAAGCACTTTGCTGTGTGCAGGCGTCCCACATAATCATCCTAAACCAGATGAGCCACTTGCTGATACCAACCTCAGTCTACAGTTTGTCACAGTACCACCCGCTGCACAACCACAGAGGAGCCCGCATGGCACTACTAACCGCAAAACTGGTAGTTCAAACCTGTCAATGCTTCCCTGGAGAAAGAAGAGGCTGTCGGCTCCCAGAAGGATCTTTAAAGCCTGAGAAACTCTGTGGAGCACAGCTGAGTCTGAATTGACTCCATAACAGTGGACTTGTTTCGGTCCCAAGTTAACAAGTTCATGAGAAGCAATGGTTATTTCCCTAGGGACCTGGGGGCCTGCCGTTCCCTGGTGGCAGTTTCTGGTGTCCTTCCAATCCTAGCTTAAAGAAGACAGAAAGACCAAGGGAATCTTCGGGTGGTTTATGAACCTTCAATGCACAGTGAATTACCACGGTCACTACCAGCAAGTCGATGCCAACTCATAGCTACCCTATATAACAGGGTAGAAGTGCTCTTCTGGGTTTCAGAGACTGTAACTCTTCAGGAGTAAAAGCCTCATCTTTCTCCCACAGAGCCTGGCAGTGGTTTTGAACTGCTGATCTTATGGTTCAAAACCCAATGCATAACCACTACACCACCAGGGCTCCAGGAATTATCATACAAAGTGCAGCCAACCGGGTATTTTTGAGTCTTGTCAATCCGGTTCACAATTCTTTTTCCCTTGGGGAGAAGAAAGGGAGTTGGCACAGGCTGAGTAGGGGGGTTGATGTGTTTTTCCATCTATATCTGGAGTAAATTTAAAGGGAGCTTTTTTAAGTAGAAATATCACGCCTCAGCTTAAGCAGCAGAACTCTGAAGATGGGCGCATTGTGGACTCACCTTGGGCAGTGGTCCTTCATTTGTCCTTCGGTTCCGTTTGCACCGTGCTATTTTGTCTTGCAGTCCTTCCTCTGTTGGAAAGGCCGTCTGGTTACTTGCTTTCCTTTTTGTAATATTTCTACTGGCAGATGAATGGCATCACTTTTACTAGCCTGTGATTTATATGTTTAACATCAACATGCATCACACACACGTGCACGTGCTTGTGCCTGGGTGGCTCATACAGTTAAACAGTCAGCTGCTAACGGGAAGTTGGCAGTTTCAGCCCGTCCATAAGAACCGTGTGATCCACTTCAGAAAGGTCACAGCTCTGAAAACCACTATGGAACATTCTACTCTGCTTCCACGATGTTGCCATGTACCAGAATTTTCTCAATGGCAACTAATAACATTTATATATGTTTACCTACAAACTTCGAGAAGCCTCCCACCACTGCCTTGTGTGTGTTGTGTAATTAACATGATGATGCCAGAAGTGCTTTTCCAAGAGAAGTCATTGCATTCCAGAACACTATGGAAAGATGAACAAATTAAGAACATATTATGCATTTCCCCATCCCATCACATCTTACATCTCAGTGCTTACTACGGAGATATTAATGGTAATGAGTGAATTGTGAGGAAATAATGAAAAGAACTTAACCTATATAGTCAGTCACCTTTTAGGAATGTTTACCTTTGGGCTTTTGTAAGATATCTTATTACCCATTCCCTTGATTTTGGTCTCTGAAAACTCCAAATCAGAATCGACATGATGGTTGGGTTTTGATTTAAATATACTTACTTGCAGCTGTTGGAACAGGCGCAAGATCGGAAGATCTTGGTATTTTACTGGTGGCATATTGATTATGCGTTTGGCTGGTAATCTCAAGATCAGCAGTTTGAAACCATCAGCAGCTCTGGGAAAGTCTTTCTAATCCTGTAAAGATTTACAGTCTCGGAAACAGATAGGTGCATTCTACCTCATCCTACAGGGTTGCTCTGAAGCAGAATTTTGGAGTTTATGACACATCCATTCCTCCTACAAATTTCAAAATGTACTTGTAAATATTACTTTATAAATTGAATGTGAATTAATGGGCCAGGTAGAATTATTTTGTTTTGTATAAATTTCATTTTATTCTCCTAAGGTTTCCCCCTCCCACCTTCTACTAAACCTAGGTAGAATTGCAATTTCTTTTTCTTTCTTTAAAAAAAAAATTTTATTAGGGGCTCATACAACTCTTATCATAATCCATACATGCATCAATTGTGTAAAGCACATTTGTATATTGATTGCCCTCATCATTCTCAAAATATTTGCTATCTCCTTAAGCCCTTGGCATCAGGTCCTCATTTTTTCCCCTCCCTTCTCACTCCCCCTCCCTCATGAATCCTTGATAATTTATAAATTATTATTTTGTCATATCTTGCCCTGTCCAATGTCTCCCTTCACCCCTTTTCCTGTTGTCCATCCCCTAGGGAGGAGATCACATGTAGATCCTTGTAATCGGTTCCCTCTTTCCAACCCACTCTCCCTCTACCCTCCCAGTATCGCCACTCACACCACTGGTCCTGAAGGTATCGTCCGCCCTGGATTCCCTGTGTTGCCAGTTCCTATCTGTACCAGTGTACATCCTCTGGTCTAGCCAGACTGAATTGAATTTCTTATTGAATAGCTTCCATCATGGAAACTAGTAAAACTGCTAACCAATATCTATTTTATACTAGTTGGAAGATGTGGGAATTAAAGCAAATAGAAGTAGATTGAATTGCACGATTCTCCTTACGTAGCAAGGAGAGGCTGCAGAGCACAGTCCCAGGGGAGAAGCGCTGCTTTAAGAAGGATGCTGGTCTGAGTCTCATGGCCGACACCCCATCAGCAGTCATGTGATGAGCAGGGACAGGGCTCCATGCATAGTGAGCAGACGTGTCTCCAGAGGAATTCCGCTTCACATCAATTCATATTTCCATGTTCAATTTCGGTTTCTCTTCTATTTTCAAAGCTCCAAAACGATCCTAAAATTATATTTAACCAGAAAGCCTAAAAACAAATTGGGTGTCTCTGAATGGCTACAGTCAAAGAATCTGACCGGCAATGGAAAATCACTACAGTGGTGAAGCATGCATTTCTATAGCACCCCATTCTCAAGTTTGAAACAAAACCAGATTGTGAAATGGTAGCAGTGAAAGGGGAGAGTATGTGTTATAAAACTTTCCAAGGAGGCGATGGATATGGGAAAGAAGAGTAGTTTAGAGGCGACATTTCATCCTTCTGTCTGAAAACGATGAGACTATCACACTGGAGAACATGACTGGCGAAAACTAGAAGGCGAATAGTGTCAAGAATTCAACGCTGAAAAAGCTTCATACAATTGAGAGTGATCCAGATCATTGCGTAAGCATAAAATAATCCTTGCTACATATACCAAATTTTCCTAGGGCTACTGTTGTCTAATTTCATGAAGAGATGGAAACAAATACATAAAAAACCATATTTATTATTTCATCTTAATGTTGTCTTTGTTCTTACAAGTACCTCAAAAATGAATAATGCCATACAACTGTTTGAGATATATTAGACTTTACATTTCTTTCTCCCATCCCTCTCCTTTCCCCATTTGCATTCCCTTGGGACAAGATTATTCAATACTCTAGTCATTCAGCCTTTGAATTAATTATTACGAGTCATACAGGCACAAGTCCTGCTGTCTGTTGCACATCATTAAGCGGCTTCATTAAAACATTAAATTACATCAGGGTGAAAAACATTTGTGAGTTCTGATAATTTATAAATCATCCTTGCAAATTCTCTCTATGAACAGCCATCTGTGCCAAGCTCTTGATGTGGGAAGAAAAGCCTGTCATGTATAGTCTCTGAAAAAGCACACTTATGGGACTCCACAGTCTATAATCGTTGACTCACAATGGATCCTGATAGTGCTCAATTATAATTTTGTTGATGTTATGGCCTTGACCTTAAAATTTTTTAAGACACTGACCAAAAAACATATGCTTGTTTTCTATTAAGTGTGTCTATGTTATAGAATCTGTGTTAGAAAATTATTGAACTCCGATGGAGTGTGGCTACAAATACTTCCAAATGTTTACTCTAGGTAACTGGAAGAGGGTGGGAGGTCAGCATGTGGGTAACTCTGAGTCGCAGAAAAGAGATGAGGAAAGGCTTGTTTGGAAGGTCCTAGTCTGGTGTCCCTGGGCTTTAGTCTAGGAATTATGTCCCTCATCAGGGTTTTGCTGTCAGAGTTATCTGTCACTTATTGATTATATAAAATTGAAGCCTCAGTTCCCTCATCTGTATTTTTTCCTAGAGTTGTCCTGGTGATTAAATTAAATCATGTCTGCAAATGTTCTTAATTAAGGCTGGTCATGGTTAGGATGTAAGGAGAACGTGGGAAAATAAGGGACAGTTGCTATTCACTAGTTTATTTCTCCTTAAGCCTTTGTTGTTAGTCTGGGTGGATTAGAGAAACAAATTTAGAGACACTCATGCGCATAAGAAAGAGTTTTATATCAAAGAGCAATTGTATATTGAGAAAACATCCCAGCCCAGTCCAGATCAAGTCCATAAGTCTGATATTAGCCCATATGTCTGATACCAACCTATAAATTCCTCAATATAGACTCATGAAAAACATGCAAAAATGCTGAATGCAGGAAGATCACAGGCCAGTTGGTGGAAAGTCTTGTGGATCCAGTGGTAGTGGAAACATCTCAGTGCTGGCAGGGGTTTCCACGTGGCTCTTCCAGTTCCAGGGCTCTAGCATAGCTTGATGTGTCTTGTCAGCAGGAATATCTCACCAGGGAGTGAGTGAACTGGGCCTCCAGCAAGCTATTTATCTCCTTAGTGACTACAAATGAGATCATCAAGCCGCCACCTGATTGACAGGCTAGATTCCACCTCTTTGCAAATTGACAGATTATGTAATTGCCACAGTCTTCTTTGTTACTTCCCCATAATCTGAGTTGTAATAGTCATAAATAATGGATTTGTGAATAGGTAATACTGAGGTGAACACATTCCAAACTATGAGGTATTTACTTTTAAATAAATATCAAATAAATTGTAGTTGAAAGACAACTTGAGACTATAGGTCAACCTGGTCATTAGCAGTACTGAGTCCAGACCAGAGATTCTAATGAGACCTGTGCTCAAACAAATAAAGCCATAGAGTAGATTCTGATTCATAGTGACTATACCACATGATAGAACTGCCCTGTGAAATCAGATGGTTCCTGGCTATCAGAAAGAATAATGTCTGTGGTCTTAAAGGCTTGTCTTAAAACTAGCAGCCATCTAAGTGAGGCTAAGTCCACATGGAAGAAGCAAATGGAAAAGTTACTAAATATGTATAACGCTAGCTCAGCCTGTGTGATCTGAGAATTGTAAATAATAAAATCCAAGTATGAAGAAAGAACAGTGTCAGAACATAAATTCTGAACATCTGGTTTTCAGAAGGCTATGGATGACAGTGGAAATCCCAAATCCCTTTTCAGGGTCCTCTCATGGACGAAGCCTCCAGTGAATCCCTCTGAGCAAAGTCGAGGGAGGTGAAGAGCCTTACTGCCAGACACAGAGCATCGTGAAGTTGATTTTGGCAGATGTAGTAGGTTAAAAATGTAACACCTTATGATTTGATCTCCATTTGGACCCATTTTAAAATTGTTTCATTTTTTAGAATTTTCTGCTTTCTTTTCAATTGAGGTTTGTTCTGTTTTATAATGATAAAATAATGTTGTTCGCTCTATTTGTTTGTTTTTTATTTTGTATGATTTTCTGTATATGAAATCATAGGTAGATCTATAGAGACAATAAGTGTATTATTGATTACTTATGGGCATGGCAGGGGAGGTTGGAGAGAAATAAAAATGAGATCATTTAGAAAATGATTGAAATTACTTGTGGTGATGATTGCACAATTCTTCATATGCTAAAACTTTTCATATATATGATATGTGACTCATATGCCAATAAAACTACTTTTAAAACATAATGAAAACAAAACTTCACGGAGGCAGAAAGCCTCATCTCTCCCCTCAGAGTGGCTGTTGGCTTTGAACTACTGACCTTTTGATTAGCAACCCAACACACAACCCATTATGCCACTAGGTTATCAAATAGAAAAGTTACTGAATATGGATAATGTTAACTCATTTTTCTTAAATAGAATTGACCTAAGATGAAATATGCAAGTTAAAAAAAGACAATAAAAAGTTATTAATATAGTTTGATGCAATATTTTTAAAGGAAAAGTTAATCGAAACATTTCATGAAAAAATCAAAAATTTAAATAAAGAATCAACTAATAGCTTCATGCTGAGCATATTGGAGCTTGGGGAGAAGGGAAAGAAAATTTAGTAGTACTAATCACTATAGCAGAGATGAAATGAAAATGGACTTCTCAATTCTAAAGTGATTTTCTTGTAGTTGCACATGCTTTTCTCTAGTCGCCATACCAGTCTATGTGTGTTCTGGATCAAAGCATCAGACTCCTTATTCGCTCTGCTTCTTCTTTCTGTCCCCCATAATCTGTCGCTAACTCGGGCTAATTCTGTCCTTATTTCCTAAGTACAAAGGGGCTATTGTCATATGATAAAACAAATACTAAAGAATAGTAATATAGTAAATCCTGCAAAGGTCTGAGCCTGTGAAAGGTGGAAACTTGACAGAGAAGAAAAACCCAAACATTTCCCACTCAAATGAGTGACAGAAAAATAGTGAGATGGTTCCCTGTAAAAGATGGGGCACCTGTGAGATCCAGGAAAACAAGGCTGTCCCATCATACTCTGGTTTTCAAAGTTCTTGCTCATTTTCAATGTATAAAAACTTAGACATTTTAGCAGGTATAAAAAATTATGAGTAATCTTCTGATACAGAGATACTGTCTCTCAATAAGGCATCATTAGGCAGTTATTTCTGGAGTAGTTTATTCATAAGGCCATTCATTACCTTTCCTAAAACTCCAGTGCTTTTGAGTTGTATGGTGACTGGTTTTATTTTTAGCTTCCTGCTTTTGTATTTATATTTAAAGTTATAGATTTAACACTTTCAGCATTGGAAAACATTCCAGAGCATTATTTTCCAATAGGTTATTTGCAACTGAAACCTATCTACAATATTCTTACTAAGTAATTTGATTTTGCCTGTGGAATAAGATCCCACTAAGTACAATAGAACTTAAAAAATTCATGGGAAAATGGAACTTTTAGAAGTCCCTTAGTATATTCTGTGACTGCCACTTTCATTTATCCTTACAAGCCCTCAAACCTGCCTTGCATTTTAACTTAGGAGAGAGTTGTGGCAATGTCTGGTCTCTCAGGAATCATTGTGACTGCTACCTAGTAAGTAGACTTGTGATCCTGGGCAAAATGTTCCACCACTTCTGGGCTTAAGTTTTCTCGTCTTTAAAATAAGGATAGCAACACTTACTCCATAATATTGTGGTAAGAATAATATTAAATGGGAATTTAATTAAATGAGGATGTATAAGAAAGCTTCTGGCATAAAGAGGGACGGTCCAATAAATATTTCTTGAATTGAAACTCTTCTTTATTCTTGGATCTCTGAAAACAGAGTCAGATTCTACAGGTTAAAATTATACACAATTTGCTTAAGGGAGAAAGCAAAATTTCTTCTTCAAGGGAAAAAGATGGGTCTTTTTACTGCTATAAAGTGTTACAGTCTCAGAAACCCACAGAGGCAGTTCTACCCTGTCCTATAGGGTCACTGTGTGTCAAAATTGAATTGAATGTAATGAGTTTCTTCTTCTAATAAAATATTTTTAATTCCTTTTAATTATCGTGTTAGTCTGGGTAAACTAGGGAAACAAATCCACAGAAGCTCATATGTAGATAAGAGAGAGTTTTATATAAAAGGTGAGTGTAAATTAAGAAAGCATCCCAACCCAGTACTGTTCAAGTCCATAAGCCCAACATTAGCTCATATGTCTGACACCGATCTACAAAGTTCTCCTCAAGCTCACAAAACACACTCAGTGACGTGACTGCAGGAGGAAAGCCGAATCAGTGAGCATGTAAGCACCTCAGCGCTGGTAGTAGCCTCTTCACACGACATCTCCAGCACCTAGGGATGCATCGGGGCAGGTCCATGTGGCTTCTCCTTGGATGTCTTGCTGGAAGTGAGCCTTGCCATCTGAAGTAGGGAACTGGGTAAGGCAGCTGCACCCTGGTCTGACTATCAGAGAGCAAGAGACCTAAGAATTAGAAAGGCGAGGCTCACCGAGCTATTTATCTCTCCGGCCTTTAATTAATCCCACATGTGTTTATCAGCCAGGTTGGCATAATAAACCTTAACTATATCAATTATTTTCTCATGCTATAATTTTTATAACCTCCATTCTTTCTACTCTCCTCTCAACAGTATAATAAGCAAGGTAAGCACTGACCATCTTGGTTGCAGAGAGAGAATCCCAGGATCATCAAGAAAGAAAAGCCACCAGTAGAGTGCTTGCAAAGATTCCTTACTGAAGTGGAGGAGGCATTAAAAAAACACACAAAAAAAATTAAACAACAAAAATCCCTAGAGGTTGTAGCACTGGGATCATGAGCTAGAACACAGGAGCCACACTGAGACAACAAGGCAGAACAAAGAAGCAGCACTGAGACCGTGGAGCAGAGTGGTGGGCATCACTGCCCACACAAGGAACAAGGAAGAGGCCAGAGAACCACATAGCTGAGAGGCCCAGAACTGGAGAGGGACATGCCTGCCAGCATAACTAAGTAGAGGTGTTGCAGACAAAAGAACTCCGTCCTTAACATTTTTTAACCTGTTCGTTTCCCTAATGATACCTCATAATAGTTACTGTTGGCTAGGAGTTCTATGTGGCCACTGCAGCAGCATGTTGAACCCAGCAGAGAGGCAGAGTGCCATGAGATGGATGCTTGGTGTTAGGATAGTTTGGTTGGATGCTTGGCTTCCTGGGGCCCAGGGTTAAGGAGAGCTGGAGGGTGGAGGTCTGTCTGCCTTCTGCGTTGTGGAGATCAGCCTGGGGCTGGTGTGGAGTTGGATTTCCCTTCTCCTGCAGAGAGCCAGAGGAGATCAGATGTGGGCCCTGAACTATTTCCCCAATATCATTTTATATGAAACATGACCAGTGGGTTTGGAGCTGCACCTTGGAACCAAATGCATAAATA
The DNA here is from genome assembly GCF_050624435.1 of Tenrec ecaudatus. Classification (NCBI taxonomy): domain Eukaryota; kingdom Metazoa; phylum Chordata; class Mammalia; order Afrosoricida; family Tenrecidae; genus Tenrec; species Tenrec ecaudatus. Next base: position 111,809,028 of record NC_134538.1, read on the forward strand.
TCTTGTCAGTGGAATATGTAAATCTCTATAATAAGTAGGAAAAATGAAGACTATAAATAGATTTAGGTTAGCTGAGCTTGAATTTTGCAGCCAAATGGATTTGAGCATCAAAAGTAGGGTAAAATATGCATTTAAAAATTTTTTTAAAAGGAGGAGGGAGGAAAGGAGGGGAGCAGGGAGACAACAATCATGGCATGTACAAGAGAATAGTGTTCTAAAATTGACATTGAGGAGTGGGTAGGTTTCTTGATGTATTTTGAACAATTGAATTGTGTCTGAGAGGAATTACTGAAATGTGAATGAAGGGTAAACTTAACTGTAGCATAGGAGAGAAAATAAAATAAAATATATATACACATATGTAACTGTGAAACAGATGAACTTTGGGCTTCTACTTAAATCCTGCCTCAGACAAGAACGATTTGTTCTAATAATGTGGCAGTGTATGATACTCACCTTCCTGACATGATCACTGAAGACAAATATGTCAATGTGGTGAAGAAAGTTGATGGTACCCAGCCATCAGAGGATCTAGTGTCTGGGCTCTTAAAGGCTTGTAGTTAAACAAGCAGCCATCAATAAAGCCCACATCGAAAAGGCACATCAGCCTGTGTGATCATGAGGTGTCGGGAAGAGGTATCAGAAGTTCAAAAACACTCAACTAACTCAATGTGCAGAGGCATGGATGCAATAGATCCAAACCTCACCACAAGGTACTTGGACAGTCCCTCGAAGAAGGGCTCCACAGAAGGGGTGATGACCCCAGGGTGTGGTATGGCACTAATGAACCACATACTTATCTGCTTTAATATTTCCTCCTCTTACTATTAAGGCTGCTCTTTCTTTTACCTCATCAATCACGTTAGATTGTGTCTGTTCATTTTTATGTTTAAGATTGTTTGGCACATGAAAGGTCAAGATAGATAACCCTGCAGAAACAGTTACAGGAGTAATGGTTCCCTGAGGGTACAGAAAAAGGGGTGGGATGGGTGGGGGTGGGGTTTGGGGTGGAGGAAGGGGGAGAATGGGGAGCTGATAGCATTGATGATTGTATAACTCCCCTCGATGAGATTGAACAGCAGAATTGTATGTGAATGGATTTATTGGATTGTGTGACATGTGTCATTAAAACTATTATAAAAAATAAATAAAAGGAAACTTATTGGAATTCAAACTTGTAGATAAAAGAACATGAGCCAGAACTTGGTGGGACCTTCTCAGTGCCTGGCCTGATATGCTGCCCAATGTAAGAGTTTAACAAATAGTTGTTGAATTAATGAATAAATCAATGAGACAAAACTTGTGGTAAAATATCCCTAGAGGTACTGGTACATTTTTTAAAAGTTGATTCTCCTCCAACTAATAGTGCCTTTGCATCTTAAAACAGGAAAAACAAGCTAATTTGAAAGACTCGGAAGAGTTTGTTATATTTATTATTCTCTTATTTCAATCCTGAAAATAAATACATCACAGACTACTGAAAACATAGGGAAAGGTTTTATTGTATAGGATTGTAGTAAGTCGCCATTTTTGACTATGCTTGAATTTCTCTTTTCAGAGGCTTAGGTAGGGAGACTCTGAGGGAGCTCTTTTCTTAGATCAGCTCTCTATGATGGGCAGTTTCACCTGAACCACTGAATAAATAATTATTTCAACCATTCTTGGGGGGCTTGCTATTTATCAGTTGCTGTCAAGTAAGCTCCATCCTAGGGTGACCTCATATGTATCAGAGCGGCACTGTGCTCTATGGGGTTTTCAGTGGTGACTTTTTGGCAGTAGATAGCTTGGCCTTTCTACTTGAATGTGAATGGAAACCTCCAACCTTTCGGTTAGAGTCCAAGTACATAAATCATACTTCCATCATCCAAGGACTGCCCTTGAAATTCAAACCAAAACCATACTCGCTGCCATTGAGTTGATTCCGATGCACTGCGACCCAATGGGACAAGGTACACCTGTCATTGTGGGTTTCAAGCCCATAATTCTTTATGGGAGGAGAAAACATCACCTTTCCCCCACAGACAGGGTGGTGGTTTACGAACTGCGGACCTGGTGGTTAGCAGCACAATGCATAACCGCTACACCACCAGGGTTCCTTAGAGTCAGGTGGGAATGTATTTCTTTAGAGCACAGGTGAAAGAGAAGGTAATCAGAGCACGGCCGATGGTAGACCCTGTGAGGCAGACCATCTACATCAAGGGTTGTTGTTATTATTGCAGTTGTGTCAGTTCTGACACAGTGTGCCTATGTGCAACAGAATGAAACACGTCCAGGTCATGCCCCATCCTCACAACTGCTCTTATGTTTGAGCCCATTGTTGCAACCACCGTGTCAATTCATCTCGTCGAGCGTCTTCCACTTCTGCTGCCGTTCAGCTTGACCAAGCATGATGTCCCCCACGGACCTTTTTTGGGGATAACACGCCCAAAGTATGTGAGACGAAGTCTTGCCATCAAGGCAGTTATCTGAAATAATGACAAATGGGGATGTTAAGGAGCAGCTCTTCATTATACCTTGTACTCTCTGGCTGAACAAACAGCTGAATCCAAGTGAACTTGTGTGGTGAGGTGAAGTTTCTCGATAGGGCTCTTCTACCCCTGTCTCTGCAATGCCTACCAGATGATTGGGTGGGACTATGCAAATAGGGCATGTGAAACTTTAACAGAAGGACTGGTCAGATTTCTCCTGGCTATAAGCTAGCTAAAGAAGCAGTAACAGAGAGAATTCTTGGGACTATTGTGGAAGAAGAATTAACACTGGAGCAAATCATAAACCCTGCTTGAAGTGGCAGAAGCAGCAAGACCACACCAAGATTAGAATGTGAGGCAAGGAGACTGAGATAAAGGAGCTGCACTTAGACTAAAACACTACGAGGTCCGTGAGATTATAAGATGGAAGGTGATTACATATGTCAGTCAAATCATCATATTGACACATCACTTTCATAATCACAGAGAGCAGTAATAGCCAATCGGTATCTTTAAAACATATCTTTTAGTGTCGCAATTTGGTTAACATACGTCTACTCTTGAGAAAAGGCTCTGCCATGAATGTGCTGATGGAGCCCAGCTCCTGAATTTGCCATGCAAGGGATGAAACTTACCGCTGTGGCGGATTCGCCACGTGAGGTTGCTCTACCATCCTTTCTATCTGGTGGAGATGTAAACCAGTGACGATATACCTAAGAAATGACATTAAGACTACATATCACAAGTTCTGTACATCATTTCAGCTATTGCTCCAGATTGACGTTCATATGATTTATAAGTAAAAACTATTTTAACTAAGATATTATTTCAGGAAAAGATATATAAATCAGTGGGGCTTTTGGTTCTTTGAAAAGTTTCTTGGACACTTTTTTTCTTATAAAAATAAAATATTTTCGGTGATCCAAATCGGTGGTGAGGAGGGTGTGGAAGCCCTGGTAGGTCATGATCAAAGGTAATGTAATGAAGAAGAATTGTTGAAACCCTGGTGGGGACTGAATATCATAGTGGGACAGGAGGAAAGTCAAAGGAAATAGAGGAAAGAACTGGGAGGCAAAGGGCATTTACAGAGGTCTAGATAAAGACATGTGCATATGCAAATATATTTATATATGAGGATGGGGAAATATATCTATGTGTATCTATTTATAGGTTCAGTATTAAGGTTGCAGAAGGACCTTGGGCCTCCACTCAAGTACTCCCTCAATGCAAGAATACTTTCTTCTATTAAATTGGCATTCTGTGATGCTCACCTTCCCGACACAACCGCTGAAGACAAAGTGGGTGCATAAGCAAATGTGGTGAAGAAAGCTGATGGTGCCTGGCTATCAAAAGCTATGGCGACTGGGGTCTTAAAGGCTTGAAGGTAAGCAAGCAGCCATCTAGCTCAGAAGCAATAAAACCCACGTGAAAGAAGCACACCAGCCTGTGTGATCATGAGGTATCGAAGGGATCAGGGATAAGGCATCATCAGAACAAAAAATCTTATCATAGTGAATGAAGGGTAGAGCGCGGAGTGGAGACCCAAAGCACATTTGTAGGGTACTGGACATCCCCTTACAGAAGGGTCTCAGGGAGGAGATGAACCAATCAGGGTGCAGTATAGCACTGATGAAACATACAACTTTCCTCTAGTTCCTAAATGCTCCCCACCCCCACTATCATGATCTCAATTCTACCTTGCAAGTCTGATTAGACCAGAGGATGTACACTGATACAGATAGGAACCAGAAACCCAGGGAATCCAGGACAGTTGATCCCTTCAGGACCAGTGGTGTGAGTGGCGATACTGGGAGGGTAGAAGGAGGGTGGGTTGGAAAGGGGGGACCAATTACAAGGATCTACATGTGACCTCCTCCCTGGGGGACAGACGACAGAAAAATGGATGAAGGGAGACGTTGGACAGGATGAAATATGACAATACAACAATTTATCAATTATCAAGGGCTCATGAGAGAGGGGAGAGTGGGGAGGGAGGAGATAAAAGGTGGAACTGATGCCAGGGGCTTCAGTGAAGAGCAAATGTTTTGAGAATGAGGAGGGTAATGAATGTACAAATGTGCTTTACACAACTGATGCTTGTATGGATTGTGATAAGAGGTGTATGAGTCCCTAATAAAAATGATTTTTAAAATAAATAATTATTTTCTGCCTAAAAGTGTACTGTTGGGAGTATAAAAACCCAACTGTCAAAAGCCCAACTCCAACTAGGTTAAGTAAAAAGTTAGATTCGGAAGTTCAAACAAATCAAGTCAATATGCATCTATCCAGTTGAGAAAATGGCACAGAGGCCATATCTGACCTCTTCTGGCTACACAAGAGCTAAGGAGAAGCCATCGCCACACAAACTCAAGGCCATTTGTCATGTGGCAGAGGTCAGACATGCCTCTACCCTCCATCCTTCTTGACCAAATTCTGACAGCAACTGTTCCTCCTACAGCACTTCTTCTCTGTGGGGTTTGCTCCTCCATTGCATTGGCCACACAAAGCTCCAAGCCAATACTCAGTGATGGGTTGGGGTAGGGGGTCGGGTTATTAGGGAAGTTAACAGGTAACTGAAAGTCAGAATCAGACAATATTAAAAATAGAGTTGTTGCAACATAATGTAACACAAATATTCAATCATATTTCTAACCTCTTAAAGATTTTGTCATACATTCTGATGACGTTTCCAAAGCAAATCAAACCAATTGTGGTCCAGCTGATTCTGCCTCCAGGTGAGGCTTTAGGAGAGAGCAGAACTGCCCCAAGGGCTCCAAGACGGGAATCTTGGTGGAAGCACGCTGCCATGGCTTCTCCTTTGGAACTGTTGCCGAGTTTGAGCCAGTGATGATGTTTGGGGTATCGTTACATCTTTTTATGGAAGTAAAGTTTACATTTATATGCAGTGAAATGCCAAGATCATAAGTGTATATTCTGATAAGTTTTGATAGATCCCTAAACCCCATCCCACTTCAAGGCTGCTATGGTTAAATTCTAAAACCATTGATTGCTCTTTTATGAAATCAAACAGCATGAACTCTGTGTTTTTCGAGCATAAATGGAGATAAATTTTGAAGCTAACAGGATTTCATATCAATTGGATTGACAATCAATATCCATAGCATTCAAGAAATCAAACAACATATTGCTCTGGGCAAATCGTCTGCAAAAGATCCAAGGAACGTGTTAAAAAGATGTCACGTTGACATGTCAATCACCTTACATGCATGTGCAAGCTGTACAATGAATCAGGAAGACTGAACAAGAATGGATGCATCTGAATTGTGGAGAAGAATATTGACTATATTATGTACTGTCAGAGAACAACCAAATCTATTTTGAAAGAAGTATATCTAGAATGCTCTTAAGAAGTGAGGATGATGAGACTTTGTCTACCAGACTTTGGACATGCTATCAGGAGGGACTAGTCTCTGGAGATGGACATCATGCTTGGCAAGGTACAAGGAGAGGGTCAGAACAAAAGAGGAAGAATGTCAACCAGATGAGTTGATACAATGGCGTCAATTATAGGCTCAAATATAGGAATGATTTTGAAGATGACTAAAAATCCAGCAGGGCTTCATTCTTTTGCACATTAGGGTCACCATGAGATGGAATCCGTTTGACAATACCTAACAACACAACAACATCAATTTATCAAGCTGAAAAGAAATATACATTAACTATAGGCAATAGAAAAGAAGATATGCAAAGAGCAAAATTCACTCTCTAGCTTCAATACCTAAATATGGCCATTGTTAACATTAATTTTAATGAAACAGACATTAAATAATTTAAAATTTTTGATGGTATTCATTTTTCCCATTGTGTCTAGCTTAGCCTCAAGCAGAATATTTATAGAACATTAAGCCAAGAAATAATTAGTTGTCATCTGCCTCTTATTTTTTCCCTTCAGAATATAAGGTTGCTTGTACTGTCATAAAATCAAGAAACATTTTAAATCTAGGCTAGGCCATTATTTCCTAAATTACCAAAGTCATCCTGGAGATGAAATTGTTTTAAGATGATTGATTTTTTTCATTATCCCACAAGGCTGAATATTTACGACTCTGTTCCTTTTTCACTATTCACGTTTTAAAAATCTCCCTGAGAAAAAGAAACAAAAAACTCCTAGCATCATCCTCCATTTTGACACCTTAGCTACCTTGAGCCTATTTGTCTTTTCTTCTCAGTAGAACTTCACTGTGGCTTCTCAGGGAGATTTGTCCTCTTCAGAGGACTCCATGATTGAATGTTTGCTGTAGATGTAGCTGCTCAGAGTTTGCCAGTCTTATGACCTAGTTGGAAAAGCTCTTTCACATTGAGTAATGGTTCAGTTCTTATCGCAGCCTTGCGTCCTTCCCACAGAATTACATTTTAAATTCAGCCTCAGGTAAACACAGTATTTGCTTCCTATTGTTGCCTTAATAAAGCACTTCAAATTTCATGTTTTAAAGCAATATCAATGTACTATTTGATAGCTCTGGAAAGCAAATGTCTTAAATGGTTTCAGTTGACGGAGTCCAGGTAGCACAGTGGGGTACATGTTGGTTGTTAAATGAAAGCACAGTGATTCAAATCCACCAGCGTGATTTTTGGGAGAAAGATGAGGCAATCTGCCTCTATCAAGAGGAAGAGTCTTTGAAACCTAATCTGTCTGGTAGGGTCACTGTAAGTCGAAATCTGCTAGAGGGCAGTGGGGTTCGATTTTACTCCAATCAAGCTATTGGCAAGACTGTGCTGTTTTCTGGGGTCACTAGAGGAAAAGTGTTTCATTGCCTTTTCGAGTTTCCAGGGCTCTCCTGTATTTCCTAGTTCCTGGTTGTAGTGCAGGGACTTACTTGATATGGCTCTTCTGGCCATCGTTTGTAATTTCCACCAAATGACTTGGGTGAAAACATGCAAATAGGATGTATGAAACTCTAATGAGGGCATGAGTCAGTTTTGCCTTCCGACTGGGTTTAAAATGAGCCATTTCGAATTGCACCCCATCTAACGCCACCACACCGAGGCAAAATACTAAGGGCGCGCAACAGAACAGCAAGGGGAACAAAGCAATGAAGACCCCAGGGAACACCAAAAATAGACTTTGGGGCCATGTCTTGGTACCCCATCAGACTCCTCCAGAAAACACTCCTAAAGCTCAACAAACAGACCTTGAACTATTTACAGGCTTTCCTTTTGTCTTTGTCATGGTTTTGTTGTTGTTGTTTCCTTTTGTTGCTTTGTTTTGCTCTGTCTTGTTTTTTGGGGTGCATATTATTATATCTGAGTGTCTATCTAGATCAGATAGGCTGGATAAACAATCTGGAGGAGAAAACAATGGGACCAACAGTTCTGGGGTGACATGGGAGATAGGGAGGCAGGGAAAGGAAGTGGTGTTAACAAACCCAGGGACAAGGGAACAAAAAGTGATCCAAATTCGATGGCGAGGAGGGTGTAGGAGGCCTGGTAGGGCTTGATCAAGGGCAATGTGACTGAGAGGAATTACTGAAACCCAAATGAAGGTTGAGCATGATAGTGGGACAAGAAGAAAGTAAAAGGAAATAGAGGCAAGAACTAGGGGGCACAGGGCATTTATAGAGGTCTAAATACTAGCATGTACATATGTAAATATATATGATGATGGGGAAATAGATCTATCTGCACACATTTATAGATTTAGTATTAAGGTAACAGATTCACATTGGGCCTCTCCTTCAATATAAGAACACTTTGTTCTATTAACCCGGCATTCCATGATGCTCACCTTCCCAACATGATCGCTGAAGACAAAGCGGGTGCATAAGCAAATGTAGTGATGCAAGCTGATGGTGCACAGCTATCAAAAGATATAACATCTGGGGTCTTAAAGGCTGGCTTGAAGATAAACAACTGGCCATCTAGCTGAGAAGAAACAAAACCCACATGGAAAAAGCACACCAGTCTGTGTGACAGGTATCAGACATCAAAAGAACAAAAAATCTTTTCATTGTCAATGAGGGGAGTTCAGAGTGGAGACCCAAAGCCCATCTATAGGCAACTGGACATCTCCTTACAGAAGGGTCGCAGGGAGGAGATGAGCCAGTCAGGGTGCAGTATAGCAATGATGAAACATACAACTTTCCTCTAGTTCCTAAATGCTTCCTCCCCCACTATCATGATCCCAATTCTACCTTACAAATCTGACTAGACCAGAGGATGTGCACTAGTACAGATAGGAACTGGAAACACAGTGAATCCAGGACAGATGATCCCTTCAGGACCAATAATGAGAGTGATGATACCAGGAGGGTAGAGGGAAGGTGGAGTAGAAAGGGGGAAACCTATCCCAAGGATCTACATATAACCTCCTCCCTGAGGGAAAGAGAACAGAAAATTGGGTGAAGGGAGACATCAGACAGGGTAAACCATGACAAAATAATAATAATTTATAAATTTTCAAGTGTTCGTGAGAGAGGGAGAGAGGGAGGGAGGGGGTAAAAAGAGGAGCTTATACCAAGGGCTGAAGTGGAAAGAAAATGTTTTGAGAATGATGATGGCAACAAATGTACAAATGTGCTTGACACAATGGATGGATTTATGGATTGTGATAAGAGCTGTAGGAAACCCCAATAAAATGATTTAGACAAGGAAAAAAATGAGCCACTTCAAAAGCAGGATAGGGGACCTGACTGCCATGAAGAAAGAAGAGGCAGTAGTGGATCATGCCCTCTAGACCCCAAGATTTCTGCATATTGAATCTCCTCAATCCAGAGGACAGAGTTATCACAGTGGAGGAGCACCAGAGGCTCTGCAGGAACATGCACACAAGACAGAGGATTCGTTTTCTTTCTCAGTGGAACACTCAAGCTGAGTGCCTTTGGGCAGGAGGTAGAGGCCATAGCCTTTGGGCTCAGACTGATGGTGGAGTAGCATTCCTTTTGTGCATTTATTGGAAGAGCTACAGTTGTCGTAACATCACCCGAGTAAAGCAGAGGCCAAGAGGCTGGATGGATGACTGCGAGGGTAGGGGATGAGACAGGTGCACCTGCGTGCATGGTTAGGAAGAGGGGATCCTAACTGGAAGGACTAGATCCTGAGCATTCAGGATCTTGGATACTGTCTGTGAACTCTGAGAGCATTATAATTCAGTTTCAGACTTAGCAGAGAAGCAGAGGTTGCCATGGGAAGGAAGGGTGGTGTCCGAATTGGTAAGACTGTTGGAGGGCGGAGGCAGTCTGACCTCTGCCTCTGAGCAACTGCACTTGGATTGTTGTTAGTTTGATTTTCCTTCCACCTTGTGACGTCAGAGGAGGTCAGCTGTGGTGGCCCCCAGACCCTTCTTACACTGACCTCCTTCCACCTTCAAAGCCAGCAATGGCCTGCTGAATCTTTCACAAACCACATCACTAACACCCCCTTTACCCTGTAATTGAGGAACCCACTAATCACGATGGATCCACTTGTGTAATCAAGTTATCATCTCCTATCAAGATCCTTCATTTACTCACATATGCAACAATTGCTTTTTCCAGATGATGTATCCACAGGCTCTTGGGTTTAGAATGAAGGCAGCTTGGAAAATCCGGCCAGACTCCAGTCCTTCACTTGTAATCCTTTCAAATTGACACCAGACCATGTAACTACCACAGAGAAGTTGTCGACTATAACAAGCATTTTTTTAAACTCAAAAGAGTAGATAATATCTAAAAATAGGACAGAGTCACTGGGGAAATGTTGCTTTGCTTTCCTTCTTTCTCAGTCAGCCTAGTTCTGCAACAGCTCCCAGGAGCCTAGTTGCCTCCAGTCCATCAGAACCCCAGTCGCTTCTTTTATTTCCTAACCAAATCCCAAGCCCATAACTACTGAGGCAATCCTAACTCGTAGCAACAGAGTAAGCACTGAAGTTCTAATTCATCGGGCTGTAAATCCTCGCTGCAGCAGACGGCCACATCTTTCTCCGATGGAGCAGATGGTAGATTTGGAGCTTCTGGTAGGTTCAAGTCTCCGACCCAGGGATCGGCAGCCTAGAGCTGTGACCCCTAGGCCACTAGGCATCCTTTTTAAAGCGCCCGGTCTTCAGTTAACCTGGCTAAAATATTTTGTAATAGAAGCTATTAAAATTAGTCTCTTGAGAATATTTCCACATTTTCTTTTTTTCTTTTAAAAAATCATTTTATTGGGGGCTCATCCAACTCTTATCACAATCCATACATCCATTCATTGTGTCGAGTACATCTGTACATTTGCTGCCATCATAATTTTCCAAACATATTCTTTCTACTTGAGCCCTTGGTATTGGCTCCTCATTCCCCCCCTCTCCCCTTCCCCCCTCCCTCATGAACCCTTGATAATTTATAAATTATTATTATTTTGTCATGCCTCACTGTTCGATGTCTCCCTTCACCCAATTTTCTGTTGTCTATCCCCAGGGAGGAGGTTACATGTAGATCCTTGTAATTGGTCCCCCCTTTCTACCCCACCTTCCCTCCACTGTCCCGGTATCGCCACTCTCAGCATTAGTCCTGAAGGGATCAATCCGTCCTGGATTCCCTGTTTCCAGTTCCTATCTGTACCAGTGTACATCCACTGGTCTAGCCAGATTTGTAAGGTCGAATTGGGATCATGATAGTGGGAGGGGAGGAAGCATTTAAGAACTAGAGGAAAGTTGTATGTTTCATCATTGCTACACTGCACCCTTACTGGCTCATCTCCTCCCTGCGACCTTCTGTAAGGAGATGTCCAGTTACCTACAGATGGGCTTTAGGTTCCCAATCTGCAGTCCTCTTAATTCACAATGGTATGATTTTTTTGTTCTTTGGTGCCTGATACCTGATCCCTTTGACACCTCGTGATCACATAGGCTTGTGTGCTTCTTCCATGTGGGTTTTGTTTCTTCTGAGATACATTGCCGCTTGTTTACCTTCAAGTCTTTAAGACCCCAAGTGCTATATTTTTTGTTAGCTGGGGGGCACCATCAGCTTTCTTCAAGAAGTTTTGAAAACCAAGCCTTTAAAGACACAAAATAGAGCTCTACTCTCCAGAATGGTCAGAAATGGGATGACAGTACATTCTTTTCAAACATTTATTTACAATTAGTCCCTGGTTTATGATGCATTTGAGTTACATTAAACTACATATAAGACTGCCCTTTTTGGTACATCATGGTGTTAATATGTTAATGTGAACATTAGATTCTGATGTTATAATTCTCAGATGTTCACCCTTAAATGTTCAATTTTGTGATTCACTGTTCATATAGCAGGCTGTGGCCTTGTCTATAGGAAGCCAGTGTCAGGAGTTGTAATGGATAGAAAGTGAGGCAATGTTAAACTCTAATGACTTATGACAAATGAACTGTGCATAAACCTCGCTGTCCTTAGGCCTCTGACTGTGACTTTAATAGACCAGGTCCCTGATGTGATCGTAATTCAGTGTCTCATATCATAAGGAGCATCAGTTGTTAAACTGAAGCTGAATTGTTCATATATTTCCCTAATGGTGACACCTGCACTACTTAGACCCCCAATACTACATCTACCGAGAGAAGTCATGCTGCAGAAAGTTACAATCTCAGAGAGGCGGGCAAGCCTCTAGACATAGGTATGAAGATGAAAATAGTAAAGGGCTATGATAATGGAAAGGAAGTGGGGGAAATAGCACAGGAGGAAGGACTGTCCCATTAGGCCATTTCAACAATTGCTCAAGATAAGAATAGGTTTCTGGAGGCACTGAAAGGAGTGATTGGTATAAATGCAACCGTTTGAACAGAGAAGCAAGGGCCAGTACAGACAGAGGCGTTAATAATGATTTGGATAGCAGACAAAATCCTGAAAAGGATTCCTATGAATTTAATACCATACCCTTAACTTTTTTTTTTTTGGTGTGCCCAGTTACGACTTCCATATACAGAAATTTTATATACAGAAAGTATATAAAACAAAAACAAACAAACAAAATTCAACAAAATGACAAAACAAAACAGAAAAATGTTAGCTGAAAAAAGGCAGAAAATATTAACATGGAAACAATTTTAAACTGTGTTGAAAGAGAGATAAAAAGATAAGGTATTGCATTTTAACCTAACTACATCTGCCATAAACAACTTTACCAAGCTTTCTCTCACCCAACAAGGCTATTCACAGCCCTCGACTATGGTAGACCAGAGGTTTAATTCACGTGGGGACTCTGCGAATGAATTTTGAGCATCCACTGTCATCCCTACCTTTCTGCGAACAGGTGTTCACAATTCCTTCCTTCAGATTTGGATTTTATTATTTACAATCCTTAGATCACACAGGCTGGTGTGCCTCTTCCATGTGGAGTTAGTTGATGACTCACTTAGATGGCTGCTTGTTTTAAGACAAGCCAGTAAGATCACAGATGGTACTTTTTTTCAGATAGCTGGCACCATCTGATTTCTTCACCACACTTTGCTAAAGCACCCATATCTTCAGTCTTCTTTTCATGAGAGCAAGCATGCAGCCAGGGGCATGTCATAAGAACTAATTGCTCTCCGATTGGGGCTAGAATTATGTGAGATGTTGGCATATTTTAAATGTTTTCTCTTTTAATTCTCATGTAGAGTCTCTGAAGCTCCAATGACTCTTCTCCCCATTTTAAGAAAAAGAACCTGAGCTCCCTTGAAGTTACTTGATGTAGAACATTTGATTAGTGGTGGAACTGGAACTAGAAATGGGGTCTTGGGACTTGGTTTCTTGCTTTGACATTGTCATACCAAAACCTCACCTTTTGTCCAGTCAAATGTAACTCATCGCGACCCTTTAGGATCGAGTAGAGCTGCTCTGTGGGATTCCCAAGGCTGTAAATCTTGAAGGAAGTGGACTGTGCATCTTTCATGCATAGAACACTGGGTGGGTTTGAACCATGAACTTTTCAGTTAGCATTGCTTAACCACTCAGCCACCAGGACTCCTTATAATGTCCCACAGACATGAGTGTAATTGGCCAATATCTTCTCTGGTGGATAGTTAGAGTGTGTTATAAAACCATGTAAAGTAAAATGAAAGATTGAGTACTTGCACTCTGGGGAAAAAAGGAAGAAAAGTGAAATATTGTAACGTTGAATGTAATGTTGAAAAGTGAAATACTGTAATGTTGAAATGTATTGATTGAGACATCACAGGAAAATATGTGTTCCCCAGTCACTGTTCCACTCATGCTCTCATTTCCCCCCTTTATTTGAAATTTATTCTTCACCAATTTCTAAAAAAGGATTGGTCGATGGCCCTTGGCTGACTCTCAGAAGCATCATAATGTAGTACAATCATTGTACAATTTCTAGTTAAATATACTTCTTGCCTTCAGATTACCCACAAGCCCACAGTATAGATAAAACTTAAAAATTCTATGTTGGTAGCTCATGCTTTGTCCTTGAGATAAATGGACACAGATTTATTTGCAATTTCAATGGTTTCTTTGTTTGTTTAATACTCAGGATTTATTCTTATAGTTTCATGTAGCTATAGTTCTCTAGTTTTCTCTGCTGCATGCAAATTCCCTTTTACTTTTAAACTACCATTTGTTTATCCTTTGTATTGTTGACAGACATGGGGTTTTTTCCAGTTCTTTGCTATAACCAACAACGTTACTTTGAACATTCTTTTATAGGTATCCTGCTGCACATATGCAAATATTTCTGTTGGCGACCTATCTTCTTAGGTGTGCAGTTGTTAAGTCCTAGGGTAAGTGCATAGACTCTACTGGATAATGTTTAGTGATTTTTCCCCCCAGTGTTGTACCTATTTACATTTCAAACAACCACACACACTCATTTGTTCCACAACCACATCCTATGCTTAATTATATTACACTTAAAACATTTATTTCTCTGGGAACTCATTGTAGTTTTAGATGCAAATACAAATGAGAGTACACATTTTAATTTCGGTGTCATTCATGTTTGATCACTTCTGCATCTTTTATTTTGCTTATTAATTCCATTGGGTAATTAATTCTTTTGAAATTAATTTTTCATTGATTTGGACAAATGTTTTATTTCTTTCCCTGTAAAATCTATTCTGCATCCTCATACTCTGAGCATGATGCTATAACTATTTCCTTTCGGTTTTCATTGTTTTAACAGTGGAGTATTTTTATAAACATAAGTATTACATTTGAACACAATAAAATTTATTATCTTTTCTTGTTTATTTGTTCTTCAGTGCACTGATTAAGAAGTCATTTCCTGGCAACAAATGTACAAATGTGCTTGACACAATGGATGTATGCATGGATTGTGATAAGAGTTTTACAAGCCCCAGGGAGGATTTGAAAGAGAAAAATTTGAGACAAGGAGCAATGAAACAGATTGAGTCATGACACCCACTCTCATCTAGGAGACTCCAACTTACAGGAGCCTATGGGGTGGGGTAGAACTGCTCCCTAGGATTTCTAAACTGTAAATCTTCAAAGGAACTGAGTGGACTGCCTCATTTTTTTTTCCCAAGAAGAAGCTGATGGATTTGAACTACTGACCTTGTGGTTAGCAGCCCAGTATGTAACCCACTATGCCACCAGAGCTCCCTGAGTCATGCCGTGTCTAGTATCGATTCTGACTCATAGTCATTCCTTACTGGGTTTCTGAGTTTTGATGGGATGGGTAGCCTCATCTTTCTCTTTCAGATTTGTTGGTGGGTTTGAACCACAGACCTTACAGTTTGCAGCCTAATGTTTACTTGACAATGCCGTCAGGGCTTCCTAGAGTTTATGACAGTAACAAGGAAACAGGGAGAGCCAGAATGAAAGAAGTGTTGCAGAGGAAGAACTAACAGTACTTATTGAATACCGAATGTACTCGAGTGTAAGCCGACCCGTTATCAGCCGAGGGACCTAATTTTACCACAAAAACTGCATTAAAAATGTGCTGAAAAAGTCAGCTTATACACAAGTATATACAGTAGCTGACTCTGTGAAGTTCAGTAAGTTAGCTTGGGTAATTGATTTTATGGAAAAGAAGATTATTTCAATTTTACATTTATTGATGTCATCACAAGTGTTGGGGTGGTAATTTAGGAAGCATTTGCATAGAGTTGATAAATTACACCTGTTGGAAGAGTGTTCGAAATAATCTTTGGCAGTGCCTCCCCTTGCGCTGTTCTTGCTTGGTAGGTGTTCAGGGATGGTATAGTGGTACAGCGGCAGCAGCGGCAGCAGCACCTATCCAACTACCAGGGGAGTCTTGCGGATCAACAGCACTGCAACGCAGACGCCTGCGAGATTGAGGCACACCTCGCTCTGCCTAACCCGTTACCAATTCTGACACCGCCCACCCCTCACGGCACTCTGGGTTTGATGCGCCCTTGCAGGGCCGACCCAGAACTCACAGATCCTATTTGCAGTTAACAGTTTGACTAAGGAAGTAAGCGGCTGCGATTTAGGATCAAGAGCAGAACGCATGCTGACAGAGTGCCTTCTTCCCCCGGGCAGGGCAGTTCGCGCTGCCTCGCAGGTCTCCCTCTCTTTCAGGACAGGGCTCAGCTTAGCCCCAGGAGGCCAAGTTCTTCATGGCCTCGCTGTCTGTCCACACTGGCTAGGCCGATCGCTGTCTTCAGTGTTATAGCGCGTCAGGGATTTTCTGCCTCTTCTCTCTTTGCTTTTTCCCCCTTTTCCTCCCTCTTCCTTATGCTGCTTCTGCTCTTTGTCTCTAAAAACCCCTCTGCGGGGTTCTCTGTAGCATGCAGAGCTCCTGGCCAATGGCAAGGGGCCCGTGTCTCCCAGCGGGAGCACAAGCTGACCAACACCTTCTTGCTGGCCCATAGACACTTCATTTGCATAGAAGGCTAGAGTCACCTCATTGGCACCGTCTGTTGACCAGTCCGCGCGAGGCCCATCATAATCACAGAGCAGGCTGCATCCCAGAGTCAAGCAGAATGTGTCAAATAATCATTTGTTGTCAGTTTAACCAGCAAATGTCTTCTACTTGAACAAAGTAACAAATCCTTTGGGTAGGAAAGTAGGGTAGGAAAGTAACAAATCCTTTGGGTAGGAAAGTCAGGGAAGGGGTAATCTATCGAATAGTTTTTCCACAGAACTGAGGCAAAAGGCCAAATACAGGAACACATTTCAGTACAACAGAAATATTTCATATATTTTGGATGCTAATGTCTCTCCCTAAACCAGTCTTGGTGGGGTAGTGGCTTCCAGGTTGGGCTGCTAACCACAAGGTCAGCAGTTTGAAAACCACTGTTGCCAGGCAGAAGCGGGAGTTAGCAGGGCAGGTGGGCTAGGAGATAGAGCTGGTGAAAACC
The DNA here is from genome assembly GCF_050624435.1 of Tenrec ecaudatus. Classification (NCBI taxonomy): domain Eukaryota; kingdom Metazoa; phylum Chordata; class Mammalia; order Afrosoricida; family Tenrecidae; genus Tenrec; species Tenrec ecaudatus. The sequence goes on from NC_134538.1 coordinate 111,825,726, forward strand.
TTCTAGGATGCCAAGAAAGGCCAGACCCCCTTCCCCCCTTCTCCTCCTCCCCTTCGGTGACCTTCAGGCCCAGGTGCAGAAGACTAACCTTTACAGATAGCTTTGAACGCTTTGCTTAGCTCCAGACCTGCAGACAGCAAAGTTGCAGCGGAAAATCCCCCAGCTACTCCCTCCTCCCAGACCCGGGCTATGAAACGCTCCACCTCTCTCCTGGACTGTGTGACTTTGCAGGGCGTCCATGAGCCTCACCTGGGAGCTCAGGATGCTCGTGTCCTTTTCTCTGCTCTCCCTTCCCTCCCGGAGCTCTGAAATTAATCTCTGAAACTATTTTCTACCTTTGCTTTCTCTCTCTCTCTCTCTCTCTCTCTCTCCCTCCCTCCCTCCCTCCCTCCTTTCCTTCCTTCCTTCCTCCCTCGTTTCCTTCCTTCCTTCCTCCCTCCCTCCCTCCCTCCCTTCCTTCCTTCCTTCCTTCTCCATCGCCAAATCAACCTCACAATCGGCTCCTTGGACTTTCTACTGCCATAAAGATTTACGTTCTCAGAAACCCACAGGGGCAATTCTACTCTGCCCAACAGGTCATATATGAATCAGAATCGACACGATGGCAATGCGAATGCATGTTTCTCCCAGGACTATCTTCTCCTCGTTGTGTCTGCTTCTTATTTTACTTTATATGGATTCTCTTTAGGGTGTTTTTTGATGAACAAAATTTCTTAAATTTTATGTAATTGATTACTTCTGTTATTTTTGTAGATTTTATTTAAGAAGTTTTTCCTGCAGTGAGAGCATGAAAATACTTCCTATACTGAATTCTAATTATAGTTTTAACTTTAACATATAGGTATTAATGCCACTGAAATGAATTATAATTTCTATTTTAATTACAGAAATCATATATAAATTATATTGGATGTTTTAATGCACAAAATCATATCACCTACAAATAATGATATTTTATTTGATCTCCTGATATACCTTCTACCATTTATTTCTATTGCCTTTTTACACTGGCTAGAGGCATTCAGAATACTTCATTGTGTTCATACAAACCTGTGCACTGAGCAAGAGGGAGTTGTACAAACAGAACAATGAATACTGCGTGGTTTTAAATCAGGAAAGGCGGGCATCTGAGTGGGGCCCTTTCACTAGCGTTAATCTGTATGCTGAGCAAATAATAAGAGAAACTGGACTGTAGGAGGTCGTACATGGCATCAGGTTTGGAGCAAGGCTGATCCAACAACCTTGCATACACAGATGACACAATCTTGCTTGCTAAAAGTCAGTGTGGATTGCAACTCAATGTAATGAAAACAAAAATCTCCACTGGGCCAAAAGGCAACATCATGATAAATGGAGAAAAGATTGAAGTAGTCAAGGATTTCATCTTGCTTGGGTCCACAATCAATGCTCATGAAAGCACCAGTCGAGAGATCCAACACTAAGTGTAGAAAAGAAAAGATGTTACTTTGAGAAACTAAGGTGCACCTGACCACAAATACGGTATTTTCAATTGCCTCCTATCTACGTGAAAGTTGCATGTTGAATAAGGAAGACCCAATAAGAATCAATGCATTTGAATTATGGTGCTGGTAAAGAATATTGAAGTATCACGGACTGTCAAAAGAACAAACAAATCTGTCTTGGAAAAAGTACAGTCAGTGCGCTTCTTAGAGGCAAGGATGGCGAGACTTCATCTACTGTACTTTGGACATGTTGTCGGGATGCTTGGTAAAGAAGAGGGGCAGTGACAAGATGGACTGACACAGTGGCAGCCACAATAGGTGGACACATGATGTCACAGTGCTACTAAAGATAACGCAGGACCAGGCAGTGTTTCCTTCTTTCGTACAGAGGGTTGCTATGAGTCTCAACCTACTTGATAGCAGCTAAGGAAGAGACTTCAGTTCCAGGTTGAAAGCAACGAGCATATTGCTTTTAAAAGTAAAGTTTTACCATTAAATATGACTTTTAGTCAAAGCGTTTTGTACCTACTTCTTATTAGGTTAAGGAATTTTATGACTTGAAGAAAAATATGACTCTGTTACATGAGCTGATTCCTTAGTGTGGATTAGGAGGAAGGGAAAGAGAATGGGAAAGGGGCATTGAGTTTTTATTTCCACCATTGTATTTGGAAGTTCTAAGTGATCTATGTAATTCCTGCCTTCTTTCCCTTTTCCCTTCCCTCCCTCCCATCCTTTTAAAGCCAGTTTTGTCTTTTTAACTATTTGATTATTTTTCTTCTACTTTCAGAACTCCTTATTGTAAAACCGTATTGAACATATTTAATATTTTTGTCTTATTTCAATGTTTGAGACCTTTATACATCTAACTTTGCTCCCTGTTGTTTCTACGACCTTTCACTCAAGGTGGAGGGGTGCACCGTGCATTTCATGAATTTTAATGATAAGTTCATATCTGGGGAATTCTATTTTTTGAGCTCTGTAATGGTTTTGTCAATTTATACCTCCGGTGACTATTTGCATTTGCTTCTGACAAATATTTTGGGACTCAGCCAGTACAAGAGCAGTTTAATTAAATGTTCTTGCCTGAGGTTTTTGGATTAGCGCTATGAGTCTGGGCTACAGGCTCACGAAAGGGCCAGCTTGTGGACAGAATTCAAGGGGGATTTTTTTATTTCCTTGTACCCAATGTCATATTTTAGAATAAACCATTTCCTTGGATGCCCCCTGGATTTATTTCTTGTTCATATAGAGGATTGGGGGGTTCTTAATTGATTAAAACATCTCTAATTGGATTCTTCATCTTGGGCATGCCCCTCCCATCCTTTTATCTCATGTTGCCTGTGAACGCAGAAGTTCACCGCAGAGATCAAATGCCCAGAAGGTGCAAGTGAGAATCTGACCTCAGCTTGCTGCTCTGCATTCTGGTTTTGGGCCCCTGGTGATTCTTACTTTCTTCTTTTTTTTAAACCTGCCCCAGCCTCTGTTCTTACTTTCTTGATAACACATTTGAAAATATTCTTTCATTATTTTCAATGGGAGGATGGCTCAAATTGTCTTCCATCATATTATAGGAAAATGTATATTTTCACAATGCCTGAACATAATTTACTCCCATCATACATTTAAGATGGGTATGGCACAAATGGGGGGCCTATTTGTAAGTATAAAACAGTACAACTACTATGTTGTAGAAGTCATACTTATTTTTTTAAATCATTTTATTCGGGGATCATACAACTCTTATTACAATCCCATGCATACATCAATTGTGTAAAGCACATTTGTACACTCATTGCCCTACTCATTCTCAAAACATTTGCTTTCCACTTAAGGCCCTGGCATAAGCTTCTCATTTCCCCCCTCCCTCCTTGCTCCCCCTCCCTCATGAGCCCTTGATAATTTATAAATTATTATTTATCAATTATTATTTTGTTTTACACTGTCCATCATCTTCCTTCGCTCACTTTTCTGTTGTCCGTCCCCCAGGGAGGAGGTTATATGTAGATCCTTGTAATAGGTTCCCCCTTTCTACTCCATCCTCCCAGTATCGCCACTCTCACCACTGGTCCTGAAGGGATCATCCATCCTGGAATCCCCGTGTTTCCAGTTCCTATCTGTACCAGTGTACATCCTCTGGTCTAGCTATATTTTTAAGGTAGAATTGGGATCATGATAGTGGGGAGAGGAAGCATTTAAGAACTAGAGGAAAATTGTGTGTTTCATCATTGCTATACTGCACTCTGACTGGTTCATCTCCTCCCTGAGACCCTTCTGTAAGGGGATGTCCAGTTGCCTATAGAAGGGCTTTGGGTCTCCACTCTGCACTCCCACTCATTCACAATGATATGATGTTTTGTTCTTTAATGCCTGATACCTTATCCCATCAACACCTCACAATCACACAGGCTGGTGTGCTTCTTCCATGTGGGCTTTGTTGCTTCTGAGCTACATGGCCGCTTGTTTACCTTCAAGCCTTTAAGACCCCAGACACTGTATCTTTTGATAGTCCGGCACCATCAGCTTTCTTCACCACATTTATCTTCAGCGGTTTTGTCAGGAAGGTGAGCATCATGGAAGGCCAGTTTAATAAAACAAAATATTCTCGCATTGAGGGGGTACTTGAGTGGAGGCCCAATGTGCATCTGTCACCTTAATACCAAACCTATAAATATATGCCCATAGATCTATTTCCCCATGTTCCTATATAAACATATTTACATATGTACATGCCTTCACCTACACCTCTATAAATGCCATTTGCCTCCTAGCTCTCCATTTACTTTCCTCTCGTCCCACTATCATGCTCAGCCTTCATTTGGGCTTTAATAATTCCTCTCAGTTACGTTACCTTTGGTCACACCCTACCAGCCCTCCTACACCCTCCTCACTACCGATTTGGGTCCCTTGTTGTTCCCTTGTCCCTGGGTTTATTAACACCACTTCCTTTCCCCCATCTCTTTTCCCATGTCCTCCCAGAAATGTCGGTCCATTGTTTTCTCCTCCAGATAGTTCATCCAGTCTATCTTATTTAGACAGACCTGCGGAGAGAATAACTTGCACAAAAACCAGATAGAGTAAATTCAAGCAATAAAAGAAAACAAAACAACAAAAAAAAAGCCAATGACAAAAAGCAAACAAACAAACCAACAACAGCAAAAAAGAAAATCTTGTAGTGAGTTCAAAGACTGATTGTTGACCTTTAGGAGTGTTTTCTGGTTGAGTCTGATGGGGTGCCAAGCCCTGGCCCCAAAGTCTATTTTTGGTGTTCCCTGAGGACTTCATTTCTCTGTTTCCCTTGCTGTTCTGTTGCACAACCTTAGTGTTTTACCTCGGCGTGGTGGGATTAGATTGGGCACAATTCCCACACTGTGTCTCCAGTGTTGACCCCTATAGGGCTGTGGGTCAGTGAGGGATGTCTTGTTTAGAACAGAAGGTGGAGAGCAGAAGATCAGTCGAGGTTAAAGGAGCAAAGAGATTCAACCAAGGTATAAAGGCAAACAAGCAGAGAATGGCATTAGATAACTGCCCGTTAGGTGGTAGCGTGCACCATTGACTTTAGGGACATGGTGACTCATTAGAATGGAACGTCCGACTGGGACAGTGAAGGAAAGACCGTGAGTTCCAGCCTAAGCTATCTGAATTTATTAGGAAACTGGGAGTCATTGACAAGTGCATCTATGTCTCATTTCTCTGCCATCCAAAATGTGTAATTATACTAGACTAAGACTTGCTCAGTGAAACAAAAGCAATAATAATGAGATTTAAATGAATATGGGATGAACATACGAATGCAAAACATGCAAAATACTGGTGTTTTATTTGTAGTTTCTGATGTGAATAATCATCATGTCTGACAGTGGTTTGAGGTTCCTTACATAAATATTGCCTTCTATTGTTGGTACTGAAGAAGTACTGGTGGCGTAGTGGCTCTGATTTTGGTTGCTACCCGCAAGGCCAGTAGTTTGAAAGTACCAGCCACTCAGTGGCAGTGAGTTAGTGACTGCACAAACAATGACGCACTGCACTAACAGAAGGACAGTGATTCAAGTCCACCCACAAGTGCCTTGGAAGAAAGGCCTGAAGGTCTGCTTCCAAAAGGTCATGGCTTGCAAAACCTTTGGAGCACAGTTCTACTGGGCAGCCCATTGGGTCACCTTAATTTAGAATGGACTCCAGGGCAGCTGTTTCTTTTATTGCTCAGAAACATGGTAATTCATACAGACATTCATTGATTTTCTGCATAGGTTTAAAATATCTTAAAATTTTCTCCATGAGTAAGATTCAATTGTAAGTAGTAGTCCTGAGGATATATTACTTAGGAACTCATCCCCTCTACACCCCTCTCATTTTAAAGATCGATCCCTTGATTCTGGCTGAAATAGTTTGGGTCACTTTATTTTAAAGATCAATAACTTGATTCTTGTTGACATAATTTGGAACATTAAATTTTAAAAATGTGGGAAACAGAGGACTGGGAAGAGAGTATATGCAGATGAATTCTATATATGTGTATATAAATAAATTATATATATATGTATATATATATATATATATATATATATATATATATATATAATATTTTAAGAAACTAGGCAGGCCAGGATTCTGGGTGGAGGGAGGCCTTCAGGCTTGTGGGTTAGAGCTGAGCCCCAATCACATTCTCATAATCAAAATTAATCCATAAACTATCCTCCCATAATAGTGCTACCTTAAAGTCACCGCTTACAAGCTCATGGCTGAGTGCTATCTGGCCAGCAGCTTTGGAACAGATGGGTTGCAATTGCTCTCCTTCCCTCTGACTTGCCCCCAGCACTGGTGTTAGGTTACTCCTCCAATAAACTCAGGGACCTCTGGGTTTAGGGTACAGCCTGCTTTATTATGTATGTGGTTACCTGTAATTAGAGGGGCGTGCTTGCCTCAAGAGTATATAAAATGACAGTTGAGAATACAATCTCTCTCTGCTCAAACCTGTTCCTGAATCCATGCCAGAAGCGATCACTCCCAAACTTTTGTCTGTCTCTTAATTTCTTCCCTTCAATTACACAATCGTCCCTTAGGACCCATCTGGATGTGAGGCTGGATCTCACAAAACATATTATTAAATTTCCTAGGTCATCTTATTTTATTGGTAAGAAAAAGAATCATTAACTCATTCGATGCCAATCAGATTTTGTGGTATCAAAATTCAAGGCCTACATTATAAGGGCTAAGATTCAGAACATTGTCAAAGGAACATGAACAAACAGGTAACATAATTTTTTATTTCTGAAATGAGTTGGAAAATGGAATATGTGTCTTTTTCTATTACCCAAACCTCAGTAGAACCTGGCCAGCAGCATGAGAAGGGACACAGCTGAGTCTTTCTCAAGCAAAATTCATTAACATTACAAATGACACTTGGTCTGTCTTTGTATCTATCAAGAAGTATTTCCCCTCAGAGGTATAGTAAGAATAACATTTCCAACGCAGTTATTAGACTCTCCTGAATAATTCTGTGTTTTAGAAAAGGCAACTGACCGTCTGTGTCTCTCCGAGGGAACACAGCACTCCAGAGATATTTAAAATAAAGCTAATTGGGACAAGACAGTAATAGTAATGCCCAGAGTTACAAAAATGCACCGGGGAAATGTAGTGCTCAGTTTAGAAATAGGAAGCATTTGAAGTATTTCACGACCTTGGATTTGCCATAATTTTGATGACTTTTATTTACTTTTAAACAGGTTTGCCTCCTGCTGTAGATGGGGAAATGGAGGGCAAAGGAGAAATACTTGGTTGAAAATTCATAAATTCATATCATTTGAGACCTAAATTCCTCAATAATTAGCATAGTTATTACTGTTTTTCTTTAGTTACTAGAGTTACATATTTTTCACATTTCAGTATTCTTGAAGTTTGGATGTTTCCTAAAAAGCAGAATCAAAAGAAACATGTCCCCATTTCTATAGTTCTTTGGCTCTTATTGCCTTTGGGGGTTACAATACAGTCATGTACGGTGGAATTCAGAGCTTGATTTATTTTTGTTTATATTACAAACTTCAATTTTAATTTAACCTAGACCTTTATGCTACTTTAAAAGTCTAGAAGAAAAAGTTTTGAATACTTTTTAATGTTTAAGGTACACGGTAATGCAGAATTGAAAAGAAAAAAAATTAAAGAAGGCCTATTAGAAGTCAAGTAATGATATCAAAGATAGAACATTGCCAACCAAATCTATTGTATACATTAAGACATTTTCAAAACCAGAGAGATTGTATGATCAATTCATGGTTTTAAAAGATTATTACACTGGAGCCAAGCATCTTCCTATCAAAAATTTCTGGGTGACATTCAAGGGAAGATAATTCACTGATTCAAAAAACTCAAACTCACTGCCATGAGGTCAGTTCTGACTCTTAGCTACCCTAGAGGACAGGGTAGAATTTCCCACATGGATTTTAATTCTTTACAGTAGTAGAAAGCATCATCTTTCCCCTGTGGAGCGGCTGGTGGTTTCGAACTGCTGACCCATGGTTAGCATCCCACTGCATAACCCATTATGCCACTAGAAGTCCTAATGTACTTATTAGTGATGTATAACTCAATTGAGGGAAAAGGTAAACTACCAGTTTAACTGAATAGGAAATAAAAAAAAAAACCCACACCCCCAAACGGTAAAATTATACTGTCAATCTTAAAGATAGCCAGAGATCCAGAATTTTTAAAGTAATATGTTGTCATATGGCCTGATCAAGATCAACTCAGAAGACTCTTAAAGGTTGAGATTGGAACTCAAATTTGATTTTGATGTTTCAGAAAGTGTTACACATAATTCACATAGCTAAAAATATAGTATCATGAGTTCAAAAACAATTTAATGTCTATTTCACTTAGGGCTTTTTCTGAAAGTACAAGAAGAAAAAGTGGTAATCACTAAGATCCAAGCTGGATTTGCTATCTCCAAATTACTTGACAGTAATGTGATTTTTCTTTTTTGGTAGGGTTCGAGCTTTGAACTGAGAACAGATCTATATGTCAGCAGGACACTTTGCAAGCTTACAATATCATTATGGCTGAAACGGGGAAACATAAAGTGGAGGAGACAGTGTATTAAGGGCTGAATGGTGGTGCCGATTAGATCTGATAGATGGGTTAAGGAGAGTGTGGAGGGAGGCTTTTTGTGGCCTGTGGATGGCTCTTCCCTAGGCCTTCTATTCAGTGTAATTTGTTGGTGACTTGGAAGCACTGAAATCCTTCTTACAAGATATGCAGAAAAAAATTAAAAAGCAGCAGGGATAAAATATAATTTAGAGGATGAAATCAATATCTCTCATAGTTTGCCAAGGTAGAGTCATGGACTGAATCTAGTAAGATTAATATGATAAGGGATAAACCCCTCACTCACTGCCATCCAGTCAATGCCGACTCATGGTGACCCTGTAGGACCGGGAAGAACTGCCCCATCTTTCTCCTGAGCATTGGCTGGCGGTTTTGAACAACTGACCTTGCAGTTAGCAGCCCAATGTGTAATCACTGTGCCAGCAGGGCTCCTTGCAAGGGATACATATAAGGCCCTGAAAAATGAGTATAGAAAGTAAGCATGCTTGGAATGTTAGTTCTTGGTTTCTGACTATTTTGTCATCTCATTGTATGCCTCAGTTATCCTATATGTAAAATGGGAATAGTAGTTACTTAACATTTTGAGAATTATTCCATTTGAAAGGGTTCAGTTCAGGGCTGGTAAATCATAAATAGTCCATAGATGTGGGCTTTTTCAGAAACCCGGGAGAGAGTCCAAATTTCATCACTTATGGTCTATTCAACCTTGAGTAAGTCCTTACTCCTTCAAAGCCTCATTTTCTTCACGTGAAAATGTGGATAAAAATAGTACCCACCTCACAGGTGGCTGTCACAGAATTAAGTGAGACGATGCACAAAAAGCCTCTTCAAGGTACTTGGCACCTAGTGAGGTCCTAGTGAACGTTAAGAGTTATAATGAGCGTTAATGGGGCTTCAGAAAATCCACCTTTGCATCACGCTGTAGAAATAGACCCTAGAGTAACGGGATCAAACCCTCACCATTCTTTTTTGTTTTAAATGCATGGTTTAGGTATACCTAAACCAAGTCAAATGAAACACGATGGGAGACTCTGGGTATATTCACCCCGCGGAAGAGAACATGATGAGGAAAGGAAGCTATCTGAATGGTCATCATCAAAGGAGGATGAATCAGAGGTATAATCGCAGGGAGTCGGGTTTCTGGCTCCCCAGGAGAAAGCCTCTCGCTGTGAGCACTGTCTGCAGGCACTGAATTCTCCCTTCAGGTGGATTTTCTTTTTAAGGCTGAAAAACCATTTGAGGCGAGTTGCGGAGAAGATTCTGGGCTTTGAGATGACATTTGGCTGAGTGATCTTTCTTTGAAGGCCAATTCTTTTCGGAGGTGCTGTGGTGCTAGAATTGTTGATGTCCTTGTGCTGAAATTTAAAACCTTAAATAAAAAACCCATTTCCAGTCACCTCGTCTTTTCTTTCAGATTACTTGACCGAAAATCCCACTCAAAGTCAGAATTGCATATCCCTGACCTTTAAGAGCTAAAATTTATATCCGTCACCACTCTCATATCAAATAACAGGGCAAATGAATCCGCAGAATCTGTGCATGCCAATCTTATTTGCATTTCTTTCAAAATAGGGAATGTGATAAAATGGTTAAATGGTGATGAGGTCACAGGATTGCTAACAGCTTTGCCATCATTAGATCAGGTCCCTCTAAGTGACGGAAGCATATTAGTGACTAGATGTATAAACCGTGGCATATGAGTCGCAAACCAGCATGTTATTGCAGGGCATTATTTGAACAGTGCATCGCACAGGAAAGAATTGTATTGACATTTGCTATTTCATTTAGTATAACATTCTACTGCAAAGTGGTTTAAGATTTTCCTTGCTTTTTTAGACCTTAGAGTTGTACTGAAAACCCAAGGTCTATAGAGATGATCAGAATTCCATTGCTTCTATATAGATGCACAAATAAATCACGAGTGGGCATGAAGGAAATGCAAAACGGAAATCCTCCCAGTGGGCACAGCTTCATGATGCCCTTTACCAGGAAGGTGACAGAAATGAAGCCCGGTCTATACCAATTCCTGGTGGTAGTTAAGGGTTTGTCTGTATGGCAGGATTGAAAGACGCAAGATTGCTGATAAGGGTGATGAGGGATGTGAATGCACCGCTTTAAACTGCTCAGCATGTGGGGATATTAATATTCCTTGTGAGTATTCATCTGTTCAATGACAAGGTGAACCAGATGACCCACTGTGTGAACATCATTTTCCAGCGACCAACCACACTATGGCATCGGATTCATGAACAAGTGCTTATCATCATAGAGATGAAGATGGTACATGGCTCGACACAAAAACTATTGTCTCTCTCCTACACTGACCCAGGTACTATCATGACGGCATGCTCAATTTTCTAAGAGGAGTGGCCAATAGCGAGGGCCCGATGTTGTCTGATCAACAAAGGGATGCTGTGACTCCTGGTTGATTATATCGGTCCCCTGTGCTGTGGGTCCAGCAGTGGACTAAGAAACGCAAGGCCGGTGATTTAAATCAAGCAGCCTCTGCTTGGGAGAAAGATGAGGCTGTTTGTTCCTCTAAAGAGTGACAGTCTTGAAAACTCCCAGGAGCAGCTCTACTCTGTTTGGCCCAAGACTGTTATGAGTTGCAATTGACTTGATGGTAGTGGCTTTGGTTTCCTCCGTTTGCGAGGGAAGAATGTTTTGTACTCACTGGAATACATCCTCCGGCTGGATATGGCTTCCCTTCCTGGACTTCCAGCCTCTTCTGTTGATTCATTAAATGCTTATTTACATCACGTTCTCACATATAAGATTGCTTTAACCAAGAAACTTATCTTACAGCAAAGCAATTAGGGCCGTGCTCTTGTACCTTACAGCAGCTAGGTTAGCGTTGCGAAACGACCTAATGAAGACGTATTTGCTGTGTGAGTTGGAAACCAGCTTTTAGTGTTGGGATGAGTTCTTCAGGATAAAGCACGCTTGATGAACTAGTCACTATTATACGATTCTATTGATCCCAAATCTAGAACACAATGGCTCAGAAACTGAGAAGTGGGTCATGTTCCTATGGCAGTCTATCCACTTGCCGCCCAACCACCATAGACGCGATTACACCTGCATTTGATATCCTTCTCTTGGTGATACGCATTCCCAGTGTGCTCAACGACAATTATATCTTGATATGTTTAAATCTATGTGGCAGCGGGTTTGGCTTAGCTTTTGGATGGGGTAAGTGATAAAGGGTTAGGTTCCGACTCACAGCGACCGGATGCACCACAGAACGACAGCATCGCTCAGTCCTGCACCATCCTGGCAGTTGTTCTTTTGTCTGGACCCATCGTTGCAGCCACTGTGTTGATGCATCTTCCTCTTTATGCTGGTCCTCCATTTGATCAGGTCTGATGTCCCTGTCCAGGGACTACCCTCTCTTGATGACATGTCTAAAGTACATGAGATGAAGCCTCGCCATCTTTGCCTCTAAGGAGCATTATGGCTATAGTTTTTCCAAGACGGTCTTGGTTCTTCTTCTGGATGTACAGAGTAATTTGATTGCTCTTCAGCAACGCCATCAAATCTTCTTCCTTGTCCACCTTTCATATGCACATGAGATGGGTGAAAAGACTAGGGGTCAGGTACACCTTAGTCTTCAAGGTGACATCTCTCTCTGTTCTTTAACACTTTAAAGAGGTCTTGTGCAGCAGATTTGCTTAGTTCAATTAAAACACACACACACACACACACACACACACAGCAAAAGGTTACTTGCACGTGGTATTCATTATGAAGTTAATTACCACCAGATCAGCACATCGTATGACTATGCAAAATGAAAAGGGGAGCGCCATTGACTGTCCATGTTGAAGAGCCCGTGCTGTTTCTTACTGAGGAATCTCATTCCTTTATTTCCTTGAAATTTGTTATATGTTAGGATAATATTGAATATTTACTTAGCCAGTCTCCCAGTATTAGATATTGAGATTTCATTTAGGTTATTTTATAATAACACTGGTGAATGCTTTTGTCCTTCATTTTTGTGTACAAATTTGATGTTTTATTTGGTAAGATTGATTAGCATCAAAGGACACAAGCATTTCAGCAAATTATAATGCTTATAAAAATAATAGGTGAGCATTATGTAAAAACTGAAAAGCCTTTAAAAATGAAAGGAAAAACTATCTTAGTAAGAGACGATTGCTGCTAACACTTTCATTTATTTCCTTTCAGTTATATAGCATTCTTTCCAGAATACACACTCAAACACATTCATATACCACTCTGATTTTTGAACTTAACATTATGACATTACATTTCTTTACTTAATTTAGTATTCTTTGGAAAGGGTAATTTTAAATATCTGTTCAATTTTATCATGGGAAGTACTGTAATTTACTTAACTAGTCCCCTATTTTAGGACATTTAGATTTTAAAATTTATTATATTAAGTAATAGTATTCTTGCATACAGTTTTTGGGTTACTCACTTATTGCTTCCTTAAATATGAACCCCCAAAGTGAAAATTATTGGATTAAGACATGTTGTTGTTAGGTGTCAATGACCCAATCAATGCAAAACAAAATGAAACACTTTCTAGTCCTGTACTGCCCTCACAGTTCTTCCTCCGTTTGAGCCTGTTTTCAGCCCCTGTCTTTCAGTCTGCTGTACTATGTGGCTCCCACGTTGCTGTGATGCTGGAAGCTATGTCACTGGTATTTCCAATACCAGCAGGGTCACCCAACGTGAACTGGTTTCAGCAGAGCCCCAGCATAAGTCCAGACTAGGAAGAATGAATAGGTGGTCTACTTCTGAGGAATTAGCCACTGATAAACTTGTTGAAACCATATTAAAGGTTTATTTTTAAAAATAATTTTATTGGGGGTTCTTTTTTTGCATATATACAAATATATTTTATTGATGGGTCATATTACACATCTCATTTGTATGATAGTATAATTAATTTATCATAAATTGCATAGAATTCGCCTTGCCTATAGTAGCATATGTCATTTTCAAATAATCCCTTTCTGGGTCAAGTAATCGTAAAATTCACAGAGAGCCTTGTAAAGAATAATTTTGGATAGACACTTGGAGAGTGCACAGCTTAAATTTTTTTCACTAAACAGATAAAGCAGGGTAGAGATACTGTTTTACAAATGTTTCCTTGAAAAAGTATATCTTTTTGAGCCTGAAATACATTAAATTTATATATTTTGCGAATAATATATAAGGCTAAGCAGAATAAATATGAAAAGTTAAGTAGCTCTACAAAAAAGATGAAAGTGAGTGTGGTAGGCCAGGTTGACTGGAGAAACAAGCCCAGTAACACTCATGTAGGTATAAGAAAGAGCTTTCTATCGAGAAGCATTATATATATATCAAGAAAACATCCCAGCCAAGGCAAATTCAAGTTCCTAAGTCCTATACTAGTCCATTGGGGGTTCTTATAACACATTTCATACATCAATTGTATCAAGCATATCTATATAGATGTTGCTATCATCATTTGCTTTTTCTTTTAAAAAATAATTTTATTGGGTGTTATCACAATCCATCCATCCATTGTGTCAAGCACATTTGTACATTTGTTGCCATCATCATTTTCAAAACATTTTCTTTCTACTTGAGCCTTTGGTATCAGCTTCTCATTTACCCCCCTCTCCCACTCTCCCTCTCTCTCTCATCCTCCCTCTCTCCCTCCCTCCCTCATGAACCCTTGATAAGTTATAAATTATTATTTTTTCATGTCTTACACTGACCGATGTCTCTCTTCACCCATTTTACTGTGTCCATCCCCCTGGGAGGGGGTCCTTAGGTAGATCATTGTGATGGATTCCCCCTTTCTTCCCCCACCTTCCCTTTACCCTCCTGGTATGGCTACTCTCAATTTTGGTCCTGAGGAGTTTATCTGTCCTGGATCCCCTTTGTTTCCAGCTCTGATCTCTACCCATGCGTGTGCTCTGGTCTAGCTAGATAGGTAAAGTAGAATTTGGGTGATGATAGTGGAGGGGGGGGGGAAGAAGCATTCAAGAACTAGAGAAAAGTTGTATGTTTCATTGGTGCTATACTGCACCCTGACTGGCTCATCCCCTCCCTGCGACCCCTCTGTAAGGGGATGTCCAGGTGCCTACAGATGGGCTTTCGGTTCCCAATCTGCATTCTCCCTCATTCACAATGATATGACTTTTTGTTCTTTGACGCCTGATACCTGGTCCTATCGACACCTACTGATCACACAGGCTGGTGTGCTTCTTCCATGTGGGCTCTGTTGCTTATAGCTAGATGGCCGCTTGTTTATCTTCAAGCCTTTAATATCCCAGGCACTATATCTTTTGATAGCTGGCCACCATAAGCTTTCTTCACCATGTTTGTTTTTGCAAACATTTGTCTTTAGCTATCGTGTTGAGAAGGTGAGCAATCATGGAATGCCAATTTAATAGAACAAAGTATTCTTGCATTGAGGGAGTACTTGAGTGGAGGCCAATGTCCATCTGCTACCTTAATACTAAGCCTATAAATATATGTACATAGATCTGTTTCCCCATTGTCATATAGAAATTTATTTACATAGGTACATGCCTGTATTTAAACCTCTATAAATGCCCTTTGCCTTCTAGTTCTTTTTACTTTCCTCTTGTCTACTTTCTATTTCCGTTAACTTTCCACCTATTCCACTATCATGTTTAGCCTTCATTTGAGTTTCAGTAATTCCTCTTGGTTACATTGCCCTGATTAAGTCCTATCAGGCCTCCTACACCCTCCTCACCATTCATTTTGGATCACTTGTTGTTCCCTTGTCCCTGGATTTGTTAGCACCCACTTCCTTTCCTCCCCTCCCCTTCCCCCTCTCCCATGTCACCCCGCCCCCAGAACCATCGGTCCTCATTGTTTTCACCTCCAGATTGTTTCCCTACCCATCTTATCTAGATAGACATTCAGAGACAGTAATTTGCACAGAAAACAAGACATAGCAAAACAAAGCACAAAAGAAAACAAAACAACAACAACCCTGCTTCTCCCCCAACAACAACAAAAAAGAAAGCTTGTAGTTAGTGCAAGGACTGTTCATTGTTCTTTAGGAGTGTTTTCCAGTCGAGTCTGATGGGATGCCAAGACCTGGCCGCAAAGTCTATTTTTGGTGTTCCCTGGGGTCTTCCTTGGTCTGCTCCCTTTGCTGTTCTGTTGCACGCCCTTTGTATTTCGCCTGAGTGGGCTGGGGTCAGATGGGACACAATTCCTACAAGGAATCAATAGAGGGGTCTGAGGGACCGGCCCCAATCCTAACTATGTGGACAGCCCTCCCTCCCTCCCCCCAGAATAATTCACTTTAGAGGACAGCACTAAAGCTACAGCTTAGGGAGAGGGACATGTTAAATCAGAGCACACAAGAGCAAACGAAGTGGGGAGGGAAAGAGAGCGTAACATATCCTGGCCCACCAAGCCCTGTGGACGATATTCCTGCTCACAGCAGACAATGCACAGAGAGGACGATAGGGCCGGCCCCACTGTGAGACACGACATCCCTCACTGACCCCTAGCACTATGGGGGACAACACTGGATACATATTAAAGGTTTTTAAT
Source organism: Tenrec ecaudatus (assembly GCF_050624435.1). NCBI lineage: Eukaryota > Metazoa > Chordata > Mammalia > Afrosoricida > Tenrecidae > Tenrec > Tenrec ecaudatus. The sequence goes on from NC_134538.1 coordinate 111,841,823, forward strand.
GGATACAGTCAAATTGTTCTCCAGAAATTCCTATTTTCCTTATCAGTGTACAGCTGCAGGATACATTATCAGTGTATTATTTCTTTGCTAATAGTATAACAGAGAACATTTTTCCATTATGTTTTCATATTTGATGGTTCAGTTTATTTCTTTAGCAAATTGCTACTTGAATTCACTGGCTTAATTTTGCTGACATATACTTACACCATGTTTTAAAAATAGCACTATTTATACCTCAATCTTAAATAAGAAGTTAATGCAAATTTTTATGGATATTCTTTCAAAAAATCATTTTATTGGGGGCTCGTACAATTCTTATCACAATCCATGCATACATCCACTGCCAAGCACATTTGTACATCTGTTGCCATCATCATTTTCAAGACATTTGCTTTCTACTTGAGCCCTTAATATCAGCTCCACATTTCCCCCCTCCATCCCACTCCTCCCCTTCCTCATGAACCCTTCATAATTCATAAATTATTATGTTGTCATATCTTACACTGTCCGACGTCTCCCTTTACCCACTTTTCTGTTGTCTATCCCCAAGGGAGGAGGTTATATGTAGATACTTGTAATCGGTTCCCCCTTTCTATCCCACCTTCCCTCCACCCTCCAGGTATCACTACTCTCACTGGTCCTGAAGGGGTCATCTGACCTGGATTTCCTGTGTTTCCAGTTCCTATCAGTACCAACGTACATCCTAATCTAGCCAGATTTGTAAGGTAGAATTGGGATCATGATAGTGGAGGGAGGAAGCATTTAAGAACTAGGGAAAAGTTGTATGTTTCATCACTGCTACACTGCACCCTGACTGACCCTTCTCCCTGCAAACCTTTAGTAAGGGCGTGTCCAGTTGCCTACAAATGGGCTTTGGGTCTCCACTCTGCACTCAACCTCACTTACAATGATTTGATTTTTTGTTCTTTCATGCCTGATACCTGATCCCTTCGACACCTCGTGGTCACACAGGCTGGTATGCTTCTTCCATGTGGGCTTTGTTGCTTCTGAGCTAGATGGCTGCTTGTATATCTTCAAGCCTTTAAGATCCCAGAGGCTATAGCTTTTGATAGCCGGGCACCATCAGCTTTCTTCACCACATTTGCTTATGCACCCATTTGTCTTCAGTGATCATATTGGGAAGGTAGGAACCCACTGATATGATTTTTTGTTCTTTGATGTCTGATGCCCGGTCCCTTCTACACCTCGTGGTCACACAGGCTGGTGTACTTCTTCCATGTGGGCTTGATGCTTCTTAACTAGATGGCTGCTTGTTTATTTGCAAGTCTTTAAGACCCCAGATGGTATCTCTTTTGATAGCAGGGCACCATCAGCTTTCTTCACCATATTTGTTTATGCACACATTTGTCTCCATAGATCATGTCAGGAAGGTGTGCATCATGGAATGCCAGTTTAATAGAACAAAGTGTTGTTGCATTGAGTAAGTACTTGAGTGTAGGTCCAATGTCCATCTGTTGCCTTAATACTAAACCTCTAAATGTATGCATGTAGATCTATTTCCCCACCATTCTATATAAATATATTGACATATTTACATGCCTGTATTTAGACCTCTATAAATACTCTTTGTATCCTAGTTCTTTCTTCTATTTCTTTTTACTTTCCTCTTGTTCCACTATGATGCTCAGCCTTCATTTGGGTTTCTGTAATTTCTCTTGGTTGCATTGCCTCTGCTGAATCTCTACCAGGCTTCTCACACCCTCTTTGCCACTAATTTTGAATCTCTTGTTGCTTCCCTGTTCCTGGGTTGGTCAACACCACCTCCTCATCCCTGCCTCTCCCTCTCCCATGTCTCCCCAGATCCATTGGTCCCATTGTTTTCTCCTCCAGACTGTACATCCAGCCTCTTATCTAGCTAGATCTGTAGAGAGAATACTATGCATCAAAAAACAAGGCATAGCAAGACAAAGTGACAAAAGAAAACACAACGATGACAACAAAAAAGAAAACCAATGACCCATAAAATAATGAATTAATTAAAAACAAAGAAAAACCTGTAAATAGATCAAGGTCTGATTTTTGACCTCTAGTTGTGTCCTTTAGTCAAGCACGATGGGGTGCCACAGCTCTGGCCCCAGAGTCTATCCTTTGCACTACCTTGGGAGCTCCCCGCTCTGCTCCCACGGTTGCTCTACCTCACGCCTGTAGTGTTTTGCTTCGATGTTGCGGGGTCAGGCTGGGCCAATCCCTACACTGAGTCTCTAATGTTGTCCCCAGTAGGGCCATGGGTCAGCGAGGGATGTCGTGTCTCATGGTGGGATCAACCATATGGTCCATTCTGTGCATTGGCTGCTCGGAGCGGGATATTGTCCTTCCAGGCCTCGTGGGTCAGGATGTGCTCCACTCTCTTCCTCTCCATTCATTTGCTCCCATGTGCTCTCATTAAACATGTCCCTCTCCCCTAGTTGCAGCTTCAGTGCCGTCCTCTCAAGTAAATTCTTCTGGGGGGAGGGGCAGTTGTCCACTTAGCTGGTATGGGGACCGAGCCCTCAGGCCCTTCCACGGGCTCCCCTGTGTATGCTGGCAGGTTGCATTGCATCCCGGAACACTGGGTTTAAGTCTGGTCCCCCTTTACTTGTGGAGATACAAACAATACCCTCCCCTTGGGTGGGTCAGTGGTTATGGCTATTCTTAATGCAAATATTTATTACTTGGATATAGCTTTAATTTTTGCTGATTCTATTATTTTCAGATGTTTATACCACAACATATTGTTAAGTTGGTAATCATCTAGGGACTTTAAGTTATTTAACCCTTCTTAGTTGGATCCTTCCCATAAAGTATCCATTAGAAATATCTATTGAAATTTTAAAAGACAAATTAGCTGAATAATACAAACCAGTTGAATAATTTGGTCTTAAATTCTAAAATAAATACACAGAGAACCTTAGAGTTTTCTTGGAGTTTCTTTTCTCCATCAGCCTGCACATTGTCAAGCGAGACCAGATATTGGGTAAGTACATCAGGCTTGCTAAAGCAGGGGGGTCAGGAAAGAGACGAAGGCCCTCAAGCAGCTAGATTAACAGTGGCTGCAACAATGGGCTCAAGCTGGTGCAGGACAGGGCGGTGGTTTGTCCTGCCGTGCAGAGTTTCTATGGGTCAGATCTGACTCAATGGCACCCAACAACAAGAAGAACGTAAGTCTGCATGCTAATTTTAATTTTCCAAGGTCAAAAAATTTCCTATAAGTGAGATCACAATGAGAAAATTACTTATTGATAGGGGCAAATTATTCCTCAGAGGAAAGCCCAGCAATTGTCATTTAACTTAGTTGTATTGGCTAGGATGGCCTCTATGTTTTCAAGGAAAGAAGTTGGTTTTATTCCATCAGTTACATTGTTATATCTTGCTCTGAGGAAAATATAATCTGACTCAATTCAAGAAGAGTTAAATGGTAAAATACAGATATAAAAGAAGCCATTACAAAATAATCAAACATGGCATCTATGATAGGGCATCAAAAAGTTCTTGGAAAAATTCCATGATCTTGCAATTCAATTTTCCCACATAAATTGGTATGATCTTGTAGAAGCACAGATCCCTCTAAACATAAAACAAAAAAAGAAATCAGAAGAAATTTTGGGGTGTTTGACTACATAAAAACAACAACCTATGCAAATAGAAAGTTATCCAAAAAAGCATGAAAGAAAGGTTACAAACAAAACCAATTACGTGTGACATCTGTGGTTGCTGAAGTTAGGTGCCATCAAGCCCACCCCGACTTACAGCACCCCACGTTCACCAGAAGGAACAACTGCCATCCCGTGCCAGCCGCCCGACTGCTTGATCTACACCAACCATAGCCGTCACTGCATTCCACCATCTCCGTGAGGGTCTCCTCTCTTTCATCCACCCTATTCTTGGCCAGGCATGGTGGCCTTTTCCAGGGACTGGTCTTTTCAGATAACATGTCCAAAGTACACAAGACACGTCCCGTAATGATTACAGTGGAAATTCTGTGGAGTGGTTCTATTCTGCCTTAATGGGTTGCAATGAGTTGGAATTGACTTGAAGGCAGTGGGTTATTGTAACAAAGGTTTAATACACAAAGCTCATGAACATTTCTTACAAATAAAAAGAAAGAGGAAACTTCATTACAGAAATGTCCAAAGTATGGCCATGAGGGGAAAAATAAAGCTTTAAAAATCATTTGTTTATTTAATATTTAAATAGTTTTACTGGCATATAATTCATATATCATACAATTAACAGTTCAATCACATCAAGAAGGGTTAAACAATCATCCCCACAGCAGTTTTAGAACATTTTCTTCATTCTTGTACTCCTCAGTATTGGCTCCCTATTTCCCCCCAGCCTACCCAGCGATATCCCCCAAGGAACCATTAATCCAGTCACTAGCTCTATGATTTACCTGTCCTGGATTCCATAAACAGAAAATATTGAAAACTGACAACAACAATAACCTGAAAACAATAGCAAAGTAAAGCAGATAGAAACTTCGATTGAAAAGAAAGCAGAATGTATTAAAAATTAGAACAAATTTAAATGGATCATAAGGAAAATCAAATGGTGCCACATTTTAAGCTAACGGCATCTGTTACTATCCACTTTCCAATGCTTTCTGCATGACAGCAAGGCTGTTCACAGCCCTGGCCCATTGTCAGTGGGATTCACCATGGACTTAAAACACATGTACTTCCCCTTCGCTTAAAAAACAAAATAGACACAGTGTGGAAGTGTGCCCAAGCTGACCCCAACACACTGGGGTGAAACACTAAGGGCATGCAACAGGCCAGCAAGGGGAACAAATGATGAAATCCCCGGGGAATACCAAAAACAGACTTTGGAGACAGAGTGTGGTACCCCATCAGACTCCACTGGAAAACACTCATAAAGGCCAACAAACAGACCTTGAACTATTTATAGGCTTTTCCATTTTTGTCAGTGGCTTTGTTGTTGTTGTTATTGCTTTGTTGGTCTTGACTTTCTTTGTTGTTTTCTTTGTCTTTGCCTGTTTTTTGCATTTATTAATGTCTCTGCATGTCTATGTAGATACGATAGGTGGGATAAACAATTCAGAGACAAAAAGAAAGGGTCCCATGGTTCCAGGGGGATATGGGTGAGGGGAGGTGGAAGGAAGGAAGGCGGGGAGACCAACTCAGGGGCAAGGGAACTACAAGTGAACTAAGTCAATGGAGAGAAGGGCATCCTAGTGCAGCTTAATCAAGGGCAATGGAGCAGCGAGGAATTACTAAACCCCAATGAAGGCCAAATATGATGGTGGGACAAGAGGAAAGTAAAAGGAAATAGAGGAAAGAACCATGAGGCAAAGGACATTTATGGAGGTCTAAATACAGGCATGTACATATGTAAATATATTTATATATAACAAGAGGGAAATAGATCTATGTTCTTATATTTATATGTTAATAATTAAGGTTGTAGATGGACATTTGGCCTCGATATTCCCTCAACACAAGAACATTTTGTTCTAATAATCTGGCATTCTGTGATGCTCACCTTCCTGACACGATCGCTGAAGACAAAATGGGTGTATAAGCAAATGTGGTGATGAAAGCTGATGGTGCCCGCTATCAAAAGATATAGCGTCCGGGGTCTTAAAGACTTGAAGATAAACAAGCAGCTATCTAGCTGAGAAGCAACCAAGTCCACATGGAAGAAGCACACCAGCCTGTGTGGTCATGAGGTGTCAATGGGATCAGGTATCAGGCATCTAAGACCCAGAACAAAACCAAACCCAATGTGCATGATGGGTGGTGGGGGGTGGGGTGAGGGAGAGGAGACCCAAAGTCCATCTGTAGACAATTGGATATCCCCTCACAGAAGGATCACAAGGAAGAGATGGATCAGTTAGGCTGCAGTATAGCGCCGATGAAACACACAACTTTCCTCTAGTTCATTGGTGCTTCCTTCACCCCACTGTCATGACCTCAATTCCACCTTACAAATCGGATTAGACCAGAACATGCACACTGCTACAGGTAAGAGTCCTCAACACAGGGAATCCAGGATAGATACAAGCCTTGGGGCCAACCATGAGAATAGAGATACCAGGAGGATAAGGGGAAGGTGGGGTGAGAAAGGGGGTATTGATCACAAGGATCAATAGATAACCCCCTCCCAGGGGGACAAACAACAGAAAAGTGGGTGAAGGTCGACAGAGGATGGTGTAAGATATGAAAATAATAACCTATAACTTATCAATGGTCATGAGGATGGGAGGGTGGGGGTGGAAGGGGGAAGATGAGGGGCTGATATCAAGGGCTCAAGTAAAAAGAAAAGACTTTGAAAATGATGATGGCAGCATATGTACAAATGTGCTTGACACAATGGATGACTATATGGATTGTTATGGGAAATGTAAGAACCTCTGATAAAAGTATTTAATAAAAAAAACTAACAAAATACCAAAAAACAGAAACAGCTTCAAAATGGGTCAAAAGGGAGATCAAATTATATTACACTTTGACCTAGCTTCGTCTGTCATAATTGACTCTGCAGTGCTCCCTGTCTCATAACAGGACTATTCACATTATGCTTGGAGGGAATTCACCAGAGGCTTAATCCATGTGTGGACACTGCAAATGGGTTTTGGGCTTCCACTGTCATCCATAGCCTTCTGCAAACCAGGTGTTGACAATTAAACTCTGCTATCATTCTCTCCTTTACTTTTGGATTATATTATCACAATCCTAGGACCACACAGGGTAGTGTGCTTCTTTCATGTGGACTTAATTGATGGCTCTCTTAGATGGCTGCTTGTTTGAAGACAAGCCTCCAACACCCCAGATACTATTCTTTCTAATAGCTGGGCACCATCTAGTTTCTTTACCAAACGTTGCTAGAGCACTCATATTTTCAGTGGTCTTTTCATGGGGAGGGCCACCAAGCAGATGGCTATGGAGAATTTATACATACCAACAAGTGAAGAAAATATATAGTACACACACACACACACAGATGGTTAAGGGGACCCTTCAAAAAGCTCCTGGAAAAATGGATTGACAAGATAATGGAATTTCCCCCACAAACTATTGAAGCATCTATGTGTATATAAATATATGTATCTAAATTATTAAACCTTATGAGTTACTACTATTTTCCTCTTATACACCAATGGCAACTATCTAAAGTATAATTTAGAGTGGCGTGGTATAAAAAACCTGCTGATTGGCATACCAATATTTGGAGGAGATTTGCGTTCCAGTCATTGAGAACTTGAAAATTGCAAATACGAGTGGGTATGTCCCCCAAATGGGAAAGAAGCTCCGCCGAGTGGAGCTTTTGCAGTATGCATTTTGTCTGCTAGGCAAGCATCAAGCAACGTTCTCTGGGTTAGTGCATCCAGTGTCATCGCCTGGGAGGGTTCTCTCTGGTCACAGTGAATTTTTTTGTAAAAGCAGTTTTACTCAAACTTCATTTCTTGTGATGGCTGATTTAAGAGAACAGCATGCAGCTGTGATAATTTGTTTCCTGCTTGGGAAACATGCCACAGAAACTGTTGTGATGTTGGACAGCTCTTACAAGGACAGCGCTATGGGAAAAACTCGTGTGTGCATGGTTTTCTCATTTCAAAAAGGTGAAATGTTGCTTGATGACAAACCTTGTTCTGGACATCTGTCAACTTTCCAAACGACTCGTAGTGCATTTGGAGTCAGTTTGACCTGGACAGACAGTTAATTAAGCTTTCTATTTAGAGGTTTTGTAAAGATTACATAACAGTGTGTGACCAAAAAAGGCCTGATTTGTGGCACACGAGGTGGTGAGTGGGGGGAGGACTGGTTTTTCCACTACAGCAATGCTTCTGCTGACACAGCCTTCTCCGTGCGCCGATTTTTGGCCAAAAAAAAAAAAAAAGCATGCCTCTCTTGCCCCACATACCTTACTCACCTGACCTGACTTCTTTTTGTTTCCGCAAATACAGAGGGACATGAAAGGACAGCGATTTGAAGATGTTGAAGAGGTGAAGAAAAAAAACAAGGGAGGAGCTGTCAGCCATCCAAACAGATGCACTTGAAAAAATGTTTCCAAGAATGGAATCGAAGATGTGATAAATGTGTTAAGTGTTATGGAGAGTATTTTGAAGGTGGTAAGGTTATTTTATTTTAAAAAGTTAAATACATAGCTTTGGGGGAAAAAATTCCGATTTTGGGGGGTCCCCCCACAGCATTTCAAATATAGAAAAACAACATAGTCTATTAATATAAAAAGAGATGTACATATAGATTATGCACCAGGGTACTACTAAAAGTATTTATAATGGAAAATTGATAACAAAGTCTGAAACATATCCAAAGAGTGGGAGATACTATAGAATTATTCAAGCTATATCATCAGAAACTATTTAATGACTTGAAACCATAGTTAAGAGTTTAAGGGAACAAAACAGCTGCAAAGCATTATTCCAGTTTTGCAATACACATGTAGTGAAAAGAACAGCCCAAAATTCCTCAAAATGTTAGATTGGCAAACATTGTCTTGCGAGGCATGGGATCGTCGAAGATTTTCATGTTCTTCCTCATACTTTTCACGATTTCCTTAATGTCTACAGTGAACATGTGTTATTTTTATAGTTAGTAAGGACAAGGAAAGAGAGGCATCAAAAATTTTCAAATTCCACCAGGATATGTTTATTTAAAGACTACTAGGGACAATGCCGCACTTAGGTCAACTCATTATATTAAACTGCCAGGTAGACTTATCCAGGCATGCAAAAATTAGAAACTTGGCTGTTGCTTTTGACCAGCCAATAGGGTATCTCCCTCTTTCACAGAATATTAGAGCAAGAAGGGAACCTGGAGATCCCCATCACGGAAGAAAATGCCCATCTTCTTCACCACGTGGTTCCCAACACCTCCTTTACTAGGTTGTGAATGAAGATCATTCTAGTGCATCTACAGCTGGAGGAAGTGCTTCTCCCAGCAACAAAAGACGTCCCTGTGTAATGATACATAACCGCCCCCACATGCCTGTGAAATAAATAATCACCGTTGTTATTACTACCAAACACAGACTGCGCCTACTTTTACGTACACCAATTCATCTACTCCTCCTAACCAGCCTAGTACTAATTATGAAGCATTATCCTTTCAATTAAAGAGGCTGCTATCCGAGTTACAAGGGCACATCGATCTCAGTTCCGTTTCTTCTCCATTCCACGAACATGAACCCCCTGGAAATTCCCCTGGGGCTGGCTCGCCGGGATCCCCAGGAGAGAGGGTCCTGGGGCGATTCGGGGAGTGCGGCGAGCTGCACCAGAACACGGCGCCCGGCGTTTGCTCGGACTGCCTCCCCGGGGCGCCCCTCCCGGCAGGCCGAAGGATGGCGGGGGGGATGGGCGACCCGGCAGGGACACCCCGCTGTCTCGGGCCCTCTGCGACGTCACGAGTCTCCCACGCCCCGCGGCGGCGATACGCCCATCACTCGGTGGTCTCCCGGGCCGCAGCCGCTGCCCGCGCCACCTGCTCCGCGGCTCCCCGCCCCCGGCCCCGCCCCCGCGCCGCGCCACCCTCACCCCCCCCCCCCCCCCCCCCCGGCGTGACTCGGGCGAGCGCGCGGAGCTGTCAGCGGCCGCACCGGCGCGGGGCCAGCCAGCGAGCCAGCGAGCGAGCCTTGCTGCGAACGGCGAGCAGCCAGCCGAGCGCGCAGTCCTCGCGGGCCCCGCCGGGCCGCCCTGCTGCCGCCCCGCCCCGGGGAGCTGCCTTCTGCGCGGCCGAGCTCGGCGGCACCGAGAGAGATGTGGCTGCTCGCAGCCCGGGAGCCGGCTCGGAGCAGGGGCCGGGGCCGGCCGGCCGGGGCTCCCCGCCGCGGGCGCTCGCCGCCCTGGAGCCCTGCCTGGATCTGCTGCTGGGCGCTCGCGGGCTGCCAGGCGGCCTGGGCGAGGGACCTGCCCGCCACCGCCAGCCGCCCGCTTCCTCCTTGCCAGGAGGTGAGCAGCGCCAGGTCCTCCCCGGAGTTGGCGGGGTGGGCGGGCGGGGGTGATGGTGAGGGGTGATGTCCGCCTCCCCCCTCTGTTTGTCTTTCCCTCCCTTGGAGGGCAGGGGCTCTCCTGCGAGTCCACGGCTGAAGTTGCCCGTCCGGGGCGGCCGGGCGGGGCAGGGTGTGTGGCTTTGCTGCCCTTCAGAGGATGCTCATTTTTCTTTCTTTATTTTTGTTCTCGCTCGCGTGGTTTGAGGGCTCTGAAGGACTTTGGGATGCCCTCTTTGGAGTGCCAGGCTGGAGAACCCGGAGGGCGAGATTTCAGGAAGGGGAGGAGACGAGGGGAAACCCCGCCAGTGGAATTTGGAGAACCCTCTCCTCCAAGCATTTCCCGAGAGAGCTCTCCATCTGGAGAGCCAGATACTGACCATGCAGCCCCCTCCCGAGCCTCCTCCCTTTCTCCACTCCCTCATCGCTTCCTACTACCCTGCACTGGGCTCCCGAGGAGGCCTTGGGGATTTGCTAAACCACTCGGTGCTATTTAGCACCCCCTGGCAAATATGGATATGCACTGGGAAGGGGAAAAGAGTGTGTATTTAGGAAGGAGGCGGGTTTTGGTGATCTAGAAAATGAGACAGGACAGAAAATTAGAACATGCTCCTTTGGGGAGGTGCTTCATCACCTGGCTGAAGCGTTGCCAGGTGATAAAGCTTGGGGTTATTGTTGGTTTACAGCCGGAAAGGTTATGGGCGATGAGATTTTTCTCCTGCCTTTTGGGGAACTGGACTTAGTGTACCAAAAATTTACAGGGGGCCTCCCTGGTACTTGTATGGGTGTCCGTCTCTTCTTTGGGGTTCCAGAAAGTGCATTCTCTTCATGAAAATCGAGGAGGAGAAGGAAGCAGCATGTCTGACCTACTTTGAGTGACCGTGTTGGAAGGGATGTGAGGGGTGGATACTGGTTTGGGCAAGATTGTGGTGAATCTGGTTGATGGGTCGTTTCATTGATGAGGGGGATTCTGAAAGCTCTTTGACAAATGTAATTAAAAGATAATGACATTACACCTACCCACCCCACCCCACCCCCCACAAAGTTGTTTTGGACGCTCTTTAGATGTTTCTAGCAAAAACCTGATTAACCAGTAAAAGTCCCAGGACAAATTCAAGTGAAAGGGAAGCAGATGAAGGGCATGTGTGTGAACACGCAGCAGAGTTGTATTTGGAGGAGATGAGGGCAAGCTCAGTAGACAGCTGTGCTTGACTTCAGTTATTAGGATAATTAGCTGTTTCTGCCGTGTTCTCCAGCTTTACCTATCATTTGGGGATAATCCGTCCTTCTAGGTTTTCACAGAAGGGTACTTTTGGATATCCACAGGTTGGACAGCTGTGACAGAAAATTAAGATGAAACCCCTTTCTCCAGCCCCCAACTCCAATATGCAGTGTGCATTTATTTTCTAAAATGAGAAGCTTATGGTAACAGTAATTCTTATGAAGAATTTGCTTGGTGAATGGCTGAGTGAAATGGGGAAAGGGCCCCAGGTGGTGGGAGTGATGCCTTTGGTCACAACAATTGGGCTGATTCTTTGGATGAGGCAAAATCAGAGTCCAAAGCCTCAGAGGGAAACATTGAAGGGAGTGATGGGAGGCCACCGAAGGGGCCGCGGGTCTGTGTTCAATGAACTCCAGCTACTTATTACATGGACTTTGGATGCTGTTAGGACTCAATCCCTTGAGATTGCAAGTTTGATTTTTTTTCCCCTCAGAAAGTGGGAACATGCGAGGACCTCTGGTGGCGAAGGGGTCCCAAGTTGGACTGCTAACCATAGGTCAATAGTTTGAAACCAGCAGCCTCTCCACAGGAGAAGGATGGGGCTTTCTACTCCCATAAAGAATTACAGTCTCAGAAACCCACAGGGGCAGTTCTACCCTGTTCTGTAGGGTGACTGTAAGTCAGAACTGAACCAATGGTCTTGAGTTTGGTTTTGAGCTATGGGAAGCTGCTACTAAGCTTGCCTATGGATGGGTGTGTTTTCAAATGGGGCTCCGTTCTTTTGGCTGATTGACAGTTGTAAGGCAATTGATTGGGGATAGAAGCACCTTTGGAAATCACAGAGGCCAGTGGCCTGCCAGGAGCCGCATCACCTTCTTGGATCTGGTCTAATCGGCGGAGCAATTTGTAGAACTGATCACTCTGTCTCTCACACATTATTTTTAGGGAGAAAGCTGGAAAGGGCAATTTCTCCCACCCCCTCCCACCCCCAGGCTTGGAGGGTCAGGTCCAGGCCTCTTGAGTTCTCTCTCTTCTCTGAGATATAACCATTGTCAGTGTGGACCCATTTTTTTTTTCTGTAAGCAAGACACAGTTAAGTAAGTGTTCTGGATCCATTCCTGCCAGTTTATGCTTTTCTACCCCTTTGCATTAACAGATAGAGCATTGAATGCCATGTGTAAGGTAGGGACCAGGTGGTGGGGAGCAAGCAAGCACAGTTAAACAATGAGGGAGTCCAGGCCAACTTTTAGGAATTGAAGTGCATTGGAGAAGAGTATGGGGAAATTAAATATGTAGGTAATTATAAGCATTTTCTCCAGTAGTTCTGATCTCACTCTTAAATGACAGTAAGTCAAAATATGTTGCTTAGAGGGGTCCAGTTCATAAAAGAACATATGTATCCCAAAGAAAACATGTTTAAATACGTCTGGGGAAACTGATGGCTATGGAAGAGTTATCTCAGAAATATATATGTCTTAGTTTTGTTAGGTTGCTTTAGAGAAAACAAAGACAAATAAAAAGAGGGGACCCCCCCCCAACAAAAACTCCAGTCAAAATAGCCGTATACACATTTTTGTAATGATGGTCCTCTGTGAGTAGATGCGTGGGTAAACATGCAGACTGAATGGGTGCGGGAGAGAGAGTGGGAGTTTACCCACACATCTCTATATCTTTGACAGAAGGGACTTGCTCGTGTGTACCTCCATGAGGCACATGAACAGCAGTCTCCATGATAATGAGACCAGAAGAAGTAGATGGTGCCCAGCACCCACGGTCAAGTACTTTGAAAGGGATCACATTACGAGATCTTGGATAGAATGGAAGGACAAAAGTGGGTCAAATGCAAAAAAGATACATTTACAGGTTGGGTAAAGCCTGGTGGAATCCCTGAAACTTCTGGAAATAAACTCATGCCTATGGCTCAGTTCTCAGTAAAACGATTAATCTGTAAGGGGAACTGTTACACTAGGGGAACTGTGCCTGCATATGCTTTAGAATAAGCAGCCATTTGAAATCTATAGGGCAGCATTTACTCAGGACAAATTTCAGAAGGGTTAGGACAGGAAGAATTGTGGAACCAGGAAGCACACGGGCGAAGGGGATATATGATATCGTGTGCGGATTGCAATCGAAGCCATGACACAAAATGTGTATGAATGATGGAAATGTGAAAGTATGATTTGCTCTGTAAACTTACTCAATTCACAGTGAAAGGTTGCAAACTAACAAAAACCCAGTAGCTTCGCAGGCAATCTGTAGGAGTAGTTAAATTCAGGGCAGGGAAATCAGTGTGGAAGGTTTGATGACTCTTTTCTTTCTTTTTTATTCCATAGGAGTAATCTTGGTAAGTTTTCTTAATGGAGATAGGTCGATTTTAAGGGTGTGTTATGGAGAAGCTTTAAGAAAACAGAACGCTGCATTGGTGAGAAACAGTGCAGGAATGGTGTGCCAAATGGGGTTCTCCATCACCACAGTGCAGACCCTTGTTCCTCCAGGGAATGGTTTGAAGTGGTGTAAGTCACAGAGTGTACAATTCTTGCAGAAGGGTCCACAGCAGAACCAAATCCGCTGTAGGGTTTCTGAGGCTGTAAATCTTTCTTCTTCATGTTGGTTGGTTCGAACAGCAGGCCTCGCAGCAGCTGAACGTGTTTACCCAGAAGCTCCACCAGGGCCCCACTGGGGAAGAGTCTGAGCAAAGCATTGCCTTCAGAACTGTTGATAAACATTAGCTTCGGATTTTGATATTTCGTTGAATAAAGATACCCGTGATTTTGTAGCAAAACTTTGACTTACTTTTCTATATCAGAATTTTTATTACCTTGGTCATGTTTAAAGACTCGTTTGTCTTGATTGGCTTAAAGGGAAAGCTGAAAGGGAGAGAAGCAAAGAGACGGCCTGGGAGTTGTTCAGCTGCGATTGCCCGAGTTCAGGGAAAAGGACTATTGTAAGGAAAACTGCAGTACGGCCGAGCGTTTCCCTGGGCTTTTGCAGAGGATGGGACTCTGAGTTGAAATGCACGCAGTCCACCTTTCTTGGTCAAAGTCAGGATGTGATGGCGTTGAAGAGGGAGAAAGGCTCGAGGCGCCCTCGTGGCAGTTTGCCGAGTTCTCCTCCAGGCTGGCAGCGCAGCTCAAGGCCGTGCTCTGGAGAACGTGGAGACCCGATGGAGCAGCTGTCCTCGGCCCTGTGGGGTCACTGCCAGTGGAATCCACTCACCAGCATGGATTTGGTTTGGGGGCCTTTGGGAATGCTCAGCTGGTGAGCCCTCAGGGAGCAGCAGCTCAGGAGGGCCGGATGTGACTTTGGTAAATGCTGTTTAAAGGATAAGGGAATGCAGACTAGACAGGAGAAAACACGGAATTTAATGTTCATTAGACTTTTGTCTGGAGGTCTTATAAGGAGTCAATGTTTGCTGAGTTTTCTGCCATCTGTTTTTCACTTGTAAAATGCTAAAAAAAAAAACCAGAAAAAACCCCAACCCCCCAAACAAACCAAACTCACTGCCACTGAGTCAATGTTGACTCAAACGGACCCTGTAGGACAGGTTACAACTGCCACTGTGAGTTGCTGAGACTGTAACTCTTTACAAGAGGAGGAAGCCCCGTCTTTCCCCCTCAGAACTGCTGGTGGTTTCAAACTGCGGACCTTGCAGTTAGGCTTCCAGCACACACAAAACCACTGTGCCACTAGGGCTCTCGTAGAATGCTGATATTAAAAAGGGGCCGACCTGGCTGCTGTGAAGATAAGATGGGATGACTATTACTATAAGGAAAAAGAGCCATGCAGATGTGAGCGTTGGTCATTGCTAGAGTATGAGGCCTGTATACAGATATTTCAGGAAGTGTCGATAGCAAGGCCTCAGAGGTTCATAGAACAGGCCTACCCAAGAATTTGGATGGGAAGTTTTACTTGTTCAATATAGGCCAAGTGGGGCTGCCAAAGGAAGAAAGATAAAGGCTAACAGATGATTCAGAGTTGGAGCGAGTTCTTAGAAGGTGGGGTACATGATGGTAAGAAAGCAGGGCTAAGTGGATTTTGTATGCATTATTTAAATTTTGTAAATTAAATCACAGAATAGCTTCGGTCTTCGTTCACTGCTGTAAAATCTTATGGGATACAATCCTACTGGCCTCTCTAAATCCTGTTTGAATGATGCCTTTTTTATGCCAGCAGTTTTTATTTTGCTACCATTTATTGAGCTTATATTCTGTGTCAGGCAGAGTGCCAGGTGGTGTGAAATTATAAATAAAAAGATATAGTTTAATTAGCTAAGGGTGAAAATAGTTAAGCAAAGAAACTTAATTGAGTTGGTGCTGTGGGAGAAGGATGGGAGAAAGGGGTAGTTAACTTTCCTAGGAGGGTCAGAAAGGTTCTAGAGAGGCAGTGAGTGAGCTTTGAAAGATGAGTAGGAATTTGCCAACCAGCCGACGGTCCAGTTAGGAGGGTGGACTAGATTGGGAGTAAGGAGACATTTCAGGTATAGAACGCAGTTTGAAAAGAGACACACACGACAGTGCTGTCTTATGCTTCAACTGGGGGACAACAGGTACTGAGGAGCTTCATGAAAGATGAATCTAAGTGGCAGTCAGCAACAGCCTGATAAAAGGGTATTTTTTAAAATTAAAAGATCATATTATTGGGGTTCTTATAGCAATTTATACATCAATTGTATCAAGCATATTTGTACACATGTTGCCATCATTATTTTCTAAACCTTTACTTTCTTTTTTTACAAATCTTTTATTGGGAGCTCATACAACTCTTACCACAATCCATACATACATCAATTATATAAAGCACATTTGTACATTCATTGCTCTCATCATTCCCAAAACATTTGCACTCTACTTAAGCCCTGGCATCAGCTCCTTATTTCCGCCCCCCTCCCTGTTTCCTCCTCCCTTATTAACCCTTGATAATTTATAAATTATTATTTTGTCTATAGCACACTGTTTGATATCTCCCCTCACTCACCCTTCCATTGTCCACCCCCCACGGGAGGGGGCACATGCAGAGCCTTTTCATTGGTTCCCCCTTTCCATCCCATCCTCCCTCCAACCTCCTGGTATCGCCACACTCACCACTGGTCCTGAAGGGATCATCCGCCCTGGATTCCCTGTGTTTCCAGTTCCTATCTGTACCAGTGTACATCCTCTGGTCTAGCCAGATTTTTGTAAGGTAGAATTGGGATCATGATAATGGGTGGGGAGGAAGCATTTAAGAACTAGAGGAAAGTTGTATGTTTCATGGTTGGTACACTGCAACCTGACTGGCTCATCTCCTCCCCACGACCCTTCCATAAGGGGATGTCCAGTTGCCTACAGATGGGTCTTGGCTCCCCATTCCACACTCCCCCTCATTCACAATAATATGATTTTTTATTCTTTGATGCCCGATACCTGATCCCTTTGACACCTCGTGATCACACAGGCTGGTGTGCTTCTACCATGTGGGCTTTGTTGCTTCTGAGCTAGATGGCCACTTGTTTACCTTCAAGCCTTTAAGACCCCAGATGCTATATCTTTTGATAGCTGGCCACCATCAGCTTTCTTCACCACATTTGCTTATGCACCCATTTGTCTTCTGCGATTATATCTGGGAGGTGAGCACACAATGATATGATTTTTTGTTCTTTGATGCCTGATCGCTTGGGTGCCTCATGATCACATAGGCTGTAGACCTTTACTTTCTATTGAGCCCTTGGTATCACATCCTCTTTTCCCCTCCCTTTACCCACTTCCACCCTTGTTCGTGACCCCTGGATAAATTATAGATTATAATTATTTTCATATCTTACATCAACCACTGTCTCCCATCCCCCATGGTTTTGCTTGTTTATCCCCCTGGGGTGGGGGTTAATGTGTTAATCACTGTGACCAGTTCCCTCTTCCTCCCCTCCTCTCCTCACCTATAAGAGGGAATTTATACTTTTGAAAATTGGTCTTAATTTGGTAGGTGATGGGAAGAAATTGAAAGACTTCAATAACCGGAGTTATAAAATATACTTTAGTTTGATAACAAAAAGGAGATTTCACCAGAGGATAAAGGGCAACAGAATCTCAACGAAGGGAGAGTTATAAAGATAGCAACAAGGACATGATGTTCCAAAGCAGAACTGATGACAAACAGCAAGAGGTGGTAAAGGAGTGAGAGATTCTAGTTTGACTAGAAGTTCGTGTTGATAACATCCATGAATCTTTATTGAATGATGACTTTTTTTGTGGGGGGCAGCGATTTTCATTTCACCAAAATTTATTGAGCTTATGCTACATAGCAGGCAAAATGCCAGGTGGTATAAAATTATTAATAAAGATATATAGAGGGAGTGTAAGAAGAAAATATAACAAGTCTGGAGAGAGAGACTTTGAGTGGAATTGTAAAGTAGGCGGTTAAATATTAGGCCCTGTTTGCTCAGTGGCGTGATCTGGGGTGATGTTGAGGTTTGGGAATAAGTAGAATGAAACAGTGGAGTTGATGAGATCATCCAGGGATTAAGAATGGAAGTTACATTTAGAACATGGTTCTCACCAACATTAAAGCAGGGCAGAAGTTGTGGAATTCACTAAGGAGATATGTAAGCCCTGGTTAACCCACTACTGTTGAGTTGATTCCAACACCGAATGGCCCCTCAGAGGACACTGAGGCTGTACATCTTGATACGGACAGACAGCATCATCTTCTTTTGAAGAGCGCCGACTGTTGCTATCCTGGCATTTAGCCCACAGCAAAATGTGGAGTTCTGAGAAAAGGGAGACATGCCTTCAATAAATAAAGGGATTATTGGGTCAATGGCCCAAAGGAATAAATCATCAGAGGAAGGCTGATAAGAGAAGATTAGATTTGGTGAGCATGAGTCTTTGGTGAGCTATGCCAGAGTGGTGTTCATGGAGTAGTGGGGTGTGCCGAGTGTTGAGAGGTGAGGTAGGAGAGAGAGGGTGTAGAATTTGGTTATATAGTCTTTCAAGCTCTCATCAGCACTTGTGAATGACCATGCCTTCTACTTCAGACTTTGGAGAAAACAGTTAAAAATATGCTTTATGCAAAACATGGCCTATGGGAGAAGAAGCCAGAGAAACTAAATTTCTACCATCACCAAAAGAATTAGGACTCAGCCTCTGGTTTCCAGCATTTACCTTAATCAATCTTGCCTGTTCAACCTGTTGAGGAAAAATTTCCATTTCAGGTTGTTCTGCTCAGAACCATTTCTCATGTTTTAGGCAAATGTGAGCAAGTATTCACACCATCAATATTTACAATGTAAAAATAGGAGCTGACAGATCTGTGAAGTGTTAGATTTTACCATAAGGATAGAAATATCAGAGTGCAGTATAGAGTGGCACATTTTCCTACCAGAGTGTATTCTGCAGTGCCGTGGCACTTAGAAGACCTGATTATTGTCAGAAAACACAAGTGAGATTTTACTTGCCTTTTTATTTACTTTGAAAAGAAACAGGATGATTCAATTTCCTTTCTCATTTCTTAACCTCTTTATTATTTTAAATTAACACTTCTTAAATCTATGGCACAGCATTAAATATGTATCTTAACTGATGTACTATCGTTTAATATTCAACACTTATTTACTGTGAACTGTACCAGGTATAGGCAGTGAGAAGCAAAAAACTAAAATATGGTCCTTTCTCTCATAGAACTTTTGATCTAGCGAGGACAGATTCAAAACCAGACTATAGATAACAACTAGTAACAAACTATAAAAATGATCCCTGAAAGTATAGTCTTGATAATATATTCTAATTACATTTTAATGTGTTTTGGGATAAATTCAGCATCCAGTGTTGAAGGAGAAGATACTCAGCCTAAGGTCTAAAAGGTGAGTAGGGGTTTGTTGGGGGGAAAAATGTTGCTGTTGATGATTGAGCATCTCAGACCCAGGAAGCCAAGTCCTATATCCTTCCTTTGCTCTCTGCTGGCCGAGGATCTTTTATTTTCTTTGAATTTCTAACACATGCACTTTGGATATGTTATCAAGAGAGATCAGTCCCTGGAAAAGGACATCATGCTCGGTAACGGAAAGGGTCAGTGAGAAGAGTAAGGTGCTCAACAAGATGGATTGACAAGCAGTGGCTGCAACAATGGGTTCAAACACAGTAACAGTTCTAAGGATGGCACAGGAGGACAGAGCATTAGCTTCTGTTTTACACAGGGTTGCTATGAGCTCTTATTGACGCAACAGCCCCACAATACAGACACAACATTGTTTATGCTCTGGCATGTTTATGCCGCCCTATGAATATATCATAGGCACACATGCTTTCTGTATGGGTTGGGTGTACAGGGGCAAGGCAGAGCTATAATCCATTAGTTACTCAGTGTGCTTTTGGGAATCCATCCATTACTTGATTTCTGTACATTGGAATGTTCTAGTACTTATCCTTGGCCCTCCTATCTTTTGTCTGTCACTCTTGGTGATGTCATTTAGTCTGTTAGCCATAAAAACCATCTACATTTTGCCAGTTTCCAAATTTACATCTACTGTGCTGTTGAGTTTCCCACAAGCATATTGTTCTCTTCTCCACTTAGACAAACACCCCAAACCTCTCTTTTGCTCCAATTATATCCTTTTAGTATCTTGCCCATGTAGTTTAATGGCAAACCCGTTCTTCCAGTTGCATAGGCCTACAATTCTGGAATCTCTCCTAATTCTTCCTTGACTCCTGCACCCATCCATCTATTAGCAAACCCTCTTTTCTTTCTGTCAAAATAGCTGGAGTCAGAATTACCCATGACCCCACCTATACCACTCTGGGTCATGTCACCATTGTGTCTTACTGGGTTTTTGTTGAAATTTCCCAGGCTGATCTCTTTTAGTTTGGTCTTAGAAGACCAGAATTGTGGGTTAGTTGAAGACGTAAGTTAAACACTTACTTTTATGCTTAAAATCCTCCTGAAGCCTTAGTTGAATTAAAACCAAGTCAATTCTGAAAATCTAGGAGAATGATGTTTCATTCACGATTCCGTCTTTTTCAATGGTCATTCATATATTTGTTCACCTAGAATTATATGCATTGTCATCGAATGTATTCCTTTCATAGAAGAATGAATATGCAAATCTGTGATTGTAGTAAAGATTGTAGGTTGATTGTTGTGATAGAGACACACACAGGGTTCTTTAGAAGTTCAGAGAAAAGGCAGCCGCATCAAACTCTGGAATCCTGGTCTCAGAGGACGTGTTTTGGAGCTGAATTTGGAAGATGCTGGGACTGCTTTATAGATTGCATAGAAGCCAACATATGTCAGCCAAAGAAAATAACATGTGCAACATCACAGCCAAGTGGAAGAAAATGACCATTTTAAGATCTAGAGGGAAGCCCCTTTGTGTGAGAGTAGGTTATGAGGAAGGGAGAGACATAAGAGCTTGTGAGGAAAGCTATGGGGAGTCCTTTGTATCAGATTAGAAAAAAGAATTCTGCCTGAGAGTGGAGCAAGTTAAGAGCTGGATCACAGTGCAGGCAGGAAGATCAGTGAAGGAGACTGTCGCCTTTCCCACAGGATAAAGAAAAAAGAAGTCAGAAAGAATCAAGTAGTGGGACTTGAGAGGGAGGGAATTGAGACATTTAAGAAAGAAATACTGCTTCAGGAATCTGGGTTTGAAAGAGAAGTAGGCATCTAACCATGATTTCTAGGATTGTGGCCTTGGGCTGTTGGCGTGCTGCTGGTCCCTGAGAAGGAGCCTTGAGGAGGAGGCAGCTGTGAGGAGCGAGTGTGCCTTCTGTAGAAAGCACCCCAGACATCCAGCAGTGGGGTCCTGCGACAGCAGCTGAATGGACAGGGAGCATCGGATGGAGGGAGAGCTTGGAGTCCTGAGCACAGAGGTACGCGCTGAAGCTGCTGGTGTTGATGAGCCATTGGGCTTGGAGCACAGAGGGAGTGCGGCGGGCGGAAGGCGGCGGAGCAATGAAGGAATGAGAATGAGACTTAGCAGGCACCTGCAGTCGGTAGAACCCTGGAGGCTGGCTGTGGTAGGCCCGGGGAGTTAGGAGTCTGGTAAATAAGCAATGTGGCATATACATGCGGCTCATTTATTTGTTGTGGCTGAAAATGTCCAGCTAACTATACATCAGTCAGCCATTTCTACCTGTAAACCTCAGCGACACTGATTACATACATTCTTCAAGTTGTGCCACCTTCTCACCCACCTTTCCCAAATTGTACCTCCTCTGATTGATCAGAACTCACTGCTCCCTAAGCTTCCTGTTTAACTTTTCAAGTTGCTGTTGTTTGCGCTCCGATAGATCTTGAAAATCACAAAATGCTCAGAGCAGACATTCCTTCCTAAGTAAGCCAACCTATTGTTTGGTTTAATAAAGACCAGAGATACTTTCCATTTAGAGTTTAACTATTATCTTGGGGCAATAGTTTCAGGGGTTCATCCCCTTCTGTGGCTCCAGATAATTGGGATTCCATGTGAATTTGAAAATCTTTGCCGCGTATTTTATCGAGTATCGAAATGCTCTGCAGTGGAAGCTGGGCCCCGCTGACTGTTCTTCGGGCACAGGAGGCAGCATTCATAGAAACAAAAGCCCCATAATCCAGTCCCTCTTCCCCTCCGGACTCCCCGTCTGCCTCTGCACTGGAGGTGAGCAGAGACCTGCGACAGCTGCTTGCAATCTGGGTGCTACACAATGAGCCAGGACGTCGAAGTTTCAAACAGCAGTGTCAGGCCAGTTGACTGGGATGCCCCCTGACTGCTAACTGAGAGGTTGGCACTTCAAACCTAGTAGGACCCTTCTCAGAAGAAGGCCCAGTGATTGTTTCCAAAGTCACAGCCTTGAAGATCTCAGAGCATGTTTTCCTGCTCTGTCTGCATGGGGTTGCCATGAGTTGGAATTGCCTCTGGCTCTCACAACAAGAGCACGCTAATGTTATGAATGTCAGGAATTGATGCCCTTGAGTTTAGTGTCAGCTGTTGTCTTGTTATTATTTTATGATTACTCTCACTGTTTCAGTCAACGCAGCGGCACTTTGAAAGAAGGTCTACTGATCTAACAAAGTGAACTCCGCGAGCACAGTTCGACCCTGGTACACACATGGGGTCCCCATGAGTTGGAATTGCATGACTCTAACTTTAAGAAGGTTTAAGCCAATTTTGTAAAGTTAGGAATCTGGGAAAAATACGTAATGAATTGAGACATGTAACTGGGATTCAAATAGACTTTCAAAGGCTAGAATAGTAGGCAAGAAACACCATTAAATTAGCTTAAATGTAGGCTTTTCTATTTGGTTCTGAACATGAAATGTTCAAGCTTACGATTGGAGGATTTTGCTTAAAAGTATCTTAGAAACCCCGTTTTTCCCACGGCTGCTGGAAGCAACAGTGGGAATGTTAGATTCTATTTGCTGCTTGGCTCTTGAGAAGTAGACAGACATTTAACTTAGGTCCGTGATT
This sequence comes from Tenrec ecaudatus, assembly GCF_050624435.1. Lineage (NCBI taxonomy): Eukaryota > Metazoa > Chordata > Mammalia > Afrosoricida > Tenrecidae > Tenrec > Tenrec ecaudatus. Next base: position 111,864,421 of record NC_134538.1, read on the forward strand.
CAACTTAGGCTGATTACTGAAGGTTGGCGGCTTGAGGAACAATTTGGAAGATGGATTATCTGGGAATGATGTCACATGAGGACTGATCAAAGAAATTGTGGATTTTTATCTTGAAAAAAAATTTGAGGTAGGTATTATAATTTTAAAAATTGAGGTTGTCAATGTATTAGCTGCATAAACATTCACTCAAGGACAAAGTCCAGAGGGCTGGGAAGGAAGGAGGAGCAGATACAGGAAACCCCTGGAGACACGGAAGACATGGAATAGATTGAAACGAAATGCGCATGAATTGTTTAATGTGAAAATGAAGATCTGCTCCTTAAACTATCGCCTAATTCTCAATAAAAGTTAAAGAATTAAAGAATTAAAACAAAACAAAAACGTTAAGTGGTGCTGTCATGTAGCAGAAGGACTAGGCGTTGCGCTTTTAGGGGGCAAGCTTTGAATTAGGAGTAGGGAGAGGAATGCTGGATTTCATCGAAGAAAGTGCTTAATATTTGCTCTTTATCCTCAGACTTTCAGGGACCCTTCTTTGTGTGGATTACTGTTGTGGCAATGGGCTTGGTTTAGGTTTTTGGATATTGTGCTTTATTTTAAGTTTGAAAAAAAGTTTCCTTTGTGCTTAATATCCTAAAACTGAGAGTTGAAGGAAGCAACCATTTGGAATGTAAGTTTATGTAGACTTCTATTATACAGTTCTTAGTCATATCAACAATGCATACAAAGAGCTAACTTGAAACAAAATAGCAATTTGCTGCTTAAACATATCTGAGCCTATTATGATCGAGAAATGCTTTCCTATCTAAACTGTAGGCAAATAATAATATTTTTATGGTTAAGTGTACACACTTGGCACTTTTAGAATTTAAACACGACACATATGCATGCTAGGAAAAACGACGCAGTGAGAACCCTCACAAACCCTCCCCAATCACATACCGGCCTAGCACCTTGGCATTTGTATTAGGAACAATAACTAGGAAGAATGACAGCCAGCTACAATTTAAAGTGCAGTTCATGCAACTCATTTGCTCCTTTCCTAAACACACATGTGTTTCCTCTGTGGCTTAAGTTACTTGTGAGTTCATCTTGCTTTTCCCAGAGTCCACTCTTTTAAAAATTGTAATTATTTTTTTTCAGAGTCCACTCTTGACCATTATGCTAAACTACCTCTGTCACACACCAAATGATCTTTGCATTTATTTCATGAATATTTACACACATTATAAAATGATAATATTTTTCAGAGAAAGCTTGATACTCTACTTTTTTCCATTTAAAATGTGTTGTGAATTTGGTCTAATATTTCAAATTATCTAGAAGTCAGTGCTTATTGTAAGATAAGTTTTAGAACATCACATTTTCATAATTCATCCTTTTCCTATTGATTTATTTTCGATACCTTACAGATAAATATGCATATATAGGTGTGTGTGTGTATATATATGTACTTACATATATACAGGGAGGTAAGCATTTTGTGGAAAATGTTATTAAAAGATAATGAAATTTTTCCATGAACTTTTTGAAGGACCTTGCATGTTCCAATATAAGAAGGTAAGTCAAAAAGCATTGCTGCCAGGGTCCCTGTTCACATGCGCACAGGCTTATTCCACACAAAACTTTCTTAAATATGTCTCTGTGATCAGTGCATGGCTGCACACTGGTTCTCCTAGAAATAACCTTGTCTTATGTGTTAGTCAGGGTGGATGAGAGACACAAGTCCAGAGACACTCATGCATATAAGAAAGAGCTTTATATAAAAGAGTAATTGTATACTAAGAAAACATCCCAGCCCAGTCCATATCAAATCCATCAGTCTGATATTAGCCCATGTCTCGGATTCCAGTCTGTAAATTCCTCTTCAGACGCATGCAACACATGCGATGACACAGAATGCAGGAAAATCACAGACCAGTGGGTGGAAAGTCTTGTGGATCCAGTAGTGGTGAAAGCATCTCAGCACTGGCGTGGGTCTCCATGTGGCTCCTCCAGCGCAGGGCTCTGGCTCTATCTGCGTAACTCCTTGTGGCTTGTCAACAGGAATACAAAGCAGGGAGAAAGTGTCTTTGGCTGCTAGTGAGCTATTTATCTTCGTTGTGCCTCCAAATCTATGACCTGATTGACAGGCTAAACTCAGCCCCTTCACAAGTTGACAGAAGATTAAGTAACTGCCACATCTTAGTTTTGTTATGATACTTTAACCCCCTCCCCTCCAAAAAAACAAAACAACCCCAAAACACACACACAACCAAACACCAAACCAATCAAAACAGTGGCTAGAGAAGTCAGTTCAGAAGGTTATGGCCACTGTTGTTGATTTTATCAGAGTCACAGAATGTTCATAGGAGCTTGTTAGGAAGAACTTTAACAGAGGCTGGGAGCGTTTCACTGAGTTACTTTTTGCCTCCAGCACAATGCACTTGCTCATTTCTCAAGGGCAGCAAGGGTTCTGTTAGGAAAGCTAACCCCATGGACTCCACAACCAGGCTTCTACCCACTAAAATTTATTTTTCTTTTCCAAACAACATTGAAAAGAACATGTTTTGAATTTCTTGAAGATGCCAAAACTATAGTTTTGCTGTGGTATAAATCAGAGTGTGCAGTATTCTTCAGGAAAGGGTTAGAGAGATGGAAACATTGCTTTAAGAAATTTATAGACCTCCCCAAAATTACAAACTCACTGCTATCACATCAGTGGTGAATCAAACCCCCTGTGGGTTTCCAAGACTGTTTATGAGAGCACAAAGCCTAGTTTTTCTCCTGCAGGGCTGTTGGTGGTTTTGAACTGCCGACCATGTGGATTGTACTCCCACTCATAACCATTACGCTACCAGAGCTCCTGCTGGATGGAGGATATTTAGAGAAACAATTTCACGTTTTGATACTGTTTTAAATGAAGGTTTCTATGACTTTGTATCAATGTGTTTGACTTTCCTTTATATCTATCAACATATATGTATCACATATATTACTTCTTTAAAGGTTTGTAGTCTTGGAAACTATTGGGCAGTTTTACTGTACACTGTAGGGTTGAATAGCAAGAACTGCAGCCTTCAGTGTGGATTGTGACTCACTGTAAAGAAGATCAAAATCCTCACAAGTAGACGGATAGGTCACCTCATGATCAATGGAGAAAAGGTCGGTGTAAGGATTTCCTCTTCTTGGCTCCACAGCCAGTGCTCGTGAAGGCAGCAGTCAAGATCAAATGACACATTGCAGTGGGAATTCTGCTGCCCAAGACCTCTTTAAAATGCCACACACAAGCTGTGAGGTTTTCAAAAGCTTCCTAGGCATATGGAAGTTGGACATAGAATAGAGAAGAGGAAGAACAGTTGATACATTTGAACGATGGTGTTGATGAGGAATATTGAAAGTACCATGGACTGTCAAAGAACACACAGATCTGCCTTGGAAGAAGGAAAGCCAGAATGCTCTTTAGAAGCAAGAATGGCGAGACTTTATTGCACGGACTTTGGATGTTATCAAGAGAGACATGGAGATGTCCCTGGAGTCCCTGGAGAAGGACATCAAGTGGAGGGGGAGAGAGAAAGATGACAAGGCGGATTGATACATGGCTGCAACCATGGGCCCAAACGTCAGGAAGCTTTTGAGGATGGCGCAGGATGTTAACCGACTCCATGGCACGTGACTCCAAGGACATAGGCTTACTGTGAGTGGGACTGGACTCAAAGGCAAACAGTTTGGTTCCATTCAATTTTCTTTATAGCAAGTGCCATCTAATAATCAGTTAAGCATGTGGAGCACTTATGTCAACAGGGATTAATAGAGCAATCTATAGCTCTGCTTTTAAAAATGTGCAAATGAAGCCCAAGAACAGTCAATAGCTTGCAGAAGATGACAAAGCTAGTGAACAAAAACAGGGTATGTTTGCTTCCAGGGACCTCACTTTCCACTGAACTCCTGCGCCTCCCACTGGGCCAACACTGAGTTACACAGAGCTCCCAACAACTAGTTCTGACAGAAGATGTACTGCATCTTATTAAGTGCAAAAGGCAGCTATTTACACCACCAACCTCCCCATTAGTTAAACACATCCAAATCACATTATGTCTGCATTAGATTCTTAATCAGAATGTAATGAAGCAGAGCAATGTGGGGTTCTGCCACGGTGAGCCTCATGGGACAGGTCCTGGACATAGCACATTCTCTGCCTCTGACTTGACCTCTTCTGAAGTTAAAAAATGAACATCATGTAAGTGGGAGTGAAGGAGTTAATCATGTCATCGTAAACCAGCAGCCTATAAAAGTCTCAAAAGTAAAAGACCAGACTTGTTTTCATTGTTATTGAAGAACAGTATATAATAAAGGTAAACTCACAGTCAATTATTGCCATTGCTGTCCATAAGTTATACACTTGTAAAACATTCAAGTGGCAAAAGTTGTGAGATATATTTACAACAATAACACGGAAAAGAAAATGGCTGCTTATGCACACCACTAAGAGCCTTGTGATGTTTGGTCTGGAGATTTAAGGCCTTTGTTTTATGGGACATCTTTGTTAACTGGCCTTACTCCATGTTTAATGTTTCCGCTCATTTTTCTAGTTCGAATGTATTCTGCCTACAGTCTTAAAAGCTTCCTGGTGGCTGGCTGCTCTGCCTCCCACAGCATTCTCTACCCCAATCCAGCTGGGTTCAATAATTCATTATCGTGATCACACAGAACTCACAGAGGTTGCACTTCATGTGTGAAGTACTCAGTATACAGTTGTTTAGTCAGGACGGTTTCTTCTCTGCATGTAGATCTCTCTGGCCCTCAGCCACTTGGCCTGGCTGCTGCCCTGTTGGGGCACTGTTAAAAAACTCTTTGGGGGCTGCCAATAAGTGTCCAAAAGGCATGTCACTCCATAATAGGCCTCATCCTGAAGGCACTCAGTTCCAGCTTCCCAGGTCAGCAAACCCAGCTCACTCAGTTAAGTGTCCGGAGCACCCCATTCTACAAGCCAACCATTTGCCCCAGAGCATTCTGCTCTACTTGTTCTGTGGACTGGGATGTCCACTGCTCTATTGTGTGATCTATCTTCTGGTTCTGCTGCTACTGTTTCTTTTCTGCTTCTCTGGTGTCAGAGCTGTCACCTGGACAGAGGTAGAAAGGAAGCTCAGGGTCCAAACGACGTGCTCCTGCCTCTTCTCTACTGCTGGTCCTGAGAATGCCCCCTTCCTGCTTTTCAGCTGGCTCATTTCATACATACTCGGTTGACAGTTACAATAAACTCTGCTAACAGTCACTCACGGTTGAATCATATAATCCAATCAGTATCTTCCCCGATCTTTGGGTAAATGAAGATCCACGAGTTCGTTTGGTGGGAGTAACAATGACTATGGCTAGAAGAGCTATATTAAATAACTCACTGTATTGTATTTTGAAGGGACACTAATTTATATTTATTCTCCTGGAACAGCAGAGGAAGGAGGGGAGTTAGGAAGCAGCGAGAAATTGAGGAACAGGTGCAGGATTTGAGATGTGTGACCAACGCTTCCATGAACAAGCACCTCCTTTGCCAGGAGACCAGAACTGGAAGGTACCTGGATACCATTTCTGAACATTCTGATCAAAGATTCCATAGAAGAACCCATATAAAAGGGGAAAATGGAAATCAGATTTTAGAATTTTCAGGAATTTTAGACTACCTGAAGCCATGGAGAGTGATGGAATCCCCAAAGCGATTTCCCAGAGATAATATTTAAAACAGCAAAAAGAATAAATCCTCTAGTCTCTACATGAGTTCAGATTGACAACTGCAACCTGAAAGATCAGGGGCAGTGAGTTTGTTTATGAGGGGGCACATCACCAAGGAAGAGGATGAGAATGGTTGTACAACTCAAGCAACGTAAACAGTGTTACTAAATTATGCGTGTAGATACTTGAATCGGTATATATTTTGTGTATATTCTCAGAACAGCAAAATTAAATGATATATTAAAAACTCCAATCAATTTCATGGATATTAGTCTTATTTAATCACATTTGCTTAAAAATTTGTGTGTGTTTCTTAGCTCGCTCTCTGTTTGAAGAAACATGTAGCACACCTTATGGGTCAGAGAGTGTTTTATACATATCGGCCCATTTGTTATTCATCTATTCATTGTTCATAAGTGAATAATACTGCCTGACATTGTATGATTCAGATATTTTGCAATGAAGTTAAACCATTGCCTCACAATTAAAAAATAACTTTATTGAAATATAAGCCCCAAGAACTCATTCGAAATGCACAGTTGGGGAACTGTGATAAGATAATCATTCCCACCCCCCCCCCCCCCCCCCCGCAACATTTCCTGCTTCCCCTCCATCAGGCACCCCGCCCTCTAGATAGAGAACTGTATGGCATGCACGGCACGTACTCTTCTTTGCTTGGCTTCTTTGGGGAATATAGTGGTCCTGAGGTTCCTTTATGTTGTGGTACATATCAGTAATTTGTTCTTGCTTATTGTTGATGCGTGTTTCATTATGTAGCTGTATCACCATTTGGTCATATGCTTATCTATCTTTAACATAGTTCTAATCTTAGAACTTGATATTATTAAAATATGATAATGTACTCTGAACACAAAGAACTAATTAGTGAGTACTTAAATAGGTTATTTATAAAGTTCATCATTAGCAATCTCGAATGGAAGACTAAGTGTTAAGGGAATTTTGGCAGTCAGAGATATTCTGGGAGGTAATTCTCTGTGTACTCAGGACTTAGTGTGATACAGGACAAATCTTGACTTTTGAAACTCTAGTCATTACATTAGTCAGTTTGACAATCCTACTGTTGGGCACTGCTTCCACTGGCCTTCCTGTCTGCCCAAAGGTCATTCAAGTTAATAGATGGACAAGGGGGATTCAAAAGGTGCATGGGAAAATGGAAGTAAGAGTTAACTGAACTTTTCCATAACATTTCTGAAGCTGCCTCATATGTCTCTCATATTGCACATAAAAAGGTGGATTTTAAAGTCCTCATTCAGATGCTAAGAAAAAGACTTTGTAGTGACCATTCATATACTCTGGATTATGAGAGCTGAAATTATGTTCAATTAAAAAAATTAAAATATTTTTAGTCATTAAAAGTATAGTTCTACAAATCATAGTTGCATGTGTTGGAGATGATGGGAAGGGGGTTAACTAGCATTATTTGTACTTAAAGCAAGGTAAGAATTTGTGTAGAATAGTGAGAGTTTTGCTAATTTGTATATATCCCTCCCCAATTAAATATCTCCATTTTATTTATTGCAGTGAAGTGAGTGAGGTTACTTGGCTGGAATGGCTATTCTAACCATGTCTTTGTAAGTCCCACCAAGTGATTGGGTGGGGCCAGGCAAATAGGGTGTATGAAATGCTGTAGAGATCAGTGGGTCTAAGAACGAGATATTCCAGAAGCAGAGAGAGAATTCCTGGGACCGTCAAGGAAGAAGGGCCACCAGTGGAGCCCATGAGATCCCTGCCTGAGATGCCACAGGCACCTGAGGCCATGCCACACCGAGACCAGAGGCACCCGAGCAGAGCACTGAGATCATGGGGCAGCAAGGCAGCGTGGGCAGGCATGCTTCCTGGCTCACAGAGGCGGAGGCCAAGGGATTCTGTGACAGAGAGGATGAGGATTAGAAAGAGATGTAGCTATTGGTTGAGAAGAGGCACAGCTGTGGACCAAAGACTGTATCCTTAATGCTTTCTGATCCTGGCTTTTGGTAACATTACTGTCCCTAATTAATACCTCATATCAAATCATCTGAGTTCTTTGTGGCCACGATAAGGAATTACTGAACCCAGCAGAGAAGTAGAGTGGTAGGAATGGGGTAAAGAAGGATGGAGAGTGGAGGGAGGCAGGTCTGACCGCTGCCTTATGGTGGTCACTCTTGGCCTGATGTGGAGGTGGATTCTCCACCCTATTAAGGTTGGGGAGGTCAGATGTGGCATCTCCCACACTGTTCATCTTCTGTGACAGTTGGTAATGACCTTGAGAAAATAGAGTACATGTGACTTGCTTCCTAGCAGTGCATCCTGCATTTTGTATGATGAACACAAATAAAAGCAGGTCAGCCCTTAACCCTGTGCTGTTCCTTCAGCTGTCACTTTTCGTCACCTCACACTCAACACAAGACTTTTAATTTCATTTAGTCAATTCTCGGCACTCTCTTCAACTCACTCTTATCTGGCTTTATGCCCATGGTTTCCCCAAATCCCTTGTTATGGCTAGTAATCCTCTCCTGATTGCCAGCGACTGTAATCCTCATCGACTCGGCTGTCGGCAGCACTTGCCTTGGCTTCCAAGTCTCTCATCCTTGCCTTCGGAGGCACGGCTAGCCTGTATCTCTTGATGGCACAGTCCCAGTTCTGTTCTCTCTTTAGCATGCTAATTCTCGCAGTTTTGTCTTCTGGTCGTCTTCACATTGCAGTTTGCATGTTTTTATTTTCTTTCTCCTGAGTGATCTTATTCATGTTTTTCTTGAACATTTCTTATTTTTATGTACATAGAAATAACACATATTTATAATAGACAGCTTGAATAAATTTGAACATGCCCCAATGCCAAAAATCACCTGCAATTCCTAACACTTTTAATCCACCTGGGTCAAGTCTATTCCAACTCAAAGCAAAGCTAGATAGAGTTTCCAGAGCTGTAAATCGTTACTGGGTAGATCGCTTCATCTTTGTTCCAGGAACAGTCTTGAAGTTAGCAGCCCCCACTTACCTGACAGTGCTGGCAATTAAGAATTTTCCTCCGATAGCCCACATCCAGGATACAGTGCAGGTAGCTGCTTTGCAGCCTTTCACCTAAGAAGCCCTGGTAGTATAGTGGTTATACATTGAGCTGTGGACCAACAGTTACGTCAGCAATTTGAAACCAGCAGCCTTCAAAGGGAAAAGCATTACGGTCTAGGAAACCCACAGGGGCAGTTCTGCCCTGTCCTGTAGGATCACTAGACTTGGCAGGACCTCTGTGGCAGTGAGTTGAGATGGATCATTCCAGCAACACCCCCGGGGGCAATACTGCCCATTTGTGGAAACTATAAATGATTCCTAAATTCAACTTCCAATGCTTTCAGTTTTCTACCTGATTCTCAAAGCAGATTTCCATTTCCTGAAAAGACTCATCTGGTAGGATGAGTGGGCCGTTTCAAATTAAACACAGGGCCAGATGGGTTTCCAGCCATAAAATGACCACTTGCTAAATTGAACTTCCATGATCTGGGAAAGAATCAAACATCAAATGCGAGAGAACTGATCTCTAAATACTTTTGTGAACACCGTTCAGCCTTTTCCTTAGACTTCTCATTTAACTTTATAGTAACTTTATAGTCTAAAGTAGTAGAACAATTGAACGAATAGATGGACAGTCTTTATTTTTGAAGCATTCAGAACAGTTCTGTCAAAGTACCTTCCCCCCTTGCTTCTCAGCTTTTTGGGTAAGATCCAAGTGTAAGGTCCCTGGCCTTGGAAAATCCTCTAAAACGAACTTGAGGTACACGTTATACATCCTTGTTCTTACCAGCACAGCCTGGTTCTAAAATAAAGGCTAAGTCTGACCCCATACCTGTTATATAAAATATTTTATGAGTAGATTTTTTTTTGCTACACCAAGCAAAATATTGTAACTCTCATAGTTCTGTCCAGGTTTATGATCCATAGAAATGTTCCCAGAAAATTCTTGGCCATCTTGTTCTCTCTCAGGAATTGCTGCTCTTTCCCTGTCCTTTAGTTGTTGTTGTTGAAGCATATGCCATTAGAATGTATCCTCATTAGGCAGTTTGAGACCAAAATAGGTTTTATTTGGAAACTGTTAAAGATGGTAACTAATGATTATACTTGTCAGCTAATGGGTCCATTTGCTCTAAATTCTTAGTGCAAAAAGAAGAAATGTTAAGTGTGCTTATGGAACAGAATCTATTTTTGTTGGCTTGTGGCTTTTAAGGAAGAAGATTATGCTTAAAATGGACAAGTCATACCTACTGCAAATTCATGTTAAATGGTATCCATTTGGCTACTTTTCTTATTCCTTTTGGTTTAGAAACCTAACCTTTAGCAGTGTTTTACAGTGGTTGAATCTCTTGGAGAAGACTTTGCTATGTTTTAGTTTAATATACTTTGTTTAAATAATTAAAATGTTTGTTTTTCGTATTTTCAACTTTAACATAAAAAGCGCTAACAACAAAACCTAATTCATCTTCTTTAGTGTAAAACAGCAAAAATATCCTTAGTGGTTTTTCCACACATTAAATTTGGCAGTAATTCAGAGACTTAACCATGTTAAAGTGGACAGTTTGCTGTGCTGGGTTCCTGTTCAGTCTCCACAGCCTCCCTTCTCTCTGGTCATGGCTGAGTGAAAGCTGAACTTGATATTTCATTGAATTCATGAAATTCTAATCTTTTGAGTTCCCTCCTTACCTCTTCATGGTCAGAACTCTGGAAGAGCATCTGTTTTCAGTACTTTCTCAGTCTGTGCTCCTGGAAGTACCAAGAACATATGGAAGCAGATCCATGCGTGGGTCTTAATTTTGTGTTTTGGTAGACTGGTTCCTTCAAGCAAACACAGCAGGAGAACCTGTTGGCATAGGGATTTTCTTTGTGCCAGCTGCTGGGCCTCTCTTTCCTAGTCTGGCCTCATAGAAATGCATACCTTTTTCCTGCTGTATTAAAAAGAAATCAAAATGAAACCTTTTAAATCTTCATTGAAAGATCAACAATATAGAGCTGACATGCATGGTTTATGAGTGTTTGTGATTTGCCAAGATTTTGCTCAAAATTTATTTTACTTAAAGCTACATATTTTTAGTTTATTAAGACTTAATATAGATTCGAGATTTAATATTACTTATATGCTTATGTAAGCTCAGCTTGCATCTCAGCTTTATCACTTGCTAGCTGTGTAATCTTGAGCACCTCAATTTCATTCCTGAGCTTCGCTTTCTTACCTGTAAACTACAACAGCGATGGTGATGGTCACATACCTATCTTCTGGAGTTGTGAGGACTCAGTAACATGACCTCTTTAGGACAGCTGAGACCCCAAATATCAAGGCCATACCCACTGCCTTTGAGCTGATTCTGACTCACAGCAACACTCCAGGCCAAGCTAGAACTACCCCACGGTTTCCAAAGCTATAAATCTTTCTTCCTCAGTCTGGCTCGTGGGTTTGAACTGCTGCTGCTTCAGGACTCCCTAATATGACTGATGTCAGTGCCGTATTTGTTGATACTGACATGGAGTGATCATGCACAACAGAATGAACACCTGTGTCTGAACTAGTACCATCCTCACAACTGTTGTTATAATTGAGCCTATTGTTGAGCCTCTGTGTCAATCCGTTTTATTGAGGTTTTCCTTGCCCCCTTACTTTACGACGCATGAGGTCCTTTTCCAGGGACTGGGTTCTTGATAATATGCTCAATGTAGGGGAGACAAAGTCTTGCCATTGTTACCTCTAAATAGCATCTAGCTGCACTTCTTCCAAAACAGATTTGTTTGCTTGTTTTTCCTTTTTGACAGTCCACGGTATTTTCAATATTCTTTGCCAGCACCATTATTAAAATGCATTGCTTCTTCTTTGGTCCGCCTTGTTCAGTGTGCAGCTTTGCGTGCACCATATTAGTGTTAGCTGTCACTACCGTGTCATAAAGAGCCAGACTCATTTAAAATGTTTTTGAAGTCAATAATGCTAACTTGAAAGATGCCAAATACAGAGGTTGGCTACTAACATACCCAGAATTCATGGACAGAGGGCTTGGGCTCACAGAATATTCAGCGATGAAACAATTTATTAAAATTTAAAAAGAAATATGCTTAGGCGTTTACTTCCATTAAAGAGTAGCTTCCAATAATAACAATGACGTAGGGAGCTTAGAAAACACAGACATATATATAACTACGATTCACATTGGGCATAGGCCCTGCCAGCCCGCCTCCAGCTCCAGCCACCTGCCTTACCATAAATATGAGGTGGCTTCACATAGTTTGTGTAAAGATGGAATTAAAAATAATGGAATTTCACAGAAAATGTCTGAAGTTCACACATAATCTTCTGAATATGTGTGTGTACAAAAGCATACAGCTCTGTGCTCAAACATTTCTTAAAAGGGAAAAATTGGGATCATGTGATACATTCAGGTCGATGACACTACTTGCCACCACACTTTTAAAACAACATATTCTGATGTCTGTATATATATTTTAAATCATGCTTTTCAAATTAGCACTTGAATGCCATCATATGGCTTTTATCAGAATTTATTTTACCAATTGCTATTGATCACAGCTTAAGTTTTTTAAGTAATGCTACAATGAAGATCCCTTTACATAAAATATTGGTTACTCCTCTTCTAAGAATAAGGTCGTGGAAATAGAATTTTTGGTCCACAGAATATATCAAGGAAGTACAAAAAGGAAGAAAATGTTCTAGAACTGATTGTAGTGGTGCTTATACAACTCTTTTTAATATGATTGAACTATTGCATGATATGGGAATTGTATGTCGATAAGACTATTGACGAATACTAAGGGATACAAATATAAAGTTTGAAACAGACTGCCAAATTCCCCCTCAGAAATGTTGTACTGGTTTAGATTCCTTCCAGAAACATTTGAATGTCTGTTTCTTATTCATATATCTTCATTTGTTATCATTGTCATTTTAAATAAAATGGTATCTAATTATTTTGTATTGTTTAAATTTCAGCAGGAAACATTTTAGCATACATTTTTTGTTTTCTTTTTGTGAATGCCATTTTACATTCTTTAGTGAGTTTTTAAAAAATGAGAATGTTTTAAAAAATATTGATGTAAATCTTGATCATTTGCTGCAAATACTTTGTTCTAGTTTGCTATTTGTTTTCTCATTTTGTTGATGGGATTCTGGTCACAAGGGAGTTCTTTCTGTAATCTACAATTCCTTGCCTTTTATTTCTGCCTTTGCAGAAGTGTGTTTGATAATGAGCAAAATTTCTAATATTGTCTTGTTTGGATATGATTTAAAACTTACATAATGACCTAAGAGTTGCTTGTCTCAGTCTTTATTGTTTCCCTCTATAGGAACTTTCTCTATTGAGTTGGAAATATTGAAATGCGATTGAATCAACGAAATGCAGTTTGAATCTTCAGCCTGGGATCTTTTGTGTTATACTTTAGAAATCGATGCATATCATTAGAAAACTGGCGATACCTGGGACTTATTCAGGGAACCTGTTTCCACAATGTTTGCTGGAATCAGAAGACATTCACTTAATTTTCTTTTCCTGGTTTCCCTGTATCTCCAGCCCCGTCACCTGTACTGACCTTCACAAGGCTGCGCTCAGGGCATTCAGAGCCTCATTCATCAGAGAGAGATTGCATTTCATTCATTATACCCCATTTACCCATACAGGAAATTGAATTGGTTCATCTTTGGAGGAAATTGTTTTTACCCTTGGAAAAGCATTTAACTACAACACCTCATTTCTTAGACCTTTCAATTCATTTCTCTTTATTGTACATCAGTAAAATATTCTTATGCTATTGCAAAGCAAATGACAGGACTTGATACAAACCTAGATAAGTAACTACCATTTTTATTGCATTAAATGTCACTATTGGAAGTGACATTTGGGGTAGTGTGCGGTGGAACATCTGTTTACTTCACACTGAGGATGCTAATGACAAGTCGTTTAGTTATCAGCTTGTTTTTATGTTTTACTTCTGAATGATCTTTCTAGTTTTTTCCTTAGTATGAAAATAGTTGTCTACTCTCTCTCTAGACATACACCTGTATACATATATATGTACATATAGCCATTCACCCTTTTTATAAAAATGGAATGATTCGATGCTCACTATTTCATGAGCAGCCTGAGGTATCGGGTAGATCCCACAGGATTCTAAGGGTGGATGTGAAAGAATGCATTGAAGCATCATGTTCCCTTCTTTGACACTTGAGTGTGCCTTCTATTTAGTGCTACTGCAACTCTGTAATAAATGTTGTAGTTAGATCTTTGTACATATTTTAGATGTTTCTGTAGGTTAAATCCCCCAAATACAGTGTTTCTGATCTCACGATGATACATGCTGTCTTGGGGAGAAAAGATTGTGGGAAACGGAGAGGCTGCAGATGGGACATCTTTTAACATTTAATATCTAAAATAAAATAAAATAAAGTAAAAATTTCCCCATTTAATGTAAAGGCGCTGCTTATATTTTTGTTGTGTGTCTTCCCCTGTGACATTTCATTTCCCACCATGATCTCTTTTCTGATTGTGGAAATGACCCGGAGAGTCAGTTTGATAGGAATCCTTGAAGAAGTATTTTATGTACCTGTTTTTGTGGTGAAGTTGATTTTTTGACTTACTTCTAAGAACCAGATTTTAGAGGGAAGGTTTCAGTTCTTAAGCCTGTGTCTTTTGCGGTTTAGAAAGGCTTTTTATTATGAGTGTTATTCTGTGTTGATGATTGATTCACCGTTAGAAGCTGCTACGTTTTCCTTTCCTGCCAACAATGAGTCAGTGTAGTTGCCAGGGCAAGATTAAAGGGGCAGGGAGACAGGAGCTCAGTGTTTCAGGATAGTGTTGAAATCTGGCGTGGATCTGATTCCATAGAGTCAATTCTTGTTAGTTTTAAAAATATGACTTTCTGTTTGTAGTTGTTTAAAATATATACAAGAGCATTCAGCAATCTCTACGTGTACAATTCATCGAGTAGTCAACAAAGTTGATTCTGTTCTTCAGATTATGCAAGGATTCTCACCCTTCTCTTCCAAATGGTTCCTCCTTCATTAACATGCTAAACTTCCTGGGGAAACTTTTGCTGTCTTCGTTAATTTGGTCTCATGTAAATAGTTCTCTAAGAGAGCACAACACATGGAGCAGACATCTTCAGTAATTAAGCCAAATTACTGTTGGGTTTAGAACAGTGCATGGGGATATTCTCGTTTTAGGTTAATATCTCAGGGCAATATTTTTGGGTGGTAATCCAGCCTCCATGGTTCCAGAAAATACTAATTCGATGAGAATGTAAAATTACGTTCTGTATTTTTTTCACTTTTCGCAGGGCTCTTGTATAGAATCTTTGATGAAATGTTAGGCAATGATAGCCAGGCACCATCCAGTTGGACTGGTCAGAGGAGGCAGTGTTTCACGGAAGCAATCAACCACACAGTCCACTTCCTTCCCTCCAGTTAGTTCCTCCCTCTCCTTCCTCATCTGCTGCTCTGGGCAGATACAAAGTAATTATTGTACCTTGGAAGGCAGCCGAGAACTTTTCAGACCTCAGGCACTACTCAAGGACCTGGGAGGTAAAGCAGTAGCACTAAAGAAGAGGAAGATGCAGCAGAAGAAAAGAAAAGAAAGAAGGAGAAGAAGGAGAAGAAGGAGGAGGAGGAGGAGGAGGAGAAGAAGAAGATGATGATGATATAGGGTCAATTGACTGGTTGTCCCATGAAACCATCACCCTAAATCTTCCAAATCAAGAAACCCATCCTTTGAGATGTTTGCTTATTTCTAAACGGTCTCTAGTTGCTTCCTGCTATCCACCCTTTTCCCCCCTGTTGATATAAAGATATAGATCTTTGTGTACACATTATGTATATGCATATGTATACATACACATGCATATGTAGATATGTATATACAAGGGAGTAATCACAAAGCCATGTCTTTAATTTTTTTTACATTACAGCCTTATCATCTTCAAAGTACTCTCCACTGGACTTAACACAGTTGTCAAATCCATGATTCCTTTCGTGGAAACAGTTTTCAAACTTATCTGTTTGGATGGCTGACAGCTCCTCCCTTGTTTTTTTCTTGTCTACATCATCAAATTGCTGTCCTTTCATATCCCTCTGCAGTCACAGAAATATTAAGAAGTCTCACAGAGCATGGTCACGTGAATCAGTTGCATGGGGCAAGAGAGGCATGCTGAGTTTTGCCAAAAAACTGGTGCACTATGTTAACCAGTCCCCTGTCTGCCACAAATCAGGGCTTTTTCGTCGCACATTGTTGCACAGTCTTTTTAGAACCTCTAAATAGAAAGCTTGATTAACTCTCTGATTTGATGGGATGAACACCGCCTGCCCTATGGTTGACATTTTTGTCCATTTGGGATGTTTACGGACATCCAGCATGACGTTTGTCATCGATCAACATTTCACTTTTTTTGAAACGAGAAAACCACTTGTACGCTTGAGTTTTTCCTATAGCGCTGTCCTAGTATGCTGTGTTCAACATCACAACAGTTTCTGTGGCAGTTTTGTTGAGCAGGAAACAAAATTTCACAGCTGCACACTGTCTGTTCTAATAAATTGGCCATCACAAAAAACGAGGTTCGCCCCATCACAAGGTTGGATATATATCCCACCCCCAGGTGACAAATAACAGAAATGTGGGTGAAGGGAGACAACAGACAGTGTAAGACATGAAATAACAATAATATATAATTGATCAAGGACTCACAAGTGTGGGAGAGTTGGGGAGGGAGGGGAAAAAACAGCAGTTGATACCAAGGGCTCAAGTAGAAAAAATTATTTGGAAATGTTGATGGCAACATATGTATAAGTGTGCTTAATAGAGTTGAATGATCGATTATTATCAGATTTGTAAGAGCCCCCCCCCATAAAATGATTGATTAAAAACAAAAAAGGTCTAGTGAAACTGCTTTTATGAAAAAATTCACTGCTGTGACCAGAGGGAACCTTCCTAGCTGATGCTACTGGGGGCATTAACTCAGAGTGTGGTTTTTTTGTGCTTGCCTAGCGCTGTATGGATTGTGATAAGAGTTGTACAAACCCCCAATAAAATTACTATTTAAAAAAAAAAGTTTAAGTATGACAAAAGGTCTGCTTTGCCCAGTGCAGTTCTGTTTTTCTTTTTTTGTCATACAACACGTGCCAATCAAATTTTTCACAGGAGCACTTTATACAGATTTACAGTCATGGAAACCCTACGAAGCAGTTCTCTTGCTATGAGTTGGAATCAACTCCGAGGTGGTAGGGCAGAAACCCTTTTTATGTAATGAGATATATGTTGGACTGCTAACCACGAGGTCCATAGTTGGAACCCACCAGTCACTCAGGGAGAAAGACGTGGCTTTCTGCTCCTGTACAGATTTACAGCCTGGGGACCCTCCGGAGCAGCTCTGCCTTTAGGGTCACTGTGAATCTGAATAAACTCAACAGTGTCCCTCCCCACACCTTTTGATTTGAATGCAGCTTATTGATATCAATTACATTAATTGGCGGTACAACCATTACTCTTAAGGTGAAATTTGTGTCACCAAAATTAGAAACTCAGTGTTCCATAGATTATGAACTCATATTTTATGACTCCTTTTATATAATCGACAAAAGCAATAAAGCCTTTTTGCTGGTGTTTGTTCCTTTTGTCATGGCTATTTTATTTATATCACATGCAAATTATTTGTGCTTTGCCCCACCCCCAAAGATCTCTAGCTATCTTTTGCACCTTCTTTGTAAGACTTAAAACTTTCTAACCCTGCTCTTGATACTTTCATCAGTGATGAATTAAACTAAAAAGACGAACTGCCATCAAGTTCTCTTAAGAACAAAGATTTCATCAGAAGTTTAAAAAAATCTCTACACACATAAGTACCAAAAATAGTTTGATTTTTCATAAAAATCTTTGCCGGATGATGACCCATCGCTTTTCTATTAAAGATTAAGGAAGCATTCCCTGCCTGTTTGTGTTCATGTGCTTGGATATGTTTTTGTGTCAGGTTTTATTGTGACAGTAAATCTTTCAGGACAAGAAAGGACACAATACTAGTTTAAGGATGATTGAGGATGTGTGAAGATAATTATACCATCAGAGAGAGGTTTGATACCTGAAGAGGAAATTGCTGCTATTATTTCCAGTAATTAAGAAACTCGTCCAGTTAGGCTGTCAACTGACAAATAACTCACTTTCAGGAAACCTGTTGTGGAAAAAATTCAACCCAACCTCTATGAAATAGAAGGATATTAATTATCACTACAAAATTTTGTTTTATTTATGAAGGGTTTATCATAAGGGCCCTCTCAATGAAGAACTTCTGTAATTTTGGCTATATGAAAGTAAATTATTTGAAAGATCTTTAGGAAAAGAATAGGAAGGATATGCGCTGCAGATAAAGTATGTGTCAGAGACGGGAGAACTAACATCAGTTTTATCTATGGTGTCAAATTTTGATAGGGATATTAATAAAGATTGTTTTGACAAAAAAGTAAAAGTCAGTTGGGGCATACATTGAAAAAGATGTTAAAGATAAAAACAGATTTTATAATCTAATAGGTATATATTACTAATAGAGCTCTGTCATTCACTGATCATTGTGAATGAAATTATGAGTAAAGAGTTTATAGTCATAGTAGTTACTTATGAAAATCAGGATTTTCACTTGAATATAACTTTAGATTACAGGAACCACAAGTGCTCAATTACAATGGATAACTGATAGATGTGGCTAATTTCTGAGTTTATTTCTATGAATCACATTTACATTTTAAACTATATACCTATATTTCACTCCATTCAGCAAAATAAGTGTTCTTTCTTTCTTTAATTGCAATGTTAATGATTTGAGAGTTGAATTGCATTTATCAATTCAATACAGTGCGACGTTGGCATACTTCAAATCAGAGAAGTAAACCTGTTCTCAAAGAATACCTTTCACTTCTTCATATAGCTGCATCTTCAGTATCCCGGTAAGGCCAGTAGCCCTCGACTTACAGTATGGTATGTGCTGTTGCAGTGTGTACTTTGCTGATGTGAATTTTGCATGTATATTCATGTTTCCAACCCTCAGAGAGAAGACTGGGCTTTTAAGGATACTCAAAGTAAACGACAGTAATGATGGGAAGAAAAAAAAGGCATTGGTCTTACATAGAGTTGTCAGAGAGGACCCTGCACTGTTGGGAACTAACTGCCTGTACTGGGTTTCATGATCTGGAAGTGCCATTTGCTTAAGCACTGCAGCTTTCATGCTGTCATGGTTTGAGCTGGAAATTTCTCTAAAATTAATTAGAATCGAACAGTCTGTAGAGTTTTGTTCCTGTGACATGCTCCTCATTACGAAGCACAGTAATTTAACACTCCCCGTGTGTTTGTCCGCAAGCGTCCCCAGTAGGTCGCCCTGGCGTTTCTCACCAGCTACCCCTCCCTCACCCTACTCCAACTAGTACTCCTCACCGTGGCAACTTTGAGGTATCAAACCCTCTCCTACATTTTCTTGATATGCCTAATGAACCCAGAAAAACCTAGAGCATTCGGAAGCAGCTAACCAAGCTCACTAAGCGATTAAAAACACATTGTACGTGAGTTCAGTTCAGTCAGCCTTGGGCTAATGTTCATTCTCTGTGAGTCACAGTCTACCTGATGGCAGTGGGTTTGTTTTGCTTTCAGTGGGAAAGGGAGAGAGGGCCTCTACGACATTACCTCTGTGGCAGCTGTTTTCCTCCTGACTCTGGCTTTTGTTTACATTTTGTGTCCCATGACGCACACGCCAAATGGCATGGGTGCCAGCGTGTTTGTCATTCGATCAGTGGAGATAATTACTCAGGCTGGGTTCACGCTGTGAACTTTACTCTTTTCCACTGCAGATGAATACGAGCTGTGATCTGAAGCAGACTTCCGTTGGTCGGATTTGTGTGCATTCATTTTATCAGGCTGACTTCTGAAAACATAAGCTAAAGGTTTTAGAATAACAGAGCTATATTTACACAATGTCCCCTCCATTTCAGGCCAACTTTAAAGTGTTTCCTGGTCACTTTTCTGGAGAAATGACTATTCATTACCTTTGAATGATGAATATTAGGTTGAAATTATATTAATGATGATATTAGGTTAAATAAAATGTATTATTAAAGTAAACTGACCTGTTTTTAATTTTTTTAATGTGACTTGTATTATATATTGTGCTATATATCTGTTGGACAGTGCTGATGTAGATATTATGCTAGATGTTTAAAAGTACTTGTATAAATTCTATTTCTTGTTTCTATTTTCATCTTACCTTCCTATCAAACCACCTGTAGCATTCTCCTAGGGATAAGGAGGCTCTCTACTCCCATAAACAGTTAAAAATCTTAGAAACTACGGAGTCATTTCTGCTGTCCAGTAAGGTCACTGTGAGCTGGAATTGACTCAGTGGCAGTGAGTTTGGTTTTGGAATGTTCTCCTGCTGGCTGGAGGGTAAGAAATATAAGATTATTTAGAGACCCAGTCCCTAGTGACTTGCCTTTAACGCTTCTGTGAAAATTCCCACATTCCCAAGATACCAATTAAGTAAAAACTGAATTGTGTGAGACTATAATCTGCTAGGTGACAAAGTTAAATGAATTGGAAATTTTGAAACTCATTGAAACAGAAAAAAACTATAGAAGTTTTATAATAAAAGTTTCAAATAAACACCAGCAATCATTGCTCAAGGATGAATCCTCTTGAAATTGGTTACCATCAGTCAGTAAGACGTGACTGTTACCTGAGTGTTCAGGGTTTTGAAAAGCTGGGTGCTTTTTCAGGTACACAGTGGTATAGCTTCGCTCAGGAAATGGCCTGTCCATTATTACTTTGTTGGTGTAGCATCTCATAGTGTTCGTTTGCACACTTACATTGTGGCTGAGGTACTTAATGTTTAAAGGCAGCATTTTTCTGATTATAGAAATTTGGGCAATGCAAATTTCTGTGGATATATGATTATGATATGTATATGCCATTGGAGATAGTATATAATATGGTGTTTTAACAGACAATAATTGAGCCTGTATAGGATTTTAGGGAACCATGGAAAGCATTCTGAAATACTTGCTGGTTACTGTGGCATTTGATAGAATGTGGTAGAAGAAAATATGTTGAGTAGTTAGAAAAGAATGGTCTCCTTCACTAGTGTTTTGATTGAAGAGAGAAACCGTGCATTCTGCTTTAGAAATAATGTCGATTTAATGATAATGACGATGGTTTTTGTTTTTCCTCAAAGAGCTACTTTAAGTTCAATTATGTCTTCTAAGTTTATTTTATGAGTATCGTCTTTGGTGTTTCATTTGTTCTCGGGGATTGGTTTTGTAGTTGTTCATTAGCCTAGAAAGTGACTTGGCACAAAACAAGCTCTAGTTTAATTTCTTGTTCATCACCACTGATCAGCTTGAGTACATTGGCTGATTTTCTCAATGTTAGGCCTGTGTTCTTTGGAATGTCACCAAACTCAGATGGCAAGCAAGGACTGAGGTCTAAATCACTCCATCCTTATTTACTTTATGTATTTATTTTTTTCAACTCCCTTTTTGGAGGTTAAAGGATAGAATGTCATGGGGCAACAGAAGTTAAAAAAATTGTTTTGTGAATTTTTCCCCCTTTTGTTTAGTAATTTGATTCTTTTAGTGCCTATCTACCTCCTGACTCCTTCTTCCTACTCAGGAATATTTATTGTGTTTTTGTACAAAGATGTACTAACTGCATAGCCAGCTGTGGGGCCCCCATGTGTGTGATTTTTCAGGAGAGGTCAGTCTCTGGAGAAGGACATCATGCTTGTTAGCAAGCAGAGGGTCCTCCACCAGATGGATCGGCACAGAACCTGAAAACATGGGCTCAAGCATGGGAACAATTGTGAGACTGGAACCTGACGGGGCAGTGTTTCATTCTGTTGTGTACAGGGCCATCCTGGTCAGAACTGACTCAGTGGCACCTAAAAACAACAACATCATGCTTATGACGTGCTATGTCCCATGGAGAGTGTCTATCAAACACAATTAATCTCTTAACAACGTCACATTCACTTATACATGAAATCAGGCATCCTCAAACTGCAGCCCACGGGCCACATGCCGCCCGCCGAGGACATTTATCCAGCCTGCCGGGTGTTTTTGCCCCGTTTTGTTTTTTCACTTCAAAATAAGATATATGCCGTGTGCATAGGAATTTTTTCATAGTTTTTTTTTTAAACTATAGTCCAACCCTTTAATGGATCTGAGGGACAGTGAACTGACCCCATGTTTAAAAAGTTTGAGGATTCCTACATTATATCAACTGAAATTTTTTTAGAGAGAACAATATTTTATTTCCAGTCATGGGGAAACTGAAGTCCTGAGAGACCAAGTCACGTATCTAGTGCTGCATAGTTGACAAATGGAGCGGAGAGTCACGGCAGATCAGTCTCACTTAAGCCTTAGCTGTTGGCTGTCATTTCCTAATTCTATTCCAGTGTTTGGTTGGAAGTTAAGAGAAGTAAAAATAAGCAATCTAGGGGGGTTGGAGTGGAGACCTAAAGCCCATCTATAGACAATTGGACATTCTCTTACAGAAGGGTCACAAGGAAGGGACACGTCAGCCAGGGTGTAGTGTAGCACTGATGAAACACAAAACATTCCTCTAGTTCTTTAATGCTCCCCCGCCTCACTGTCTTGTCCCTAATTCTACTTTACAAATCTGGCTAGACCAGAGTATGTACACTGGTACAGATAAGACCTCTTAACACACAGAATCCAGGACAGATAAACCTCTCAAGAACAGGAATGGGAGTAGTGATACCATGAGGGTAGGGGAATGTGGGAGGAGATCAATGTATAACACTCCCGCCCGGGGGCAGGGACAAACAACAGAAACACGGGTGAAGGGAGATACCAGGTGGTGTAAGATATGAGAATAAAAACAATTTATCATGTATTAAGCCTTCGGGAGGGTGGGAAGGTGGGGGAAGGAGGGGAAAAAAGAGGAGCTGATACCAAGGTCTCAGGTAGAAAGAAAATATTTTGAAAAGGATGATGGCAACATATGTCCAAATGTACTTGATACAATTGATGTATGGCTTGTTACAAGAGCTCTAAGAACCCCCAATAACATGATTTATGGTACATGTAAAAAAGCAGTCTACAGTCATGAGATGGGTGCTAGTAGTTACAAAATTATGGAATGTAATAAGATCGATGGGAACCGGTATAGTTCTTCATGTGTCTTTTGTTTGACAGCTTAAAGAGTGTATAGACAGCGTCTTGTTCAGATTTTCCACTGGCTTAATTAATGTGCTCAGCTGCACACCAAAAGATTGGCAGGTTGGGTCTACCTAGAGATGTCTTAGAAGAAATGTCTAGCGATCTACCACTGAAAAATCAACTACTGTACACTGGATGGAGCACGGTTCTACTCTGACACAGGGTTGCCATGGGAGCATTCGACTGTACAACAGTGTTTTCTTCTGTGTAATGGATTGCACAGAATGCCCTATAATACGGTGTCCCTAGAGAATCGGCTCTGTTCCTTCCCCTCATTTATCTCTATAGTTTTTTTTCCTGAAAAATAGAGAAATCCTCAATCAAAATTTGCATTAAAAAGTTCTTGTCAGACGTTCAACAGAAATATATAATGATATATTGCTTGGTTTTGCCCCCAAAATGTCAGAGCATGCTTAACCTCCTTGTATACGACCTAAAACTTTAGCTCCTTGTGAATGAGAACATATGTGAATGTGAACATTGGTAAGTAAATTTAAGAATGTCTGCCCTACTTTATTGGACTACATTTATATCTGTTATATCAGTACTATTTGAATCTAAATATCAAAGATTGCCAGCTGGACCGCTGGCGAAGCTATTGGTGAAGGAGAGAAGAATCAATAAATTGCTTTCAGCCTTCACCCTAGAGAGGAGGTCTTTATGAAAATTACAACTATATGTCAAATGTACAGTTCACTATGAAGTTTGACACAATGAAGTCACCCCAGTCACACAATAAAGTAGCCACAGTCAAAAATTTTATTTCTGAATCTGGAGAAAGAGACTTTTGGAAAAACGACGTGCTTTGAGCCTAGACTCTTCTCGCCCACCCCCACCCCTTAGTACATTGACTTGGAAAGGCATTTTCTTTAAGGCCTTTTAAGGAGCCCTGGTGGCTTTTTGATGTTGGGCTGCTAACTACAAGGTCGGTTGGCAAGGGGAAAGATGAGGCCGTCTACTCCCCATGAAGATTCACAGTCTTAGGAACCCCCAGGGGGCTGTTGCACCGTGTCCTAAAGGGCTGCTCTGAGTTGGAAAGGATTCCGTGGCAGTGAGTTTGGAGACAAACAGAAGAGTTTCCGGCGCTGTCCAACTGTCTTCATCCTAGTGCGGAGTGAGTAGACCTAAGGATCTACATAAAACCTCCCAGGGGGACGAACAACAACAAGTGGGTGAAGGGAGACGCTGGACAGAGTACTATATGATAAAATAATAATAATTTATAAGTTATCAAGAGTTCATGAGGGAGGGAGGGAGGCGTGGGGAGGGAGGGGGGAAATGAGGAGCTGGTACCAAGAGCTCAAGTAGAAGGCAAATGTTTTGAGAATGATGATGGCAACAAATGTACAAATGTGCTTGACACAATGGATGGATGTATGGATTGTGATAACAGTTGTATGAGCCCCCAATAAAATGATTTAAAAAAATAAACCTGATAAAAAGTTTTGTGAGCACACTTCATGGTTATTAGTCTGCCTAACAACCCAACGATCACCTTGAACCTTTGTATGACTAGAGGAGAGTAGACTAGAGAAATGGTTGAGGAGCATCATTCTTTTCTGCCTGGTCTTTTAACAAATCGTCTTACCCACTTGCATGGATGGTTATATTAACCCCTTACCTGACTTTCTATAGGACCTAGCTATCCTCCTCACCCCGCATCTTTCCTAATCCCAAATCACTTGACACATGCTATGATTTGACTCGTGTTACTAAAGCACCAGAGCCCTTGTTATGAAATTAAATTCATAAAGAAATTCCTGCACGTTCCACCCTTTGCTTCTCAGTGCCTTTCTTCACCATCTTCTTACTGTTCGAATACCTTGCTCCTTTGTTTGCTACTTCTGGTTATGTGTTGAGATCCTAGGGGATTGTTGACACCCTGCATTTGTATTGCTAACCATCCCAATTGTTACAGCAAATATTTTATGAAAGCAGTTAGTTGGGAAAGTAACACACTTCCTTAAAGCTACGTAAAGTAGAGCTATGTAAAGCTCTACTTCTTGAGCGACCCTGAATTTTCCAGGCAGAGGTAAATACCCCTTCTGCTTACCAATTAAATTTTGTATTTTACTGTCGTTTTTATCACAGTTCATTTTACATGCTGATTAAACAAATACCTTATCTGTCCTATGACGAAAATAGATATCCATGTCTTATAGGTCTTTTTCATTCAGCATTGCATAACCCTATAACATTGAGTGTGACGTTTTTGTAACATTTAATTTATTGTATAAATATATATTGATAACTATAAAAGTAAATAAAAACAAAATTTGTTTTCTGAAATTGAAAATTCAGGCTTATAGGGTTAATAAAAAGTGAGTATGCATATATTCTCCTACTTCCCAATCGATGCGTTGAAATAGGTTTTCTTCTAAAGAATTCTTAAATTCGATGTAGTACTATTTGTTGTATTTTCCATTTATTGAATAGGTTTTGCGGGTAAATTTTATTTTTTCAACGTTGTGGAAAACTTGCAAGACTAGCACAAGGAACCCCTATATATCCATTACTAAAATTCACTAATAGTTCATGTTTGACTCCAATAACTTTATTAGTCTCTCTATGCATGTATGTGGCTGCATGTGGATGCAATCGATAGTAACTTGGAGAGAGCATGTTCTGTTGGCACTAAATAGCTCAGTGTATATTTTCTGGAACAAGGTCATTCTCTGACACAGCCATAGTACAACAATTAGAGTCAGGTGCTTCACATTAATACATTATTTCTGTCTACAGTCCATTTGTTTTTATTTCCTGTAGGGAAAATTTAAGAAGAGGAAAACTGAGTAGTAGAGTAGGCATCTCTTTAACTGTAAGAAACTACCAAGTGGCTCTTTCCATTTTGTATTCTCATCTAAGAAAACAGGTGTTCTAGTCACTTCATAGCCTTGCTAAACTTGTAAGCTGATAACTTATTCCCCCCCCCCCCAAAGTTCAATTTGTTTAATTGAACATGTTACAAAAGAGGGTTTAATCCAAAAGACCAAAGCCCATGTCATCATCAGATTCTTCAGGCTCTTCTTCTTGGCTTCCACTTTCTTCTCCTCAGCTGGGGCAGCAGCTGGCGGGGGCAGGTCCTCCGGCTGGTGCAGCACCCCCAGCTGGGGTAGGGCCACCAGCCCCCCACAGTACAGATGATGCCCCTGATGTTGACCTTGACTGGGGACTTGGCCAACAGGCCAGGCCAGAAGGGCTCCACGTTGACGCCCACGGCCTTAAGGAGGACGCTGATCTTGTCTTCCGCGATGGTCACCTCGTCTTAGTGCAGGATGAGGGCCGATTGGTACAGGTGAGCTCCGAGACGGAGGCCATTGTGCACGAGGGGTGGGTTGGCGGCGGCCAGCGCGGTGCTAGTCACCGCATGAAGTGAGGGGCTCACCCCACGCAGTCTTGGCTTCCTTGGAAGACCGTGCACCTTAGCAGCAGCTGAGGAAAGAGCAATTTTATTTTATTTTACTTTTTAAAATAATTTGATTGGGGGCTCATACAACTCTTATCACAATCCATCCATCCATCCATTGAATGTCGACACATGTGTACATTTATTGCCCTCATCATCCTCAAAACATTTGCTTTCTACTTAAGCCCTTGATATTAGCTCCTCATTTTTCTCTCTTCCCTCCCTGCTCCCTCCTCTCCGCTCTCCCCTCCCTCAGAAACCCATGGTATCTCAGTATGATTTTAATTTGCACTTCACTGGTCATTTGTATGTCTTTGTGAAGTGTGTGTTGAAGTCACTTGCTGATTTTATTTATTTTTTAATCATTTTGTTGGGATTTTAAGTTCAGTTATTTTTGTTTTTGCTTTTGAGCTGCAGGAGTTTTTTTATTTTGAATGTGAGTTCTTTGGCAGAAACAAGTTTCTGAATATTTTCTCACAGTCTGTGGATTACCTATATTTTAAAAAATATTACCCAATTTTTGAGCAGCAAATTTAAATTTCAATGAAGTCTATTTTCTTTTTACCCGTGTATTCTCTAACCTGTCTAAAAAATTGTTACATACCTGTGTTAGTCCGGGTTGACTAGAAAAACAAATCCAGGAACACTCGTGTGTAAGAGAGCGCTTTATATCAAAGAGTAATTGTATATTAAGAAACAGCCCAGTCCAGTCCAGATCAAGTCCATAGTTCCATTATTAGCCCATAAGTCCAATACTAGTCCATACATTCCTCTTGAGACTCATGCAGTACATGCAATGATGACGAATGCAGGAACCCACAGGCTGGTGGGAGAAAAGTCTGTGGTGGAAGCATCTCAGCTCTGGCGCTGGCACCCACATGGCTCCTCTAGCTCTCTGAGTGTGTCTCCTCCACAGGAAGGTGAAAGAGAGAGTGTGTCCTTCCTCTTAGGGAAGAAAGAGAGGAAGTTCCCAGCATCTCCATGAGAAAGGTCACATGCACAAGGAGGCAGCATCCGGCTGTGCCCTGATTGACAGGCTAGACTCCATCCCCGGTCAGAGATGCCAGATCTCTAATCTAGTCTCGAATGAGCATCGGGACGCGATACAGAAATAACTGAAATATACAGAAATAACTGAAAGCAGATTAATCTGTCCTCAACCACTAAGAGGAATTCTCTTCCTTAAAATTAACTGGTGGCTGTTTTTCAGGAGTTTTTTTTCCCTTTACCTTTTTTCTCTAGGACCTGGCTGCCTTTCTCTTAAAAAAAATCTGCCCAATGTGGCCTGCTATTAGAGTTTCCTGAACTGCTTTCTTAATTACTGTATCATCAACAGTATCGATAAGTTGGTTAACCAGTTCCTTATCATAATGATTCTTTCAAAAAACTTTCAGGACCCATGTTTTTAAAATCTAAAAACAGTACAAAACCACAAAAACTAAGAAATTTATAGCAAAACACTTGGAACACAGCCACAAAAGGATTAAACAATGCTTACTAACAAAGTCAACTAACACTGAGTGACCGAAACAAATCATGTGAGTGGGGGAGGGGAGGGGGTTTTGGATTCCAATGTTTTGTTCAAATTCCGATGCAGAATTTTCTCGACATTTGTGTCCAAATCCAATTATGCCGAGTACTGATTCAGTCGAGTACTGGATTTTACTGTATTTACTTATCAAGTTGACATGAATTTATGTGCCCCTCATCATAAAAAGTCTCCAGTTTTCTGAAAATTCTATTATTTGAACTTTTGCATTTAATTCTGTCATCCATCTGGAATTAATTTTTGTGTGACTGTGAGGGTAGGGTTTGACACATATTTACTTCCACATGTGGATATTTTGTTGTTTTTCAGTAACATTTGGTTGAGAAGACTTACTTTGGTACCAATTTGGAAAATTAATTGCTCATATTGATGGTGAATTCCTTGGGTAGCTGTAATTGCTAACATGGCTTTGATTTTCATTGCACTGTTCTTTTATGTTTCAAGCAGCATTCATAAAATGTATGCTCAGCCATAACTTAGGGGACTCTGCTGTGGTTTGGCCAGCCTCTTCTTCAAATGCCAAGATTAATTGGTGTGCATTGTTCCTGGGGTGAAATCTGTCACTAGGATCGCCATGTAGACTGTACGCTGCTCACGACATTGTCCTGTTCCCCATAGAGAGAACTTTCCGGGTGGTTCCGTTTACATCCTCTTTCGGAATTGTAGGCTTTCATAATTTAGCAAGTCAGTCCCTGAGTTTTGTCAAAGCATTATGTTCTGTGGCATTCGCAGTAAAGTCTGTAAAGCCAATAGGCATGCCTGTCCTTTTTAAAAGTTATTGTTTCTGCCAAGTAGAAGTCCAGGTGGTGTAGTGGTTACTTGTTGGGCTGTGATTGGCACTGTTGGCGGTTTGAAACCACAAGCTGCTCTGAGGGACAAAGATGGCACTTTTCCTCCCAGCAAGAGTTACAATCTCAGAAACTCATTGGTGCAGTTCTACCCTGTCCAGTTGGGTGGCGATGAGTCGGCACTGACTCGATGGCAATGAGTTTACTTTGGTTTTGGTGCACCATGTATAAAGAGCCTCGATGGGCCAGCAGTTAAGTGTCCTTCCCCTAACCAAAAGGTTGGAAGTTCAAATCCTCCATCCACTGTGGGGGAGAAACATGTAGCAGTTTCTGTAAAGATCTACAGCTTCAAAACCCTGTAGGGAAGTTTGAGGCTGGCCTATAAGGTTGCCGTGAATCAGCATCGACTTCACAGTAAGGAGAACATTTTTTTAAAGTATACATACCCTATGTAAGCATTGAGCAGCTAGTCTGAGCTGCCTCACTGGGAAGCCATAGCATTTAGGGAAATTGACTATTATTTTTCTTTATGATCATGATTCATATACATTAGCGAACCTTTAGTATGAAGATAAACCTGAAATTTATCACAATAGGAAGCTGCACTCTGTCCATAAAATCAATCTCTCTCTCTCTCTCTCTCTCTCTCTCTCTCTCTCTCTCTCTCTCTCTCTCTCTCTCTCTCTCTCTCTCTCTGCCCAGAGCTTATTCTTATCTTAGTAGCTCTGGGCTATTACAGAGAGGGGTGATAGCTCTCCTTCTGGCCAGCTACTGAGTAAAATTCCTTTTTTATCAGGATTAGCAATCCTACTTTGGGAGTGTGGTGTTCATTTGTTGGAGGAGAAATTTTAAAATTGCCTCATTTGTCTATGTTTTTAGGCCGTTTGTGCACAGAAGTGTGACACCACCTCATTCCTAATTGGTCCTGTGATAATGGTAAAATGTAATTAGCCATGCAGTTGATGGTGCGCCTCCAGTATCTATGGGCTGACGACCTTGGCAGTGTCTTCCTGTTAAGGGAAAAAGAGTTGGGCGGATTTTCTTATCTCGAGTCTACTGCAGTTGAGCAAGAAGAATGGCACATGACAAGGCAGGCAGAATCTCGGATCCGGCAGAGTTGCTTTCTGCTGTGTCGTGCGTTCATGGCCTGTCAGAGATGTGCAGTAGTGGAGGTCCACATGGCTGCCAGGCAGCAGCATTATGCTTGGAATGCAGACATGTATTGAATTTGTATTAGCTTCCTTCTTAAGGCAAAGTGAAAGGACACAATGAAGTAAGTAACCTGTGTAGAAACATTGATTGTTGTTTTATGTTAGAGCTCAGAGGCCAGGGCTGCTCCTCCCACCCTGGTCAAGGGGGGCTGATCTTTAGCCTGTAGCTGTTTTCCATTCATTTGGAGACAAGCACATCTCTCTTCCTTTGTTGTCCCCACCTCTCCGGGAAAGGGGCATCTGGTGTCACAGTCATCATTTATCTGTGAGCAACAGTTTGACTTAATTCTCTTCTGGAGGCCTGGCTTGGCTCTCTCCCTTTGAAAGGATGATAGCACTCAGCTGCTGTTAATACATTTTAATTAGTGAGCTCCTGGCGCAGGCCAGCGCCTCACACTTAGCTTTTTAAAATGGATTTGTAGATAAGAACTTCTAAAGCAAAATGAGACGCTGAGGAGGGGGGTAGAGCTTTGTTCACATCTCACAGCAGCTCAGCAAAGGGCAGACTTCTTAGCACCGCCTTGTACCGTTACCAGCTTCCCGCGCTGATCCTCTGGGAGACTGCATTTGTGGTGCAGTGAGTTATTTGCGTCAGCTCCTCCAGCCATGTCTTTGTAACCCACCAAATGACTGCGGGGGACCATGCAAAGGGGTGTGTGGAACACAAACACGGGGCCTGGTCAATTTTGCCATTCTTACAGTTCATATGAAACACCTCAGAAACAGGACTGTGGGGTTTCACTGTTACCAAGAAAGTGAAACGTGTCCTTTGCCCCGGAGCCTTCTGCACACTTAACCCTCCTACTTCAGGGGATGGCGGGCTGGGGACCCGAGATGTGACAGCACAAGACTAAGAACAGGAGATAGAGAGGTGGGCTTCCAGGCTCATGGAGTGAGAAAGCTGTGTGCCTTTGGACCGGAGGCCTGCTTACACAATGGGGTCTCTCCAGGCACTTCTTTGGGGTGCTAGGTTTGCTCACCCATGGAGCTGGAGCACTTCAAGATGGACCAGGTGGTGGCAAGTAGCCCCAGGTGCGTCAAAACTTGGTAAATCCCAAAGTAGGGGTGCACATACTTCTGAAGTTCTCAGGGTTTACCCTGTCGCATTTGGTCGATTGGAAAGCGCTGGTGTGAGAGGGACACCTGATGAGGGCCTGCTCAGTTCCCCAAGGGTGGCCTGGAGAGTTAGTTGGTGTAGTAACTCCTCCCTGGTAATCATGCGTGTCTTCGTAGAAGAAACACTGTCTGGTAACATGCCCTGCCTGATGGTAGAAGGCCTTAATGTTTCGCTCTAATGCGGAGTGGGCAGACCATTGCAGCTGTTGGCCATTAGTTGTCATTGACATCCGATTAAGACATCGCAGTGGCTGAGAGAGCGGCCCTGCTTCTGCAGCGGCAAACGTGACTGCATTTTCCATCTCCCCCTTTGCATGGGACAGGGAGCAAAGAGAGCAGGCCGTCCCTTCCCCATCTCACGCAGCTCCTCCTAACTTGTGCCCAAGTGTAATTTGTACCCCAAGGGAAAGGAACCCTTATTTTGGACTGAGTGGGGCGAATTTATCCTGGAGGTTAGTGGACACACTATTGGATTAGTCAGAGAGATATCAAATTGACTTTTTTTTCAAAACAAAACACTGTTGGATTCTTCAGTCAAACCAGATGCAACAGAAAGCAAGCGCTGACTGACGTGGCACCCAAGTGCATCACAGTTCCCTATTAACTTCAGATGTGCATAGAAACTAGAGCTCCTTTTTAAAATAGAAACTGAAAATCTCCCTCACCGTGCTGAATAAAGGGGACCAGAGACTAATTTTCTGACATCTAGAAATCTCAATCTCCCCCTATGTTTAAATGGACTCTATAGGCAACTTGGATTTGTTTGGGAGAGGGGGTGTGGGGGGTGGGGGTTGTCTGTTTTTTTTTTTTCCTGCTTGGAGCGCTCTCCCCTGGGTAATGGCATTTCGATGAGCAGGGCTTGGATGGTTTTACAGTGCAGAGAAAGGGGAGCGAGCTGTCACATCCCAATGAGCTTTGTTACTCTGCGGCTCTTCCAGCTCCTTGCTCTTGGCATTGAAACCTGAGGTTTTTGCTAGGGAATGTGCCATGTGTTCTCTCTGCTGGATCAGGGCCCAGTGGTCCCAGGTTGACGCTGCAAACCCTAGCGGTGACTTTTACGCCCTTAGCTATCCACCTTTTTACCTCCTTCATCAGGTCTCCACCTCTACCCTAAGCTAGTTCCAGGTCTTCCCATCAGGCTTGGTAGGGATCCTTCCTGCCTCATAGGCCTTGAGATAGGTTGGAGCATGCATATGAATGGTATTTCTCTGACTAGCCTACTGGCTGTCTCAGATGCTTGTCCCAGGAGACAGGAGGACAGTCTCTTCCCAGAGTCTCAAACAGAAAGTTAGGCAAGAGCTTTTCTGCTTCTGGCCCCCCTTCAACCTCTCTCACCCCTCTACCTGTGCTGAGCATTGGATGAGACGAGGGCTGTTTGGACCCCGTGCCCGGGGTGTACCCGCCTGTAGTTGGAGGTCTAATGTCGTGGACTTCCTACTTCCAGGTGCAGCGATGCTTCCTTCAGGTCACCATTTTCTTTCTCTGGCAGAATGGTTTCCAGGGAGCCATATTTGTGAAGGAAAAGAAATCACATAGTGTTCATCCTCGCTGCCCGTGGTCTCATTTAATCTTCCGAACAGCCTGGACTTACAATACTCCCATCTATACACGAAGAAACAACTTTTTGCTGAAGCTCAGAGAAGTCAAAGAAAGCACAGTGTCACAAATCTGGTAGGAGACAGACCTGAGGTCTCTGCTCCTCACTTTTTCATGCTATCCTCCAGCCCCCACTCTGGAGCCCTGGCACCGTCGTGGCTCCGCTTTGGACTTTAACTGCAAGGCCAGCAGCTTGAAACCACCAGCTGCCCTCAGGAAGAAGATAAGGCTTTCTACTCCTGCAGAGTGTTCTGATCTTGGAAACCCACAGGACCGGTTCTACCCTGCCCTATGGTCACCATGAGTCAGAACTGACTCTGTGACAGGGAGTTGAATTGAGTCTCCACTGGAGAGTGTGCTACCATTTTAGGGCAGCCCTGTTTGCTGCAGGCACCTTGGTTACACAGTGGACTGCTAACCACAAGGTCAGTAGTTTGAAACCACCAGCCGCTCTGTGGGAGAAAGGCGAAGCTTTCTACTTTCATAAAGAGTTAGTCTCGGAAACCCACAGGGGCAGTTCTACTCTGCCCTATATGGCTGGCCATTATGAGTTGGAAATAAATTAGATGGCAGTGAGTTTTGCCAGAAATTCAGTAGTGCATTTATTTTTTTATATGAGTCGGTAGATGGTGTTTTGTTCTCATAATTAGAAAAATTCAAAAGTTAGTGCTTTTCCTACATTTTTAATTAGCGAAGCTTGTGATGCAAAGCCAGTAGATGGGGTGCCTACTCTCGTATGGACTCAGCACAGTCTGTGAAGTGTGGCTGGCACTTGCTTAGCTTAATGGCCAAGGCAGAATGATGAAAACAAAGCAGCTGACTCAGAAGCACAGCAAGTCAGTGCCGTAGCACGGAGTCAGATAGATGCAGAGTGGGATCAGAGAGGGAACCCAGGCCACTCTTGTTTTCTAGACTCCAACAGCCAGCTCGGGAATGACTTGTACTTACCTGATACCTTAATGTTTGCTAGGAAAGGGATCCTAGAGTGTTCTTTAGCTTAGAATCACCCAGGATAAAGGTGTAAGCCCCTGAGTGTAGGCTTGAGAGCACCCAAGGTCTTAAAAGAAAAAACACAACCTACCTATGAAGTCTCCATTTTGTCTTCCACCTTGGATTTGCATTTTGTTATTTTTAAAACGATGTTTCCTCTTGATCGAGAGCCTGCCCTTTGTTGATGAATGTTTCACAAGGGGTGGAGTAATGGCTTGCAGGGTCAGTCATCAGCTATCCTGGTCAGCTTTAGAGAGTTCATGCAGCGCTTTGCCTCACATGTGGACAGGACTGTGCTCTCTGTGAGGTTAACTTGGCTCTTTTGGATGTGTTTCCCATCAAATTCCTTATGGCACTGTTACTAGTCTTGCATCATCTTTACGAGGTGTTGTCTTTTAAACCTGAAACTCAGATGCTCTGAAAACAGATACAATTTGAATGAGAATCAACCCCTACTTTTTTAAATTAAATAAATGTAGAGTTTATCCTTAGTGTTTCAGGCTGTCCGACTGTACTCCAACCCAAGGGTGAGTTGACATGCAGGACTAAAATCCGTTCAATGGAATCTAGGCTTGACCTCTTAAAGCATAGGCAACATATCACACTGAACCTATACTGAATGTTGCTGTCCTAGACAGAGCTGGGATTGCTCCATTTTTCCGGAAGTGCCTTGGTTCATTAGAAGGTGGCGGAGTTAAAGGAGGATATGCTGTCTGCAGAAACTGCTGCATAATCCTAATGAGCAGAAGCAAAAAGGCGGCCGAGCATCTGTGGTTAAGGCAGCTGACCTGGTTTTCTTCAAGCTATTATTCCAGATCACTTGTTTGCTCTGCATTTTATATGTTCAATTAGTCTTCCTGTTTGAATAATCTAGATGGTAATTGGGAGAATATTTCACGTTCTAAATTGAGTTTAGCGTTACCCTAGAGAATTTACTGATAAGAGTGTATATGTTTCATTTGAACTATTTACCCACTGGGACTTTAAAAAAAATCAATTTTGGGGGGCTCATACAACTCTTATCGCAATCCATACGCCCATCCATTGTATGTCAAGCATATTTGTACATTTGTTGCCATCATCATTCCAAAACATTTGCTTTCTACTTGAGCCCTTGGTATCAGCTTCTCATTTCCCCCTCCCTCCCCAGCCCCCCTTCCCTCATGAACCCTTAATGATTTGTAAATTATTATTTTGTCATATCTTACACATCTGATGTATCCCTTCGCCCACTTTTCTGTTGTCCATCCCCCATGGAGGAGGTTATATGTAGATCCTTATAATCGGTTCCCCCTTTCTACCCCACCTTCCCTCCACCCTCCCGGTATTGACACTCTCAGCACTGGTCCTGAAGGGATAATCTGTAGTGGATTCCCTGTGTTTCTGTTTCCTATCTGTACCAGTGTACATCCTCTGGTCTAGCCGGATTTGTAAGGTAGAATTGGTATCAAGGGGGCGGGGGGGGGGGGGCGGGGGCGGGAAGGAAGCATTTAAGAACTAGAGGAAAGTTGTCTGTTTCATTGTTGCTACACTGTACCCTGTCTGGCTTATCTCCTCCCTGCCACCCTTATTTAAGACGATGTCCAATTGCCTACAGATGGGCTTTGGGACCTCAATCTGTACTCCCTCTTTCACAATGATAGGATTCTTTGTTCTTTGATGCTTGATACCTGATCCCTTCAACACTTTGTGGTCACACAGGCTGGTGTGCTTCTATGTGGGCTCTGTTGCTTCTGAGTTAGAAGGCTGCTTGTTTACCCTCAAGCCTTTATCATCCCAGATGCTATATCTTTTGATAGCCGGGCACCATTAGTTTTCCTCACCACATTTGCTTATGCACATATTTGTCTTCAGCGATCATATTGGGAAGGTGGGCACACAATGATATGATTTTTTTTTTGTTCTTTGATGCCTGATACCTGATCCCTTCAGCACCTCATGATCACACAGGCTGGTGTGTTCTTCCATGTGGGCTTTGTTGCTTTTGAGCTAGATGGTCACTTGTTTACCTTCAAGCCTTTAACATCCCAGAAGCTGTATCTTTTGAGAGCCAAGTACCATCAGCTTTTTTCGCCACATTTGCTTATGCACACATTTGTCTTTAGCTATCGTGCCAATTTAATAGAACAAAGTGTTCTTGCATTGAGGGAGTACTTGATTGGAGGCTCAATGTCCATCTGCTACCTTAATACTAAACCTATAAATATATGCACATAGATCTATTTCCCCATCCTCATATATAAATATATTTGCATATGTACATGCCTGTATTTAGACCAGTATAAACGCCCTAGCTATTTCCTCTATTTCCTTTTACTTTCCTCTTGTCCCACTATCATGCTCAGCCTTCATTTGGGTTTCAGTAATTTCTCCCAGTTAAATTGCCCTTGATCAATCCCTACTAGGCCTCTTACACCCTCCTTGCCTCTGATTGTGGATTACTTGTTGTTCCCTTGTCACTGGGTTGGGCAACACCACCTCCTTCCCCCACCTTCCCCTCTCCCATGTCCCCCTGAAACCATCAGTCCCATTGTTTTCTCCTCCAGATTGTCCATCCAGCCTATCTGATCTAGATAGACCTGCAGAGATAACAATATGCACAAAAAAGACATAGGAAAACAAAGCGACAAAAGAAAACAAAATGATAACAACAACAAAAAACCAATGACAAAAGAAAATTAAAAGACTAAAAAAAAAATACCTGTAAATAGTTCAAGGTGTGTTTGTTGACCTGTATACTCACTGGGACTTTTGTTAGGGCGTTTCTTGAGTTCAATAGCTTATCCAAGCCTATGATACAGTAATTGACACAGTGGTTATTGCCCCGCCCCCCAAAAAAAGGCATGTAATCAAAATCTTGATTACTCTACATGAATCAAGTAGGATGACATGCTCGATGTTCTTTCGTGGCCACACCGGGGGGGGGGGGGAAGGGGAGGGGGCAAGAAAAGGCTGTTGTTGCCAGAGGTTGGTGTAGAGGGGTGTTTGTCAGCTGTCTTCTTTGGCTGATATTGACATGGTCATTAGCTTAATGACTACTTTTATTTTTCTTTCACAGCTATAAAAAAATCCTATCACAGGTAAGAAGAGAGGGTGTTGAGATGAAACCAGTTTTTTCCATCCTTAATAATGTAATTAAGTTTTAAAAAGTGTGTGTGTGTTTTCTTCCTTAAAAGTTCTAGAACCTCAGAATCAATAAAGCCCACATGGAAGCAGCACACCAACATAGGTGATCATGAAGGGCAGAGGAGACCAGGTCTCAAACAACAAAGGCGGGGTGGTGGTGAGAATCACATCACCGTGAATGAGGCGGAGTGCGTGATGGGGATCCAATGCCCATCTGTAGACAGCTGGACATCCCTTCCAGAGAGGTAGTGGGGAGGAGATGAGTCACTCAGGGTTCAGTGTAGCAACAATGAAACTCAAAACCTTCCTCTAGTTCCTGAACGCTTCCTTCCCTCCCAATTATCATGACCCCAATTTTACCTTGCGGACCTGGTTATACCAGAGGATGTACAGCGGTGCAGGAGGGATCTGGAAACACAGGGAATCTAGGCCAGACGAACCCCTCAACACCAGCTGTGGGAGTGGGGACACCAGGATGGAAGGGGGTGTAGAAAGGGAGAACCGATCTCGGAGATCTATGTGTGACCTCCTCTCTGGGAGATGGGCAATGGAGAGGCGGGTGATGGGAGATGCCGGGGAGTGTAAGATAAGATATAATAATTATTTATAAACTATCAAGGGACCATGGGGAAGGGGGGAGCGGGGAGGGAGGGGGAGGGGGGAAAAAGGGAAACCGAGCTGATTCTAGGAACCCAAGTGGAAGGTGAATTATGAGAATGACGAGTGCAACGAATGTATAAGGGTGCTTTGCTCAATTGATGTATGTACGGATTGTGATAAGAGCTTTATAAGCCCCAATAAAAAGATTTATTAATAAAAAAGAAAGTTCTAGAACATGCTCCTACATCTTTAACTTGATGTTCTTACTGCTTATGGCAATGTGTCTTGTGAAAATCAAGAAACTATGAAATCCTAAAGAAAAATTGGTAAAATAGATTGTTTCAAAACTTGGTTTATGGAGAGTTGAAAGCCTAGTAATTCAGAATTGGTATATAGTGTAAATGCTTAGTTTTTAGTAACCTGACTATAACGGGCGTCTGAAAAATTGACCAGAACGTGGCTCTCATTGGAAGGGGAACCCATTTTGTTTCCCAAGAACAAAAAGGCAGCATCTGAAGACATTTTTGTTTGTTATGACTGGTGTTGTGATTGTACAACTGACATTTAAAGAGTAGAGATCAGGGGTACAGCACAACGAGCCCCCACAACAAAGACTTCCCCAGTGTTTCTGGTGCCTCCAATGTTACTGGTGCCCCTGTTGAGAGAGACTTCTTTGGCCTGTGAGGATCTGGGTCCATGTGTGATCTGGAGCGAAAGATACAGATATCTTTGGTGAAGGGTCATGTTAGGGAATTTCCAGATGGCTCTGGGGCCAAACTGAGAAGAAGGATTAGTTCTGGAGAGAACTTGAACTTCCCAGTTTCCTAGGCTGTTAAGAGAGGGCATTGTTGATGGCTCCATGTCTTCTCCTGCTCCTTGACTGACTTCAGCCTACCTGTTTCAAAGTATGGAGAAACAGTTGGATAGGTTAAGACCAGCATATTTTAGTGTCGATCATTGAAATGATTTCTGGTACTCGGAGGTCTTGAAGTGCTTTGTGAAAGGCAGAGGATGTCTTCCTTTGAGGATACAGGCATAGCAGAGAAGGAGGCTGGCGCTCCACTATCTTCTTTCTCCATTGAAATCCAAAATCAGCCCATCAGCGTTACATCTCTGAGTGGCTGCTTCTGTTTGTGATGGACATCTGCATTCATTTAAGTTTATATATAAATACCACCTACTCAGGCAGGCAGAATATTATTTAAATGCATTTAGGTGGCTTGCCAGTGGCATTCAGTTGACAATGATTTTTGAAAACCTCTCCAGTTCCCTCCTCTCCAGACAATTTATTCTAAACCTTTCAACACCAACATAAGTAGTGAAACATACAGAAAAATTCCAGTTCACTTTGAACCCCACCCCCTCGTGTGGTGATTTCACCATAGGGCTAGAGTGCTTTTTGGAAAAATCAGTGACAAGCTCAGAGAGAGACATTTGTAAAGTATATAAATGGCTTTACAAAAATCTATAAAAGAAAACACTGAATGTAGCTAGCTATGCGACTTTA
Organism: Tenrec ecaudatus; assembly: GCF_050624435.1. Classification (NCBI taxonomy): domain Eukaryota; kingdom Metazoa; phylum Chordata; class Mammalia; order Afrosoricida; family Tenrecidae; genus Tenrec; species Tenrec ecaudatus. The sequence goes on from NC_134538.1 coordinate 111,903,255, forward strand.
CGTACTTGAATATTAACACAGTAGTTGGCATTGTAAGCGTTTTAGGATATAATCCATCAAAACTGCCCTCTTTGGGTGTTGTTTCTGAGTTCCTGTCCACTCTCCCTTCTAAATATGTTTGGGAGAAAGTAGATGACAGATTTCCAGGGCATGGGAGAAGGAGCGAATGGAGAGTGACTGCAGGGATACAGGGTTTGGGGAGGGCAGCGGGTCAAGAAAGTATATGTGATTCATCAGTGGTAGTAATTGTACGAAACCCAAACCAAGCTTCCTGCCGTCAAGTTGATGCTGCCCCTAAAGGACAGGGTAGAACCCGGTGTGTTTCTGAAACTTCCTCTTTACAGGATTCAGCAAGTTGTATAGCCCAGTGAATGTACCAAATCCTGCTAACCTTTACACCATTTAATGGTGAGTTTGTGGCATGTGAACTCTGTCTCAATAAAAATAGAATGCATCTGGAACCTACTACTGTGGGCCATACTGTCCTCATCTCTTGCCTGAAAAATCTCATTGGTATCCTGAATTCATCTTCCCATTTCTTTACCTGTGCAGGAGTTAGTGTGATGTTTAAGTTCATTGATGTTATTCTAATTATTTCCATACTTTAAATAATATAGCTTCCTATTGCACTGAGGATAAAATTTAAATTTTGTTCCATGGGCTGCAAGTCCCTACACCTTTAGGTGTTTTTACCTCTAATTTTAAGTTATTCCTCCGACTCCCAATTTCTGGTGACCACGTGTGAACGTTACGGTGATGCTGGCACTGCTGTGGTTGCTTTCTATTTTTAATATAAAGGACAAAATAACCTTTAATATAAATGTTAATTTTCACAATGGGGCTCTCTGTTGATGCTTGATTACAATTCTTTAGAACACTTTGATGGGAATAGCAGTCAGTAGCCCGTCATGCCTCTTCATGCCTACTTACTGCCAGCTGGTTTGTCTCAGGCTTTCCTGAATTCTGAGCCAAAGTGTAACGCGCCAACATGGAAGAATCTTCCATCTCTAAATATTCACATATTTTGTATGCGCATGTTTTCCTCTCCGCGACAGCTACACAAATATATTTGGAGCCAAGAGCCTCCATGATTTGAAAAGGGATGAAAATAAACATAGATTAAAATTGCATCTTAAAAAAGATCTACAATCTAATGCTTACTTTCAAATTTCTCACAAAGCTAGAGATTGGTTAGAATTTATGTGTAGTATATTTTGTCTTAAAAACAGGCTATTTCGTGTGTCGAGAAGACCTTTTCCACTCTCAGTTGTAGTTACTTCTCGTTTATAACACTCAGAGGTCGGGCAGCTTCGACTTACATTGCTTGGCACACGTGAAAGAAGAGTGGACGTGCTCTGGTCTCTCACGTTTGCTTTCTTACATGTCGCCTTGCTCCTGCTTCCCCAGGGCTGCACTTCGCAGTGAATGTTATCACCTGCACGTTTGCACAGTGACGAGGGCTCCAGCAGGTGCCCAAGAGCAGGATTCTCCAGGTGGAGGAAATCCTGTAAGAATGCTAAGACAATTAGAGATGCTTGCTGTGTCTGCAACTCATAATGTATTGGCAAATGATGGGAGGCATCTGCGGAACATTGTAAATGATCTTGGATCCCACCCAGGAGCCATCCGTTTAGTGCGTTTATGGAGGCAGAACTCAGATCAGCGTGCGCCCTGAGTGCAGTGCAGTGAATTGCTTTTACACGGACCTGCTATCTGCGCTCTTATGAGGAATGGCCACAAATGATTGCGCCACCATTTTGCAATGGATTGGACAGTTCGCTTTAAGAGGATCAAAAATATCCAAGCCCATTGCCTTTGAGGCAATCCCAACTCCTACGTACCCAAATAGAGGGCTTCAGAGATGATACATTGTTACTGGAGCAGTCAGCCCGATCTTTCTCCCGCAGATCACTTTCCTATTAGCAGTTCAAGGCCTACCTGAAAGCGCCCCTAGAGCTCAGCTAATGGTGGCTTGAGAATTCACTCCAAAGGATCGAGCCCCTCGTGGTCCAGTTAGGAAATTGGTCATTTTTGAGATTTGACTAGGTTTATAGGTTTATGCACAGTCCCACCGAAGGTAACGGGAACCTCTCTTCCATCAAAGAGAGTCTGGAGCAGATCTGGGGGTCCTGCACTGAGAGTCTCCTAGACCAAGAAGAGAGAGTTATAAAATGGAAGATGGAGACACTTGGGCTGGTCAGCCCACAGACAGCGAGAGATGACTAGTGGGCTTGCTAGCCCTCGGAATGGGAGCTGGAGGCTTGAATGTGCCCTGGGGGTCACGCCTTCGCCCCTCTCTGAGGCAGGGCAGGTCCAAGGAATGTGATGGCAAGAGAGACAAGCACAAAGGCCAAGGTAGTGTGACAGAAACCAACTGCGAAGGCTGGGAAGGGTCCATCAGCAGGTGCCTGGGAGATCCTGCCTCGCGGTGCTCCTGCTGGCGATGTGAGGTCCAGTGGCTGCGTGGAAACGTCGACCACCTAGCCAGTGTGGTGGTGGCGGGAAGCAGCGGCGCCACGAACACAGCATCTAGCCTGATAACTCAAAAAACAAAAACAACAAATAACAAAACTCACGGCCACGGAGTTACTTCTGATGTATAGGGGTTCTGGTGGCACAGAGGGATCTGCCTTGGGCTACTTAACTGCGAGGTCAGCAGTTTGAAATCACCAGCTGCTCCACAGGACAAAGATGAGGGGGTCTAATCCTGAAAATGTTTCAGTCTCAGAAACCCACAGGAGCAGTTTTACCGTGTCTTACAGGGTGACTGAGATAGAGCCTGGAAAGAGTGCAGATAGACTACTCTTCCCAGAAGCAAGGCTGGGAAGAAATGACTCTTTACTACAATTCCGCACGTTATGGTGCCCCCCCCAAACCATAAACTTATTTTTGTTGCTACATGACTGTAATTTTGCTACTGTTATGAATTGGGCAACCCCGTGAAAGGGTCAGTCGACCCCCAAAGGGGGCACAACCCATAGGCTGAGAACCACTGAGCTAGAGAGAGAAGGGATTTATAAGTTTGAGTCCTGACAGACAGATGACTCACACAGAGTTCAACTGAATACAATGAATAAATTTCACACCTTCTTACAGAGGTGTGGCCCGTTTTACGGAGCCCACCAGGTATGTGAGGCAGGCGCAGGGAAGAGACGCGCTCTCATTCACGGCCATCGAGTTGATTCTGACTTACAGTAGGACTGCCCCCGGGGAGTGCCCGAGACGGAAACGCTTCTTGGGAGTGGAAAGCCTCTTCTTTCTTGGAGGGCATGGTGGTTTTTAACTGTTCACCTTGAGGTTAGCAGCCCAACAAGTAACCTCTGTACCACCAGGTTTCCTCAGCGGATCAGGAATCCACTGTTAATACTTCTTGGTCTGAAGGGGCACACATTGCTAGCAAGCATGGTGGCCAGACCCACGGAGCATGTTGGTGGAGTGAAGGGAGAGAAACACCACTTTCCAGTCTTCTGCTGGGGCCCTGGAGGGATAGTGGGACGTGTGGGTCTGCGATCCTCACGGTCAGCCTTAGGAATCCACCAGCCAGTCCACTGGAGAAAGACGGGTTCTACTCCCATAGAGTCATTCAGCGGTGTGGGGGTGGGGGGGTGGGGGGGTGGGAGGTGACACCCTGAACTCCAGGCTCGCTGGGAGTTGGCATCGACTCGATGGCACGGAGTTTGGCTTGGCTGACCTGTTCTTCCAGGGCCTCCCGCTGGACAAACAAAGCAGGATCCATGGAGCAAACGAGCCGGAGTGAGAAGGCAGCCTCTCAGGGCCCTCGATTTGGGCAAGTAAGAGTGAAGGAGACGTAGGAACAAATAAAGAATCCCCAGTATAGTATCAGTGGAGATTTTTTTAAATAATGGAAGAGACATTAATAATTCATGTGTTGAGGGGAAGGAGGTATCGCAGAAGCAAGAGGAGCCAGTTGAAAGCGAATGACGGGTTCCAGAGAACAAGTGGAGAGATTGGACTTGGAGCTCGGGAGGGATGAGCTGTTGTCTGAAACCCGAGGGAGGGAGGTAAGCACATAAGTGGGTCTGTGTGTGCCGGCTCTCACAAAGGAGAAACAACTGAGGGAATGGGTGTCTAGAGAGCCTTCGTTTTCTTGTGGTCAGAGGTGAAAGGTCATCTGCTGGAAGTGAAGGGATTGACTGACTGCTTTCTCGCCTATGCCTCGAAGACATGAGCTTTCATTTTATAATGGCCAGGAGGAGGCTGGGAAAGGGAGCTGACTGGGGAAGATGCACAAAAATATTGCTGAGGGGAGTGGCGATGCAGCTGAGACAGGAAGTGTGAAAGTAGTGAAAGCAAGCAATAGAAGATGGAAATACCCATAATGCATCTGACGAAGCGAACCGCTACCATCAACAGCTATGATATAGGGGGAGACAGAACAGTGCTTGGGCTATTTTTGACTCTGAGTTGTGCCTCACACAGACTGCCACCTTTAAAAACCTCGAGTCTCACATTTCTCACAATACCACGGTTCCTCTCTTCTAGGGACCTTTATTCTAAAGTGCACCAGCATTTTATGAACTGTTTTGAAGGGTAAAGGAAATATCCAGCATGTTCAATGTAGAATAGTTTTTTCCAGGCAATGATAGTATAAATATATCAAGTTAATGATGTATGATTTCTTCCTTAATACTTACTAAAGACCTAGTCTGTTCCTTCACTGGTTAGAGCTAACTACCATCACTCCTGGTTGCCATTCAATTCCCATTCGTGGCACCCCCAGGTGTGCAAGCAGAACCCCTCTGTCGGGGTGTCCAGGCTGTGCCTTCCGGAAGCGGAGTGCCAGGCCTGTCGACTGCAGTACCTTTGATGGCCTCCACCTGGCAACATTCTGGCTAATAGTTCAGTCCTGAACTGTTTGGGCCATCCAGGGGCTTCTAGATGTATTACCACATACATGTACACCCAAGGGTAAGTGAAGTATTGCTGCTAATGTTCTAGTTCATACATGCCTGCGTTATAAACAAAACATGTTTAAGCATGACAGTCCAATCAGTGCATGGCTGCAGGCAAGTAAGTTCTTTCTGTAATATGCTTGTTTTAGTCTAGTTGGGATCCCTTCCAAAAAGGTAAAATGCACACACACACACACACACACACACACACACACACCCTATTTTGAGGCTATATATCAAACTTTTATGAAAACTATAAGTGAATATCAAAACTTTAAGTGAGTATCTTCGCAAATCTTTGAACCTTGACAACCCAGTTACAGAATGCTGCCCTACACAAAACAAGGTTTTAGATAGGTGGGGCGTTTTAAGGAGGGAGGGGGAATTCTCAAGGATGAACACCTTAACAGCGGATCATATTGACTGTGGAGTGGAATGGTGATCTGAACACCTAACTTGTTTTTTGCCTGGGGCACTATTATATAATTGTTACTGTATCAACTAGAGATGGTAAGAACAATTCTAATCTTGATCACTAACCAAACTACAATCATTGAATGGTTAGGGACTATGCTTGCCTTGTCCAGTGATAAGAAAATGGTTGAAATAGTATAAATTTTCTATCATATGTACAGAATTAAATAAGGTTCAAGAAGCCTTTATTACAAGAGAAACTTTTTATTACAGAAGAAAATATTTAGAATTAGAAGATTACATATGGATTTAATTTCAGTTGTATGATAACTGATATTTGTCATTTTGGATATATAGTGTACTTTTCCCCTCATATGAACACATTCTGTAAATAAGAGACAAAGAGGTTTGAAAGAAAGCACATGAGACTCTCCGAAGGGAGGGGAATGGCATTGGAGGTCAACTTCAAGTTCGTTTTACTCCAAATATTCTAATTAGAACAGTACCTGTACATTGCTTAGAGAGCCAAAGAAAAAGGCTTACAGCAAAACCCAGAAGTCCTTTGCCACCATCTCTTCCTATCCCTTGATTCACTTCCTCCTAGTTTTATGCCATCTGGCCTTTACTGTGGGGAGGAGCCCGCGGCACAGGAGAGTAGGTGTTCTGCTGTGAACCTCAAGGCCAGTAGTTAGAACCTACCACCCATTCTGGGGGAGAAAGATGAGTCTTCACTTTTATTAACCAAAAGAGGCAGTTCTACTGTCACTGTGAGTTGGGATCAACTAGATGGCAGTGGGTTTGGGTTTGTTTGTATGTTTGTTTCTATTGTGAAGTATCAGACCCCAGGGCTCTTACACACCCTGTTCCATTCTCCTTTCTCTGTGCCCGCTCTTGACCCCTGTACTCCACCCAACACTTTCAATAATGTCACAGTCCCAATCATCATAGATCAATTGTGGCTTTTGTTTTTGTCATTTAGTTACTTAAGTAATGGTCACTGGAGAAGCACCAGATTTTCTATAGTTACACTTTATTTAGTTGCATATCTTTTGTTTCAACTACAACATTTTAAGTTAAATTTAATTTGTTTTACAATTTTAAAAAGTGTGTGTATTTTTTAACTTGTTATAATTTCCCAGACTCTTTAACAGTTCTATGAAAACCTCTCTTAATTTCATTCAAATCCAGTGTCATTTTTCTGCTTTTACGGAATTATACTGCCTGCTTTTTGGGCCTGCAGCCTGGTGCCTTTCTTTAACAGCATCTTAGACATTTTCACCTCCTTTCCCGATATTGGGTTTCTTATTTCCTGAATCACCTGTGTTCGTCCTTATTTTGGTGGTGAACCATCTTTAGCAGCTTCCAAGAAAAAAGATGCACAGGATATAACATGTCTGAAATTTGCCTAAAAATATTTTTATCCTCACAGTTGTGTGAAAGGAGAATTATAGAATGATGTTGTCGTTGTCAGGCGCTGTCAAGTTGGTGCAGGCGCACAGCAAAGGGAAATGTCGCCAGGTCTTGCGCCCCCTCCACACTCGTTACTCTGCTACAAGGTATTGTCCCAACCACTGTGAACTTCCTCTTCACTGAGGGTCTTCTTCAGGACCCCCTGCCAAGTCTCTCACCAGGGATCTCTTCCTTCCTGGTAACGTGTTCAAAGTATCGGAGACACGGTCTCACAATGATCACTTCTAAGGAGCATTCGGGAGAGAGGTGCCATAATTGGCTTCAGTGAAGATTGTTGTTGGGTCTGCTATGACTCACAGGGACTCAGTGGAAATACACAATGAACGCAGTCCTGTCCAGCCCTCCCGATTGTTAATGTTTGAGCAAATTGTTGCAACCTCTGTGTCAATCCAACTTGTCAAAAGTCTTCCTTTTCTAAGCTCATCCTCTGCCAAACAAGACGTCCTTTCCCAGGGACTGGTCTCTCCTGACAACATGTCCAAATCAGGTGAGATCAATCTCATCATCCTCTCTTCTAGGGAACAGTCTGGCTGCGTTTCCTCCAAGACAGGTCTGTTTGTCCTACCTCTCATGTAGAGCTGCTGATGGGTTCAGACATTGTATCTTTTGCTTAGCAGAATAATTTATTTCATAGTTATTTGGTATGTAAAAATTATAATTTGGGGCAATTTTCTTCTATTTTTTAAGGAGAAAGTTATTTATTATGCTTGCTGTCCCACCCTGAAATATTAAAAAACATAATTTCATTGGGGGCTAGTACAGCTCTTATCACAGTCCTTACATGCACCCATTGTGCCAAGCACATTTGTACATTTGTTGCCATCATAATTTTCAAAATATTTTCTTTCTACTTGAGCCCTTGGTATCGGCTCCTCATTTTTTCCCTCCTTTCCCTACCCTCCCTCCCTCTTGAACCCTTGATAATTTATAAATTATTATTTTTTCATGTCTTACACGGACCGATGTCTCCTTTCACCCACTTTTATGTTGTGTGTCCCCCTGGGAGGGGGTTATATGTAGGTCATTGTGATTGGTTCCCCCTTTCTCCTCCCACCTTCTCCTTTCCACTCCTGGTCTCACTACTCTCATGATTGGTCCTAGGGCTTTTTCTGTCCTGGATTCCCTGTGTTTCCAGTTCCTATGTGTACCAGTGTACATGCTCTGGACTAGCCAGATTTGTAAGGTAGAATTTGGCTCATGATAGTGGGAGGGGGAAGCATTAAAGAACTAGAGGAAAGTTGTGTGTTTCAATGTGCTATACTGTACCCTGACTGGCTCATCTCTTCCTTGTGACCATTCTGAAAGAGGATATCCAATTGTTTACAGATGGGAGTTGGGTCTCTACTGCGTACTCCCCCTCATTCACACGGATATGATTGTTTGTTCTGGGTTTTTGATGCCTGGTACCTGATCCTATCGACACCTCATGATTACACAGGCTGGTGTGCTTCTTCCATGTGGGCTTTGTTGCTTCTGAGCTAGATGGCTGCTTGTTTGTCTTCAAGCCTTTAAGACCTCAGATGCTATATCTTTTGATAGCTCGGCACCATCAGCTTTCTTTACCACATTTGCTTAGGCACCCACTTTGTCTTCAGTGATCATGTTGGGAAGGGGAGCATCACAGAATGCCAAGTTATTAGAACAAAGTAGTCTTATGTCAAGGGAGTACTTGAGGAGAGGCCCAAATGTCTGTCTGCTACCTTAATACTAGACCTATAAATATATGTACATAGATTTATTTTCATACCATCATATATAAATATATTTACATGTGCACATGCCTTTATTTAGACATCTATCAATGCCCAATTGCCTCCTAGTTCTTCCTTCTATTTCCTTTTGCTTTCCTCTTGTCCCACTTTCATGTTCTGCCTTCGTTTGGGTTTTAGTAATTCCTCTCGGTTACATTGCCCTTGATCAAGCCCTACCAGGCCTCCTACACCCTCACTGCCATCAATTTTGGATTACTTGTTGTTCCCTTTTCCCTGGGTTTGTTGACACCCCTCTTCCTTTCCCCCTCTTCCATCTCTCCCCTGTCCCTTCTCCGGAACCATCGGTCCCATTGTTTTCTCCTCTGGATTGTTTATCCCGCCTCTCTTATCTAGATAGACATGCGGAGACAATAATAAGCACAAAACAAGACAGAACAAAACCAAACAACGACAAAAAAACCCCAACAACAAAGAAAAGTCTATAAATAGTTCCAGTTCTTTTTGTTGACCATTAGAAATGTTTTCCATTCCAGTGTGATGGGGTGCCATGCCCTGGCCCTAAAATCTATTTTGGGGTATTCCCCAGAACTTCATTGCTTTGCTCCCCTTGCTGCTCTGTTGCACACCCTTAGCATTCTGCCCTGGTGTAGTGACTTCAGCATGGGTACAGTTACCGCACTGTGCCTCCAGTGTTGTCCCTCTTAGCACTGTGGGTCAGTGATGGACATCAAGTCTGTTGGTGGGGCTAGCCCTATGGTCCTCTCTGTTCATTGGCTGCTCTGAGCAAGAATATCATCTTTGAGGCTTGGTGGGCCCGGATGTGTTCCACTCTCTCTCCTCCCTCTTCGTTTGTTACTGCTATTATTTCTTTTAAAACATTTTCCCTCTGTTTGCTGTATTCTTCCTAGAAATTCTGTTAGATATTTAGATGTCCTAAACTGTTCCATTGTTTGTATTCTCTTTAGAAACCCTTGCCCTTTTCAGGTTTGCAGAGATAAAGGTGGATTTAATTTAGCAAGTTTAAATGTAATTCCATAAGAAGGATTTCATGGGTTTAAAGCTTTGTATAAACTTAAGTTCATGTCATTTCTCAATATTTTCAATAGACACCACTAATCCTTGAAGCATAGATTTTTTTTTTTCCTTGAAAGGCACTAAGGTGCAGAAAGTAGATCCTTGGAGGGCCTACATTTAGCAATGACAGAAGTGAGAATAGGGCCCAGGTTCCTTTGACAAGCTTGGCTTGGGAGCTGCCGGGAGGAGATGCTTCTCACTTGTGCCTTCCTAAGAAAGAGCTCCTGAGTACTTTAATTCACCCCGAAATGTAAGCCCCAGGAGAGCACACGGGCTGTGTTGTTCACTGCTGCCATTCACTGCCTCAAACCGGTGTGCCCATGGAAGGCACTCAATAACCCGCAAACTACAAAAGAGCTGAGCACCTGTAAGTCCTTGTCCATAAAGAGGGACATTTAACCCTGTATTTTAAAATGGGAGATTTCAAGATTACTTCTAAAAAGTAACACAGTGTCCCCAGATGAAGAGAGGACGGCATGTCATAAATAGATCAGATACATTACTTGGCAGTGGGTTCCCATGGTAACTTTATATTCCTTTTCTAAAAGGAAAGCCTGAACATAAATATTTCCTCACAGTGCTACTCTGCGCATGCACTTGATAGTGTAGGCTAAGGGAGCTTTTATCATGGATGTATGTGTGTCTGCATTAAGCATTCTTAGCTTTTGACCATCTCGCACAGTAGGATGAGCGTGTTCACTTATTGGATGTAGAATGGAAATATCTGTGATCTCTTGCTGTCTGAAACTGAGCGTGCCAAGTGCTTCAGTTGGCACTTGAATTACTTAAATTGGGGGCCCTTTCTCCCAGTGGAATTGCAATCTTCTCAACAGCTGTGCCTAACATTTTAATTTTTTTTATGGAGAAAATGTGTTACATTTGTTGGTACTAGTCTCTCCAGACAGCGTCTCCTTGATATCCATGGCTTCTTTTCTTTGAGGCCAGGAGCCTTCTCCTGCCTCTAATGCTTTTAATTATTTATTAGGATTCATGAGCATCTGGTGGCATAGTGGTTTTGCTTTGGACTTCTAACTGCAAGGTCAGCAGTTTGAAACCACCAGCAGCTGGGCAGCAAGTGTTGTACCATTATAAAGAGTTACAGTCTCAGAAACTTGCATGGGCAGGTCTATCCTGTCCTAGAGGGCCATTACCATAGCTGTTTTTGCTAGAAAGAACTAGCAAGTACTCTAATGGTCTTGAGCCCAACCTAACTTCACAACATTTTCCAACTGTTCCAAGTGACAGAGATCTCTTCTGGCTGTGAAATATTAATACACTGGGGTCACTTTATGCGTATCCTACCACATGAGCTCTACTGAATGTGGTTCTGAAGTTTAAAGATTCTTCAGTCAGTCAGTCAGTCAGTCACTCTCTCATATCAAGTAGATGCCCCACGCTGACTCATAGCAACCCTATAGGGCAGGGTAGAATGCCCCTGTGAGTATCTGAGACTATAACTCTGAATGGCAGTAGAAAGCCCTGTCTTTCAAATTACTGACCTGTGGCTCATAGGCCAACATGTACCCACTATACCACTGGGGCTCCTTAAAGATCTTTAGTTTTCTTAAAAAGAAGCCTTAAAATGCAAGCTGTCTGATATAAGATACAGGTATCTGACAGTGTACTAAAGGAAAAATTGGTTGCAATAAGTTTATTGAGAAATATACTTTATATTTTATACTTTGTACATTGTACTTGAGGAAGAATTTTAAGGAACTTTTATTAATCATTTTGAGCAGGGTAGAATTTTTACTTGAACACTGACTTAGGCTGCCACTTTGGTGCTCTTAATGTTGAGGATTTATTATTAAATTATATATTTTGTGTATACCTGTATGTATGTGCATGAATCCTGTCTACATCAACAAAATCATGCTTCTTGGATGTGACAGGTAGGTTTGTTTTGCCGACCTGGCCAATGAACATGTGAGATTAATTGAAGGACAGAGAGATAAATGGCTCGTCGAGCCTCTCCTTTTTCTCTCCCTCGCTCTTTGATCATTGGACCAGTGTGTAGCTGCCTTGCTTGTTCTGTGCCTCCATTTGCAAGCTACACTACCTGTGGGACACCTAACCCATGGACTGTGTCACTGTAACTTGAGGTTCCTTCAAGACCTGCTTTGCCACACCACTGGAATTTACTTCTCTTGAGCTGGGGACTATTGGACCCTGTCATCTGACTGTTGGTGACCTGCCTTGTTGTTTGCTGCCTGTGCCCGGATAGCCTGAATTGTTCCATGGAGGACTACCTGGTGGCACTCAAGACTTGAAGAACTGCCAGTGTACTAGCTGTCTCACAGAAGTTATTTGCTCTGAGCCATTTGTACTGCTTTATAGATTAATTGTTTATTTCATTTGTCATCTGTCTACTTATATAAATATATATACATTTATTAGCGTCCTGGTTTTGTTTCTCTGGAGAACCCTGCCCAACACATGGGGTACAGAGACAATGCTTTATGTCTTCTTTAACTCTCCCCATAGCACTTACCTATAGTACTTATTTCATAAGAAAGTACTTATCTCATAAGTAATTTATCATATATATTAATATGTAAAATTACATGTAATCATAAATTGACATAATGCATGATACATATAATGTGAGATGGATTTGAAATAAATGGCTGTTTAGGCTATGTATATTTGAACTATAACAGTTGTCAACTGGAATATACCATTGGGAGATGACGTGTACACCCAAGGTTTACAGAGCGCACCTGAAGCATTCATAGGATAGATGACATATTGGTATTGGGAAGGTACTATGAACATCCACCTATTGACACTGTCTATTCTGATGCATGGCAACCCTATACATAGGATTTCTATGAATTGGAATCCACTCAATGCCTGTGGGTTTGGCCTTTTGGTTATGGCATACCGTGTTTATTTGGGCATATCTTAATATTATCTGCTCTGGGTGTATGACAACACAATTTGAGGATTTATGCACCTTAGTTTATATGTGTGTGAGTGGTATACCCTGATGTCTATTGAGAGACAATCTTCCCTTAAGTGCTTTGTGGTCAGAAGTAATGCTAGCGTTATCGGTTGTTTCTTAGTTTCCAGCTATTTGCAGTGTGAGGTTTACCAGGGATTCAAGCGTTCCGTGGTTTGGGGAATTGCTTAAGTACCCCATCATTCTATGATCTAGATATAGCTTTGATTTAGATATATCTAAATAACTGCCAGCCTTTCACCTGGGGGTATATGCAGGTGTTCTGTTGCTTTGGAGTATTCTCTGACTCATATAAGTTTTAAACTATTAGAGTCCCTGAAAAGAACTTTTACTTTAGGAAGAAAAATTGTGGAAGATATTGAAATGGGCAGAAACTATTACTGAAAATTCTGTTTAGTGTCAGACCCCACATCTTTTGTTGTTTTTGAACTACTTTGCAACACTGAATTGTAGGACATGGACAATAGCACTTCCTATAGTAATTAAAAGGGGAAAAAACTGTCTATTGGAATAAAAATGAATTTGGTCCTTTGGAATGCAGTTGATTGTTGTCTTCTGGATACTTAGTTGTTTTGCATTTAATCTTTTTGTAGTTTCATTTCATATTTCTGATTATTTCTTTATGTGTGTTCCTTGAATTTTTTTATTGAGCTGGTGGAAGCTTCTTACCGTCTCACTTGCTAATAATCTACGAGTCAAAAAACATTGTGATGTGCTAATTTTATGAGAGTGATGATTTTGTTTTTTGTTTAAAATTACCCTTTAGAACCCAGAAAAATTCCTATTTCTGAGGGATTAACTGAAGTGCTCAAAGTTTACTTGGGTGGGGTTGGGTTTGGGGGACTAGATGGATTGACTCAAACTCATCACCACCCAGCCGAGGGCGACTCCCAGTAAGCTTACTTACTGGGCAGGATCCAAAGGGCGCCCCCGTGAGTATCCCAGATGGTGACCGTTGGTGGGAGTGTGGAAAGTACACCGGGTCGCTGACAGGACTAACGAATGTGTCTTGGCAGAAGTGTAGCCAGAGTGCTCCTCAGAGGCAAAGATGGCAGGCCTTGGTCTTCCATACTTCAGACACATTGTCAGGGGAGGGAGAGCAGTCCCTGAGAAGAGCATCATGCCTGGTGAAGAGGGGGAGGAGTGCAAAAGAGGAAGACCTTCAAAGAGATGGTTACAAGAACGGACTCAGCCTACGAACGGTTGTGAGGGTGGCTCAGGACAGGGCAGCATTTCGTTTTGCTGTGCATGAGCTTGCCACCGACTCCATGGCACCTAACCACCAGTGCCGCCCCTCCCCCCACCCCCGTGGCTTGACATATAAGCTACAACAATAGGCTCAAACACAGTGGTTGGCCGGATGACACAGCACCCAATAGTGTTTTGTTTGATTGTACGTAGGTGACTATGAGTCTGATTGGACTTGGTAGCATCAAGCAACAACAAATATATAACTCTGAAAACCCAAGTTCTGTAAGTATCTTTCTTTAGTACCTCCCATGCCATTTGAAATATTTGGAGATATATATTATATCTTTTGGGAGTTTACTACTTTACATTATTTCTTAGATCTTTGATGGTTGTCTTCAGAAACAGTCTTTATCTTCTTTGTTATCGGCTCATATGAAATAGACTAT